>NC_064627.1:798941045-801441045 GCF_023864275.1 Schistocerca cancellata | reverse complement strand
CTTTAAACGCATTGTATAAGTGTTTACCATTTTACAAGAACTAGGAAAGGAATGGGAAGGATTGCGTCATGGTTGTAGCACTTTAGGTTGCACGCAGCTGCACTGAAAGTCCATATCTTTCTATAGAAGCACAACACCAAGTGAGACAATCTGGAGTTCTTTTCCTTGAAGTATTAATCAGTGAAGCCAAGACACTGAACTGTCGTAGTAATATTCATGTTATCATTTTGGCAGTACATTAGGTACACCAAACAGTGGGACTATTATAACATCTCCATCGCTCAAGGTGGTGGACAGCATGTCGTGTCAACACCACGTTCTTGTAAAGTACACCAACGTAGAATTAGTGCAAAAACCAAATATAGTGCTCCATGATCATGAGGATAGACAGGACAAACGGATATTGCAGTAATTTCTGGTAATTAGGTCAGAAGGTGAAGGACATTAAGTCACATAGTAGTCTTCTTTGAGAATTACACTAGTCTAACAACTGATTTGAGTAATTGGTGGCACTCATCACCCAGTTACTGAACATTTCTGTACCATGTATGTAGTATTACAGAATAATGTTCTAAAATCATTTTTTACAGAGAACATTGGCACTCATTGCCCAGCTACAAACCATCAGAAGTCATCATTCAAAACAGGAGCTAATAAATGACATAGTATTAACATAATTCACTTAATTATAGTAATCATTGGCATCATAGGTCATCTTATTACAGTAATCAGTGGCATTCATTGGCCAGTACAAAGCATTTTTTTTTTTTTTGCATTATTCAGAGGTCATCATTCAAAATGAGTTAATTATTGGCATAGGATTTATACATAATTAATCTAATTATAGTAATCATTGGCATCATAGGTCATCTTATTACAATAATCAGTGGCATTCATTGGCCAGTTACAAAGCATAATTTTTTTTTGTGCTAGCAATGCATTGCGTTGGGATCGATAATTAATAACAATATTTGCTTTTGAGTTATTGCTGCAAATGAAGATGTGTAACGTCATGAGTCATGAGTCAGCTGTAGCAAGGTTATGAAACAAGTAGAGTATATGTGATCACATTCATAAATGACATAGGTTTAATGAACAACTGCTTATAGCACATTAATTTCATGAATAATTTCTCCTGCAAAATATACAAAAATGGATTATTAAACTGAAAGAAGAAACGCATATTATGCTGAAAAGAAGTGAACTTCGAATTATCAGGTAGTGAAATGTGTATAAAAAATATATATGTTCTCTAGCTGTCCTTTCCAAAACCTTCAGTCATCATACTATGCGATATAAGACATACTGTCAAAACGAACTGCAACAAATACTTAAATAACTACATAGCATAAATACATAAACTTCAACATTATCCTCATCTGTAAAGAAAAAACTTCATTATCCATATTATCATAACTCCATTATTACCATCACCTGTAAAGAAAAACTTCATTATCCATAGTAGCATATTCTTCATCATTATTCATCACCAGTCATTATCATCTGCAAAAAAGTCACTTCATTATTCATTATACAGCTATTCCTTATTTCTAGCATATTTGATCACTAAAACTAAGATGTGTAGTTCTGTCTGACAGCCTGCATCAATCGCCTCGTATTCTGAAAGAAAAAATTAGTTAAGACTGCTATTCTACGATGTGTATAGTATATTCTCGTTAATGCTTGTTAATTCTGATCCATTTACTCTTCCTCACGAGGTATTGCATCTTCTTTCATTCATTCCGAAGGTGAAATTCCTATGTCTGTTTAATTTATTTATTTATTTGTTTTTTACACGTTATTGTTTTCTGAAAATGATGAACAAAGATTAATGTCTTGCATTTAAATCATATACCCATTAAATAAAAACTGGTTTATAGTAACATAATTGAGCATACAGCATAGCATGACAGAAAACGTAATATGTCAAAAACATAGACAGTATTAAGAGGCAAAAATGTACACAGTGTATCACAATGTAGCAGCAAAAAAAGTAAAGTAGTCACAATGTTGAGATATCATAGGGCAAAAATGTTAAAGTCAACTGGTGTTTGTTATATCTTAAATATTTCATAGTGCATACAAACAAAACAGGAAAACAATCATACATACATAAAAAAATGATGACAAGAAATGTGACCTTCTTTGTGTTCAGCTTGTATGTTGTGTAGTTAATAGAGGCGAGAATTGAAGACTTTAATGGAGAGGAGAATTTAATAAAATTAATATGTCACTAGATAAAATTGCATAATTATTCATAAGATACGTAAGTTTATCTGGAAAAATGTGCACGGTCTGATGTGTAACGACAAGAAGAGCGACCTGCTAACCTTACCTTGCCGAGCACTTGCCAAGAAAAAATACGATAATCATCAGTAAGTGTTCATGTGAATATAATTGCATAAGTGATCATAAAAAAATTTGGATATGGCATTACAGTATGATAAATCATAAAGTATGTTCATTCAATAAAAGGTTTGATGTTGGACACGTGGTGGTTCCCTTTGGTTTTTCTGGTTCTCAAAGTTTCGACGTGTACTACATTGGGGTGAGGAATGCTGCGAATCCGATATGGACCTGCGTATAGAAGCTCAAACTTGCTGCATCTACTCTTTCCTCTGTTGGATAAATGGTGTGTACGTACTAATATCTTCTGTCCAATGTGAAAGTCACGACGTGTACAAACCTGTTTTTGCTGTCTTCTCCGGCGCTCTGCGGCACGTTTGATGTTGTTCAGCGCAATGTCAATTATTTCATGGTGTCGTAGTCGACGCGATGTAGGAAAGGTTACTAATTCTTTAATTTTGTTAGGTGGTTCAACATTTTTCAGTATAACAGACGGAGATAGCACAGTAGATTCATTTGGTATGGAATTAATTACATCCTGGAATGAGAGTATGTGTGTGTCCCAATCAATATGTTTTTTATGGCAGTATATTCTACACAGTTTACCAATTTCTTTCATTAATCGTTCACAAGGGTTCGAAGAACCATGGTACCTGGATATATAGATCGGAGAAATGTTTCTAGCTCGTAACATACGTGTCCATATAGCAGATCGAAACTGTGGTCCATTGTCGGAAATTACTTTCAACACATGCCCTACATGAAATAGAAAATGTTTTACAAATGCTTTCGAAACAGTTTTAGCGGTAGCTTTGTGTAACGGAGTGAAGGAAACAAATTTTGAAGTGAGTTCAACAGCGACAAAGATGTAGCAAAAACCTCTATTAGTTCTGGGAATCGGACCAAAAATGTCTACAGCGGCCATATGTCTCAATTTAACAGGTACAATGGGATGTAATGGAGGAGCATGTGAAGTCGGTGTCTGATTTAGCTTTCTGGCAGATTTTACATGACGCTAAAACTCGTCGTATACGTTTCTCCATGTTGGTAAAATAACAGTTCTGTCTCAGTATAAGAAAACATTTTCTGGCTCCGTAATGTGCGTAACTTAAATGAGTATACCAGATTAATTTGTTAAGAAGCTCGTCAGGAATGCATAATAACCAATTGTTGCTGTCAGGATGAGAGCGGCGAAACAGAATGTCATTGCGTACAGTGTAATGGTTTCTAATGGTAACGTTATTCCTATCTTGCCAAAGGTGTTTAATTTCATTCCATACGTTGTCTTTATTCTGCTCTTGTGCTATGTCTTGTAATGACGACGAAATGAAATTTTCAAATGCAACTTGTTGAATGTACATGACGCTGAAATTTGCTTTACAGAAGTTGGTTGCGATGTCTTGCTGATTGTTGCTGAGAGAACGAGATAGTGCGTCTGCTACAATATTTTGTGTACCGGGAATGTGAAAAATTGTAAAATTAAATTCCTGCAAATAAAGTTTCCATCTGCTTAATCTGTCGTGAGTAAATTTAGCCGAAAGTAAAAATTGTATCGCTCTATGATCTGTGTAAACGGTAATGTGTCTTCCATAAAGAAAATGCCTAAATCTGGTAAATTCAATGTTTCAAGTTCTGTAACAGAATAATTTCGTTCAGCAAGTGACAGAATGCGACTTGCAAAAGCGATGTTTTTAATTACTGTACAACCATCTTCTTCAATTTCCTGAAAAATAAGTACGCCTAAAGCGGTGTTAGAACTGTCGGTGGCAATGGAAAAATTTCTGGTAAGATCTGGGTGCGATAAAAGTGGTGCATTCAACAAAGCATGTTTCAAATAACATTCTCGTGAACAAGATTCTGTGTGTCAAAAGTATTGCTTGCGTTACTGGAAAATGCAACCTGTACTGTATCTAGTCAAATTCTATCAGACGTGTTATTATTTTCAGGACGATGCTGTGGCATTTCAACTATTTGTGCTGTTCTGTTATTTCTTCCTGACGTATTACGTTCTGGATGATACCTACTGTCTGGTTCATTCATGATAATATGTTGTTGCTGATGTTCTTGCTGCTGATAAGATCGACTGTTATTAAATGTACGCTGAAAATTGTGCTCATTATTTTTACATCTGTCATGATAGTCATTTCTATACGGCGCATTGCGATAGGAATTGAAATAGTGTGTTTTCCGTACGTACCGATTCCCTTGTTGCTGTGTTTTACTATTTGTTGGGGCCGACGCGGCGAAACATTAAAGCGTGGTTGACCTTGTGCATTACATTGTTGGTTAGGTATGCTAACCGGTTGGTTTTGTTGCTGTTGTTGGGAAAAACGTCTATTGTTACCAAAATGTGATTCCTCTTGCTGATAATTTTACACATACTGATGATTAAAAAATTTTTTGTCTGTTATTAAAGTTGTGGTTGTCATTTCTGGAGCGTCTAATGAAAAATTGTCACTTTCGGTAAAACTTGTCTTATCAGGTTTTCTTTACACATTCTTAATCCTAGATAGAGCGATAGTTAAAGAGCTGTTTTGATAGATATAAAGGATAGTAGAAGAGAAGGCAGCAGTGCAGAAAACTAAAGATGAAACAGCACTACTACAGCTCGGGGCCCTGTGCACGCTACGTCATATATTCATTAAAGCGTAATGAACCCCCTGAGGTCAGTTACGCGCTACAAATAATTTTTAGCTTCTGCGTTTCAGGCAATGCCGGTGAAAATTCAAAAACAAATTGCTGTATCCATGCCAATTCTAGTTTCTGCATTACAGGTAATGGCGGTGAAACTACAAAAATAAATCGATGTATCCAGTTCAAAGCGTGTACCTGTGCTCTGTCCTATTCAAATACCTTAGATTTTTTTACAGATACAAATTGCTTATAATCAACGTTATCGTCACTGAATGTGTGAACAGGTTCACGATTGCATGAGAATCTATTTGTCTGTGTCTGTTCGGATTCTAAGTCGCGTGATCTCTGTAAATTACCTATGTTACACTGGCTGTGTGAGTGTGACGAATATTCGCAAAGTGGCATATGCTTTGATGTGTTAAAGGCTGAAACATTTTTCATCTCTGTTACCTATTGCTGTAAAGTTGACAATTTTCTACATAATGTATTATTGGACGAACATATCTCACTGATCGTCTGCTGTAAATTTTGGAATTCGGGTGTTTGGTTAAACGAAATCGGTGAAGTATCGTCTGATTTGGGGTCATTATTACTTTCAATAACTTCAATACGACTGGCCAATTAATCATATTTTTCAGTCAGTATTTTTACCTGATCATCGTTTTTAGTATCAGAAGAATTAATTTGTTTTTGTATTTTACGTGTGGTTTCGTTCAATTTTTTAACGTCAGCTTTGATGACATCGGAATCCTGTGTTAGTTCTAATTGTTCGAGTCTGTCTGTCACTGTCTGAAAGTCTACTGTGTGTGTATGTTTTTGATTTTAGATCGGAAATTTCATCACGCAATTCGGTGTTCAACTGTTTGATGGTGTTAATTTCGTCTGATACTGTAGCAATATTGTTGTCTACGTATGTTTTTGCTTTCGTAAACTATTTACGTTTATCTTCCTGTCTCTGTGCGGTAACTGTTTCCATGACTTGTCGCTTTACTTTATTCTGTTCTTGTATAAATTTACGGAAACGCGTTTCACTGTTTTGTAGGTGATGATTAAAACGTTCGTCAATTAGACTGTTCTGTTGGTCGAATTTCGCGTCTACTTTTGCATCCAGTATGCGCGAAAGTTCTGCTGTCATTAATTTAAACTCGTCGCGTAACTGTGTTGCTTTTTCAGAGCATTGTTTACCGACTGCACTAATTTCGTCTCTAAGTGACTCTATTGTAGCTGTTTGCATATCCCTTAATTCTTGAGCAACAGATCTAATTTCTTCACTACTTTTCGTAGCACAAGCCTCAATTTCCTCACATAATTGTTCTTTAGTATCATGACACTGCACGGCAACAGCTGTAATCTGTTCACTAAGCTGTCTGGAATTGTTGTCTAATTTTTAATTAAGGTGTTGTTTGAGATTTTCATTATTTTCATTAAGTTGTTTGATCTGTTCACTTAGTTGTTTGTGATTGTTCTCTTGTCTTTCATTCTGTTGTTTGGAATTTTCATTAAGTAGTTGTTTGAAATTTTCACTAAGTTGTTGTTTGAGATTTTCATTATTTTGATTAAGTTGTTTAAAATTTTCACTAAATTGTACCAATAATGCCATAACTTGATCCATGCCAATGTTAGCTACTGTATTCTCTGTGCTGTGTGCTGGTGTATCTGCTTTTGTCGCGTTTTGTGTATCCATTTGGTTATTCTGTGATTCTTGAAAATGTTTGGTAATCGGATGTGCACTGTTAGTCACTACCTCGGAATCAAATAAATCTGTCGTACTTTGAGTACACTATTCATTTTCGTTAGAAAGAATTATCTGTTTGCTACGTAAATTTTGCAAATCGGGCGTGTCGAACTGGGCAGCGTTCATTGTAACAGAACGTGCCGCGTCATCAATTGTCGTTAAATTAACAAAGGACACTATTGAATTCGTTTGTTCATCATTAGGATAAAAATCATTACAAGTGGTCGGTATGCACTGATTGTCTGTAAATGGAGGATTGTCATTATTACACTGCGTGTCGCAAGTACTATCGGTCAAATTATTAGAGTCGGCTATTTCACTCATTACACATCGCGATGTACTGTTAACAGTTTTTCGCGGCATTTTTCACTAATCAGAATTATTCACAAATGAAACAAAGACAATGCAAAATGCAACAAACACAAATACAACAAATAGCAACAAATTGCCGATGATCTGTGAAAGAAAGAGTGACAAATTAGTAAATGTGCTGCGCCAGATGCAAACTACATTTAACTAAATAAGAGCAGATATATGACTACTTCTCAGAAGATTCGCAAAGAAATACGATCCTGGCCGGATGTCGCCAAATGTAACCTCCCCACAAAAATATGACAAATGTTTCATGAAAAGCGTAACCTCGCCACAAAAAATATTATTTAAATGAATTAAATGTAACCTCTCCATAAAAATAATAATTAAATGAATTTTTAATTATTGCAACCTCTGAACAAAATTGGCTCCGATTTATTGTCTGTGTGCAGAAATGCATTCACATTTAATGTTCCCACAAAATTCTTCTCTCATTTAAATCAAGTTCGAAACATAAAAATTCCTAAACAGCAAAATAATAAAAAAGTTTAGTAACCTGATAAATTTTATGAGGACAGCAGCGCTGCCCTTCGGCCCTGTATTCTGAATAAAAAAGCAAAAATTCTTACCTCAATAAAAACCGCAATTATATCTGCTCTTAAGTTGGAATTTTTCGACACAGTTTCGTGCAATGTTGGCGTATATATATTTTTTTTATTATTGGAAGGAATGATCATGCATTTGAAATACTCTTTAAATTGAAATGAACGCTTTTATTTAAAAGAGTTGCTTTACATTATAAAAATTATTATTGGGGAATTTTTTTGGAACAAATTAAATTACAATTAACATACATTATTTAATATGCGCAAGGCTGCTTCTTTACCTTCTACAACAATACTCATCCTCCAGAGTCCTGACCAGAGTCGCGAGCAGAGCACACAGCCGACGCATGCCGACTCCCGCCGACTACTCACTCGCTACTACTACTCTCGACTCGGGCAGTCAAGTGCAGACTAGCAACAACTAACGATAAACTACTCTCTGGTCAGAGATTCTGTCATGCCTCGCCCATCGCCGGCAATGTATACGTCTTTCAACCTCATTTCCCGTAAAAAGCGTATTATCTGAGCTGTTAATAGCATGAACTGATCCATCGTGTGTACATATACGAGTACAGCATATTCGTAAAGTGTAAAGACTATTTTGGGAAAAAAATTACAAATAAATCCACTTAATTAAACTCTAGAGACTCGATTTGTTTCTACATTACCCCTTTCAAATAACTGTTTACAATACTTAGTAAATATTGCTAAGCAATACCACGTGCAGTAACATCTGTACTGTACACGTCTTTTCTACGATGGAGGATACATATACACATCATCAAAAGTGTTATTGTGTCGAAGTATGTCACTTTTATGTTAGCACAAATGACTTGGTGCAGTATTCCAAGTGTTCTTAACCTGACAACTGTTCTATTGCATGATTTCATGGCAAAGATGCAGGCTGTGTCAGATTTGAAATGTTTGCACAAACATTACGTTACATTCCTGCAGCAGTGCTGGAGAGCACCAAGCGCTGACCCCATACAGTCATGTGGACTCGGCACAGCAGTCCCAGTGCTGGCGAGGTGTGCTACTTACCTGCTTGGTGGCACAGCACGCACGACCAGTGCGGTGGCAGCTGTTTGATACCAGATGTGGAACCTCTCTGGTGCAGACGGATCTAGAGACAGGGTGGGAAGGTGCCAGCACAGACAGCAGAAACCGTCTCTGGCATGGAGTAGACCCTCCCAGCATAGCATGTTTAAATAACAAATAAAACAATTCCTGTCATATCACAGCAGTGGCGGCAATTGTTTAAACAGTGCATGTGGCTGGCAAATGGGATGAACGAAATTGTAATGGATTTAAGCTTAGGACAAGTGGATTTCCCACCATTTCATAGTGAGCTTCTGAATTCTATACGTAGAACAAGTGATTGGGCAACTATGTAGTCTGGCTCAGTCTCCCCAGGTCTGCAATCTTGGAGTTTATACCTAACCCAAATGATATAGCAACCATGCAGGCTGACTCAATATTCTTAGGTCCGCCATCTTGGATTGTGAGGTCATGGAACTGTAAGGGTGGGGCACCCAGTAGGGCAAATGGCATATGTCCACCATTGTGAATCGTCATCTTTGATACTGACGTCATATGGCTGAGGGAAACACAGTGGACTACGTCCACAACCTTGGATCGCAGTCTTGGATTCCATTCTTAGAACTAGTGTCCTGGGGACCAAGAAGTGTGGCACATTATTCCCAGGCCTGACATCTTGGATTCTATAATTTGATTAGCTGAGCTACATTCGCCATTTTGGATTTTGAATTACCCACTTTTTTTTAATTTCGTGGCATTTTATACATAGGGCAATTGGTTTGCATCCGCTGTGGCTGCATAGACGGAACAGAAAGTGTGAGATTGAGTGTGGAGGGAGGGTGCAGTCCGAAAATAGTGCAAAATGTCATCAGTGATGTCATCAGAAATCTGCCAACAGTGTAGTTTGGAGTCAGCCGAACATCAGATGGATTTGTCGAGTAAGGGATAAAGAACCAACGAGCCTAATAAAGAATACAACAAATAGAATAGATAGAACTGTCGGTCACATCTTAGGACAGGAGCTGTTTATGATGAGATAGTGGAAGAAAATAACCACAACTACAGGCCTAGATATGAGTAGATAGAGTAGGTCGTCGATAACGTGAATTGTAGCAGTTGTGCTGAAACGAAGAGAATAGCTGGCTTGCGAACGGATAGGAGAACTGAGCCTTATGACTGTCGACGGAAACAATATCAGACAACTGTGAGCTGCCGTTAAAAAATAATCACTGGTGATAAGACAAGCTGCAGTTAATGACCATTGTCCGGCACCAGCGATATTTTATGTTCTCACTATACCTCTAATAAAGTTTTATTGCACTGTGGTGAGAATTCCCTCCATGAACCTTACATCCTGCTGTGGTCGGGTGTCCTGCGTCCCTCAACGATAAAGACAGCCATACTTTAGGTGCTACCACTTCGGAGGGTTACCTGTGGAAAGATTAGATAAATCTGTAGTTCCTGAAGAAGGGCAACAGCCTCTCAGTAGCTGCAGGGGGAACAGTCTGGATGACTGACTGATTTGGCCTCGAAACATGTAATCCGTTTGGACTTGCTATGTTGAACCTGAAAACGGCTGGGCAAACTAGAGTCGTTACACTTCCCGGGGACAAGTAGCACTACCTACGGTTTAATTATGATGCTGTCTCTTGGGTAAAACGTCGCAGAGGTAAAGTAGTCTCCAGTTCGGATCTCTGCGCATCAACTAAAAGGTCGAATGGTTCAAATGGCTCTGAGCACTATGGGACTTAACTTCTTAGGTCATCAGTCCCCTAGAACTTAGAACTACTTAAACCTAACTAACCTAAGGAGATCACACACATCCATGCCCGAGGCAGGATTCGAACCTGCGACCGTAGCGGTCGCGCGGTTCCAAACTGTAGCGCCTAGAACCGCTCGGCCACTCCGGCCGGCACTAAAAGGTCAAAAAAACGAAAACAAAGCTAATAAATTCGAATCGAAATTAAATTCGGTGATGCTGAGAGAATCAGATTACGAAACGAGGCACTAAACTTTATTGAGTTTTGCTATTTGGGTAGCACAATAATTGACAATAACGGAAGTGGTAACAGTAGTAGGAGTAGTAGTAGTACAAGGTGCGGGCATGGAAGTTCCTTATTCTAAAAAATTATAAATCAGATAGTATTTGATATATCAATTTAATTCTTTTTTCTTTAAGAAGAGTAACATCTAAAGTTTTGTTCCATTAAGTTTCTAAAATGATATCTTGAAGGTGGCCTCCGTTCTGCTCAATGCATTTGGAGAGTAGAAACCGGAAGTTTCGGTCCACCTTTTCCATTATGTCTCTGTCGATGTTGGCAATAGCAACACTAATACTGTTCCGTAGCTCATCCAGGGTCTGCAGACGAATGGTATACACCAAGGATTTGAGATAGCCCCATAAAAAAAAGTTGCATGGAACTAAATCTGGCTAGCGTGTTGGCCACTCGACATCGCCCCTCAAAGAGATGAGACGATTGGGGAAGTGTTCGCGCAACGTGGTCATCGATGTTCGTGCCGTGTGAGCTGTGGCGCAATTTTGTTGGAACCGGACATCACCCACAACCATTTCTTCAAGTTATGGAAGAAAAGACTGTTCAATCATCTAAACATAACGCTTAGAAGTGACCGTCACTGCCTTATCGTTCTCTTCGAAAAACCATGGGCCAATAATGCCAATTTTAGATAGTGTACACCAAATAGTCAGACGTTCTGTATGCAGGAGCTGCACATGAAGTTCTCGGGGGCTCGCGCCACTCTAATGCCGCATATTTTGTTTATTCACGCAGCCAGACAAATGAAATTGTGCCTCGTCGCTGAAGAACATTAAGGCGTCATGAGGCAGCTCATCAATTAAGGCTTCACACGCATTTTTTCGTGAAACAAAATCACTTGGATGAAGTGTATGCACAACTGACAGTTTATACGGATGAAATTTCAACTCTTCATTCGTCTGACTATGTGTTCATAAATTGCAAGGGCAGCTGCATGTTTGCGTGCAGGTATCTTGGGGGAATTCAAAATCGACATCCTTACCCTCCAGATGTTTTCAGGCGTTCTGGTGCTGCTTGAAGGTCCTGATTTCTTTTTCTGCACACTTCCAGTATCCATAAAGGTGTCTGCCCACATAACAATTGATGTTCCATCAGGAACACGACCTGCAGGTGCGATGTTGAACTGTTTCCTAAATGCAAGCTGAGTTCTGATGACCGAACGTCCATTCGAAAAGTAGGGCGCAACAGCGAACGCGCGCTCCTCTCTTACCCACTGCATGATCGCTACTAAACTAACCTTAAAAAAGATAAGTCTCGCACTTTTGACTGCACTGAAACCTGCGCAGCAACGAGTAACAGTCACTGTGTGCCTCGCGTTTCAAATAAGGAAGTTCCCGCGCCATACCCTGTATTAATAGCAGATGTTGTTGTCGCTCTTGTTCCGATCTTAATTCTGAAGACTGTTTTGATTCATCTCTCACTGTAATATATCCAGTGCTAGCATCTGCACATAACTACTCCATCCCAAGTGCTTAATGTAATCAAGCCAAAGTAGTATATCAAATGCAGACTGGCAACAATAAGAAAAGCATTTTTGGAAACAAAATTGGAACATCTAATATTAATTTTGAGTGGTACGAAGTCATTTCTTACGGAATTTGTATGGAGTGTAGCCTTGTACGGAAGTGAAACCTAGCCGACAAACAGTTCACACTAAGACAGAATGGAAGTTTTTGAAAAGTGGTGCTACGGAATAATGTTGGAGATCAGATACGTGGAATAGATAAGGAAGAGGTACTCAATCGAACGAATAAAATTAAAGCACGTCTTCACAGAACAACGGGGTCGTTTGGTAGGACACGTCCAGTAGCGTTAAGGACTTGACGATATGATAACGGGAAATCTAGAAGAAGACCAACGCTGTACTGTAGTGAGGAGGTTCAAATGGATGTAGATAATGAAAATGAAGAGGTCTACAATAGGATATATAGCATGGAGAGCTGCGTCAAATCCTGCATCGAGTCAGTCTTAGGAATGAAGGTTTCAACAACATCAATTACGAATTACGTAGAAAACTAGAACGATGATAGGAACTATTCCCTCAGATATGGTTTTGGACAAAAACAGTAATAAAAGTGGCCACTTTACAGATGGCTCTTTTATCTTGCTTCTCATTAATGACAACAGTTTGTTTAACATACCTAGTCTGCAAGAAACGGCGCAGTCGATTACTTCTTCGAGAGGCGGCTGAAGCGAAATATACTTAGCGACGAGCGACTTACGTGTTTATAAAAATGAAGTATAGGAGTAAACCGATAATCAAATCCAAAGGCAATAAGCAAACTGTGGCGCCCAAATCGCTGGTGCATGATTTGTAGTGCTACCGCACGGCAGTGTTATTGTGTTTTGTAGAGTTCATTACGAAAGGCGCTCCTCTGTGTGGGAGTGACCAGCTGTTAGTTGTTAGTGAGCGCTTCCCGCAGTCTTAATGACGCAACTGTCACATGAGTTCGTTAAACAATAACAGTAAATGAAATAGCTCACCGCCTCGCCGTCGTCAAACTAACGTCGTCAATCACATGTTACAGTGTAGCAAAATAATGACCAAGAAGCCAACAGCAATTACACAGATGCAAGGGGACGGCGAAAATTGCTCTTTACCTGGAGGTACCAAATGGGTATTTTGCTCCACGACAAGCCGGCAGCTTGTTCTGCGCAAGACGCAGTCAGACTTTGAGGTGTCACATTTTGCCTCATACCGCTGTATTCTCCTGACATGGCAGCCAGAGCTGTTTTCCTTTTTTTTTGGGATGACGAAACCAATGTCTGACAGAAGAAGTCACGCAGCCTCTTAAAAATCTGGTGCAATGAAGTGCCAATATGCAAAAAAAAACTGACACCATATCCAAGTGCAGTGGTCGCGGCTTGATTGTTTCGAAGTAACGATTAAAACTTTATGACTACCGTTCGCTGATGGCAAACCTAACATGGTACATCTGGATACATGGAATCTTCAACAAGTATTACTGTCTCTACAAATGTCTGTATTGCAAATATAGCATATTTAAGCGAACAGCCACAAGAAATACGAGCCAAAGAATAACTATGATTGGGTAAAGGCAAAGCAATAATATGAAACAAATAATTCTGTGTTCGAGGTATCCGCAGCTGTGGCGTAGCAAGAACTCCGCAAAAAGCTGTTTTTTAAACAAATTTTGCGAAGGCATTATGGTTTTAAGTACGAAAGTTGGGCCTTCTATATTCTTCGTCTTGTTCTTTACCAATTTTAATTTTTATATTCACGTGCAGTGTGACTATAAGACACAAAACAGGTAGTGCCTTGATAAATTTGGTTCAAATATAGCTGGTTGCGAGTTTTTCCTAAAAAATAATACCAGAGCATAGGCGGTGGTCTGGTAAAGCCTGATGTATGACGAGAAGTTCACTTGCGAGACCAGACAGGGAAAGTGAGATTCATTCCTTGCGTTCACATGAAGGTTATGAAGGTGAGCAGAGCAGCAAGACAATGTAAAGAGATGAAAGAAGGTTAACATGATATATTATATACGAACGTATAAGGGGCGATCAAAAAGTTTCCACTCGAAGACCATACAGTCTAGACTCGGTATGCCAGTCAAGCAAAATCGCCGTGAACATTGAGCCAACCATCCCACCGACACACTAGGCTAAAACGCTGTGTCCTGCTGCGTGAAGAAGCCCGCCACTGCCCGCTGCACTTCCTCGTCGAAGAGGAATCACGAATCGTTCAAGGCCTTTCTTAGGGACCGAAGGCGTGATAATACCATGGGAGAGGGGGTAGGGGTAACCACAAGACTATAGGGCGGGTGCTCGAGTTTTTTCCGCTTGAGTTGGCGTAACTTCTGCATTACGATAATTGCGGTACGGAGACATGAGTTACCATGAAGTAGCAGCACCTATGGGTGCACCACTCCATAACGATGGTTTGTAGCAAGCATGCTGCCCCAAACCTTCCTGCAGACTCCGACGCCGCGCGGAGTGGCCGCGCGGTTTGAGGCGCCATGTTACGGATTGTGCGGCCCCTCCCGACGGAGGTTAGAGTCCTCCCTCGGGCATGGGTGTGTGTTGTTCTTAGCATAAGTTAGTTTAAGTAGTGTGGAAGTCTAAGGACCGACGACCTCAGCAGTTTGGGCCCTCAGGTATTCACACACAATACAAAAATAAAACATTCTCCGATGGATGTCTTTGGCAGCCAAGAAAAAAATAATAGCGAGTTGGTCCTGTCTAGACCCATTTGGTGACAACGTCGCCATAATTTACGGTTCCGCATTTACCGCACGCACGTCGGAAAGACAGGAATGCCACCCTAATCCATTGTCTACACGTCAGTGCCTATATACCCGCATCGGAGTTGTGCTACGTCGCAGATACGCTGCAGGAAGACCCTCAAACGGAAATTTTTGATCGCCCTTTATATGAATGAACGAAGGTTTCCAACAAATAATAACCAGGAGTCACCTAACGAAACTAGCTTCATTCCTCCTCATTCAGTATGCGTAACTCTTCAGATCATAACCAAATCGGAATAAAATTAATCCTCAGGAGACATCACGACAATGTAGTATAGTCCAGCCTTGATATCAGCTCAGTTCAATGGGTAAGAGAGACCACAAGTTTCTTTGGGTACCCCATGTTAGCTGTAGCCACTCATTGACGACCAGATCTACAACCCTGTGAACACGACTGTCGTCGTCTTGGAAGAACGGAGTCTCCACAGCACACTTATCACGAAGAGATAGAAGGAAGGGAGCACTTGGTCACCAACAGCGTTGAAATAAACATCCCGGTTCATGTTCCCCGGCAAAATGAAGGAATTATCCCATGTCTTGGTGCAAGAAACACTGAAATACCCTCAAAATATCACAGAAGCACCCACTACGGGTTAAACGCTTCATTGCAGTGTCGGTGCACTCAGTGCCGAGCATCGCCCAATTCCCGAAATCACGCAGTTCCTTTCGCAAAGTTAGCACGGCACCTGATTGAGATGGACCTGCCTCCATTGACAACAATAGTTGTCGGTTCTGAACTGGATTGTCATTGACAAAACGTGACACTCGTCAGTGGGCCCCGTGGGTTAGGATCTTTCTGCAACATCTGTCCTTACGCGATGTTACATGGCTGCGTGTGGTACACGATTCTTTGTAGAAACAATGGACAGTCCGCGCTGGAACACCGACAATTCGGACAACTGAGCACACAGCATTGTCATGGACACAGCCAGACACGACTGCTTCTTTCTTCCAATCTATCACAGCTCCACATCGTCTCATCTCACTGTGCTGATATCAATCAACCAGCTGACTCAAACACACCACTTCAATGCCGTGACTTACGTCAGCAGTGGGGGGTGACATGAATGCCTGGAAGCAGTACAACACCATCTATAGCGCTCTGAAGCGACTACTGCGTTCTTTGTAGAGGTGACTATTACTTTGTCAGGTGAGCTCAAAACGATGGTTACCTGGCAGGTTTTCCGGGAGTTTTGAAAATTGGTATTTTTATAGATTCCGATGTTCTTTTTCAATTTTCATTTTGCCACTTCGCATCTTTGCCGTTGAAATAAACATCCGCCGGCCGCGGTGGCCGTGCGGCTCTAGGCGCTGCAGTCCGGAACCGCAGGACTGCTACGGTCGCAGGTTCGAATCCTGCCTCGGGCATGGATGTGTGTGATGTCCTTAGGTTAGTTAGGTTTAAGTAGTTCTAAGTTCTAGGGCACTGATGACCTAAGATGTTAAGTCCCATATTGCTCAGAGCCAAATAAACATCCTCCTTCATGTTCACGGTAAACTGAATGAGTTGTCCCATGTCATGCTGCGAGAAACACCGAAACACCCCCAAGCCATCACAGCCTCCATATTGGAACAAAGGGTCGAAAAACAGTTTTTTAACAATATCTCCTCTCCGACTCGTTTTACTATGAAGATAGTTATGTAATAAATTGAAGTAGAGAAAATTTACTACGGTTTATGAGGCAACCTTCTTTGCTGCAGGTATAATGGGAAGCGCACCATGTGTACAGCGACGCGCCACTTTGGCGTTGCTGCGTCACCCCTTCTACGGAACATCTGCCGACAGAGCTCTCATGTTCTGCCTGAAAATCAGTCTATCGTTCTACAGTGTCGTCCGCATTTTTAGAGCCATAGCTTCTGAGGTATATAATTGTTTCATTTCTGAAAATCTATTGCGAGGAATTGAGATGACTGAAGTGAAGGAAAAAGGATTGGAGACATTTCGTAAGTCAAGTGTTCAAAGAAAGGACAAGAAGGGCGTGGAGGGCAGAGATCGATACTTCAATAATGAGAAATTAATCTATGCATCTTTGCCAACGGGATCCACTACTTCAACATTCTCATTGAAAGATCACTGTTTTATGTGCGCTGCTGAGATAACAGCAGATTCTGCAACGAAACAAAACTAGCACGCTTGTGCAATCGTGATATCGTGTACAGCGTGCGTAAACTATCGGTGAAAAACAGTCTTTCAGATCTTGCTACAGTTCGTAATGAAGACTTTAGTCGGGCGGTTGTTGAGCACCACCGACTGGAGAAATTTAAAAAAATGGTCCGTACGCAAACGAGATCAATACTGCAGTTCAATACATTTACTACCCTCTAGAGCAGAATTCTGAAAAGTTTGTTTTCTCTGGATGAAATGATGGCCAAAATAAAGGCGATTACCGTCCACACATAAAACTTCTGAAAGCACAGCTTCTATATTTTAGTTCATTACATAATTATTGACATAGTAAAATGAGTCGGGAAGTAGATGTCAGAAAACTGTTTTCGGGTGTCATTTTTGCAGTATGCGGCGCAAGCGGCGAAGATACTAGGTGGCAAAGTAGAAATTGGAAAGGAGCACGTCGAAATCCACAAAAATATCAATTTTCAAACGCCCCGGAAAACTGGATAAAACTACCAAATGATTGGATTATTATGTTACAACAGGTAAATCTGGATTTTCATAGAATTTAACCAATCCTAGAAATCCGTGTGGGTAGGAAATTTTGATAAAGCGCAGTTGTGATTGAAGACGGTGTTATTATAATTTTAGATTTCAGTTGTAACATTTTCTCCTTATGCATATTAGAAAGTCGTTCGCTGCAATACTCCACACAGCTGATATATGATGTGATGCATAGATTTTCACATGACGCGGCAACCGAAACAGTTTTATGGCATCCTCTTTGACCACCACTTTCGTAAAAGTCGCGCTATGGTACATGAGACAGGATTAGTCTCCACACTTGCGCCTAAATAGGCATTAAATAGGCCTGAATAAAACCCACTTAACTTCGTAGGTCAGCCAAAAAAACAATCCAAATACGTTCCTATCAACAGCAACAACATAGATAATCCGTATCTTCAAAACCCAGCCAAGTTCGTATCGTAAACCAAATATCTGTTCGACTTTCTCTTTGCATTTAACTTTGGCAGAGCTCCACAACCAAAAGGTCATGAACTTCCCACGTGAGATGTTAGTTTTAGGAGGGATCTCCTTAATTAAATCTCACACCGTCCACTCCAGCAAAGTTTTCTACGTTCGCAGCTCGTGAGAGGAATCGAAACAGCAACTCCCTGCTCCCCCTTCGCATTTAAATAATTAACTCCGTGGGTCCCTGTGGACCACGTACGGAACTCTCGGAAAGCTATAATCTCTTCTCTTCGCCCAGCAGAACACCGACGCTTCCCTCTCTCTCTTAAGTCGGAAAATTCTAGACCCGATTCATCTACTGTTTTAATCCTAAGCAGTTTCAGAAAACTGTGCAGCATTTAACCTCATGAATAATCAGCATTGCAGTTTATGATATAGTTCTTTTGAATTTTATGGAATGTGAGCACTATATTCAATTGATTGCTTTTAGGCGTAAGGATTGTTGTTCATCGTGAACTATATTTTCGAGAATAGGAGTTCGTCTTGTTTTAAATTAAATGAACTTTTCGGTTACGACACAAAATTTCTTGGAATTATCTGTCACTTTACTTTATCGGCTTTTATTGTGTGAGTGAAGTTTTTGCATTTAATTTCCTTTTTTGAAATTATCGACAAAACTGGTAACATTTATTGGAAGTCAGAATCGCCTCTTATCATGGTGACATAGAAGGTTTCATGGTGGGTAATTAACGCTATGAAGGCTGATAGGAAAACATCGCTCAGCTTCTTTACACTTCTTTCAAAGCCATTTTGAAGCAACTTAGGCATCACAGCCGAAGTACAAAGTCAAAACAGCAAGATACATTTAAATTGTTTTATTCAAGAGACTATAGAAAAAAAGGAATCAATAATTTTCGAAATACTTTGCTACGAAAAAATCGAATTCCGAATTTGTACTGCAATCATTGTATGCAGTGTGTTTCAAAAATACTTTTACAGACTTGTTCATCTTCGTACTGTGAAACAAATCTCTTCTACTGGAAGCTCTTTGCTTTCCGTATTTTGGGAGGAGGTAGTGTGGACCAAAGAAAGAAAAAAAATTCCAGTAAACATGGGCTCTAAAACGCTTACCTTAAGAGCTATGAGAACTTTCTTATCTTCGCTAATGTGAAAAACATCTCTTCTATTGAACAAGTGCTCATAGCTTTTAAGATGTGTATTTTAAAGCCTATGTCTTTCTCCATACTACCTAATCACAAATCTTGATCAGCAAAGAGCTCGCAGAGGAAGAGGTGCGTTTCACATTATCGAAAATGAGAGAGTGTTCATAGTTCTTAAGGTACATACTTCAGAACCATTTTATGGTAGACATATGTTTCTTGTTTTGTTGTAAGCAACATGTCCCCAAAGTTTATAAAATCATTTCTAAAACACGCTGCACATAAACCACATTCCATTCGGATTTTATTCAAGCATTTATGTAGTGAATTGTGTCTTACTATGTTTTTAGCCCTTTAATTCTATGTGAATACGGTTCAGTCACTACAATATTTTAAAAGTGATTTGCAGGAAAACTGGACTGGCAATCTGTATGGGTGTATGAAGTTTATTTGATTCACTGAATTCTACTCAGAACTGACTTCGGTTTAATGAAATTGGACGCATGATAACTTAACGGAGAAGACACTTCGTAGTTCTGACGTGTGGCTTGGTTGATATTTCATCATAAGCCACCAAAATAAAAAACGAAAGTACCTCATCTGAAGACGGGTAGTTTTCAGTGAGTTATGGTGGTTACTAGCAGGGATTCAGATGACACTGTCTGCATCCTTTTCAGAGTTAGTACAGTTGCAACACTGATAACTATCATATTGAACTGGAGCACATACATAATTTTAAGTCGTGTGCAAGACTATTATTAATAAGCATGTATTAAATAAAATTTGTTTGTTTTTCAATCCATACTATCACTCAAACATCAAATGAAGACGTGGACCTGGACAATAACTGCACGTTAAGCGATCTGGTGTTTTCTTGGCGCCGGCCGAAGTGGCCGTGCGGTTAAAGGCGCTGCAGTCTGGAACCGCAAGACCGCTACGGTCGCAGGTTCGAATCCTGCCTCGGGCATGGATGTGTGTGATGTCCTTAGGTTAGTTAGGTTTAACTAGTTCTAAGTTCTAGGGGACTAATGACCTCAGAAGTTGAGTCCCATAGTGCTCAGAGCCATTTTTTTTTTTTTTTTTTTTTTTTTTGGTTTCTTGGCTTGTAGAATTCTCGAGTGTCCAGCCGGGTCGTGTCGTAAGATCTCCACGATATTTCTGTAAGCAGACTCGTTGCCATCTTCAGGTAGACCCTGATGACTGCTGCTGTGTTCGGGTCGGCGTTCTTTACACAATGGCCGTTACCTGTGTATCACCCTGCTGCTCCCTATCCGGCCAGCTGCCGCGGTAGGTGGTGGCGGCGCCCGGCTACGATATGCGATCTCCAGTCTCCATGCTATCGCCGTCGGATGCGGACCTCATTTTATGCGGACATTTTGTTTTTTCTCGAATCAGTGAGGCTCCCAAGCTGGATTCAATCGTAGGCCACTATCTTTGTTAATTAGACCTTCTCGAACCCTAATTTCAATGGCCTCTTTAATTACGCAGTCCCAGAAGAAGGAAGACTGCCCACGTATCTCGGTTTTGTTGTTAATCTACGGCATGGTCGGCTTTTATACTACGGTTCGCCACGGCTGATTTGTAATTCAGCGTGGTATCCATGTTCACGGCACCTTTCTTCTGCCATGCGTGCAGTTTCTCCATCGTATGCCTCGTCGCATTGGCACAGGATTTGGTAGACCCCTAGTGAGGATGTGGTAGACTCTTAATTCGTGAAGGCCTAGATCATCGTTTACTGAAGGGTAAATACACATTTCACGTTGTGTGGCTCCAAGATTCTGCTGACTTTTCTGGATATATTGAAGACAAACTGGATGCACGCTAGTGATTTGTACTCCTCTTTATCTTTCTCTGTTGTCTAACTTATTTAAAGGCATGCCTTATTTGCTTGCTGCTTATGCATTCCTTCTAAATGTTATCTTCATGTGCTTCAACTCACTTGCAATTGTATCTTCGTCGCATCGAATCGCACCCTGTGAACAAGTGTTTGTGAAGTTCCTTCACGTTGGGACTGGTGACTACTAGAGGCGTGTAGATATGGATTAGTGTATGCAGGCTTTCTATACACAGTGTGCTCCAGCTTGCCATTTCGTTTCCAATTCACCACGACGTCAAGATGTATCACATGGGCACAAGAGAACAGAGGAAGAAGGAAATCTACAACTAAACAAACGCCGAAGTATGAACGTCTTGTGGCACGACATAAACCCACGCAAGACCCACCCAAGAGAAAATTGATCAACCTTACAGGGAGAACGATTAATGATGCAGCGATGTCGGCGCTCAGGAAAGAAGTAAGCTCAGCCCCTGCTCTAACATCTCTACTGACTGTGCACATCATAAGCAGTGTAGAACAGGCCGCTTATGCTCTGTGAACGAGGCGAAAGGAATACGCCGTGAAATGTGCTGCGCGCTCACCAGGGCCGCACCACGGGAGAGCAACATTTCAGAGGCGGAAATGGCGTCCAGCCACGAGTTGCGTGACGATCCAGATTTGGTCGCCAAGCCTGCTGACAAAGCAATGTATCGCCGTGTGACCCAATCAATTTAGCCACTGTATGTGGGTGGACATTGTAATGACACTACTAAATAAAGACAGTAACACATATTTAAGTACAATCACTTTTAGAACATGAAGACACAGCGTTAATTTTATTTGTATATCTGTAAATTTCAGTTCGTAATGGAGTTTGAGATATCTGAAACTAGGTGCCAATATTTTGTGCATGTAACAAGTGCGCTATCTGTTAGAAGCGTAAAGAACTACTTGCACAAATGTTGTCATTTTCCCGCATGAAGAAACTCGTGAATGTTGATGTTATTATTTTCGTGATTAATTCTTTCAAAAGCTTAATAACGTAGAAACCATCAAATATGTAGCAAAAGCAAATTCAGCATTTATAACAAATTAGCTTAGCTGTACGGGAGCTGCAGTCGCTAGGCAAAAACTTTATTTTGTAGTAGCTTTGAGTACAGTTGTAGTCTGTGGCAGATGGTTGTTGTGTATTGTGCTTCAAATACAGCAGCAGCACGTGTTTGTGATGACAAAAGAATGCACAAGGGAAATTTATCTGGAACATGGCAATTTACATTAATATAAGAAGAAGAAATAGGACGCTGTGGAATCATTAACGTGACATTGCCATAAAACGAACAATGAAGGGCATGAAGGTTATCTGCCACTAAAATATGACCACGACGAAGATTACCCAGCTAAGTGATCCTTCTCTTTGTAAAGTGCAGTTTCCCAAGGATTAGGAAATTTTTACTAGCGGTGTAGGCAGTACCGTTCAGTAAAATCAGTAGAGCGACTTTTGTGTTGCTTTATTGTTCTTTCTAATCCATTTTCATAACATTTGGCATTTAATCAAATAGAACGTATTTTTTTCCCGTTGCGGTAAACTGATAGAATCAAAAGCTGCACAGGATTCTCTGTACAAATAATTACCTTGCTTCATTCATAATTAGTAGTTTAGTTGTATGTGTGATAGTGTGAGTGATTATTGTGCGTAGTATGGCTCTAAGTTACTGTGTAGTCCAAAGCGACATAAGCAATATCGTTCGGAGACTTTCGCCAGCACACCAGTGCTGTCGAAATTTTATTTATTACTGATTTCAAAATTGTCAGTAAATGTGCAGTATTTTTCCATGTACTTGAAATTTAGTTGCAGTACTGTGTCGGGTAGTTCGATGCCTACGGTCACCTTTTTGCGTAAATTGGTACTACTAAATCATAAAATCGTGACGCCTCGTTATAATGTCTCTGTCATGATCGAGTTCTAAGACACTACTACATAATTAATTAGTACAGTGTAATGGAACACCTGTTTATTGCGATACACACATAAACTATAACATGTGCTTTAAGTTAGACACACATATAAATCTGTCCAGGCTGAGGACTACGTCCCATAACAGTCACCTCCAGAAGTAAACACCTGTCAAGAGATTAAGTCCATTACCAACATCACTGCACAAAGAACTACAGCTGTTCTTATCACCTCTCAGCAAAGAACTGCTGCTGACTTGCTAGGCTGAGAGCTATAAACCGCACAGACTGATACGTCTCATCCGCGTCATTGGCTGAGGTCACTGGCGATAACCCGCGTCGCGCTCATTGCCTACGCAGGCAGAGAGATGGCATTGCCTTTCCGACTGGCACATGTGACGAGATGTGGCAAAGCAGTGTGGTCACCGCTGGCGACCTCTGTGACGACCGCGATTCCTAGATGTAGACTACACTGCCACATCATTATGACAGAAGGGTGGACTACGAGACAGGGCTATTGCTGTGGAGGACAACATAAAGGTAACACTACAGCACTGCTCCTGCCCTCAGAATGTAAACAGAAATTTCATGAACTTCTCTATCACGCAGTGTATAGGAAAATAAGAGAGCCAACAAGTCGTCTCTAGAAAAAAACTACTGAATTTATTTGGGGTACCTTTGACGCAAAAACTGTCAGAAAACTTTCATCATGAGCTGCCACTCTGCCACGACTGTATGGATTGCCAAACGTCGGCAAAGACTCCATCCCAATGCGATCCATATTCATAACTATAGCAGAAGTAACACACAAACTGTCCAAACACTACTGATCTCGTGAGTGCATCTGTGAGGAAATACCAACATCACATCCATAATTCCATTCATTTTGTACATGATCTACAAGAACTTCTTCTCTATGATAGTGATCTGTTGGTGAGTTTTGATGTACTGTCCCTCCTCACCAGGGCACCACTAAAGGACCACCACTAAAGGACTCCATGCAACTGAGAAGCAAGAAATTCGAGAATAACGATTTATGGGATGAACACGCCAGAGGAGGAAAATGAAAGGAGGTGTCGTAAAATTAGGAGTAAAGAACCACATCAATCATGGATGCTAGCAGAATTCTTGTCAACAAAACACTTCAGGGTATATGACTGCGTTGTCAAAACAAGTAAGCAGAACACTGAGGAGGGTCATTTGCAACAGTGCTGAAACGCCAGAGAATTTTACATATTGATAATGTGGTCGTGGTTCATGGTGTGGGTTCCTGTAGTCATGTCCTAGTTCATGAACCACGGGCAACGTATGAGTGGCCAAGTAAGTGGTCCCGACAGTCGGGATACCAGTTACTTTGGAACAACATATTCTGAGTTGTGGTCACCTTTGTGCTCATACGGCAAAGACTACCAAATCCACCGGTTAGTCCCTCAACCGTTAGGGGTAAAACTCAATGGGACTAGGTGCAAGTAAGGCTAGCAACCTGCTTCCCTGGTACTTTAAATATGATGCTGGCAACAATCAGAGCAAAATGCCTCGGACCTTTGGAGGTGACGGATTCCCACCTCTAACTGACAAACCAGGGACTCCTAAGATACGACTCGGCAAACAAATGGTAATGAGATGGGGAGCTATTAATATCAATGGGGGCTGCTCTGGGAAGAAGGTAGAGCTGGCAGAGGCTGCAAGTAAGATGGGGCTGGATGTTTTAGCTGTTAGTGACATTCGGGTAAGGGGTGAGAAAGAAGAGGAAGTGGGAGAATACAAGGTCTACCTGTCAGGAGTCAAAGCAGGAATAGCACAATGGGGTGTAGAGCTTTACATCAGGAAAGAAATGGAACCCAGCGTAGTTGCAATAAGGTATGTAAACGAACGACTGATGTGGATAGATTTGACAGTGTCTAGCAAGAAAATTAGGATTGTGTCAGTATATTCGCATTGTGAAGGTACAGATCAAGATAAGATGGATAGTTTTTATGAGGCACTCAGTGATGTAGTTGTTAGAGTAAAGGACAAGGACAGTGTTCTGCTCATGGGTGATTTTAATGCCAGGACTGGAAATCGAACAGAAGGGTATGAAAAGGTTATGGATAAATTTGGAGAGGATATGGAGGCCAACAGGAACGGGAAACAACTCTTGGATTTCTGTGCCAGTATGGGCTTAGTAATCACAAACTCCTTGGGAAGGCAGGGGAACCAGATCTGCCATTGACTATATAATAACAGATCAGGAATTCAGGAAGGCTGTGAGGGACACACGTGTTTTCAGGGGATTCTTTGATGACACTGATCATTATTTAATCTGCAGCGAAATTGGTATTGTGAGGTCCATATGTAGGAGGATAAGAGTGGAGAAATTTCAGGATAAGGAAATCAGGCACAAGTACGTAACAATGATCTCAGAAAGGTACCAGTAAGTTAAATGTAGTCAATTACAGTCACTGGAAAAGGAATGGACGAGGTACAGGGACACAGTACTAGAAGTGGCTAAAGAATGTCTTGGAACAGTAGTGTGTAAAGGTAGAATGAAGCAAACAGCTTGGTGGAATGACACAGTCAAGACAGCCTGTAAAAGGAAAAAGAAGGCGTATCAAAAATGGCTACATACTAGAACTCAGGTAGACAGAGAAAGTTATGCTGAAGAAAGAAACAAAGCCAAACAGATAATTGCAGCATCCAAGAAGAAATCTTGGGAAGACTTTGGAAACAGGTTGGAGACTATCGGTCAAGCTGCTGGAAAACCATTCTGGAGTGTAATTAGCAGTCTTCGAAAGGGAGGTAAGAAGGAAATGACAAGTATTTTGGACAGGTCAGGAAAACTGCTTGTGAATCCTGTGGATTCCTTGGGCAGGTGGAGGGAATATTTTGAAGAGTTGCTCAATGTAGGTGAAAATACGATCAGTAATGTTTCAGATTTCGATGTACAATGGGATAGGAATGAGGATGGAAATAGGATCATTTTTAAGGAAGTGGTGAAAATGGTCAATAGATTGCAGTGCAATAAAGTAGCTGGGGTGGATGAAATTAAGTCGGAACTCATCAAATACAGTGGAATGTCAGGTCTTAAATGGCTACACAGGATAATTGAAATGGCCTGGGAGTCGGGACAGGTTCCATCAGACTGGACAAAAGCAGTAATCACACCAATCTTTAAACATGGAAACAGAAAAGATTGTAACAACTACAGAGGTATCTCTTTAATCAGCGTTGTGGGTAAAATCTTCTCAGGTATTGTTGAAAGGAAAGTGCGAGTATTAGTTGAGGACCAATTGGATGACAATCAGTTTGGGTTTAGGCCTCTTAGAGGTTGTCAGGACCAGATCTTTAGCTTACGGCAAATAATGGAGAAGTGTTGTGAATGGAACAGGGAATTGTATCTATGCTTTATAGATCTAGAAAAGGCATATGACCAGGTTCCTAGGAGGAAGTTATTGTCTGTTCTACGAGATTATGGAATAGGAGGTAAACTTTTGCAAGCAATTAAAGGTCTTTACATGGATAGTCAGGCAGCAGTTAAGAGTTGACGATAAATTGAGTTCATGGTTCAGAGTAGTTTCAGGGGTAAGACAAGGCTGCAACCTGTCTCCACTGTTGTTCATATTATATATGGATCATATGTTGCAAACAATAGACTGGCTGGGTGAGATTAAGATGTGTGAACACAAAATAAGCAGTCTTGCATATGCGGATGACTTAGTTGTGATGGCAGATTCGATTGAAAGTTTGCAAAGTAATATTTCAGAGCTAGATCAGAAATGTAAGGACTATGGTATGAAGATTAGCATCTCCAAAACTAAAGTAATGTCAGTGGGAAAGAGATATAAACGGATTGAGTGCCAAATAGGAGGAACAAAGTTAGAACAGGTGGACAGTTTCAAGTACTTAGGATGCATATTCTCACAGGATGGCAACATAGTGAAAGAACTGGAAGCGAGGTTAGCAAAGCTAATGCAGTGAGTTCTCAGCTACGATCTACTCTCTTCTGCAAGAAGGAAGTCAGTACCAAGACTAAGTTATCTGTGCACCGTTCAATCTTTCGACCAACTTTGTTGTATGGGAGCGAAAGCTGGGTGGATTCAGGGTACCTTATCAATAAGGTTGAGGTAACGGATATGAAAGTAGCTAGGATGATTGCAGGTACTAGTAGATGGGAACAATGGCAGGAGGGTGTCCACAATGAGGCTTAGATGGTGGGGTCATGTTACACTCATGGGAGAAGCAAGGTTACCCAAGAGACTCATGGGTTCAGCAGTAGAGGGTAGGAGGAGTCGGGGCAGACCAAGGAGAAGGTACCTGGATTCGGTTAAGAATGATTTTGAAGTAATAGGCTTAACATCAGAAGAGGCACCAATGTTAGCACGGAATAGGGGATCATGGAGGAATTTTATAAAGGGGACTATGCTCTAGACTGAACACTGAAAGGCATAATCAGTCTTAAATGATGATGATGATGATGATGATAATGTGGTCACGTACTACGAAGAATTTTGACAGTTATAGAATTCTTGTTGACATCCCACTGAAGCATTAACCCAAAACAAAAGAAAAAAGTCATACAACGTATCAGTGGATAGAGTGTTGGAACCCCAGTTTAGCTAACAGAATAATGATGACCAGTCACAACAAAAGAAAGCTGGTTGACCCATCACACCCACTCCTTGAGCCAGTGCAGGGGACTTCCAGCATCATTACCCACAGCGACTGTGCTTTCAGGCCATTCCCGCCGACTGCCAGTGCTTCTAGGTTCACACCCTGGACACACCCACACTGCCATTACATCCTGCGCTCCTGCCATATTACCACCAGCAGCAGCTGACTACTGAACCAATGAAGGAGAAGCAACCAATGGAGATTGAGTCACATCCCCCAACCCTGCAATCGCCAAAAGCCTCAATGCCTTAAGCTCATCTCACACGGAGTAAGGTTCTCCACAAGTTATCTAGATGGTGCGCATGGCTGCCGGCTAATAGGCGATGGTGACAGCTACATCACACGCTGAACCTCTAACACGGGGTACGATTCGGTGAGGAAGCTAGATTCCGCGAACAGCAGGATGCGTGAGCATCCTAGTGCAGTTGAAATTGCGACAGAATCATAAAACAGCTGGTGTAAAGCATGTCAATAATTTATGAAAAAGCCCATTCTCAGTACAAAATAAACTGTAATTTCTCTATGTATATTGTTCCATACCCACAGTAATTCTGATTCCACCAGCTATCGATGGCGCTTGAATATTAACATCATTTCATTGCAAAAATCTGTAGTCGCTTGATTATTGCGCTGGATATGGATATTTTGCATATTAATCATACGGCGAAATACTCTCTTTCTTGCACAGTATCATTTACCAAAATCGATATCTGAAATCATTTACGAGATATGAGAAATTTTGCCGACAGCTTGTGGCCGAGCGGTTCTAGGCGCTTCAGTCTGGAACCGCGCGGCCGCTACGGTCGCAGGTTCGAATCCTGCCTCGGGCATAGATGTGTGTGATGTCCTTAGGCTAGTTAGGTTAAAGTAGTTCTAAGTTCTAGGGGGCCGATGACTTGAGATGTTAAGTCCCATAGTGCTCAGAGCCATTTGAACCATTTTGAGAAAGTTTGTGAATATTTCATTCTAGCTTTTTCGCTGGTGTGCGACAGCGAGACAAAGTGCTTTGCATCCGATTTATGATAGATAGCAATAGCCTTCAAAGTTTAAAGAAAGATTCAATATGTTAGCTACATTCCGTGCACAGCAATATATGACCTAACACGCACCAAACTCAAGCCGGCCCCGGTGGCCATGCGATTCTAGGCACGTCAGTCCGAAACCGCGTGACTGCTACGGTCGCAGGTTCGAATCCTGCCTCGGGCATGGATGTGTGTGATGTCCTTAGGTTAGTTAGGTTTAATTAGTTCTAAGTTCTAGGGAACTTATGACCTCCGATGTTGTGTCCCATAGTGCTCACAGCCATTTGAACCATTTTTGAACCAAACTCAAATTCATAGCGACCTCTATTATTCACTGCCAACTTTCCGAAATTCTTGCAGGGGTTTACTTAATCCTAATATACCACAGCAAATATGACCATTAATGAAATGATAGTTCATCATGAAGCTGACGAGTAAAGCTATAAGATGTGTGAGACTCAAATTTTTTTACCGAATGATTTCTCTACAGTCGTTTGAGGAAGTTCGCAGTTCGGCCGGCGGGTGCGTGACGTTCTGTTTGGTCTCAAGGATTAACTGGCGTTGTCTCAAGAGTTCACATCCCGTAGGCTGAGACGTCAGTCGCCAAAATGGACTCTCGATTGGCCAGCGCAGGTAGCATGCACGGAACCCGACTAGGCCTCACAAGAAAAGTAGCACTGGACCTATCACGAGAAATACGCACAGATCGCTGCACGACTACTGGCTAGCAAATGACAGAGTCCTCAAGAGAGCTGTCGCATAGGCTGGCAAGTAAAACTGCAGCGAATCTTACTCCGTGTGAGACGGGCTTTAGCAGAAACCACATCCTCAAGTGGGCCGGGCAGCGTATGAACTAGACGCCACAGGGATGGAAACCCCGAATACTGAGGTGCCGTTGGGTCCGCCGTCAAGGCTACCTGCACGACTATCTCCTTGCCCCGCCAGAGGAAACACAGGTTTGGCCATTTTCGACCCTCTGCGCCTATTAAATGGGGGAGGTATTTAATATCGTCATCAGATTCAGGCATCGATGTCGAGATAAACACACCAGTGTTGGCCGTCCAGAATAGTGTTGTTTCTTGCATCGTGGGCAGCACAGCTACCATGTCAGTTGGCAAGACTCTCTGGAGGCTAAGGCAAGGAGGGATGTTCATGGGCAGTACCCGGCCCTTTGTGTTAGTGCGTCCAAAGCGTTACAGTCACAGACGTTACTGCTTACATACAGGGAGCACTTGTTATCAGCTATTTTTCTCGGTCCATTATTAAGGTTTAGTTTGCTCCATTTGACGCTTCTTAGCTCCAAACTTGAATTCATCTAGGTTTGTCTTTGTGGATTTGTGCACAGTTTGTTGTCGTCCTCTTGGTATTTTCGGCGACTTATTGTTTTCTCTGAAATCCCTATCTGTGTAGTGCACTATAAAATTATTGGCTGTTCCAAAACAGACGAGGTGTTACAGCTGAGGAGTGTGGTGTAAAGCCTAAACTAGAGAGCACATCTCACTATGGAAACTGGCCGTGGTATTGCAGGCGGAGATGTTTTCAGTCTGAGCGTGCGTCGAAGACAATCTATGCAGGTGCTACAAGGATCATCGTATCTACCTCCATGCAGACAGCCAAGCAGCCCTGAAATCTCTATCCGCCCCTGCAAAGAGACTAAAAATACTAAAAATTTTCCGATTCCATAGTGGCAGGATGTTACATCAGTCGGTTTAAAAGCGTTTTAGAACAAAAAAAGTCTCGGTTGCGAAATTACTTAATGTCAATGACGCATTTCGCCCTTTTGGGAAATCATCAGATTGTCAACAAATAGAAGAAACCAACAGTCAGATAAAAATAGAGAAAAAGGGCAGGGTCCTGTCTTGCACGGCTACGCAGACGACCTGAACTAAAAGTAATAAAAACTTTAACAAGAAAAAACATCAGTAGCAGAGTACAGAGGTCTCCCCGTCTCACCGTTTTCGAGGTCCAAATTTGTGAAGATCCCGTTCGTGGAGAGCCTGTCTCAAGATTTAGCTAAACTTTTTAAAAACCAGGATTTTCATGTTGTTTACACTGCTGCTATCAAATGTACAGTTCGGCTTTAGAAGTCGTTTAACAACAGAAAATGCTATATTCTCTTTTCTCTGTGAGGTACTGGATGGGCTAAACAAAAGGTTTCGATTTTTTTTTTTTTAACTAAGGCATTTGATTGTGTTCATCACAAAATATTGCTCCAGAAGTTGGACCATTACGGAATACGGGGAGTAGCTCACAATTGGTTCACCTCTTACTTTAGCAACAGGCAACAAAAGGTCATTATTCACAATGTTGATAACGGCTGTGATGTGGGGTCTGAGTGGGGTATTGTCAAGTGTGGGTGCCCCAGGGATCAGTGCTGGGGCCACTTCTGTTCCTCATTTATATAAATGATATGCCCTCTAGTATTAAGAGTAACTGTAAAATATTTCTGTTTGCTGATGACACTAGCTTGGTAGTAAAGAATGTTGTGTGCAACTTTGGCTCGGTTTCAAATAGTGCAGTACATGACCTACGTTCATGGCTTGTAGAAAATAAACTAACGGTAAATCACAGTAAGACTCAGTTTTTACAGTTTCTAACACACAATTCAACAAAACTTGACGTTTTAATTTCACAGAGCGGGCATATAATTAGCAAAACTGAACAGTTCAAATTTCTAGGTGCTCAGATAGATGGAAAACTGTCGTGGATAGCCCACGTTCTGGATCTTGTTCGAAGACTTAATACTGCCATTTTTACTATTCGAACGGTATCAGAAGTGAGTGATCGTTCGACACGAAAAATTAGTCTACCTTGATTATTTTCATTCGCTTGTGTCGTCTGGTATTATATTTTGGGGTAACTCTTCCACATTCTAAAAGGATATTTTTGACTCAGAAACGGGCGGTTCAGGCAGTAAGTGGTGTAAGTTTACGAATCTCTTGTCGACCCCTGTTCAGACGTCTGGGTATTTTGACATTGGCCTCTCAATATATATATATATATATTCCTTACTGTCATTTCTTGTGAACAATATTAGCTTATTTCCAAGAATAAGCAGCTTTCATTCGGTTAATACTTGGCAGAAATCAAACCTGCATTTGCATCGGACTTCCTTAACACTTGTGCAAAAAGGTGTGCAGTATAGCACTGCATCCATTTTCAATAAACTACCACTCGAATTCAAAAATCTTAGCAGTAATCCACGCGCTTTCAAATCGAAACTAAAGAGTTTCCTCATGGGTCATTCCTATTCTGTCGAGGAGTTCCTTGAAAAATTAAGCTGATTCTTATTGTATTGTTGATTGCGTTTAGTTAAACATATGAACTGATTTTTTTCGGGTTCATAAACGTTTATTGTTATCTGTAATTACTTTTATGCTGTAATTTCATGAACTGACACGTTCCATGACCTTGGAGATGTGCTCCTCAAATTGGTCCTTTGGAACTTGACGTGTAAATAAAATAAAAAAATAAGCTTCAGTGTAATGACAGTCATAATGAACGCCCTCCAGGAGATAGGTATGCAGGGTCGGACGTACACAGATTAGAGTGTAGTGATTGTGAAAAGTCATATATAGGCCAGACTGGCAGAATGTTCAAGACCAGGCTCAGGGAGAACTTGTTACCTAAGAGAGGTCAGATTAAACAAACTTTCCCCATTTGCTGAGCATCTCAAGTCCAGCGGGCTCCAGATCCCCACACTAGAAAACCTGAGGATACTATACCTTGCTCAGAAGGGGAAGAAGTTGAATCTAGTAGAGGCCCCGGAAACTGTTAAACACCTCGGTGTTGACAGGTTGCTGAACGATCAACTGATTAGCAATAATCAAATATATCATGATACAATGTTACCAGTGTTTCAATGCTGCTGCAATGAATATTTTATTTCGACAGCATCACCCTGAATGTGCTGATTTCTTGTCTGGGAAGCTGGGGGAACTATATTTTAAAGCGGAATTTTTAGTGACTTTTTGTCGTAGATGACTTTACCTCTTTATATTTTATGACTTTCGTTTCTTTATTTTAACGAGTAAGAATATTTTTGTCTCTTGTTTACGATGCTTAAGACTTCCCTCGATCCTGATGTCTTGAAGTTTTATCGATGTAGAATGCATACGCTATGAATCTACTCCAAAATTTAGCTGTTTTATTCCCTGTGACGGAGTTTTAATGACATATTTTTTCACGTAATTATTTTACGCATTCTTCATATGGGGGTAATTTGATTTTTATTTTATTTTATGTTGCGTTTTATGTGTCTGCATTGGTTTGCTTATATACATTTTAATTACTAGTTTTACGCCCTTTTGTTTTTCGAAAATGTTCCTTAAGCCGGTCATGTGCGCCACCTGCGTACTTCCTGCCTCACTGCAAGCGGCACCTGTATCTCGGTTTGTCGTAGTAATACTTGTGTGCGCCCAAATACAGACGGTGTCGTATGCGGCTTGTACCGGGGTTTTGTAAACGTGGCCCTAGCTTGTACTGCCGCAGAGCAGCCGGCTGGTGTGCGCAATTTTATGATAACCATGTAAAATTTTTTCCGCCACATATTTCTGCTTTCTCGGTGCCATTCTGGCTGTTTCTTTCCTTCCACTAGATCCACTTCATGGTTTAGACGTTTCATGACCTTGGCGTCTATTTTACATTATATGTGGTTTTATGACTGATGGGTCACTTATCCAGCTACTTTTACTATTTTACAGTATACGTGGTTTTATGACTGACGCCTCACGTATCCAGCTACTTTTACGTAAGGGTTTATTTCTTTTAGTTCACGTTGTCTACGTAGCCGTGCAAGATAGAACCATGCCCTTTTCCTCCATTTGCAACAAACTGTTGGCTTCTTATTTTTGTAGACAATCTAATGATGCCCCAAAAGAGCGAAACGCGTCATTGATACCAAGTAACATCACAACGGACACTGTTTTTGTTGCGAAAAGGTCAAAGATTGTTGCAGAACTCTGTAAATCTCTTGTGAAGCTGAAGAAAACTAACAAGACAAATCCGCTGTGAGTGTCTGGCCACTCAGGAATCAGTGGTAATGAACAAGCTGACCAAGACAAGAGCGAAAACCTTATTCGTTGGCCTAAAATTGTCTTTAGTATCACTAAGGCGATGGCAAAATTAAAACTATGTATTGGGATCGGGACGCAGCACGCTGAATATTGGATTAAGATCCAACAACAAAAACATGGCAAGGTAGTGATACTGAAGGCATATTTTAAGAGACACTCTTCAGTTCTGGACTTGAAAGGAGACTGATTAAACTGATGGTACAACTAATGACTGGCCGTGGGAACTTCAGGAAATGCCCACACTTTATGGGTACGGAGTAAGAACTGTAGACTATGTGTTGAGGGGTATGAAACGGCACCACATTTAATCTTGACACAGAGTATTTGGGTCATTAATACCATAAGAAATTTTGGCTAACAAACAACTAGTAAAAGATAGTCTACTGCCCTTTAAAGTTACTGGCTGTCCTTAGTAGAATCTACATCTACATCTACATCTACATCTACATTTATACTCCGCAAGCCACCCAACGGTGTGTGGCGGAGGGCATTTTACGTGCCACTGTCATTACCTCCCTTTCCTGTTCCAGTCGCGTATGGTTCGCGGGAAGAACGACTGTCTGAAAGCCTCTGTGCGCGCTCTAATCTCTCTAATTTTAAATTCGTGATCTCCTCGGGAGGTATAAGTAGGGGGAAGCAATATATTCGATACCTCATCCAGAAACGCACCCTCTCGAAACCTGGCGAGCAAGCTACACCGCGATGCAGAGCGCCTCTCTTGCAGAGTCTGCCACTTGAGTTTGTTAAACATCTCCGTAACGCTATCACGGTTACCAAATAACCCTGTAACGAAACGCGCCGCTCTTCTTTGGATCTTCTCTATCTCCTCCGTCCACCCGATCTGGTACGGATCCCACACTGATGAGCAATACTCAAGTATAGGTCGAACGAATGTTCCGTAAGCCACCTCCGTTGTTGATGGACTACATTTTCTAAGGACTCTCCCAATGAATCTCAACCTGGTACCCGCCTTACCAACAATTAATTTTATATGATCATTCCACTTCAAATCGTTCCGCACGCATACTCCCAGATATTTTACAGAAGTAACTGCTATCATATAATCACACAATAAAGGATCCTTCTTTCTATGTATTCGTAAAACATTACATTTGTCTATGTTAAGGGTCATGCACCAAGTGCCTATCCGCTGCAGATCTTTCTGCATTTCGCTACAATTTTCTAATGCTGCAACTTCTCTGTATACTACAGCATCATCCGCGAAAAGCCGCATGGAACTTCCGACATTATCTACTAGGTCATTTATATATATTGTGAAAATCAATGGTCCCATAACACTCCCCTGTGGCACGCCAGAGGTTACTTTAACGTCTGAGGACGTCTCTCCGTTGATAACAACATGCTATGTTCTGTTTGCTAAAAACTCTTCAATCCAGCCACACAGCTGGTCTGATATTCCGTAGGCTCTTACTTTGTTTATCAGGCGACAGTGCGGAACTGTGTCGAACGCCTTCCGGAAGTCAAGAAAAATAGCATCTACCTGGGAGCCTGTATCTAATATTTTCTGGGTCTCATGAACAAATAAAGCGAGTTGGGTCTCACACGATCGCTGTTTCCGGAATCCATGTTGATTCCTACATAGTAGATTCTGAGTTTCCAAAAACGACATGATACTCGAGCAAAAAACATGTTCTAAAATTCTACAACAGATCGACGTCAGAGATATAGGTCTATCAGAGGGAGAGAGACTGCACGCTAAACACAGTTTCGGTGTGGGCAACAGTGGGCTAGAACCACTGTTGTTTTACCTCATTGTACAAATCAAATCAAATCAAATGACATATTTGCCACAAAATAATGAATAAGTAATGTCTTCTGCAAACTTGGGTTGAAAAATCCACTACAAAATTTAGTATATTCAAATCACTTACTTCATTTCTGTCTAGTTATTGGCTGGCAAACTGCACGTTGGCTTCTGCCTCCGGTTCGATTCCCAGCGGGGTCAGGTATTTTCTCTGCCTCGTGATGGCTGGGTGTTGTGTGCTGTCCTTAGGTTAGTTAGGTTTAAGTAGTTCTAAGTTCTAGGGGACTTATGACCACAGCAGTTGAGTCCCATAGTGTTCAGAGCCATTTGAGCTTCTGCCTCCGGTACTTCGGCCGACGTTTGTTTGACGATTTTTCTGACAATTCACCAGCACAGGTGGCTGGCATTGTCAAAGCTCGCCCCCCCCCCCCCCCCCCATTGCTGGTGAAGCACTGGAGTCGAGCACGCGGCCGCAGATTATATATACCTAGCGTGCCAACGTCCAAGGGCTTGTCCGTGGTCATTTCTGGTGCGGTTCTCCCTTGCTGACTGCAACGATCGTTCGCTGCAGCACGGGAATTCTTAAGCCATTTACTTGAGGCTTTCTTCTTTCTTGTTGAAGCTGTTGTTATTGTTGTGTATTTCTATAGCTTCTCTGGACAAGCGGGTGCTCTTCTCTACAGTAAGAACTTCCGTTCGCCGAATTTTATTGTGTGGTCGGTCTCACACAGCGCGTGTTTTGCCACGATCAATTTCTCCAGCTGCTCCAACATGCAATACCACTTACGTTTGGTAATGCTGATGCTGATTGATCGTCCAGTCATTCTAACACAGACTACGTACATGGTACGTAGTATATTCCGACATTGCACGTGGGTCACTTGCCTCCTTCGTCGATCTGACACAGTCTTTGATCTTCTTTGTCGGTTCATAAACAGTCATTATGTCGTGCATGCGCAATATGCGGCTGATTCCTTCCTCACTCTGGGAATGTTTCCCTGCAGTCTGTCAGATTACCACCCGAGCCAGAAAAGAGGCACGATTAATAAGCTGGTAACGCGAGCAAGACGAATATGTGAGTCGCAGTACCTCAGACGCGAGATGCAACACCTGGAAAGCGTTCTGAGGAGCAATGCGTACGCCAGCAGCTTCACAAGAAGTGCCAAACTCGCCACAGGCAGTTTGCTGCAGAGAAAGGCGCCTGCAAAAGCAACAAGTTCTCTACTGAAGCATCTGCACCGCGTAGCACACCTGGTCAGTGGACGATAAGCCGCAGAGTTCTGCTAGGCTGGCTGCTTGCGCGCCCCGCAGTGCTGGCGCGGAGTCCCCGCCGTGCGCCGGCAGCCTCGTTACGTAAGCGCGCAGCGAGGATTCCGCGCCAGCGGCGGACTCATCAGTCACAACACTATTACCACTGCCCGCAGCGAGGTCACACGCCGCCTGGTGGGGTTGCGGGAACTTGACGCAGTAAGAAAACTATATATGTGGAACCAAGACGGCCATATGGGCCGTAAATGGGAAAATCCACTGACGTAAGCGACTTCGCCAACGGGCAGATTATTATTACCTGGAGCCTGTGAGCCGGCCGATGTGGCCCAGCGGTTCTAGGCGCTTTAGTCTGGAACCGCGCGAGCGCTACGGTCGCAGGTTCGAATCCTTCCTCGGGCATGGATATGTGTGATGTCCTTAGGTCAGTTAGGTTTAAGTATTTCTAAGTTCTAGGGGACTGATGACCTCCGATGTTAAGTCCCATAGTGCTCAGAGCTTTTTTTTTTTTTTTCAGCCTCTAAACGTGAACGAGTATCTGGCAAATGGCGAAGCTGGTCGAATGTTCAGTCGTGAGCATCTATGGAAAGTGATAGAAGGACTTTAAAACTACCAGTAGAAGCTAAATTGTTCAACGTCCATGGCTCTACACAGAACGTGTTCGGAGGCTTGCCCGCTCCGGAAGGTAAGATAGGCGGCAATCTATGGCATCTCTGGCGAAAGAGAACAATGCTGTTGCACGCGCATGTGTTTCCGAGCGCACCATTCAGGGCACATTGTTGAACATTAAGCTCCGTAGCACCCTTTGTGTTCACATGTTGACACTACGACTTCGTCAATTATGGTGGCAGCGAGAATGGGCCTTGGAGTAATGGGAGCTTGTCACCTGGGCAGATGAATCACGTTTCTTATTACACCAGGTCGATGTCTGTCTCCATAAACTTCATCATCAAGGTGACCGGCGGCTCGAATCGTTCATCGCGTCACGAGCACAAGCCGGTGGAAGCAGTGCTATGCTGTGGGGGACATTCTCCTGCTCTGTGATGGTAATCGGAGACGCGCCGACAGCCGCTGACAACCTGCAATCCTTCATGCTTTATGTCTTCCCCTATGGCGACATGGGCACTTGCCAACATTAGTATTAATAATAAAGGGACTGGCAAGGGTGTAAGATAGCAAGAACTATGCCCCTTACATGAAGTCATTAAAGATCACCTAACTCACGTTGAGCGAACAGTAGGCTGAACAAAAGTGACTGACAAGGCACAATGCATCTTGTAGAGAGTATAGTATTGATGTATTGGAATAATTAATGTCGGGTGATTGTTTTAAAGTAATTCACACGGCATGAAAACTTTGTGGAAACGTGTCGATTTACTGGAGGCTAGTTTATCCCAGGAATGGCGAAGGGAAGCGACAATAAGTAGCTTAGGGCGGCTCAAGCTCTGAGAAAGCTGTAACGGGGCGCGGCCTTCAGCTGCCTTAAGATGAGTGACAGTGAGTGGGTGGTTGATTCAAACGGTTCAAATGGCTCTGAGCACTATGGGACTTAACATCTATGGTCATCAGTCCCCTAGAACTTAGAACTACTTAAACCTAACTAACCTAAGGACAGCACACAACACCCAGCCATCACGAGGCAGAGAAAATCCCTGACCCCGCCGGGAATCGAACCCGGGAACCCGGGCATGGGAAGCGAGAACGCTACCGCATGACCACGAGATGCGGGCGTGGGTGGTTGACCCCATGCTGGTGTACCGGAAAGCAGACAGAGAACTTGTATGCCTGTTGATAAATGTCCGTCGTCCCGTTTTCAGTGAAACATGCGAGAAACCCGCGCAAAGCTACGGTGGAGCGGTCAACAGAGGCCAAAATATGCGTGTTCGTGACTATAACAACTTCACGCCGAATTCACGGTCCACAGAGTCTGAAGTAAATCAGGTGAAGAGCGACAGAATGAAATACGCCAGCCTCCAATGGGAACGTAGGACCAAGGAATTTGAAGTACTCTCCTGGGAGTCAGAATTCCGGACAACTCGGTGTTTTTGTAGACGCTAACCTTGATGGGTGGCCGGGGAGGAGCTTAATAGCAGAAGTTGAGAGGAAGGGAAATTTTGTGGGAATTTGTTCACTTCCCAGAGCAGGCATTGGTCGGCGCTGGGAAGCGACACATAATTAACGCGACTTGCGCTGCAATTGGCCTAAGTGATTTTGCTGGAGGGGAAACCGAGGCGAAGAGCGGACTGGGAGAAGTCCCCGTGGAGGTTTTTCCGTTCCCAGCTTGCCTAGAGTGCGGACGTGGCGTTCTTTACTCAGCTTGCCTGAGAGAGAGAGTGAGTGTCTCTGCACTTTAGGACTTAGCAAATGGAACGATTGAGTTTGGCGGTAGAAAGTTTTGGTTCAGCTATGTACTGAGCAAGATAGCTAGGAGTGAATAGACGAGCGCAGCCTTGCAGCACCACGAGGCCGGCCGACGTCCTCACTATGACGTCTCCCCGCCACGTTGAATTCGGTGATATTGCACCTGCTCCAGATTGAATTAGGCCACATTAATTTGTTGGATCACGTCGGCAAAGTTTCCACGAGGATTTCATGAGCTGTGTACTGGGGAATTCTTCTTGCACTTCGCATTACGCCTGGGTCAGTTGAAAGGAATTAATTTTGATTTATCGCGCTTTACTCCACGTAAACGCAATTTATTACCACTGAGAGTCATGTAATGTGATGATGGAAGGTCGGGAGTTAAAATAAATTTGTGCTAATCGACTGAACCTGTTTTCAATCAAGTAGTTGAAATCCCAAGTCATTTTCTTAATGAATTTTATGTTGAACATTTGCATCTGGTGTTCAATAGCTGAATATAACATCAATGTGCGCCCCTTTTTAATTAAAAGGGATCAATTCTGAATCAATTAATGTCAACACTGTCACTGCAGTTCAATCAGGAGTCACAGGGCCTTATTATTTTATTTGCGTTATCCGATATTGCGGCAGTTTTGCACCCTCTGTGGATTTGTTAGTCAATTAGCTGGGGTGAACACACGCCGAAACCAGATAAGTGACGGGTGGGGTGTTACAAGGGCATCAGATCATGACTCTATTGAATTATGATAAATATGAGGCACTCTCGAGCAGTATTCCCTGCATGTCAGCGTGATTGAGCCACTAGCGTTGGTGAAAAGTGTCGGAAGTTGAGGATTGTGGAATATAAAGTCTGCAGCTGGCCGTAGCTCGCCGTGGGCGGCAGGTAGTGGTCACCGAAAACACGGGACAATACGGCGCTTTTGGGGATAGCCCGACATCCGGAGCTACCTGTGCTAGGCAACACGTGGGGAAGACGGGAATTTCGTTTGCCTAGGGGCGTTATGACCTACTCGATCATTGGGTAGATCTCAGAAATGCCGTTGGAGGGATTTCGGCGATGATAGAGCGTTCGACATTGGCCAAAACTGAGTATTCTTCAGCCGCGTTTCGTACGCGTGGGAGACGGGAGAATTGTGGAGAGAGTGGACTTCGCCTTCAGCCATCGAGTGGTACGGACTTGAAGACGGCGTCTTGGCGATCGTCTTCGAAGGGAGATATACGGTCTGAAACGCAGCACTGAGCAACGCGTGTTCCGTGCCGAGTTCTGCGGTTAGAGCTCTTTGTGTGCTCTGAAGCGAGATTTTCACCAACGCTTAACCACTTCCAACAACTTACCTAATATTCTTGATCTGGTAGTTATCCTTGCGAGGTGCCGAGTATTTATCAACGCACCTGCCGGTAATAGGGGCGCGTAATTGCAAATTGTTAATGTGCCATTCTCAGGAGTGTGTGGGTGGACAAAAAAATTCACATTTTGTCAGTTGTGGGGGATATCAAATTAAAATGCCAATATTACAATCGACTTCATGCGCTCTAGTCACTGCACAGCTTGCCCAGACGGGAAAGAAAGAAGGTTTGCGGTCTTCTGTGTCAGCGACGGACAAATAAGCTTACAGTATAACTGTCAGTGTCCCAAAGTAAGAACCATGCTGCAGTGGTTCGAGGAGCATCATAGTGAACTCATGTTGATGTCCTGGTCACCAAATTCACGTGATGAAAAATCTTATGTAACCCATCTGCGTCGCTGTTGGGTGCCTTCAATACATACACAAATCAGCAGCCCATTATTTACGGGAATTACATGACTTTTGCATAGACATCTGGCGCCACATACCTCCAGAAACCTACCAATAAACTGTCGAATCCACGATATGATGAACTGGCGATGTATTGCGTTCCAGAGATGGCCCAACAGTCTATTAATCAGGGGTCATAACGTTTTGACTCGTCAGTGTGTGACGACCTCACCCGAACACAGCCCCTTCGTCCTGGTAGAGCTCGAGAGTGGGAATAATTTCGCTACAAAGTGGCCAGTACTTATAGGCAGCAGCGTCACACTTGTTGTTCATTCGCGCCACTACCGATCACATATCCTAAAACACCAACGCCACTACCACTTAGTAAATCTGCCTTGCCTTTTGTTATAAAATTTTGTGCTATAGTGCTAAGTCTGCTTTTTCAGTAAGCTAACTTGCTTCGCAACAGTGCGTCAGCCTCGATGAATTATTACAGTGACAACATCCCGAGCTCGCCTGCTGTCAGTACACCACTCGGACTCACACTGTCTAACATGTGATCTATCTTCCTACCACAGTTGCGCAAGGACGCTCTGTGAGTGCTTTAGGAATTTGGTGTTGAACCTCTGGCCTGCAAGGTAGGAAGATACCATCTCACGCGTCCACAGTTCAGAAAAGTGCAGCAGTACAGACAGTGATGTAATCAGACAATGATCTCAATATCGGTTCCACTACACTCCCTGTAAAGGTAACGTTATCACTAACAGAAACTAATGTACGGGTTCAAGCTTAATGACTTCATGACATAGCAATGTTAGCAAAATTACATACAGGGTGGTATAATATTGACAGTGGGTGTTCACAACTGTGAAGCGAAATTCCTAACTATTATAAGGTTTTTTACTGGTAAGATGGTTGATGACCATGTCTGGGGGTCGATAAAAATACAAATAAATTAAATACAATTGGGGCCAGAGATATCAATTACGCTAAAATGTACCATGAAAATACCCTAAATTGAGTGGGGTTCGGTAAAGGGCAATCAGAAAGAAGCACACAACTAAAACAATTCATAACTCTACAGTGGCTGATCAATCCTTTTCGTTAGCTCGGACATCTCACGGGTCTGCTTCAATTAAGCCCGACGATCGTGAATATGTTTAACTACAGGTAATGGTCGAATGTACGAAAATTAGGAGAGACGGAGGAGACCGCAGTTCTAGGTGTCAATTGAATATTACTTTCTGATGTAGAGCGAGCGTGTGTGATTACCTTGCGTCGGTAGCGGCAGAGAATCTATTCTAAATCTCTCTCGACTGTTAAACATCAGTCTTACACATTTCCTACGTCTTCGGTGAAGCCAAGACTCCTGTTCATTCCCTAGCTAAGTCAACTGGCACAGTACACGCTATTTGGCTGGAATAACATATACATCGTTGCCCTCAAATCTCATGCAAGCGTTAACTATCAGTGCTGAGTGTCATTCTCCGTACTAGGAGACTTTGCAGTTTAACTCCTTACGACTTAAGACGATCTTGTGAACAAGTGGTCACATTATGACTCTCGCGGTCGTCTCAGCATGGCGCGAGTGGCCTTGTTCAAACACTCGACGATTTTCTGCAAGAGAAGGAGCCAATTACTCTGTCTACAATTTGTCTAATCAAAGTTGGTGGCCACACGTTTCCTTTCTGACCAATCAGGGCGTTCATACTTTAAATGCGAACATTTTAGGTTAGCCTTTACCGTGACTGTTATTGACATTAAATGAAACAACAAGTTTACTGTTACCAGTCACCGTTTTATTTATCTCCACGACGCATTTCAAAGGTTTAAACCTCCATCATCAGGTAGACTTACATTAGTTAGTATGACATTTGTGTGTGTGTTGTGTTACGATTTTTTGGAGGAACTTGTGGCGCTGTCTATTGGTAAAACAAGACACTATCTCAGAACATGGTTTTGGGTTTCTTCTGACAAAAATTAAACTTATTTCTAACGGTAAACATAAAATAAGTAAAATAGAGTACCTCCAGTGGTCACAGGTTCCTTTCGCTGTCATAACACATCACATGTATACTGTCATATTTGTAAACAAATATGGCGTCTGGAAACTGCTGGGTGCAAGCTTCGTATAGCAGAAGAGAAGACATTATCGCAAAGTACAAAGAGTATACATCATAACAACATTATTACAGAATAATTTTTTTAAAGGATTTGGAGGTGTTTGTTTTGAGGTGTCGAATACATGTGTAGGAATAAATACATCAGGTGGCATATAAATCCGATTTTGGCAAGTTAAAACAGCTTAAACTTCATACTCGTTTACACAATCAGGTGAAATGTTAAAATGGCTTAAACTTCATACTTGTTGATAACAATCAGGCGAAATGTTAACACTTTAAGTACAATAATCACATTGGCTACAGCGGTAAAATTATTCATAATAACAATTTTGATTGGGATTAATAGATAGATATGAAAGGCTGGAGGCAGAAGGAGAGGAAGAGAAAGAGGAAGTAAGAGCAAGAGAGAGGGTGGAAAGAGTGACTGTATGAGAGCGGTCTTTACATGGCAAGGGGTCTTGAGATTATATCTGTTACAAATATTAGCTGCCTAAAGGTTGGGGTAATACATTGGTTAATGGTTTAAAATATGCAGATGGATGTACAATTTGTGCCAGTAGTTGGTGTACATAGTGTTTCAAGCTGACAAGAGGTACAAGCTGTCGATGTATTGAAATATCTGTAAATCAGGTCAATCTCCTGTACTCTTGGTGGCTGTCATGGTAACATGACTAAATTGTTGTTGTTGTGGTCTTCAGTCCTGAGACTGGTTTGATGAAGCTCTCCATGCTACTCTATCCTGTGCAAGCTTCTTCATCTCCCAGTACCTACTGCAACCCACATCCTTCTGAATCTGCTTAGTGTATTCCTCTCTTGGTCTCCCTCTACGATTTTTACCCTCTACGCTGCCCTCCAATACTAAATTGGTGATCCCTTGATGCCTCAGAACATGTCCTACCAACCGATTCCTTCTTCTAGTCAAGTTGTGCCACAAACTTCTCTTCTCCCCAATCCTATTCAATACTTCCTCATTAGTTATGTGATCTACCCACCTAATCTTCAGCATTCTTCTGTAGCACCACATTTCGAAAGCTTCTATTCTCTTCTTGTCTAAACTATTTATGGTCCATGTTTCACTTCCATACATGGCTACACTCCATACAAATATTTTCAGAAACGACTTCTGACACTTAAATCTATACTCGATGTTAACAAATTTCTCTTCTTCAGAAACGCTTTCCTTGCCATTGCCAGTCTACATTTTATATCCTCTTTACTTCTACCATCATCAGTTATTTTGCTCCCCAAATAGCAAAATTGCTTTACTACTTTAAGTGTCTCATTTCCTAATCTAATTCCCTCAGCATCACCCGACTTAATTCGACTACATTCCATTATCCTCGTTTTGCTTTTGTTGATGTTCATCTTATATCCTCCTTTCAAGACACTATCCATTCCGTTCAAATGCTCTTCCAAGTTCTTTGCTGTCTCTGACAGAATTACAATGTCATCGGCGAAGCTCAAAGTTTTTATTTCTTCTCCATGGATTTTAATACCTACTCCGAATTTTTCTTTTGTTTCCTTCACTGCTTGCTCAATATACAAATTGAATAACATCGGGGATGGGCTATGCCCTGTCTCACTCCCTACCCAACCACTGCTTCCCTTTCATGTCCCTCGACTCTTATAACTGCCATCTGGTTTCTATACAAATTGTAAATAGCCTTTCGCTCCCTGTATTTTACACCTGCCACCTTCAGAATCTGAAAGAGAGTATTCCAGTCAACATTGTCAAAAGCTTTCTCTAAGTCTACAAATGCTAGAAACGTAGGTTTGCCTTTCCTTAATCTAGCTTCTAAGATAAATCGTAGGGTCAGTATTGCCTCATGTGTTCCAATATTCCTAAGGAATCCAAACTGATCTTCTCCTAGGTCGGCTTCTACTAGTTTTTCCATTCGTCTGTAAAGAATTCGCGTTAGTATTTTGCAGCCGTGACTTATTAAACTGATAGTTCGGTAATTTTCACATCTGTCAACACCTGCTTTCTTTGGGATTGGAACTATTATATTCTTCTTGAAGTCTGAGTGTATTTCGCCTGTCTCATACATCTTACTCACCAGATGGTACAGTTTTGTCAGGACTGGCTCTCCCAAGGCCGTCAGTAGTTCTAATGGAATGGTGTCTACTCCGGGGGCCTTGTTTCGACTTAGGTCTTTCAGTGCTCTGTCAAACTCTTACCGCAGTATCATATCTCCCATTTCATCTTCATCTACATCCTCTTCCCTTTCCATAATACAGGGTTATTACAAATGATTGAAGCGATTTCACAGCTCTACAATAACTTTATTATTTGAGATATTTTCAAAATGCTTTGCACACACATACAAAAACTCAAAAAGTTTTTTTAGGCATTCACAAATGTTCGATATGTGCCCCTTTAGTGATTCGGCAGACATCAAGCCGATAATCAAATTCCTCTCACACTCGGCGCAACATGTCCCCATCAATGGGTTCGAAAGCATCGTTGATGCGAGCTCGCAGTTCTGGCACGTTTCTTGGTAGAGGAGGTTTAAACACTGAATCTTTCACATAACCCCACGCTTTCAACCGTTTCTTCGCTCACTGCAGGCCGATCCGTTGATTTCCCCTTACAGAGGCATCCAGAAGCTTTAAACTGCGCATACCATCGCCGAATGGAGTTAGCAGTTGGTGAATCTTTGTTGAACTTCGTCCTGAAGTGTCGTTGCACTGTTATGACTGACTGATGTGAGTGCATTTCAAGCACGACATACGCTTTCTCGGCTCCTGTAGCCATTTTGTCTCACTGCGCTCTCGAGCGCTCTGGCGGCAGAAACATGAAGTGCGGCTTCAACCGAACAAAACTTTATGAGTTTTTCTACGCATCTGTAGTGTGTCGTGACCATATGTCAATGAATTTATGAAATCGCTTCAATCATTTGTAATAGCCCTGTATTGTCCTCAAGTACATCGCCCTTGTATAGACCCTCTATATACTCCTTCCACCTTTCTGCTTTCCCTTCTTTGCTTAGAACTGAGTTTCCATCTGAGCTCATAATATTCATACAAGTGGTTCTCTTTTCTCCAAAGGTCTCTTTAATTTTCCTGTAGGCAGTATCTATCTTACCCCTAGTGAGATAAGTCTCTACATCCTTACATCCTCTAGCCATCCCTGCTTAGCCGTTTTGCACTTCCTGTCGATATCATTTTTGAGACGTTTGTATTCCTTTTTGCCTGCTTCTTCTTCTTCTTCTTCTTCGCGGATGGATCACTTAGGACCACGTGTAATCAACATTTGTTGGCCTTCCTTTTCGCCCAGTATTCCTTCATAAACATCGAATGGACTAGCTTTCGTTGCGTAGACCATGTATGTCGGTTAGTTTTTCTCTCTTCTTCCTCAAAACCCCGTGTGTTTGTGATTTTTCTGATTTCATTTCTATCATATAGATTTGGAGACCCTAATTCTCTCAGGTCTTTCTCCGTCTGTTTGTACCAGTTCGATCTTGTAGTTCTGTTCTTTAAAAATGTATGGATTTTGTGCGTTAACCTGTTTGAGTCCATTCTTTCTAAGTGCCCCATGAGTTGGATTCTTCTCATGCGCATTGTGTCTGTTATTTTGGAGATATTTTTATATATTTCTGCATTGGGTTTTGGATAATGTACCCCATCTTTAGTTCTTGGTCCTAGGATTTTCCTCATTATCTTACGTTCTTTCACTTCTAATTCCTCTTTTAGTGTTCTGTGTTGAAGGTTTAGTGTCTCAGATGCATAGAGAGCTTCGGGTCTAATTACTGTTGTGTACTGTCGTATTTTGCAGTTCCACGAGAGACTCTTTTTGTTGTAAATGTTTTTTGTTAACTGAAACGCCGTCTCCATTTTCTGGACTCTTGATCTGACAGATTTCTTTTCATTACAATTTTCTGCAATCCATTCACCTAAATATTTAAATTCTTTTACTCGAGAGATGTAGTTATTACCAATTTTGAGATCAGAAGGTGCATCTTTGACGTCAGTCATAAATTTTGTTTTTTCAAATGAAATTTGTAATCCTATTTTAGCTGCCTGTTCTTGTAATAATTCTAGCTGTTTCTGTGCATCGGTAATGTCTTGTGCCATGTCATCAGCAAATGCTAAACAGTGTAATTCTATGCCCTTATGTCTTGGTCCCAGTCCGTGTGCTGGTGCACCTGCTTTTTTCCATTCTCTAACAACTTTTTCTAGAGCACAATTGAAGAGCACTGGGGACAGTACATCCCCTTGTCGTACTCCTGTGTCTATTTCAAATTCTGTGCTCAATTCTCCCATAAATTTTACTTTGGATTTGGTCTCCGTGAGTGTTTCTTTTATGATGTTTGTTGTCTTTTGATCTAGTCCAAATTCTGCTAATACTTCAAAAAGGGATTCTCGGTCTATACTGTCATATGCTTTTTTAAAGTCGACAAACGTGATGACATAACTTTTGTTTGAAGTCATTTACTGCATTTTTATATTTTCTCCTTTCATCAATTAAATTCAATATTTCTTCTTTCTGATTTCTACTAGCCCTCGTCTTTTTACCTACTTGATCCTCTGCTGCCTTCACTACTTCATCCCTCAAAGCTACCCATTCTTCTTCTACTGTATTTCTTTCCCCCATTCCTGCCATTTGTTCCCTTACGCTCTCCCTGAAACTCTGTACAACCTCTGGTTTAGTCAGTTTATCCAGGTCCCATCTCCTTAAATTCCCACCTTTTTTTGCAGTTTCTTCAGTTTTAATCTACAGGTCATAACCAATAGATTGTGGTCAGAGTCCACATCTGCCCCTGGAACGTCTTACAGTTTAAAACCTGGGTCCTAAATCTCTGTCTTACCATTGTATAATCTATCTGAAATCTGTCAGTATCTCCAGGCTTCTTCCATGTATACAACCTTCTTTTATGATTCTTGAACCAAGTTGATTAAGTTGTGCTCTGCGCAAAATTCTACCAGGCGGCTTCCTCTTTCATTTCTTAGCCCCAATCCTTATTCACCTACTACGTTTCCTTGTCTCCCTTTTCCTACTACTGAATTCCAGTCACCCATGACTATCAAATTTTCGGCTCCCTTCACTATCTGAATAATTTCGTCATACATTTCTTCAATTTCTTCGTCATCTGCAGAGCTAGTTGGCATATAAACTTGTACTACTGTAGTAGGCGTGGGCTTCGTGTCTATCTTGGCCACAATAATGCGTTCTCTGTGCTGTTGGCAGTAGCTTACCCGCATTCCTATTTTTTATTCATTATTAAACCTACTCCGTCATTACCCCTATTTGCCTTTGAATTTATAACCCTGTATTCGCCTGACCAAAAGTCTTGTTCCTCCTGCCACCGAACTTCACTAATTCCCACTATATCTAACTTAAACCTATCCATTTCCCTTTTTAAATTTTCTAACCTACCTGCCCGATTAAGGGAACTGACATTCCACGCTCCGATCCGTAGAACGCCAGTTTTCTTTCTCCTGATATCGACGTCCTCTTGAGCAGTCCCCGCCCGGAGACAAAATTTATGGTAAATATTAAGGTGTGTGTGTGTGCATACTTGTTAGTTATATGTCCACCCACTATAGTTTTTTGTAGCCTAACACAGGCGTCGTTTCTTTCGTAGGGCAGAGGTTAACTTCTGCTACATAATACTGAGATAAACAGCTTTCTCTTTCATGCGAGTTTTAATGCAGGTGGCTACAGTGAGTCACCAGTGTTTTGAGTTGAGTTTCTCCGGACGCTTATCTGCGGTCTCAGGCCGTGTTCATGCAGAAAGTCTTTCTGAAGGGTCGTTGTTAAAAGCAGGGACAAGGGCTGCTTTTGCCGGCGGCCGATACAGTGGCTGCGGTGTCTCATTGCTAGGTGTCCCGTGGCGAGGGTTTCAGGCGCGCGCGAGAGACTGCGTGCCGTCGTAACATTCTCGTTTGCCTCAGAGCAGTGTCTTGTAGCTAGTGTCGGGGAAATTACTTGTATGCAATTACTAGTGTGAGTGTTAGTGGTTTATATTCACAAAATGTCGGTTTGTTTATTCGCTTCGCTTTGCCTATCAATAAAATTCATACATTTTCACATAACTATGTCGTGTGACATATCGAGTTAACCGGAACTGCTTCAGAAATTCAATGTAAGATGTGTTATTTGTGTGATACCTTACAACTGTTATGTCCACATTAGATTGATGCACTGCATTATCCTTTCCTAAGAAGAAGACCCGTTCCCTTGGGTCACTCTAAAAACCAGTTTCATATTATAGTTCATGTTTTATATCCCAAAAGACTAATGGCTTCCCAATTGGATTAGAAACTGCATCCAATCTTTCTCACTATGCTGCTTATTGCTACTTTACTCACGAGTCGATTTATCACACCTGATTTGCTCCGGCCGTGGTGGCCAAGCGGTTAAAGGCGCTACAGTCTGGAACCGCGTGGCCGCTACGGTCGCAGGTTCGAATCCTGCCTCGGGCATGGATGTGTGTGATGTCCTTAGGTTAGTTAGGTTTAAGTAGTTCTAAGTTCTAGGGGACTGATGACCTTAGAAGTTAAGTTCCATAGTGCTCAGAGCCATTTGAACCATTTTTGAACACCTGATTTGCGTTTCCGGCAATTTTAATTTTCACAGATGGTCCGGTTGCCATCTTTCCTCTTAATCCGAAATTTGAATCTTTTTCTGCATTCCGTCTACAAAACTATACTCTCACTCTCTCTTATGCTCTAGGGTCCAGTCTGTTGGAATCTGGACTATGGGTGATTTTTGCTGACGGTTGGTTCTCTGTTCCATAAGAATAAAAGCTATACACAGCAGAGATACAACTATCCTGGCACTTAGTACTGCGGCACTCAAAATCACTGTCATGCGCCGTTGTCCTTCTCCGAAGTGCTCTACCTGCTGCATTAACTGCTCAGCTGAAATGTGCTCTTCCTACGCAGCAGTGAATCAATCCAGGGATGCATTAGGTCAGGTTCTCAAGTTTGATCTAGATATGTTATATTCGGCGCTGGATATAACTTCAAAAGGACATCTGACCAATACAACTACGTCATTTATGTGATTTTGGTAATCGTGGCTGGTAGATGGGAGGTCGCATGTAATCCCATTGATTAGTAACCCACTTGCCTTAAGGTTAGTCCATCTGGGCTCTTTGAGAGTCCCCTGCTTGTAATAACTCACCACTACTATTGTGTCCTCGTGACTGGAGTAAATCCAATAAAAACCTGCTTGCTGGTAAACCAGTCTGGGTTACACAGTATTCCTCGAACAACTCGACCCTTCTGTCTGGCTAAGAACAAATTTAGCGCGCTTGTTCCTGCGTTGGTTTGTATTTTCCTTGTTGGACCTTTGCGACCTTCCTCCCCCTTTGACAATGTCGTAACTCTTCCCCCGTCTACCGTCTTCCGAAAGTAATAAAATCCCGCAGATCTTCACCTGCACGAACTTTCCAAAACCTCCCCACTTCACTGTCTACATGTGAACGGCATAATACTTAAATTTAACTCGTCTTCCTGGTACTGGTAATCGAATTAGAATATACAATCGTGCTCAGTCAGATTTATTTCTACTGCTGCTATGTGTTAGTAGACGGGCAGGTTCTGTCCACTGGGTTCTGTAATTAGATGGAAGTTTCTGGAAATGTGATGGAGCGATCTGCATATATTTTAAAGAAAGTTTTTATAGCCAAGATCGTGTTCAAAACTAATTTTTTTGACTAATTTTGACACGTTAGGCTCTCATCTTGAGATCTTTACAAACTTTGTTGCTTGTATGGCATGTTCCATTGTATGCTCATTACGCATGCCATTTTAGTGGACAGTAAATTGCAGATTCCACATAGGTGCCGGCCGCGGTGGCCGAGCTGTTCTAGGCGCTTCAGTCCAGAACCGCGCGACTGCTACGGTCGCAGGTTCGAATCCTGACTCAGGCATGGATGTGTGTGATGTTCTTAGGTTAGTTAGGTTTAAGTAGGTCTAAGTTCCAGGGGGCTGATGATCCCAGATGTTAAGTCCCATAGTGCTCAGAGCCATTTGAATCATTTGAACATAGGTTTCTCAAAAATAAAATTACAAACAGGTTTGTCACAAGTAAAAATAAACACAGCTAAAATGCACCTTGTATGGTAGACATCCCCCCCACATGAACCATGGACCTTGCCGTTGGTAGGGAGGCTTGCGTGCCTCAGCGATACAGATAGCCGTACCGTAGGTACAACCACAACGGAGGGGTATCTGTTGAGAGGCCAGACCAACGTGTGGTTCCTGAAGAGGGGCAGCAGCCTTTTCAGTAGTTGCAGGGGTAACAGTCTGGATGATTGACTGATCTGGCCTTGTAACAATAACGAAAACGGCCTTGCTGTGCTGGTACTGCGAACGGCTGAAAGCAAGGGGAAACTACAGCCGTAATTTTTCCCGAGGGCATGCAGCTTTACTGTATGGTTAAATGATGATGGCGTCCTCTTGGGTAAAATATTCCGGAGGTAAAATAGTCCCTCATTCGGATCTCCGGGCGGGGACTACTCAAGAGGCTGTCGGTATCAGGAGAAAGAAAACGCGTTCTGCGGATCGGAGCGTGGAATGTCTGATCCCTTAATCGGGCAGGTAGTTTAGAAAATTTAAAAAGGGAAATGGATAGGTTAAAGTTAGATATAGTGGGAATTAGTGAAGTTCGGTGGCAGGAGGAACAAGACTACTGGTCAGGTGACTACAGGGTTATAAACACAAGATCAAATAGGGATAATGCAGGAGTAGGTTTAATAATGAATAGGAAAATAGGAATGCGGGTAAGCTACTACAAACAGCACAGCGAACGCATTGTTGCCGCCAAGATAGATACGAAGCCCACACCTACTAAAGTAGTACAAGTTTATATGCCAACTAGCTCTGCAGATGACGAAGAAATTGAAGAAATGTATGATGAAATAAAAGAAATTATTCAGATCGTGAAGGGAGACGAAAATTTAATAGTCATGGGTGACTGGAATTCGAGAGTAGGAAAAGGGAGAGAAGGAAACGTAGTAGGTGAATATCGATTGGGGCTAAGAAATGAAAGAGGAAGCCGCCTGGTAGAATTTTGCACAGAGCACAACATAAGCACTTGGTTTAAGAATCATGAAAGAAGGTTGTATACATGGAAGAACCCTGGAATACTAAAAGGTATCAGATATATTATATAATGGTAAGACAGAGATTTAGGAACCAGGTTTTAAATTGTAAGACATTTCCAGGGGCAGATGTGGACTCTGACCACAATCTATTGGTTATGACCTGTAGATTAAAACTGAAGAAACTGCAAAAAGGTGGGAATTTAAGGAGATGGGACCTGGATAAACTGAAAGAACCAGAGGTTGTACAAAGTTTCAGGGAGAGCATAAGTGAAGAATTGACAGGAATGCTGGAAAGAAATATAGTGGAAGAAGAATGGGTAGCTTTGAGGGACGAAGTAGTGAAGGCAGCAGAGGATCAAGTAGGTAAAAAGACGAGGGCTAGTAGAAATCCTTGTGTAACAGAAGAAATATTGAAATTAATTGATGAAAGGAGAAAATATAAAAATGCAGTAAATGAAACAGGCAAAAAGGAATACAAACGTCTCAAAAATGAGATCGACAGGAAGTGCAAAATGGCTAAGCAGGGATGGCTAGAGAACAAATGTAAGGATGTAGAGGCTTATCTCAGTAGGGGTAAGATAGATACTGCCTACAGGAAAATTAAAGAGACCTTTGGAGATAAGAGAACCACTTGTATGAACATCAAGAGCTCAGATGGAAACCCAGTTCTAAGCAAAGAAGGGAAAGCAGAAAGGTGGAAGGAGTATATAGAGGGTCTATACAAGGGTGATGTACTTGAGGCAAATATTATGGAAATGGGAGAAGATGTAGATGAAGATGAAATGGGAGATATGATACTGCGTGAAGAGTTTGACAGAGCACTGAAAGACCTGAGTCGGAACAAGGCCCCCGGAGTAGACAACATTCCATTGGAACTACTGACGGCCTTGGGAGAGCCAGTCCTGTCAAAACTCTGCCATCTGGTGAGCAAGATGTATGAAACAGGCGAAATATCCTCAGATTTCAAGAAGAATATAATAATTCCAATCCCAAAGAAAGCAGGCGTTGACAGATGTGAAAATTACCGAACAATCAGTTTAATAAGTCACAGCTGCAAAATACTAACACAAATTCTTTACAGACGAATGGAAAAACTAGTAGAAGCCGACCTCGGGGAAGATCAGTTTGGATTCCGTAGAAACATTGGAACACGTGAGGCAATACTGATCTTACGACTTATCTTAGAAGAAAGATTAGGGAAAGGCAAACCTACGTTTCTAGCATTTGTAGACCTAGAGAAAGCTTTTGACAATGTTGACTGGAATACTCTCTTTCAGATTCTAAAGGTGGCAGGGGTAAAATACAGGGAGCGAAAGGCTATTTACAATTTGTACAGAAACCAGATGGCAGTTATAAGAGTCGAGGGACATGAAAGGGAAGCAGTGGTTGGGAAGGGAGAGAGACAGGGTTGTAGCCTCTCCCCGATGTTATTCAATCTGTATATTGAGCAAGCAGTAATGGAAACAAAAGAAAAATTCGGAGTAGGTATTAAAATCCATGGAGAAGAAATAAAAACTTTGAGCTTCGCCGATGACATTGTAATTCTGTCAGAGACAGCAAAGGACTTGGAAGAGCAGTTGAATGGAATGGACAGTGTCTTGAAAGGAGGATATAAGATGAACATCAACAAAAGCAAAACGAGGATAATGGAATGTAGTCGAATTAAGTCGGGTGATGCTGAGGGAATTAGAACAGGAAATGAGACACTTAAAGTAGTAAAGGAGTCTTGCTATTTGGGGAGCAAAATAACTGATGATGGTCGAAGTAGAGAGGATATAAAATGTAGACTGGCAATGGCAAGGAAAGCGTTTCTGAAGAAGAGAAATTTGTTAACATCGAGTATAGATTTAAGTGTCAGGAAGTCATTTCTGAAAGTATTTGTATGGAGTGTAGCCATGTATGGAAGTGAAACATGGACGATAAATACACTCCTGGAAATGGAAAAAAGAACACATTGACACCGGTGTGTCAGACCCACCATACTTGCTCCGGACACTGCGAGAGGGCTGTACAAGCAATGATCACACGCACGGCACAGCGGACACACCAGGAACCGCGGTATTGGCCGTCGAATGGCGCTAGCTGCGCAGCATTTGTGCACCGCCGCCGTCAGTGTCAGCCAGTTTGCCGTGGCATACGGAGCTCCATCACAGTCTTTAACACTGGTAGCATGCCGCGACAGCGTGGACGTGAACCGTATGTGCAGTTGACGGACTTTGAGCGAGGGCGTATAGTGGGCATGCGGGAGGCCGGGTGGACGTACCGCCGAATTGCTCAACACGTGGGGCGTGAGGTCTCCACAGTACATCGATGTTGTCGCCAGTGGTCGGCGGAAGGTGCACGTGCCCGTCGACCTGGGACCGGACCGCAGCGACGCACGGATGCACGCCAAGACCGTAGGATCCTACGCAGTGCCGTAGGGGACTGCACCGCCACTTCCCAGCAAATTAGGGACACTGTTGCTCCTGGGGTATCGGCGAGGACCATTCGCAACCGTCTCCATGAAGCTGGGCTACGGTCCCGTACACCGTTAGGCCGTCTTCCGCTCACGCCCCAACATCGTGCAGCCCGCCTCCAGTGGTGTCGCGACAGGCGTGAATGGAGGGACGAATGGAGACGTGTCGTCTTCAGCGATGAGAGTCGCTTCTGCCTTGGTGCCAATGATGGTCGTATGCGTGTTTGGCGCCGTGCAGGTGAGCGCCACAATCAGGACTGCATACGACCGAGGCACACAGGGCCAACACCCGGCATCATGGTGTGGGGAGCGATCTCCTACACTGGCCGTACACCACTGGTGATCGTCGAGGGGACACTGAATAGTGCACGGTACATCCAAACCGTCATCGAACCCATCGTTCTACCATTCCTAGACCGGCAAGGGAACTTTCTGTTCCAACAGGACAATGCACGTCCGCATGTATCCCGTGCCACCCAACGTGCTCTAGAAGGTGTAAGTCAACTACCCTGGCCAGCAAGATCTCCGGATCTGTCCCCCATTGAGCATGTTTGGGACTGGATGAAGCGTCGTCTCACGCGGTCTGCACGTCCAGCACGAACGCTGGTCCAACTGAGGCGCCAGGTGGAAATGGCATGGCAAGCCGTTCCACAGGACTACATCCAGCATCTCTACGATCGTCTCCATGGGAGAATAGCAGCCTGCATTGCTGCGAAAGGTGGATATACACTGTACTAGTGCCGACATTGTGCATGCTCTGTTGCCTGTGTCTATGTGCCTGTGGTTCTGTCAGTGTGATCATGTGATGTATCTGACCCCAGGAATGTGTCAATAAAGTTTCCCCTTCCTGGGACAATGAATTCACGGTGTTCTTATTTCAATTTCCAGGAGTGTAGTTTGGACAAGAAGAGAATAGAAGCTTTCGAAATGTGGTGCTACAGAAGAATGCTGAAGATTAGGTTTGTAGATCAGATAACTAATGAGGAAGTATTGAATAGGATTGGGGAGAAGAGAAGTTTGTGGCACAACTTGACCAGAAGAAGGGATCGGTTGGTAGGACATGTTCTGAGGCATCAAGGGATCACCAATTTAGTATTGGAGGGCAGCGTGGAGGGTAAAAATCGTAGAGAGGGACCAAGAGATGAATACAGTAAGCAGATTCAGAAGGATGTAGGTTGCAGTAGGTACTGGGAGATGAAGATGCTTGCACAGGATAGAGTAGCATGGAGAGCTGCATCAAACCAGTCTCAGGACTGAAGACCACAACAACAACAACATGGTAGACAAGCCAAGTTCCACGACGAGCATTGTAGCTGTGTATATTTTTGCGTGTGACAAACCTGTTTTTAATATTTTTGAGAAACCTGCGTGGACTCTGCAATATACTCTCCACCAAGATGTTAACATGGCACGAGTAATGAACGCACAGTGGTATATGACGTACAATCGAAAAAGTTTTTAAAGTTCTGAAGATGACAGCCTTACCTGTCGAAACCCGGTCAATAAAAAACAATTTTGAACGCGATCTTGGCTGTAAAAGATTTCTATAAATTCTGTAATTAGGCTGAACTCAGGCAGTGTCTCGCTCCACGCTTTCTGTAATCCCAACAACTATGTTTCTGGCAACAGAAGATTGGCATTTAGTTATCCATGCAAGGCGTGATGTATGGCTCCTTGCAAGTTTGACATTACTCCTCGTGCGTCCCATATGTTATCCGCTAATGCTTGTAACAGCCTCGTCACTGCAATCCCCTTTTCCAATACTTGTATACTTCTTCTCTTGCCCGCAATATTCTCAAATTCTGATTTATCACGTCCTCCAAGGCCCTATCGTAGACCATTGCTCTACCCGTAAATTTCAATAACAACCGTGTATCGTTAAGTACTTCACTCTCCCAATTCACCATCTGTGTTGCGTACCACTCTTCTGCCGTCTTACTACCCTCTGCCAGCTTCTTTATTGCTTCTACAGCTTCGTTTAGTTCTCTAACATCACTCTCATCAGCCCTTCCAAATACAGTCTTCAGATTTTTTCTCCAACGTCTAATCTTTTCTCTTCCATCACGTATGTGGCACAACTTCCACTGCCTATCTCATTTGTTCTCGCAGTGGCTGCCAGATCTACGCAGTTTATCACACTCGCCTGACACTTCCTTGAGCACCCTCTTTCTCTTAGCACTTTGTCAAAGTCCGTCGAATATTTCTTCTAACCTCCTCGCCTTATTCCGCATTTCCCATGCATTAAAAAGTACTTTTAGCGCCCACTGATGGCTGATAACTATCACTTCCTCTAGTCTCAAGAACAGCACTCCTCCTGCCAAGTGCTGATTCTGCAACGCCTTCACCCCAGTCCAGGCAACGAAATGCAATACTACTACGACTGCCATTCCTACCCTCAAAGTATACCTGAGGCTATCCGTAAGCAAATATATGAAAAGTATCATCCTTCATTTTCTTGAGCTTAACTCATATGGTACTTCTTGCACAGGCTCAACTACATCTTTTTGTCTCCTCTTCCTTCTCCTCGCTTTCTTCACTGGCTATACCCTTTAAACTACTGAAAACGACTCTGGACTACCTCTAGAACGTCGTAGACACCCAATGTGCACTATTGCCATTCTTGTTGGCAACCGAAGCTTCACGTTGACCGACGAAGTGGTCTCCACCACCTAATAGCATCGTTGACACCACGTGATGAACTTCGCCTTCCCTTTCGGCGTATAAGGAAAAAAATAACATCGCCGATTGCCCTACTTTATACTGCTGTAAACTTTCCGCACGTTTCCCTGATACCTTTTGCTTCCGTAACGCCTTCGTTAGCACATTTTGCACACGTTTCCGTACTTCTAGTACTGCTCTCGCAAACTCACGGACCGACTCCCATCTTTACTTTTATCTGTCTTTATCAAATGGAATAACGATGGCATTTTCTGACCATACACCACATCATCACCTCGTATTAGGACAACCCAGTATTCGTGTGTACTATAAATTACACGCTGACACGACATACCTGTACCTAAGATATAAATCCCAATCTTGGTGATACGCGTTCACATAGTAACTTAACATTTTCCTAATTGTCCTACGTACCCACTCCGTTCTACAGTTGGCCTGTGGATGAGGAAGACTAGTTCTTAACTTCTTCACATGCAACAATCAATCCAGCTCCTTCAATAAGTCCAATATGAAATTCATACTCTAGCCTGTAATTATCGTACATGGCACTCAAAATTTCAACATCCAGTTGTTAACCATTGCTTGTTCGAAAGTCACTGCGTGCTGGTTTCTCACAGTAACGAACTCCATGTACTGATCTATTATAATTAATATGAATCAGTACACTCACATACAGTGCACAATTCCTCGAGTATTGATACATATCCATTTTCCTTCCTCTCCGTCAATATCTTGCGGTCATTCTCCAGTTAGTTGCCCTGCACTCTCCACGATCAGATAACGCGTGTTCATGTGCTTCCTTTAGAACCACCTCTTTAAGCTTCGCTGGTACTACTACTCGCATCCCTAGGCTCATTTCTTTGCACAACATTGTATCACATGCGCTACACTGTGATTGCGCCCTGTACTATTCACAGTCACTGTCAGCACGCTGCACTGCCTGCCGTTCCACAAGACCATGGCTCACAACTTTCAACACTGCTACCTTCCTGCTACACCTGCATACCTGTGCATCTTCTCTAGTTTCTGCACTACTTCGTAGCCGAACTTGCTAAGTCTCAGGATCCATCTTGTCAGCCTGCAAGGCAGGTCATTCAGTCGCAGTAACCACTTCAAAGCACCATGGTCGGCCACTATTCGAAAGTTTTTCCTATACAAAGGCGACGTTCTTGAGGACAATATTATATAAATGAAAGAGAATGTATATGACGATGAAATAGGAGATATGATACTGCGTGAAGTGTTTGACAGAGCACTGAAAGACCTAAGTCGAAACAAGGCCCTGGGAGTAGACAGAATTCTATTAGAACTACTGATAGCCTTGGGAGAGCCAGGCCTAACAAAACTAATCATCTAGTGCGCAAGATGTATGCGACAGGCGAAATACCCTCAGATTTCAAGAAGAATATAATAGTTCCAATCCCAAAGAAAGCAGGTGTTGACAGATGTGAAATTACCGAACAATCAGTTTAATAAGTCACAGCTGCAAAATACTAACACGAATTCTTTACAGACGAATGGAAAAACTAGTAGAAGCCGACCTCGGGGAAGATCAGTTTGGATTCCGTAGAAACATTGGAACACGTGAGGCAATACTGACCTTACGACTTATATTAGAAGAAAGATTAAGGAAAGGCAAACCTACGTTTCTAGCATTTGTAAACTTAAAGAAAGCTTTTGACAACGTTTGCTGGAATACTCTCTTGCAAATTCTGAAGGTAACAGGGGTAAAATACAGGGAGTGAAAGGCTATTTACAATTTGTACAGAAACTAGATGGCAGTTATAACAGTCGAGGAGCACGAAAGGGAAGCAGTGGTTGGGAAGGGAGTGAGACAGGGTTGTAGCATGTTATTCAATTGTATATTGAGCAAGCAGTAAAGGGAACAAAAGAAAAATTCGGAGTGGGAATATAAAATACATGGAGAAGAAATAAAAACTTTGAGGTTCACCGATGACATTGTAATTCTGTCAGAGACAGCAAAGGACCTGAAAAAGCAGCTGAACGGAATGGACAGTGTCTTGAAAGGAGGATATAAGATAAACATCAACAAAATCAAAGCGAGGATTATGGAATGTAGTCGAATTAAATCGGGTGATGCTGTGGGAATTAGAACAGGAAATGAGACGCTTAAAGTACTAAATGAGTTTTGCTATTTGGGGAGCAAAATAACTGATGACGGTCGAAGTAGAGAGGATATAATATGTAGACTGGCAATGGGAAGGAAGCGTTTCTGAAGAACAGTAATTTGTTAACATCGAGTATAGATTTAAGCCTCAGGATGTCTTTTCTGAAAGTATTTGTATGGAGAGTAGCCATGTATGGAACGTAGCCATGTATGGAAATGAAAAATGGACGATAAATAGTTCAGATAAGAAGAGAATAGAAACTTTCGAAATGTGGTGCTACAGAAAAATGCTGAAAATAAGTTGGGTAGATCACGTAACTAATGAGGAGGTACTGAATAAAATTGGATAGAAGAGAAATTTGTGGCACAACTTGACTAGAAGAAGGAATCGGTTGGTAGGATATATTCTGAGGCATCAAGGGATCACTGATTTAGTATTGAATGGCAGCGTGTAGGGTAAAAGTCGTAGAGGGAGACCAAGAGATGAATGCACTAAACAGATTCAGAAGGATGTAGGTTGCAGTAGGTACTGGGAGATGAAGAAACTTGCACAGGATAGAGTAGCATGGAGAGATGTATCAAACCAGTCTCTGGACTGAAGACCACAACAACAACAACACCAACATAACATCCAAAATACCTGACACCATAAACGAGGCTCAGTATCTCTTTCCCTGTCAACGAAAAGTTCTTCTCTGCCACATTCAGCTAGCTCGACATGTAGGTTACAGGATGTTCTTCATCAATTAATCTCTTGATGTAAAACACACTACAAGGTATGATCAGGTGTGTCACACTAAAGGATAAACTCTGGAAATACTAGAACCAAGCTTCATGTCAAACTTCTCTTTAAATTTTCAAGCTCGCCCTGACACTGCTCTCTCACACCTTACCTTAGATACTGCATGAGTGGTCACGCCACGTTAGCAAACCGTTTCTAGAATTTTCTGTAGTAATCTGGAATCATGAAAATGGAATGTAGTTTCTTAATGGTATAGATTGCATTAGTCTTGGTCTGTCTGTATTCTGCCTTTACAAACTATACAGTGTAAATAAGCTACCTCCTCCAATGCAAACGATACTTCTCTGTGCTCAAGAGATGCAGCTCTCAGTCTCTTAAACACCTTCTTCAGATGTTGTCTATCCTTCTCTGTGTCTTTGGAGAATATGATGATATCATCTAGGTAAACTAGAAACTGGTGCAACCTCAGTCAGCACACGGTCCAAAACCTCTGAAATGTTGCAGGTACGTTTTTCAAACCAAACAACATTCTCATGAACTAATAGTGCTCCCATGGTACCGAAAATGCTGTCTTTGGCTGGTCTTCTGGAACAATCTCCACTCTGAACTGAAACCGTCGTAGGACGGAAACAGTACGTTTCCAGACATAGGGCCCGCATCTCGTGGTCGTGCGGTAGCGTTCTCGCTTCCCACGCCAGGGTTCCCGGGTTCGATTCCAGGCGGGGTCAGGGATTTTCTCTGCCTCGTGATGGCTGGGTGTTGTGTGCTGTCCGTAGGTTAGTTAGGTTTAAGTAGTTCTAAGTTCTAGGGGACTGATGACCATAGATGTTAAGACCCATAGTGCTCAGAGCCATTTGAACCAGACATAGGTTCCTATTCAAAATATTATATATTCACACTCCTCGGAAAGTCCTAGACGTTTGTAATGGGAATTTCCGAACAACCTGTATAACCAATCTGAAACCTTCCGGTGTCTCCAGGCCTCTTCCGCATATACAACCTTCTTTCATGATTCTTAAACCAAGTGTTGGCCATGATTTAAATACGTTCTGTGTGAAATTCTAACAGGCGGCTTCCTCTTTTATTCCTTACCCTAGTCCACATTCACTTACAATTTTTCCTTCTCTTCCTTTTCCTACTATTGAATTCCAGTCCTCCACCACAATTAAATTTTCGCCTCTCTCAATTATCTGAATAATTTCTTTTATCATCATACATTTCATTAACCTCTTCATCATCTGCAGAGCTAGTTGACATATAAATTTGTACTACTGTTGTGGTTGTTTGTTTGTGTCTATCTTGGCTACGATAATGCGTTCACTATGCTGTTCATAGTGAAAGGTCTCTGTTGGATTCCTTTCATGTTAATTTCTTAAATCTGTTGTCATTTACGGCATAAATTCCTCTTCTAAATTTACTGTGGCGTTTCTGACTCACTGGAGGCTGAGTAGAGGAACGTGTTACTTTTACACACAAACAAGAACGATCTGTCACACTACTACACTTTAAAACACAGTTTATATGTAATTCATGTCACACAGTCTCATACGGAACCTACATCCGCTTTCTTTTATATACTGTATATGATAAGATACTGTCATCCCCCTTCCCTTCTGTGTGAGAGGATGAATGAGCAAATGTATTTCTAGTTGCATGCTTCAGGGTAGCAGACAAGCCTGTCTACTAGAGAACAGTAGGACCAACGTCGGAACAGGTAGCTACGCTTTCTAAAAGCAAAGAGGTTTCTATCCTTAGTATGGTCCTGTCTGTCCCTCGTCGTGTTGGTATAGGAAGCTGCGCCTCTGGCCACTTCCGTTTGTAGTGGGGAGCCACCCTCAGGAAGGGACCAAGTCAGTCTGTCCGTGGCGAGCGTCTGAAGTGGTAAGATCTCCGGCTAAGCGCGTGTCTGCTAAGTCCGTAGGACAATGGATTTCTTAAGTTCAGCCTAACTGAAAATTTAATCACCTTTATTTCAGGTTTAGCTCTAAAATTTCTAATGTTATCTTAAATTGCAACGCAGTGTAATTCGCGTGTGAAGTTCAGATTATTTTCCGGTAGTTGCTTTGTCACTACTTTGTGAGTAAAGTGGAACCACGTGTTGATCAGTAACTCTAACTAACATCATCAATCTTAAATGCGAATGTGCATGAGATTATAACGTCTCGTCTTGATAGTATTTTTCAATATAGCAACTTTTCTTTATGTTCAACCCACGTGGGGTGTACTTTGTGAGGCCACTACCACGTGCTTATGTAACTGTTTGACCCATCAGGTTAATAGTAAGACGTTAGTAACCAGTTCGAGGTTTTTCTTTTGTAAATTGCTTTTCGATCTAATTTATTTTAATTATCAAAATTATTGTGGAGTTACACGCTTTGTGTAAACCAAGTTGACCACGTGAAGCATGTGAGCATGTGGTGTAATCATCAAAGTGGCCCTCAGCTATTCTTTTTGGGAAGATTTCACAGAGATTTAGTATGAATTTAGTATACCAGTGTGTGGTAATTATATGACGGACAGGATTGTGCTACGAACGTAATTTCTTTGGATGAAAATTGAATCGGTTGGTCGTGGTTAATTTCCTCTTGCATATGTTTCAACGTTCTTCGTGTGTTATTTTATGAATGCAGTGTTGTATGGAGTCTCCCAATCTTGGCTCCATATTTGATGTGTTCCGTAAGATTACAATCTCACATTTTCACAATCCTAAATAAGGCACCAGCTTCATTACGACTCAAGTTTAATGTGCTGAAATTTCAATGATCAATGTTAAAATAAATTTCCAAATATAAACTGATTTATTTCTTTTTATTTAAATTCTCTTATATATATATATATATATATATATATATATATATATATATATATATATATATATATATATATATATATATATCACCGGTTGTCGTATGACTATTAAAAGATTATAATTAATGTTAGTCTGGTTGGGAATTTGGTAAGCTAGACTGGATACCTGGTGAAACAGTTGCGCAGTAATGCAAGGTTAACTTCCCCAGACAGCTCACAGCTTTTAAACCGCTTTTATTGTCTAGCAGCACCGCTTACACCACAAAATAAAGCAACAACGTTATACATGGCGACCCTGTTCTGTGATTCCGCTAGACTCTGGAATCTCTGAAACGTTAGATTGCGAGAGTTGCATAACCTTAATTTTTTTCCCTGCAGCGCTCAAACAACTTCTGCGTTGTTTCTGAGCAGACTTTCAAAAGATTCACGGCGTTGTTGAGCGGCGTTGGTTTGTTTGTCTTGTTTTGTTTTCTATTTTTGTGTGTTTTATATGTATGCGTTTTTTTTCTCGCTTGTAAATTGCACTGACTTCGATCGAAGATATAAATTTGATGTGCGTGTGAAAAAGTGCGTACTAAGTTAGGTATCTTTCGTGTGATTATCGTAATTTTTGCGGGATACATTTATTCTGATTAGTGTGTTGCGTACTGGGCATAAATTGAACTAATGCAGACTCGTAACCAAGCTAAAAGTAGGCGGTCCAACAACTTAAGCAACATGGACCATGGGGATAATTTGATTTCGAATATTAACACGCTGGATGGTTCCGAAAATGCAATGAGGAATACTTCAGAGGAAATGCAAAACAGGACGAACGGGCTCACATCAGAGCCAGAAATTAGTTTGCCTCCAACTAACGAAATTGATTTGGCAGAACTCATGAAAGCCTTATTGCAGCAAAATAAAGAAAACGCAGAGAAATCTGAAAAATTGATCCGAGAGCTAGGCGAAGAAATGACGCAGAAATCTGAAACATCGACCCGAGAGCTAGGCGAACAAATGGCGCAGAAATCGGAAAAATCGATCCGCGAGCTAGGCGAACAAATGACGCAGAAATCATAAAAATCGTTCCGAGAACAAAAAGAATCATCCGAAAAATCGATCCGCGAGCTAGACGAACAAATGACGGAGAAATCAGAAAAATCGTTCCGAGAACAAAAAGAATCATCCGAAAAATCGATCCGTGAGCTAGGCGACCAAATAGACGAAAAACTAATCCAGCGGACAAATAAAGTTGACAAGTCGATGCAGAGAGTGTCCGATGATATCTCACAAAGGATAAACAATCTGGCAAGTGAAATAAAAAGTGATATTATGAAAGAATTAGGCCGTACATTTGAACAAATCGATGATCGTCTGCAAGCCTTAGAACAGGGCAAGCGGAGTCGCTATGCGGAATCGAAAGAGAGTGAAGAACAGCTACTTAGGAATTTCCAAGCGCTGAGAGAAGAATGCCAAAGAGAACACCAGCAGGTACTCTCGAGGGTCCAGGAGGCGGAAACGCATTGTCCAGCGTCCATTAGCAACACAGTAGCGGACAACAGTCAAGCGATTCACGCTCTCGAACAGCAAGTAGAACAATTGAAGCAGACTGGGGCGGAGGACAACAGACAAATACATGATAAGATTGCGGCATTAGCGGACATCGTAGGCACGATGAAGGTGACGGAAAGCGAGAACAATACTACACCGGTAGCGGTCGCAGAGACCGAAGAAGTGCGTTCGCTTCTTAGATTTCAGAAGGGACAGTTCGAAGTGAACAGGCGGCACAGAGCTGTAACAGGCGAATTACAAGAACGCGTGGCGCATCTGGAAAACCGCATGGCGTGTGATTCCGAACTCGCCAATAGCACTAAAAATAGCCGTACGGACAGTGCAGAGAGGGACTCCAGCCACGAGGGAGATTTTGACGACAGGGAAGAATGTATTTTGAGGGGCAGACATGAGAAAAATAGAAACATTCAAGGGCCTCGCCGGGAGGAAACGCGGGGATTTGATTTCAAACATTTCCTTACGGTGAGAAAGTTTGAGATATTTCGAAATTCGCAAAAAGGAATACATCCACGAGCATGGCTCGAGCAATTTGAGTTTTGTCTTCCCCCCGACTGGGCAAGTTCACATAAGATAGAATATATGTGTGGCTATTTGGAAGGCGAACCGGCGATTCGCATGAGGTCGGCAGCGCGTCACTGCAACTCCACTCGGGAGTTTCGACAAGCCTTTCTGTCCGCCTATTGGTCAGAAGCGGCACAAGATAGGGTCAAACATGGCATAATTATGCTGCCAAATTTGAACCAGTCTGGTTTCAGCAGCCCAGCACGCCTATTCGACCACATGCTGCAGGCAAATCAATTTTTATACGACCCATACGGGCCTGCGGAACTAATTAGGATATGCATCACCAAATTGCCGATGCACTTGCGCCACGTCATTCTTGCGGGACGATGCAAAGAGGACGTGGAAACGTTTAAGACACTTCTCCAAGAGTTGGAATACAATACAGGAGAATGCCCGCCTAATCAGGCACAAAGTTATTACGGGGCACAGCAGCGCGATCGCAGTCGTGGCCGTAGTACTAATCAACGGCGTGACTGGTCGTCGCGACGCGAACGGAACAATAATCGGGACCGGCCGTATAGAAACTGGGGTAACAGTCGCGAACACAGGTGGAACAACGGAAATGATCGAGGACGTGGACAGAATCGTGAACGCAACAGTTACGGCAACCAGAATCGATACTACGGTGAACACGTTGGGAATAGGACTGTAGGCGGAGCACCTCATGGTGTTGAAATTCAGCCGGCTAACCCTAGACATAATCCAGCAAATGGAAATGAACAAAACAGGCAATGACAAACGATCAGCGCAGAAGGCGCCCAATCGGAACAAATGAGCGACATGGCAAATGAGTAGAAAGGACAGTGAGAAGTAGAGAGGACGGTGAGGAGAAAGAATTGATTAGTTTAAATTTGTGACATATGCATTCTGAATAATATGTTCGTAAAATTAATGATAAAGATGTTTCTATGTGATTGATTGAAGTGATGTTTTTAAATTTTCCTTCTTTCTTTGTGCAATTAGGATTTACGTTGGTTCAAAGGTGAACGAGTGAAATGCTGTTTATGTTTTTTTTTTTTTGTGTGTGTGTAAATTGAAACGAGTCGCTCCTGAGAGAAGCAAGATCTGTGTTGAATTAATGCAAAACTCAGGGGAATATCCGATCTGTGGGTATTATGGGTCTGGCAAACCCAGGTCCCCAGCTGTTAGTAGCCTTGTTTCCGATTTTCTGCTTTCAGTGCTACTATCTATCTATTACTATTCTATATCTGTCAGTATAAATGAGGATCTCTTACTATAGTACGCGTGCTGTATGAATATTTTAAGATAGGAGAACTCTGAGAAAGGAATGAGTAAGTTTGGAATCTTGAAAACAGGATGCGATAATACGATTGTTTAACAAATGGCTTCCCAATATACGCTAATATGTTAATATTGATGATATATCTTTTTTTTTGTTCCCAGAATGAGATTTTCACTCTGCAGCGGAGTGTGCGCTGATATGAAACTTCCTGGCGGATTAAAACTGTGTGCCCGACCGAGACTCGAACTCGGGACCTTTGCCTTTCGCGGGCAAGTGCTCTACCAACTGAGCTACCGAAGCACGACTCACGCCCGGTACTCACAGCTTCACTTCTGCCAGGCGTGAGTCGTGCTTCGGTAGCTCAGTTGGCCCAACGACGGTAACCCCGGATTTCCTGTTGTTGCCCCAGACATTTCACTACCCTCTTGCTAAGCACCATACCCTAATCTGGTTTCGAGGACAGGCTTTAGAATATCTCTTTCAGAGTGGTCCGCATACAGTCCTTGACTTCTGGTACAAAGTTGTGACCGCGTATAGCACCCTCACCCGAAAACCATCTTACCGACAAACTTTTGCCGGTTATCTCCGCAGCGTCTTCCTTGACCCCCCTCAAAGTTGGGGTGTACCATGCCTACCTGTCACATGATGCAACACCCTTATCCGCGTTCTCATGCATCGACCAAACACAAACACAAATTTAAAAAAAAAAAAAAAAAACAAGGAAGAAGACAGAATATGTTATATTTTGTTGTATTTAATGTTTTTCTTTTTTTAATATTTTTTTTGTTTAACTAACAGTCATTTGTATATTTTTAAATGGTACCTTGAAGAACTCTTGCATAGTGAATATATATGTACTTTTATTTTGTTCAATACAAATTTTTAAACAAAAAAAAGGAAAACAGGATATGTTCTATTTTGTTGTATTTCATGTTATTCTAATAATTTGTTTACCTAACACTCATTTTTATATGTTTAACTGGTACCTTGAAGAACTTTTGCTTTGTGTATATATATATATATATATATATATATATATATATATATATACTCTCCGTTTGTTCAATAATTAAAAAAAAAAAAGTTGGTAGAGCACTTGCCCGCGAAAGGCAAAGGTCCCGAGTTCGAGTCTCGGTCGGGCACACAGTTTTAATCCGCCAGGAAGTTTCTTTTTTTTGTTCTTTATAGCTGAGTATGTAAAGTGCTGTCTGTGGATTTCGTCAGTATATTGATTCCCTTCAAGGTGAAAGAAGAATTGTGGTTTGTGTAATTTACGTGGCCCTGAAATATTATTGTGGTAGTCAAATACGAGCAGTTTTTCAGCAAATGGAGAATGGAACAGAAATATGGATCCTTTCTGTAGTGTTGATTGATGTTGAGCCAAAGCCTGAAAAATTATTCTGCGTTAATACTTGTCCTAGAAAAGAGACGTTTATGTGTTTTGCTGATGCTGTGAGCATTACAGCTTACTGTTTTCGCTGGTGCGGGATGCACTGCAGCCTATATGATTTGTACTGAGGAAATTTCCCTCTTGAAGGTAGAGGAAGATTAAATAATTTTGATTAGGGGACCGAAGGAAAGCTTGTTTTAAGGTAATAAGGATGAAGCAAAACATTTGTTATTTAAACTACAGGAGGATTCGGATCTTTTGTGTCTGTTGTAAGTTCAATATGTTAAGATGATACTGTTTTACAGAATAGAGGTGACCACAATTTTGCCATTCATGAGAAATGAATCCAGAATGACCACCACAGGCGAAATAACTGATTTGGAAGCGAAAGGTAACTTACGGAAGGAACGAAATCGCAGCAAAATGGGTAAGAAAATGTAATATAAACTGAAAAAAAAAAATTTACCTTCTCAGAGTTATCTGCGTGATTAACTCTTGTGATAACGTAATTTTAGATGAAATTGTCTTACTGTTTTATGTGTGAATATATGAGTATGATAAATGTATAATTGCGAGTCTCTTATCGGGTGTATCAACTGGTATAAAAGTTTTGACGTGTAAATAACCATTGTTCTTTTTACTGTGTATGTTTAAGGAAAGTTTCTCCATATTTATCATGTGACAAGACATATGCCGCGAGCGTCAGGAAGAGGACGAATTAGAACAATGTTGTAGTGGTGTAAACACTTTGTTGAAGTAGCATTGAAGTAGTTTGTTGGATTAACTAGTAGTGGATAGAAGTAGAATTTTGAGTAATACATGTTTATTGGTAGTTACTTTGTAGTATAGACAACAGGTGGGCATGTGTGTGTGTGTGTGTAAATAAGATGTGAACCCTATACTGTCCTGACCTATACTTCCACGAGGCATAATCCTATTCATTTTAGTGAATTAATAAGTAGCATTTGATTTTTTAAAACGCAAGTGAACCACATTAGTAATGTGGATTTAGAAATTATATTGTCAGTTCATTTAATTTTTATTTTTATACTGTCAAGTCATTTCACTTTTACTTTTTATATTGTCAAGTCATTTAACTTCTATTTTTATATTGTCAATTCATTTAACTTTTTTTATTTAAAAAAAATTAAGTCTCGCTTTTGTTGTTAAAAATTGTGAAAGACAATACTAAGTGGTATTATGTATGACATTTTGTAATCACATAACTATGATGAACAATTTCTGTGAATGCAGTCGACAACGTGAAAGCGAACCGGCTAAACTCTTACGAGACAGCGGGAGCAGCGAGGAGGAGGGCTAGTTGTAAACTAGCGGGTTTCCCAGCAGGACACACTGTCAACCGGGCCACTTGGGGAGCGCGGTCGACAACAAAAGAAGGGCACGCGACAAACACTTTCCCTTGCACCTGGAGCTAATGGGCGGCCGCCCCGTGCGATCCTTCCTGGAGGCGATGACCTGAGATGGGCGAGCGGTCCACCGCGCGGAAATCCATCTGCTGGCAATGCACCACACGCACGTGAACGTGACGAGACGGCCGCGGTGAAACGACAGAAGACAGGGGATAAAGGGGCGTGGAGCCTTTTGACAGGTACTGTCCAGAGGAACTTGCAGACATCAACGACGCCTATCGACATTTCCTGACGGATGCCTACTGTCAAGCGACGGTAAATCATGGTTCGATGTTCTCTGGTCGGTAAGGGTGGCACAAAGAAGAGCCATTAAGTGTCATCCTTGCCCAGGAATATCAAACCGGCGAGACAATTGAGGATAACTCAAGAATGTAACAACACAAGGGGCGTGGAGCCTTTTGACAGGTACTGTCCAGAGAAACTGGTAGACTTCAACGACGCCTGTCAACATTTCCTGGTGGATGCCCACTGTCAAGCGACAGTAAATCATAGTTCGATGTTCTCTGGTAGCTAAGGGTGGCACAAAGAAGAGCCATTAAGTGTCATCCTTGCCCAGGAATATCAACCTGGCGTGTCAAACGAGGATACCGCACGAATTTGACAACGCAAACATGGAACCAAATCGAGATGTACGTGACACGGGCCACCAAGAGAAACTTCATGAGAGGACAGAGACGGCGGTATTGCACGCAACAGATGGACAAAAATTCCTAGTGACAGCTGCGGCGACGACCCCCCCCCCTCCCCTTATATTGTGCCTCGGAACAGTGGAACTACTGAGTGTGTCAGTGAACAGTGATTATACAGTTCTTAGTTCAATGCATATACATGTGTTTCTGTCAGAGAAACTTTGACTCGTGTGTTTTTGCAGGGGTTCAATTTATTGGTGTTTATTAGACTGACTCTTGTATTTTGCAGGTGTTCTATTTCTTGTTTTTTTTTAGACTTTGACTCTGGTATTTTGCAGGTGTTTTATTTATTGGTGTTTTTTTTTAGATGTTGACTATTGTATTTACAGAGCTGTTTTATTGATCAATGTTTGTTCTTGTGTGATGTATTAGATTTGTGATATTTTGTTTCGTAAATTCATTCCTGTGGCATTGCTTCGTTTATCAGTCAGATAGCTTTTCATTCTCATTGGACTGTGATCGATTAGCCTTTGTATGGGGCATATTTATAGTGAGGAACCCCATAAGGGTAACAATCACATAATTAATTGTGGTTTCAGTATAACGACAAAGTGATCATTTTTTGCTAATTAACTGAAATATAGTAGAGTGATTTAATTAGTGCCACAAAGTTATTTAATTCTACAAATTATTAGTTTTATAAGATATAGAAGTTTTTTGTGATAACCACTTTTTTTCTCTTATCACTTTTTTTGCTTTTGCGGATTGTGCATTGTAATGTTCTGCTTTATAATACTGATGTTATTTTTATGTTCTTTTTTAATTGCTGTGGCACCTTTGCTATTTTCATAAATTTTGCTTGTTAATAAACAGTCATAAATTTTCCTGTGATCAGTTTGCTCTTGCAATGAGCTAATACTGGTGAACTCCATAAGGGTAACAACCAGAAATTGTTTTCATATTAATGACACAGGAACCATTGTTTTTACTTGCTGACCGAATTAGGTCTACACTATCTTTTAAATAGCTGTCACAGATTGTGTTCTTTTTCTGTTTGAAATTGGTAGATTTTAAAGATTTGTTGAAATTATTGTGTTTTAGCAAGTAGCTGGTGACCTTTTGCTTTTCTTTACATTTTTAGTTTAAGTTGGGTGTGAGAAGCCTGCTTGGGAATGTCCTAGCATGGCCAGAAAATTCCCTGCACAGTCTTTTCCCGGAGCGTTGGGGTTATGAAAGGTCTCTGTTGGATTCCTTTCATGTTAATTTCTTAAATCTGTTGTCATTTACGGCATAAATTCCTCTTCTAAATTTACTGTGGCGTTTCTGACTAACTGGGAGGAGACTGAGTAGTGGAACGTGTTACTTTTACTCATAAACAAGAACGATCTGTCACACTACTACACTTTAAAACACAGTTTATATGTAATTCATGTCACACAGTCTCATACGGAACCTACATCCGCTTTCTTTTATATACTGTATATGATAAGATACTGTCATCCCCCTTCCCTTCTGTGTGAGAGGATGAATGAGCAAATGTATTTCTAGTTGCATGCTTCAGGGTAGCAGACAAGCCTGTCTAAAGCAAAGAGGTTTCTATCCTTAGTATGGTCCTGTCTGTCCCTCGTCGTGTTGGTATAGGAAGCTGCGCCTCTGGCCACTTCCGTTTGTAGTGGGGAGCCACCCTCAGGAAGGGACCAAGTCAGTCTGTCCGTGGCGAGCGTCTGAAGTGGTAAGATCTCCGGCTAAGCGCGTGTCTACTAAGTCCGTAGGACAATGGATTTCTTAAGTTCAGCCTAACTGAAAATTTAATCACCTTTATTTCAGGTTTAGCTCTAAAATATCTAATGTTATCTTAAATTGCAACGCAGTGTAATTCGCGTGTGAAGTTCAGATTATTTTCCGGTAGTTACTTTGTCAGTACTTTGTAAGTAAAGTGGAACCACGTGTTGATCAGTAACTCTAACTAACATCATCAATCTTAAATCCGAATGTGCGTGAGATTATAACGTCTCGTCTTGACAGTATTTTTCAATATAGCAACTTTTCTTTATGTTCAACCCACGTGGGTTGTACTTTGTGAGGCCACTACCACGCGCTTATATAATTGTTTGACCCATCAGGTTAATAGTAAGACGCTAGTAACCAGTTCGAGGTTTTTCTTTTGTAAATTGCTTTTCGATCTAATTTATTTTAATTATCAAAATTATTGTGGAGTTACACGCTTTGTGTAAACCAAGTTGACCACGTGAAGCATGTGAGCATGTGGTGTAATCATCAAAGTGGCCCTCAGCTATTCTTTTTGGGAAGATTTCACTGAGAGTTAGTATGAATTTAGTATACCAGTGTGTGGTAATTATATGACGGACAGGATTGTGCTACGAACGTAATTTCTTTGGGTGAAAATTGAATCGGTTGGTTGCGGTTTATTTCCTCTTGCATATGTTTCAACGTTCTTCGTGTGTTATTTTATGAATGCAGTGTTGTATGGAGTCTCCCAATCTTGGCTCCATATTTGATGTGTTCCGTAAGATTACAATCTCACATTTTCACAATCCTAAATAAGGCACCAGCTTCATTACGACTCAAGTTTAATATGCTGAAATTTCAATGATCAATGTTAAAATAAATTTCCAAATATAAACTGATTTATTTCTTTTTATTTAAATTCTCTTTTATATATATATATATATATATATATATATATATATATATATATATATATATCACCGGTTGTCGTATGACTATTAAAAGATTACAATTAATGTTAGTCCGGTTGGGAATTTGGTAAGCTAGACTGGATACCTGGTGAAACAGTTGCGCAGTAATGCAAGGTTAACTTCCCCAGACAGCTCACAGCTTTTAAACCGCTTTTATTGTCTAGCAGCACCGCTTACACCACAAAATAAAGCATCAACGTTATAATAGTAACTTACCCGCATCCCTATTCTCTTATTTATTATTAAGCCTACTCCTGCGAGCCGTTATCTCTGTTCAAAACTACCTCTTGGTGGTACGTCCTGGCTGCGGGGCTTTCTGAAAAACTAGGAAGAAGGACTCTGAGCAGAAAATAATAATTTAATTGTTTCCACGAGGGAAAGCAATGTGGCATTTACTACTAAAGTGGCGCCATAAAGTCACAAAACCACATGAACGACAAATTTCTCTCTCCTAATGCGGGAAAGGAACAAACTGGGAGGCTAAAAATTTTTTTGCTAACTGTTATGTTGGAGTTCAGTTTCTAAAATTTCTTGGACACCACTATCACAGTAGGAGATTTGTTTGTCTTAAACGTGATTAGACGTCACGATTTAAGAATTCGTCTTGCAGCAGAGGGCACCACCATGACCGAGCAGGTTTAGAGATTTGCATGTGGATAATATACCTTGGAATGATTACACACCCAAGAGCGATTATGCATTTCAGGGGGGGCACCTTATAGAAATGATCGGCACTGTTTGCTTATCCATTCCTTGTGGCTTTTGTCTAACAGTTCTAAACACAGTTACCTTGCCCCAGTGTTCACTCTTTGTATTTACTTCTTTGTTTTTATTTTATTAATCTCGTCAGTTTATGTTTCTTTTGTGTGTGTGTTCGCAAAGAGCAAAATAGATTGTGTTTAATTTGGACCAATGTTATTAACTGAGTAGATAGATAAACTACCCAGCTGTTAATCATCAGGAATTTTGCAAGAACCGACACCCACAACTCACTTCTCTAATTGTGCGACCAGTCTGCAACAAGTTCAGTTACGTGTCTGAGTTCATAGGGAGCGATCTGTCTCTCGGTAGGGCTGGCTGTAACAGATCACAAAAGCTACAAAAGGTTCGTGATCTCGAGTGCACGTCTTGCATGGAATTATTGGAGATTACGTAAATGGTCCATACTTCACTTGAGAAACTTAACAAACAAAAAACATGAAATGTGGCAAGCCACTCTCTCACTTTGTTGGTCAGATTAATATCCATATTTTAGATCATGATCTCCGTGTTTCCCAGTACTACATTTAGTATGTGTGGCTTATAACTTTGTTACACGAGAAAAATTTGAGCAGAATGTTCTTTTAACTGCATGTGTAGCCTGTAGAGAACTTGTACCCAAGGAGCTATAGTGGAAGCGATGAAGAACAAGGAGAAAGATGGATTGTGGCCCATACATGGTGTGTCCAGCGACCTGACCGTGCAGATGACTCAGGGAAGCAGCGCTCTGTGAATTGTACCAGCAGAGGGGCCCTGGGCCGTGGCACTCCACTCTTCCCACTTACGGTCAGGACAGGAGGTCGCCGGCTTGCAAAACATTTTATCTGGGCCAGCTGACAGTCCGGTGTGAAGGCGGCCAGATGGTGGAAAGTAGGTGGAGGGACTCCTGTAATCTGAGCTTTTGTGCAAACGGTGGGATGGTCATAAAACTATAAGCATTCTCATGTTAGAAGCTGGAACGATCCGATCAGAACAGCTGGTGCACATGTTTAGTGGAGGCAAGACTGTCACTCCCCTGACACCAGGAAGTCGCCAGGTTCATTTAGAGAGCAGAAAAAGACATACATTTCACAGCCTTCCATTAGAAATTGGAGATGGTCAGCCTGGAAAGATTAGATCTCTTCATAAATGAGGGGCTGTGGTCCCATCTAGGTAGACGTGGCCACACTTACCGTGAGAACGACACCTTCCTAGTCTAAAATCTTCTTTTTTCAGATGTGAGAGATTTTGAGTTGCTGATTGGCTCCTCTTAGGATATGCAAAGCAGAGGCTTGCTCCCCCCAGCGTGGGAACCCTGGTGCTGTGTCTGGATTACGTGCTAGGGCAGCAGAACAGTCAAGAGGGCAGATTCAATGAGTGGAGGATAGTTCGATTGGTTTGTTCAACGTGGAGCCGGGTTTTACTGCTAAGTGAGAGATTTTGAGTTGCTGATTGGCTCCCCTTAGGATATGCAAAGCAGAGGCTTGCTCCCCCCAGCGTGGGAACCCTGGTGCTGTGTCTGGATTACGTGCTAGGGCAGCAGAACAGTCAAGAGGGCAGATTCAATGAGTGGAGGATAGTTCGATTGGTTTGTTCAACGTGGAGCCGGGTTTTACTGCTAAGTCGGCTCCTGTACAAGGCTTGGTGGAAAATGATTGTGATTCTTTGCCTTCTTCGTCTTCTGGACCTCTCCCGGTGGAGAATTTCAGGCCTTACCCTAGTGGGTGGGGCTTGTGGTATGCAACTTGTGGTGGACATACTGGGTGTATACAAAAGGGTGTAGCCCACGATTTGAAGATGGTTGAGAAGATAATTCTTTTCTACATGCAAAGAAAATAACATTTAGCATCAATGGTAAAGCAAGCGACCTCTAGCACACACGTACGATTTATTACTAAAGTACTACCTCTTCTTCTACAGGAAGTACGACTTATAATTCGTAGATATACAGGGTGATTCAAAAAGAATACCACAACTTTAGGAATTTAAAACTCTGCAACGACAAAAGGCAGAGCTAAGCACTATCTGTCGGCGAATTAAGGGAGCTATAAAGTTTCATTTAGTTGTACATTTGTTCGCTTGAGGCGCTGTTGACTAGGCGTCAGCATCAGTTGATGCTAAGATGGCGACAGCTCAACAGAAAGCTTTTTGTGTTATTGAGTACGGCAGAAGTGAATCGACGACAGTTGTTCAGCGTGTATTTCGAACGAAGTACGGTGTTGGTGTTAAACCTCCTGATAGGTGGTGTATTAAACGTTGGTATAAACAGTTTACAGAGAATGGGTGTTTGTGCAAAGGGAAAAGTTCTGGACGGCCGAGAACGAGTGATGAAAATGTAGCACGCATCCAGCAAGCATTTGTTCGCAGCCCAGGAAAATCGACTCGCAGAGCTAGCAGAGAGCTGCAACTCAGTATGAACGTGACTCGCCTAAGGTGAACGTTTTCTGTGCCATTTCAGCTAATAAAGTTTTTGGTCCCTATTTCTTCGAAGGTGCTACTGTAACTGGACTACAGTATTTGGAGATGTTAGAGAATTGGCTGTTCCCTCAGCTCGAACAAGAAGCACAACAATTCATATTTCAGCAGGATGGAGCGCCACCACATTGGCACTTATCTGTCCGTAACTACCTGAACGTCAACTACCCGAGGCGATGGATCGGCCGCCAGGCAGCCCGTGACAGAGCACTTCATCACTGGCCTCCAAGAAGCCCTGATCTTACCCCCTGCGATTTTTTCTTATGGGGGTATGTTAAGGATATGGTGTTTCGGCCACCTCTCCCAGCCACCATTGATGATTTGAAACGAGAAATAACAGCAGCTATCGAAACTGTTACGCCTGATATGCTACAGAGAGTGTGGAACGAGTTGGAGTATCGGGTTGGTATTGCTCGAGTGTCTGGAGGGGGCCATATTGAACATCTCTGAACTTGTTTTTGAGTGAAAAAAAACCTTTTTAAATACTCTTTGTAATGATGTATAACAGAAGGTTATATTATGTTTCTTTCATTAAATACACATTTTTAAAGTTGTGGTATTCTTTTTGAATCACCCTGTACATCGAGGTGACAAAAGTCATGGGATACCTCCTAATATCGTATTGAACCTCCTTCTGGCCAGCGTAATGCAGCCACTCGACGTAGCGTGGACTCAACAAGTACCTGAAGAAATACTGAGGAATGCTGCCTCTATAGCCGTCCATAACTGAAGAACTGTGGAGGATTTTGTGCACGAACTCGCCTCTCGATTATGTTCCATAAATGCTCTATGGGATTCATGTCGGGCCATCTGGGTAGCCAAATCATTCGCTCGAATTGTCCAGAATGTTCTTCAAAGGAATCGCGGTCAATTGTGGCCCGGTGACATGGCACAATGTCGTCCATAAAAAATCCATCGTTGTTTGAGGTCCAAGGCTGCAAATGGTCTCCAATCAGTCGAAAATAACAATTTCTGGTCAATGATCGGTTCAGTTGGACATTAGGACATACCCATTCGATGTAAATACAGTGCGTATTATTACAGATCCACCATCCAGCTTGCGCAGAGCCTTGTTGACAACTTAAGTCCATGGGGCCTGCACCACAGTCGAACCCTACCGTCAGATCTTACCAAGTGAAATCGAGACTCATCTGACCAGGCCACGGTTTTTCAGTCGTCTGGAGTCCAACTGATATGTTCACGAGTCCAGAAGAGGCGCAGCACGCTATGTCGTGCTTGTAGCAGAGGCACTCTGGTCGGTCGCCTACTGTCGCAGCCCATTAACCCCAAATTTCACACCGCGGTCCTAACGGATAAAAACGTCGTATGTCCCACACGGACTTCTGCGGTTGTTTGAAGTAGTGTTGCTTGTCTGTTAGCACTGACAACTCTACACAAACGTCTCTGTTCTCGATCGTTAAGTGAAACCATCGGCCATTGTGCGTGGTGAGAGGTAATGCCTGAAGTTTGCTATTCTCAGCACACTCTGTGGATCACGGAATGCTGAATTCCCTAACGATTTTCGAAATAGAATGTCCCAAGCGTCTAGCTCCAATTACCATTCCACGTTCAAAGTCAGTTAATTCCCGTTTTGCGGCCATAATCACATGACATCGAGAGCGGTATGGATTTGGGGCAGGTGTGTTGGGGAAGGGGAAGGAGGTCACCTTGGAGTGTGGTGAGGAACCGTTGCTACCGCCGTAGCTGGATGGTGGAACGACTATGGATGTTGAGGTCGGCGGCAATCACGCAGGAGGAGAAGGTACGGTCGATTTGGGAAAGGATGTCGAAGGGAATAGGGGCAGAGGGGTGGACATACACTCCTGGAAATGGAAAAAAGAACACATTGACACCGGTGTGTCAGACCCACCATACTTGCTCCGGACACTGCGAGAGGGCTGTACAAGCAATGATCACACGCACGGCACAGCGGACACACCAGGAACCGCGGTGTTGGCCGTCGAATGGCGCTAGCTGCGCAGCATTTGTGCACCGCCGCCGTCAGTGTCAGCCAGTTTGCCGTGGCATACGGAGCTCCATCGCAGTCTTTAACACTGGTAGCATGCCGCGACAGCGTGGACGTGAACCGTATGTGCAGTTGACGGACTTTGAGCGAGGGCGTATAGTGGGCATGCGGGAGGCCGGGTGGACGTACCGCCGAATTGCTCAACACGTGGGGCGTGAGGTCTCCACAGTACATCGATGTTGTCGCCAGTGGTCGGCGGAAGGTGCACGTGCCCGTCGACCTGGGACCGGACCGCAGCGACGCACGGATGCACGCCAAGACCGTAGGATCCTACGCAGTGCCGTAGGGGACCGCACCGCCACTTCCCAGCAAATTAGGGACACTGTTGCTCCTGGGGTATCGGCGAGGACCATTCGCAACCGTCTCCATGAAGCTGGGCTACGGTCCCGCACACCGTTAGGCCGTCTTCCGCTCACGCCCCAACATCGTGCAGCCCGCCTCCAGTAGTGTCGCGACAGGCGTGAATGGAGGGACGAATGGAGACGTGTCGTCTTCAGCGATGAGAGTCGCTTCTGCCTTGGTGCCAATGATGGTCGTATGCGTGTTTGGCGCCGTGCAGGTGAGCGCCACAATCAGGACTGCATACGACCGAGGCACACAGGGCCAACACCCGGCATCATGGTGTGGGGAGCGATCTCCTACACTGGCCGTACACCACTGGTGATCGTCGAGGGGACACTGAATAGTGCACGGTACATCCAAACCGTCATCGAACCCATCGTTCTACCATTCCTAGACCGGCAAGGGAACTTGCTGTTCCAACAGGACAATGCACGTCCGCATGTATCCCGTGCCACCCAACGTGCTCTAGAAGGTGTAAGTCAACTACCCTGGCCAGCAAGATCTCCGGATCTGTCCCCCATTGAGCATGTTTGGGACTGGATGAAGCGTCGTCTCACGCGGTCTGCACGTCCAGCACGAACGCTGGTCCTACTGAGGCGCCAGGTGGAAATGGCATGGCAAGCCATTCCACAGGACTACATCCAGCATCTCTACGATCGTCTCCATGGGAGAATAGCAGCCTGCATTGCTGCGAAAGGTGGATATACACTGTACTAGTGCCGACATTGTGCATGCTCTGTTGCCTGTGTCTATGTGCCTGTGGTTCTGTCAGTGTGATCATGTGATGTATCTGACCCCAGGAATGTGTCAATAAAGTTTCCCCTTCCTGGGACAATGAATTCACGGTGTTCTTATTTCAATTTCCAGGAGTGTAGATGGTGGCGCAGGTAACGGTAAGGCCGGGGAAGAAGAGACTGAGGATCAGGTGTTCCGCAGGGTCGAGAAGGAAGGGTTGGAGCCAAACAGGGATCTGGCGGGGGTAGCCAATGGCTACCCCACCACGCGCTATCGGGACAGGATTGTCAGAGCGGTGAAGGTGGTGGGGCGACATGTGTACGGGATGTTGGGGCTGGAGACAGGTTCCGTTCAGGAGGAAGGCATCCATGCAGTGGGTCATGAGGGTATGCATAAGAAGGTTCTTATTAACACATATAATCACATTAATGTCTAAAAACAGATGATAGCTGCGCCAATGCACTGCTCTTTATACCTAGTGTATGCGATGCTACAGCGATAGGTAGGTCCTGCATGGGCGTATCGCTAACCGATGACTTTGGCCTCCTCGGTGCGCATGGTGCCGGAGGCCCGGCTCACGTACCTTGGGAAGCGCTTATCCAACTCTTTTCTGGTCAGGCACTGGATAAGGTGTGATTGTGCTATCAGTCGGCTTGCGCTTTCACCTGCTTTGACGCTACTGGCTTCTTTCTCTAGAGTAGACTCATAGATGAAGCTTACGCACAAGTTGCGACGATCCAAAGGTATTTAAAATATCGCTTTTTTTGCAGCATGTGCAATGATGTGGAAGGAATCTCTCCTGTCTGTGCTAGAATTCCTTGTACCAGCGACTGCATACGTGTGTTGCACTAGACGATGAACATGTCGAAAACTTGATGACATGAATGGGATTTTAAGGAAGTGTTTATACCACATACTTTTGTTATTCCCTTTTTGTTACTATTACTGATGTAATTTTGCAGTATAAGTCATAATGCGGAGTCATTTTTTGATTTCCTGTTGCATAAATTCATTCAATTTTTGACGTGCATCTTTCAATACTCTGGCAGAAACAAGAGCAGAACTGTTTCCGTAGGTAACTTTTGAATCATCTTTGGATGCCACGTCCTTAGCCTAGCAATTGGAGTATCGGCCCGACGACATGTGGCCAAGAGTGATTAGTATAAGATTTAAATCAAACTTTTCTCAGTTATTACGTTTATGTAAACAGACTCTCTTAGTTGCCGTGAGCTGTAACGCACCATCACCCGTACAGCACGAACCGCATAAGACAACAATCGTTTTCATATTCAAAACAGATAAATCATAAAAGTTTTCGATAGCGCTGAGCCAGTCAAACAGTATTTTTTTGAAAGAAAACACCGCCATTAAACTGTAAACTGTATATTTTTGTATTTTTCTTGTGTAGAATCTAGATTTTGGCTTTCACGTCATTATCGAGTACAACGTTCTTGACCATTAACATCGTTTTGCAGTGCGTTGTCCAGGATGACAAATACACAGTTCAACACATTTGCTTAACATTGATACAAATAGTACAAAATTAAGGTCTTGCAGGAATGCAGCAAATTATCGTACAAGTACGTTGTATCTGGTAAAGTCAGACCAAGGCAGGTAAATTTTTAGTTTTTACTATTAAAAACAGTCTTGATCACAAATTATGTATTCCGGTGGCCGGTTTCGAGTACAACTGTGGTTATCTTCAGATCTATGAGTAAGAACCTCCTTTTGGTGGTATATTTACCACCGGAATAAATAATTTGTGATCAAGACTGTTTTTGATAGCAAATATTTGTAACAACATTGATCGCTGTTCACTCCCACAATGAATTCAAAAGTAATAAAATTTTAGTGATCAGTTTCCCGCGTGGAAAATATTAGATAAGGGTTCCCAGGTAGATGCCATTTTCCTCGACTTCCGGAAGGCGTTCGATACAGTTCCGCACTGTCGCCTGATAAACAAAGTAAGAGCCTACGGAATATCAGACCAGCTGTGTGGCTGGATTGAAGAGTTTTTAGCAAACAGAACACAGCATGTTGTTCTCAATGGGGAGACGTCTACAGACGTTAAAGTAACCTCTGGCGTGCCACAGGGGAGTGTTATGGGACCATTGATTTTCACAATATATATAAATGACCTAGTAGATAGTGTCGGAAGTTCCATGCGGCTTTTCGCGGATGATGCTGCAGTATACAGAGAAGTTGCAGCATTAGAAAATTGCAGCGAAATGCAGGAAGATCTGCAGCGGATAGGCACTTGGTGAAGGGAGTGGCAACTGACACTTAACACAGACAAATGTAATGTATTGCGAATACATAGAAAGAAGGATCCTTCATTGTATGATTATATGATAGCGGAACAAACACTGGTAGCAGTTACTTCTGTAAAATATCTGGGAGTATGCGTACGGAACGATTTGAAGTGGAATGATCATATAAAATTAATTGTTGGTAAGGCGGGTGCCAGGTTGACATTTATTGGGAGAGTCCTTAGAAAATGTAGTCCATCAACAAAGGAGGTGGCTTACAAAACACTCATTCGACCTGTACTTGAGTATAGCTCATCAGTGTGGGATCCGTACCAGGTCGGGTTGACACAGGGGATAGAGAAGATCCAAAGAAGGGTGGCACGTTTCGTCACAGGGTTATTTGGTAAGCGTTACGGAGATATTTAGCAAACTCAAGTGGCAGACTCTGCAAGAGAGGCGCTCTGAATCGTGGTGTAGCTTGCTGTCCAAGTTTCGAGAGGGTGCGTTTATGAATGAGGTATCGAATATATTGCTTCCCCCTACTTATACCTCCCGACGAGATCACGAATGTAAAATTAGAGAGATTCGAGCGCGCACGGAGGCTTTCCGGCAGTCGTTCTTCCCGCGAACCATACGCGACTGGAACAGGAAAGGGAGGGAATGACAAAAAATGGTTCAAATGGCTCTGAGCACTATGGGACTTAACTTCTGAGGTCATCAGTCCTCTAGACTTAGAACTACTTAAACCTAACTAACCTAAGGACTTCACACACATCCATGCCCGAGGCACGATTCGAACCTGCGACCGTAGCGGTCGCGTGGTTCCAGACTGTAGCGCCTAGAACCGCTCGGCCACACCTGCCGGCAAGGTAATGACAATGGCACGTAAAGTGCCCTCCGCCACACACCGTTGGGTGGCTCACGGAGTATAAATGTAAATGTAGATGTAGATGTGGAATACGAGATGACAACGCACAGTACTTTGAATTGTAGCGCGACTGGACCCTGTCAAATGGCTCTGATATTTCCCGCCACATCCAGGTTTACGATTCGCGTCGCTCAGTAAATAACTGTGAAGCTAACAAAAACTGCACGGGAGAAATTGTGCTCTATCGAAAAATAGCTCCAACAGGGAACTTGCGTAACGCTGCATTGCGTGACACGTAGGTGTATCGGTATCGCGCTAGTGGGCAGCAGGTGTTGCTGCGACGGAAGGGGAAAGGGAAGTCGGCGCCGGCAGACTGGCGCGGCGCTGCGAGACGTCCGACTCCCCCGCCGCCCGGCTATCCCCCTCCCCTTCCGCGCCAAACGGCAGCGCCGCGAGCGCAGCACGGGCTATTTTGACGGGAAGGTCACGACGGCGCGCCCGGTCTGCCGTCCCCCGCCACCCGTCTGGCACCGCCGGCCCAGGCGTCGCAGTGGAGGGGAGAGCTGCGCGCGCAACCGTCGGGCGCTGCTGGAGGGGGGAGTGGCGAGACCAGACGCCGGTCTGCCGCCGCGCCTCTCAGACATGTTTGCGACCGCGCCCGCGACGCAATGCGCGACTGCGTCTCTCGCACGGCGATGAGTAGCGACAGTAGCAGCGAGGCCTGCCAGTGAGTGCTCCCGCGCGCCATGGAGGCCGCAGCAGCGGCGGCGGCGTCGTCGTCGCCCGCGCCCTGCTCCCCGCACCTGAAGAAAGTGCTGAAGACGTACCAGTTGAGCGCCGTCAAGAGCCTGCACGGACCGAGCACGGTGCTGGCGTCGGCGGCGGCGGCCACCGTGGGCGACGACGACGACGACGAGGAGGACGACCGCCACCGGCGCAGGGGCGACGAAGAGGCGGCGTCGACGTCCTCCTCGGACGCCGGCGGATTCCGGGCGCCGCCACCGCTGCCCATCCAGCAACCGCCGCTGCTGACGGCGCCCGACCAGTCGTGCAGCGAGCGGTCCGAGACGGTGCTCGAGGGGGAGACGATCGCCTGCTTCGCCGTGGGCGGCGAGAAGCGGCTGTGCCTGCCGCAAGTGCTCAACTCGGTGCTGCGCGACTTCTCCCTGCAGCAGATCAACCAGGTGTGCGACGAGCTGCTCATCTTCTGCTCGCGCTGCACGCAGGACCAGCTGACGGAGCTGAAGGAGAGCGGCGTGCTGCCCGCGACGGCGCCGTCGTGCGGCCTCATCACCAAGACGGACGCGGAGCGGCTGTGCTCGGCGCTGCTGCACCGCGCCGGCCTGCCACCGCCGCCCTGCATGGCCGACCTGGTCTCCATCAAGGTGTACCACGAGTGCTTCGGCAAGTGCAGCGGCATCTGCACGCCCGAACTGTACGCGCGCGGCAACGCCTACTGCATCGAGTGCGCCGAGTGCCACGGCATGTTCTCGCCGCAGCACTTCGTGTGCCACGCGCACCGCGCCCTCGAGAACCGCACCTGCCACTGGGGCTTCGACTCCAGCAACTGGACGCGCTACCTGCACGCGGCCGAGGACCAGGCCGAGCACGAGCGCCTCTCCGAGCTGCTGGACGCCTTCAAGGAGCAGGCGTCCAGCGGACCGCCCCCGCAGCCGCCGCCCGCCTCTCTCAAGCGCAAACAGGTAAGCTGCCAGCCCGACCCGCACGTGTTGTTGTTTCGCAGCCGTCACTGTGCAATGAAACAGGCGTGCCGCCGACTGTACATTTGTGTAGCCACTGTCTGTAACTGCATTACAGTTTATACTGGTGTTTAAAATCCGTCTTCGCAACCACTAAAAACGCTTATACTTTACCGTACGTGATATGTTTTGTTTATTAAACGTAATGCGTGGTCTGGAATGCAACATTATTTACAATTTTGGTTTGCTTTCTTGTTCGTTACAAAACAGATTGAAGTGTTAATTTTTACGTACAGTCTTTTTGTGTAACTTTGTACGCACACCTGGTGTCGTCTGCATGTACATATTCTAGGTGTTTCTGCGTTGGAGACAAATATTTTTGGGCTAATTTCACGTAGTCTTGCAGCAATACACATTTCTTGGCGTGAAACATGCCGCTGCTGCAAACCGATATGAAATTAGGCCAAATAATTTCTTGAAGGCTAGCCAGAATTGTAAATAATGTTTAATTATATACCACTGACGATGTTCCAAATGAATAAAACGAAACTCATACGGTAAAGTAAATTAAGTATGTAATGCCTTCAGATATGCTTGCACCTTCCTCCAGTTACGATGTAAACGCTTAATTGTCCTCTGTGCGTACTTCTTTTTGTTTGTGATTTTCTTGTTGTGCCACGTCATATTAGTATTTCTCAGTGGGTTTTTCATCATCTATAAATAGAATGAATGTTGTTGTTGTGGTGGTCTTCAGTCCTGAGACTGGTTTGATGCAGCTCTCCATGCTACTGTATCCTGTGCAAGCTTCTGCATCTCCCAGTAACTACTGCAACCTACATCCTTCTGAACCTGCTTAGTGTGTTCATCTCTTGGTCTTGCTTATAATGAATATACTAATCATTAGCTAATAATTGCATGTTTTATGTTGTTATTGCAGTTGTAACAGTAACTTAAGCTATTTAGCAAGTATTGCTAGTATTAATACGCAATACTCTAGTAACTAATGGCTTTTCTTACTTTGGATACTTCCTCAGCCGTTTTTTACCATTAAGTTCAATGAGCGAAAGATATTGCGTTAAAATTCATTTTATACAGCTATTAGTGTGGGCGCATGTCATAACCGTTGACCTATATTTAAGGCTTTTAACTAACGCGTTCTATGACTTTTAGTCAGTAGACTGCACTGTTAATTGTATTGCTCGCATGTAATAATTCTCTTAATGTTATGGTCCACTAAGGTTCATTTATTTCTGTGGTTCAAGTGCTATTTATCAAAAAGAATCGTACAACGTCCCATCGACTTAGAATTCCTGAGAGACTCAGCGCTAGCGCGGATGCTTGGATATGGGATAGAACCGTTCTGGCGTGTTTAAAATTGCTATAATATCAGTAGCCCTTGCAACGGTTCGTTCAGTACACATATGCAAAAAAACTTTCATTTCTCTGTTCATAGCCTTAATAATATTTACAGCATTAGAAAATATTTTACTTAACATAATAAATACGATAATATTAAATTAGGAATCCGCAACATAGCTCAAGATGGCTAGATAAAAGATTTGAACCTGACATTTCTCTAATAGCGGTTCATTATCTTGTCCGCTGCTGTACCTCCCCTGTATTTGGAAGCTGAGTGTCCTCTGTCGCCTAGCATTTGCGTTATATTCGCCTTTTTTATATGATGTTTGCAATAATATACAGAGCGGTTTGTCTTGTTGTTACGTCTCTGAACTTCTGCCGCCACAGAAGTGTATTACTATTGCGTGGTTATTGTTATACTTAGTGTCTTACGACAAAAGTTCTTTACATTTTCGACACCTGCAATTACGAGGTTCTAACAGAAATTTTATGTACTAAATAATGGAAGAAAACCGATGCCAAGAGGTATCTAGCCTCTCTGTCTTTGTACATTGTCATTCCAGCTCGAGAGTCTCTTGGTGTCGCGCCAGTGTCAGCCCACATCACGCGATCTGGGCTACAACGTTAACAGCTTCCTCACGAACGAAGTCTCCTCATTGTTGTCGGCTACGTCCGTCGCACATAAAGACTTCTGGCTGTTGGTTTGGTGTTTCAAACACTTGTTATGAACAATGCTTCAATAGTTTCTGAGATAAGTGCTCAGCTATATCCACCGTATTCGGTGTTAGGAGCTCGCGGACTATGTACGGGGCAGATGAAATAGGCCAAGATTTCAGAAAGAACTATCATCGAACTATCAGCTTAATAAATCATTGTCGAAAAATACTAACTGGATTTATTTACAGAAGAATGGAAAAACCCGAGAGAAGCCGACCTCAGGGAAGATCAGTGTAAGTTCCGAAGAAATGTTGGAACATGCGAGGAAATACTGTATCTACGACTAATATTAGAAGAGATTCAAAAGAGACAAACCTACATTTGTTGCATTTGCAGGTTCAGAGAAAGCTTTTGGTATGTCCATGGGAATACAATCTTTGAAATTTTGTAGATAACAGTGATAAAATACAGAAAACGGAAGTTGATCTACAGTTTTCTTAAAAACCAGACTTCAGTCGAAGGACATGGAAAAGAGGCGAAGTTGAGAAGGGGAGTCGTAGAGGGTTGTAGCCTTTCCAACTTATTGTTCATTCCGTTCATTGAGGACGCAGTAAAGGAAACAGAGAAATTTGGAGCTAATTAAATTTCAGGGTCAAGCAATAGGGACTTTCAAGTTCGCTGATGGTGTTACAATTCTGTCAGAGACGGCAAAAGGGCTTGGAAGATCAGTCGGACGAAATATATAGTGTCTTGAATATAAATTACAGTATGAACATCTAAAGAAATGAAATAAGGATAATGAGTGTAGTGGAATTAAACCAGGCGATACTAGAGGAATCAGGAGAGTTTTGCTATTTGGTCGAAAGCATGTAAAATGCAGACTGGTATTTGCAAGGAAAGCATTCTAAAAACGAGTAATTCGCTGGCATTCAGTATCAATGTAAGTGTTTGGATGTCTTTGCTGAAGGTGTTTGTCTGGGGTGTAGTCTTGTGAAACGTGGACGATAAACAGTCGAGACAAGAAGAGAATAGAAGCTTTTGGAATGTGGCGCTGCAGCAGAATGCTTAAGATTAGATAGGTAGATTAGATAAAAAATGAGACGCTACTGAATGGAACTGGGGAGGAAGTAAATTTGTGGCAAAACTTGAGTAAAAGATGGGCTCGGTTGACAAAATGCATCCAGAGACATAAAGGAACCGTCAGTTTGGCAATGCAGGGAGTTGTATGTGTGTGTAGAATGATACCACTAGTGAGACCTAGGCTTGCCTATAGTGTGCAGGTTCAAGTGGATGTAGGTTCCAATAGTCCGTAAGAGGCTTGCACAGGACAGACTAATGTGCAAGATGCAACAAATTAGTCTTTAGGCTTGCGAACATAACAGCAACAAAACCAGATTGCATGATCAGCCGTGTTCAGTGTTGCTAATTCCTGACGGACTAACGCATGCATCGGCGCTTCGAGGCCCTATTTTCAGTTTTTACCGTACATAGTCTCCGGTAACTGTTATAATCCATTTTTGTCTACAAGTCAATGTGTCATTTTGATGAGATTGTCTCGCAACTGGATCTACTGTAAATCTTTTTAGCAAAGTCGTTCTGCCACCAGATATTCAGTGCTTGTAGATTACTTTCTGCGGGTAATCGAGTAACTATTATTTCGTCCGCGTTTATTGAGGAAGGGCGCTTTCTTGTCTTCCCACGTATAGGAAAACTTGCAGGTTGTGGTGAATAGAAGCCTGCCGAAGGCGAGGTATCATTTGTATTTCGGGATAGTGCTTCTATCGTTCCTCTATGGAAACAAGTGATGTATGTAATCTTTCGTCAGTACCCAGTGACGGGCAGGGACGAGGAGGCCGTAGGAAGAAAATAATGGCACGCCAAACTCACACCCTGCCCCGCCAAAACCGCTTTGAAGAAAGGACGGCTAGTCGTGAATATTGATCAGTAGCAAGTCTACCCTCAACCAGGCACTTAAATGTGATTTGCAGAGTATCCATGTAGATGCCAAGTGCATAGCGCCTTTTCTCATGAAGTCACAAAACTAAAGTGTTTGACAGAAAAAGTGAAGCACCCAAAAGGGGAGAAAGGAACGAAATTAGATTTCAGGGGTTGACAGGATACGTATTGTTACATCATTGTTTCGAGATAAATAAAAAGAATTTGGCGTACAACAATCTTATCAGTATGGTATTGCTTCTCCGCTGGCTTGGATGCTTCAGTCGGGAAGACTCTTAAAACCGCCGTATACTTTCCTGAAGCAAGCTAGCGCACAACTGTTGTAACTGTATACAGGCACTGGCGCGAATTTAACTTTCGAAGTTGGCCCCACACACGTTCCGTAGGGGACAGGTCTGCTGATATTGTTGGCCGCGGGAGGACATCGACAACATGCGAACAGTTCACAGACACGTGCCGTGTAGTATTGTCCTGTTGGAAACGGGCACGATTCTGTTACACGAAAGGTAACAGAACAGGACGCCGGATGTCCGTGATTCATCATTTTTCTGTCGTAGATACCTCTCAGCTCCCTCATAGCTCTCCAAAACACTGGATGAATGTGACCTGTCCCCAGTTCGACAACATTCAGCGATGATAATCATCAAGGTAGTGCGGAACCGCGATTCATCGCTCGACACAGTGCGATGCCATTCATCAGCGATCCACGCTTCCCGCCATGGCACCGCTCGGAAAGCAGCCGTTGATATTGTGGTGTCGTCGGCAGCCTACACAAGGGACAGTAATTCCTTATTCTGGCTGCTGCTAGCCTCTGACCAAAGGTGTGGGATGACACAGAATGTTCTCGGATGGCAGCCGCAGATGGGAAGGGGTTTATGGTGTACTATGCGCACTCTACGGCGACGCTCCCTTGTGGTGGTCAGACTTAGTCGAGCAGAGGCTTGAGGACGAGTGCCGGCCGTGGTGGCTCTGGCTCTGAGCACTATGGGACTTAAATTCTGAGGTCATCAGTCGCCTAGAACTTAGAACTAATTAAACCTAACTAACCTAATGACATCACACACATCCATGCCCGAGGCAGGATTCGAACCTGCTACCGTAGTGGTCGCTCGGTTCCAGACTGTAGCGCCTAGAACCGCACGGCCACTCTGGCCGGCTCCGGCCGTGGTGGCCGAACGGTTCTAGGCGCTTCAGTTTGGAACCGCGCGACCGCTACGGTCGCAGGTTCGAATCCTGCTTCGGGCATGGATGTGTGTGATGTCCTTAGGTTAGTTAGGTCCCATAGTGCTCAGAACCATTTGAACCTTGAGGACGAGTGTGGCTGCCCTCACGTTCACAGGCAGTGCAAACGTCGGACCATTGCCAAATCTGGATGTCCCACAAATCTGCGTACTGCACGATTCGAACAGCCGGCCAAGAAAAGCCGCACAGTGAGGCCCCTTTGAAACTCTTGTCACATGCTGATAACGCTGTTTCACACGAGTACGCGGCGTCTCCGTGTCCTGCACAGTGATCACTCCACATCTAATGTTGTTCACGCCAATTATAATCCCTGCCAGGCCTGTTAGCGACACGACTATCCAGATATAGGTTTTCCTTTATTTCCCTAAATCGCCCCAGGCCAGCCAATTTTCTTATCCATCCTTGAAACAGTCCGAACTTGTGCTTCGTCACTAATGACCTCGAAGTTCTTCCTTCATTATTTACCAATACGAACTACGCTACCGTGCTCTCGCGGTCGTTCAACCCGTCACGGGGAATTTTAATTTTTACACACCCGCCGATAGTATGTACGTGTACGAAGTCACATTGACATCCGACCATGTCGTATGGGTGCATCGCTATTTGTCAGGCAGTGTATTCGTTATTCACCGCGATACTAACGAATTCCCCGTCCCTCCATTGCCTTAGACGCTGCGTACGCCCTTGTCCATGCTCTTTCTACTCATCACTTGGAAACGAGTTTTCGTAGCGGCGAGGAGGAATATTAAATGAGACGCGGCTGGCAACGTTCCCGGGGCGTCCCAAATAAGGGCTGTCCCTTATCTAACCGCCGCTAATGCTTCGGAAAGCTGCAGACACGGATTCATCCGACCAAAGTGGTATCAGACTCCCATTCTCGCTCGATGAGCCCTTCACTGGCGTTTTTATGGCGGGCGAATTGAATTTGAAAGCTGCCGGAGCCAATGTGAATGCTGGCTAATATACGTCGTCTACAAGGGTCTTGTTTGGCCCCCCGTATTAAGATCTCACCGCCTGCTGATCTGCGCTTCCCCATCTTCCGCATTCTTGTCTGAACTGAGAACTCCCATCTTCTGAGATTTTTGCCGGCAAACAACGGTTGTTTCTTTCCACTCCTTTCCCCACGAGCACGTTTCCAGGTAAAGTTAATTTTATTACTGTCGAATTCTAATACTGTTCCCATTTTCTCGACTGTCATTAGCCGTATCGGATATGATGTAAAACAGTTTAAGTTGTAGAACGTGTTGCCATCAGATTTTGTATCGTGGAGAACTTCATGCCCTGTTTTGTGCACACATGCTGTGTGAAACGTGTTTGAATACTTATCTAGTAGCCGTTTCAGTATTCATGCAGCTCAGTGTCGGTGAGGTCTAAAAGTCAAATGCGTAGCGTGATATCTGTTTCATGTGCAGAACAGCTACAATACGTGTTGAGAACCTTGAAGAAACATGCTGCCATACAGCGTCAAAAATAGTCATACCAGCGGACAACTGCCCTAGTAGACTGTCTCTTGCTGGCACAACTGCTGTGGCTCGACGGAATGCTGAAAGTGGTATCACCTAAACCTACCATTATATGTCTGTGTCTTTACCGATGCCTAATAAATAATGCGGGGCGGGTCTATCGTTAGTTCAGTTGGATAACGACGCTCAACTTTGGATGAAATATATGTTCATCGTCTTTCGTGATTTGGGTTCATGACGCCATCCATCGTGTAATTACGACGTTGAATACCGCCTCATTCAACCGAAATGCGTGATGCGGTTCAAGAAACGATTTTATTGTTTGACAAAAAAAAAATGAAAAATATCCCAATCGTGTTGGTTGCATTGTGATCCGAGACTTGCACTAACTAAAGATGAGTGTGTATCATGAGCCGTACCCAGTACTAACATCAAGATGCTGAAGGAAGTAGTATGGCCAGCATAACGCCACTATCGATATTGCAAATGTCTACGCTTGAACATTATCTGTGAAAGCCTGTACTGTTCATTTTCCATTATCACAGATTATGCATTCCGTAAGTATAACTAAATTGTTATTTGTATACTCTTCTTTCTCTCAGATTATAGAATCTTATGAACGAACTCAAATGAGTGGAGTGACACACTTTTCAAAATTCTCTTTGACGACTTGTTCTTTGAAGTGAGCCATACATTCGTTAATAAACCCTCAATGGCATGTGTGTGCTGTTATTACCTTTTGCAAGTGCACCTTGTGCTAGGCGTTTTGAATTTCTGAAGCAATTCATATTTGAAATGAATTTTGTTTTGAATGTCAGCGTCGAACCGAGACTTCAGATTTGTGACGAGGAAGATATTGGTACTGCATTCATTACGGTGAAAGAAGATCCCTGACAGTCGGCAGCGCTGTTGCCGGCTTTCAGTTACTAGTTGGAAAAGGCTGTCGGTAGTGCCCGAAAGCCGTAACCGCATATAACTGCGGGAACCATTAGATAGTGCTATAGAAACGTAAACAAAGTCGCCATACGTGCTTGGTGGTTGTAGGCGCGCGGAACAGCCGCGCAAAGCCCACTTCAACTGTCACACAGTGCAGTTATTTCAGTCTAGATTTGCAACTTTATCAGTTCCAAATGAACACGTTGTAAGTGGATCAAGATCATTATTAGACATGTCCTCATAGAATTTACACTATCGCTCTGATGACCTACGTCACAAATTTTTATGATCTACGGAGTGACACAAACAAAAATTAGTGAAAGAAATATGTAGACTTAGTAAATTAAGATGGAATAACCAGAGAGTAAAATAATTCGTGATATAGAGTATAGAGTAAGCATAGCTTATAGCCCATGTCACAAACATCAAGCAGGAATTGTCACGTGAATTTAGTACAGTGTTAATATTTATCATTTGCGCCGGGATTTTAACTTTAACATTATACTATTTCCCCTGTCTTTCCTCATTGTTAATCGCAGTGTTGAATATTTGTTGGTGCTGCGCATGCAAACTGAGATACGTTAAGGGAGGAATAGAGGAAAGCTTGTGGGCAAGCTATCTGCAGTAATGCAGTCACTTGGCCTTGGTTGATAACATGATGTGAAGACAAAAATTCTGTCCATCGCATCTGAACGGATATTCCATAGATATATTCTCTGTGTAGTTCACAACTTCATATCGATATACGCAGATCGATCGATAGAAGCACAATGGAAGTTAGTTTTTTACCGCCATCTTAATTCCTGCGGATATACCAGTAGTTGTTTAACGGGCACTTAACAGTAGCTAAAAATGTTAATAGTGAGAAACAGTGCTTGTAGAACGAAAAAGTGTTTGCAAATTACGGCTGTTCATACAAATTTCGAGGTGAAGAATCGAAGAGAGAGAAATGTACGCGGTGGGAATCGTTTACATGCGCATGACGGCGAACGTTACAAAACTTCAGCGGATGCAGACAATACTGTGAGTTTTTAGAAAACAATCATTTAGCATCCACATGAAAAGCTTGAACTGAAGATGTAAAATTTCGTACTGTCTCTCAGATGCAACGCGTTTCAGTTAATAAGTATAGTTTATCTACATGAAGGCAAAAACAAACGTAGTAATACCGAATTGATTAACCGCGAAACGGAAAAATAAGTAAATGAATTTTTATAACTATTTTGTTGCTTTTACAGTAAATTTATTTCCTCGTAGGCTATTACATTTATACGATACTAAAAAATGTTATCAGTGAGCAAGAAACTGACAAAATAAGTAAGATCCATCCTACCTTTATAATATGAACCGTTAATCATTGTTCATTGTAGGAACTTGAGGTTCTGATGTGAGCAGCACGGTGTTCAATTGCTTACAGTCAATCAGGATAATTATGTGCCAGTCAGGGTATCATTGTAGCACTTTTTTTGTTTCAGATGGTTGCTGCTCCACTTACTTGCATTATTTTGTATTAAAGTTAACAGTTTTATTACCTCTGTGATTTCTAGTTAGTCTCTCATTTGTCTTTCCAACTTCGTACAAGCTCTTAGGCTTGTGATTACCTTTAAATGCTTTGGCTGAGAGCTTCTGGCGGCAGTGATTTTGTACCAGCTTTAAAATTGAAGTTGTGCTCCAGTAGGGCATAGGTAGTATACATTTTCACTTTTCCAAGCACCCAGTATCTCTGTTGCGACGTGGTGTCCAGTATTTTTTTAAAAAAATGGTAAAAAGTGGTACAGAGTTACCCGGATTGACTGTAGTAAATGAAATACAATAATTGTGTGAAACCAATGTCTTTGTTTATAATCGATCGCAAATACAACTTTACTGCTAAAGATGAAATTTTAAATGCCATAGAAACAGATATGCAGAATGGATAAACGTGAGTAATTTCCTTCATTTCATATTTTCATTGTCAGTTTCGCGGTTGATAAAACAACTACTTGGGCTTAAAGACAATATGTTCTGTTGTGTGATTTCCGGATGCAAGCTATTTTGACAGAGTGCCACTACATTTAGGATGTCCCCAATTTGGACACAGATTTCTTGCACTTTATAGAGTTGCTAAACTAACAAGAAACGTTCATACAGAACGCCAAAGCATTTTCAGAAGGGAATAGAGTTTCATGAAGCTCATACAGGGTGTTTCAAAAATGACCAGTATATTTGAAACGGCAATAAAAACTAAACGAGCAGCGATAGAAATACACCGTTTGTTGCAATATGCTTGGGACAACAGTACATTTTCAGGCAGACAAACTTTCGAAATTACAGTAGTTACAATTTTCAACAACAGATGGCGCTGCGGTCTGGGAAACTCTATAGTACGATATTTTCCACATATCCACCATGCGTAGCAATAATATGGCGTAGTCTCTGAATGAAATTACCCGAAACCTTTGACAACGTGTCTGGCGGAATGGCTTCACATGCAGATGAGATGTACTGCTTCAGCTGTTCAATTGTTTCTGGATTCTGACGGTACACCTGGTCTTTCAAGTGTCCCCACAGAAAGAAGTCACAGGGGTTCATGTCTGGCGAATAGGGAGGCCAATCCACGCCGCCTCCTGTATGTTTCGGATAGCCCAAATCAATCACACGATCATCGAAATATTCATTCAGGAAATTAAAGACGTCGGCCGTGCGATGTGGCCGGGCACCATCTTGCATAAACCACGAGGTGTTCGCAGTGTCGTCTAAGGCAGTTTGTACCGCCACAAATTCACGAAGAATGTCCAGATAGCGTGATGCAGTAATCGTTTCGGATCTGAAAAATGGGCCAATGATTCCTTTGGAAGAAATGGCGGCCCAGACCAGTACTTTTTGAGGATGCAGGGACGATGGGACTGCAACATGGGGCTTTTCGGTTCCCCATATGCGCCAGTTCTGTCTATTGACGAAGCCGTCCAGGTAAAAATAAGCTTCGTCAGTAAACCAAATGCTGCCCACATGCATATCGCCGTCATCAATCCTGTGCACTATATCGTTAGCGAATGTCTCTCGTGCAGCAATGGTAGCGGCGCTGAGGGATTGCCGCGTTTGAATTTTGTATGGATAGAGGTGTAAACTCTGGCGCATGAGACGATACGTGGACGTTGGCGTCATTTGGACCGCAGCTGCAACACGGCGAACGGAAACCCGAGGCCGCTGTTGGATCACATGCTGCACTAGCTGCGCGTTGCCCCCTGTGGTTGCCGTACGCGGTCGCCCTACCTTTCCAGCACGTTCATCCGTCATGTTCCCAGTCCGTTGAAATTTTTCAAACAGATCCTTTATTGTATCGCTTTTCGGTCCTTTGGTTACATTAAACCTCCGTTGAAAACTTCGTCTTGTTGCAATAACACTGTGTTCTAGGCGGTGGAATTCCAACACCAGAAAAATCCTCTGTTCTAAGGAATAAACCATGTTGTCTACAACACACTTGCACGTTGTGAACAGCACACGCTTACAGCAGAAAGACGACGTACAGAATGGCGCACCCACAGACTGCGTTGTCTTCTATATCTTTCACATCACTTGCAGCGCCATCTGTTGTTGAAAATTGTAACTACTGTAATTTCGAAAGTTTGTCCGCCTGAAAATGTACTGTTGTCCCAAGCATATTGCAACAAACGGTGTATTTCTATCGCTGCTCGTTTAGTTTTTATTGCCGTTTCAAATATACCGGTCATTTTTGAAACACCCTGTATATAGGCCTACATGCAGGCCTTCAACACATGTTTAGGATATGTTCTTTCCTTGATGATATAATCAACAGTCCTTTGTAGTGTTAAACAAGTAACCATAAATTTGAGTGAAATTGTCTCATTTGTGAATTAAGTGTAGCATCTGGCAAGATTTTGTACGACTGCTGATGTAGACTGTTTTGTCGACGACAGCTGTTTCTCGCACCCTTAACATCTTTCTGTTATTTCACCCTTACATTTTTCCTCGTTTCATGTTAAGGATAACTTATTGCTATCGGTGAATTCATTAACTGGCCCTATTTGCTTGTGTTAGTTGTGTTATTGTAATGCGCCACGATCAATGAGACGAGCACAAGCTTGCAGAACTCAAACAAGGGGAAGACCTCAGATATGGCCAACCGGTGATTCGGCTCATATTTGGCAGGTCGCTTGCCTACAGCCTATAGTGAAAGTCCAAGATACTTTGGGTTAACACCTCCATTCACCCACCCACCCACACTGTTTTTGAGAAAACCATCCCTAAAGTTCATGCCGCGTAATCGACTCAAAATTACCAGATCAATATGAAATTGAAAAACTGGGCATTTGTCATCATAATATGTGGGGCTCGCAAACGCTTGTTTTCCAACAAATTGAGGGAAAGAACTAACGACTGCCTCTTATTTACCCATAAGGTAAACTCTGTTCTACAAAAGCATCGCTGTGTGGCGACCAAGACACCTGGGAAGGGAGGAGAGAACTTGTGTTCGATTCCCAAATGCATTCAGGAGTTTTATTTCAATTTTTTCCGTTCCGAAATTGCATGAATCAGCAGGGTTAATAAGATAATCAAGAAGTACATAGTCATATAAATGATATTCCCAGAATTCTGCATTATGTCTACCTTTCGGCTACTGCACCGACGGGCACTCAACTATTCCCACTCCAGCCAGAGTTGCTGAGAAATTTTACATCGTTTACCCCAAAAAACTATAAATGTTGTGTTTAGTTGCGCTGTGTCAGTGAAGAGTTGTTGTGTCGGTTGCCTGCATCTTATCTGTAATCTTCCAAGACTTCGTCTGATAAGACTCCAATTTAAGTCCATTGCAGACACGTGAATTTAGAGATACAGCTTGACCCGTTATGTGTTGCTAATACAGTTCCTTGTGAACCACGTATAGCCTGCTTAAGCTTCTCACATGAATTTATTCAAACAAAAGGTCTGTGAGAATTTTTCTGTGATCTACTCAGGGGAAGGTGAAGCAGAGCAAGCGTTGTACATGAGAAGACAATAAATTATACTTTTAACCTATTCGCCTTATTTCTGTTTTTTCAAGAGTGACTTTAAGCTGTAACTGTACAGCGTTTGATTGATTTATTTTTACTGCAGAACTATGTTGATTGCTTCTTGTAGCGTGCTTTTGATGGCTCTGTGGTTGTCAGATTTCAAATCTAAAAGTTCTGAGGTGTATAACTTGTTGGTTCTTGTGCCGTACAACATGACTTTCATTTTTGGCATCGTATTGGGCATCTGAAAAATATGAAATTGTTTCATATTTCGAGTCTCCCGTTGACAGTAGGCTGCTATATTTGTGATGTGAGCCGATTCTCCTGTCAGAATCAAAACTAACCTGAAGGCAAATGACTACATACGTTTCAGGCTGTGGGGTTATAAGTAGAAGAGTGAAAGCTTTGCCAACTTTAGTTCCACATAGAAGAGTGAAAGGTTTGCTTAAGTAAGCTCTACATGACGAGTACAATTAGAAATCAAAAACCACATCAGGTAGTAATTCTGGGACTCCATTCACGTACGTCACTGAGTAGACGAAGAGGCTTTTGGCCGGAAGACATGTTTCTTGCCTTAATAATTTACAGAAAACTTTAAAAGTTTTCATCTTTCCCTTTACACCCATGTACCAACATTAGACCTACACAAAACCAACTCCATTCCCTATGCTGTGAGAGCTCATGTTCAAGGATTAGTCACGATAAGGGAATCATAGCATTCTTGCAGTTTACCAAACTTGCGGTGATTTATTCACTTTGACATCCAGAGCAGTGATCACGAATCACAATGATACGTGAAAGAGGTTTTTTGTTGTCTGTTGAATTCCATTGTACATTATTAGACTGTAAACGTATGTCTTTGCACCCTCCAATCGAAGAACGAGACCATCCAGCCCAAGGGCTGCGACAAGATAGTTTGTTGGGGGGGGGGGGGGGTTAGCCCTGGGTATTAAGTATTTGTAATATTCCATAAAAATGTTCCACTTCAGACACTGTTAAAAACCTGCATAATACCGACTTTTAAATAATTTCCGTGGAAGAGAAGCACCAAACTACCCTACATTATTTCCTTTTCCTGAGAGCAAGGGGGGGACGCCCCTCTCCGCCCCCCTTGCTTTTCAGGTATGGGCGTTCTGCCTGCAGCTAGTTTATAAAGATGAATTCGAAAATTCTAACCACACTACTTTGCTTATAAGAAAATAAAGAGTGCTGAACTAAATTGCATAACCAATACCGCGTTAACTTATCCGAGCTATCTATAAACAGGGTGATAAACGTTTCAGGGACCATGAAGGCCCTTATGTGATATTGAAGACTCATTTTTTTTCTCACCAGCGTTGGGAGTAAATTGTTGAATGCATTATTCATTTTCAACACTGCGCGCCGTAAGAACCATCTGTGATGCAATACTCTGGCGGTTCAAACGGTTAAAATGAATATTGCGAAGGTTTTTCTCCCCATCTTCAATACCAGACTGCCTGTGAATCCTTTCTGTGTTATCTCTCAAAGCTGTTTCGATGCTGAAGATAACAAACTAAGAAATGGCAGTACAGTAGTGATTATAAGCCTGTCTGATAATTCTGTCTGGTACTGAAATACACTGTCACGTTTGAGTGTATAAATCTTCCGGCATTCAGATACGAATGATGTGAGCAATGATTTCAGTAGCTAAGTGTTGACCACTCCTTGTCCAGTACTAGGGTACTGAATTAGTTGCGATCATGCTGTAAGTAATGTTCAGAGTGGTGTAGAAGCGTTCACCACCAGCAATACACTCCATTCGTTACACTGAACTATATAACCATGTTATAAAGCACGACTGCTTAAAAAGTGAAGCATATTTTTAAAATTGCAGTAAAGGGTATCAAGTTGGCGAAGTTGGAACGATGTTTTGGCAGCTGAGTTTGCGTGATCCCCAGACACACGGTAGCTGTCGTGATGGCGTTGATAAGATTCCCCTAATTCATCCGGCTAACATGCAATGTCAGGGCGCTCCCCTGTTTGCAGCATGCGATCGCAATAAGCGACGGCGACGCCTATCAGATTCTGGCAGACCATGTGAGTAAGCTGTAACGGACGGCTATAGCTTGTGAACATAACCCTTATGTGTTATGAACGTACCGTGATATCTTCTGTAATCTTCAATTGCGTATGTGCAATTATTCGTACTTAATGCACAAATGATGTCGAGCGACACGCGTTAGGAACGCCTGTAATACAAGCCATAAACTGATTATAGACGCAGGTGTCGGTGAAATTCAATTACTCAATTGTTTAATGAGAATTACCGCTTTAAACAAAGTTAAAAATTGTTCTTCACACGTTGCTTTTGTGTGAAACAAAACTTTTTTTTTTCTTAGATGTGACTGTACGGACGTGTGTTCCTTCATAATAAATTTTGGTGCAAAACAAAATAACTTGTATCTCTCTCTCCAAATAAAACAACATCGACAATTTTAGGAAAAGACATCAATATAGCTGAAATATAATCGGTGTTCTTGTTGGTATATGATTTCAGGTATTTACTTACCAAAGTTAGCTCACCTGACACTCGCCGGAAACTACGAAACATGGTCCTTGGGTGAAAGTGCTTTTGAATAATAATAATTTCGTGTGGGTTAACGACCTAGTGCAAGTCTTTCAATTGGACGCCACCTCGGCGACTTGTGTGACCATAACTCACCTTACTAATCCGCCGGGAAAGTAGGACCTACAGTTGAACGTAGAATCCGAACCACCGTCGTTCTTCGAGAGGTTAAAAGCAGAATGAAAAATTTCCGTATTCGACCGTGATTCGATCCCGCCACTCCTGGGTTTTCCAGTCAGACTGCTCGACTTTGTATGTAATTACGCATCGGATGCTAAATAGAACGAAAGTTTTCTCGTAGTTGGAGTTTAGTGGTGCCAAGTCCTTGGTCAGTATTCATGAAAATGCCAGCTAACAGGAATTCGAAGATCGTTTCATATCATATTTTGCCTTTCTGTGATTTATATTTTCCATACTTTTTGCCAGTACTAGAAAAATGAAGGGCACCCAACACCATACTGCAAGACACCCGATACGCAAGTTTATGCCTACATTAACATAACGGTTATAAAGCGCACGAAAACGGGATTCGCCTTGCATTTTCCTTGGAGAGTTGTGTATGGAAAATGTAAAGAAAAATTAAGACAAGGTGGGAAGTAGTGTGAACAGCAGATGAGAGCCTCGAAACATTTTAAAGGTCATGTTCCTGATAATGATGAAAACAGGCATCGGTAACCGACCCACGGCGTCCATTGTACGAAACAAAGGCAACCTGAATTTCGTTTAAAACAAGCAAGTCAGAGCTACAACGAGCTATTACCAGCGCATGAGTGCATTCTTACGTAGATTAGTAGTTTTTATTACAACGAATATTTGTCTCTTATGTGGCAACTTTCCAACTTGTCGTCTGCAACAATACTAGTAGTAGTGTCAGAGGAAAGTTATTCTTGCTGACAATGACTCTTCATGTCGGTGTAGAACGCCATGGCTGGTGGGAAGTTGTATGGCGCGCAGGCTCGAGTCTGTGCGGTTACGTAACGGCCGCGTTGCGCGCCGGGTGACCTTGGTGCCGTATCTCGCAGTCGGCTGCGCTTTCATGTAGTCTCCTGCTCCTGTCCTGACAGGCCTCCCTTACTGCCAGCACCATGTGGCTCGTGATAAGTACAGTATCTGCTGTTTGATGTGCTCTGTGTGTAGGTTGCAGACATTGACTCTACTGATGTCAGTATTCGTGCCCATTTGACAGCGTTTCTTGCATTTCTGCCTTCTAGACTCTTGTAACACCCTGCCACGTATCTCTGTTTTCTTCGGATAGTAGCCCTAGCTGTCAGTCACCTGATTTTGGGAACCGGATGAAAACTTCTGAATGACTTACACTACTACAATATTTTCAACTTGATCGATAAACAAAGTAGGGTTCCTCATTTGAAACAAATGTCGTCTCCCTCTTCTCATAGCTAATTTCTGTTGCTGTAGAAACGAACATCTCTCTTGTTCTATATTACTTCGATACAGCATGTGCTGCCTTGTACTTAAAATGTAACAAACTACGTGTGCGCTTCCCAAAGTTTTTATTCATTTTGACGTACAGGATATACCATTCTAAGATTCAAAGTTCATCGCATCTTCACGACATTTATTCCAGTTTATGCATTTCAATCTAGTCGAGCTGGTAATAGTGAATTCTCCTTTTGATCAGTTGCAGGTTTATTTAACCGTTACACGTCGCTTTGGGGTAACACATATTCCAGTAAGAAGGCCTGATTTTAGGACTGGAGTAAGAAAAGTTAAAAGTTTTGTAGGCGTTTCCGACAGTGCATTGCTCGTCTCGAAAAAGCAGTGTCTTTGTCATTCTTAATTATCCTTTTAGAATAAAACAGGCAGTGGTGATTCTAGTGAATGCTTATATCAGGTTGACTGCATTTCATCCAGTCACTAGACGTATGTCACAACAAAAACTGCTTCAAAAACAACATCTATGCAGCACACAGTGTGGAAATTTACTCTACTCAGATTACCAGGTCAAAACCGGTCTCTGAGAAGCCTTCTGACTCTCGACTGGTTTGATTTTGTACTCTATTTCTTACAATCTTGTGCTAATATTTTCCCTATAGAACTACTCCATATATGTTGTGCAGTGTTGAAAATGAGCAGCCGGCCGATGTGCCTGAGCGGTTCTAGGCGCTTCAGTCTGGAACCGCGCGACCGCTACTGTCGCAGGTTCGAATCCTGCCTCGGGCATGAATGTGTGTGATGTCCTTAGGTTAGTTAGGTTTAAGTTCTAGGGGACTGATGACCAGTCCCACAGTGCTCAGAGCTATTTGAACCATTTGAAAATGAGCAGTTTACAGCCCTTTGTTCTGCATTTATAGGCCAGTGTTACACAACTTCTTTATTTCTCTTGTTTGTAGATTCAGGGATTTATACGTATGCTAGTTTTCTACTTGCTGTGTAGTGCTTCCCATTTCTTATGAAAAGACAGTTTTTCTTATTGTATCCTATTTTTATTTTCTATGTCCTTTGAATGTATTGAATCCTTTATTCAGATTTTGTTAATAATATCTATCCATTCCACTGGACATTTCCTGATTTTCTTTATTTTTGTCAGACTCGCAACGTTTTCTAAACTCGAAGTGTTAGAGCGACTCTACACCTACATCTACATCTATACTCGGCAATCCACCGTGAAGCGCACTGGCAGATGGTAGTCCCATTGCACTAGTTATTACATTTATTACCGTTCCGTTCACGTATGGAGCGCTAGAAGAATGATTGATTGAATGCCTCTGTGCGTGCTGTAATTATTCTAATCGTATCCTTACGATCCCTATGTGAGCGATAGAATAAGGTTAGGAATATGTTTACATCAGATTTTGTTGTTTTTGGTTTCGTATGTATGCAATTTCTCTAGGTTTTAATGCCTTAATTATAGGTTTTAATGCCTTAATTTAGTGCGATAGTATTATTGATTTAATAAAAATATGCTGCCTTCCAGAACTAATCGTAGCTAATTCCGTGTGACATCGAAAACACTTTGTATACCCGAGTTAGCCGTTCAGACAGTCCTTTGTAAAGAGTTCTGTTTTAAATCTAACTCTTAACTGCATTAAGCTTTTTGGAACCATGGTAAACAGTGTATCGATACTACTGATGCACTGAAGCGCTGTTACCTTATTAAGTCACTTAACTCTTCAGTTTTAAGAATGTGCAGTTTTTATTTACGTATCGGACAGACGAAGGTGTCGCACCAATGTATGTCATAATCTAGATTCTTTCCTACTGTTCATCAGTATCACATCATCTTGAAGGCTATGACTGTACCCATTCCTTTGGTATTTAATGTGTGTGGTAGGCGAGGCACGTTCTCGTTCGCCTTGATATTTTTTTTTATGTTGTTCCCTTTCCAAGCCTATCCTTTTACCTCTATCCACTCCTCACAAAAATGAACCATACGAGTATTAACAGTACCATTCCCCAATCTGTGTTTGAGTTAGAATCATCACCACCGTGATGTCCGTCTTGAGAGAGTTTATCAAGTTGTTCGACACGCGAATCCTCCAATGAACTTCTTCTTACTGCATTGGTATGTGTTTAGATCTCGAAGGAGTTTGACTAACAGATGGCGTTGATTCTATCGAACTTACCTGTAGGATTCTGATGGCCTTGATGCCTGCTAAAGGTGAAACATGAAAGTCTCTTGTTTCCTTTACAAATAATGTCAGCTACTCGCATACTCGACTTCTGTTTTTGGAATACATTGAATTTGACTTTCATTCGCCTTTCTCTTAGACTAGGGTCACCATCCGTCTCGATGTGTCGGGACCGTCACCGTTATACGCCTTCCTGTCTCGACATCCCGACAAGACCCAATTTTGCAAAATACTGTTACGATCCTGGCGCAAGTGCTGCGGAATCAGTCTTACAGTGCCAATGTAAATACAAGCTGACTAGCATGCAGTTTTAGAAATACGTAAAAGGAAAAAAAAAGACTTCCTGAAAAAGGTAATATCTTCCAAAAAAAAGGTGGCGTACCAACTACTTCTGTCGCAATAAGTTCCATGAATTGTATTCTAAATAAAAAGTAATTATATTAAATAATTTTTTTGCTTCACTTCTATACCCCCATCTCAGAGTGTCCCGACGAGGTTCCAGGTAAATATGGCAAACGTATCTTGAACTACCTTCATTTGAGTGTGCAGAAACCTAATATGTTGAATTTTTTAGTTAACTATTGTCCTCATCAGTGGATTTGAATCACTTTCAAAACAGTACTTTGTCGATTTTACTCTCGTGCCCATTAGCCTGCTTCTGCCTTTCTTATGTTGTTCTTATTTCTTTCGGAACAGTAATTAGTTTTTTATTTATTTTAAGCTTTCCATGCAATAATTTTACGGTCACTCAACTCTATTGTGTCATACTAACAAAGGGCTATGCGGTCGTAAATTCAAAAACAGTGTCACTAACATGGGAACTTCCATCGGAAATCGAGTTTAGGCAGTGGGCTGATCTGTTCAGCAAAATATGTGTTGGAAAATTCCCCTTTTGTGACCATCACATGTTTTAAAAGACATACATTTAGTCAGCATAACGTTTTTCTGAATAGAGACGATTACCTTTTGCGTCTCCTATTGAATCTCTGGTTCGGATTCGACTTTATCATGCTGCTTAGTCACAAAAGAAAATTCGTTGAACGCACCGCTCGCGAAAGAAGAAACGGCGTTTTTGAGGTTAGAAATTGATCATCTTGCTAGCTCTACCCCTTGCTGTATGAGCCGGGGGGGGGGGGGGGGGGGGCGCTTGTGCTGTTTAGGAATCTCGTATAGGCAACAAAAAAGGACACATGGTTTCATGCACGCAAAACGAGTTGACGCTTTATTCCTAACTGACAATTCAAATTTTGTGCCCTTTTCTACGAGGTCGTTTTCGAATTGTACATATTGTAACTCTGCTAGTATTCCGATCATTCAAACTTGCTGACTGTCTCTCAACTGGAACAGTATAAAAGTAGAACTTAATTCGTCCAGTGAACGCTTTTTGTATATGATTGGATCAGTAGGATGCTGATAGGGTTCTCTCTGGTATGAAACTGACTACTTACCTGTTTGTTATTTCCTTGAGTTGCTCACCAAAAGCCATGATGATGTTTTATTGTTACAGTAACCACTACAAATCATTCCACAGTTAAAGCCCATATTGAAACATTGCTGTCGTTGTTCGTGGAATTACTTGTAGTATTGTGTGGAAAACATTCATCTATATTTATAATCCTCAAGCCTAGGGCATCTGGCGGGGGACACTTCTGGTATTACTGTTTTTTTTTCCATTTTTTCCGATCCACTCGCGGATGGCGCGCGGCGAGATGGGCTGCTAAAGCCTCCGTTTGATCTCTGATTTTCCCATAGTCGTAATTTTGCGAACACCCAAGGGGAAATAATATTATGCATGACTCTTCTTGGGCGATACCCTTTGTAATTTTTAACGAAAACCTGTGCGTGCCTATAATGCTATCACGTTTGCCAAACGAACCCATGGCAAAACGTACCTCTGTTCTTTGGATCTTATCCATTTACTCCACTGACCCTACGTGGTAAGCGTTCAGACAGACTTGTAAACCACTTATTCCATCGATAAGTTTAATTTCCTTCGGATTCTCCCCGTTACCCTCAGCCTGAATTAAAATCCTGATTTTAATGTGACCATTTAGGTCGCTTTGGGCGGTTACTCTCAGATATTTTACGGTTGTCATGTATCCAATGATCTATCGCCAAAAGCGTAATCGAACAGTGACGGGTCTTGCCGTCGATTTATGCGCGGTATTTACATTTACTTACTTTGACGATCAGTTGCCGGTTCCTGTCTCAAGCGTTTATTCTCTGCAGTTTTTTCGCTGCAGTTTTCTGCTGTCGCAACTATGCACAGCAGCAGCATCCGTTAAAAGCCCCAGGTTATCCATCAGATCATTTGTGTATATCATGAAGCGTAACGTAACACTATCTTCGAGTAACTCCGAGGTTACATTCGACACGTTAAGGAAACGTATTAATTTCTAGTTCCTAGGAAGCCCTGAATCCAGTCACAAAAGGAGGTCAGATATTCCGTAACATCAAATTTTGTTCTCTTAACGACACCGCAAAACTGTATCAAAAGCCTTCCGGAAGCCAAGGTGGGCGGAAGTAACACGATGCGTGACTCATTTTGGAGTATGCGCTCTTGGTATTTTAACAGCACGATCTGCCCGTTTTGCACAATGTAGTTTTCTATTGACCTCTAGTAAATTGAACTTGAACAGTAGGTAAATATATGGAAAAGGCAACGGACTCCAGACTACAAGAGGTACATTATTTTCTTGGCGTTATGTCCCTTCCTAATTTCGCAATCCTCTGAAACTTCCTAAGCAGATCGCAGAGACTTGAGAGGCCGACAAGCCTCGGTCTGCAGTGCAGAAGATTGCCCTCCCCCCTATGCTGCCAGTAGAATTTGCAGCTGTCGCTAAAAGAGTTAACTATGTAGCAGTCGCTTCGACCTATACTCGGAGTCCTGCATGCTACGCAGAGATGCTGGTGTCTCAGAAGCTCCTGTTCCATTCCCAGACCCTGTTATCCTCCTGTGTCACGCAACCCTGAGATCGACCGGCATCTAATCCTGTTGGAGCCCCTCGGAGCCGCCTCGGCTGGCATCTCTCCCTCGCAGCTTAGCGTGACCCACAGATAAGAGCGCCCTAAAAGCTGCAGCTGTTATTTCTCTCCTCCGCCTTATGCACCAGTTAAACGCCGGACTCCATAGAGTTTGTATCTCGGCCCGGCCGTGTTGTTTCACTTTCTTCGCTTTTTTTTGCTGAATTACTACTTGCGTATACGGGTTGTTTTTTTCATCACCAGTTCCAACTCCCTTGCTTCACTCCCTTGGGGCATTATGATCGTGCCTTCACTGAGACACAAAACTGGTAAATATGTGTTTCATTAACTACGAGTAATTCCGTTGTTCAGTCTTGGTTCCGCCTTGTCAGCGTATTGTTCGTTACTTCAACTTCGATCGTTGCCTTTATTAGACGTTTCTTAACAAACTGGTTTTGATAATCTTAGAAATGTTAAATGCCATATGTTATATTTGGCTTCCTCGTTATAGGAATATAGTTAGAAATTAGTTTTCACGCGTTTGAGGTGGTTAGAAAAGAAGGGAGCTCTAGCGAAGGGGTACAAAAAATGCGAGAAATGCTTGCACATAGCGTTGTTGGGTGCTCAGACAGGTACTTATGCAAAATCACATCAAATAAATACAAGTAGCACCGATCGTTCTTATTCCAAATAAGAATCCATTGGTACTATTCCGTAACTCCGCCCAAGTACTTTCTACATTGCTTCTTCCGTAGAGCACACCAAATACGAGCACGAAGAATCTGAGGACGACTAAATGCTTACGTTAACCAAACTGTCGATTACTGTTTCTCTATTTGCAATTTATCGTCCTCATCGCTTGTGTTTCGAGATCCATTGCTAGATAAAGACCGTTACACTTCTCCATGCATTGCGATCTATAGCTAAATGCCTGCCGCGGTGGCAGAGCGGTTCTAGGCGCTTCAGTCTGGAACCGAGCGACCGCTACGGTTGCACAGGTTCGAATCCTGCCACGGGCATGGTTGTGTGTGATGTCCTTAGGTTAGTTAGGTTTAAGTAGTTCTAAGTTCTAGGGGACTGATGACCTCCGATGTTAAGTCCCATAGTGCTCAGAACCATTTGAACCATATAGCTAAACACTATCGTGCTGCTGTATGATATTATCTTGCAATTTTCCAATAAGCCATGAACTCGATCTTGTCTTGTCCCTGGACTCGATTTTGTCTTGTCTATTGAAAGCCTGCAGAGAACATCCTTGATCCTGTTATCCGCAACTTCCTTGACCCTGTTATCCGTTTCCTCAGCTACATACCCGCGCGCTTACATTACAGTTTCATGGCTGTCATAATTTACATCTTCCACTCTAGTGTGTTCTTTGATCTATTAATTTCTTTTCCTTTCTCTTCTAGTAATTCTCAACATTTAGCTCTGCATTTATTCGTGTGATCCTGATTCCTCAGTTTTAGAATATTTCATACATCTCACTGCCATAAGTAAAAACTAGTAATACACTGATTGTAAAATTTCATGGTCGTGCACATGGGAGGCTTAGCTTTTGACCAAAAATACTCCAGGCCATTTTCATCCTGTTACTTTAGTTGATGTGAAAAATGTCGAGTACCGCCATCGTTCGGAGCCCCCGTTAAACTGTAACTGCTTGAGTCAGCAAGTTCAAAGGTCGGAGGAAGGCAAGACCATACCATCTCCAAAGAGCATATCATCTCCAGTAGGACCATACCTAGTAACACACTGTGTTGTTCAAACCAATCTTCGGACTGATGGCAGCTTCACCCTCTCTCTCTCTCTCTCTCTCTCTCTCTCTCTCTCTTTTTCTCCAGAATCATCCAAAGGCTGTTTGTTTGTCGTCAACAAAAGCTGTTAACTAAAATATTATAATTAATTTGAAAGCTGCTCATTTGAAAATGTGGAGCCTCCTCGGTAATATTAAGTAGCCGCTGCTTATCAACCAATACTTTTTAACCTTTACAATCTCGACTAAACTGATAATTGTCACTAAATAATAGTTATCCAGTCGTAGTGGGCGCAGAAGCCTGTTATTATGGAAAGTTACAGAAATTAGTAATTAACATATCTTTAATCTCCTTTTGACTTAACAATGTATCGCAGTTTCTTGCGTCTTCCCCCCCCCCCCCCCCCGTCATTATGGAAAGGAAAAGGGAAGAAATGGTAATGGTACCCGACGCCTAGTACCGAAAGATGGCTTGCAAAATATGTAGATGTAATAATCGTGCCCTAGTGATTTCTTACACACTCATGTTAATCGCCTGAGAATCGCATAGTTGGTACTGAGGCGCTACGGAATCGTGTACTCGAAATGAGACACATAGTGCCCATCATTTCTCAGAGGAAGCATAACACATCACACAGAGGACACTGGTCTTACCCAAGGTTGCCAACCACCCGCCGCTGAGTGTGTGAGTTTCGGTGTGTTTGCCAAGCCACATTTTCCAGACACAAGCAGTGCGTGAGCGAGCGCCAGCACTGGGGGATCTGCACCTGTGCAATCGGTCGCTCGGTGACGAGTGAGCGATATCGACATCGTCCTTCACGGCCGGAGCCGGGTGCAGATAAGCGTGGTAATTGCATGCCGCGCGATAACTGCGGAGAGAACATTCGACGTGCCTACATCGCCACAGCGCGCAGCGCGTGGTGCAGCGTAACCACACGCGTCAATACGTGCCACAGGCTGCGTAGCGAACCACGAAAATAGTATTCGGTGTGCAAACAAGAGAAACTCTACCAAAAGCCCAGAACAATACCCTTTGAAATACCTGTTTCATTTTTATCACTACTATTATACTAAATATAAATCTCGAATAATCGGTTAATTACAAGAAGACCGTAGTCTCTGTCCCCTTGAGTCGTCCAATCAAAGAGGTGCTCCTGGCTGACAACGTTCCACCGGTAAGCTCAAATCCGAAACAGACACACTCTACAAAAAGCAAAATAGAAACGTATCCAACTGGACGACATGTGGAGAGTACAAGTGGAAAACGTTCGAGGTACCAATTTTTTCATTTGTTAGGAGAGTGAAAAACAATATATCTCTTCCTGTACTAACCTATTTGTATCCAAAAAATTGAAAAGGTATTTTGATACCACGGAATTACACTGAACACCTCATCAATGCAAAAAATAATTTCGTAATAATTTGTGAAGAACGTTCTGAATGCTATACTAGGAAACTGACTATTAGTGCCAATAAGAAACGTTTTGTTCCAAGTGCCGTTAATACAGAGGCATTACGTTTTATTTGTGATAATACAACTACTGAAATACTGCAGTAATATTTTAACTACGCTCTCTCTCACACTCTCTCACTCGCATTCTCTTTTCCCGCAAGAGATACCAGCATTTCATTCATAAAAAAATATCCCTCAGAATTTAACTTCTGTTTCTTATACATTTCATTTTTGCGATCAGATGTTGCAAAAAACTCTGTGCTGTCAACGTCGTCAATAGGTCTTTGTTTTGCAACTGATAAACATGGGTAGTACCACATAGCATACATCTGCCATGGTCTTACGTCTTTTGAATTCAATGATATCTTCCGATCGGTCATTTATATGTATAATAGAGACTTTGCTTTTATTATTATTATTTTTGTACTGTACTATTCAATCATTTTCTCAGGATTAAATAAAAGTCCAAACTTCATTTTGTACTGATGAACTGTAGCAACTTCCCAGTGCTTACGTCAGTTATCGGGCAATATAGTTATAATAACACTTACGAGAACAAACAACAAGAGTGAATACGCCATTTCGTTGCCGGTTTTCTAGCATATAACCATAGGTGGGATGAAAAGGCGCAATTCTATTCCCAGCATAGTTACGTGCTGGCCAGAAAAGGAAGAAAAAATATTGCCGTCGGAAGTGACCCACCTCTATTGTGTCATGATGGGAGAGGTTCAGTTACCCATTTGCATCTTTACTTAAATTTACCACACCTTCCAAAAATCTAGCCGAGCTGCAATCGTCTAGAAAACTTCTTTTTCGTAGCCACTCTGGGCAAAAAAATGAAACAGTGTACTTTTATAATATACGTATTGTCGACGATACAGTTATCTTTAATCATCAACAAATGCAGAATCATCATCACAAAAATGTGGGAGGCTGTACTCGTGACCCAGGGAGGTAACGACGGGGCCGAAAGAGTGATGAAAATGTAATGCAACCAGTGTGTTAAAGAGATAAGTGTGCAGATAGGACGAATTAGTGTATAACATAAATTAGCAATGTGCTCGAAGTAGAAGTTTTTTTGAAGAGGAACTGGAAAGAAAAATCAAGACTCTCCTTTTTTGTGTCAAAACCATCTTGTCGATCAACGTGAACCATATGTAACGATTACGGAAACTTGAGTTACAAATCAGTGTGCAGCAGAAACTGGAGAAATACAGGACGTAGTAGGCAGAGATTCTGCGGGTACAAACAGGAAAGAAACTTTTGCAATCACTTGGAAATATCTGTTACAGCTTAATATCCAATGGAATCTGACGGGAAACTCAATAGTGGCTCTGTTAGAAGTTAACGGAAGGAAAATTAGTTTGATATGGTTTGTGGCTGCGCCTCCCACTATTATCCTAAAAATGACGTAGGAAATGTACCGTGATAGCATGCCAAGATCCCCGAAAAAGCAGGACCGATAGCTCTACCTCATACGATGTATACTTCATTTTCCGTTGTTTTTATATCGTGGGTGCTATTACATTGAGTTTCAGCAACGATTGACAAGTAGTAGTCCTTTTGCTCTGGCACCGGTTTGTGGGGGGAAATGGCTTGCGTCAGTGCAGAGATGCTCTACGAGTGACAGACAGGGTGTCACACACGTGGGAGGCACGCTGCTAGCAACGGCCTGTGCGCTGAAGACGCTTCGCAGCCCGGGCGTATGCATGCGTGGGCGGAGAGGGCCGAGGAATGGGGGCGAGGGGCGACGTGGCAACGGCGGCCCGCCGGTGCCCCGCGTCCTCACAGCAATCGACGCCGATCGATGTCGCGTCGCGGCGCTTCTGCCCGTCTTGTTACCCACACCACGCATGCCATACCTTGACTCGTGGGCTAAGTCATCTGACCTGTCTGATACGCAATCCTTCCTCCAGTAGTGTCAAATTTGATAGTGAAATTTAACTTTCCGATAATTAATCCTATTATCTGTTGGCAAGGAACGCGAATGTTCATGGACGTGACTCATCAACCGTAACGAGTCACAAAAATCATGAGATTTTTACATAAATCTCATTGAGCAAACAAGGCACCGATGATCTGTCCATCAGCCGGCCGGAGTGGCCGTGCGGTTCTGGGCGCTACAGTCTGGAACCGAGCGACCGCTACGGTCGCAGGTTCGAATCCTGCCTCGGGCATGGATGTGTGTGATGTCCTTAGGTTAGCTAGGTTTAATTAGTTCTAAGTTCTAGGCGACTGATGACCTCAGAAGTGAAGTCGCATAGTGCTCAGAGCCATTTGAACCATTTTTTGATCTGTCCATCACATGAAGACGACCTTCTTTGACGCTGTCCAAGATGCCTAGGCTATTATGCAACAGCAATAGATTTCACCTTTGCATTCTTTCATCTTCTTCTTTCACCACCACAAAAACTACACTGCGCTGTCATGTATGCATAACAGTCACCAGTTCGAGACAATTGCAGTCAAAGCACTTGACTCGCAAGCTGCTCACGTTGCATCAGATAAACATCTACATCATACTTTGCAAGCCACCTAATGGTGTGTGGTGGAGGGTACTTTCGGTACCACTGTCTGATCCCTCCAATCCTGTTCCACTCGCCAATAGTGCATGGGAAGAATGATTGTCGGTAAGTCTCTGTATTGGCTCTAATTTCTCGAATTTTCTCCTCGCGGTCAATACGCGAGATGTATGTCGGGCGAAGTAATATGTTGTCCTACTCTTCCTGAAAAATGCTGTCTCCAAATTTCAATAGTAAATCTCTCCGTGACGCACCACGCCACTCTTGTAACGTATGCCAGTGGAGTTTGTTTAGCATCTCCGTAACGCTCTCTTGCCAGCTAAACGATCCCGTGACGAAACGCGCCGCTCTTCGTTGGATCGTCTCTATCTCCTCTATCAATTATACCTGATAGGGATCCCAGTTAGATGAACAGTACTCAAGAATCGGGTGAACAAGCGCCTTATAAGCCCTTCTTTCGTGAGTGAGTTAAATTTCCTTAAAGATTCTTCCGGTGAATCTGAGTCTGGTGTCAGCTTTTCCCACTATCTGTTTTATGTGGTCATTCCAGTTAAGGTCCCTCCGGATAGTTACGCCTATATATTTTATGGCAGACGCTGTTTCCAGCTGTTTGTCGTCAATAGTGTAGCTGTACAGTAGTGGGTTTCTTTTCCTATGTATGCGCAATATGTTACATTAATTTATATTCAGAGTCAACTGTCAGAGCCTGCACCATTCATCAATTTTCTGCAGGTCGTTCTGCAAATTCTATCCTCTGGCGTTTCTACTTTGGTGTAGACAACTGCATCGTCAGCGAATAGCCTTAAAGAGCATCCGGCGCTTTCTGCTACATTATTTACATATACTGTAAACAGCAACGGTCCTATCACACTTCCCTGTTGTACTCCGGATATTACCTTTACATCTGTCGATTTAGTTCCCTTAAGAGCTACGTGCTGACTTCTATCTGCAAGAAAGTCTTGAATTCAATACCAAGTCTGCTCCGATACTCGGTAAGCTTGTATTTTTTTCGTTAAACGGCAATGCAGGACGGTGTCAAATGCCTTACTGAAATCAAGGATCACGGCATCAACCTGAGCGCCGTTGCCCACTGCGCTGTGGACCTCGTGGATGAACAGAGCGAGCTGAGTTTCACAGGATCCTTGTTTGTGGAATCCACGTTGATTTTTATAGGGGAGATGTTCATTTTCCAGAAACGCCATAATTATTGAGAATAAAACACGTTCCACAATGCTACAACAGATTGACGTCAACGATATAGGTCTATAATTGTGTGGATCCATCTTACGGCCTTTCTTAAAAAGGCTTTTTTTTCAGTCGTTAGGTAGCTTTCGTCGCTCAAGCGATCTACGATAAATTACTGCTATAAGGGGAGCAAGTTCTTTCGCTTAATCTTCATAGCACCTTACAGGTATCTCATCTGGTCCTGACGCCATTCCACTACTAAGTGATCGTAGCTGCTTTTCAATTCCGCGATCTGTTATCTCAATTCGTACGACGACTGAAAGGAGGGACAATGTTACGATCTAGCGCGGTGAAACAACTTCGGAAGACCGAATTCAGTATTTGGCCTTCTCTCTATTATCTTCCGTTTCGGTGCTGGTGTGGCCGCTGAGAGAATGAATAGATGATTTTGACCCACTTATTGATTTTACATACGACCAACATCTCTAAGGGTTTTTACTCAGGTCGATTGATAACGTCTTACTTTCAAAATCATAGAACGCTTCTCTCATTGCTCTTCTTAGCTCACTTTCGCCTTCGTTCAGCTTTTGTTTGTCAGGTAGGTTTTTTTACTTCTCTTGAATCTGAGATGAGATGCTCTGTGTTTACGTAGCGCTTTTCTAACACGGCTATTAAATTATGGTGGATCTTTCCCATCCCTTAAAACGTACTTGCCTTGGGCATATTGAACGATGCCGTTGAATTTTTTTCATTTGTTCCCCCACATCTTCGTCCTTAGCGCTGACTACTGAGATATTCTGAAACTTTTATCCTGTCACCCTTGCTGAGCAAATATATCTTCCTACCTTTCATAACATTCCTTATAGGACCCTTCGTCATAGATGCTGTCACAGCCTTATGATCACTTACACCTTCCTCTATGTAAACTGATTCGATAATTTCAGGTCTGTTTATTGCCAGGATGTCTAAGACGTTACCCTCACGAGTCGGTTCTTTAATTGTCTGCTCAAGGTAATTTGTGGACAAGACATCCAGAACAATGTCACACGAATCCCTGTGTCTGGCACCAGTTTCGGTGGCATAACGCTCCCAATCTATACTTGCCAAGTTGAAGTCACCCCTATTACAACGTTTCAAATGGCTCTGAGCACTATGGGACTTAACATCTGAGGTCATCAGTCCCCTAGAACTTAGAACTACTTAAACCTAACTAACCTAAGGACATCACACACATCCATGCCCGAGGCAGGATTCGAACCTGCGACCGCAGCGGTCGCGCGGTTCCAAACTGAAGCGCCTAGAACCGCTCGGCCACAGCGGCCGGCTATTACAACGGCATGATCAGGAAAATTACTAATGATATTGTGCAAATTGTTTCAAGCGGTCTACAACCACAGATCCTGACATAGGTGGTCAGTAAAAGCATACTATCCCCATTTTTGACCGTTCTTAGGTAGTTTCACCAATATTAATTCACATTCGGAATCGGTGATAACATCCTACATTTTATCAAATTTTTACTGCAATAAACACGCCGCCACCATTGGCGACTAACGTATCCTTAAGGTAAACATTCCAATCTGAACTTAGGATTTCGTTGTCATTGACCTCTTTCAACAATTTTTCTGTTCCCAATACTATCTGTGTATTATAACCTTCAGTAAGCCATATTAATTCTGGGACCTTTCTGTGGATGCTCCTGCAGTTTACTAAAATCATATTAGTCTTTTCTATCTCGATCGGCGAGAACCAAGATTCTCTCAGGTCATTGTGGCTGATTTAACAGGCAAATCGTCTTTGATCCCAAGGGAGCGATTCTCTAACCTAAAAAAAGCCCCATGCGCACGCCACACGTACTCCGCTACCCTAGTGCCTATTCCTGCGTATAGTGGACGCCTGACCTAACAGTGGAGCTCCCAATGTCAAGATTACCCACCCTCTGTACTTGTCCGGACTGGGCAGGAAAATCGACCGCTGGCCCAACAGGAGAGGCATTCCGTGCTGGCTCAGAGTTACGATCAACACTGAGTAGCACCTTGTGCCTGTTGCTAAGACGTAGGGAGCCAGCCGCACGGCTGCTCCCTGTGCGAACGCCCTGTGACACGCGAACCCACCATTGTCTGCCACCCACTCTGAAGTGAGGACGGACCGGTCAGATGTTGCGTATGAGAAGCCGCAGGGACGTCCGGGTCACCAGGGGATTCCAGTGGCACCAAAGGTGGCGCAGGCCTCGTCACTGGCACCACGCCCGATCCACCCGAGTAACAAAGCTTACTAGACACGTTGTGGTCTTCAAATACAGAGATCATATCTCTGTATTCAAATACAGAGATATGTAAACAGGCAGAAAATGGCTCTGAGCACTATGGGACTTAACATCTATGGTCATCAGTCCCCTAGAACTTAAACTACTTAAACCTAACTAACCTAAGGACATCACACAACACCCAGTCATCACGAGGCAGAGAAAATCCCTGACCCTGTAAACAGGCAGAATACGGCGCTGCGGTCGGTAGCGCCTACGGAAGACAGTTGTATCGCGCAGTTGTTAGATCGGTTACAGCAACTACAATGACAACTTATCAACATTTAAGTGAGTTGTTATAGTCGGCGCACGAGCGAAGGAACACAGCATCTCCGGGGTAGCGATGAAATGGTGATTTTCCCGAACGACCATTTCACGAGTGTAGTGAATATCAGGAATTCGTAAAACATCAAATCTTCGACTTCGCTGAGGCCGGAAAAAGATCCTGCAAGAACGGGACCAACGACGACTGAAGAGAACCGTTCAGCGTGACAGAAGTGCAACCCTTCCGCAAATTGCTGCCGATTTCAATGCTGGGCCGTTAACAAGTGTCAGCGTGCGAACCATTCAACGAAACATCAGCGACAGGGCTTTCAGAGTGCGTGTACCCTTGATTGCACGACACAAAGCTTTCCGCCTCACCTGGGCTCGTCAGTTGCGCGGTCGGACGAGTCTCGTTTCAAATTATATGGAGCGGATGGACGTGTGCGTGTATGGAGACAACCTCATGAATTCATGGACCCTGCATGTCAGCAGGGGACTGTTCGAGCTGGTGGAGGCTGTGTAATGGTTGGAGTGATATGGGACTCCTGATACGCCTAGATACGACTCTGACAAGTGACACGTACGTAAGCATCCTGTCTTATCACCTGCATCCATTCGTGTCCATTGTGCATTCCGACGGACTTGGGCAACTTCAACAGGACAATGCGACACCCCGCAAGTCCAGAATTGCTACATAGTGGCTCCAGGAACACTCTTCTCAGCTTAAACACTTCCACTGGCCACCAAACTCCCCAGACGTGAACATTATTGAGCATATCTGAGATGCCTTGCAGCTTACTGTTCAGAAGAGATCTCCACCCCCTTGTAGTCTTAGGGATTTATGGACAGTCCTGCAGGATTCATGGTGTCAGTTCCCTCTAGCATTACTTCATACATTAGTCGAACCCATGCCACGTCGTGTTGCGGTTCTTCTGTTTGCGTGCGGAGGCTCCTACACGATATTAGGCAGGTGTACCAGTTTCTTTGACTCTTCAGTGTTTATTGACATTGTAACTGCTTGCTTGAAGTCAAGCCTTGGTTTCCACTTCGCTCCATTATCGTATTGACAATTGCTTGATATCAGGATGTATACTTTCAACCGATCCCTCCCTTCAGCCAAGTTGTGCCATAAATTTATTTTCTTTTTTTCTCTCTTCAGTTCTGTGCTTTTTTGTTAGTTATTTGATCCACCAACTAATCTTCAGCATTCTTCTGTAGCACAACATTTCAAAAGCTTTTATTCTCTTCACATCTGAACTGTTTATCGACCTGATTTCACTTCCGTACAAGGCCACATTCCAGACAAAAAGCTTCAGAAAAAGTCACAGTTAACGAATATCTTTTTCAGAAATGCTTGTAATATTGACAGTGTGCATTTAATACCCAACCTGCTTCTGCCATCGTCAGATATTTTGCTGCAGAAATAGCAGAATTCGTCTACTACTTCCAGTGTCATATTTCACAATCTAATTCCCTTAGCCTTGGCTGATTTAATTCCATTACACAACTCAGCATGGATTTCGCGCACCGGGTAATTACGCTTACCTGATTAGTTGCAGGGGCTGGCGGATGGTCACACCCTTTCAGTTAAATGGCAGGGTGATTCATAAATACAAAAAAGAAATTGTTCCCCAACACGACTTCAGTTCCGTATTTAAGTAAATTATGACATTACGAAAGGAATGATATTCAGCTCCAGACTCAGTAAACGGGGGTAAGTCCTTTCGTGTGTGTTTACATGTTGTTCTGTGGTTCTACTGGTTCGGTTTCCTGCAGCATTATCTATTCGCCTTTCTGTTCATAGTCTCAAAATTTTTCTCGTTTTGTGGCTGGAAAAATCTGAAGCCTAGTGTGCCATATTTAAACACACTTGTAATTTTACCTTAGTTTTGGTTGATAGGAAATGTAAAAATGTTGAGTAGTAACTGTTTGTCATTTACTACATTACTAGTGAAAATTCAGACGTTAGTAGCTGACGGCGATAAATATTCTCCAAAGAAATCGGTTACAGATGCTAGGACACAAGGTTCAGTTAAAAGTTAGCACTGGCAATTTTTCCTAGAGTTGAAAATTTCATGTGCGTTTGGTAGTGGTTGTGTACGTAAAAAGTACCAAGCATCGCCGTGGTTCGTGTTCCTTGTTAAACTGTGGGACTCGCATAAGTGAGACAGTTCACTGATCGCAGGGAGGCAAGTGCTTAGCAACTTCAATGTAACTGTGGTGTTCAGCTGAGCATTCAGATCGATGAATTATTTACTTTCTTATGCAGTAAGTGGGGTAACCAGAGCCTTTGTCGCTTTCATAATAGTTGAATTTTCTACGCCGAAATTACTCACTTAATCTATTTTTCACTGTCTCCGCCATAAAATTTTTACCGTGTGAAATAAAGATGTGGTAATTTGTTGGGAAGTGTGTGTGCGATGTGATATTATGCCATGTAGTTATGTAGTTCTTTAGCTGTTGCTCATACTTCGTGGTGCTTCACTTCCTCGCGATTCTTTAATCCTCACTCATTATCTCAGCTACTTAATCTCTGATGAATTTCATCCAATAAAGTATTTTTCATTCAGGGTGGAGCAAATAAAAGTGGCCCGGACGAGTGAATACGATTGAACGTGAATGTATGCGTATAACCACACCCCGTCACGCGACAGGATGGAGCAACTGCTGATATAGCCGACAGAACCGTGGAGCCCATTTAGACAATCTTCCCGCCTGAAAGAGTTGCTAGCAGAGGTTAGTCTGGTCGCGGCCCTAGTAGCTCACCATGGTTACGTGTTCTGTCAGCGTGCGACTACTTCGTGTGGAAAGCCCCCAAATTTAAGGTGTCTCATAACAACACCCATAGTCTTCAAGAACTGCAGCAGAACATTTCCAATGAGACTGCAGCGTTTCCGGCAATCCAGCCAGCTTCGATCCGTCTTCAGCAACTTGCTGACCAGGGCTCAAAAGTGCCAAGAGATGAATGGTGCTCATTTTAGGCATCTGCTACAGTCAAGTTAGTACTCTGTTGTGTTTCTTTGTACCATGGAACTCTTTTCTCTGGGCCACTTTTATTTGTCCCTCCTTGTATTTCACTGTTGAGCACCTAACGTACTATAATTTTTATTACTGTCCTCCAAGTGTTGGACGTGGATCTTCGCAAGTGTATTGGAGTATCACTTGTACCAAGCCTTTGTACAGAGCTTGCACCCAGAGGTTAAAGAGAAGCACACTTTCGGACGATTGAATCTTGCTATGTCCAGAGATTTTATCATGGTGGACCCACTTTCCACTTTCTTCCCTTGTCCATTTTCCAGTTTATACTGGCACCAATAATGTTTGTTTATTCCATTATTGGTGGACGCTAATGCTTATAAGAGCTATTCACTTTAGAGGGTGAGTGTACTGGATATGAATGCTTTTCATAGCGAAGGAAAATTTTTGAAGATAAACTGTGTTCGTTCTTTTACTGCATCCACTCGTTGTTTAGCTTAATTTTTCAACATATTCATCACTTTTCAGTAGTAGCCATACTCCGGCTTGTCAGCAGTGAATAGTATAAAAGGGAACAACTCTCCCTCGCCTGTTTTTAATTTGCATGCTTTTATCTTCATGACTCTTAAACTGTTCTTATTCCAGGAAATTGTACAATGTTATTTGTCGTTTCCGAGGGCGACATAACAGTTGAACCATGCAGACGGTATCTCATAGTTATCTGCTGCCCTCGTACAGGTGGGTTTCTTATACTGAGGCTTATCACTCCAGCAAGACAAATAGCACTTGCGTGCCTCGCATCTCATTACATGTTACGTGTCGTAGACACCTCAGAAAAAGAATTGCGCGTGTATATAATGCAATGCACGCGTTTGACAACACTTCTGTAACGAAGCACGAAAAAATGTAATACACCCTACTCAACTATAAATGGTTCAAATGGCTCTGAGCACTATGGGACTCAACATCTTAGGTCATAAGTCCCCTAGAACTTAGAACTACTTAAACCTAACTAACCTAAGGACATCACACACACCCATGCCCGAGACAGGATTCGAACCTGCGACCGTAGCAGTTCCGCGGTTGCGGACTGCAGCGCCAGAACCGCACGGCCACCGCGGCCGGCTACTCAACTATAGTGCACATGCATTGCTTTCCTAGTAAAGTGCATGCATTTAGTTCCTACATTTTACTATAACAGTTCATTACATCACTTTTGCTGTAATTTAGCGATTAGTGTAGTTGTGTGCTATTTGTACTGATTTGTCAGTAATTTCCCTAATCTACATTTGACTGATTCCACAGGCATAGTTACTGGTATGTAAAAATGTCATGAACTGTTAACCGAATGTCGTTTTCCAACAATGTGATGTTGACAATGGTTATGAGTAAGTCGAGGAAGACAGTAATGTTCATTTGCTATGAGGACCGTGAATAAGTAGTTGAGATTGGAAATATTGGTAATAATACCATGTATTGGTATCCGTACATAAAACCATAAAACTAGCCACGACGTGTTTTATTCTACTATACATGCAGTGTGCCTCTGGAGACACATATTGTGCTGTAACACATATCGACTTAACAGGATGTAATTGCTCACTAAACACCTATTCTAAAAAAGCGTAACAATTTAATATGATTGCCGCGCGGTACTAGCCGAGCGGTCTAGGGCGCTGCAGTCATGGACTGTGCAGCTGGTCCCGGCGGAGGTTCGAGTCCTCCCTCGGGCTGGGTGTGTGTGTTTGTCCTTAGGATACTTTAGGTTAAGTAGTATGTAAGCATAGGGACTGATGACCTTAGCAGTTAAGTCCCATAAGATTTCACACACATTTGCCCATTTTTTTAATATGATTATTTTGTTACATGTTAATCGCTTGTTAATTTATATAGCTCAAATTTTTTCTGTCCCTGTTTGACATTATACTGTGAAATCTTGTATGTGTCTGTATATACAGGGTTATTACAAATGATTGAAGCGATTTCACAGCTCTACAATAACTTTATTATTTGAGATATTTTCACAATGCTTTGCACACACATTCAAAAACTCAAAAAGTTTTTTTAGGCATTCACAAAATGTTCGATATGTGCCCCTTTAGTGATTCGGCAGACATCGAGCCGATAATCAAGTTCCTCCCACACTCGGCGCAGCATGTCCCCATCAATGAGTTCGAAAGCATCGTTGATGCGAGCTCGCAGTTCTGGCACATTTCTTGGTAGAGGAGGTTTAAACACTGAATCTTTCACATAACCCCACAGAAAGAAATCGCATGGGGTTAAGTCGGGAGAGCGTGGAGGCCATGACATGAATTGCTGATCATGATCTCCACCACGACCGATCCATCGGTTTTCCAATCTCCTGTTTAAGAACTGCGGAACATCATGATGGAAGTGCGGTGGAGCACCATCCTGTTGAAGTCGGTGCTGTCGGTCTCCAGTTGTGGCATGAGCCAATTTTCCAGCATGTCCAGATACACGTGTTCAACCGTTTCTTCGCTCACTGCAGGCCGACCCGTTGATTTCCCCTTACAGAGGCACCCAGAAGCTTTAAACTGCGCATACAATCGCCGAATGGAGTTAGCAGTTGGTGGATCTTTGTTGAACTTCGTCCTGAAGTGTCGTTGCACTGTTATGACTGACTGATGTGAGTGCATTTCAAGCACGACATACGCTTTCTCGGATCCTGTCGCCATTTATGTCTCACTGCGCTCTCGAGCGCTCTGGCGGCAGAAACCTGAAGTGCGGCTTCAGCCGAACAAAACCTAATGAGTTTTTCTACGTATCTGTAGTGTGTCGTGACCTTATGTCAATGAATGGAGCTACAGTGAATTTATGAAATCGCTTCAATCATTTGTAATAGCCCTGTAGTTACGTAGTTTGTCGTTGGTAAGGTTTTCACGGTCTTTGGAGTTCGTTTCCTGACTGCTGTACTTCCTCCAGTAATTTCGTGTTCTGTCTTCTGCGGCAGCCAAAGAAAATTGACTGAAGTCTTCTTCGAAGCCGCTGTGGCTGTAGGAAGATGGGACTATACCGAGTTGACATAGATTTTGGCGGAATTTACCGTTGTTGAATATCAGGCACGACATTGTCTCTTGGAAATCTCTGTTCCAATTAATTTTGTCATCGAGGACCACTACCACAATTCTTCCCTCACTTTCGACTGACAAGTGCAGCTCGCTTTCCCACTGGTTCCTTGTTCCGGGCCGGCCGTAGTGGCCGTGCGGTTCTAGGCGCTACAGTCTGGAACCGCGCGACCTCTACTGTCGCAGCTTCGAATCCTGCCTCGGGCATGGATGTGTGTGATGTCCTTAGGTTAGTTAGGTGTAAGTAGTTCTAAGTTCTAGGGGACTGATGACCTCAGAAGTTAAGTCCCATAGTGCTCAGAGCCATTTGAACCTTGTTCGGCACGTTATGTTACATAGCAAGCCATAAGCCATGTAGTAGTTCATTGTTGCAGAGCACAGTGCTTCCCATACTCAGGCATTTATTTTATTTTTCATTAACTTGTAATTGAGATATGGCCCATAAATCAGATCGTTATGAAGGGATTATTGTAGGCAGAAAATTCTTGTACTTCTTCTAAGGTACGGTACACAAGATAATCCCCCGTGTTTTTAAGATCTCCAATCCAGATCGTGAGTCTGATGTTATGACCCTGTCCTCTGTTATGACGGTACTGATTTTAACCATATGTTAGCCGGCCGCGGTGGTCTCGCGGTTCTAGGCGCTCAGTCCGGAACCGCGCGACTGCTACGGTCGCAGGTTGGAATCCTGCCTCGGGCATGGATGTGTGTGATGTCGTTAGGTTAGTTAGGTTTAAGTAGTTCTAAGTTCTAGGGGACTGATGACCGCAGCTGTTAAGTCCCATGGTGCTCAGAGCCATTTGAACCATTTTTTAACCACATGTTAGTGTTAGTAAAAGAGAGATGTTACGTTGATAAAGACGTTGCGGTCTTAGTTCATTGTATTGGCGCTGATAACTGTGATTGAGAAAGAGCTGATTATTGTGACCTTGTTTTGTTGTAATCACAACGTTTACGTTTTTGTGCTGCATGTGATAACGGCTATGTTGGCTAGAAGTTTCCGAAAAGCATTTTACTCGGTACGACACCAACATTTATTAACAGAACTGTGATTGTATGGGGTATCAAACTAGATTTGGGGATTCTTGATAGAGAGGCCGCTTATCTGGGACGGAGAGTCATCGACAGAAGAGAAGTAACTTCAGGCTTGCTCCAGGGCAAAAGTGTGCCCGTATCTCGTGGTCGTGCGGTAGCGTTCTCGCTTCTCACGCCCGGGTTCCCGGGTTCGATTCCCGGCGGGGTCAGGGATTTTCTCTGCCTCGTGATGGCTGGGTGTTGTGTGCTGTCCTTAGGTTAGTTAGGTTTAAGTAGTTCTAAGTTCTAGGGGACTGATGACCATAGCTGTTAAGTCCCATAGTGCTCCGAGCCATTCGGCAAAAGTGTATTGGAACTGTTGTTCATGACATTACCTGTAATGTCTAAAAAAGCTGCACGTATATTCAGTGAGAGCTTGATAAGATCTTCAAGAGGTGCAAAGGATGGCAACTTGCTTTAAACTTACAGAAATGTAAAACAGTGAACTTTACAAGACGAGAACACGTAGTATCCTGTGACTACAATAGAATCAGCCAAGACACACAAATACCTGGGTGTAACAATTTGCGGGGATATGAACTAGAATGGTCACATAGGCTCAGTCGAAGGTAAGGCAGATGGTAGACTAGGTTCATTGATGGGATACTGAGAAATAAAGTCTGTACATAATGGAGATGGCTTTTGGGGTTCGTACTAATAAGAATAACAGAAGACATTGAACGTAGACAAGTACAGGGCTGCACGTAAGGTCACAGATATGTTTGGGCCATGGGAAAGCGTCACGGAAATGTTAAATAGAGACGCATTAGTCCGCGATGCATTTAAGCATTGTTCCCCCGCTCCATTCTCGAGAGGAATATGAAATCCTAACATGTGGTACAGTACCACGTACCCTACAGTGGTTGGCGGAGTATGTACGTAGACGTAGAAATTTTGTACAGCTCGCAGTGGGGGACACTGTTGCGCTTCACGCCCTCAGACTATTGCCCACCGCAGGCTTGCACACTAATCGCCAAGTGAGAGACGTGCTACGGCCGCGTCGTCCGGCTGGACGCGGACGCATATTAAGACTGGTGGCTGGCCCGCAAGCAGGCCGCAGGCACATCGATCGCGGCGTGACGCACGAGCCCCGCCGGGGCTCAGCACAAAGACCTGCGCCCTGCCGCCTCCCTCGCACTCTTCTCTGAGGCTAGCGCAAATTGAGACGCGTATAGCCTGTGTGACGTGACACGACACTACAGCGCGACGCGCACGTTCCGCACATGTCGCGCTGGTCCAACGCACATCGCGACGCATACACATACTTCGCACGCGCCGATTGGCGACGCTCTGCGCTGACGGAACCAAAGCGCGCGCACCCTGTTACCGTTCTCAAACGATTTTACAGAAACTATTCACTGAAAATATTTTATGTTTGCCTTACTTGTAGCGTCATATGTCAGCTTCGTCCCGCTAATGGTCATGCTTATTGTGATATACACATTTTAGGAAGACACTACTCAAAACTCAAGAAGTTTACAATGAGAAAAAGGGGTCGCTATGATTTTGCGTTTGGGGGTGGGGGATTACACCATATGTTGCTGCGTATGAAATTCAGCTAACATATTGAATTTTTGTTTAGAGTTGAGAGGAGGCCTCCATCAGTCTCCGATCTCGAGAAAATGGGCTCTATGTAGAGCATTCACTCCCGATCTCACGCCCACGAGAATGAAATCACTCCATGTTTGACGCCTGTTTAAGACAGTGTTATTACTCAGGGAATATACACGTTGAAAGTACCGATGATGGCTGTTAATCAGTCGAAATCGATATGCAAAATTAAATAAAGAAAACATGATCTTGCGACTGGTTGCTGCTTATTTGGTAATTTTATGGTCTACGGCCGCTGCGCAACTTGGGAACCATATGGAGCCCCCCATTCAGAATTGTGACAGTAGCTGCTGCAAAACTGAGTTCATGCAAATTATATTGTGTTTTGGCAAAATAAGTACTCTCAAAGTGTCAGCAAGATAAATGTGGCCGTTACTCGTAAGTGGTGATGCTTCTTCGAGTGAGAAAAGGTTAACAGTTGACAACAAATAAATCGCCAATTCTGTTGGAATTGTGATTGAATCCCGTAACCCATCGTATTTTTAACTCTGAGCGACTGGGATGGAAACTAACCAAAGGATTTTATTCTTATTCTTCATCTGAGCAGTATCAAAGTAATGACGAGCGTACCCTTCAGGCGGAATGACACGCACGTCCCTGATGCTGGTTACTCACCTACGTCTTGCCAAGCTGACAGTGCGTGATTCGCGAATAAAGTAGTTGTTATTGATAAAAGTAAACAACTGATACGTGGCACAACACAATAGTCAGTGTATCGTCAGCTGCTGAGAATAATACGCGCGACAGGAATGCGTTTTGTGAGAGGAAGAGCTCATGTCGTTCGAAAAACATTGTCATGTAACAAGATCTGTCTTTAACATCAGTACATATCAACAAATTAAATATATCAAATCACGACACTCTTTCAGGATACTCATACTTTCGAAATAATACTGATCACTACTTCATTTGTGTAGCCTGTTGTATAATTAGTTTATTAATACTGATAGTGTGTATGCAACCACTGAAATGCTTTTCTTGTCACGACGAGCCGATTAAAACACCGTTGTTCATGAGAGCTTCTCGACTGTTTGTGATGTCCACATGTCTCTTATTAGACCCATATCCACATAATGATAGTGAAACTTATGTACTTCATATCTTGGGCGCTTTCTATCAGAAGCACAATGGGGTTACACCTGTGGAAATGACCCCTTTTTCGACTTTTTTGCAACAGATTGTAGAGATACTTCAGACAGGCAGCAAGTAGATAACCTTGTTTTACTTACCTGCCTCTTCTAGATCACATGATTCCTTATTTCCTCATTCACTACCCTCACGACGAATCGTCTGTCTCTTATTACGATCTGAAAACATTGTGGAGGCAGAAAATATATTTCCAGTGGCTAATGGCTCACCGGTTATTGAACTGTGCATTGTTTTTGACAAAGAACAAACAAAACTAAAAAGTATACAGATATATGTAACGGAAAACTATTATGAACTAACGGAAAGATATGGAGCGCTTAAACGGCGAAAAACTAATCGGTGACAATAAAACTCATTATACCGTAAGGCTGATTTTTGGGATGGGCAATACTTCCGTTGCCCATATGCGCTCTGCCGAAGTGAGCATCTGACAGAACTGCCTTCCCGAGCCCGCCTCACCCCTCCCGCGGTGCTCGCGTGACGCGCGGCGCGAGACACTGCCGCAACCACAAAGCCGCGCGACCTGGCGCAGGGGCGTGTCGCGTCCCAGTCGCGTCGCGTCGCGATTTGCGCTGTCCCATTTGAACCTGTGATGTTACAAAAACGCAAGTTGCGCTGCGCCTTGCCACAAGCGCTATACACGTCTCAATTTGCGCTTAGCATGAAAGTACATTAAGATTTCATATCGACAAGCGAAATATACATATATTCTCTAGATATAAAAAAGTACTTTATTTTCTGTATGATTTGCGCATTTTTACCAATTTTTTAATTTAATACGAATGCTTATGTTATTATTTGGTAAATATGTAATCAAGGTCTATTCGGTAAGTAAGGAACGATCGGTTGCGAAATGGAAACCACAAAGAAAATGTAATAAAGCTTTTCACAGACGTGTTGGGCAGTGTCTCTTGTATGCCCGTTCGCGTTCGTCTCAGATCTGAGCGCACAGTGAGCGCGTAAAGATGCCTCGAAAATGGTGTCTCTCTCCAAGTATGGGTGCCTGCGGAGAGATTCCGCCTGAGTTCTTGCATCCCACATAACGCAACCGTCATGCAATTCCTTCTTCATGTCAGTTCTCGGCAGCACAGTGCAGGGGCAATGTCGACGCTCCTGTGGCATTTTCGATGGGAAGTGTTTGATCACTCATTTTACAGCCCCGGACTTGGCTCCTCTGATTTTCATCTGTGCTCAAATTAACCGCTGGCTATAAAGACAGCATTTTGGCACAGACAAACGAATTGCAGGAATGCACGGGAGACTGCCTACTATGACGAGAATACTGGAAAGTTTATACAACGCTACGACAGAAGTCTACGTCGCAGCGGCAACTATGTAGAGTAGTAGCTGGAAGGTGTAGCTAACTGTTGCAAATAAAACAGTTTGATTTTCACTGTGGTCTCCATTAAGCAACCGACCACTCCTTGCTTTCCAGGAAAAAAGCTAATAGGGGGAATCGGGCCAGGGGTTTCACGAATACAATATTTTAGCGCTACGCACTCAGCTAGCAGAGACTCTGCTAAATGCTTCAAAATCTTCCAATCTTTGATATATATATGATTATGTCTTGCTGCTTTGGGAAACTTATATTCGGGCACCGACCTTCAAATTCTGTAAGTATGAAGAAATCGAAGAGGGTCAGTTCGTAAGGTCCGTTCTTAGACGTGGTTCCTGTACGTTACCGTCAGTATTTGTATATTCTCCTAGTCCTAACTTTTTTCCATCTGTCTAATCTTTCTTCGCTAGAAAGGGATTAAGGTTAGAGTGTAACTTCACAAAGACGTAAAGGCCGTTAGAAACGGAAGAATAGATCTTTGAAAAAGAAAGAAGGTAGGATTCGTATTCCTTGACTACAGAAAGACATTCGATACAGTTCCGCACTGCCGTGCGTTTTCTAAAGAACAGAAGCATTATGGGCGTCTCTTTGCTAAAGTAATCATAAGCCTTATTTGTAATATCTGAAAGTCGAGAAAACTCCGCTGCTAGAAAATTACAAAATAAAAAATACCATAACACATACCACACATGTAGCTTCCTAGCCCACGAAATTCGACAGACTGTTTATGAGAAATCACATTTACGGGATTAATAATTTTATCGTGTAGTGATAATCTATACATCTTCAATGCTATCCGTAGTTGTAACGTAGCAGAACTGTTCTGATACAGGTTCTCTGGTTTGTGATAGATACGACAATTTTTACCAGAAGATGCAGTTTTAGCTCTTGCGCCCAAACGGCTGATAAAGGGAGCTGACTGGCTACAGAAAACTCACCTTTCGTTAACAGCCACGAGCAGTTTGCGTTCCTGATGTAGTAACGCTAGGAAGGCATCCATTGTGTTGCTGCAGCCAGCGCCACGTCTGCGCGTGTCACGAGGTTTACGACCCGCTAACTGTGACTCAGATCAGCTCTAAAGCCATTACCGGCTAAGCCGTGGCCAGCGGTCGAGTCTGGCGAGGGCGCCCACTTCCAGCCTGGCGACCGTGATAAAGGTGTTTTGAATCGTGTGTTTACCTCGCCCACAGTCGTTATCGTCGGAACACTTTATTGCTCCCGCCGGCACCAACGACACCTTCGAGAAGTTGTGCTTCGACTTCTTTCTGAGAAACGGATGTGATGCGCACAACAAATCGAGCATAAGTATTAAAACGTGCGTGTGGCCGCGTTATGGATACATTTTCTTATTTTACAGTTTTATGGAATATTTTTCAATAGTTTAGTTTGAAATTTGTCAATACTGTACTATCCTGGCACCTTCCATTTGATTCTTGTGCTCTAAGCGCAACTGTATAGGATGTATCAAAAAGGACTTTACAACTTTGAAAATGTATATTGATTTATTCATTTGGTTACAGTCGTAGTTTTGGTGTCATTTGATAGAAAAATACATCAGTAAAACTTCGTTTGGTATCTGAAGTCAGTTTCATACCAAACTAATTGCACAATGTCAGGTGTGACTTGTTCCGTTACGAGGTAGATAATGGCTGTGAGTGAATCCTCCTGAGAAAAAGTCAAGAGGTGTCAGCTTCGGTGAATGTGGAGGCCATGCAATTGGCGCACGTCGACCCATCCATTTAGCTGGAAAGCGGACATTTAGGAAATCCCAGATGTCGGTGATGCAACATTTTAGTTAACACTAGCCAAACATTCATTTGTGGGGCACCAGCTTTAGAGAAGCACGCCGGGTCGATTGTGTAAAAGTGCTCATAAATCTTTGTCTCACTTGCTCTGCAACGTCGTCAGCGTTGACTATTGGATGGCGCAGTGTCTTTTAAAATGTGTCTGCATTATTAGCAATAAATTCCAGGAGCGAATATATGTTTGGTCCAGTAGAGTTATAATTCACGGGATTTTACTAACAGCATGCACGAAATTGACAAAGTATCTCCACGGTTAACTGTGATCATCACATTATCTTATTTTTCTCTTCGCTCTCCTCGTTTTTCTTTTTTTCCAAGAATATTACATTTGAACCCACAGAGTTGTCCGAAATGTGTTATCATATGAGATGTTGAAATGGTTCAAATGGATCTAAGCACTATGGGACTCAACTTCTGAGGTCATTAGTCTCCTAGAACTTAGAACTAACCTAAGGACATCACACACATCCATGCCCGAGGCAGGATTCGAACCTGCGACCGTAGCGGTCTCGCGGTTCCAGACTGCAGCGCCTAGAACCGCACGGCCACTTCGGCCGGCATATGAGATGTTAGAGAGAAAACGAACGAAGTAGACGTGAACAATCGTTTGTCTTTTAGAGGAGTGTTTGATACATAATTGCACTCTACTTTCTTACTGTGACAAAACTCGCATTCAGTATTTGGACAGGCAGTCTACTACTGTTCGGCAGGTGTTTACTTTCCACATCGGTTATAGCTAAATCTGATATCTTGTTCCAGTATCACTGTGGTAGAAACTGAATTACTTAATACCAGAAGGACACAGAAAATGGGAAATAGACAAATAGGTAATTTCAAAACTGAAATTATACTTCAAGCATTCCCGGTAATTCTCCCCTAATATTTAACGAAACCGGACTGAGCCAAGTTCCTCGTAATTTCTTGAGCTGTCGCTAGTTTGAGTCGTCTGAGCTACAGAATATACAACCGTATTAATCGTTACTGTAAGAAGACTGGGAGCTATGGCTGCCAGGAATAGCTGTATTGCTAGAAGTCTTGAGATCGTGTGAGATTTGGGACCAATATTCACTTGTTTCCGGTCGCTACTAACGTTAACTTTCAATACGGTTTCCTAATACACCAGCGTTCTTGTAGCCATATTGGTTATGTGTGAACCACGCCCTATGATTATCATATCCAGGGGACGACCACTCCCCAGTATCTGGAATTAATGATATAGTTTAGTTTTCAAGTACGTAAACGCACTGAATATAGTGTTATCTGCTAGCTAAAATTAACTAAGTTAGCTGCGTCGAGTAAAATGTCGGTAGCGTCCGAGACGATTTTACATCTATTCAAATAGCTAATCCTGACAGCTATTGCGCCGTGCATTCGTAGAATGAACGGGTAGTATAGGAATAACTTTTTAAGCAAATAGCAAATTTCCTATTTTGTTCTGTTTACTATATAAGTCTAACACTTACTATGTCTACTATTGTTATTGATATCCCAATATGTACAAGCATCGGGCAAGTTGGCGTTTTTATAACCCTTGTGGAAAAATGGATTCAAAAGTGTCACAAATTGTAACGCAAATACTATACCGATGTTATAAAACATTCAAGGCAGCGTATCAATGTCTGCAATGTGGGTATATCAGTTCGGTTACTGATCAATATTTTCCGTTCTCGATACACTGGCGCGGCCGTTGTGTTGATTTTACTCACTACTCGCTACGTCCTTGGGGGAACTCTGGCAGTGTGCCGCTTCCAGGAAGAACACTGGAAAAGAAGTCGGGAATCGGTTACGAAACGGAGTCTGAATATGGTGTCAACGTCATGAATTCTGGCAGCAGCTGTAGACATCAGTGCACTGAGATAAGGGCTCCATCTGCATTTCGCAGAATTTCAAGCTGTTTCTTGACCGTGTGTATCACTGTGTCGCGCTGTACTTCGTTACGTAAAAGTGGGATATCTCTGGGTTCATTGTACCGTAGGCGGCTTTTATCAGCTCGGAGTGCATTCTCGCGGTCACAGCGTGAGCCCTCTCACTGGCGCATATCGTACGAACATGACTTCTTCCACATCTGCTTTCCCCATTTCTCGTGTCCTGTTGAAAACAGGGAATAACGACTGAAGACTTCGGACAATTCACTCATTCAGACTCAGTCTGTCCTCTCCGTGTGGATGAAGCATCCTACATGAGTCCAATGTGTATCCTCCTGGCAGGGAGTTCGAACAATAGCACAGAACGAGACGCCTCTTTTCGTACACCATGCTGCGTTGTTTTGTATAGTCATTACAGCCAGTTTTATCTGGAGGAATTTATCTGGAGCTTGTTCGGAAGTGAAAATGTGGGCGATAAACAGTTCAGATAAGAAGCGAACAGAAGTTTTTGAAATGTGGTGCAACAAAGAAACGCTGAATATTAGATGAATAAATCAGGAAATTAATGAGGTAGCACGGAATTGAATCGGGAAAGAAATAAATTTGTGGCGCAACTTGAGTACAAGAAGGAATCGGTTGATAGGACACTCAAGAGGCATGAATTGTCAATTTGGTAATGGAGGGGAGAGTGGTCGTGAACACTGCAGAGGGAAACGAGGGCTTGACAACAGTAGGCAGGTTCAAACGACTGTAATTGGTATTCATGCAAAGAAGGAACTGTCGTGGAGTGCTCAACCAAACAAGTCTTCGGATTGAAGATCACGATAATAACAACGATGGTCTTTAGCGCCAAACTCAATGTCAAATTTTCTGTTGGTTAGATGCAGACGGCTGTAAATCACTTGCACTTGATACATTTTCATGACATGTGAATATGGGCAGAAGATTAACTCAAGGGGGAAAGTCGTAACAGGCCACATCAAACCAGTTAGAAGACTGATGACTCTCCACTTAAAAAAAGGAGCGTAGGTTGGGTAGAGCGGCACCTGCTTGTTTGCCGTGTGATTGATATTTGCAATAACAATACGTATTATAATTCGCTCAGGCTTAATAGAGTTTGGTGAAAGAGTGAGGAGCACTTTTCAGTGACGTTTATGTCACTTTGGAACGCCTTGCGCTATGAGAGTCAATGTTCAGGTAGTGTTGACACGAAACCTGTACCTAAGTACTGTTTTTGTTGCCGTAAGTGCCCCAGTAGATCTCACCGGCACTTATATTTCAGGCTTTCTAAACTTATGCAATTTAACAACTGTAAGCGCTGCAGCATTGGAATTATATGCGTTTCCTTGACGCATAAATAAATTCAGTTTTCCTTTCCATTTGAGAGTGTGCCCGAAGTGTCCTCCAGCGAATGTGTAAGGGCGCCATACGGCACGGGCGAGGCGACTGCAGTTTTCCCTCGGGCGTCGTTCACTCGAATAAAATGAAACGGCCGGCGGACGGCCTGCCATTTGGACTGTCCGAGACGAGAGGCAGCCAAACATGCGAAGAGAGAAAAGCGCCGCACTTGTCGCCCGGAAGAGAGTTGTAGGCTGAGGGTAGGACCTAACCATCACCAGGGTTCTCCAGAAATGTATACAAATACTTCCGATAGCGTCGCTCGCTCACGTAAATAGGGGGAACTGGGTCCAGAAATGGGAGCTCTCAGTGTGTGTGTTTATAACTCGTGCCAAGGAGACATCGCCATTTTCGAAGCGTCTAGCAGAGGCGTTCTGTTCTGCTACGGCCCGTTAAGCCCCTAGGCATCGCTTTTATCGGGACATCTTTCTTCTGTTGACAAATGCTTGCTGGAGAGCCGCATTTGAAGGAGCTCACTGGGTAGTTGGGTATGCTGTCAATGTTTGTCGCATCGCACTGTCACTGTATCTGTGTAGCCCAGATAAGCAAAGAGTGCGAGTGCAGCGGCTTTCGAAGATACACGTTTGAATTTTTAAGGTATGCGAAGTATACCAGGGTGTTTTAAAATGACGCTGACTCTGGCCCTGTTTATTCCAGCGTTTTGACCAGTGTATGGAACATGGTGGTGCAAGTTCTGCAACTGTAGTATTACTTGGGCTCAAATGAAAGCACCAGTTGCACTTTCAATTTCATACACTACTGGCCATTAAAACTGCTACACCAAGAAGAAATGCAGATGATAAACGGGTACACATTGGACAAATATATTATACTAGCACTGACATGTGATTACATTTTCACGCAATTTGGGTGCATAGATCCTGAGAAACCAGTACCCATTACAACCACCTCTGGCCGTAATAACGGCCTTGATACGCCTGGGCATTGAGTCAAACAGAGCTTGGATGGCGTGTACAGGTACAGCTGCCCATGCAGCTTCAACACGATACCACAGTTCATTAAGAGCAGTGACCGGCGTATTGTGACGAGCCAGTTGCTCGGCAACCATTGACCAGACGTTTTCAGTTGGTGAGAGATCTGGAGAATGTGCTGGCCAGGGCACCAGTCGAACATTCTCTGTATCCAGAAAGGCCCGTACAGGATCTGTAACATGCGGTCGTGCATTATCCTGCTGAAATGTAGGGTTTCGCAGGGATCGAATGAAAGGTAGAGCCACGGGTCGTAACACATCTGAAATGTAACGTCCACTATTCAAAGTGCCGTCAATGCGAACAAGAGGTGACCGAGACGTGTAACCAATGGCATCCCATGCCATCACGCTGGGTGATACGCCAGTATGGCGATGACGAGTACACGCTTCCAATGTGCGTTCACCGCGATGTCGCCAAACACTGATGCGACCATCGCGATGCTGTAAACAGAACCTGGATTCATCCGAAAAAAATGACGTTTTGCCATTCGTGCACCAGGTTCGTCGTTGAGTACACCATCGTAGGCGCTCCTGTCTGTGATGCAGCGTCAAGTGTAACCGCAGCCATGGTCTCCGAGCTGATAGTCCATGCTGCTGCAAACGTCGTCGAACTGTTCGTGCAGAAGGTTGTTGTCTTGCAAACGTCCCCATCTGTTGACTCAGGGATCGAGACGTGGCTGCACGATCCGTTACAGCCATGCGGATAAGATGCCTGTCATCTCGACTGCTAGTGATACGAGGCCGTTGGGATCCAGCACGGTGTTCCGTATTACCCTCCTGAACCCACCGATTCCATATTCTGCTAACAGTCATTGGATCTCGACCAACGCGAGCATCAATGTCGCGATACGATAAACCGCATTCGCGATAGGCTACAATACGACCGTTATCAAAGTCGGAAACAAGGCATCACAACAACGTTTCTGCAGGCAACGCCGGTCAACTCCTGTTTATGTATGAGAAATCGGTTGGAAACTTATCTCATGTCAGCATGTTGTAGGTATCGCCACCGGCGCCAACCTTGTGTGAATGCTCTGAAAAGCTTATCATTTGCATATCACAGCATCTTCTTCCTGTCGGTTAAATTTAGCGTCTGTAGGACATCATCTTCGTGGTGTAGTAATTTTAATGGCCAGTAGTGTATTTAATTACCACGAGCGGTTTCAGCCTCCAAGTCCATTTTCCATAAGTGTATTCTCGTGTAAAAACACAGACAGACGGGGTTAGACAAGAAATGAAACTTCCTGGCAGATTAAAACTGTGTGCCGGACCGAGACTCGAAGTCGGAACCTTTGTTTTCTCGGACAAATACTCTACCACCTGAGCTACTCAAGCACGACTCATGCCCTACCCTCACAGCTTCACTTCTGCCAGGACCTCGTCTCATACCACCCAAACTTCACAGGAGCTCTCCTGATTTAGAGTCACGGGCCGGGACTCAGTTTGAATCTGCCAGGAAGTTTCATATCAGCGCACACTCCGCTGCAGAGTGAAAATCTCATTCTGACCACAAGAAATGCTTGCGTGAACGTAAATGCAGATGCTAGCCAAGCATGCAGGTTGACTTGTTGTATTTGGCCACGAACGGCACCTGTGCAATGTTGTCAATACGTTGCAAGTGGCATTGGTGAACAAGTGAATTCGAAGGTAGGAAAATCGTTGGTGCTCGTATGGTGGGTGCTTTCGTAACCAAGGTAGCCGAGGTGTTCGGTGTTTCAAGTGTTTATACGGTAGATGGAGGAAGCGGGGAAACATCATCCGTAAGGAATAACGCGGACGAAAGTGTGGGCTGGGCGATCGTGACGGACGATCATTGAGGGGAGCATTGTGACGATAGCTTCGAAAGTCACTGCAGAACTGAATGTGGCACTCGCGAACCCTGTGAGCAACAAAACAAATGAAGGGATCTCTAGGAGCAGGCAATGGCAATGCAAGCTGGAATCACCAAACCGCTCATCAGTGATGCAAATGCCGATAGCAGGAAAACTTAGTGCCGGAGTCACAAAACCTAGACTATGAAGCAATGGCAGAATGTCATTTGGTCGGACTGAATCTCCTTTCACACTGTTTTCAACTTCTGGCCGGGTTTACGTCCCAAGAATGAAACATGGCGAGGGTTCGGTGATGATTTGGGTTGCCATGTCGTGGTATTCCTTGCGCCCCTGGTTTACTCTGCAAGGTCACATTATTGCCAAGAGTTGTGTGACTATTTTGGCTGACCGGATCCATCCCATGGTTCAGTGTCTTTCCCCAGTGGTGATTCTGTGTTCGAAGACTACAGGGCCGTCGTTCGCACAGCACGCGTAGTCCCGTACTGGTTTGTGAGCACAAGGATGAATTGCCGCATCTCCCCTGGCCACCACTGCACCATATCTCAATATTATTCAGCCTAAAAGTCTGCTTTGGAGAGGAGTGCACCTGGTCGCTACCCACCTCCATCATCGTTACTTGTTCTTCCACTATTCTTAAGGTAGAACAATATAAGATTGCCTGGAAACCATACAGGACCTTTATTTATCTATTCCAAGAGGACTGGAAGCTGTTTTGAATGCCAGCGGTATTCCTCCTTCATATTTGGCATGATAGCATATTATTTCTGGTGATTCCGTATTTTTGTCCATCCTCAGTGTAACCAGTGGAAAACCAACTTCGTTGCCAAAAGTGATGGTATTAATCAAAACAAAAATAAAAGGTATCCCCTATTTATTTAGTTCAAGGACTGATGATTACAAAGCACGAACAGATTTGCGTAACACGTTGCAGAGATACTGTATTTGGTGACGTAGAGATCTAGTGTTTAGGAGAAAACTTGATCTTGGATGGCCATATTTAGACTTATTAGGGTTTCTCGTTACTCAAAAGCGAACGAGGCAAGTTTTATGTCGATAATTTTACAGAGTGCCTGCATACTTATACGTTAACTTTTAGCTTCACAAGTCATGTTAGATACTGCTCTGAGTTTTTATCTCTCTCTCTCTCTCTCTCTCTCTCTCTCTCTCTCTCTCTCTCTCTCGTTCTCGGTATTACACAAGGAGCAACACTGTCGTTACATATCTTTGCAAACAGAAATTTCTCTCATGTTATGTTCGTAGTCTTGCGCGATGTATGTGCGGGAGAACGCGAAATGGTTCTTGATTCATCTTGGAACATTTCTGGGAATTTTAAACATATTCTTTATGCGAGATATGTGTGGTAGAATGTGAAATGGTTCTTGACTCATCTTGGAACATTTCTGGGGATTTAAAACATGAGACTTTTGATATTCCTGTCCTCTAATATTGGAATTTGTTTGAGTGTATGTCTTTCATCAATTCCATTTGGTAAGACTAATGGACGAAACTCATCCTATCCGCCGGCCGGTGTGGCCGTGCGGTTCTAGGCGCTACAATCTGGAACCGCGTGACCGCTACGGCCGCAGGTTCGAATCCTGCCTCGGGCATGGATGTGTGTGATGTCCTTAGGTGAGTTAGCTTTAAGTAGTTCTAACAAGGGAACCTCCCCATCGCACCCCATTCAGATTTAGTTATAACTTGGCACAGTGGATAGACCTTCAAAAACTGAACACAGATCAATCGAGAAAACAGGAAGAAGTTGTGTGGAACTATGAAAAAAATAGCAAAATATACAAACTGAGTAGTCCATGTCTAACATAGGCAACATCAAGGACAGTCTGAGCGCAGGAGCGCCGTGGTCCCGTGGTTAGTGTGAGCAGCTGCGGAGCGAGAGGTTCTTGGTTCAAGTCTTCCCTGGAGTAAAAACTTATTTTCTTTATTTTCGCCAAGTTATGATCCGTCCGTTCGTTCATTGCGTCTCTGTTCACTGTAGTAAGTTGAGTGTCTGTGTTTTGCGACCGCACCGCAAAACCGTGCGATTAGTAGACGAAAGGACGTGCCTCTCCAATGGGAACCGAAAACATTTGATCGCAAGGTCATAGGTCAACCGATTCCTCCACAGGAAAACACGTCTTATATATTGTATACGACACTGGTGACGGCATGTGCGTCACATGACAGGAATATGTTGTCGACCCACCTAACTTGTACACTTGGCGAATGGGTAAAAAGATTCTTCTACTTTGCCCGATTTAGGTTTTCTTGTGGATGTAATAATTATTCCCAAAAAAGTGATGGCGGACAGATAATAATTGTCTGAAAATAAAAAATTAAAGTTTTCACTCGAGGGAAGATTTGAACCAAGGACCTCTCGTTCCACAGTTACTCACGCTAACCACGGGACTACGGCGCTCCGGAGCTCTCATTCTCCTTGATGTTGTCTATCTTTCCTATGGACTACTCAGTTTGTATATTTTGCTTATTTTTTTTTCATAGTTCCACACAACTTCTTCCTGTTTTCTCGATTGATCTGTGTTCAGTTTTTCAAGGCCTATCCACTGTGCCAACTTATAACTAAATCTGAGGGGGGTGCGATGGGGAGGTTCCCTTGTAAGTTCTAGGGGACTGATGACCACAGATGTTAAGTCCCGTAGTGCTCAGAACCATTCACCCTATCCAAAACTGAGATTCAACAATTGTGTAAGATTTTGTTCTCTGCTTAAGCAGGTGCCTAATCGATATCGCGATATTAGAATTCATGATTCGTCGCAGTTTAATGGAGATCCTCTCTAAACAGTAGCGAGACGGACGAGAAGTAAACAGCAGCTTAAAAACACGCAGTGTTGAAAGAATATTCTCCTCTCCGTTTATACCTGGTCGAGTCGCTGAAGGAACCGCAGAAACGCCAGTAGCGAAGGCCTGCTGGTTCCCGTTAAAAAACAGGATTGGGCTGTTTGTGTTTCAAATCGAGCAACGTAAAAATAGCGATATGAGAATATTGGGGCCTCGCGGCGAGCTATTCGCAGCGCAGCTTTGTGGCCGACGGCCAGGACATTCCTGGCAGCGGCTGCTCCGTGTTCACTAACCCGGCGAGACAGCCTCCTCTTCGATGGAGGGGGGGGGGGGGAGGGGGGTACACAGGGGCTTTCACCGCACCGAGGTCCGCAGTCACGCCTGGCTGCGCCAGCTGCACCTGCAGCCGTCCACACACTCGTGGCGCGCTGCTTCCGGATCTAACCCAGCCTAGCCACGCATTCTGCTCCAGCACTGCTGTTTTCGCTGATCATACTACGTTTCGTTTACTCGTTCCCGCTCGTTTGAAGCTTTTACAGTATAGTACGTTACCTTACCGGACAAAATATTATCCACCCTCTTAAAAGAACGCACTGTTCGTTTGAGAGCGCTGCATATGTTGCAGAACTGGTACTAGGTGGTCATGTGATCCTCCACTGCTGACTCAGTCATGGCAGTGAAGTGGTGTGTATGTCACAATATGTTTGTAAAGAATCGGTGTGGTAAGTTGTGACAGAATGGCTGAATTGAGTTGTGTTTTGACTTACCCTTGATAACACTATGACTGAATATTCCATCACTTTTCGGGAGTGCATCCGTGATGTTATCGACTCCAGTATCGATAGATATTTCAGCTGACGACTTTTCAATCATTCTCAAGGTGAGTCCCTTACAGGATTTTTAAAGCACTGTACACTGTGAAGTAAACGCGCAATCGTTCGAGATAACGCTGTTGGTAAGGTTGTCAGTCGAAATATCGATAAAAGAGTTAATAATATCGCGCATAGACTCCCGGAAAATGATGGAACATTCGATCCGTCGGGAAAACCTCAAGAAATACTATGAATGAAGTTGCCCGCTTTATTGGTGTATCAGCGCAGAACTGTCCGACGTATCTACAAGAAATGGGGCACCACTCGTAGCTACGTAACACGTCGTAAGAACAGTGGTCATATCAAAATTTCAAATGTGCGTGAATTCCAAAGGGACCAAACTGCTGAGGTCACCGGTCCCTAGACTTACATATTACTTATGCTAAGAACAACACACACTCCCATGCCCGAGGGAGGACTCGAACCTCCGGCGGTAGCGGTCGCGCAGTCCGTGACACAGCGCCTCAAACTGCGCGGCCACTCCGGCGGCGGGCGGCTCAACCGACGGGCACCGGGGAAGATTAACAGTCGGGTTCATACCGGACAGGAACTGCTGCTGTGAGTGAAGGCAGGTACATCTCAACCTGTTCGCCTCGTCGGATGGGGTCCGATTTCTATTACAGGCCCGGCCACAGATTTTCTCTTGTCAGGGACTGCATATTGTGTTGTCCTTACGCTCGTATCGTCATAATTGACATTCCACAGTTGAGATGTCTGTATGGCACGTCCCGAAAGCCAGTGAATAAAAAAAAATTAAAAAATCATATCTCAGCCACTTTCCGAGAGTATATTGCGAAGGGAACTGCATACCTACCAGAATACCATTACTCACAGCAGCATATAGGGCTGCACGGCTTCAGTGAGCCGAAAAACCCAGGCACCGAAGATGACTGATGAAGGTGTCTGATGAAGGTGTTTTGTTATTAAGTTTTCAAATAATACAGGACGTCGACAACACCGACGACCCAGTGAGGCATTCGACCTGCACTGTGTGGATTCCTTAGTTCAGGCCGGAGATGGTTAAGTGATTCTTGAGTGTTTTTGATCCTATGATTTGGGCCTACCAATTCAGGGTGTCGTAACATGAACCACAATGATTATTTATTCTAGTATATTTTCGATGACCAAATGTTTCATTTCTTCTGCATCGAAATGAAAAATTGTGCTGTGTTATGCCATTATGCGTGGCGAGACGTGACTCTAATCTGTATACTGACAATAGCCCTGTCTTCAAGCCGGCCGGTGTGGCCGAGCGGTTCTAGGCGCTTCAGTCTGGAACCGCGCGACCGCTACGATCGCAGGTTCGAATCCTGCCTCGGGCATGGATGTGTGTGATGTCCATAGGTTAGTTAGGTTTAAGTAGTTCTAAGTTCTAGGGGACTGATGACCTCAGATGTTAAGTCCCATAGTGCTCAGAGCCATTTGAACCCTGTCTTCAAGACTAGACACACCCCGTCCAAATTCTAATATGAATCGTTAAAGTTTAGTCTAAGCTGTTTCATTGCGTGAATGTAAAAGGATCTGTGCACAAACTACGCATCCGATTAAACAGAAGTACACAGATTACATGCCCCTGTCACATCGTACTCACACTGTCAATACTACAGTCGTCAATAGTGTTTACGTTATTCGTGCTAAAGATCGGAATAGTTTACTACGCGGAGATCATTTACTCATTACTATAAAAAATAATCACCTAAAAACGCGTGATAAATACACTCCTGGAAATTGAAATAAGAACACCGTGAATTCATTGTCCCAGGAAGGGGAAACTTTATTGACACATTCCTGGGGTCAGATACATCACATGATCACACTGACAGAACCACAGGCACATAGACACAGGCAACAGAGCATGCACAATGTCGGCACTAGTGCAGTGTATATCCACCTTTCGCAGCAATGCAGGCTGCTATTCTCCCATGGAGACGATCGTAGAGATGCTGGATGTAGTCCTGTGGAACGGCTTGCCATGCCATTTCCACCTGGCGCCTCAATTGGACCAGCGTTCGTGCTGGACGTGCAGACCGCGTGAGACGACGCTTCATCCAGTCCCAAACATGCTCAATGGGGGACAGATCCGGAGATCTTGCTGGCCAGGGTAGTTGACTTACACCTTCTAGAGCACGTTGGGTGGCACGGGATACATGCGGACGTGCATTGTCCTGTTGGAACAGCAAGTTCCCTTGCCGGTCTAGGAATGGTAGAACGATGGGTTCGATGACGGTTTGGATGTACCGTGCACTATTCAGTGTCCCCTCGACGATCACCAGTGGTGTACGGCCAGTGTAGGAGATCGCTCCCCACACCATGATGCCGGGTGTTGGCCCTGTGTGCCTCGGTCGTATGCAGTCCTGATTGTGGCGCTCACCTGCACGGCGCCAAACACGCATACGACCATCATTGGCACCAAGGCAGAAGCGACTCTCATCGCTGAAGACGACACGTCTCCATTCGTCCCTCCATTCACGCCTGTCGCGACACCACTGGAGGCGGGCTGCACGATGTTGGGGCGTGAGCGGAAGACGGCCTAACGGTGTGCGGGACCGTAGCCCAGCTTCATGGAGACGGTTGCGAATGGTCCTCGCCGATACCCCAAGGAGCAACAGTGTCCCTAATTTGCTGGGAAGTGGCGGTGCGGTCCCCTACGGCACTGCGTAGGATCCTACGGTCTTGGCGTGCATCCGTGCGTCGCTGCGGTCCGGTCCCAGGTCGACGGGCACGTGCACCTTCCGCCGACCACTGGCGACAACATCGATGTACTGTGGAGACCTCACGCCCCACGTGTTGAGCAATTCGGCGGTACGTCCACCCGGCCTCCCGCATGCCCACTATACGCCCTCGCTCAAAGTCCGTCAACTGCACATACGGTTCACGTCCACGCTGTCGCGGCATGCTACCAGTGTTAAAGACTGCGATGGAGCTCCGTATGCCACGGCAAACTGGCTGACACTGACGGCGGCGGTGCACAAATGCTGCGCAGCTAGCGCCATTCGACGGCCAACACCGCGGTTCCTGGTGTGTCCGCTGTGCCGTGCGTGTGATCATTGCTTGTACAGCCCTCTCGCAGTGTCCGGAGCAAGTATGATGGGTCTGACACACCGGTGTCAATGTGTTCCTTTTTCCATTTCCAGGAGTGTATTTACCGTGACCAACGTTTCACTTGTCAATTTCGTACACCCTCGTTCAGTTAAATTTAATAAACCGTTTCTTATTACGATAATTCCTAACGTAGCAACCAAAGTTATTGCAAACCAGCGATAAAGCTTTAGTTATCTCTGCGATACTATTAACTCTCATATGATCTGTAAACGTTATTTCATATTGTGCCTTTCCCGTAGTTCTTTCTCTTTAAATCCATGAAACAACCATTAAGTGAATAAAGAAGTTAATACCCTTGCCTTTTCTTAAATGAAATCTAATTAAATCCTTTTTCTCTAATTACTGATTTTAAATCGTAATAAAATCCAGTAAGACACTGATCCTTTAGATCTAGCTCTTTAACCTGGAATAACTGACTTACCTTCGCAAGACTGACTTTGAATCAATGTAGCTCTTTATTATTTACGCCACTTGCGTATCTGTCAGTGCGGATTCAATCCTTTCCACCGTAAAATTAGACTCCGAACTCAGAATTAAGTTTGACTTTTCTTTATTAGATTCAACTTTCATGTGAACAAGTGACATTCAAAAAATCTAAGCCCCAACAAATCGAGATAGGGCAGACAAAATAAAAACACATACAAAATTTCTACTTGCCACCACCACTTTTGTACTAACTTTAATACAGCAATGAGACTTATCCACTTCAGGTGTTGGCAGTCGCGTTCCATCTAACCGTTCCTAAATTAAATTTGCCACTCGTCACCGTAACAAGCAATAGAACTGAATATCATCGAGTAATATTTATTGGTATGGTAGGAAGTCTGTCTTCTAAGGTTAAGGTCAGAAAATTTACGGGTAACAATAACTATTTTCTCTGCAGGTCCTGGCACCTCGCTTTATGAAACACCAATTGAAACTTTAACTCAACTGTACACATAATCACAGTTCTTACGCCTCTAACCCTGTAATGCGTACTCAAAATATACACCAACATAAACCACTCAACTACCTTAGAGTGGGCGTCCAAAATCACACAAATAGCGGAACCGCCGAATTACCTTAGAGCGCGCCTGAATACAACATCCACCAATTTAAACCACAACGACTTTTAGTGTCTTGTATGCACCAGGAATACCAAGAATTGCACTCTAATCTCAGTCCAATGTCTGACCAACACTTCAGACATCAACTTCTCCATATATGGAACACAGTTTCACCAAAATTAGAGCGTAACTTCACAACGGTACGCTAGTCCATTATTTCCTACATCACGTGATCACTAATAAAGTTTATCCATGCTATTACCGCGGCAATTAACCAATGCCTCCACATAAACGTAGCAAAAATCTCTCCAGTGCAAGGACCCAAAATAAACTCAAATCAATTATTTTAACGTACCTACTTTCTCTCGTGGAACAGTATAAATTGAAGGAGATACACTGCGAAGCAGTCTAACAACTCGGTCACACTAACTTCTAATCTACAACAGTGTGTAGCTGGAGCCTGATCATACTCGCAGTTGCGAATACGTTTCTTGTACTTCTGTATTCGTTGAGGCTTGGAAGCGGACGGTCTTGAGGCAGTTCTTGCCATGCTGTCAGTTCGCGAATATTGCTGGCTGGTATGAAAGTTTACATCTTACCGTAACATCCTAGGCATGCTCGATGAGTGACAAATCAGGGGAACGAGCTGGCCATTCAACTATCCCATATTCCCCCAAGGCATTTGTGGTGTGAACTAGTGTGGGTTTTGCATTATCCTGCTGGAATATGCTGATAGGTACCCTAGTCAAGACGGATATGAGAACAGGGCTTACCATTCTTTTCTGTGGTATGGTATAAGCGGTAAACGACGCTTGGCACCTCATGATCTCAACCCATCTTCTAGTCATCAGTTCCCAAATGTTCGTGGTAGCACTGCCTGAAACCTTTCCCCAGATTTCAGCTGTTCTCATGCATCTGTAACAATCATACGATCTTGTCGTCGTCACGTGTTCTGCAGTTATTGTACTACCACCAACTGTGAGTACGCTCCGTTGGTATGATGCTACCATATCAATCGTGCCAATGATTCGACCTTTAAAGTTCTAAAGAAGCGATAAGCTGCACGTGCACGTCTTGTAGCCTTGCTGCGTTGGATTCTCCACCTGAAAAGTTCAAGTATCGCTAGGAGCACCCAATATCCAGCATATAGCTGCGCCATTCTTCATGTATAGGAATAGCCTTTACTCATACGGAAAAATAAGCTTGGATAAGAATGAAATTTAGTCAACATGTCTCATGGTCATGGAAATACTGAAGTTTAGTAGCGTTCGGTCAAGGTGTTCACAGTGTAACACTTTCAATTTGCGTCAGTTTATTGAATATCTAATGACCTCTGTCAGCGTGGCGTTAAGTACTGGGTGTTTACAAATTCGTTATACAAAAATAATCTTTAATTGTGAAAAGGTTAAGTGTATTACATAAATGTTTGTAACAGCTCTCAATGGAGTGTAACTTCAAGTTTTATTCCCATTTAACAATATACTATCTAGGTGGCATGCGCGAATGAACTATTCCAACAGTCATATGAAGTCGTATAATGTTGCAGAGTGTGTACAATGTTGTTTATAAATTCATGAACTCAAATCCGCTACTACAGGTCAGCGACAATTCAAGACTAAATATCGAAAGTGAGCACCTCCAAGACAAACTGGTATTAATTGATAAAATCGTTTCACCTACACTAGCAATGTGTTACCTAGTCGCCGGGCCAGGGTCGGCCAGCAGTCTCTGAACAGTAATTGAACAACTTCGACCGTCTTACATTTGTAGTCAAGCAAACGCGCCAGCTTAGAATTGAATATGCCAAGTGTTACGGTGTTGAGGTTTACGGTCAAACCCTATATATTGGAACTTTTACAATTTTTGCGAGAAAGTGACAAAGAAAAACGAGCTTAGTTTTCTGTAGAACTGTTTAGCAAAATGCAGACCGAATATGGTTTTTTTAATAAAATTTTGTTCAGTGACGAAGCCATCTTGCCGAATCATATCGTACCTGAACGTACTTGAACATTATCTAATGCCCCAGTTACAACAGGATATAGGATTAGAATTTATTTTCCAGCAAGATGGCACGCCATCATATTATCATCGTGAAGTTGTCGCGTATCTCCGTAGGAATGTGCCGATTTGGATTGGACTTGGTGGTACAATATCCTAGCCACCACGATCCCCTGGTTTAATCCCAATAGACTTCTGTGTAAGAGGTTACACTAAAGACACTGTTCTTCCGTATCCGGGAAACGTCGACGAACTGCGACAACAAATAACACAAACAGCTGCCCCCTTACATCAAGACTGACTTCACAGGGTGTGACAGGAAATTGATGACAGGTGGAACCTTTGTCGTGTTAAAAAAGCTAGCCACATTAAACATTTGTGAATAAGACTTGAAGATTTACTGCAGTGTGTTGTATCAAACATTTTTGTAAATTATTTACCTTTTTCGCAATGAAAGGTAACTTTTGTATAACTAATTTATAAACACCCTGTATAATAAAAAGAAAATATAGCCTAGAATTAGAATTCTGTACGGTGCCACTCGAAATGTGCAAAGTTGATAACTGGTAGTTCTGTATGTTTATGTCGGTATAGAGGATGTGTAAGTCTGGAATTGACTTGCTCTCACTTGAAATACAGGCAAAGCGTCTTGTTACTATAGGGCCAGTAGGCTGTGACATCGATGCACTTGAAGATGCGTGTGCGTGCGGCGCCTATAGGAGCTGCCGTGTGCTGACGCGATGGCGTCGCGGTCTGCACAGCACAGCCAGTTTCGCACGGCCGGCGCCGTAGTGGCGCGTCTGGTTGCCTCACCTAGCGCTGGACTTTCACCTGTCCTCAGCTCGGGATTCGCGGCTGACCTCCGCACCGCGCCGCAGGCGCCTCCGATCGAGCCGACGGAGCTGGAATTCCCCCGTCTTGTTTGTGCTTGGTTTCTCTTCGCCACCAGGCTCTAAATGCCACTGATACAGTGACAAAAAAAGTCCCAACACCAAGTAAAAATTACTCTACAGCAATGAAATTTCAGGAATGCATTTGTCTAGGTAACATACTTCAGTGATCAACGTTGCAAGATCATAGGTTAATGTAAGCTCGAGATAAGCCGTTGCAAACGTGAAGTGCTGGTATATTAATAACCGGTGTAACCACCAGAATGTTTCATGCAGGAATGCAAACGTGCATGAATAATGTCGTCCAGGTGCCGGATGCCTGTTTGTGGAATTGGGTTCCATGTCTACTGCACTTGGTCAATACGGGACTGTTAATGCTGTTTGCGGATAACGCTGGAGTTGTCGTCCGATGATATCCCATATATGCTCGATTGGAGACTGAAATGGTGTTAAAGCAGACCAGGAAAACGTGTTGACGCTCTGTAGAGGATGTTGGGTTACAACAGCGGCATGTGGGCGAGTGTTATCCTGTTGGAAAACACCCGCTGGAATGTTACACATGAATGGCAGCACAAGTCGAATCACCAGATTGACGTACAGATTTGCAGTCAGGATGCGTGGGATAACCACGACAATCCTGCTATCGTGCGAAATCGCACCGCAGTGTGTCTAGCATGCAGGCAGGATGTTAGCAGTCGCTCACCTGGTCTCATTCTAACCACCATACGGCCATCACTGGCATCGAGGCAGAGTCGGCTTTCACTGTAAAACACGACAGACCTCTACTGCGCCCTCCAGTGAGCTCTCGCTAGACATCACTGAAGTCTCAGACGGCTGTGGTTTGGGGGTCAGTGAAATGGATGCTACAGGGCGTCTGGCTCGGAGGTGTCCTTGAAGTAACCGATTTGTAACGGTTCGTTGTCTCACTGTGGTGCCAGCTGCTGCTGAAATTGCTGCTGCAGTTGCAGTACGACGCACCGGAGCCATATGCCGAAGACGACTGTCTTCCCTCTCGGTTGTGCCACATGGCCGTTCGGAGCTCGGTCTTCTTGCGATCGTACATTCTCGTGACTATCGCTGATACCCAAGTCTTCCTGCAGTATCGCATGAGGAACATCTAGCTTCTCGTAGACATATTACACTACCTCGTTCAATCTCAGTGAGCTGTTGATAATGGCGTCTTCGTCAACTCACAGGCATTCTTGGCCAACATCAACTCACTACGTCCAGTCTCAAAGGTAGCCAACGCTCAGGATGGTTAAAGCGCCTTTTAAAGCAAATCTGATTCGGATCCACTTTGTGGCGCTACCAACTGGTGCGAAATTCTAATAGACGTCATCTTTCAGATCTAGAAACAAGCGTACCAATTTTCGTTTATCTCACACAACTCCTTCTTGGTGGTGGAATATATTTTTCCGTCAGTGTATAAGGAAACGCTTTGACTGCGGAAAACAATTGCATCTTTATCGTTGACTGTTTTGTCTTACGGAAGCGTTGCCGTCGTTGACATTTGTTCAGGTTGTGAAACGAACATGGTCACTTGGACGCATATGTGAACGATAAGGTTGGTAGTTGGGCAATGAAACCACATCCCTTGGCGAAACGTATAATTTTCGTGGCGAAGTGTTATTGCTAGAAGAACCATTAACCGAATCATTCTGATGGTGGAGTCATTCATCTTCCTCAATATTTTTTTCCCAATTTCAGTTACGTGGCCTTTTTTAAAGTCATGCCTCAATTCGCTAGGTTTGTCAGCGGCGTGTTTTCTGAAAAGTCTATATCCATTACACTTACCGGAAGTTTCCGTATTAAATCAAGGCGACTTCAAGACTAATACCGTGAACGGTCCTGAAAGACATAATTTATATGTTATAAATCAGTCTCCGTGGACATGCTCATGGGCCACGCAAGCACACTATATCCTCCACGGTATTGCCCCAATACCTTTCACTATGAGGGGTAATACAAGGTAGTAGACCCTAAGAGGGAAAAAAATACGACGCACCACGAAGGAATTATCCGAATGGGACGGAAAATGTTAGATGTGATGTACAGATAGAGACAAACAAATAATTACAATTTTAGAATAAATTGAGGATTCATTCAAGAGAAAGCGCACAAAATGAGCAAGTCAATAAAGCGTTGGTCCACATGTATATCTTATGTAAACAGTTATTCGCGTTGGAATTCTTTAATATAGATGTCGGATGTCGAGGGATATCGTACCAAATTCTGTCCAAGTGGCGCGTTATCATCAAAATCCTGAGATGGTTGGAGGGCTCTGCTTAATCCTCCAGACGTTCTCAATTGGGGAGAGCTCCGGCGACCACATTGGCCAAGGTAGGGTTTGGCAAGCACGAAGATAAGCAGTAGAAACTCTCGCCGTGTGCGGACGGGCATTATCTTGCTGAAATGCAAACCCAGAATATTTTGCCATGAAGGGCAACAAGACTGGGTGTAGAATATTGCGGACGTACCGCTGTACTGTAAGGATGCTATGAAAAGAAATGGAACCCAGACCATCGCTACGGGTTGGCGGCCATAATCGCGGGCGACAGTCAGGTTAGTATCCCACTGATTCGCGGGGCGTCCCCAGACATGTCTTCGGCCCGGAATCTCATTCACAGGAGTAGAATTGTCTTCAGTGAGAGTCCCGCTTCAAATTTAGTTCCGATGACGTTGCCTGTCGAATCACTTAACTCGTTATTAACCAAATCACGCGTACCAGAAAATGTCATAAATCGACGTCCTGTTCTGTAAATTGATGTGGAATGTTGAAAATGCGAAACCGGCTCTTTGTTATGATCCATATTTCGTTTACGGGTAGACACATTTGATAAACGATTCCTTACTCCTATGAGCTCCTTAGAGTTAATTTTTTCTTCATGGTACTTCGATGAGCGACACGTAGTTTTCTGTAGCATTTTGGAATTTCCTGTTTTTGCGTTGTTTTTGTCGGTATTATCGTTTCAAAAATGGCTCTGAGCACTATGCGACTTAACTTCTAAGGTCATCAGTCGCCTAGAACTTAGAACTAATTAAACCTAACTAACCTAAGGACATCACATACATCCATGCCCGAGGCAGGATTCGAACCTGCGACCGTAACGTTCGCTCGGTTCCAGACTGTAGCGCCCAGCACCGCACGGCCACTCCGGCCGGCATTATCGTTTCGTAAGATAATGCCGTTTAATTTTTCCTTTAAGCACCTGCTGCGTCCGTATACCCTAACATTACGTCTTATAGTGTATTTTGTTCGAAGCTATGATGTTCGCAGTGTTATTTCCAAGTGCTTAGCTATTTTTACAAAAACACGCTTAGGAAACCATAGGTTATCATGTCCGTTATTATTCACTCTGTGAGGTCGCTGCCCTTAATGTTTAAAGTCCCACACTCTTTGCCACCTGTAGAACATGTGTGTGAATGTAAGGATGGCAGGATGATGACATGTTAAAAGACAGTTCACTGCTAAACGAGTTTCGTCACGAAGCTGCGTCCCATTAGGGCGACGCGTTCTCAAAGCACATCGACAAAAAGCTAGACTCTTCTTTCTCGGAACTGCGTGATGATTCGCCCGAGTGCTTTGACCTTTCCGTATGCGACACAAGTTTTCCAACCACGCAGTCCACATCTAGTGTTGTCCTTTCCTCCAACAGCTATTGGGAGACAAGGACGTAGTCACTGAGAAACGTGGCTGCCACATTTGTTGGACAAGTAGAATTGACATTTTTCACCATCACAAGATATACACCCATTCCATAATTGTTGTCTCTTAGATGTACCGAGTTTCCAACCACATATTTACTTAACTGATATCTTTCATTATTGATTTTCTGTAGACGGCAGTTTTGTGATTAATCCGTTACTGTAACCATTTTACTGTGTACGGTGCTCCTTTCAGCGGCTAAAATTCTACTTCGTGTCGAAAGTGATAGGTGTTCAACAATGCAGTTTAAAACCACAACAGTTCATCTTACAACGAGATGTGTATGTTGAATTTCCAGGAAATTACCTAATAATATGATTACACGAATAAATTAAATTACTTCGATAAAGTATATAGCATAATAAGGGCAAGGTAAAAAGAAAGAAAATGTAGAAATAAATGCAGTGAAAAACATATTTGTTTTATTTTTGACGTGCATAACTTAAATGACTTTCTTTAGTATGGTCAAAATTTGTGACGCGTGTGTTTAATACACAGAACAAAAGTGTTTTCATAGCCTGTTGATTATTATGAGAGCGAGATATCAAAGTGCTTCACTGGTTGAAAAACAAACATATTACTCCTTTGGGAGATAACTTTTGTGTTTATATTTACAAGACTCTGTATCGCAAAGGGATGCCCGTTGTTGACGAGGTTAAAGCTCGAACAGTGACACTTGCATATAATGTCTCCTCCATTAACCAGCTACAGCATCCTTCAGTCAACAGTGTACACGAAGCGAATACGAACTGCGAGGTAAACGTCAACCCAAGCAATCCTGCTGTAGATTACTCCGGGCATTACATCCGCCAACGTGCAGTGCAATATGTTGCGTAAAAGCCATACAGATCGACCCTACACTCACTAGCCTGTAGTAGGTTTGTAGCGCTGCGCTGCGCGAGGGCCATCGATCGGACGAAATGAACCACAGAAAATATCCTTAGTTCAATCTAACGCCAGATGGCCACTTTGAGCACAGTATGGCGCTGAAGGAAATAGTCGTGTGAAGAGTGTATTCCTGGCAAAACTGTAGCATTCAGTTTCGTTTTGGAGCATTCTAACTCAGGCTTACTATGCCCATACGAACTGCGTAGTTTCTGGTGAGTGTTCCGTAATATCTTTACAAATATATGGAGCGTTGATTGCCAGGAGCGAGTTTATTTTACGTTAATTTGTTCTGTTGGAATAATACCTTCTCAATACAGTTTTCGATTCAGTACCTGATGCTAACAGGATTTCCTACAACGATGAGGAAGTGGACCTGTCGACGCTCAGGTAGTTCCTCCACAGTACGCTTGGGTATTCCGCTGCTTGAGCACTTGCGGCTCGGCACCCCACCACCTGTTTGTCAGCTTGCAGATAATGTCACGAGCACATATTTTTACGTTCGTGTTCATAGTACGCTGTATGAAGACTGGGCATAGGTTTCACTGGCATTTTGGAATGTAGCTGTGGTTAGTTTATCGTTGCCGCAATCTCACTTGCATTTTTCCAAGTAAAGTCATAACGTCCATTGATGACCTTCAGAGAAGGCCACACCTCACACCATGGTTGTAAAGTGGGCATCGTTGTGATCTGTACTGAAAAAGAAAGTAATAAATGTCGTCGCATTTCAAGACAGCCACCAGTAAGCTCTTTTGGGCTCTTTACTTTGTAGCATTCATGCAACACACTCGGCAAAGGTCGATGCACCCAATAAAACGATTTCCAAGAAACGAGGTAGGCGCAGCGAAGCGGGAGCTTTCGCACTGCATAAGCGATGCTGCTCCTCTGGCGGTGCTTATGAACCTTAATGGCTTCTCATTGGCGCCAAGGTCAAGGTCGTGCCACTGCCAAACACTCTCACTTCTCACGTGGCCCGTTTCAGCAGTCGTTTATTAAAGCATGACTCATCGCTACTGACGATCGACAAAAAGTCGAAGAACGTACTTGCTGGTGAGAATAAGAAATACGTTTCTCACGACGAACCTCTTTTTGCAAGTAGTCTAATACAAGACGACCAGTGCCAAGTGTCTCAGAACGTGTTGCCGCTTACGGGAGACATTACGACAGGAACTCTGTCCCAGCACTGTAACCTTGCCAGACGTACAAATTCATGTTCTTCCTGTCTTCTTATTCCAGTCTGTGTTCTATTGGAGGTTTTTTTTGCGTGCTTGGTTACTGCCGCTCATGCACGTTGTTTCCAGTCCTAATTTGGCCCGTATGAAACAAATAGAGAACATCGTGGACTGCTCTGAGGAAGCTAGTGGTAAACCATGGTCTCTTAGAACTTTCAGACAAGCGTCGCATTTTGCATTGCCGCAAAATATGTGAATTTCGTAATACACTTGGCCAAGTACATGAATTGCGATGTTGGTAGAGGAGTGGAGGACAGGATATGGCAAGCCAGTTCCAATTGTCAGGTTGACGAATAGTATGTCTCCCAGTTTCACGTCAATTTTAGACAGTTTTACTACCTAGGAATAAGTCACATTTTCACGTTAAATGAGAGCACACAAGCAGACGAAGAAACCAAACAAATAACAATCACGCAACATTCGAACAAGTGACATACGTATTTCCTTCAATCTATACAAAGGTTAAGGTTTAGCGCCCCATCTGCGACGAAATTATTACAGATTAAATACTAGCTTGTGTTGAAAAAGGAAGGTGTTCTTTTTTTCTTCCATCATCAATGGAACAGTACCAGTAGAAGGTCTAAATGATTTTGGAAATAAAAGAAAGCTTCCATGTGGATGGCCGAGAAGGATTTTGTTGACGCATGTAGCCGATGTGGGGAGTTTTGAAGGTGCTAGGAGACACCTGCCGTTAGCTGGCAGCTAGCATAGGGATGTTACGAGTTATAAAGAGAGGATTCCGCCCACAGTTCCGTCCGTGATCAGTTGAAAAACCAATGAGCATTTAAACACACAAAATAACGTGTGTACAGTTTTAAAAACATCATACATGTGTACAAATACAATATTTGTTACAATTGACAGATATAAGGGGCAGTCAAATGAAAACGAGATAGATGGGAAGAAAAGGAAGTAAACTGTTTATTATTTCAAAAGTAATCCACATAACTGTTAATACATTACGCAATGAGACAAACAGAAATGACACTTTTATTAAGAGACAATAATTACACTGAAGTCACCGCGATTTCTTGCTGGATGGTCGTTGGTATATGTGGACGTGCTGCAATAATGTCGCGCTAGTGCATCCCACACGTGTTCAATGGGATTTAAGTCGGAGTAATTGGCAGGATTCATTCTTCGTATATCCTCTCGTTCAAGAGCTCCTGCACCTTCTTTGTTCGACGCGGTCCATCTATAAAAATGAAGTCAGGGTCGAATGTACCCTTGAAAAGACACACTTAGGGAAGGAGCGTCAAAATAACGTTGAGCGGTAGTGCACCGTGTTCAAAGATTTGGAGGTTAGTGCGTCCATGCAATATTATACCCACCCCCAGCATAACACGTGGACCATCAAAATGATCACGTTCAACAGTGTTACGTGTTCCCACCGCTCGCCATATGACGGTACAGGGTACGACCAACATTCTCGAACACGATGGGAGTGATGCGTCCAGATGTTTCATTGTAGGAGGCATAATGATGCGCGCGCGTACTGAAATCCAAATTTTTGAACGTGGTTCACTCGCCTGTCAATGTTATTGTGTTACCGTACTCCTTTGCCATGTTTGTCTTTGCAGCGGTGCATTCTGCGCTGACTTCATTTTTATGGATGACTGCGCGCGACCGCATACAGTGCACAGATGGAGGGGCTCTTGCAATTAGAGGACATCCGGCGAATGGACAGGCCTCACAGTTCCCCCGATCGATCACGTGTGGGATGCGTTGGGGAGATGTTTTGCAGCACGTCCATATGCACCAACGATCACCTAGCAGTGTCAACCGCGTTAAAGGAGGAACTGAACGCCCAACCACAAGAACTCCTTACCAACGTTGTGGCCAATATGGGAGCACGTTACAGAACATGCATTGCCGTCCGTAGTGACCATACGCCATATAAAGAACCATGTTCCATCTTTTGTAACGTTGAGAGGACCATCACAAATCGCGGTGACTTACGTGTAATTGTCTGAAAAGAATCATTTCTGTTCGTCTCCTTGCATTTTCGTACAGTTAGGTTCTGCACTGTACTGCATTGTAGCTGTTCTTTCTGTGTATGGCCCAATTTTTATCGAGCTATGTTACTTGGCACTGACATATCATTCGAAAGTTGCTTTCGTGCTTAGGTTTTGCTCTTCAGTGTGTTAGAGAAGCCACAAGTAACAGCTAGGGCACGCTGAACTGCCGTCTATGCGCAATAGAGGAAACTGCTTTGCAGAGATTGTGTGATGGGCAACGCAGATATGGATGTAAAGATGTGTAGAGCAGGACGCAACCGGCTACCATGTGGGAACGGATACTCGCTCGGCCTGCCGTCCCCGATATAATGTGCGCCCACTGGCAGCCCGTGAATTGAAGTTTGACGTTTATATTATCTGGAACTATCAGAGCTATGTAATCCGTAAACTTAAGAATTTGTAATCTTTCGCCGTTTATTAAATTACCTGTAGAGAATTCATTCCGCATTTATTGCGTTTTGGCCGCGCGGGATTATCCGAGCTGTCTGAGGGGCTGCAGTCATGGACTGTGCGGTTGGTCCCGGCGGAGGTTCGAGTCCTCCCTCGGGCATGGGCGTGTGTTTTTGTCCTTAGGATAATTTAGGTTAAGTAGTGTGTAAGCTTAGGGACTGATGACCTTAGCAGTTAAGTCCCATAAGATTTCACGCACATTTGAACATTTTTTTATTGCGTTTTCTATGTAGATGCTGAATGGGGATGAGGTCATCCTTGTCAAAAACCTTGAGTGAGTGTAACTTTTTTATCTTTCTTATCACTGTTTGTTCTTCGTATTGTTTTTTAATCATTTTGTCTCTCCAGTATAGTTCAGTGATTTTCCTACTTTTGCAGGACGTGAGGATCACATGGGTCCTTGTGCCGTACACTCCTTGTTTCAGTCGTCAGTGATTGGTGACAATCGCTCGTGGGATACGAACTTTGTTATGGTCTGTGGCGTATTCTAGTTGGACTGTGCTGCGTCGAACAGCTTTTGCGTTCGATTTTGAATTTGTTGTGCGATCGTTAAAACACTGAGTTCTTCATGTAAATAACGGTTACGGGACAACGTGGACGCTCATGAGTGTAATCCGGACACATCGATTCTGAAGCAGCTGTATTATCTGATGATTGGTCTGTCCAGTAGTTGCATGTAAAGATGATGTGGGAGGGGGGAATCCGTTCATTTTGGCCAGAACTGCGCTCGGTCAGGTAGGGATCGTTGTGGCCGCTGCAGGCAGACGGGCGGCGTCGGAGACCGCAGGCGCTGCAGGCGGGTCTAGGCCGCGGAATCAATACGGCGGGACGCGCCGCCGACGCCGCCCCCGCCAGCCGTGTTGCCCTAGGACAGGCGCCGCGCCGCGCCGCGCCGCGGCCACCGCTGGCCCACCTGACTGCCGGCGCGCTCCCAGGGCCGCCCACGAGCCCCCGGCGGCACATTATGCTTGCAAATTGTTGTTTTTTGGTCTTGCGCCGCGTTAAAGACCCGTTAATTCTTCGGCGTAGCAGGGTCAGTATCTGTATAGTTATTAAGTATACACTCATAACATTAAGGAATACCTGTTCAGATATTAGTACATTATGCTGCCCATATATGTAGTAAATAACTTACTGGTAAACTAAAACAACGCTTCTGCAACACTCCCTGCCTTTCTTTAGAGTACATTGAAGCCCAGAGTGCAGGACATGCCGTATTTGCCGGCGTCTCCCTTGTTCTGCGTATATTGGCAGGCTTTGGTTAGATGAACTAATGTTAAGAGTGTTCCAGAGTGATCGGAAAAGTACACGAATAATGTTGCGCAATACTATGCAAGTGGGTGGACGATATACTAATTCTGTTGTAAGTGCTGGATAAATCCGAACACCTCCGATAAAATTTCCGAATTTATACGAAAACACTCAGAAAATATCCGACAACCAAATGCGATGTTTTGTGGGTGGAGTTCATATTTATCTTGTATAACAAGATGACAAGCCCAGTATTGGCCGGTTATTTATTTTGCCTATTTTCTATTAGAAACGAAAACAAAAATTTAACTGTATGTGTAGTGTAATATTGCGGATCGTTTCCGTACTCAGGGCGTAGCTGCTTCGCGTGTCTATAACGCGATTTTGTAAACGTCTCTATGGCAACGCCTCTTCATACCTCTACAGACGCTTATTGGTTTTGCCTACAACCGTTTGCACTTCGCAGTTAAAGATTGTCAAAAGCGCTGCCAAGTGTCAGGAATTTCCTACGGTTAAGTCGACTGTAGGAGTGACTTAGTAGTAAAAGACAACTGTATTGAAGCTTCGCGCATGATGTGGCATTTTTTTCACGCATCTCATTGTTTATGACGTCATATCTCTTGAACTATGTGTCGTACAATGATATATTTATGTAGCTACATGCAGCGTTTATGTAGACACTGTTTGCGAAATACGTTGCAAATACAGTTAGTAGCAAGCAAACAATAAATTTAAGCGTAATTGCGTAGGCTTCCGCGGCCAGAGTCAGTCGACATAAAAGTTTTCTGGGTTTGGTCCGCGTCATAATGTAAAAAACTACTGCTGCTCGAGAAAAACCAACGTTTCGGCCACGATTCCAGCGGCCTTCTTCTGGGTCTAATAAGGCCGCTGCAATCGTGGCCGAAACGTTGGTTTTTCTCCAGCAGCGGTAGTTTTTTACATTATGACGCGGTACCAAACCCACAAAACTTTTATGTCGAAATTTAAGCGTCATGCACAAAGCAGCAGTCTTTCACGCATCTCATATTTTATGAAGTCATATCTCTTGAACTAGGTGTTGTACCACAATGTAATTTTTGTAGGTGCGTTCTGCAGCATATGTGGATTCTGTATGCAAAATTTATTGTGAATAGAGTTAGTATAACAGAAGTAATAAATCTAAACATCATGCATGCTGCGGCATTTTTTCACACATCTCATTATTTATGGCGTCATATCTCCTAGACTTACCCCCAAAGCGATTGTTGCCTGACGGTAAGGAATACGTGTGCCAAGTTTCATTAACGTCGGTCCAATGGTTTAGGAGATGACACACATCCATTTTTGTATGATGTATGGTTTTCAAGTGTCAGCAAAGAGTCACGGTTAATTTTACGCTATTTCGTTTATTAACACTAATTGAAAATCTTGGTACACATCATCTGGCTTTGGATGTATTAAAGTACTAAGAACTGGAGAATCAGTTTACGTATTCAAATGGTTCAAATGGCTCTGAGCACTATGGGACTTAACTTCTAAGGTCATCAGTCCCCTAGAACTTAGAACTACTTAAACCTAACTAACCTAAGGACATAACACACATCCATGCCCGAGGCAGGATTCGAACCTGCGACCGTAGCGGTCGCGCGGTTCCAGACTGTAGCGCCTTTAATCACTTGGCCACCCCGGCCGGCAGTTTACATATATGAATCTCAATATTACAGTACTGAAATGGTGAACGTGTAAAAAAAGTTATCTCTATTGATGTGGACTAGAAGCGCGATTCAGGAGTATTTCCAAAATACGTAATGCCCTAACCGTGTTACCTGCTTTTTTTTTCAGTACTGGGCATGGTGCTATCGCCTGTTAATGTGTGTCTTCAAGATGAAGACAGTCTAGGTTATGGAAGGTATTTGACGCACGTGTACACGAGTAACTATTTGTCATTTGAAAATACGTTCTAAGCCCGAATCTGGCTGTTAACAATGTAATAAAATGTAAAGTTTCTGAAAAACATTTACACCCCTGGACAGACAAACATTAATCGTGTAAGTACACCCAACGCCAACTCTATAAATCTAATTATTTACACCAATTTAAATGGCTGGCCGCTCATTCAAATAGAATTCCATAATTTTCAGTGCGAAATCTTAAATTCGCCGAAAACTCTTCACGTACAGTCACTGTAAATTACTGTTATATGGTAACATAATGTTTACTGGAACATTTTCAGATTCGCTGTCTCAGAAAAATAAGAGTAAAGTACAGCCCCAGTTAACCGACCTAAAGAAGGAGAGGCGGTTTTCCGATTAAGCTATGAACATCTAATAGGACTGCCGTATTTTACTTTGTAATTGCAAACGAATTTAAAAATTTCATCCAAGAATTTTTTAGGATGTGCATAAAACTGGTATCACATTTCACCCATCATCTTTCAAGACTCGATATTTTTTCGACTTCTCTATACATATTGGGGGCAGTGTATTACGTGCTAGAAGCGTTTGACAGTTATTCGTTCATTTTTTTGTTCTGGGCCAGACGCATTTATTGTCCTGGGACAGGCGTTTATTTTGTGGAAGCTGAGAATTTTGTAGTCATCATATTGAAATTAACATCCGTTTCATAGGCATTGTAGACTTGGTTCTTAGTGTAGCCTGGGTGTAATCTTCAAACTCTGTTTAGAAAACATCACCCTGGTCTGGGACTGCACATACTTTTCTCCACATACATTCAACTGCCGAATGTCGTATCTGTTTTTAAGTTGTCTAATCACCCAGAGATTGAAAAAATCTTTCAGTAAACATTTTTAGCTTTTTCTTGTACTTGCGGCCAGCCAAAGGCATGCCTCTTTCTCGTTGTTTAGTGAACCAAAGATAAAGAGCTTCGTCTACTTTTTTTAAAGTCGAATATTTACAGTTTTTTCCTAAGAAGATTGTTCACAGCTGTCTCTAAAAATTTAGATTGAGACTTCACCCACACTGAAATGATTAGAAATAACAATTCCATAATTAGTCGGAACAGTTTTCAGTAACCTTGTTATTCAACTTCTTTGCTAGCAGGTAATTTATCATCGAAAGGTTCTTCTTAGAAGCCAAAGCTCAAAAATGCCCACGCAACGGAAATAACCATTTGAATGCATTTTTGTTGGCAACGTAGCTATATTTAGATTGGTGAGTCGGTGGCTGTGGAAGTAACTCAAGGTCGGTCATTTACCTCTCCCCGCTGGCAGCCAACTATCGTCCTCGAATTGTTTCCATGCAGTACAGTATTGTTTCTTGGGCTTGGGAATTTTGGAGACCTTTCATATAACCCAGGTTTCGGTTGACCCGAGTTCGGTTAGCCGGGGTTTTACTGTAATTTACTTCGACTGTTCGTCTTGTCGTTTCGTCCGTTCACGGATAACGCTATTTCAAATGTGGTTTTCCTGTTCCTTGTGCCTGGACTTCAGCTTTTTGCCACAAGCCATCAATCATTTCCTAAGCTTATCCTTACACGCCTCAGTCCACGTTTTGCTAGTTGTTAGTTTTGATTTTTCTTCGTAACCGAGGAGATTTTGGAGTTTCATTTTGCTTTGACTAACATTTACATTCAAAATCAATCGGTTGCTTGCGAGTTGTATTTTCTAGTCCTGTGTGATAATCGTGCACGGTAAGAAATTGTTTATGTACTCTTCGTTACAGCTACAACTCAAAACACGAGAGAGATACTAAATAGTTTGAGTGGATTTGCTTTCCGAACTTATTGCCACAACTTATTTCTGTTACTTGTGTTAATTCAGATACATACCCACGTTTCTAGCGATGAGGGGTTGCATCTGCAACGTCCCAAATGAAGGAAGCTGAACTATCGATGAATTGTAGGTGAGTGATACATTACGTTGATCTTACACCGGCCTAATACTTGTAAGTCTTATCTCTTGTCGTTTTGATCAAGTTTCCGATCAATCTGTCGCCGCGGATAATTTCCTTCATGGGATGAATGTGTTGTATACGTGAAATAGTAGAAGCATTAGGAAAATTTTAACTTCTTATTTGATGATCCTGCAGTGCTCGAACATTGAGAAGAATTTAACCATTACTATTCTACATCGTGGATAGTAGTTAAGGCAGGTGGGACTGATGTGTAGGAACCAATTAACAAATGAACTTAAACGTAAACAAACATTCGTCTGACTTGCTGGTACGGTAGTTACTTGCTGTTCTCTAAATTTTTACTGACTGAGGAGTCGTGTTTTCAGTGTGAGTATTGGTTCAAATGGCTCTGAGCACTATGGGACTCAACATCTTAGGTCATAAGTCCCCTAGAACTCAGAACTACTTAAACCTAACTAACCTAAGGACATCACACACACCCATGCCCGAGGCAGGATTCGAACCTGCGACCGTAGCAGTCCCGCGGTTCCGGACTGCAGCGCCAGAACCGCTAGACCACCGCGACCGGCTGTGAGTATTGAATTTGTGGCTGATAACGTTATCTTAAAAGCTTTAAATCCCCCAACAAACTAGTTCGTATATTCAGGCGCTCATTTAACTATTATTCTCTAAATGAAATGATGGCTCTTCATTCGTCATTTTGCAGTGATAAAGATTCACCGAACATGCGCGTGAAATTCCGTATAAAGGAAGCTTTGTGTTCCTGCTATATGCGACGTTATAGTCGTTCTTCAGTATGTAATTTACGGGAGCACTTTGCAAAAGACCCATCCTACATTCAGTAAAGGTACTCTATTTCATTTTCAGTGATTTGTGCGGATTAGTGCGAAGCAAACGACGACGTGTGATGGGTACGACAGTAGGATTTCTTGGGGGAGGAGGGCATTATGATTGCAGGTCTGATTTTCTTTTAATTTTATCTTTTTGTTAACAGCAGCTGTCTCAATAATAAGGACGCCGTCCCCGCTCTGCAAAAATTCCTCGGCAGACACGGGCTGTAAAACCAGGCAGCTCTGAAGGGCGTTTGAGCAATATAATGCGGCGATCAACATGTGGGCCGGCTATAATCAGGTGGCATTTCACATTACAATGTCAGTTCCAGATATTACGCGGCTGTTATTTAAAGCGGGACGCGGCGAACTGTTTTTTTTTAATGGGCCCCGTCTGAATTTGTGTGCTACAGAAAAACACGTTTTGCCTGCACTTTGCGAAAGCCTCGTCGGCAGCAGTGGATCACGGTTGTGTTACATTAGATTCCTTCGAGTCTGCCTACCTGGAAGATCCTGTGAGCTGTTGCTTCTAATTTTAATGTGTCCCATGTACACTTCATGTATCCTACATTGTGAATAAACAGAAAAGAGGAATGCGGAGCATTGGGAAGGAGAATATGAACCTACCGAAATTGGTAAGGTACTGTAAGAAAAAGAATCACGAACGATGCCGAATGTAAGAATACCAATGAGAGGAGGTCAATACAGGCGATAAGAAATTTACTAGAATAATACATCCGGTAATTGAAAGATGAAATTTTCTGGAACTACTTTGGAGCAAATGAAACAGACGACCTACCACGAAGAACTGCTACAAATTAAGTGCACGAATAAACCATGAAGCGGAGTTATGTAGGTTATTCGACTTGTGATATAAGGAAGTTTGAATAAACCAGTCTGTACAACTGCAATGTTACATTTGTCACCAGATTACTTTTGTGCTGTTCTGATAGCCTCCAAGTCGGGTTCCCTTACCATTTTCTACTTCTACTCCCTGGAAGCGTAGCTCAGTAGCTGAACCGACAAAGGTCAGACTCCAAAGGTTTGGGTTCTGTCCTCATGCAATTCAGGGATGTTTCTTTCTTTTTCTATATAAATATATGTAGAAAAGCGTAAATAGAGTATACATTGATGAATATCTGTATTAATAATATTTGCGCATCATAAGAAGAGAAAAAAATTTCATCATCTCTGTAAGCTAGGAGGCATATATTTTTAACACCTTTGCTAAAGTTTGTAAACAATGACGATGTATGACTGAAAGGCCGTGCTCTCGAGAAGAGTTCACAATGAAGATGCACATTAACGCAGGTATGCCACATCAGTCGTACAATATTTATTCTTACTAATCGTCGAAAAGCATTCTGTGCGGGCAAAGTGATAGCGGCTATCTGAGCAAGGGCTCCTAAATTAGTCGTAAATCAGAATCGTATGAATAAGTGTTAGAGATGGATTTATGGAGAAGATTAGCAAGAATTCCCAGAAAAGACCACGAAAGAACACCGATGTGATAAAGATAATGGAAATGGAAGAAGAAGTGTGCGATGTGAGCACGGACATGTAAGAAGAGTGGAGGAAACAAGAATACCAAAGTTGATACTGAGGTGCGAAATTAAGGGTAGAAGAAGAAGAAGACCTCCGGATGACATCCTGGCTGCAAAATGTACAGATGACAATGAGAAGACTTGGCACTGCAGAAGAGGATATACAAGATCGAAATATCTTGAGGAACATCTTGAAGAAATTGTGTTTGAATACTTGTGCAATCCCGAATGTATTCTAACGATGGAGAGAGATCTCTGTATTGACGGAAGTCTCAATAAATAAATGAATAACTTCAGTCAGGACTGGGTACCTTTTGCCATTTAGATTTTAAACTGTAAATTTGTTTTTCTTTTATACCCACGTAGCTTCATGTAGATATTTCCTTTCCGATGCATATTATTTATTCATTCAGTGTGGGCGACCTTTCATGCCTTTTGCCCATATTGATGACTCCTTGTGCATGTTCATCCCAAGTAACTGAAACGGGTGGACACTGTATACAGTGACACAGCAAAACCAGGTGCTGTGTTTACGTTTATGGATGGGGTGTAGACTGCAGTGACGCGTCCGCCCCAGGGACGCGTTATTACAGGAGAGACGTCAGGTGGTGACGCAACGCTCGGGGCAGTTGCTGGCTGGCCCGAGGCCTTGCTGCCGCCGCAGAAACCATGCCACGGCAGACATTATTTTCGGCGGTTGGCCAATCGCTTCTACACTGACCCCCTGCCCCTGTTCTGTCGGCCGGCGGACGATGCATTACATTTCTCAAGTTGCACGCACACGTCGTAATAATAGCGAACCCCAACCGCTGTCAAGATATCTACTACCATTAGCTCTCAGCTGACTACGAATTGCACGCATCCTACTTTGCCCCATTTTCATACTGTAGATCAGTGGTCGTCAAACTTTTTTGCTCAAGAGCCAATACTGACATTTTGGGGCAGCACGTCGGGCCGCAAATCCACCGTCCTTATGATAGTAACGTACGTAGATAGATGTTAAGAGCCCGCAATAGACTAGCTACACTGAGGACACGACAAGCTGGCCGGCTACTAGGTACTGGTCCTTGAAAGTCGGCGCGATTCAGAACACTTCGTGTCGACTGCTCTGTCTTTCAGCTTGCTGCCACCCACAGCTACCCCACTGTACTTGCCCAGTTGTGGTGTCTATGTGGGCCTATGATTAACTGATTAATAGTAGTAATTGTACTTGCATTTAAATGTCTTTCGCAATGTGAAACACGATCACAAATTTTTATTAAAGGTTTTCAATGTCATTTTTCTTCTATTCATTGCTTTGTATTACAGCAGCATCAATTTCATATTACTTGCTACAAATATGCACCGCATTTGATGATGGCCGCCCCTATAATGCACAGTGATGAATCTATGGTACTACCGTTTGAAATTTATACTATAGCCAGGTGATAGAGACGCGCTCTCCCGTGAGTAGTCAGTACCGGAAGACAAACAACAAAACATTCTCCCTTTCGCAGTAGCCGCTCTAGTTTCGCCTTTGTCCCTGAGTTAACCGGTAAAATTTACTTAGTTCACGGCCAAATTCACCAACGACAATTAAAATTAAGCACTTCTTAGAAATGTAATTATCTGTGTAAGTATTTTTGTTTGTTACTAAGCAGGGAAACTACACTCTCAAGAAGCTCTTAACGTTAGTCGATGTTATTGGATTTTGCTGTTATTTGCTAAGTGGATATTATAAAATACGACTGAGAACCGCGAGCCGCACGAATACTTGAATCGGACGGAATGCGGCTCGTGGGCTACTGCTCTAGACCCTTCCCTCCATGTTGCATCGAGAAAGATGTAAATTTCTGTTCTTCACATAATTGCCTCGCAACATCTTTTACACATCAACAGTTTTCGAGAACTCTGTGTACGAAAGGCAGTAAAGTCTAGAAACGCCAGTGCTCATTAGATTCAGAGCCTTAGTGTTATTTCTCTTCTCCAGTCTCTCCTGCATTATGTTTAAGATAAGCTTCTTTGCAGCTTTGTGGGTTTTTGCTCCCGCATTACAACAGACGATTTACTCCATAATGAAATCAAATCAAGTTTCCCCATTTACTGCTTCTTTATATGGGCTGATGTGACAGATCAATTTCAGCTTTATGACCTTAAATGTGAAACATCCTTTATATTTGTCACACCTTAGCTGTTCATTAAAACATGTCTAACACTGCACGTCTTACAATTATTGCTGTCGGATATCTGCCATCAGATAATATTTTTCGCCAACGACTTTAAAGCAATCTTGTTACGTTACTGCTCAGATTTTTTGTACGTTCTGTATTGCGAAAACATTCTGTTGACACCCACCTACATAGGGATAAAATGAGAGAAATCAGGGCTCGCACAGAAAAATTTAAGTGCTCGTTTTTCCCGCGCGCCGTTCGTTAGTGGAACGGTAGACAGACAGCTTGAAGGTGGTTGGAACCCTCTGCCAGGCACTTTATTGTAAATAGCAGAGTAATTACGTAGATGAGTTGAATGTTTATCGATCGCTGGATTAGCTAGTTCTGAATGGGATCGTTTCACGGTAATTCGAGAAAAGCTCGACTTTAGGAAAGCTCGAATTACACAAATAGTGACAGTTTAAGAGACATTTTATTTAAAAATTGATTCAGTTCTTGATGTTCACAGTATTAGTACCGTAAACAAAGTTATTTCGGCAGTTAAATTATTACTTAGGTTTTGTTTTAGAAGTAATGTTCCAGTAGAAACTCGAAGATTTATTGTAAACACATACATATTACATAAACTAATGTGCAACTGTTACTGCTGTACATATTTTATTTTCGGAAAAAAGAATCAATATTTCTTTGTTTTTGGGAAGGACGTCTGTCCTTAGCAGTGTAGTCACGCCATCTTCGTAGAAGCGTAACGTCAATTGTTGAGGCACATTCTGTCGATTCATATAGCGCAGTGCTCATTTTAATGCCGTTTCGTCACAATGGCTCACTTTGTTGTCATCAACATCGTCCTCTTCCTCGTCGTCACTAGAATCCCTGTTTCTTTGTTCCATTTCCAAAATAACGCTGTAGGTCACTTTATAGAGATCGTATTGCTTCAATAATATTTGCACTTCAGTGCGTCTACATTTTCACTCCCAGGAAAAAATCGAACGAGATCTAACGGCTGTTCACTCTTCCTTTCGTCTGATTGAATGTCATTGTTGCTTTAATTATTTTTTTTGTTTTAATTATGTTTCTCCAAGAGAATTTCCCAAGACTTTTTTTAGTGATTCTGATTGTAAATAATGCCAAGTTCCTACAATCCAGTAGACAACATCCTTCAAGTTAACTCTTTTCAGGACACCTTTGACGTGATTTGGAGCTCATTTTCTGTAGAGTGCAAAAGTGATTGCAACGGCTTACACCGATACTTTTTTTTTAACGCCAGCGTTTCTTGACCTAATGGTTGGAGAAGGCTACTAGAATTTGAGATAAAAAAAATAATAAAAAAGACTACGACGAGAGAAACAATATTAGCCGCTACAGCGGGAAGTATTGTAAACAATGCACGGGCACGCGGTTTTCGGTTGCTAAACACACACACACACAAACACACACTCACTGTATTTTCGATTTTATCCCAGATATTATTTTGATTTTTTTTAACGTAGTAGGCATCCGTCATCATTCTCGGATTAAACGGAAAGTCGGTTTGCCGGTGCTCGAATTACCGAAATGTGTAGAGGGGTACGGAATACGAAAAACAAACTTGTTTCTCGGATAAGAAAATCAGTTTGCAGGAATTTGTAAAAATGTCTCACGGAAATCTGAATTGCTGAGAACTGCGTGGAATGTAGACACTTGCCTTGGTTAGGTGGAACAATACTCACTGTTTTAACTCAGATCAGCCTGTTTAAACTGAGATCAGCCAAATTATCCATCTCCATAACCCGCAAATAAAACTAAGGTACAAGAATATTGCATGATAGGTTATTGCAGACGATATTGTAAACTAAATAAGGAAGCCTATAATGATACTAGAAACCGTGACAGTGCCCGATAGTTTTTTTTTTATTTAGGAAGAATTTTTTATGCGTGTTGTAGCTCATTAGTTGATGAGACGTCACAATTACCTGTAAAACTTTTTCCAGCGTTAAATGTCACTTACCAAAGGCACTCTTTACTCTTGTCATTACGTGCGCTGATCGCTGAAATTCAACTTCCAGGTACGGGTCTTGACTGTAGTCGGGAAACGTGTTTCTTCTCCCTCTGTTAATTTCACATTCCCTTGAGTTTGCCAAGTGTACTTCATGCGAAAATTATACATATGTATGTGTATTTGACTTTTCTATCTTTAGTCCCATAGTGCTCAGAGCCAACCACTTTTCTATCTTTAACTACGGAAGGCTAAATATGGAAAAGTACTTGCTTTGGAGTATATTTAATTTAGATTGGTCCATACATGGGATGTCGTTAGTGGTTAGAGGTCTTTCCCTTCAGTTATGCTTTAGCTAACAGAACAATAAAAGTTTGTTGAGTAATTTTGCAATACAATTTTTTTTTTTCCAGGGCTGATGAACCAGTGCTCTGAGAAATTGTCTCTAAGAGTTCTGAATGCCCGAAGCACAGTTATGTACTCAACTGTTCAAGATAGAAGTTTGATTTCAAGGACTTTCTCCGATCGGTGTATCACAATCGCGGAGTGTGCGTGTCGTGAGTGCATATCAGTTTTGTCGCGGGATTTTTGATGTTGTCTAATCATCCGCTGATAAAATATTTAAATCATAAAAAATGTATCGCCAAATCTTTTCTTGGAATAATAAATTTGTAAAATTTCTGTCTCATAGTCGTTCCACAGTTAAAAAGTGTTGTGTATACTTTATGTGTTCGCATTTTTGTATCTAGGAAAAAAGTCACACGTAGGGCTGTGCCCCGAATTTCCTTCGATTAAGGTTAAGAAACGCGAGGTTAACCTACCAGATTTCCATTTTATGGAGCATTTCGAAACAGCAGTCATTAACTGTCTTGCACGCTACGGTCGCAGGTTCGAATCCTGCCTTGGGATGTGTGTGATGTCCTTAGGTTAGTTAGGTTTAATTAGTTCTAAGTTCTAGGCGACTGATGACCTGAGAAGTTAAGTCGCATAGTGCTCAGAGCCAACTGTCTTGCATAAACAGCATTTTTGTTTCACTTTACTGTCGATGACAGTGAATGTTCAAACAGAAAGAAAAACATGAGAAACAACCTGCCATACGAAAAAGGAAGATTGAAGGTTGTTACCTAGCTCAGATTAATACCGTTGGGCTACCATTTGTGACACCTCATTACTTAAATACAGCGCTATAAAATATATGGCAAGCGATTTGCAGAGTGTGGATAACCGGGGAAACAGCAAATAGATTTAAGGTTTCTGTAGTGGACCAATGTCTCACAATTAAAAAGCTTGTGTTTGCAGAAATAAAAAGAACTGAAAGTGGATGTCCGCCACTTTCTTCGTGGATAAAATGTCGTTGCATTCTATATTTTAACATGTGCATTGAGACAATTGGTACAGCCTTTGGTTGTTACAGGAAGGTTGAAGTTATTTCGATGTGTAAGAAGCTAGACATTCACACTTGACCATTACTGCATGACCTCGAAGTACTCAGTTTAGCGTTCTCTGCTTTGTGTAAAATTTTGACCTTAAAGGTTGGGATTGGGGACACTTGAGTTTTGATCAGTGGTCTAAGTACGGTAAATGGCGCTCAGAGCATATTTCGATCTTTATCAGTGCAGACTAAAGATACAGCCATTTATGTTCACATGTTTTGAAACTCGCACATTCACTCATCAGAACCCTTAGGGTTCTCGTTGACCTAGAATCATAAAATTAGGCGAGAAGCAAGGTTCCACAATACAAGTAAAGGAAAAAAGTCCGAAAATTGCTAATTTGTATCACACGAAAAAAAAAAAAATTTTCTCAATTCCGCCAGTCTGTTAAGACCCCATTTTCTCAGAAAAACAGTGGAACTTATTAAGTCAAAGTTTATGGCACGTACTAAAATATATGGTCCCTTGGCGGTGTACAAGATTTAAACTTCCAAGTCAGTGCAATCGGAAGACACGGCCGTTTACATCACATAATTAGATAACCGCAAATTCACTCATCAAAACCTATAGGGTACTTCCCGTGGACCTAGAATAGTGAAATTTGGTAACAAGCAAGGTTTCACAATACAAGGAATGGATAAAAACCCGAAAATTATTGAATTGTAATTATGTCACACGAAAAAAATGTCATTTGTCATCCAATTGTCTGTCAGTCCGTCTGTTGAGTATCGGTATCGAAACAGGCAAAAATCGTCGAGATTCCCGATTTCCGGGAGGGATGAAGTATTTATGTACATCATTAAGTTTGACAGAACCCTTAGATTACAAGTCCTAATCACTTATGGCATTTTTTTTAATGAAAAACGCACATATTCTTGTTGCTAACTACACTTCGCACACAAAGTTCCTGTTTTCATATTAAATATAAAATTTTATCGATCTTTTTTAATAATCTAGTATTATAATAGATAATTAAGTTATATTTGCAATACGAGCAAAATGAAGTTACGAACAAAAAGAAGTGCACTTTTCATAAAAAGTGTGATTAGTTGTGTGTTAATTAACGTATATTTTGATGAATTTTTTCAAATGATGTAGCAAGGTTGTAACCAGATATCCATTGATTACCAGATTACCATTCGCCGTCACTATGGAATGATGCACTACCGAGTGATCCACATGACCCGCCGCGAAAATCGCTTTATTTTACTTAGAAGTCCTCGGAAATCGTCAAAGTCGATTTTCTCGAGAATTTTTGAGTTGTATCTTCTTGCATTGGGAGACTGATGTTTGAGTTCTGAACTTCACCTGCGATAGTATAAAAAAATTAACAAAACCAATTGCCTTGTGGTCCCCGTGTGAGTTAGGGCATTGTAAGCGGCCAGTTGCCCTTGAGGCGGTTCCGCGTTGTCGGCCAGTGAACTCATTGCTGGCTGGAGGTAAACATGGGCCAACCACCGCTCTCCGTAAATTACGCGCATGAGCTAAGGAGGCAGCATGTGTGTCCATATTAGCGGCCGCGGCCTATCCAGAACCGGTACCGCAGGCCCGTGCTTGCTGCCGCTCTCTTGACACTAGCCGGACGGCAAGTTCCCGTCGCTTTTTGCCGTCTCTACCTCCACTCGAGCGTGGGAGCTGCTCGTATTCCGCTATCGAACTGCAGCGAGCTCCACTCGTTAAGTATTTACCGCGTTGTTCCACCGTCGCTGTCTAACGGAAATTATCCATCTGCGCTTCTCCTCGGCCTTTTCTGAATATCTCACAGTAATTTTCCGGATGTTCTACTATTTAAGCGAATCTGCGATCGAGTAAGTTCGGACACACGAGCTCTTTCAATAACAGCAGAACTAACTAGACTAGTTTGACCGGGGATGTGAGAAGATGCAAGGCGACTTAGCGACGTTGGCGCCGTGGTTCTGCAACACACCGGACGCGCAATCCAAAGGAGATAATTCCAGAAAAAGGTGCAGGTTTCGCGGAGTTCCCCAAATCGCTTAAGTCGAATGGTAGGACCGTTTTATGAAAATTAGCCGTAGCTGAATCCCTCCTTTCGTCCTAATAACTGAATACGCTTCGCTTTGTGTATATTATCTAATCAATAGTATCTGGACACCTAATACTGGACATTAATATGGGGTTCAGTGGTGTGTCAGGATGTCTGTGGAGGAGTAGCAGCCCATTCTTCCTCAAGAGCGGAAACCAGAGAAGGCAACGATGATGAACGCTGGGGTCTTATCAAGGGAGACGCTCTAGTTCATCCCAAAGGCGTTTCATTGGGTTCAGTTTTGGACTCGAAAGGCCAGTCCATTTCAGGAATGATATTATCCACAAACCATTGCTTCATAGCTGCTGCGTTATGGCAGGGTGCACTGTCATCTTGATCTTGATACAAGCAGTCATCGTCTGCGAAACGTTCCTCCACTGTATTCAGTACACAGTGCTGTAAAAAGTGTTCATATCATTCCACTCTTCGCGTTGTCAGAAGCACAGAAAGGGGACTACATTCGAACAATGGAAAACGCTCCCGTACCTTAACACTGCCTCCTCCATACTCCACTGCTGGCACTACATATGATGGCAGGCAACGTTCTCCAGGCATTCGTCGAACCCACCCACTTCATTCCGATTTCTACGGGGTACAGCGTGATTCATCACTCCAAATCACTCGTTTCCAGTCAGCCACGCAGGTTCGAATCCTGCCTCGGGCATGGATGTGTGCGATGTCCTTAGGTTAGTTAGGTTTAAATAGTTCTAAGTTCTTGGGGACTAATGACCTCCGCTGCTAAGTCCCATAGTGCTCAAAGCCATTTGAACCAGCCAGTCAGCCCCTGTCCTGTGGCGTCACCCTTTACACCACCTCAAGCGTCACTTACCACTGCTTATCGAAATGTGTGGCTTATTAGGAGTCGCTCGACCATTGTAACCCATTCTTTTTTTAATTTATTGTTTTGTTTTATTTTTACAACGACCCTCCCTAATGCTTGACAGCCCCTGTCGATGCCAGTACAGAAGGTGTGCCCGGTGCTGGTATAGGTGTGGTTGTTTCTTCGAGTCTACTTCAGAATCACATCACCGACACTCGAGCTTGGCAGCTTTACAAGGGTTGAAATGTTCCTGATGGATTTGTTACTCAGGTGGCATCCAGTGAATCGTTTACGTTCGAAGTCACTGAGCTTTCCTCAACAACCCATTCTGCTGTTACTGCTTCTCCACTGAAAACACAATATTTCCCGCCTCTTTTTATCCTGGCTAGTTTGTCTGACGTGATACGTACCTAGTGTTCAATTCCGCATTACACAGGAGTGTCCGGGCACTTCTCATCAGATTGCCAGAGGCAGTGCCCCACAAGCGTTCCTAAAATCGAACAAGGCAGCGATACAAAAATTGGAACATGGGACGGTACTAAGGATCGAACCCTAGTCAAAGGCTGAGCAGCCTACTGCGGTATCATCTACGACCTACGTTATGAGATCAGCTGAAATTAACACTACCTGCTGGACCGCGCGCAGAGTATCGAATTTTTTTCGTAACAGTTATTTCTCAGCGCGACAGCCTTACCAGCTTTTCAGACCACCCCGGATATACTAGTGTGAAAAACTTAAGGATGAAAGTAACTTTCGCATCATGTGTGACTGCCTAGTAACACGTCTCAATGAAACTTGGACCATACATAGAAACAATAGTTACAGTATGGTATAGTATAGAAATGTAACTGGAGAAAATATGCTACGAGACGAACAGAAATGACTCTTTTATTCAAAGACAGTAATTTCATGGAATTCACTGCAAGGCCGGACGTGGTTCTTAATAGGATGTGTGATCACTATGGAGAGCAATGCATGTTGTGCAACGTGCTCCCATGCAGGCCACAAGGTTGAGAAGGAGTTCTTGTGGTAGGACGTTCCACTCCTCAGCCAGGGCTGTTGACAGTTGCTGGATAGTGTTGGTGCATTTGAACGTGCTGCAATACGTTCCCCGATGCATCCCACTCATGCTCGACTGGATTCTATTCGAGCGAATTGCCAGGCCAATCCATTCGTCGTTCGATGCGGTCGCGCATTGTCATCCATACAAATGGAGTCATCGCAGAACGCATCCCAGAAAAGAGAGATGTGGGGAAGGAGTACAGTTTCACAGTAACACTGACCGATGACTGTACCTACCGTGTTCAAAGATTTGGAGGTCAGTACACACACGAAACATTATGTTTCCCCTCACCATAACGTCTGGACCACCAAAACGACAATGTTCGACGATGTTCGTGGATTCTTTACGTATTCCCACCTCTCGCCATACGAGGTTACGTCCAGATCACTACTCAGGCAGAATCTGCTCTCACCCGAGAAGAGCATGCTACCCCACTCTTCACTGATTCAGTTCCTTTGCTCTTGGCACCAACGCAAACGTTGCCGTCATTGTGCTTTTCTCACCGGAAGACAATGTGCTGGTTGTCGAGCACCCGCATACGCTGTGTCACTGTGCAGCTTGAGATTGCGTGTCTTTCAGTCCTGTTAAATGTGGTTGTAATTGCACCCGTTGTTTGATGTGGGTCCATTCTTCCGCGTCGCACAATGTAGCGATCATCTGCTGCTATAGCTGGCCGTGGTCGGCCACTTCTCTCCATCGGGCAGCAGTGATTGTGGTCATCGGGCAGCAGTGATTGTGGTTCGGAAAGCTCCGCATACACATGAAACAATGATGTGAGCAAGACCAAACTCCTCGTCATTTTTCGTCCTTTTTCCAGGTTCCCGATGGTTCTTCCCTGTGTGATGTCCGCCCCCGGTGGCTGAGTGGTTAGCGCGACAGACTGTCAATCCAAAGGGCCCGGGTTCGATTCCCGGCTGAGTCGGAGATTTTCTCCGCTCAGGGACTGGGTGTTGTGTTGTCCTAATCATCATCATTTCATCCCCATCGACGCGCAAGTCGCCGAAGTGGCGTCAAATCGAAAGACTTGCACCAGGCGAACGGTCTACCCGACGGGAGGCCCTCGTCACACGACATTTCATTTCATTTCCCTGTGTGATGTCATCCAAATGTTGTTTCCGGGCCATGTTGTAATGAAGAACACGATCACTGTGCACCGTGACTGATCGCTGATCGAGACCCACTGTCTTTTCCCATTCCTTCAACTGCCTCATATATATAACGTTGTCAATTCCTGTCTTTAATTGTTTCTGCCGATTGTTTGTTTGTGCTAGCTGTCCTAAGTGTGGCAAAACAATCGCTCAATCTAACAAAGGGAGACTACAAGTTTTAGGTCCCGGGTTCGTATGGTATTTTGCACAAGTCTTCCTCATTTAAAAAATCTACAGATATTTCAGCTTTTGCATCAACAGTCGACATGTGTAAGTTATCTGTAATTTTTGACTCCTAATGACTCGAAACACTTGAGAAGCCAGAGCTGAATGTGTCATGCTACAAATTTACGGACTTGGGTTTATGTCCACCTCCCGATTCTGACGAACGTCTATTACTCAGAATACATTGATAAGCCAAAACATCATGACCACTGCCCACCGCGACGGTGGATGCCGCCTGATGGCGTTGCGGGCAAGTGACGCGGGAACACAAGTGTATAACCGGAACGGACACGAACGAGGGATCACCCTAGCGAAGACATGGACAGCAAAGGGGGAAATACATTGAGATAACAGACTTTGACAAAGGGAAGATTATTACTAAACAGAGCCTGTGAACGAGTATCTCGAAAACGGCGGAGCTCATCGAATGTTTGTGTGCTACTGTCGTGAGCATCTACTGAAAGAAGTAGGACAGTGAGTGTCTCACTAGGCGCTAAATGGTTGGACGTCCACGACTCGTCACAGAACGTAGGGTTCGGAGGCTTGTCTGCTCTGCAAAGTAGGATAGATAGTGATCTGTGGCATCTCTGGCGAAAGAGCACAATGCTGGTGCATGCACAAATGTTTCGAAGCACACCGTTCATCGTACATTGTTGAACATGGAGCTCCGCAGCAGAATCCCCTACGTTTTCACATGTTGACCCAACGACATCATCTATTGCGATTGCAGTAGACACAGGATCATCAAGATTCGACCGTCAGTCACTGGAAACCTGCCTCCGGGTGAATCGCATTTTTGTTGCACTAGGTCGATGGTCGTCCCCACAAATGCCGTCATCGGCGGCTTGAAACGTGCAGTACGCTACTGACGCAGGCTGGTGGGAGCAATATTATGCTGTGGGAGACATTCTCGTGCGCATGAATGGGACCTGCAGTAGTAATCGAAGACACGCTGACAGCTGCAAACCACCTGTATCCCTTCATGCTTGATGTATTCCCCGACGACGATGTCATCTTTCAGCAGGGTAGTAGTACGTGTCTCGGAGCCAGAACTGTGCTACAGTAGTTTGAGGACATTATAGTGAACTCAGGTTGATGTCTCGGCGACCAAATTCGCCTTATATAAAGCACATCACCGCGTGCGCAGATCAGCGGCCCGGTATTTACGTGAATTACGTGACCTGTGCGTATACGTCTAATGCCGCAAACCTAGCAGCAAACCGTCGGATCTCTGATACGCAGAATCAGTGATGTATTTCGTTCCAAAGACAACTAAGCTTTTAGGAGGAGGGTCGTAATGTTTTGACTCATTTTTAGTGTACAATGGAATATTAGAAATACCGAAGGACGAACGTACCCAACACTGTTGTACTTGATGAGCTCGACAAGTCATTATTCATTACTACTTAGGTAACTCACAAAACATACACATCGATTTTATGTTGAGACAGAAGCCAAAGTAGTTGTTTTATTTCCTTTTTAGGAAGGAGTGTTTGAACAATTTTATTCAGATTAGCTGCCCACTGTTGGCGACATCCGTTTGTAATGTTATTCTGTTTTAGATTTTCGGTTTGGCAATATTTAGTCAGACTTTCATTCCTACCACTCCTTCCCCCCTCCCCCTCCTAACCGCGTATTTTATTTCGAGCCACTCAGGAGCGCGCAAAAATGTCCGTGTGAACGTACCCTCATAAAGTAGGCAGATGTGTAAGACAGAAAAAAAGTTAGATGCGCCTAACACCTGCACTCCAATAGATTTAGATCTACGTTACGCGACCATGGCGGATTCCTGTTCCTGGACCAAATACTTCATGTCTACGTTAATGAACACATACAGAGTACCAGTAGTCAACTGTTATTTTGTTGAAAAAAAAATGCTTCTGAGGCACATTCAGAAGGAAATGAAGAGAACTTTGACTGTGGGCATAGTCGCGGGTCTCTAGATGATACTTGCGTACTAACTTTGGGGTACTACGATTTGCTACGAGTTATTTCAGAATGAGATTTTCACTCTGCAGCGGAGTGTGCGCTGATATGAAACTTCCTTGCAGATTAAAACTGTGTGTCGAACGAGACTCGAACTCGGGACCTTTGCCTTTCACGGGCAGGTGCTGTCATTCCATTACACAGCTGATGATTGTCCTTATTCGCAACTGCGAATACATTTCTTGCATTAATAAAACAAAAAATTTGAATATAGCAACGTTTTCGCTTACTGAACATACACTACTGGGCATTAAAATTGCTATACCACAAAGATGACGTGCTACAGACGCGAAATTTAACCGACAGGAAGAAGATGTTGTGATACGCAAATGATTAGCTTTTCCGAGCATTCACACAAGGTTGGCGCCGGTGGTGACACCTACAACGTGCTGACATCAGGAAAGTTTGCAACCGATTTCTAATACACAAACAACAGTTGACCGGCGTTGCCTGACGAAACGTTGTTGTGATGCCTCGTGTAAGGAGGAGAAATGCGTACCTTCACGTTTCCGACTTTGATAAAGGTCGGATTGCAGCCTATCGCGATTGCGATTTATCGTATCGCGACATTGCTGCTCGCATTGGTCGAGATCCAATGACTGTTAGCGGAATATGGAATCGATGGGTTCAGGAGGGTAATACGGAACGAAGTGCTGGATACCAACGGCCTCGTATCAGTAGCAGTCGAGATGACAGGCATCTTATCCGCATGGCTGTAACGGATCGTGCAGCCACGTCTCGATCCCTGAGTCAACAGTTGGGGACGTTTGCAAGACAACAACCTTCTGCACGAACAGTTCGACGACGTTTGGAGCAGCATGGACTATCAGCTCGGAGACCATGGCTGCGGTTACACTTGACGCTGCATCACAGACAGGAGCGCCTTCGATGGTGTACTCAACGACGAACCTGGGTGCACGAATGGCAAAACGTCATTTTTCCGGATGAATCCTGGTTCTGTTTACAGCATCGCGATGGTCGCATCCGTGTTTGGCGACATCGCGGTGAACGCACATTGGAAGCGTGTATTCGTCATCGCCATACTGGCGTAACACCCGGTGTGATGGTATGGGGTGCCAACGGTTACACGTCTCGGTCACGTCTTGTTCGCATTGACAGCACTTTGAAGAGTGGATGTTACATTTCAGATGTGTTACGACCCGTGGCTCTACCCTTCATTCGATCCCTGCGAAACCCTAGATTTCAGCAGGATAATGCACGACCGCATGTTGCAGGTCCTGTACGGGCCTTTCTGGATACAGAAAATGTGCGACTGCTGCCCTGGCGAGCACATTCTCCAGATCTCTCGCCAATTGAAAATGTCTGGTCAATGGTGGCAGAGCAACTGGCTCGTCACAATACGCCAGCCACTACTCTTGATTAAATGTGGTATCGTGTTGAAGCTGCTTGGGTAGCTGTACCTGTACACGCCATCCAAGCTGTTTGACTCAATGCCCAGGCGTATCAAGGCCGTTATTACGGCCAGAGGTGGTTGTTGTGGGTACTGATTTCTCAGGATCTATGCACCCAAATTGCGTGTAAATGTAATCACATGTCAGTCTAGTATAATATATTTGTCCAATGAATACCCGTTTATCATCTGCATTTCTTCTTGGCGTAGCAATTTTAATGACCAGTAGTCTGTAATGTCCTTAGAAGTGGTTGCAATATACTGCGGAAAACTTCAAGTGATGAAAAGTCCACACGCCACGCTGTAGCGTACTTACGCGCCGTTCTACCTGTTTATATACAGAGTCTTGAGCGTATAGATTCTGTACGCGGGTGAGAATGTGTGCCTAAACTGCACCCACATACCAGATCTGCCATACTCGCAGTGTGAGGGCTCCTATTGTGTCTTTTTATTCTGGGGACTTTCTGCCGGTCGGTTCCACAATGAAACTTTCATTCCGCCGGCGCGCAATGCAAGTGGGTAGACAGTTGTTCGTGAACTGCGAAGATCCGGGTTCGAATGCGGTCGGTATAAATGTGGCACGAAAGTTGCAGATTGCTGAGTGCAACTGACGTTTGGGAGAAACCGTTCTCTCATCCTAGACGACGGGTGGCGTGTGCGGCCAGATAGTGGGCAGCCGAGCGCCGGCAGGCAGCAAGGCGGCGCGGGTTGCGCGGGCGCTGACCCGCCGCGCAGTTGAGCGGGCCAGGGTGGGGCCGCATTCCGAGCCCGCCTACCGGCCCCGCTCGTTTCTCCTCGCGTGTCGTGTCAGCCACTCCACTCCGCTCCTCTCCTCTCTTCTCTGCCTCGCCCTCCGACTCCCATTCGAACGTGATATGCACACCGGGCAAAAAGTATTGCTCATCGTGCTAATACCGCCTCTAGCACGATAGCGACTTCAGATCGTGGAGACAGTCCACTAGTCTCTTCATGTCCGCCATATCCACCTGAAGCTTCTCATCAGTGACTGACTACCACACTGCGGGGATGTTGATTGCAACGATTCATTGGCTGTTCCAAATATTCCCAGACGTTTTATGGGTCATTTAGAGGGAAATCTTGGTGTGACAGACCGCCTGCGTGATAGATGAACTAGGAACGTATGTTTGCAGCACTGTGAGCACGGCGGTTGACATCATCTGAGCAAGGGTGCCAATACAAAAGTTTATAGTGATGTGTGCTAGACATGGGGTATGGTATATTTTTAATATTTTCCAAGACGTATGGCAACTTTTAAGCAGCCATAAAAAATTTTCAGATCTGACCCTGTTAAAAACCTCTGTAATACTGACGTTTAAATCGTTTTCTAGAAATAAGAACACCTCAGTATTTTTTTTTTCCTTTCCGTGAGACCTGGAGGGGGGGGGGGTTACTCCACTTGCCCATACGTATGGGCGTCCGTGCTTGTAAGACGACAGTGTTGACACTCGTCGTGAAGATCTAGAAGGAAGGGCAACACTGAATGCTGAAATTAACGTCCTGGTTCATTCTCACTGTAACTTAAATTAGAGAGCCCAAGTCGTCGTACGAAAAACACTCCCTAAGTGAACCTCCTCTGCCCCGAATTACTACACCCTCCACCCAGTGCGGGTTAAAAGTCTCATAGAGCCTTCGGTATACTCAACACCTTGCATCATTTGTGTTGTGTACGACTTCGAACACAACAGTTTGGAGAGGTGGGTTACAGAATAGTGTGTCGCAGAATAGCTGGACAAGTGCATAATTAGCGAACAAGTTAACGCAAGAAACAGAAGATTTACTTATCTTTTATTTCTCGAAGTATACGAAGACTCATTACAAGTAGTGCAGCTAGAAGCAGAGTCCAACTCTAAACGTCAACAAGAAATAAGTTTTCTGTACTAAAGCGTGAACGACGAAGTCAGAGGCACGGATAGGCGGCGTCTGCATAGTGTCATGTGGCAAAAAGGTCCTGAGCGCTTAGTCCAGAGCCGCGCCGGCCGAAGTGGCCGAGGGGTTCTAGGCGCTACAGTCTGGAACCGCGCACTGTTGGGTCTGCCAGATCCAGCACAAGCGCTATCGGCGTCTAACGGAAATTTGTGATTCTGTTATTGCGACGCCCGTGGGGTGGTATCGATACATGATGTCACAATTTGAAGAGCTGCAACTTGTTGGACCACACTTAGCTGGTCAGTGGCTCTCGTAAGCTACTGACCCGTTTCTGTTTTATTCGAAACATTGTAGACAAGCTGCTTTATGTACCACTACGAACAACAGCATTTTGCAAGGTACCTGACACCAAATTTCCATTGCATGCAGTTTCCTTCTTAATGCTCACTCACAAATCAATTGTGATGGACCTGGTTACACAGACAGCAACAGTTCCTGGCTTGTCTTAATATGATTGTCATTGACAAGGCGGGATACCCGTCTCTGGAGCCGAACGAGCTGCCACAAAGGTTAGCACACTGGACTAGCACATGGGAGAACGACAGTTCAAATCCCCGGCCGGTCATCCAGATTTAGGTTTTCCGTGTTTTGCTTAAATCGTTCCAGACGAATGCTGGATTGTTCCTTTGAAAAAAAGCACGGACAATTTCCTCCCACATTGTTGTCGTTCTTGTTTTTGTTGTCGTCGTGGTTTTCAGTCTGAAGACTGGTGTGACACAGCTCTCCATGCTACTCTGTGGTCTGCAAGCCTCTTCATCTCTGAGTAACTACCACATCTTACGTCCTTTTGAATCTGCTTTCTGTTTTCATCTCATGATTTCCCCCAACAATTATTACCCCCACACTTCCCTTCAGTACTAAATTAGTGATCCCTTGATGTCTCAGAATGTATCCTATCGACCTATCCCTTCTTCTAGCGAGACTGTGCCACGAATTTCTTTTCTTCCCAATTCCATTCAGTAGCTCCTCGTTAGTTACTTGGCCTACCTATCTAACCTTCAGCATTCTTCTGTAGCACTACTTTTCAAAATCTTCTGTTCTGTTCCTCTCGAAACTGTTTGTCGTCCATGCTTCACATCCACACATGACAACACTCCATACAAATACCTTCAGAAAAGACTTCATAACACTTAAATTTTTATTCTGTGTTAAGAAATTTATTTTCTTCAGAAACGCTGTTCTTCCCATTGCCAGTATACATATTATATCCTCGCTGCTTCGGTCACCATCTGTTATTTTACTGCTTAAATTTGGTCTCATTTCGTGATCTAATTCCCTCAGCATCATTTGATTTTATTCGGCAACCTTCAATTATTCTTCTTTTGCTTTTGTTGATGTTCATTCTTTCGTAATCCGAGCTTGTGCTCCGTCGCTATGATCTCGATGTAGACGGGTCGTTAAGCACTAATCTTCCATCTGTCATTCTTCATGTCCAGTCACTGTCGGTCAGGATCTGTTTACGACCATTGTTCTTACATGGTTTTGAGTGGTACACCATTCCTTGTAGACTCGTTGGGTTACCGCTTTGACGCACGAGTAAATCGGTTTACTTCATTCACGATGTGATCTAAACAGGTACCCCATTTTTTGCCATTCTGACACGTCTTCACATCCGACTGCGCTTATTGCTGACAACCAGCTGGCGCTTAGACATGGTACCAGTTCTACACCATCACAGCGCCTCAGTCACCAGTGTGCCCTTTTAAAGGGTAACCAATATTTTTTTCGGTGAGCTTAACAAACTATTTATAGTCTAGAAGCAGCCATGTGTCATTTTTGCAGGAAATAAATTAAAATGTTTTCATATTCGGAGTGTCATTTTGTCGCGAGCTAATAAAGGATAGAGAAATGGATGCTTCGGAAAACACGAAAAGAATTTCAGATTTTCTTACTGATTCCAAGCAACATATTTCAGAAGTAATGTAACAAGACCAAAAGAATATGTAAAACATTTGGGCTTTCCACGGAAATAGCTACAGTGGTTCACGACACAGGAACATAAGTAAAAATGCTTAACCAATGGTTTGTAATTTGGTATCATGTACGTCTTCTGGCGCGTGTTCCTTTGTTCCTGTGTCGCGTCATTGTGTATCTCTCACGGAGTGAGACGCCTCAGGCGTCATGCATTCTCCGTCTGTCTGTCTATCAGTCAGACAAGGCGAGCAACATTGCGTAAAAGTAACATATTTTACTTACTCCACAATGAGCTTTTACATTGGAGTGTAGTGTACTGTAAAATGAACTTTTCTGGTAGATTATACCTTTGTGCTGTGTGTGACACGAAAGCACATATCTTCCTTTTGCTGCTACCTTTTTCATTTTAGCCGTCGGAGTTCGCTGTTTCCTGGGAGTTGAAACATTCGTATGGTTTTGATGGTGGTGCGTTGCCGACGATTAATAAAGGTATCTCTATGCCAAAGCAGCGTGCAATTTTAACCTTAAAGGAAGGTTTGCTGTGCTCGTGTTTGGGAAGATCCAAAATCAAATCCAAGTTCATGTGTTTTGATAATAGAATTTCCATAGTTGTCCGAGCCACTAATGATGGATGTTGAAATGGTTTCCTTACCAAGGTTATCATAATTCATGTTCGAGTTCCTGTTATAATTGAACAATGTAGCATTTAATCATGTCGTTGTTGTCCCAACAAATGCATAACATAATCACTCATCGCTAACTGTACACTGACTGGACTTTCCACAGGTGACGTATACGCATCTGAACTTACACGTTTTTATGCATTTCAGTGCTCTGTACATCAGAGTTCAAATCACTCAATGGAGAAAAATTCTTGCTGCGACCGTAGTGGGTCAAGGTCCGGCCAGCGAGCGGTGAGACTTAATAAGCGGGCTTCTGAGACAGCAGACTGACCTCCCGTAGTCACAAAAGCCATCATAACTTTCTTTGGGTTTCGTACATTTAGTGTTCTTAAAGAGCAATGCAACTGTTGCTATTTATCCGTTTGTAGAACGGCTGTCATTTACCCGTTGTGGCTCTCTGAGTCATGTAGTTACACGTATTTTAAGAAGAATCAGAAGACTTTCCAGAAAGTCATTATAGCGCTATGCGGCAGACACAGTTCTGCATACTTCACTGGACTGGCACTCGGATGGCCATTTGATCATAGCTTTCCCCACGAACAATAAAAAGCTGTATTCAAGTCCCGGCGCATGGTCTTAATCTTCGGTAATACTGAGCTAGTGAGCAGTTTCAACGATTGATCGAGGGCCCTCGACAAAGGTTTTGCAGAAAGTTGTCAACAAAATACCTGCCCATATGTTGCCTGCCGGCCGCGGAGGTCTCGCGGTTCTAGGCGCTCAGTCCGGAACCGCGCGATTGCTACGGTCGCAGGTTCGAATCCTGCCTCGGGCATGGGTGTGTGTGATATCCTTAGGTTAGTTAGGTTTAAGTAGTTCTAAGTTCTAGGGGACTGATGACCACAGATGTTAAGTCCCATAGTGCTCAGAGCCATTTGAACCTTTTGAACCATATGTTGCCAAGGTTGTTTCGAGAACGCTCCAGAAGTTTCGTTGGGAAGCCCTTACACATCCTCTATGCAGTTCTGGTATCTCTCCATGCGATTTCCATATTTTTGGAGCCCTGAAGACAGACACCGTGACTGTCAATTCGCTTTGGACTAAGATGTGCTCGCCTGCGTACAATCATCGTTCTGTAGGCAGCACTTTGCCATGAAGGTACTGACCGTCTTGTCTCACAGTGGGATAATAAACAGTTTACTTAATTTTACGTCCATCTGCGTCGTTTTCATTTGACTGCTCCTTATAATCTCAGACTTTTTACACATTTTGCAGTTACTTGTAATGGAGTAGTGTTTGAAAAATTACAGAAACGTTGGTAATATTTCAAAGTGATGCACAAAATTCAGCAACTTGCTTTAAATCTTTTTAAATGTAATATTGTGGGCTTCATGAAACGCGTAAGAGGGGTATACTGTGAGAACTATATCAGTGAGTCACAATTGGCGTGAGTCGACTCTTTCAACAACGTGGGCATAAAAATTTGTAGCGCTGTTAGTGGAATGATCGCATAGGCTCAGTCGCAGGCAAAGCATATGGCAGATTTCAGTTCATAAAAATGGTTCAAATGGCTCTTAGCACTATGGGACTTAACATCTGAGGTCATCTTTCCCCTAATTAACCTAAGGACATCACACACATCCATGCCCGAGGCAGGATTAGAACCTGCGACCGTGGCGGTCGCGCGGTTCCATACTGAAGCGCCTAGAACCGCTCGGCCACAGCGGCCGGCTTCAGTTCATAGTTTTCATAGTTAGGATACTGGTAATATCAGGGTGTATACGAACCCGGGACAACCGGAAATCCGGGAAAAACCCGGGAATTTTGCCATCCGGGAGAAAACCGGGAAAAACCCGGGAATTTTTTGGAATTCCGGGAATTTTTCGTTGTTTTAGCTTTCAGTTAAATTTTTGTAATTTTGACTGCAGACTTGATTCTCTAGCAAAGAATGTTATTGTATTCTGCTACTGGAGAATGACACTGCAGCAATAAAATATAAACGAGAGGGGAAAAAAATAAAACTTTTGTGGCAAAGGAAATGTGCAATTTACAACAACAAAACACCGTGCACGCACAAGCGTCTGCAAATAGCAAAAATATGTCAAAGGCCTTTTAGGGCGCAGACTGTAATGCTTCGTAACAATAAACTGCTTGCTATGAGCATGACGTCACAACTGTTCACGTTAGGTTCCTTTGACCAATTGCCGGCGGTCTGTTGCGCATCCGCATTTGACTCGCATATAAGCAGGACCTCCTGCTACTTGAAGTTTGGCTGTTAGCTGTATCGGTAGTAGCAGCCAGATGCAAACGAGAAAAAATTTTCTCCCGCGCCCTAGCTGCCAGATTCACGCTTGCACAGAGTTGTCTAGTGGGGAGGGGGTTAACTTCCACGTGACCCGTGTTTACGTTAAGTGATTTCGCTGCTTCTCTTCGTGTACAGCTCCCACGTCAAATGAAAACAAAACGGATTTCTGTTGCCGGGAGCTATCAAGTGAATTAAAATACATTCACATAATTATGGAGGGCAAAAATATATTATTAATTTCAGTTTTCTGATTTTATTTTATTTCCAAGTTAGTGGCAGTCAAGCATTAATCGCCTTGCAGAACAGTGAAGCTATATTTGCAAGTTTGCTAAAGAAATTTGGCTTTACTAATCTTTCTGCTGAGGCAATCATTTTATTTGAAACGAAGTGTTTCCTTCTACAGTATTGCCTAGTTCCAACTGTTCGCTGAATTTCAAGTGCAATTTCAAGTCCACGTTATCATCTTCTGCCATATATGGCATTATGCCATAATAAAGAACCAAAACTGAGATCGCAGAGTACTGGTACTCCAAGAAAATTTACATCCCAAAAACCACACTGAAAGGCTTAATATCAGATGGGACCTGCTTCATTGTGAATCTGGAAAAAGCCAATTTGCACTTCAAGCCGAACTATGCATTTTAGTATGGTTTACGAAATTCCGATGCTCTTTGCAGTATCCTCTGATGCCCTGTTTCTTTTATGGTGTAGTGTAACCTTTGTTAGTGCTTCATACACACGAACATGCGGGCTTCCTACTCCACTACAGTTGCACACGCACAATAATGCCTGTTTTCTGGCGCTCTCTGGCAACTGGTAAATCGAATCCATTTCTAACATTCTCCGGATAGTATTGCGAACGGTGGTTAGAAAAGCGTTACTTTCAAAGTAACTTTCTTTTTACGCAAGATGAATTAGGTTACTTGTGAGAAAGTGGGATGGATATCTAAATCACAGAGCGTTCGAAACTGAACGGTTTGAGGACCAGCCACTTACAAGAATTTCGAGCCGAGACATTTATGTCAGAATTTTAAATTTACTAGCACATTTACATGTGAAAGCTTAGCTTTTCTTGTAGATATACGGTACTGTGTACATGAATGTAAACCGTTAACTTTTCCTCTTGCGTGGTCGCGCTATGTAACCAGTGAATTTGCTATTGGCTGACTGTAACACGTGTCCTATGCTCTGAATAGCTGCTGTCATCGGCTGACGAGATCTCGTGGCTTCAGATACGACTCGCTTACAAAAGGACATCGCAACCTCGGTTTCAACGCTCCGGAAACTAACGCGCTGTGTTTGGTGCAATTCGAATTTATACTTTCGTAATACGAAAATATGCAGCGTATAAAAAGTTTCTCCAAAACTTCTCTGCCCGTCTTTTTTTTCCGGGAAGTTTTACGCGATTGTATAAAACGTTAACCATTCAAAGAATTGATAAGTTTTACAGTTCCGAGGGAAAATCTACGGAAAACCTACTGTCTCTTAGCACAGAAAAATTGTATTTTCGCCCGAGAAAAAGCATATTTTTTAAACGGGATATCCGGGAGAAATCCGGGAATAATCCGGGAATTTTTTTTCTTTGTCCCCGTATACACCCTGTAATAGGCAATTAGCTTACGAAGGAGATTGTTCATAAAACAATCGACAATATTGCAGGATGAGTCGCACAAGTATGTGGGTTTCATACCAGACAGGACCGACAGAAGATACTGAACGCGTGCAAAGGGCATCACGAATGATCATAGGGTTGTTTGAATTTGGAAGAGTCTCACGTAAATGCTGGAAATTTGGACTAGCAGACACTTAAGGGGCTCCGGAACGCCCTATACTTGCAATGTTAAAATAACGCTTATAAATTACATCTTTCCTCACAAAGTATTTGAGGTAGGAAGTTGAACTTTTTACAGGTTATTTATTGGAATATGGGCTACAACTTAACACAGGGATTTTACAAAATTTTAGTTCAGTTATTAAAGATGATTTTTTTTTCAATTGTAATGAAAATTCACAACATTTTTTTGCAATTTTTTATTTATATATTCAAAAATATACAGTTTTTTGGAAAAAGGCTGTGTTAAATTATGCAGAAGGTACTGTGTAACATTTACTGAAAGTTTGAAACAAATATGTTTGGAAGATCCTTAGAAAACATGTAATTAGTATGAGAAAATAAAAGTTTTGGGAATCGAGCGACAAAGATTGGATTAACTTTTTAGTGCATTCCAGGTCCATAGGATGGATTATCTTCATCCTCTGCAAACTCCTCCTCCAGCTTCCTCTTGTTCCTCCTCCTGTTTACTCTTGCTTGTATTTCTAGACTCTTTACAGCCCTGTCTGCAGCCCGAAGGCGTTCCTTGTCTAAAGCAAGCATCGCTCGTACCATGTTAGAATGTTATTATTTACAGTAATAACACATATTTTTGGCTTTCCAACATTTCTCCTTTTCTTAAAAGCCTTCAGAGGATTTCTAATAACTTTACTTTTACTCATTATTATACTTCAACAAAACAGAGACTCAAGAAACAGAATTAATTACGAATATTTTCGAGATAACGACAGAGTAAATAAACATGAAACAATCGACAATCACACCAGCGATATACACTCCTGGAAATGGAAAAAAGAACACATTGACACCGGTGTGTCAGACCCACCATACTTGCTCCGGACACTGCGAGAGGGCTGTACAAGCAATGATCACACGCACGGCACAGCGGACACACCAGGAACCGCGGTGTTGGCCGTCGAATGGCGCTAGCTGCGCAGCATTTGTGCACCGCCGCCGTCAGTAGCCAGTTTGCCGTGGCATACGGAGCTCCATCGCAGTCTTTAACACTGGTAGCATGCCGCGACAGCGTGGACGTGAACCGTATGTGCAGTTGACGGACTTTGAGCGAGGGCGTATAGTGGGCATGCGGGAGGCCGGGTGGACGTACCGCCGAATTGCTCAACACGTGGGGCTGAGGTCTCCACAGTACATCGATGTTGTCGCCAGTGGTCGGCGGAAGGTGCACGTGCCCGTCGACCTGGGACCGGACCGCAGCGACGCACGGATGCACGCCAAGACCGTAGGATCCTACGCAGTGCCGTAGGGGACCGCACCGCCACTTCCCAGCAAATTAGGGACACTGTTGCTCCTGGGGTATCGGCGAGGACCATTCGCAACCGTCTCCATGAAGCTGGGCTACGGTCCCGCACACCGTTAGGCCGTCTTCCGCTCACGCCCCAACATCGTGCAGCCCGCCTCCAGTGGTGTCGCGACAGGCGTGAATGGAGGGACGAATGGCGACGTGTCGTCTTCAGCGATGAGAGTCGCTTCTGCCTTGGTGCCAATGATGGTCGTAACGTGTTTGGCGCCGTGCAGGTGAGCGCCACAATCAGGACTGCATACGACCGAGGCACACAGGGCCAACACCCGGCATCATGGTGTGGGGAGCGATCTCCTACACTGGCCGTACACCACTGGTGATCGTCGAGGGGACACTGAATAGTGCACGGTACATCCAAACCGTCATCGAACCCATCGTTCTACCATTCCTAGACCGGCAAGGGAACTTGCTGTTCCAACAGGACAATGCACGTCCGCATGTATCCCGTGCCACCCAACGTGCTCTAGAAGGTGTAAGTCAACTACCCTGGCCAGCAAGATCTCCGGATCTGTCCCCCATTGAGCATGTTTGGGACTGGATGAAGCGTCGTCTCACGCGGTCTGCACGTCCAGCACGAACGCTGGTCCAACTGAGGCGCCAGGTGGAAATGGCATGGCAAGCCGTTCCACAGGACTACATCCAGAATCTCTACGATCGTCTCCATGGGAGAATAGCAGCCTGCATTGCTGCGAAAGGTGGATACACACTGTACTAGTGCCGACATTGTGCATGCTCTGTTGCCTGTGTCTATGTGCCTGTGGTTCTGTCAGTGTGATCATGTGATGTATCTAACCCCAGGAATGTGTCCCCTTCCTGGGACAATGAATTCACGGTGTTCTTATTTCAATTTCCAGGAGTGTATATTGAACCATCACAGGTTAGCCACAACACATACTTTATCTCACATCACTAAAATGTACCTGATGAACACGGACGTTAATAATAAAACCATTTGACAGCAGTTTAACAGCGCCACAGTGGGTCACGCCCATGTAGAACACATTTCAAAAAAAAATTCAAAAATAGTTGTAGTTTCGAAATTGAATAAATTATGTATCTATTAAAAGGTAATTGTCTGCAGATTCAGAAAACGCAAAAAAGTAAAAATTGTACTTTTCATGATTTTGAGCCTTTCCGGAGACCCTTAAGACAGGCATTTATCGCGCGAAAGTTTCAAGAATCAACAGTAAGTGAGGAACGTAGAAATATACTACAACTCGCATGTATCTCCGACGTAAGGACCACCAAGACAAGGTTTCAGTTATTATATCGCGCACAAAGACATGCACGAAATCAATCTTCCCGCGCTCCTTACGCGAATAAAACGGAAAGAAGTGTTAACAATGGGGAAGTACCCTCTTTTTGTTAGATCCCTCACAGAACACGTCACGTGTGGCGATGCGGCAGCGCTATTTTTAAGAAGTGCATCTGCTGTGTCGATGTCGGAGCAGCCGCATGCTGTCGGCGTCGGCGTCCTTGGGTTACCTGCCAAGGCGGGGTAGCGGGCCTGGAACCTGCGCGGCAGCTCGCCTAAAAAACGAGCAGGAATTTGGGCCCGCGGGGGCAACGACCGTTGCAGCCGCAGTCGCAGCATCCACGTCCTCCCTGGCCGTGGCCATCCTCGCCTCGCTCTGCCGACCGCATGTACGCAGTATAGCCTGAAAGCCACAGTACAGAGCAATGCACCTTATGCGGCGTGTAGCAGGGTACCTCGTGTATCGCTGTCAGTTCTCCCCTTTCGTTTTCCAGTCGTGAATGTTGGGTGAGAAGAACGATTTTTTGTAAGCTCGAATGTCACTAATTGTATCTTAGTGGTCTTTTCGCCACGTATATATTGATCGACTCTTCTAAGAAATTTCAGTCTCTGAATTTTTAACAGCAAACCACACAGTGATGCACAAGATGTCTCTTGTAACGTGTGCTACCTGAGCCTGGTGAGCATACTGAACTAACCTGTGACGAAATTCGCGCCTCTACTTCGGATCTGCTGTATTTCCTCTACCAGTCCTGTCTGGTAAGGTCCTAAGCTGACGAGCAATACTCAGTGCAGGCCGAACGACACTTGATTAAGTTTCCACTGTCGTGAGTGGACAACACTGCCTGAGGGATCTTCCAATAAATAACAATCTGGCATCTACAGTTAGTGCTATTTGTTTTATGCGGGCGTTCCATTTCAAAGTCGTTGCGGTCGCTTACTCCTACATATTTAATGAATGTTTTGTGCGTTTGTTTGATAATCATGTAGTTATAAAACAACGCATATTTTTCCGTATTTATTCGCAACACGTTGCATTTCTTTATGTTGCGGGTCAAGTGCTAACCCCAGTCGCAAGCAACGATGCTATGCAGGCTTTCCTGCATTACAACTTTCTAGCGTTGCGACTTCTCTACATACAGCAATATCATCCACGAAAGACTCATGATGCTTCCGACGATATCCTTTACATCATTTATATATACCGGTGTGATCAAAAAGTAACGGGGATTTTTTTTAAAAATTTCGTGTGCATAATACATCCGATTTTCAAAATTTTCTTTTTTTCTTGTCCGTACGCGTGTTCCTTATATCTATTTGCATTTTCAGTTATTTTGAAAATTTAGTCTTGTTGACAGCTGAAAAGGCTATATATGTTTTCAAGTGCTCGGTGAATTTTTACTTTCGAAAAAGATGGATCAAAGAATTCGCATTAAATTTTGCTTGAAAAATGGAGTAAAGTGCAGCATCACTTACGAAATGTTGGTTGTGCCTTTTGTCGAATCTGCTATGAGTAACACAAGAGTTCACGAGAAGAAGTTGAAGGCGACGACCACCGTGGGCGCACTAGCACATCAGTTACCGCCGACATGTGGGAGAAGTAAAGACATTGGTTCTCGATAATCGGGTAGTCACCATCAGGTAATTTACTGATGATGCCGTCATGTTTTGGGCATAAAACGTGTAGCGGCAAAGTTTGTTCCGAAAATGTTGAATTTCGGCCAAAAAGACGTCGTGTAAACATCAATCAGGGATTGCTGAATGAAGTCGACAACGATCCAGAACGTATAAAGGTTATAACAAATGACGAAACTTGGGTGTACGGGTATGAAGTTGAAATTTACGGGTAAGACGTCGAAACTAAGGCCAAAACGTCCCAATGGAGACTGCCTGAAAAGCCAAGACTGAAAAAAATTACACAAGTTCAATAACATGTGATGGTTCTTGCCACTGTTTTCTTTAATTACGATGAGTAGTGCATCATGAGTTCTTGCCTTATGGTGGTATGGTCAGTAAGGAATGTTACCTAGTAGTTATGTGCCGTTTACATGAAGGATTCTGAAAAAACGACCAGAATTTTGGCAAAACTACTCGTGGAAACTGCGCACCTCAGTGCTTGTTCGTGATTTTTTGGCGGAAGAAAAGAAACCATTATGTTGCCTCAGCCACCGTATTCGCCGAACATGGCCTCCTGCGATTTCGATCAATTCTCGAGGCTGAAGAGAACCGTGAAAGGATCTCGTTTTGCCACAGTTGATGAGAAACTGAACACCTTAACGATCAGTGAGTTCCAGAAGTGCTTCCAAGATTGGAAAAAGCATTGGCACAAGTGTATTGTATCTGTGGGGGGATTACTTGAAAGGGGACAAAGTGAGTGTTAAAGAATAAATAAAGATTGCTTTAAAAAACAATGGGAACACCTAAAGATTTTCTCCGTTAAGAATGACATGGTGTGTCACATTTTCGGGACTACCGTTCTATCCTGCGCTTGTTGAGCGAAGGAGTAATGTCTATTTGCCCTAATGTACTTATTTTATTTCAAAGTCTCTATGTAAGAAAAATGGTTCAAATGGTTCTAAGCACTATGGGACTTAACATCTTAGGTCATCAGTCCCCTAGAACTTAGAACTACTTAAACCTAACTAACCTAAGGACATCACACACATCCATGCCCGAGGCAGGATTCGAACCTGCGACCGTAGCAGTCCCGCGGTTCCGGACTGCAGCGCCTAGAACCGCACGGCCACCGCGGCCGGCGGTCATCAGTCCCTAGACTTAGAACCACTTAAACCTAATTAACCCAAGTACATCACACACATCCATGCCCGAGACAGGATTCGAACCTGCGACCGTAGCAGCAGCGCGGTTCCGGACTGAAGTGCCTAGAACCAGTCGGTCACAACGGCCGGCCTCTATGTAAGATACGCGATGGAAGCAGCATAATTGACGTAGTCTGTCTCGTATACTAATGTTTTTCGAAGTAGGATTTCACGAGATCAGTATTACCGTTCTTCTAATAATTCCCATTTAAGTTGCCGCCACCCCCCCTCCCCCCATCATCTTTGCTGCACACTAGTATGGGCAGTACTGGCATGTTACTATCCCGCCAGAGCTCATATGATTGCGTCCAGTGTCTGCTGTCGTGCCTGTTTGACAACGATTCCAAATTCTGGAGGAATTCTCTAGAATTAAGCGCGCAAGTATACAGTTTCATTTATAGACGTTTTACTTTTTCCCACAACCATTCGACAAACGTAATTTTTCTATTCAACTTCACCACTACGTTCTAGTCCCATTTTCAATCGCTTCGTAGTAGTACTCCTTCGCTTTTGAACAATGTATTCCACTAATATTGTATTCTGTCGAGATCTTTTTCTCTGTTGTGGGCATTATGCATTTATCACCATGTAAAAAGAGGTTCCACTCATTGCTGCCAGAGGAAGATTTTCTGTCATTCTGCTTTTCCGTATAATCACAGACAACATAGCATGTGGATAGGGTGAGTAGCAATCTGCGTGTGTTTGCTGTAGTATATGGGAAAGTGTCGTCCTTGAATGAGGGTAGAAAGATACAGGGTAACTTAACCAGAATTTCTATTTGATGTGATGAATGGCAGCGTGCTGTAAATGTAGAAAAATGTAAGTTAATGTAGACGAGTAGGAAAAACCATCCTGTAACGTACGAATACACTATTAGTGGTGTGTTGGTTGAAACAGTCGCATTGATCCAGGGGAACGTTGCAACGCGATGAAATGAATCGAGCGCTTAAGGACGGTAATAGGAAAGGCAAATGGTCGACTTTGGTTTATTGGGAGAATTTTAGGAAAATATAGTTCATCTGTAAATGAGACAGCGTATAGAACCCTAGTGCGATCCATTCTTGAGTACTGCTCGAGTGTTTGGGATCTCTTATCAGGTCGAATTAAAAGAAGACATGAAGCAATTCAGACCGTGCAGCTATATTTGCTACCGGTAGATTTGATCAACACGAGAGTGTTTCGGAAATACTTCGTGAAATCAGTGGTAATCCGTGGAGGGAAGCCGTTCTTTTCGAGAAACACTATCGACATAATTTAGAGAACTGGTGTTTGCAGCTGACTGCGAAATGATTCTACTGCCGCCGATGTACTTTCACGTAAAGACCGCGAAGGTCAGAGAAATCAGGTCTCGTACGGAGATATATAGACCGTCGTTTTTCCGTCGCTCCATTTGCGAGTGGAATAGGAAAGGAAATGAGAAGTAGTGGTACATTGTACTCACCGCCGTGCACCTTAACGGTGGGTTGTGGAGTGCGCATGTAAACACAGAACTCCAACTTGTATTTCTGTTCCGCTTTCCGTTTTTCCGTCGCCTTCACGCGGAACTGTACATAATCATTTTGTTTGTAGCAATATTCAGTGGAAAGCGGTGTAGCATAATCAGGGACACTTGGCACGGTGTTGATGCGATTTCAATACAATGCCTTTTCTGTGAACTGTGACCTAGTGTGCATATTCAGTTCTGATGGGAAAGGTGGTTCAACAAGGGATTCATATCAGCTTGCATCTTATATTTGTCGTTTATAGGAAGTTTAGCAAGGCGCAAAAATAATGTTAAATACCGGAGGAAAAGTTAAATGTAGGGGCAGATCACGACCCTTAGATTAGTCATTTCTGCTGCAATCATTTTACATATATATAGTGAGAAAATGCTGTACTACTTGTAGATCCCATCCTGTCATCCAGGTGCAATTTTCCGAAATCGAGCATCAAAATCTGGAGGCCGCTGACGTGTTTCACATCCACAAACTATACACTTCACATTTACCGTAAAGATACAGTAGTATTTGACATGATATTTTTATGAAGTAAATTGTTGTAAGTGCCATGCAGTTAGTGAGATGATATATTGGTGGAATACCCAAGGCGTTGACCTAGTGTATGCGTTTAAAGTAGAAAGAATATTCAGTGGTGGAGGCGCCCTTCGAAATGAAGTTTGGGCAAAATAAGATGCTGAGTTAGGCGACAGTTGATTAGACAGTCATGTGTAATTACATGATTGAAAATCGATTTGTCTATCAAATAATCCAGTCACAAAAGAAAGCAACAAACATCCTTTAATTTGTTTTTCTGGCTTCTTAGCGGTTCATTTGTTTTTCTAGCTTGGTAGCTGTTCATGGTAGCTGTTCAGACTGGCTTACCCTGGCTGTAGAATTAAGATATATTGGTGCTTTGTTGCCCTTCACAATCACGGAAAGACACAGTGTGTTCCCTAAAATTAAAGGCAATTTTTATTCACACTTGTACCCTTCCTCAAAAACGCAGCTATTATATTTCGTGAACGCAGTGGTAGATATCAAAACAGTTCTTAATTTAAATAATTTTTAGGTATTTTGTTTCTAACTGCGGATTTGTTTGTCACGTGAAACGCGTTCTTACTTTCAAAATGCTGTAATAAATCTTGTATTTGAAATGATGGATCCTGTTACTCTCTAAAGCTAACATGGTTCTTTTTCGGCAATTCTGTACATTTAATATTAATTAATGAAACAGGCAGGTAAAATGAAACAACTGTACACGCAGAGGAGAGCCAGGAATGGGAACAGTCGCGAGCAGCTTTCGCGCGGTTAGCTGTCTGCGTTGGTGGAAAATTCCAACTGGAGGCGGTCGACCTTCGAAAGCATCGGGTAGAGAAAATTGGTGGCTCAGCCATAGGCCAAAGACCGTGCCCTGCGCCTGTCGCAATTGCTGCGGGTACAGCGAAACACCTAGCAGTGCAGGACATTCGCGGTCCGGCCTTCTTACACCACAAGAAGCGAACAGTGTGTACCAAAAAGACCTGTAACAGTAAAGACTCCGGAAACTTAAACAACAGTCAACCCTTCCACACGACGCGCCGTAATTTCTGACTTTTTACGATTACGATTTCGCCATCATGTGTATGTCGGAAACGCATGTTCCGAAAATACCTTCTGAAATTAGAAAAAAAGCTGTTTGAGCAACTTTTCGCAGAACACATTTTTTGTAGCTGTTTTCGTTTATGTATGTTGATGATGTTGCACACGTTGTGGTGTTACCAAGTAATCCGTGTACACACGCACTGTTACCGACCTTATGGAATTCCTGCTTGGTCTAATAGATCTCATTAAAGAGCTAAAGTCGAAGGAGATTATGCTGCGATGCAGTATTCGCAAACTTAAAATTCGTATATTTCGTATCTGCAGAACCTCTGCTTTTGTGTTATGTAACTTCCGCTACTTCTAGTCCACACAAGTTCGCTGGAACTATAAACAATCTATATTGTAGCCAGTGATTTCTTAAGTCATATTCTAAAAGTGATGCGACCATTATCCCATCGACAACATGTTTATTGGAGGCGGAGCACAAGATTGATTGGGCCATGATAGGAAGGGAAATCGGCAGAAGCCAGATTGAAGGATTTAAACTTTGAGTAATTCAAACAAAGATTTAAATACCGATCTCCCGTAGCTAATAGTCCGTTGATATTTCGTCGCCTTACTCTACCTAAGTTAATTGTATTTCTCGTATTTGTATACTGTACACCTTCCAGTTATTGTAACCGCTTACAGAACTATGTTGCCCACTGATCACATCTTCGATTCGCATTTCTGGCTCTCAGAAAACAGGAAAGCACTGTGCTGTTCAAAGCCACCTTCTACTTGCAGACGTTATTTTCAAATATTACTCAACATTATTTGTTTGCAACATGATATGTATTAATAATGTATTGGCAGCGTATTTTCAAAATATAATTTTTTTTGTGTTTCAGGTAGGCCTCGAGCTTCACATTTCTGCTCCAGAAGAAAGTAAGAAATGCGCCCTGCCGTACGGTATTCTGTGTGACGTGAGTGTTCATACTGTAGTTCTTATAGGGAGATTTTTGCAGATTATAACACTGTAATTCTGTGATTATTACAGTAAGCTACCAAATATAATTTCCCGTATTTTAAAGTGATTCAGGGAGTCAAATATCATTTACCGGTTCGGGATTGTTAATAGCGTACTGATTTATGAAGCAATGACTGGCTAAGAGCCGGCCGGGGTGGTCCAACGGTTCTAGGCGCTACAGTCTGGAACCGCACGACCGCTACGGTCGCAGGTTCGAATCCTGCCTCGGGCATGGATGTGTGTGATGTCCTTAGGTTAGTTAGGTTTAAGTAGTTCTAAGTTATAGAGGACTGATGACCTCCGAAGTTAAGTTCCATAGTGCTCAGAGCGATTTGAACCCATTTTTTAACTGGCTAAGAAAGCACACTATACAAGTAGCGAATTACCAACTAAACCTTTGTGTGCGTATTGAACCAGAGACGTAGAAACGACGGAGAGGCTTCGTCCCGCCGTAGCCCTTAATGGCTCACAACAGGCCACAGCAGTCCATTCGCCTCACCGCCGCCCCACAACGAACCTTGGGTTATTGTGCGGTTCGGCCCCCAGTGGACAATCTCCCCCCCCCCCCCCCCCCCCAGGGAACGTCTCATACCAGACGAGTGTAACCCCAAATGTTTACGTGGTAGAGTAATGATGGTGTACACGTACGTGGAGACAGTATTTTTGTGCAGCGTAGAACTAAACCTGTACTTTTCAAACAGAGAAAAATTTGCGGAATTTTCTGATATGGTGGACTAGGATTCCAGAGGGACGGGTATCAAATACATGAAGGGCGAACATGACGTGCAACCTCTGCCGTTTCCCACCCACTCAGGTCGGAATTCTTCTAACAAAAAGTCCGCCGATTTCCACCCCTATTCATGATCTGAGCTTGGGCCGTGTATCTAATAAGCCCTTTGTCGACGGGATGTCAAACCCTATTCTTACCTTTCCAAACTGTCATATTTATTGTGAACACGAGTTTCGTTTCCATCTACTAAACGTCGAAAAAGAGTGCCGTTTATTTAGCTTATTAGTATTCGAACTGCGTATACAAGGTATCACACAGTCGCCCAAAAGGAGAGCCAGGACGTGATCATTAAAGTAGTTTGTAGCTGACGTTTTAATGCTGTCATCCTTGTTGAAACATATTCGCGATTGCGTGAAGGCAGTAGTTACGTATGTATCTACTGACCTGCACACCAGGTTCAAAATGGTTCAAATGGCTCTGAGCACTATGGGACTTAACTTCTGAGGTCATCAGTCCCCTAGAACTTAGAACTACTTAAACCTAACTAACCTAACGACATCACACACATCCATGCCCGAGGCAGGATTCGAACCCGCGACCGTAGTGGTCGCGCGGTTCCAGGCTGTAGCGCCTAGAACCGCTCGGCCACCCCGGCCGGCTGCAAACCAGGAACTTGTACATTACGTCACCTCAAGGCATTATCTGAAACTAGCACAGAATCACCAAAGAGCCCTTCAACGTCTATCATAGTGAGGGTCATAAGTGACCGCTTATTAGTTCTGTAGAAACCAAAACAGAATTAGCTGTTCGAGGAGGGGTTTTGGCTCAGGAGAAACCAAGTGCTGCTTTGGTACTGTACAAATTATTTCGCACACGCTGTTGAACTTCCAGTGGCATTTGATTGTATTGAGGAGTTTCCAAATAAGAAGAGGGCTGTTTTTCGGCTGGGATCAAATACTTAACCTGTGTCGTCAGCTTCGAAGATTTGATGTTGCTGGCGTTATTATGGAAAACAAGAATACATCGATGTCCAGGAGGAACAAATAATGACCAAATGGCTAAATGCTCACATTAATTCGTGACACACTGTTTTGGGCTTCAGTTTTGTTTATTTCAGAGAACAAGTGTACAAAGTTAGCACAGCGTGCGGAGTTTAGAATCGATTACATGTTAACTGATCGGCCATGCGCCGCATAGATACTTCAAGCAAAACTGGGGGTACAACAGTAGCTCCACATCGGCGTTACGCAGGTTTTGCTACAATGACGTAATTGCTAAAAACAGAAATTTAAAGAATTACAATGAATTTTGACAGACAACAGCACATTAAATGGCACTGAATAAATCGTAAAATAAAATTACAGTCCATAATACCGGTTGGTTATAATTAAACTTTACCTTTTTAACACTTTATAACACGGAAACTAATTACCGCAGGAGGACCAAACTTGGTAGCATTAATGTCAAGGTCATGGAGAAGAGAAATAATGCAGAATCAATTCAGCTGAAACACATTTGACGTGCTGCTACGGTAAATCATAGCATTGTATATCGGTGCCATTACTGCTCCAGAAGGGGCTCAATCAGTGTCCAGAAGAGTCTGAAAGCGCAGGATTACCTTCTGCACAGCAGACCAAAGCATGTCCTTATGTATGCTGGCTACGTCTCTTGATACGCTGTGCTTCAGGTCAGCACGTATGTGAATGTTCCCCCGGTAAACCCTATCCTTCAGATAGCCCACAACCAGGAATTACAGGGAGCGAGATCAGGTGATCGTGCTGGCCAAGCATTTGGAAACGATCGGCTGATAATTCGATCGTTTCCAAATGTGTTTCCGAGAAGCAGGTGTGAACTTCATGAGCGATGTGCGATGGAGACCCATCTTGTAAGAAAACCATTGAGTTCAGTGCGTCTCTTTCCTGTAGGGCGGGTATGACATTTTGGCGAAGCATATCGCAGTAACACTGGCCAGTTACATTGCATGTATTTGGTCCTTGAGGGCCAACCTGTTCAAAAAAGAGTGAGTCAATGATGACAACAGCCGTGATTCCACGCTATAGGGTGACACGTTCACCATACAGACGAACTTCATGTAGAGCGACTAGAGGTGAAGATCCCCACACTTGGCAATTTTGTGTGTTCACCTCACCCGTCAGAGAAAAAATGAGCTTCGTCTGTCCACAGGACGGTCCAGGGCCAGCCATCGTTAACTTCAGTCTTTACGAGAAAGCGGAGAGCGAAGTCCTGTGGTGCAAGCAGCTGTACGATATGGATCGTGTACTGATACCATTTGAGAATGGTTCGAAGCATCTTCCTTACAGTGGGCCACAGGATGTTCAGCTGTTGTGACAGCACGGGAACTGGGCGCAGCGTTGTCTGCCATAGCAACAGCGACTTCATCAACCACCTGTGGTGAAACCAGTCGTCGGTCTCTTCCCGGAACGACGCCCAGTTCTCCAGTTGATTCGGACCCTTCCGTAATCCTTTCAGCCGGCGATATTCTCGAAGTACATCTGCAGCATTACTGTTGTTTTGATAACAGAGCTTGAGCAATAATGCATTGCTCCATTTGTCCAAACTCATATTGATACGTCAACAAGTGCACTGCGATTAGTCAGGTGTGTGACACCATGAATCACGGTAACTGATCACACCTGGTGGCGCTGTGGCGCATGGAAATCATGCACCCCATACTCTGGACATTAATGCTACCAAGTTTGGTACTCGTACGGTAATTAGTTTCAGTGTTACAACGTGTTAAATAGGGAAATTTTAATTATAACCACCCGATATGTGAAATACTTTATAAAGCAGTCTCATTAAGAATGAAAATAGTCAAATGCGTAATTCTAACAATAAATATTTCATTTTAGTGGATTATTCTTAAAATACAGAATATAAATTCCTTCTAGCATGTTTCCTAGCTTTGAAATAAACGCACTGCATTTTAGTAAAACAATCTTTTCAAAACTGAGTGTGGCAGACAGGATATGTTTTGTAACCTCATAGTTACACTCGTATTTTAAATGGATTCTGTTCTTTTTTTAACTGAATTTTTCTGATTTTTATTACTTCCAAATTAATTCTGTTTTAAATAAGTTATCGACAATGATGCTGGCAGAAATATATAAATTTTAAGGGAATATAATGGTTTTGAACATTGCTACCAATTACATTGTCTACTTGAGTCAAAGGAAAATATTTTTGCTGTTTTAATTAATGATAACAGTTGCCAAAGTATAGTATTACTAATGTTGCTCATATTTGACTATGCATAGCATTGCTGTTGGCGTGTTATTAGCTTTTCAGTTAATTAATGTGAGTGTGAAATTACTGGTAACAAACAGAAGGGGAAAGATCCTATATGTTACGCCCATTGTGTAAGAGAACAGGCAACAGAATAGTGTTACAGTGGAAGAATTCTCTGGAAATGTTAGGCTGTGATTACATTGCCTCAAGATAATCTCGAACGAGAAAATGGCGCAGGGCTTAGAACACTAAACCCGCAGTGGGGAGAAGTGGTATTTAAAGTCCCGTCAGGCCATCCTTATTAATCAGTCCTTGGTTTCCAGTTATTCCTTACGGTTAATGTAGGGGTATTTCCTCTGAAAGCGACTTGTCCAGTTTTCTTCTCCGACCTTGTCTTGCGCAAGCGGAGCATCGTCCCTAATGGCCTCGTCATTGACGGGATTGAACCACTGTGTTACTTCCATTCTTCAAGACGATCTGTCCGATGATCGGATTCAGCGCAATGTGTCACAAATTGGGACCAATTTCCGCAAGGCGTTGAACGCACTTGTTCCGCGGGATACCCGGATGTACGCTTTTTAGGCTGACTGTTGTGAGAATCACTTGGGAACAGTGGAGGAAGACTCTCGCTAAGTACTTCTGATAACAAGTCTACTCGGAAGCTACAGGAGCAGAAGCTTTGTTGCGAATGGGAGCACATGAGGAGGAGCTGCTTTCGGGGAGGTGGTGGTTGTCTTCGGCGATTCTGGGAATTGTGTACGCGCCCCTCGCTCTCGGAGCATTGCTCTTAACAAGAATTATGGATGTGCGCAAGAACTCGGAAGCTAATTAGGCTGTTGCTACGGCACTCGACAGGAGGGCCGCTAAAATTTAACGTGGAAATGACGCAACAACTATGTTGTTGAGCTGTTGCATTTATGTCACAGAGTTGAATCTGTTTGAACGTCATGTCATATTGCCCAACAATGTAACTTAAAATACTCGTATTCCACTCTTAGTTAGTCCGGAACCGCGCGACTGCTACGGTCGCAGGTTCGAATCCTCCTGCCTCTGGCCTGGATGTGTGTAATGTCCTTAGGTTAGTTAGGTTTAAGTAGTTCTAAGTTCTAGGGGACTGATGACCTCCGATGTTAAGTCCCTTAGTTCTCAGAGCCATTTGAACCACTCTTAGTTTTGGTGAGGGGCATCCGATATTATATCAAATATCACGTATATGAAACTCTACTCAGGCACCATCTACTTGCTTCTGTATTGTACGTGAGTCAGATCCTAGTTAGATTTCAGTTTAGAATTCAGTACGTGGCTTGCAATTCGCTCTGGCTGCCGTTTTGGAAACAGACTCTATGGAATGCCTTCTCGAGAACCGACCAGCGTTGCCTCTGCAGCATGTCTGCCTCTAATGTGCAGCTGACGTAAGCAGACTTGTCACTCAGAGGAAATCCAGACCGGTTGCTTGTAAGGCCGCCATTTGCGAGAAGATGTCAAAATGCGTAACTGCACTACGAACATATTTGATTACTGCTCATTTCTGGTTTCACGATTTCACGTTTGTTTACCATAAAGCAGCTAAAGTTGCTAGTTGATTTCTGGCAATGACATCTCTCCATAATGAATTTGCCCTTGAGTATTCCAGCTCTTGGTTTTGCACCCTCTTGACGTCGATTCGTGTGCATTGACCCGTCGCTCGTCCTTCGTTTTTACACCTTTCAACATGGTGCGTTACTATCATTGTGAATCAGGCGATAATGTCTCAGTGCGAGGGGGGGGAGGGGAGATGTTTCATATCCAATTTATGTTTGGGTAGGAAGAAAATCAGTATGGTGTCAATCAATTCAGCCAATTGTCAGTGCATTCCAGTTTTATAAACGAGTAGAAGACAGTTTACAAATTGTTTTAAAGGAAAAAGATGTCAGCTAAATAGTCAGATAGCTCATACAGGTCCGGAAACAATAATAGATAAGGCATTCCTATAGATAAGGCATTCCTATAAGTAGCACAGCGCCTTTCAACGTCAGAAGCGACATAGCTGACTGGTCATGCGGAGTACGTGCATAGTTCCATATATCGAGGACTCTCTAAAAAACAAACGTTGCCCACTGCGGCCTTGTAGCACGTAGAGTTCCTGTTCACCTTTCTCTCGTGTGTAGGCCTGCTGTGAAGACGGTGGCATAGCATCCTCTGTCAGAACGAAGTATGCATTTTTCATGGGGATAATATTTCGCCGGTGTGGGATTGCCGCAAGTAACTCTTTATCAACCGTCTTCCTAATCGCTATATTTTTTACAGATTTTTACTAGCGTTTAAAAACCCCAGCGAGGGCACTATAGACGAGGCATTATTTCATCTGTCGAGTATAAGGGAAATAATCACTTTTTTTGTCTTCTGTAGGAAGTATATCAGCATTTGATGCCCACATTTAGAGAGGAAAAAAAACGCAGAATGCCGAGGTTAGGATGTGATTGAATGATCTAGTAGTTGTTTTACTGACCTTACTGCTAGACAAATTTCTTTTTACGGATTCCACTGACTACTACTGGACAAATTTCTTTTCAGAGATAAAAACTCTCGCTGAGCGTACAGCACAATATTGTCCTCATTGTTCTTCATCATAGCCGGAACAGCGCCTTGCTTTGTCCTGTCTATTACGCGTGGCGAAATGGTGCCTGTAGAACCCAGTTTAGTTAGGCCACTCTGTAACAGAAGAGAACAGGGCGTCGGCTGCGCGTATAACAAGCTGAAAATCACTTGTTGTGTCATATGACTGTGCTCACTTACCGGTATGGAGAGTAATCAACGTTTGCAGTTAGGTTAGCTGGAAGAGACTGGATCACTTGCTTAATGTCTCCACAGATATCTGGAATAGGACTGACCGGGTGCTTCTGTCATCAGTTATTAGCCGGCCGCAGTGACCGAGCGGTTCTAGGCGCTTCAGTCCGGAACCGCGGAACTGCTACGGTCGCTGGTTCGAATCCTGCCTCGGGCATGCATGTGTGTAATGTCCTTCGGTTAGTTAGGTTTAAGTAGTTCTAAGTCTAGGGGACTGATGACCTCAGATGTTGTCCCATAGTGCTCAGAGCCATTTGAACCATCAGTTATTGAATACGAGGATGGGAGTGGCATCAAAATGTTAGTGAGATTAAGATCGAGGAAATTATCCATGGAAGAACCTAGAGTTTTACCGCTCTCCTCCAGGTAGTTACAGAATAACTGAGCGCAACAGGGTTCGATGGACTGCTGTGTAGGAGGAGTCTGGTGCTTCATTATCTCTTTGCATGTTGAGCTAGTTTAACTATGGCTTGCAATTATTCACGCTCCTTTGTAATTGCCGTTCGTTGTATGTCAGTTGTATATGGTGATCTACAGATTCTATAGCAGTTATTCACGGTGGAGCCATTAATCTACAAATGATGTACTTTCTGCAAAGAAATGGAAAAGCTAACAAATTTCTCCGTTTCATAAATACTGTTTCCATTGGGCCGAAAGTCAACGATCATGCGTTCTTGCATTTCGTATGTATCACTTCGTTTACATTTGACAGCAGGAAGCAGCATCCGGCATGAGTATTCTTCCGGCAGATGACAATATAGGCTTATTGCTGTTAAGGAGATGGAAATACGTGTTAGGCTCCATGTTGGGCGCCAGTGTATGTATAGATGTATTCTGTTAAGCTCCCACGTTTGTGAAACATATTTAATGTTGATAAGATTTATTAATAATAACATACCACTTGACTACATCAATTGCGTTCGTAAATTGAGGTATTTGGTACTCCAGCTGCAGGAATTAATATTAACCTCAGTCTCTTTTTTCCGGATGATGCAGTTATCTTTAATGGAGTGCTATATGAGAGAGACTGAATAAATATTCAGTCCGATCTTGATAAGATTTCAAAGTAGTGCAAAGATTGGCAACCCGCATCAATTGTTTAGAAAAATAAAGCTGTTCATTTCACAGAATGAAAAAACGTAGTATCTTATGACTATAATACAATGAGTCACAGCTGGAATCAACAAACTCATGCGAATATCTGATTGTAACACTTTTTAGGGATATGGAATGGAATGATGACATTGCCTCAGTCGTGAGTAAAGCAGGTGGTAGGCTTCGTTTTACTGGCAGTCGGTCTTCAGAGTAGATTGCATACAAATCACTAGTGCGACCCATCCTAGAATACTGCTGAAGTGTGAGCGACCCATACCAAATAGGAGTGACAGAGTATACTGAACGTATACATGAGTGCAGCACGAATGAGCACAGGTTTGTTTGACACATGGGAGAGTGTCACCGAGATGCCGAAGAAACTGAACTGGTAGACTTCTGAAGACAGACGTAAACTACCTCGAGAAAGAATACTTACAAAGTTTCGAGTACCAGCTTTAAATGATGACTAGGAATACACTAAAATCCTCTATGTATCTCTCACATAGGGATGGTGATGACAAGATTAGATAAATTACTGTGCGCACATAGGCATTCAAACTGTCATTCTCCCGCGCTCCACACGTGAATGGAACGGGAAGAAATCGTAACAGTGTGACGTGCCTTCTGCCATGCACTTCATCCTTGTTTGCAGAGTATAGACGTGTATGTAGAATGTAAAAAGGGTATATGACAGTAGTATGCATATAATGTTGATTGACCTACAGATAATTAATAATTAATTTCTGTTATCTTTTACAAAGTAAGATTGCAAAACAATTAATGTATTTCAGTCTCTACTAGTAAAATAAGAAAATCATAAACATGTCCGTTATGTTAATGAAAATCTTCAGGGGCCGTTTCCGAGATTTTCAGTTATTGTCACTCTGAGATAAAGCAATATTTGCAGGCTGACTTTGATGGGAGTGCTTAAGCGCATGTCATTTACCAGGCGGTGTTTGGCAGAGAGCTGAAGTGAGACTGGTGGCTGTGCGCACTTGTCGGCATTCTCGGGTAACAGCAGCTCTTGAGCATTTTACGGCTGCGGCCTGTGTTGAACGATGGTAGGACGGGTACCGGTTACCACACTCACTACAATTCCTTCGTTATCGCGAGCTGTGCTTTCTCCTATGTATCCAAGCCTCAAGTTTAGCCTACATGTACATTTATATGCATACTCTGTAATTCACGCGCAAGTAGTTGGTTGAGGATTCGTAGAACCGCTTACAGACTATTTCTGAACCTTTCCACTCTCGAATAGTACGTGGGAAAACCATAAATCGTGTCTTGTAACGATGCCGTAGCGTACAGCAGTACTCCAGAAAAAGACGGACAAACGTAGTAGTGTAGGCTGTCTGTCTAGCAGATTTGTTGCATCTTCTAAGGGTTCTTCCAATAACACGCAGTCTTTGGTTCGTCTTGAGCTAAACATTTCCTATATTGCAGCCCATTTGCCAGATGTCGGGCATAACGGAAAGGTCTCGGGATCACCTCTCAACGATGTGTAGATTTGTGTAGATTCGACGGGAGCGACACGTCGTTCAATTCCACGTTAAACCATAGGTCCTGTTCCCTGGTAGGAGTAATGAGGTATGTTGGGGACACGCAGTTGAGAGGGGTGGGTGGGTGTGGGTTCCGGCTTCGATCCCACGCTGCGGCGGCTATTGCCAGCTGTATCCCGGGCCATCTGGCCAATAGAAACTGAGTCTCCAACAGTTACAAAATCACTTGAGAATTTCGTAGAGGGCTGAAACTAGTTGTGAACTAATAAAATTAATACGGCAAAAGTAGAAAATGCAACCTTTTTTCATAATTTCGGGAATGGTTATTCCATTTGAAGATGTGCTGTAAATGGTGCCGGAATGATGCGGCAAGATATTGTGTGTGTGTGTGTGTGTGTGTGTGTGTGTGTGTGTGTGTGGTGGAGTGTTGACAGGTATGTGAACAATTTATCAAAGACAAATTTATAAGCAGCCAATATCCGGAGGTGGCAGGAGTGGCACAGTATCCGAGAGCAACTAACCGTGCGATCCAACACTAAGATAAATAGAAATTTGTGCTCAAAGCTGCTACGTTACTAATTTTAATTTACATCTAGACATTGGAAACATATCCGTTTAAATGTGTGACCGGCCTGAAAACGTGACACGCATGTTTAATTGGCTCCTCCTTCAAGCTGAATTGAAGTTGGTGACTTTGTTAAGAATTTTGCAAATACTACATGTCTGAATGTGGATTTTCTGTTAAAAAGTGGTATTAAAAAAATGGTTCAAATGGCTCTGAGCACTATGGGACTTAACTTCTGTGGTCATCAGTCCCCTAGAACTTAGAACTACTTAAACCTAACTAACCTAGGGACATCACACACATCCATGCCCGAGGCAGGATTCGAACCTGCGACCGGAGCGGTCGCGCGGTTCTAGACTGCAGCGCCTAGAACCGCTCGGCCACCCCGGCCGGCGTGGTATTTTCCAAATGGAATGAATAATGTTTTAATCTTATTCTTAGTGTGGGACAGTAAAATATACACTCCTGGAAATTGAAATAAGAACACCGTGAATTCATTGTCCCAGGAAGGGGAAACTTTATTGACACATTCCTGGGGTCAGATACATCACACGATCACACTGACAGAACCACAGGCACATAGACACAGGCAACAGAGCATGCACAATGTCGGCACTAGTACAGTGTATATCCACCTTTCGCAGCAATGCAGGCTGCTATTCTCCCATGGAGACGATCGTAGAGATGCTGGATGTAGTCCTGTGGAACGGCTTGCCATGCCATTTCCACCTGGCGCCTCAGTTGGACCAGCGTTCGTGCTGGACGTGCAGACCGCGTGAGACGACGCTTCATCCAGTCCCAAACATGCTCAATGGGGGACAGATCCGGAGATCTTGCTGGCCAGGGTAGTTGACTTACACCTTCTAGAGCACGTTGGGTGGCACGGGATACATGCGGACGTGCATTGTCCTGTTGGAACAGCAAGTTCCCTTGCCGGTCTAGGAATGGTAGAACGATGGGTTCGATGACGGTTTGGATGTACCGTGCACTATTCAGTGTCACCTCGACGATCACCAGTGGTGTACGGCCAGTGTAGGAGATCGCTCCCCACACCATGATGCCGGGTGTTGGCCCTGTGTGCCTCGGTTGTATGCAGTCCTGATTGTGGCGCTCACCTGCACGGCGCCAAACACGCATACGACCATCATTGGCACGAAGGCAGAAGCGACTCTCATCGCTGAAGACGACACGTCTCCATTCGTCCCTCCATTCACGCCTGTCGCGACACCACTGGAGGCGGGCTGCACGATGTTGGGGCGTGAGCGGAAGACGGCCTAACGGTGTGCGGGGCCGTAGCCCAGCTTCATGGAGACGGTTGCGAATGGTCCTCGCCGATACCCCAGGAGCAACAGTGTCCCTAATTTGCTGGGAAGTGGCGGTGCGGTCCCCTACGGCACTGCGTAGGATCCTACGGTCTTGGCGTGCATCCGTGCGTCGCTGCGGTCCGGTCCCAGGTCGACGGGCACGTGCACCTTCCGCCGACCACTGGCGACAACATCGATGTACTGTGGAGACCTCACGCCCCACGTGTTGATCAATTCGGCGGTACGTCCACCCGGCCTCCCCCATGCCCACTATACGCCCTCGCTCAAAGTCCGTCAACTGCACATACGGTTCACGTCCACGCTGTCGCGGCATGCTACCAGTGTTAAAGACTGCGATGGAGCTCTGTATGCCACGGCAAACTGGCTGACACTGACGGCGGCGGTGCACAAATGCTGCGCAGCTAGCGCCATTCGACGGCCAACACCGCGGTTCCTGGTGTGTCCGCTGTGCCGCGCGTGTGATCTTTGCTTGTACAGCCCTCTCGCAGTGTCCAGAGCAAGTATGGTGGGTCTGACACACCGGTGTCAATGTGTTCTTTTTTCCATTTCCAGGAGTGTATTTTTATGAAATTCATAACACACTATTAATATCCACATAACTTTCTGAGTAGTAGAGCTGGATGAGCGTAATTTCAACACCAGTTGGATGTGCCAAATCAGTGCTCGCGCCTCGGCGACCCTACGTTAGGGGCGTCTTTAGCGTGTAGTGATCGTGGCAGCACGTCGCTATTTCCCGACTTCCTTCGGGGGATGATAAGTGGTGCAATACGCATAGCTCATAGCATGTCGGAGATAACACAGGAATTCAGTTTCCCATGTCGTCATTGTTTAGGGTGATTTTCAGTATCTTATAGACAGTGTTTCTACGCGCATAAACCGATTCACATTATGACCACAAATGTACAGCAAAGTCATCACATCGCCTACGCGGAGCCTTCCGAGCCAACGACGATCTACTGTAAGGGAGGTCACCGCCGATTTGAGTGCTGGGCGCCAGAAACCCATTTGCACCAAGACTGTAAGGAGACACATACAGTGCTTCCCGGGTCTTTTGTCGGCTCAGTATGCCGACTGTTCATAAATTAGTTAACAAAGTAAGCTTTAATTGTGAAAAGGCTAAACGACTTACAGAAATGTTTGATAAGCACTGACTGCAATATATCTTCAAATTTTATTCCTGCCATACATCGCGTGTTCCATAGTTCCCGCTAGGTGGCTTGTGCGAATGAGTTATTCCAAAAGTCGTCATGGAGACATATAACAGCGCAGTGTTGCTTACGGTTTCATGAATCCAAATCAGAGACAGTTCAGGACTAAATATTGGAAACCACCACCTCAAAGACAAACCGTTATTAATTGGTACAATCGTTTCACGCAAATCGACTGTGTATCACATAGGACACTGGGTCAGTGTCTGATGCAGCAATTGAACAAGTTCGGCAGTCTTACTTTCTACACTGTAAGACTAGGCATATTCAATTCTGAGCCGGTGCGTCTCCTTGATTTATCTGGACTACGAATGTAAGACTGCTGAACTTGTTCAACTGCTGTGACAGAGACAGCTAGCCGAACCTGACCTGGTGTCTATGTGGTATACAGCCATTTTCAGTGAAACCATTGTACATATTAATAGCAGTTTGTCTTTGAGTTGATTGCTTTCGATATTTAGTCTTGTATTGTCTCAGGACTATAGTAGCAGATTTGGATTCATTAAACCATAAACAACAGTGCACACTCAGCCTCGTTACACGACTCCATGATGACTGTTGGAATAACTGATTCGTGCATGCAACCTAGCGGGAACGTCGGGAACTCAGTATTAAACGGAAATAATTCCGTGCTGTATCAAACATTTCTGTAAGTTGTCTACATTTTTCACAGTTAAAGGTTATTTTTGTGTGAACTAAAGGGAAGGCTATGGAGATGTCGCTAAGACTACTCAGCTCTTTCCGTAAAAATATGATGTTTTGAATTCTCTGTTCTAGCTTTGTTTGTGTCTTTGGGTGTCGGTTTCGTTTTGAGAGAAACTCTCTCGCAGTACCTGGAAGAAAACTGCGCCCTGTTGCCAGAAACGGCTTGCAGTCGTACCCGTAAAATGTGGAGCTAACGCCATAAACAGCGCGTTCTTTAGTGCGGGATGCGTAAAGGCGACGTTGGCAGCGTGGCGGCGAGCTTCCAGCCACTGTGCGCAGCGGCGCGTGACGTCAGCAGGAGACGGCTTACGGCGTTGAGTCAGAAGGCGCGGCGGCGTAAACGAAGCGGCGTGTCACCTTCAGGCCGCAGGTGCCGCCACAGCTTCCGGGAACTCGCCGGCCGCGAGTCTGCTGTCTGGCGAGCCGAGGCCGCGGCGCTGCGCTCGGGCGGGGGCGCCCCGCCAGCCAGCGCCAACAAACAGCCCGTGTTAGGCGAGCGACTTTCTGCTCGAAATAGCCTACTCGTGGCGAGTGCGTGTAAATCAGCCACCAGCCACGAAGCGAGTGTGTAAGTGACGTCAGTGACCAACTGACTGTGCCGAGTGTAGAGTTACAAAATTCTGAGCATGCTGCAGATTCCGCATACGCAGGAGCGAGGGACTTTAGCTTCATCTCCTAACAATCGAAGTTGATCAGTTTTTGCTGCGTTCACTCATTTTGTAGTAATGGATTTTGTCTCTTGTAGAAATTTATTTTATTGTTTTGTTTTCGTGACACCTTGCAAAGGTTGCACAAGGACTCGATATTTTTCCTATTAGTGTTCACACGCACAAGAGAGACCAAATATCTGAAAGAAAAAAGGTACCTGTATTCAGGTTTTACAATGACTGGACAAACCAAAAGCCAGCACTGTCCATAAATAAGAACGTAAAATGAAAAACACCTTTTATTAAACTTGTTGCACAAGTAAAAAATGCCGAACTTTTGCACAGTGCACAGTCGGGCCGAATGCACCCCTGAAAAGGCGTGACTGAGGAGTACGATTTCAAATTGCATTGGTGCATGCCAGTATTCGTCGTGGCACAAGTTAATCAAGGCACTGTTGGTCAAGATTGTCCCACTCCTCAACGGCGATTCGGCGTAGATCCCTCAAACGTGGTTGGTGGGTCACGTCGTCCATAAACAGCCCTTTTCAATTTATCTCAGGCATGTTCGATAGGGTTCATGTCTGAAGAACATGCTGACCATTCTAGTCGAGCAATGTCGTTATCCTGAAGGACGTCTTCCACAAGCTGTGCACGATGGGGACGCTAATTGTGGTCCATGAAGACGAATGCCTCGCCTATTTGCTGCCGATATGGTTGCACTACCGGTCGGAGGATGGCATTCACGTATCGTACAGCCGTTACGGCGCCTTCCATGACCACCAGCGGCGTACGTCGGCCCCACATAATGCCACCCCAAAACACCAGGGAACCTCCACCTTTGCTGAACTCGCTGGACATTGTGTCTAAGGCGTTCAGCCTGACCGAGTTACCTCTAAACACGCCTCCGATGATTGTCTGGTCGAAGGCATATGCGACACTGGTCACTGAAGAGAACATGATGCTATTCCTGAGCGGTCCATTCGGCATGTTGTTGGGCCCATCTGTACCGCACTGCATGTTGTCGTGCTTGCAAAGATGGACGTCGGGGGTGAAGTTGCGCATCATACACCCTATTGCGCACAGTTTGAGTAGTAACACGACGTCCTGTGGCTGCAAGAAAAGAATTATTCAACATGGTGGCGTTGTTCTCAGGGTTCCTCCGAGCCATAATCCATAGGTAGTGGCCATCCACTGCAGTAGTAGCCCTTGGGCGGCCAGAACGAGGCATATCATCGACAGTTCTGTCTCTCTGTATCTCCTCCATGTCCGAACAACATCGTTTTGGTTCACTCCGAGACGCCTGGACACTTCTCTTGTTGAGAGCCCTTCCTGGCACAAAGTAACAATGCGGACGCCATCGAACCGCGGTATTGACCGTCTAGGCATGATTGAACTACAGACTACACGAGCCGTGTACCTCCTTCGTGGTTGAATGACCGGAACTAATCGGCTGTCGGTCTCCCTCCGTCTAGTAGGCGCTGCTCATACGTGGTGGTTGTTTACATCTTTGGGAGGTTTAGTGTCATCTCTAAACAAAGGGACTGCGTCCGTGATACAATATACACAGTGAACGTCTTATCTTCAGAAGTTCTGGGAACCGGGGTGATGAAAATTTTTTTGATGTGTGTATATAAAGGATTATTGTTTTTAACGTTTAAAAACACCCGAGGCGACGTAGACGCCACTGCGCAAGTTATTTAATATGAGACACATGGGGTCGCAAATGTCGGGAAATGCCAAGGCATTGCTTCACAACGATGGAAATTTCGAACACGATTTGTAAACGTGTTCTGTTGTAAACGTAGAAGTTATAACATTACTGTCCTTTTTGTAACCAAGCAAAAGCTGTTCTTATTTTGTGTTTCTTTCCTTTTGTCACTTATTTCTTGTTTACAGGCATTATTTAGTAAAGAAAATGTAGGTCATTTCCCAGTAACAACGAAATTCGGAAGCTTAAACTGATATACTTGTGACGCAATTCGATAGGTTGTTTTGTATTGTATTTTGCAATCAACCAGCGGAGAACACGAGACCTGTAAATGAAATAATAAATCTTACCTCAGTGTAAACATATAACTATCCAATGCAAAAAAAAAAACAACACTGCCTGCCAGAAGCAAGACTCGAACCCTGAGCCCCAGGCGCTAAAATTGCGTGCTTAGGCCCGGAACCACACCAACGCGAATACTTAGGTTGGGATGGTCAGCTGCGACAGACTGCTGCCCGTGTGGCAACGTACGTAATCTGGCGATGTCACATCTTCAACATCTTTGTGTCATCCACTTTTGTGTTGTTTCTGACGTTTGTGCCTCCAAGTGTCTATTATTAAATTAATCGTCTCAGCGTCATCTACGTCGCTTCGGGGTTTTTTAAACATTAATAATAACCACCCTGCATGTTGGAAACAGTGACGGTTGTATTACGCTTCCTTGTGATACTTACTAAATTATCTTTACATCTGCCAATTTTGTTCCGTTAACAGTGACACGTTGCGTTCTCTCTGTAAGAAAGTTCTGAATTCGTTTACAAAGCTAAGCAGATACTCTGTTATCATTTTTTTTCTGTAAACAACAGTGCGTTAATCATCTTGGGGTTGAAGCTATGCTCTCCGTGTATGCTTTAACATTATATATGTTTTTGCATGGGGTCCGCCTTTAGCAAAACACAATTTTGTTTTTTATCCCAAATATGTTTCACTGCTGTTGCAGCATCATCAGTGGGTGTTTATTTTATGTCTGTTAAACTTAAGGAATGGCTCAAATGGCTCTGAGCACTATGGGACTTAACTTCTGGGGTCATCAGTCCCCTAGAACTTAGAACTAGTTAAACCTAACTAACCTAAGGACATCACACACATCCATGCCCGAGGCAGGATTCGAACCTGCGACCGTAGCCGTCGCGCAGCTCCAGACTGTAGCGCCTAGAACCGCTCGGCCACTCCAGCCGGCTTAAGGAACGTTCTTTACTAAAAATGGTTCAAATTGCTCTGAGCACTATGGGACTCAACATCTATGGTCATAAGTCCCCTAGAACTTTGAACTACTTAAACCTAACTAACCTAAGGACATCACACAACACCCAGTCATCACGAGGCAGAGAAAATGTTCTTTACTGTTTGTCTACATGTAAATATTAGTTTTTAATATTGTGATTATAGATTTTCGAAGAAATATAATATTATGAATTCATATATTTTTACCACATGGTGTGGTTTTCCTAATGTGCTATGTTTTTACAGTTTTTCAGTTTCAGTTTTCACAGTTTCTCATCTCTCTTTACATTATGTTTCACTTAGGTTTTCTGTTTTCCTTATCTTCTTCACTGTGACGTTTTATATATTGAGCTGTCACTGCTGTTTCACTGTTTACCAGCTGTAAAAACAAGATGGCGGTCAGAGGAACAGTTGAAGGTGTAAGAACAAGATGGTTGACAGTGGAACAGTTGAAGGTGTTCTGGCAGTTGTTCTGAATCTTTCAGAAGTGTCTGCGCATTTTTTGTTGTGTGTGAGAGAGAGAGAGAGAGAGAGAGAGTAGATAGGTTTGAGGACAGTAACCAGTGAAACAATGGCAGTGACAGCTCAGTATATAACACGTCACAGTGAAGATGAGGAAAACTGAAAACGTAAGTGAAACATAATGTAAGTAGACACAAACACACACACACACACACCCTTCCACATAGAATTAATTAATTTCAGGCATAGCCAACACAGGTCCCTGAACGTAATAATTTGTCTACATTAAGTTGTATATTATTGCAGATGACAAACTGTGAAAGAAATCAGTCACTGTAAAAACATAACACATCAGGAAAATCACCCCGTGTGGTGAAAAGGTACGAATTCATAATGTTATGTGTTTCTTCGAAAATCACTATTTTAAAAACTAATATTTACATGTATAAAAACAATAAAGAATATTATTTATGTTTAACAGCCATAAAATAAAAGCCCACTGTTGATGCTGCAACTGCAGTGAAACATATTTGGGATAAAAAACAAAATTGTGTTTTGCTAAAGGCAGACCCCATCCAAAAACATACGAACAGTGCGTTACGTCGATGTCAGGAGGCGAGGGACAGCACTGAGCATCGGTGCGACCCCTTTTCGCAGCTCCAACATAAGCAGTGGCCCGGTCCGCGGCTGCGCGCTGAGCCGGCAACGCCGCCCGCCGGCTGCTGCCGCTGCCGCCGCCGCCGCCGCGGCTGTCCTTGGCGAGCAGGCCAGGCAGCAGGCAGACCCAGAGCCGCGCTGGCGGGCAGCCGTCCCTTGTTGCGGCCGCGCCGCGCAGGCTGCTCTGCCCTACCTCACACGCGCGCCGCCCGTGCTCCTGCCCGCTCACGTGATTAAGCACCCCGCCCTGCCCACCGGCTGTATCCCTGCACTGAAAACTAGCCGAATGTCGTTGTCAATATCTCCATCGCTGCCGTGTCACAAGAATCCATAAAATATCGTGGAACTAGTAGCATCGGAATAGTCATATTGGTTGATATTCCTTATCACGAGATCCAGAAGGCAGTAGATTCCGGCACCTAGGTTGATACCGTATAGACTACCTTGAGTGCAGGATGGTGTTCGATACAGCTCGGCACTGTCGCGTAATGAACTAAATATATCCGTACATGATATCAGACCAGCTTTATGACTGCATTGAAGAATCCAGAACAGTTATAACACAGAATGAGATTTTCACTCTGCAGCGGAGTGTGCGCTGATTTGAAACTTCCTGGCAGATTAAAACTGTGTGCCCGACTGGGACTCGAACTCGGGACCTTTGCCCTTCGCGGGCAAGTGCTCTACCATCTGAGCTACCGAAGCACGACTCACGCCCGGTACTCACAGCTGTACTTCTGTCAGTAGGAGACGAGATGCTGACAGAAGTAAAGCTGTGAGTACCGGGCGTGAGTCGTGCTTCGGTAGCTCAGATGGTAGAGCACTTGCCCGCGAAAGGCAAAGGTCCCGAGTTCGAGTCCCGGTCGGGCACACAGTTTTAATCTGCCTGGAAGTTTCAGTTATAACACAGTTTGTCTTTCTCAACGGAGAAAAGTATTTAGATGTAAAAGTAACTTCCGGCGTGCCCCAAGGGATTGCTATAGGGCCCACTAATGATCATAATATTCAGGGTGACCTAGGAGTACTGGCAGTATCAGAGATATCCGAACCAAAACAAATGTACAACAGTTAGTAAACCTGCTGTGTATATGCAGACTTAAGCTACAAGTGAAAATGTGAACCAAGGCCAGGATGCGAACCCATGTCTCCTGCTCAATAGCAGACTTGCTAACCACTAATGGCTGGGCTGAGGCGTGAATGGGTATTTGGACTGAGGAGGGAGGCGTGCTAGTGTAGTCTGTGCAGTTGTGCAAAGACACTGTGGCAGAGTGGCGTAATGGTTAGTGGGGATAGATGTTTGAGACTTGAAACGGTCTTTGGAACCATATAGTTCATTTGATTACAACATTCGTTTTACACAGTAGCCATTGAAAAATACGACTTTTCGAATACATTCAGCTCCAAGCATTTCGGATACGTCACATTAGAGTTGCTGTACAGTTCACAAGTGTTCGAATTTCCCAGCCTAAACTTCCAGTGCATTTTGCACTCTTGGGAGAACGTGCCGTGTTGTGCCCCACTAGCTCAGAAACAAATGTACATTAATTGTGTTCTATTTCGGAAAACATTCGGAATAAGACAAGCGTCCATATGAATTTTTTTGCTTCAGATGACTGTTCCTGTCATATCCCTGAATATTAAGCACTCCCCCTGGGACATACTGTATATAAATGCCCTGATGGGTAACGCAGGAAGCTGCATCAGGCTGCCTACGAGTAACAGAGAAGTCACAGTGCTAGAAAATTCTAGCGATGTCCGGGAAGATTTCCAGAACATCGAAGGTTGGTATTGGCACTGGCTTTTAATCTTCGTCATAAACAAATCTACCGGATTGTGTATAAATAGGTAGAAAGACGTGTTGATGTATGATCACTCGATTGTCGAACAATCACTGGAAGCTGGCACATTCGCCAAATATCTGTGAGTATGCGCAGTATAAAGTGGAACGACCACGTAAAACAGATTGCAGGAAAGACTGATGCCAGACTGATTCGGGAAGTGTATTACAAGCAAGAAGGATTTGCTCGTGAGTCTTGGGCCCAAAAGCAGTGACAGACGTAGATATACAGGTGTCGTGCATCACAAAGTGGTTTACTGTGAAATTTCCATTAGTGTACTTCCCTACGTATATCTCGTAAAAAGACCATCAAATTAATATCAGAGAAACTCGAACACAGGCGGAGGCTTACCAACAGTAACAATCCTTTCCGCTGATAGACAAAGAACCTTCCGCCACACGCCTTATTGTAATTTCAGTGTTATTAGTTATCATTTAAAATTCAAGCAGCCACTGAATAAACCAAGTTTTGGTATTTTTTTAAAATTTTGTTAACCTTAAAAAGACCAAGAGGTTCCACCAAAGTACCAAGGTTCTCAAAGCGTTCTTTCAGATAAAAGTGTGGGAACTGCTGCCAGATGGCGAATGGTAGAGCATAGATGTAGATATAGTTAGCACAGTGCAAATTCAGAATGAAAAGGGGAGTCAGGTAAGATGGCATACTATCAGAAAATCTGCAAATTTGTTCTCAGCCGCCCTAGAAGAACATTACACATCGCTAAATTGGGAAAAAAATATATACTATCGTAAACACTTAGATTTTCTAGTGACGTTTTACTGTTCGCTTCGAGTGATCACGAACGGAAGAACTTAAAACAACAAGTTTGAAAGTAGGCCTGAAAGTCAATCACAACTAAAATGATGTATAACCAAAAAACAGAAAAGAGAACGGTTCTAATTAACACTTAAAGTCATAGAACGATTTGATGTGACTGATATTCAGGGCACTGGAAGACAAAGGCTGAAAAAAAAAACAGGAGAGTAAAAATGATGTGGACTGTTTTTCATACACTAACAAGTAAGTACAGTTTTGTGTATTCCAGTTTCGATTGAATAGCAGCGGCGCATGAATTTTTCTTGTGGAAACCATTCAGAAACTGAAAGTTGTTCAGTGAGCAACGGAGAGGTGCACATCGTGAATTGTTAATTGGTACAGGAACGCAATCAAATGGATCAGAAAAATAATTGCAAGTTTCGACGAAATTATGGCTGTGTTGATAGGGAAATGGAGGTGGGTGTGAATGTAGCCGGGGAACAAGGAACTTATTTTTTGAATTCCAAGAAATAAGATAAGACAAGGGAGATGATATAATGGAAGGTTGGTATATGATAGCGATTCTCACCCTGTGGGTGCACCCCGCTGGAGGCCGCGAGCTTATCGAAAAGACAAAAATATGAATTAAAAAACGAATTAATTTACTGAAAGCAAAAGCAAAATACTTACTGATATAATAAAAAATTGAAATTAACTTTACTCTGTTATAATGCTATTGCAAATTGGACTCGATCAGTACTGCACAATGCATTTAATAATTAACTTTTCAGTACTACCTTAAATCAAATTTAGTAATTACTGGAGGCTCCCTTGGAATTGGCTTTCAGAGCAAAGTTTTTCAAAGAAGAGGTTAATATTAGAAGCTCTAAGTTCTTTTTCTATGTTTAGCTGATATCTTTGTTTTGTGCTCAAAGCAACCAACGCAGAAAATCCAATTTCGCAAAGATAGGATGTTGAAAATAGTTATAGTATGCGAATCGCTCGTTTTCGGTGCAGGAAACTCACCATCCACCCCTGTTCAAAATTCAGAAAGCGATTTATTACTAAATTGTCTTTTGATTTCGCCACTTGCCGTGAAATCTATCAAGATCTCTTCTTCTGCCTTTGAGAAATCTCCGGACGTATTTTCGCTTGCTACTCATAGCCATCGTTTCTGGTTTTGTCAATGTGGCGGATCGCTGTTGCGAAATAGCAGTAAATTTATTTATTCTTGGTAATTTGTAACGTTTTTAACTTTGCAGCATTAGCGTCAAAATATATATTGTTATCGTATGAGGAAAATGGGGGTTGGGGCAGTTAAAATTATGATTGAAAATTGACGCGCGAGTACTGAAAGATTGAGAAACGTTGTGATACTGTTAAACATGCAGCAACAAGGATGGATGCACTGTTTTTAATGACACGTTCACCTCACTATTTTTATATCAGCGTTACTGTAATGGCAGCACAACATAATCACATAACATTAGCAGCTCTATTGATGTTTCGGCTGTCAAAGAAATAGAGCTGGTAATATTTATACCACTGAATTGGATGTTGTATTTCGACAAAACAGAATTGCAAGTGAAGATGCGGGGTCTGCTGAGAGATGATAATAGGGAAAAGTGGAATACTTGGGTTTTTAAAAAGTAGGAAAGGGCTCTGCAGAAAAATTACTATTGAGGTATTGAGTGTTGGATAGTAGTGAAAATTCAGGCTCTCTTCATTAGAAGGAGAAGCGCCACCAAAAAAGAAGAAGAAGAAGAAGAAGAAGAAGAAGAAGATTAGGGTTTAACGGCATTAACCGTCCCATAGACAACGAACAATAGGTTAGTAGAGATCACGGAAAACCTCGGCTTCTGCCTGGTTGGGACGAGAAATCGGCCGTCTTCTATGCTAAGGAACTGTCCCGGCAGTACGCTATACGATGTATGGGAATCACGGGAAACAATCTGGGTGGCGGGCGGGGTTGTCAACACTATCCTCCATATTATATGTTCAGTGCCTGAAACTCTTGCGATATGCTGCTCGCTAGAAGCTACAGAGATGCTAAATTTTTGTCAGAGCATAATTCACTTTCACCTGCAGAACTGTACGGAATGGGAATTCGTGAGGAGCATAGCATGAAATGCAGAAAATATCCTTATAAAGCATCGTTATTGTCACTTGATAAGACATCGAAATGGACTAAAAACGCAGTTATTAATACCTCAGAGCGTTATTAAGCTTTTTAAAGGTAGTTTCATTTTTATTTCGTGTCTCATACATAGTTCGGTTTCGCTTGTTCGTGCCCATCCAAGGCGGAATATAGAAGAGAGAAAGAACAGAAGAGATCTCGAGGGTTCCGTCCAACGAAATCCAGTAAGTTACGTTCAGTCTTGGAGATTATCTGTGGAAACTTTTGTCGCGGCAACATTTCCCCTTGCGTCAGGGTTTTATCTGAGGCTCTTAAGTTGATTGCCTTCTGGAGTTTCGTAGTTGATCTCCTGGCTTCAGCTCCGATATTTTGATCATGGGTCGTCGGCCGGAATGTCGCAGATCTGTCTCGTCTTTATGTAATCGAATTCCCGGCGCCGAGGAAGAAAAAACTGAGTTGAAAGATAACGTGGTGTAGCAACTTCGCATTTTATGTGAAGGACTCAATGTTAGTACTCCAAACAGTATGTTAAATATATGGTCATAGTCATGGATTACTGAAACCAGCGCGGTAGGCTCGCTATTAATCATTTCATGCCGTTGAAGTAACTAGCTAATTACAAGTAACATGGATGTAATACGGAAATTGTGTGAACTGTAACTAAGGAGTAGCAGTGTTGAGAGGGGTTCTATCATGCCTGATTTCATCTACTGTTAAAAGAAATCCTAAATAAGCGCAAGAATTATGTAGCTATTGCTGACTTCAATAAAAACGGCAGAAATCAGTTATATATCGAAAATAAAAGAAGATACAGGTGAACAGAACCGACTGCTACGTCACATTTTAGGTGCTGTGAGATTAGGGGGTGTCCAAACCTCGGCCCGAAGTCCGCGTGCGGTCTAAAAGGTGTATCAAAGCGGACCAAGTTTACACGATCGATAAAAAGAAGAAAAAATCCGTTTATATAAAATTGGTGTAAATTTTAAATTGAATATTTTCGATACGAATCTCCAGCTACTCGATGCTATTCTCTCATTGGTCCGTCAAAAATACTCATCTTTCTCCAATGTGGCCCATGTAAGCTAAAAGGTTGGACAGCCCTGTTATAGACTGTGATCAGTGCACAGGGATCCTGATAGTAGTGTGAATGAAGTCTTCGTGTGTGAATCTTCCGCGTGGTGCTCTCGAGACCAAACACTTGAAATCTCGTTTAAGATTTAAGAATGCTGCAGACTGATAGTGCGTAAGATTGTCCTTCTTACGCTAGTTAGTAATCTACGACTTAAGTCAATCACCCGACATCGCGCACTACTTAGAAAGCGACATGAACGAAAAGTTCTGAAATCCTGTGGTCTAATTCCCCTTGACAAATTTTGAAATATTTTAGTGTTGCTTGCTGTAAAAGGAAGCTAATGGGGGAAAGATTGTATGCACGAAAGATTCATTTGTTTGAAGCGATGCAGCAGGTGATGCATCTGGACCATCGTTAGAGCAACATGCGAACTGACTTCTCATTTCGGTGGGCATGATTAGTGATTATAAGATAAAGGGAGGTATTTTCCTGATACAGGTAATTCCGTGTACTGTTTTGTTAATTCTTTTCAACCGTACCTGTTGTAGCGGCATTATTGGCAGCTTAAGATATTGTTGAAATAGCTGCATGGGCTTAGTCGAGAGAGAAAAATGTTAGTATGGTGTCGTTCGCCGCAAGACAGTGTGTGCACTCCAACTGAAAAGCAAGGAATCAGGATAAGAGAAAAAACTAAATGTCGTTTTCTTAGCCTTAATTGTTGCTAATTTGTTATGTATCGTACTTAGTTTCTTGTTTACGGGTCAATTCTACAGATTAAGTTTTTAAGGAAATTCATAGCTTCTCAGCGTTTTTAAGGATGACGTTTACAAGCTATCCAATGTTTTGTGTTATAGCTAGGTTTCTTTGCACTTTATAAACACAATGTACCGTAATAAGCAAAATTGGTTGGTTACATAATTAGTTTTACCTTCATCTAAATGTTTTATCGTTTCAAAATATCATGAAATTACGTGCTTTAAAATATTTTGTTCCCATTTCAGGACATAATACACGAAAAGAAATGAGAAAACATCGAAAATATTAGAAAAGTGAATTATCATAAATAGTGAAACTAATAAATAATGAAAGATTATCAGTTTATGAAACTGCAAGGAAGATGGAGGTCCCGTGGAATTCACTTAAAGACGCCCTTTCCCAGGAAGAATTAGTAAATATGCATAAGGTGTGGTACAGGTACATCGACGACACCTATGTTGAGTGGAGCCAAGGTGACGTACAACTCAGACACCTGAGGAGTCTTCGTGCCAATATAAAATTTTCTATGAAGGTAGGAAAGGGCCAACACCCTTCCTACGTGTGCTGGTTACTAGGGATGATGCAAACCGATACCTTCGCCTATTCGTAAATGAAAAGCACTATTATTTGTACTTTGCCATGTATATATGACATATATAATGAAAATTTGCATTAAGGACTTCTTGCGAATTTTTCATAATATTTGGCACACTTTCAGAAGTCTGAATAATAGTCACCGATTAACAGACTTGTCTGCTATGTGTCATTCTGTCAAGCCATTCAGTCTATGTTAGAAGTCCTTCTTATATAAAAAAGGCGACTTCAAAAGTTACAAGTGTTTCGTTTCTCTCTTCGGCTCTCTCTTTATTTTTATCTGAATGGCTACCTACTAAGAAGCGGAATTTAGAAATATGCAGCAGAAAAGGCGGTGTGTGTAAAATGCGAACATAACGTTTACTCGTTCCAAACATCGGTGCATCGATGCAAGTAGCCACCTAACTTGTATGTATGAAATACAGCTTTACATTTGGACAGTAAGAAATGAACCTTCTGAAAGCCTTTTTAGCTTTTTTTCCCCTTTCTGTACGAGTCCATCAGTATCTTCATACACCCACAGCACCATTAAGTTAGTTTTTGACGAAATAGCATTTACTGATTATAATCACGTTGCTGTTTTATCTATCGGGGTTACTGATCTAGTTGACAGTGTCAGATAGGATATTAACTAATTTTGCAATGGTGCACGGTATTGTTTATAGTGTGGTTTACATATCGCCAATCCCATTCGGATGAAGAAAACTTATAGCATTTGTGTAGCATATCCGCATATCAACTAAGATTCTATTAACCATCTTCCATATATGCCGGGGAAATCGAATCCATTAGGCACCGCTATTATCATTGTTTTGGCGGATGCATCCGCCAGACCAAAGTGTAGAAATAAATTAACAGTTCGCAGTTCTTGGACAAAGAACTTACTGACAAAACTATCGATGCACGACTTAACACACGTCCTCACAGCTTTGCTTTCCGGAAGTGGTACTCCTGCAAGGTATGCAGATAACTTGTGTGAAGTTTAGAAGTCAGTGGAGTGGGACTGGCCGAAGTAGAGCTGTGCAGGCGGGTCGTGAGTCGTCTCTGGATAGCTCAGCCGATAGGAAGGTTCATAACAACACACACTCCGCTGCACAGTGAAAAATAAAATGTTATTATAAATGATTGTATTCAAGGATTTGCTATAGCTGTGTGATTTGACATATTATCACAGGGCTTTGCACACACACAAACTCAGAAAGTAGTTTTTTACATATTGCAGGTATTGCCTATATGCCACACTACCAGTGCTGCAGAAATCAAGTCTTTCACGTAACTACACACACACACACACACACACACACACACACACACACACACACACACACACACACACACACAAATGCATCGAGCTAGGTCGGGAGAGCGTGGAGTCATGACATAAATGCTGAACTTCAACCCCACCACAACAGATCCAATGGTTTCTCAGTTTCCTGTTTAAGAATTGATGAACATCAGCTCTCTGCTTGCTCTGGTCGTCGACTTCTCTGGGCTACGTGCGAAACTCGCCCGCACGCTGACAAGAGTTTCTTCAGTCACTGCAGGCCGACCTGTCGTTGATTTCCGCTTGGAGAGGCATCCTGGAGCTTTAAACTGCGCGTACCATCGCCGTATAGAGTTGGCAGTTGGTGGATCTTCTTGTTTGTTCTAAAATGTCGTTGCACTGTTACAGCAGAAGGATGTGAATGCATTTCAAGCAAAACATATGCTTTCTCGGCGCCTGTCGCCATCTTGCGTATGTGCTCACTGTTATATTCTCGTCGCAGAAATCTGAAGTGCAGCTGGAACAGTATAAAACGTTTAGAGTTTTTCTATATGATTATTGAAATTTGTGAGAATATGTCAATTATAGTAGATACTGTGAATTTGTGAAATTGCTTCAATCTTGTACATTCTGGGAACGTCATTGGTTGTCGGACAGTTATTGAAAGACAACATGAGGGGAAATGAAAGAATAGAGGAAAAATTCAACGCGTAACGAGAAAAGGCAAGGCAATTGAGTACACGTATATGATAACGGTTCCCGGACGACTTGCTGGTGGGAAGCGTCCACGAAGAAGAGAAGCGGGAGGTGTCCGTCTGCTCGGCACTGCACAGGACTGGGCTGAGCAATCCGCGACGATTCTCGGAACGACTGTTGGTCGTGCCAGCGGGCAAGGGCGACTCGGGATGGCCCACTAATAGGCGTGCCGCCAGATAGAAGACATTCCGCGCCCACGTCTTCTGGGAAAATCCGCAAAGGAGCCGCCGGCGGTGGCAGTCACAGTTCTGACCCAACTTCCGTCCTCCTCTGCCTCTAGTACCCGTCAGTCACACACGAGTTCCTCTCAGTACAGCCGCCTAACGGCAGCTTACGAAATCTTTCCCGACTCTGCTCGAGTTTCGCAACTTGGGTGTCTGCGCAGCTCCCGTAGACCACACAGCAGCGCCTATTATACTTTTCCCTCAACTACCAGTTTACGGTGCAAGATCTACACATACATCTGAATAGATACTCCGCAATCCACTGTTCGGCGCGTGGCGGAGGATACTCTGTACCACTACTGGTCATTTACTTTCCTGTTCCACTTACAAACAGAACGAGGGAAGAACGACTGTCTGCATGCCTCCGTGTGAGCCCTTCATCTTCGCGATCCTTCCGCGCAATTTATGTTGGAGGCACTAGAATCGTTATGCGGCCAGCTTAATGCCTGTTCTCTACATTTTCTCGATAGTGTTTCGCGAAAAGAACGTCGCCTTCCTTTCAAGGATTCCCATTTGAGTTCATGAAGCATTTCCGTAACACTCGCGTGTTGATCGAATCTACCGGTAACAAATATAGAAGCCCGCATCTGTATTGGCTCGATGTCTTCCTTTAAACGGACCTGGTACGGATCGCAAACACTCGAGAAGTACTCAAGAATAAGTCGTACTAGTATCTCCTTTACAGATGAACTACACTTTCCTAGAATTCTTCGCCGACTGGTGTGGCCGAGCGGTTCTAGGCGCTACAGTCTGGAACCGCGCGACCGCTACGGTCGCAGGTTCGAAGCCTGTCACGGGCATGGGTGTGTGTGATGTCCTTAGGTTAGTTAGGTTTAAGTAGTTCTAAGTTCTAGAGGACTGATGACCTCAGAAGTTAAGTCCCATAGTGCTCAGAGCCATTTTGAACTAATGCTGTGCCGAACATTACGTGTTTGTTCTTCCTACTCATCCGCATTAACTTACATTTTTCCACATTTAGAGCTAGCTGCCATACATCACACCAACTACAAATTTTGTCTGAGTCATGTTGTATCTTCCTACAGTCACTCAGATACGACACCTTCCCGTAGATCAAAGCATCATCAACAAACAAGCCCAAATTGCTGCCCACCCTGTCCGCCAAATCATTTATTTATATAGAGAACAACAGCGATCCTATTCACTGGAGCACTGTGACGATAGCCTTCCCTCTGATGAACACTTTCCGTCGAGCGCAACGTACTGGGTTCTGTAACTTCAAAAGTCTTCGAGTCACTCACATATCTGTGAACCTATTCCTTATGCTCTTACCTAATTTAATGTCCTGCAATGGGGCACAGTGTCAAACTCTTTCCGGAAATCGATAAATATGGAATCTGCCTGTGGCCCTTCGTCCATATTTCACAGTATAACATGCGAGTAAAGGGCAATCTGAGTTCCGCATGAGCGATGCTTTTTAAAACCATACTTACTCGTTGACATAAGAGTCACGGTCTCGAGAAAATTTATTATATTCGGACTGAGAATGTGTTGAAGGATTCTGCAGCAAACTGTAATTTTGCGAGTCGGTTTACAGAAACTAGATGGTAGGGCAGGTTGGTTATTGTACAGAGTGAATCCCAACGCCACCAACAACATTTTGGAGATGGTTTAAGGCATAAGACACCCGTGGTATCTGGAGCCTCAGTAAAGAGTAATTGCATTTAGTTTCATTCGCTGTCCTCGTTCATTTGTGACTTTATTGTATCGAAGATATTTGCATAACAGTGCAGCTGTTGAGGGTATGCGCTGTATGTCTTGCTTAGAAGTAAGCTTGTTCCATTCCGTCGCGGTACTTTGTGTTGGCAACAGTGATGCCTACTTTTCTGGTCACCATCAAATTTGCGTTTAGTAATGGTCGGTTCTCTCTCGGGTTTAATTTTCCGTTGCACGTTAACTGTGATACAGAGCAGTATGGGTACGTTTACTGATGAAGCGTTGGCTGGCATACACCTCGTGTGTGGGTTCACTGTGCATAGTGGCATTTGAACGCGGAGTGGCCGCGCGGTTTGATTATCACGATTGCGCGGACCCTCCCGCAGGAGGTTCGAGTCCTGCCTCAAGCATGGATGTGTGTTGTTCCTAGCATAAGTTAATTTAAATAGTGTGTAAGTCTACGGACCGATGACGTAAGCAGTTTGGTCCCTTAGGAATTTACACACATTTGAACAAAAGCAAGAGTAACTAGCCTAACAAATGAAATAAACCATAATTACTTTATTACTCTATAACGAGCCACCAGAGATCACGAGTCCCTTTATCAGAATACTCGGAAAATACCACTGAACAATCCCTGAGATTTAGTCGGTGGATTTCGGGTTCATGCTTTGTGCGTCAGTGGGAAAAGTTGAGTTTTAAAATTTTTCATGTTGACACTTTTACTAGTTACGGGAAATGTCGTTGAGGTTTGATAACACAGCCCATCGGATAGAATTCAGTGTATCACTGCAATTGTTGCCGTTGTATGGCGTAGCAGAATAATAGGTATAAGTAAAGGTGTTTTCTCGTATTTAAATATTCGCTGCCCAGAACAGTTGCACGAATGCAGCGCCCTATGTTAATTGTTTACGAAGTCACTGAATTCGTTGCTTTTATTCAGTAGTCATGTGGCTACGGGCGAAAGCGAATCATTGCTCACGCCAGATTCGAACTGCATGCTGTATTCAACTTTTATCAGACTCGATCAGCAGTTGTGCGTAGTTTATTGGCCTACAGGTATGTGTGAAGGACAATGCCATCAAGAGTTAAAGTGGCTCTACAAAATTGCGTGATGAAGAGCGAGGCGCAGTCACAGTATTCACGCGGAAGGAATTGTGCAATTAACGAACAGAAAACTGCATTCTGGTCGACGACTGACGGTTAAAGCTGTGGTGATAAATTTTCTCCGTGTTAGAAGTGCCATCCAGAATCGACGGCGCGGGAAACTTCGCCCTGGATAGTCGAGAGTGCGCGTGTACACACATTCGTTGCCCATACCAAGGATCAGATTCAGAATGTCCGTATTTATTTTATTTCATTATTTTTTTCTTCCGCCCCCAACCACCCTACCTACAGTTTCGACCTCGCATCGTGCGGTAATTACCTCTTCTTATACTTAAAAATGGCTGGTGACAGCTGTTTGAAGATGATGGAAAATCCAATACCGCCATTGTAAACTGGTTCAGTTCCCAGGTGGATAGCTTCTGTGCTGAGGAGCTGAAGAAGCTAGTGTAACGTTACGAAAATTACTTTGAAGGTAATGCGATTACGTAGGAAAGAAAACCAAAAATAAATGCCTTTTATAACGAATATACTTTTTTTAAGAGAGACACCCACCTACCGCGAATGGGGGCGAATGTTACTGGTGAATCATGTACCTCCCGCCATGCATTGTAAGATTGCTTGTGGAGGACAAATGTAGTTCGGAGAGTAACGAAACGCCTGTCATCTGTAGCAAGGGCAGTCAGGGGGCGTACTAGAAGCATTAGCGTATTTACACTCAAAGACAAAACAAAAAAAAGACACGCCGCGGAGGAATTATCTGAATACGGCAGAAATCGGTAGATGTGATGTACTTGTACAGACAAACAAATGAACAAATGATTACAGTTTCGGAAAAATTTGGATGATTTATGCAAGACAAAGAACATAAATTGGGCAAGTCAATAATGCGTTGGTCCACCTCTGAACATTATGTAAGCATTTATTCGGCTTGGCAGTGATTGACAGAGGCGTTCGATGTCCTCCTGAGTGATATCGTGCCAGGTTCTGTCCAAGTGCCGTGTTAAATCATCGAAAAACCGAGCTGGTTGGAAAGCCCTGCCCATAATGCTCTAAACGTTGTCAATTGGGGAGAGGTCGGCGACCTTGCTGGCCAGGGTAGGGTTTGGCAGGAAAGTATACAAGCAGTAGAAAGTCTTGACGTGTGCGGGCACAGAATTTGGCTCGATGTCTGTTAGGAGGACATCCAACAACTTTATCAATCAATGCCAAGCCGAGTAACTACTTGCATAAGGGCCAGAGGTGGACCAACGCGTTATTGACTTGCTCAATTTGTGAAGTTCTTTCTCTTGAGTAAATCACCCAATTTTTATGAGATTTTATTCATTTGTTTGTCTGTAGTTTTACATCACATCTACCGATTTCCGTCCCATTCGGATAATTCCTTCAGGGTGCGTCTTTTTTTGTCTTGGAGTGTATTTTTAGTTTCATGCAGGAAAGAGCAGCAGCAGTCCTGTTTCGTTGCAAGCCGGAAGTGGAATGGTCTACTGTGTGTTACGTGCCGACAAGAGGCGCTCTCTAGCCGCCTGAGGTCAAAGATCGCAGGACAGAGAGCCTATTCAGTATCGTCCGTTATTGCGAGGAGCTGTCATGCCAAATGGGCATCTGATGTAGGTCGAGATGCGACGTACGGACGATTTAGTATCCAGAAAGACCAGTGGAAAACGACGACTAAATACTTCTGTCAAGCTATAGCAGAGTACTTCATTAACATATTACGCCTCACACATTGCACAAGTGAAGTTGTTCCTGCCCCTGAATACAAAATTTCAGCTCAATTTTTACTGGTCGCTCATTATTTTACGAATGAATTACCCGACAATGAAACCGATGGTCCACACGTATGAGTTACGTTATCATTTAATCTTTAACTTCGTCGCCACGAAATAGTGCTCGTCCCTGAAGTTGTTTCTTCCATTTACCCAACCAGTTACAAGTTCTTGCGTATTTGCTATTGTACTCTCGTACCCATTAACGAATATCAGTGCCAGACAGTCAACGACTCGCGTAATGATTCTCATTGATTCCAGCTGAACGCATGTCTGGCGCCGCAACTTGTGTAGATGGAGCTGTATCGTTGAATATGCTCAGCGACAGGCGTACAAAGTGTTCTTAGAAACAAGGAAGACGGCCCACCTGCCGTTCGGTCGTGCGACAATTATTCTTCCAACACTATTTCACCCGTAGCTGACGAGTGTGAAGTGAGTCATTACTGTGTAACTTGACTCTTTTCGGCGCGACAAACAGCATTTAAATGCTACGTCAAAAATAGCGTGATTAGATGTTCTTGAATATTACAAATCAATAGTAAAACGGTTCTTTAATTTTAATTTTTGTTTCAACAAGGCCAAATTGCAAATATGATTTGAAGCTGCGAGGATGTATGCTACTGGTGTGTAATTACACACGTTTCACAGTAATTGATTGTTATTTATCGATTAAGAAATGAACTGTGGATTTTCTAGTATAAGTTTTTATCTTGTAAACGTGTCAGAGGATGGAAAAGTGACTAAACTCTTCATTATTTTAAAAGAAGTCGCTGTAACTGTTAATATGTTTATGCCACTGTGAGATCAGACGGTCAAAGTGTCTTCGTGTAGCTGCGCGCAGTGGCCGCGCGGTTAGAGGCGCCGTGTCATGGATTGCACGCCCTCTCCCGCCGGAGGTTCGAGTCCTCCTTCGGACGTGTGTGTGTGTGTGTGTGTTGTTCTTAGCATAAGTTAGTTTCAGTAGTGTGTAAGTCTAGGGACCGATGACCTCAGCAGTTTGGTCCGTTAGGAATTCACACACACGCATTTTTGGCTTCATGGAAAAATGTTTGTGGTTTTCCTCCGAATCTTGCTTGTACCCAGAAGTGCACCTCGTCCTCTGATGCAAATCGACGCCCACAAATGCTTTTCTTCAGGGCTCCAGAATTTTTGGCTATCGTATGGGAAGAGATGGCGATTGTAAAGAGGATGTGTAAGAGCTTCCCAGCGATACTTCTGCAGCGTAGTCGAAAGAGCCTTGCCGACATGTGGGCGGGCATTAATCGTGCAAAAGAATGATGCCGTCCGTCAAACTGCTGCTCATTGACTTTCTGATTAACGCTCAGCGTTATGTGGAGACTTTGCAAAAATTGAAGTGCGCAGTCAAATCCAGAGTCCAGAAATGTTAACGATCTTCATCATTCGTTTGCAGGATAATGCAGACCCACGTGTTGCTAAGGTTGTTTCGGCCATGCTGCAGGTGTTTCGCTGGGAAACCCTTACACATCCTCCACACAGTCCGGATCTCTCCTCATGCGATTACCGTATTTTTGGAGTCCTGAAGAAATACATTTACTTCGGACTAAGGGGTGCACGCCTTTGGTAACAATCATGATTCCGTAGACAATCGCAAACATTCTTCTATGCAGGCATAGACCGTCTTGTCTCGTAGAAAATGTGTGTGAATTGCTAAGGGACCAAACTGCAGAGGTAATCGGTCCCTAGACTTACACACCACTTAAACTAATATATGCTTTTTTTAAAAAAAAAAAAAAAAAAAAAACACACACACACACACACACCCATGGCCGGAGGAGGACTCGAACCTCCGGCGGGAGGGGCCACGCAGTCCGTGACATGGGGCCTCAAACCGCACGGCCACTCCGCGTGTCTCGTAGAGGGGACAAATGATTAACAATTATGGAGGTAACTCCTGAAACAATAAACAGTTTACTCTCTTTTTACCTTTTTTTTTTCATTTGACTGCGCCTTATAATTGATAAAAATTTTCTGCAAAGCAACGATGAAAGAATCATTAAGCATTGTCAGATTCTTCTGTCACTTCATATTGGCCGGTTACATTTTTCTAGCACAGGATATACACAGATAGCAAAATGCCGTAATGCGTAGAGAAGTGTAGAGGCGGCCTTTGTTCAGCAGGAAATATCAAATTGCTGGTGATCATGTTCGTAATGACGACGATCAACTTTTACTGAAATGTTTTATTATTATCTTAGGTTTTTCTTTAATTTAAATATGTATTTTTTTATTTTTTTGCTAGTTAGTAGTCGTTAAAATAGGCCGAGAATGAGGAATTATTTGAATGTAATTAGATTTATATTATCCATTGTTAACGATTTTGCTTTGGAGCATGTGTTGGGAGAGTACGGATACACCGACAGAGTTTCAGAAGTGAAGGTGATGACGTTGTTCGAGTGTAGAATCGTGCGCCCCAGGCCGAGGTGCTGTCCTTTCAAGTGAGCGCCGTGTGAGAGTGGCGACCCGCGACCTGTCACAGACGAGGTTAACGGCCCGCCGTGACCCGCCAATCTCGCGGGGCCCCACACATCCCGCGCACGCCCCGTCTTCGCGTGCCACGGGCAACGCTGGAGCGGTTTGCCAGCGGATGGGGGCTACGGTGTAGGATGCACTTTTCTCCCCTCTGACATTTGGTATAGCCATTGGCGAATGTACATGTGTGTTGAATACCGTATACTGAGCGGGGTCGTTTAGCCACTGCAAAAACTTGCAGTCAAGAACAGGCGATGCCTTCGCGCGTGTACTCATATCTGTGGGAGTGGGACAGTGGATGCAGCGGAAAAAAATAGTGGGATTAAATATTGCTAGAAACATAGGGATTTCCCTTCCCCCCTCCTTCCTCACCTGTAGCCTAGTCTGCTAATGATCGAAGGTAACCTGCAGATCTGTACTTTGAAGTGTGATTGTGCTTAACTTACTACCACTGTCGCGTTACTACTCGAAGTTCAAGTGCCCCATAAAGAACTGATGCAAACTATCCAGAATGGGAGAGTGGTGCTCATTTCGTACACACGAGTCATAAAAATAACGAAAATATTAAAGATGTATGCAGCCACTTGTACGAACACACGTGTATAAAATATGCTGACACACGACCAAAGTATTACAAATGAATATTTTCCAAAGCTGGACCAAAGACTTGCGATTAAAGTATCGACCATTCTAACCTCACAGCAGTGCTAACGGCATAAGGAAAACGAAAACCTTACTACTCTCGATTCACAATAACCAGTGATATTATATGTCCATGCATTAGAATAAAACTGTTTGCCACCTGCTGCTGGAATGTAGGAGGCACAGAGGCATAATGAAAGGCGGAAACTGGCCAGCAAGCAAGAGTGAACTGGTACAACTCTTTTTATAAGGCTTCTATAAATTTTGTAATTTATTAGAATTTTCAGATGTAAGTATTTGTATCGCCTTGCCGCAGTGGATACACCGGTTCCCGTGAGATCACCGAAGTTCAGCGCTGTTGAGCGTGACCATCCAGCCGCCATGCGCTGTTGCCATTTTTCTGGGTGCACTCAGCCTCTTGATGCCTATTGAGGAGCTACTCGATCGAATAGTAGCGGCTTCGGTCAAGAATACCATCATAACGGCCGGAAGAGCGGTGCGCTGACCCCACGCCCCTCCTAACCGCATCCTCCACTGAGGATGACACGGCGGTCGGATGGTCCCGGTAGGCCACTCGTGGCCTGATGACGGAGTGCTTCAAGTATTTGTGTCACCAGTTGTAAAACAAACCGTGGACAAATTTTATAGAAAGTAGCAACTGTAAGAGAAACCATGGCATATTCAAAATATTTATTTTTTATCTGCAACAACTATTCCACGCAGTATTACACTATGTAATGGAGTATTTGATCAAATTATAAAGAAACACTCCAGTAACATAATATGCGTAAAAAAAAAAAAACTACTCCACGCAGTATTACACTATGTAATGGAGTATTTGATCAAATTATAAAGAAAGACTCCAGTAACATAATATGCGTAAAAAAAATAGCAGCATCACAAAATATAATACAGCTGGTACGTATTGCAGGTCGTCAGTGCTGCGTGCATCGAACAGTGGAAACAACTGTAACATTTACGTAGACATGTAAAATATCTGAATCCCGCACGAAACGTTCTGAAAATATATGTTACTGCTAGTAGAACGTAGGTAGATCGATGTACGTAGATCTTCCAAGGCAATACAGTGTCCAAATCAACCTCGGGTTTGATGACCGCTGTAGACCTTGTGTGCACGTAGGTTTACAAATATTACCCAACCTGGTAGCGCCGAGAGTGAGCGTAGGCGTGGCCCGATTTGGGCGGCGCTGGACCGCGGCGGCGGTGCCTGGAACGCGGACCGGCCTGGACTTCCAGGAAGGCCAGCGGCCCCACACGGCGCCTTGCCTCGCCGTTTACTTTCTCGTCCTGCAAGTGGGACACGCCACGCGGGTTTCGCGGTAGCCAGCAGTTGGCGGCGATGCGCGCGGCTTTGATCTGCGTTGCCGCTAACGTAAAACTGCGCTCCTCGAGCCAACTCCCCCGACACGCTTTCTCACTTGTCCACCGCTCCTGGCTGATTGTTTCGATACGTGGAACGCGTGGTTTCTGATAAGGAAAATGTGGTAGCCTATTTTTACAGTTGTTTTTGTTTTAAGTGATAAAACACATACTTTTACTACGGGACGTGATGATTAGGTTCCGACGGAAACGTTAATAATCTGTTCATTATATTAAAGAAATGTTTTGTTATAGCATTAATAATGAGAATATAAAATGGATGACGATGGTGACGCTTGGAACAGCTCTGCTGACCCCAGTCGCAGAAAACTGAGCAGTTTTGCGATTGGGGTCAGCGCAGCCGTCCCTAGCGTCATCATCATGGTCAGCTAGGATGTTTATCACTTATCACTCCTTTCCCCTGTGACAGTGTTTGTTGTGTAAGATATGTCGAATTGCACCGTGGTTGGCTGTGGACCTTTAACTGTTGTGTCTTCCCTCCCAGCCCCCACCCCGCCACCCCCTCTCCGATAAGTGACTGGGTAAGTCAGTTCAAAGCTCGGAGAAAAGCATTGATATACCACCTCTTTTAGGACCATGCCTAGTAAATCACTGTGGCGTTCAAATCAACCTTCGCTTTGGAGATAGCTTTACTTGATATGTATAACCTTGAACAGGTTTATACATTGATGGCGTACTAGCCAACTCTCCCAATTTAGGCGGGAGACCCTCGATTTTCCGTTTTTTCCCCACATTCAGATGATTCCTAACATCAAATCTAATATATTTGTTTTGAGAACTCGCCATTTCTGTTTTTTGACCAATGGTCGGAAGTCTTCCTCACTAGTCATTTTTAATCGATAAACGGAAGTGTGTTCAAAAAGAAACTGAGCTTGTTTGTATCAGCTTTATTGCGTACTGTACATTTTAAGCTCAGTCCCCTTCAAAACAGCCCCTCTACTGCCAATACACCGTTCCTCGCTTATTGTGATGACGCAACATCCAACTCTGTTTTTTCCACAATTCAGATCTGTTCCTGCGCACAACATCCCCCATGCGCATTATGATTCCCTGGTGGACTTCATTCCTTACCATATGACCATGTGGCATAGATTCATCATGGATGATGCCTTCGTAGTCAAAAAACGCAACCAACATCACCTTGCCGGCCGCGGTGGCCAAGCGGTTCTAGGCGCTTCAGTCCGACACCGCGCAACCGCTACGGTCGCAGGTTCGAATCCTGCCTCGGGCATGGATGTGTGTGCTGTCCTTAGGTTAGTTAGGTTTAAGTAGTTCTGAGTTCTAGGGGACTGATGACCTCAGATGTAAGTCCCATAGTGCTCAGAGCCATTAGAACCATTACTGTGCTTCCCAAGAGCCGGTCATCATTCCTTTCTACCGTTCGGATAAAACGCCTACTTTACTCATTAATGGCAGCGAGCTAACTGAGTGTGTGATTCCCAGCTGTCTACATTTGTTGTAAATATGCTGTCAGTGTCCCGTCCAAGAGGTGATGATGATAATAATAAGACTGGACAGCGCATGGTACAAAAAGAAGCGGCTTTTTGTGGCGCGGGTCGGTCCACAACAAAGAGCGAGCAGCCGAGTCGATGTTGGAATGACGGCCACGCGTGCTGATGGCCCTATTGTCCCTTACGGAAAATTGCTGGTCTGGAATCCGCGGGGCGCAGCAGGCAGCAGCGCCGGTTCGCTAAATTTCGGGCCAATTATAAGTTACGACCGAGCGTCAAGCTCCTCGCCGTTCGGTCGCCTTTAGAGGGATAGAGGTTTCTCGGAATAGCGAAAAAAAGAGAGAGGAGTTAGAAAAGCGGTCCATGCGTCTCTGGATCCGGTTGTCGCCGTTTATGGCTCGCCTTCCCGAGCCGTCGAACACCGTCGTGCTCCCCGCACAGGTTGCGGGACGTGTGCTACAGGCGTGCAGGAATTCCGGCTGCGTGGACTGTTGCTTACGCTGCGATGATACCGGCTACAAGAAAAAAAAGGTTAAAATAGCTCTAAGCACTATGGGACTTAACATCTGAGGTCATCAGACCCCTAGACTTAGAACTACTTAAACCTAACCGACCTAAGGACATCACACACATCCATGCCCGAGGCAGGATTCGAACCTGCGACTGCAGCGGTCGCGTGGTTCCAGACTGTAGCGCCTAGAACCGCTCGGTCACAGCGGACGGCTGGCTACAGTAAGCAGTCCATTTAGTTGTCCCGTGTAACTATGTTCTCTTTGGCCTATTTCCTATGCATATACATCAACATCAGAGTTCGTCACGGCGCTGCATGGTATGTGGCGACTTCCTCATCTTCCAGTTGACACTCTCAAACCTCTGTCCTACACCTCACATCTCTGTGAGTTGCAGTACATTAGCATGGCATTCCTTACAGGTAGATGTGAGTGAAATATAGTGAAGAGTCGCAGTAGTAGTATGTTCGCGAAGAGTTGCGTTCGAAGTCCCAGCCCGACAACTTGATTTGATGTACTGGTATGTTTCTTCAACAAGGCCAGAGCCGTTTCCCATCCCTATCTTTTCCGTTACATCTGCCTCAGCGTCCTTCTTCCTCTTTCCTAGCATTATCCCGTTGTAGGAGTATTTTGTGATTTAGCAATTTTTTATTTAATTTTATGCTACCTGTCGCGACAGTCGTCATTTAAACTAAGAGAGGAAGTCGTGTTCGTGAAATGTGTAAATTTTGCCGGCCATTGTGGCCGAGCGGTTCTAGGTGCTTCAGTCCAGAACCGCGCTGCTGCTGCGGCCACAGGTTCGAATCCTACCTCGGGCATGGATGTAGTTCTAAGTCTAGGGGACTGATGACCTCAGATGTCAAGTCCCCTAGTGCTTAGAGCCATTTGAACCATTTGTAAATCTTATTTTGTGTTTTATAGTAGTTTAGTTGTTTTTATATCGTATTTTTTGAATTGGAGATTGAGGACCAGCGCAGAGTTCGTCTAAAGGAGTGTGGAAAACTGCCTATACCCAGGCTCGCCGGTGTACCAGGCTAGTTATCGTTAATCTGCCCCGTGGATTCAAACCTGGACGCATCACAGTCTTGCAAACTTACGAGCTACCCGGTAATCTATATGATTTGCTGTATTCTTCTTGCGTTCTTCTTCGACTTTAAATGTAACTTGTAAGTGTCAGACCAGAGGACCACACGACCGCCCGCCGTGTCATCCTTTGCCTTTCGGCGTCTTTCGGCTGCTGTACGAAGGGGCATGGAGTCAGCACACCGCTCTCCCGGCCGTTATTCTTTTCTAGAACGTGGACCCGTTACTCCCCATTCAAGTAGCTCCTCAGTTGCCCTCACGAGGTTAAGCGCACCCCGTTTCAGTCCCTCTATCAAGGAAAAATCCATGGCAGTAACGAGAACTGATCTAGAGTGTTCTGCGTGGCAATCAGACGTGCCGGTTTCGTTCTTACAACGGGTGGATTACAATGTTTTTTTTTTCTTCCCCTCCCATCAACCCGCTATCGTTTGAACCCCAGATGCGTTGGAGTATTGCGTGTGGTTTTTCAGTTACAGTTTGTTCACCCTTCTAGGCTTACCCTAGTCGCAGGTAATAGGCTTAAATACCCTAGTTCCTTAAGACGACAATCAAATACAAGCGTCCTCCTATGAGGATACCTTAACTCTGGAAATATTTCCGGACAATAAACGTTGACGTTAAATCCTTACGTCACATGGTCATCTGCAGGCTCCGCATTTGTGTGTACTTGCATTGCAAGGCCACGATGAACAATTCCGTGCTCTCCAAGCCTGTAAAGAAGCTACGTGTAAGAAGGCAATGAATTAAGTCGCGTGTCAAGACTACGACCCGTGAACTGGATCACAGAACATTGGCGATGAAACTAAGAATTGCAATTTAACTGAACGTAACCAAGAGGGCACTTCGAACATTTCACGTCAAAAAATGTTTCATATGCTATAGGCCTACTGGTCCAATCTGTCTCTTGTATTTTCCGAAGGAAATTACTAGAAAAACAATTCTTGCAAGCAAATAAAGAGTTTTTGGACCCATTTCCACACAACATATTTTTTTCCATGCATGAGTAAATTATCCTGAACGTTGGCCATATCTTTTAATTCCTTGATTAATACGCTGGAACGTATGTCTAGAAGCGATCAATTGTCATTTTCTGGGGAAATCAAAAGCGACTCATGTTCCTAAGTGTCATACTAATAAGGCTACTTAAGTAGTTATAGACAAAAACTGGTCGATTTGACAACACAGTGCGTTGCACAGACTGTGTCGAGTAACTTCTTACATACTGCATAAGAAATACCTGGCATATGACGATTCATTATGGAAGCACGCATCACTTGTACATCTACTTCTGCCTGTTCACTGTAAGGTTCTCATTATCACGAATCTTCACAAGAATTTGCACGAGTCAAACTTATGCCTTCCCAATGAGGCTACATTGCTTCACTAGTGTTCGTTGATATGTCTTCCAAAAATTCCACAAATGCTTCCTGCTGGAACATCCTCTAATTCTCTTACGCGGGGAGGGAGCATCTACCGGTCAGTAGAACCACAAAGTGATACCTGCCACTACATAGGTTTGAAGGTGTAATAAAATCCACAGGAATATATGGGATCAGGGCGATTTTAAAGTCGCCACTTCAACTCGTTGAGGCACCACACTTTGTCCTGTTGACTGCGACGATCGAATTGTAGAGGCAGCTTGTAAAACACGACGTGATGTGACATCCGGTGATAGTACTACGCTAAGTGACCTACCGTACTGGAAACCTACATAATAAACATGAACATAAGCGCGAGCGCTAGTAATTTTAATGTACTTTTTTGTCTTTGTAATTGTAAAATAGACCGATTCCAGAGATTATGTTTGTGATTTCATTCATAGCGGGCACCACAGCAATGAATTTCTTTAAAAAAATGTGCCATTTTCCATGTTTGCTGTGTTAATGCGTCAAAAGAGGAAAATGCTGATTTCTTTTAAAATGTTTTCGAGTTAGATGTTATCTGCTAAATCCTTCCTAGAAGCTCTTCAAGTTTGTTTTAGGTTGTGGAATTCTGCTATATTAATTGAGATCAATGCACCTTTAACGAGGATATAGAATTTTTTGATCTATAGATCGGCAGGTACCTGAAGAAGAGTAGGAACTGTACATGAATATTTCATCCGTGTTGTTAAGAGGACACACAAATAAACAATTCATTCACTCACAAAAATCGTAGTTCAGTTTCGAATTATCAAGAGCCAAAATTAAGACGCCGGCCGTTGTGGCCGAGCGGTTCTAGGCGCTTCAGTCTTGAACCGCGCGACCGCTACGGACGCAGGTTAGAATCCTGCCTCGGGCATGGATGTGCGTGATGTCCTTAGGTTAATTAGGTTTAAGTAGCTAAGTTCTAGGGGACTGATGACCACAGATGTTAAGTCCTATAGTGCTCAGAGCCATTTGAACCATTTTTTAATCATAATTAAGAAAAGTTATGTCGAAGTAAACAGGCGGCTTATCAGTTGTACTTCGAGGAAGTGTCGTGTATGAGTTTCACCAATTTCGTGATTCAATTTTTTGTGTTTCCTTGACGCACGGCGATGTTTGGTTGTCTTCGGGTAGTGCACCTTGGCTTTCTCATAATACCTTCAAAGTAACTGAGAAGGGGTGTGTTCTGGAGCCTCTTCTATGAATGTTATTCCTACAAAGACCTACCTGTACAGTGGGCGATAACTCAGGGAAAACAACACCCATGCTTCGTTTTAAGAGACTTTTCTGCAAGAGCATACAAAGGTCATAGATGTAAGATAACGAGTTATGAACAACATTCCTTACATCTGAAATGTATCCGGAATGCAAGTGGGGAGAAGAACCTGTTGTGAATGCTGCACGGCGCGAAAGGAGCAGAACACGGAAGCGGGGTTGTAGGGGTTGAAAGGAGAAGGGAGAACAAAGGAGAAAACTACTTTTGTATTCTTGAGACGTAATGTATTGCTAGGAATTGTGAATCACAGTACGTCTCAGCCTTTGCCAGTTAACTGGCGGCCTTTGTAGCGACGAAAACGCTGAATGAACCACCAGACAATGCTGCTCCTCAGGCTGGTTCCTGTTTTGGAAGCAAAAGTTTTAAACGACTAGCAGTGCTGGAAATAACAGGAGCAGGGGATTTATTGTTCCTCAGCACGCGCGAAATGCTGTACAGCTCTTAGACTTATGTAGTTTTCTCTGGTTGATGGAATGGAACGAGGTATCGAAGTGTATTTGGGGTGACGCTTTTAATGCTAACTGCTGTTGTTAAATGTGGTTTTAATTAATGGGGGCGAGCAAAGGAAGCGATTCGGCTGTGAAACTGGAGAATGCGTAATGAAAGCACTGCTCAGCAAAAAGGTCGTGATCGTTTTTTGACCGTTTAGGGCACGAGTGGGTAATGGGTAGCCGGCAGACCGGATCCGATCCGCGATAGAACTCAATTTGGCCCGCGGAAGAAATTCGCAAGTTACTTCGAATTGTTTATCGACTGGTATTGCTTATTTCATTGCCATATTTTATTTATCTGTTCTTTCTCGTATTAACATTTATAATTCTTGTCCGTTGTTGGCGTATTACAAGACTGCAACTGGTTATAACGGAAGGTAATTTGAAAATGATTAGCTGCAACTAGTTTATAAGTGTATTTATGTGTCGTGAATATACACTACTGGCCATTAAAATTGCTACAACAAGAAGAAATGCAGATGATAAACGGGTATTCATTGCACAAATATATTATACTAGAACTGACATGTGATTCATTTTCACGCAATTTGGGTGCATAGATCCTGAGAAATCAGTACCCAGAACAACCACCTCTGGCCGTAATAACGGCCTTGATACGCCTGGGTATTGAGTCAAACAGAGCTTGGATGGCGTGTACGCGTACAGCTACCCAAGCAGCTTCAACACGATACCACATTTAATCAAGAGTAGTGGCTGGCGTATTGTGACGAGCCAGTTGCTCTGTCACCATTGACCTGACGTTTTCAATTGGCGAGAGATCTGGAGAACGTGCTGGCCAGGGCAGCAGTCGCACATTTTCTGTATCCAGAATGGCCCGTACAGGACCTGCAACATGCGGTCGTGCATTATCCTGCTGAAATCTAGGGTTTCGCAGGGATCGAATGAAGGGTAGAGCCACGGGTCGTAACACATCTGAAATGTAACATCCACTGTTCAAAGTGCTGTCAATGCGAACAAGAGGTGACTGAGACGTTTAACCAATGGCACCCCATACCATCACGCCGGGTGGTACGCCAGTATGGCGATGACGAATACACGCTTCCAATGTGCGTTCACCGCGATGTCGCCAAACACGAATGCGACCATCATGATGCTGTAAACAGAACCTGGATTCATCCGAAAAAATGACGTTTTGCCATTCGTGCACCCAGGTTCGTCGTTGAGTACACCATCGAAGGCGCTCCTGTCTGTGATACTGCGTCAAGGGTAACCGCAGCCATGGTCTCCGAGCTGATAGTCCATGCTGCTGCAAACGTCGTCGAACTGTTCGTCCAGATGGTTGTTGTCTTGCAAACGTCCCTATCTTTTGACTCAGGCATCGAGACGTGGCTGCACGATCCGTTACAGCCATGCGGATAAGATGCCTGTCATCTCGACTGCGAGTGATACGAGGACGTTGGGATCCAGCACGGCATTCCGTATTACCCTCCTGAACGCACCGATTCCATATTCCGCTAACAGTCATTATCGGTTGGAAACTTTTCCTCGTGTCAGCATGTTGTAGGTGTCGCCACAGGCGCCAACCTTGTGTGAATGCTGTGAAAAGTTAATCATTTGCATATCACAGCATCTTCTTCCTGTCGGTTAAATTTCGCGTCTGTACCGCGTCATCTTCGTGGTGTAGCAATTTTAATGGCTAGTAGTGTAGTTTCTTTACTTAAACGCGTTGCACATATTTGCAACGGTAGTTTTTAAGACAGCTATTGTAAATCGCCATAAGTAAATACTGTTAACGAGGCGCAAATAAATGTAACCATTTGAAAATGAGGTGAACACAAAATGATTGTACTCTCAAAAACGATTGTTTTGAGGCGTAATTTGTTGGTGTGGCGTGTCGGTAAGTGTGTGCTATTCATAAGGTTGGTTACCTCCATAAACATTAACGTGACTGACACACGCTAGAAGCGCTGCTGCCGCGTCGTGTGACGAGGCGGCCGGCCGGATTGGCCGTGCGGTTCTAGGCGCTACAGTCTGGAGCCGAGAGACCGCTACGGTCGCAGGTTCGAATCCTGCATCGGCATGGATGTGTGTTATGTTCTTAGGTTGGTTAGGTTTAATTAGTTCTAAGTTCTAGGCGACTGATGACCTCAGAAGTTAAGTCGCATAGTGCTCAGAGCCATTTGAACCATTTTTTGTGACGAGGCGGCCCGCAAATTTATTAAGTATGTCACTCAGACGCCCAGGTCGCCAGAGGGTGCCCATGTCTGGTTTAGATTGTGAAAACCGTGCTCATACCAGCGGACACAGTGAACAATATTCAGAACTATTTTGTACTGTATGATGCATAACTTGAAGGTAATTGATGCACAGTTTTATATTTCGTCCATCAAATTAGGATAACTAAAAGAGGTACATGCAGTGGTCATCAGATCAAAGCTGTTAGTAAATGCGGAGAAAATAGCTTAGTGCTGGCCCGTAACCCAATTCCTAGAAAATGAATAAAAACATCGAATGGTAACCAAAGACAGCAACAAAGAGAGAGAGAGAGAGAGAGAGAGAGAGAGAGAAGAAAACTATAGATAGTTCAGTGCTAGAACTGACGAAAAAAGAAAGTGTACGCTATAATTAAAAGTTGTCATACGCGCTGCATTCGTTCCGACTAACATTGCTGAAAGAGACTTACAGTAATACAGAACACAGATAAAAGATTTCGGAACGAGAAATCAGTCCGCGAAAATTAATTTTCGTATGATCTCGTAATAGTGAATCAGGTTTTTTTATGTAAAAATATGCACTTTCCATTTAATTTGGTATTTTATTGCACAAGAAATTTGACTGTAATAATTATATCTAGAGGAGTGAGTGATACGATTACGATTTTTAAGGTTTTCATTCTCTTTAAAGTCTTGATAGCATGCTTTTCAGGACGTTAATGGAATAGCACGATGTTTGCGCAGTATATTCGATTGTCATTAGAAAAAAGATGTCAAATAGAAAACTCTTGTATAATCCTTACTGAAGTAATATCTCTCTTGCTCTACAATTAGCCCTTGATCATATAACTTACAGTACTTTTCTAACGACGACATCAGCATAATTAAGAGGAAAGACCATACATTTCTGGAAACTTGCTGACAGATCAAAGCCATACGTATTCGGGACCTACATTCGAACCAGACTCTTTGATCTGTCAGGAAGCTTCGAAACGGCATGACTTATTCACCGGGTTTGATCTAGCCCGACGACTGCCTCGCATGTCCGCCTTGTTCAGATCTCAGCCTGGGTACGGGGTATCAGTGTGCGGGCGCGGCGCTGCGACCTGCCCCACGGCAGTGCCGTGTTTGCCTTCATTAGCTCCTGGGCCGGGCCAGGCCCCACTCGCTAACCACGTGTAACGGAGTAAACACCGCGCAGCCTTCCGCGACGCGCCGCGTCCCCGCCTCACGTGAGGCTGCGAGCGTCTTAGCTGTTTGCTTATTTAGCCAGGCGTTCTGCCACTGGGCTACAGCCCGAACAAGACAAATCCGTGCCTGAACGTTCAGCTGCGAACTATCAAACCGGAGGTACTCAGTGATATGCATTATTCCGTTGCAGTCTTTGACTTCATCATATTATTTAAGGGGAATGCCATTGCCATGTCCTTATAACGTTAAACGTAACATATTTATATCCCGTATTCTAAGGAACTATTCAAAGGGAATAAAACAAAACTTTTCCAGGATGTAGAGAAAAAAATTGTTCAAATGGCTCTGAGCACTATGGGACTCAACTGCTGGGTCATTAGTCCCCTAGAACTTAGAACTACTTAAACCTAACTAACCTAAGGACAGCACACAACACCCAGCCATCACGAGGCAGAGAAAATCCCTGACTCCGCCGGGAATCGAACCCGGGAACCCGGGCGTGGGAAGCGAGAACGCTACCGCACGACCACGAGATGCGGGCCAGGATGTAGAGACATATCTTATACATTCACCGATATACTATTAAGTATCTAACTTTGTTAGCAATCAAGATATGAATTTTTAATAAAGGTCTTTTTAATTTTTAACGAAGATTTTAAAAATTATGTAATTTAAAGAAAATAAAGGTAAATATTTCAGAGCTTTAGCTAAAGTGGCTTCTGAGATTATGGGAAACATTTTTGAGAAATCGCACTTGTAGGTTGTAGTAAAGGAAAACTCACTACTGAATGAAGAGACGCCTAAAACTCCGCAGATTTGTAATCTTGTTGATAGTCAATCAATGCAGTCTGTTTGTCCGTCTGAGGGATCTTGCTGCTTGTGTTGTATTTTTTGACTGTAATTTCTGCCTTGGAGACTCGCTGTCTATCCAGTCCTTGTAGGCTGGCTTCTGTATTACGGCCAGGCTTAATTCCAAATTCCTTCACAATCTTTATTCTGCCTGCATTTCCACGATTAAAGGTAATCACAGCATGATTGACCCCAGTCTTCATTGTTTTCGAGCCAACAAATACGTTTTTGGGTATCCTGGTCCATAAAACATTGTTGAAAGGTATTAGAACAAATAAGCCCTCGGTCACAAATATTAAGTCAAAATTGACCACGATTCGACGCTACTATGAGCGTCGTCTTCAGATTTAGTCTAACTGTTCTAAAACATATTAGATATATAATACATTAATAAAATTAAAGTTTGTACTGACTGGAAAAAGATGCAGTACTTACAAGTCACATATTAAAAAAGATTTAAGCCGGAAAGGCGACGTCATGAATAGTTGTGACATGGCGAGTCGCTAAGGGCTGCTCGTAGTGTGAACAAGGGTTGCAACATCAGTCTTGTCCCTTCAATCATCCAACGAACCAGCTTAACATCCTAAGATTCGCAGAAGACATTCTGCTGTTGATTCACGAAATTGATAAATTCGCATCTTCGACTACTGATGTTACTAAGCTTGCTCTGTAGTGTCCGTATTGTCTGTCGTACTAAAGTTATGTGTTGTGATGCTTTATACCATTTTCTCTGTTGGTGCAGCTAGTTTAATTGGCTACAAAGTTTCTAATAAATGTATAAGACACATAGAGATGTCTCAAGAACAGAAGCACCTCGAGATGGATTCAAATGATACAAAATGCCATAATAGCTAAGTGGTTATTTTGTGACTGTAACCTGTATCTTTACATATATTCATTTGAATCATCACAGTTGCTGTCATTTGCGATCCATTTTGTTGCTTCGTATTGATTGATCGCCAGTCGTGTATTCGAACAACAGTGTTTTCGCCCATTTTTGAGCAATAAGTAACGTGTTTGTATAGCCCGTTGTGGAACCTGTTAGTCTGCTACCTTCAATCAGAATATCGCAAGACGTTGAACTGTTATGCCATGTAATTAGTGTCATTAGAATTTGTACAATAAGGTAAAATCGACTCAGTCGTTCCCTTTATATCCATGGTTTGGAATTAACTGTTGTATTTTGGACTCGGTACAAGTGCCCTAAGGACTCTCACGACTGCATTGCGCTCTTGGAGAAGTGTTTTGGATCCTAATCTCAGTCATCGGCGAAGTTGCCAAACCTTCGCTGCTAGCTGGGAACGAATCTAAAATGTTGCCAGTTGCCAGCAGAGATGCCCCCTTTACAAAGTTTTCAGAGGTGCGCGACGCGAAATTCCGCGTAATACAAAGTGATACATAGGCGTAATTGCCAAGTACAGGGCAGGAGCCCAGCCGCCTGCTTCTCCTGGCTTAAGATATTCCGCCGTTGCGGGGGGGGGAGGGGGGGGAAATTCCCCCCCCCCCCCCCTCCACCCACTTTATTTTCGTTAAGGCCGCACGTGCCCTTTTTCATACGTCGAGCAAGCGAGATGCTGATTATTGAGTGTGCCAAATTCATTCTTCTGCTTTTGGCATACTTCCACGATTACAAACACGTTTATCAATGTGACGTCGCGTGGGGAATTCACAGTTAAGCAGCTTCTTTAGATGATGGGAGACAAATGTATAATTACTTAGTCAAATAAAGCTAAATAATAAATATCAGTTCAGTGATGTGTGAGCTAGATGTTCTTTAACACTTCATTGAGAACTATCATAACGGAATAGACTGGCAGCACAACACACTCAGACGACTCTATTGTCTTGTAAACAATGCGTACTTACGTTGTCCTTATTTGGAAACATTTCCCGCCTATTGTAAGGAAGCGTTTCGCTGCAATCATCAACGAACGTTATATCGATCTACTTCCATATTTAAGAGCTCTCGAAAGACATAAAATGGTGTTTTTTGTTTGTTTTAGACCACAGTGGGAAAAATATCGAGAGTACCAACAGCATATCCGAATATTCGTTGCTTTATATAACACATCCTGCCGCCTGTCTTCTTCCGGTGTATCGAACTGTATAAGAAATACACATACAGAAAAGCAAACGAACAAGTTGCTATTGAAGTGGGTTCAGCGAAATCGCAGACGAAATTACAATGAATTATCGCTTCGCTTGGGATTGACTTTTTTAAAAAAGCTTTCGGCTCAGTGCCAACAAAATATGTGCTGAGAGCCATTTAGGAGCAAGTTAATGGTTCAGTCTATGTTAATATGCTAAAGAATGTATACGTGAATGCTATATCTTACGTGATAGGTGGAATGCACCTCTATGGCTTCAAGAGATTGGTTCAATCTTACGCGATTTTGGTGCAGAGGAGGACATCGACCACATCATTTTCGGAAGCCTACTGCAATACCACGTGACAAACCATTTCCTGGACTATGGCTTCGTGTACAACAGCATCCCACCAAAATGAAGTCACTATTCACAACACATTATGTGTCTCTGTGTAAACATTATACAACGCTTTAGCGGTTCAACACGTGATATAATCAGAATTTTTACAGCCAATGTAAGTATTCTAAGTGAGTCGTGAGTGTGCCTGTGTATTTGATTGTATATGTCATTTAATTTGTAGCATGTCTGTATCAAAGGTTGATTGAGTGAATTATGTTCGAAGGCCACAAATTGTATAAAAGTCTGATAGAAGAGGAGCCGGGCTCGGAGATTCCACATCACCAAAACCCTAGCAGCCATAGAAGGTTATAGATCCAACAATGGGAAAAAAGGAATACGAGCTACACTCGAACATAGCTGAAACACTTCTGTTTTGATGGACGACAGTGCACATAAATATCAGCTAGTAATGGAAGAACTCAGTATAGAAAATGTGAAATAAGACTGAGGATTTACTGCAAGAAGAGCAAGGTAATGTAAATCAGCACTTCAGTAGATTACAAATTAACAACCAATTTATAGAACAAGTTGATAAGTACCTTTATTTAGACCCATTGATGGACACCAAAAGAAATGAACAAAGGCGTAAAAAAATGGCTTGTCGACCGTTTGGTACCAGTGGTTCAAAATTAGCGTTCGATGTACCTAGAAAGGAAAGTTTACAGTTATGTATTACTGGTTTTGACTTATATGCGAAGAATTGAGAGTGGTTCAGCGAGCAATTGAGAGATAGGTGTCTGTTGTACGCGACCCACCGTCGCCAACGCCACTTCCACAAAACTACAGAATTTAAGCAAGCAGCCGAAGCTTACGGAGAACACATTCCGTGGAAGTCGCCCTGTGAACGAAAGAACGAAGTGGTAAATAATGAAATCTGATGGTCAAGCAAAGAGGAGACAATAAGTATGAGCATTCGCAGTCGATTGATGTCGTGCTGCTGACAGGCGCACGATAGCGGTCACGTGAGCAAGGACAAGCCAGCTCGTAAGCAGACAACGCAGCGGAGGCAGTCCCGCCGCGGAGAGGTCCCTGACCTGAGTGTGCCATTACGTCACCAGCAGCGAGCGTGCTCCGTTAGCCGCCGCCTAGACGCGACACGGCCTCCGGAAGGACGAGCCCTCCTCTCTCTCTCTCTCTCTCTCTCTCTCTCTCTCTCTCTCTCTCTCTCGTCGTAACTCACCGTCTCGTGGTTGTATGAGACCTGCTGGTACTGCATGCTACGTATATCGTATCGGAAAACCAACCAACAGGTACGAAGAAGACATATTGGTACGTTTGCTCTTGTAATCTCGATATGAAACTATGATAAATTGAGTGTCATGTCATATCTAATAAACCGGGACATAATTAGGATCACGATTAAACAATTCATAAGACAAGGCTCTTAAATACTGTACTAGTTCCATTTTTCCACATCATTATCTTCAACGTACTATAACGGTTCTTGGGGTTGGTCCCAAGAGCTTCTGAAAAGCAGCCGCTTATAAGCAACTTTCTCCCAGAATTTTTCCATTAAAAAAAGAAGGAAGGATTTCACGATTCGTTGAAACTGAATTCATTAGAGACGGAAGGAGAAGAAGATAAGGGTTTAACGAGATGTCGACGACGAAGTCATTAGATACGGAAACCTAAACTCGTGCGGAACAATGACCGAGAAGAAAGTCAGAAGTGTTATTTTCAAAGAAAGCATCTCGGCTTTGGCGTAGTCGATTAATTTAAGCCATGGGATTATGAATCCGGATGACTGGACTGGAATTAGAGCTCCATTGCTCTCTGATGCGAATCAAGTTCCTTAACCTCAATTAACTCCCTAGTTTGTCATTCTTAGTCGAATCATCACTACGAACGTACTTAACCCTAGACTAGTAAACCTTTGTAAAACTTACAAATTCGTAGTTCCCACCAATCTGGTATTATTAGTATAGGGTTAAAACAGGACATTTGGAGAACTTGTAATTAAGTAGTGCACAAACTATAGATTATGATGCAGCGGGACACTAAACGGAATCAGCGGCGGCGGGCGAAAACACGTACAGACCAGGATTCGAAGCCGAGATCTCCTGCTTACTAGGCAGGTGCGGTAACCATTGCACCATCCAGGACACAACGTTATCGCGATTGCGCGGACTGTCTCGGCACTCCTCACGGCCGATCCACACTCCCACCGAGAGCCACATATCTGCAGTCCCTATGCAGCTGACAGCAGTGATACCCCTTCAACTTACATGTAATGCTTCACAGCTCTGGATTCTGCGTGGTATCTGTTCTTTCGCACATGTCACCATGCATTCATATATAGATTATGAATTTCTTTGAATAAAATATGGAGATGTACAATTTACGATGAGATTTTCACTCTGCAGCGGAGTGTGCGCTGATATGAAATTTCCTGGCAGATTAAAACTGTGTGCCGGACCGAGACTCGAATTCGGGACCTTTGCCTTTCGCGGGCAAGTGCTCTACCAACTGAGCTACCCAAGCACGACTCACGCCCCGCCCTCACTGCTTCACTTCGCCAGTACCTCGCCTCCTAGGCGTTGTAATGCCTTAGTTTTGCATTGACAGAAATAGAGTTCTTATTATAGTGATTCCAAGTGAGCTTATATGTTTTTTGTGATCTGAAGATTCTATCTTTATTGGCTATTGAGTTCAGTATGTATATAATGTACGCATTTTCTTGAAATAATACATCGGAAATAAATTGTAATACGGTGACAACTCTCGTACACCTTGAATGGAAATTACACTTGGCCCTTATTCTGCAGAAATCAGACATTAAATTACAGTTAGTTATAAGAATTCTGATGAGGTTTTGATTATATTATAAAACGCATTTACGATATAGGCCTATCACCGAGTAATGTCAGCTTCTGATGAGGTTTTGATTATATTATAAAACGCATTTACGATATAGGCCTATCACCGAGTAATGTCAGTTTCGGATATCTTGTCTTAATGGCCGAAGATAATGCAGATGTTCAAAGAAATCATACGTCATTCACTACTGGGTGGTTTACTTTCTCTGATAGCGTAACGGATGCACTCCATGAAATCCATTGGTAGGCATTACAAGAAAGGTGTCGTGCATTTCTCGAATTTGTGCTTCATAAGAGGTTTTAAGAACGGATTATCGTATTTCCACTAACAGTTCCCTGCTTAAAAAGCATATATTGCAGAAGATTCAACCGGCGAAAATGTTTCAGGTTCTTCAAGAAGCCTCATAGCGTAGAACCTTTTCTCCGTATGCAGAGTGGTTCACTTAAACGTTTCAGCGCAAGTATCTGTGGTACAACAATAGATATTGAAGAACGACAAGACAGGGACTCGTGAAAGTAAATGCTGTGAGACATTCTAAAACGTAAGGAAATATTGTTCTCAAGGTAAACTTTTTTTTAAATGGATATCCCGTATTATTTCTTACGCAATCAGTAACATGAAAAATCACAAAAAGAATGGTGTTGGTTACATCACAATACGTCAGCACATACGAGCAAACCCTTTCCTTATTTTTCATTGTGGGTGACTGGACATCTTTATTGTTTCCGATCCACTTTACAACAGTGTTAACAGCAATAAATACAGCGTTTGCTGCATCGTCATACGTGATTACGCGCAACATGGGGTTCACGCTTGCATCCCGGCATGTGCAATAGCGGCGCGTTTCGTTTATATCAAACGTCAACTTCGCTTTGCAATTTCTTGGGGTGTAATTGACAGATTGCGATGCAACCACTGCAATTTTTTTTCGATTTTTCATGTTACGGATCGTATAAGAAATAATATGGATAGTCCATATAAAACTTAAGTTTCTGTTGAAAATAATATTTGCTTACGTTTTAGAATATCTTGTAGTAGTCACTTCGTGAGCCTGCCTTACATTTATGAATGTAAGGCAGGCTCACAAAAGTGAGTCAATTTTCAATAACTAGTTGTTTCATAGATACTTGCGCTGAAACGTTTAAAAGTGATCCACTTTGTAATATACTGGTGTCATTTACTAAGAATATCCGACCTACTGGCCGAACCCTTACTTAAAAGCAGAAGAGGAAAAAGAAAACACTCTCTTAAATTCAATTAGCTACAAATTCTACATAAGGGAAGGAGCTCATAACCGCTAAGGCTATAAATCGCATTTCAACGTATTTACGGCAGCTATCTGACCTTGGTGCCGCAGTGCAGCACCAGTAATGCTAATCCAGTTAGCGGTCGCCGACCGCTGCGTTTCCTGACAGGATTAACATAATTTTTGCGTGGCCGAGATAATGCAGAACCGGTTCGGGTATTAACTTCCCGCTCCCTAGAGCTGTTCGAACGTCACACAACCTGCCGGCTTTAGTTACTGGGAACAAACACAGTGTGCGCTATTGGATTATTTTTATGCGTGCTAAAATCGCTGACTACATTGCCATGTTGAAAGACTGATTAATATTTAACGGAGATTTTAGTTTATGCTTTTATTTTATATAACACGAGCCAACCGTAACGGTTGTGTTAGTTCTGCTTTCATGCTTTCAGGCAAATCCTTTCAACTTATTTTTTTTTTTTTTTTTTTTTTTAAGCAGGTCTCTGTGATGGAATATGTTCACAAAATACGATCACTGTAGACCGAAATTTCAGTAATATCTTGTAAGTTTTGTAAGTGAGATAGACGTCGTAAATCAACCCAACACACTGCCAAATGGTTGTAAGTCCTGTAAAACAGCGTCTCCGCGAAGTCACTGCTGCTTCTGCAACTGATATATGCAAAGATTTGTCCGGAGGGCAGAATGTAACGCAGGATGATATGCGAAATAAAAGCATTATTCTGTAGAGTCGAGTGATTTGTCCATTAGTTTTCACAATATATGTAAATGACACTGTGGATAACTTCGGAACTTACGTGAAGCTTTTCCGGATGATGCTGCAGTGTACAGAAGTAACAACGCTAGAAAATTGTAGTGAAATGCAGAAAGACCTGCAAGGGATCTGCCGTTTGGTACGGTGGTTGACAATTGACCACAACATAAACCAATGTCATATATTGCGGCTAAATGGTCAAAGAGGCCCGTTACTATACGATTACAGGATTGCAGAACAATCATTGGAACGAAACGCATCCATTAAATATCTGGGAGTTATTGGTAGAACGAATGAAGAGGAAAAATGCCATAAAGCTGCCAGACTTACATCCATTGGAAGAATCTTCAGGAAGTGTGATATATTCATAGTGACTAATACTTCAATATTGCTCGCCAGTCTGCGGTCTGTACCAAATAAGATACAAAGAAGAGAAGCGCGTTTTTTTACAGAATCATTTAATAAGCGCGAAAGCTTCATGGAGATGCTTAGACAACTCCAGTGGCAGACGATGCAAGAGAGTCGTTCTGCATCACGGTGTAGTTTGCTATTAAATTCGATCACGGTGTAGTTTGCTATTAAATTCGGAGAGCGTACGTTTCTAGTAGAGTCAGTTTTCTCGGTTAGAGGCGCCATGTCACGGATTGCGCGGCCCCTCCCGCCGGACGTTCGAGTCCTCCCTCGGGCATGGGTGTGTGTGTTGTTCTTGGTGTAAGTTAGTTTAAGTAGTGTGTAAGTCTAGGGATCGATGACATCAGCAGTTTGGTCACTTAGGAATTCACACACATTTGAATATTTGTTCCTTCCTATGTATATCTCGCGAAAAGACCATGAAGAAAAAAATAGAGATATTCGAACTCACATAGAGGGTTATCAAAAATAGTTCACGTGGACCATTCCAGATTGGAACGGGGAAGGGAGAAAGTAATAGTGGCGCACGTAATACCCTCCATTACACACCATAAGAAGGCCTGCGGAGTGTAGTTGTAGATGTGAAGCAGTAATGACTTCAGCTTTTCTTTGAACTTAATTTGAAGGAGGATGTAGAAGCAGACTACTACAGGCGAAAAGAGAATTTCTGGCCAGGGAAAGCCTATTAGTACTAAATATAGGCCTTAATTCTAGGGAGAAATTTCTGAGAATGTACGTTTGAAACACAGCATTATATGGTAGTAAAACTTGGACTGTGGGAAAACCGGAACAGAAGGGAATCGAAGCATTTGAGATGTTGTGCAACAGCCGTATGTTAAAAAATAGGTAAACTGATAAGGTAAGGAAACAGTAGGTTCTCCACAGAGTCAGCTAGGTACCGAACGTATGGAGAACACTGACGAGAGGAAGGGAGAGGATGCTTGGGCTTTTGTTAACAACTTCCGTGGTACTGTAAGGGGGCGACAGAGACTGGAATACATCCAACAAATATCTGAGGGCGTAGGGTGTAGTGCTACTCTGAGATGAAGAAGTTAGCGCAGGAGAGGAATTGTTGGTGGGCCATATCAAACCAGTCAGTATTTTGATGACCTAAAAAAAAAAAAAAAAAAAAACCGAAAAGAGTCTCGATGTCATTGTGTAAATGTTCAAAGGATTTTGTGGCTGAGTTCCACACTCATCTCTTTGTCACGCTAATTCTGAGCGTGGTAACAAGTGACTTCCAGGTAATGTTTTTATCAATACGAACACTTAAGAATATAAACATTTATTCATTTAGCATCAAGTACAATTTATAATTGTGTGGTTGTATACATGAATTTTGTTTTATCTAAGTTCGGTGACAGTCCATTTGCAGAGAAAATGTTGTTGGTTTTCAGGAAATTTTTGAATTTTCAAGTGTTGAGGTTACTCCATTCGGCTTGATTATAATATTTGCATCGTCAGTCAAAAGAACTATTTCTGTTTCTTTGATATTTTATGGTAGATCATTTGTACACAGTCATCCCACTCTAAGACCTATGTGCAACAGGAGTGACGCATTGTTAGAAGAGAGTACATGTTCCGGCTTTCCTGCAGACACCGTTATCCTGCAGCACGGATAACAATTATCGTGTGAGGATTTGTAGCTCTCCCCATGATAGGTCAGGGGTGCACTACACAAAAACAGGTTCTCAGGGAGCAGAGCACTTGTTTTCTTTTTAGCTAGACGGTAGTTTGAGGTGCCCTCATGAACACGCGCCATTCGATACGCAGCAAAGCAAGTCAAACGGCGTTCAGAATAAACACACTTCGACTGTCAGTTTTTGTCAGTAAACTCCAGGAGTATTCCTAATAAAGTTCCCGAATTTACTGCCCTCCAGGAAAATTCTCGCGCTCAGATTATTCGTGGGACCGAGAGCTGGCTGAAACCCGGAGTGGAAAGCTCTGAGATATATAACGAGTCGTGGAACGTATATCGGAAAGACCGATTAGATGCCATACGAGGGGTAGTGTTCATTGCGGTTTACAAAAATATGTCTCTCTTGAGATCGAAATTGAGTATGGCAGTGAAGTTATGTGATCGCTTACAACAGGTGTAGGTGAAACACTGTTAATTGTTGGAAGTTTTTACCGGCCACCCGATTCCGCCGACAGTTCTCGAGTCATTAAAAGAAAGTCTATGGTCAGTAGCGCGTAAATACCCAGATCATCAATACGACTTAGAGGCGACTAACCAACCGAGTACAAACTGGGATGTCTGTGGAGTCATTGCGGGGGGTATGTACAGACAGTAGTGCGACGTACTTTTGAACACGTTTTCTGAAAATTGTCTTGAGCAGCTAGCTCGGCAACTCATGCACAATGAAAATATCTTAGACCTTGTAGCCACAAATAGGCAGGACCTTAACGACAAAGTCAGTAAAAATGTAAATGTCGTGTGACGAGGGCCTCCCGTCGGGTAGACCGTTCGCCGGGTGCAAGTCTTTCGAGTTGACGCCACTTCGGCGACTTGCGCGTTGATGGGGATGAAATGATGGTGATTAGGACAACACAACACAACACCCAGTCCCTGAACAGAGAAAATCTCCGACCCCGCCGCGAATCGAACCCGGGCCCTTAGGATTGACATTCTGTCGCGCTGACCATTCAGCTACCGGGGTCGGACGACAATGTTAGTACAGAAACAGGAATTAACAACTATGCAACTATAGCAACTATGATTACGAAAGTTGATAAAAGTCAAGAAGGCTAGAAGAGTGTTTCTGCTAGGTAGAGCAGATCAGCAGTTTTTGTCACATGCCTTACAGTGTGAATTGACACCACTTAGTTTCAGTAAGATGAATGTAGAGGAATTATGGGCAAAGTTTAAGCAGAATGAAAATGTGGGCAGTCATGTCCCTGTTAAGCAGAGAAAAGGTGGAAAAGACCGACCATGGTTTACTAACGAAATTCGGAAGGTGCTGAGGAATCAGTCTTGTTTCACTCTCGGTTCAAAAGGGAATGCACAAATGACGACAAGCGAAGGTTAATAGAGATTCATGCGTCTGTGAAAAGATCTTCGCACGAACCATATAGGAACTGCCACGTTCGAGAAATCGTTCACGCTGGAGAAATGCACAAAAAAACCCGTCATTTGACCATCGTACAGACTCCCGTATGGATGGTATAGTTATAAGCATCCCTGGTGTAGAGAAACAACTGAAAGATTCGAAAGAAATAAATCACCAGGTCCGGGTGGAATCCCAATTCGATTTCACGAAGAGTAGAATGGTTCAAATGGCTCTGAGCACTATTGGACTCAACATCTGATGTCATCAGTCCCCTAGGACTTAGAACTACTTAAACCTAACTAACCTAAGGACATCACACACGTCCATTCCCGAGGCAGGATTCGAACCTGCGACCGTAGCGGTCGCGCCGTTCCAGACTGTAGCGCCTAGAATCGCTCGGCCACAGCGGCCGGCAATTGGTAGAATGTTCCGACTATAGTTTACAGAGACTTGGTGACTATGATGAAAAATAGTGTCATGTGTTTGTGTCCGTTTGAAGTATAGTGCAGCTTTCGATAAAAGTTACTCTCCCCTCGATCCCTTTGGTACAGCCGTAATTGAAACGTACCTTTCGTCCGTTTTCGAAGCCTCCGTGCATCGAAGTCTCATTTGCACACGATCGCCAGCCTCACTTTGGCCAACGATCTATGGTTACTCCGCAATCAACAATTAAATTCCCTGTAACCGATACCTAGATCCGACCACTTGGTTGGAACATGTACATAGCTAACAGCCCATACACTACATCCAACTGCTCCCTAGCATTTCCGCCGATAATCTCCACAACAGCAAAACAGAAAAGCAGTTAATCGTCAGGGGTCAAAATCTGCGTAAAATCACCGCATTCAAATTTCCTCGGAAGCAAATGGTATTTATTTGCTTCAGTTAAATCTTATCAAGCCCGCTTCATCAGTGAACACAGCCTCCAGACAGGTAATGGGTCCACGTTTTTATATAAGCTGCATCTTCCTGTCGAGCACTTGCACGCTCACTAAAAGGCAACAGTCACCTGGAAAATGAGAAAAGACTAAACAGAAGTCTGCGCAAACGCACTCTCGATCCTTGGAGTCTTCCCGTACGTGAAAAGTAATTTTCTAGATCACTAAGGATCACTAAGTCTTTACTTCAGTTAAAAACTTGGAGACATGCAACTACGTTCTACAGATCCCTCGACTTGCCACCTCAGCCCCATGAGGTTACCCCTCCTCCCCCCACTCCTTGATTTTTCGAGCTTCAAACCGTACAACTAAATTGTTACAACATTCAAACCTTTCAGCTAGTTAGTTTCCAGAGCAAGATATTGGCACATCCATTGGTCAGTTCCTGCTTCCTCTAATAAAAACTGCCTTATAGGTGCTGTACCGGTGCAGGACCTGCAGAAATTGATTTTCGCCGAATGCTGGCAAACACAGACCATCACAGGAAAATTATTACAGGATGAACAAAGCACACTTTCCCTGGATCGGCAATAGCGTGGCGTGGCCAGAAAGTGGTATATTGCGTAGTGATTTTTGCCCATTTTGAATATACTATGAATTGCGAAGAGGGTAAGGAGAGCAGAGGGAGATGTGTGCGATCAGAAACAGAATCACGTGGGAGACGGCAGTGGGACTGCGTGGTTCCCAGAACACAGACGCAGCAGTAGACCAGCGGTACGCTGAGACTAACGGGTGCAGGGTCGGCGAGTTTGGCCTGTGGGTCCCGGCGGGGCGCAGCGCGGCACGGCGGTTATAAATAGCGAAGCGTCAGTCACAGCGGGCGCACAAACCGCTTATTAATGACCGCCACCCGGACTGCTGCGATTAATCGGCCCCAGACCAGCAGCCTTACCTGCCCCTACGACCAGAACTCCTCCTCACAAAAGTACGTCAGCGTTCAAGCCCTGTGGATTGTTCAGCCGTCAGCTACTTGCAGAAGACGCTGCGTTGATGCGTGTGACAAGAAACGTTTTTTTTTTTTTCTTTCTCTAGTGACCTCATCTTAACTGGTTTGTTATAATGGTTTTCGGCCTGCATGACGTGCAGCCTTCTCTTAATATTTAGGAATTTTCAAGTAGGTCCTACTTTATAGAGGTAAGTTGAGGTCAATTGCATTTATTTGAAAAAAAAGAAAATACAATACTTTTTAAAAGTAATGCAACAATTTGATGCAAGAGAATTGCCGTATTAGTAGTTAGTGGTTGACTATACAGGACGAACATCATTAAAACCGACAAGCTGCAGGGACAGATGTCTGACTGGATATGGAGGAAAAATAGGTCCTATGAACATATGCCCGGAAATGCATCGTTGCCACGATAGATGGAGTCGACGAATGAGAGCTCCTCAGACCACTTGCCGTGTGTTCCTTGTATGTTACAGGCTGTGTGATTAACGCAGCGTACTGTAAGCAGCAGAATGGTCTGGTATTCGTGTTGGGAACAAGCCGAGATGGTGTTTGTGGGCGGTTGTGTCGAGAGGCAGTACTGCAATACCACAACAAGTACCCTCACCGTCACAGACACCAACCACATCACACAGCATCTCAAGCCCTTTTTGCCTTTTTGGGCATTTGTGTGATCATGGGTCCTTTCAGACAGACGAACGTGCTGGGAGGCGGCGGACTGTGCGTACACCAGATTTGGAGGACAGGGCTCTACAGGATATTTATTCGAACCCTAGTACAAGCTCAAAGTAAGTGGCCCATCAACATTGTGTAAGCCGAAGTACGATTATCTGTATCCTCCATGACATCCGCTACTACACCTATCACCTTCAATCCCATGGAGGTCACGTTGAAGATTTGTTGTGACGTGAATGCGATATAGCTCTGTACTGTCCTCCGGTACGATTCGTCGTCGTTACACGCACACCATCCATTTCTGGACACATTTTATGGGAGATTTTTTCCTCCATTTCCAGTCAGCAATCCGTCCCTGCAATATGTCTGTTTTAGTCATGTTCACCATGTATTTGATAAACTGCAGATAACGTTTGTAGACGATGTAGTTTGACTGCAAGAAGGTGATGTCTTAGGAAATCGTTTAGTGCCCGTGCGGTTCTAGGCGCTGCAGTCTGGAACCGCGAGACCGCTACGGTCGCAGGTTCGAATCCTGCCTTGGGCATGGATGTGTGTGATGTCCTTAGGTTAGTTAGGTTTAACTAGTTCTAAGTTCTAGGGGACTAATGACCTCAGAAGTTGAGTCCCATAGTGCTCAGAGCCATTTGAACCATTTAGGAAATCGTTATAAGATGCAGAGAGGCTATAAAATAATCCAAAGGCTGGCAGCTGACCCTCAGCGTAAATAAATGTAAGGTAACGCGCGTAAATAATAACACGTGTTCTGTGATCAGTTGGTGGACTAAGTTACAGTCGCCAGGTATGTGGAAAATAACGTTTTCGGAACAATTGAAGAGACTGAGCGATGTTGCACATAGCTAAGATACTGGACTCGTATTCAGGACGGCGGCAGTTCAGTCCCCGTCCGGGCATCCAGATTTAGATTAGCTGTAATTAGCCCTAAATCGCTTAAGGCGAATGCCGGGGTGGTTCCTTTGAACGGGCATGACCAACTTCTGTCCTCATCCGTTCTCAGTCCGAGCTTATTCTCTGTCTCTAATGAGCTCGTTGTTGACGGGATGTTAATCCTATTTTTCCTGCCTTTCTTTCTCAATTGAAGGTGGAACATCCAAGTGTGTCAAGCCGTAGGGAAGGCAGATGTAAGACTCATATTTGTTGGGGAAATTCTAAAGAAATGTAAATCACAGACGAAAGAAGTCACTCAAAAAACGTCGTTCTAATAATTTATTGTTTTTTATTGATGGTCCGGGTCGCAAATCAAGTTGGATTAACGGAAGAGACTGATAGACAATGTTCAGAGAAGAAGTTCGGGCATCGTCACGGATTCGTTGGACTAGCTTAAGAGGTGTTACAGAAGTGGTCAACCAGTTGCAGGGTAGAGGCTGTGGGAAAGGTGTATATCGCGGAGAAACTTACTAACAAAATATTACATTCTTAAACCAGCCAAGAGTTATATTCGGAATTTGCAGAGAGTATGGAAGTGAAATCGAATGTTGTCCATTGTTTACCTTCTGCCACTTGACGTTCGGTGCTGCGGACCATTGGATCGAATTAGACAAGAATGGGGAAAGAATGACCGTGGTCTTCTTGGAGGAGCTATTCCAACCTTCGCTTTAATTAAATAACGAATACCGAGAAAATGCAGAGCAAATATCTTGATTACCTATGAATTCTACTCTGAATTCATATGGAATCCATTTTCGTGCCAACGCTACGTAAAATTCTCAAGTAGGTACGTGAGTCAGTAAGACATTTTGAGTTGGAGGACAACTCGTTAATGCTAATAAAAGCGCTGTAAGCCTGTAAATTAATAATTCAGGCCAGAAAAGTGTATATTTTTCATAGCGCCTGCCAACCTTGTAAGTAATATAGATTACAAATTAGTTTCAGACGAGTTCAACGTAGGAAGCTTGTGTTTTTCCCCCCTGAATGCCACCAGAGTACGGAGAGATTGCTCTCTCTGTACGCTGGTCACGTAATGCGGCCACGTCCCCTGCTATCTGGGTCGCTATATTTTCCGTAGCCGCTCTAATGGCAGCTCTTTTTTTCTCATGCCTGCAACCAGTGTCTCCTCCTCCTGTCGTACACTCTGGTTCACTGTCTTATCCTTTTGTTTAAGTACAATCACTGATACTCTGATTTTTGCAATTTACCCGGCGAATATGTTGCTAGACGTTAAAATTGAGACGCTGTGAACAAATGTAAAATTAGCGTGAAATGTACCTTATTTGTATGAAAATTATCAGCTCAGCCGCACAAAGTAGATACAAGTAACGTCAACCTTACAAAGTAGATACAAGTAACGTCATCTACATTTTGTATAAAAGAAAAGATTGTGCAGCGGTTATCTAATTTAGAAATTTCATTTGGATGTTGTTTGGTTGTGGGAATATCGTGTGAGAAGAGGAACGCCCTCCAGCACATATTGGAACGCGACAGCGGCAGGATCGTGGCGTATGATTCAAATAAGCATTCTGTTTCGTGTACTGGGTAACTATAATAGGTGCGCACTAGTCTTGGTACAGAAAACTCGCCCAAAGCATCACATAACCACTTCCGGCCTGAACTGCACTCTTCCTACAATGCTATTGTCCAGATCTGTATTGTTTGGTCCATTCACGAAGCACAGCTTTGTGCTCACTGTGGCAATAACCTTTCGCGATGTACATTACATGCAGTTCCCTTTGTAATGTTCTCTCTAAAACAGTATTTCTTGTCGGGTTTGAACAGATTGTTATAAGGTGTGACAGTCATCACTAGTCCCTGTCGCTTAGGATCTTTTTTTACGACCTTACGTCCTTGTATACACGTTGGGCAGTCCGCGTTGATACATCAAGTTGGGAAACTTCATTCTGTGGTCATGAGCACGTTCAAACGCGCCATTCTTTCATGTCGACCCATCTCACTGCCCTGATTCCATGCAAGTGATTGTCACATACAGCGTGTTTGTTTTAACTTGATACTACTAAACATCTCGAAAACGACGCATCGTACGAAAAAAACGTTCTTGGTGAAAAGTTAGACTGTGGTACAACGGGCCATCTCTTAACCACCCCTCCTGCATGGGCAGGGTCACTTTGTATTTTCAAATGGGAACCACCGCCCCCCCGCCCTTTTTATTGCATATTCGGTTTTATGTCAAAAATACGTACGGTTTACTCGAATAATTGTTTTCCATTCGTGGCAGATGGTGTTGTAATAGACAAATATCAAGTGTGCCTGTTTCTGCACTTACGAACCGACGCAGTTGAGTCTTCATTTCATTTACGATATAAATGTAAACTTTTGTGTTCTAACGGTTGATATTGATTTTCAGACGTTACTTGAGTGTTGCATATGTCATTGTACAGTACAGATAACATGACTAGACACTGACATTTGTGGAAAATACCTTCTTGGGTGGTAACGTAATTTCCTGCTCCCTGCTGTGTTGTATTGGTGAGTCCCAACGCCATCGGAATACTTGATTTCGGTGGCCACCCTCGAACCCCTCCATCAGGGTGCCTGATTTCGGTATCTGTTACTATCAAACTGCCGTAGTTCCCGTGTTGGCCTCTACTTGGCTACCGGCGGAATGCAGGCCACAATCATAGTAATAAGGTGAATTGCCCACGAAGTGATAGTCACAGGCGCACAAGCCACATATACTCACCGAAATCATGCGCCCCAAAGATGAGAGGGGTAAAGCATCCCGATGGGAACAGTAAACTATTATACACGTTGTTCTTTCTAGCTAACGCTAAACGTAGTTTCTAACCCGACATTCAAACGGCTACCCTGTTGTGCTGTACAATCAAATTTGCAACACAAAAGTAAATTTCGAAAATAAATATCGACCGTTAGAACGCAAACGGTTTGCATCGTAAATGAAATGGAAAATCAAATGCGCCGGTTTTAATTGCAAAAGCAGGTACTCTCGACATTTTTCTACTACAGCGCCATCTACCACCAATGGAAAATAATGATTTGAGTACACCGTACAGTCTTTTTGCGTAGGACCCGAAAATGCAATAAGAATGTAGGGTTCCGATTTGAAAATGCAAAGTTGACGCCACCTACTCGGGAGTGGTGGTTGGGAGAGTGGCCAGTTGTGGCATAGACAGCTGTCCCATTTACTAATACTAACTTTTCATCTAGAATTTTTTTTCTCATAGGATACACCCTGTACTTTCTAGTTCAATGCCATGACTTAACGCCAGAGGTAAGGAGTCACAAGAGAGCCTGATATCAGTTCTACACTACCTACAGCGCTCTAAAGTGATCAGTGTGCTCATACGCGGAGGTGACCGTAATATTATGGTGAGTTTACGTCAGATGGAAAAAAGAAGACACATGGATGTGGAAACTGACTACACTACGCTTAAGTTGGACGATTTACTAAACCAGCGGTCGCTATTCCGACACGCTAGGGTGATTAGGGTGTGGTCTCTTCCTTATCTGGCAAATTACGGTGGAGGATCTAGCAGCTCGCGAGAGAAATTAACGTCGATGATTATAAAAGTTGTTTTCCGTCTTTAGCATCTGGTGCGGCAGTAACGTATCTTCAGCATTAACGATGCGATAACTTCGTTGAGGAGTATCGAAGCCCTGTGCAGGAAGGGGAAGACGAACCGATCAGCTATTAGCAACAGCCGGTGAAGATGCGGGTGTTAACAGCCGCGCAGCGTATTGTGGTGTCGTTAGAGACGACCTTGGCGCGGAAGGCCGCACCGCACCGCGCTGCGCTGCGCGTTCGCCTGTGTAAATGAACCCGGCCCGGCCCCTCCGTCTCGCGTGCAGCCGGTTGCGTCGGCGCCTGCTGCAGGGGGGCCGTCGCCGCACTGGGGCCATCGTCAGCATTGAAGATACGACGATAGTCCGACGTGCGTGGATGGTGTAGATATGTCTATTGTGAAGTACGGTGTGAACAGAGTTGTACAGATACTCAGATCTTGATCAAATACTAAAGTGGTGCCAACAAGGCAACTTGTTTTGAATCTTCAGAAAACTACGGGGTTATTACAAATGATTGAAGCGATTTCACAGCTCTACAATAACTTTATTATTTGAGATATTTTCACAATGCTTTGCACACACACACAAAAACTCAAAAAGTTTTTTTAGGCATTCACAAATGTTCGATATGTGCCCCTTTAGTGATTCGGCAGACATCAAGCCGATAATCAAGTTCCTCCCACACTCGGCGCAGCATGTCCCCATCAATGAGTTCGAAAGCATCGTTGATGCGAGCTCGCAGTTCTGGCACGTTTCTTGGTAGAGGAGGTTTAAACACTGAATCTTTCACATAACCCCACAGAAAGAAATCGCATGGGGTTAAGTCGGGAGAGCGTGGAGGCCATGACATGAATTGCTGATCATGATCTCCACCACGACCGATCCATCGGTTTTCCAATCTCCTGTTTAAGAAATGCCTTTTCCGTAAGATTTTCCAAACCGTCGGCTGTGGTACGTTTAGCTCCCTGCTTGCTTTATTCGTCGACTTCCGCGGGCTACGCGTGAAACTTGCCCGCACGCGTTCAACTGTTTCTTCGCTCACTGCAGGCCGACCCGTTGATTTTCCCTTACAGAGGCATCCAGAAGCTTTAAACTGCGCATACCATCGCCGAATGGAGTTAGCAGTTGGTGGATCTTTGTTGAACTTCGTCCTGAAGTGTCGTTGCACTGTTATGACTGACTGATGTGAGTGCATTTCAAGCACGACATACGCTTTCTCGGCTCCTGTCGCCATTTTGTCTCACTGCGCTCTCGAGCTCTCTGGCGGCAGAAACCTGAAGTGCGGCTTCAGCCGAACAAAACTTTATGAGTTTTTCTACGTATCTGTCGTGACCATATGTCAATGAATGGAGCTACAGTGAATTTATGAAATAGCTTCAATCATTTGTAATAGCCCTGTACAACTGTGCACTTCACAAAGCGCAGTAACATGGTATCCTACGAGCGTAAAATCAGCTCGTCAAAATTGCAATCAAGCAGCTCGTACATACGCCTGGTGTATTAATTTGTAAGGATGTGAAATGGTACGATCACATGGACGACGCTCCATCAAGAGTTCAGGTTCGCTTCCGTACGGAACGGATGTGCCCAGCGACTTTATTTATTATAATTTAGAAGTGTATAGCAATCAGTTACTAACAAGCTCTGCACACCGTGATGACATGCGCCGAGATTAGCTGTGTAATAATTGTAAGCAGCGGCCTCAGTGTCAACTAAAATCCTGAGACAGATAGTTTAGTTCAAAAAATGGTTCAAATGGCTCTGAGCACTATGGGACTTAGCATCTGCGGTCATCAGTCCTCTAGAACGTAGAACTTCTTAAACCTTTATAACCTAAGGACATCACACACATCCATGTCCGAGGTAGGGTTGGAACCTGCGTCCGTAGCAGTCGCGCGGTTCCGGACTGCAGCGCCTACAACCGCGTGGCCACCACGGTCGGCCGATAGTTTAGTAACGGCTGTTTGTATAGGCAAGTGATAATGATGATTTGACTTACCGTTATGTTGCTTTACTACCCTTGTATTGTACAAAGGTTGTACAACTATGTTTTTATTTAGTCTGTGGCTTTCTGTAATGTACGGGGAAGGGCAGATAAAAGTGGCGCGGTGAACAGAGATCCAGGGTACAAAGAAGCACAGGAAAAGAAAGAAAATACGGTACTAACCTGACTAAAAAAGATGTTGAAAGTGACCACCATCCACCTCTTTGCACTTTTGGCCCATGGTCAGCAAGACACTGAAGGCGGATTGAAGCTAGCCAGACTGTTGGAATTGCTGGAATCTCATCCGAAATATTCTTCTGCAGTTCTTGAAGACTATGTGGGTTGTTGCAATACACCTTAAGACTCGAGGGTTCTTCACACAAAGTAATCGCACGACGTGGGTGGCCAGCTATGTCCGCGATCAGGCTGGCATCTGCTAACAACTCTGTCAGGCGTGAGGACTTTGTAAATTCGCTCCAAGGTACGGTCAGCAGTATGAGCAGTTGCTCCCCTGACTCAGATGACACAGTTGGTCAGGTTCAAAGAAAACTTGAGAGCCGCGCGGTCTGAGGCGCTTTGTCACGGTCGTCCCCCCCCCCCCCTCCCCGTAGGAGTTTGGAGTCCTCCCTCGGGCATGGGTGTGTGTTGTGCTTAGCATAAGGCTCTGGACCGATGACCTCAGCAGTTTGGTCCGGTAAGACCTCACCACAAATTTCCAAAACTTGAGTTTCATCTCAAACAGGTACCCCACTCGTACAGTTGTAACGCCAGTGGTAACGCCAGTGACAAAGGGATCTTAGATTGATTCTATATTTCTGTATTTTCAAAGGTCTTTTGATACCGTTCTTCTCTACCTGCTTCTAATCAAATTGCTTTCCTATGGAGTATCATCTCACTTGTGTGAATGGATTCGTGATTTTCTGTCAGTTCGTAGCTATAGATGGAAAGTCGTCGAGTAAAGCGTAAGTGATAAAAACATGCCCTCAGCTGATCCTAATCTATATAAATGATTAGGGAGACAATTTGAGCAGTGGTCTTAGATGTTTTGCAGATGATGCTGTCATTTACCATCTTATAAAGTCATTACAAGATGGAAACCAATTGTAAAATGATTTAGACTGGATATCTGTATGGTGCGAAAAGTGGCAACTATACTAAGAGGAATTTGTTAAATGTCGGCTTCACGATAAATCACACAGATATAAAGGTTGTCAATTTAACTAAATACGCAGGTATAATGATCACGAAAAACTAACTGGAACGACCACGTAGATAATGTGGGGAACCCGCGAACAGAAGACTGCCTTTTATTGGCAGAAAATAGATCCACTAAAGATTCAAATGGCTCCGAGCACTATGGGACTTAACTGCTGTGGTCATCAGTCCCCTAGAACTCAGAACTACTTAAACCTAACTAACCTAAGAACATCACACACATCCATGCCCGAGGCAGGATTCGAACCTGCGACCGTAGCAGTCGGGCGGTTCCGGACTGAGCGCTTAGAACCGCTAGACCACCGCTGCCGGCGATCCACTAAAGACACTGCGTACACTATGGAGGACATCGTAGAAGTTGAAAAAAGGGCAGTTCGTTTTGTACTATCGTGAAGTAAGGGAGAGAGTGGCACGGATATGATACGTGAGGTGGTGTGGCAGTCATTAAAACAAAGCCGTTCTTCGTTGCGGCGAGATCTCTTCACGAAATTACAATCGTCAGCTTTCTCCGCCTAATGAAAAAATATTTTGTTGGCGCCCATCAACATAGGGAGAAATGATCACTGTAATAAAACCAGCGAACCCGGGAACTCTTCGTAATTGCTAAATATCTAAGAAATTGGGTATAATAAATGAGAACTCGCACGGAGAGATTTAAGCGTTCGTTTTTCTCGCACGCTATTCTAGAATGGAACGGGGGAGAAATAGTGTGAAAGTGATTCGATGAACCTTCTGCTAGGCTTTTAAGTATGAATTTCAGAGTAATCATGTACATGTAAATGTGTGTCACGGTCCGCAGCTCGTGGTCGTGCGGTAGCGTTCTTGCTTCCCACGCCCGGGTTCCCGCGTTCGATTCCCGGCGGGGGTCAGGGATTTTCTCTGCCTCGTGATGACTGGGTGTTGTGTGATGTCCTTAGGTTAGTTAGGTTTAAGTAGTTCTAAGTTCTAGGGGACTGATGACCATAGATGTTAAGTCCCATAGTGCTCAGAGCCATTTTTTGTGTGTCACGCAGTTTCCGTAGACATCTTCAAGCGAAAGGGGAAATCGTTTCATTGAATACGGCACCGCCGATTCTCTCCATTTCTAATGACGCTATCTTCCGTCTTGCTTTCATTCATTCCTTTACTAGCTGACTGACTGACCTTCGACTGACATATTTGGCCGGCCGAAGTGGCCGTGCGGTTAAAGGCGCTGCAGTCTGGAACCGCAAGACCGCTACGGTCGCAGGTTCGAATCCTGCCTCGGGCATGGATGTTTGTGATGTCCTTAGGTTAGTTAGGTTTAACTAGTTCTAAGTTCTAGGGGACTAATGACCTCAGCAGTTGAGTCCCATAGTGCTCAGAGCCATTTGAACCATTTGAACTGACATATTTATTAGTATAAGTCACCTTCTGGTAGACAAGGGCATTTATTGAAAAGTATATTTTCTCGCTTAAGGTATGAAGTCGATTACAGTTGGAAAAAGTAAGGTTGTTGGTTGGGAAGGGATTGGTCTCAGAAGCAGAAGTAGCCACGGAAGATGAGGAGTACCTTGTGCAGCTCCGACCGAGGTGACGTAGTGGTATTGAACGGATCGCTTGCACGTGCCGTGACCTGCTCGCCTGCAGCTCGCCAGGGCTGCCAGGGTCGACGAACGGGGCAGCGCGTGGGCGGCGCCGTAGACCCGTCCCGCAAGCAGCAGCGCCCATCGTGCAGACGGCCGAGGCGTCCGCCGCGTCTCTGCCGTTTCCCTCCTCACGTCAACGCAGATGGAGGGGCCACCCAGAGGTCATGGTCGGATGTCAGTGTAAAAAATGTACACACCATCGTCGGGTATATAAATGATTTATCGTTTCAGTTCGCTGTGATAGGGAGAATGGCCGCCAGACTGCATTAGTGTTGTTCGTGTTTAGTGTTGTTACCTGGCTTGGTAGGATCTGTAAGAAGCATGAACAACGTCAGATGTTGGGTGATCACTAGGAAGGACACAGAGCCGCCACGCACTGCCGCACACTCCTGTGAGACAGCTTTATCAGCATCTGACAGAATTTGTAAGTGGTCACATCAAGGATCTCCATTTGAGCGGCTAGTCGAATCGTGCATTATCCATATTTGTGGAGCGTTTGGATGTGACAGTGGCCTGTGATGTTTAACTGTATGGGAATGTGGGGCAGATATACTTGTCAAGGTTCGGGTCGACTACAGGGGAAGATCGCCGTACTGTGCATGAAGCACATTCACATCTGCGTCTAAGTCAGACGACCATTCACGATTGAAATGGCATTTAGCTTGTGTATAGTAATATCAGTTGCTTCTTTGTTGCGGCGAAAATGTGGATACCGTAAGTGAAAAAAGACATAAGAAAAAGTACTGCTTTTCTGTAACTGGGTGGACCTAACAATAAATTAAAACAACGTAAACAATATTGTAAGACAAGAGCTGAGTAATCCTGCGTCCTTTTACAGTGCAATCTGTCATTTCCGTCACGTTCCACCACGGCCGTTTATGCACGTTATTCAAATTGACCAACTGAGTGTTCTCTCAATACAGTGACAAGGAAACAGAATTTGTCAAAATTATCTCAAAAATAAGAGTTTAGAGATATCTCTTGCATGTACGCCTTGTCGGAACAGGGGATACAGTTTTGTTGTGCGGTCCGTAAGGGCATTGGCCGGCTAGACTGGCGCCAGACGGCGGAAGCGGCAGCGACCTTCCTACCTGCGGAGGCCAGACGGGACGGGCTCGCGAATTCTTGGCGCCGCCGCCGGCGCGCCGCAGGGGTCGTGCCTTTCCGTCTGGCCTCGCACCCCTCCAGATGCGGAGGTCCACCACTACCTGCAGCTGTCTTTGTCTGTCTGCGGGGGTGGGCCATCCCCGGGGAGTCGCTTTGTCCGCCCCATCAGGCCGTGAGCGATCGCTCAGCTCGGGAGGGGAGCCGGTCTTTGTCAGCAAGGGGTAGCGGCACCGGCGAAAGGCAGTTTCACACACGAGCCCGCCAGCCCTTTTCCATTTGCCCCAACACGGCTTAATCCTATAGCGACTTCCTCATCCGTCTTCCTGCCTCTCTTTTATCTCTTGCGTCGAGTGCGCGGTTTCCGTGCCATTGTAGTTAGGATCTTAATCAATCTCGCGCTTACAGAGAGTTACGCCAAAATTCTTACAGGCCCGTGCGTTTGTTCAAATGGCTCAAATGGCTCTGAGCACTATGGGACTTGACATCTGAGCTCATCAGTCCCCTAGAACTTAGAACTACTTAAACCTAACTAACCTAAGGACATCACACACATCCATGCCCGAGGCAGGATTCGAACCTGCGACCGTAGCAGTCGCGCAGTTCCGGACTGAAGCGCCTAGAACTGCTCTGCTACAGCGGCCGGCCGTGCGTTTGTTGTCTTCGCCCATTTGCGTTGTCATCTACTGCAAAACGAAGTTACATTGCAGAACTTCTTTTGAGTTAGTATTCATTTTCTTATTAATTGGCGAAACCGGACAATACCTTGCTACTGGACTCATTTACATTGGAATGAATGATTTATTCCAGGCATCTAAGAGCTGATGCTTTCATCCGCTATCCGTCTCCACTTCATCAATCGGCTGGGCCATTTTGTTGTAGCTTTTATGTGTACCAGGACTGCTTCTATGTGTAACTGCAAGAAAACAAATAATTATTTACGTAACTTTATTGCTTCAGGGCGATACTTAAAACTTTATGACCACTCCTACTTTTTCAGGGAAAAATTGCATCTCAGAGTTATCTTGACAGTACTTTCCCAAACCGCGGAAAATACGTTTATGGGATGTTGTGGGTTCGTATTATTAAGTTAAGAAATATGTGGTTAACGGTCACCGCACCCACAAAACTGCAAGCTGTCCAAGAAAATGATGATGATTATGGTGTAAATTTTACGGACGGAGGCATTCACTAGGTCAATGTATTTCGCCTGTTAAGCCTTGAATGGTGCCGAGTTGAGCGTACACTTATCAGTGCGTTGTACACTCCTGGAAATTGAAATAAGAACACCGTGAATTCATTGTCCCAGGAAGGGGAAACTTTATTGACACATTCCTGGGGTCAGATACATCACATGATCACACTGACAGAACCACAGGCACATAGACACAGGCAACAGAGCATGCACAATGTCGGCACTAGTACAGTGTATATCCACCTTTCGCAGCAATGCAGGCTGCTATTCTCCCATGGAGACGATCGTAGAGATGCTGGATGTAGTCCTGTGGAACGGCTTGCCATGCCATTTCCACCTGGCGCCTCAGTTGGACCAGCGTTCGTGCTGGACGTGCAGACCGCGTGAGACGACGCTTCATCCAGTCCCAAACATGCTCAATGGGGGACAGATCCGGAGATCTTGCTGGCCAGGGTAGTTGACTTACACCTTCTAGAGCACGATGGGTGGCACGGGATGCATGCGGACGTGCATTGTCCTGTTGGAACAGCAAGTTTCCTTGCCGGTCTAGGAATGGTAGAACGATGGGTTCGATGACGGTTTGGATGTACCGTGCACTATTCAGTGTCCCCTCGACGATCACCAGTGGTGTACGGCCAGTGTAGGAGATCGCTTCCCACACCATGATGCCGGGTGTTGGCCCTGTGTGCCTCGGTCGTATGCAGTCCTGATTGTGGCGCTCACCTGCACGGCGCCAAACACGCATACGACCATCATTGGCACCAAGGCAGAAGCGACTCTCATCGCTGAAGACGACACGTCTCCATTCGCCCCTCCATTCACGCCTGTCGCGACACCACTGGAGCGGGCTGCACGATGTTGGGGCGTGAGCGGAAGACGGCCTAACGGTGTGCGGGACCGTAGCCCAGCTTCATGGAGACGGTTGCGAATGGTCCTCGCCGACACCCCAGGAGCAACAGTGTCCCTAATTTGCTGGGAAGTGGCGGTGCGCTCCCCTACGGCACTGCGTAGGATCCTACGGTCTTGGCGTGCATCCGTGCGTCGCTGCGGTCCGGTCCCAGGTCGACGGGCACGTGCACCTTCCGCCGACCACTGGCGACAACATCGATGTACTGTGGAGACCTCACGCCTCACGTGTTGAGCAATTCGGCGGTACGTCCACCCGGCCTCCCGCATGCCCACTATACGCCCTCGCTCAAAGTCCGTCAACTGCACATACGGTTCACGTCCACGCTGTCGCGGCATGCTACCAGTGTTAAAGACTGCGATGGAGCTCCGTATGCCACGGCAAACTGGCTGACACTGACGGCGGCGGTGCACAAATGCTGCGCAGCTAGCGCCATTCGCCGGCCAACACCGCGGTTCCTGGTGTGTCCGCTGTGCCGTGCGTGTGATCATTGCTTGTACAGCCCTCTCGCAGTGTCCGGAGCAAGTATGGTGGGTCTGACACACCGGTGTCAATGTGTTCTTTTTTCCATTTCCAGGAGTGTATTTAAGTTTCGTCCCTCTATCAGATATGCATAAGGTCTAGTTTCCCGAAAGATATCTCGGAAACGTGTAGGCTACGTGTGAACGGGACAGCCCTTCTTTTATTGACTACGTTTACACGAGCTCTCAAATCGGGTTTTTTGTAAACCGATTTTTCAGTAACGCTCCTGGTTGGTCATGTAAACACTCCAATGTCGATTCTCGAAATGCTGGATTGATTGCCAGATATCAGCTCCCATAATCGATTTCCGCTCCGTGTAAACGCTCTGTCGCATTTGAACCGTCACCAGGTTGTCAGATCACTATTTGTTTTTTGATATGTTACTTAATGTGGACGAGGTGAAATAACTACAGTGAAGAAAAAGAAATTTTCAAATTGCTATGAAGTTATCCATTTCCTTTCATTTGTTTAATTTAGTAGATGGAAAGAGATAAATTTCTCCACATATGTTCCTTAAGTTAACAAATTCGAACTGCATATGGTTCAAATAGCTCTAAGCACTATGGGACTTAACATCTGAGGTGATCAGTTCCCTAGACTTAGAACTACTTAAAACATTTTTCTTTAATAATTGCCCCAACCTTCGGACATACGTAACAAAATCGTAGTCTCTCTTTATTAAAAGTTTACTATGCTACTGAAACCTCATTTCATCATGCTGACAAAATCGGAATATTTGATTTACTGTCACCATTCAGACACAACAACTGACCCTCGGCAAGCAATATTTGATTGGTGTAACTAAATAGATTGATATATTCTACGAATCAAAGTCTGCTGACTGTACCGGTATTTCACCGAGCGAGCTAACGCAACGGTTAGCTCATTGGATTCGCTTTCGGGAAGGTGACTGTTCAATATGTTCAAATGTGTGTGAATTCTTAAGGGACCAAACTGCTGAGGTCATCGGTCCCTAGACTTACACACTACTTGAACTAACTTATGCTAAGAACAACACGCACACCCATGCCCGAGGGAGGACTCGAACCTCCGGCAGGAGGGGTGGCGCAATCCGTGAAGGCGCCTCAATCCACGCGGCCACTCCGCGCAGCATGACGGTTCAGATCCGCGTCCGGTCACCCACATTTAGGTTTTCTGTGATTTCCCTAGATCGCTCCAGGAAAATGCCGGCATGATTCCTTTAAAAAGACACGGCCGAGTTCCTTTCCCACCCTTGAAACATTCCGTGCTTGTGTTCTAATGACTTCAATGTCGACGGAACTTTAAACTCAAATCTTCCTTTCTTGCCTGTTTATCAGTTTTTTATTTTCGATACGTGTTTCAGAGCGAAAGCTCAGTCGTCTTGAGGTTTCCCAAATTCATCTGAGATCATCATGAACTGGCGAAGCAGACGCACCTGAGGGAGGTTACGTTATTATGTAAACAGCAAAGCTCCCTCTGAAATATATATCGGAAACAAAAATCGAAATACAGACAGTTGAGAAGTTACATTCATACAATAAGTATTTTACACTGTTTCTGTGTGCCACACAATACCACTAGGGGTTCGTTGAAAATTCGAATCTGTAGTAACATGTAAACACGACTGCCGAATCGGTTTACGAAATTCTGTTTTTGTCGTCCTGCAAAACGTGTAACACGTGAACGTGGTGATGGGCATGTGTGTTGTTAGCGGAGAGAGCTGGCGCGGATTGGTGACGGGTGCGTCGCGTCGCGTCCTGCCGGCTAGACGGGCGCCAGACGGAGACGGGCGGGCTGGAGAGAAAGTTGTCACGTTGCGTGACCGCGCGAGTAGTGCCGGCCTGACCTGCGTCTGACGCCGCGCTGCCCAACAAACCGCCGTTTCCGCTCACTTTTTGTTTGCCGCGCCGCGCCTCAGAGGTCGACCACCGCCATCAAGTGGGGCGAGGACAGGTCGGTTGTAAAAGGCGCTGCGACCGCTTCCCACCACTTGCCTTTCGCATTCACAACGCACTGCGAGAACCTGCTCCGACGGAAATATCATTGAGTCGCAAGTTTCCTAGACCATCTGCAGCCAACGTGACTGGCACTGGGAGGGACGGAAACTTGCGAGTGTGTTACTGATGGATTCAGGGGGAACGCACAATAATGATTTTCGGTAAACCTCAGTGTAAGCACAAATTTCCCTGTTTTTCTCGTCGCCGCCATTTCGTGAAACGTATTTTGGACAAAGTAATACGTTACTGGAACGTATGTTCTCGGAATGTTAACAGTAAATCTCCATTGTACACAACGCATGTCGTTCAGCGTCTGCCACTGGAGTTTGTCGAAAATCTCCGTAACGCTCTCGCATCGACTAATGATCCAGTGTCGAAATGCTCCACTATTCTTCATTCGTTATCCCGTGCTCGCATCTCGTGGTCGTGCGGTAGCGTTCTCGCTTCCCACGCCCGGGTTCCCGGGTTCGATTCCCGGCGGGGTCAGGGATTTTCTCTGCCTCGTGATGGCTGGGTGTTGTGTGCTGTCCTTAGGTTAGTTAGGTTTAAGTAGTTCTAAGTTCTAGGGGACTGATGACCATAGATGTTAAGTCCCATCGTGCTCAGAGCCATTTGAACCATTTGAACGTTATCCCGTGTCGAATATGACTCACATTTTTGTTGAAAGTTGGCTATTTTAAAGGGCGTACCGAGTGGCAGGGAAAGGCAGCTCCTCCACTCACCCTTAATGCAAAAAGTCATCGTAAACAGAACTCGCATCCTGCTCTTACAGCGTCAGGCATACAGACGTATTAATTCGGTTCAAAAATGGTTCAAATGGCTCTGAGCACTATGGGAGTTAACGTCTATGGTCATCAGTCCCCTAGAACTTAGAACTACTTAAACCTAACTAACCTAAGGACACCACACAACACCCAGTCATCACGAGGCAGAGAAAAACCCTGACCCCGCCGGGAATCGAACCCGGGCGCGGGAAGCGAGAACGCTACCGCACGACCACGAGCTGCGGACTATTAATTCAGTATCAGTTTAAAAAAAGAAAGAACATGTAGTGGTATAATAGCAAGTATATGTAGAGACAGCTGTCGTAAAATCTCAAAATTATTCCGTCTTTAAACGCGACATTTCTCCGCCCCCCAATTCCAGTTCTGGCTACAATCTTGGCGATTTTAATTGTTTTTCAACACTAATCATATTTACATACCAACCCAACATAATCCAATTCCCCGTGCCCCACTCTTAAACTTATCCTGATCCTTTTCTTCAGATTTGGTTTGAATGACAGACATAATGTTGCTGTTTACAGAGTGGAGTAAAGTTTTTGATTTTAAGTAGGGGAAGTATAGCAATCTTAAAGATGTGGGTTCTCAAAGCGTGTCAATAAAGCGATATTTTTTAGAAAAAAAAATCAAATTCCTTGGAGTGAGTTTTTCTGCTACATACAACAAATACATATAACCACTTTGTTCACACTACTTCCCAGACGGGAGCATCAGTTTTTCAGTTTAATGCTATCTGGTGGCGGATTCTGAACTTAATTTCTACATGCTCAACTGCGAATAAGCTGTTCTTGAAATAAAGCAGGAACTTTAATTGGTTGTTCTGTGGCAACTAGCCAGTAGCTACCGTGGACATCTGTTAATAATCACATATTAAGACTAATCTCTTCTTTTGTAATTTTGTCCCACGCCAGTCTGGTGTAGAGGTTCCGCGGTTAGCGAGTTATATTTCTCCACTTGAGCTGAGGCAAATATGAATTGTATTCTGCCTTAGACAAATACGAAGTACACCCTGCCTATAACTAGCTGGCAGAGCTCTGCCAGCGTGGCCTTCGTGACGTCCAGCTCGCGAAGAAACGAGTTCTATCTGCAAGTATAACGCTGCGCTGTGAAAACTTCCTGTTTGGACGTCCAACAGAATGCAGTGGAAATTCCCAGAACTGGGCTACAAGTTGCGAGTTTTTATCTCCGTCACATGCAGCCGATAGCATCATCCCAGTCTATATTGGAGCTAGGTGAATTCTGGAGCTTCTTCAAGTAAGATATTTGTGCAATAAGATACAACGTTGCATTTGTTTCTGGTATTTAATCTCGAATTCACATTTAAATCGACCATCATTACTTACGGTCCACCCATCTCCAGGAATGATGGAAACGGTGCTGTGTCTTCCGTGCCGTCTTTCTCCACAGTCATCGCATTGTAAAGTTATCTCGATTGCTGCCTAAAAAGGCGTGTCATCTTTTTGATAATAACTGGTATACATGAAAGCAAAGTGAAATGATAATCAAATCAAGACCCTGTACTGCCGATAGGCGTTGATATACATCAGCCGCGCGGGATTAGCCGAACGGTCTGGGCGCTACAATCATGGACTGTGCGGCTGGTCCCGGCGGAGGTTCGAGTCCTCCCTCGGGCATGGGTGTGTGTGTTTGTCCTTAGGATAATTTAGGTTAAGTAGTGCATAACCTTAGGGACTGATGATGACCTTAGCAGTCCCATAAGATTTCACACACATTTTAACATTTTTTTGATATACATCAACGGAGACCGTTGAAAACGTGTGCCCCGACCGGCACTCGAACCTGGGATCTCCTGCTTACATGGCAGACGCTCTATCCATCTAAGCCACCGAGGGCACAGAGGATAGTGCGACTGCCACGTACTTATCCATTACACGCCCCCCCCCCCTCACTCCCCTGAGACCCACGTTCCCAACATAATGTCCACACACTACATTCATAGTGTCTCTGCCCATTTCACTCATTAGTCGCGGCAGACAATGTTACCGAGTCCCGTAAGAGTTCGGCCAATACGTGTGCATCCGCACAGAAGGAGGAGGTCAATGGCCGGTTAGCCTTAACTATATGAAGATGGTATCTGTATTCTCATGTAACAATTTTTTCTGCCCCTTCCCCTACAACCGCATTTTTATAACCCACGACTATTAGATTTTCATCTCCATTTACGTACTGAATTACCCGTTCAATATCCTCATATACTTCATCTTTCTCTTCATCTTCGGCTTGTGACGTTGGTATGTATACCTGAACTATCGTTGCTGGTGTTGGTTTGCTATCGGTTCTGATAAGAACAACCCTATCACTGAAATGTTGACTGTAACTCACTCTCTGCCCCGCGTTCGTATTCATAACGAAAACTGCTTCTGTTGTACCATTTTCTGCTGCTGTTGATGTTACTCTATACTAATTTGACAAGAAGTCATTATCTTCTTTCCATTTTACTTCACTGACCCCCACTGTATCTAGACTGAGCCTTGTCATTTTCTTTTTCTGCTTCACGCTCCGATGCCTAGTATGTTACCCTTTCGTTAGCTATTCTTTTTCTCATGGTTACCTCCCACTCCGAATGGAGACTAAACTGGAATCTTTCGTCAATGGAGAGATCGTATGACACTTCTTCAAGCCCAGTGGATACACATTGTGTCTTTGTGATTTTTTGACCAATACTGATTCTTCCGTCTTTTGGGAGTAATTTCCCAACCGAAGGGCAAGAGGTTGCCATGAAACTCTGTCCGCTCCTGCGACCTCTTTGACAAGGCGTATGGCAGAACAGTGAACAAAGCCCAAGGTCCAGATTTCAATCCTCAGTCAGGTCTGGTTCAAATGGCTCTGAGCACTATCATCTGAGGTTTTCCTGTCACATATGGCATCTGGCTGGATAAGTCAGACATAAGGTCCAATAGCTCCATGCCTACTAAAGCAGTGTGATCTTTAAACCAACTTCTGGATTTAAGACAGCTTCGCATATACAGGGTGTTCCAGAAATGTTCCGACAAACTTCGACAGGCTGTAGACGGTGTGATGACGAACAAATAGAGGATAGGAACCCACGTGCTAAAACGCCTTCCAACAACGCTACTGAGCGTCGAAGAGTTGTAGGTGCCGGCGCCTGCCACTATGCCACCCCTTAATCAGCAAACGTGACTTTGTATGCTGACAGAACGTAGGCGGAACGTCTCGCAGCCTGTCTGTTATTCAGTGATCGCAACTGATGGCCACGACCACTGTTGGAGGAGATGGAGCTAACTGCTGCGTAGACAGATCTTGTCTCCTATGAATGCGATGCTCTGTTGCGTTGGTGGATAACGCTTTGTAATACGGGTTTCCACGTGCTATTTTTCTTCAGTATACCGAAAAATATTGATTTTAGAAGATTCCAATAGAAAAATAAACTGTGGATGGAAACCCATGTCCGAAACGGTCATCTACCGAGACAACAGAGCATCGCATTCGCAGTAGACAAGGCCCTCTTTCCGGCAGTTAGCACCATTTTCTCCATTGGAAATCCTGGCTGTCGCCCGCTATCAGCTAATAATAAGCGACATTCGAGACGTTCCCCCTACGGTGCATCAGTGTACAAAGTCACGTTGCTGCCGAATGAGTTGCCTATTGGCACGTATCGGCGCCTGTAATTTCGACACCGTCGTTGGATGGCGTTTCGTTCGTATTCTCGATTTGTTCCTCAAGAGATACTCTACAACTCCTCGAAGTTTGTCCCAATATTTTTGGGACATCCTGTATAGTTACAGACCAGCCGATTTTGCACATTACCAATTTTGCTGTGTTTCATTCGCAAGCAAAATAGTGATAGGTGCTCTATTCATTGTAAAACACGAATTAACTAAAGAAATAGAAGAATAATACCTGATGGACTTTATGAAAGCTATCAGTCATCCAGAAACGTTGGCAAGCGATTAGTTCCGCTCGAGGATCAGTCCGCTGAGATGCCCTACTTTGCTGTCTCGGGGCTGCCCGCCGTGGAGATGGATATGAGTGGCCGGAGCGTTGGAGCACAAAAAGTATCGCTGACTGCGGAGGCCGGGGCGCGCGTCTCGGGTGACGGCGCAGGTAAGCCGCAGTGTATCGTCTGGCACGCGAGACGAGCCCGGCGGCCACCTGACGGCGCGGAGAAGAGAGGCACAATGCCGGGCTTCGGTTTCTGCCCCGCGCGCGCCCAGCCGCGCCGCGCCGCGCAGCGCGCTCCTCTCGCTGCCCGCTAGGCGCTACCTGCTCCTCCCTCCTTTCTTTGTCCGCGGAGACAAAGGCGGCGGCCCTGACATCGGTTTGCAAAACCGCAACGCGCACAGCCTCCCGAATTCGTCTTGGGCCATGCTGCCGCCCATTGACTGGGCTGTCGCCACCATTGCTAGGAGGCGATACCCCCACAGTAAGATGCTCCGCTGTCTTTTGATGGTTCCGACGGTTGATTTCTTAATCTTTCTTCTTTTTTTTTATTGTTGCCAATACCTCTTTCCCCGTCTCTCTTCTTACTTAGTCTCCTAGTATTTGGAGGTAACCACACGGAGAATTTAATATTGTGAATACACATTGTAGTCTCTAGGTAACAGTCAAATTATTAAATGAGTGTGTCCCAGCTCCATTATGACTGCTTGTGTGAAACTCCAAACTGCAACGCTGTCTCATGGCGAGTTGCGGCGTTACAATCCGTGAAGTTTCAACAACAGCCGTGTAGAAGGCCTAAGAGCTAGCATCGCTGCAGAAGACGCTCGGGCCGCGAATGTAACAGTGCACATTTCTCGGAAAATAGTGGTGGAGCAGCGAGGCACCATCAAGTTTTGTGTTTCTGGGTGAAAATTCGTCGAATTAGATCCGAATACCGAAAGGCAGGTCCGTGATCGCTGCCCCACGACAGTGCCTCAGCCAACAAAGCGAAGATCGTACGTAAGTTTTTGGCCAGGAAACAGATCGCACTCCTGGATCATCCGCCATATTCGCTTGGATTTGGCCCCAGCCTACTTCTGTTTGTCCCCCAAATTGAACCTGGGAATGAAAGAACACCGCTGAGACGCAATTAAGGACATCCAACAACACTGTACAGCAGTACTAAATGCAGTTCCAAGAGAGAACTGTAATGGCGCTTTTTAAAACAATTCTAAAACGATTTCAGCTGTGTACTGATTCAGGAGAAGAGTATTTTGAATAAATACAGTGATTTTGTGAACATTATCCATGACTTTTATTTTTCATTGTCTCATTCCTAGCGAAACTGGAACACACTGCGTAAATTTCATACGGCAAGTATTTGCTTTTCCTGACTCCCGTCATGACGCTGCTGCCAGTGTAAAAAGAACAAACCTGACCACCAAGCCTAGGTATTATACCAAGTGCCCAGCGATTGAGGTACAAGGAAAGTTTCATTAAAATAGCAACATCTTGCAAACAGCACCATCCGAGGCAAGATTCGGTACGTGGGGGAAAAAATTTATAAATGCTCTCCAATGGTCTCAGCCTTCTAAAAATCTGCCTCCTAGACACCTTACGATGTACTCTCAATCGCCTATGCTTTGTAAGCAGAACATCCAGTTGTAATCTTCAGAAACGGGAATTTTCCACTCGACACTAACAACTGTAAATGTTGCATTTTATCGTTATCCTGCGCCCTTCGTCACATTCTTTTCCTCATTCAACTGTTGCTTCATACTGTTCATTCCTTCTCATTCAACTTGGTTTTGCCACTGACAATAAAATCAAAACATAACGTGCATTATGAGAAACAGTTTAAAACTACTTTGATGGAGTTGATTTCGATGCTTGCAAAAATTTCCTCTGCTCGTATGAATACGATTCGGGAAATTAATAAAAAACACAACACAAACACCAAATTAAAATTATCCTTCTGTCACAGATCCCAGCTACATCGATTTTGAGGATCCTACATTATGCTACTCGAAAAAAATATGATAAGCTACCTAGTTCCCATTTCACTGCGACGATAACGCGAAAGTAACTGCTCTAATTTGTACCCATAGTTGTGTTAATCACATTGACAAAATGAGTTGCGGTTAATCATAACAAAGTGCTGGGATTCCTTGGTCAGTTGTAACCTCACCATGCAAAGTAATAGTCACTCCCAAAAAGAACACACGCTTTGAAGCGTTGTAGACGGTGTGTAACTGGTACGAGACGGTCACGTGACCTTCAGTTGCTTACTTATCATGGTATTGAAGTGCTGTATATTTACCAGTCGATTGCGTGAAATCAGCGCAGTAAGATGAATCGTCGTAGAGACGTGACAGGATGGCAGAAAGGAGCTATCGTGTTTGGTCCTGCCCGTGATCCCACCGTGAATGAAGTTGACAAATATGTTTGTGTATCAACGTGGACTCTTCAACGTGTCTTTTAGGAATTGCGTGTCACTCGCAGCCATGTAACACGGTGTGAGAACTATGGGGGTAAAATGATCCTAACCGACTGGAACTGGAGACGAATGTCACGCCATGTTAACAACAGTTGGGTTTCTACCACGACAAGGCATTGCTGGTGTCATTAGGTGTAGGTTCCGAGCAAGCACTGCGAAGGGAATTGCGTGCAGTTGACTTTTGGAATCGGATACGTCGTAAAAGGCCATTGCTTACATTGCGTCGATGGGATTACTTATAGCACAGAAACTGGATAGAAGCTGTCTGTAAGCGTATAGTGTGGTCTGTTCAGTGGCGATTTTGCCTCTTTCCAAGTGGTGCGTGTCGTCGAGTGCACCAACGATCCAGTGAAACGTTTAACCCATAGTGTTTGGAGACTTGAACGCACTCGTCCACGTTACCCTGATCGTGAATCAGAATGTTTATATCAGCATGTTCGATGATCAGTTATTGCCCTTCGTTTTGCATCTTAATGGTAAGTATGAAGTGCACACTCATGTCATAGCCTTGAATACCGAGCTCCACCATACAATCCTGGTTTGAGGAAAACTTATACACCTTACCGTACTTTGAGCGACTCGATACATCACTTGATTTTAACCCCATAGTAAACGTATAGGACTATTAGGAACAGTGGGTGAAACGTAGCAGTCAACATCACCACAGTTTGGCTGCTCTAGGGGTGTAGTCATCAATTTGTGGCCTTATCTGGATGTGACATACTCGTACGTGTAGAAACTTGTGACCTTTCCTCCTCGCCTAATGGCGGCCGATGTGACAAAAGTCATGGGATGCCTCCTAACATCGTGTCGGACCTCCTTTTGCCCGGTGCAGTACAGCAACTCGGTCTGACATGGACTCAACAAGTCGCTGAAAGTCCCCTCCAGAAATAACGAACCATGCTGCCTCTTTAGCCGTCCTTAATTGCGAAAGTGTTACCGGTGCAGTAGCTTGTGCAGGAGCTGACCTCTCGGTTATCTCCCATAAGTGTTCGATGGGATTCATGACGGACGATTTTTGTGGTCAGGTCTTTCGCTCCAATTGTCCAGAATGTTCTTCAAACCAATCGCGAACAACTGCACCCGGTGACATGGCGTATCGTCATCCATAAAAATTCCGTCGCTCTTTGGTAACATAAGTCCATGAATGGCTTAAAATGGTCTCCATGTAGCCAGACGTAACCATTTCCAGTCGGTGACCGGTTTAGTTGGACCAGACGATCCATTCCATTTCATATAAACACAACTCACACCATTATGGAAATACCGCCAGCTTACACAGTGCCTTGTTGACAACTTGGGTCCATGGCTTCGTGGGGTGTGCGCCACACTCGAATTCTACTATCAGGTTTTACCATCTGAAATCGGGACTCGTTTGACCAGGGCACGGTTGTCCAGTCGTCTAGGGTCCGACCGATATCACGAGCCCAGTAGAGGCGCTGCAGGCGCTGTCGTGCTGTTAGCAAGGACACTCGCCTACATTGCATTCCCTGAAGATATCCGAAATGGAAAGTCCCTGCGTCGAGCTCCAAATATTATTCCTCATTCAAAGTTTGTTAACTCTCGTCGTGCGCCCTTAATCACGTTGGAAGCCTTTTCACACGAATAACTTGAGTACAAATGACAGCTCATCCAATACACTACCCTTTTATACCTTGTGTACAAAAGGCCATATGTAGGTGCGCAAAACGCTATCCCATGTCTTTGTCACGTCAGTGTAAAGCAGTACGGGCGGACTTCTAGTCTGTCGCTTTAGCCATTTGCAATGCCACTGCTCGACGGCGGGCGCTCGTAAACCTGGAACCTCAGATTCCCGCAGACGCTTCAGAAGCTCATCGTGCATGTGTTGCATGTAAGTACGTACTAAAATCGTGCGAACGAAGAGCAAAAGTGATGACCCGTTGTGCGTTACGCATCCCTCTCAGTGGATTGCCGACTAACGTAGGTTACTCGGGTACCCCGTCGTAGGCACGTCCACGGCGGTGGAGTAGGGAGGGTGCTGTGGCTGGGTGGCAGCGTATTTCGGCGCAGCTGTAGCTGGAACCGGCCGGGCCTGTTGGACGCGCGACGCACCTTTTTTGTGCGAGCCGCCTCCCGCCAGTGCCGTCTGCTCGCCTCGCGAGATACAGTTGGCAAACCTTCAGATGACGGAGCAAAATAAATACACGGCCGTGCGCGTGCCTGAAAAAACACCCGGACGGAAAAGAGTCATCACAAACCGTAGCCATGGCGGCGTACAACGCCAGCTCAAGGTCGTGACTGATATAGGAAATACAGGTACCATAAGGAAATCGAAGTCAGTCCTAGTTTTTATTTCCAGATTATAGTGGTTGTTCTCATGACGAATTTCCTTCTACAGGGCGATTCGCATTAACGGTTAAAGAAGCCCCGTAACGACGTAGATGAGGGTTGAGACAATTAATTTAATGTCATACACATTGGGCATGTCGGGAAATACCACAGAAGTGGATGACAAATGTCGAACATGTTATGTCACATCCAAAATACGGAGGATATTTTCGTGCGCGTACGTGAAGGGATAATTCAGCGATGCACTACTTGCACTGAAGCAGACGGTGCAAATTTCGAACGTGTTTTGTAAACGTGATCTGTTGTAAATGTAAAAATTGTAAAATTATTGTCCTCGCTGTAAACAAGGAAAAGGTGTTCTTATTTTGTGTTTCTTTCCTTTCCTCCCTTCTTTCCTTGTGTACAGATTTTATGTAGCAAAGAGAACGTTGGTCATTTACTAGTAATGACGCAATTCTGTAGCTTATGTTCATTTACTTGCGGCGCAATACGGTAGGTTCTTGTTGTACTGTAATTTGCAATAAACCAGCGAAAACTGCGAGACCGGTAAATAAATTAATACCCCAATTTAAACATACAATTGTATCACGCAGTGCAAAAACTACTGCGTGCTAGGCGCCTGACTCTAACCCTGAACCTCACATGCTAAAGTCGCGCACGTTGGCGCGGAGCCACACCGACTTCAATATTAGGGTTTGGATGATCAGGTGCGACAGACCGACAGGCTCAGCCGCTCCATCTGCGACGAGGTACGACATCTGGTGACGTTACATGTTCAACGTTTGTCATCCCCTTTTGGAGTGTTTCCCGACACCTGCGACCCCTGTGTCTTATATTAAATAACTTGTCTCAGCGTCATCTAGGTCGCTTCGGAGGTTGTTAAACGTTAATAAGAATCGCTCTGTATATTTCTTTTCTGTCAGGCACGTGTGACCATATTCATTCACCCATCCGTATCTCTGTGTTCTCCATTTCATTCAAGTTATTCTTCGTAAGCGGTGGAACCTGTGTGCAGTAATTGTGCTGTTTATGAGGATTTAAACAAGACGAATCATCTATCCGTTTTAAAATTTTGGGTTCAGTGTCTTTACGATGGAGGAAGCCGCAGTTTTCCGTTGAGTACTGTTATCAGGGGCAGGCCGATGAAAATGCCCGCATTATGTTCCTCAGCCTGAATCTGCAACAGTTTTGTGTAGTGGCTTGGAGCTAGTGACACGAAGGAGGCGGCCAGCATACCCCTTGACCGTACAGGCGAGTCGTGCGCCTAATGAGGGCGGAGACGATGTAGAAACAGTGTTGCGAATATCAGATTGGGATCTCATGAAAAAGACAGAAAATACAAATGAACCAACACACTTATCACCAATAGACACTAAAATCATAAAATATTTCTGTATTCCATTCATTGGGAATTGCAGTACAGTTGAACACTCGCTTTGGTGTTATGTTTTGGATGGTGTTGCCAATCAGTTCAAAAGGAAATGCATTAAGATGAGCTATTCAGAACTAATAAAATAAAGCATGTCCTGCTTCACAGTTGCAACGAACTTGACAAACATAAACAACCAGATCACATGGCCAGTCTGACGCAGTTTCTGTTTATGTCAACAAGCAGATCAATTACCAGATGTATGTAAAGAACACAGGTCAGGGCTTAGTTTTAATGTACATCATAAATCTGCAATGGCAACTCACCTTTATGACAGCAAATGTAGCCTTCTGGACGTCAATAAATATCTCACAATCTAATGTAAATATGTAAAACTGCAACTAACCACTTTTTTGAAGTTTTCCATGTAGCGGTTTTAGGTTCATCTCCATATGGTTTTCCGGAAGTTACATATCTATTTCTAGCAAGATGCTGGGTGCTGGCTCTGTGACAAGAAGATAGAACATGCTTTAATGAATCGCCATGGGTATTGTTTATCTGTCGATGTGATGTGGATGCCAGACCGACAGATAACAATCGACAGATGAACGATACTCGTGGCGATACATTAAAGCATGTTCCAGGTTCTTGTCACAGACCAACACCCAGCATCATGCTAGAGATATGCAACTTCCGGAAAACCATCTGAAGATGAACCTGAAAATGTTCGAAAACCGGTTCATGGAATAATAAATAACTATTCAAAGAAGTGACTGGTTGCAGTTTTATATATTTCCATTCAATTAACAGTCACGGGTTCTAAAATATCCGTAATGGATAAGCTTAATCTCACAATCTGTCATAGACAACCTTCAGGCACAAAACTCAGTAAACCAGGGGCACTTGAAATACACAGACAACAGATTTTGCAGTCTACTGGCATGGTGAATGAACACAGACAGGGAATTACGGTATGTTAACAATTATTACTTTGAGATCCACATACTTTTTGTGCCATACTCATTTCGCCTTTGTTGTTTGCAAGGCATCTTCAGTGGCCAGGAATATTTACATATTTTTGTGTGTACCATTTAGTTTAGCTTTAGGGCGTTAAAACGTGCTAAATGTAAACCCAATAGTACATACCGATTATAAACAGTTCTGGCACTTTTTCCTTTTCTATAATGTAGTAATAATTCAAAGTGTATGCTGATCCGCTTATGTTCTTGTTCCTTTCTTACATCTGTTGTTCGTCTTATTGCCATTTCAAATTTAGTTTTCACACTATACAGCACAAGGAGTTGTACACCCGCATTGTTGTTATGTTCTGGATGGTGTTGACAACTGTCTAATGTTATTGCCAGCTATTGCTACCAAAAGTTGGAGGTAGAGGATACAACAGATTGCTTTCTGTATTCAGTAATGTCTGTCTCATAATTCAACAGTCTAACAGTGTGTGTGTGTGTGTGTGTGTGTGTGTGTGTGTGTGTGTGTATGTAGGTAGTTTCATTTCATTCGTAAGCATAACTAAGAAAGTATGAGGGTATTACTACATTACAATTGCAACAAATAAAAATTACACACGCTGCATGTTAAAAATTACACACGCTGCATGTTTATAAGCGTGACCACAGTGAGGTAATTCGAGAAATTAATACAGAGGTTTGCTGACAGTCTTTCTTCCCACGAGCTTTTCGTGAATGGAAAACGGGAGGAGGGATCAAACAGTGGTACCAGAACTACCGTCCGCCGTGATGTTATTTCTCACCTTGAATATGTAAGAATGAAAACATGAAGTTGTTAACTGTCACTCCTAGTAATTTTTTAATTTCGTTAATCTCTGTACATGGAAAGAACAGAAAATTAAATACTCCATCACATCACTGTTGCGTAGTTTAAATTTGAATCATTTGAGTTATGCAGTACTGTCATAAACATATTAAATCATTTCAGAATTTAAGTGCAAATATGGAAGTTGTTCTCCAAAAGCAGAAGACAATTGCTATGTGGTCGAACGCAGGTAATATTTTACGAAGTTCATTTCTCTCATATCTACAGCATTCACTCTAATCTCGTCTGAGATACAGTTTTCTCATTAAATCTAACAACTGTGTCGTTCCGCTATGTTAGATGAAAAACTGAAGCAAATGTAAAGTCCATTGCACCTACACAGTCGTTGAAAATGTAGTTGCAGCTCTGAAATGCGATTGACAATGACCAAAAAATAAAAATTTGTGACCAAGGACGGAGTATTAGTTTATATACCCGTAACCGTAAAGTTATTGCTGTGCCGATGAAGAAACCTTCGAAAGAGTTCACAGGTGTGTTCCTGTACAGGGGTGCAGCTCTGCTTAATATTCCGGTTTTCTCGGCGAGTGTTGTGTGTTGTGTGATCTTTTGGCTAAGATCAAAGTGTAGTATCCGTTCTTATCAGCTTAATGCTGGCAAGGTCGGATACAAAACACACTGATATGCGATGTATTTTCTTTAGTGGCTGGCTCTGAGCACTATGGGACTCAATTGCTGAGGTCATTAGTCCCCTAGAACTTAGAACTAGTTAAACCTAACTAACCTAAGGACATCACAAACATCCATGCCCGAGGCAGGATTCGAACCTGCGACCGTAGCGGTCTTGCGGTTCCGGACTGCAGCGCCTTTAACCGCACGGCCACTTCGGCCGGCTTTTCTTTAGTCATTGGACTCCTAATGCCCAATCATGACGAAGCTGCAGCTAGCACGCTCTGGAATGCGGAGCCGTCCATTTGTCGGCTATCAGATTTTTTTTTCTGAAAGTAGTTAAGACTGCTGCAGGGCATTTAATTTCGAACCTGTCTCGCCGGTGGAAGGGAGGCTGGCGAGCCTTATTAAGACTGATTCAATAATGTAGCCATACAGAAGGTTAGTGTGGGACCTCCACTAGACGATTGCGAGTAATATTAAAAAGCAAACACTTCCTAACGTTCTGCAAAATTATATTTATTTAACCACAAACCGGCCCTGTGGCTTCTCAGGCCATCTTGGGGTGATAATGAATGTATCAAACACAGATAAACATTATGTGCGACTTACAAAAATCTTATTTGTACAGCAGATACAAAAATGACTTGAGTTCTTGCACAGGAAACTAGTTTTTTTGTCACATGAAAATAATTACATCAACTGAAAAAGGTGTTCACCCCGTTATCCGATTGCTTAGCTTGGCGGTAATGTGCTCGCCTCCCCTGCAAGCGGGCCCGGATTCGATTCCCGGCGGGGTTGGAGATTTTCTCCGCTCGTGGACTGGGTGTTGTGTTGTCCTCCTCATCATTTTATCATCACCGGCGCGCAAGTCGCCCAATGTGGTGTTGACTGAAATGAACTTCCCCGGATGGGGCCTCTCGGCCAACGATACCATACGCTCATTTCATTTTTACCTCGTTTTTTACTGAATGTAATTGTTTATTTGTGATAGAAAATGTAATATTTTCGTTTGTAAAGACTGTCAGTTTTGTATCTTCTGTACAAACAATATTTGTGTAATTATATGAGTGAGTGCGTAAATGTAAATTGAGCCGGCCGCGGTGGTCTAGCGGTTCTGGCGCTGCAGTCCGGAACCGCGGGACTGCTACGGTCGCAGGTTCGAATCCTGCCTCGGGCATGGGTGTGTGTGATGTCCTTAGGTTAGTTAGGTTTAAGTAGTTCTAAGTTCTAGGGGACTTATGACCTAAGATGTTGAGTCCCATAGTGCTCAGAGCCATTTGAACCAAATGTAAATTGAAGGTGGAGACGGGAATAAAGGACAGGAAAGGGAGGGGATCACTGCTATCAGCTGCATCGGGACATTTCTTCTCGTCTCCACCTTCAATTTACATATAATGTATACCAGCTACGGATTCTGCTTGATGTCTGTTCTTTCGGACATTTCCGATGGATCCACCTTTTTCAGTGCGGATGCACAAATACGTCCGACCTCCTGCGCTAACCTGAGCGCGAATATGGAGAAAATGGACAGGGACTGTGGATAGGTGGCGCTCGATGGGAATGTGGATTGGCCGTAGGGCATGCCGAGATAGTCTGGATAGCTCAATGGTTAACGCGCCTGCCTAGTAAACAGGAGATCCCGGGGTTGAACCTCCGTGTGGTACACATTTTCACTTGCCCCCGCTGATTCCGCGTAATGTACCGATACAGCTGACAGTAGTGTTCCCCTCCCTTTCCTTTCTTCCCGTCTCCACCTTCAGTTTACATATAATATCTGTGTAAGTCGCACATCATGTTTATCTTTGCGACATTTAGTTGACACTTGAAGATGGCCTGAGAAGCCGAAAACCAGTTCGTGAGCAAATGAATATAATTTTACAGAACATTAGAAAGTATTTTTCTTTTTAATATTATTATGGTGTACTGCCAAGCATCGACGGAAAATTCAGTTAATGTTAGATTGCGAATAATTCTACGGAGCAATACATCGCACAATTTGTACTGCGCGCCGCAAGTGGCTTCTGCCGCAGCCACGTCTGAGACTTCATGCGACACTACGGCAACTCCGAGAACGGGAGAAAGGAACACTTCAAGTCAACGTTCAGTCCCACTTGTATTCCGATTACTGAGCACAATGAATTTCGAAGTCTATAGCTTGATCATGAAGGACAGTCTGGATTCAGTATAGCTCGTATAATCGTATTATTTATGTGCTTTCCTCTGTATGTTTGGCGAACTTGACGTGCACTAAACCACTCTTCTGCCAAGAATAGTCCAAAGCGGTCTTGGGAAGTCGGCACTTGATCTGCGCTGTGATGAAGGCCGGCCGCACGGTGCCTGGTCGCTGCTCCGACCGCCGGTGCTTGGAGGGCTTCCAGTTTGCGTAACACGGGTCGGGCCGCGAGTGAGGAAAATAACGCACGCGAGGGAACCTCTCATAACAGCTTCCCCATTAATCAGTCCGCGCGTGGCCTTAAAACGTCGGCGAGCCGCTCGGCCGCCTCGGGCCCAACAGTAAATTAGGAGCGACCGTCGCTCCCGTATTGGCGCCTCCGTCTCGGCCGGCATCTCCGGAATCCCGCGTGTGTTTCCTACATAAATTCTGAGAGTATTTCGAGAGCGGCCGAGCGCGTACGGCCCACGCAGAGGTATACACAGTGTCCTGCAATTAAGTGCGGACTCTCGCCCGTGTGTAATCTACTGTCTAGGGTAAGCAAATAAAATCCTGTAGACAGTAAACGAGATGTCAATAGTTAACGAATTACCTGGCGTACAGGCATCGATGTTCCAACAGCAAGAGATCATTAACCTGTACAAATAGAGGGCCGTGCACAAATACCATGTCACTGTCCAGAGTCGTCGTAAATATTGATTTTATTCGAGTGCAATATATCACTATCGATGCTCGTGTCATCGGATCCTGCTTCCTACCAACCAAGAATTGCTCATTGCTGAGTCCTCCACTTCCATGAATGCGTTTTCTCGTTGTTTTCGAAAAGATTGTCTTATTATTTATCATACGAGTGCTATTCGGTTGGTATGTTATATAAGCGATGTTTAAACATTTCATCATCGCTCGTATGACTTTAGTAAGTTTTCGCATGGATATTTTTTGCTAGGAAATCTTTTCTTAAGGTAAGCGTCTGGAGTGTAGCCTTGCAGGGAAGTGAATCATAGTCAATAAACAGCTCAGACAAGATAGTTTTACACCAGACGCGTTTCGCTTTTATTTATAAAACATCTTCTGTGGTTATTCTGCAAATTGGATACCTATATTTGTACATTTTCGGCAGTTTTGGATTAAAAACAGCATTTTTGTTTATAAAGTTGATGTGCACTTTACTTGCGGTGTTTCTGCCTCTTTTCTACATATTTTCTAAACATGTAAACAAGAGGCAGAAACATTACGAGTAAAGCGCACATCAACTTTGTAAACCAAAATGCTGTTTTTAATGCAAAACAACCAAAAATGAAGAGACACATGTAGCCAAATTGCAGAATAACTTCAGAAGATGCTTTATAAATAAAAGCTAAACGCGTCAGGTGTAAAACTCTCTTTAATTAAATTGCAGTAAGCTTAAGGTGGAGAAACCAATAATACCAGACTTCAAAGGCTGCTGCGGAATATGGCTATGGGAACATAAAAATATTAGAGAATCGACTTTCGAAACGTGGTGTTGCGGAAGAATGCTGAAGATTAGATGGATGGATCGGGTAACTAATGAAGAGGTATTGAATGTAATTGGGGAGGGTGGGAAATGTGTTGCTCAGTTTGACTAAGGGATCGATTTTCAGGACACGTCCCGAGGCATCACAGAATAGTTAATTTGGTAATGGAGAAAGGCGTAGGGGGTAAGAGGCTTTAAAAGGAGGGATTAGCTTACAGAGCTGCATCAAATCAGTGTCCATGATGAGTATGCTTTGGACTTTTCAGTCTACGAAGATGAGGACATTTGTGTTCACAGGACTCCACGCGTCCGCTCATGGTTTGACGAACACTCAGAAGATCTAACGCACCACGTATTGCCCGCTAAATTCCCAAATTTAAACTGTAGATGATGTCTGAGACTAATTTGGACTACAGGTGAAAGTAGCGGTGAACATCCCTGAAATTTTGCAGATCTGTGGTATCATGTCATCAATGAGTGACTTCAGGTCGATATGGCGTACCTGTGGAAACTTGCGGGCTCTGTTTCCCGGCCATTGTCAAGACTAGAGACGGTGTGATGTCTGATAGGGGTCTGTAATTTTTCTTTTTCGGATGTACTTGCAGTTCCATCTCTTTCGTTAGCTTCACATTTTCATTTGATGTAGTTTTCGCATTTTGGTTTGTATCCTGTGTCATTGATATAGCAGTGTGGGCAAGTGTGTGTGTGTGTGTGGAGAGAGAGAGAGAGAGAGAGAGAGAAATAGCAGGGAGTAGCGGAGTCGCATAATTGGGTTAGAGACACAGTAACGGCAGACGGCCGCTATCTGGCATCGGTGCGGCATTCCTAGCTCGCAGATGCGGCGCTGACGTATCGCGCGTCCCGCCCCTCGAGACACTAATTACTCAATGCATTTGCAAAGAAAGGCCCGGCTGGGAGCGGTGGTCGCCGGGCTGCGCGGAACACGGCGCGTTCCACGTATTTGTGATGCAAACGAGCGGCCGAACAGGTTCGCTAGCGGCCACACAGGCCAAGAAAACGAGACCAAAAAGTAATAGAAATAAGGGCCCAGCGAAAGGATAGGGGCGCACCCCATAGCGTGTGGACGTTGTCGGAGGCTGATCTCGGACACATCGCCAGTCCCGTGCTGCCTATTTTTAGCGAAATATACGGCGTCGATATTTACAGGCAGCCATAATTTACAGATCCGCGGGTAGAGCGGCAGGAGTGGATATAGCGTGGAAGGGGGGCGCTCTGTAAACAGGATGGTTCCTACCGGGTGGACACAAGTTTATGAGGTGCTTAGCCGCGAACATGTGGCGAATACCGCAGTTCAGCAGTTTAAGAAGTCTGCCAGGATATCGAACGCTCAGCGGGGGACAGGGATCTGCAGGCTGCTCGGCAGCTATCTGGCGACATGTGCGTAAGATACATCATATTGCTTCAGTAGTTAAGAGGTAGTGACAATAAGTGGTATTGTGAATAACGTTTGTGCTTTTTGTTTTGATGCGTAAGATCGGGACGAAGAATAAGTTTGCTATGTGTTTCGTGGAGGCCAAGTCCTACCTATGTTCAGGCAAGATTGTGTAAGCTCTGCGGTAGAGGAAATCGTCCGTAGATTTGAACGTCGGTTACGCTGCGAACAAGATGTGAGTGGTACTCAGTGTGCACCCTTGCTCTGTGTCTACATCATTACTCCGCAAGCCACCTGACGGTGTGTGATGGAGAGCACTTCTGGCACTGCTAACTGATCCCTCCCTTCCCTGTTCAACACACGACTGGCGCTTGGGAAGAATGGTTCTCGGTAAAACTTTGTAGTAGCTTCAATGTATCAAATTTTCTCATCTTGGTCATTTCGGGAGAGGTGTGTGGGAGGATGTAATATGTTGTCTGTCTCTTCCTGGAAAGTGCTCTCTCGAAATGTCATTAGTAAACCTCTCCGTGATACACTACGCCTCTCTTGTAGCGTCTGTTACTGGAGTTTGTTGAGCATCTCTGTAAATATTAATTTTAATTTTAATAATTAACAGCCTCAGTTGCACTGTTTGCCTAGAATTTACCTAGGTTTCAGTCGGGATAACCCAACCTTCTTCAGAATAACAGTAACTACCGTCTTTCCGTAGTGGACATCGTCAAGCTAAAACTTCAAATCCATAAATTGTCGTCAGACTATAAAACTTATCTGGAACTGCCTCGGCCCCACTTCGCGACCGCGATGCGGCAGCCACGAGTGCTGCACTAGAACATCTCTGTAAAGTTCTCGCGCCGACTAAACGATCCCTTAACGAAGCCACAGCTCTTTGTTGGATTTTCTGTATGTCTTCCATCAGTCCTACCTGGTAAGGGTCCCACATAGATGAACAGTACTCAAGAATCGGCCAAACAAACGTCTTGTAAGCCATTTCTTACGTGGATGGCTCATTTTCTTGAAATCTCAGTCTGGCACCTGCTTTTCCAACTGTTTCTTTTTATGTAACCATTCCACTTAAGATCGCTGTGGATAATTACTCCTAGATATTTTACGCTAGGTACTGTTTCCATCAATTTGTAATCAACGTTGTACTTGTGCAGTAGTGGATTTCTTTTCTCAATGGATGCTCAATTTAACGCTCAGGGTCAACTTTCGAAGCCTGCACTATTCATCAATCCTCTGTAGATCATTTTGCAAATCGATACTATCTTGTGGTTCGACTTTCTTACTGTCAACCGCATCATCTCCGAATATTCATAAAGAGCTTCCAAAGTTTTCTACTAGATCGTTTATATGCATTGTAAACAGTGACCGTCCTATCACACTTCCAATGGGGTACTCCGGAAATTATATCTGTCGGTTTTTTCCGTTACGAGCTACATGTAATGTCAGATGTCTTCCTGACGTCAAGGAAAACGACCTCAACCTGAGCGCCGTTGCCTACAGCGCTATGGATCCGATGGAGGAACAGTGGAAGCCGAGTTTCGAAAGGTCTCTTTTTGCGCAGTCCATGTTGATTTTTATCGAGGAGATTTTCATTCTTCAGAAAAGTCATAATTCTTGAGCATGAAACATGTTCCGAAATTCTACAACAGATTGACATCAACGATGTAGGCCTATAATTATGTAAGTCTGTCCTACGATCATTCTTGGAAACGGGAATGGCCCGCGCCTTTTTCCAGTCCCTAGGTTCTTGTCGTTGCTCCAGCGACCTACAGTAAACTGCTGCTAGAAGGGGAGCAAGGTCTTCCGCGTATTCTTTGTAGGTGCCTGTATTTCATCTCGGTCTGATGCCTTTCCCCTACGGGTAAACATCTGCACCATATAGAGGGGATAACACACGCTCCATGTGATTTTTGGCCCAGTATTGAGCTACACTTTTGGCTGTATGTGCCGAGGTGACAGGTGCAGGTTATTGACGTAGTTTTCGGATATTTTCCGCCCATCTCTTCGCGGCGAACATGTAATAGGCTTCGCTAAATACATGGAGGAAAAATTAAAAAGTAATGAATGGTTTGTACTTTCCCTAAAGCGTCTCATTATTTCAAAAGCACAAGGATCTGCCCCACGTACTCTCAAGATACTTTGTCTGATGCCTGATGATCGGAGAGGCGGCCATGTCTCAGACGTTCGGTCCCATAAGTTTAGCAAGGAGTCAGGTTTTCTCCTGTTCAGCGAACAGTGACTGTCGGTCCAATGACCTGTAAAGGTTGAGCAGCTTCACGCCTTGTTGTTCATTTGAGTGCTACCATATTAACGGATTAAATGAGCTTCTTGTATCTGTAATTGAGGGCTGTATTCAGTATACTAGTTTGTTTGAGTCTGCCTAGGAACATGTTTACATAACGTAGTGTCAAATGATGATATGATGGTAGCAAACTTTAGCTGAGGTGGATCATGAATGGCTTCACATGTCGATTGCGGTCGTACTTTCAATCCATCACCGAAATATCTTATTAATGTTAATAAAGTTTTTGCGATTGGAGAATAACATACGGTTTTCTCGTCGGGAACTTTAACTTCTTAGACTTCAGCACTGAGGAGCTTTGCCTAAACTGTGGGTCTGTGTTATCCGGAGGCTGACTGTACGTATCAAAAGCGCGCGTTGATCTTTCCAAGATTGTCCAAAACGTGAGAACCATTGCTCGCCTCAGGTGCTATTTAAAGTCTCTGCTCCCAAGCAGAACAGTTCGACGGACCAAAGTGGCGTTACTTTTACGGCCATCCTACGAGGACCATTTCAAAAGTTTTGACCCTTAAAAACATTTCTGTGTGTCATCATTGTATATTTATCATCTCTAGGTCTCGTTAATGATCAGTGTTTGTGGATTAATTTTTAGCTTCAAGTGCTTCATTTTCTTTAATCTGTATGTTTATAATTTTTCTCGTTTTGTCGCTATCCTTTAAGGGTACGACATCACAGGTCTGAACAGAATCAGTGAGCTTAGTCACTGAACGTGTCGAAACTGTAGGAACAGCTAAATGGTGTTCGAGGTATGATATAAGTATAGGTGATGTTTTAGGTAAGTGTGTAGTGTAGTACTTTTAACTGGTGCTTGTGATGGGTAGTGTTGCGTTTGGCTTGTTGTGAATTAATGAGACAGTGACAGTATGTGATTAAGCCAAATGCGGTTATCCCATGGCTGTGTATACACGATTTCGCGACCTCGCCCTTGCCCTGTGTTGAGTGACGTGCTTCTGCCAGGGTTCAGCGGTGACGGTGCAGCTGGGGGGGTTATCAGCGGGCCGGCGCAGCTGCTGATCTATGCAGCTCCTCAGCATTCATCAGCCACCGTGCTCCGGTTGACCCGTGACCCGCGGCGGCCGATCGGGCCTCGGATAGCCGGCACCGCCTCGCCAATTCTGGAAACCTCCAGCATTATTGCTGCTCTACTGAATTGTTTAGCCGGAGACCCCGGTCGCGGCTCAAGGTTCCAGCATTCACGTTTCTCATTGTTTTTCTTGCAAAGCCAACCGATGCACAGCTTAATGTCCAGGATATTTGATTCTATAACACACCATGATTTTCCTCGTGGATGATGTTCTCTAGTTAATGTGCTATTCCCAACGGAAAAACAATATTGCGAATTCTACAAATAACTATACATTTGTGAACTCCTATGGTTGCATCTTCTGAACATAAAGGTACGAAGATGTCGATTATATCTCGCTGACTGGCGGGCCGCTAAAATAATAACACCTGACTGGAATTCGGTAAGGGTCCGGCAATCCAATTTTAGGTTTTCGTAGTTTTCCTAAGTCGATTAGTGTGAATGATGGTTCTGTTGAAAAGGAATCGGCGCCGTTTCCACATTCATTCCAGTCCAATCCCAACACGTATTCCGTCGCTAATGATCCCTCTGGACTGTACTCTGCATTAGGAAGATTGTTATGCCAAGACACTGCCATGACTGCAAAACATATTCCTGAACAAAACTAGTGTTATTTCCTGTATCCTCACTGCTTAAAGCCTTAAACGTGTGTAGCATTCAAAGAAAGGGAACTTCGAAAAAGTAAGAAGTGTTTCTTTAGAATGCTCTTTCAATACGTCGTGCCTGAAGCATTAAACTACTTTTTATGGGAAGCGGAAAACAAAGCATTAAACATGTTTAGGTTCATTAATGTTTCAGTTATTTGTCGCTCATTTTTGCAAATGTTGGGCTGGTTCCAAAATTCCATCTCAGAGAATACGGTACACAAATAGTAATATTACTATAAAACACAAAGCAACGCTTACACGATTCACACTCTACGGCGTATGAGGGACATCCAGCGAAAAAGTTCAATAGAATAAAATTTTCCAACGTCCGAAAAATGGACCCCGTACTAGCCGGATAAATAGTAGGAAAGAAATGATTTAATTATTTGTCTCCCTGCTTTAATTTTCGTTCGTATCTAGACTTTTTGAAAGTATTTATCAGTTTATTTTTCTCGTATTCCCACCATGGGAAGTAAGTAGCAAGTAATGAAATCGACGTGAGCAATGATCTTTGCGACATTACAGTGACGGAACAGTACGTCAAATAAGTGCTGTTGAGTATATAATGGATATTTCTGTGCAATTGATGAAGCTAATAAGCTGATCATCTATGAAAGGGAGAACCCAAGACAAAGGAAACGTACCCATAAAGGCTAAAGACAGTCTGCAGTAGACACCTTCATTAAAACTGATAGGTGCACATCTCATTATTTTTACTAGTTTACGGTGGAATGGAGGAAGAGCGAAGGGCAGTTAAGCTAATTTTAGGCAGACTAGGTCAGTCGGATGTTTTTGTTGGTGAAGACTGTGTTTCTTAGTTGTTGAGGACAGCGTCGTTATATACTATTTATCTCTCCTGAACACGAAGCAAGTTTGTAAAATGAAGATACTGAGGATCATATTGGTCTAGTTAACGGATTAAATATGATACTACATTGTACTCCGTGGCGTTCAAGTCAATTTAATAACCATTTTATCAAAGCATTCTATTGGGCATTGGCATAACAATAAGAAAATATCAGTTTTACTAGCTGATTTTCTAAATATCGTGTAAACAGACAAAGTAGCCCGTCGTCATTACACTGTAATATTAATATGATGCATATCTAATAATAAAAGCGGACTCTCGAAAGATGTAATTCCGTTCATGAACGAGATCGTAAGTGAAATAACAATTGAGGTGCAGCCGGCCGAAGTGGCCGAGCTGTTAAAGGCGCTACAGTCTGGAACCGCACGACCGCTACGGTCGCAGGTTCGAATCCTGCCTCGGGCATGGATGTGTGTGATGTCCTTAGGTTAGTTAGGTTTAAGTAGTTCTAAGTTCTAGGGGACTTATGACCACAGCAGTTGAGTCCCATAGTGCTCAGAGCCATTTGAATTTTTGAATTGAGGTGCATATCTTTTTGTGCAACTTATTACAAAAATATAACTAAAAATATCGTTCATTTAGAGATCTAGGTGATGGACCACCGTAAAAAACACACACACCTTTAGGACCTAATCATGTAAGGTGAAAAGTTGCCAAATCAAATCGTACAAGCAAATGATTACTTCGAAGATCACATAGATTTTTTTTATTATTAAATTTTTTAGGGGAGGGGGGGGGGGCGTCGAGGGTCTCGGGGAAACACAAGAAGGGCTTCAGTCACAAATGATGCAGGCCGAACACAGGAAGAACGTAGATCTAGGAACATCGGTATAACAGTTGTAAATTGTCGTAGCTGTATTGGGAAAGTAACAGAGCTCAAATCGTTACAGGCATTGAAAGCTGGCTGAAGCCGGAAATAACTTCAGCCGAAATTTTTGCGAAGGACAGGCTAAATACAGTTGGCGGTGGCATGTTTGTTCCTGTTAGAAGTAGTTAATCTTGTATCGAAATTGTGAGTTAGTATGGGTAGAGGTCATTCTTAGCAATCAGAATAAAGTAATAATTGGATCTTCTTACCGACCTCCCAACTCGGATCGATGATACAGTTGCTGAAAGTTTCGAAGAAAAGTGGAGTCTGATTTCAAACACGAACCTAACTCATACTATTACAGTTGGTGGTGGCTTCAATTTACCCTCAGTATGTTGGCGAGAGTACATGTTCAAATCCGCAGGTGCGCATAAAACATCATCCGAAATTGTGCCAAACGCATTCTCGAAAACTTTTTCGAGCAATTAGTTCATGAGCCCACTCTAATAGTTGACGGTTGTGAAAACGCACTTGACGTCTTGGCAACAAGTAATCCTGAGCTAATAACGATCAGCAAAACGGATACAGGTATTAGTGAACACAGGGTTGTCGTAGCGAGACTAAATACCGTAACCGCCAAACAGTCCAAAAATAAACGAAAAATGTACCTATTCAAAAAAGCAGATAAAAATTCGCTTGACGCCTTCCTGAGAGACAATCTCTACTCGTTTCATATTAACAGTGTAAGTGTAGACCAGATGTGGCTCGAATTCAAAGAAGTAGTACCGACGGCAGCTAAGAGATTTATACCAAATAAACTAAAAAACTACGGAGCTGATCCCGCTTGGTACGCAAAACAGGTCAGAACACTGTTGAAAGCAAAGAAAAAACCTGCCAAATTCAAACGAAAGCAAAATCCCCAACATTGGCGATCTTTTGCAGAATATCAAAACTTAGCGCGGATTTCAGTGCAATATGCTTATAATAGTTTGCACAACGAAACTTTGTCTCGAAACCTGGCAGAAAATCCAAAGAGATTCTGGTCGTATGTGAAGTATGCTGGCGGCAAGACACAATCAATACCTTCTGTGCGCGATGGCAGCGGAAGTTCTGTCGATGACAGTGCTGTCAAAGCAGAGTTACTAAAGACAGCCTTCCGAAATTCCTTCACTTCTAAGTTCTAGGGAACTGATGACCTCAGATGTTAAGTTCCATAGTGCTCAGAGCCATTTGAACCAATTTTTGAATAACAGAAGTGGATACCCTCGGAGTAGTGAAACAACTTAAATTGCTTAAGAAAAGCAAGTCTTCCGGTTCAGGTTGTATACCAATTTGTTCCCTTTCAGAGTATGCTGGTGCTCCGCACGTAACAATCATAATTACACAAACACTCGGTCGACGAAAGATCTGTACCCAAAGACTGGGAAGTTGCACAGGCCACGCCAATATACAAGAAAGGCGGCTGGCCCCGGCGGAGGTTCGAGTCCTCCCTCGGGCATGGGTGTGTGTGTGTGTGTGTGTGTGTGTGTGTGTGTGTGTGTGTGTGTGTGTGTGTGTGTGTGTGTGTTTGTCCTTAGGATAATTTAGGTTAGCTAGTGTGTAAGCTTAGGGACTGATGACCTAAGCAGATAAGTCCCATAAGATTTCACACACATTTGAACATTTTTTTCCAAGAAAGGCAATAGGATTAGTACACCAAATTACTAGTCCATATCATTAACTTCGATGGGCAGCAGGATTTTGGAACATATATTGTATTCGAACGTTATGAATTACCTCGAAGAGAACCGTCTATTGGCGCACAGTCAACACGGATTTAGAAAACATCGTTCTTTTGAAACACAACTAGCTCTTTACTCACATGAAATGTTTAGTTCTATTGACAAGGGATCTCTAATTGATTCCTTTTGACACCATACCTCACAAGTGACTTGTAATCAAAGTGGGTGCTTATGGAATATCGTCTCAATCATGCGACTGGATTCGTGGTTTCCCATCAGAGTGGTCACAATTTGTAGTAATTGACGGAAAGTCATCGAATAAAACAAGTGATTTATGGCGTTCCCCAAGGTAATGTTATGGGCCCTCTGCTGTTCCTTACCTGTATAAACGATTTAAGAATCAATCAGAGCAGCCGTCTTAGGTTGTTTGCAGATGATACTAAAAAAATGGCTCTGAGCACTATGGGACTTAACTTCTGAGGTCATCAGTCCCCTAGAACTTTGAACTACTTAATCCTAACTAACCTAAGGACTTCACACACATCCATGCCCGCGGCAGGATTCGAACCTGCGACGGTAGCGGTCGCGCGGTAGATGATACTGTCCGGTCGTTTATCGCATAGTAAAGTCATCAGAAGATCAAAGCCAACTGCAAGACAATTTAGATAAGACATGTGTATGGTGCAGAATATAGCAATTGATCTTAAATAATGAAAAGTGTGAGGTCATCCACACGAGTGCTAAAAGGAATGCGTTAAACTTAAGTTACACGATAAATCGATCAAATCTAAAGGCTATAAATTCAGGTAAATACCTAGGAATCACAATTACGGGCAACTAAAATAGGAAAGAACACATGGAAAATGTTGTGGGGAAGGCAAAACAAAAACTGTGGTTTACTGACAGAACGATCGGAAAATGCAACAGATCTCGTAAAGAGACTAAACTACACTTGTCCGTCCTCTTTCGGAGTGCTGCTGCGCGGTGTGGAATCCTTACCGGATAGGATTAACGGAGTACATCGAGGTAAAGAAGAACAGGATGTTTTGTTTTATCGAGAAGTAGGGAAGAGAGTGTCACAGACGTGATACAGGATTTGGGGTGGACGTCACCGCGACGCGATCTTCTCACGAAATTTCAATCACCAACTTTCTCCACCGAGCGCGAAAATATTTTGTTGACAGCGACCTACATAGGAAGAAACGATCATTATAATAAAATAAGGGAATTCAGAGCTTGCACGAAAGATATAGCTGTTCGTTTCTTCCACGCGCTGTTTGAGACTGGAATAAAAGAGAACTGTTGTGAAGGTGCTTCGACGAACGCTCTGCCAGGCACTCAAGTGAGATTTGCCGAGTATCCATGTAGATGTAGATGATTTCGCCAGCAGCAGTCGGACGGACGGGTAACCTCTATGGCTGACAGTGAGTGAATGCCATGCAGTGTGGACAGCTGAAATCGCAGATTATACATGTAGAATGTAGCGCCTCAGGAGAAGGAGGCAGCTACTCTAAAACGGCTGTCATTTAGCTGGACAGCTGGGTGCACTAAGTGCTGAGAGGCTCGGCGCGGCACGCGAGCCACATTCCGGCGCGCGGGAGGCCGCCGTGACAAGTGGCCTTCGTTAGGCGGTGGGCCTCGCTCCGAAACCTCCCGCCATTACTCAGTCTTTATCTGACTAATAACACAGCCCCTCTCCCGTTTGTTTTATGACGCGCCGTTTTCGCCAGTTGTCGCCTCCGCTGTAGCTTATATCTGAGCTCATTTGTGACTCCTTCCCGGCTATATTCGTACTACAGATATGCTTGTGTGACTTCCCTGTCGTGCCTGTTCATTGATAGAGCCGCCGATTCTTCTCTTTTTTTAAATGTTCAGTGTCAGGTCTCTACTAAACATCAATATATATATAAAAGTACTCGTCGCAGATTCGGCGTGTTATGACAAGCTGAGAAGTCGCTTTGTCTGACAGCCATGCAGAGGACCAGGGTTAAGTACTCTGTGCAACCAGGGAACTCTGAGCCCGGGCTCACAGCCTGCTGATGCTAACTGAGGTGCTGCTTGAGGGACAAGTAGTCTGGAAAGCTGATAACAGCAGACACAGCGGTTTGCTGACTCCTTGCTACTCCGTAATCCATACAGCATTCAGATGACGCGTTGACAGAGAATGACACAGAAGCCAGCTGGCATCACACGGTTCTCGGCCACGCAACGGTTAAGAATAGCTTCAAGGGGAGTCACGAGTGAAAGAATAAGCTTTATGAAAATAAGAAATAACTTTGCTGTGAAATAAAAGGAAAACGATACCCAGAATAAAGGCAGTATGTTAAAAAGAGTACACCTTCTCTTCGGCAATATCTGGTTCTGTTGCTATACTCCGAGCACTGTAACATGTTTTGATCCTTTATTGCATGGTGGCCACAATGTGTTGGAGCTGTTGCTCTTGAGCGGTATGCCTCTCACTCTTTTACGCCAGTCCTCCTGAGAGTATCCAGTTTGTGAGCAAGGTTCCTCCTACAAAGCAATGGAAATTTCGACTGGTCCCTAGCATATTCCACACGTTTCATGTCTGCAGGTACCCAGATACCGCACGCCGTTCCATTCGGTTAATTTTTGACACCTGCGAGAATGATGTTCACGAGGTGGGCACAGTGTGTTCGTTCTGCTGCGGAGTATATGTTACGGACACCAAATACTGTCGTTGCATTAATCCACTCAGCACAGTGCGGGGTGGTCTTACATAGGGGTTCTAATGAAGTGCCTATGGGACCAGATGTTTGATGATGATTTTTATAGTACGATTGCATTGGTTATATCGTGAACGCAATTGGCTTTTAAGACAAACTTTTTTAATGCTTTTTATCGTTAATATCGCGGCAGCTATTTGTCGTACCACACATAACACAACCTAGGCTACACACATGTAACTTATGTATTCTGACATGGTTATGGCACATTTCCTTGTATTTGAATTTATTTCATTATTTTTTATATTAGTTAATTATTTAAAAAATAAAACAATATTCTTCCACTGGACATATGATTGTATGCAGTACATTTGATTGTTGTGTTGCATGGCCTGTTACAACTGTGTGGTGCGGATTTATGGATAATAGCGTATACATATGTTCATCTATCATGCTATATTCGGGTAAAACAATGAAAACTATTAACAACAGCATGACATAGGCAGAAATATATTTGCCCTAATGTTACATAAAGTTTTGATGATATACAATATGTCTTTTTGAGTCATTCATAGTTAACATGATTCCTGTCAATTGTTAACATATGCTATATATTTTTTATAGTAGTACATTTGTTCTACTCATTGTACAGGGTCCTGAAGACGGCCTCAATGTAATGCCGAAACTGGTAGCACATAATAAGTTCATAAAATAAATTTCTACAATACATAAGGCTGTTGATAAATTATTGCATCAAGAAATACATGCCAGCCGTTGCCCCATGGTCCATAATGGATCAACGAAGAGCAAAGGTAGTTGAGGTTATCACTCTTTTATTTAGTCTCCCCCCCCCCCCGCCATTCCCTCCTCCCCAAAGACAGCAGCAGTGTACCAAATGTGTCTGCCTGCGTATAATGCGTGGGAAACCTAAATGTTTGGTTAACCTGTATGTCAGGCGGAACAAACCACATCCAGGCTGGCCAACACAAGCCGCGCGGGATTAGCCGCTAAAACGAATTTAAAAAAGCCGTCTAAGGCGCTGCAGTTCTGGACTGTGCGGCTGGTCCCGGCGAAGGTTCGAGTCCTCCCTCGGGCATGGGTATGTGTGTTTGTCCTTAAATTATCCTAAGTTAAGTAGTGTATAAGCTTAGGGACTGATGACCTTAGCAGTTAAGTCCCATAAGATTTCACACACATTTTTTGGTCAACACAACGATCCCTCGTCGTTAAGGATTCCATGCGGGGCCAGCACACCTCCCCGTTCCGGAAGCGGTCGCGTTAACATGGGCGGATGGACTCGTGCACTGTTGTCTTTATAGACGAACCCATCGCTGGAATATTGACTGTATGGCTGTACGGAACGTTCTCGTGTCTCGATACCCTACAGTACTCAAATTGCATCATTAGCGCTGAGAGGTGTCCGACATGACACCGGACCAATATATGTCTGACTCCTTGCTAAACTTGTGGGCTGAATGTCTGATACCTGGTCGCGTCTACGGTTATCAGGGTCAGACAAATCCTGCTCTTGTCAGTGAAGAGAACCCGCCGCCTTTGATGGAGGTTCCGTTCCATGTGCTACATTGCACACTTGCTTCTCTAACGACTCTGCTGGTGAGGTGTGTACTGTTTTTCGCAATGAACGTCTAGATATGGAACTGATCGTGTGGAGATGATTGCGTTCTGTCTGGGTCGACTCAGCCCTTCCAGTTGCCTTCCAAAGTTCGGATGCATTCTCGTCGGCTTAGATACTAACCACAATTTATTGTTAGCAGGTCACTGTAAGTTAATTTCCTGTGATTGAAAGAGTAGTGAGAAAGAGAAAAAAACTACTGTAGTTCATAACGCCGATGTAAAACTTTTTGAGCATTAATCACAGCTACACTTTTCCTTTTTTAAGATAATTTCAAGGCTGAAGCACAATTCCCAAGCGCTGATGCACTTTGAGCCCAGACACAAGGTGTCATGGTACTATCACACCGATGATCAATAACAACTCGGTCGCACGGCGCTAACGGCTTGTACGAGATCTGCCGCGGAGAGTGACAGGGGCATTTTATAATTGGCCACCGAAGAACACAAGCAATTACATGGAGTCCCATATGTTATTTGTGCTATGACAAAATAGTCTCTGCTCCTGTACTTAAAAAATTGTTTTTAAGTTTAATACTTTTTGAGAGAATACTGCAATAATATCAGCCAACAAAACAGAATATTTGAAAGACATGTAATTCGTAGATGAGATGCTAAGCCTCGTAACTCGTACGAGAGTGGTTAAGTATGAAATTTGTAGGTTTTGTATTACTGCATAGTAATTTTTTCCGTTACCAAATCTGCCTTAATCGTGTCAGTATTTGACAATTATCACAGTTACGTTTGCTTTAGTGTTGTAACGGTCTCTCAGTTGCTGATACATTGAGTCACCCCGTAGTAGCTACAAGGTCAATTATGACGCAGTTTGTTGCCGTCTTACTCCAGACGGAGTCCTCTGTGTATCTTTTCCCTTATGAAGCTGTAGTGACTGTGGGAGAATGCGAGACGCGTCTCAACGCCGTGTCCTCCAGAAACGTCTTGACGGGCCTTTTCCGCAGTAATGTCGTTGGTGCAGTTGCGGTGTGTTATTTGCGAACACATGTGCATTCCTAGAAACCAAAAATAAACGAATAAATATTTTTATCCAGTACAGTTATGGTAAATTTTTCCTGTTCAGTCATTGTACGCGAGGTAAGCAACAAGCCTCCGTATGTTTTAAACATCTTATTGCACACACGCGTACATATGTGTATCACTTTGAAATACTGAATTTATTGGCCTTTTTTCCTTGAGTGTAGTAATTGCTTCGACAGCATTTAGAAAACCTCCTAATAACTTTTAATAACTGAATAAACGTCGTTAACAAGCGTAGCTGCGGGAATAAATTTTTTTCTGTTCAATACTAGAAATATGGTTTCCAATTTTTCAGCATGTTAATAATGCCATTAGTCGAATCTTGAAACTTACGTGGACTGATAAAATAAGAAATGAGGAGATTTTCCGGAGAATCAGCGAGGAGAGGAACATGTGGAAACCTTTGGTAAGAAGAAATACAGGATATGTCGTGTGGTAATTACTTACGTTGTACTAGAGGGAGATGCAGGCGGTAAAAACTGTAGCTAAATTAGACAGAGATTCGAATATATCCAACACTTAATCGAGGACTTTGGTTGCAAGTGCTCCTCTGAAATGAAGAAGTTTGCGCAGAAGAGGAATTCGTTGCAGTCCGCATGAAACCAGTCAAAAGACCTATACCCCCCCTCCCCCCCCCCAAAAAAAAAAAGAAAAATCGATATCATGTAACCCGATTTTTATCTTTTTTATTAAGTGTATTCGCTATTTGTCCTGCTCCTGTTCCGTTATTTTTTTCGCAGACGTACGTAGCTATTCTGTCACAGAACATGTTACGAAATTTTTCTATACCCTAGTTCAGGATATCGCGGCCTATTTCACTACGCAGCGCCTCCTTTTTTCTTATCTTCTCAGTCCATTCAGTTTTCAGCGTCCTTCTATTAGCACCACACATCAAGCGCTTCGATTAATAGCAATCCTCGCCTACTAACTAAATGTATCATCGTGTTATCGTAACTACCTATTAATTAAGGCCTTGGGCCTTTCTTAGCTGCTTTACTTCAAAGCAGTTAGTATAAAGTTTACGGCCTCCGGCACTAGCATAGTGTTTTTGGAATCCTAAATATCTTGAACAGACTAAAAAATGGAAATTTCGTAATTTGTACACTTTTTAACAGTTCCTAGTTAACTGCAGTACATTCTCTCAGCCCCTATGTGTGCCACTGTCAGCGCAGTATATCCTGCGGCACTAAAGTTGTCTACCACAACAAATAGGTGCTTTATGAGTATTTAACATCCAGACCATTACAGTGTCTTGGTTCTGTTCCGCCAAACACCAGGTATCAGACCTCTAACCTCTGGCACGTGGGTGAAATATATCACCTCTTGGAACTGAGCGAGGTGGCGCAGTGGTTAGCACATTGGATTCGCATTCGTGAGGACGACGGTTCAAATCCGCGTTTGGCCATCCAAATTTAGGATTTCCGTAATTTTTCTAAATGACTCCATTTAACAGCCGGTGTGTCTCCTTCCAAAGGGCATAGCCGATTTTCTTCCCCATTCTTGAAACAATCCGAGAGCTTTTGCTCCGTCTATAATGATACCGATGTTAATAGGACGTTCAACTCCCAATCTTTCTTCTTTCTTTTCCACGTGGGCAAGGAGGACACTCAAATACTCCCAGTTGCAAACTCCCGCTTCGCCCACTACTAGCTCTCCCTGTACGTGAATAGAACCGAGGCTTTATAATGGACCGAATCTCAACAGGTCGCTGCAATTCTTGGCGTAGAAAACGAGAAATAGCTGTAAAATCGTTTTATTTTCCAAATATACTTGGTGTCAATCTACTAAGGTGACAGGAAGAACACTCCAAACCACTGAAAGTAGTTGCTATTGTGAGATGGCCTGCTTGCCTGCCATGGCTATACAGCCTTATCATAGAGCCGAATAGATTTAGGCAAACTAAGGCACAAATTATGGCAACACAGATTAACAACATAACAGTAATCTACTAATAAAAAGTTTAAAAATTTTGCACTACTTAAGTACGAAAAGGATCCGTGGCAGTGTAGTTAAAGGATCATTTGCACTGACCAATATTTGGTCACTGAATCAAGTGAACTATGGTTAACATAACTAATGGAATGTCCTGTTAGGTTCTTCGGGGTGGTGACTGTAGAAAAGCCTGGGTGCTGCCTTGAGGTAAGATGCCGATACTGTCGACTAGCTGTTGATACACATTGGGCGGAGCCGTGCGTCCGCTTATAACCGTGTTTGGCAGATAGATGTCCTCTTGGGAACTATTTGCGTGACGTAAGGTGGCATGTACGAGGGAGTGCTACAAAGTTGCTGACATTGCCTAGGAAGAATAAAGCTAGAGTTTTCAAATTACGCATTTATTCAATATACACTCCTGGAAATGGAAAAAAGAACACATTGACACCGGTGTGTCAGACCCACCATACTTGCTCCGGACACTGCGAGAGGGCTGTACAAGCAATGATCACACGCACGGCACAGCGGACACACCAGGAACCGCGGTGTTGGCCGTCGAATGGCGCTAGCTGCGCAGCATTTGTGCACCGCCGCCGTCAGTGTCAGCCAGTTTGCCGTGGCATACGGAGCTCCATCGCAGACTTTAACACTGGTAGCATGCCGCGACAGCGTGGACGTGAACCGTATGTGCAGTTGACGGACTTTGAGCGAGGGCGTATAGTGGGCATGCGGGAGGCCGGGTGGACGTACCGCCGAATTGCTCAACACGTGGGGCGTGAGGTCTCCACAGTACATCGATGTTGTCGCCAGTGGTCGGCGGAAGGTGCACGTGCCCGTCGACCTGGGACCGGACCGCAGCGACGCACGGATGCACGCCAAGACCGTAGGATCCTACGCAGTGCCGTAGGGGACCGCACCGCCACTTCCCAGCAAATTAGGGACACTGTTGCTCCTGGGGTATCGGCGAGGACCATTCGCAACCGTCTCCATGAAGCTGGGCTACGGTCCCGCACACCGTTAGGCCGTCTTCCGCTCACGCCCCAACATCGTGCAGCCCGCCTCCAGTGGTGTCGCGACAGGCGTGAATGGAGGGACGAATGGAGACGTGTCGTCTTCAGCGATGAGAGTCGCTTCTGCCTTGGTGCCAATGATGGTCGTATGCGTGTTTGGCGCCGCGCAGGTGAGCGCCACAATCAGGACTGCATACGACCGAGGCATACAGGGCCAACACCCGGCATCATGGTGTGGGAAGCGATCTCCTACACTGGCCGTACACCACTGGTGATCGTCGAGGGGACACTGAATAGTGCACGGTACATCCAAACCGTCATCTAACCCATCGTTCTACCATTCCTAGACCGGCAAGGGAACTTGCTGTTCCAACAGGACAATGCACGTCCGCATGTATCCCGTGCCACCCAACGTGCTCTAGAAGGTGTAAGTCAACTACCCTGGCCAGCAAGATCTCCGGATCTGTCCCCCATTGAGCATGTTTGGGACTGGATGAAGCGTCGTCTCACGCGGTCTGCACGTCCAGCACGAACGCTGGTCCAACTGAGGCGCCAGGTGGAAATGGCATGGCAAGCCGTTCCACAGGACTACATCCAGCATCTCTACGATCGTCTCCATGGGAGAATAGCAGCCTGCATTGCTGCGGAAGGTGGATATACACTGTACTAGTGCCGACATTGTGCATGCTCTGTTGCCTGTGTCTATGTGCCTGTGGTTCTGTCAGTGTGATCATGTGATGTATCTGACCCCTGGAATGTGTCAATAAAGTTTCCCCTTCCTGGGACAATGAATTCACGGTGTTCTTATTTCAATTTCCAGGAGTGTATTCCTCCCAGAGACTGATGCAGTTGGTACATGGTTTTTGTAGATTTTGTAGCCCTCGCAAATAAAAGTCGTGTGATCGGTCGCGAAAGCAGCTCCCCGCAGCCTCTTTAACATCTTCAGTGTCCTGGAATCGGTTACCCTTCAGGTGTTTCTTTAAGTTCGGAAATGGATAGTAGTTCTAGGGGCTAGGACTGGCGAGTACAGAGCATGGTTGACTAGTTGGAAGCACGGGGTCGTCAATTTGGCAGCCATAACGTTAGACGTGTGCGTAGGTGTGATGTCGTGGAACGAAAGTATTGGTCTGGTGAACTTTCCTCGCCGTTTATTCTTCATTGTCAGGTTATAGCAGATCCCTGAGGGAAATAATCCACCTACATAATGTCGTCTTTTTCCCAGAAAACTGACGTATTTCTGGGTGCGGAACTCCTCCGGACATGGAGACCCACTGTGGTGCCATTTTTTAAATTGTTCCTTTGGTGCCAGGGTCATAAATGTGAAGCCAAGTTTCATGCTGGTCACTAACCTCACTAGAAAGGTCTCTGGAACTCCAAAATGGCGCAAAATGTCTTTCGATATCTCAACGCGTTCTTTCGCTGATCACAGTTCAAACATTTCGGCCCCCATTTCGCTGAAAGCTTGCGAATGTCTAGTATTGTAACAATGAAATAAACGCGCTCCAGGTAGGTGTGCTGTATCTCGACTATCTCTTAGGCGGATATTCATCTGTCCGGAAGAATCTAATGACGAAAAACTTGCTTGTGAATCTGCCATCTCGGCTATCGCCTGCAACAGAACAAATTGTACGAATAAGGGACTCCTGATATTTACACTTTACGTATTAAGAGTCCAGACTTTCAAATGGGCCCAGGTTTCTTTTATTTCAACTATAAGGCAACAAAGCCAGGAACTTTTCAGTACCCATAAGTAGTTCGTGTTGTGTGCGCTCTCTGTGGCCTCTGACTGTTACTATGTTGCGCCTCTCTGGCGGCTGGGCTTGCCCTACGGTACCCTCTCTGTTAATGGCTGTGTCTTGTAATTCTGGAGAACGTAGTACATAGCTACGATTTGTACGAGGAGCTGGATGTAGCTGGGTCGTTCACCAGGCATAGCGCCCGCAACGCGCGCTGGCCGACCCATACCTGTCCACGCAGGCGGAATAGCCCAGCCCGCCCACGTGGTGCAGAGGCAGACACTGCCTCTTCTGTCCCGCCTACAGCCCGTGCCGCGCTGCTGCTCTAAAGCCAACTACTCGCCTGACGATGCACGATAACTCATTTCGGGGAACCGACCAATGCCTCTGAGTGGTGAAAAGGTTTGCACCCGCACGTCTGTCTTCCATTGTCGCTGTCTAATTTAGTTGTGTTATCGGCATCACTAACCGGATTCTGGTGGGGCGGTGAAGTAATATAGTGGTAGTGTAACAGTTTCGCATTGTCTGCCATCACCATAGCCAGCAAAATCTTTTCTCCGATTCCACTCACTTGCAAACCCAGCGGTACAATTTCAGGTGAACTCTTCGGAAAGGTTAATGTGGTAAACGCTAGCGGCCGACAGCTGCACAATGACCTTTATCGGAAAAAACGTATTTTCTCCCGCAGTACAGTCGCCATATCAAAAGAAGTTAGTTACGTCGGGTTTCGTGTTTTTCCTTCTGTTTTTTCTATTTTGTGGATTCCAAACAGATTCAAAAGTTTTTATTATGTTGTGCAGCTTTAAATGTAGTGAAAACCATGTTTGGAGGCTTATATAACTTGGAACGTTATTTTTTATTTTTTTTTCCAAAAGGGTAAAGTTATGTTTCCGGCTTGTGGGTCGAACTGCATTTTAACGGCATTGCACGTATTATACGATGTGGCTCAAAAAGAATAGAAAAAGTCAATGAAAGCAATAGTTGTGGACGTAACTGTAGCACACTGCAGAATTCCACAGACAGAATTCTTAGCCACGCGGGGTAGCCGTGCGGTCTGGGGCGCGCCTTGTCACGGTTCGCGTGGCTCCCCCCGTCGGAGGTTCGAATCCTCCCTCGGGTATGGGTGTGTGTGTGTTGTCCTTAGCGTAAGTTACTTTAAGTAGGATTAAGTAGTGTGTAAGCTTAGGGACCTATGACCTCAGCAGTTTGAGTCCCATAGAACTTAACACTAATTTCCAATTTCCAAAGAATTCGGACTGGGAAAAAAATGGCTGGACTAGTAATTCTACCGTCAGATGGAATAGTTTCGGGTCTGGATCTTCCGCCGGTTTTTACTTAAATATATTTCTTTGGCTGACAACAGAAGAAAAGAATAATTGGGGCGGGGTAAGGTTAACGATGTGTCGTCACGTTTAGTCGGATAATGCTGAGGTATTGAGATTAGGAAATGGTAAGCTGAAAGCCGTAGACGGATTCTACCATTTGGCCAACAAAATGGCAGAGTATGGAAGAAGATAATAAAAGCAGGCAGACAGTAGCAGGAAAGATTTTGTGAAAAAGGGAAGTATGGAACACCTAATACAAATTTAAGTGTTAGGACATATTTTATGAAACTGTCAGGAGTGTAATTTTATGCAGAAGTTAAACGTGGACGATTAACAATACAGATAAGAGGAGAATAGAAGCGCTTTAAATGTCATTTTGCAGAAGATTATATGGGAGAGCGTGTATCTAATGAAGCAGTAGTGAATCAAATCGGGGACAAAAGATCTTTATGGGTCAACTTTTCCTAGGGAATGGGTTGATAGCATCGTGGAGCATCAGGGAATAGTAAATTTGATAATAGAGGGAGGAGATTAACCCTTTCGTTACGGCAGTGTGCTCCGCTGCAGTGGCGCCACTGAACGCTGCACTGATGCCACTGATCGGTGCAGCGTGCCGCGAACTGTGCACATTGCACGTCACTAAGCTGATGTGCAGGTTACCTTATTGAAATGTTACACAACAATATATTTGAAGACTTTACAAGTATTATAAATAAAAAAGCAATTTAGGATCATTCAAAAGATTCTTAGTAATGTAATTCAGTATAATGAATTTGAAAACAAGGATCAACACACAAACCCACATCACAGTTTTTACACTCATGTTTAGATTATCGTCATCTGTCGTTTGCACTGCAAACAATATACTTTCTATTTCGGTTTTTTCCTACCGATTTGTAAACTGAAGGAAAATGTCTTTCTATTAATCTCCGTGGATGATTATTGCCTGTTGGATGTTGACGTTTTATACTTCGATGATTCTTTTCCAGTATTTTCCTAATTAACTGCAATTGAAATTTCGCCATGGATATCGGTTCTTTCCTCTTGTGTTTATAAAGGCAATAGGCACACACAAATGTCCAACAAGCGAAAGAAATATTTGCGATACCATTTCAGAGATTTGCGTGTTGATTCCACAGTGTTTATAACCATATCAGCTTTATCAACTGCACCCATTCAATTGTTATAATCCAATTCGCATACAGGTTTTTGGATAACTTTTTTCCCAACGAGCGTGATTACTATATCAAATTCATCCGATGCATGTTAGAAAGCATATAGACTTCTTTTTTATCCATCCACTTTATGAGCATTAAATTTTTGCGTGATTGAGAGGTTGCCTGTCCTCTTTCTAATCTTTCATCAACTTTAGGCATTGCTTTCCTTCTCTTTCTGACGGTCCCGCACGCATTTGTGCAATTATTGTGCAGCCTTCTAAATAAAGCTGGACTGGAATACCAGTTGCCGGCTGGAGTGGCCGAGCGGTTCTAGGCGCTACAGTCTGAAACCGCGCGACCGCTACGGTCGCAGGTTCGAATCCTGTCACGGGCATGGATGTGTGTGATGTTCTTAGGTTAGTTAGGTTTAAGTAGTTCTAAGTTCTAGGGGACTCATGACCTCAGAAGTTAAGTCCCATAATCCTCAGAGCCATTTGAACCATTTTTTGGATACCAATTATCTACGTAAACGGTATGGCCCTTCCCTAAATAGGGCTTCATAAGTGCTTCAACTATTGCTCCCCACTTTGCAATATCCTTATTTTTGGTATCCACCAGGGTAGATGATCCGGTGTAAACAATGAAATCTTGTACAAATCCTGTCTCACAGTCACAGAGAACAAAAGATTGTATTCCAAATCTGTTTCTTTTTGACGGGATGTATTGTTTGAAAGATAGCTGCCCTTTATATAACAGTAAACTTCCGTCTATGCACAGCTTTCGGAATGGTTGAAATGACTAACTAAATTTTTTTTCGTAATAAATCAATGACGTTCCGCATTTTGTATAAACGATCATTGGTAGAACCGATATCATGGTTGAAATGTAGCATTCGTAATAATTTGAAGTAGCAGTATGTAGCCATTACTTCTCCAAAAATATCGCTACACGGAAGCTTCTCTTTACTGCAACTTCTTGTTGCTCGTCATTAAAAATGATATGGCAAAAAAAAAACAGTGTAGTTCGGCTACTCCAGTTCCTTCTGAATTGTTTATGTTACTATTATCTTTCCGAGACCAATAGTGATTTGTTTCATTTACAATTAACCTTCCGGTGGGCGCACGGCAACAACTCGGTGCTGCCACGTTGATGTGTGTGTGTGAGAAGTGGTAGTGAAGGTGGTTTGAGTCATGCTCAGGAACCAAATATATTATTCAGTTCGATATCACGATTTCTTTCTAATGATTTTACCTACTTTTACCTACATCGAAAACAGGGCTGCTACATGAGCGGAAAAGCCTATTTTCTGGAGACAACAGTCAGTGATGCACGCGCCCACTCGTGCGAGTTTAACATGCGCCCACCGGAAGGTTAACTCTACGAGATCTTCAGAGACGAAAAGCTTAAATTAATCTAAGATTTTCGCTGATCTAGTTATGTTAACTTTAATCCCTGAACTTTCTGACGCAAACTAGTGTATTTTCGGCACGAATAGGTTCAAGAATCATAAAAGAAGGTTGTATACCTGGAAGAATCCTGGAGATACTAAAAGGTATCAGATAGATTATATAATGGTAAGACAGAGATTTAGGAACCAGGTTTTAAATTGTAAGACATTTCCTGGGGCAGATGTGGATTCTGACCACAATCTATTGGTTATGAACTGCAGATTGAAACTGAAGAAACTGCAAAAAGGTGGGAATTTAAGGAGATGGGACCTGGATAAACTGAAAGAACCAGAGGTTGTAGAGAGTTTCAGGAAGAGCATAAGGGAACAATTGACAGGAATGGGGGAAAGAAATACAATAGAAGAAGAATGGGTAGCTCTGAGGGACGAAGTAGTGAAGGCAGCAGAGGATCAAGTAGGTAAAAAGACGAGGGCTAATAGAAATCCATGGGTAACAGAAGAAATATTGAATTTAATTGATGAAAGCTGAAAATATAAAAATGCAGTAAATGAAGCAGGAAAAAAGGAATACAAACGTCTCAAAAATGATATCGACAGGAAGTGCAAAATGGCTAAGCAGGGATGGCTAGAGGACAAATGTAAGGATGTAGAGGCTTGTCTCACTAGGGGTAAGATAGATACTGCCTACAGGAAAATTAAAGAGACCTTTGGAGAGAAGAGAACCACTTGTATGAATATCAAGAGCTCAGATGGCAACCCAGTTCTAAGCAAAGAAGGGAAGGCAGAAAGGTGGAAGGAGTATATAGAGGGTTTATACAAGGGCGATGTACTTGAGGACAATATTATGGAAATGGAAGAGGATGTAGATGAAGACGAAATGGGAGATAAGATACTGCGTGAAGAGTTTGACAGAGCACTGAAAGACCTGAGTCGAAACAAGGCCCCGGGAGTAGACAACATTCCATTTGAACTACTGATGGCCTCGGGAGAGCCAGTCATGACAAAACTCTACCATCTGGTGAGCACGATGTATGAGACAGGCGAAATACCCTCAGACTTCAAGAAGAATATAATAATTCCAATCCCAAAGAAAGCAGGTGTTGACAGATGTGAAAATTACCGAACTATCAGTTTAATAAGTCACAGCTGCAAAATACTAACGCGAATTCTTTACAGACGAATGGAAAAACTGGTAGAAGCCGACCTCGGGGAAGATCAGTTTGGATTCCGTAGAAATGTTGGAACACGTGAGGCAATACTGACCTTACGACTTATTTTAGAAGAAAGATTAAGAAAAGGCAAACCTACGTTTCTAGCATTTGTAGACTTAGAGAAAGCTTTTGACAATGTTAACTGGAATACTCTCTTTCAAATTCTGAAGGTGGCAGGGGTAAAATACAGGGAGCGAAAGGCTATTTACAGTTTGTACAGAAACCAGATGGCAGTTACAAGAGTCGAGGGGCATGAAAGGGAAGCAGTGGTTGGGAAAGGAGTAAGACAGGGTTGTAGCCTCTCCCCGATGTTATTCAATGTGTATATTGAGCAAGCAGTAAAGGAAACAAAAGAAAAATTCGGAGTTGGTATTAAAATTCATGGAGAAGAAGTAAAAACTTTGAGGTTCGCCGATGATATTGTAATTCTGTCAGAGACAGCAAAGGACTTGGAAGAGCAGTTGAACGGAATGGACAGTGTCTTGAAAGGAGGATATAAGATGAACATCAACAAAAGCAAAACGAGGATAATGGAATGTAGTCAAATTAAGTCGGGTGATGCTGAGGGAATTAGATTAGGAAATGAGACACTTAAAGTAGTAAAGGAGTTTTGCTATTTAGGGAGTAAAATAACCGATGATGGTCGAAGTAGAGAGGATATAAAATGTAGACTGGCAATGGCAAGGAAAGCGTTTCTCAAGAAGAGGAATCTGTTAACATCGAGTATAGATTTAAGTGTCAGGAAGTCGTTTCTGAAAGTATTTGTATGGAGTGTAGCCATGTATGGAAGTGAAACATGGACGATAACTAGTTTGGACAAGAAGAGAATAGAAGCTTTCGAAATATGGTGCTACAGAAGAATGCTGAAGATAAGGTGGGTAGATCACGTAACTAATGAGGAGGTATTGAATAGGATTGGGGAGAAGAGAAGTTTGTGGCACAACTTGACTAGAAGAAGGGATCGGTTGGTAGGACATGTTTTGAGGCATCAAGGGATCACAAATTTAGCATTGGAGGGCAGTGTGGAGGGTAAAAATCGTAGAGGGAGACCAAGAGATGAATACACTAAGCAGATTCAGAAGGATGTAGGTTGCAGTAGATACTGGGAGATGAAGAAGCTTGCACAGGATAGAGTTGCATGGAGAGCTGCATCAAACCAGTCTCAGGACTGAAGACCACAACAACAACAATATTTTTGACGTCCATATTTCACGGTCTATACTAATGGGTTCAATATTCTCCGCTTCTGATTCTGAAGTACTACATACAGCTCTTCTTTTCTTAATTTTTGTAGATGATGTAACAATATGTTGCTTTTCATTATCTCAATCAGTGAGTCTGTTAGCGAATAGAATTCTTTTTGAACTTCTGGAAGGGAGGTAAAATATTTTATTAAACAAATTAAACATGGCAACAAATACAATTTTCAAATGAATGTTACGAACCTTGAAAAAATTAATAGCAGTTTTCCAGTGTCCTGTAATGTTTGAAGAAAGATTTATGCTGTCGCCGTCTATACACGTTGCTCGTACACACACTCACCAGCGCGTGGTTGCCGGCAAACTGCGGCGCTCGTAAACACAGATCAGCGCGTGGATGTCTGCTAAATACGGCACTCTTACATACCGAGTATCGCGTGGACGCCGGCAAACTACGGCGCTGGTACACACAGAGCAACGCATGGATGCCGGCTAAATACTGGGCTCGTAATGACAGCTTCAGAAGACAGGTTCAGTTCGATGTAGGGTGCAGCAGCAATTCAGATATTGAGAACACTTCGAAAAGGCGGGTAAACCAGTCTTCGGACAGATGAGTTCAACAACGATAACCTTATACGTACTATGAGTTGCACGTCTTTAGTTGCTGAAGTGGAAATACACTAGGCTTTGAACTGTGCTACGTCATTGTCGTCAGGGAGTGTTTCCAACAGAGTGGTTACAGTGTATTTGGAAGGTCAACATCCGTCAGTTCCTTTCTTGGTAGATTTCGTCCCTCTCGGAGCCGTCCCGTCTCTCTTTACCTCTCACAGTCGTCTTTATTTGGTCCAGTCGCCTTTTGCACTACGTCACTATACATATCTGTGCCTTAACTTGATTTACTGATGCATATGTGATCGCTTCGGGTCGCCGAATGGTGCCGGCACGGAAGCTCAACGAGATAGTCAGGAACTGAGTGAAGTTGTCACGCAAAGAATATGAAAGATGTAAACAACCGCTGACGACAAAACAACGAAAAAGCAGATCGAAAGATAGAAAAACGGACAAGAATTGACAGCTTCGCTGCCTTCGGTGCAGAAGTCTAGTGAGGCCATGTCAGGAGGTGTCTGCGTACAGAAGCAGCAGCATCATGAGGATTCACCTACTGGCAATAACGGCTGCAGGGTTTGGCGACATGCTGATCGCATCTCCCACGATCGTAGATCGCTTCTCGTACTGCCTTGTAGGCAACAGTAGCTCCGTCGGAACGGACTTAAGGACTAATCCGTGTGCTGTTTACGTTTACTGATTCACGTCGGTGAATAAATTTGTATTGTAAAAGAAAAAAAAAATACTTTTTCCGCTTCGCTTTCACTGAAACCAATTACCAGTGGCACTGCTTCCACGTTTTGAGTGACTTGTGGATCACTAGGTGTGCCTCCCGTGTCCCCGCAACGGGTCCCGCCGCAGAACATCCGCAGAGGCTCAGATGTGGAGTGGAAATTGGGAATTGGCAGAGTGGCCGCCCACGCCCGCCGCCCGCTGAGTAATGGGCGGCGCGCACGGCAGCAAGACGGATGGGCCGGCCGGCGTGTCACTGGGCTGCGCCCTGATATACGGGCCGGCGCCTAACGGCGGCAGCGCACGGCACCGGCGCGCCCCCTTTTAATTAGGCCGGCGACTGCAACTGTCGCGCTACGCTCGTATGTCTAATGTAAATACCGGACACTGAGAGCTGGGCAGGCTCACATCAACTCCGTAACTTTCCCAGAACTACTCTTACCGCCAGTACTTGAACTTCGCAACTGTACTCCCTTCATCATAAGAATAAACCTGATGTAAGCATACACAAACGCGGCGATTGGTCAGGAGCCGTAGCACACGTACACTGGTGTTGTTAAGCTCTTGGAAATAGGTCCTACTTAAGTATTTGATGTACAGGGTGATTAGAGTTAAACTTTCAAACCGTTGTAGAAATAACACCACTGGTCAGAATGACGTCAAATTCCAACGGATTATTATCGGAGAAGGGGGAAAACGTATGGCAGAAGAAAAATAAATAGTTATAATATTTAGCAATAGATGGCGCTGTAAGCATCATAATGTAACTGTGGTCGACCACAAATGACGAATGAATCATGCAACAGTGCCTAAGGTGTATGTTTGACGTTAAACAAACTGTACTACTCAGTGTGCATGGGTGCACAGGTGTGATACTGTTAGTTGCATAAGCCCATCCACCACGGCAAGGTCATATCACATCGGATGGGAAAAATCGGTTTGTAGTTGTCCCGAGGCCAAAAACGGCATAAAAAGCATGACTGACATCGGTTTTCAATTGTCCTGAGGCCAAAAACCGCATAAAAAGCATCAATCAAAATCAAATCGGATTATTAATTTCCTAGTGACTGGCGCAAAACATGTTCAATATGCTGTCCACCGTTTTCTGCAGCAAGTTGAAATCGAGAAACAGCATTTTCGACAACGGATCGAAGTGTTTCCGGGATTACGTTCAGAATGTGTTACGTAGTGCGTGCCTTCAGTGCAGCTAAATTTGCAATCAGAACACTGAACACAACGTCTTTCAGATAGCCTCACAGCCAGAATTCACACGGATTAAGATCAGATGGTCGGGACGGCCAGGCTGTAGAGAAATGGTGGCTGGTAATTCTGGCATTTCCGAAATGGCGCTTCAGCAGTTGCTTAACTGGATTTGCAATGTGCGGAGTTGCGCCATCTTGCGTAAAAATGATCCCATCCACACATACACGCTGTTGGAGAGCTGGAATGACGTGGTTGCGCGAAAGACACTCATAGCGCTTACCAGTGACGGTACAGGTAACAGGGCCGGAAGCACCTGACTCTTCGAAAAAATATGGCCGTACGATAAATTATGCAGTAAACCTACACCATACAGTTACCTTTTCAGGATGAAGTGTTACTGGTTGATTTGCGTGTGGGTTTTCCATTGCCCATATTCGACAATTCTGTGTATTGACATATCCTGTCACATGGAAGTGGGCTTCGTCTGTCCACAAAATCTTCCACTGCATTTTTACGTTTGACTCTGTACCTTTACAATATGAACCCAACATAATTGATCTGGAGCCAGGTTAAGGGGTTTGGCTCGAGAAATAACAAGACTTAAGCTGCCAGACGTACTGGAACTAACTCCGAACGTTGGTGGGATATAGTATGACACGCCATACAAGAAGAGAACAACATGCGGCGTCTGGGTGGCTTCGTGGATTCTGTGGTCGATCGACTGGTTATCAACGTACCATATGACACAGTTCCAGTACTGAAATGTATTAATCGAAGGAACAAAACTGAAGACCACAGAAAAAAAAATGAAAATAGACTAAACACCTCGACAGAATGAACATGTTAGACTAACTTACAAAGTCAGAAATTACAATTTGGTACGCCTAGAAGTCTTGGAAGGTCAAGAAAGAGACGGGCACCGTAACAGGCAAAAGCTAAATGCTTGATGTGCAGAGAAAGAATGTACGTTTCCACTGGCAGCAAAATCATAGGTTTATGCTCCTTTGATGCAATTAGGAAAAAGCGTGCCTTTCGCTGGCCGTCACTTCCCCAGAGAAAGAGAGAGCGAGAGCGGCAGCCTCGCGCATGTGTTTTTGGTGGGCTGCGCCCCGCCCCCTCTCCCCGCCTTTCGTCGCATAAAAAAAGTCCCCGGTTGGACCGGGCGGCTGCCTGCAGTGCAATCTGTATTCGGCGCGACTCGCCACCATTCCCATGGGAACCGAAAGGCTCGCGCCAGCAACTACATTTGAACAAGCGCCGCCCGTCATACTGAACGATGTGTGGCAGAATTTGCCGACTTCTGGTATTGTAATCCGTGTGTCGTACTCGTTCCGAAAGGTTGTACACGTCTGCGCTAGCTTGTGAGTTTCTATGAGGCTGACAAGGAAAACGGTTCCTCTGACGAACGTTGTTGAAGACGTCTTTGCCTTGTGCTGAAGCACTGGACTATCTACAAGATAACGATTCGATTTTTTTTTTTTTTTAATATTCTTCACGGTGTCCTTCGTTTACCAACATTCATCGGAAAGAAACTTAACAATTCCTCGACAATTGTTGGAGGATTGAGATATGTACTTAATTGTGACATCGCGTTGTCGTCTTTGGTTTTACTATTTTATTTATTCATATAGCAATTTCAGTTTCAGCCTCTGTGCCATTCTCAGTGGTAATGAATTGCATGAACACATGTCAGAAATAAGAGGCGGACGTCGCCGGTAAGCTATAGGCAACATAGCTATTTAACATCCAAGAAAAAATCGTAGGAAGCATGCTTCACTGTGTGCCACTACAAGTACTACACATATCAGCTTTTTTGCTGGTCCACTCAATTACCACATGATGGTGTCACGGAGCCTTTCAAAGGCAACATGATGTCATTTAAAAATTAAGTGCGATTGTGCATCCACGACAGCAGACGTTATTCGAACTAGGAAATCTCCAACCATGTGGCGGGGGGAGGGGGGGATTTTCATCGTGGCGCCACTGAACAGCGTGACCAAATGGTTTCATGAACCTTAGAACATGTGTTTTCTTTTGGCAGCTGTAGCAGCTCTAATGTGAATGCTTTGTTTATGCTTCCTTTCTCACTAGCTGCAGTGAGACAGTGTTCTCAAAAAAACTACCACGCTACTTACTTACTTACATCAAATTAATGGTTTCTTGGAAACAAGGACTCTTCTGCTGTATCAGTTGAGTTCATCATGTGAAATTTCCTCCATGAAGTTAAATGACAATGACACCGTAGCATTAGACACACACAACTGTCACGGATGCGCCAGCAAGCGATGCCGCCAGTGTGTCCTCGTAATTCTCTAAGTCCGTTGTATTGGTAGATGAAGACAACGTGACGCCGATGTAAGACCACATCCAGACACTGGCTAAAGGTTCAAATGGTTCAAATGCCTCTGAGCACTATGGGACTTAACTTCTGAGGTCATCAGTCCCCAAGAACTTAGAACTACTTAAACCTAACTAACCTAAGGACATCGCACACATCCATGCCCGAGGCAGGATTGGAACCTGCGACCGTAGCGGTCGTATGGTTCCACACTGTAGCGCCTAGAACCGCTCGGTCACCCCGGCCGGCCTGGCTAAAGGCCTCACCCGTCTTCGCTCAGATGTTAGTGTCTGACCGGTACAATGTTTGGGCGACGTACCTTAACGTCATCATCAGGTGCTCCTGACGTACTGAATTGTTCAGTTCTCGGTGACTACATCAACCCGAAATCTATTTGCAGTAACGGCTCAGGAATCAACAGACGAGTCGACTTTGCTTTTGTTTACACGAATGGCACCGAATATATGTTACGTGTTTACTGCTGATTTTCTAACCACCTCCCAGCTGTGCATAACTAAGAAATCAGAAGAGTGTGAGCTCTCTTTTATGCTGTGATTCAGTGAGCTGCCTACAAACCGTTGACAAATGTTACCACTTCTTAGCAGAGACCCGGAACAGCGGCGTCTTCCCGTGTCTTTTGAACACGAAACCACGCGGGCATTCCAGGAAAAAGAGCATGATGATCAAAATGCTTAGGGAAGTTACTGCAAAAGACCTGCTAGACAACGAAACACCTGCCGCCGATGTGCTATCTCAACTAAGGCATCTTTTTTTGAAAATACGGGAAGAAGAATGGCAATCCAAAATAAACCACCCACAATTTAAGACGTAACAAATAATGTGGTTTAACGCCGTCTCTTGCGAGACAGGCGCGGCAGTATGATACTAACGGCTGAAGCGTCACGTGGTGTATTGCCCCTTGCTACTGCACCTACCACCGGCCTTTTTACATGCGTATCACTCTACTATCTGCACAGCAGAAGCCGCTGTTGTACGTAGCTCTACGCACCTGGCGCTGACGCTCCAGTCCGAACCGCCAACGTTGCCCCACACATCAGACAGTGAAGTGTTTGATAGTACTGTTGCGCTTGCGCACAGGGCACTTTCCCGTTTCGGTGTCCCTCGCCCCTCTAACAGCGGACAATAGCAGTTTCCTTGAATGGAAAAGAGCTATTGATTTTCCAGTGCATCATCGATAGTCGTTGAGCATTACCGGCCGAAGTGGACGAGCGGTTCTAGGCGCTACAGTCTCGAACCGCGCGATCGCTACGGTCGCAGGTTCGAATCCTGCCTCGGGCATGGATGTGTGTGATGTCCTTAGGTTAGTTAGGTTTAAGTAGTTCTAAGTTCTAGGTTCTAGGGGACTGATGACCTCAGAAGTTAAGTCCCATAGTGCTCAGAGCCATTTGTTGAGCATTACACTGACGAGGGGACCGACGACCACGCTGTTTGGTGCCGTAAAACAATAATAATAAGAATCGTCAATTCATCACGGGGGAAACTTAAGAAGTGTCGTCGAAATTTGTTTTAGTACAAAAGGTAAACAGGAGTCTACTTTAGTGCATTACAAATATAAGGGCGATCAGAAAGTTTCCGTTTGAGGTCGTTGCTGCAGCGTATATTCAACTGAGCGCGATTCCGATGCGTATATATAAGCACCGACATGTAGGCAAGGGATTAATGTGGTATCTCTGTCTTTGCGAAGTGCGTGGACTATGGCGACGTCATTACCAAATGTGTCCATACAGGACCAGTGTGCTGTCATTCTTTTTTTGGTGGGCGAAGGTCACACACTGGTAGACGACATCCATCGGAGAATGAAGAATGTGTATGGGGCAGCGTGTCTGTCGAAAACCACCGTTGTGGAACGGTGCACTGGTCGCGATTCGACACAAGACACCGGCTGAACAGAGAGGCCGGGCTCTTAAATAATGTTTAAATGGCTCTAAGTACTATTGGACTTAACATCTAAAGTCATAGTCCCCTACTAAAACCTAACTAACCTAAGGATATCACACACATCCATGCCCGAGGCAGGATTCGAACCTGCGACCGTAACAGCAGATAGCAAAGGGTCTCGACGTCAGTTTCGGTGGCGTGCAACACATTATCCAGCAAGAGCTAGGTTATCGTTAAGGTCTGTAGCCAGTGGATACCCCGGGCGTTGAATGCCGAACAAAATGCAAACCGTATGGCTGTTTGCCTAAAGCACCTGATGCGTTTCCAATGTTGAAGGCAATACGTTCTTTGAGCGCATTGTTGCAGGCCACCAATGAGGACCATAGTGGAAAGCGCCGGCGATGCAGTGGTCCCAACACCGTCCCCCCGTCCCAAGTAGTTCAGGAGCCAGCGATCTACTGGAAAGGTAATGCTCAACCTTTTCTTTGATTACCGGGGCCCATTGCGTATTGATTTCAAAGAAACAGGTGTCTCCGTCACTGGCGAACGGTACTGAGATACGCTGGATAAGTTGTGGGGTGCAATTAGGGCGAAACTTTCGGCAAACTGCGACAAGTATACCGCACGTCCCCATGTGGCAAATGTCGCTGTGCGGAAGTTACAAGTCAAGTGGGAGACACTCGAGCACCCGCCCTCTAGTCCTGACGCCTCCCCATGCGATTATCACGCCATCGGTCCCATAATAAAGGCCTCAAAGGGCCGACTGTTCCTGTCGGGCGAGATGTACAGCAGGCAGTTACGGACATCTTCACACAGTAGGACTTGGCGTTTTTACAATCTGGTATCTTCAACTTGGTGCATCGGTGGGGTGTTGCCTCAACGCTCACGGTGATTTTGCCTGATTAGAATACCGATTCTGGACAGTACGACCTTGAACGGAAACTTGTTGATCACCCCTTATAAGTCAAGGAACAAGCTGTGAAATGAGGCTACAGCGCCGTTTAGGAGGTATTTGATAGATGTGAGCATTTACCTCACAGACGATGAGTCTGAGCGTCGTCAGCTGCAGTGATACTGAGGAGCAGGCAGCGAGCCAACGCGGCGCGGCGCAGCCAGTGTGTCTACGGACAAAGCGTGACGTCAGCCGGCGCGCCGGAAACTCGAGCCCGGCCGTGGAGCGGCAACGGCAGCGACCCAGGCAACCCGAGCCCAGCGGCACTTGCCGGGCTGCGGGCTCCCGCTGAGACGCGCCGCTGATGGACGGCTTCCTACTGCCGCCAGCCGCCGCATCACCGCCGCCATGTCGGCCGTCTGTTTGCTTTTTATTCTGCTAATTCCCGGCGCCCACGTCACCCACAGGAGACATCCCTCGAATACTCCAGCCCCCAGGCTTGATAATGACCTCACTTCGGCGACGAATAGAGTCCACAAGTTTATGCCAAATCCGGCTGAAGACATTGACTAGATCCTGTAGGTGCAGAGGCATCAGATTACAGGGGTGCATATTGTTTCATTTCACCGACTGTTCCAAATAGTCAGAGATATTTTCTCTGGGATTAAGATCGGATTTCACCTGCTGTTGCAAATAGTCCCAAACATTTTCTGTGGGATTACGCGGGCCATACGGGGTGCGATAGAGTGTGTGAGTGGTTGTCAAACTAGGAATGTATGCATGCAGCCCTATGAACAAGATTGTCATCATTTTGGAAGACAAAGAGTTTTCCATAGCATATTTATCATAAAGCTGTTGAAGAAAGAACAACAGTTACCACCGAAGAATGATGAAATAGGCATTATAGTTCGTGTTTATGGTGACATGATACGAAAAAAATTTCCAAAACATTGGTGAACAGCCTGCGCTCTGATATACATGTCCACTCACTGAGGGTTAAACTCCTCCAGGGTCGTCACTGCACAGGACGCCATAAAAAAGAGGCAATATCGCGACTCCTCAGAGCAAATTACTCGCCTCAGTCTGCTACTTGTCCAGTTTCCATGTTGTCTGGTCCATTAAAATGTTCAGCTGTTAGTAATGGCGGCCTGTACTGGTTACCTGACTGCAAAAGTCCTTCGCAGTGCTCGCTCGGAAATTGTAGCCCAGGTACCAGGCTCCAAAACGCTCCAAATCGACCAGTGTCCTCTTCTGCTGTGGATAACTAACATTTTGTCAGTGAACTTACATAGAGAAGTGTGAGAACAGATGTGGTATGAAGGCACTGTAAGATTTGTGTTGTCCAGTATCGTTATTACGAGCAGTTGCAAGAATCCAAAGTAACTGCACAGCAGAAGTGCAGGAAGTTGCTCAAAAACTATTGTCGACGGATCACTAAGATGATCTACAACCATGTTGTATGGAGTGCTTTCCACAGCAGTAGACAACCTTGTAGATAGGGAAACCACAGTATGATTAATTATCTTGAGTGTTAATAAACCGCAAGGCCGTGTCCTACGTGAGCGACAGAAGCGAGCGACAGCGCGCGACAGCTTCAGGCGACAAAACACAACCGCAGGTGTAATTACGGAAGTGTCCTACGTGAGCGACATCTGTGGCGCTGCCTGTCTCCCGCTGCAATTGGCGACGTTTGAATTCAAACGTGTTTGAATCTTGTCGCTGCAGCACGCGCGACAGAGGGCGACTGCCTCGTGTCTTCCCGCGGAGCAGTGGAGCGGACACGACGGCAGCTATGAATTACTTAACATCCGATTTTAAGAAAACTATTTGGTGAAAAAATTTGATTCATGGGGGAAAGAAATACAGTAGAAAAAGAATGGGTAGCTTTGAGAGATGAAATAGTGAAGGCAGTAGAGGATCAAGTAGGTAAAAAGATGAGGGCTAGTAGAAATCCTTAAGAGAAGAGATATTGAATTTAGTTGATGAAAGGAGAAAATATAAAAATGCAGTAAATGAAGCATGCAAAAAGGGATACAAACGACTCAAAAATGAGATCGACAGGAAGTGCAAAACGGCTAAGCAGAGATAGCTAGATACTACCTACAAGAAAATTAAAGACACCTTTGGAGGAAAGAAAACCACCTGTATGAATATCAAGAGCTCAGATGGGAAACCAGTTCTGAGCAAAGAAGGGAAAGCAGAAAGGTGGAAGGAGTGCATAGAGGGTCTATACAAGGGCGATGTACTAGAGGGTAGTATTATCGAAATGAAAGAGGTCGTAGATGAGGATGAAATGGGAGATATACTGCTTGAAGAATTTGACAGAGCACTGAAAAACGTAAGTCGAAACAAGGCCCCGGGAGTTGACAACATTCCACTAGACCGCTGGGAGAACTCTTACCATCCGGTGAGCAAGATGTATGAGACAGCCGAAATACCCTCAGACTTCAAGAAAATACAAAAATTCCTGTCCCAAAGAAAGCAGGTCTTGACAGGTGTGAAAATTACCGAACGATCAGTTTAATAAGTCACGGCTGCAAAATACTAACACGAATTCTTTACAGACGAATGGAAAAACTCGTAGAAGCCTACCTCAGGGAAGATTAGTTTGTATGCTGTAGAAATGTTGGAACACGCGGGGCAATACTGACCGTACGACTTATCTTAGAAGACAGATTAAGGAAAGGCAAACCTACGTTTCTAGCATTTGTAGACTTAGAGAAAGCTTTTGACAACGTTGATTGGAGTACTCCCTTTCAAATTCTGAAGGTGGCAGGGATCAAATACAGGGAGCGAAAGGCTATTGACAATTTGTACAGAAAGCAGATGGCAGTCATACGAGTCGAGGGACATGAAAGGGAAGCAGTGGTTGGGAAGGCAGTGAGACAGGGTTGTAGCCTCTTCCCGATGTTATTCAATCTGTATACTGAGCAAGCAGTAAAGGAAACAAAAGAAAAGTTCGGAGTAGGTATTAAATGCGCAGTTCCGGAAGAAATAAAAACGTTGAGGTTCGCCGATGACATTGTAATTCTGTCAGAGACAACAAAGGACTTGGAAGAGCAGTTGAACGGAATGGTCAGTGTCTTGAAAGGAGGGTATAAGATGAACATCAACAAAAGCAAAACGAGGTTATTGGAATGTAGTCGAATTAAGTCGGGTGATGCTGAGGGAATTAGATTGGGAAATGAGATGCTTAAAGTAGTAAATGAATTTTGCTATGTGGGGAGCAAAATAACTGATGATGGTCGAAGTAGAGAGGATATAAAATGTAGATTGGCAACGGCAAGGAAAGTGTTTCTGAGGAAGAGAAATTTGTTAACATCGAATATAGATTTAAGTGTCAGGAAGTCGTTTATGAAATTTTTGTATGGAATGTAGCCATGTATGGAAGTGAAACATTGACGATAAATAGTTTAGACAAGAAGAGAATAGAAGCTTTCGAAATGTGGTGCTACAGAAAAATGCTGAGGATTAAATGGGAAGATCACGTAACTAATGCGGAGGTACTGAATAAAATTGGGGAGAAGAGGAATTTGTTGCACAACTTGACTAGAAGAAGGGATCGGTTGGTAGGGCATGTTCTGAGGCAGCAAGGGATCCCCAATTTAGTATTGGGGGGCAGCGTGGAGGGTGAATACACTAAGCAGATTCAGAAGGATTTAGGGTGCAGTAGCTACTTGGAGATGAAGATGAAGAAGCTTGCGCAGAATAAAGCAGCATGGAGAGATGCATCAAAGCATTCTCTGGACTGAAGACCACAACAACAAAACAACAACGTTCCCCCATGCACTGTAGAGTGGCGTGCGACAAACGTGCCTGGAATGTTAGACACAGCGTTAGTGTCATATAGCAAGAATAAAGAATCCACAGGTAAGATGTATTTCTTACTCTAAATGACGTATTTTTGAGGCGGTGAGTGCGAAGCCAAAATATAACAGCGGCATGTGCGAGTGACAGTGCGAAGACCTAAAAGTACCAGTCAAAATAACATCATTTTGTTAAGATTGCAGAGAGCACAAAATGTTACATTCCCCCCACCCCCTCCCCCCTCCCCATCCCCACCGCCGCCGCCGCCGAAGAAGGAAGGATTTGCTAAAACTATATAGTTGTTGGATTAAACAGTTTTCGTAACCAACTGATGACGCTGATGAATAACTGATATACGTGACCGTATCTTTTCATAGCATTTTCTTAGAAACTTAAATTACGTACACCGCCAAGGGACGGTAAACCATAGTGTTTGACATAAATTTCAACTTGATGGCTCTATTTGTTCCTGAGGAAAAGGTGTCTTAACAGACGGACAGACAGAAAGATGGGCAACAAATGACAGAAAAATGTTTTTATATGATATAAGCACAGATTAACAAACTACAGATTGTTGCTTTATATGTACTTAATTATTCACGCCGCCGAGGGACAGTAGAGGTTAGTATGTGACATAAATTTCAAATTGATACCTCTACCCGTACCCGAGAAAAAGGGTTCTTAAGAGACGAACAGACAGGCAGACGGACAACAATGTGATCTATAACGGTTCAGATTTAATGTACGGACCCCAGGAAAGAGAAAGAGGGTGTTAAGTGTGAGCGGTCAGATAATTATCTGTGTTGCGGTGGAATCGACAAATGAAACGTGTAGGAAGTCCACTAGGTTCAGTAGAATGTTTGACTCGTAGGAAAGCAGTTGGGTTGCCGCTCGAAATTAAACCGCACTGTTCACTCTGTTGATAGACACTAAGGAAATGTTACACCTGATTTGGGGCATTCGAATTATCTGCGTGCGCCTGATGATTCTCGCTCGGGATTGAAGGAAGTGGACGAGAGAGAAAGATGAAATAGTGATTGAGAAAGAAGAAACAATGATTCCGTCTGAATAGCAGAAAAGTCTCGACGAACACAATCTACGGGACGAGCAGGTACCGCAGTTCCGAACTCCTTTATTACCTGAATTTATTTCTCTTTTTCTAATCCTTTCTCTCCGAATTTTGAAAACCACCTTATGACGTTTACGATAGGCGCCTTATTTAGCGGAGGGCAGACGCGTCGTGTTATAGGCCGGCCAGTCGTAAAAGCCGAGCTCATGATTGCGTCCGCCGCGAGAGGACGAAGAAAGAAAGAGAGAAAGAATGGGAGTAGGTAGGCAGGAAGGGAACTGATTTACGATGCCCGCTCTGTGAGAATGTCGTGGCCGGCCGGTTTCATCGTATCTTTCCGGTCAGCCCGACTATGCGGCCAGCTCCGAAGTGTTTTGTTCGACAAACTGTCGCACTCACCTTTACTCTTTCGGCTTTTGTGCTGTTCCCGTCTACCTCACAAAACATAAGCGCGCCCTCAGACACACACACACACACACACACACACAAACACACATAGTGCTATAGTGCTATATCACAGTCCGCTAGATGTCCGTGTTATGTCTAAAAGCAATAGTTTAAATTAATTTTTACCAGCAAATGATATAGATCCGGTGTGAGTAGGGCATTTACTGAAGGCCGGCTTGTTACGGAAACAATTGCTGCAGCTGGAGGCACGAACAATGGCGGGCGATTTAGGCTTATTCTGCGCACCTACGTCACGCATTCTCCAACAGCCAATGAGCGTTCTATCGTGCTCTGAGCGCTCTGCCGTGAATGTCGCAGAAAATGCGAACATTAAACGTGATCGTAACGAGTTACTTTGTGAATTTTTAATCCGTTTGTTGCGAGTTGTCATCGCTGACGGTGGTAGTAAGCGAAAACTTTTACATAAGGAAGCGAGAAACATAATTTACAGGGTACACACTTTGTTCAAACGCAAAGCACATGTATGCATGTGCTGTAACTGTCGCTTGGAAATGGCAACAATGCAAAGTCCTTGTCGGTGCCTCGACTTACGCGAACCGTCATGGTTGGTGAACCGGACCGTCTTGTGATAGTAGCATGTCACTTCCCCCTTGCACTTGTCATTAGTGATTCTCGCATTTCATGGAATTTATTCCTAAGAACTCACAGTCGTGGTGGTTATTTCTGTATTTTATATCTCCACCGGGTCGTTTGACATTTCTCGATTACTTACTTATCCCATTCTTTTATGAGAAAGAAATAGGAATCGTATGTATGGGTATGGCATCTCAGACCAAAAATTAACTAAGCCCCTCTCTTTTTCACGTTATGCTTTCAGATTCCATATAAAAGCACTTTCGTGTCAGGGTGTTAATTGTGGGAAACCTCTGATGATTAGATAGAGGACTTAAAAACAAGCAAAAAATGTGATGTCTATGTTGATATATGGTCTTATTTCCTTAGTCACAGACAATTTGTTGTTACATATTTGCTTCGATTCTGTTTTTTTTATCAAATTTGCAACTTGGTTCTGCAGGTAATTTTTCTTTTTAAATGTTTGTTTTGCGAAGTGTTACCTCAAAGACGTCTTATATTTATCTTAGATAAAGAAATATTTTAGGACTGAGAACACAATCAGCAGTGGAAACTTAGCCTACAGCCACGGGCGTGACCTGCTCGGCCGTGTTATGTACTGTACATTTCTGGCTACAATGTACTCCAATCAGCACATGGCAGATATACAGCTGATGTATCGACTTGCAAATTGCAATGGGTCTAAAGCCAGACGTTTATATGTTGAAAAATTTCCTAATACATATTTATCGAACAATAAGACCTTTCAAAGAATACATGAACGTTATATGGAGACAGGCTCGTTTCAGAAAATGTGGTTCCATTGTGGAAAATCACATAGTGTTAGAAAACCTGATTTAGGAACTCACGTACTTCATCATATTGGGAACAATAATGGCAGCAGTACTAGAGAAATAGAAACTGAGCATGAGAATCGTGTGGGAGTGTGTAAAGTGTTAAAAGAGCAACTCATGTATCCATACCGTCGTCGCATGGAGTGCAAGGCCTTACTGAAACAGATTTTCAGTCCAGAAAAGCTTTTTGTGCTTGGTCACTGGGGATGTGTGCTCAGGACCAACACTTTTTGTCCATTCACTGACGAAGCAAAGATTACTAGAAATAGTAGAGTGCATCATTTTCGTAACACAGATGTAAGTTCGGATGAGAATCCCTTAACAGTTTTGGAAACGTGACATCAACAACAGTTCAACATTAATGCACGGGTTGACATAATTAGAGACAGATTAACTAGACTGGAACATCATACAGTGAATTATTAACGGCACATTTAACTGTTTTTCTGGAAGATGTTCCACTATACCTCATTTTGCTTTGCATGCAACAAAAATTTTAAATCAGTTTTCCCCGAATAAATGATAGGTCGTGGGGCAGCAACATCTTGGCCTGCTCTATCTCCTGATCCCTATTCGTTGGATTTGTGTGTGTGTGTGTGTGTATGTATGTGTGTGTGTGTGTGTGTGTGTGTGTGTGTGTGTGTGTGTGTGGAAGGGGTGGGGGCGACGTTTAAAGGTCATAATGTATTCATGTGTGTGTGTGTGTGTGTGTGTGTGTGTGTGTGTGTGTGTGTGTGTGTGTGTGTGTGTGTGGAGGGGGTGGGGGCGACGTTTAAAGGTCATAATGTATTCAAGAATATTGACCTACGCAAGCATGTTCAAAAATAATTTCAGCAGATACAACAGACGCGTTGAATATGGGAGCAAGTAAGACAATCCATGATTCTATTAGACCTGACTAAACGTTTTGAACCTTCAAGTTTACATACAGTATTTCTCGATTCTGCTCTTGGTTTTGTTTTCCGGCGCTGTTAGTTGTACGTCAGTGATACACATTAGTATTTTGGATAGGTTTACTGATGAAGAGTTGGCCGATTTGCACGTCATGTTTGGGTTCACTGAACGCAATGGAAGAGCGGTAAAATGACGCTATGCTGAGCTGTCCGCGCATCGATGACAACGACATCACAATTGTTGGAATGGAAGATACTCGTTGTTTGAGGCATGCTAGAACACCCGACAGAAATATGCCGGAAAAAAAAAATCGTCACCGTATGAGATTTCATAATGAAGGAAAGACTGCACACTTTGCGCTTGATGTTAGGAGCCATACTGAAGTACGGTTTTACGATAATGGATTTTTTCTGGCGATCCTATTTAGTGGCCAGGTAGTTCATCAGACATGACATCAATGGATTTTTTTCTTCGGGGTGTATGTGAAGAGCCTAGTGTACAAGTCTCCGGTCGATAATCGCACAGACTTGGTTGATACAATTATCGCAGCCGCGAAAGTAGCACGCCAAACTCGAATTCTTCAGCGTGTAAGACGGTCAGTGGTGCGTCACTGAACAGTCTGCCGTGATCATGGTGGTCGACATTGTGAACAGTACATGCAAGGGAACGCTTCTGCAGTTGTTACTTGTTGTACTGTACACTTAACAGAATGGATTGAACACGCTTTGTACGTATTCCGTCTGAGGTTTGTTGCATTACTCTTGTGTTGAGTTTTGTACGTTTTGGTTACTGCATATTATGAGCTGCTTCACTGTTTACGATGTTTATAATTGTGGAGTGCTTCCATGTGGAGAAATCGTAAACATACTGGGTTTACTTGGACAAGAAAGCCTCCTTGTTGATAATAAACTACACTATCGTTAGAATATGCTTCGTTTGCGAATAAATGCCGTCCTCAATGTTCTGACATTGGGTACTATGTTAGGCATTGCAGCTTTCAGTGTTAGGCTTATAAGGCTCATTCATTCATTCATTCATTCATTTCATTGTTGCCCTTATGGACAGTGTTTGAACTCGAAAATCACATGATGACACAATTTTCACTTCTTTCCTTTCTTCCTCTTCTCTTCCCAAAATCTCTTCATCCTTTGGCTGTGCTCCTGTTTCCTTTGCTCTGTCCATAATGTTCCTGTCTTCTTTCTCTCCTTTACAATAAATTTTGCACTCCTAACTTTGTTTCTGAAGTATTTCCTGTCTCCTATCATTTGCCTGTTGATCCCTATCTGCCTTAAGTCTTCGTCTATTTCATGATACCAATTTGTTTTCTTGCTTGAGCTGTTTACTACATCAAAAATTTTCTTTGTAAGTCGGTTGTTGTCCATTCTCTGTATGTGCCCATAGAAAGTTAATCTGCGTTTTCTGATCGCGTCTGTTAGTCTGTCAGTGTGCTGGTACAGCTCTTTGGTAGGTCGCTTCATCCATATGCCATCTCTGTGAATTGGTCCAAATATTTTTCTGAGAATTTTGCGTTCTATTTTTTCTGTGTCTATGATGCCTGATGCTCCAATTGTGGTTGTTTCTGACGCGTACAATGCTTCTGGTAATACAACTGTTTTGTAGTGCCTAAGTTTGGCCTGCCTCGATATGCTTTTCTTATTATAATGTGACCATGTGAGTTTGTATGCCTTCTGGAGTTTCTTCGTTCGTTCCATGTTAGCCGCCTTGTTTGATCCTCCCATTTGTATGTACTCCCCTAAATACTTAAAGTTTTCGACTCTTTCTACGGATCCATATACAGTATGCATGGTGTGTACATTGTTGGTCTGTCGTTCCATATATTGTGTCTTCTCGTAAGATACCTGCAGACCTGTTTTGGCAGCTATTTCATGCAAGCATTCCAGTGCTTCCTTTGCCTCCTGTGTATTATTGCTGAGTATGGCTATATCATCTGCAAATGCCAGACATTTTATGATTGCTTTGGTTTCACGTGTTCTTCCCAGCTGTATTCCTTTAACTTGTTCCTCCCACTGCTTGATAATTTTGTCTAACACCATGTTGAACAGGATTGGTGAGAGCCCGTCTCCTTGTCGGACACCTGTGTGTATGTGGAAGGGTTCCGAAATTTCTCCCATGAACTTAATCTTGGAGGTAGTGTCTGTAAGCGTCTGTTGTATAAGTGCCCTGGTTTTTCTGTCGATACCATATTCTTCCAGCACGTCAAAGAGTGTCTGTCTGTCTATGGAATCATATGCTTTTTTAAAAAGCTTATAAGGCTCATTAATAATGCCGTTTCTTTTTTATAGTATTGTCGCTTGTGTGGCGCTATACTGACGATGTCTGGACAAAAGATGTACATAACTCAGAATAATTACGTACTCCGTTTGGCGCTCAGAAGTCTGTAATAGTTACAAATACTCTTTACTGTGTTGGTGATTATTTTGTAGTTATTACTTTGTGTATAATAAATCGGGACATTTCCATCTTTATAATTTCTATGATAGGTTCTTCACAGTTCACGGGAGTGAGGATTCTCCATCTCAAGGCAGACTTCAGTAGCTTCCGATTTTTTAAAATTTTTATTTTTTTCATAAATTTTGTTCGTTGGTCGGTGCAAGCCTTTTTCGTCGAGGCCACTTGGGTGATTTGTGTGTTACTTCCTTAGTGGCAGCAGGACCGCCGTTTCTCCTCCGTAATCTTGAGCCGAGGGTCACGTCCCTGCCCACGTCTTGCGCTGTTTCAAGTACGGTCACGTCCGGCTCGATCTTTGCCAAACGGAAATGCACCTACGGTAAAACAGCGCATTGCAACAAAGAGAAGAAACAAACAAAGAAAGAATACGTGACTCCCTTGAGTTGTTTTTGTCAGATACACATTGAATGGATTCCACGATTCGACTTAACATCCAGAAGCACCCCATTAATTAATCACGCGGAGAAAATCTGAATGATCACATGTCGAAAAGCCACAGCAAATGATAGATGTATCAACACAGTTTCATAGGTGGTCTCTGGCGGCACACTGACATGCAGACTTTATGACTGAAATTAGTTATCGATATCGAAGATCATCGTGAGCCCTTGGATCTCCAACCGCTTTCAGTATCCAAGAAATTACATAATTTTATTTAAACTTGCGCCTACCTCGGTGGTCAAGCATAAGAAATTATCATGATCATATATGATGTTATTCCACAGTTTTAAACGGTAAATAGTTTAAAGTAGGAGGTGATAAACTGTCGCTATAAGTCAAATGAACTCTCACTCATACTGAACTGTTTTATTATAACACGTGGCTTAGGAAAAATTCATGTTACCCTTACGGCCACCAAAAACATGCTAGGATAACTCCTCCTTCCTGGCAGCACTCACTGTGTGGCGGCCACAACAGCCTACTGCGGAGGATACGTTCACTCATCTTCTATAAATCAAAATATATCTAACGTTAGTGTATTACAAACATAAGCTGCAGTTGTAAACTTTGTTTTTCATTTTGTGTGTTGCAGGTGAGTTCAGAATCGATGTCAGGTGGGGCACGTGCAGAAGGATGCAAAAACACAAACTCACGACTCATTTGGCGAAGATGCCTACATTACAAGGTACATTTTTTTAAATGTTTAACACTGTCAGCTGACTGGTCTGCGAACACAATTGTGACACCAGAGGCACCATTTAATTAGAGATATATTTAAATAACTTTTAACATTTTTTAACAAAGAAATTCGTCAAACTGCCTTGCAAATTGAGAAGTTATTTCATTTGCGCTACCAGTTTCGGCAATTCAATATTCCATCTTCAGTCCCTTGCCGAAACTGATAGCGAAATAAAATAAAATAACTTCTCAATGTGCACGGCTGTTTGGCGAATTTCTTTGTTAAATACTTGACCAGCCGCTGTCCCATGTCCACAATGAATCAACATATATTTTTAAATAAGGTTGAATTTTCTCATTTTGAGAAGACAGAAGAAGGAATCTGTTTTACTTGCTAACATTTAAATAAGGCTTTAGAACAAAAATCGTCATCAATTGTACATGATTCCTCGACTGTTTCAATTTAAGTGTAGGAATAAATTTCCGTTAGAGTCAGTAGAAAGAAGCACATATTGTTGACATGTCAAGCAGTCATAGCTGAATACTGACAGTGATTCCTAGGCAATGACATGTTAGATTTCTTTCTCTATCCTCGTTACTCTGCAGCAAGTAGTATGTAACTAGTGAGCGGGCTGTAACACAAACCAAAAGAATTGCTTTCTTTAGAGAATCAGCGCCTAATAAACGTGATGAAAATATTCAAAATTTTTTTGTTAAGAGTGCTGAAATGACAGTAATTTTGTAAAGCACAAAATTTGTAAGGTTTGGTCAGAGCTATTCTTATTGGTATCCGCATTATAATAATACAGCGTGATATCTGTTGTGGTCATGCTGTGTTTTGTAGCCATTGCTAAGGACTTTGTTGCCTCTATTTATGAATGTGACACACGGTGCCATTACTGAAGTATTTCGCTTAAAGTGAGTTCCTAACAGCACTGCACTGACATACTTCGCAAGTGCAAGCCGGGTTTTACCGTATAAAAAAGCTGAGTTGAATGTCAGTTTAGGTATTAAAGGATTCGCCTCTTCCGGAGAAAGGAAACATCCGTACTGGGGTATAATTTTTTATTTTATTTATTTATTTTGGCATTACGTAACACTGAACATATAGACAGCAATAGTGATAACTGTACAGAATTAAAATAAATCTTTGAGATAAAGTAAAATGACAGTGTAATTTTAGCCTTGTGGACAGTACAATATACTGAAGAGATTACAGTAGGTGAAAGTCTAATCTTACAATGACTTAATGTGGAATGCCTTATTCCAGATACTTTGAATCTACATATACACACACAAGCTCTTAATGTAAAAAGAATACAGAGGAACAATAAGTTGTGTCTTCATATAAAAACAAAAACAAAAGTACAACGCATTATTCTAACTCGGTGACTCAATAACATTACTTGAACCACATGGACTTGTAGTATCCAGTTTAAATTTGTATAGTAAACATTCGTAAGTATTCGCAATCAAATTGTACGTATTTACATCGAATCCATAGAGCAACTTCCGACCAGTTTCCTGTAGAGTACTTGTACACCCATGTACTTCATACGAGTTCAAAATCAGAGAACTGATGACGGGAGTAGTTAAACTAGCTGTTGATGTGACAACGGGAATAACAGTAGTAGCACTTTTTTCAGTTCTTCTCCTTTAACGGTTTTCTTAATTTTGCTATGTGCATCAAACATACGTGTATATATATATATATGACAGATTTGCCGATTTTCTTTCTGATCATTGAGGCTCTCTTTAATAGCTCACTGTTACTTGTCTCTAAGTAACTTGGGCGGTTTACATACTGATTGTCAATGTTCCTTGTTGTTTCCCATTTGTGTGAAACACTAAGATTAGCACGTGACCACTCCAGTGAAAGTTAAACAAGCGCACAGAATCGATTTGTGTCTGTACCACCGTGTTACGAAAACTACCGATCCACACGTTATACTGTAGCTTCAACGCTTGTGTACTAAAACGTCAAATTATTTCGTTTGTAGACCGAAGGAATGCCAACCTTTGTTGACAAGGAGAAATTGCTCCCAATGTTTAGCTTAGTCGCTTTCAGTTTGAACATTTTTCGTAGATAACTAATGAAAATTAAATTTCGAACTGTATGATACATTCCCCTATTGTGTACATCACTGTTGCACCGCATACGATGTAGTCTTGTGGGAGAAATGAGTTTAGTTACGTGGGATTAGGTTCAGTAATCTCATTTCATATTCTAGATGCGACTAGCGCGAGGTTCAGTATATGGGGGATTGCTTCAAAGGTTGCAGAATTCGAGCGAGATTATAACAAATGTAGATGCATATGAAAAACAGTTATGGGTGTGTTGCATTACAGTCACGTCAATTAAATGTCTGGGTGTAATAGTGCAAATCTACATGAAATGGAACGAGCAGACAGATTCGGCTGTAGGAAAGACGGATGGTCAACCTCGGTTTATACCCGTTCATGAGTTGTGCTCCACCGTTTGGGATCCCCACCAGGTCCTATTAAAGGAAGACATCGAAGCATTTCATAGGTGTGCCGCTAGATTTGTTACCCGTCGGTTCTGTCAACAAGCAAGTGTTACAGATACGCACCCTGAATTAAAGTGGGAAGCCCTGTAGGGAAAACACGCCCTTTTCGCTGAACACCCTTGAGAATATTTAGAAAGACTGCAGGACGGTCTTGCTGCCGCTGACGTACATATCGCCTGATGCGTGCGAAGACGAGAGAAATCAGGGTCTGTAAGTAAGCATGTTGACTGCCATTTTTCCTTCACTACTCGTGAGTGAAACACATAAATGAATAGCATTCGCCGTGTACCGTATAGTGGCTTCCGCAGTATGTTTGTAGATGTACCACAGGACTATCGGCCCCAGTTGATCCAGATTTCTTCTTCACTTCGCCTCATACGGATGCTAAAGCGGGTCGTGCGACAACATCGTGGTAAATTCCTCTCCCCTTCATTGTACAACTGAATGGGAGCACCATTCTCGAACTTATTGCCGCGTCAGTTGAGGGTAAAACCTCCAACTTTCGACGATTACCTCCATCGTCTTCCTAAGGAGTAACTGACTGTCGAAACTGCTGCTGTGATGGCCTTATATAGCCCACAGGCGGCTTCTGATAGGTCGGTTATTACGTAATGCTGTCCCAGATGGTATCAACGTCTGCGCTGGCGGCGAAACCGCTCTCGTTGTAGCGTAAGCACTGCGACGAATAGCTCTGTCTCTGTGCATCGGTAAGATATCCGCTGTTATGGTCAATTACAGAACCATAGGAACTAAGAGCCTCGGACAAAACTTTTGTTTCGTCAAACAGTATTTTGTACGAGGATCGTTTCGAAAGTAATGCCTCCTATTTTTATTCATGGAAACTACAGGAAATACATAAATCACAACAGCACAGCTAAATAGAGCAGTGTTTAAGCTGCAGACTGTCATTTTTCCACATTGTCACCACCATTCGTTATGCACTTTTGCCAACGAACCAGAGCCTGCATGTCGCGCTTGTAAAAATGGTAATCAGCTGAGGCTAATCATTTCCTTACAGCTTTGACAACAGCATCCGAGTTTTGAAAATGTTCGCCACGTAGTCCATCTTTCAGAGGCCCGGAGAGATTGAAATCTGAAGGCGCTAAATCGGGACTGTACGGTGGATGTGGTAAGACAGGTTAGCCGAATTTTACAGTGGGTTGCGTGATCGCAGAACTGGTGTGAAGCCTGGCGTTATCATGTTGCAGGTGAAAGATGGTCTTCTCTGGCCTTATCCTGGAAATTCGGGCTTTCAGCTTAGTATCGTCTTGTAGCGTGCTGAATTGGCGGTTTCTCCAGGCTCTAGGACGTCCGAAAGAATCACACCCTGGCTATCCCAGAAGACTGTGCACATCACTTTGCCTGCAGACGACTGCGTCTGAATTTCATCTGTGACGGAGAATTCGCATATCGTCATTCCATGGACTATCTTTTGGATTTCGGCTCGTAGTGGTGACACCGTGTCTCAGCTCCGGTGACGATGTTAGTCAGAAATGGTTCAAATGGCTCTGAGCACTATGGGACTTAACTGCTACGGTCATCAGTCCCCTAGAACTTAGAACTACTTAAACCTAACTAACCTAAGGACAGCACACAACACCCAGCCATCACGAGGCAGAGAAAATCCCTGACCCCGCCGGGAATCGAACCCGGGAACCCGGGCGTGGGAAGCGAGAACGCTACCGCACGACCACGAGATGCGGGCTTAGTCAGAAAATTTTCACCTTCATCTTCATATTGGTCCAGTAGGTACCGACAAATCTCCATTCGATGAGTTTTTTTGTTCTTCTGTAAGCATCCGCGGGGCCCATCTCGCACAGACTTTGCGATAACTAAGATGTTCCAACATTGTTTCCAAGGCATTACAGCCGACACTCAGCTTTGCACAGAATTCTCGGGTCGTTATCCTTCGATCAACACGGAAGAATTGATCAAGATGCTCTTCATTGCGAGGGATGACAGCTGTGCAGGGTCGACCGGACCGTGACTTGTCATTCACACCCTTTTCATCAACTTGAAAATGAAGCACCCATCGCCTCACATTCTCACGTGTATTGTGTCGTCTCCATACACCTTTAGCAAGCGTCGATGGCTTTCGATCGGTGCAATTTCTTCAACAGTGGGGAATTCAATCGCTGTTTTACATACGCGTCCGTATCAGACTCCATTTTATAACACTTCTCTGCTGGCGCCGACTACCGCAGAACAACGGAACACCTGCAAATGAAAGAGGAAGGTTCAGGCATTAGCACTACACCATCATCTGGCGCAGACACACAGAATCACCACAAAAAATAGGAGGTATTACTTTCGGAACGACCGTCGTATTTGTTTGTGAGGCTGTGCTCAGCAACTGCAGATTTCTCCAGGTCTCGATTTTTTATATGCCGTTGATGTTCTGCACAGCAATCGGAAACTGTGCAGATGGACTGACTGGAGTAATTGATTACGCACTCACGAAGGACGTTATAAACTCGTGGGAATCAGAGGCGGAGACTGTCCCTTATAGGGCGTAACATGTCCTGTAGCTTCTTAGGAAATCGGAAAATAGGTATTATTATACGTCGTTCTTCCCAAGACTCGGCCTATTTTGCTGGATGTTGCGCCACAGAAAACAAGGAAACATTCGGTGGCTCATCACGTGAAAGTTCAACATTTTCACATTTCACCCTAAGAATTGACTGGTAAGAAGTTTGAGAAATTTATATACAACAGCGCCGTCGCAAAAGACTACGATCTCATGGAAAAATGAAAATTAAAGGTTGAAAAGTAATGCTTTGTGTTTGTAATTTCGTCTTACTTGATAGTGTGATGGTATTTTCATTATTTTCATGTAAAATTTAGCTTCAGTTTTCTCGATAGAGTCCCGGACACAGCAGACGTCGAAGGTGGAGAAAGATGCCGCCATCGGGCAGGTCGCTGCCCCCAGTAGTAGTGTCGCGGCCGTCTAATTCTCCAGATGCCGCCTCCACACAGGGTTCGACAACGCCGCAACACGGCGCAGACGCTGTGGGGGGAAAAAAGGTCCGCGCGTCTCGGGGAGAGGAGTGCAACAACAAAAACACGACAACGACGCGCCTCTCAAATAAGGGCGCCTCTCGTGCGGACTGGAGAGGCGGGCACTGCCGGCCGCCCATTACAATCACAATGGCCGGACACCGAGCCTCGGGCAAATTTGACACGCGCTACAGGGCCGCGGGAAAAGGCGCCTGCCGAGGAACTCAGGTCAATGGCGTCTTACGAGAACACGGCAAGTCCACTCATCCGATTACCCAGGAACTTCGTCCCTTGGAAGAGGAGTCAAAACAAGTGAACACTTGTCTCAGCTTATCCGTAGGTACTTGACTGTTTCTGAGGAAACACGACGATCAAAGTTTTCGAGGTACTTTATGTGCCTTTTACCTCGCGATATCGTCAGACGGGATGGTGACACAGTAGTTAGCTTGCGGCTTCTTAATTTTGCGCTCCGTGTTCGAAACCCGATTATTCTTTTTATTTGTTTTAGTTTTATTGCTTTCATTTATTTATCTACGGCCGCAGAAGGTTACTACAGGAATGTTTCTTATCAAATTAATAAATACAGGGCTTTATAGTAGGTCTAATTGTAAAATTACAACTGGATTTCATAATAAGTGTCACATTTATTATGTAATGTCAGTCTCCGGTAGCTGAGTGGTCAGCGCGACAGAATCTCAATCCTAAGGGCCCGGGCTCGATTCCCGGCTGGGTCGGAGATTCTCTCCGCTCAGGGACTGGGGTGTTGTGTTGGTATAATCATCATCATTTCATCCCCATCGACGCGCAAGTCGCCGAAGTGCCGTCATATCGAAAGACTTGCACCAGGCGAACGGTCTACTTGACGGGAGGCCCTAGTCACACGACATTATTATTAATTATGTAATGTATTTGCTTGTGGTATGTTGAGTGGTTACAAACTTTTTCAATTCTCATTCACTCTCATATCAATTTTTATATTATTTCTTATATTTTATTCATATGTTTATTCTTCAGGAAAATTTGGTGCATTCTCTCGGATGATACCGATCGTGGCCGGCCGGTGTGGCCGTGCGGTTCTAGGCGCTTCAGTCTAGAACCGCGTGACCGCTACGGTCGCAGGTTCGAATCCTGCTCGGGCATGGATGTGTGTGATGTCCTTAGGTTAGTTAGGTTTAAGTAGTTCTAAGTTTTAGGGGACTGATGACCACAGATGGTAAGTCCCATAGTGCTCAGAGCCATTTGAATCTTTTTTTTTATATACCGATCGTGGAAACATTCGAAACACGGATATTACGAGCATCGCGAAAAGTCGGGTTTGCCACAGTGACATTTTTCGTATGATTCTCACTCGGGGAAGAAGTGTCGTTAGCACTTGTGATTTCGCGCTTTAGTCATGGACTGTGCGGCTGGTACCGGCGGAGGTTCGAGTCCTCCCTCGGGCATGTGTGTGTGTGTGTGTGTGTGTGTGTGTGTGTGTGTGTGTGTGTGTGTGTGTGTGTGTGTGTGTTTGTCCTTAGGATGCTTTAGGTTAATTAGCGTGCAAGCTTAGGGACTGATGACCTTAGCAGTTAAGTCCCATAAGATTTCACACACATTTGAACACATTTCGCGCTTTGGCAATAATTTCCTGGCAAACCATGCTTAACCAATCGGTTTTCCGAAAACTGGCGCTTGCAGTTCATCATGAATCAAATATACTACAGGAATTTCATCATAAACAGTTTCAGATAGTTTTCGCTCACTTTTTTTTAATTCATTCTTCTGGCATGCAATTAGTAGATGAATAAGGACGACGTTATTTCAATATACACTGGAAAACATTCGTCTACTAATCTTGTACAGACATGAAAGACAAAAATAAAAATAATAATCGTGTTTCGAACACGGAGCACAAAATTAAGAAGTCACGACGCCTACCGCTGGGCTACCAGTTCGTGTGAGGATATTATGCGGTAAAAGGCACATGTGGTACCCGGAAAATACCTCGAGAAATTGACTTTTTTTTTACCAGAAGCAGTCGAGTATCTACGGATGAGTCGAGACATGTGATAGCTTACTTTGACCCCTCTTCCACTGAGTCGTTAGTCTGCCTTACACGATTACCGTCTGCAACACACTCCTCGAAATTGTGAATTAGTTGTTGCGGTCTTCAGTCTGAAGACTCGTTTGATGCAGCTCTCCACGCCAGTTTGTTGTGAGGAGGAAGCCTCTACGTCTCTGCATAACTGTTGCAACATACATCCATTTGAACTTGCTCATTGTATTCATCCTTTGGGATCTGTCTACAATTTTTACTACTCATTCTTCCCTCCGTTACCAAACACTCTATTCCCTGATGTCTCGTGATGTGTCCTATGAACCGATCCCTTCTTTCAGTCAAGTTGAGCCATAAATTTCTTTTTTCCCTAATTCTGTTCAGTATCTTTTTATCAGTTATTCTATGTAACCAGCTTACTTTCAGGATTATTCTATAGCACCACATTGCAAAAGATTCTGTTCTCTTCTTGACTGAACTGCTTATCTTCCTTTGTTACAATGTCATCTGCAAACCAAAGTATTTTATATATGGTGATACCCATGAAACCAAGCTGTAATCACAACTTTACTCATTGACTATAGCTCAGGGAAATAGGTGTCAAAACTCAAACGAGTCTCAAAGATTTTAGATAACAGCTATAAAATTACAGATGCACTTGGTATACAAGTTAAACCCTGAGTTGGACAACGTAACTGTGCATACGAAATTTTGACCTAATCCAGTTACAATGGTTACGCCTGATCAAGCGAATATGAAATTGTATCTATAATATAAATTATATAACCTTGTAAATGGCGTTATAACAGAGTGAACAGATTAGAGAAACACGACAGTAATTACATAACTGCAATTAGTGAACAAATCTTAAAATTTAAAGCCTGAGTTCACAAATAAGAAATAACATTAATCACGGGCGCACAACCTTTTCAAAATGGTGTCTTCCTATACGAGCCGATGTACTGTATTACAAGGCATTGAGTTCAGACAGTTCACAAAGCAGTAATGATAGAGATCCCACAGTACACACAACTGGAATAACGATGTAATAATTAGAAACGACTAACTTACATCAGGTTGATGAATTAAAAAACTAAATTACTTAAGAGCCTGGCTCCAAATAACAACTCACAGCTACAAGCCCCACTGTCAGATGGCTGGTCTGTGCGTTTTTAAGGCATGACTCGTCACTGTGGCCTTTACAATGCATTAAACAGAGGAGAATACCTGAAACACAAGCAACCAACATACATAAAACATAAGGGAAGGCACTTATACGCAAGACAAAATTACTGGTATCTGTTACACAACATGGCTGCTGATTTAAAATTTAACAAAATGCAGCCAACTTGAGGTCACGACACCGTACAAAACTTGACAGGAGGGTAAATACATTACTCGAATTTGAGATGTAACCAGAGCACGGGAACAGTATAAAAAGCCCAGTAATTCTCACCGGATGCTGGAGAAACCGGACGAAGAGAGCCACGGCACCGTAGCTTAGCTCTCAAGACCAACTAGAAATAACTTCGTGGCCACAGGTTACCACAGTGAAGGAGAATTAACAAGGCTCCCGTAACAGTCCGCCACAACGTCAGCAACTCATTGCTCCACAAGACTCCACACTACGGATTTCCAGAATACCACGCAGCACCTGAACTTGTTCTTCAGAATGCTGTCAGGGCCCTTCGAGACACACGTACCTCTAGCGATCACAAAACGGTCCACGCTGTTGCCCAGGCGACAGCCACACTGAACACGCCACAGCCCACTGCTCCGGTCCCAGTCACCACACTCCGGCACTTGGCGTTGCGTCCAAGACTCTCCAAGGCAACGCGCACGCGCCCTATGCACAAGAAACTATCCGACGAGAATTTTCGAGAGAACAGCCGAACCAATCAAGGAGGTAGAAGGAACAGCTAAGATCATCGCAAAAACAATTTACTATGAGTTATCCGCGAACGGCTCAGAAAATCTTTGGCAAAAGTATGTTGATATGTGTATGGACAGGGTCGAGGCAATGTATGTTCACTTAATAGTGAATGTTGCAAAAGTGTAGAAGCTGGTACCTGGTTGTCGAAATATGCATTGTATAATACACCGAGAAGCATTGCCTTCTGAGGATATGCCCGAAACTTTGTATTATTTTTTCAGACGCTGTAAAGGCTATAAACTTCAACAAGGCAAGGGCTCTAAACTCACTACTGCTGCAACTAATTGGGGTTGGGTTGCTTGGGGAAGGAGACCAACAGCGAGGTCATCGGTCTCATCGGATTAGGGAAGGATAGGGAAGGAAGTCGGCCGTGCCCTTTCAAAGGAACCATCCCGGCATTTACCTGGAGCGATTTAGGGAAATCACGGAAAACCTAAATCAGGATGGCCGGACGCGGGATTGAACCGTCGTCCTCCCGAATGCGAGTCCAGTGTCTAACCACTACGCCACCTCGCTCGGTAAACTCACTACTGTTCACGCTATTGTGTGAAGGTGAAGGACGTAAAGTAGGGTTGCTGTCTCGCGGCAAGATTTTAAACCGAATGACATGAAGAGTTTTGTAGCTGATGATTAGTGGTTATGAAGATTAGCATATTTAGCTGATATCTTTGACAGGCTTCACGTTTTAAGTATGGGCCTACAACGACGAGGCACAACAGCTTTCTTCAAATGTCAGAATGTCGTCATTCGAAGGAACGTTGACTCGTTTTAGTTACCAAGTACTGTGCAATAACTTTTTCGAATTCGCTAGTTTTAAATAATTTTTGGAAGACTGTGAACTAGCTCTCATGGGCGACTCAGTTCGAGGAATTATTACTCATTTAGAGGTCCTTCAAAAAATGTTTGAAGAGTACTTTCCCGAAGATTACACAAAATATCGCTGGATAGGAAATTCATTTTCAGGAAAGTACCGGAAGTAGTAATCACGAATGAAATTTTCATCAACATGATTAGCGACATTCCAGTGAAGATGCTTTCATTAAGAAAAATGTGCTTCGTTTTTGGATGAGAACAAACACAGAATGCCCTTTTCTTTTCAGTCAGTCCGATTGTTGGTGCCCTTAGTGCCCACTTACATGTGCAAGTGGGTTTTCTGAGTTGTATATTAAAAATAAATACAGAAACAGACTTAGTGTTGAAGTAAACTTGAGAATTAACTTGAGCTCAGTCGAGCCAGACTTTGAAGTTGTGATTAAAGATAAACAGCAACATGCTTACAGCTGAAACATTTAGATGTTCTTTCATGGGAATGTAAATTTGAAAACTGACTAATTACTGATTTCGAAGTCTAATTTACTGTCAAAGTTGGATTGGATTCTGAAAATTTTACTATAATTTAGTATTCTCCGCGTTCAGTTTATTTTATTCCCTAGCACGACTGGTTTATATTATTTGTAACGTAAAGTCTAATAAATGTTTTAAACATAATTCCTTCTTACTCTTTGAATATGTGTATCAGAACTTGCTTAACTTAATTTCATGTTGTTTGCATCTGAACAGGAACGAGTCTGTAAAAATGTGCTTCCACAAAATCTTATTACTTGTGTGTGTCACATTTCTCACGTGCATAGTAGCTGATAGGCAAGACGCAAAAATCGTATGTGTGTCGTCAGCAATGAACGAGATGGCGAAACTTATTCTCTCGTTCCATTTCTCACTACTGCGCCAGTCATCGCTCAACCTACCGTAGCCAATCCCCCCACCTGCATCTCAGAGTTCGTTAAAAAGTGGATAAGCTGTAGTACTAAGCCCAAAATGCTAAAAATGGCAAGTGGTTCGCAGTGACAAAAAGTCTGAGAACCTCAGTTCCAGAAAGATAAAATGAGTATGCTACAGTGGCTATTGATAAGGAACTCTACCACCATGCACGATTTATGTCTTTTTCTGGTTAGTTCATTATGAGTTCTTGACGTGAGTGAGTGAAACTGAACCGTTAATTTTTCGATTCACAATGTATATAAAATTTAATTGGTAAAATATATTTTAACAAACAATTGTCATAAGTTACTATTGAGAGATTCACCTTGTGGTTGAAGCTCACTTTTTGCCCTTGTGCGCTTTGAAATATATTATTATGGAACTATGATTCTGGCTTAAGCAATCACAAATTTTTCATCTTTGACAACCAACATATTTTGGTGAAGTTTCACGCTCGTCAGTGGATTCATTTAATTTCTTCACATCACATATTGGTGTTTGTATGGCACTGACATTTTTCTCTAGTTTGTCATTTTCTGCCGCTTCCTCTTTTTCACTCCTCTAGGTACACAGTGCGTATTAGAAATCCACCTAAACGTCAATAACTTGTTTGGTTGTTATAGAAGAAGAATCAGAGTTTGCTTGAGGCAGAATCATATTTTCATAAATACAGTATACACGGCTACTATAAACGATTTATTCGTTTTCAGAGTTCTATATTTTCCAAAATATTACTTGTGCAAGTTTGGATGACGCATGAATAGATCCATAAACTCACCGAGTTTGCATTCTGCCCACCATTTCGCGTTAACCGGCCGGTGTGGCCGAGCGGTTCTGGGCGCTACAGTCTGGAACTGCGCGACCGCTACGGTCACAGGTTCGAATCCTGCCTCGGGCATGGATGTGTGTGCTGTCCTTACGTTAGTTAGGTTTAATTTGTTCTAACAATGGAACCTCCCAATCGCACCCCTCTCAGATTTAGTTATAATTTGGCACAGTGGATAGGCCTTGAAAAACTGAACACATCAATCGAGAAAACAGGAAGAAGTTATGTGGAACTATGAAAAAAATTAGTAAAATATATAAAGTGAGTAGTCCATGTGCGACATAGGCAACATCAAGGACAATAGGAGTTAAGGAGCGCCGTGGTCCCGTGGTTAGCGAGAGCAGTTACGGAACGAGAGGTCCTGGGTTCAAGTCTTCCCTCGAGTGAAAAGTTAATTTTTTATTTTCAGTTTATGTGACAAACTCTTATGTTTTCTTCACTTTTTTGGGAGTGATTGTCACATCCACAAGAAAACCTAAATCGGGCAAGGTAGAAGAATCTTTTTACCTATTCGCTAAATGTACAAGTTGGTGGGTCGACAACATATTCCTGTCATGTGACGCACATGCCATCACCAGTGTCGTACAGAATATATCAGACGTGTTTTCCTGTGGAGGAATCGGTTGACCTATGACCTTGCGATCAAATGTTTTCGGTTCCCATTGGAGAGGCACGTCCTTTCGTCTACTAATCGCATGGTTTTGCGGTGCGGTCGCAAAACACAGACACTAAACTTATTGCAACGAACAGAGACGTCAATGAACGAACGGACATATCATAACTTTGCGAAAATAAAGAAAGTAAAATTTTCAGTTGAGAGAAGACTTGAACCAAGGACCTCTCGTTCCGTAGCTACTCACGCTAACCACGTGACCACGGCGCTCCTGTGCTCACATTCTCCTAGATGTTGCCTATCTTGCACGTGGACTACTCAGTTTGTAAATGTTACTAATTTTTTTCATAGTTCCACACAACTTCTTCCTGTTTTCTCGATTGATCTGTGTTCAGTTTTTCAAGGCCTATCAACTGTGCCAACTTATAACTAAATCTGAGGGGAAGGGGGGGGGGGTCAGATGTTAAGTCTCATAGTGCTCAGAGCCATTTGAACCAATCCTTGCTTTTGCTCCGACTAGACTTGCCTCGGTCTCAGCGTGATGTTTAACTCGACTCTTCGTTCCTGTTTCTCGTAATATTGACACTAATGAACACGAAACAGCGACAGATGATGCTTAAAATTTTTTATCTGCATAACCATATTTCCATATGGAAAACATTCAATGTGTATGACGTTCAGTGCATTTTTTTTTTATAGTTTTGATATCGTCGCAGATTCATACCACTTTTGCTGGGTTCTGCTGTATTACTGGGTACTGACCTACCACACGGGACACAACGGAATCATATAGAGCACCACAATTTTGCTGCCGTGTTCGGCTTCTGCAGGACAGACAAAGACTGGAAACCGGTGCAGTTGACACTGTAATACGGCCGACGCACTAGCTACAAGAGCAAGTGCAGCGTTTTAAGGCCTTTTCGATGGAGCCTGCCCCAAGCAGGAAAAAAGTAGATTACTGAACCTCCGACAGTTAACCCACGTCTGCTGCGTCACGCTTCTTCAATCCTTCATCAAGTCGTTACCGACTATACTCCATTCGTGCTCGTTTCATTTATTTATTTTTAAATGTCCTGACTCTCACCCTTGTGGAGGTGCTGGAATCCCGTTTCACCTTGAAAGAGGCCTGTGATGAGCTAACCGGTCCCTCCGGCGCCCTCTGTCTGGCCAGGTGTGCCCTTGCGGTACTGTCCCGAGAGCATCCATTAATCTCGGCTGAACTGCGAGGGCAACTGGTCGTTGGTTACCTTGTTACAGCTTCCTCCGCTTGCCTTCAATCACGTGACGATGCTTCTCCTATACTTCAAACCACATCTCTCTTCCTTTCGCCAATCACACAACAGGCGAGGATAAAAAAGCTTAGTTGTTAATTTGAGAATCGCGCTGATTTTCTAACCGTTCGTTCTGGAATAGCAGAGGGCCAGGTAAAATAGTTTGTATTGTATTGTACCTATCTGTCTATTTCAATCTTACCAATCACAAAGAGATAAGGCATTGGAAGTGAGGATGCGTGTTAGTGGCGATCGCATTCATTGCTTTCTTACGTGTTTCATCCATTTTCCTTCAAGCACGTGACGATCCCACTCTGTATTGGAAACCACATCTCTGTTTCTCTTTCCGTCGCACAATAGGTGAAAAGAAAACGCTCAGTGGTTCATCTGAGAACCGCGCTGATATTTACTTTCTAAATGTTCGTTCTGGAATAGTAGAGGTTTAAGTTCCTTAGCACAGTTTGTATCTATCTTTTTGAATATTGTGAATTCCGAGCTAAGGCGCTAGAAGTGAGGTTGCGTATTTGTGGCGATAGTATTGTTTATGGCACTTCATTTTCGTCTGACATAATACATGCAGATATAAACAAACTTATTACAATTTCAAAATCCGCGGCGTGGAAAAAACATTAAAATCAGGAGAAAAGGCTTCCAGATGCGGCTCTTCATCACTATAGTTTTCCCTTCGTTTCAATTATCACGATATTAGTTTAAATGCTGATTTTGGGTATTGTACTTTCTTACTCTGGGCAACATTGTTCTAAGCATAGACTAGTTATGGTGTGTAGAGATATTGGTCTTGCGGATTAGAAACTGGAAATTAAGTTTTATGTTAGCCTTTAAATATTAGAAACCGCACGCGTCCTGTCTTATATCCTATTCTTAGTTCCCAAGTGTGTCGTACGATGGAGGCAGCAGAGTTGTAACTAGTCTTCTCCGAACTGTTTAAATTTATCCAACAAAGTTTTGTGAGATATTGTAGGCTTTCGTCTAGACATTTCCTTGTAAGTTTCCCGACCATCCCCATAACCGATGGTTAATTACACAATTTGATAGGTCCAGAATTTTACCACTGATTTAGTTGACTTACTTAAGCAAGGTGCTTATCACAATTACACTTGTGCAAAAGGTCTAATAAGTAATTTTTTTAGTTTTCAGTGATCTATAGAAACCTGACACTACACTGTCGACTATTGTATGATTAAAGTTCTGTAGATGCCTGTCGAGTGAGACAAATTCTTGAAGAGGAAACTATGTTTTGAAACTCCTCTGCCTAAAGTGGGCATTTTGGTAATGGGCGGTACTGTTCGGCAGTGAATTGCTTAAGTGTGTGGAATCTTCCTGCGGAGTCATATGTACTTGACCAACCTTGAATCCGATGCTGTTATGCATTCCGGTTACTGCATCAGTTGTCCCGCCACCCGGCAGCTATCCTTTCTCCATCTACTACTAATCCATTCGTGTTTTCCGTCATCACATTTTTTCTTGTCTGTATTTCTTCATTCGTTACATAATTTCGAGGTCATGAAACTGGAAGACTGATTACTATATGAGTCAGTTTACGACAGGACTTGGACTGGACGGGAAGATAACAAAAGGAGGCGGATGGTTGTGATTGTGCAGTACGTTGTACCAAAGAAAAAGGAAGTACGACAGAAGAATGTAAAAATAACATTATTACAAAATTAAAAGCAGATGGGGGGGGGGGGGCGGTGACGACGACCGCATTTTGTGATGTCGAAATCGTGATTTCCGATCAGGTACGATTAAACTTCGTATCACAATCACAATGTCTTTTCACAAGGTGGACTTATTTTTTAATGTATTCCTAGTTCTAAATCCTCTACCGTAAACAAGCACGGCAAAAATTTCTCCATTTTTTTCGTAAGTAGGATCTACGCACAGCTTAATTGCGGATTCCAGTACTGTGAGGAACCTTCTATTCATTAATTACGAGGGCATAAAAGTAAGTTTGGCAGACCAAGTAACAGTTGCTGAATGCTGCACTACACTTGAAAAAGACGCGGTTGCATGGCACTATTCTTGAACATAGTCCAAGTCTCTGTAAACATAGGTCTGAACGTTCTGCCAGTCCTTCAATTACTCGGCGATAGAAATCCGCTCCTTGGTCAGGAAGTCATTCGAGAACAGATGTGTCAACGTCGTCATTGGAAAATCTGTTCCTCGCCAGGTGTTCTTCCGCGATTGCCTGGACATTGTTATACGTGGTCGTTATCGATTGCCTTTCTTCCCGCTCAAGATCGCCTACATGCGTGCAGCCTTGGTCAAATTTTGGAATCATTTCACTTCCGCTGGGCGCGACATGCATTTGGTCGATACAGCGGCAGAATTTCACGGTGGCTTTCTGTGTAATTTAGACGTTTTACCATCAAAAGTATTTCTGTCCCTCGTACTTTAACATTGGAGCACATTTTCAGTTGCCGTGCCATTTCATTCGCACGCTGTGATGCGCATGCTATCCGTACCGCAGCAGAACTGTGTCGTCTGGAAACATGGAACATTTACTCTCTTCTGAGAATGCTTCACTCTTTAGGCGCATTGGTTTTAGCGTGGGGCGACATGTGTAACTCAGCTTTACCAAGTTACTACGTATGTGTCGCTGCATGTTCCAAACTACAGCTGTTACTTCACTTTGCTGTTTTGTTATTGTAGTTGAATGTTTGTAATGAATAAGTTTCCAAAGTAAGACTATTCAGATCTCTTGTACTAGTTCGGTTTCAGCTTAAAATAAACCACCCCAGCATAAAAAGTACTTATTTCGTTAGGTGCAAAATTTCCTGTTTTGCCCCATCCGTGGGGTAAAATGTGGCACCCATTTAAATGAATGGAAAATATTTGAAAACAAGAAAAAAGTTTTGTTCTGCTTCAGAAAATACATGGAAAGATATAGAAATCGTTAAAAATATTGCCAAGGAGAATCGTAAATCTATTTAAAGCACCAAAACTGTTATTTGGCAAAGAACTTCAGATTTTCAAAATATTACAGAAATATGGGCAGAACTCTAAAGAACTGGCCTTAATAAAAACAGGAACATATGTTATTATGAACAGAAATCGCCGACGAAATAATTGTCCTCATCATCCTCGGCACTTGGACAGTGTTCATGAGCCCATCCACGACAAGATTGACACTAGATCCATCCATCCTTCGGTAAGGAGTCTCAATATAATCCATTGAAAAATATACTTATTTCGTCTAAACGTGTTGAGGAAGCACGAAGAGCTTCGGTGACACACAAAATGAAGATGGCGTAACGGAAGTTCCCAGCAACTTCAACCATTACATTTTGTGGTTCTGGAAACTTTTCTGTTGTAGTTGATTGAGAAACTTTGTTTTGGACCACAATGGCGTAAGGGGCGTCATCTTGACATGTTAGCATTGACATTATGTTCATCATACAAACATTGAAATACACTGGAAAACATGCGTAATATAATCAATTACTTACATGTTTCTCTTCAAAATGCTGCTCCAAGAAGCACCAACGTCGGAGAAAATTTCAACAAAAGCAATGAAATAGTCTAGAAATAAAAAGAACAGGCATCCACGAATGACGTTTATCTACGACTGCCCGAAATGGCGACTGGTAGCACTTCATAGAGTCAAAGCTATTCAGAGAGATCTCGAGATAATCGGTTTGACCCGTGTAGGGGGTTGTACCCATCTTTCCCCTGCTTTGGACAATATTCCTACTTGCTACGCAGGGCAAAGCGAAAATTTGCCCCTATACTTAATGTTCGCTGTTCCTCCCTGGTATCATAATCTAAAAGCTAGCGCTATCTCGTGGAGTGATAGCCGTGCTCTGTTGCTAGATGTAAGTTTAGTATTCCTCGCTGTACGTGAATGAAGCGAGTAGTTCTCGCTGCACGAGCCGCTGCCTCCTGGCGAAAGCTGCTGCGCGGGTGCAAGGAAAAAAGGAGTTGGGCTGGGCGGGAGTGCTGGCGTGGGCGGCATGTCCCGGATCTGTGTGTGGTGTGGTGTGCTGAGGTGAGGTCGGAGCTGACCCTTCGCGCGGTTCCACCTCGGAGTGGGACAAGGGACGCTCTGTCCGTCGGACGCTACACATGCGCGCCTGCCACCTGCTTAAACACAGCCGCGCTGATCTGCTTGTCTTGTGCCAGGCACTAGCACCGAATCAATAGGAAAGAAACAAACGAATGTGCCTGTGGAGGAGCAGGCACTCCGGAGCACGGACGTACGGCCGGGAGGGCGGTGTGCTGACCACATGCCCCTCCATATCCTCATCCAGTGACGCCTGTGGGCTGAGGCTGACACTGCGGCCGGTCAGTACCGTTGGGCCTTCCAAGGCCTGTTCGGACGGAGTCTTTTGAGTAACTGCCACACACTTCCTCGCGATAGTTTTCCGTATGAGCCAGAGAGGTGAAGTGGATTAAATGCGGATAGAATTCGCTAAGAGTAATTGCCGTCTTTAGCTTTTAGGCCGCAGCATCCGAATACAAAACAAAGACTTTTTCTCGCTGCATTCCCGATGGCCACAGCGCTTTAAGGCTTCCGCTCGCAAAACGAATTACTTTTGAATGAATTGTGCGTGCCTTCACTTTACAGGAAAACAATAATGGCTTTGAGGATTCTTTTTGCTATTTTGTCAAATAAAGACATAATTGGAGACCGTGACTGTTGCTTGATACAAATGGTTGACGGTGAACAGCAGGAACCTGTGGCTGGTTGCTGCTGTTCACCACAACAATTTTAGAGTTCTTCCAGTAAAATTTGCCAGCGATGAAACTAGCAGTGAAGCTTCCACATACGTCCGTTGTTTTGTCGGTGGCTATCCGTATGTAGTGCTTACTTAAATCACACCGCACTCTTTTTCAGAGCCTCCTGATAGCAAAAATCTAAGTAGTTTATCCGTTCAGCCACGTGAAGTTTGTACCATGGAATGTTCGCAGTAACCATAGAACACATCATGGAAAAATTCATTTGTGAAGTTTGAAGTCTTTTTACATCGGCGTCAATAATATTTGCATCTGAGACTGTTTTACTTTTTGTATGCGCATCACTACATATATGATGTTGAAGCTGAAACTTCAACACGCACGCTTGACATGGGACCATCGCTCCATCAGAAGTGAAAGCGTCGTCCATCGTAACCCAAGATCTTAAGTTATATTATAATTCTTATTGCCGGCCAGAGTGGCCGAACGGATGTAGGCGCTACAGTATGGAACCGTATGACCGCTACGGTCTTAGGTTCGAATCCTGCCTCGGGCGTGGATGTGTGTGATGTCCTTAGGTTAGTTAGTTTTAAGTAGTTCTAAGTTCTAGGGGACTGATGACCTCAGAAGTTAAGTCCCATAGTGCTCAGAGCCATTTGAACCATTTTTGATGCAACAGGACGCACAAATAATCCTGATATCTTAAGAAATGCTGTTTGGCAGACTTTTATTGGCACTTCATGGTTATGAATCTGTGGGAGTCACTAATAGCTTGCAAGCATCGGGTCCCTAGTCTTTGTTTGACCACACTGCCAATCTCGGAAGCACACGAAGCCCATTACTACACATAATAATGACTACTGCAAGTACACACAGTACTGTTATTTCAGTTTCTTTCACTTTGAAAAATGAAATTCCGGATCTTAGAAAATTAAACAGAAGAGCGACCCCCGTAATCCAACTCAAAAGTGCAATTAAGAATGTTTCATTGTACTAGAACTTATTTTTAGACATAGCTTACTTCTTCTTCTCCTGAACTTTTACGGCAGGTCGCATTCGGATATATTTCTACGGATTTAGCCTACTGAGGAATTGAGGAAATATGAATAAGAGCAAAAAGAAAAATAATATGCAATATTATCTAGTAGAAAGTTTAAATATCTCAACACTTGCAATTATACTGAAATCTGTAAGTACATGTAACGATAAAACGAAATATATCAACACTGGTGCCGTAATGCGTGGACATTTAGACTTTTTGTATGCGTACGAGCGAAGATAAAGCTTCGAAAATGACGTATTTGGGTTTAAGCTGGAAACTAAAATTATGACTCTAGCTTTGTGACTTCAATGTTTGCCATTCTTATCGAGTGTTGTCTTACACACGTAAGTCTGGTTTTCTTTCTCCCGAATTCGGAATGCAACAAGTACTGCCTTAAGCCATTTAGGACCGGGAAGTCTTCGGGTCGGAGAACAAAAGGCTAATCTGTCCTGTTTCTAGCGTGATTGACCATAGATAATCTGTAGAATTTAACGAGACAATTTTTAGAATATGAAGATTTCAGAAGATCTTCATATTCGGCCTTGCGAAGAAAGGAACTGTAGTTTATTATCGACATAAAATTAGACTGAAATCAGTCTATAGACGACATGCTATATACCTTCGAAGTCGAAGCTTCACCATCAGGGCTTCAGTTATTATGTAAGAACCATCATTGCAAACTGGTCACACCAGAACACATATCTGCGAATTTACCTGATTTATGTCGTATATGACATCACAACGAAGTTTTATGAGACGGTAATTGAAAACTGTGTAAACTACATGTGGTAGTTACTTCATTGTGATGTAATTTGTGACAAAAATCTGCAAAATTCGTAGTTACGCGTTTCTGGCATGTGAATATCTAAGTGAAGATGTATATATACACTAGCGTACAAAACCTAAGCACGAAAGCAACTTTCGCGTGATGTGATGGTTGGACAATACACGCAAAGAACTGAGACAGTATAGTACAGAAGGCAACTGAAAAGAATGTGCAATGAAACGAACAGGAATGACCTTTTTATTAAAAGACAAAAATTACTCTGAAGTTACTCTGATTTATAATGGTCCTCTGGGTCTTACAAAAGGCGGGTCGTGGTTCATAATAGGCTGTGTGATCAACACACAGTGCATTTTCTGCCACGTGCTCCCATGCTGGCCCCCAAGGGTGGTGAGGAGTCCTTGAGCTGGGGCGTTCCATTTCTCCACCAGCGCGGTTGACAATCGGTGCATGTGGATTTTCTGCAATACGTCCGTCTCCCCCCGACCAACGCGTCTCACAGGTGCTTGATAAGGTTTTAGTCGGGGAACTAGCAATCAGTCCATTCGCCAAATATCTTCTCATTCCAAGAGCTCCTCCACCTGCGTTGTTCGATGCGGTCGCGCGCTTTGTAGCCATATAAATAAACTCAGGGCCTAATGCACCCCTGAAAAGACGCACATGTAAGAAGTAGTGTTACAGTGACGTTGACCGGTGAGAGCACAGCGTTCAGAGATCAGTACGCCCACGGAACATTATGCCTCCCCCCGCCACAACACCTGGGTCACCAAAGCGATCGTATTCGACAATATTCCTAGGAACATTATGTTTCCCTACATCTCGTCATATGAAGGTACGTCCAAAATCACTGCTCAGACTGAATCTGCTCTCATCCGAGAACAGCACGCAATCCCACTCCTCGTTGGTCCAGTCCCTGTTCTCTTGGCACCATCGCAGATGATGCCGCTTATGTGTGGGTGTCATAGGAATACAATGTACTGATCTTCGGGCAAATAGACCAGCCCCAAGCCGTCTCTGCTGTAGCTGACTCTAGTCGACCATCTCCTCTTCTTCGGGCAGCAGTGTCTGGATCGGAGCGCTCTCTATGCACATGAAACAGTGCTGTGAGAAATTCCGATCTCTTGAGCTACACTCGTCTCACTTCGTCCTTCTTCCAGTTTCCCGATGATTCTTCCCGTTGTTAAGCCATTCAGATGTTGTCTCCGGGCCATATTGTAACGAAGAACACACCGCAGCGCACCATAAGTGCTCGCTAATTGACGCACGGTGTCCTTTTCCAGTTCCTTCAACCAATTTGGTGCAGTAGTTACGCTGATCTCACGCTAAGCGCGTCCAACTTGCTGAGCACGATTGGAAGACCTCAGACAACTTTCTCTCGCACTTTCATTCATTTCCACCGAGTTCTTATAGGTAATATGTTCTGTTACCTTATCTAACTCGTCCTTGCGTCCTTAAGTTTTGCAGAGCAGTGTAGTGGCAATATCAGCGAAATTTGCAGATATGAGTTTCTGATGTGTTGACATCGCAGTGGAAGTCCGTACATAACAACTGAACCTCAACTTCTGCAAGGTAGCGGGAAGTTGTAATGATGACGGCGTGAAGTTGTAATGTAGATTGACAAAGTAAAAACACTATTAAAAAGCGAGAATAGCCATTATGACTACCATTAGATCTGTAGCTGTTCATTTCGAGACGCGGGCACTGGTGCTTATCCGTGCAGCCGCCGCGAATAAACAGTGTGAAGTTGTGATTAACACTTCTGCGTGTGGGATCCACTCTGCTTCGCAGTCTGAGAACCCGTGGTGTGCTTAACGCGTTCCCAGTATTCCGGAGGAGTCCGCCAAGTACACGCCGGAGCCGTGACGTCACACGCCTCGGTGCTCCCTGCGGCCTCCGCCGAGAGCAACCGAGCCGGAAGCCGGAAATTGCCGAGATGAGATAGGCGCGGAGCGAGCATTTGTTATTCAGATGGCGCCGCCGCCGCCGGTCACTGAACTGGCTGACAAGTCCATTGTGAACCGAGCATAGCCGTGTCGCTAACTGAATCTGCCAGCGTCTCCACGCTTCTTTATGCCCCAACTCTCTGTGTCCGAGAAACGTCCACCGTAAAAATGCAGTCTCATTGTTATGAGCCACCACGCTTGCCGCTCCGAAAAAAGATTTAGTTCTTCATCCTGACATTCGTTCTTATAACTGTGCATTTCGTGTTCCAGACCTCTGCTGTGTGTTTCCTGAATGTAAATTAAATCAATTCTGGTCATTACATATTTTAGTAATTCCTCCTTGTTGGGTTTAGACCTTTAATATTGATTGGGGTGATGGTTAGTGTTGGCTTTGAAAAGGAGCGTTTTTTATTCGCCATTGAATTGTGTTGATCAAGAGTAGTATAGCTTGGTATCCTTTTTTCATTTGTTTGCAACAGTAATTACCAAGTATTATATTTGTTTTGTGACTCGAATAAATAAATAGCAGCTTGTCTCTTACGTCACTATTCTGTTGTCATTAACGACATTGTCGACGGTAGTCTTTCGTTTGGCCTTCTCTATATCCAGTAATTATGTCAAATGACGAAAGGTTTTTTTGCTATGTAGTGAGGTTAAGCAACGGCGATTTTGGATCTACCCCGTTTCGATTTTCGAAAATGTTACTCGATAATCAGCACTATAGCCCAGAAATTAAAAACCACATACCCATCGGACAGAAATGCTTGGTAACGAGAAAAAGGGTCATGATGTTTGTTACCATTGTTTCCAAATGCTTACAGCCGGACAACTGAGACATCCCGTTGCCAGGAACTAATACCACAGGCTGGAGAGTAGAGACGATCTTAAATAGCTGTCCAGTGTTTTGTAAGAATAAAACCATATAACGTTAATGTCACCGATTTTAGGTTGATGACTGTCATATACAGGTCACGTTTGAAAATATAGTTTAATATTTTTGCCATAATAATTTAGCGACACATTACGGCAGATTACAGCAGAGTTACAAACAACGATATCTTAACCTTGATATTTCTATCCTTTTGTTCAAGTATTTCTCTTTCACTATTTCGCTTAACCTTTGCTTCCCCGACTTAACTCTCCTTGTTACTCATATCGTACGTCTGCAGAACTTCATTTCACATACCTGTGATCTACTCACGTGTGGTTTCTTCATTACCCATGTTTCAAATGCGTAGGTCAGTATTGGGACGTAGTAACTTCTATATATTACTAATTTGCTTTTTTATGGGCCGTCGCGCCCATCACTTCGCAGGCGTGCTTCTTCCTGTCTGTCACGTTGACTGCTCTCTTTTTCATTTCATTCATTTCCCTCCATCACACTTCCAAGTATTTGACACTTTCCACTTTCTTCAGTTGTTCACCTTAATCCTTATTCTTTTAGTAGGTCCATCGTTCTTTCTAGATGTAACTAGGATCTCACATTTGTTTACATCAAAATTTCATTCCGTACTGTGTCTCAGTTTCTTACCAAGCATCCAGCTGTTCCTGAATCTCCTCCTCCCTATTTCCTCAGTTGATCAAGTCATTTACGAACACCATTCTTTTCATCTTGTCTTCTCCAGTTTTTTCTCTTGTTTTTTTGGAACCAATCCGTTCTTCATTTCCCATTTTCACGCAACAGACGCCCACTGAATATCTCCTCCACTCTGCTTGTTGTCCCTTTTTTTTCACTCCATGCTTTTCCAGTGCTTCCCGACGTTTCTTCTACAGACGCTATCAAATGCCTTCTCTATATCGAGAAAGTCCATCACAAGGTCTTCCCCAAATCCATAGTGGTGCTCCTGGAGCTGCCTCACTGCAAGGATGAGGTCAACATTGACCTCCGAGGCCTGAAGCCATGCTGTTACTCTCTGAGTTCTTAACCCCTGTTTAGATTATGGTCCCCAGGATCTTTTCATACACCTTGGGTGTGACTCCCCTGTAGTCCCTGTAATCCTTCCCCCTCCCTACCTAGAATATAGGCGCAATTACTACCTTCTTCCAATCTTCTGGAGTCTTCTTCTCATTCCACACCACCCTCATCACACGATATAGCCACTGCTTTCCAACCATCCTTACTGCCTTCACCATTTCGACACTTACTTCGCCCATACCTGGTGCCTTTCCTCCTTTCATCTTGTTATGTGCTATTTCTGTTTCTCTCCATGTCAGGTCCCCCCCCCCCCCCTCAGAGTTTACTTTACTTTTACCTACTTCATTCTATTATCCTTATCTTCAAGTCTGTTCAGATTTAGCAAGTGTCCAAAGTACTCCCTCCACTTTATCGTCAGTGTCTCTTTGTTATTATCCTCTCTAACATCTCTTCTTGTTTTTGACCATTCCATATACTACTTTCTTACTTCCTCTGTTATCTTCCTCCATCGTTTTTGTCCATTCTTCCACCCACCTTTGTCTCTCATGAGTCATTGTCTTATTTGATCCCTTTTCTTATACGACTCTTTTGCGAATTAGGTCCTTCCTCGGAACCACAGTCTGAAGGCTTGCTCTTCCTTCCCATTACCTCCTTTTCATTCCACCGTAATGTCTCCTCCCACCGTTTTCTACCACTTGTCCTCCTTAATACAGCTAGTGCAATCTTCCACCATAGCACTTCTAAATTGTTATGATATCAGCCGGCCCATTCCCACCTGTGTAAGGCAGACAATGTTGTTCTTGTGCTACACCTAACGCAATCGTGCCTGCGTCACTGGTAATGACGTCGGCAACCTGCTTCCCCGCAGCCACGCGTCGGCTTTCAGACTCTTCCGTCTAAATACACACGGAGCGCCGTAAAAGGCGGTATATCGCTTGGGAAAAAGCCTTTTATATCGGAGAACCACCCGCGACGGCGACATCTGGACGGAATTAGGAGCCTACGTGGCTGCATTCTCTGGATTATTTCATTGCGGCCCGCGGAGGAGGATAGAAGCAGGCAGACACGGTGTGCGATGCCAGGCAGCGATGCGATGTGTGTGTGTGTGTGTGTGTGTGTGTGTGTGTGTGTGTGTGTGTGTGTGTGTGTGTGTGTCTGAAGTGCGCTGGTGATGAAGGGGGGAAGCCACTCGAGCCCTGCATTGCGAGTGCAGCGGTCCCGCGCCTGAAAGCCGCAACCTAGCTGTGAGGCCTGCGTGGTCTTTGCGGGCTCTTGAGCGCTCGCCGCTCCGGAGTGCGGAGTGGCTGCGTTGCAGACGGGCGGGAGCTAGCCTCCGCGTACCGCCACATGTGGCTGGCTCGTACGGCGCCTACCTGTGTATATCGAGTAACATGTGCAAGACTCTGTACTCGAAATTGGACCATTGTTTCCTTGTCAGTTACGAGCAATCCCACTCAGGTTGAACCTGGTGTAACATTCACATGTCGAGCGGCGTTGTTTGATTACAGTAATAGGGGAAGGAAGGAAGCTTACACTTTCACGTCTTCATATACCGGTATACTCCGCAAGCGTGCGGGAGGTACTTAGTATCAACAATAACGATTTCTGTTCTGCTATTCACATATTGAGTGAGGGGCGGGGCAAAATGACTGTTCATATTCCTTTGTATGCTCCCTAAAATTCCATAAGCGTAAACTCCGTCCATAGGCCCTAGCGAACCTATCTGTATATGCCGACCGCCGTCTCATCCTCTGCCAATGGCGTCATTGGATGCTGTATGGATGGACGTTGGTCAGAACTCTGCTCTCCTGGCGTTATCAGTTTTTGTGACTTGGAGCCGCTACTAATCGGTTAAGTAACTTACCTGACATAACAAATCTGAGTGCACCATGTTCCAGTCCTCCCACTAAGGAAAAATCCATGCCGTACCGGTGATAGAACCCTGGTCCTCCACAATGCAGTTAGCTGCGCTGCCCTCTGGCTTGCTTAGCGGGGTTTCACTAGCACGACGTCGCGTTTTCCCAAAAATTCACGTGTAAATTCACCGAGCATTTATTTTACACTTTCCTATGAGCTATACTGGCCTCACACGATTCTAGCAACGAGCCTCTGAATTCGTTTGATGTCTTCTGTCATCCCTGTCCAGATATTGCAACAATACTCCAAAATGTCTCGTACTAGCATCTGATATTCTATTTGCTTCACAGGTGCGCTACGCTTTCATAGAACCCTTACAATAATTATAAGTCTTCAGCCTTAGCAAATACTGATTTTATATATTCGTTTCATTCCATATCACATCTTAGTGTTATGTGACGTACCCCAGATGTGTGCCACTAATTTTGTAATCGGACACTACGCGTTTTTTTTTCCTATATTACTGGCATTACCTCCCATTTATCTACATTCAGAAAGTCTGGCCTTTCATTGGATGAAGAGGAAATTATGTACACGTTTCTCTGCGCTCCCTTATGATCATCCAGTGATGATACTTTCCTATAGACAAACGCATTGTCAGCGAACAAACTGATAGTGCCGCTGAGCAAATCCGGTAAATCGTTTAAATACATTAAACTATTAGTGGTTCTGTTATGCTTTAACGTCAGTAGAGCAGAGACAAAACTAGTATTGGGAAAGGAGAGGGGAGGAAATTTGCAGTGTCCTTCTCAAAGTGAAATCACGGAAAAGCTACATATCAGTGGCCGGGCGGGGATTTGGGCCGCCGTTTTCCCGAATGCGAGTTCCATTTTTTGCCACTGCGCTTTCGTTCGTTTCATAATAATTGTGCCTGTTGCAAACCTGGATCTAGAATTCGCTTCGGCGAGGACGGGAGGGGAAACGGTTATAGTACTGTCTCCAATAAGTAGGTTCAAATGGATGTGTAGTTGAAAAGGAGAGATGAAGAGGTTTGCGTTGGGTAGACGAAGTGGTGAGCTGCATCAAACCAGCCGTCCAACTGGAAGACTCCTCCACTCGATCAAAAGTTGTGTTTGTGTGTGTGTCTTGTATCTACGAAGTCGTGGTGAAAAGTAATCCCTCCAAATTTTTTATATGAAAACTCTTGAAGCTCTTTCAGTAAAACAAACGTTATTAACATCCTACATCTTAATTCTTCATGACTACGTGTTTGCAGCCCTCTGCCACTAGAGGGGTCCCGAATTGTAGCCTCCAACGTCACGGTATGTATCGTAACTATAGGGTGACAAAATTATGTGAAATAAAACCGTCCTGACTTCTGAACAGTTTGCGTTAGGACGTTCAAACTGTACGGTTGGCCGCGGGGCATGATGGGAATTAGTGTTTGCATGAGCAGGCGCCTTGTTGTCGGCCATTTGCACGTGAAAATGTCACATTGCATCTAATAGCGGCCGGCCGTGGTGGCCAAGCGGTTAAAGGCGCTACAGTCTGGAACCGCGCGGCCGCTACGGTCGCAGGTTCGAATCCTGCCTCGGGTATGGATGTGTGTGATGTCCTTAGGTTAGTTAGGTTTAAGTAGTTCTAAGTTCTAGGGGACTGATGACCTTAGAAGTTAAGTCCCATAGTGCTCAGAGCCATTTGAACCATCTAATAGCGCTTGTGAAGGCCTACTATACGACCAATAACAGCCCAACTACGGCTCAAATGAGGCTTTGCGATGGAGTTCAAACTGAAGACAGCCGATCCAAATGTGCTAACAATCATGAATTTGAGTCTCAAGTTTGAGAGAACGGATAGTGTACGTGATAATTGTTGGCTATGTCGGTCGTCCAAAAAGGTTGAAAACGTCTGAAAACATCGAGAAAACACGCGCTGTGCTTCAAACCAACCCCAGAAAATCGATCAGACGAGCTGCACAACAGGTGGGAATCAACCAGGAGACACTGCGACGACTTGTTGCTGAAGACCTGCATCTCTTCCCATACAAAACTCAAACCCATCAGCCATTAAGCCACAGGGCCATGGAACAACGGTTGTGTTTCGCCAGCACTACTGCCCACAGAACTGAGGAACGGGACTTTGATGTGACTGGCGCATTTGGTGGACTGAGAGTCCGCACTTCGCGGTCGAGAAGACTCTTCACCCTCAATGAGTTACTGTGTGGTGTGCGATGTCCAGCCACGGAATGGGTGCGATGTTTCTTGATGGCACGGTGACTGCTGAACAGTACGTGAACGTTTTGGGAGATGATTTCATCCCCAATATCCATCATGATTTCGGCAAGATGTGGTTCATGCAAGACGGAGCTCGACCCCATGGATGCAGGTTAGTGCTTGATGTTCTGGAGGAGCACTTTGGGGACCGTATTCTGGCTCTAGTATACCCAGAGGCCATTGGCATGGGCCTCGGTTGGCCGTCATATCCTCTGGATCTGAACGCATGCGACTCCTTTTTGTGTGTTCAAATGTGTGTGAAATCGTATGGGACTTAACTGCTAAGGTCATCAGTCCCTAAGCTTACACACTGCTTAACCTAAATTATCCTAAGGACAAACAAACACACCCATGCCCGAGGGAGGACTCGAACCTCCGCGGGACCAGCCGCACAGTCCAAGAGTGCAGCGCCATAGACCGCTCGGCTAATCCCGCGCGGCACTCCTTTTTGTGGGGCTATATTAAAGACAATGTGTACAGTAATAACCCCAAAACCATTGCAGAACTGAAGACAGCCGTTCAGGATAAAGTGTGTGCAAGCCGTAGTTTATAACGAATTTACTTTTTTTTTATATAGTTCAATAAGAACCACCCCGTATGTCGGTGCATGACAGACGTTCAGAAATGTGAAAGCATGAATTCGTAGAATTCTTTCACACACGGAGTACCCTGTTCTTCAGGATGACAATGTCAGACCACACAACGACCACAGCGACATCTGCAGCAGTGCGACACCTTTGTTTCACTGTCATCGGTATTTTCCACACAATCCCAATTAGCCCTATCAGAGGTATCACCAACTTGATCTCTCGTCGAGTGAAAGTATTGGTCAACAAACTAATTATGTTGAGAAACAAATATGTAGACATGATCGTAAAGAGGTAGAACGTTAATAACGTTTTATTTAAAAAGCTTTAAGAGTTTTCACATATTGAATCCGGAGGCACTACTTTCCGGGACGCCCTCGTATATCATGTCTTTGGCTAGTTTTAGTAGTGAATTGCTGTTCTGTGTATTAGGTAATTTATGAGTTGCTTCCTAGCAGATTAAAACTGTGTGCCGGACCGAGACTCGAACTCGGCACCTTTGCCTTTCGAAGGCAAGTCCTCTACCATCTGAGTTACCCAAGCACGACTGACGCCCCGTCGTCACAGCTTTACATCTGCCGGTACCTCGTCTCCAACCTTTCAAACTTGCCCACGAAAGGCAAAGCTCCCGAGTTCGAGTCTCGGTTCGGTACACAGTTTTAATCTGCCAGGAAGTTTCATATCAACGCACACTCTGCTGCAGAGTGAAAATCTCATTATTAGTTGCTTGTTCTCTACTGTGGCTTTATGGATATGTAATTGTCTTGCATTTGGATGAGGTAATTGTTCTCATTATTTATTCTGATAATTTCCATGAGTTGCTTCATATTTATGGGATGCGAACTTTGTTATTTTAAATGTTGAGTGAATAGAGTCAGACTGTCAACTTCTGATATGTTCTTTATATCTTCTTCTAAAATTATTACTAATCATTGCTAGTTGGCTTCATGGAATCTATCAGTTTCGATTATTGGGTTGTTTAAACTAGAAAGAAGGGTGTCTGTTGTATCATATGCTGTGTAGAGAGGCAATTTTAATTATTCGAATAATACTTTTTTATTCACAGCTGTCTTCTTCGCATTTGGTGGGTTAGCTATAACTAACCAATTTTTACTCTTAACAAGTCATCATCAGGTTTATAAAACACAGGAACGAGAAAAATATAAAATTACTATTAAAAATAAAAAGTTATAAAATATTAAAAAGTACAAGATAAGAGAATATGTGTGCTAGAACTCTTGCACTTTTCTTTCTCTCTGGAGTTTTGGTTGTGGTAGGTCGACACTATAATGATCTACCGGTAGAGCAGGGCGGCGCCGCACGGGTCTCACTCGCGGAAGAAAGTTGGGACAGTAAGGCGCGGCGCCACCGCGAGCGACCGCGCCTTGGTAGTCACGTACAGTATCTCTGATCTTCGGGACTCCATAGCGATGTCGTTACCACGATGGCTAGACGGGGTTCGATCTTAGAGGCGTTAAGGCTTAATCACGCTAATGGTAACGTCGCATCACCGGCTGTTCGGCCGCCCTAGTGCATGAAGCAAAAGTCCGAAACTCCGGCTGCTCTCGTACTGAGCAGGATTCCTGTCGCAGCGACACAGTCATCAGTGGGGTAAAACTAACCAGTCTCGCGACTAAAATAAATCCGCCAAATGTGAGCACGATGTTGTGGGTAAAAACTTATTATGTTCAGAATGGGTCGCTTGCTCCAATTTCACTTTAAGGATGTTTACAATTTTGTATCTCAATTAAGTTTGTATGTCGTGGGTAAACTTTTCTGCTGTATTGTTGGACCGCTGAGCGGTAAGGTGTGCAACGTATCGCTGTTTTCATCTTCGGCAATGTTTGTCTATGTGGAGAATGCCGAGTTGCACCGCCGGCCGAAGTGGCCGTGCGGTTCTGGCGCTGCAGTCTGGAACCGCGAGACCGCTACGTCGCAGGTTCGAATCCTGCCTCGGGCATGGATGTGTGTGATGTCCTTAGGTTAGTTAGGTTTAACTAGTTCTCAGTTCTAGGGGACTAATGACCTCAGCAGTTGAGTCCCATAGTGCTCAGAGCCATTTGAACCATTTGAACCGAGTTGCACCTTTGGGTCCAATTTAAGTATCTGCCCGCCTGTAACTGGCTGATAAGTCAGTTCAAAGGTTGAAGAAAGGCATCTCCATGCCATCTCCAAATACAAAAGTCCTTAGTAAAGCACTTTGATGTTCAAGCCCACCTGACCACCTGACGTTACTTACGTTGGATAATCGGTACACATCGTATACTAGGCGGGTGTCTTCAATCACTGCACCAGCTCTTCCATTTGTACGGAATAGAGTTCGGTACGGTTGATTGAAAGCGGCTGTGGTGTGGACAATTGTACTGGCAGCAGCGGCCTCGGCCGCCACGTGCTACGGCCAGGCCCGGCCGTCTTTATAAATACGAGGTGTGCGTGTGCGTGTGTGTGTGTGTGTGTGTGTGTGTGTGTGTGTGTGCAGCGCGGCCACTGCCAAGGACGCACAGGCCGATCGTAAAGGATGCGGCGTGGCCTCGGTCGCTGCGCCAGATTCTGTAATCACCGCACTAACGTTCACTTGCACCCTGCATTTAGCAGTCCCTCTTTTTGCCCTAATGTACAGCGCGTTTCACGACTAACGGCAAATGTCTCACGAAGCGGTTGTATGGACACTTTCGTTTTAAAAATTAAGTGTAGCGAACTTCGAAATACATTGAAGTGACAAAAGCCATGTTAAGACTGTATGCACATATACACATGATGTTAGTATCGCGTATGCAAGGTATAAAAGCGCAGTACATTGAGAGAGTTGTCATTTGTACTCAAGTGATTGATGTGAAAATGTTTCCGGCGTGATTATGGCCGCACAATGGGAATTAACAGACTCTGAACGTGGAATAGTATTTAGAGCTAGACGTACTGGACATAACCATTTCGGAAAGCGTTTGGTAATTCAATATCCCGAGATCCACAGAGTCAAGAGTGTGCCGAGAATATCAAATTTCAGGCATTATCTCTTATCACGGACAACACAGTCGATGACGACCTTCACTTAACGACCGAGAGCAGCAGCGTTTGCCTAGAGTTGTCAGTGCTAATAGACAAGCAACACTGCGTGAAATAACCGCAGAAATCAATGCGGGACGTACGACGAACGTATCCGTTAGGACAGTGCGGCGAATTTGGCGTTAACTGACTGTGGCAACAGACTTGGACGCGAGTGCTTTGCTAACAGCACGACACCGCCTGCAGTGCCTCTGCTGGGCTCGTGACCATATATATCGGTTGTACCCCAGACTATTTTTCAAACCGTGGCTTGATCAGATGAGTTCAGATAAGTGTTGATGAGAGCTGATGGTAGGGTTCGTGTGTTGCGCAGACCCGACGATGCAATGGTCTCAGGTTGTAAACAAGGCACTTTGCAAGCTGTGGCTCCCATAAGGACGTGGACTGTGTTTACATCGAATAGACTGGGTCCTGTGGTCAACTGAACCGGTCATTGACTGGAAATGGCTAATTCGACTACTTCGAGATTATTTGCAGCGAATGATTTGGCCACCCAGATCGCCGGCATTACTCCCACCGAACAGTTGCGGGACATAATCGAGAAGTCATTTCGTGCACAAAATACGTGTGTTAAAGTGTGAGGCTACGGATCCAAAGGTTTCGCGATTATCGACGGCTATTAAGGCAGCATGCCTCAGTATTCGCGCAGTCAATGCCACGGGGCCTGCTGCACCAGGCCGGGCAAAAGGACGTCCGACACGATATAGGAGGTATCCCATGGCTTTTGTCACCTCAGTGTAGTTCAGCGAGAACAACCATGTCAATGGCATTGCAATTCTGACAAAAGACGGAGAAGGATCTGGACCAGTTGAACCGAACTGACAGCGACTTGAGAATATGTTATTAGCTGACTATCAACAGAAGTAGCACAATGATAATGGAATGTACTCAAATTAGATGGGGCGATCCTGAGGGAATGGAGGTTGGTTGATTTAATAATTAAAGGGATCGAACTAGGAGGTCATCAGTCCTGAGGGAATTAAGTTTAGGGAAGAAGACGCTAAAAAGTTATTGATGACTTTCGCTCTTTGGGCTCTAAAGTAACTGGCGATGGCAGAAGTTGAGATGATACAAACTGGCAATAGTAAGGAAAGCATTTCTGAAGAAGAGGAACTGGTTAACATCGAATTTACGAGGACGAGCTGAAAAGTAGTAATGCCTCCGAATTTTTTTATTCTCTTCTCTTGTCGATTTAGGTATACATATCATGCATATTACTCGGTCCACTTTCCCACTCCGCTGACGCAAGTTGCCATCTTCTGCCGCTAGAGGACTCCAGAATTCGACACTTTTGGTTCACTGTCCTCGATCATCCTCCATACAGTCCTGAATTGGCCTTATCCGATTTTCATCTGGTACCACACTTTGGTAATGGTGAAACGGTGCAGGTGACGTTCTGTCTCCGTCAACAAAGTCAGACATTGTACAGTGCCCTTATCAACAAAATGCTCTTCGCCAGGGTGACGTATGTTGACAAGTAAGATATAGACATGAAGAATAAAGTCACAGAATGTTAATAAAGTAATTCACTGTGCACAATGTCAGCCGCATTATGTACCTTCGGTAAGTGCTCATATCCTGTAATATGACAATTTGTCTATAAGACCAGAGATATGTTTTTTCGACGATGAAATGTCACGTAAACAGGTCAGGTATATTGTAACATGTAGGGCAAAGTGGTACAATTTCGATATAGGTACAATTCCGATCAACATAAGGTTTCGTGCCATTTGTCAGTCTCGTAGTGTTGGTAGCACTTGCCTTTGTGTGGCGTTGTAGTGTAGCAGGTTTCTACAACTCCTCCTGTCTTTTCCAAGAATACACCACTTTTTCCTGTTAAGAGGTAAGTGAAACTACTTAAACGCGCTCTTATAAATTTTCGAGTTTCCACGCGCTTGCAAATTCTATATTAGTGAGATTAGTAACTTGTTTTCCGTTCGGGCTTGTTCTGAGGCACCTACAAAGAAAGCCTCTGTGACATGTGCTACCATCTATTGGCACAATTCACTACTATTTACTCGTGATTTCACTCAACGCCAATAGTACATTTTCGATCAGAAAAGTGGTACAATTTATACCCTAGTAAAATTCCGATCAATGCAGTTTTTTAGTTTAGTCCGTCACGATTGGTTACCATAGACATATTATACACAATTATTGCAAATAAATTCTGTATATTTAAACATTTTCCTACGCGATTTTTAAAGCCACCTCTTATTTCCTAGATGCCATGAAAATAGCAGAAAAGAAAATCTACAATAAATGGAGTCCAGCTGCATTAGATGAGCCAATGAAGAGTGTAATGAGTGGACATTAGAGCCTTCGAGCTGCTTCAGAATTATATGACATTCCTTTCAGCACTTTACATGGTAAATTGCAAATTAAAATGAAAATGCAAGCTGGATTAATTCCAACTAGTCCTATAGTTCTAAAGGTGGGCCGGCCAGTGTGGCCGTGCGGTTCTAGGCGCTACAGTCTGGAACCGTGTGACCGCTACGGTCGCAGGTTCGAATCCTGCCTCGGGCATGGATGTGTGTGATGTCCTTAGGTTTAAGTAGTTCTAAGTTCTAGGGGACTGATGACCACAGATGTTAAGTCCCATAGTGCTCAGAGCCATCTAAAGGTGGCAGGGGTAAAATACAGGGAGCGAAAGGCTATTTACAATTTGTACAAAAACCAGATGGCAGTTATAAGAGTCGAGGGGCATGAAAGGGAAGCAGCGGTTGGGAAGGGAGTGAGACAGGGCTGTAGCCTGTCCCCGATGTTATTCAATCTGTATATTGAGCAAGCAGTAAAGGGAACAAAAGAAAAATTCGGAGTAGGTATTAAAGTCCATGGAGAAGAAATAAAAACGTTGAGGTTCGCCGATGACATTGTAATTCTGTCAGAGACAGCAAAGGACGTGGAAGAGCAGTTGAACGGAATGGACAGTGTCTTGAAAGGAGGATATAAGATGCACATCAACAACAGCAAAACGAGGATAATGGAATGTAGTCGAATTAAGTCGGGTGATGCTGACGGAATTAGATTAGGAAATGAGACACTTAAAGTAGTAAAGGAGTTTTGCTATTTGGGGAGCAAAATAACTGATGATGGTCGAAGTAGAGAGGATACAAAATGTAGACTGACAATGGCAAGGAAAGCGTTTCTGAAGAAGAGAAATTTTTTAACATCGAGTAATGATAAGTGTCAGGAAGTCGTTTCTGAAAGTATTTGTATGGAGTGTAGCCATGTATGGAAGTGAAATATGGACGATAAATAGTTTGGACAAGAAGAGAATAGAAGCTTTCGAAATGTAGTGCTACAGAAGAATGCTGAATATTAGGTGGGTAGATCACATAACTAATGTGGAGGTATTGAATAGAATTGGGGAGAAGAGGAGTTTGTGGCACAACTTGACAAGAAGAAGGGACCGGTTGGTAGGACATGTTCTGAGGCGTCAAGGGATCACAAATTTAGCATTGGGGGGCAGCGTGGATGGTAAAAATCGTAGAGGGAGACCAAGAGATGAATACACTAAGCAGATTCAAAGGGCTGTAGGTTGCAGTAAGTACTGGGAGATGAAGAAGCTTGCACAGGATAGAGTAGCATGGAGAGCTGCATCAAACCAGTCTCAGGACTGAAGACAACAACAGTCCTATAGAAACAGAATTGGTCATCCAACGGTACTCAGTTCTGAAATGGAAGATGCTTTGGTCCCGAGAGGTTTATTTCTAGAACAGCGAGGATTGGATTTGTCGCCACTCTAGTTAAGAAAAGCTGTATTTCGGTAAGCTGAGAAAAATAATTTGAAACATCCATGGAGCCGACGAACTTCTTGCTGTGGTGGAGACCCACAGGTTTTTGGCTGTCCTTTTTGATGCCCGGTTGACTTGGCTGCCTCATATCCGGCAGCTTAAACAAGCGTGTTGGCGGCATCTCAACGCCCTGCGTTGTTTGAGCCACACCTCCTGGGGCGCCGACCGATCTACCCTGTTGCGGCTCTACCAGGCGTTAATCCAGTCTCGCCTGGATTATGGGTGCCTAGCTTATGGCTCAGCATCCCCATCTGCGTTGCGGGTGCTGGACCCAATTCTCCACAGCGGGATACGCCTTGCCACTGGTGCTTTCCGCACCAGCCCTGTGGACAGCGTCCTAGTGGAGGCAGGTGTACCTCCACTGCGGTTCCGACGCCAACGTTTGCTGGCCGCTTATGCTGCCCATGTTTTTAGCTTGCCCGGGCATCCAAATTATCGTGTCCTGTTCCTGCAGTCAGTCGTCCATCTGCCAGACCGTCGGCCCCGCTCGGGTTGTCCGATCGCCGTACGCATCAAGGAGCTTCTCTGCGGGCTTGGGTTTTTCCCAGTTCCACCTCCTTTCCGGGCGCCTCTGCGTACACCCCCGTGGTGTGTTCCTCGCCCTTGCCTTCGGCTCGACTTGGCACAGGGCTCGAAGGACTCGGTCCCTCCAGAGGCCTTCCGCCGCCGCTTTTATTCCATCCTGGCCACGTATCAGGGCTCTGGAATTGTTAACACCGACGGTTCGATGGTTGCTGGTCGTGTCGGGTATGCGCTAACTCTAGGGGACCATTCTGAACAACGGTCCTTGGCGGCTGGCTGCAGCGTTAACACTGCTGAGCTAGTCGCCATCTTTCGAGCCCTAGAGTATATCCGCTCCTGCTCAGGTGAGTCCTTCGTTATCTGTAGCGATTCCCTGAGCGGTTTACGAGCTCTCGACCAGTGTTTTCCTCGTTCTCGTCTGGTGATGGCTATCCATGAGTCCCTGCATACTCTTGCGCGTTGCGGCCGCTCTGTGGTCTTTGTGTGGACCCCCGGTCATGTCGGTATCCCGGGCAATGAACATGTTGACCGCCTGGCGAAAGAGGCCACGAGTAAACAGTCTCTGGACGTTGGCCTCCCAGAGACTGATTTGCGGGCAGTCCTCCGCCGAAAAGTTTTTGCGCTTTGGGACGCTGAATGGCGCAATCGGATCATGCCCAATAAACTCCGTGCCATCAAGGAGACGACGACTGTGTGGCGGTCATCACTGCGAGCCAACCGCAGGGACTCTGTCGTCCTTTGTCGGCTCCGCATTGGCCACTCCCACCTGACACACAGTTATTTACTGCGCCGGGAGGACCCTCCTGTATGTCGCTGCGGGGCGGCTTTGACAGTGGCCCACATTTTGTTGGCCTGCCCCCTTTTAGCTGTGGTCAGGCAGACATTTGCGCTGCCTGATACGCTCCCTGCCCTCTTATGTGATGACCCTGGTATGGCTGACTTAGTTTTCCGTTTTATTCGGGCAGGGGTTTTTTATTATTTACTCTGAGTGTTTGTTCTGTTCTTTTGTGTTGATTCTGGCCATTGGCCTACGATTTTACGCTGAGTTTTTAATGTGTTCTCGGTGGTTGGCTTTTCCTTTTTATCTCTATGGTCGGCCAACCACTGTCACACTCTGTGTGATTTTAATTTGTTTCGTCTGATCTCTGTAGGAGTATTTCTTATCCTGTGTCGTCTGACGTCTTTCCTGTTGTTCGTTTTTTATTCTCTTTGGGTGGTTTTACTTTTTTTGGAAAAAGGGACCGATGACCGTCGCAGTCTGGTCCCTTTAATCCCCCCCAAACCAACCAACCAACATCCATGGAACGTAGAAAGCAAGCTTGCTGGAATTGATTGGTTTAGAGCATTTGTTAAGAGTACACTCACCTTAGCCTCAGAAAACCCGTGGGGCTTTCGCGAGCCAGAACTGAAGGCTTAAATAAAGCAGAAGTAAGTAAATGTTTTCAGAATTTAGAAGAAATCCTAAAGGAATTTCATTTGTTTGATAAACCACATTGTATTTATAATATGGATTAATCCGTCTTTCCTCTTAACAACAGACCCACAACAATAGTAAGTTGTAAATGAAAGCCAGTTGTTGTTTCACTAACAAACGTGGGAAGAAGACTGTTGTTGCATGCATGAATGCAAGTGGTACGTATTTACCACCAAAGGTACTTTTTAAAGGAGTGAGGGAACGCCCTGAATTTCAAGATGGCTTACTTCCTGGTTCTATTACGGAGATGAGTGAATCGGGATACATTAATGAAGAATTGTTCTTGATCTGGCTTCGACACTTCAAGAAATACAAAATAATGGGTAATCCTATTACACTTCTTATTATTGACAACCATGGCAGCCATACCAGCTTAGATGCCGTAGAATATTGTCGGGCAAATTGGATAGAACTTTTGGGATTGCCTTCGCACATTACACATGTACAGCAACCATTAGATAAAACTTTCTTCAAGTCCCTAAAGGCTCAGTGTCACAGAAATGCAACTGACTGGATTCATCGTAATCCCAATGAAAGCATTACAAAACAACGATTGTGTACTATTTTCTGTGATGCCTGTAGCAAAACTGCGTCCGTTGGGTTCGCAGTTCGATGTTCAGGAACAATGCCCTTTTGCAAAGACATTGTTCCCGAGGAGGAACTTGGGCCTTCAAAATTATTCGAGGCTCCTGCTCCTTCAATCTCCACCAGCCGAGCTACTAACAGCATTATGGGAGAATAACCCTTCTCTTCAAAAGATGTAACTGAAGAACACGACAAATCCGTAACGCCAGGGTCCAGTACCATTTCTCAGCACGATACTGTCAAGGACATTTTGCCAAGTCCAGAGAAAAAATTATCGTCTCGGAAGAGGAAAACACAGACATGAGCTAGATTCACTGAAGATGAAAAGCTGGAAAACCTCCGCAGCAAGAGAAAACTTTTTCGACAGGACACAAGGAAAGCAATGAACAAATGCAACAAGAACAATAAACAGAAATATACGTCTGTGAGTAATGATGAAAGAAGTGTACCAAGCTTCAAATCGCCAGCAAACAACGAGAATAATTGTGGATTTTGTTGATTGAATTATTATAGTGCAGAATCAGTAGCCAAGGGTGACTGTATTCGTTGCCAAAAATGCAATGTTTGGTATCATGAAGTATGCGTTAGTGCACGAGGGGAAAAGTGCTTTTTATGTGGAAGATGCCAGTGATCAAAATTGTACGCGGGAAGTGATCACAATTGTACCTAGTGTGGTACAGTTTCGATCGATTTTTCTCAATTCTTTAACCTTTTTTTGTGTTTATACCAACATTTGTAATTGTCCTATATTTGTGTTACATGTTCATTAAACATCCAAGAACAAGTGCCACAGTTAAAATTATTTCTTTTCTCAATATATTCCCAGTTACAATAACATTTGTCCGAAATGTTCGTAATTGTACCACCTTACCTTAATTAATTTTCTCAAGTACGTAATGACTTCCTGTTCCTATGCCGTGCACTATACGATATGTACGCTTTATTGATTTTCAGTGCAACAAGTACTTGAGGATGGGTACAAAGCCGAAATGATGACTGTGTGAAATAAATTAACTATTTATACTCAAACGGCGGAAATTTCTTTCAAAATGTTAAGCAAGAAGTTGTTAACGTGGTTTATTTTATTTAAAAAGCTTTAAGAGTTTTCACATAAATTATGCAGACATACTTCTTTTCAGCACGTCCTCGTAAATTTAAGTGTTAGGATGTCTTTTCCGAAGTTATTTGAGTGATTGTGTAGCCATGTACGGAAGTGAAAATTGGATTATGAACGGTGCAGACAAGAGGAGAATAAACCGCTTGAAATGTGGTTTTACAGCACAATGCTGCACATTACGTGGTAGATCGGATTATTAATAAGGAGATGTTGAATCACGGAAGAAAAAAAATCTTCATGGCACAAGTTTACAAAAAAAACGGTTGGGCTAATATGAGTGTGCTAGTAGCATTGTCATCGACAACAAGTATTTTTACTTGTCACCGATGAAATTACAACAAAGAAAATTTTGGATGGAGCACGAATTTGGATCTGAGCAAGTTGCACTCAAAATTAGACGCGGCTCAGTTCAGGGAACTAACCTGTACATGCCAGTCAACTGTTCAGAGAAACTGTGGGGGTAACAGTCGGTGAGGAATAGCGCATTGCATTTTGAAACGTGGCATTAGTAGACTAGTTTTATTATATTGGTAGCAAAATAAGTGATGGCGGCAGAAATAAAGAGGCTATAAAATGTAGTCTAGCTGTTTGAAGAAAATTATAAATTTAGTGGAATCACGTCAAAGTTAAAATCATCCGAAGTACTTACACATTTAACGATTAACATGAGGTAATTTAAATCATTCCCTTGTCACGGGAGCCCATAGAAAATCGTAATGTTAAATTTTGAATACAGTAATTATTAACTTACCAGCTAAAAGTTTCACACTTCGATGTATTGAAGTGTCCTTGAATTTGCGCCATTTAATTGTAAAAAGTCCTCCATGGCCTTAGGTGCCATACTGCACCCCACTGTCATTTATTTATAGATTTCATAAAAAAATGTTCTGGTGCCTGCGAAGAACACCGTAGATAAATTTTCAGTAGCTGAGAACCAGACTTAGGATTCCTTACTCACGTAGTGAGGCACCTCATGCACTTACCAGAACTCACATTTATTCTGAATTTAAACAAAATGGGGATTAAGTACAAGACACTGTTCATTCTATAACGAGCACACTGTCGCACATAAATTTCTACATTGTCGCTCAGTATACGGCGAGCATTGTTTTGCCGTCGTCAGCTGGGAAGTCTTTTGTGGGATTAGTGTCTGTTCCAAGAGTGTGGTTACATAGTAGACTGGGAGCAAATTCTGGCAGGCAGGTGCGTTGTGAGAGAGACCTGCTGTGTCTGATTAGTGGCCCGCGACCGGCGAGTTTCGCCAGCGCGGTCGCACCGTTGTCACCTGTCCTCGATTATTATCGTGGCAGCATGTCGGACGAGGGCCAACTGCTCGTCCAATGAGAGTCGCAGGAATCGGGCCTAACAGTCGTAACAGGTTGGCTGGCGTCCGTGGAACTGGCGAGGGTCTGATACTTTGCAGAAGAGTCTCTTCTGCACACGTGCCGCCTTTATTTAGCTTCTACTCGTGCCTAACATTGTTGCTAGTGTCAGCTGGTGACCAGGCTAAAATATACTCATATTAGCTGATTCTTCCTTCATTTCTTAGCGGAACAGCCTACGTGCACATAGTAAATGTCATCTTTGGCAGTGCAATGATAACGTATTTGAAGCTGTCAGTATGTTTCTGCATCACCTTCCGTACGCAGTTTCTGTTCAAGCTTGTCTTTAGTACTCTTGCATTAATTTTATTTTATTGTGGTCGTTAATTCAATTTAAATTTTTATATAGGCTATTAGTTTGATTTACCGTTGTACATCCTCTCTACTATTGAGTTTAATTCTTTGCTAATGTTATCCTCTTCGCTTCCATCTCAGCAACGCGCACCACACACACACACACACACACACACACACACACACACACACACACACACACACACACAGGGCTTACCTCATCCAAACTGGAAGACAGCGAAGCATTCACTCTAACTTGGCCATGAAAGTTTAGTGACAACAGAGGCACGAACATTGGTTCCATCGAATTGTAACAGATGCTTTCAGAAGAGCGCAGCTTCTTCTTTTTCTTTGGCGGCTGTCCTGCCTGGTGACAAGGTCCGCTAAGTGGATTCGATGTTTCCATTTTGTTCAATCGTGGGCCATGTCTGGATAGAGATTTGCAGCCTTCAGGTCGTCGTGCAGAGTGTCGGCCCATCGCTGTCTTGGTCGACCCTTGGGTCTCTTTCCCATTACTTCCACTGTGTTGGCTGCCAAACAATCCCAGACGGCTTTCTCACATTTTCTTCTGAATCCTTGCGACCCCGAAACGTTGCCTGTTTGTGTTGTTCGAAACGTGATCCAGTCGAACATGCCACCTGTTCGTCTGCGCATCTTAGTCTCCATGACCTCCAATCGCCGTTCTGTCTCTTTTGTAGCTGGCCAGTACTCGGTGACATAGAGAGCAACAGAACGGATGACAGTCTGGTAGATCTATGACTTCGTGTGATCCTTAATCCACGCTGCCCGCGACGTTGCGTTGACCTCGTCAGTAAGTTGGCCATCGCTGGATTGCAGAACCGAGATACTCAAATTTTGATAGTCTTGGTAATCTTTGGTAGACCTTCTCGTCAATGGCGATGGTCCTAAATTATTTTGAATCTGTTGTCATGCACTCAGTTTTCTTTTTGTTGAGCCGCAGGCCATATCGCGCAAGTTGGTGATTCCACTCCCGTGTTTGGTGCTGGAGATCAAATTAGTTCTCCGCAGCCAACATGACATCATCCGCATAGAGAAGTGTCCATGGTGAGATGTAGCATGATAATACCCTAAGGGGCTAAACAAGTTAAATGTTAATCATAAAAGAAGTAATTCAAAATAAAAGAACTGTCTAAACATCAAACTAACCTATTTTAAAATCTTAACAGTGACTGTGGTTCCGTACATAAGAAGGACCCAAACGTACTTGACCTCGTTGGAGTGGGAGTTATGTTTTAGCATGCATAATTCATACTATAAAAACAATAGGCTCAGTATGGCTGCGAAGTATTTGCGTGGATAAAAAGTTCTCGGTTTGCCTCCATCATCGTAATCAGAAGTTAAATCTGACTTAGCGCTTGGCTACAATGATGGAGGCAGATATCGAAATCCTCAGACTATATCCTAATTCGACGCGGCAAGTTGATCGAGAACTTTTCATCCATTGGGGACAGCAATACAGGGTGTTAGGGGTACAAGTCCTGACATTGTGATCATTGGTCCCATAGTATGTACACACTTCAGTTTGTTGGTTGTTTTTTCTGTGCTTCTTCCCGCAAACACGTCACAATGTACGACCTATGTTTTTTGCACGGTCCTAACTGCACCACTAAGTGGACTGCATAGACTAGCCGTTTTGCGTGCACGTGTCACACTTCAGCACTTGACCTGCTGCCCGGTGGAAATTAAGCATTAATGGCTTGCTCTTGTCACATGTGCTTTGAGGAATTAACCAACCTAAAAACATACTACCCCTAATATCTACAATTGCTAATCAAAAAATCAAGTAAATACTGCAACACCGTTGAATTACGGACTTCGAGTGAAGTTACTTTCAGTTTAGCACTCTCACAAGTGCGTCCGCCGCCCCATTGACCTGTTTCTACCACTAGTACTATGGTTTTATTAGTTCAAATGGTTAGAATGCTCTGAGCACTATGGGACTTAACTTCTGAGGTCACCAGTCCCCTAGAACTTAGAACTACTTAAACCTAACTAACCTATGGACATCACACACATCCATGCCCGAGGCAGGATTCGAACCTGCGACCGTCGCGGTCGCACGGTTCCAGACTGTTGCGCCTAGAACCGCTGGGCCACTTCGCCCGGCGTTTTATTACTGTTACTCTTTGTACCTTTATATGAAATTTCTATTGATAATTTACAGAGCGGCCGTTCATTGTCGTGCAGTCTACTATAAGTGGCAGAATTTAGTATTTCGCATGCTTTTGCTATTTTTGACGCGGAAAGGAACTACATATAACGCTCCTCAGCATTAAGACTATTTGACACACATCACAAGCTCAGACAGGATCAGAATGGAGAAAACAAGGAAAGCCAGTATCAGGTACGCTGATCGTCAATTTCTATCACCTCCCAAAGCTGATCTGCTGCCTTAACCAATATAACCGTGTTCTACGAAAACGCTAGTTGTTTAATCCACTTTATACAACATACCTCAAACAGAGCCAATGTACATAATCTCAGACGGATTATGAGGCCCAGTGAAATGTTCGTTATTACTTTGCGGTCGGTGCACTGGTGAGAGGTAACACTTCCGTGTTTCTCTGGCACCAAGATGTACTGAGTTCAGGTCGTGAGAAATTTAATGTTACAGCGAAGTTAGTGTATTTATTTAACATTATAATAACAGTTTTGATTACAACTTCAGAAGCATAACGGATTTCGTTCCCTATAATTACCCCAATCTGAGCTTGTGGTCCTCCTCTTCTTGATTTCGTCGTTGACAGGACGTTAAACCAATCTTCCATGCTTCCCCTCATGCCTAATTATTGGATAGCACTGCATTGACCAAGATACTCCGAACCTCAAGGAGTAGTTTAATTTCAAAATCGGGTGAAAACTCTGCGAAAAGAATAAATAATGGCTAGAGTGTGCAGCGATTCGACACTAGACCAGGAGTCACTTATGGAGTTGGTGTAATTGCTTGCTGTTCACTCGCAAACGTGTCTACGGTCCAAGCTTGCATAGCCGAGATGCGCCAAGACAAGCGGAGACTCCTAAATCTGTCCTTGACGCCACTCAAAAATGTATGTATCTCGACCATACTACTGAAGATGCGTCTTAGGTGTTATGACATTCAGTACTTGTCTGCATGGGCGACATTCAGTACTTGTCTGCATGGGGTGCATACCTGATGGAGATGTGCATGAGAGTACGGGATAAAAACCTCAAAAAGATAGTAAAGGTCCTTTTAATTTCGCAGCCACGTTTTGTGCAAGCATATACTTTATCATTCTTATTTCAGAGCAATATCTTAGATATTCGAATATCCTGAAATTGTTCCATAGCATTCTTAATGTTATACACCGAGATGACAAAAGTCGTGGGATAGCGATATGGACATTTACATTTGACGCTAGTGTCATGCGCAGAAGTTATAAAAGGGAAGTGCATTTGTGGAGCTATCATATATACTCAGGGATCATGTGAAAGGTTTTCCGAAGTGATTTCGGCCGCACGACGTGAATGAACAGACTTGGAAATAGACGCCTGGGACATTACATTTTCGAAATCGTTTGGGAATTCAATATTCAGTAATCCACAGTGTCAAGAATGTGCTGAAAATACTAAATTTCAGACATTACGTCTAACCACGGAGCACGCAGTGGTCGGCGGCCTTCACTTAATGACTTAGGGCAGCGGCGATTACGTAGAGTTATCAGTGCTAACAGATTAGCAACACTGCGTGAAATAACCGCAGAAATCAGTGTGGGTCGGAAGACGAATGTATCCCATTAGGACAGTGCGGCGAAATTTGGCGTTAAGGGACTATGGCAGCAGAAGACGGACGCGAGTGCCTTTGCTAACAACACAACATCGCATACAGCGCATCTCCTGGCCTGTAGACCGTATAGGTCGGACCCTAAACGGATGGAAAACCGTGGCCTGGTTCCGATTTCAGTTGGTAAGAGCTGGCGGTAGGGTTCGAGTGTGGTGCAGGCCCCACGAAACCATAGCACTGTGCAAGCTGGTGGTGACTCCATAACAGTGTTGGCTGCGTTTACATGGAGTGGACTGGGTCCTCTGGTCCAACAGAGCCGATCATTGACTGGAAATGGTTACGTTCGGTTACTTGGAAACCATTTGCAGCCATTCATGGACTTCGTGTTCTAGCCGCGTGGGGTAGCCGTGCGGTCTTGGGCCCCTTGCCACGGTTCGGGTGGTTTCCCCCGTCGGAGGTTCGAGTCCTCCCTCGGGCATGGGTGTGTGTGTTGTCCTTAGTGTAAGTTAGTTTAAGTAGTATGTAAGCCTAGGGACCGATGACCTCAGCAGTTTGGTCCCATAGGAACTTACCACCACCACTTCATGTTCTCAAACAACTGTGGTATTTTTATGGTCGAAAGTGCTGTGTCACCGGGACACAATTGTTGGCACTTGGATTGGAGAACATTATGGATAATTCGAGCGTCTGACATGAATCCCATCGAACATTTATGGGATATAATCGGAAAGTCCATGCACAAAATCCTGCACTGGCAACGCTTTCGCTATAGAGGAAGTGTGAGTCAGTATTTCTGCAGGGGACTTCACAACGACTTGTTGAGTGTATATCACGTCGAATTGCCTCACTACGCCGGGCAAAAAGGAGGTCCGGCACGATATTACGAGGTGTCCCATGAATATTGTCACTTCAGTGTATGCATAGGTGTCGGTTTCTCTCAAGTGGTTATGTTTGGGGTGTCTCGTGGATATCAGAATCGCCTCTCATTACTAAGACCCATAACTCCAGTTGTAAGATAATTTTGTATTATTTGAATCAGTTTCAACATTTTCTTCTTTCTCTTTGTACACTGTCAGATCAAAAATATCTGGACACCTATTAGTGGGCATTAATACAAGCTGTGTCCAGCCTTCGCTCTTATGGCGCCTTGAACACTTCTGAAGACGCTTTCAAAGACACGGCTGAATATCTGTGGAGGAATGACAGCATAACATGAACCCGAGATCGCCGTCCTGTAAACAGATTGACTCGTATACACAAAACGTTCAGAAGCTCTACAGTTTCTACAAAACGGCCATCATTGAGTATTTGTGCACACTTGATGGTATCTGATTACATTGAACTACACTAATGCTCATAAGCTAAGGATAATTGCATAATGTGGTGCCACACAGCGTGGCACTACACAAAACTGGCGCTAATAGCATAGGCACATAGGGAACACACACGGCACAGATCTGTAAGTCCACGGTATTGGTGATAAGTTGAGAAAACCGTCCCAAAACACATATGCTACAAAACGCCACTGTTTCTTGCGCATGTACCCCGATATCACTATGGGATATGATCACCATGCACACGTACACAGGCCGCACAACGGGTTGACATACTCTGGATCAGATGGTCGAGCAGCTGCTGGAGTATAGCCTCCCATTCTTGCACCAGTGCCTGTCGGAGCTCCTGAAGTGCCGTAGGGGTATGAAGACTTGCAGCAATGCGTCGACCGAGAGCATCCCAGACGTGCTCGATGGGGTTTAGGTCTGGAGAACAGGCAGACAACTCCATTCGCCTGATATGTTTCAAGGTACTCCTCCACGATGGCAGCTCAGTGGGGCCGTGCGTTATCGTCCATTAGGAGGAAGGTGGGATCCACTGCACCCCTGAAAAGGCGAACATACTGGTGCAAAATGACATCCTGAACCACCTGACCTGGTACAGTTCAAAAAATGGTTCAAATGGTTCTTGAGCACTATGGGACTCAACTGCTGTGGTCGTAAGTCCCCTAGAACTTAGAACTACTTAAACCTAACTAACCTAAGGACGTCACACACATCCATGCCCGAGGCAGGATTCGAACCTGCGACCGTAGCGGTCGTGCGGTTCCAGACTGTAGCGCCTTTAACCGCTCGGCCACTTCGGCCGGCTGTTACAATTCCTCTGGCAAAGACATGCAGGGGTGCACGTGCACCAGTCATAATCCCACCTCCCACGATCAAACCACGACCTCAATACAGGTCCCTTTCAAGGACATTAAGGGGTTGGTATCTGGTTCCTGGGTCACGCCAGATGAAAACCCGACGAGAATCACTGTTCAGACTATACCAGGTCTCGTCCGTGAACATAACCTAGGACCACTGTTCCAATGACCATGTACTGTGTTCTTGACACCAGGCTTTACCTTGCAGGTCTCCGGGCGAATAAACCATGTCTGTTCAGTCGTCTGTAGACTGTGTGTCTGGAGACAACCGTTCCAGTGGCTGCGGTAAGGTCCCGAGCAAGGATACCTTCAGTACTCCGTGGCCGTCTGCGGGAACTTATGGTGAGATATCGGTCTTCTTGTGGTGTTGTACACTGTGGACGTCCCGTACTGTAGCGCCTGGACACGTTTCCTGTCTGCTGGAATCGTTGCCATGATCGTGAGATCACACTTTGTGGCACACGGAGGGCCCGTGCTATGACCTGCTGTGTTTGACCAGCCTCCAGTCGCCCTAGTATTCTACCCCTCATAACGACATCAATATTTGTTTTTTGAGCCATTTTCAACACACAGTCACCATTAGCACGTCTGAAAACGTCTGCACACTTACTCGCTGCACCGTACTGACATGCACCAACACACCTCTGCGTATGTGGACTGCTGCCAGAGCCACCGTGCGACGACCGCATGTCAAATGCACCGCATGGTCATAACAGAGGTGATTTAAACCCGCAAATCGCCCACCAGAGCGTTGTTTCACCATGTGTCAGCATTATCCTTAATTTATGAGCATGAGTGTACATACAAACGCTAGGTGACGGCTGCGAGTGGAGGTAATTTTCGCGACCGTCGTATTGTTCAAGTTGATCACTTTCAGTGACCTACAAAGACTCTAGTGAGTGCCGCAGCAGCTTCCGTGGAATTGGTGCGTGTGCTTCAAGTGCTGCTGGACGCCAGAAGTATTGAAACTAAGCAGTGGTGTTGACAGAACGGCCGCTGTGCTTATTATTGCAGCCAGTGGGGCGAGGAATGCGGTAGGTGGCTGGGCAGAGGCGCACGTGCCGCCGCCGCCGGCCGGTAGACGGACGTAAATAACCCCGCGCCGCGCTGACAGCCGGCGTCCTGTCTCCAACCGCGGTGCTCGCCAGGACCCCGTCTCTGGGGAATGCCACCACCTGGGAGCCGCTACACTCTGTACAAGCAATGTGCAGTGTGTGCTTCATATTAACACATTCTACTCTTTATGAGAATTGTGGGTCCCCGGAGGAGTCAAGTGAATTTTTTTTTTTTTTTCAAAAAACTTTGGAACACAGTTGTATTTGTTGTCAGTGCACAGTCTAGTAGAAGTTTTTTAAATGACTTCATATTCGTCATTGACTGCACGTTTATTACGGTATACACTGTTGCGCATTCGATCTTATCGTCATCTTCAAGTGGTTACAGTTCTGTTTTCTGTACTTTTAACCACTTGTAAATGACCAAAGGTGAAAATTGCAATAGCGTATACTGTAATTAATGTACAGTCAGTGGCGAATAGGAAGTCATAAAAAATTAACATTCAAGGAGGACGTGATAAAATATTTGCATACATTTAAGGAGTGTTCAAGTGAAAAGGTACGAAACGTCTAGCAACCATGCCAGTTGACATTTACATATGCCGCTTTGGGATAATGTAAGAGTCATCTACGGACGCGAATGTAGTGTCGCCACCTCCCCTCAAAAAAATTCAAAGCTGTGCCCTCAGCAGGCAAAGTGATGCTCACCGTCTTTTTCCACGTCCGAGGTCCGATACTTATCGAATCCCGCGATGTAGGAAAAATCATTAGTGTGAGACACTCGGTAGCCTACGCCAAGACCATCAAGAGCAAAGTGGCCGGTCTGCTCACGGAGGGCGCGTCTGCACGTCTCCAAGGTCACGCAAAGTGTACTGGGCAGATTCGAAGTGGAAGCAGCTTGAGAACTCGCCCTACAGCTCGGACCGTCGCCCTGCGACTTCCCTGTATTTGGTTCGCTAAAAAAGCATCTCAGAGGGAAGCTCTTTAACTCGACGGCGAACTGAAGGTCACAGTGGAGGACTGGCTCCTGTCTGCCACAGAAATTCTGGGAACAGGGAACCCTACGGCTCGTGACGCAGTGGGATAGGCCAGCCGTTGTGGCCGAGCGGTTCTAGGCTCTTCAGTCCGGAATTGCGCGACCACTACAGTCGCAGGTTCGAATCCTGCCTCGGGCATGGATGTGTGTGATGTCCTTAGGTTAGTTAGGTTTATGTAGTTCTAAGTTCTAAGGGACTGCTGACCTCAGATGTTAAGTCCCATAGTGATCAGAGCCATTTGAACCAGTAGTGGGATAGTTGTGCTCAGACCTCTGGTGATTACTTTTGAATAAACACTTAAGATATACCGATAGTGTTGTACCTTTTCTTTTGAACACCCCTTATACATTTTTTCATCAACATCCGTGCTCTGCGAACCACTGTAAAATGCATGGCTGAAGATACTTCCCACTGTATAACTATCAGGACTGCTTTCCGTTTCATTCGTGTATGAAGCGCGGGGACTGATTAGATTCATCTGCGCGCAGCAAATACTCAAATCTTATCTTTGGGGTCGCCACTGGTGCTATGCTCAGAGCTGTAATATATTCCCAAATTCCTCACTTAATGCTGGTTATTGAAACACTCTCATCTGCCGGTCCAAGTTTTTCAGCACTTCAGTGAAACTCTACGTTGGGGAAAACTAACCTGTGACTATCCGTGCTGTCCTTCTTTGTATGCGGTCATTATTCTATACTGTTTGTATGGGCTCTACACACTTGAGCAATATTCTGAGCTCGGGCGCACGAGTGTTTTATAAACAGTCTCCTTTGTAGACCGAGTCGGTGTGATCATTCCATTTCATATCCATACAGATTGTTACACCCAGTTGTTTCTGTGAATTATCTGAAGTGCACAATTTTATATTTCTGAACGTTTCACTCATATTAGTAAGATGACCTGCTAGATGACCAACGAAGCCGTGTCTGGCGACGCCCCTGACACCGGTGGAATACCAAACTCACTGTCGCCCGCCATTACGGGCAGTGCCCTCCAACCGTGTCGGGATTTTGACGATCTAACGCGCCAACTGCAAAGAAGTTGGTGCGATATCCACCAGGACACCCAACAATTCCGTCCGTTAATGCCAAATTGAATAATTTCTTGCATAATGGTCAGAGATGGACAAAGGCGTTATTGACTTGCTCATGTTGTGAAGCTGTCTCTCTTGCATAAAACATCCAATTTTTTTGCTGGAATTTTCATCATTTGTTTGTCTGCACATGCACATCACATATACCAATTTCCGACCTATTCGGGTAGTTCCTTTGTGGTGCAACGTTGTTTTCATTTTTATCTTTTTTCTTGGTGTACTTTGTAGTACGTTTGTTGTTTTTGAAGCACCCTCTGGTCTAAAAGCCTAAGACCATCCTCTTTTACAAATCGCATAAATTGCTGTCTTTGAGTAAAGCTAATGATTGGTGGAAATGAAGCTTTCTTATATGAAGATTGCTTAATATTTCTTAGGTTTCAGGAAAGTGGGAGAACGCAAGGCGTTTCTTCTCTTTTATATACCATACTCGTTGCAGCCATCAACTCTAGAAAGTTTTCATAATAATGTGTTTCGACAGTGTACTGTTACGATAACACGAAATGCATTCACAGACATTCCTGAACAGATTTGAAAGCAAAAATACAGGGCTATTACAAATGATTGAAGCGATTTCATAAATTCACTGTAGCTCCATTCATTGACATATGGTCACGACACACTACAGATACGTAGAAAAACTCATAAAGTTTTGTTCGGCTGAAGCCGAACTTCAGGTTTCTGCCGCCAGAGCACTCGAGAGCGCAGTGAGACAAAATGGCGACAGGAGCCGAGAAAGCGTATGTCGTGCTTGAAAAGCTCTCACATCAGTCAGTCATAACAGTGCAACGACACTTCAGGACGAAGTTCAACAAAGATCCACCAACTGCTAACTCCATTCGGCGATTGTATGCGCAGTTTAAAGCTTCTGGATGCCTCTGTAAGGGTAAATCAACGGGTCGGCCTGCAGTGAGCGAAGAAACGGTTGAACGCGTGCGGGCGTTTCACGCGTAGCCCGCGGAAGTCGACGAATAAAGCAAGCAGGGAGCTAAACGTACCACAGCCGACGGTTAGAAAATCTTACGGAAAATGCTAAAGCAGAAGCCTTACCGTTTACAATTGCTACAAGCCCTGACACCCGATGACAAAGTCAAACGCTTCGAATTTTCGGCGCGGTTGCAACAGCTCATGGAAGAGGATGCGTTCAGTGCGAAACTTGTTTTCAGTGATGAAGCAACATTTTTTCTTAATGGTGAAGTGAACAGACACAATGTGCGAATCTGGGCGGTAGAGAATCCTCACGCATTCGTGCAGCAAATTCGCAATTCACCAAAAGTTAACGTGTTTTGTGCAATCTTACGGTTTAAAGTTTACGGCCCCTTTTTCTTCTGAGAAAAAAACGTTACAGGACACGTGTATCTGGACATGCTGGAAAATTGGCTCATGTCACAACTGGAGACCGACAGCACCGACTTCATCTTTCAACAGGATGGTGCTCCACCGCACTTCCATCATGATGTTCGGCATTTCTTAAACAGGAGATTGGAAAACCGATGGATCGGTTGTGGTGGAGATCATGATCAGCAATTCATGTCATGGCCTCCACGCTCTCCCGACTTAACCCCATGCGATTTATTTCTGTGGGGTTATTTGAAAGATTCACTGTTTAAACCTCCTCTACCAAGAAACGTGCCAGAACTGCGAGCTCGCATCAACGATGCTTTCGAACTCATTGATGGGGACATGCTGCGCCGAGTGTGGGAGGAACTTGATTATCGGCTCGATGTCTGCCGAATCACTAAAGGGGCACATATCGAACATTTGTGAATGCCTAAAAAAACTTTTTGAGTTTTTGTATGTGTGTGCAAAGCATTGTGAAAATATCTCAAATAATAAAGTTATTGTAGAGCTGTGAAATCGCTTCAATCATTTGTAATAACCCTGTATATTTAGTGAGATAATGAATGCCCTCAGGAACCAGGAAGAATCCAGCCGCCGATAACCTTCATCGAGAATATGAAACAATGGCTCAGTCATACTGTTTGGCATTAACACAGTGTAAAATTAATTTATGTTACGTTATGAAGACGTCTAATAATACCGTGAACTGTGTGCACTCGCCACGACTCATTATAAAGTGCCTCGTTAAGACCTCCCATCCGTTGGTGACTCGAGTTATCTGACTTAATGGAGATCGGGGGCCCGACGAAATCACGAGTGCAAACTGTATGGTTTGCAGCCTATCAGTGTTGACGAGGTAGCGGATAGTAAGTAAGGGGGACTTGGTTTGCAGACGAGCCTCGACGCCTTGAGGCATGGGGGGGGGGGGGGGGTGCCGGTACTCGCAGGCCGCGCAGCCCCGACCTTGGCTCCGGGCGCAACATTGACCGAGGAAGGGCGCACGTGTCTTGCCGTTGTGTAAACTAACAGCCGGGCAAAGCACAGAGGAGAGCCACATAAACACTCGTGTTTACACCGCCTAGTCTCCCAGTTCGCGTGTCAGGTTTCCCTGCTCTCTTCATGCTGATGCTCGTAAGTTTTTATTGAGCGCTGTTTTCCTGCCGCGCACGGTTGCCGCGGCACCCGGCACAACCACTGATGCACTTTTCAGACCACGTATAAGACAAGCTTTCTACTCTTGTCAATAACAGCGTTCGATGTTTTTTTATCTTCGGCACTGGTTGTCTGGATGAGGAAAAGAAAGCCAACTACTCAAAGTTACCATGATAGCCAAAGCTGAGACGAGTCAGTACACATTTGGTATAATGCTGATTAGAAAAAAGAAAAGAAACTTAAGAAATAAAATACGAAAAACAAGACAGAAGATATATTTACATTGTTTTTTTACCACGTCACATCAATGCAAACATTCATTTGCATTGTTCAGGTGTCTCGGTGTTCTGAGTCTGCCATTGCTGTACAAATCATTTGATTTGTTGTTGGCAGCACTGAATCGTTCAGAAGAAACCGCAACACTCATTCAGCGAGCAGTGTATCTCGAACCAAATAGATTTATTGTTGAGAGCACTGATTCTTTCATAAGGTTCAAACAGCTCTGGGCACTAAGTGACTTAACATCTGCGGTCATCAGTCCTCTAGACTTAGAACTACTCAAACCTAACTAACCTAAGGACATTACACACATCCATGCCCGAGGCAGGATTCGAACCTGTGACCGTAGCAGCAGCGCAATTCCGGAGTGAAGCGCCTAGAACCGCTCGGTCACAAGGCCGGCTCTTTCATAAGGAACTACAATATTCATTCAGCGAGCACTAAACCTTGACCAAAATTGATTTGTCATTGACAGTATTGACTAGTTCGGAAGAAACTGCAAAATTCATTCAGTGAACATTTTACCTCGATCAAAAGTAAACTGAAAAAAGTAGAGTGATAAACCCCAAGCCTAAGTTAAAGTGTTGCCGTGCAACACACTCATATTCCATACGTGACTTCTTCGCAAGGAGTTGACAGCTTTTGACAAGACTGTAGGCTAGTCGAAACAATTAACACAACATCTCAGATTATACAATGACAGAAAAAACGACAACACCAAAAAGTAATGAATGTAGAGTAATGAAAATTTGGGAAGACATTTGTCTAAATACACATTAGAGAGACTAACATTGCAATATCACAAATTAATGTAAACGCGACATAAACCATTGCAGATATGAAATGCTGGCACATTAATAACCGGTGCAACCACCACAATGTTTGGTTTGTGGGATGGGGTTCATTGTCTGTTGCACTTTGTCGGTCAATACAGGGACGGTTAATGTTGTTGTCGACGACGCTGGAGTTGTTCGATGATGTCCCATATGTGCTCGGCTGGAGGTAGATCAGGTGATCGAACAGGTCAAGACAATGTATCGTCGCTCTGTAGAGCATATTGGGTTAACACAGCGGTATATGGACGAGCCTTCTCCTGTTGTAAAAACCTATTGGAATGCTTTAATGAATGGCAGCACAACAGGTCGAATCACCAGACCGACGTACGAATGTGCAGTCGGGGTGCGTGGGATAACCACGAGAGTGCTCCTGCTGTCACACGAAATCGCATCCCAGACCGTAACTCCAGGTGTACACTGAGTGTGTCTAGCACGCAGACAAGTTGGTTGCAGGCCCTCAATTGGCCTCCTAACCAACACTCGGCCATCACGGCACCGAGGCGGAACCAGCTTTCATCAGGAAACACAACAAACCTCCACCCTGTCCTCCAGTGAGGTCTCGCTTGACACCACTGAAGTCGCCAATGGTGACGGTTTAGGTTCAGTGGAGTGTAAGCTACAGGACGTCGGGCTCTAAGCTTTCCTTGAAGTAACCGAATGGAAGAGGTCGTTGTGTCACTGTGGTCCCAATTGCTGCTCAAATTACTGCTGCAGGTGCAGTACGGTAGGCCAGAGCCACACGCCGAACACGATGGTAGTGCTACGTGGCCGACCAGAACGCGGTCGTCTTGCGACTGTGCATTCTCGTCACCACCGCTGCCAGTAATCGTGTACAGTGCCTACATTCCTGTCAAATCTTTCTGCAGTAACGCATAAGGGACATCCAGAATCTCTTAGCCTTATTACACGACCTCGTTCAAACTCATTGAGGTGTTGATAGTAGCGTCTTTGTCGCCTTGAAGGTATTCTTGACTTACATCAACTCACCACGTCCATTCTCAAAACTGACTAACGCTCACGACCGTTACAGAGTAAATTTAAAGCAAAGCTTATTTGCTTCGTCATAGTGGTGCTACTAATGCCACTATTTTGTGAGTGACGAGAAATTTGAACAGACATCATCTTTCAGATGTAGAAACATGGCTACACACTTTCCTTTGTGTCGCACAGCTCTTTCTTGATGTTTCGATTTTTTTTTTCATCAGTGTAAGAAAATAAGATTTTAGGTACTCTGATACCACATGTAGAAGGTAAATTTTTGTGTACAGATGGACCGAGACGAAACAAGCGCCGCATCTGTCGATTAAATTCGTTGTGTTCTTGCTACGAGCAGCAAACATTCCTTTGCACCTGCCTGACGGGGATTCAGCGAGGTGGTTGGTGGGTTCCTGAAACAAACTTTATCACCCCCAAGAAGAGCCGTCGCAAGCCCTAGCTGTGGTACAGTACATCGTGAAAAAGAATCGCACCCGTATTCAGTAGGGCTCTACACGGTCAGGCATTTGGATCATGAAATCTGAGCAGGAGGATTTCCGTTCGCCTGTGTAAAAAGAAAAGAATATAAGTAGCGATTTGCTAAATAATGTCTTTCGAAGTATTTTGCGTTCAATATGCCTTGTGATAGTTTCAGTCTGTGTGTGTGATCGTTGAGCGTTGAGCGTTGGTGGAAGAGAGAGCTAGGGCTTTGTATCAGGACAGTGACGGGGCCTGTATAGCGTCCAGTGTGGCGGGCACCGATGTAAATATAGGCTGACGCCGGTTCAGTGATCGCCACGCTCAGCCATCTAGGTCATCCGCGTGCCCCCTTTACAGCGCTCCTGCTCGTGTGTGATGGCTATACTGACGGTTGGACCTTCGTCGTACGTTTCAGCGACGCCACTAGACATTCGGCTTACCAAACACAGGTAGTCAAGTCACATCCAGTAGCACTGAATGAGGGGCTAAACAGCAGGCTTAGTCGTAAGTCTTCCAAGGCAAAGTTGCTGTAATTTATTGTCAATAGTGTAGACAGAGAAACGTCCTAGTAAAATATGTGTTCGGATGATCGGCTCCGGAGTCTGCTTGGAAACGCACCGATTCATTCTCAAGCATCACTGCCTTGTGACAACAACGTTGACTTCCTTCTTAATGCACCAATTCAGTCGCAGTCATTACCGCCCTGTGACAACAACAGTGTGAGCATGGAGCGATTTACGGATACTGCAATGGGTGACAAGAATTTTGAATACGGGTCTGTGAATGGAAATTGACGAGCTGCAATGAGAGATCACCGACAGCGCTTTTCCCAACCGACGGGTTCCACAAAACCAAACATTCGGACGTCTGCGTTGCTACGTGAAACGGGCACTTCACGTGCAAGAATGCATGGCACAGGTAGCAATCGAACAGGGCGGACTCCCGAAATGGAAGACATGTTGAAGACACTGTATCTACAAATGTACGACGTATTGCTTTCGTCCTTGACATAAGTTATTTCCTTGTGTGGAAAGTGTTACATGACCAACAGATTCATCCTTTCCACCTTCAGCGCGTGGCAGCACCAGCACCAGAAGATCTTCCCCAATGTTCCTCGCGCTTTTTTTTATTTTTTTACAATAGACTGCCCAGCATGCCTTATTTTTGGCCCAGGTCCTGTACACCGGCGAGGCTTTTGTTTATCCACAGTTTGCATGTTCGGGCACATATGAATCCACCAGGAACTCGACCTCGCGCTCATCAACAGTGATTCGGTGTTAATTTGTAGGCCGGCATTCTGGGTGATCGTTTGATTGGACTATATGTTCTTCCATACCGTCTCAACGAATGGAGATATCACGTCTTCGTCGAACACATGTTGCCAGAACTGCTGGATGATGTACCTCTTAGTGTTAGACAATTGATGTGTTTGCAGCATGATGGGTCGCCAGCCCATTTCAGCTTTGCTGTGAGAAATCACCTTCGCTAATCAATGGAACGAGCCGTGGTGGAGTGGTCCTGTTGCCTGGCCTTCCAGGTCACTGACTTCTTATATCTGGATTTCTTCCTATGGGGGCATATGAAGCAGCTGTGGATGAAACCGCCTGGAAAGCGAAGAAGACCTCGTCGCTGGAATTGCCACCGTTGGAATTTCCATCGCTGCTGGTACCATTGCGGACATGTCAGGAATCTTCGAACGGACCCGACTGTCGCGGTTCAGCGAGGTAGTGCGTGCATACAAGCCGCACATTCTAGCAGATCCTGTGAATGCCATTGGTGTAATTAGCATGTTAAACTACGTAGCATCAGAAACTGCTGTCGGAAACCATATGTACCACAGTTAAATTTATTTGTTTTTAGGTATTAATTTGAACGGTTAGTTTCGGAAAACCCAATATACATATTAGATTAGGAAGCAACATAAAATAAGTGGGGAAAATGTAACTAAAAGAGCTCTGAGACGACAGATTATGTAGGTACCCTCATCCAAAAACGTTTGTAAAAATTCAAAAGTTGACAAAATTTCGAGACTGTTTATAATAACCAACTGACTGAAAAAGCCGCATGTAAAGCTTTATTGCTGTGCTTACTTTAAAGGTGCACAACGTCAGACCGGCCAAGTAGGCAGTGGTCCCGTCCGTGGAAAGGGGTTGTAATGTATTTCCAGATTCCTCGCATCTCGATGGTTCTTCGTAAGTAAGTTTTCGGGTCTACTTTGTATATGTTCAACATCCCCTGATATTCCTATTTAATATGGTTCGCTCACACCTGAGGATTATTATAAATGGCTCAAATGGCTCTGAGCACTATGGGACTTAACTTCTGAGGTCATCAGTCCCCTAGAACTTAGAACTACCTAAACCTAACTAACCTAAGGCCATCACACACACCCATGCCCGAGGCAGGATTCGAACCTGCGACCGTAGCGGTCGCGCGGTTCCACACTGTAGCGTCTAGAACCGCTCGGCCACCCTAGCCGGCTGAGGATTATTATAGGATGAGTCACTCGAGTGTTTTGTAAGTTATCTACGATTGAGCGCCGTGATCATTCTGTTTAATATTCCTACAAATCGTTAAACCTAGGTATTCCAGTTGTGACTCACTGATTGATGTCCAGATTATTAGTATGTAATAACCTCGCCGCATTCATGAGAACGGTTAGTTACATGCGTTGTCATAGGTTGCCAGTAGTAAATATAGATATGGAGATACGAACTCAGCGACAGCCCTGTGTGTACCCGCTACTTGCCGTCGGAGTACCGGCGGGGTCAAATATTTGTCGACAGTGTGCTGGGCGACCAATATTTGGGAGCCGAGACTGAGACGATCAGTGCGTTGGCCTAATTAGCACCATCGCCACGCGGCGGCGGCAAACATCAAACAGCGGTAGACGCGCAGGCTGGCCGCCCTCACGCTCTGTACCTCTGTTTACCGGCACGGGGTCGCGTTTACTTTCCGCTCCCCTGCCTGGCGCCTTACCTCCCAGATATTTCTCCGTCAACACTCTCGTGGGGTAGTCTACGTGGAGGTGTTTGCTTCGTTACTGAACAATCCCAGTATGTCTGCTAGTGTGCTGATTAGAGACGGGCAAACTCGTTCATCCGTGGGAACTAGTTCACTGGTGATCGCTCTTTTTTGGGAACCTTTCATTTTTACTCGTTCACCGTTCATTTGTGCTTTGTATATGGTTCTTATGAAAAATTGAAAATTAGTAGCGTAGGTGGTTGAAGATAGAAGGCGCCAAGAGGGGCACTTGCCTCCCCCCTAGAGTACAGTGTTTTATTCATAACAGAATTGTCACACAATTGTAATTCTAGTGATTCTACAAAACCTCTCGTTTAGCCAACTATAGCGTCATGTGGCTGATCGCAGTGAAATAATATAAGGTGGCCTACGAAATACCGGCCCCGAGTACAGCTCACCGATTACGCACGATTTGTTGACCGCTACGAGCAGAATAGATAAACATGTAATAATTAGGCAGTGAAGAAATAACAAATAAGCTAATGCAAACAGCAACTGCCGGCCGATGTGGCCGAGCGGTTCTAGGCGCTTCAGTCCGGAACTGCGCTGATGCTACGGTCGCAGGTTCGAATCCTGCCTCGGGTATGGATGTGTGTGATGTCCTTAGGTTAGTTGGGTTTAAGTAGTTCTAAGTTCTAGGGTACTAATGACCTCAGATGTTAAGTCCCATAGTGCTTGGAGCCATTTTTTTAAACAACTACTTCGAAACAATTGATGACAATTGACAGGCGACAGTGAGCAGTCTAGTACTCGGGGACGATTTTTCGTGCGCCACTCTGTACCACCGAAATAATGCTGTAGAAGCTATCATATTCTTTTTGCAAAGTGTGACACCAGACACTCGATTATGGAGCGCGGGCTTCCGTAACAATGAACATGCTCTTTTGTCTTGGATCAAAAAAAGACGGAAAGTGGCCACACGTGTGTGCCGTGCCGACTTCCTTTGGATGTGCAGTAACAAAAAAGTCTTGCCTTTTTACAAATATTTTTTCTGCTGTTTATCGAAATTGTGAAGTAAGCTGATATGACGTTTTGTTACCTGATAAGATGTATGTATTACACACGACGTAATTTTTATGTAATTTACGTAATTATAAAATACATTTTAATTACCGGTCATGGACGCTGAATAGAATACGAAAAGAACCAGAAGTTCAGAGTTCAAAAAAGGTTTGAAACATATCTAGAATGGGCGTGAGCAGCGAACGAAACGAACAACTCGATACTGAACTAGCTAGAAGCAGTCGGCAGGAACGAGACCGGCCGACGTGCTGTTGCGAGAACGAGACCGACCGTTTCCTTCCCGAGAACTGTAAGTAGATAGCCGCGACCGAGACCGAGACAGACGTGAACGGGACCGAAGCTGGAACGAGCCCGCCGACGTGACTCTGCGGGAACGAGACCGACCGTTTCCCGTTCCCGGGAACTATAAGTAGAGAGCCGCGACCGAAGTGAACTATGAAGGCCGTTCCATAGAATTCGTTCCTCGCTCGTTCCGTTCGTCTTGATGAACTGTTCTTTTGGACCCGTTAGCTCGCGAACGACCCATCTCTAGTGCTGATGTGCGTAAAGCGAAGTGTTTTGTGCTGTCCTGTCCCTTTTTGCCATATATGTTGTGGTCTTCAGTCCAAAGACTGGTTTGATGCAGCTGTCCCTCTACGATTTTTACACCCCCGCCCCCCCCCCCCCCATCACACACACACACACACACACACACACACACACACACACACACACACACACACACACACCGATACTAAATTGGTGATCTTTTAATGTCTCGGAACGTGTCTATCAACAGATCCCTTCTTTTGGTCACGTTGTGCTAAAAATTTCTTTTCTCCCCAGTTGCCAGCAGTCGTAAGGCCTCGTATAAATTGTTTCTTTGTCAGTGTGTTTGCTGTAATGAAGCCTGAGGAATATCCCGGCTTTCTTCCCTGTATCGTTAGTGACTTACTCTCAAACAGAATTTGATTTTGTTGCGATGTCATTCAACAGTGATTATGAATGTTTGAAATTCAGTTGCTTTAGTACACAGCACCGACTGTACTGAAACCTTTTTGCTAATTTGATTATATTCTGTTGTAATATATGTATCGAGTGTTTCTGAGCAAGTGCTCTTTCGTTAGTAAATTTTTAGTTATGTCTAGGGTTAGCTGTTACTCCAAATGTTGACTGGGAGTTAGATAACTCTATGGTATTCAGTTATTTCCAGTATTTTCCAACATATAAGTAAGCTTTTTGGACTACAATATCGTAACTCTGTTATAGCTAGCAGACAGGGAAACTTATATTTGTGTACAATTCCTTATATTTTATTTATGAAACATCTGTTATTAGTAAAATTATTTGTGTAAGATTAATGTGGATTATTTATCTTACAATGGAATGAGACTGTATTTTCTTTTTCAGGTACGAGTACTGGTATATTTCAAGAAAAGACAAATGACTGTTTTGTGGTGAGTTATGTGTTAACATTATTTGCTACCCTTGTTAGTTTACCGCATGAAAATGATTTCATAATTTGTTGTTTCTCAACTTCTGCAGTGATTAGCGTAACTGTATAGTGGTTGTCCCTATCAACCTCAGAGCTCAATAAATGCTGTTGGAATTCGCAGAGTTTATTTCTGCTACTGAAACTTGTGTCCTGTCGTATCATGTGACGTCGTAACATTTCATTTCTTTCTTACACACTCTAGTGCCTCATGCAGATTTGGTAGGCTGACATTCATCATCGTTAAGTGTTGTGCCCTAACGCAGGTTTTCACATGGTACAAAGTAACTCTCCGTTCTCCCGTGTTCTGCCACTCTATTTAGGTCCGCGTTAACTTCCGCTTCCTTTTATGTCGTCGGCCATCTTATATTTCCTCCTTCCTCTCGATCTCCTTCTCAAACTAGTCCTTCCAAAGCGTCTGTTAGCAAGCACTTCCGTCTCAACGAATGTCTCATCCACTTCTTCTTCCTTTCTCTTATAACTTGACATTCGTAACGATGGAAATGTAACTTGATATGAATACTTTACTCAATTTCCCATATGTCAGCTGATCTTTTTCTGTCAGGTAGAGGTTGCCGGCTGGAGTGGCCGAGCGGTTCTAGGCGCTACAAATGGTTCTGAGCACTATGGGACTTAACATCTGAGGTCATCAGTCACTTACAACTACTTAAACCTAACTAACCTAAGGACATCACACACATCCATGCCCGAGGCAGCATTCGAACCTGCGACCGCTAGGCGCTACAGTCTGGAACCGCGCGACCGATACGGTGGCAGGTTCGAATCCTGCCTCGGGCATGGATGTGTGTGATGTCCTTAGGTTGGTTAGGTTTTAGTGGTTCTAAGTTCTATGGGACTGATGACCTCAGAAGGTAAGTCCCATAGTGCTCAGAGCCATTTGAACCATTTTGTCAGGTAGAGGTATTCTTATTTCGTTCCTTGACTCATGGGTGGAAGAGACGGGAGGAGGAAGAAAAGAATCTCACGAGACTAGTAGAGAAGACAAAATTAACTACACCATTCCGAGAGATCGGACATTTGTGTTACCACTGACTTACCACTATGTACTTGCTGAGTGAATCAAAGAAGATTTACTGCGAAACCTCTCAAAAAGTACAAATGTAAAAATTTCGAATTGTTTTAGTGTTGGATACCAAGATCGGCATTAACAAATTTTGCAACAATGAAGTATAACAATCTCAGAGATTAATCTTTCGCTCTTCACGATATAAAATTAATGTTAGCAAGCACCTCACTAAAGCATGTAAATAATGTTAAGGGTGGTCCCTAACATTTCTATCACCACCCTTAACACATAAATTTATATAAACTGTGGTATGGGAGACATCATTGTTGACTTGCTTAAGTAAGTACATTCACATGACTGACAACAACTGTTGAATCGCATTTGCGTTCACGAACCTATTCGGGATCTTTATCTGAGTCACAGGTATCCACATCATCCTCAGGTTCGTACAAATCGTCTCTGGAAAGCATTTTCCAGGCACGAATGTTCACATGATCACATTCTGACAAAGTTACCATCAGCGACGCTCCACAATTTGAGTAAAGATGACATATTTCGATTTTTTGTGGAACTATCATCTAATATGAATAAAGCATATCACTTCCATGTTTTACATTCAGTATCATCGACAATACCTTAGCATCATTTACATCGAAATTATTTAAACGGTGATTGTACGTAGTTTAAGAGGTTGATACAAAAGAAGAGGAAGTACGTTATTGAAATATGGAAAGGTACTTTCCCGTTCCAGGAGTAGGGCTGCGTTGAGGGAATATCTCTCACTGGTTGCCGGAGCCGGAGCTAGTGGCTGCGAAGATACAAGATTTAACCAGTGAAATGACCCAATAACAAGGAAAGGGAGATAAAAGAGCGGAAGCAAGTCAAAATACTAGTTATTTGCGTTATCTAGCAGGAGGAAGAGAGCGCTGTTGTGTTTGAAGCAGAGTTAAAAATTGAGGTTCAGATCGCTCAAGCCTCTCCGTTTAGCCTTAAATTGGTGTCATTTACACTATGTCCTTTATCCCTCGGTAGCTACCGTCACCTCCGCGAACAGCGTTTGTCGGTGTGCGTATGCCGTTATTTGGGTAGCCTTCCAGGTGTGGCACATCCACCCCGGCGGCAGCCATAGCAGGGGCTCAGCGACGTGTGAAGGGCGACACATTAACATAATCGGGTCGTATCTCTGTGCACAAAGGTGCTGACTGACAGCCGGCAGAGTGGGACTGTAGACACGAGCAGATGGGTATCTGCAGCGGTTCCTTTTAGGGCCCCACAGCCGTCAGCAGCGGGGTCACCCTATGAATCCATCGCCAGCCAGCCGGCTGGGTCACGAACCGGCGCCATGCGGGCGATTAGCATCGAAATGTTCTCTCCGGAGGGGCCAGAGCTCTGTTTACTGTGCCTCTACCTTCCCGAGAACGAGATATTTGAATTTACAGTGGAGATCTAGTCTTCGTTAGAGTAGCATGTACGGACTGCCATTCCTCTTGAGTACGTTCTTTTTCGTCGAAATCTGCTTTTTACTAGATCCGTCAGTTGCAAATGCTTTCTCAAAGTGAACAAAAGCTTACCGCTAGTTTTCGTTCGTGTGAAAGCGCTGCAATGGATCTGTTATACCCGAAAGGGTAAAATACACTCCTGGAAATGGAAAAAAGAACACATTGACACCGGTGTGTCAGACCCACCGTACTTGCTCCGGACACTGCGAGAGGGCTGTACAAGCAATGATCACACGCACGGCACAGCAGACACACCAGGAACCGCGGTGTTGGCCGTCGAATGGCGCTAGCTGCGCAGCATTTGTGCATCGCCGCCGTCAGTGTCAGCCAGTTTGCCGTGGCATACGGAGCTCCATCGCAGTCTTTAACACTGGTAGCATGCCGCGACAGCGTGGACGTGAACCGTATGTGCAGTTGACGGACTTTGAGCGAGGGCGTATAGTGAGCATGCGGGAGGCCGGGTGGACGTACAGCCGAATTGCTCAACACGGGGGGCGTGAGGTCTCCACAGTACATCGATGTTGTCGCCAGTGGTCGGCGGAAGGCGCACGTGCCCGTCGACCTGGGACCGGACCGCAGCGATGCACGGATGCACGCCAAGACCGTAGGATCCTACGCAGTGCCGTAGGGGACCGCGCCGCCACTTCCCAGCAAATTAGGGACACTGTTGCTCCTGGGGTATCGGCGAGGACCATTCGCAACCGTCTCCATGAAGCTGGGCTACGGTCCCGCACACCGTTAGGCCGTCTTCCACTCACGCCCCAACATCGTGCAGCCCGCCTCCAGTGGTGTCGCGACAGGCGTGAATGGAGGGACGAATGGAGACGTGTCGTCTTCAGCGATGAGAGTCGCTTCTGCCTTGGTGCCAATGATGGTCGTATGCGTGTTTGGCGCCGTGCAGGTGAGCGCCACAATCAGGACTGCATACGACCGAGGCACCCAGGGCCAACACCCGGCATCATGGTGTGGGGAGCGATCTCTCCTACACTGGCCGTACACCACTGGTGATCGTCGAGGGGACACTGAATAGTGCACGGTACATCCAAACCGTCATCGAACCCATCGTTCTACCATTCCTAGACCGGCAAGGGAACTTGCTGTTCCAACAGGACAATGCACGTCCGCATGTATCTCGTGCCACCCAACGTGCTCTAGAAGGTGTAAGTCAACTACCCTGGCCAGCAAGATCTCCGGATCTGTCCCCCATTGAGCATGTTTGGGACTGGATGAAGCGTCGTCTCACGCGGTCTGCACGTCCAGCACGAACGCTGGTCCAACTGAGGCGCCAGGTGGAAATGGCATGGCAAGCCGTTCCACAGGACTACATCCAGCATCTCTACGATCGTCTCCATGGGAGAATAGCAGCCTGCATTGCTGCGAAAGGTGGATATACACTGTACTAGTGCCGACATTGTGCATGCTCTGTTGCCAGTGTCTATGTGCCTGTGGTTCTGTCAGTGTGATCATGTGATGTATCTGACCCCAGGAATGTGTCAATAAAGTTTCCCCTTCCTGGGACAATGAATTCACCGTGTTCTTATTTCAATTTCCAGGAGTGTATTTACCGACGAGGACGGACTGAGACAATTTCATAGATGCTTCAATTTAGAAAATTACTTCATTGTTGATGCTCTGTGACACGTCGTTCATGAAGCATTTTCCACAAAATCATTCCCTTGGTTTTCACGATTCATTAAAAGTTTCATGAGTGGCGTTATAAAACAGTCTGTTGAAAAAGCATGTTTACTGCTTGTGACTACTGTCCTATACTATCCGCGCACTTGTTCCAGGGGTGTTGCTACTTCTTCGTGCTATCCTGGAAAGGTCGTTTTTTAGAATGTTCTTCAGTGCTGGTGGCGATTTATCCTTCATATCACCTTTGAAGGAGCCGAATTGGTGTCATTTCAGCTGTGAGTTTAATCTTAAGTTACATGGAGCGGTGTCTGGAGAGCGAGGTAGCTGGAGGAGGACAATTATCCGAGCGTTGGGATAGGTACCTTTTGTAGTTTTCATCACCCGAACTTTTCGAACCATATGTATGCTAATGGCGGTTGACCGTTTAACCTTGATGCGGAAATTCAAGGTTTACAATCCTACTGACGTCGAAAAAACTGTGACCATCATTTTTAACATAAGATCGAGCTGTAATGCTCAGGACGCGTGGAGATAAAAAAAAATGGTTCAAATGGCTCTGAGCACTATGGGACTTAACTTCTATGGTCATCAGTCCCCTAGAACTTAGAACTACTTAAACCTAACTAACCTAAGGACATCACACACATCCATGCCCGAGGCAGGATTCGAACCTGCGACCGTAGCAGTCCCGCGGTTCCGGACTGCGAGTGGAGATCCTTGGCAATCCACCTTGATGGCTAGATTTCCGCCATATCGTAGCTCAAATCCATCACCCGTCTTTTCTGCTGATCCTTTGTAAGAATGTTTCGCCATTGTTAGATTGTTCACGGAGTTCGTAGCAAACGTTCACACTGTGTTCCTTCTGGTCTTCCACCAGCAGGCTTTGCTGCAACTCGACGTGTTTTCATTTGGGGTTAAATATCTCGTTGTACAACCTATTGCGATCGAACCACTTCCACAGGTTCTCTGACAGACGACTATTGGCGGGCAGTATAACAAATGGCTCTGAGCACTATGGGACTTAACATCTGTGGCCATCAGTCCCCTAGAACTTAGAACTACTTAAACCTAACTAGCCTAAGGGCATCACACACATCCATGCCCGAGGCAGGATTCGAACCTGCGACCGTAGCAATCGCGCGGTTCCAGACTGCGCGCCTAGAACCGCTAGACCTCCGCGGCCGGCGCAGTATAACAGATCGTTGGTTTTCTGAATGTGAGTGATGCCAGTTGAAAGCGGAGGCGCTCCTGGTCGATGATCATCTTCAGTTGATTGACGACCAGTTTTGAATCAAATGTCGTAACACTTCTTTCGACCAAGAATAGAACCTTCGCAAGTTTACTTCAAAAGTTGGAAGGTTTCCGAAAATGCTTCCCTGCTTTGACGCAAAATCGTCTGTTTCGTCTTCGAAACGTCGGATTAAACCATCAGGAACATTATACCATCTTTTATTCTAATAACTATGAAAATTTTTTGAATATTATGAATGAAGTATAGAAACAAGCGAATAATTTACGTCAACGAATAACCAAGTTGTGGAAGGTCAAGAACAAGTTACTTTTAGTAATGTGAACATGCACGCCGAAGAAGAAAGAAAAAGAGAATCTTGAAAGAGCAATAACAGTGAACTGGGAACTCAGTGCTAAAGTTCGCTGACAACGTACCCCTTCTCTTTGGATATAAGGAAGACCTAGAGGTCCTGTCGACAGGAATGCATAGCATAGTTAACATGGAATACGGCTTAAGGATAAAGTAGAGAGAAGAATAACCACTTGTTAACACCAAAATTAAAAACGACACAGTGGTAGAAGAAGTGAAAGAAACAAGTGATGACAGCTGAGAGCTCTACCGATATCAGGTACTGCTATGGAACCAAGGAAGACACTGCTGGAAGTGTAAGCCTGAAGCACAGCAATGCACGGAAGTGACGGTTGGATCTTCGAAAACTCAGAGATGAAGAAATTGGAAGCTTTTGAAACGTGCTTCTATGGAACAACGCAAAAATAAGTCGATTAATAAAGTATGAATCGAAAAAGTAATGGAAAGAATAGGTGAAGAAAAGAAAGCTATGGAAGATGGCGCTGAGAGGAAGAAAGTAGAAGCGGAGTAAAATAAATTAATAAGGTGAACTCTCGAATTCCACAGGCTAAGTTTCAGAGATCGTTCAGAGATATTTTCTCAGCATTTTAATATTGCTACACCCGTGATCCCCGGTGGCTCGTTGTAGGATAATTGCATTTCGTTTAATTCTCACCTACGTATATCTTCGTACATGCATTACTGTGAAAATATGTGCACAACAGTAAAAAAAAAACCCTTGATCCTTCACTCATTGCACTTGCTGTTGACAACAGTAATGCACACTTTACTGTTAGCACTCAAGATTGCTTTTAGTATTGCTTGGTTCTGGCTCTGGTTTGTTTTTCCGGCAGTGTCACAGTATTTTTGTATCTGTACTCTGGTGCTTACGAGAATTTTTGTTTTACGCTTTTTATTATGGTGTATTGCAGGAGTTCTCACCTTGTGAAGGTTATTTTATCCGAAATAAAGGTAATAAGGATAACAAACCGAATAAATCATTATTACGTTACTAATCTGAAACGAGGATACTACGGTTATCGCATACCGAAATACTAAGAAATTATCGCCGACAAACTTTCGGAACTTTGTCGGTGAAGTTCGGATTCATCCTCTAGAAGCTGTTCGGTATAGTAGTCACGCAGAGATGAAAAAATTAGCACACGACAGGCGAAGACAAAGGACAGCGTTAAGCATTCGAAAGACTGAAGACATGAAAAAAGAAGTTGTCACGGATATAGTGCTGCAAACCGTAGGACAGTCGAACTCGTCGTTGTCGCGTGGAAATACACGGTGTAATATCTTGAATAGACGTAGGATTTTTATTCTGACTGTGCCCACATCGCCGCAGAGGTGCAGGCTGTGCGACGCGGCGCGGCAGCACGAGCGGTATCGCCGTCCCCTCTTCCTCATTGTGGTCCATTACAAACAGCACACCTCTGTCAGCACCCCTCCCTTCAAGCTCGCGCGCGGAGCCGGGGCCACGCTCAGTGGAGTCGCTTCCAGGGATAGCTACACACATCAAACGTACCTTTAGCTGAACGATAAATAAGCATTATATCATCAGACGATTATAAATGTCAGTTTGTTGACGCTGAGAACTTGGTGGGATTGAATTGCAAGAAATGAAGGAGTTCTTCCCCCGCCACCTGATTAAATCGACCGTATCTGATAATCTTCTGCTCCCAGGGCCATGGAAACACCTGCGCTCTTCTCTTACTGCAGCGAATTCAGTTGCCGAGATAAATATATAAATTGATTAATGAACGGAACAAGGATAGACTACAGAACAGTAACAGACGGGCATTGGTAATTACATTTGATATACTATTACCGAAACAGAAAAGCGAGGTAGTCTCGTTACGTAAAGTCATAATTTGCTAGCCCACAATTCTGTGTTGTGCGGCGATCCGCAGGCTTGATCTGAGTCAAGCCAAATGTTCATGACAAGACACAGAAACACATAAATAATGATCACTTGTCAAGTTCCTAGAGAGATTATTGATTAAATAATCAGAGAAGAACCTTGAGAATTTAGAAGCAAGAACGAAAGTAATGAGCCATAACTAAATCATTGATGCACACGATGGCTCCAATTGTTAATCACTCTGTCCAACATTAGTGGCGTTATGTCGGCAACAGCCTGAGGAATGTTGGCCTCCAAATGTTCCAAAGTTTGTGAGTTGTGTCAGCATAGACCTGGGTTTGATGTAGCCCTGAAGAAAAAAGAATCCGTGCGAGTTAAATCACACGATCGTGGCATCCAATTCACAGATCCACGTCACGAGACAATCCGCTCGCCGAACTTCTTCCTCACTCAGCAAATCAAGCGTAGCATTAGCTGCGAGGTACTTGGTACCATCATGCTGGAACAAAATGTTTTCGATATCTATGGTCTCTAGTTCTGGCCACAGAAAATAACGTAATATGGATCTGTAGAGGCTGCCGTTGATGGTAACGGTTCTTCTCTTACCATCTCGAAAGAAATAGGGTTCATTGAGGCCGCCACGCCATAACTCGCTTCACACAATGAGTTTTTATGAATGTAGTGGCACCTCGTGGAGCACTTGAGGTTTCTCCTCGCACCAGTAAAGCAGTTTTGCTTATTGATGAAGCCACTGAACAAAACCGCTTCATCGGAAAAGATGATCTTCGTACTGAAATCAGGACCAGCTTCCAACTGCAGTACGGCCCAATCAGCGAACTCATGACGCGATCTGTGATCGTTTGGCTTCAGCCTTTGAGCCATACAACTTTGTATGGGTCAGGCCCAAATCTTTTCGCAAGATGCGTGAAGTTGATGCCTAAGATCATCGCAACCGTTGATATGGTCTTGAAACTGACACATTCGGCTCTTCTTCAAAACTGGGCACTACTGCTGCGATATTGTCCTCACTTCGCGCTTTACGTTGTCTTCTTGGCGGCTGACGGCCGTGTAGAGTGAACTCCCACTCAAACTTATCCCAATGCACCGTATAGCCTGAATAGACAAACGGTAATTTCGGCACACAGTACTAGTATTTGCTACATTTGTCACATTGTCCTCATCTGTGTATTGCTGATGAGAATTTTTTTACGATGTTATCACCGGTCCCTCAGCTTGTTTCCTTAAGCAGCCCATAGTTTGGAAAGGCACAGGCGTAGACTACCAGAAATGTGGTGGAGTAATGCAGTACGGCAGTGAGAGTAAAGCTATCGATTGAGCTTCTCACGAGGACCTCTCCAAGCGTCATTCCACTCTTAATGGTCGTGCCACGCCATGCTTCGCAGACAGTCGTTAGCGGTGCTGATTAATCACTGCATTTCCGTGAACGGCTTTTAGCTGCCAGGCCGTCTGTCAGCAGTGATTAACGCCAGGCTGCGTTGTCGGACGAATTCGGCGCTTTCCTCAAAGTCACGACCACCAGCCAGCCAGCCGGCAGGAACTGGAAACACACGCGTGTGCTAATTCATTGTGCTGTACACTGACAAAAGTCATGGAATACCTCCTAATATCGGGTCCGACCTCCTTTGAACAAGTAGGTGGAAGTCCGCCGCAGAAACATTGAGGCATGGTGCGTGTATAGCCACCAATCATTGCGAACGTGTTGCCGCAGCAGGTTTTGTGCACGAACTGTCCTCTCTATTGTGTCCCATAGATGTTCGATGGGATTGAGGTCGGGCGACCTGTGGGGGGGGGGGGGGGCAAATCATTCGCTCGAATTATCCAGAGTGTTATTCATCAAACCAATCGCGAACAATTGTGTCCCAGTGACATGACACTGTTGTTCGGGAACATGAAGTCCATGAAAGGCTGCAAATGGTCTCGAGGTAGCCGAAAATAGCCATTTCCAGTCAAGGATCGGTTCAGTTGTACCAGTGATCCAGTCCATTTCACGCACGCAGAGCCCACACAACTAGAGCCCATTGCTTTGTGGGGTCTGCTCCACACTTGAACCCTACCGTCAGCTGTTACCAGTTGAAATCGAATATCTGATCAGGTCACGATTTTACAGTCGTCTAGCGTCCAACCGATATGGTGACGTGCCCAGGGAGGCGTGCTGTTGGCAAAGGCACACACGTCGGTCGTCTGCTGCCGTAGCCCATTAACGCGAAATTTCACTACACTGTTCCTGACATACGTTCGTCGTACGTCCCACGTGGCCTGCTGGGCAGGAATAATAGTGGCCAGTTTCGGTGGACTTGCCGTGAAGGTACAATTGCATAGTCTTCTCGCTCCATAGACGTGACACCACTGGATTTCTTTCTCCGAGGTTTCATTACAGACAGTGTGTACGTTCGTCCCCTACCAAAAAGTTTAACCGACCTGAAAAATAGAATCAAGGCTGCCGTTGCACAAGTTACACCCGATTTGCTGCAACGAGTGTGGGGAGAAATGTATTACCGGTGGGATGTTTGCAGCGTCATAAATGGTTGTCACATCGAACCAAAATGTCACTTGATAATTTTATGTGAAACTTAAGGTTGTTTATTACAAAATGACACATATACCGATTCTGTAACCTGTCTCAATATATTTCTGTACCATTCCAAAGCTGTTAAGTCCTTTTTCACTCACACTGTATAATTATATTCATAATGCCACAAATATCAGTTATTTTTGGGGACAAGGATGGATCGACTGAGTCAAAACATCAGTCGCCTGTAAAAGCGAGAAACAGTAAATTGCTGTCAGTGATACATATTCCCCGCTCCTGAGGAAGGCGTCTAGAGTACACGTGACAGGGGTTCTCCAAGTTGCGAAAGATTTCCTTCTGTAGCTGGGAGAGACACCGTTGATCGTGCCTCAAGTATACGGGCGTCTTCACGTCATTGGATGTGATTTCATATGCAGACTAGAGAACAGCGTTCAGACTGCCTAGGGACTTGCCCCCTTATTTTAGACAAAAAGAGGAGGATTATGGGCTAATGTCCCGCCGGCGACGAGGTCTTTAGAGACGGAGCACAAGCACGGAATGGTGAAGGAAGTCAGCCGTGATCTTTCAAAAAAACCATTTGGCCTAAGTGCGTTAGTGAAACCACGAAAAACCTTAATCTAAGTGGTCGAACAGGGAACTAAATCCAGGTCCCGCCGAATACGAATCCAGTGCCTTAATAACTACTTGTGGTCGCTTCGTTGGGTACACGAAGACGGTGTTATTCCATGTGGTGTCCGAACTCCTTCCACCGATTGCGAGAAAGGAGTATTTAATGTGCTGTTTTAACGCTTATGCAACGTTTCAACGAGTTTTCTTATCGTAATCACAGAGTCGGAGGACGCAACGCCTGTTAATTTCGCCACGAATGCCTGCCTTTGCACGTTTCTAGGACATTTTACCCTCTCAACACAGCCCTGCTATATGTCGTCGCTGACGATAGCAGGCGCTCAGTGGGCGAAGACATCGCAGTCTGTGAAGTGGCGTTCAAGTCCTTCTTTCGTACGGTTCCTGAACGCAGCCGTCCGAGAAAAGCGCGTGCGCTGTAGGTGAGGGCCGCTGCGTGCTTGCGTCAGCGGCGCCACGCGCCAGCGTAGCTTCCTGTGCCGTACGGCCGCGAGGACACGACTCGGCCCGTGTTGAGGGACACAAGTGCACCGTAACGAGCTTTTACGTTCTTTTTAATAGGTTCAGCTACACTTGGGAGGCTTGAACGGACAGGATTCATAATGCGCTTAACAGCGGTGGCGCGCGCTGCGCCATCAGCGGCCGCAGCGGGGCGCCGGCGAGACAGGGCCTTCCACTTTGCCTACCGCGAGGGCCCCGCTAAAAGCTGCAGATGCTTCCTCTGTCTTGCGCAGGCTTACACGAAAATATCCGGACTGATTCCAAGTCTCCACAAAAAGCTGTTTGTTCTATACACCATGCTGCATAAACTAAATTTTTTAGTAATGCGCAAGACATCCATTAAAATTAGCACCAAGCGCACACAAAAAAGCATTGGATTTTAATCAAGCAGCGCAAGCAGCCCTTTTTTTAAGTGCCTTTAGCTCAGTGGGCGCTTGCAGGTCGGGAAAGAAAATCTGTATTCGCTTCATAAAAATAACATTATGAGAAAGCTAAATTTAAAACTTTTAAAGGATGTCATAAATAGAAATATCAAAATAAAATAATCCAATGATCAAATTAATACTCATAATCTCTTACAATGCTGTTCAGTTCCACTTTCTTCCTTTCTTTATTTTAGTATGCTGCAGCTCCCATTAGATGTCAAAAGCATAGTGAGAAATCCAGAATCGAAAGAGGAATCGTGAGAAGGAGATGTCGTGTCGCAGGATGTGTTCTCAGCAATCCCAGAGGGAATTTTATCATCTCTAAACTGGGAAAAATAAAAAGCAATACGAGTTAATAAAACACACGTGACAATTCCTTAGGTTAGCTAACATGTTACTTTTTACCTCTAGTGCAGATAGGCTGCAACGACGAAAGGCACAATTTAATAGAGCATATTTCAATATTATAGCAAGAGCAGAATAGTAGAATCACCGCGTAAAAAGGGAAATACAACAATTTAACAGTGAATTCATAGAACCAATTGAAGGGTTCCTGTATTTAGGCAGCGAAAGAAATAAATAAAAGGTTCAAAATACCGTGAAGTACCTTGATATAGTAAATTTGAATGTGTGTCCACAAATCGATTGTTAGAAGAGCAAAATAATGCATAAGCACCTCATAAGCAAGAAAGCAATACAAATTAACAATGAATTTATACAACCAGTTGATGAATTTCTGCATTTAGGGCAGCTGAAGAGAAACGTTAGATCAGAAATAAACGGAAGAGTCAGAATAGCGTGAAGTGTCATCTATTTTGACACATGGAGTTTTAACGCGAAAAGCTTTCAGATACCGAGGATTACTCAGCGAACAGTGGAGAGATGTGTGCTGTAAATTTTTGAGAACTGCAGGTATACAAACAAGTGGAGCAGAGAACGGACTAGAGTAGAAAACGTAATTTTATTTCTTTCTTTCTTCAACGCGGGCTCGGCCTTGTTATTACGAATTTAGCAGTGTTAGTTGCAGAGGGTGGCCCTTCTTGCCGTCACCCCGAACCCCCTGGGACATAAGTAGTGTACCCCAGCTGTCTGCGTCGAGCGTAAGCCATGAAATAGTGCGAACGTCTTCAAATGTCTGTGAGTCGTGTATCCGAGGCGGAACGTGGGGACCAACCCGGTATTCACTTAGCGGGATGTGGAAAACCGCCTAAAAACTACATCCAGGCTGGCCGGCATGGCCCTCGTCGTTAATCCGCCGGGCGGATTCGGTCCGGGGCCGGCGCGCCTCTCCGAGTCCGGGAAGCAGCGCAGTAGCGCTCTCGGCTACCCTGGCGGGTTAGTAGAAAACGTAATTACGACTGTAATTAAAAGAAAATGTAAGTGTGGAGACCTGGAGCAAGTTGGATCAAGTAGGTTTCAAGAGATAAGAGAAGACCAAGAAGACGACCTAATGGAAGGTGGCTAGATGACTAATAAACGTGCAGCGGCATCTTGAATGCTTATACCAGACGACTGTAATGCACGGAAAGATCTATAGAAGCTCTTTATCTTAAAGTGGATGTCAGATGTTTGATGATCACATAAACTAGTGAGAAATCGTCAAAACACCAATAAATCGAGATAACATAAGGCAACTGTTGTAACTGAACTGCATTAAAACTACCAAATACTTAACAGCCGTGCTACACTCTTTTTGGGTTACTTGAAGAAACTGTATATATAACCGTAGAGTTGTAATTGGTGCTGACATAAAGCAGCACATGAATTTTCACCAACAGTAATGAGGAGTAGGCAGTAATTCATTATCTGTTAGGTAACTACCCCTGCACGTATGCCAGAAGCGGGATGTCACATTGCTAACGCCTCGTAATTCAGGTTTGCGTAGTGTAGTAATTTTATTGTGAACGGTCGCCTGTTGATGAGCTTAGGCTCGAAACCTAAAAATAAAATGCACATAACATAAAGTAATACTCGATTTGTCTTTGTAAAACGAAATTTTCAATGTTCAATCATGAGCAGTCAGTCACTTAAACGATCTGAACCCAGTGCTGTGAGTCACAAGTTCGTACCTATCGACCTATGTATCACCTACATTTGATTTGCAATTAATTTAAGGCCAGAGAACATAGTGAGATTAGGATTTAACCTTCCGGGGACAACTAGGTAACAATTGAATAAGGAAGGGTTACGAAATCGAACGTGGTCTTGTTGAAAGAACCACGGAAATCTTGATTAAATTTGCCGTTCGGGGATTTGAATTTCGTGGCACTCAGTACAGGAAGAGACCTGGACATCAAGTACCAGGGAAAATTAAGAAAATAAAAGGAGGGGAAGAATCGCCAGATAAGAGAGAAGGAGTACCAGAACAACTAGGGAATTGTAGAGTTTTATTTCATCGTGCCCTCCTTCGGCTACGTGCAGAACATGTTTTGCTTTAGCACTTTAATTATGATTTTCTCCGTGTTTCTCGCACAATTGAGCCAGAGCGTTTTACGTCTAATGCTTTCTATATCGACGCGATTCTGAACACACAGCTTTGTTCTCATATCATCAGCCTGATTTTATAATTTCTATTAACGAATTTTTCGTTATAGAAGTAAACACATGCACATAAACGTTAGTTGAGGGGTGTTCGAGATTCACGAAACATGAGGCACGGCGATAATATATGCTCTAAAAGCTGACCCAGTGAAGGTACCGTAGTCAACGGGCCATGGGTGACACAGTATGGGGTGTCCCTCCGCCGGTAACTCACAGCACATCAGTATGCGATGTGATTGCCCTCCCACAGCACACCAGGAAGCGTAACTGTTCCATACTGTGGGGTAATTCTTTCCATTGCTGCATGAACAACCTTGCCTTGAGCGATCTGACCCTCTGAACGCTTGATTTCCTCATGTTGTACGTGTCGCCCAATCTCCTCGACCATTTTCATCCATCGGATGGAACACAGATTCTTAATCATTACAAAAACGGGTACATACCGTTCTGGGATGTAGATCTTTACAGACAGCAGTCGCCATGTTCCCCGAAGAAACGAATGAAATCGCTGTTCGTATTCCAAAGATTATGCCATACCAGAGGAGAGCACTGCACCTCCATATCGACGATTTTCCATAATTCCGGAAGGTAGTAGGTCGTCCTAGAACCCTGCCAGACGAACCGACGGCGAGAAGCACTTTCCAGATGAACAGCACACTTTCTAGCTGTTCCCGGGGTCACTTACAATGAGCAATACAACACATTCACGAAACCACACGGTGCCTTGTGTGAGGAACGTGCATCTGACAGCTCGCCAAGCATACAGAGCAACCTCTTGAACGGACAACACATGGTCTGAAGATGTGGGATCCAGTGCTGCCACGATGTTTCTACCAAAGACAGATGGTGTGTTGTTTGGGAGTACTGGGCGTGTGTAGTGTCATTTTTGTGTGTTCATCGAGCCACGCTGGTTTTTCCGTTCGACTCGGAACTCTTAGAGCTAAACACACGCGACGCTTTTTCAAAACCACTGTATGATGTCTCAATTAATTGACACGAGTAAAGTTGAATTAGTCTCTTTTGTGCAACTGTTATTATAATGGCCAAATGTGCTTTTACGCACTGATTATGATAAATAACGTGGTGTTAATCTAGTTAAACGTGGTTTAGCTAAACTGCAATTTTTAATGATTGTCTCCCCGTATCCATGTTTACTGTCAACCATATTGCTATCACCATATCCCAGGGCTTCAGTTCTCCGTGGACGCCAGATTCCGCGTGGTTATCGAAGCAGTCTCTTGTCCTGCCCTGTCTGATGCATGGCCTTTGTAACACTGTCAATAGGCCTGCTGTTTAATCCAATTGCCCTAAAACCGCCTTTCAGAAGCGATTTTACCGGGAACAGAGGTGTCCGTACCATTGACAGGGCTCACGCCTGTGGCTTAATTTCCCGCTTGCCGAGCCTTGTAACAAAGAGATTACTACACAATTGTACGGGGCGTCACACCCTTGCTGTTAACACGATCTCTTCGCTATAGCCGTTATTCATCCTCTGGTGCTGATAACAGACGATTCGTGCGTGTGAATAGCGAAGTAATATATTCCTTGTCATTTTAACAGCGGTGTAAAAGCTACGATAGCTATAAATTTGTAGTTCGTATTTCTTTCTACATGAACAGAGCAGATACGAATTGGGAAATCATTCTAACGATGATACGACGTGCAAACGGGGAAGTACATTGACACAAGCGACTTTGACAAAGGGCAGATTGTAATGAGCAACTTGGATACTGCGAAATTGCTCGGCTGTTCGCGTGCTTCTCTCATGAACATTTATGGAAAGTAATTGAAGGATAGTGAAACCACAAGTAGACGACTCGAAGCCTTATCACTGAACGTGGAGGTCGGAGGCTTGCGCGCTCTGTAAAACATGCTGGCAGATCAGACGATAGAGTACAGTGCTGGTTCAGGCACAATCGGAGCACAGCGTTCATTGCACCTGTTGAAAATGGGGCTTCTTGGCAGACGACCTGTAATTTGTAGTGGCTGGAGATGTTGGAGAAGCATATGGGTAGAAGAAGTATGAAATACGTAACTTAACGTTATTAGTGACCAGCCTGAAGCTCGACAAGCCATGTAACCAAATTCCCTTGTGTTTTTAATGTAAGTTGAGGGTTATAAATATGTACAAAGATTGGCCTACCAATATGCTATTCAGGAGGAGCGGATTCGAATCATAGTCACGGCGTCCTATCTTTCCATAGTGGTGCTCATATTTCTTCCGTCACTACAAATAAATTTTGGGATAGTTGCTGTTTTACAGTAACCGCGCCTTTAGCGTTCATTGTATGATGAAAAGTTGGAACCAAACAGACAGTAAGCCGTAGCTTATCAGGTACTTCGGCGGACAATAAGCCGTAGCTTATTAGATACGTCGACATTCAGAACTGATGAAATGAAATGTGCGTACGGCATATTTGGCCGGAGACCCTTTTCGGGGGGCCCAGCCGCATGGTTCAAGTGTTTTCATTTGGCGCCACTTGGGCGACTTGCGTGTCGATGACGACGATGATGATGAGCACACAGCACCTTGTCCCAGGACGGAGAAAATCTCCGATCTCACCAGGAATCGCACCCGGGCACCTCGCGTGGCATTCAGTCACGCTGATCACTCAGCTACGGAGGCGGGCTCAGATTTGATAGTAACGTATTTTGATGAACAGAAATCTCAGTGCGTATTGCTTATTCTTCAGGCCAAATTTTTCATCTGTTGTTGAAATGCTTGTGGCGGCTTCATTTGCACTCTCAGCACAGGTACAAAAGAACGTCAATGTGGAGTTATCAACGATGCTATTGTAGTCCTATTCCTTCCTGAAGGCGCTTCGAAGAAATTTTCGTTACGTTCTGTCGTCTCCATTTCCTGTCCTCGCGGCTTGCAGACTGCCGGCGTGCTCAGATCAAACCGATGATAAACATCGGCGTACCAGGCATTCTCGGAACCGCAGGTGCCCCGTTGTCAACCAACTAGCGACTCCGCAGCTGCTGCTCACAGAACTTCACGGAGTTACGGGGTTAGTGACTGTTTATACACATATGGGATGATTGTACGACCGTTTGCACAATTGGGATTCCATTGTACTTCCTTTTCGCGGCTTAATTCTGATTAACGAACTGAAAAAAGTTAAAATTCACGGTTCACAGATACGAAGCATACTCCCCTTGATCACAGTCTATGATTCAAAGATATTACCGTCAGGAAAATTGCAATGCCATTGAGTAAATTCTATCTGCAGACGTTCATCAGAAGCAGCGATCGCTTGGAAAAAGGCTAGAAATTATTTGAAAATATTGTACTTTTCTCCAGTTCATTAGCTGGTAACAGCGCTTTTAATATTACATTCACCAGCTTTCCCCTTCCCCATCGCCACACCTTCCTGCTAGTTGCTGTTGGTATACGAAATGGGCATGCGGTAGGTGATACGTAATGTTCATCATCACGGGAACTTCCCAGTCTCCTGTACTCACTATGTGCAACAAACTAAACAAGTAAAAGATCAGTTTACCAACAGTAACACCACTACTCTAGTATCGGAAAATATAACTGACAAAATCGCATACAGCTTTTTACGAGATTGTAACCTGTATGAAGCTGTAGCTCGGCGACTGTACTTCCGGAACATCCACAAATGATTAAGTACTGTGGAGGTTTTGTGTTGATATCAATCTGCTCAATCTTGATATGCAGATGTAGTTAAAGGAATGGCGAAGAGTAGAACAAATTCAAATAATTAAATAAATATAAGGCCAACTTGTTTTAAGTGCCTGGCTGAAAATTCAAAGGTCACATGTCCCATCTTCAGCCTTGGGGATAATTTCATGATTTGTTTATTTGAAAAATACTGAGTTCGAACTCGTTCGAAGTCTACATTACACTGTAGGTCCACCTATAATTGGCTGGATCAGTCGGAACAGGTTGAAGGAAGGCAGCTGCATACCACCTGCGATTTGTTTTGAACAGAGTGGTCATAAACGGTCTAAAAGTTTGTAAGGGTGTTGCAGGGTAGGTTGTATTCAGAAATAATTCTTAAGGAAAAAAATATGTACGTTGTGCCGTTTCCGAGTTAATTAGCATTGAAATTAGCCCATCAAAGCGTTGCGAGGCACAGATTCAAGCGCCCCGCCAGAGACGGTGTAGCCAAGCGCGTTTTCCGTTCCGTTTTCTCAAACTGAACAAGAGAGCGATACAAAAATTGGACGTGAAACGCTGGTAAGGAGCCAAAGGCTGAGCAGTCTCGTGGGCTAACACCTAGCCTGACACTAATCGTATCAGGCGGGCCGCTTGAATTCGCGTGCGCAGCGGCTAGTTTGGATAACTTCAATGATAATTAACTCAGGAAACGGCGCAACGTATCGAATTTTTTTCATAACGGTTATTTCTCAGCACAACCTACCCTGCAACACTCACTCACAAGATTTTCCAACTGTTTCTTACCACGCTTTATAAGAGGATAGCCGAAATTGTCATAATCTCTAATGGTTGAAGCACAGGGTGACCCCAACGTTCGTTAACATTTGAAAATTAAATACTTCACGAGATAATGTACACAGTGACACCACGTGCTTGAAATGAGATGAGGTTTTACTGAAACCAAAAAAATGCACAAAATGAGAAACAGATGGCGTTTCATATGATATAAAATCAGTAATTAGCATAGAAACTGACTTTTTAGCTTAGACAATGGATGGTCTTTATAACAAATGCTCATCATGTGGACCGTCATTCATCAACAATACCTGTAGTAGAGAGATGTATCGTGAACTGCACCGTAAAGCATATCGGTAGATATGATCAGAAATTGCCGTCGGATTTTGTGTCTTAGCATCCCTAATGAAGTTGGTTGGTTGGTTGATTTGGGGGAGGGGTACCGTCATCGGTCCCATCGGATTAGGGACGGAAGTCGGCTGTGCCCTTTCGAAGGAAATATCCCGGCATTTGCCGGGAGCGATTTAGGGAAATCAGGATGGCCGGACGTGGGTTTGAACTGTCGTCCTCCCGGATGGTAGTCCAGTGCGCTAACCACTGCGCCACGTCGTTCGCTCTAATGAAGTCTGACGATCGCAGTAGAGTTGCGGCTTTAGGTAACCCCCACAACCAATAATCAACAGATTTTAGGGGTGCGACCAACCATGACGAAAGTGGCTCAGCACGCAATCCCCACCAAACGATGTGTGCAAGAGATCTTTCACATGTGTAGCAGTATGGGGAGTAGCGCCTTCCTTGTTAAAGTCGTACCTTATAGTAGGTGTTTATCAGCCAGACTAGGGATGATGGGATTCTTTAACATATCGGCCTACGTCGCACCCGTCACAATGACAGTTTGAAAAGGAGCAACCTGCATTTCCTCGAAGAAAAAGGGTCCGATCACGATTGATGTGAAAAATCAATACCACTCTGTGACTTTCTCGTCATGTAATGGTGTTTTAAAGATTGTTCTTGGATTGTCGGTAGCCACAGCTCTGCACGTATGGTTGTTCTCATTCTGCGTCTCTGACGTGTTGCTGTCCAGCGCTAGCTGTCGGCCGGTTTTTGCACTCGTTTTTTGTTTCCATAAACCTCTTTTATTTTAGTCGTTTGTGTCAAGTTTTACCTCTCTACCTGCATTATAGTGCGTTTTCAAATGTTTACGGACTTTTTGTCACCCTGTACTTCGAGAAGTACGAAGATTTGTGTTAGGTACTGAAGTTTCAATATTGGCCTGCTGAGGATTAATTAAACGTTATTAACTGAGCGTAAAGGATGGGTGTGTACCCGTATTCTTAACAGTGTGAAGAGCCTGTCGTAACATGAACCTTTTACTTGGTCGTAAGTCTCAGTATGACTCTAGCTGGAAGGCTGGCGTAACCCTTGGAGGGTGCCTCCGTGTGAGCCTGTGTTCGGTGAGTCGTATAGCCTGACAAAGGGGTTGGGCCTAGGGAGCAGGCATCTATTTCGGACTACCTTATTATGAAGAGGGCCCGCGGCGCGGCACCTGTCGGCAGAGATCCGCATACGTCACAGATATTAACAAACCGCCACCACGCGCTGCTAAAGATAGCGCGCTGCTCTGCCAGGTCAGGCTGCCACTTCCTTCTCTGTACCGTCAAAACACGTTACTGATAAATTACCTCTGTTTTGTGAAGCCATCACTAACTACTGTAAGAGCTTTTATACATCTTGGTACGGGTTCAGGGAGAGGTCGACTGCTTGACTGAGCTTTTGTCTGCCATTTGTTATTGTCCCATGATTGCCAGAGGCATTGCTGGACCACGTGCCGTCTCCATACCCCGTTAGTCAATGCCGCATGTGCTGACAGAAACGCTGTCACGGAGACTCCAGACGATCTTTTTATTCATACTGTCTGAATAAAACAACCTAGGTCTTAATATTATTTATTTTTGATCTACAGTTTCAGCCAGTGTAGACCTTCTTTAGATCTACAAATTAACATTAAAAATTAAAGTTAGCTGTATGCCACATCAATAGATACGTTGGTCACCAAGCAAGTAAAATAGACTGTAAATGAATGTACTTGGTTACGTAAAAGCTCATCACAGCAACTGTTACGGTCGTCAGCTGAACTATTAGCGCACTGGTTTCCAACCTGGGGGTAATTACCCCCCGACGGATGAAATGTAATTTTCTGGGGAGAGAAAAAAAAATGAAACTGTATTTCGGTCACAAAACTAAATTATTTTAACAGGTCGTTACTATTCTCACTGTTTTTTAAGACTGTAGTGCTCAGTACTTAAGTTGCCAATAATTACATATTTATTTGAGGACTAGCATAATATATGACACAATGTGAAAGATGTTACAGCTTGTGAAACATATTTATGAACATCATCTTCCTCACGCAGTGTACCCAGTACATACGTACTTTGTACCATGAATCAGTGACTACAAAATTGAGACACCAGATATCACATTCGCTTAAGTATCTCATGAAAGTGCCTTCTCCCAGTTGTACATAGTTCCCGCAGTAGACCAAAAATTCACTCGTTATGCACTTTGCAACAATATACTAACTAATAGCACAACAGTAACTGTGTAATGACTACTACACTACTGTAGGGCCTAAGCAGTGTTATAATAATAATAATAATAATAATAATTATTATTATTATTAGTGCCAGTGGTCAGACACAAAGCATTGGCAAGCCGAATTCTTCCAGTTGCTGCCATTTCAAAAGTACGGAGTCCAACAGTCAAGTGATTTATAAACAGTCGGCCAATTTTCTAAAAAAATTTGGTTAATTTTAAATATGGGTGGGGGTGTGAGTGAAGCATGTGTTGGCAGAGAGGTGAGTGGGGTAGACGAAAAAGTGTCTACCGTCAGTGTGGACAGTTAGCTTTTTTTTTTATGTTCGTCCTTTTGCACTCAGGGGTAACGGACGCAGAAGGTTCCCTGACAGTATCCATCGAAGTAAACAATTAGCAGCACAAGGTGGGGCATTGCCTTCCTATGAAATGATATTGTATATCTTCCTTGCAGCGTCTTTCCATGGAGTTCTTGATAATGCAACTCTCTCGTACTGCTTTATAATCTGTAACAAAAGATGAAGGCAGCTCTTCCGAAACCTCAGTTTAAGCGAATGATACCGCCATCCCTTTTTTCAAAGTCATGTTGAATCAGATCCAGTCCCCAGTCAGATCCAAACCCCGTTCATTTGATATGAACGCTGATGATTTTGTTGCAGCTCGTGATTACTTCAGAAGACGTTTTCAGTGGGATAATTTTATCTGAATCCTGAGCTGTCTATAGGGTACTTTTGTTAACTGTTATGAACGAGTCCATGTTTGCTCGTAGTACTGTCATGGCGTTATACAGGATGCGGCCTATCTCCCCCCCCCCCCCCCCCCACCTTCCCCGCCTCCGTCTCACACACACACACACACACACACACACAAGAAAAACTGACAAACCTTAGGGACAAGCTCCTCACACCAAAACAAGAAAAAATGTCTAGTAAACGTGGGACCTAAAACGCATACCTTAAGAGCTATGAGCACTTGTTCATCTTCGCTAGTGTGCAACACATCTCGTTTACTGAAAAAAATGCTCATAGTCCTTAAGGTATGCATTTTAGACCTCATGTCTACTAGACACTTTTACTCACTCTGTCCACAGCTCGTGGTCGTGCGGTAGCGTTCTCGCTTCGCACGCCCGGGTTCCCGGGTTCGATTCTCGGCGGGGTCAGGGATTTTCTCTGCCTCGTGATGACTGGGTGTTGTGTGATGTCCTTAGGTTAGTTAGGTTTAAGTAGTTCTAAGTTCTAGGGGGACTGATGACCATAAATGTTAAGTCCCATAGTGCTCAGAGCCATTTTTACTCACTCTGGTGCGAGGAACATTTCCCTAAAGTTTTTTTTTACACCTTCGGCTCAATCGTGCTAAGCTTTTTTTCCTCTTCAGCAGCAATAGTGAGACGTATACACTATCGCGCCTGCGAGTTCCGTACGCATGTTCGCCTATCGTCAACTCGATCCTTATGGGGGCTGCGTGTGGATATAGTATTTGCATGCATGTCGAGGAAAGCTACTTTTGACACTCAGAGGGCCATTCTTGGAGACGAGAGGAAGAACATACAGGGTGTCGCACGTCATACAGACGCAGGCCGTGATATCGAATAAAAGGATTTTGGTAAGCTCGTACAGCGACATATATTTTACATTATTCATAAGTCATAGTCTTTCTACTGAAGCAGCTTCTTAACAAACCTGTGGCTCATATTAACGGCATTCTAAAGATCTAGCGAAAAGAAGCCTCACCGCCTTTTGTCTACATCTCTGGATGAAAAAGCTTGATAGTTGCATTGAAAATTCCTGCAAAAAGAACCAGTAAAATTATTAAGAGTAAGTACTAAAGCATTAGTCGGAGCTTCGTTATTTGGTATTTAGATAGTATTGGATGTGAAACAGCGATGTGCTAGTTGTTTCTGTATCTCAGCAGATAAAGGAGTTATACTTAAGTGTGTAACGAATCAACTGTCGAATACGTTTTTCAATATTATTATCTTTTGTGCCGTATTTGAAATAGCTTATGTATCGCGTTATGGCCGTGACGATAACACGTGGGCAAATGTACAAACGTACAGACGACGACGAGGGTGGCGGAGCTCTCTCGGCTGACCTTAGCGTGGGCGGCGGGCACTCACCTGCGGGGCGACCTCTGTCCTGCCGGCGGCTTTCTATCGATTGCCAGCAGCGCCCACGCCGCCCACCTGTCTGACTCACCCGGGGCGGCAGCCGCCGCCGCCGCCGTCTCCCGGCCGACCTCTTTCAGGGCCGCATAGTGGCGCACGCCTGCCACACGCCCGCCTACCGCCGCGATCTCGACAGCGTTGACGGCTGGCTATCTGCGACGCCTTTGTCCAGACAGAGCGCAATCTCTCTTCCTGTCAAATGTCATTGTCAACAAGTGACATGTACCACGTTTCGGGATTTATTTCCGCACACCATGTGCTTTGGTCGCTGCAAAAGAGTCATTGTAAACTGTTAACTCTCAGACGTACTTGACATGAATTGACTGGCAGGCTCCATGTTGTGCATACGAGAGTTAATGAAGCATCCGGACTGTTACCTTAGAGCGAACTAAAGTGAAGTAAGCTAATGTGTCGTACGACAGATGCATGCAACCAGCGACTGGTTCCCATCCTGCTGTGACTTGCGCAGCGGAGTCGTACGACCCGTCTGTTGCGTGCGATGGAAACTGAAACGGTTGTACGCTTAATTTATGAACGGTGGTCGTTGTGAGACCAAAGTCATGGACACTGACTGTCAAAGAACTTTGTAGGTGTAGGTTTCCCGAGAAATGAACTTAACCGGTTTTACCTGGCAAAGGGACGGAGGGGGAGATTAATGTTTAATATATCGTCGACAGCTACGTCATTAGAGAGGAAGCACAAGGTCGTATAAGGGAATGGTGGGTAAGGAAATCGGCCATGCCCTTTGAAAAGAACCATTCCGGAATTTGCCGTAAGCGATTTAGAGAAATAGCGGAAAACCTAAATCAGGATGGCCGGACCCGGATTTGAACCGTCGTCTTCCCCAATGCCAGTCCAGCGAGACAACCGCTGCGCTATCTCGCTCGGTCTTTACAAAGCGAATCTGTAACAGCATTACTTTCAAAGTGATCCTGCCGATATTTCAGAACTGTTTAAGTGTTGTTTGACGACCACCTACTTCAAGTGGAATGAACAGTTTTATGAGCAAACGGAGGGCGTGGCTATGGGAAGCCCCCTAAGTCCCGTAATTGCAAACTTCTTTATGGAGAAATTCGAAGAACAGGCCTTAGGTACTGCCAGCAAAAAACCAAATCTATGGTTCCAATACGTGGATGACACGTTTGTGCTGTGGAGACATGGTAGGGAGGAACTAAGCAGGTTCCACGAACATCTGAACAGTATAAACTCGAGAATTCATTTTACAATGGAGGAGGAGGTAGATGGCAAGTTACATTTCCTCGATGGGCTTGTTTTTAGAAACGAAAATGGTAGTTTGGGCCACTCAGTATACCGCAAACCCACGCACACGGACCGTTATTTGCATCGGGATTCGAACCACCACCCACAAAAGAAGCGGGCTGTTGTCAAGACGTTAGCGGACAGAGCTAGAAATATTTGTGAACCTGAGTTGCTCGACGCTGAGATGGAACATCTCTACAATGCACTAATGCACAATGCGCCGAAATAAAACGTGCGTTGAGGCAGCCACGCAGAAATCATATTGACGTACAGGCTACTGCAAAATCTAAGGTTTTCCTGCCGTTTGTTAAAAATGTAACGGAAAGAATAGGGAGGATTTTGACGAAGCGGAATATTACAGTAATTTACAAGCCCACCAGGAAGACACAGGAATACCTTAAGCCTGCCAAGGACTCTTGCAAACCACTGGAAAAAGTTGGAGTGTATAGGATCCCATGCAGCTGTGGTGATGTTTATGTGGGTACCACTAAAAGAACTGTTTCTAAACGTTTGGAAGACCATAAGGGAAATTGCAGAAGAGGAACAACGGAACGATCAGCTGTTGCGGAGCATGCTTTCCAGCCAGGGAACCACAATATTCGTTTCGAGGAGACGCAAGTACTAGCGGCCACAAGCGGATATTACGAAAGGCTCTACAGAGAGGCAATCGAAATCGCTAAACACCCAAATAATTTCAACCGAAAGGAGGAGGGTGTGAAATTAAACGGCATATGGATGCCGGTGTTAAAGAAGATGTGTACCACCCGCCCACTACTGGGTGATGGCAACGGCGATCGACGGCGACGGACAGCGGCCAATTGCACTGACGTTTTCAAAACACGTGACGTCACGCCGCGGCGTGGGAGCGCGCGGACACGGAATTTAGCGGCAGTCAGTAGCGAGCCAGTGGGTGTGTTGGACCTTCTATTGAGCTACGGACCCCCTTGAAGATGTCTCCCGCAGTCGGAGACGAAACGTTGGGAATCGACACAGAATTCATCAACCGACCACGGCATAACAGCCCGGATAATTATAATAGACATGATATTTCCGGCCGTGAAAGTCTACATTTTAGTATCACATTTAGGCCCGCATCTCGTGGTCGTGCGGTAGCGTTCTCGCTTCCCACGCCCGGGTTCCCGGGTTCGATTCCCGGCGGGGTCAGGGATTTTCTCTGCCTCGTGATGGCTGGGTGTTGTGTGATGTCCTTAGGTTAGTTAGGTTTAAGTAGTTCTAAGTTCTAGGGGACTGATGACCTGGGATTTAAAACCGTAGGATGCCCCGATGGTCCTAGCGAAGAGAATTCATTACTCACAAATTTCGTTTTCCACGAAACTGATCGGCACTACTTGTTTCCAAGGCTGCGTGAGGTACCTTTACATTAAATTTTGTTTAGATGATAGCTTTTACTGTTGTCGTACGCCATATTCTGTCTTGCAGCAGTTGTTGTGCGTAAGATGAAATCTTTATAGCTCACTTGCCGCACACAGGTGCACGGAACAGTTGCGTAAGTACACGAAACATATTCGCAGTTGCGAATACGAGCAATTATCAGCTGTACAAAGGAATGACGACATGAAACTACGTACTGGACTGTGACTCGAACCCGGATTTCACGCTTGAAGCGAGCGATCGCGGTTGGATATCTGTGCGCGACTCACGACCAGACACAGACTTCCATATGTCGTTATCCTCACAACCTGTACTCGTGCACACATTATGGAATTCCCGTACAGGGGAGGATGTTTTAATTGAAAGTCGCTGCCTAGTATCGACGGATAAATACGGTATTGCAGTGTTGTTTAAGAAGAACGATTCTCTGTTCCTTGGACGATTCTCTGTTCCTTGGGACATAAATACATTTATATCTGTAATGAGGTGCCGCGCGGTCTAAGGCGCCTTGTCACGGTCCGTGCGGCTCCCCTCGTCGGAGGTTCGGGTTCTCCCTCGGACACGGGTGTGTGTTGTCCACAGCGTAAGTTAGTTTAAGTTACGTAGTGTGTAGGCTTAGGGATCGATGACCTCAGCACACTGACCTTACCACAAATTTCCAAAAAATTGTAATGAGGTGACGAGTAAAATCTGTGCCGGACGCGGACTGGAGTCTGAATTTCTCGGTTGTTCGTATTCACAACTGCGAATGCATTTGATATACCGGATGATAAAAAAAATCAGTATAAATTTGAAAACTTTATAAACCACGGAATAATGTAGATAGAGAGGTAAAAATTGACACACATGCTTGGAATGACATGGGGTTTTATTAGGGAAAAAAAACAAATTATTGCTAGACACGTGAAAGATCTCTTGCGCGTGTCGTTTGGTGATGATCGTGTGCTCAGCCGCCACTTTCGTCATGCTTGGCCTCCCAGGTCTCCAGATCTCAGTCCGTGCAATTATTGGCTTTGGGGTTACCTGAACTCGCAAGTGTATCGTGATCGACCGACATCTCTAGGGATGCTGAAAGACAACATCCGACGCCAGTGCCTCACCATAACTCCGGACATGCATTACAGTGCTGTTCACAACATTATTCAAATGGCTCAAATGGCTCTGAGCACTATGGGACTCAACATATTAGGTCATAAGTCCCCTAGAACTCAGAACTACTTAAACCTAACTAACCTAAGGACATCACACACACCCATGCCCGAGGCAGGATTCGAACCTGCGACCGTAGCAGTCCCGCGGTTCCGGACTGCAGCGCCAGAACCGCTAGACCACCGCGGCCGGCACACAACATTATTCCTCGACTACAGCTATTGTTGAGGAATGATGGTAGATATATTGAGCATTTCCTGTAAAGAACATCATCTTTGCTTTGTCTTACTTTGTTATGCTAATTATTGCTATTCTGATCAGATGAAGCCCCATCTGTAGAACATTTTTTGAACTTTTGTATTTTTTTGGTTCTAATAAAACCCCATGTCATACCAAGCATGTGTGTCAATTTGTACCTCTCTATCTATGTTATTCCGTGATTTATTCAGTTTTCAAATTTATACTGACTTTTTGATCATCCGGTATTTCATAACAGCTGTAGTCGCTGCAGCACCCTTTCCTGCATCACTCTGTTAACAAATCAGCACTGCAGTATTGTAACTACATAAGTCTTAAAAGAGAACGTAAACATGTAGGAGTAGCATAAACAACGATCAGGGTATTAAGGCACTGTCGTAACGCGTCTTCTGTCTAGTTCGATGCGGCCTGTCACAACCTCCTCTCCTTCCTGTGCCAACGTCCTTATCCCATAACAGCCCTTGCATTTATGTCAGCACCTTGGCAGCAATGGATTAAATGGACAAAAGCATCAACAAGCCATCGTAGCTGCAATGGGGGCTAACTGGGAACAAATTTTGACGTACTAATGTATGTGAAATCTTATGGGACTTAACTGCTAAGGTCATCAGTCCCTAAGCTTACACACTATTTAACCTAAATTATCCTCGTTCTCGCTTCCCACGCCCGGGTTCCCGGGTTCGATTCCCGGCGGGGTCAGGGATTTTCTCTGCCTCGTGATGGCTGGGTGTTGTGTGCTGTCCTTAGGTTAGTTAAGTGTAAGTAGTTCTAAGTTCTAGGGGACTGATGACCATAGCTGTTAAGTCCCATAGTGCTCAGAGCCTAAATTATCCTAAGGACAAACACACACACCCATGCCCGAGGGAGGACTCGAACCTCTGCCGGTATCAGCCGCACAGTCCATGACTGCAGCGCCTTAGACCGCTTGGCTAATGCTGCGCGGCTTTGACGTACTCTTGGACACGTGACGAACTAGTGTCAGTTATGGAAGTAGATTAAGGGTTAACAGCCTTTCGAAGACGAGGTCGTTGTGAAAGGAGCTCAGGCTTGAATGGACGAAAATACGGAAGAAAAACCTACCACGACATTTCAAAGAAAGCTTCTCAGCCGGAAAAGCTGAATCTGGATGAGCATTCCTGCCGATCGAGAGTCCAGTGTCTTACCACTACCCCTCATCGCTCGGTGACGAGTGTCAGCTGCTGGCCTTGGGCAGCAGGGGTGTGAGTGATCTCTCTGCTACGCCGTGGACGACAGAGAGGGACGCCGTGGACGACAGAGAGGGGAGGGGGCTGCCCCAGAGACCGAGTGCTGCGCAGGCCGGCATGAATTATTCAGCTCCCTCCCACCTCCTTATAATTAAAGCCGCCCAGCCCGCACCATGGTTCCCGCTCGCTCCCCCTACCCCCCCCCCCCCCCCCCCAGCTCAAGCGGACAGCAACTGTTTGCGGTTCAGCGCTACCACCAGCTCCGGATGGTCGGGCTGCCAACCGCACCTCGTTCCTCTCGTTCCATTCGCGGCGTGCATTGAAAATTATCTTGGCTTTAATAAATTTCTTATTTGCGTATTTTGTGATACAAAACATCAGTTGAACAAAAAAAATCTTTAAAAAATCAGGAAAGGGAAACAAAATATATGTAGCCCTGCATAACAGTGAAGAGAAATGACACTTAAAGACTTCGAACTTGTTTGTTGCATTAGAAATAACATTAAACAGTAATAGATTGCTGTAAGATGAGCATAAAGGGTGAGAGAAACTAGCAGCATATCATTAACGTCACATATAAATTAATACATAATTTTTCACAAACGTTCAAAATTCACACAGGTTCTCCTCTCCATAGCCTTTGCACATCACTGAACGAAATTCATTTCTTCTAACATGTGATAAAAAGCACTCCCAGGCTTCCAGTGGACTGCATCAGTCTCCCAGTCTGCTTGCAGGGCCTTTCAGTGTAGACTTTCATGATCAAGTTGTAATTTGGTGTTCTCGCATTCACTTGAGAGGCAATAGTCAATAGCGGCCCACTAATATCTATTTCTTCCATAGAAACTAGATGCCTCGTCTCTGTATTCATTTCTCTGTTCATTATATGATTCACTAGAGTCACTACTTCAGTCTGAAGCACTTTTCGTGTTCGCTATTGTAGCGAGGGACATTTTCATCTCCGAAATCATTTGCATCGCTACTTCCATCTTCTTCTAGCGGTTTCCTCACACAGTCTGGAAAATTTGGATCAGGCAATTACGGCAAGTAGAAAAAAGCGACACAGGGTGGGGAGGGGGGGGGGATGAGAGAGACAGAGATAGGGTGATATATACGTGCGTATGATAAACCCCTTGCCTTAAAAATACTTCTCTCCTTCATACCTCCTCTGTGTTACCACAGATGGCATGTCACTGATATCATTTGTACTAAGATTGCAGTACACGTGAGGTGCCTATTTACTTCCACAATCCTGAATGGAACGCATAAGTTCTAATAAATGTTCACCAACCGGCAGCCTTCTTTAGTTGTTGTCCCCGGCGCAGAAAACAGCACGTACGTCGTGAATCCGTTATTTTGATGCCGTAAGAAACTCGTAGTGAGGAACTGATATTTTAGAAATAATTAAATTTCCTATCAGTCTGTTTATACGGGATGCCTCTCGCTTTTTTTTTTTTTTAGCAGAACACGAGAAACTGCACAATTACATTCCACTTTAGAGTCACAAATAATATCTATTCTTCAAGAAATTAATGAACTGCGTATCTCCGTAATTACAGCACAATATTTACAAATTAAACATTGCAAATTAAGTCTTAACTGATACCGCGGCAGACAACATGTCTGTCCTCCGTAATGCGTACCAGCTATGAACTTACAGCCGAACCACTTCGCCCCACAAGTCCATTTGAGTGTGAAGTATGATTCGTTATTTTCGGGCCATCCGAGTTAGGCGCGATCAGAAGTTCACCGAGATGCTTCGTCTGCCTTTTCGTTTAGCAGTTCTTTGTTATTCTACTGATTATTGATACTTGTGAAATAATCGAATGATAGCACGTTATTGACAGATGCTTTAATGTGTAATGCGGGTAAATACGATGTTTAGTTTGTCTAATAACAGAAGATTATCATTTTGGCGCCAACTTCCAAATGCATCAGCCAGTCGCGGAGAAGCACCACAATTTACGCACTCTTTCTTACGATACCCATGCCGAACAAACCATCTGTCAAGGCCAATGCCGAATGGCTTTGCACATTAATAATACGAATTACTGGTCATCTGTCCTCCCCTTTTTTTTAGTACCCTGACGCCATATATATGAAATCACAGAACTCTAAAACGGTTGGTACATTGTGTAATTAATTTACTGCAGCCATCTTACGACTACTGTTTTCTCAGAAACCCAAAATATCAAAAAAACAATAAATGATTTAAACATGTTGTCAATTTAGTTGTTGGGTACATGTTAACAGCATGTATTACCAAGCAGTCACCGTACCCACAAGAAGTCATTTAGTGATAAAATGGTTGTACTATTTCCCCAGGAGATTATTGAAGAATAACAGCAACGAGGAGCTCTACAGGCAAACCGGCAAAGTCACGCTTACAGTGCGGAAACGGCGGACGAACAGGCCAAAACCGACTGAATAAAATGGTCTTCAGTTACATCAATGTCCACCCGTAAGTGGGTAGAAGAGGCCAAAATATATGCACAAGAAACTGATATTACGACAGAGATGATCCAAAACAGAGAAAAATTCAGAAGCAAAGTGAACAACATAAAATCATTTAAGGAGAAACCACCCAAAAGGAGGGCAATACATTTCATTTCCGAGGAGGAAAGAAATGAAAAAAATGAAAGAATGAAGAGGTTGTGGGACGAGAGGAAAAGAAAGGCGAAGAAACCGTTAAGTTCTGCGGAGTCCATAGTTGGCCAAATTCAGAAAAAAAGACGCTGCAATTTATGAAGTTATTTAACTCAAGTTTTATTCATGGTAAAATTAACATAACTCTTTTTGACTGTCAAAACTCCAAATTTGCGTGCCTTCACGTGTGTCAGTTGTTAAATCACTTGGTTCCACCTGTAACATTTAGAATACCACACTTCTTAGATAATTTGACATCTGTGACAATCTACATTGTACGCGTGCTTAGTATACGGGTATTCCGTTTCGTGAAACTGAAGCATCGACGATGTACTTCTTTGAAATCAGTAATCCTTTTTCCATACGAATTCGTTTTCCCTCACTTTGAAAGATCCATGTGTTCCAGTTGCCTTTCGCTTTTCAACCCATATTTTTATTCACTCTGTAGACCGGACCATTTTGCTAAATTGCCTCTCATGGTTTTCAGCAGGGTATCTTCTTCCCACAGTCAGCCTCTCAGTTGGAGGAAGGGGAAAGTTACCTTCAGCAGCACGATATCCGTTCATTTTTTTTAGCACGGGATCACTTTTAAGTTGTATTTAGCACTGTACGAAAATATTTTCTGAACCAATTTCGGGTTAACGTGACCTAATATATCAGTAATAATTGTGAAATAATGAACGCATGAAACAAGCTCAAAATAAAAGAAAACATCTACTACTACTGCAAGACACACCCGCAGCTTTTAGACTCCAGATGCTTCCAAAAATAGTGCTTTTTATACACTGGAACATAGTTCATTTTCATATTCCTTCACGCCCCTGTATCCGAAAGAGACGAAACGTAAAATGGTTAATTATGTTGGTACATTTGGGGCGCTGTACACTACTTTTGGACAACGAAAAGATGTCGCTGATAGTAATTTAATGCCTGTGGTTGTTGACTAGACGCTGTGCGATTGGCATGCTCCGTAGCTCCAGTCACGTAATCCTTAAGCGCCCCGTGATCGATTCAGGAGACGAGCAGATGCTGTAGCCGCGGCACGCTGCATTAATATTCATGGAGTCCTGATGCCTAGATTGGAACGGTGCCCCTATAAATAAGACGAGCCGAGGCCTTTCGATTCCGCAAGAGACACAGCAAACCGAGCGCGGAAATGGAACGGCGAAATTGCTGAACTCGGAAAGAGCATTGTCGTGTCGACGCGGCTACGTGCAGCGTTCACCTTATCCTTAGTGAAGGAAACGTACGATAAGAAATTCTCATCCTTAGTGAAGGATACTAATAAGGAAAAGTACGGTAAGAAATTATCACCCCTTGGTAAGGTGAACGCCGCACGTAGTCGCGTCGACACGACTATGCTCTTTCCCAGTTTAGCAGTTCCGCCGTTCCATTTCCGCGCTCGGTTTGCTGTCTGTAGGCACCTCGCGTGTCATTTAACTCATCTTTTGCCTCTCATACTTGTTTCATTTCTATAGCAATATCATGTGCGACGCAATATGCAGCAGCACAATTTCAAACGAAAAACGTATTTTGGAGAAGAGTACCAAGTAGGGGAGAGTGGGGGAAATACGCGCACCTAAGGAAAAATCGATGTGAACCATTCGTTACGTCATTAAAACCTACGAAAATAAGTTCATACCATACAATGGACATTTCTCCCCATATTCCAATCGTCTGTAAATAGTTATAAACAGTACCTTAATTTTGAACATTGAAATTAAAAAAAGTGCAAATGCGTGGTATTCCCCACCCCTGAGGGTAATGACACGCAAAGTACTGGGTAATAACACGTAAAACAAACAAACCATAAAAATGAACAATAATTGCTATTTTTATTTGCTTATTAGTTACTACAAATAGTAAACAGTATATTTAAGTACGAAATAGTGTAATTCTACAAACATCTCTTATAATTTTCGTTCTTTACATTTTTATTGGTGTGAAAAGAGTTCATTTTCTCGTACAGCAAAGATCGCACTTGTAACCTTTTGGAGTGTTCCAGCCACTACATTGTTCATGACTCCATCTGCTACAAGAAATACATCGGTACCTCAGTTCTCCATCTTTCCCAAACTCTCCACAAACTAAACAGACAGCTTCTGAAATCGCCAATGGATCAATATCATCCATTTCATCGTCATCACAAATGTTCTGCAAGTCCATCCTCGCTGCTACTTTCGCTTTCTTGGTGGTGTTTCTTCTTACGTAATGTCTGTTTCTTCTTTGAGACTTTTTAAGTTGCAGATTTCTGCACTTATCTGCTTTATCCTTAAGATTTCTTTTCTTGTTTCCTTCAGCTTTCTTTTTCATGGCTTCTTTTTGTTTCTTTATTGATAACTCCGTTAGCAGTTTATTCTTCTCTGGAGTTGCTGTAAGGATCACTGACTTTCCCTTGGCTTGTTTCGTCTTAGGAAGAACTTGTTTTTGTTTTGGAACAGGAGATATGTCAAATACACTAACGTGCTTGACACATGCACTTTTAGTTGATGTTGTTGTGACCTCTTCTAGGCCTATTAGAAGTGGAACATCTTCTGCTGAAGATTCAGGAATCTGTTCTTGACTCCTTTTGGGGATATGTGGCTCGTTTGTAGATGCAACCACTTCATTTCCAGTTGTTGCATTCGGAACCTCTTCATCTTCAAGGACAACATCTCTGAAGATCTCACATTATTGTAAGTCGTCACGCTGAAATTTGTTTGGATTGAAAGGGCAAATCCCACATGCCTTAAACCCTGACTGCCCTTTGTCCATGGTAGCGACCTTATTATATGCCTTATTAAAAAGTTCTGCTAACTCATATGGTGTAATTTTTTGATACACCTGTGACTTCATATACATGTCACATTCACGATTGAAGGCTGATTTCAAAGAGGAAAAGAATGTAACATCTAATGGTTGAAGCTTGTGAGAAGTGTGTGGAGGTATGGTTACCATGACAATAGAATGTTTTTTACAAAATTCAAAAATATCAAGTCAAATATGGCTGCTGTGATTATCTAAAATAAGCGGCACAGGGTCATCAATAGTTGATTTTACATTGTTCTGAAAATGTTGGACCCATTCGAAAAATAATGACTCATTGGACCAGCCATTGACGGAACAACCATATATTGCTCCAACTGGTCCATCTTTACTTAAGAGATTTGGCATCCTCTTCCTGGGGTAGATAAACGTAGGAGGGATGTAGGTACCAGCAGCACTGAAACAACATATCACAGTCACGTTTTTCCCCCTTTCCCAAGACGTGGCCCCACCTATTTGTTTAACACCTTTAGGAGCCAAAATTCTGTCGGGCTTTTGTACAGTATTTATGCCCGTTTCATCGTCGTTGAACACTCGCCCCTCTTTAAATTTATATTTTTCAAAGACATGTTCTAAATTTTTAAAATATGCATTAACCTCTTCTTCATTAAATGCCTGTATTCTGTTAATGCTAGTTGCTTCAGGTTTTCTCATGCTAATACTTGGGTTTCTTTTTAAAAATAGAGCTAGCCAATCCTTTCCAGCTAACCTAGATGATTTATCAAAATTGTTTGCAATGTTGTTAGCCTTTGCATACTCAAATGCAATCTTTCGCAGCTGGATGCATGTAATGCCATAGAACAGCTTGGCCATTGTAATAACATGATCCCTAATCTCAATTTCCTGTTCTGTCGAAAATGTTGGGTTTCTTCCAAGTTTTGGACCCTCGGTATTTTTAACCTTCATTCTCGTTCGCAGTGTAGCTTCATGAATCCCGAAAGCTCTTGATACTTCTCTTATTTTTCTTCCAGATTTGATGGCATCAAGAGCCTTACAAAGTTCCTCTTGCGTCCATTTTGCTGTCTGGGTTTTTCTTTTATAATATCTGCCCATCTTAAATTAAAAAAAAAATCTTGTTAGTATTGAAAATATAACCTGCAAGGGGGAATACCACGCACTTCAACAGCTGCGTGGCATTACCCCACCGTAAGTTCGATGACTAACCTAAGCATAACTCGGTACCTAATTCAAATAGCGGGACAAATCTACGATTAAATTAAAGGTTTCATCTAGGGTTAGTAGTTGATACGCAAGAATTACATTAAAGCAACTTATAGTAGCACCTATCTTGCAAAATACAGCTGACCAAAATTACATGAGACACGCCGAAAATAAACAATACTTCACTGCTCCAACAATGCCACTGGAAAATGGCTGGCGTAAGCTGCATAGTTGTTACTCCTGCCGGCAGGGTGTAGCACCAACTGGGAGCAGCTTCCGCCATTCAAGTGCATAAATCAGCCTGCGTGGGATTACCCACATGCGTGTAATTCCCCCACCTTCCCCTACGTCTTAAAAACGAACATTTGTGGAGCTCTCAATTTTGTTACCAGTTACACATTAACACTACGCGTTTGTTTTTAAAAGTCATTGCAGAGCGGATATTATCGTTCATCAAACATTTCCTTAATTAACTTTAATGAGTAGCTCTGAATTGGTGTGGGGAATTCCTTCAAGGGGTGGTGGTTTGTGACGCAAGTAGGATTGTAGTAGAATTCCTCAATTAAAAATTGAATGTGTGTTCTATTTTTTGGCTGCGATATGAAACCAGTCTTTAGCTACTAACACTGCGTTTATTGAATGAAGGTCGAAATGCCTTCCGAATAGAACCATATCAGTATCCTAATTCTAACATTCCCGAACAACAAGCTAGCGTAAATACTGTATTGATTGTCAGAGCTTCCCAAAATGTAATGGAATTGCACACAAAAGAACTTAAGTATATTCCTATGGATTTACTACATCACGAACGCTTGTCCACTTTTGCTTAATTTATACTAAAAATTGTTATTATCTCTTCTCTAATTACAGCAAACCATTTTATTCTACGTGGCCAAACACACTAATTAGTCTAACCTCTGACGTCTTCCGTGGGGGGCTCTGTTCCATATGTTACACACCGTCTCAATTTTTGCTGTTCCAAGTCTATTTTTGCGCGGATTCGTGCTTTATTTTGAAACTTCCATGAATTAATCTGATAACGTAGTTGATAAACTCATTTGCCGAAGATGATATTTGAAGGACGAAGAATAAGTTGGTCATCCAACATTCGGTCTCCATGCCTGCCTTAGGACCAGCCATAATCGTTCTTACGTATTTTCAGGCTGGTTGCGTGAACGACGTATATTATGGAGCAGTAGAATTGTTGCACTGTCTTCCTCGAATACTATATTTCTACATTCAGTAGAACTGTTCTAGTGTGTGTGTGTCTGTGTGTGTGATATCTTATGGGACTTAACTGCTAAGGTCATCAGTCCCTAAGCTTACACACTACTTAACCTAAATTATCCTAAGGACAAACAAGCACAACCATGCCCGAGGGAGGACTCGAACCTCCGCCGGGACCAGCCGCACAGTCCACGACTGCAGCGCCTCAGACCGCTCGGCTAGCTAATCCCACTGTTCTAGTGTTCCGGTCTTTATCAAGTCTGCCTGATGAAATACGCCGAAGGAATTCCCAGCCGCATTGCTACGATCGTAGCAGTTCGGTGTACGAAGGTGTAACACAGACGCTTAGTTAGCTCAAATGGCTATGTTTAGAGGACAATCAGGGTTATTCTCGCATAATTTTGTGAGAATAACTTTGGTTTTCCTCTAACCATTACCATTTAAGTTACTTAAGCGTTTGTGTTACACCTTCGTACACCGAACTGCTACGATCGTAGCAATGCGGCCGGGAATTTCTTCGATGTATTTTATCGGGCAGATTTGATAAAGACCGGAACAATAGAGCAGTTCTTTAGAATAGGGCTCTCTATTCTTGTATGCGTTCCTTAACGGTTGCCCAGCATTACTCCAAAACCATCACATGCATATAAGGTCTCCATTCCTACCGTTGGTTTCGCGTACACCGAAAAAAATATCGCTTCGTGTTATAACTCGTAGGCATGAAGCAGGATTCAGATGTTTACCACTATTTATTCTTTCTATGTCTTTTTATATTTATCAACAATTAAAGGAAGCTGTAACAAGTCGAAATTTTGTTCGAAGAGATTACAGGAGTGCAGCCGGTCGTCGTAAACTTCATTACACGGTATTTCAACTAGACACCTGCTAGTCATCTTCTGGTGGGGCACCGAAATCTCTTTCAAAATTTAATTCGCTTGATAAATTTCAAATTTCACAAGTCGAAATAATGTTTACGTCGTTTACAATAAATTTTAGAGGATCAGTGATTTCGTGTATGCAGCAGAATCGTCGCCGAACAGAGTGTTGAGACCTAATACAGTTAACCGTATACCATTCTTTAAAAAGAGATGTATTACGCATCCGCTGAGTAATACCCTAATTTATGCTTATCGTTCACCGTCTTGTATCAACGTCAGGCGAAAGTAATACAAACTGATTACTTATTTCAGAAATTAGGATTGTATCTTTGTTATCAATCGACATTGTGGTACACTTGATAGGGGTCTGTCGCTTATCACGTGTAGAGAAAAACAAGCAAACGCAGTTTCATATCAGCGGCCCTGAGCCTTTTGCTGACTCTTTCAAAGAAGTTTCTTTTTCTTCAGGAATGTCGTTTGTTTATGTACAAAATGCCGAGTCAAAATGGTTCAAATGGCTCTGAGCACTATGGGACTTAACATCTGAGGTCATCAGTCCCCTAGAACTTAGAACTACTTAAACCTAACTAACCTGAGGACATCACACACATCCATGCCCGAGGCAGGATTCGGACCTGCGACCGTAGCAGCCTCGCGGTTCCGGACTGAAACGCCTAGAACCGCACGGCCACCGCGGCCGGCAAAATGCCGAGTCGTATGGAGTCTGCTTCAACTATACGTCCCTCTGTGACTGTTCAGAGATCGGTGGTAGGTAAACGCATACAACCTCCAAAAGAACCATGCGTAATTTTTAAGTATAGTGTTCAAAGGAACGTTTGGGGTTATGACAACTTTACTTTGCTTTTATGCCGTAACGGCCGAACTTAAAAGCTGCATAATGGACCTGAAACATAAAAAGTAGTTCGTCTGTATGTCTTACTTTTCTTATAGGCGTGCTCTTTCAATCACACGGACTATTCGCAGCGCGGCAGATTGTAGATAAATATGTGTCGTTCTAAGGTTTTTCGTCTGTCAGTTTTTTTCATTTTTGGCAGTGTTTGTTAATGTGAAAAATCCCGAGTAGCACCTTGTTCCGGATTCCACACTAAACTGTACGTCCCGCTATAACTGGCTGGGTATGTCGGTTCGGAGGTCAGAGGATGGTAACGGCATACCATCTCCAATAGGACCATGCATTGTGGTGACCAAACCAAACTTCGGGATGATGACAGCTTTACCTTGATAAAATGTAAATGTCGTGTGACTACGGCCTCCCTTCGGGTAGACCATTCGCTGGGTGCAAGTCTTTCGATTTGACGCCACTTCGGCGACTTGCGCGTCGATGGGGATGAAATGATGATGATAACACAACCCCCAGTCCCTGTGCGGAGAAAATCTCCGACCCAGCCGGGAATCGAACCCCGGCCCTTAGGATTGACATTCTGTTTCGCTGGCCATTCAGCTACCGGGGGCGGACACCAACTATAATTATATTTAATGGAAGGCTTAGTTATGCAGCACATCCTGTGTAAAACGTAGTAGAAGTTCCGCTGAGACCTGTAGTCTTGCTGGGGCTCAACTTACAAGCGAGCGGTTGACGCGGTACTACCCGTTCCGCGGCGCTGCTGCGGCGCCGAGGCTCGGGGCGCGTGCGTGGGCTGCTGCGCCCGGCAACCGCGACCTAAGATGCAGCGGCGTCTGCGTCGGCGGCAGGCGTCGCCCTCCGCAATCAATACGGGCGTCGCGGCGCTGCGCTGCGGGTCGATAGGGAGGGGAGGCGGCACCCGGTGACCCACTTGCACAGCCAGCGCCGGCACCTGCGTGCACCCTGCCCTGCCCGGGGCTGCCGCCGCAGCCCGCGCCGCGCATGCGCGCCAGCCACTCCGACACTGCCGTGTGCTTTGTTCCCGAGGCGCCGCGTGCAGCGGTCTGAGGGGGAAGAGCGCGCTGCCAAGTAATGCGCGGACGCAGTCACACCCTGGTCACAGGAAGTGTCCGCAAAAAGGTCATGAGTAGGAAATTTATTGTTGCAGAGGCTCGCTGTGCTTGCGTCGGGTGGTGTGACAGAAACGGTACGTTCTAAACATGGAGTAGTTGCTTTTCATAGTCCGTCTATGAAGTCGAATTTTGTCTGAAGGCTACAAACAGGTGCTCCGTCCAAATACTGCAAAGTGTTTTCTTCTTTTTTTGTTTGTGTTTATTGGGTCGTGCCTGCAGTCGTGCTACACACTGAAATCCCGGCGTCACTGTACCGTAGCACGCCCCTGAAGAGCCGAAACGATATAGCTCAGTCCATTCGAAACTGGAGTATCGCATCTTGATAAGACTTCAAAGTGCTGCAAAGTTGGCAACTTGCTTTAAATGTTCAGAAATGTAAATCTGTTACCTTCGCACGTTTTCAGCCTGGAGTCTCGTTGATTAGAGCAGAATTGTCTTCGTTGAGGACTCTCGCCTCGAATTGAGCCCCGATGACCAGCGAAGACGTGTGTGGGGAGAATGCCGGACATTTGCCACACCGGACGTTTGCCACATTTGCCCCTTCTCCAGGTAGCTTGAGTAGCGATCCCTCAGGTAAGGGACGCCCTTCCTCGAACTTCTACTGTCCGCTTTCAAATCGCCGTCCCCACATCTTACTCGATACAACCAGTACGCAAGGGACCTTCTTCTTCGACATCTTGGCGAAATACAGAGCTTCTTCTCCGAAATCGAAATATTTATAACTTTTGGGAAACGAAAGAAATTCCGACGATTATGTCAGTATGTAATTAGTTTTGCCAAGAATAAATATAGATCCCTCTCTCTGTACGGTAGCTTCCTTTCACGCATACTGATTGCGATAGAAACAGTCCATCCCCATGGAAGCAACAAGAAAGGAACGATGTAAAGAGAATGCGAATGTACGCTAATCATTTATTTTTGATCACTGCATTTGTGCCTACTTTAATTACTACAACTGAATGCCCAAAAGACAATAAGGGAAGAAGAAATGTGTATGTGAACGTTCGAAAAGAAGAACGACATACTCCATATTAATTTACTCTCTAAAATGCGATATCCCTTCCGACGAAACGTTAGTTAATAAAGTGTAGCGGGACAATGTTCAAAACATGACTGAAAGTACGTTCATAAACAGAATTAATGACATCTATGATTGACATGTCATCTAAATTCGACGTACAGTTTTAAAATGTTAGAAATAAGGAAAGGAAGTAATACAGAATGCTATGCTTGTAATGTACGTTGTTATTCTACATTGTCTAGCTCTGGTATTTATAGGGTCACAGAGAAAGCATCCTAGGTTTTGGAGGGAAAAGCCGTAATTGTAATGATCTCCACAACAACAGAAACAAGAAGCACAACTTAAGGAAAAATAATGTAATGTGTGTTCCAGCTCACAAGCGACAATGAAGCAGGTCGTTCCTGTGACTTAGTATGGGCAGAGGTTATATTAGACAACCGGAATAAATTAATAATTGGCTCCTTTTACCGACCCCCGGTCTCAGATAAAATAGTTGCTGAACATTTCAAAGAAAATTCGAGTCTCATCACAAATAGGTACCCTACTCATACAATTATAGTTGGCAGTGACTTGAATCTACCTTCCGTATGCTGACAAAAATACATATTCAGACCCTATTGTAGATAGAAAACAACTTCAGTAATTGTTCTAAATACGTTTTTTAAAATTATTTTTAACAATTAATTCACGAGGCCATTCAAATTGTAAATGGTTACGAAAACACATTTGACCTCTTAGCCACAAATAATCCTGAGCATCACGATGGATACAGGGATTAGTGAACACAGTCGTAGCGAGGTTCAATTCCGTAACAGAGAAATTCGCCAAAACTAAACGCGAAATATATCTATTTATAAAAGCAACTGAAAATTCAGTTGACTACTTTCTAAGAGACAGTCTCCAATCACTTTCAAACTATGTAAGTGAAGACCATATGTGGCTTAAGTTCACAGAAATAGTATCAACAGCACTCGAGAGATTCATACCAAATAAATTTATAACAGACGGAACTGATTCCCCATGGTACACAAAACACGACAGAAGGCTGCTGCAGGAGCACCGAAAAAGGCACGTATAATTTAGACGAGTGCAAAATCTCCAAGATTGGCGAAGTTTTACTACTGAGGCTCGAAATTTGATGCGGATTTCAATGCGAGATGCATTTAATAGTTTCCACAACGAAACTCTCTCTAGGAATGTTGCGGAAAATCCATAGAGATACTGGTCCTATGTTAAGTAAACCAGGGGGAAGGCTCAGTAAGTATCTCTACTGCGGGTCGGGAGGCTGGTGAGGAGTAGGAGGAGAAAGAGGGGGAGACAATAGACCCAACCCTTCGGAGCAGGTAAAATCGTGGCAAATGTCCGCACACCGTGTGGGGATGCTCTGGATAGCGGTGGGATGCCAACCTTACTGTCGCCAGTCATAAGGGCCGAGAAGCAGGAGTGCTGGTCGAGGGTGCCATTTCTTTTCATAACAGGTCGTCTTTGGTTGTCATCTGCGACACCCTTACAGCACAGCGGTATGTCGACGATATTCTACGCCGTGTTCAGTTGCCCGTCATGGCAAGCGGTTCTGGGATTACATTTCAGCAAGATAATGCCCGCACGCACACGGCGAAAGTTTCCTACTGCTTGTCTTCTTGCTTGCCAAACCCTACCTTGGCCAGAAAGGTCGCCGGATCTCTACCCAACTGAGAATGTTTGAAGCTTTATAGACAGGGCCCTCCAACCATCTCGGGGTGTTGACGATCTATCACATCAGTTGGACAGAATTTGGCGCGATATCCCTCAGGAGGAAATCTAATAACTGTATCAATCAGTGTCAAACCAAATATCTGCTCGCATAAGGGCCAGAGGTGGATCAATACGTTACTGATTATTCGATTTGTGAAGCTCTTTATCTTGAATAAATCATCCAATTTTTTTGAAAATTTAATCATATACACTCCTGGAAATTGAAATAAGAACACCGTGAATTCATTGTCCCAGGAAGGGGAAACTTTATTGACACATTCCTGGGGTCAGATACATCACATGATCACACTGACAGAACCACAGGCACATAGACACAGGCAACAGAGCATGCACAATGTCGGCAATAGTACAGTGTATATCCACCTTTCGCAGCAATGCAGGCTGCTATTCTCCCATGGAGACGATCGTAGAGATGCTGGATGTAGTCCTGTGGAACGGCTTGCCATGCCATTTCCACCTGGCGCCTCAGTTGGACCAGCGTTCGTGCTGGACGTGCAAACCGCGTGAGACGACGCTTCATCCAGTCCCAAACATGCTCAATGGGGGACAGATCCGGAGATCTTGCTGGCCAGGGTAGTTGACTTACACCTTGTAGAGCACGTTGGGTGGCACGGGATACATGCGGACGTGCATTGTCCTGTTGGAACAGCAAGTTCCCTTGCCGGTCTAGGAATGGTAGAACGATGGGTTCGATGACGGTTTGGATGTACCGTGCACTATTCAGTGTCCCCTCGACGATCACCAGTGGTGTACGGCCAGTGTAGGAGATCGCTCCCCACACCATGATGCCGGGTGTTGGCCCTGTGTGCCTCGGTCGTATGCAGTCCTGATTGTGGCGCTCACCTGCACGGCGCCAAACACGCATACGACCATCATTGGCACCAAGGCAGAAGCGACTCTCATCGCTGAAGACGACACGTCTCCATTCGTCCCTCCATTCACGCCTGTCGCGACACCACTGGAGGCGGGCTGCACGATGTTGGGGCGTGAGCGGAAGACGGCCTAACGGTGTGCGGGATCGTAGCCCAGCTTCATGGAGACGGTTGCGAATGGTCCTCGCCGATACCCCAGGAGCAACAGTATCCCTAATTTGCTGGGAAGTGGCGGTGCGGTCCCCTACGGCACTGCGTAGGATCCTACGGTCTTGGCGTGCATCCGTGCGTCGCTGCGGTCCGGTCCCAGGTCGACGGGCACGTGCACCTTCCGCCGACCACTGGCGACAACATCGATGTACTGTGGAGACCTCACGCCCCACGTGTTGAGCAATTCGGCGGTACGTCCACCCGGCCTCCCGCATGCCCACTATACGCCCTCGCTCAAAGTCCGTCAACTGCACATACGGTTCACGTCCACTCTGTCGCGGCATGCTACCAGTGTTAAAGACTGCGATGGAGCTCCGTATGCCACGGCAAACTGGCTGACACTGACGGCGGCGGTGCACAAATGCTGCGCAGCTAGCGCCATTCGACGGCCAACACCGCGGTTCCTGGTGTCTCCGCTGTGCCGTGCGTGTGATCATTGCTTGTACAGCCGTCTCGCAGTGTCCGGAGCAAGTATGGTGGGTCTGACACACCGGTGTCAATGTGTTCTTTTTTCCATTTCCAGGAGTGTATTTGTCTGTGCATGTACATGACAACTACTAATTTCCGTTTCATTCAGATAATTTCTTCGTGGTGTGTCGGTTCTTTTGTCTTAGAGTATGTTCTGTGGAAGATAATGTCTAAATAAGTAGAATGTCATAAGTTGTTTTTTGTAATGATGTTCCAAAACTCTTGGGCGACGAATTTTGTGGAGAGGGAATTTTTCACTTATTGTGAGATACCAAAAATATTTCGAACTGAAACGTGAATGTGTAGGGAATTAACACAAAGTTATAAATTGTGAATTTTTCTAATAAATTTGCTGTAACTATTCCAGTATATTATTTTACAACCTTATAGATGTTACAATCTGAGTAAACCGCTGGTGTACCTCAGTGCACCTTCTTCTTGACCTAATGCAAAAGGATAGTGCAACACTGACGAAAACACAAAACTGCTCGGTAATGACAGGAAAAGCTGTGTTTCCATTCCACCAGCACAATAATACAGACGAGAAGCCATTTCTTCCACAGACGCTCCATGTGCCGCAGTTTGCTGCGCCTCTGCCGACTGCGGAGGAAACATAAAAAAAATGACGGATAAGAAACCGCACTTCCGCCGTGAATAAAACATACGCGATGCGCCCCGGCACTAGTGGATCCCCATTATCCAGGCAGCACAGCGATGCCAAAGACGTGAACTAAGATCCATTGCGGCCTCCCTCAGATTACTGCTCTCAGAAGCGTCCAGCTTCTTGTTATTTGCATCAGTTGCAAGCATTCGTACTTAACTCCCAATCTGTCTTTTTCACTTCATTTTTCTTCTTCATTGTCGTTTAATTAATGACTATCCACAGTACTGTGGTGTGCAAATCCATATTGTATTTTTTCGTACCTTGGGGCAATCAGCACAAGATATCGTATACGGTTTTACGCAAAATATCTCGCCCTGCAGTAGGAAGACCTCAGCTGGTAGAAATTTACACTCGTAATCGGAGACAAAGATGTGTCAGGTATCGCTGGAGGCAGTGATGTGAGAGTGTAACTTTTCATAACTTGCAATAAATGATTTAGTACGTGCACCTCGAAATTCGCAATTGGTGATATTGGATAACGAGAGGTGGCATCCCAAGAGAAAATAGTTTTGTTACTGAGATGATTGGTGTCTGTAAGCTACACACGTTTGGAAGCGGTGTCGAGGGGTATGACGGTTAGCACACCGCTGTCTCGGCCGTTGTCGGCTTTCTAGACCTTGGAGCTGCTACTTTTCATTCAAGTGCTATACAGTTGGGACCACGAGGCTGAGTGCGCCCCTTACAGTCCTCCCATCAAGGAAAGAATCTTGGCAATACCCGGAATCGAATCTGGGACCTCCACACAGCAGCTACACCACACGCTAACCAGTTTTTCTTTCTTTCTTATTTTTTTTTTTTTTCGTTGTCTTTCTTCTACAAGGAGAACGGTTCTCTGCGGACGTTACATGGCGTCTATGAAAGCCTAACGTTTAAAACGTTAGTCGGTTTTTAATTACAGAAGGCGACTAGCTCTCTGACCGAACGCGCTAACCTACCGTGCCGGCGTCTACTGAGCTACGGAGGCAGGCCTATATATCGACAGATCTTACATAATGTTCTGTAGTTGCTTTATATCCACAAGCAATGTATACACAGTGTTTGACTACTAAGGTACAGACAAAAGGGGCGAGTAGAGAACAAAGAAACAAGCAAATAATCAGAATAATCGTAGGTCCTATAATTGCACAACTGCAGACATGCCGCTGTTACAACACTGTTAATATCCAAGGTTACTAATCGTACACTTTAAGGTTGTCCCTTTACAGATCGATTAGGTTCGTCTGGCTTCTGGCTGCTACGGCATGTTTACGCTCATTGTCAGCCTTAGCTAACTAACAACATAAAATAAAGTAGCCATTGGGAAAATAGTGTTGGTTCGTGTGCGGTGTTTGTGCACAGTAGTTATTATTCAGGAAAACGAACAAAGTGGCTGTACCTGATCCATCGAGCGACTCACCAGCAGTCTCTGCTAAAGGGCCACCTTTACGTGAGCGGTTAGTACGTTTTCCGGTAAACCTCCCACCCTTGATTCATTGAAGAACCGAACTTTCATATATAAACTGCTCCAAACGCCTGATTACTTTACAAATGAATTAATGTGTTAAACATTCGGCACTAAGCATGTAAGTGAGAAGAAAGTGTAGAAAAGATTTGAAATTATGTTTAAAGTTTGTTAGCATTAGCTGAGAGCTCTCACAATCGGTATCAAACAATGAATGATTACAGTATGGATAATTTGTGCTCCGTTTTAAGCAAAAGCTAGTTTTTCACGAAGCTCAGTGTTTGTGACGTCATATCTCTTGAACTATTTGTCGTACAGTATTGCAAGTACATTCAGTAGTATATGTGGATACGTTCTGCAAAATGCGTTACGAATAGATTTAGTAGTAAAGAAGTAATAAATTAAAACTTCATGAGTGAAGCTGCAGTTTCGTTGCATGAACAGCGAAAATTTAGTTAGCGATAAATTTCTTTTTCCTTTCATATTTTTGTGGAGAGTGTAAGCGAGAAAATATTTTGTAATGGTTTGAAATTATCTGTAAAATTTGTTGGAATTTCGCGCGCCGTAGACACAGCTTCTAAATTTAATACTGCGTTAAACCTTTAACATAAGATTATACATATTAATGATTAGATTACGACAGATTTTTAAATTTGGTCAAAAACTGTATGAAACATTGAAAATCAAATTTTTGTTGCTCCTGAAAGACATTGGGTAGTCAACCTTCGACTGGAACTGTGCTGTGCTCCGGATTAGCCGTTTCGTAATATGTCAGCGTGACAATGCCAGACCACACACTAGCGCTGCCTCATCTGCAAAAATCGGACGCCTTGGGTTCACTGTCATCGATCATCCTTCATGCAGTTCCAATGTCTGCATTTTCTCTGTGTCCAAAAGTTAAAAAGAACACCTTCAAGGGCTTCACTTTCATAGTGATGAAGCGGTACAAGCAGAAGCGAAGTTGTATCTCCTTCGACAAAGTCAAACATTTACACTGACGATAACAACAAACTATTCCCCCGTTCGGCGACATGCGTTCATCGCAGGGTGACTATGTTGAGAAATATGTATGTAGACATAAATAATAAAGACGTAGAACGTTTGATTTGATCCATTATAAATGGTTGTTGAAAGCCTGCGACTGTAGATACAATAGGTTTGTTTATAAATAAATAAATCTTCTGCTACCAGTCACGATTTTTCTTTATTTTACTATTCGCACGACGCGTTTCGAGAAATAATTCCCATTTTCAAGTGCGTTCTTTTTTTGTGTGTGTGTTAAGCCTTTTCTTTTGATGTTGCCAGTGTGTGTGAGTCTGCTTCATTTTGTTGAGTTTTACTGTAATACATAAAAAACGGGATTTTTAGTTGGGTATGAGTTCTTTCTGTGACGTTAGTGGCTAAAGTTTGAGAACAATTTGTACTTACAGTTTTCTAATGGTCCATTTGTGTAGAGTCTCACACACACTTAACATGACACAACTTGTACACTTTACACATCGAAAATATCTTATATAAACAAAACAGTTACAAAGATCTTCTTACAGAGTTCACAGAGATAACATTATAGGTCTTCCACAGATTATGATATGCTTTTGTACAGAGGTTATTTATCTTAATTTGGCTCATGAATTACTTATATTGATTTTACAATTGTGCTTATTTCTATGTTTTACTATTTTCATTTAAGTATATTATCGAAACATCTGAAGAAATTCACTGATTCACTTTCAAGTTTTTCATTTAATTTTTTATCTTCATATTTTCTGTAATGTGAATATAGCTCCAGTTCTTCAAGCAAATCCATTTTATGTCCTTTATTTAGTCGGTGGAGCACTTTGACATTTTGCTCTATTTTTCCAAATGGGTGTCCTGTATTATGTATGTGTGTTGCTATTGCTGATGTAATGTGTTTGTTGTGTGTGTATGCTCTAATGTGCTCTGTGTACCTGGTGTTGATATTTCGGCCTGTTTGTCCTACGTAGAACTTGGAGCATTCCTGGCATGTTACCTTGTATATTCCAGAGTCTGAATATGGATCATGATTACACTTTATATTATGTATTAGTTTTTGGTGTCGTTTATTGGATGTAGAAAACCCAATTTTTACTCTGTGATTTTTGAAAATATTTGCAATCTTCTGTGATACATTGCCTATGTATGGAATGTTAGATATATATTTGTTTTTCTCTTTTTCTTCTGTGGTGCAGTTTGTACCTGGGTTTCTCTTCGCTTTGTCTAAGATTGTGTCAACCATGGAAGCATTGTAACCATTGGCAACTGCAATCTTCTTCACTGTGTTTATTTCTTGTTGCATATTTTCCTGGTTCAATGGTATTTTTGTTGCCCTATGCAGCATTGACCTGTATGCTGCCTGTTTATGGATATTTGGGTGACATGAGGTTGCAGGGATTGTGGTGTCAGTCATTGTGTTTTTCCTATAAATTTTGAATGTGCATGTGTTGTTGTGTCTTGTAATATTTAGGTCCAGAAAAACTGTAAATTTACAGTGGAACATGAGCAAAATAAAAGTATCAACTTTCTGGACCTAAATATTAAGTTTACAGATGGTGAGTCCGTTTTCAAGATGGGAGTCCGCTTGAAACGTCCACATTAGTTGAACAACGTTCTGTTGTTCGTTTTTTACTTGCTGAAGGCGAGAAACCAGTGAATATATGCTGCAGAATGTCTATAAAATTTATGATGAATGATGATGTTTGGTGTGTGGAGCGCTCAACTGCGCGGTCATCAGCGCCCGTACAAAGTCCCAATTTGTACACAGTCCAATTCTTTACACAGTCCAATAGAGCCACTGTCACGAATGATGAGAATGATGATGAAATGATGAGGACAGCACATACGCCCAGACCCCGGGCAGAGAAAATACCCAACCCGGCCGGGAATCGAACCCAGCACTCCGTGATCCAGAGGCTGCAACGCTAGCCACTAGTCCACGAACTGCCGGACATTTATGGTGAAAGTTGTATGCATCTAAGTGTGTAGAGCAGTTCAAAAATGGTCGCGACTTAGTGACTGACGAACACCGTTCTGGCAGACCAGTTGCAGTTTCAGATCCCTAATTTGAAAGTCGAATGTATGACGTTATTCGTGCCGACCGCCGTGTCACTGTGAAAATGGTAGTTGATAAGGTTCAAGTTAGTACTGGTACAGTTCATAACATTATCTGTAACAAGCTGAAGTACCGCAAAACATGTGCAAGATGGGTCCCAAAGTATTTGACACGGCTGCACAAGGAAACAAGTTTGAGAGTGTGCACAGTGCTAAAGGAACGTTATGAAAGAGAACGTGAGCACTTCTCCAACGAAATTTTAACTTGTGATGAAACTTGGGTTCACTATTATGAGTCAGAATCAAAAATACAAAGCATGTAGTGGAACCACACCAACTCACTTGTAAAGAAAAAATTCAAAACCCAAGCATCAGCAGGAAGAGTCATGGTGACGGTGTTTTGGGATGCTGAAGGTCCAGTTTTTTTGTGATGATCTCGAAGAGCAGCATACAGTGAACAGCCAATACGACTCGGATTTGCTTTTAAACAAGGTGAGAGAGAGACGTCGTGGATCTCAGAGGAGAGGTGTGATTCTCCAGCAAGACAACGCACTTTCTCTTATTGCTCAACTAACCCGTGAAACCATCGACAAAATGAGTTGAGAAGTACTGCCTCGTCCCCCTTACAGTCCTGATATAGCACCTAGTGATTTCTATTTGTTTGGTGCACTGAAGGAGGCATTACATGGGAAGAGTTTCCAGGACAACGAGGACGTGGAAAAGTTTGTTGGAAATTGGTTCAAACATCAAGATAAAGAGTTCTTTGCAGCCGATATAAGAGAGCTTGTAGCTCGTTGGAACAAGTGCATAAATGTTCAATGGAATTATGTTGAAAAGTAGAAAAAGTATTGTAAAATAAACGTTTTTTTCTCCAGAGCAATTTGTCTCTTTAATTATTGAATGACACTCGTAAGATCCGTATCGTAGATTCGTTGAAACGACAAGATTCGTCTTTCATTTCTTCAGCGTTAGCCTGCCATACTGAGCCGCCCACGCTCGGGTCCCGGGCAAATCCTTGCATCCGGTGTCGGGCCACGAGCCTAGCCGCTCGGCTGACCGCGACGAGCTGTCGGAGACCTCTCTCACGACTGCCAATCGGTCCACGAGTCGTCTTCTTGTAATGCCACACTTCTACTACGTGTCAGGGCCCGCCATACAGCACCAAACTGTAGTTCAAGTTGATAGTTAATTTCAAATCTGGTTTATTAATCTGCTTCTGTTATATGTTCTGTTGTGCTACATGAAAGTAAGAAGATTAGAGAGGAAAAACAAAAGCAAAGGATAACGAAATGATGTACCAAATCCTGTCCTCCCGCAGGAGCATACGCAGCATGGATAGTCGGCCGGAGTTAATTCTCTAAATTATTTGAAATCGCATCAAATATTCTGTATGTTGTATTGTTTGGATTATAAGAATTTTGTTTATTTATTTCGCAGTTTAAACCCACTTCTGCGACGGAGTATGGATTCGATCCCGTGCTCGCTGCTAGTGGCAGGCTTGGTAAAAGACACAAACCATTCTGGTATGAGCCGCTGCATCACTACAAGTACAAGGTGAACAACACTGCTTATTTTTCGTTATAGTTTTTAATATGTTTTGTTTTCTATTGAATGCAAGTTATTTGCACATACTAACTGTATTGTTTCTTTTAATTTATTTTAATTTTTTTGTGGTTGACGTTTAATTTTTCTTATGCAAACTCACACCTGTAACAAGTGCAACAACTCTTAACTTTCATTCTACGTCCTCAACTTACATAATAACTTTGACCTTTGTTTGGATCGATTATGTAAATCGCCTTTATTCGTTTAGTTGAACACGAGAGCCACTGTTATTTTGGTCAAATTGATAAGTCGACCATAGCTAAACATATTTCATAGTGTGAAGACCATGTAATAGAATGTCATGAGACTAGAGTCTCAGCCAAGACAGTACATTGCCATGGGTGCTTATTTAGAGATGGTGCAGAAATTTGTAAAGACTACAATCATTTTAACAGGATGGAAGAGGAAATAAAATACGTACATCGACTTTTCACAGTGAGTGGAATTAACTGTTGAAACAATTAACGCATTCTGCATCATGTGACGAATTGTGTGCCCTCTATCCAGCTCACAGTGCCCATGTACGAGACCTGTTTGTTTTAAGTAAGTACTGTATCGAAATAAAAATAAAACAGCTAGACTGTTGTTAGCAATTTTATTTTTACATGAAAACCTGTACTTTAATCTACTTTTCTACATAAATACCACCAATATTAAGGCACTTACCATGTTGTGCAACCAAATTTCGAATACCATCCTCGCAGAAATCTGACGCGCGATTAGACAATAATATTCTTGGCACTTGAGGAAATTCATCACATAACGTCGAAATCGGAAAGTGTCTGTTCTCTCTCACTTTTTCATCAAAGTTCTGTAACAAATGTCAGTAATGACTGAAAGTCACCCACTTCGTTTCTCATTGTGCACATTCGTACCACCATCTTTAAAAGCTCTCACCCATTTCTGTACATCCATCACTCACAATGTTTTCATTGATCTGTCAATGAGTTTCAGCCCCTTTCACGCATTTAGCATTAATAAAAGGAACCACAACGCGTATTTCACAATCGGCGGGATTGTCAGTCGGAGGAGGCATTTCAAATACAGACAAACGTAAACACGCCGAATGACTCTAATTGTGTTGTGGCTTGCCAACGGAGTACGGTACACCGCGCATGCCGACCGTGGCGGAATTTCAAAACGGTACTTACTTTCAGAACATGCCTCTTATATTCGGCGTCGCTTGAGCATTCTACGCACTTGCCAGTGTTCATCGCTGAAGATGCCCTCCACAGACAGGGACAAACCTTCAGTAAATAGATTTATATATCGACCACGGCCTCTCAGACGTGACATCTTAACAGAATTAAACACCGGCCGCGGAAGCGTTCGTGGTATTTCTCTGAGATTGTTGGGAACAGCTTAGGTGATGCTGAATCTCGTTGGTGGGTTCCACTTCCAATTATGAATTTTTACTCCACTGATCAAATCTTAATGAGGACAGTAGCATTGAATAGTATATTCTACAGTATACTACGACGGCTGCCCAGTAAGCAATGCACTGCATTTTTTCTTCAACAATTCTTTATTGAACATAATGAGAATTGGACACACACAAAAGAATGGTGTTTTATCTACACATCCTATTTTTTCACGTAATCTCCATCCCGTTCTATGGCCTTCCTTCAGCGCGAAACAAGGCCTTGTATGCCGTGTCGCTACCAATCTTATCCTGTTGGCGGAGCCAGTGCTTCACTGTGTGAATCACCTCCTCATCGTCTTCAAAATGTCTTCCACAAATGGCATTCTTTAATAGAAATGGAAGTCGAGGAGGCTAGGTGTGTCAGGTGTGACAGCCGTGGATGGTCTCCCTGACTGCTGCAAATCGTGGAGCTCCGCCGGACCGCCTTCTGATGACCTCACCCTCCGTCCGCAGCGACTAACCGTACTTCTGCCGCCAGCAGATGCTCCATAGACTTTGCACAAGCGTTTGCGAATATTCCCCACAGTTTCTTTCTCTGCAGTGAGAAATTCAATGATGGCACGGTGCTAGTAACGTACATCACCTGCAGACTCTGGCGCGCTTACTCAGGAGACTTCAAATAATACATACGTAATGTTTCGCATTCGTAGCATTGTTCACGCCTGAGAAAAAAAAAAAAAATGCGGTGCATTACTTTCTGGGCAACCCTCGTGACATAAGATAAGGTAAGTTACTGCGATGAGTGAAACTGCCTTAAAACTATGCGTAGCGCCTCTTACTTGTTTCTGTGTGTGTAGCTGTTGTATATTTGAAAATTAGAACGAAAATTGATATTTGACGTCATCCTGTGGCGTTTTTGAGGCTGACAGAGTGTTTTCGAGGCGGCTGCGTTAGTGCGAGCCAGGTCGTTGCAGTTTTCGATAGGCTGCTCTCCCCACCGTGAAACAGGTTTGGGTGCAGATGAGGAGAAAGCGTGGCCCGGGCCTGCAGCTGCGGGTGGAGCGGTGAAAGCAGTCGATATTCAACCGGAGAAAATGGTGCATCCGGGGGGGCTGGGCGGAAAACTTTACGTCGCACTCACAGTTCGCTACGTATCCTTTACTTGCCGCTTCTTGGTGTATACTTCCATGAACATGTGGAGACAACTTTTTCCCCGTGACCACCAGACAAGATTTCGTCCTTTCTTTAGGCCATCTTGTTGAGTATTTGCGCGAGAGTCTTTATGAACGATATCAGCACGATTTTGGTTTGGTCTTTTGTCACTGTTCCATATCCCCGACGAAACAGCGTCCGCTAATTTCAACAGCGTGCGGCTGAAGCGTTGTGAAGATTTCTATAGTCGTCCGTCAGAGACTCGAAATGCGAGCATTTTCTGACGATAATATGGTTCAATATCTTCCCTTTAAGATGAAGTTGTCCAGCAATAAGTCTTCGGATATTGTAGATGTGTATTCGGTGGATAATACAGCCTCCTAACCTATGAACAGAGATTCCTGTAAAAGTGCTCTTTGTGGGTACCATTCCTTCACCTGGAGTCTACACACCGTACAGCAATTGATGACGAACGTACAGAAATTGATGACGAAATTTACATACCGACCTGACTCAAAGATAAAGACAGCACTCCTGCCTGGATCTCATGTCATTATTTTCAAATAAAAGTAGGCTGAGCGGAATACGGTGCACTTTCTTTACCGCAAGTCGTCACAGGTATATCAGATCAGAGGGAGAGCCGCGTGGTCAGAGGCGTCTTGACACGGTTCGCGCGGCTCCCTCCGTCAGAGGTTGGAGTCCTCCCTCGGGCATGTGTTTGTGCGCGTTGTCTTTAGATTAAGTAGTGTGTAAGGCTAGGGAGCGATGAACTCAGCAGTTTGGTCACCCCCCCCCCCCTCCAAAAAAAAAGAGAGAGAGGGAGAGAGAGACTGCCCACATTATTAAGGAGCTATTTATCATAATCTTAAGATTTGGCCTCGCACTGTGACCAATTTCGTCCTGCTCGATCGACTCAGTGTCAGTGGACGAGTAGCTTACTACAGCCATGTCCTTCCGTTCCACTGGAACACAAAAACCGCATAGCTTATAACATTCCAACTCGCCACTCCAAAACAATATGAAACCTTTTACCGTTCCTTTATAGTGGCGGAACGTTAAAAAGCTCTCCAAATGCGGTGGCAGCTGCAAGTATTCTTAAATACAGGTAATAATACAGCAAAATTTCAACAAAAACAGCCGCATCAGTTATACAACTCTCCAAATTATTTTATTCCTGTAATATCGTTTTTGCGTCCATGCAGGAACACAGACAGAACAGAAACGACTTGTTTCTTGTTTAATTTTTTAGGAACAAAAGTATTTTGCGATCTTTGACAGGAGTGATCGACACAGATAGAATCTATCAAACTACCTAATAGACTGATACGAGAAGAAAGCACAAAAACGTTAATGACGTGAAACTAGGCTGACTGCCTCACGACCCCTCCAGGGCGCTGATATCTCAAGCTCTTGCGCAGCCTCCCGGAAAACAATTCGCAGAAACGTGGAAGGTACAAAGCAGACGTAAATGGGCTCAAATGGATCCTACTCTGAAGTCAGTATGTATAAAAATTCGCAGCAGCAGGTTCATTTCTGTTGTGCAGAGCCCGTACATCCCATTTACCCACGGAACTCGACTGTTCCTTCTATTGAGGAATAAAATAAACCTATACCTATAGAGACATATGCAGAATCTTGCATAGCCTTTACAACAAACGCCTATGACTGACAGATCTCGTCATAGAGAACAACTGTTGTTGGAGGCAAAATGTTCGCTGACGCTTCCCAGCAACATTAGGCGCCTGTTAAGACTTTAATGCACCAGAAAGGCGGCAAGGCGAAGGCGAGGTGTGCGTTCGTATGCATCATGTGTTGCCTATCATCCAGTCAACTGCTCCAATTATTGAACTGTTAGGGGAAAAAAGGGAAAATTAATTACAAACTACGCGTGCACACACTTTATTCAAGATATAAAAGTCACTACAGATATTGGGATTTATGTTATGATATTTTCAATACGTCTGCCATCATTGGCGATGATGTGGCGCAGACGAATAGAGAAATTCTGCGTGACCCGCTGAGGTGTCGGAACATCGATGCTGTCGATGACCTCCTCAATGGCTGTTTTCAACTTGGCAATGGTTTTGGGGTCATTGCTCTACACCTTGTCTTTAATGTAGCCTCCACAAAAAGGATTCACATGTGTTCAGATCCGGAGAATATGCCGGCCAATCCTCAGAGCCAGAATGCGGTCGCCAAAGTGCTCCTCCGTCCTGCTTCAATGGGTTCGAGTTCCGTCTTGCATGAACCACATCTTGTCGAAATAAGGGTCACTATGGATAATGGAGATGAAATCATCTTCCAAAACCTTCACGTAGCGTTCAGTAGTCACTGTACCATCAAGGAATATTGCACCGATTATTCTGTGGCTGGACATTGCACACCACAGAGTCACCCGTCGATGGGGAAAAGACTTCTCGATCGCGAAATGCGGACTCTCAGTCCCCCAAATGCGTCAATTTTGACTATTGACGAACCCATCCAAATGAAAGTGGACTTTTTCGTTGAACCAAACCATACAACGCATACTAATTCCTACCATGCCCCGCGGCCAACCGTGCAGTTTGAACGTCCTAACGCAAACCGATCAGAAGTTACGACGATTTTATTTCATATAGTTCAATAATCGTTACCCTGTAAAAGCGCCAAGCAGATCCAATTCCACGAGGGTTATTCGGAAAGAAAGGTCCAATCGGTCTCAAAATGGAAACAACAATGAAATCAAAAACTTTTTATTAGCAGCAGTTTGCTACACATTGCAGCTAATTGTCTACATAGCCGTCGCTTGTCGTAGCGCTGTACGAACTTTCAAACCTCTCTTCATAGAAGACATCTGCCTGTATTTTACGCCACTTCTGTACGCTGGTCTGCTGTTCGTTGTGTATGCCAAAATGTTGTCTTCGTAGCCAGCGGTTTATGTAAACAGAGATGAATATCAGAGAGAGCCAAGTCTGGGCTGTAAGGTCGGTGAGCAAACACTTCCTGTCGAAAACGTTGCAGGTGGGTCCTCATTGTCCTTGCCGTGTGCGGCTGAGAATTGTCGTGAAGAAGAAGACGCATGACAGATATGTTATGTGGGGTTGCATGAAATCAGGCGAAACCTCACAGTGGCCACCCGTACTTGGCGGAAGACTGTAGATCTGGGCATCTTTACGTGCGCACTCTGTGCGTCTGAAGAGAGCGACGTGATGCGATCGATAGGCATACTAGAGACACTGCCCACTGCATCAATGCAAAGCTTCGACAGAGTTTTGATGTAGTCTCCATTCTGCGACCTATTGGACATTACTTTCCGGACAGCCCTCGTACTTTCCGATTCGCTTCTAAAGTACCTTTCACCGCTTACATGCACTCATTCTGTCAGTTTATTGAATTGGTAGTATGTTGCACTCCTAGTTAGTCGAACCCACTGCTTCGGTAAAACCTTGTCATCCCAGGGTCGCCAGATACCAATGGAACGCTGGCGATGGTGGGAAACGTGAGCGAACATTTTTTCTCTAACAAAAGTTGTTCCCTATGGACCTCGAAACATCCTATATAAATATGCAGATATTTAGTATTCAGTACGTAGTCTGTCCTGAGCAAGCCTCGTAATCGCTGAATAACTACCGCAACCTACATATATTTGAACCTGTTTGCTGTATTCATTTCCGATTCTCCTTCTACAACTTTTACCTCGTTGCACTTCCTTTCATTACCAAATTCGTTATTCCTTGAGCCGTCTTACTTCAATTCCTTTTTCTTAATGAATTTAATTTACTGATAATAATAATTAGGAAATTATAGGAGGAATGCATAGTATAATAATGATATCTTATTTACTGATTAGTATCAAATTTAAATCTGCCCGATAACTTTTTCTTCAGCGTTCACATCGAGTTAAATTGCAGTTATAATGCTAGTAGAACAACCCCCTACACGCATGAAATATTGTTCTTTAAACAAAACTTTATTTGGCGGTGAAGGAATCATGAATATTTTTTTCTCGATTGTTTGTGTATGTATGCTGAACGTCTGTAAAGAAAAACAGCAGATGGATACATAATCTTTTAATAATTGCAATTCTGTGAGATGGATTCCTGTTTCCTATTGAAGAAAGATGCTTTTACTTATCCTTCAATCACCCCGTCTCTGAGAGTTCTTTTCTCTTTTATTTTAGCCACATTTTCATTAACAATAAATAATTGAGTAGCAGTAGATAATTTAGAAAGGCAGTCAGAGACGTGACTTCCTCTGGATCCTGAAAATTACAAGATATTTTTGCAGTGTGGCGTATCTAATAAATCCTTACGTGTATTATTTTAAATGGCAGTACAATTTCAAAAGGTGAATAATGTTGTTTAGAGGCAAAAAAGTTTTAGTCTGATGTGCTGTCTGCATAGGTCGGTAAATGGCAAAAATTTAATGCTGTCTAGTTGATAAACATAGACAGACGTTCTCTTGTAGTATCGTTTCTCGGTCAAATGACGCAGTTATTAGTAAGCCAAACATAGCTTCATACGTGTTTTACTCTCTGCTTAACCTGTTATATATTCTGTAAATTCTAGACGTACTTCAGCATTGTACTGTGGACGTACGTCGTGCAGCGAGAACGACATTAGATGGACTATCCATCAAACATCTCAGAGCCGCTTTTGCTAAGTTGGCATTCGCAATTTCACAAGACACGTTAGTATGCCTGGCTACCCTGTAATTCATTTGTACAGATCGATATTCCACGGCTATCGTGACTGACATTTCCCTTTGGAGTTCCAACTTCAGCAGCCGAAAATTTAGACCAGGGTCAGTCGTAGTATTCTACCGTCTGAGCTCAGGGATAACGAAGAGGGTAAAAGGCTTGCGGAAGGGGCAAGGCACTTGCGTATGCGGATCTCACTGTCTTATCCGCGGAGAACTGCAGCCGTCTTTCAATCACTGAAGGCTGGTGATTACCTTTTTAGAAGGCGGATAAATCTTTACGTATGCCTTTGACAGCTGTGTACGAAATGCATGCATATATTTGTCAGAATTATTGCGAAACTGCTTCCCAACTGTCTGTTACCGTCTCCCTCTCTTTTCTTTCCCCTCCATCAGTCTCCTCATCGGATTGACGCGATCCGCCATGAACTGCTCATTAATACCATCCTCTTCATCTGAGTGTTGCAGTTGCATCCATCATTCTCAAGTATTTATTGCTCGTATTCTAATCGCTGTCTTCCCCTGCTATTTTTACCCTCTGTAGCCCCCTCTAGTATCATGGAAGTTACTATCTAATTTGTTAACACATATCCTATCATCCTGTTCCTTCTTGTTGCCAGTGTTTTCTGTATCTTTCTTTCTGTACCGATTCTGTGGAGAACCTCCTCATTCCTTATGTTATCATTCCACTGAATTTTCAACATCCTTCTGTACCACCACGTCTCAAACCCTTCAGTTCTCTTCTTTCCGGTGTTCCCACAATCCAATGCTGTGCTCCAAACGCACATTCTCAGAAACTTCATCCTCAAATTAAGACCTATGTGGTAGTGTAGCTCGGCAATGCAAGAGTATGTTACATTTTGTTTTTCACGCTGCATTGGGACTACCAGGGTCAGCTGTCTAGTAAGTTTTGTGTGGGCCGTAATTTTCCAGCAATACACTTAGCCGGAACCAAAGACTCCAACTGCGTACCTCTCACTGCACCTAGCTGACGCCGCGGGCTCCATTGTCCTTGCAGAACCACGTTGAGTTGTCTTGCATCTTTGTGTAAATGGCAGCTGTGTTATACGTATAAAACTTTTGTACATGAAACTGAAAATAGTAAATGATAAAAGAAAAAAAATTGATTAAGAAGAGCGGTAAAAGAAGATAGGGTAGATTGAGTATTAGATGTTCATTCACTTGGGCTGCCCTGGGAGAAGGTCTCGGAATGTGACCTCGAGTCCAACATTCGTGTGCTGTGCCTCCCAAGGTTACTTACTAAGGTATGTTAATACGCTAGTCTTCTTAATTCTAGATTCTACATGGTACTGGTGCTTGTATACTACACTGTCCAGTCACATTAATGTGACTGTTAGAGGCCCGAATAACCACCTTTCGCAGCGCGGTCCGCTGCGTGACCTGCAGGAAAGGAGTCAGTGAGGTTCTAGAAGGTACGGACAGGGATGTTGAGCCATGTTGACTCCAGTGCGCTAGGTTTCCCGCTTAAGGACGCGTGGCGTATACAGCCCGATCGGGGTGGTCCTATAGATTCTCAATTGGCTTTAAATCCGGGGAGTCTGGTAGCCAAGGGAGTATGGTAAACTCATTTTTGTGCTCTTCACACCACGTGCGGACAGTGAGAGCTGTGCAACGTGTGGAGAGGGGGGGGGGGGAGAGATGAGAACTGCGCTTGTGCGGCAGCAGAGAGCGGGCAAACGAAGCCCACGTTGCCGAACTGCATTGCTGCGGATAATAGTCAGGCTCGTTTGCGTACTGTACGTTCAAATCCAAGAGGGGAATAATAAATATTAAAACCAATTTCTATCAATCGTCATGAGAGAAATAATAATTCACGTCCACTGTTCTACAGATTTACTCAACGTGAAGTACAATTTTTCTCAAAACGACGTTGAAACTGCTTGTAAAAATTTAATACACAACAAATTAACTTCAAGCACAAACCGAAATCATTATATTTGCTTGACAGTTGCTTCTGCTCAATATTATTTTTAAAAATGTGTAAGGTGTGTGTGTGTGTGTGTGTGTGTGTGTGTGTGTGTGTGTGTGTGTGTGTATGTTTGACCATAGATAAGTAATTACTGCGTGTAAAAAAGAATTAGTGGTAGAAAACACTAATGTAAAAGACTATCATAAAAATGATCAGTAAGTTGTCGCATTTTTCGTTGTTGACGGGCATTGTGAGTGTAAACTAAAACGTGCTCGATATTGCAGTGTGAGACAGCATTTATAATCCATTGAACAAGCAAACAATTAACCGTCATCTGCGAATGGCCCAGGGAATCTCACCGATAACATCGAAAACCACCGATATCTCGACAAGTAACAGTCACTGTCATTTTAGGGTCTTTCCAGTTCGTGCCCTGAAAATGACGAGGTTTAAAACATGGTGGGACAAGCTTAACTTCTCTTTGGGAAATATGTTGAACATTATAGTCTGCATAATTAAAAGGATACAAAGTCCTAATAAAAAAGGCTAGCAAGTTCTCATTATTGTGTATGCAACTGATATGTTGATCAAACACATTTTTTAAGCCACGAGTCTTTAAAACTAAGAAATATTATTACTTTGTTCCGAAGTCTACATTGTAATACCATTGTCACTTCTATTTGTCTATTTCCGAACAATCTGATTTTAAATTTACGCTGATAGGTTAAATGCTTATATCCACCATCACTTCTGATAGGTTAAAGGCGTATATCCAACATCACTTCCCTGTTCTTTCTGAAGCTTTTCAGCCTGCCACACACCACACAGTCTGTGCCCACGCCAGAGGTGGGATGTTGTCTGTTGCCTCATGCACAAGCGATTCACTGTATGTTTTCTTGAATGTTTTGTTTTCTTCTCCTACAGAGCCTTAACACCCTTTGCCAAATTAATTCCATGGGGCTATGATGACAGTGACACGTGGGTAAAACGCAAAACTGTGTGATCCCATTCGCGTGCAAGGAAGCCAATTTTGTACATTGCGTCACGTGACTTGTACAGTATAAATTAACGAGCTGCAGGAGATCGGCACGAGTCTGGTTTATACGGTGCTCAATATTTTTATTTTCAAGCCGGGGAAAAATATTCGCTTTTTTGGTATTTGTACTTGATTTTTCCTCTACAAGAGTTGGATTATAACTGGCAGCGACCGACTTCGAAGCAAGGTATGATAAGAATTGTGAATCACGTCACGAAACTGATTGCGTTCATTGCCGAATGGTAATCACTGCTGTTTTTCTTGCACGTACATACGAATTTATTCTCAGAAATAAAACCAGAAGAAGAGTCAGCATGCAGAATAATTATCCGAAAACCTATCCCTATGAGAACTTTAAAAAGGCCAGTGCCATCACTCATTTTCCAGCTGATCTTCTTGGAATAATTCTTATCGCCCCCTAGTTTCATCAAGTTAATACACTGTTGTACCTCCTTCTCTTGTATCGTGAATCTTTATATGGATATAGTAATGTCTTTTTAAATTCTTTAACTTGGCGAAGCGCTTACGATTGAAGCCTCCATAACTGTAACGCGTTTTTGTTGTGTCGGGCGTTCATCATTCACATGGAGCACTTTAAAACATCGTTGTTAAAACTATTCATTTGTGTTACAGATTCCTTGCGATTTCGATGCTTTGCAGGCGACACGAAACCAACAGTTACTACGGTTCCTACAGCTCGCACTTACCTTTACAATTCTCTTTACAGTTCTCTTGGTCGACACCACATGGTTCTGGAGTCCGTTCTTGTGTTTTCTAATGTCAATAGTAATAGACCTGTTTTTAAATTCAGGTTTGAAAAAAGTTATAAGTGCGGTAAATAATCCGCCTCGCCTGCGTGTGAAGCACTTCACGTTTATTGCCGTCACCTGACTTTAAAAAAAAAATCGCACTTAAACATTTACAAGATACACATTCACAGCTATATTGCTGCAAGAAAGAAAAAAAAGGAAAGAAGAAAACTGATGAATGAATAATTCGGTTGCCGCGAACTGCGGCAACAGTGCAACATGTAGGAGCGATATTCTCGGTCTGTAGCTGTAACTGTGCTAGCCGCTCGGATAGAGAATGAATATTATTGGCCGTCAGTGGCCGGTGGAGGGAGATGCGCAGAACGGTTGAAAATTGGGCCCGCTTCTTACATGACGCGAAAAAAGAGGTGGAGATGGTCCCCAAGATGTTGATCCAATGAGCCTTCCACTATGACGAGATCACACTGGGAATTCCACGAAAACATTCCCCAGGGCGTAACACTTCCGACGATTGTTGCAATGTGTCTGTACCCTCACTCAGTGGACGCCCAGTTGCAGTATTGGCGTGTAAATACCAGCTTTCGTCGCCGACAAGCGGCAGTCAGCATGGGTGCGTGAACCAGGCGCCTGCTGCAGAGGCCCATAAGCAGCAGTGTTCGCTGATCGGCTGTTGAGAAGACACTCTTGGTAGCCCCACGGTTCATCGGGGCGGTAGGTTGTGCTCAACAATTGCTTCTGTTCGCCCACACACATCTCCGCAGCCCTCGTTCAAATGGCTCTGAGCACTATGGGACTTAACATCTATGGTCATCAGTCCCCTAGAACTTAGAACTACTTAGACCTAACTAACCTAAGGACATCACACAGTGGGCCGTGGTTCACCACAGCTGCCTCGGCGCCCGTTATGGATAGCGCCATTTTGCCATGCACGGGTACTTAAACCACCACAGCACGCTAACAGTTAACACACTTAGCCGTTTCGGAAATGTTTCCACCCTTCTCCCGAAAGGCAATGATCGGTCCCTTTGGACGTCAGAGAATCACTCCCTTTTCCGCATTACGACAACGACTGCACTGTTTTCCGCGTCCCTCGGACATGCTTTTGATACCCTCCACTGTTAGTGCTACCACCTGCCGTCCGATGAGTGATTATTGCACAATCAGTCGAATATGTGTCTGGACATTGTCTGTGGTACAAGATTGCAAATGATGGGTGTTGTGTATGCTACTAATTGTCACCCTTCCTGTGTTTTTATCACGAGTGCAAGAGAATGTGCGAGTGGCAACAAAGGCGGGGGGAGAAGGGTGACTGCGAACGTAGCTGGTGCAGTCGGGTAGGCGTGCGGCGGGGGCGGTAGTGGGGAGCCGCGGTGACCCAGGCGGCGCGGCGTGGCGGGTCGATACTCTGCGGCGGCGGCGGCGGCGGCGGCGGTTGGTGGGGCGCGGTAGGGGAGGGGGCGGCGGCAGGGGAGGGGAAGCGCGTCTAGACGGGCGGCAGCCACATTGATCGCCGGCCGGCGGCGGCGGCGTGCTGTGGCGGTGACCCAGTCCGCCCGCAGAGGCGCCGTCAGCCAGCACCGGGTTCAGCGCCCGGTCGTGACTCCTCGCACGTGCCGCGTCTGCAGCTTCCTGCCGGCTTACGTTCACTAATACCAACTCACATGTCAGTGTCACCCTTGCAGTTGTCTTGCCATTCCACAGTTTGACGAAGGGATGGACGGGCATGTTTTTCTGGACCAGGAGGCATTCTCATCCGCCATCGTAGTATAAAGTTTCTCATTGGCTCTTAGTCTCTCAGTGATCTGAAATATGTACAGCAATTTTACCCGGCATAAAAAATGATTCAGACCGTCTAAGACGAAGAGGCGGTTTTCTGCTGGCTGTCGGGACACATTGGCACATGGGTAAATAATACAACCGACAAAGCAGCCGAAGACTCGTGTACAGGAGACGTTCTGATTCGATGTGCCGTCCGTCCGCGCGATAACAACTTATTGTCTAACGAAAGGATCATGTGTCAGTGGTAAGACGAGAGGCTCGAAGTGGTAGACAACGAACTGTGATCAATGTAATCGACCGCCCAGGCGTAGCGATTCTCATGGCAGCCGCACCGATGGAAGGAAGTGAATGCTCACCGTGTTGAGAATAGAACGCTGCTCATTGACGCATAGTGTCCTCCTACGGCTGTGTTATCCACCAATACGTCAATCTAGTAGAACACCACTTTCGCTAAAAATATCATAACTGCTTGTGTAGGTATCCTGACATGAGGATAACATGGATTGCTCGAACCCTGTTTTTCTTAAAGTCGGCCATCAATGTAACAAGCAATCCGTCATTTTTTTCCCAAACGATGGTCTGATTTTAAAACATATTAATTACATATTTACGTCGAGTAAGCCAGGCATTCAGAAGAAATCTGGTAATGTGTGTTCCTGATGATTCGTCGAAGCACTTTCGCTTGTGAAAACTAACAAGGTTCAAACCACGAGATGTGTGTGTTAATGTACAATGGGGACGCTGATGACTATGCAGTTAGGCGCTTTAAGACCATCCATATCGCCATCACCATCTTCATAATCCTCTTCTCCATCTTCTCTGTCTCCGGCCCTCCACTCTCAGCGATACCTACATTTATACTCTGCAAGCCAGTATACAGTTTGTAGTGGAAGGTGTTCCACATCAAAATAAGTGATTTTCTGTACTATTTCATTCGCGTATTCAGAGTAGAAGAAAGGACTGTCTATATGCCTCTGTACTACCCCCCCCCCCTCTCCATTATCTTATTCTCATGATTTCAACGCGACATACATGGTGGTGAAAGCAACATTGTCGTAAATTCTTTCTCGAGCACCGGTTCTCTAATTTATCCCGACAAGGATTCACTAGAACCACTTCGTTGTCTGCCAAAGGTACCCATTTAAGTTTCCGGAGCTGCTCAGTTATTCCATAATGGTACTGTTATGTAGACTATTGTCCAAACGTTAATCGTAATCACAAAAATAGGACAGGATGCTGGAAGGATTACTGAACAAGCTGCAGCTTAATCACAAGACATTTGGCGTACACCAGTGCCCGAATGTTATGATAGGTGACATACATATTTGTAAGCAAATTACACAAGTGGGAAATCTCTTCCACAACAAAAGGAGCTGTTAATAGGGGATTTAGTTACCCCTAACAGCCACACTCGCTGCACAGCGACGGGGCATGCTGTCTACGAAATGGTTTATGAGCGCTCGTGGCAGTCGATCCCATTCCTCAGCAGGAGCGGTGCGTAGGTCTGGAAACGTCCTTGGTGGAAGGTGGCGGTATGCACTTCGCCTCCCTAATACATCCCAGGCGTGTTGTGTAGGATTCAGATACAGAGATTTCGCTGGCCTGGTGATGCGACGGATGTCTTTACCTCCAAGAAATTCCTGCAACCAGAACACCTCCTTACGAACGGGCAGTATCGTCCATAAAGAGAAATTCTGGACCATCTATATGAAAAGGCGCACGTACGGTAAAAGTACCTCATCTCTGTACGTCTGAGCATTTACAGTACTCCTCCGACAGCGAACGAAGATGAACAGCTCGGTATGGCCATTCAATATTATGCCTCAACACTCCGTGACGCCATTACCATAGAAACCGGTGTCTTCCCACGATGTTCATGGGGTTGCATCGGTTACTAGGCTCTCTCCAGAGTAATATGCGACGAGAATCATTTTGCAAACAGAATTGGGATTCATGTGTGAAGAGCACATTGCGCCATGCATTCATGGTCCAGCTTTGATGTTGTAAACTCCATAATGCACTGGCCCGTCTCAGTGCTGGAGTGTGCGGGATGTACTCTGCGAATGTCGGGGAAACAGCTTCGTATCCTCGGATACACAGTTTGTCGGGATATAGCAACTCCTGACGCAGCTGCAAGCTCTGCAGCCAGTTGTCTGGAGGGTGTACTCCACTTTCGTCGGGCAGTTACGACCAGATGTAGGTCCTGCCGTGAGATGGTTATTCTTGGTGGACATTGTATTGGCTTACGAGGAACATCCGCTGTGTCTCGAAACTGTTGCCAAAGCTTGGAAATGACACTTTGTGACACGTCCGAGGATACTGAGACTTCGGTTTGTGTCTGGCCTGCTTCCAGACAGCCGAGTATTCTACCCTGCAAAATGGGTCCAAATGGCGTCGTTGTGGAACTGCGTTATCACTTCACAAAGCGACAACGCTTGGCTCACTATGAACAGACAAACAAGACCGATACATGAGTGGTCTCATGCACTGTTTGTATTTGCCTTTCTGTTAAGCCGCTGCACACAGCACGGAGTTCTGATTTTCTACATGGTTAACATCAATAAAACCGACTAACTGCAGGGACCGACTCCTGACCGGAAATGAAGGAAAAATATGTCCTATGTACATGTGTCCGGAAATGCAACGTTGCCACAGTAGTTGGCTTTGCTGTAAGCAGCAGAATGATCCGGTAGTCATGTTGAGAACAAGCAAAGGTGGTGTTTGCATACGGCCAAGAAGATGGAAACCGGCGAGAGGCAGCACGGCTATGCCAAAATAAGTACTCCCACAGACGCGAACTACATCACACAACATTTCAAGCCCTTTTTGGGCGTTTGTGTGATCAAGAATCTATTCGGACAGATGAACGTGCAGGGAGCGGCGGACTATGATTACACCAGATCTGGAGGACATGTTCTACAGGATTTTGAGGCGAGTCCTTGTACAAGCACATAGGCAAGTGGCCAGCTAACATGGGGTAAGCCAAAATACGATTTTGTGTATCTTGCATCACAACCGCTACTATCTGTATCACTTGCAGTCCCACGGAGGCCACTTTGAAGATCTATTGTGACGTGGAGCTCTCAAGTGTGTTCCCGGACAATTGGTTGTCATTGAACACACACCGTCCATTTCGGGACACACGTTCGTAGGACCTTCTTTCCTCCGCTTCCAGTCAGGAATCCGTCCCTGCAGTTTGTCGGTTTTATTAATGTTCACCTTATATACAGAACAAAGAAGTATGCTTCGTTACCGTGATTGATCAGCTTTTCTCTTTTCATTTTCGTATTTATGCTTTACTTTTCGGCACTAGTGAATATGAGAAAGTTACGTAGCCAGAAAATTGTAGCGAAATGTAGAAAGACCTGCAGAGGATCTGTGTTTGGTGTAAGGACTAGCAGTGGTCACTGAACATCAATAAATGCAACATATTGTGCATACATTGACGGAACTACGCATCATTGTTCTATTTCTCTATTGTCGATAAATCACTGGAAACAACCAGACATTATCTAGAAATTTGCACCTGGCACGGCCTAGACGGGAAGCACAGCATAATATTATGAGGGTACGTCAAATATAAAGATAATTTTGTTTTATTTTTTAATTATCTATTGAAAAAAAAGCAAATATAATTTATTTTCTACGTAGTCAGTTCTTTTAGAAATACATTTTTCCCAGCTGGAAGAAAGGTTTTTTTTTTATTCCATCACCGTAGAATGAAGCTGATTGGACAAGGAGCCAGTTGCGTTCGGATTTCCCCACGCTGTCCTCATTTTCAAATCTTTACCCTCCTGAAACTCCTTTAAGCGACCCAAACAAGTAAAAATCGCAGGGCGATACGTCCGGGCTGTAGGGGGAATAATCAAGTTGAGTCAAGTGCATTTCTGCAAGGTTCGAGACTTTAGATCTGCAGTATGGGACCTGGCGTTGTCATGGTGGAGGATGGTCCTACGAATTGGTTGGTCTTGTCTTTTGCGGCGACCCTCACCCGGTTCAATAGCTCGCGCTAGTAAGCAGCAGCATTGGTTGTGCGTCACTCATGCAACAAATCAATGAACAAAATAGGTAATATTGTGGGTAGAGCAAACAAAAGGAAGGTGCAATAGGTCTACCAAAGAGACTGCTTACACTACGCTTGTCCGCCATATTCTGAAGTATTGCTGTGCGGTGCATCGTGTGGGACTGACGGATGACATCGAAAAAGTACAAAGAAGGGCAGCTCGTTTTGTATTATCGCAATATAGGGGAGATAGTGTCACAAATATGATACGTGAGTTAGAGTGCCATCATTAAAACAAAGGCGTTTTTCGTTGCGACGGGATCTCATGAAATTTCAATCACCAGTTTTTTCCTCCGATTGCGAAAGCATTCTTTTGGCACCCACCTACATAGGGAGAAACAATCATCACGATAAAATAAGAGAAATCAGGGCACAGAAAAATTTTAAGTGCTCGTTTTTTCCGCGTGCCGTTCGTGAGTGGAACGGTAGAGAGACAGCATGAAGGTGGTTCATTGAACCCTCTGCCAGGCACTTTATTGTGAATAGCAGAGTAATCACGTAGATGTAGAAAATGCCTCGCCGGTGGAAGAAAAGGGTTGAAAGAACCTTGCTAGCTGATATTAGATTCTTGGGTTTCACGGGGGCTGTCTCCTCTTTCCCCCATACTGATTTGGGGAGTGACGGACCCACGTTTCGTTGCAGGGGACGATTCTATTAAAAAATGCATCACCTTCTTCGCCAAATTTTTCTGTAAGTCTCTGACAAACAAAATGTTTCAACTTCTGATCTGCGAGCAAAAGGCACACTTGTTACAGAACTTGAACTTAAGGTTTTTTATGATGATCGTTTGACAACAAACAGAACTTATTCCAACCCTCTCTAGACCTTGTGATAGACTTAACCCATTGATCTCCTTCAAGAATATCTCGAACCGTGCGAATGTTTTCGTCCGAGGACGGCGAATGTATTCCTGGTTTTCCACTTGTTCTCGTCCTTCGTTGAACTCTTTATGCCAGGCCAACACACGAGTGCTTGACAGTGTTTGGTATTCGAACTGTGGAATATCCGAAAAATTTTCGTCGCTTGAACTGCTTCACGAGCAGGAAATTTTATGATTTCATGTTGCGCAGTAGAGGAGTGCACATGTTGCTCTGACATAATGAGCGCTACTGACGAATTGGCTGGGGGTATGAGCTGGCCGGCTCTCCTAATCCCCTCCCCTCCCCCCTTTCATGCTACAAACGCCGGTCCAGTCCAACGAGCCGGAGGACATTAGTAGTTGTAGAAAAATAAGGTCGAAGCAGAGTCATTGTAGGAATCACTCACGAAAGAGAGAGCTTTCGAAAGCCTCGTTTGATTGATTCTTGACTGCTACTGGTCAGTCCGAGGCCCTTACCAGGTAGTGTTAACAGAGATCAAGTAAATTTAGTGAGCGCCAGAGCGTCAAGGAGAAGCTCGTCAGACACCAGTGTCCGACGCTACTAGAGAGGCGTTGTACTCCGTAAGGAGCTCCCATATCAAAATCCATGGTGCGTATGTGCCAAGAAGTGCACTTATAACTTCCTACCACAGATTTATCACGAAACGACCGTGGCGGAATTCGAGCGCGTGAAGAGGCCTACTGGCACTCGTTCTCCCTCGTAACATTCATTTATATCACACGCCATAAGGTGGCTTTTGGGGCGTAAATGTACGTGAAAACTATTTTTTGTAGATTGCATGTGAATGCAGAAACATGCACCGTCCGTACGGAAGCCTAATCAGTTTTCTGGGTCTGACGAAGCGATAATGTGGCAACAATAATGGGCATTGCAAGCCTAAACTCGAGGGAGCAGGAAGCAGTGTAAATATCTGGTGCAGTCAGCAGTGCGTTTCCTCTGCTGGAGATAAGCGCACATACGTAATGCTCGGCAGTTGAGGAATACGCTGAAACACCGACGTGTAATCTCGCAGGACGGTGAGTGGTTTTGCTGAGGCAGGAATGTGGAGGCGCGGAGGATGCCAGATCTGTAACGCATTCCCGGAAGGCGGCAGGTAGCAGCGGCTCCCACGCGCAGCCCCTGCCCGCTTCCCGGAAGCCGTCCGCCGCTGCCTCCTGGCCCTTTCCCTTCCCTTCGCTTCCCTTCCCGCCCTGGGTCGCGCCACTCCCCACCTGGACCCAACCCCCCCCCCCCTCCCCACCATCCCGTCGGGCCACACCACGCCACGTGCTTCTGGGAAAGCTCCAAGCAACTGGGCGCCTTGTCTCTCCTCGTGCCAGCCTTCTGCCCTTATGCCAAGTTGTCTCCAACAAATCGCCCCCTCCACCATAAATTAGACCAGTATGTTACACATTTTATTACCAGTGCTGGATAAACCGCCTCTGTAATTTGGAGGCGGCCAGATGTTTGTATGGGTAACTTCCCTCCTCCCTAATTCTTGCCAAACACAGCCTCCCCCCCCCCCCCCCCCCCAGCACGTGCAGTGTATATCCAGTTCATAATATCTATCATAAATTGAATAAGACCCAGGATATTAGTGGAACAACCCGAAAAACATTATCTAGGAAGATTAATATCGTATAGGAAGATTAAAACACTAGTGTTGTAGAGCTCAAATTAGTTGAAGGAAGGTTATTTTTTATATGACAATAACGACTGAAGCTGCATATTTTCTTACGATATTTTTCTGTGGTTGTGGCTGTGAACACATGTATGTTTGTAGGAATGTGAAATATCACTTGTGTACGAGAGCGTGTTGAAAAGTAATGTCTCTGAACTTTTTATTCTGTTCCCAGTATCGTTTGGGGTATTACATGTCAAATGTATTACTCGGTTTTATGTGAGAACTCTTAAAGCCTTTTAAATAAAACAGACGTTCCCAGAATGAGATTTTCACTCTGCAGCGGAGTGTGAGCTGATATGAAACTTCCTGGCAGATTAAAACTGTTTGCTCGACCGAGACTCGAACTCGGGACCTTTGCCTTTCGCGGGCAAGTGCTCTACCATCTGAGCTACCGTAGCACGACTCACGCCCGGTACTCACAGCTTTACTTCTGCCAGTAGAGCACTTGCCCGCGAAAGGCAAAGGTCCCGAGTTCGAGTCTCGGTCGGGCAAACAGTTTTAATCTGCCAGGAAGTTTCAAAACAAACGTTATTAACATACTACGTACTTATTCCTCGTATCTACGTATTGCAGCCCTCTGCTGCTAGAGCGATCCGAATTGTAACGTGTAACATTGCGGTGTGACGTAACTATGTCGGTGCGTTAGAAACAAGCGCTGTAAGCGAGTTTCTAATTCGAAGAGTTCGTCCACGTATGGAACACCCTCACCTCCAGCATCACAATGCCAGACCGCACACGAGCACTGCGACATCTGCAGCAGTCAGACGCCGTGGGTTCATTGTCACCTGTCATTCTCCAGTCCCGACTTGGCCCCATCCGATTCTCACTTCTTTCCAAAACTTAAAGAATACTTTCGAGAACTTCACTTTGATAGTGATGAAGCGACGTAAGCAGAGATGACGTTGCGATAGTGATGAAGAGGCGTAAGCAAAGATGAGGTTGTACGAGAGTCTCATTTTTTTTACAAGTACATATACTTGTTTATTTCTACAATGGTTTACATCAGTTTACAGCTTGATCATTTAGTTAGTTTTCGACATAATCACCATTTCTGTCGATGCATTTTTGTAGACGCTGTGGCAGTTTTTGTATACCCATGTCATACCAGCTCGCCGCCATGCTGTTCAGAAAGTTATGAACCTCTTCTTTCATCTCGTCGTCGGAGCTGAATTCGCTTTCCAGCCAAAGTAGTATGCCCAGGTTTCGTCACCCGTGACAATTGAGTCCAGAAAGTTGTCCTGTTCGGCTGCAAGGCGGTGAAGAAATGCGCGAGAAGCATCAAGTCGTTGCCGCATGTGGTCCTCAGTCAGCATGCGTGGCACCCATCTTGCGCACACCTTCCATTAGTTCAGTGTTTCCGTTAAAATTCTGTGGGCGGTGCTTCGGGAAACGTCAGGAACCAACGTGCAGAGATCACCCTGGGTCACCGAACTTCACGCATCGTTTGCTCAACCTTCAAACTGTCTCCTCAGAAATTGACGGTCTCCCGCTCCTTTGTTCGTCGTGAATTTCGGTGCGACCAGCTGCAAACTCTCTACACCAACTTGCGAAAATTTTTGACATCCATGCACGACTCACCATACACTTCCGTCAATTGGCGATGGATTTCAATCGGCGTAGTGCCCTTTGCGTTCAAAAACCGAATAACTGCGCGCAATTCGGACTTGGCGTAAACATTCAACGGGAGCTCCATTCTCAACGAGTGCCAAGCTAAGACTGAGCGCCTCAGCGCGGCGTGCGCATGTTTACACACAGCGCGTGAAGCACTCTTCATAACAGTGTGACCACCTGCTACACAAACAGAGTTCTGTACTTACAAAAAAAATAGGAGACCTTACTTTTGGGATTACCCTCGTAGCAAACATTCTACAGTGATGCTATCATCAAACTGGTCTCCCATTGGGAGAAATGTGTTCGTTGGCAGGGTGACATGTTGAGAAATAAATATGTAGACGTGAACAGTAACGATGTAGAATGTTACTAACTTAGTTGTTTAAAACAATTGAAGATTTTTTACAGAAAAAATGGGAGGCATTATTTTTCAGCATATCTTCGTAAATAAAATGTGGCCACATAGGTACTCGACCCCACGACCGTTCTGTACTCTTTTCATTGCGCCAACCGCTGCTTGGATACTCAGCTAACATATATGGCTCGTGCCTCGTCTGATCCGATGTCTGATATTAGTTCGTCCGAGAAAGTAGATAAATAATAATATGCAACTTCAGTCGACATTATTATAATAAAAATGACTTTCATTCAACATTATCAATGGAAGGGAAAGAGTGAGATTTATATATGAATGGCTACACTAGTTTCCATGTAAGGCTCACAGGCGTGGATGACGAATACCAAACATATCAGTGTCAGGGACATTCAAATTAAAAACTGTACGAGAAATGGCGATGTGCAGAGAGAATGAACGTTTAAAAATTGATGTTTTCAGTCAAAGAAAAAAAGGAAATTGGCCCTCCAAGGCCATCAAACGTTAAACAATAAAATAAATAATAATAATAATAATAATAATAATAATAATAACCTAGACAGAAGATGATAGACTTCCTCCGCGAACAAAACAGGTGAATCGCACACGCAGTGAAAGAAGAATTTTGGAACCAACCAGGATCAAAACACACACACACACACACACACACACACACACACATACACACACCTCCTTCGCCTATTGCAGTTGTGGCCTCACATTCACATGTCACACTGATCCACAAAACCAGACGACACGTATTGTAGCACATAACCATTTACGATAGATTGCAGTGCTGACAGAGTGTAGGTGCCTCTCTGTTCACTTAATCACCTGCCTTACCGCGTTACTAAACTGGGATGAGTAACCGCTAAGTTCTCGCTGCTGAGTCGTAGGCTGCAGCGAACAGCTTTTGGCCTGCCATATTCCTGTCCGCGTGCCACGCAAAAAAGATGTCAGCTCTGATAAGCAACCTCGTAAAACAAGGCACGCGCAACTTACTGGCGCACGAACAACGCGAACAGTGTCCGTAAATTTATGCTAAAACTACAAACAGTGTCAAGGAATTCGTACTAAAGCGCTGGAAACACCGCGATGAAATACATTTATTACAGGCACGGCTACCATTTTGTATCCGGGAAGAATAAACTTGTGAAATTCAATTGGCTTAGGTCACAACACTTTTACCGTCCCTTGCCAAGTTTTACAGTACCGATAGTACAGATCGCTGTCTTTCCATGGCCATTTAGCTAAGAATTGTGCGCTACCGACACTCTGGAACACCTCCTAAACGATACGCCATATGCTCGTACCTATCGTAAGTGACCCATATTGTGTCCGATTTATTGGATTTGTGTGCATGAACACTCATAGTCTATGAGTTGATTAATTTAACGCGACTAAAAAGACCACGAAAGCCGCTTCACTTCTATAAAAAAACTCGATATTCTTGCCACGTCAAAACGAAATCATTCCAGTATCACTCGGTTAGAATACGGAAAATTTCTTGTATACGAATGTCGCGAGAAACGTCCTTCCCTTTCTACTACTGCTAGACTTGTTGATATCCGCGAACTACTTACAGACCTAGAAATAGTACGAGGTCCCGGTGTTCTGCTGACACAGACAGTTGTGATCCTGCCATCAGCCACTTCTCACTTTTGACTGGAGTTCCTTACGCTGCTGACTTGTCATTCCGACACAGAAGAAATTCTAGATACGTGAGGTATAGTAATCGCATAGGTTGTTCAAATGATAACGTTTTTTAACATTATAGTGGACGCGCGTTGGTCCGTCTGGTTGTAACGTTAATCTCGACTAGCTATCACAGTCTAAGGTTTCACACATTTACAATCTCACTTCAGCTCGAAACCTTTTTAATCCCAGTTCTCCTCTTTTGCTAATCTAATTACTAGACGGAGTTGATACCGTTTTCCGTCCAACTCGCTCCATCCACTTAGAACTGCTATACTGCTGTACGGTATATAACGATGCGTCCTGTCACGTTCATTATCTGTAACGTATTGGCACAATCGAAGCTGCACGACGATAGCACGGCTGGTAAAAGTATTGCAACGGATTCGAGTTCCGGTCCAATACAATCCGTCGGGAAGTTTCAGTTCCTCCTTAGTATCTAATTAGTATCTAATCTGCTAACCGTAGAGCAGTAGTGGTTCCCAAACTGGGGTAATTAAACCCTGAGGGGTAAAATTTTGTGAGGGGTAAAAACAACGATTTTGTTTCAGTCACGAAAGTAAATTATTTTCAAAAGACCATTACTAATTAATCGACAGCACGATACAGCAATAACTACATAAGGGTTGCAATAGTGCTGTACACGGTTTCATTATTGTTATTATTATTATTATTATTAGCGCGGTTAGACACAAAGCATTAACAGCCTGAAGTCGTCAGATTTCTGCCAGTTCAGAAGTAAGGAATGCAGCAGTGAAGTGATTTACGAATAGTAAATATAGTGCTCACATCTGACCTTATTTGATTTTAAATAAGGTTGCAGTATGCAGGTCAAGCAAGTGCCGCAATGGAGAGGAGTAATGCAGGGGAAGCATGTTTTGTAACAAATGTGAACCGTCAAAGTGGATATTCAGCTTTCTTTTCTGAGGAGTTGTGGGTAGCACTTGCGATGCACCACGAATTCCTTCGTCATTCATTCATTCTAAAACACACACACACAAAGTAAATATCATTTGTCTTTCTAATTTAATTTTATCTATATTTTGCAGCTGCAGAGGTACTTGTATTCAATACATTGGAAGTATGAACTAAAAATCCTTCAGTCACAAATTTTCGTGTTTTATTAAATACATTATGCATTTCGGACGCTGTGGATACATCCTCAGGTGTAAGTTGTCTTAATACATAATTTATTTTTGCTCTTGAATAAGGTGAAATGTATGTTCCTGTCATGAAAGGGTTTGATGTTAAGTTAATGAATTTCGTAAGTCAGATGCGCAAAACAAGTGCGAAACAGTGGAAAAAATGAAAAGTGTAAATTTTGAAACGTCCCCTTAGAAAAATTAGTGAATTACTGTGCTGGTAAATCCCTTACGTTATTTGATTTTCAAACAGCTGAGCAGAACTGAACGTACTCAGACATTTCGCTCTTTACCTATTCTGATCGACACTAAACTGACACACAATATTTTTAGCGCAACGTAATCTGACTTTCAATAATCCCTACAAAAGAATGACCCTGACTAACATTAACCTATACCTTTCACAAATCACGTATCTCATGAAAATCTTCGTTACTCTAACTACTGCAATACAGCGAGCGCCACTACTGCCAGCTAAATAAAAGATTCAAACTACTGAAGGCACTAACTACTGACAGGCATAGTTAGCAAATGAAAGATTTTGAAAGAGAAAAACAATGTATTTACCTTAATAGTGTTCAAAAGTCATAATATATATAGCAGTTCATGACATCCATTTTTACAAATGTACTGTTTCTGAGACACACGTCCAGATCATCCGCTCTCAAAAATCCGCCATCTCACTTCTCCACATCCACCACTGCTGGCGGCTCACCTCCAATTGCGCAACGCTACGCGCTGTTAACAGCCAACTGCCCAACACAATGCAAACCAGCCACAGACTGCACGCAGCACAGCCAGTGATTTTCATACCGAGCGCTACGTGGAGGTGGCGTTACCAATATAAGAACCTAAACAGCCTACTTACAATTTACCACATAATCTAAGAAAAGCGTTTTTAACTTTCTAACACCATCATGCAATGCTATCTCGAGCGTGTTCATACATATCACTTCGTTCAAGAGGCACATTTTCATACACATTTTTGTTAACACTTCACAGATGTTATTGTACATGGTGTACATAAGATCCTAAATCTGTTAGAACTGCTGGAATCTCCAGTTTTTGTGATATGGCGCCCAGGTATGGGATACTGGCAAATATTTTCTCTTCGTTCACAGCGTGGCCATTTGTTGTCTTACTTGTGTGTATTTGCCTGTCTAAATTGTCGTTTGTTGTGGCTGTGTAGCCATTGTTTATGGCAAAGCTTTTTATTGTATCTACCTCATTCCTGAGGCTGTTTTTTCCAAACCAAGAGTGTGCTCTTGTGTAGCATGGACCTAAATGCAGCATGTTTCTGTGTAGTGGGATAGCATGATGAATTGTCTAGTGTTACGTCTGTGTATGCGTGTTTTCTGTATATGCAGAACTTATGTTAAGGTCCAGGAACTTTATGTCCCAGTTGTCCTATCTGCTGTGTAGGGAAAACGGGCAGAAACTTCAAAACCCGTTTTCAAGAACACGTAAAAACCAGAATGTATTTCGCAAGCCACAGTTCTTTCAGTATTTCGCAAGCCACAGTTCTTTCAGTTATTTTAAAGACCAGTTCCAAAGTTATTCTCTGCACATGTCAATTGTTTAATAATTAGATCTCTGGCACTACGAATAAATTCATCTTTGATCACTCCATGTATATCATCGATGAAGCGTTTACAAAAATGTCTAAGTAAATATGTCTCTTGAGTGAAGGGATATGCATGAATACGATGGAGAAACTATTGCATGATGATGTTAAAACCGCTTTTCTTAGATTATGTGGTAACTTTACACTGTTCAATTTTTCCACTGTTTTGCACATATTATGCACACTTAACTTACGAAATTCATAACCTACATTAAACTTTTTAATGACAGGAACATGTATTTCATCTCATTCAAGAACAAAATTAAATCATGTACTAAGGCAACTCACACCTGAGGAGCGACCCACAGGGTTCGAAATGCACCGTGTATTTAATAAAACACGACAATTTGTGACTGAAGGCGTTTTTTTATAGTTCATACTTCCAATTATTTATCTTTCATCATTTTTAAAGTTGGTGAAACTGTGGGGGGAGGGGAAGGAGTTCTAGCTAATATCTAATTGCACTCAGGGATAATGGTCTAAGTAAGGCTGGGAATCATTGCTATAGAAAATGGGTTCCCAAACTTTTGTTTGTTGCGCCCCTGCACTATCAAAAATGGAAACTTTACGTCCCGCTTCACTTTAATAATACTGTATTACCTACAGCAAGCACTTGAAAATGCTACCGATTAGCTAATTGTTTGGGGAGAAGCGTCAAAAGGGGAAAGTATTAAGGACTTCGTAAAGAGAGGGGGTCTTGAAAGGTGTACCTATCAGCCACTACAGTGTAAATACCGCACGGAAGTGAAATGCATTCGTGAAGACTCATTACTAGAACCCCAGTTTCCATGCACTATCATATCTTAAATGTGCATACATTCATGAACTGCAACAACACCAAAATCATACAATGAAACAAAAAACAATAAAAATATTCGGTATCAAAATTCAGTTTTAGGTTTATATTTATATCTACTTCACTTTCGCATGTGCTTTTGTCCGAAACCTTGGCCGACGGGCACAAGCGGTTGAGTATTATTTGTTACTGTAGGAACATTTGAAGTCAGTGTTCTATCTCAAGGCCTGCAGGTGGAGGAGACCGAGGGAGTACCATTGTCGCTGAGGTGAGGAGTGACGAGATAGGAGGAATGTTTATCTGTCTCCGGTTCAGAGCTGCCAAGCGACGAGTTCGCGCGTCGTACCAAAACTCTGCAGTGCTATAAATTTGACGCGGGAGGAACATAGATTTGAGTTTGCGCATTTAGGTCGTGTCAGATAATTTTATATAAATACAGTTGTTATCAGTAACAATTAATTGCTCATTTCGTTATAATTTAAATTGTCAACGCCAGACAATACACTACGACACAGCCCCACGTTCCTCGCATCTTTAGTGCCACAACAGTAAGATTTTGACGATGGCACCAATAGGAAAACGGCTGAAAGCAAGGGGAAACTACAGCCGTAATTTTTCCCGAGGACATGCAGCTCTACTGTATGATTAAATGATGATGGCGTCCTCTTGGGTAAAATATTCCGGAGGTAAAATAGTCCCCCTTTCGGATCTCCGGGCGGGGACTACTCAGGAGGACGTCGTTATCAGGAGAAAGAAAACTGGCGTTCTACGGATCGGAGCGTGGAATGTCAGATCCCTTAATCGGGAAGGTAGGTTAGAAAATTTAAAAAGGGAAATGGATAGGTTAAAGTTAGATATAGTGGGAATTAGTGAAGTTCGGTGGCAGGAGGAACAAGACTTTTGGTCAGGTGATTACAGGGTTATAAATACAAAATCAAATAGGGGTAATGCAGGAGTAGGTTTAATAATGAATAAAAAAATAGGAGTGCGGGTTAGCTACTACAAACAGCATAGTGAACGCATTATTGTGGCCAAGATAGACACAAAGCCCATGCCTACTACAGTAGTACAAGTTTATATGCCAACTACCTCTGTAGATGATGAAGAAATAGATGAAATGCATGACGAGATAAAAGAAATTATTCAGGTAGTGAAGGGAGACGAAAATTTAATAGTCATGGGTGACTGGAATTCGTCAGTAGGAAAAGGGAGAGAAGGAAACATAGTAGGTGAATATGGATTGGGGGGAAGGAATGAAAGAGGGAGCCGCCTTGTAGAATTTTGCACAGAGCATAACTTAATCATAGCCAACACTTGGTTCAAGAATCATAAAAGAAGGTTGTATACCTGGAAGAATCCTGGAGATACTAAAAGGTATCAGATAGATTATATAATGGTAAGACAGAGATTTAGGAACCAGGTTTTAAATTGTAAGACATTTCCTGGGGCAGATGTGGATTCTGACCACAATCTATTGGTTATGAACTGCAGATTGAAACTAAAGAAACTGCAAAAAGGTGGGAATTTAAGGAGATGGGACCTGGATAAACTGAAAGAACCAGAGGTTGTAGAGAGTTTCAGGGAGAGCATAAGGGAACAATTGACAGGAATGGGGGAAAGAAATACAGTAGAAGAAGAATGGGTAGCTCTGAGGGATGAAGTAGTGAAGGCAGCAGAGGATCAAGTAGGTAAAAAGACGAGGACTAGTAGAAATCCTTGGGTAACAGAAGAAATATTGAATTTAATTGATGAAAGGAGAAAATATAAAAATGCAGTAAATGAAGCAGGCAAAAAGGAATACAAACGTCTCAAAAATGATATCGACAGGAAGTGCAAAATGGCTAAGCAGGGATGGCTAGAGGACAAATGTAAGGATGTAGAGGCTTGTCTCACTAGGGGTAAGATAGATACTGCCTACAGGAAAATTAAAGAGACCTTTGGAGAGAAGAGAACCACTTGTATGAATATCAAGAGCTCAGATGGCAACCCAGTTCTAAGCAAAGAAGGGAAGGCAGAAAGGTGGAAGGAGTATATAGAGGGTTTATACAAGGGCGATGTACTTGAGGACAATATTATGGAAATGGAAGAGGATGTAGATGAAGACGAAATGGGAGATAAGATACTGCGTGAAGAGTTTGACAGAGCACTGAAAGACCTGAGTCGAAACAAGGCCCCGGGAGTAGACAACATTCCATTTGAACTACTGATGGCCTCGGGAGAGCCAGTCATGACAAAACTCTACCATCTGGTGAGCACGATGTATGAGACAGGCGAAATACCCTCAGACTTCAAGAAGAATATAATAATTCCAATCCCAAAGAAAGCAGGTGTTGAGAGATGTGAAAATTACCGAACTATCAGTTTAATAAGTCACAGCTGCAAAATACTAACGCGAATTCTTTACAGACGAATGGAAAAACTGGTAGAAGCCGACCTCGGGGGAGATCAGTTTGGATTCCGTAGAAATGTTGGAACACGTGAGGCAATACTGACCTTACGACTTATCTTAGAAGAAAGATTAAGAAAAGGCAAACCTACGTTTCTAGCATTTGTAGACTTAGAGAAAGCTTTTGACAATGTTAACTGGAATACTCTCTTTCAAATTCTGAAGGTGGCAGGGGTAAAATACAGGGAGCGAAAGGCTATTTACAGTTTGTACAGAAACCAGATGGCAGTTATAAGAGTCGAGGGGCATGAAAGGGAAGCAGTGGTTGGGAAAGGAGTAAGACAGGGTTGTAGCCTCTCCCCGATGTTATTCAATCTGTATATTGAGCAAGCAGTAAAGGAAACAAAAGAAAAATTCGGAGTAGGTATTAAAATTCATGGAGAAGAAGTAAAAACTTTGAGGTTCGCCGATGACATTGTAATTCTGTCAGAGACAGCAAAGGACTTGGAAGAGCAGTTGAACGGAATGGACAGTGTCTTGAAAGGAGGATATAAGATGAACATCAACAAAAGCAAAACGAGGATAATGGAATGTAGTCAAATTAAGTCGGGTGATGCTGAGGGAATTAGATTAGGAAATGAGACACTTAAAGTAGTAAAGGAGTTTTGCTATTTAGGGAGTAAAATAACCGATGATGGTCGAAGTAGAGAGGATATAAAATGTAGACTGGCAATGGCAAGGAAAGCGTTTCTCAAGAAGAGGAATTTGTTAACATCGAGTATAGATTTAAGTGTCAGGAAGTCGTTTCTGAAAGTATTTGTATGGAGTGTAGCCATGTATGGAAGTGAAACATGGACGATAACTAGTTTGGACAAGAAGAGAATAGAAGCTTTCGAAATGTGGTGCTACAGAAGAATGCTGAAGATAAGGTGGGTAGATCACATAACTAATGAGGAGGTATTGAATAGGATTGGGGAGAAGAGAAGTTTGTGGCACAACTTAACTAGAAGAAGGGATCGGTTGGTAGGGCATGTTTTGAGGCATCAAGGGATCACAAATTTAGCATTGGAGGGTAGTGTGGAGGGTAAAAATCGTAGAGGGAGACCAAGAGATGAATACACTAAGCAGATTCAGAAGGATGTAGGTTGCAGTAGATACTGGGATATGAAGAAGCTTGCACCGGATAGAGTAGCATGGAGAGCTGCATCAAACCAGTCTCAGGACTGAAGACCACAACAACAACAACAATCTTCAGTTTGCTCATTATTCACAAGAGAAGATATAGTACCTATTACGCTTACGGAAGTTATTGCAATAATCCGTTGAAGCCAGGAAGATTATTTGTATCCCTTATAAATTTCTAAATACAAGATGTTAAATAAAAAACTCCTCGACGTATGCATTTGTTCCCTGAAATGGTCAATTCACACGTTTGCGTGGAAATTTGGGTTCTACTCGGTACAGAGGTGGCCAGTTTCAAATGCTGCGCGTATTTGTAGCAATTATTGTGAAAATAATTAAGTCTGTTGGAATACGTTGCATGAATAGAAGAAAAATGGAGACTGCTGATAGATCGGTGAAGTTGCGAGCAGTCTGAAACAGAAGACAGCTCACATAAAGAGCTTCGAATGGGAGCAATATTGGGCGATCCAACTGCAGCCTGTCGCAAAAAAAGTTCATGAACTTTATGATATGAATATTTTATTGTAGATATTACGATTTGCACACGTATTTGGTAACAAAAACCAAATAAATCAATGTGATGGATGAGCTTGCATATTTTTGTAAACATTTTAAATTCTTGGTTGAATAGAAGAAAGGGCACAACGTAAATCACTAGCAATATAGTTTGCTACTGTATTCCGTTTTCATTGCTACAACTGCTGAAAATGACCTTTCGCATAAATAAGTGCTTGAAATGGTAAGCACAGTTGCAGTGCTTGCTCGGATAAGCTTTCATATATTTTACCCAGAAACACGGATTATTTATCTCCTTTTTTTTTGTAATGGCTCGACAATAGCATATTTAAGCCTATATGGAAAAGTACCACTGCGGAGGGATTCATTACGTAAGTAACTCAGTATGTCACAAAGTTCTGAGGAGCAACATTTAATTATGGTAGTGCTGATTTCATCATAACCACTGGAACATTCGTTTTTAAGAGAGCTAATAATATTAGAAATCTCTTTCAGTGAGGTAGGACATAGTTTAATTTTGTCAAACTTCTGCGTAAATGCATTTTTTTAAAAATATTTTAAGCTGTCTTCTGAGGAACTATGCAAACCTAAGTTGTCTGCTACTGAAAGGAAAAAGTTGTTGAAGGTGTCTGTAATTTTGGAGGTATCCCTAATCAACTCATTATTTACATTTAACGTAATTTCCTCATTTGCCTGATTAGTTTTTCGTGTTTCACTTTTTACTATGTTCCATATAGTTTTTATCTTGTTATTAGAGGCATTTATTTTTTCTTGAAAATAAATACATTTTGAGGTTATGATTACTTTGTTTAGAATTTTACAGTATAATTTGTAATGTGATTTAGCTCTGTAATCATCGTTTTCCCTCGACATTAAGTACAGTCTTCCTTTTGTTTTGCAAGGTACTTTTATTCCATTTGTAATCCAAGGTTTTGAAACATTTAATCTATTTGCTTTGATTACTTTAGTAGGGCAGCAGTTTTCAGTATGATCTGTGACTGTATTAGAGAAACACATTTTCTCATTTATCCCGGGTGAATTGTATACATCTTTCCAATGTGTATTCCTCAGTTTTTTATATCTTCAATTCCTGTTTCTTTTATTATTCGTATAGTTTCCTACTTCCTGTTGTTATTTGAATCAGACCCCACTATATTAAATGTAAGCAACTGGGCATCATGATCTGAAAGGCCATTAAATATTGGATTTATACTATGATTTGCTAGTGTGGTAGTATCTACGAAAATTTTATCAATAGCAGTGCTGCTGGTACCCATAACCCTGGTTGGGAACTGTACTAAGGGAATGAGATTATAAGAAGTGGTAAGAGTGGTATGGAGCTTGAGTAACTATCCTCCAGAAAATTTAAATTAAAATCCGCACTTAGTATGAGTTCATTATTTTTAGAAGTTAAGAAATTAAATACTGCATCAATCTGTTTAGTGAATAGCTGGAAATTACCAGTTGGAGCCCTGTATATTGTGATTATAATTATTTTTCTTTTGTTTGTTTTTACTTGTGTGGCACATGCTTCAAAATGCTGATCACTACAATATTTAAGATGTCAGTGTTTTTATAATTGTGACCCTTTCTAATGTAAGTGGCAACTCCTTTCTCCATCTCTTTCCTACAATACCTTGAAGCTAAGGTCTGCCCTTCAATCTCAAGCATTTCAATTTCACTATCTAAATTATGTTCAGAAATACTAATAATATCAACAGGATTTGTATACTGTAGCTCAACTAAACGCATCTGAAATTCATTAATTTTGTTTTTTAAACCTCTGATATTTTGATGTAGTAAATTTACTGACTTTTTTGGTCTTCACAAGTATTTTGCTTAACATTTTCAAATGCATCTAGTTTCAATAGTGAGTTTGTAGATAATGAGCTTAACCTAAAAAATAACTACTTCCATGAGTTGCAGTGTCCCCCCTTAAAGAATTTGCTATCAACCTAACCAGTATATCCTTCCCTATTCTGTCGAGATGCAGGCCATGAGAAGTAAAGTCCCACCTACCAATAGTGTCAACAGGAACCAAACCAATCCCTGACCCAACACCAGCCCGAAGCAGTCGATCCAACTCCATATTGACCCCCTTCACAGAGCTGTTCAACTGGGGTCGATCGTACCGCTCGAAAACAGACTCAAACTCAACATTAGTATGGTTCGTTGCTGATGCTATTTTTACCAGGTCACTCTCAGTGCTGTAGCCCTGGTCCCTATCGATACTGTTCCCTGCTCCACGCACCATTACAACATGATCCTCCTTGGTAAATGATTAAGGACAAATCATAGTTTACGACACAGAGTTAAAAACTGGACCACTTATTATTTAAGATTTTGGCTAAATTTTTATAATTATAAATATAAAAATTACATATATTATTCCTTAAGGAGGATGTAGTGGTGCTCTTCTGTTCTTCAGAAAAAAGTCATATTTTTTAACTCCTTGGCGTCGGGAGTTTAGCGTTACAGAGCAGATCAGTATCCGAGGCATATTTCTTCCATTTCTACTGCAGCGCTTGCCTCGATAAGCATTTGCGCTGTCAGCTCGTCGATTGCTGGCCACAGACTGTAATTATGTGCCATAAAGACTTCTCGTGCTACTTTTCGCCAACCCACCTTTTACACTCCTTTCGTTCAGAGGGACTTCCCTCCAGCATTTACATCATATATAACCCTAGCGTTTCCTAGCGTGAACCAGTTACACACACAATATTTTAGTTGATATATACCATGAAATATCATAGTTTTAAAACGAATATTTGCAAATATATTTCTGGTTGCAAAAAGTTACAGAATATTAAAAATTGTTTTCTTCGTTTCATGTCAAAAACACACATAACACAGATAGTAATGTGTCTACAGCAAACATAGAGGTTACATAAAGGAATCATAGTCGATATCAGACATAAGTGTTACAACACGAAGTTTCACTTCATATTTCTTGACTACGTGTTTTACCCTCCACTCCTTCCTCCATTGCCAAATTTAGATTTCCTTGATGTATCAGGAATTGTCTTATGAATCGATCCCGTCGTTCGGTAAAGTTGTGGCATAAATTTCCTCCCATTTCGATTCAGTACCATCTCATTAGTTATCCGATCTACTCATCTAATTTTCAACACACATCTCTAGGACCATATTTCAAAAGTTTACATGTGTTCTTGTCTCAACTGTTTATCGGCTACATTTCACTTCATACGAGGCTATACTCTAGAAAAGTACCTTCGGAAAATACTTCCTAAAATTTCAATTTATATTCGATGTTTCTAATCTAATCCTCTCAGCATAGCCTTATTTAATTCAAATACATTTCAGTATCCGTGTTTTACTTGTGTTGATATTCACCTTACTTATTTACTTATCAGATTCAGTGGGATCAGGCACACCAAAGTTATTTGGTCGTGGAACGAATCAGTACTTAGTTTACAGAATGCGGATTGGAAAATTTGAAAAGAATTAATGACACGAAACAAAGTATTAGAGAACATACGAATCAATACCACATTACGCAGGAAAGTTCGCAATTACTGAAAGGAACTCCTGTACAGAACACGAGTGTGCCACAAGGAAACCATCCAACTTGAGTTTGAATACTCGGGGTTTCTCACTTTATCATTTTCTTTTGTCTTCTGTTCTACTGGAAGAATACTGAAAATAAAACCTGCTGAATAGTGCACACCTTTTAGCAGAATACCTACGAAAATGTTATCCAAGTGCTTATCGTGTTACCATTTAGTGTTCACCGAATGAACGCTGCAGTTTCTCCTGAATAAGTGAATATTGTCACTGGCAAATCTCATGATGGAATACTGTATATGTATAGGCAGGCAGAGTTAGAATACCGAAACACTTGATCAACGGCCTGCACGAAGTTCGCGATCTGACGCCCCTTTTCTGAGGTAAGAATATTCTTGGTGAGCGCGCACAGTTGCCTCATTATATAATACCGTACAAGATAATGTAGTGAAAGCAAACAAGCCTTCACGTTTCGGTATCGTAGACAGTGGAGATCATTTGTACAGTGAAGATAGTAGCATTCAATTTCTCGAAGATATAGAACGTGATGCTTGTAAGACAGTCGTCTAGCTACCCTCAGCCCTAAAAATTAAAAATGATCGGGTTCACTGATTGTGTGACCACCTTCAGACGTTAAAATTTCGCTTTAACAGGAATTCCGTGTCAGAAACTGTATGCATTGCGTTTTGTTGCTATTAAGTGTTACTCTGGGAGCCATGTGCGGATGTTACTACCCCATTAGCTAGCGCCTCTGTCAAAGTAATACTTGTTTCATGTACAAGGAGAATTCTTTTTCGTCAATTGCACTTCCAAGTCGTCTATCGTCTATGTAAGTGTCATCAGCATACTTCCCAGTTTTAATTTCGTCGCTTTGGACTTCGATTAATTTTCCAAATTTATCCTTAATTTCCTTTACTTCTTACTCAGCGTACGGATCGAATGACGTCAGGGAAGGGCGGCAACCCTGCCTCATTTGCCTCTCAACTGCTGCTCTGCTTTCACATCCTTCAACTCCTAACTGCCGTCTCGTTTCTATACAAGTTGTATATCTTTCGCGTTCTACAGTTTTTCATTGTTTCTTTCAACGCTATCAAAAGCTTACTTCAAAAATAAGTTGGCCTTTCTTCGACCAGTCGTCTGAGGTAAGTTGTGGGGTCAGTATTGCCTTGTGCATTTCAACATTTTTCTGGACTCAAACTGACTCTCCCCGAAACCGTTGCCTACCAGTCTTTCGGTTGTTCTGTAAGTAATGACTTATTAAAGTGATGGTTCTGTAATATTGACACTTGTCGGCATCTTTCTTGTTTGGAGTTTGGATTATTATATTCTTTTTGCAGTCTAAGGATACTTTCCAGTCTAAGGGTACTTTGCCTTCAGTGTACCTGGAGGACTAGTATTGTCTTGACTGGCTCTCCCAAGGGTCTCACTAATGCTGTGGAAATGTTACCTGTTTTACGTGCCTTGTCCTGAGTTGCCATTTTTCAAAATTATTTTTAACCTTGAAACAGTTTGATTCAATCCAAACTAAATAAAACCGAATGCTTAGGTATATGTTACGTTTATAACGTTATATTCTTACAGTCAGTAATGACTCATAGGTCTGCTCTTCACTATTGTCATTCGTTATGTATATTTCCTCGGCGGTATTTGCCGATGTACTGATCGGTTTACAGGACGGTGACTTAGTTTGTCTAGAGTGCACGAAGTAAAATTTGTCATAGCGAGCGCTTCCTTGTCGTACCTAGCTGCGCCAAGCGGCGCCCGCGGTAGCATTGCTGGCTGTGACGGCGGCTGAATCATTGATGCAGCAGAGGCGGAACACCCGTAAGCCTCTTAGCGGCGCCATCCGACAAAGGGGCGGGCATTACGGCCATTACGCTGCCGCGGGCGTATTATTCGCCAAGTGTGCGCCCGGCGCCTCCGGCAGCGCCCCGCACCCAGCCACGGCCAGCCAGCCGGCCGGCCGGCCTCCTCTATTATTCACGTCGCAAGATAAGCAGCGGGCCGAGACGCGCTGTTAATTCACCTCATAAAACATTCACGCAGGCGACCAGAAAAAAACGCTCGGCGCCTCAAAATAGATCGCTGCGTGCAGGCTGCCCGCTCGTTATCACAGCGACTCACTCAGCCGGCCCGCCTCGGCAGGATTTCCCTTCGCGACCAGCAGATTCACTCAGAGAACTCCGTGTTTCTTGCTGGACGTGTGTTGTTCGCGGATCTTCCAGCACAACATAATCTCTCACTCATTTACAGTCTCAGCTCGGGGCGATTGTAGTCACATTTCCTTCTTCTGCGTGTAATTCCTTGAATTAGTTTTTTGTAAGTTTCTGATCCAACCTTCTCCGTCCGCGTAGCCCCTAAAATACCAAGCGGGGTCCTGCAGGGACCCGAGAAAGTGATTTTTGGTGATACGACCGTAAGAACCAATTTGTTCTTGATTTTTATGTGTGACCTGCATCTGTTTAAATGTATATCACATAACTGGATCCATGACGCGTTCATTAAAAAATATAAAAAGTATAAAAACACACTTGGAGGTCCTGGCAGAACCTTATTTAACATACTACGTTACGTAGCTTTAAGGATTCATTTTTCTGTTGTTTTTCGTAGTGTGAACGTCATAAACTCTGAAATCTTAGATGATGATTCCATAATGAGATTTTCACTCTGCAGCGGAGTGTGCGCTGATATGAAAATTCCTGGCAGATTAAAACTGTGTGCCTGACCGACACTCGAATTCGGGACCTTTGCCTTTTAGCCACAGCCTACGGGATGTTTCCAGAATGAGAAGTTTGGAAGGTAGGAGACGAGGTACTGGTAGAAGTAAAGCTGTGAGGACGGGGCGTGAGTCGTGCTTGGGTAGCGGAGATGGTAGAGCACTTGCCCGCAAAAGGCAAAGGTCCCGAGTTCGAGTCTCGGTCCGGCACACAGTTTTAATCTGCCAGGATGTTTCTTAGGTGATGACATCGCTCTGTTGCTGGATAAATGTGACCTCCGTGGCCCAGAAGATGTCTGGAGCGAAGCGTGAGAACGCGTTGTAATTGTAATATAACCTGAAGGTGATTCCAAAAGAAAGTGACATTGCCACTGAAAATTATGAAGGGGATGAGTTTATTGCCACATCAGGACGCAAATGGAAGAGTTCAGCGTTCCCGCGACTCACTATCGTCACTATAACGTTGTGAAAGAGTCTTCCAGGCCACCGAATGCAAATCATCGTGCACCCACAATATCAAAATTTGTCAACATGATATTTGAAGACCAAATTGTGGACGCTGTATGCACGTTCACCAATGCTGAAGCATCGGGTGTTGTTCGGCATTACAATACAAATGCTGCTCTAAACAGAATGAGACTGTCGTTAGACGTAGTTTCTGCCAAACTGAGAGTGTTTTTGGTGTGCTAGTGTTTGCTGGAGCTCTTCGCTGCCGAAAGGAATAAATTTGTGAAATGTGAACAAAAGACAAAGATAACGTGCAGTATTCACTGCAGCTATGCCTCGGAATCGATTTGCTCATATCTTTCAGTTTAACAGGTTTGACGATAAAGCAATGCTTATTTAATTTAAATATAGTTTCAGACCTCCAAAGAATCTAATATGAGTAATCTTCTACACTACTATGTGAGGATATTACGAAAAAATACCCGTGCATGGTAAACAATTTTAACGACTTATGGTTAGTATATGAAGGGTTAAGACGTCTACCATTATGATTAACAACGATGCTATCCGTCACGGTAAAGTTTCTGTTGTGGCTGAGTCATGTTTCAGAAAGGTTAATCCTATTCCAGAAGACCAGGTCTTCTCCATCAGTGAAGATAGAAACTTAGTCTTTGAGATGAGTGCTGACAGCTGTGTCCCATACAATCGCTGCATAGGGCACACTTTGATGTTCACCGGCATAGTTCTGTGCTTAGTGCTCACGCAGAACGGAGATTTCGTTGGGCGATGGACATAGTCTCTATAATTTCTGGATCATTTCTTCTGACGCCACATAATATATTCTGTGCCTGTTATATTTTGGAATGTGTCGGTTGACGACCATACCATGTACAAATGTATATAACACGTGACTATTGTATATGTTTACTAGTAGGATATGTTCATATCCATTAGTGCTCTTGAAAATGACTCATTTTAACCCAAGAGCCGTGTGGAAATAATGTCGTTCTTTGTGCTTATAGATAATGTGTACATTCGGAAGGTCACATTCAGGTTCCTAACAGACGGATACCTCGTCGCAGTATTAGGCATCCCCTGACATTCCGTTCAAGTGTAGAGCGAGTCCAAAATTGAGTGCCCTTTCGCGCCGTGATGTCTCATAATATCTATGCGAGATATGTGATGGAGATACGAATCAACCTAAAAAACCGGTTCCCTAAATTTATCAACGGGATTTTTTAGCAGAGCAGCGTCGACTTTCTTCTGTTCACTGGGCACCTTTACTGTGCACTACTCTGGCATGTAACAGGATGTATCTGTATCCGTTCAACGTCTTCCGCCAGGATCACTTGATAATATTCCGAAAACCTGAAGCAGTGTTGTAGAATAGGACGCATTAGAATATGTATGCAATTCCATTCACCCTCTCTCTGTTTTTAACTTGTGTCTCCCCTTCACTTTCATTCCATTTCGAATATTTTGCAAGTCAATATTGCTTTTCGCTCTGTGCACCATAGCACTCAAAATATTTAACTACTGTTCAATAGTTTGTCCTGAGAGTACAATGCAGCCATCTGATAATAAACAAAATGTTCAAAATCGACAATGGGACGATAAAATCATTTAAAAAGTGTCGTCAGTATACCGGTTGAATGCAATTCAAAGCGTATCTTTAAAATGAATATTCTCCCTTAGAAGCAGCTTAGTCGTGTCCTTTGTGAGGTTTTTTTTTTCATACGTTATATACTCCTTCATTTTGGCGAAATGTTCCCGATTCAGACCAAAGGTGAGCGGATCAAAATGGGATTTACTGATGATTAGATTTCATTTCAAATTTTGTATTCGTCGATGGAGGCGGGAATAACAAGAATAAAAGTAAAAACATTTGTGATTTACAATACGTGCATGTGAATTGTATGTCAGGCTAAATTTATTCATTATTAATGCATACGAGATGTGTAAGTTTTCTCAAACTACCTTCAGCGGTCTGGATCTTGATATCAATGTGTTCCCCGACTCTGGCACTCCTGATCTTATTTTATCAAGTAGTGGAGGGAGGAAGAGAGAGAGAGAGAGAGAGAGAGAGAGAGAGAGAGTGCTGATGTACGGTGTGCCTAAGATGTGGATGAAATTTTATTAACTGTGAAGTGTTAGAAAACCCTGTCACGACTTGGTGTGCTGTGTATTTTGTAGGAGAAACTGGTAGGGTAAACAGTGGTTTTCGGGTACGCAGAGTGCAGCAGACAGTTGCCGGACACGGTGCAGCACGGCAGTCTCATTGATCACAGTTTGGGCGCTTGCGACACGGCTGCGGGCCAGTTGCCGCGTCAAGGACACGCCTCTCGAGGGCCGCGGCCGGCACCGCCGGGCTCACTGGCGAAAAACTGCCTGCGCTCTTTCGCCGCCGCGTCAGCTGCACGGTCCTCTCCCCTCCCGTCTGTATCGCAATTCCATACTCCAAAGTCGCACCGATAGCGTTGCTCAGTAGTGGAGGGAGGGAGGATATCATCCGAAAGCAAAACGGCGAACGGGACTGCAGTTCACAGTAAGATAAACAGGAGCGTTACTGTTGAATTCGTTGCGACCACCTCCGCCTCCCCCTGTTACCGATCTGTCGCTCTCTCCGAGTGCGGAAGGAGAGATGGGTGCACGCTCTAGGTCAACAGCGGCGAAACCGTTGACTAACAATTTTATTTCAAACAATCATATATGTTTATTTTAATTCATGTCTTCGCCAGAAATAACAATATGGAAAGAATATTTCCCGCCGTTTCGTTTTCCAAGAAAGTTGAGGGTGGGAGGCGTGACATACAGGTTTATTTGTAAGTGCTTCCAGCGTTTCAGAAGAAGACGGCACAGAACGTACAAGACTTGCTCGAAACAGATACACATCATGGACAGAGCATCTCTGAAAGTTTGTTAACTCACACTACAGGTGCTCAGTATGGGCTTCGTTTTTGATGTGGCAAGCGTCAATTCGTGGGTTCAAGTCGTTGACACGATGTGCCTGGGAAGGCGCGAAGGCAGCCCGATTTGCGAATCTGGTATTAGGGTTGCCTATATGTAGGCGCGAACTAATTCGACGTGACAGTACACTGACGAGGGTTAACAGTGAAATTCGAGGACAGCACAACCTACAGGTGCAGTCAAAAGAATTCTGCTAATCATTAGTAGGCCTCCCTTTACCAGTGGGACACTGATACATACCAATAACAAAAATCAAATTCCATTCGATTCTCTGATAACATGTCATGTGACACCTACGTCCCATTGTAAGTGAAAGGTTTGGAGAGTATATTAACTCATAGAAGAAACGGTTCTTTTTAATTGCAATTAGACGATATGCACTTCATTCTTTGAAAACTTCTATGCAGAGGGACACTACGAGGAGCATTCGTAAAATTTTAATTATCGCCTCGTAAAATAATGTTGCATAATTAATTCCGTTTGTTTGGGTTTACATGTCTGCATTTCTTGTACTGTGAGATCCCCCGCAGCAGAACTGTAGCACACCAGTAAAGGAGCCAGAAAGAAAAAGGAAATGTGGCGTAGCATATTAATAAAGTGGAGTATCGTGCTGAAATTCGTTATTCGTTTTCGATAGCGCTGGAAAATTTTCAGCTGTATCAGATCAATCCAGATGATTTGTTTTGCAGTCAGAATTGGGCTGACACAGCTGTAACATTTCCGCTGCCGCCGATAATTAATCACCGCGTGATACCACACTTGAGCTACTGGAGGTACCATTTTGCATTGGCGTGCTACAGTACTGTGGCGTCGTACTTTCAGTGTGTGCCACAACTATAGACATGTACCAGCAAAGAAACAAGAAATAATTACGTAAATCTATTTTTTTGAAGTGGTAATTCAAACTTTATTACGACCACTCGTGGTGTACGTCATGGTGAATTTTTTTCGAAAAGTGTTCTGAAGACGAGTGATTGATTCAGCTATTTGTAATATACAAAATCATTCGTACGGCATGAGCTTTGATGACACTGGCAGTAATTGCTCGGACGTTCAGTGGCGCTGGAAAAGTATCAGAGCCGAACCGTGCGCAGGAGTATGGAGGAAGTTCTAGACGCAGTGATGTTTTTACCATGTCGCCTGAGACACCAAGCGAATTTTGTATGCAGTGTACAGTAATCATCTGCGGGAAGCATTTCATGGCAATCTTAAAGTTTCATGGGAACAAAACTAGAAGAAAAGAATCCTGTGACTTACGATCCAGCCACCTTGAAACATATGCATATGTAGAGGAAAGTCGGCGTCGGTACATATAAGCTTGCGTGATTTACGAGTCGTCGGAGGTATAGCATTAATTTTCAGTTGCCTGAATTATTAGCAATTTAGCGACTCTTAATGTTACCAACATTTAGTCATTTCCTTTTTTCCTTTGGTAACTGGAAATCATTGACTTTTGCTACTCTACACATTATTATTGAAATAATCAGTGTTACTGTATGTTAATGCATTCTTTACTAGGAGTTTCGAAATAAGAAACTTGTCGAAATGTTGCGCTTAGCCGATGTAGAGTTTAGTGACTTGCTGATGCGACCGCGTTGTAGTCGAGTCACTGAATGTGTCTGTACGTCATTACCTTTTGCATATTACTAGCTACTTCACTTAATTTGAGGGAGATGTTTCACCATCCTCAATCTGCAGTTTTTTTCGTTTAAGGTGAAACATATTTCCGTAGGACATTTACTCGTAACGTAAGCTCTAAAAAGCAGTTCACGAAAGAACCATTCATGCGACTTAGGAAGCTAGGACTCTACGAGCGGTCCATCTGATTACACTCCGCAGGCGGACCCACCCATGCATGCTTCTGAGCTGTGAAATTTATTCATCAGTAAATTGGTACGACGTGTTTCGACAGCACGCCTTCAGCTGCAGATGTCTACATTTCATACTGCGGCGACCCATATGTGAAATAACAACTGCCATGGCATGTGTCAGTAGGTAAGTGCTTGTTGTCGACAGCAGGTATTAACAGCCGTCTGTCAGTTTACTCGACAAATAAAATTCTTTAATGAAGGAAAAGAACAAAAAATTTCATTTCAGTAAGTGTGAGAAATAACCGTCATTCGTGTGACTGCTGTTTTCTTTTATTCAGTCTCTTAAACGTTTGAACTAGAAAAAAAACGTTGTTCTCGATTTGAAACATTGTCATTCTTTAATTTATTCTATCTAAGCCTGTACCTAATGCTCCGGAAGAATGAAAACCGCGCGTCACAATTTACCCATGTAGAGCAGAAGGAATTATACAACGCCGAATTTTGAGGGCAACATTCATTCCAGTACAGGCTTGCATTCAACCTTTATTGTGTTACAGATTACGAAGGAATTAAAAGAGAATGTAAATCGTTTTCATAAATTGATGTTCAAAACGCAACTTGCATTCTGCCCTAAAACGGAAACAGATGTATCAAAGTAGTTTAAATTCGAAGAAAAGCGGAACATGTAATAGAAGTGTACCCAGAACCATATACCAAGAAGTCTATTTCGCCATTCACGGCGAAACTACAATGAGTTGCCCCTCCGTTGGTCAGGTAGTGTGTACGCTCTTGGTGGTCGAAAGGCGATTTTTACACCACTCTTTCCGGCTGCAAGTTCATCGTGATAACCACAGCGCCATCCCACTCAGTGATATGTAACGGTCACAAAGCTATGGAGCATCACTGCTTCACTTCTACTGTTAACCATGAATAAACAGCAACTGCTGTTGCAGTGCAGCTGTGAAGAAGAAATTTATACCTTCCCCTCATACCCAGTCGAAAAAAGCACTCCAGCAAATAAATGACCAGTCACATTTAATGGCAGGAGCGAGGAGGAAATGGTAAGATGCTGGGCCGAAATTACTTTACACATTTTACCAAAAAATAATTTATTACAAGAAGATTAATATTAAAGCTCAAAACTTAGTTTTCCTTTACAGTTAAGCGTCCCATACTGTTACTTCATATTACAGTCTCTAATGACACCGTGATACAGGAATAACAGCTTAACGGTTTGATGGCAACTCACTTGAAATGAAGCTCAAATTACAAGTTTTACACATTGACTGTAACTCAGGAAAAGAAGTTTTCAAAATTGACATCAGTTTCACAGAGTTTACGTGACAACTGTGGGTTAAAGCCTGAGTTAGAAAACGTAACTGCTCTTTCTCGAATTTTGACGTAATCGGATTCCAGATGAATGAATTTGCAGTTGCCATATAAATTATTAAAACTTGTAAAGGGCGTTATAACAAAGATCACTGCAGTGAACATATTTTTAAAAGAGCGACAATAATTAGATAACTTCATCTAACTTTAAATTTGAAGCTTGGATACACAAATACCAAAAATTACGTAAATCTTAGGCACACAGCCATTTCAAACAATATCTATCCATAGGAGGCTCAAATGGCTCTGAGCACTATGGGACTTAACATCTGAGGTCATCAGTCCCCTAGAACTTAGAACTACTTAAATCTAACTAACCTAAGGACATCACACACATCCATGCCCGAGGCAGGATTCGAACCTGCGACCCTAGCAGTCGCGCGGTTCCAGACTAAAGCGCCTAGAACCGCTCGGCCACACTGGCCGGCTATCCATGGGAGCTCATGCATTTCATTTCGAACGCTTGTAGTTCCAAGAAAACAGTAGTTACAGCTTAGACTTAATTCCAATTTTCTGTAACTAACAACGAGGAATACAGCGTGACAAATTTAAAATTGACTAGCTTACATCACGGCAAATTAAAACCCAGATTACTTAATCTGAGATCCTGGCTCCAAATAATAACACACAGGTATAAGCCCCATAAATAGCTGCTTCCTGGGTTTTTATCAAATCATGTGTCATCAAGGTGGCATTTACAATGTTTTAACAATGAAGAACATTTGCGTAGAAAGACCTCAAACTCAGATTTGTTGTCACAAGCAACCATCACAACTACAACATAAGCGATGGTACTTACACACTTGTTACGTGCAATAGCTATTGATTTGAATGTTGACAGAACACGACGAGCTTGAGAACACAGCACTGCTCAAACGTTAGCATGGGGATACACATAACTCGGCTTTCAGATGCAATCGAGACACGGGAACAGTATAAGGAATACAAAAATTCTCACCACTTTCTGGAGGACTAGGTAGAAGAAAACCACCGGCACATAGCTTAGCTGTTTAGACCGTCTAGAATTAACACGGTGGCAACAGGATACCGGAATGGGAATAAATGACAAAACTCCCACAATAGTCTGCCACAATGTCACCAGTTCGTTGCAGGCTCCACAAGCGTCCCTTTCACAGTATTCCAAAATAACACAGTGTCTCCTGATCTGCTCTTCAGGACGCAATTTCCTCTAGGAATGGCAAATCGGACCAACTGGATCACGCTTCTCACAAGTAACAGCCACCTCAAGACACACTACGGCCGACTGCCATCGTGCCTACTATCGCATTCCGCGGCACCTCGCGGGGAGCCATCTCACAACCGCAGGCCCTACTTTTCAGGAGAAACCCACGGCAAAGCGCACGAGTCCAAATAGCGTCCCGCTCGGTGCACAAGACACCCTCTGACGGCAAAATTTCGAGAGGACAATCAAAATATCCACAAAGTTAGAAGGTGCAGAAAACCATCGAAAAAGAATTTGATAGAAGGATGCTGGACGGCTCTTTTAAGTCCATGTTTTATTTGTTGACACAACTTGTTTGTCAGACGTATTACCGACAGCTCGTGTAGGCTCTTCGGTCGCTGGACTACTTACTGGCAGTCTCACATCAGAAAACTTCCAGCGACCTCTGGATTTTGATCAAACATGCTGTAAGGGAATAACTCATAATCACACCAATCTCTTTCTGGTTTGATATCAATAGGTTTGGAACTGAACCCAAAACCATCTCCCGGTACCGTAAGAAAATATCAGTTATGTGGTAACGATTTGTCGTATTGATAGGGAGCTTGAATCTATCACCTATCGATGTACAGTGTACTGTAGAGCTTCGATAACGGAAAGGCTGACGGAGGTGGATGGATGGCACGGTGGGATGGTTGGATCATCTCTGTCGACAGAAATATGTGGCGCTCCCACGTCGGAGCCCGCGGCGTGCTATGTCTGGCGGCGGAAGCGTATTTATAGCGCATAAACACATCTTCTTGCGTCTTATTCGGGTCCGGCCACAGTATTTATACACTGAAGCTCGTCGCCCGCGGGACGAAGCTCAAGAATTCGCGTGCGTAATAGCTGGAACGCACGAGCGGCGCCGATTTAACACAATGTGGCCCTATAAATACGCCGACGACCCCGCGGCCTCGGCATCTGTTTGTGATATTTATTTCGCGGGGATCACATGACGAAAGTGAATGGTGGCCAAAGCTGCGGAACAGCCGCGAACAATAGTACTCACTGTAGTGTGGACTAGGAATAACAACGAACATGGTGCCATCGCTTTGAGGCACTGTGTCCTCCGAAACAAATGGCAAACAATTACTCGTTGTGTAGAGCCAACGCCGAACACAAGAAAACAATGTTGACCGAACTCGTGAGTCATGAACTGTAGGAGAGCCCCGGGTCAAAACATGGGTTATGACTTGCTTCATGTTATACAATACCATTTTCTTCTTCTTGTTTAAATTGATTTTAAGCACATAATGACTACTGTCCATATTAGTTATGACTTGCGACTACTCAGCCTGTTTTCATGTCAGTTTTTAACACTTCATATATTCACTGCTATCACCTTGGTTGTGAACATATTGGAAATTTATTGGCAAGAGTAAATTATTTCCGGAGATATATTCCAAAATTACTTGCGAAGACCGTGAACAAAAAACCACGGATACAATTTCATTTCAAGGCTGAGGAGGAAAATTAAGGAAGTATTGACGCCCAGAAGAAACGGTGATTAACAGTCGGTTCAAAAGCGTAATTTGGTGAGGATGGTGGATAGGAGAAAAACGGCTACTCTGCCATTAAAGAAGCAAAATCAAACAAGTCTTCTGAGCCGTATCAGACGCAAAAACCTGAGTTGTACTGACGGAGGTAACTGTTTCAGCGTTTCCAAACATTGAAACATAATGTCAAGAGATATTTCTGAAGCTGTACGTTTGGCGACGTCAGCTTAGGGGAGTAAAATATAGGCAGCTATAAAACTAGAGAGGTGAAATTGATAGTTTATGTTCGAATCGTGGAACCATTCAGTGATGATAAAAATTTTGTTTACCTGTTACACAAAAGAGGAGAGCCGTGGGGTACGAAAACGCATTCAGGATTACTTATCTTATCAGTGGTTTGACGACAGAGGATCAGCATCTGTTATCGGGCACCCTGATTCAAGCGTTTATAGAGTACGTAAAACCATTTACAACTCTACTGATTGTGTATTTTATTTCTTCTCGTTTTCCCACTTGAGCTCGTCCTGCGTCCACTCAACAAGGAGATCATTTGAGATGAAGCCACGTATGAGTTGGACAGTGTTGGACGAAAGAATTAGTCATGTCTACCTTGAACCACCGTTCACCTGAATAGGAGAAACTGAGCGACTGTCGCCGAATACTCTCTATTTAGTTACCAACATCCCACGTTAGTGTACAAACGTGACAAATACTTGTATCCTGGCATTTAATCCCGAAGCCCTAAGTGAGATTTTTGTTGACCGTGTTCGGCGAGAAATGTGGGCGTCGGTGCAGCAGATTGGTTGGGCGTGTGGCTTCTGAGTCGAGTCGGGGACGGATCCTTGACGGGCGCCGAGGGATTGCGCGCAAGAGTGCGTGGCACACAATACGCCCGCTGCCCTGGGAGGGTGCTCGTGCCGTAATTAACCCTCGCACGGCTCAGGTTCTGCCGGGACCCACGTGTCGTCCGAAGGGCCAGACGCGTGTTGGCATGCGCCTGCTGTCCGCACTGGAGTCGAAAATCGAGATGGGCATATTGAAACTCTACAAACGACGTGTGCTTTAGGTTTTAACTTTCGATTCTAATGAACGTTCCGCCATATTTATTTTATTTGCCGTTGAAGTAGCAAGGGATAAAGGCAGTTACGTTACAGTAAAGCGAAATAAATTTTTCAGCAAAAAGTCGTGCATATACTACATCAAAACGCCCTCAGTGCCAGCACGACTATACTATTTGTTCACGATGTCCATAGTTCTTTGCGGGAGACGGGGAAAGTGAACTCCGCCCATAGGCACCCAAGGGGAAACTGATGCGCTGGGGAGGGAGGGGGAATCAAGTTCCCCTTTCCCCCCTCATTCTTAGTGGTTGGGCGCGGCATGACACGACAGTGTTTTCATAATGACTGCTATACGCACGAGTAGTGTCTTTTCAAATTGCTAATGTTGGCAGCGGCCGAACACAAAGCTTTTGCAGCTGGAAGCCGAGCGATTTCTACCAATACAGAACTAGGGAGACCTACCTCAGGACGTCGTGAACAAATAGTGTATGTTTCTCACCTTTATCAACGTCTCTGTCTGCACGACTATCGATGACAGAAAGCGCGGCGCAGTAACTAAAACACTGGGCCTTGTTCGAGATGAGTGTGATTAAGATCCATGTGCAATAATCAAGAAGTAGTTTGACTATTGTTTTCCTACGTCAATTCAGACGAATGCGCAGTTAATTTCTTCAGCAGGGCCGTGGTCGATACCTGTGCCTACTGAGCCAGTGCTGTTCCTCCAATGGTACTACGACGGTGCCGAGGAATGGGAGATCTGTCAGAGTAACCAGTGAAGAGGAGGCTTTGTTGGAAATTTTGGCAGAAGTGATAAGTTCACGGTGCGCGGTGCGGAGAGGCTAAAGAAGTGGCGACAAGGACGCTGATTGCAACAGTGAGTGGAGCGGTCGGGGTGACTTGAGTTTAACCGTTTAGAGCTGAGGTAGTCAACTTTTTACCTACCTCCCTCTTTTGTATATACGTTTCTAGTCAAATTCTCTAGCGAGCATCCGGTTCCATCGTGATTTATGTAGTAGGGGAATAAAGAAAGTACCCAGCGGTCGGCGCGGCACAGGTCTTGAAAGAGCGGACAAAGCCAAACTCACTCGCTCAGCCACAGGCGGCTACTGGTGTGTATTTTGTATCACACGTACTTAATAATAACACAGAGAACTGACTATAGAGCCTAGTCAGAAAAGCTCAGAGTCCCCTTTTAGTTAGGGCTACAGTCGAGGAAAAAGAAGTATAAAATTTGTTGTTACTTCAGAGGAGAGAGTATATTTTTTTCCCCTGAACCTTGCAAACGTTTTAAAGACATAAATTGTACAACGTCGCATACCTTTTGTTATTCTAACTACTTCACAACCTTCTCAAGGCAGTTAAAAGCTGCCGCACTGAGTGTCCCTGTTTTAGCACGGTCGCCGTCACTAGGCTCTTTCTCCTAGTCACAAGTGTTCGGATCGATGACCCTGGCAATTATTTCGTTGCTCGTCAATACTTGATAGATATGTCAACATCTCATTGGAGGAAATCAAGAACAATTTTACTGATCGCATTCTTCAAATTGTGAAGAGCCAATAAATCAGCCCAGCCAGTTTGGATATAAATTTGCTCCTTGGTGGCTCTTTAGCTGCAACGATAGACTCCAGTGAAGGAAAGAGCTTATTCCGAGTGTTGATTGCTAAAAGTCATAGGGCGAGATCTCTGATTTTTGTTGTGTGTTGCATTGGTGATATTGATGATGCTTTCCTTTCTGTGGGTGACTGTAATTAGAGTCCAGCTGGGTAATGGATGTTACGAGGTAAGTATAGCTGTCGAGTACCATGGCTTTGTGCTGTGAATAAATCCTGGTTTAGAGCCATTTGAATCGTGTTTCTGTGCAGGCTTTCATCTTCACTATCAAATACACTTGCAAATTTTGTAGCGGCATTACTGTTCTTTTTCATGTCCGATAGTGCAGCATTTCGAGCTCCATATTTTCGAGCTAAGATTGATCAGGTCGTTCCATTTATCAACCAGTCTGTTATTTTAAGTTTATCTGGAAACACTAAGAACTGCGCGTTTGCATTTAGCCGCTATTGCGAACGGCACAACAACAGCTCCATCTGTCACAAGCGTCGTGCGGGATTAGCCGAGCGGTTTAAGGCGCTTCATTTATGGACTATGCGGCTGGTCCCGGCGGAGGTTCGAGTCCTCCCTCGGGCATGGGTGTGTGTGTTTGTCCTTAGGATAATTTAGGTTAAGTAGTGTGTAAGCTTAGGGAATGATGACCTTAGCAGTTAAGTCCCATAAGATTTCACACATATTTGAACATCTGTCACAAGCGAAGATTTAGACATCATCACAGAACAGCAACAAAGTGACGGTTGTCACCGTGGGGAAACTCCGGAATGGCCAGCTCAGCACCAGCTGAACTTCTACATAGCGCGCGTTCCAACTTGTAATTACCAAATGGAAAAGTTTCCGTTAACCGATATTTTCGTTGACAGGTATTCGGGTGCTTTTTTGTGCCTCGGATGGACTCATCATGAACTGCGTGTCTCAAGTTATCGATAACGTTGCACGGTGATCGCAGGACGAGATGAAAGCGGTCCCTGCCTCTTGCGGTAATAGTTTTTGGGAATCCGTAGCTCGAGCTGGGAATAGCGAGATAGCTAGTGACGAGTTGCGTGCTGGGACCCGAGAGCCAGATGGCCTGCTTCTCACGTAGGCACTCGCCTCTCCCGTCACGCAGAGCGGCTTCTCCAGACGAGCGACTGCCACCCAAACACGGCGGCGCGCACGTCCGCCCCGCCAGGCGAGACGGCCCAGTGTCTCACTTTACACAGTCCCGCGGCACGCGCGCCCGCTCGCAGCTCGCGTGTCTATTGCCAACACGTCCCTTGTGTCGTTAGCTTTTAGCATCTGGCTCACGTTGACAGCTTGGCCCTTTCCTCGCCCTTGCCGTTGTCATTTGGCGAGGTACTTCATGATAGCGTAAGCACATTACAGCAGCTGTGATCATGAACTTTTAATTATCACGTCGAAAAAATCAAGCTGCGACCGTGCAACTTTTGATGACGGCGTTAATCTTCCCCATATAGTAGGGAGTTCGCTTTATGCTCCTATAGATGTTAGGCTAGATTAATAGAAATTTTTATTTATAATATCCCAACAAATTTAATTATCACCTCGAAAAAAAAGTTACCCAATGTTTTGACCCTCGTACCTCAATTGGTAAAAGCGAACCTTTAGAGAATCACCATGTTGTCTGTCTGTCCGTCCGTCCATCCATCCGTCTTTCTCTTAGGAACGGTTGGAGGTATCAAGTTAACACTTTGTATGTCGCATACTAAGGTGTATGGTCCCCTGGTCGTGTAAAAAGTTTAAGCTTCTACGTCAATGTAGCCATTTATGTCACATATTTGTATACTCGCAAGCTCACTCATCAAAATCTTTAGGGTGCTACCTGTTGACTTAGAATCGTGAAATTTAGCAAGAAGCAAGGCTTCCCAATACAAGTATGGGAAAAGTCCGGAAATTGTTAATTTGTAATTACATCACACGGAGAAAATGTCATTTGTTATCCGGCTGTCTGTCGGCCTATTAAGACCCCTTTTTCTCAGGAACGGGTAGATGTACCAAGTTACACGTCACAAACTAAAGTCTACGGTCCCTTGGCGGTATTTAAATTTTTTAACTTCTAAGTCAATGCAATCAAAAGATCCACCCAGTTGACACCTATTTTGATATATTGCCAGGATCGGTATCGTTAAAATGGTCGAAATTCTCGATTCCCGGATCGATGAACTATTTACACACACAATTAACTTCGTACGATACCCTCGGCGCGCAAGTCTTCATACTTACCCGATTTTTTTTGTTTGTTTGCAGGTTCTCACCTGCAGTCCTAGTACAGTTTAACAGTACCACACCAAGCCGCAGGGGGAGCCAAAACGAAAGGGCGCAGCCCATTTATAAAGCGGAGCATGGAGCGATAATTGTTTCATGGATCTGAAGGTCTACAGCGATGCAACAATCCATGCTGCGTTGGTGGGGTGTACGGCAACAGTCCACCATTCTCTAACACAGTGGTTAGGTGCCGCAGACGCTTCCCGTGTTCTCTTGCAAGTCTGACTGAGGAAGGGGCGAGAACAGTCTGGAACCGCGCGACCGCTACGGTCGCAGGTTCGAATCCTACCTCGGGCATGGATGTGTGTGATGTCCTGAGGTTAGTTAGGTTTAAGTAGTTCTAAGTTCTATGGGACTGATGATCTCAGAAGTTCCCATTGTGCTCAGAGCCATTTGAACCATTTGAAGGGGCGAGATAGCAGACCATCACTCTGTGAAGAACGGGGAGTCATAAGAGACGCGAAGATCCTAGCGCTCGATGTCCAGCACATCACAGTCGAGGCGATATTGAAGAATGTGAAAACCAGTTTTAACTTCTTTCATAAAATTCTGAACATGAGAAAAGTTGCTTCCCGGTGGGTTCCGCGATCATCCAGGTGACTTCTTTAGCCGTCTAATCATCATGGACGAGTGCTGGTTGTACTACCATGACCCCAAGAGAAAGAGCGTAGGAACAGTGGAAGCCTGTCAATTCACATCCGCCCCAAAAACGCGTAAAAGCTAACAATCGTCGGCCAAGGTGATGCTGAATGTGTAGCGCAACTGCCACAGTGTGGCAAACTGTTATAGTACATACTGCTTGTTTGGGGTATAAAATTTTGTCTCCCTCATCCCCCCTCCTATTTCGCTGTACGGCACCCACGGACCATTGCACAATCAGAATGGCGAAAAGACGAAACATTTCCGAATTGTGGGAGGGGCGTTCAGTACGTAATTCAGCACACATTTTTTCTGAACGGAGGTTGCTTTCATTCAAGATTCCAATACAACGTATTATTCCTCACTCTTTCGGTTACAAAACCCTATTTTTCAACATAATCTCCGTTAAATGTGATGGCTTTACACCACCTTACATCCCACCTTACTGAGAAGGCATGCAAGCGTGCATCGTACAACACTATTGGGCGATGTCGAAGCCGAGTATTGCTGCAAAAACCTTCCACGTACTGCTTCCCGTGGCGTGCATCCTTAATTGGTGAAAACAGATGGAAGTCAGAAAGTGCGACATCAGGGCTGTATGGTGGATGAGGAAGAACAGTCCAGTGAGGTTTTGTGAACTCCTCTCGGCTGCGCAGACTTATGTGAGACCTTGAGTTGTGATGCAGAAGAAGTTCGTTTGCATTTTTGTGTTGACGAACACGCTGAAGTCGTTTCTTGTTTCCTGAGGCTAGCACGCTACACTTCGGAATTGACCGTTGCACGATGAGGAAGAACATCAAACAGAATAACTCTTTCAGAGTCCCAGAAGACCATCGCCATGACTTTACTGGATGAGATTGCGGCTTTGAACATTTTGTTTGGAGGAGAGCCAGATTTCTTTTTTCCCGTTCGAAGTCATGAATTCAGGTTTCATCGTCTCTGAAGATGTTCGAGAAAAAATTGTTACGATCAGCCTCGTAATGGGCATGAAATTCCGCACAGATGGTCCTTCGTTGCTCTTTATGGTCTTCTGTTAGGCGGCGAGGACCCAACGGGCATACACATTTGGTAACCCCACCAGGTAGACGAGTTGTCAGTTGCGCAACGATATGTTGTTTGTGATCCGTCGATCACCTCGAATGAGGGTGTCCGCACGTTCCAACATCGCTAGAGTCACAGTTGTGTGCGGCCACCCTGCACACGGGAGGTCGGACGGGTTTGCGCGACCTTGGTGCGATGATGGCAGATGCCTTGCTCAACGACTCACCGCGCTTATGTCCACTGCTAGGTCTTCGCAGACATTCTGCAAGAGCCTATGAATATCTGTGATGCTTTAGTTTTCCGGCGAAAGGAAATCAATGACAACTCTCTGCTTGTAACTCATCTCCGTTACAGACACCGTTTTGAAGGCTACGCCTAACTCCGCCAACTATCGGAACTTCATGAAACTATAAGGGCTGAAGCTGGAATACTCTACGATGCCCTACAAAATATTCCGCATTTTTTTTCTACCGAAATTGACTGGGGAAATAAATGGGTTGCACTACTTATTGAACGCCCCTGGTACAATTAAGGTTGGGAAAGATGTGTCGCATTGAAGAGAGTACCGTACTCCGTTCGTTGTTGTATTCCCACGGCTGAGTTGACGCAGGTCTCCACAATGGTCTATCCAGAGCAATCCTGTTCATCTGTGCGTTAACTACTGCAACCTATATCCATTTGAATCCGCCTACTGTGGTCGAACTTTGGTCTTCCTTAACAATTTTGTACTCCTCACAAATGCCTCCACTTACAAAATAACGATCCCATGATTCCTCAGGATATGTCCTAGAAAACGACCCATAATATGTTTCTTTTCTCACCAGAATTCGGTACCTATTCATTGTTTATGCGTCTGATTTCATTTCTTTTCTGTAGCTCCCACATATCAGAAGTTTCTGTTCTCCTCTAGTCTGTAAAGGTAATCGTCCATCATTTATTTCCGTACAGGGCTACACTCCAGAGAAATAGAAAGAAATTTCTCCCGAAGCCAAGATCGCTAAATATTAATTATGTAACTATGGCCGGTTTCGACAGTAACTTCTTATCATCTTCTGATCTTCGGCAATTTAAAGTGCATTCATATGAATCACATAGCGTTAACACATTCCATTCATAATATGAATTGTCTTTGAATTTCTAAAGATCAGAAGATGACAGCAAGCTTCTGTTGAAACCGCTCATGGTGAAATAAGTAATATTTAGCGATCTTGGCTTCAGAAGAATTTTCTTTTCATTAAATCGACTGATCACTCCCAGCACACAAACATCTGTAACCTCCATAAAGAATTACTTTAAGAAAAGACTTCAAAGAATTATCTTAAGAAAAGACTTCCTAACACAGATGTTAATAAATTTCTCTTTTTCAGAAACGCTTGTCTTGCTATTGTCAGTCTTCTTGTAGAGCAAATATAAATTTCGATGAAATACAACAAAAATGACATCGTTGTTAAAGAACCTTCTCCAACGATGTGCCGTATTCTATGAAATGGAACCCCAACTTAATGTCACGTATGCCGAGTAAAGTAGTTGCTTACCCAGAAATCGTTATGAATGCTATAATCGCAACAAAAAATGGTCTTTCTGGAAGTGGTGTTTCTTTTATCTCATTTATTGGCAGTTCTCTTAAATTTTTGGTGCTAATACACCTTTAAGTGGGCTCAGTGGCTCTATGCGTTAAAACCTTCCACGTACAAAAGCATTGCTGGAAGTAAAATTATCTTTAAGCAGCATAAAGAATGCCAAAAAACAAAAGAACAACGCTAAACGTATCCAATGCTTGTCCACCAATGGAGCTGCCTAAGCGTGTTTGCATTATTTAAACGGGTTATCCGATATTTCACTCCTACTGTTCTTTAAAAATGAACATTTTTAGATGCCAACATCATATTAAAATATTCTCTAGTGACATATGTACCATACCTACAGTAGTGCTGCTATCTCTTTACGTATTTCAATTTCTTTAATCACTCTTCTCAGAAATTTCGGCAGCATTTAGGTTTATTACAGATCATGATTGTCGAAACTATGTATTTACACTTCGATCACTGCATTAACCAAATTGTTACTTTCTGTCTTTTGTTCGCGAATGATGACGGTCTTAACCAACAGAAGAGTGAAAAAACAGTTGACTTGCAAGTCTTATATCGTGACCAAATAGGTATCTCAGCGAGATTGTGTCAGACGACCATTTATGCCACTCGTAACCTAAGGTATAAAAATGAGTATTTCTTTGTTCGTCTTCTATGCATTCCTATACCAGTCATACGAATACGATGAAACTTTGGTGATTAAAATTGTAGAGCAGTCACAATTCGCATGTAACTGTTTCTTTATTTTTACATTTTTCTCTCAACCATCGCGACCATCTTCAGAAAATACACAGCCGAGTGCCATACGTTACACTTTTAATTTCTGACGGTACCTCTTTCTTTGCAGGCAAATGCCTGGCTCGTTAAACTTTGATGAGTTGTGCGCACGTTCGCGAAATTTCTGTGGAAGTAAGAATCACCTTCCACCCATAGAGGCGGGGGTGAAAAGAGGCAGACAAAGAAGTTTAACTCGTGTATTTTTTGAGCGGTTTTAGTCAATTTTGTGTGACTCACCATTTGTATAATAATATTGGGGGGTAATACACCCCGATCACTAAGGAGTGTGGATGTGACGACATGACATAAAAAAAAATATTCGATAGTGACCGATTTTAGTATCAAACCCACAGTTTTCGGTGTCGCAAGACATCCTGGTGGCAGTCACGATGGCGTTTCACCCCCAGAGTAGTGGGCAGGAAGGGTGCGAGTGCAAAGACTGTGACATATATCTGTAGTGCCTGAAGGAATTTCTACGAAAATTCGCACACGTATCACTTGCTATCTGGAAAAATTTACTGTCACTGTAAGACACCTCTAACGTCTCTGTGGCTAGGGTTTGGGGTGAAAAGGGGTGACATAAAAGCGTTCATCAGTAACGCCTGGAACAATGTAAACCACATTTCGTATGCACATGGCTCATTGTTTGTACACTGTGAGAGTAAGAAGCCCCTACTATCGCTGGAGGTGCAGGTGACGGTGAGAAGAGTTGACATGCAGAAATTTCCGCAAACGACTTGTTGGTACGTATTCTTTCTGTAAACAGTTTGATGGCGGTAAGTTCCTGTGGGATCAAACTGCTGAGGTCATCGATCCCTAGCTTTGGTACACACTACGTAATCTAACTTAAACTAACTTACGCTAAGGACAACACACGCACACATTCCCGAGGGAGGACTCGAACCTCCGACGGAGGCAGCCGCGCAAACTTTGTCAAGGCTCCCCGTGGTAGTGAAAATGAGCACTGCAGCGAGCCAATAGTTTTTCAGCGTGTTTTGGGGCCAAAGATCGTGCCACAAGGGTCAAAACTACAGATACATTTAACATCTTCTCTAGGATATCATGATGTAAAACAGTGGAGAATCGGGTAGTTGCCAGTTACAGTCCTTTTTCTCGAAATGACCCTCAGTTACTGGCAGAATTACAACTTTCCTCAGAATTTAGACCAAACTGCAGGGAAAATTTGCCAAAGATACAATGAAACATATGTGCATGTGTGTGTGAGATATGTTAAACGTACATGAAATATATGTGACATATACGTACGCTTTGTAGTTGGGTACCTATTAAGAAAGAAAGAGAGGCTTTGCAACGCACGCCTGGCACAGCTACTTTTCTCATAAATCAGCCAGCTACCGGTGTCTGCCTACTTTCGTGTGAAGAAAATTACCGGCGTGGCTTCTTAACGTCCATAGGAAGTTAGACGCGCGGCTTAAATGCCGCCGCGAGTTGAAATTAAAATCCTCGTCGGCGGGAGGAAGCACGAGTCCTTGCGTGTAATGATGATGGGCCGTGGAATTATGAAATTTACAACTTCCTGCCTCGGGTGCTTATGATAATCGAGTTGGGACGGCTGTCAGGAAAGTGTGCTTATTAAATATTCGTGCGAAGCGACGAAGCTGCTGCACAAAGCAGCGCGGCTTCTGTGCTCCGCGCCGCTCCGCCGTTCGTCGCCGCAGGGCGACAATTACGGTGACAGCCAGCAGCCGTCGAGTGGGAGAAGCGTGCTTCCACGGGGCGTGCGCGAGCGAGACTTGCTCCGTTCAGAGTGCATTCACCGCCAGAGGCTCGAAAGGGAGTCATTTCCCGTCAGCAATCTCATTTCCCGGCGGAATACAATCAAATACTATGAAAATTCAAAACACAGGCTGTGCGTATATGCTGTAGTGTTCGGATTAGCGGCTGCAGCAGCTGTAACAGTTTATATATTGACTGAAGTGATCTAAAAGTTACAGTGTGTTTCAAAAAGATTCATCCGATTTACGAGTCTGTTCCTTCTAACCGAATGAAGATAGAAGCTTGTGGTGTATTCTTACTTACGTGTAGCACTGTAGGTTTTTGTTTTCAAACAAGTATGCGAGTTTACAAGGCTTTATCTTTTACATGCATACACGTACAATCTTAAGCTATATTTTACAATTACGTGCAGGATCAAATGACGTGCCGTGCGATCAAGTGAGCTTGGAGGACAAAGATTCAATACGAGATCCGTACTCCCCTTGCGACCGATCCAACGTCCAGGCAACTCCTTGTCAAGAAATGCCCTTAAGTGCATGTGCCAGGGCGCTGGTTCTCCGTCCTATCAAACTATGAAATTTTGGCGTATTCTGTCAGTGGAAACAAAAAAACAGACGTACAGTATATCTAGGTACGTGATTCCTGGAACCGAGAGATGGAATGAAAGTGTTATGATGCACCAAAGAGTCCCTTATAGGCATCCACATGAACCGATAACGTACAACTAGAACCAGCGTACGTTTTAGTTTCGGTTCTTAAATTAAAATTCTCACTTAGTTTCTATCTCCGTTAATGTAGAATACATACGAGTTAATAGTTTTGAAACATTCTAAACACTGTTAAAGGCAGTATGGCACATCTTTATAGAGCCAGCCTACCTACGATACAAAGCTGCATGCCGGGTTATACGTGGTGTTTGCTCTGGCACCATCATCAACGTCGTTCTTAACGTCTCGCGAATTACTTCAGGGAAATACTTCGCGTTTCACTGTCGAATGGTCTCTCCGTATGACGAATTAAATTCTCAGGGTACAAAATCATATCTGTTCCACTGAGGATTCCATCGTCCACTGCTAACTGACCTATGGTGCTGGTGAACTTTGTTGTAAAGCATCTGAAAATGGATTCCTTTGTATAGTTTAATTTCTCCTTCTTAAACTCAGCAATTTGTCTGCAAACAAAGTAACAAGTTCCCAGTACATCCACGAGAGGCTCCAAATTACGACTCGCAGATGATTAAGGTATGGACATTCTGCAGATGCCACTTTGTAAAAGGAAAGTTGATAACTAACTGACTGTCGGCATCCAAGTGTAATAGAGATGAAATGATTTGTGGAAGCGTGAAATTAATTAATCTGTCTAGACGAGAATTTGAACCTCGCTTTCGCCATTTTGGAGCCCAGTATCTTAACGTCCCCACCGTTTCGGTTCATTGTAAGTGCTTTGGAGGTTAATTACAAAAGAAAATGTTGATTAGACGAACGGCACATTAGAGATGGAGAACAAGCTCGCATTGTCAAAGCATCGTGAAAAGAATCGCCTGTTCCCTTTCGAAGGAACCATCCTGACATTTGCCTCAAGCGAGTTAGGGGAACTATTGTAAACCTACATTTTTAAGACCGTTACAGGTACTTGAACCGCCGACCTTCCGAATGAAAGTCCCCCCTTTTACTACGGCGCCACCTCGCTCGGTGTTTAAAATTGTTCCATCAGTGATACCATTTTTTTAAAAATATTGTACGACTGTCAATATTCAGGTACAGACAATCGAGTTTGTGGCTTCATATCAGAGACCTAATGAAATGAAATCAAAATTTTAGTTGAGAAATGTGCTACACTTGGAGCTCTTGTTTTTATTTTTGGGCTTCTTGTCCCAGCTGTGGTGCACAGTAATGCGGTAACCAGAGGGAAGTGGATTTTCGCGAGGTAGATGGACTGTCGCGTCAATATTTGCGGCTGGGCGGTGCCTGCGAAACGCTGGGCGTTGCCCCTGGGATTAGCACGCCACGCGAAGAGCTGCCCGCCTTGTGCTATGTGGCGCGCGCGCAGTGCTGGCGCCTGAAACCAGCAATAGGTTTCTCAGCTCCATGCCACAGTCTCAGCCCGGCCACCTCTGAGGCGATTTCGGTCCTTCCATCTAGGTGGGCAACCGCAATTATCACATATACCATTTCTCCTCCGTTTCCTCCCTGTGGCTACAGATCTTAGCGGTCACTCCCGGCGGCGAGAGGTACTTCATAAAGTTATTTGGGGATTCTCTGATAATTGTTGCTACTAGTAAGTGAACGGAACGAGCAACTAAACACCGGAGAGGAAGCAAACAAGGACTGAGAGCAGGATCACAATCTGTATCTACACTGTCCAGTCACGTTAATGTGACCATCTCTTAAAAAGCCTGAATAAACGCCTTTCGCATCGGGGACCGCTGCGAGACGTGCAAGAAGAACGTGAATGAGGTTCTGAAAGGCACCTACAGGGATATGGAGCCATGTTGGTGGCCAGCTGCGCTAGGTTTCTCGATTGAGGATCCATTACGCGGAAAGCTCGATGTAGGTGGTTTCACAGATTCTCGACTGGGTTTAAATCCAAAAAGGTTGGTGACCGCGGGAGTACGAGAAACTCATCCTGGTGCTTTTCGAACCACGCACGTACACTACGATCTGTGCGACGCGTTGCATTGTCCTGCCGGTAAATGCCTTTCTGCTGAGCAAAAACGAACTGCATGTGACGATAGACGTGGTTCCCAAGTGTAAATGCATACTTCCCTTGATTCATTGTGCCTTCCAGAATGACGAAATGACCCAGGGAGTGCCACGAAAACATTCCCCAGTTTGGACAATACGACGATTGTTGCAGGATGTTTGCTTTCAGATGTTTCACGTCGTACTCGCCAACGGCCACCTGTCCGGTGGAGTATAAAACCTGATTCATCTGAAAAGGATGGCTGTCGCCACTCAGTGAGCATCCAGTTGCGGTATTTGCGTGCAAATTTTAGCCTCCGTCGCCGATGAACAGTAGTTAGCTTGAGTGCATGAACTAGACGCCTGCTGCGGAGGCCCATGCGCAACTACGTTCGCTGAGGAGACATTGTTGGCAGCCGCTTGGTTCATCTGGGCGGTCAGTTATTTAACAGTTGCACATCTATTCGTCCGAACACATTTCTACAGCCATCGTTAGCCCGTGTCATATATGGCCCGTGATGAACCGCAATTGCCTTGGCGCCGGTTGTGGATAGCATCATTTTGCCATGCACGATACAGTTTAACCACGGCAGCACGCCAACAGTTTACAAGCTTAGCCCTTTTGAAAATATTTCCACCCGTCACCCGAAACCCAAAGATCATGCGCTTTTGGACGTCAGATAAATCGTTCTGTATCCGCGTTATGACAATGATTGCACTGTTGTCCGCGTCCCCCCGACTTCCTTCGTGTATCCTCCACTGCCAGTGCTGCCACTTGCCGTCTGTGAGTGGTTATTGCACATTGACGTTGAAGACACTAAAGTCACTGAACGTTGTGTCGCAGGTATGGGTGCGCAACAACGAAAATTACATCACAAGGAACAATAGTAAATAAGAAATTTTTACTGTTTGTACGTATGCAGTATAGTAGGAAGGGTATATGATTGAATTTGCAGATGATTTGCGGTATATGGGGTGCGAAATTTAATACACAGAGCTGCTAACTTTGGCAGCAACAATTTGGCCGGGCATCGAGTGGAATTGAAGTTGGATGGTAGATGAGCGTACGTCAGGACAGCACGAGCAACATTGGCATGTTGCTCGAGCTGTCCTGATGTACCTTGCTTAACGTCTGCTTTCCAGCTTACCCACTGTGTGAACCAGAGGTGATCGTCTTGCCTATCTGGTGGTGCCCAATACCATCAAGCCCGGTGTTGCGCCACTGTGGCGACGACGAAAGCAGTCTGACAGCGGTAGTCATCCTCGGAGTCTTCACATACAGATACGTCCAACGTGATGCTGTACGCAGAACTAGGACGCGTCTGAAAATACGAGTTATTGCCAGTCCTGTGTCTAGTTTTGTCGTCGGGCGCACCATTGCCGACGAGGCGCGCTCTCTTAGTGCGTCATGAGAAGCCTCAACGTTGGTGTCCGTAGCCACGGTTCGTGCTGCTCCTGATGTCGTTGCATTGCTCCAAACAAGCCCATGTCCTCACGTAACTGTAATATCCTGCACGACCGACTAAACCTTATGACAGTCGTGGGATCCCGACTAATGCTAGCAGCAGTGTCGCTCAGTATTAAACCTGTCTCCGTAGGTCACGATCCTACCGCTACCGAATTACGACGCGTTCTGGTAGACGCTTGTCTTGTTACACGTACATAACACGATCTTCTCACAAATAGCGAACTTTCATATACAACTTCTGTTGCGAAACCTGTAGCATAATATTACCTTACATAATGAATTTTGACGGCATTACTCCAACGTACTTTCTGCATTTGTGCTCAGATGCTTATAATTTGCATAGCCAAGCATCTAGCATACTGAATGCTAATTAGACTTTTGCTGCATACTGTCTCCGTGGAGTTGCAGTGTTAGTGGCCCGCAGTATGTATTCAGTCTTGGGTATAGGACGTTAAAAATGCCTTAATTATTAGAGAAGTTCAAGAAGTGGTATTGTATTTCAGTGCTGTATCGTCGGATACACAAAGTAACTAACGCTTTATATCACTTGTACAATTGTTTTCAGTTAGGACCTATTCCGTCAAAGAGCAACGTGAGAGACTATTGTAGGGCCGTGCAAGTTGTTGAAGATTTATTGTGCTGTGTTACTTTGTGTCGAGGACATGGGGAGTAAACGCTACTTCGAAATGAAGAGACTGGCACAAGATAGGAATTCGTATCTAATCATCAAACCAGTCAGAAGATTGACAATAGGATTATACAAGATGACTTAAGGCCTGGCCAGACAGAACGCGGCCTGGCCGTCCGGCCTGTGGCCTTGAACCGCAGCCGGCAGGCCGCACTGTTGAATCTCTCGTTACTGTATGGCGGCCGTCACACAGAGTGAGGCTTTGACGCACCGGCATGCGGCCTGCCGCACCGGCCGCCGCCGGGTTGTCACAGATTACAGATTCGCCGCAAGCCGGAGCGGCTGCTTGCCTCTGTTGGCGCATTCAACTGCTCTGCGGTCACGCTGGAAGCAGCGGCGCGAGGCGGTTTTCGTCTTGCAGCTCGTAGTGCACGCATCATGGACACAGAAAGACTTATAGAGGAGGTGAGGGAATACAACTTTTTGTATGATACATGCGATCCTGATTTGGAGGTAGAATACTTTTGCCCTCGATATACTGTTGATAGAAAGCTGAATTCTCAGAAATAGTGTTGTCACTGTGACGTCCATAACTTCCAACATCAACTACTGTAAACTCGGTAGTATGGATCAACGATCGCCAGGAGAACCAGCTAAAAGAATTGCTTGTAACAGAACAACTGGGATCCACTATCCTTCGGGCATTTTAACCTGATAGGCTTTCCGTGTATGCTTCCAAGGCAGTCCGCAAACCCCCAAAGTTCTACAAATCCTTCTTCAGATTTCTTCAACATCTCTGTTGTAGGAGTAGGTAAATACTTGAGCTGTAGAACTGTCCATATTGCCTGGCAGGTGACTGTCGCCTGTAGTCAAGTATCTCGAAAAGATTAAAACTAATTATGCCGATAGAACGAATAGATAAGTTAACGACCAACGACATGTTTGTTTAAATTCAATGACAATGTTATGAATACAATGAAACAAAACAATCTATTAAGTACAAAGTTCTCTCTAGCGGGACATACGGAACTAGATCTTACTATCGTTTGCTGTATTCGTAAACACTGCAGATAAATTTATCACTGCACTCGTAACTACGTTGTGGGATAGCACTTTCTTCCGCCGAACCTTTCATATGATACAGCAAAACTGAAATGGAATAATTTATATGACTTCTATTTTAACACAAAGACGCTACAAACGGTAAAACTTATCTCAAACAAACGGCTAGTCTGTGCCTTGTATCAGTTGGCTTTCTCCAGTTCCTTCTGCACTTCTCGGTACTACCTTTTTATCAGGCGATGCATTTCAAATGGTTCAAATGGCTCTGAGCACTATGGGACTTAACATCTATGGTCATCAGTCCCCTAGAACTTAGAACTAGTTAAACCTAACTAACCTAAGGACATCACACAACACCCAGTCATCACGAGGCAGAGAAAATCCCCGACCCCGCCGGGATGATGCATTTCCTCGAAACATTCTCGCGACATACGAAAATATTTGAAGAACCTATCTTCGTCAGACTCTAGATCAATACACAGACGATGGTATTCTCCTAAGCTTTCTCTCTTGCTATTAATGTCGTGCACCCAACATCTTCTCTTCTTGGTGCCATTTCGTATCGCTAGAGCGAACTACTCATTTCTCAATTTAAAAAAGAAAAAAAATCTCCCACAAAGATAACGTGTCCCGCGTGAAGATTCCAAATCTTCTAACGCCAAGACAATCGCGCTACGCATGCAAGCTTAATAATGGGGTTCGGCCCTTTCCACAGTGGAACAGCTGACGCATCAAGAGTCGCTGTGGCCGGACGGCTGGCCGTTGCCTGTGTGGCGTCCCTGGCCGCTGGCGTGTCCGGCCCACCGCTGCGCCGTCCGTCGCAGCGGCAGGCCGGATTCTGTCTGGCCAGGCCTTTAGACAAAATATCTGGTTCGTTTGTGAATGGCAGCTTGTTATAAATCTAGGAGAATGCAAGGTAATGCGGATGAGTAGGAAAAATAGTCCTTTAACTTCCGAATACGCATTAGTACGGTGCAACTTGTCACAGTCGCTTCGATGAAATGTCTAGGTGTAAAGTTGCGTAGCGAAATGAAGTGGAATGAGCGTGACAGGTTGGTCGTAGGGAAGGCGAATGCTCGACTTCATTTTATTGGGAAAATTTTGGGAAATTGTGGCTCAGCCATAAAGGGGAAGCGTGTATAGAACGCTAGTGGTTCCCAATCTTAGAGGCGGGTCCACACTGAGCGCGCCGCACCGCGCCGTGCTGCTGCACCCCGCGCACAGCTGTATCAGAGAGGAGTGCGCCGTCCGCGCCCCGCCGCGCCGCTTCGGGGCGCGCACCGTGTTCCAGTTGGAGCGCGCGCACGGTCTGAAGACGGAGCGAGCGAAGCCCCGTCTAAACTGAGCGCGCGCAAACGCGCCACTTCCTTTTATGTACCGACAACAGCCGGAAAACTGCGCGGCGCGGCACGACGCGGCGCAGCGCGGTTCGCCGTCCACACTGAGCGCGCAGAGCCGCGCAAGGCCGTTTTGCGCGTCTTTGAGTACTGTTCGAGTGTTTGGGGTTCCCACCAGGTCGGATTAAAGGAAGACATCGAAGTAATTAAGATGGGTGCCGCTACATTTGTTACAGGTAGGTTCGATCAGCGCGCGAGTATTACAGAGATGCTCCCTGAACTCAAATGGGAATCCCTGGAGGAAAGCCGACACTCTTTTCGCAAGGCACAGTTGTGGAAATTGAAAGAACCGGCATTTTGAGTCCGACTGAACAACCATTCTACTGCTGCCGAATTACATTTCGCGTAAGGACCATGAAAATAAGATGCAAGAAATTGGGGCTCGTACAGAGGCTTTTCGACAGTCGTTTTCCCCTCGCTGTGTTTGCGAGTGAAACGAGAGGAAATGGATAGCAGCAGCGTAGGGTAGTCTCCGCCGTGTGCCGTGTGATGGTTTGCAGACTTTGTATGTAGATGTAGAAATTAAAGCGTGGGAGCTTAGAAGCGCTTGTCCAGCCGTCGTTAAACAGAAGACGCACTGGAATTTGCAGTTTGTGGCTCAGAGCTAAGCAAGTAGGTTAACGGATAAATAAGTTCATTCGCTGCGCAGCCACGGCGGTTGCTAAAACAGGGAACATGAGCGGTCTGTGGGGCTGTTAGTGTTCAAACGAACAACCAGACCCAGGATCTGGTGACTGAAAGGACTGGTGTAATATAGTAGGCCAGGAGCTCGCACAATGCCTCGAGGGCTAGCAGCACTTGGCGCAGATCCGGTGTAATTGCGCGGCACGGAGCGCATTAGCGGGGGTGCCGCCTAATGGGCCGAGCGAGCGTCGAACAGGGACCCCGGCATTCCGGGCGCGCCGCCCTGCGCTGCCCTTTGATGGGCCACAGCCGCCCTTGGCCCTCGGTACGCTACCACCCTATAGCTGTAGCTCCAGAGGCGCTGCTGCGTCGTAGCCACTGACTGTGCTTCACCACTCGAGCTTTTCAGCGTTTCTCCTATTGGGGATACTGCTTGGGTGTAGCTGCAAGTAATATATTCCAAAATTACATGCAGTGCAGCACGTGGATTGGAGTTTGTTTATTTTGCTTCCTGTTCACTGGCGAATGCTTCTGAAGCTGTGAAGAAGGCACACAAACGGAAAAGTAAATTAGTGCAGGAAATATATATCACAAGCACATCAAGCAGCGCTCGCAAACTTGCGAGGCTACTTGGTGAGCCAAACGCTGGTCGAATCCGCGAATCGTATTAACGACGGTTTGAAACGTCCCAAGGTGCAGCCGTCAGTATGGTACTTTGCGTGCAGGGTTAAGATGTGTGTGTTGGAGCATCATTGAAGCTGATTACTTTCGACAGCACCTTTTGTCCTTCGCGTCCTCAGCGCGTGGGTATTGTTGGCAGTAGTTTAGTTTAACAGCAGACAGAACTGTAACGTACGCGTGGTCCGTTCACAGAAATTTTGTCCGAAACTTGGTAGGTAAATCATTCCGATTATTTGTGTTGCTGAAAGTGGATAGTAAAGCAATTATGTGAATTAATAAAATCTAAATTTGTACCCGTGATTCAGCATTGGCAAATGAATGCGAAATGTGAAGAGCACTTTAACTGCAAGAATTAATCATTATTCAGCACAAATATTCTTTATTGGCCCGTGTGAGTAAATCGAGATAAAAAGGGACAAAAAAACCAAGTGAACATTCAGTCGTCTAGGTAAGACAGCCATTTGTAATCACAAGCCATATTACGCGTTCGTCTGTACGCCGGTCAGCATGAGGTTTTCAAGCGGTTTTCGATGCTCGTTGGGCAAATGTCGCGTTGATCTCCAATCTCCGCCTCAGAAAATAGCGATACATGAACAGTTAAAGGTTAATGAGCTACAGAACACAAAGTTTTCGTTGGCCAGGCATGAAACTTCGATTATAATATGTTTGGCCATCATATTTTGGATCAGTATGTACACCACAGACACGTTCGAAGATAAGATTGTATTATTTCGAAACTGGTTATGTGAATTAGAAACGCATTGAAACAGCTGAATTGATTATCCAATATCGGTACTTTAATTACATTCAGCTTAACGCTCCAACTTTCCACCCATAAAGAAGAATTATACGAACACAGAACAAAGTTTGCGCGTCTCACAGATGAGACTTCTTTCTATGCTTACGTTAACTGACAACTGTAGGGGCAGGAAGGGCATCCGATAACATAGTTTAAAACAAAATAAAACAGGCAAATTATGAAAACAGCGGATCCTGTACAGTTGGTTAAACACCAGGAAAGAGAGATTCCAAGACCAAAATAAGCAAGCAAATGAGGAACCCCATTAGGTGTCACCAAAACGTAACCACTGACGATGCTATGCCGAGTTCCTAGTCGAATGGTGCAAAAGTCTCCCGCAACAATTTACCACGGGTTAGAAGCAGCGCTGAATCGAGCAAATCGCAGCAAGCGCCTGTTAACGATACTAATAGTGAGTAGATCTAAATTCTCATGCACTTCTCGCCAAGGTAGCATGTCTACTGTGTATTTTGCTGGTGGCTATTATTTGACTTTATAACGACATTATTATGTAAAGATGTCTATAATTGTTTGGTTGCACGCTTCTGTGCACGATTTAATTGTGGAATCTACTTATGGGACAACTTTTCAAGCTCGGATGCTGTGTAAAAGAAATTATTTAGTGGCGTACCCATCCAGAATAATGACGACCGTTACAGAGACTGCGTGGCGGTAAAATAAGATTGAGAGAATGCTTTTCTGATGAAAGGAAGGGAAAGTGGGCTCTAACGTCCCGTCGACGAAGAAATCAGTAGAAACGAAGCACATGTGGAAGGCTGAAGAAGGAACTCGGCTATGTTCTTCCCGTAAGGATTTTGATGAACCACGGAAAATCTGCATCTGTGTGGCCGCCCTGCTCCATCGTTCGGTGTATGCTGCTTTGTGCGGCAGCAGCTGTCGCCGACCATATAGAAATACGGTTCGCGCGCACCGAGCTGGCTATTTCGGGTAGACGCGCTGTCTCGCGGCCGCACCAGGCGTTCCGTCTGCTGCCACATCACCCTCGCGCTTTTCGTGTATACTGCTGAGACTCGTCTGTACTGAACACCTGTCAAGTTCTCACTCTAGCCCCGTTTGCTTTGGGCTGCTCGTGTCGCCCGTATATCTCTCCATCCACTTCTCTTACTGAAGCAAGCGCTGTGCAGCACCTCGAAAGCCATTGAAGTAGTTTTAAGATTCTTACAGCAACCATAAAAAAATAAACATCGGAGACAGAAGCGTGCCTCCGTAGACAAGATTGCTAACGGACAGTAATGCGATGCCACTCCACCCGGATGTAGTCAATTCGAGTTCTGGCGGCTGAAGAAATGTTGATAACTAGTAACTCGCTAGCTACGAGTAAAGTTCAATGAGGATCTTTTAAATAAAGTAAGAACATTCAGTGCCGTTGTTACCTTGTAGACTTCCAGTCAATGGCGCGTGTTCGTCCTATGTACAGGTATGTTCATTTCATTGGAAGCCACAAAATGGTGGTAACTTTTCCAGTTGGCATACCAGTCTGATCGTTTAATGATAACAACATGGAACCTGTAAAGATGTTTTACTTTTCTATCAGTGAGGAAGAATCATTCCGATTTTGTTGTTTACACAGTTTGTTTCAATGGTGTTCACGTATTTTATATGCGTCAATAATTTTATTTTGTTGGAGAGATGCATCCTGAACTGGACAATCAGTTCCCAGGCAGTTCTTCAGCATCTGCAATATGATTTGTAAGTGATCGGTCTAGTGAAGTTCTTCATTTGCGCAACGTGATAACCGTTACGTACTGCTTTTACGCTGTGACGATGTATAGCGCAATGTGTGGTTAGGATTCATTCACAGTCGTAAAGTGTGTACTTTCTATGCTGTTTCCTGACTGTCTTCACAAAGAATGACTAAAAGCTCTTGACTGTGTAAGAAAGTATGTTTTTCGTTTCTGTTTTTAAGTGTTTGTGGGAAGAAGTGGCTGTGACCTTTCGTTAGAAGTTTTTTTTCCCGTTTTTATAGCGATTTTTGAAAGGGCGGTAAATTTATGAAAAAGTTCAGTTACGATCGATCGGTCATGCGAGGTGGAGTAGTGGTCAAAGCATTGGGAATCGTACAGACCAGGATAGGTGCTTGAGTAATTCGTTCATCACGATTTAGGTATTCCACGATTGTCCTTAGCTTGCGTTTGTTGTTTGTTTCCGGAGGGAACGTACCGGATGCTTACCCTGCTCAGTTACCCCAACTGCATTATCCGAGCTCAGCAGTCCTGCCGCGGGCACGTGGCAGCAACAAAACAAACGAGTGTAAGGTGAAGCCAGATGCATTCGAGTTTCCGTATACTCCGCGTGTACTGCGGGCTCTGAAGAACCGAGCAGAGTCTCCTGACAGACAGCACACAACTCTGCTGATTCCCCGCGTACACTAGACTGGAAAATTTCCTGTTCGGGATAAGCTAAATGAAATTACAAACATGGATAGTTGTTTGACGATGGACCTACCAGTTTTCGACCGGTAACGCTATTAGATATAATAAATTGGATTATTGACATTGGCTGGTTGCTGTTTTTACATTTTGTAGGAATTCTATATCTTTAAACAGCCACAGCCTCAATATTTGAGTCTTCGAAAAGTAGCAACAGTTTGTACGATTTGGCAACCTGCTTCAGGTTAGTAAAGCAGAAAAAATATTATGCAAATTAATAAACGTAATATAAAGTGAATCTCTTAAAATCTTGCCGGCCGCGGTGGTCTCGCGGTTAAGGCGCTCAGTCCAGAACCGCGCGACTGCTACGGTCGCAGGTTCGAATCCTGCCTCGGGCATGGATGTGTGTGATGTCCTTAGGTTAGTTAGGTTTAAGTAACTCTAAGTTCTAGGGGACTGATGACCACAGAAGTTAAGTCCCATAGTGCTCAGAGCCATTTGAACCATCTTAAAATCTTGGGTGTATTGTCGCGTCCTCTTATATAATACTTAAAATCTTAGCATAATTAGTAGTGTACGACTCGGCAGTACGTACAGGTTCTTAATGAGCTTGAGAGCGGTTGCAGAAGGCTACGTATTGATATCAGGTCGAATGAAGACGACCACGATAGCTCGAGAATAAGCAGCTTTGAAAGGAATGTTCACCAGCTATCAGGGGTTGCTTCCATCATCAGGTGTGTTGAGATGAATCATTAAACTATTCCCATTAATCCGTGAACAAGGGATAGGACACCGGCGACCGTTTTTGGAACATCACAACATAACGAAGGCGGAAACATGATCGAGCAGATCATATTTGAGCACACGACTTCGCTTATTTAACCGTGACCTGTTTAGTTCTGTTTGCTTGGCAGTCCCGATTCTTGTCACAGACCTATTCCGATACTCGCCAAACTCGTATGTTTTTCCCTAATAGCTTTTTCTCCAAGGAGGAACAGAAAACAAACACCGTTTATATTATTGATGATGTCGTAGTCTTTAGTCTGAAGAATGGTTTGATGCCGCTTTCCTCTCTAGTCTATCCTGTGGAAACTTCATCATCGTAGCCTAAGTACTGCGGCCCACATCCATTTCAACCAGCTTACTATTTGAGCCTTGGTCCCATTCCTTCTTTTAGTGAAGTTGTGCTTGCTTTCCTCCTCTTATAGATTCAGTACCTCTTCATCTAGCCCTCCGATGTAGACCCGCACCGAGGTGATCCTGCGCCCTTGGCGAAACTGCTAACCTGCCCCTCCGACACCCGTAAAACTTGTTTCTACAATTTTTCTACGCAGTTGTAGCAGATTTTGTATTTAGATTTAGTAAAAATGAACTACGGCGAAACCAATTGTCCAGTGAGATTTAATACAAGAAAAACACAGGATAAATGATTAGCACACAGATTAGCAGGTGTCAGAGTTTCGTTCGTGCTATAATAACTAATAAATAAGTAAGACCTTTCAGTGGTCTCACGACAGCACATGCTTGAGCAATGCAGCCGATGACCAGTGGCAGAGTATACCTTTTACACGAGGATTCAACTTGGACGAATGGAGTACAAGTGTCTATAGGCAATAACATGTAATCATTCCCCTAATATTATTATCATGCTAAAGACTTATTCTTGAATTTTTCTTATTTACACAGCACATGGTACCAACGGAAACTTCAGAGCTGGGAAAGTACTGGCCGGAGTTGCAAGTAAATGACGTTGCCCCTTCACCTTTTTTTGCATTACTTCCTACAACGTTGCGCCTCGCTCCACTCGCCCTGCTCCTCAGACATTGACAAAAATCTGATGTCTTCGGCCTAATAGCATATTTATTCGAGCACCCTCTCACCGACATTCGAGCTCCTACAGTACTCTAGCGAAGTAGCATCGAGAACTCCATCTGTTGAACGTCAACGAGCTTTGTATGCGCCAGCCATGTGTATCAAGCGCACTGTTGCCACACAAAATCACGTTAGCGATAGATGTCTTTTCGGTATAGCATCTCTTTATGATACTACATGGACGAAATAACACTTTGACAACAGCGTGCGTTTGCAGTCGCGGAGCGAGGGAAAGGCTCCTTCTCGATGCGCAGAAGACAGGAGCCCGCTGGGTAGGAGAAATCACGTACCTCTCCCGCTTAATTCTTAACCCTTCATTCTTTCTCTCGTGCTTGCTCTTTGATAATTTTTTTTGTCAGTTTTTGCGCATCCTCTGTGCCTTCTCGCCAGCACCTCGGTACCACTCTGCTGCGATCTACGATCTAATCTTTTAGTAGTCTTCTGTAGTATCACTCTATTCTCTCCTTGTCTGGAGTGTTCATCGTCCATCTTTCACCTCCATTATAAGGCTACTTTCCAGACAAATATCTTCAGGGAAGACGTTCCATCACTAAAATTGATATGAGTTTTTACATTTCTATTTTTCAGAAATGCTCTCCTCTATGTAATAAATACAAGCGGCAAAATGCTCCTATCGAAACACGAAAGACGCCAGTATGTTCCTGTTTATTGAAAAAAAACTGGCTTAAAAATGGGATAACAGCTGCTTCATTCCACCTCCCGCAGCACCTTCAAAGATTTTCCAAAACAGTTCGGCATGCGAACATTTTCGCCCTTTTTTTTTAGTATGGAACTCACCTCAGACTCCCACAAGCTCCCTTAATTGTAACTCACTCGCATCCACTAGTCCATCACTGTAACTAGCTTACACCCATTCACTCCTAGTTGCCCTTTATCACCCACTCACACAGCCCAACTCATTGTCATAATCTCTTTGTGTCTCTCTTTCTTTGTCTCCTGTGTCACAGCCACAATCCGCTTCATTTGTCCTGTTACTACAGTCTCCTGTCACTGTCATGGTCTTCCTATTGTTCTCTCATACAGCATAAAAAATCGCGAATATGTTCGCATGCTAAATTTTGGGAAAAATTTTAAAGGTGCTGACGAAGGTAGAATAGGACAGCTGGTACTCCACTTTTCAGCCAGAGTCTTTTAAATAAAAAAGTAACATATTCGCGTTTCACGTGCTCCTATAGGAGCAGTTTGCCAGTAGTTCCCGTCGTTTTTCTGCTTCAGTGGGGCATGTAACTGAAAAGAAATGTATTAGACAGTAAAATTTAGAAAGTTTACTTACGTGACATTGAAATGAACTAAAACTAATTTTACACCTTAGTCCGGGTTGTACAGGCGTGTTCTTCAGCACTACAACATAGGGTTTCGAGATGCCAAAGGAGACACTTTACAGCTTATTTCTCCGTCCTAAGTCACTTTACGAATTTAAGTTTTCGCCTCAGATCGGATTGTCTTGGAATACTCGGCTGAGTTTTGGTCCGCTTGTGACGACGAAAATATATTTAAAAAAATCTTTTGTGGAAGTTTTCCGAGGAACCGTTCTTTAACTAATAGCGCCGCCGTCAGTGTCACGAAGCCCACCGTAGACCACACCAAATGCAAAATGAACCAACCAGTTTTCCCCATTTGCCTCAGCCGGAGGAAATGCGCAGTATTTGTGCTTTGACCTTGTACTTTGAGAAAGTGACATTACGACGATCTTCTGTTGGGTATACAAATGGTTCCTAGCGCAAGGGCTGTCCAAAACACCTGACCGTATCTTTTAATTGCTAATACAACCCGAGGTTTGAGCACCGGAAAGTCCATTTTTTTATGCACGGCGTTTTGGAACATATTAGGTACGCACGCTGATTTGGAAAGTTTAATGATGAATAGAGGCAAGGAGACGACATTCTTAGAAGTAACAATAGAGTGATACTTTGGAAACGGCGACGTAGTTCTCGTGAAGACTGGTGTCAACTCAAAGGCAGCGCAGATAGGTCGGCGCGGGGAGGTGGTCCGCCATTGAGCAAGTGGAAGGGCGCTGCCAGAGAGACGGATATAGCATTGCGCGGTAATCGAGCCGGGCTTAACGCGGCCCCCCCTGCTTTTCAGAGCGGCCGTGATTGATGACGCGCCGCCGCTGGCTGCGGGCGCAGCTGCCGCCTCCCAGCGCCTCGCGACGCCACGCCTCGCCTCGCTTTCCTCGCAACCCATCCTACCCTCTCGCTCCTGTTCGGCTGCTTCACTCACTCTGCTGGCCATTCCTACTGTGAAACACAATAACTCTGTGTTTATCCCGAATTAACTTGCTTCAGAACTCATAGTGTACGACGTGAGTGACAAAAGTAATGTGGTTGATTTTTCCTGTACCAAAGTTTTTACTTCCTTTGAATAACAGTTTGTCCCCTTCAAAGACGTTCCCTCCGGCAGCTGTACACCGGTGTCTTGCTAGCAGCAGTGAAAGGCTTCAACTAGTGTGGCCTTTAACATGTCGGTCACATTCTTTTGAATGTTCTGCAGGGCAGACATTTTCAATTTCGGGAATAGAAAAAAGTCACAAGGACTCAGATCACGTGAATTGGTGGGAATTGGGGGAGGGGGGTGGGGCTGTCGAACAACAGGAATGCCTGCAGAGGTGAAAAATTCCCTGATGAAAGTAGCCATGTGGCATGGGGCGTTGCAATGATGCAGCATGCACTTATCTGCAATGTTCGATCGCAGTCGATTCACCCTTTCCTGAGCCTTTCAGGAACATCTTTGTAAAACACTCTGTTGACAGTTTGTCCAGGAGGAACAGATTCCTTAACAACGATACCTCTACTGTAAAAAAAGCAGATCAGCATTGTTTTGATGTCTGATTTGCTCATTCGAGTTTCTTGGGTCGAGGAGATGTCTTACTTTAAAAGCTTTGTCCCAGGATCATACTCAAAAAGCCAGGAATTATCGCCTGCGATCACACGCGTGAATCATTCGTCGTCATTGGCTATCCTCTGAAAAAGATCATCGCACTCGTTTTCGCTTCTTCGATTGCACTTCTGCTGAGTTACGAGGTTTCTTGGCACTATTTTGGCACAAACCATTCGCATGTGCAAAACATCGGGCAAAAGTTAATGTACGGTGAAAATGTTTAACAGGTCACCGATCATCCTTATTGTTTAACGTCTGTTTCATCTCACAACAGCACTCACACGTTCTGCGGTACCGTTGGTTTTTGAGGTTGAACATCGCCCTGAGCTATATTCAACGTGTTCTCGGCCTCCCGAAAAAATGATTTGTGCCAGCGAAAAAATTGTACTCGTGGTAAACAATATTCCCCACAGGCCTGTTTCAGCTTTTCAAACGTCACACTCGCGGATTCCCCAAGTTTCGTACAAATCTTGATGGCATAACGGCCACTAAGTTCCGCTGTTGCAATTTCGTAACACGCAACAAAAACACAATTTCACTGATGACACTCTTGATAACCACGTGATGGCTGAAACTCGGACTGAGCATCTGGAAGGGATGAACACATCGGTCTAAACAAGTAGAACAAAACAGCGTTGCCATGTCGCTCCCATTGGTGTCGGTCTCATTGATTTTCTCACACTTCTCGTAAAATTAAGATAGCGGTAGGGATGAGGAAAATAGTTTTCTTTAATTGCTGTTTGGTTTCATGGCCTGTAACTTAGTATTACTGCAATTGTAGAAGAAACATTGCACCGTGCTTAGCAGTCCGCGTTATATTGAAGATCTCCTTATAACTGTTAGAGCACGACCAATAATTATGTCTGGTGTTTTCCTGAAAATTTGAAACCCCCTTCCCCCTTGGTGAGATCTGATAAGAGTGGTAGGACCCACAACCTCGTCTTCATGTGAGATTTACTCCGTACTCGGGTAAAAATACATGAAAATGAAAATTTTGTATTTGTTTTAAACATTGATTAAAACACTTCAATAAAACCGTGTTTTATTTAGAAAGTGTATTTAACTGTTTTCTAAAAGGGCATTAAAGACACTATCTTAAACATATCAACCCTGACTACTATTCGGACGGACGGACGGACAAAAAATCTCCAGAAAATAGTAATAACCGGCTTGACTTCTTACTGTTATATTATATACATTAAATGTCTTCGTTCCTTTTAATGTGTGTCAGGGCGCTGATGACCTCGATGTTGAGCGCCCATAAACCCCAACACACACACACACACACACACACACACACACACACACACACACACACACATTAAATGTCGCTGCACCTTTTCTTACTTTGCAGGTGAAAGGCAAAATTGTCTGGACCTTCCTTCGAATCGTAGCTTTTGAATTTGTTGGCTTACATGTGAAGGTCTTATTTCAATAGTGGTACAAGTCCATTACCTCTACTTTGCTGTCTTTAATGTTTCTGACATTAATGGTCCAAACAAACAGAAAGAAAGGTTCATCTCTAGCAAGAAGCCATATGCTTGAATATTTCTGGTATCTCAACTGCAGATTTTTCAGCGCTCATTTAACTTTAGGACTCTGTATCTCAGAATGAACAAAAGTGGGCTTGTACCACTATTGAAGTAAGCCCTTCATGTTCACTTAGAGAATTCTTGTCGGTGAACTTCATCTTAGCTTCTTTTCACAAACGATTAACTTTTTGCTCGCACGTGTGTTGCGTCTCATCGACACACCGTTTGACACATTGTAAAATTTCTGATACAACACAATAACATCGGCTTTGTATTCGTTGCAGAATATAATGACTTACTCAGTGACTAACATACACTGATGTCGACCAGCGCGGCGGAGAACTTCCCGAATGAAATCTGACACTTGGTCAGGAATCCGAGGCAGGCACACTTGTAAGGCATTCACTTCCGCCCAGATAGACCATAAAGACTCGTAGGCACTTTAATATTATCAGTTATAATAATGTGTATTCCCTGAATAGCTGACGTGAGATTTTCGGTGTCCTCCCTTTAAAGGATGTTGGTGAGATTTTGTCGAAACCTCCCCCCATTTTGAGCTTATGTAATTAATGGGCGTTCCTTAGGGAAGCCAGTTTGAGGCAACTGCATACCACCTCCTTTTTTACAAAACAAAAAGTATAAGTTTCTTACATTAGCAGTAAAATTCGTTGTATGCATACACTAAATCATACGTCCATTTCGTTTATGTTGTGTTGGGTAAGTTACTCGTTCGTCCAAGTAATGCCATTTTTCGTTTCGATTGTGCTCCCTCTTAAACAATATACCTTGGAGTGGCCACACTGTCATTTGGTCTCGTGCTGATGCTCTTCTTAGGATCATTACCTGGTCCAAAACGTATCGAAAACCGTGAAACATGTTGAGTTGGTGTTCGTATTTGTAATGCTAACAGGTTAAGGCGAAATGGATAATAATATGTGTGTTCACTTTGAGAAATGGGAGTAGAAGCAAACGAAATGGGTTTAAAATCAGGTCGTAATACTGCAGCTGATAGGAACTTTGTGTAAACTTACTGCATTCTAGCCGCGAGTGAATACAGTATTTATCGTCGTCCTAGAAGCAGCATCGTATCTCTTAAGGAAGCTGACCGACTTGTCGTTGCTAAATTGATAGACTGCGCCCTTCTTTTAGTTTTTTTTTAACCTGAAACTGTATTTTTCGTGTTTGTATGACCATTTATTTGAGGGCAGCAGTTTCCTTTTCACAAGATAAGCCTTTTTCACTTGCTGTAGTCTGCTTGTTACGTCGTTATTGTACGTAGTTTTGCTTGAATACTCCGGATTTGCTTCAGCTTTCATGTGCCATGTTCCTGTTTTTTGTTTTCATCAGCTCTTTTTTTTTTCATTCTTGCTTCCCTATACTTCTGAGCCCTTGTTTTCAGTTTTTGTCTGTCCTTTAATCGACATGTAGGTTTTCTTACTTTTTTTTTCTTTCCATCGAGAGGGTATCATCTGTTAATTTAATATTGTTAGTCTCGTCTTTACAGTTTTACTTCTGTCCCGAAGAAATTCATCCACGTCTTTGACTGCAGTTTCATCGCCCACGTTAAACAACACTCATAAGCAGGGTTTCTGCTTTACATTCTATCCACGTAGTTTTCTTAATTTTCCACTGTTATTAATTCTGTTTTCTCAGGACAAGCATAAAATCAAAAGTCGTCTAGAGTCCAATCGATATTGTCAAGCGTCCAGGAGAGGTGCTGCAGGCGATGTCATGTTGTTAGCAAAGGCACTCGCATCAGTCGTCTGCTGCCACAGCCCATTAACGCCATATGTCGTCGCACTGTCCTAACGGATTCGTTCGTCATACGTACCACGTTGATTTCTGCAGTTTTCACGCATTGTTGCTTGTCTGTTAGCATTGACAATTCTACGCAGACGCCGCTGCTCTCGACCGTTAAGTGAAAGCCGTCGTCCGCTGCGTTGCCCGTGGTGAGTTTTAATGCAGCAAATATGATATTCTCGGCACACTCCTGACCCGTTGGATCTCGAAATTTTGAATTCCCTAACGATGTCCGAAATGTAATGTCCCATTGGTCTAGCTCCGACTTCTATTTCGTGTTCAAAGTCTGTTAATTCCTGTCGTGCGGCCACCTTTTCATATGAATCACCTGAGTACAAATGACAGCTTTACCAACGCACTCCTCTTTTGTACCTTGTGTACACGATACTTCCGTTGTCTGTATATGTGCTTATGGCTATCCCATGACTGTTCACCGCTGGCATGGATGTGTGTGATGTCCTTAGGTTAGCTGGTGTAAGTAGTTCTAAGTCTAGGGAACTGATGACCTCAGATGTTAAGCCTCATGGTGCTTAGAGCCATTTGAACCATTTATTTTAACTGTTCACCTCAAAATGTGTACGTGCGAACAACGAAAAAATTAATTAGTTGACTTCATTTTTTTGAAATGATAATTATAATTTTATTACTACGCCTCGTACTTCAGTTACAGTGGTTGTGAATTTTACAGTTCATCCTGAATTAACTCTTGTTACTCACCACAAATATCATTACGGAGTAGGTCTAAGTGTATTGGCACGTGAGTGTAAGAATCTCCCGCTCGGTCCTTGACGCGTATTCTACTAACGCCCACGGGCAGAGGTTGTGCGTAGCGCGGTATGCGTGCCGGTGTTATCCCGGCGTGACGCAGTGCCGTAGGGACGTACGCAGTCAGCGCAACCCGAAATAACCGCGCAGCTTACTCTAATGCCGCGGCCGAGATAACCGGGGGCGCGTCGTGAGCCGCGCACCAGATACGGCACGCACTTTTCCCGCAGGCCGCCAGCGTAGCCCTTATCTCGCGGCCCAATTACTGGCCGGCGGTCCAGCGCCAACTTCCGCGGATACAGGCTGGCTGCTCGTAACACCCACAGTCTCCGGCCTTCCATTATTTACACCAACGCTTACGGCGCACAGAGATAGGTGTCTTGTTCCGTAGACAAGAGAGCAAACTTGGTACTGTTTTCAACATCTAATACGATTCAGTCTTCTTAACGTACGAAATAAAAAAAAATCTATCTGGCTGTTCAGTAGAGAATAATCAATAATAATTTTGTGGCGGCGTTCGTAGCGACAAACACTTCGCTGTAGAAACGGCTTACGGAGTCACCGCCACACTTTTAACAGCGGGCCGACCGGTCCGCTGGAACAGTGAACAGAAAGATGAAAACCCAAACACTCTGATTAAATAAAAGTCGGTACTTATCTTTATTAACGAAGATAAAGAAAAACAGTAGTGAACTCCGTGTCTACAGAAATCTGTCTAGTTCGAGTCGGAGCGGCTAGGTCAGCGTCGGCTGACGACTAACAACAACTCTGCTGCGATGAACACACAACTGACTAGCAAGTACACAAATCGGTGGCGAGTATACAACTGAGCGGCGAATACAGAACTGTCCTAGCGCTCGCGACTCCAGCGCTTAAGAAGCCAGAAGCCAGCGGTGGCGCGCGCAGACTTGCGGCGATTTCCTGTATCGCTGGCGCTGCTTATGCGGACGGCGTCCGGACTTTGATGCTGCCAACCTTTTGGCAGCGGGCTCGGTTGGCATTACTGGCTAGGATATAACAAATAAATTAACACTTTTAAACATCTTCATGATACAGTCATGCTCTCCTCCCGGAAAAAAAACATGCTCTTTCAGTCGTCGCACCAAGTTTTTGGGCCACGGATAACGTTTCTCGGAAGTCACTGAGGTGACAAAAGTTATGGGATAGCGATACAGTCAGCGGAAGTATCGTGTACACAAGGTACAAAAGAGGATGCGTTGGTGGAGCTGTCATTTGTACTCAGGTGATACATATGAAAAGGTGGCCGCACGACAGGAATTAACAGACTTTGAACACGAAATAGAAGTCGGAGCCTAGACCAGTGGGATATTACATGTCGGATATCGTTAGGGAATTCAAAATTTCGAGATCCAACGGGTCAGGAATGTGCCGAGAATACCATATTTGCGGCATTAAAACTCACCACGGGCACCGTAGAGGTCGACGGCTTTCACTTAACGATCGAGAGCAGCGGCGTCTGCTAGAGTTTTCAATGCTAAGAGACAATCAATAATGCGTGAAAACTGCAGAAATCAACGTGGGACGTATGACGAACGAATCCGTTAGGACAGTGCGACGAAATATGGCGTTAATGGGCTGTGGCAGCCTTTGCTAACAACACGTCATCGCCTGCAGCACCTCCCCTGGACGCTTGACAATATCGATTGGACCCTAGACGACTGGAAAACCGTGACCTGGAGAGATGAGTCCCGATTTCAGATGGTAAGAGCTGATGGTACGCTTAGAGTGTCATGCAGAATCTGCGAAGCCGTGGATCCAAGTTGCTAACAAGGCAGTGTGAAACCTTGTTGTGGCTCTACGATGATGAAGGCTGTGTTTACAGGGGTTGGACCGGGTCCTCTGGTCCATCTGAACCCATCATGGACTGGAAAGGGTCATGGTCGGCTACTTGGAGACCATTTGTAGCCATTCATGGACTACATCTTCCCATACGTGTCACCGGATCACAATTGTTCGCGACTGGTTTGAAGAGCATTCTGGACAATCTCAGTGAATGATTTAGCCACCCAGATCGCCCGACATGAATCCCATTTAATATCTATGGAACATAATCGAGAGATCAGTTCGTGCACAAAATCCTGCACCGTCGACACTTTCGCAATTCTGGAAGAGTATAGATGCAGCATGCAAGGGACTTCCAATGACTTGTTGAGTGTACGCCATGTCGAGTTGCTGCACTACGCCAGCCAAAAGGAGGTCTGATACGGTGTCGCCTCCGTATAATTGACCGATTGAAAGAGTATACTGAAGACGCGTAAAGTGGAACTAAAGTCGGAAGTTAAGGTGAACATACTGAAGATGGAAAACTAATTAATAACAGAATTTGCCCTGAAGAGAGAAAAAAAAAGCAGTAAATAAAGAAGATATGCCTGTAGAGTTCCTGCAAAACACTAGTGACAAGATCAAAAATAAATTGTTTACTGTGGTATCTAAATGGTTTGAAGAGTGTATCATATCATTTGACATCACAAAAACTAAAACTATTGCGGTACCCAAGACGGCAAATGCAAAAGGACTGTAGGAACTATATAACACTTAGCCCATGTATTCACATAGATCAAAACTATTGCGTTTGATGGTAAGTGACGAGATACTTTCGGAAGTAAAGGTGTGACGGTGGGTAGTGAGTCGTGGTTGGATAGCTTACAGTTAGTCGGTAAGCACTTGCCTGCGAAAGGAAAGGTCCCAGCTTCGAGTTTCCATTCGGCACACAGTTTATATTAGTCAGGAAGTTGCATCACTGTCAGTTGAAAAGAGCGAGTTAAAAAGAAAATAGATTGAAAAATTAGACAATTACCAATTTAGGTTCATTTGAGAGAAAGAGGCAAAGGAAGATATGTTGAACCACGTCAAATTTGGAAGGAAGATTACAAGTAAACATGGAAACATATGTTGGCGTTATTGATCTAGAAAAGGCATTTGATATCGTTGACCCGAAGAAATTATTTAAATCCATGCGCAGAGTTGGACTTTGAAGTGGATGTTAATGGTAGAAAGAAAAGGAAAAATCAGAAGGGAAGTGAGACAGGGGTGGCTTCTATCATCTTACTTGTTTAATATGTTAATCGAGGAGTCAGTAACGATAATGGAAGAGAAATACGAATAGAATCAAAATTAATGGAATCTATGCATATTCATTGCATCATATTTCCCGATTATTTAAGATTCGGAGAAGGAACTAAATAACATGCTTTTGGTCGTAAACCTTTTGCTGAACAATCACATCGGCTTCCACACTAAGAAAAGCGTTGTAAAGATCTTTGTGTTCAGTGTCCTGACATGCGGATGTGAAACCTGGACGTTAGCAAATGGTTCAAATGGCTCTAAGCACTATGGGACTCAACATCTTAGGTCATAAGTCCCCTAGATCTTAGAACTACTTAAACCTAACTAACCTAAGGACATCACACACACCCATGCCCGAGGCAGGATTCGAACCTGCGACCGTAGCAGTCCCGCGGTTCCGGACTGCAGCGCCAGAACCGCTAGACCACCGCGGCCGGCGGACGTTAGCAAAGTAGTAGAAAGTTCGTCTCGTAGCTGTGAAAGGTGGTTCAGGAGGTGAATTACAAAAACTAGCTGGACTGATAGAAAACAGAATGACATGGTTCTACAAGAAATAGGAGAAAAGTTATAGGCCAACGCAAAGCAAAACACTTTGGACACTAAATAAGACTTGATATTCTTTTACAAAATATTTTCGAAGGCAAGAAAACGAGGGGACCACCGAGAACATTCTATTTCAATAGTATGCTCAGTGAGATGGGAAATTATTCATTCATGAAGATGAGGAGGTCTTCTGAAGAGAGAAGGCTGTGGCTGCAGAGACAAGGTTTCGACTTTTGAAGCTTCTGTGGTCTTCATCTTGTTCTACCCCACACGTTCCAGCGGTTCTCATCCGTGCCAACTGGCATCGTTTGGGTTTGCTTCATATGAGAATACTGCTTCTGCTGGCGACTCACTCTCCGAAATTATAAATACTTGGAAAACTAGTGCTATAACGTGTTAATGGTTGTATTTACTTAATTTCTCACATCATGGATAAGTAGTCTCACCAAACCTAAATTAACATGCTACATCGTGTTCTTCACACCCTACGAAGCGCACGCAACGGACAGATGCGGCGTAATGGCACAATTATCTGGCGCGTCATGTGGTGTACTGCTACATTGTGTTTAGTATCTCCTCCTCCTCACCCTGCACGCACACACACACACACACACACACACACACACACACACACTCACACACACAATTTTAATGAGCAGCGCACTTAAGATTGTGCCGATCAATACGGCAATACGGAAACTGTGTATGTGCCAGTTGATTATAGCCATGTTTGTACTACCTCATTGAAATATGAGCAAGTTTCCCGTACTGAGTATATCCCCATAATAACGAAATTACAAGCATGTATTGTACGCTGCACTTGTGACGTGATATTTCGAAATACGGTAGAACTCTTCATTTTGTTTCTGGCTTCCTGTGAATCGATAATGCCAATGCAGGCGCTGTTTCCACATGGCAGCCGTCTACCCCTTGGGGAATTATGAAACGACGTCAGATGGTCGTCGGATGCAAGCGGGCGGGCTTGTATTCAGCAGTGGTTGACAGGGCGCCGTATAGCGGGGATGGAATTTTCCTGGTGGGGTTGCGTCGCCTCCCCTCTCCCCTGCAGCCTTTAATTAGGGGCAGCCGCGCCGCGACCTACCCCAACAGACTGCCCCACTACCCTCTGCCTGGGGGAGAAACAGCCTGCTGACGCCGCATCGAGCCACAGCAAAAAATCACGGATCTATCTGCTGCACAGCCACTGCCGAACATATTCGTCTGCTGTTTGTAGACTAGTACCACCTGCCAACACAGAGCAAATTGTAAAATCTCCCTGTCACGTAGTGGTTGAATCTGCGTCTAGCATAGTCATGCAGAGGCAGACCTATGCGCAAGGAGGGCAAAGACCAGAAAAAAATATTAGGGCCTCTTATTTGTATTGTATGTTAGCCGGGGGCCTAGAAACGACGGAGAGGGTCCGTCCCCGGCGCAGCCGCAATGGTCCACAACCCAACGACGACTACCGCAGTCCACTTCACTCCTCCGCCGCCCCACACCGAACCACTCTTTCAGGGTTATTGTACGGTTCGGCCCCCGGTGGACTCCCCCCCAAGGAATGTCTCACACCGGACGAGTTTAACCCCTATGTTTGCGTGGTAGAGTAATGGTGGTGTTCGCGTTTGTGGAGAACTTGTTCGCGCAGCAATCGCTGACATAGTGTAGCTGAGGCGAAATAAGGGGAACCAGCCTGCATTCGCCGAGGCAGATGGAAAACCGCCTAAAAACCATCCACAGACTGGCCAGCTCACCGGACCTCGACACAAGTCCGCCGGGCGGATTCGTGCGGGGGACCAGGCGCTCCTTCCCAATCCGGAAAGTCGTGCGTTAGCCTGCACGGCTAACCGGGCGGTCTAGGGCCTCTTATTTACTTGCTCTGTCGCTATTGGAAAAAAAAAGTTGCAGCAGAAGTAACGCTTACACGATATTGTGTTCACTGTGCCATAACAGGCGACTGGGACTTACCGTTGGAAATGTTTTATCTACATTTCTTGCCATTAGGTATGCGATCGTGAGTGTTGAAAAATGCGCTCATGTTAGTGTATGAAAGTACTCCAATACAGTGGATCTACGCGACAGTGGATCTTAAAACTTTAGTACGGACAGATTTGTTCTGAATGAAATCTTGTTTACAGAATGATCAAGCACAGATGTCACTTTACGGAACGTGTTATTGTTTCCAAGTCGAGAATCGGTGAGTGTTGTTTCAAAGTAGTATGCTTTGAGGAAAATAGCAACCAAGCAACGTGGGTTATTCGCTGTTAGCTAATGTTCCATTACCGATTTCAAGCTAATCTGTTCATTTGCTGGTGTTGATCCTGTTTAAAAGCCTTAGCACAGATCGTCGGCCGCTGGGGCCGAGCCGTTGTAGGCGCTTCATTTCGGAACCGCGCGACCGCTACGGTCCTGCCTCGGGCATGGATGTGTGTGATGTCCTTAAGTTAGTTAGGTTTAAGTAGTTCTAAGTTCTAGGGGACATCATGACCTCAGATGTTAAGTCCCATAGTGCTCAGAGACATTTGAACGATTTTGAACCTTAGCACAGATCGTATTCTTTGGATTTGGAACTTCTGTTTCACAATCTCAAATGAGAATTGTACATACCCTAATAATTTAGATAGATGTAGAATACATTAGACGAATACAAAGGAACCTAATGACAACTATGGACTAATTCGGTTTTTTAAATACTTTGCAGTGATGTACGGAAGTAACATTCCTTCGCAGTAAACGCCCAAACCGCATTCATCTGAAGATAGGCTAATCATGAAACTTAGTTATGGTTTTCTTGTTTTTTATCTTTAAGTTCAGAATCGTAGAGTAAATAATAGTTTGTTACATGAGCCCACTGTGTATCGATTATTGACTAGTAATGATGCCATTACTATAGACTCGAGTCAAAATAAAAGTGAAGTTCAAGATCCAGCGGGTGGCAGATGAGGGCTTTTACTTCCTCCCGCATACCGAGCGACGTGCCGCAATGGTATGCACACTGGACTCGTTTTCGGGAGGACGACGGTCGGATGCGCGTGCGGCCATCCACATAAGGTTTTCCATGATTTTACAAAATCGCTTCAGGCAAAACCTGGGATGGTCCCCGTGAAAGAGTACATTACGTCTACTGCCGATTTCCTTCCCCATCCTTGAAACTCCGAGTTTGTGCCCTGTCACTAATGATCTCGATATCGACGGGATGTTAAACTCCAGTCTCCTTTCCTTCCTCGCCCATTATTGTGCCAATGAATTGATACCTCGTCTCTAATTAGGGCTACATCGACGAGACAAACTCTAACGTTTCTTCTGCCATCGCAGCAGCGGTGACGTGGCGTTCTCTTACTGTTACACATTTAGGCTTCTGTTAGTTATTGAAAAATGTTCTCACGAAGTTATGATGACTGTGTTAATACAATAACTGAAAAATTTTTACTATTGGATAGTTTGTCATTTCACAAGACGTGTTATTTTTTTCCATGTCGAGATTCGGTGAAGGTTCTACAAGATAATGCGCTTAGTTTTAGGTAATTCTGGAGAGATCCCTTGTTTACGTTCCTCCTGCCTACTGCGCCATGTGCCCTCAAGGCGGGCGAGGGGCCTGACTCCCACGCTCACTTACTCATGACTGACGGGTCCCCGGCCCGACGCTGACGTCGACGCCTCGTTTATTAAGGTGGGCGTCAGGAGGCGCAACCACGTCTGCGCTCGCGGCGCGTCCTGCTCGTCTGCGTCGTCGTATCCGCTGCCCCTGGTGCCATCTGGGGACGTACATTATGCCGTATCAGCGGAAGAGTATATTCACAAAAAATATCACTGGGCCAAATAATCTCTTGTAGTTCTGGTCGTGTATTTTCCTTCGTGTGAGTGTAGCCCAGCTGAAGAGCCACGTGTTTCGTAAAGAGCTGTAGTCAGTGAATTTTCATCGTTCCGACGTTTACTTTCAGATAAGCGACTACCCAAAAGCGACATACCACTGAACATTATGCCGAAAATAACTTGATGAGTCGACCAGACTGAACTGATCACTTTGTTAAAGCCGGAACCTTAACCGTGAAAAATGTGCCTCCCTCGTCCAACTTAGTTCAACTGACATGGATAGAGTAGCATAAAGAGCTGCATAGAACCAGACTTCTGACTGAAGAACACAACAACAACCGCTTTTGAATGGATTCCGTAAAAGAAAAAGTATATTTCATCTAAGTTGTTATTACTGTTTGTTAGAAATTTGTCCTTAGACCGCGGGTTTAACTCGCATAAATATGCGGTCGGTGTGCTAACCTGAAGCAGTAAACCAATTCTTTGTTTTATCTATGCGAATAGCTGATGTGTAGCCCCAAATTACATTTGTTGTAACTATATTGGTTCTTAATATCAAAGTATTTTATAAGACAACGTAAAATAATCAAGATTTTGTTTTTCAGGTAAGGATGCTGCTATCACACGTGTTGTGGAGAACGTGGAGCGACAATAGTTCGAGCTTATCCACGAGGGACATGTAGAAGTAAGCTCTGTGTAACTGATCTCATAATTTGTTTGTTTATATTTATGCAGCAGGTATGTCTCTCAGTTGCATTGTTGTCCTACAAGCAGTGCATGTAATGTAGTTCAATACAGTGACAGTCATTTTCTCTTAGCAATTGTTATTTGTTTTAGTATGTTATTAATTTGCAGTGTCCTGATGACAGCGTGGTCTGCGCTATAAAAAAAAAAAAGGTCTTGCGAACCTTGTCTATTCATTTTGGGTAACTGCTTTTCGTCGCAAGAAAATATCTCCCTTGCGTAAATTCTCTCTCTCTCTTTCTTTTTGCTCACAGCTCGTATAGCACAGTATATCACCAGTTACAGCAGCTTAGTTTAAACAACACATTGCGTTAATTGCATAATTGTACGTGATCGATGAGTAGGAAAGCTTCCTGAGCTGTGTAACTTGGAAGATGTGCCAAAATTGGACATTTTTATTGTGTGCTTAAATTTTTATAACAACGGTGAACTAAAGTAGCAGTGTTCTGAGGCTGACTTTGAAATCCGTTATGCAGTAATGCTCAGAGGTAACGAACAGTCTGAAGCTCTGACCCTACAGTGTATGACACAAAAGTTTAAATAACGAGGAATAGTATTTTTAATATAACGGTTGTCCCGGAAGTAAGGACGAATTTGAATTTTTCGCCATTTTGTCGTATGACGGTTGGTAGCCGTGGTTTTTTCATGTTATTAATCTGCGATCCTTCCCATTAGTACCCTGACAGTTTTCTCGTGTGTTGTCTGATGTTTATTTTCGTCATGGAGCAGATGATTACACAGCAACGATACAAGTGATTAAAAGTTATTACAAAAACAGTGAAGGCCCTAAGGCAACCGTTCGTGGATTGCGTGTGACACTTGGACGTAATGGTGCTGCAGCCGAATCATTAGTTCGGAAGTTGATCCAAAAGTTTGAGGCCATGGGTTCTGTTACAAACGTTAAGAAAACAGGATGACCGCGTTCTGTTCGAACTCAAGAAACGAGCTCAACAATTGAATTATCACCAAGTTCATTCCAAAAATCCTTTCAAAAGATCTGAATATGCATGCGTACAAGATTCAGCTTACACAAGAGTTGAAGACTGCGGATCATGGGTCTTGGCTCGACAGCGGAGAACGAGTACTTCACAAAAAGAATAATTTTCTCAGATGTGGCGCACTTCCACCTCAGTAGGTACGTCAATAAGCAGAACTGCAGAATTTGGGCTCACGAAAATTCACGAGTGACTGTTGAAGATTAGATGCATCCACAATGCACGACTGTGTTCTGGGCAGGAGGAAATGATGAGTGAGCTGCCGTCATTGTGAACGGCGACGGTTACCGAAACATGCTTTCTGATTTTTTTCCCTTTTCTTTCTGATTTTTTCCCTTTTACTGATGAAAATGATTGGTTTTAACAAGATGGTGCAACACGTCACACATCCCGTGAAACGATTGCTCTGCTGAATGAAAACTTTCCTCAAAAAAAAAAAAAAAAAAAAAATCTCTCTTTGTTTGGCAGCCAGGAATGGCCTGCCAGATCATGCGGACTTTCGCCTTGTAACTTTTTTTGTGGGTATTTGTGAAGTCAGGAGTGTACATGAATAAACCAACAATACACCAATTGAAGTGTGAAATTAAGAGTGTTATTAACGGCATCCCACCAAATGTTTGTGAACGCGTCGTTGAGAACTTCAATGAAAGCATTGCTCGTTGCTGTGCAGCCTTAGGTAATCATATGGAGAATATAATTTTCCATACATAAACGGGAGAAGTTACTTAACGCGTTTGTAAAAAAAAAATTACATTTTCAATAAATTTTGTATGTTCTGTAGCACTTTAATGTAGCACTTCAATATTCGTCCCCGCTTCCTGGACACCCGCTAAAATGGGGCGCGGAAGAGGGCTTAATTTTAATTGTCACTGTCTTCAGAATGGGACTATCGTTTCCGCAGTATTCTACGATCATGGAGCCGCTTTTCTTTCGGTTACCTACAATTTAGGTATACAGACTGCGATCAGATACTGCAAGCACGAAAAAAATCATCCGAAGATCGTTCAAATGCTTCGTACTGATTTATTTCGTGAAGGAAGCCGCAATGTAAATAATTGCAACCAATGTGTCATTTGAATTATTATTTCGATGATGATACATAATTTAAAAATAAATAAAAATTTCTTTGCTACAAACAAGACAAAGCATAAAAGGACACGAGGTTCAGGAAGGCAACTAGTTTTATGGCGTGGCTGTAGACAACGAGCGACACATGCGTACCCTCGCGTCGGCTGCACACAGCTGTGCCGGATGTGAAACCGCGGTTTGGGTCCCGGTGACGGCAGGCCAACGCCGTCCCCTCTTCTTGTGTCAGGCAACACTGCAAGCGTCTACTGACACTGGAATGGCTGTAGGGTGTCTGATAATCGATAAGCTTTTCTCGGTGAGCGAACGCTGCAAATTGTTCTCACAACCAGAGTAACGATCACCGCCTCTGTCTAATTTTTTTTTCTTTTTTTTTCCAGTTGGTACTGAAGTAAGATAATGAATGAGAATATTCGTGGGGTCACTTTGAGAAGAGTACAGTGGAGTCGTAGTTCAGAATCATTGTTGAACTACTTGGATTATTCGTGATTTACATAAACGACAGTAGCAGAATATCAGAATGCTTCCTTCAACAAGACCATCGTGGATTCCTTCTCTTAATTTTGGCAGTTTTGAGCTAAACGCCGATCTCAAATGACATCGAGTCAAAGAGACGTTGAACTCGAGTTTTAGTCTTTCTCACGATCACAGGATGTTGTTAATAATGTTCATCGGACAAAGAGAGAAATATGAACGTCTTTGCTATCACATGACAACCTGGTAGGGAAATGTTGATTATTAGGCGGACAGATAAGAAAAGAAAGGCGCAGATTCTCTGCAGAATCGTTTAGGAAACGAATACGTGGAAAACACAAACAGGAACGAGGGACAGAATGATAGAACATGAAGCAGCTGTATAGGGAAAAAGCTGTAGGAAAAGACAGAAATTAGAATATACCCAACAAATAATTGTGATAATGGGTATGAGTGCTACTCTGAGTTGAAGATGGCACTAGAGAGGAAGTCATGGTGGACCGCATCAAACCAGCCAGAAAACTGATGGAGGGGGCAAAAAGTAAACAGCGATCTACCGATTAGTATTTAATTGAAGACAGTGGTAGCAGTTTCTCTGGGATATCCTTTTGCGTGAGAGCTTGCTGTTTACCTTCCGCTGGACTGGTCACGAGCCGTTACAAGGAACATCGTTGCGGCTTCTCTTGGAAGCGTTGCTGTTAGTCGTTGGTTACTGAAAGGTGCAACAGGAGAGTTATTCGACGAGGAAATGTTAATATATGATTTCAGTGGCAGTTAAATTACTGCAATTTTCCGTCAACCTCTCGTATATAGAGATATTACCTGTTTTAAGCGCTGGATCTACTCATAATTGGAGAAATCATTGGTGTTTGCACAAAGCGCTCTATCTTTCCATCCTGATTATGTTCACTCTCGACAATACTCCTATCGAAACCCAGTAACGAACATATCCAATCGATTAACTTCTACGGCCAGCCATATGGCAGCTCGCAGTATATACTTTTTTGAAAACACGTGCACGGAGATCCACTGGCGTCTATGGGCAGAGCGATGCTTTTGAAATGGGTTTCAATGTCTAGTCGATAATTTAATGTCTCAACTGGACAGTTATTAGGTATGATATCGGCCTTGGTCATTGTGGATGATCCGCCCCAGAATTACCTTGAATTTATTTAAGGAGATCGTGGAAAGGTAAAATCATGTAGGCAGACGGTGAATTGCATCCCGAATACAAATCGCTTAATATAAGCATTTACGTCTAGCTACTTCTCTGGATTTGCCAGCCAGATTCGACGTGGACAATACATCCGGTACTACGCTTAATAGATATACCAACATGAATATGTTTCATTGCTGTCGAACTTATGTACGACAGTTATGTCATGTACCTCGATTTACTGCGAATATGGAGTTAATGGACTCATCAGTATTCGGTTTAATCGAAACAACAAAAGAGACAGTGGCTATTCATTCAGTAAAGACTGACGATGTGGGTGAAACGTTGAGAAACGTCAGGCGAGGTAGTTTCTAGGATGCTCTTTGTGATCACACCGATTTGCTCTAGACTCGAGCGGGACATGTTCTTAGTCTGCTTAACGCAAATAAACATTTATGTGAATGGAGAACAAAGCTCAAATATAACCAGTTGACAGCGATTCACTTGAAGCGATGGGCTGTAGAAAGGCGTCACAAAACTTAAAAGCTAATTTTGCGACAACGATGCCAGGGCATTTGTTCGCCGAGGAAATCTTGTCAGTTTTCTGATATACTGTATTTAGTGTACATCTAAGTCTACATCGGTACTCCGCAAGCGAGGTTTGGGTTGGGTTGTTGGGGAAGGAGACCAGACAGCGAGGTCGTTGGTCTCACCGGATTAGAGAAGGACGGGGAGGGAAGTCGGCCTTTCAAAGCTTGCTTGAAGCGATTTAGGGAAATCACGGAAAACCTAAATCAGGATGGCTGGACGCGGGATTGAACCGTCATCCTCCAGAATGCGAGTCCAGTGTGCTAGCCACTGCACCACCTCGCTCGGTCTCCGCAAGCGACCTGACGGTGTGGCGGAGTGTGCGTCTGTTACCGCTAACTGATCCCTCCTTCCCCTTCCATTCGCGAATGGCGCGAGGAAAGAGTGATTGTCGGGAAGCCTCTGTATTGACTCTAATTTCTAGAATTTTCAGGACTGGTCATTTCATGAGATGTATGTGGGATGAAGTTATATGTTGTCCGATTCTTCCCGGAAACTGTTCTCTCGGAGTTTCGATAATTTCAGTACTAAACCTCTCCGTGATGCACAGCGCTTCTCTTGTAGCGTCTGCCACTGAAGTTTTTTGAACATCTCTAACATTCTCGCGCCGACTAAACGATCCCGTGACGAAACGCGCCGCTCTTCGTTGGATCTTCTCTATCAGTTCTACCTGGTAAGGGTCCTGGATTTATGAGCACTACTCAAGAATCGGTCTCTAGTGAATGAGTTAATTTCCTTAGTATTCTTCCTATGAATCTCAGTCTACTTTTCCTTCTATTTGTTTCATGTGTCCATTTAAGGTCACTCCGGATAGATACTCAGATATCTTACGGTGGCTACTGTTTCCAGCAATTTGTCATCAGTAGTGTAACTGTACAGCAGTGGATTTCTTTTCCTATACATGCGCAATATGTTGCATCTATTTACGTTAGCGTTCACGTGTCTTACAGAATCCGCGGCCGACCTGTGGGCACGAGCGCCAGACTGCGGTCGTTAAGCGCCAGATACAGAGTTCCACTGTTTGGCGGCGAGCACCCAGCGTCCCTGGTCTCCAAAAGCGCGGCCGTGCCTTATCTTCGGCAGTCGGTCGCCATTGTTCGCCGCGCCATCCGCCGCGGGGGCGTTCGTGCTCGCTTCTGCGTAGGCCTGAGAGGACCCCCAAGGCGTTCACTAGCAGCAGACGTACGCTGACTCGTTATCATGCGCATACGAGGATGTCGATGGGACACCCGATGTATGGTTTAATTCAGTCCGTGGACAGTGCTCGGAACCGTGCCAACCTCTGTTTTTCGCGACAGTACACAGCCTGCAGATGATGATGCACGTTGGATAAGAAACTGAACACACATTCGGGAGGATGTAGCTTCAATCCCCCATTCTGCCGTCAAGAATTAAGTCTGCTATGGTTTCTCTAAATCGGCACATCCGACTGTCCGGAATAGTTAGGACCATTTCCTTCCCCGTCTTCAAACTGAGATAGCGCAGTTTGGGAAATGTCCAGTAAAACATCTGTGTATATTCAGCAAGTCATACACGGAATGTGGCAGAGGATACGTGGCACATAGTGCATCATCCCTCCCCATGTTTTATATTCTAACCCAAAATGGTACTTGATACGAACTAGAATTTCTGATTTTATCGTAATGACTACTTCGCGAAATATGTGGAAGGAAGCGATATGTAGCTTATTTTTTCTTTGAATGGACCCTCTTGAATTTTAGCAGTATACGTCACCTTTGCGCACAAAGTCACTTTTGCAGCGACTGTTAACTGGAGTTGAATGAAAATCTCCATCTCTCATACCAAACATCTCCGTGATAATCCGGCTCATACCAAACCGCCCTATGACGAATCTTAACGCACTTCTGCGTATAATATCCATGTCTTCTTGTAAATTCTACTGGTAAGAATCCGAGAATGAAGACCAGTATTCAGTAATCGATTGAGTGAGATTTTCCAAAGTTATTTCTTTCGTAAGTGAATTATCTACATCTACATAAACTCCGCTAGCCACCAAGCGGTGTGTGGCGGAGGGCACTATTCACGCCAAAGTCATATTTCCCCTCTCTGTTCCATTCGCGGATCGCGCGAGGGGAAAACGACAGTCTGAACCCCTCAGTATGAGCTCTAATTTCCCTTATCTTTGAATGGTGATCATTGCGCGATTTTAAAGTTGGTGGTGATAATATATGCTCTACATCCTCGGCGAAGATCGGATTTTGGAATTTAGTGAACAGCCCCTTCCGTTTAGCGCGTCGTCTATCTGCAACTGTGCCCACTTCAAACTTTATGAGATTTGTAACGCTCTCGCGATGGCTAAATGTACCAGTCACGAATTTTGCCATTCTTCTTTGAACCTTCTCAAAAGAATCAGACGGTCCCATACAGACGAACAATGCCCTAAGAGAACAATGCCCTAAGACTGGACGAACTAACGTATTGTAAGCAATTTCCTTTGTTGAAGGACTGCATCGCTTCAGCATTCTACCAATAAACCTCAATCTAGAGTTCGCCTTACTCGTTACTTGTGTGATCTGATCGTTCCATTTGAGATCATTTCGAATAGTCACACTCAGATACTTGACGGATGTTGCCGCTTCCAAAGACTGGCCGTTTATTTTGTACTCGTTCATTAATGGGGATTTTCGCTTTGTTATACGCTGTAGGTTACACTTACTATTATTGAGAGATAACTGCCAGTCATTACACCACGCATTTATTTTCTGCAAATCATCTTTGATTTGTTCACAACTTTCGTGTAGATTACAGCATCATCGGCAAATACCATCAACCAGATCGTTTATGTAAATCGTAAAAAGCAGCGGACCTATTACGCTGCCCTGGTGCACACCTGATGTTACGCTTGTTTCTGTTGTAGTCTCCCCTTTCAGGATGACATACTGCTCTCAGTCTGTTAGAAAACTTTCTATCCAACCACATATGTCATCGGATAGATCGTAAGCGCGCACCCTTTGGAGCAAACAACAGTGCGGAACTGAGTCGAACGCCTTTCGAAAGTCGAGGAATGTGGGATCAATCTGGAAGCCGGTATCTAGAGCCTGTTGTATATCATGCACATTTCTTTTAAACGATGCAGTGAATTCCAGATGTTCGCTACTTATCTTACAATCGGGCAATGTTGTGTTTATTCTGTTTGTTACGGTATTATCTTTCTATGAATCTCAGTCTAGGACTTTGTTTTCCTTGGGCTAGTTTTAGGTGTTAGTTCCACTTTAGGTCGCTTCGTAGGCACGCTCCTAAATATTTTCCGATTGTTACCATTTTTAGTTACGGTACTGATCGCCAGTCGAGTGACCGAACAGTCATGGAGGCGTCCACTTACTTATGCACATTATATTACATTTACTTATTTTAGGAACTAACTGTCAGTTCTTGCAGCCCTGCAGGTTTTCCTGCATTTCGCCAGCATTTTCTGATAGCTGACAGTTTCAACCCGTCAAGAACCATGCGTTTAGTCTGAATCCAAACACAAAGCTGTTGTTTTCGATGTTGTTCTCGTCTTCAATTCAAAGACTTCTTTGATGGAGCTCTCCACGTTAGTCTGTCCTGTGCAAGCTTCGTCATCTGTGCAGAACGTGTAACCAAGCCTTGTCTCCCTCTACACTCCCCCCTCCTCTCTCTCCCCATCCCCTCCCATACACACACACACACACACACACACACACACACACACACACACACACACGCACACACACACACACACTCTTCCCTCCATTACCAAATTGACGATTGCTGGTTGCCTCAGGATTTGCTTTCCAATTCGATTCAGTATCTCCTCATTAATTATCTGATTACTCATCCAACTGTCTTGATAGCACCACATTTCAGAAGCTATTCACCATTTGTCTAAACTGTTTATTGTTCACTAACCTGAAAGACTGCCGCACACACACACAAATTTACATTTGATGTTAAGGTTTTTTTTTTTTTAATAGAAATACTATTTTTGCTGTTCCAGTCAGTAAGTGTTCTATATCGTTTCTGCTCAGCCATCGCGTATTATTTTGCTGTTCAAATAGCAAAACTCGAGTGTTATGAGGAGTGTTCAAAAGAAAAGGTACGAAACAACATTTTGGGTGTAACTGAAGTCTTTATTCAAAAGTAATCAGCACAGGCGTGAGCACAACTATCCCACTGTTCCACGAGCCGAAGTATTTCTTGTTCCCAGAATTCCTATGGCTGTAACTGTCCTCCTCAGTATCCAGAGCTTTCCTCTGAGATGTTTCTAGCGGACCAAACACATGTAAGTCGCAGGGCGGCGTGTTCGGACTGTGGGGCCGATGCACAAGCTGCTCTCGCTTGTAGTTGGCCATGAGCGTTCGTGTGACCTTGGAGACGCGTGGACGCGCGTTATCGTGGAGCAGAATTACTCTCTCCGTGAGCAGTCCAGGCCGTTTGCTCTTGACGGACTTGCGTATGCTACAGAGTGTCTCACAGTACACGTCGCTGGTAATGGTTTTTCCGTGTCCGTGGAATTCGATGAGTATCGAACCTCGGACGTCGAAAAAGACGGTTTCGTGCCTCTTCATCTGAATACACCTTATACTTTTACTTTTAGTATCTCATTTCGTATTCTAATTCCCTCCATAAGCTCCTGTTTTTTCGATTATGGGACAGTGCGGAAATGTGTCGAAACCGTACCGGAAATCAATTTTCCGCGTGCCATGCGCACAACAGAGTGGGTGGTAATTTTTTTGTGGTTGATCGGTGTATTTTACTCGGTAACGAAATAAACGCCGAGAGGATCGTTGTGCTCTGGGAGCAGAGACTGAGCGAGAGGAGGGTAAGATTTGCGAGCCGCGGCCGGCGGCGTCTTCCGGAAGCGACGCAGTACCCGCCTCCCTCGCCGGGCGCTCCTTTGTCCCGGCGTTTCTGCATGTGCCCCGCGGACCCGTCCCCTACCGGCGGCCACCACTCCGCATCTCTTTATGCGTCTGCTATTCAGCGGACCCGAGCGACGCGCAGTTATTTTTACATTTCAGAAATGTTACGCAGCGGCGACGGTCGTTACGCCAGCACTAGCCGCCCAGAAAGGAGGACGCAAGGGGTTTTTCTGGAGAAAAACCGGCGGTGGACCGGTCTGTCGGGTGTGTGCGCGCCTAGCCGCGAACTAGGCTAATCCGCGCTCACCGTGTTCCCACGCCGCTCTAGCTTCAGCTGCCACCGGCAGATGCGTCTCAAGCCTAAACGTTCCTTTTGACAAATGAGCCTTGCGGAGAAACGCTTTTGTATAGGAGACGGTCTTCTCCCGTCTCCCCAGAGTACCGTTATTACACCAAGTAGAGGACTGCATGCGGTTATTATTGCTCCATGAAGCTCAAAATTAGTCAAAAATTACTCATCTGGACACAGAAATTAAACTCTCAGGCCAATAGGTCTTCATTATATTTAAAACGATGTCTTAAGAAGCTGAGGAGAGCTGCAATAAGAGTTTCCTTAATGTGAATAAAGTCAGATAGATCTCGAATGTCCAGAGTAGTCTTTCACTCTGTGGCAGATTAAAAGTGTGCCGAACCGGGACACGAACCTTGAACTGCACTGCCAGAAATGGAAGAGACGGAAGTGAGCGCTCCAGATGGCAAACCGTTTACAAAAAATTGGATTTGTGGCGCGGATCGGGCGTGGTATGAGTTATTTACCTTACCGTAATTTTCATGCAGCGGTTTACGCAGCAGAAATACAGTAATACTACTGCTTGGAGACATCGCTAACATGAATGGCTCGGCCTTGCCCGACCGCGCCAGAAAACCTATTTGTTCTAGGCAGGACCTACTTCGCATGCGCTCCCTTGGTTGCTCGGAGAATGTCGAGGCGGTATTCCAGTTCCCCCCAGATGTTTCGTAACATTTGTTCTGTCACAGTACCCACAGCAGCATGTATCCTAGCATCCAGTTCGTCTACGTCAGCAACTGGTGTGACGAAGACACTGTCCTTGATATAGCCCCAGAAAAAAAAGAAAAGTCAAGAGGCGTAATGTCGGGATCGGTGGATTGGAAGGAACGGTTCAACACCCTGGCCAGCCCGCTCTCCAGACATTACGCCCCTTGACTTTTTTTTCTGGGGCTATATCAAGAACAGAGTCTTCATCACACCAGTTGCTGACGTCGACGAACTGAAGGTTAGGATACAAACTGCTGTGGGTACTGTGACAGAACACATGTTACGAAACACCCGGCGGGAACTGGAATATCGCCTCGACATTCTCCGAGCTACCAAGGGAGCACACGTTGACACTAACCTATGTAACGGCATCAAATGTAAATTATTGTGTCAAACGGTTATTCTGTAATAAATTGTTATAATCAGGGCAAGACTTCGTGCTCACCCTGTATTTCTGGTATAGTCTTAAGAGTCAGCATGTTTATAGTTCACTGCTACTGCTACTTGCAGCTCGAAGATTCTGAGCTTCTGCTTCTTCACCATGCACTGTACAGTGGCGTGTAGAGTATATATGTAGCTGCAAATGATGTCAGTGTCGACAAAACTTTACTTCTTAATTTTACTTCTTTCTTTCCTCCTCCAAGTGACGTCACACAAGAAAAATTCTTGCATTAGATTTCTGCTGCACTTTACTACACCTCAAAAAGAGCCTTAAGGATGTAGGCCAGATCCCAGTTTGAACTCGCGGTATTGAGGCACATAATGAAGAATGGGTTACTTGTCTACGGCAGTCTTTAAATGATGAACTACCATCTTTTCGCTTCAGCACATACTCTCTGCACACAAAATCACGTGAAAATCATGGTCACGTGTAAAACACAACTTTAGTCACTTTTGAAGGAGAAGGTTGATCGTGCTCCACTTGCTTACCCGAAACATTGCCGTTAGGAAATCATTAGCGATATTCTTGATGAACAGCGTCTAAAATTCGTCGGAGAACTCGCAAAATAGTAGCACATCGAAATACCTTGCACACAAAAGATGTGTAGGACTGTTAAGAACATCTGTATCACTGACCGGTACCAGTCAGATCACAATTATGTACCATGTTACTTAATGCTAATTGCACCAACCTAAAGCTGGTAAAATTCCACACCTGTTGAAAAAAGTCATATTTTGATAATATCGCTACAATGCAGACGTGTATTTCATTCTGGAAACTGCTTCTCACTATGTATCGACTGCACGCGCTTTTCACTTACGGACCAGGTATCGTTAGGCGCGCACGTGTATACGCCGGGACCGGGAGCTATTGAAGAACACCGTTACCGGCAGCCTTCAGTACGTGTGTTCCCACGGAGAGAAGGGCCGCCGCGTAACGTCCGGGCTTCGATCCCAGGTGCAGCTGGGTCACCGCTTTGTTCTCCGCGTGTTGATTACCGCAGCGGGCCGTTGGACTCCATTGTCTTGGCTCGTTTCGTATACTTCTCACAGCTCATAACCCCAGCCAGACTGACGTCCCCTTTCTGATACGAAGCGATGCTGTCGCACAGCAGCACTGCTTGTTATACGACGTTTAGTCGTACACTCCATCATATGCTCACTTATTAGCTGGTATATTGTAAAACCTGGGTCCACATGGAGGTACTCTGATGTTAAATGTATAACGCGCCGTACACGTACACCTCGTGCAAGAGGTACCACCGTCGGGTATTACATCTTTTCTGTTGTAAAAGCTTAATATGAGCTTCGCCGTTGCACTATATTGGAAGTTTCTTGTTTTTTGGTCTCTAAGGTTTTGTATAAAGTTAGTCGTGTTTGCGTCATTCAGCATAATCTAAAGTCGTTCTTAGAAATTTCGCCACGTTTGGGATGCAACGTACACGTGAAAGTAAATTCACTTTTACTTGGCTTTTCACACAAATAATTTATTTGTGTCCTTGTAAAGTTCATTGCTCATTTCTAATTAATTGCGTGTGTAGAGCAATATGGGCATCGAGCTGAATAGTACGTTTCCCAGCAAGGCATTCACCTCACTGACACCGGTCACTGCGAACTTTTCACATGCATGTCATGTAGCTGTTTTGATATTTGACGAACCATCTTTTTTTGTTTAAAATTTCTGGATGTGTATAGTTTGATGACAATTTGAATTGGAAGTCACATATTACAGATCTTCTCAAACGATTAAGTTCAACAACATGTGCTTTATGTGGAATAACCGATTTTAATGATGAAAGTATTAGAAAATCAGCTTACTCTGCATACATCATTTCACTGATGTCATATGGTTTCTATGTCAATTTTACGCATAGAATCAAAATATTCACTGCACAGAAACGTGTTGTAAGGACAGCATGTCACGCTCAGCATCTAACTGTTTAAAAAATTAGCTTCAAAATACATTTGCTCTCGTATGAAGTTGTGAAGAATAAGGCCCAGTTTGAAAATAACAGTAGCAGTTATAAATATAAGACTAGGAACAAAAACAGCATCCACTGCTTGGTGTTTAATCTGACTTATGCACAAAAGCATTAAAGTATGCAGCCATAAAAGTATTGTACCACCTTCCTTGTGAAATAAAGGTACTGAAAGGTAATTAAATCGTAAAAAAAACAAACTGAAATCATCCTCATTGTACTTCATAGATAAATTTACTACTAGGTAGTGTGTATATGATTAGTTTACATTTATCAAATTCTCCTGTAAATTTAGTTATGTAAATCGCCAGCATGTAGCCATGTTATAAGGAGATAATGTAACGGTTTTGTAAAAGTACTGGCACGTTCCACATCACAGCGCCTTGTCGCTAATAAGCAGAAACACTAAACCATATGGTTGATAAGAACATGTTTTGTTTGCACTGGTTGTCTGCCCTCCCCCCCCCCCCCTCTCTCTCTCTCTCTCTCTCTCTCTCTCTCTCTCTGGGGAATGCCGTCTGTAATAGGGAAGCGAAGGCACAGGCAGAAATATGCAGAAGACCCTCAGAGCGTCATTGGATATTCAGGCTCGGTGCACAGCATTACGCGCCGAGGCACGCCACGTGGGCCGCGTGCACGCCTGGGGAGGGGGCGGAGTCGTGTCACCAATGCCGAGTGCGCTCTGCGCGGCTTTGATGCCAGCCGGACCGCGGGCAGCGTCTCGGTAACACAGGCCTGCCGTGTGACCGGTGTTGAAACGAGCCCTTCCGAGCACTGGCTGCTGCACCGCTGGGGACAAATTTCTTCACCGAGCTTGAAAACGTATGGAAATGTAACAAATGGTTCAAATGGCTCTGAGCACTGTGGAACTTAACTGCTGAGGTCATCAGTCCCCTAGAACTTAAAACTACTTAAACCTAACTAACCGAAGGACATGACACACATCCATGCCCGAGGCAGGATTCGAACCTGCGACCGTAGCGGTCACGCGGTTCCAGACTGTAGCGCGTAGAACCGCTCGGCCACCTCGGCCAGTGAAATGTAACACTTCGTCGCAAATAAAATGCGTTCACAGGTGACATGATACAATAATGATGTCTCAGATGTTACTAAAATTAATTGTATAGTTTTCTCAACAAGTTTCTCGCTGGACGTTTCTACAAAGTTCAACAGAACGGAGATTCATTAACGACGACATCCGTCGTTACACACGCGGAACAGTTTCACACCTCTTACGATATTTTGTTTTTTATTTGTGAATACTCTCATGTTTTCACGATAAAATATGTGTCACGTGCATCTATATACTTTGAGAATGTTCATTTATTATTTTCAGTCCAAATATGTCAGTGGCGCTATTTTATCGACAGGTTGAAGTTCAAAGTTATTTTTCTTCAGAATTTCTTGCAACGTTAGTCTTTATTTATTTATTTTTTTATTCGTAGCATCTGGCTAACATTTTCTTTTAGAAAGCACTGCATCATATTCTAAAAATAGAGACTTCTAACATGTTTATCCTAATTTTTACTAACATTTGACATCTGTTACTAGCATTGCTGTAAGACGGTGAGATGACCTTAAGGTGCCTATTTTCGTGACGGCCGCAGTAGTCACTACATTTCCCATCTGCATAGAAAATTCATTTCTCATCATAATTACGTACTTTGTTCTAGCAGTGTTAAGATCCATTAATGAAATTACCATCCCAGCAGTAACAAAGCTGTTTCCGATATAAAAAAAAGTAAGTAGTGAAGAAATCGAGAAAATCTAACACTGCACAAGAATATAAATCGAACAACGCGTTTATGCTTTAAATCGCGAAATCCCGTTTAAGCACCTACGCCGTTAGGAAAACAGCAATGATCTTACATTGAGGAAGGGTACTTAGAGATGAAATGTAAACACTGTGGCAGCCAGAAAGCCGGAGGCTGAAAGAAGAAATTGAAACAGTAATTATCGTCGGTGTACTGTTTACTGTAAACATAAGTTGTGCTAACCATGAGGAAAAAACGCAGTTTGCAGTTCTCAAAAACGAAATCGAATCAAGGGATGCATCTGTTGATGCCAAAGAGAGATAATATTTACTAATTAATTTTAATAATGGTAACATTTTTATATTGACAACTTTTTTCAGTTCATACGTAACGAAATGTCGATTTTACTTTGTGCGAAATACGAGTAATCCACATGTCACCTGTATAACACACACTGTGGAAATACTATATAAAGGCTTATTGCATGCTTCTCCATGAATTTCGATCTTCACCATTACGTGTCCATATTGCTCGTTCATATCATCTGTCCAGTTCCATTATGCCATCGCCGCGGGCTTTCCTATTTCTTGGAATCCGCAAAGTACTTCCTTAGTTCATCCTCTACCACCCATTCTCACGGCTGTGATGAGGTAATGAGAGATGGGCAACTCTGTGTCGGCTCGGTCGTTATTGGCATAGATGGTGGCGGTCGTTCCAAATTCCTGATATTGCCTGTCGTTCAATTATTTCTCATGAGCTTCATTTGTCCTAAAAGGCTACCTGTATGTGCCAATTCTTCTATTTAACAAGGGTTCGTGCAATGTCTCTGTGCTTCATCTCTGGGAGTTTGCACCGTCCGTAGGGAATGGGCATAGCAAGGCTCCGACTTTAACCTTGAAGGAGGACGTACGACTTGTTCGGTTGAGACGGCACGCGCGCATGATTCACATCCCCTGCGCCGACGGCAGGGCTCTGGCTGCGTGGGCGGCCTCTGTTTGTTTGGGTGCCGACACGCGCCGCGCCCAGCCGCGCTATTCCCGTGTTCACGCTGCTCGCAAACTCTCCGCTCACTGCTTACCCGTCAGGGTCAGACTCCACCAGTGCTTACACTCAAAACAACACACAACTAGAATTTCCTGTAAATTGTATTCTTCTTCTCTCTCCTATCTTTTAAAATCGGTAATAGACTAAACAACATCTGTAGCATGACTATGATTATCTTCTTTTTATATCGCAACAGTTACCGCCCACTAAATGGAGGACTTTTGCTTGTCTGCTATACGCGTTTCGTTTCTTTTCTCCATGAAGCATCGTCAGTGGTGGCGACTTTTTGGCGCTATATTTTTACCGAGGTAACACACGTTCTTTTCTGCTTATTTTTAAAATTTTTCTGCGTTTGTACATCTGTAAAGCCTGTTTTTCTGCCTGTTGCAACGTGAAATGCGAATTGACAAAAAAAGACAGAAAAAACAGAAAAAAACAAAAAAGCGACTGTCTTGCCGCGGCCCTGATGTGAGGAAAGGACTGCAGAAAATCGCAAATAAAGATGCATAATAAATAAAAGCGAAACATGCATGGTAAAAAAAATCTTGGTTGGTGCCAGAGACGGTCCTCATTTAGGGAGAAAATAACCATAATAATTTTAGCAACTAAGCAGTCGCCCCTGAGAGCATACCTGCCCCTGATGTAGGCAACCCGCACTAACAAAATGCACTGGTGCTACCCTTGCCCCACTACTACTGTACGGCGGATTCGCGCCCTCCCATGAAGAAGGTATTGGGATTCATAAGACCATGCATCGTTCTGTCTCTGCGCCAACGTCCAGTGCCAATGGTCACGTATCCATTTCGGTCATAGTCATTGATGTTGTGGTGTTAACATTGGCACATGCTTGGGTCATCGGCTGCAAAGGCCCGTCGTTAGGAGTGTTCGATGCACTGTGTGTTTAGACACGCATGCGCTCTGCCCTGCATTAAAAGTCTGGTATTAGTTCCACCGCAGTTCGCCGTCTGTCCTATTTACCAGTCTGCCCAGCCTACGACGTCCGACATCACTAATGAGGGGTGGTCGCTCAACCCCACGACGTCTGGACGTGGCTTCATGTTGGTTTCGCCACGTATTGAAGACACTCATCATAGCACTCCTCGTACGCCAGACAAGTCGTGCAGTTTCCGAAATGCTCGTGCTGAGTCTCCGGGCCATCACAGTCTGCCCTCGGTCAAACTCAGATAGATTGCGCGCATTCCCAGTGCTACACACGGACTGCACGCTCACTGATACTACACGCAACCGTGCGTGTGTGTGACTAGCACTCATTCCTCGACAGGTGACGCTGCTATCGCCTGGGCGGGTTTATATCGATAGTAGGTCGGTGGTCATAATGCTCGGGCTGATGTGTGTGTTACGACGTGAGACTTCGCTAAAACCTGTAGTAGAAGGGACGATTAAATAATAGATAGCAGGAAAGCGGCGGGAATGGATAACAACATGAAGTGAACTTTAGAATAGATGATGAAACAACAAATAGTACGCAAGATGCAATGCAATCACGGCTAGCACCGAGGCAGCTGATTCGATGTGTAGGTAGGAAGGGAGATTTACAGTTTAACATCCCGTCGACGACGAGATCATTAGAGAGTGAGCGCAAACACGGAATTATGAAGGATATAGGCTGTTCCCTTTCAAAGGAACCATCCCAGCATTCCCCTTAACCCGTTAGGTGAAATCGCTAAAAACTAAACAAAAACTCTTCCCGAACAGGCCATGAAGGCCCAACGGTACCGACCGGCGACCGTGTCTTCCTCGGCCCATAGGCGTCACTGGATGTGGATATGGAGGGGCATGTGGTCAGCATACCGCTCTCCCGGCCGTGTGTCAGTTTCCGAGACCGGAGTCGCTACTTCTCAATCAAGTAGCTCCTCAGTTTGCCTCACAAGGGCTGAGTGCCCCGCGCTGGCCAACAGCGCTCGGCAGACCGGATGGTCACACATCCAAGTGCTAGCCGAGCCCGATAGCGCTTAACTTCGGTGATCTGACGGGAACCGGAGTTACCACTGCGGCAAGGCCGTTGGCTTGGTGAAATCGCGGAAAACCTAAATCTGAATGGTCGGACCGGGATTTGATAAGCTGTCCGAATACGAGTCCAGTGTCTTAACACTGCGCCTCCTCGCTCCGTCATTTTATATGCATTTCCCAGACGTGCTGCAGAGGTAAGACGTGCATTCGTTCTACAGCCGTTTGCTACACACTTTCATGACTGAACGTAGAAGATATAAATGAAGCGATACTATAGTTAAAACATTGTTGGTTCAATTTTTGTAAACAGAATTTAGTCATGAGGAAGACGTGTGGCGACATAGAGTTTAAAACTTCATGTGCCAATGCTGTTTAATAAATTCAAGCTTCGTATTCTCCTTTGAAACGACGCCAAGAGACGTCGTACAGATGTTTGTCAATCATTTATCACGTTACAATTGTATATGTGTGTGAAATTCGAACGCAGTCCGCAGCTCGTGGTCGTGCGGTAGCGTTCTCGCTTCCCACGCCCGGGCTCCCGGGTTCGATTCCCGGCGGGGCCAGGGATTTTCTCTGCCTCGTGACGACTGGGTGCTGTGTGCTATCCTTAGGTTAGTTAGGTTTAAGTAGTTCTAAGTTCTAGGGGACTGATGACCATAGATGTTAAGTCCCATAGTGCTCAGAGCCACAAATTCGAACGCAGCTTTAGTAGAGGTAGACATATTCGTGGCATCGTGTAACTCAGTGTCTATGTTTTATACAGTTAACACTCATTTCTTGGCATTGTAATTGCATGGAGTTTGATAGTGGAGTCATTTGTTTGGTTTGGCAAAAATTTATCCATACGTGATAAGGATCGGCCTCTTGTTCTGTAAATTATTCCATATCTCGGGCGCTTGTGTAGCAACTTGTTAAACGTGTCGTCTCCAACATGGGGACGAGCTTCTTTCACCACCACTGGATTCCGCCCCTCGTGTGATCATATGGCGACGCGGCGGCAAGTACTATTGTGCTGCGTTTGGCGGCGCACGTCGTCAACAGGAAGTATCGTTTTCGTACGAGACCAGCAAGTGGTCGTGGCGTGGGAAACGACCGCGGGGTCAGCACGGCAGATCGGCGCCAGCATCTGCTTTTCTATTCCTGTCCGTGTGTGCCCCACTCCCGTAACGAGATCCAAGCTCACTCCACTGCTAGGCAGGGAAATTCCAAACCAGACGAACGTAGATGGAGTTCAGGTAAAGTGGGTATAATACAAACGCTGAGCCAGAGGACATTGACTTCCGGACTCGTAATCGGTTCTAACTAGATTGACTACACAGTAATCCTTTCTTCTGTTTCCAAAGAACATTCCGACAAGTTACAGCGTCTGAAGCCCGAGATTTGTGTGAATTAGCGAGTTTGTGTGAATTGGTAGACAGAACTTGCAGCCACAGGGTATGCGTACCACAACAGTGTCAGTCTCTTTAGCGTAGTCTACAGGCGCTATTATTATACCTCACCTAGGATGAATTAATTCACATTTCTCTGTATTTAATATCGGGGAAGTAGTGGGAGGCGTAACATATTATACCCAGTGTTTCACTATTCGTAAGAAACGAACATGTTATTCATCAGATTTGCGCCAGATTGATGTAGTAGGGTTGGAAAAATCTGGGAATCTAGACTGAGCTTTTGCAGTTTTAGATGTAGTTGCCCAAGCATTGCGCACTGCAACTGATCTTTATACATTGCTGTCATTAACATTTTAGTTGAAGAACATTCTCCGAGATGTGAGTCATATCGAATTGGTTTATAGGAATGAGATTTTTGTAGAGGATGTCGATCAAATGAGTGTCGTGCTTGCCTAGGATGAATTAGTTCACATTCTTCTGTATTCAGTTTCGGGAAATGATAATAGGTGTAACATATTTTACCAAGTGTTTCATATTCGTCTGGCCTGAGTACACAAATAACTCTATACGGTCCCTTTCAAAAACGAGGCGACGTAGTACTGCCATCGCCTGACGCTCTTTTTGATTGGTTTGCGGGGAGGAAAAGCATGACATAAAATATAATGCACGCCATGAAATAGGGATTGAAGTAAGAGTACATAGCCAAATTTGCAGACTGCGATCGTATTACGGACAGCTGCTATTTTAAAGAAAAAATTGTTTTTAGCCGACTTGTAGAGCACGAAAGTGTGTTTGGTCTCCATTCGTACACCCTTACAAAGTTTCGGAATTCATTAGGAGACCTCTAGCCACATTTCATTGGCAAACATTTATATATTTCCAATCATCTGGCTTTCGGCCTGTGTGATTTTTCTTTCCATGCAACACGCCGATTCTTATCGTCGCTGCTGCTCTTTCGACGAGATTCCTGACCATTCGCTGTCTTAACAAAAAACTGAAATATTCTTATGTTTAGGATCCGCAAGTAGACTAATTTACGGCATAAATAAATGCACGATCCATTGAAACTCTTACAAATAAAAATTACTGTTAAACGCAACAAACACTTTTTGAGTATCCAAGTATGGGCGCCGGCTTGTAAACTCAGTGACTCCTACGGGAATAATATGTCAAAGAAGCTTGCGTACGACGAGTAGACAGATTGGATTTAGACTAGTGGTCGTCACACACCTATGCTCAGGAGCCAATACTGGCGTTGTGGTATGGTAGCTCGGGCCGCACGGGTGCCGAACTTAATAGTAGTTGGTGACCTGCGTAAGTTAGTATGTTGTGAGACACCGGTAGGAAAGCTACAGTAAGATCGTGAAAAGTTGGCTGCCGGCTGCCAATTGCTGATCGTTAAAAATCGACTTCATCCGTAACACTTTGTGACGTTCTGCGTTTTAGATTGCTGCCACCCTCAGCGACCTCAAAGTTGTGTTTGTGTTGTCTTTGTGGGCAGATGACTGATTAATAACGCTAATTGCACTTATATTGAAATTAAAATTTTTTTGAACATTATTTCAGGACACAGTGATATAATAAAATAATATTAAAATTTATTTAGTAAACACAGTCGTGGTTGCTTATGAGATGTTACTTTTTATGTGCGGTTTCGCAGTGTTCTCAACACCAGCACGGAGGGGCCTGCTTCACGCCAGGGATTGCTGCTATCACCAAGGAATGTAGATCTGACAATCTCTGTAGTAGATCGAAACCAGTCGTACACGAATAAAAAGTAACAGCTTATACGCTACCACGACTGTGTTTGCTAAATAAATAATATATTCAGATTCACACGATCACTAGTGTCTAGTAAATGTTTTGAATGTTATGTTTCTTCTACTCATTGCGATGAATTACAACAGTGTTCATTGTTTCAAATAAGTACCACATTTGAAAATCGCCGCCTCTTTAATGAACAGTCACGAAGCTATGCTAGTGCTGTGTCAACATTTATACTGTGGCAGTAAGAGCTTTTGGAACATTGCCCTTAGGAAAACACAGCGTTCGAAAAAAAAAATTAGACTGACTGAAGTAATTTTTAGAAAGGGCGTTCAAAAAGTTTTGCACAGTCGTCTCTAATTTTTTTTATTTTTTGCAGGAGGAGAATGAAATTTTTTTGTGAACATACCTGTACTTGGAACATTTAGCTATACATTGAGCCTACTCAGTGTAGCCTCCATCAGCTGTGACGCATCTGGCCCAACGTTCTTTCCATTATACAGGGTGATTCAAAAAGAATACCACAACTTTAGGAATTTAAAACTCTGCAACGACAAAAGTCAGAGCTAAGCACTATCTGTCGGCGAATTAAGGGAGCTATAAAGTTTCATTTAGTTGTACATTTGTTCGCGTGAGGCGCTGTTGACTAGGCGTCAGCGTCAGTTGTTGCTAAGATGGCGACCACTCAACAGAAAGCTTTTTGTGTTATTGAGTACGGCAGAAGTGAATCGACGAGAATCCGCGGGAAACAACTCAGTATGAACGTGACTCGCCTAAGGTGAACGTTTTCTGTGCCGTTTCAGCCAATAAAGTTTTTGGTCCCTTTTTCTTCGAAGGTGCTACTGTAACTGTACTACAGTATCTGGAGATGTTAGAGAATTGGCTGTTCCCTCAGCTCGAACAAGAAGCACAACAATTCATATTTCAGCAGGATGGAGCGCCACCACATTGGCACTTATCTGTCCGTAACTACCTGAACGTCAACTACCCGAGGCGATGGATCGGCCGCCAGACAGCCCGTGACAGAGCACTTCATCACTGGCCTCCAAGAAGCCCTGATCTTACCCCCTGCGATTTTTTCTTATGGGGGTATGTTAAGGATATGGTGTTTCGGCCACCTCTCCCAGCCACCATTGATGATTTGAAACGAGAAATAACAGCAGCTATCCAAACTGTTACGCCTGATATGCTACAGAGAGTGTGGAACGAGTTGGAGTATCGGGTTGATATTGCTCGAGTGTCTGGAGGGGGCCATATTGAACATCTCTGAACTTGTTTTTGAGTGAAAAAAAACTTTTTTAAATACTCTTTCTAATGATGTATAACAGAAGGTTATATTATGTTTCTTTCATTAAATACACATTTTTAAAGTTGTGGTATTCTTTTTGAATCACCCTGTATAAATGCACTTTGGTAAAATTCTAGGTATTGACTTTTACACCATCGCTTGACACAGGAAATAAGGTCTATCTCACTATCAAATGTTTTACCGCGCAGGTGGGCCTTCAGACGACCAAACAGGTAAAAATCAGATGGAGCCAAGTCCGGACTACAGGGAGGATGAGGAACAATTTTACAACCCATTTTCCTGATTTTCTCCTGCGTCATAAGAGCTGTATGGGGTTTGGAATTGTCATGGTGTAGTCTAATGAGGTGACCCTGAAGCTGTGATCTGTGGGTCTTGATGGCACGTCGCAGCGTGTCCAGTGACAAACAGTAACGGTCCCGGTTAATTGTGGAGCCAGGTTCCAAGAAGTCAACACCACACTGATCCCAGAAGATGGAGGCCATCACCTTTCGGCCTACTGTTCGTGAAAGTCTTGGTTTCTTCTTCCGAGGGGAACCCGGATGACACCTCGCCATAAACAGGGAGCACTTCCTGCTAATCGATGTGGCAGAATGATCGCCGGTCTTGAAGAGGAAGTCCATCGCCGACCATTGTCGCAACCTGACACCTGTAAATAAAAGAAAAAAAACTTTTATATACCAACTTATAACTAAATGTTCCAAGTATGTTCACAAAAAAATTCATTCTCCTCCTGCAAAAAATAAAAAGATTAAAGACGACTGTGCAAAACTTTTTGAACGCCCTTTGTATACACCACAGGAACTGGTCGGAACGAATCGCGCCTTTCCGTGAGTTGTCAGTACTAGGAGACAAACAATGAAACATACCCCCTCTCACATCTTCAACTGAACAGGAAAACTACACTCTTGGGAAGCTTTAACGTTTTTGATTCGGCTTTTAGTTACTATTAGATGTATATTATTATACAATACTGTTGAGAATAGCGGGCCTCACGACTACTTGATTCGGGCCGCATCTTTGGTTTTCTTCGGGCAACACATCGCCTAGTATACGCTGGGAAAAGGAGTTAACAGCGGTCAACCTACCCCTGTTGTTAATGTGAATCTTGTTGGTGGTGGTGGAGTGAAGGTGTGCAGCCGGACTGGTAACAGCTGTGTGTGCGTGGAGCCGCGGGAGATCCCGGCTCGGCTCGGCGCTGCCAGCTGCCGCCCAATTTAGCGCTGTCAGCCGCGATGAGCTGATCGCAGCCGGCCGCTGCCTCTTGTGTGTCGTGCCCGCTGTCCTGCCAGCCAGCGAGCTCTGCCAGGGCACACACAGCAAGCAACTCTGCTAACATTCGTGGCTCGCTGCCCTTCCTTTGGTTCCAGTTAGAGATGGGCAAAACTGTTCTTTTCAGAGATCGGATCAGAACTGTTCACTCCCTGAAATGAATTAGCTCTTTTTCATGACTCACCACTCATTTACAATAGAAAATAAATGGAAGGCACATTGCCCTTTAAACTTGGTTTATTCCAGTACTATACCTGTATTTTGATCTTATTTGATCCTATTTTGAAGTAACACAGATAATGAGTAAGAATTTTGTATTGTTTATTGAAATTTCCACAATATGACAAAGTTTTTGATTATTGATTTATTTTGCGCTATCGTGGTTTTTTGAGTGATCGGAAAATGTTGTAACTTGAGATTTACATTAACAATATATTTGGCTATAATGTATTAAAATTTCATTAACCTCATACAAATAAATCGCAAGCCATATATTTTTAAAGTCAACGTTTCCTTCCGAAGACGCCTAAAATCGCAAAATCCGTACCAGAATAAGAAAAAAATATATAAATTTGACTGTAAAACGAAAGTGCTGCATATAGCCTTACGCAGAATAAAACAAGGAAAATATTGGTGTATCACATTTTGCGATACGTTTATCAGTTCGCTCGTAATTAAAGCGTAAATTCGAGTGTCCATAATAAAAATCCTATAGTAAGAGGAGTCGTCAGGAACCTAATCTGATCAGTTTAAACAAATAAAAATAAAAACAAATTATGTATACATAACATAATAATGTAATATACATAGCGGTATTACTACGAAGAACAATATCCAGTAGAGACGAACTCCGATGCAGAAGCACTGAGTCGAGCAGGTCGAGCCGCAAGCTGTATTACTGCGTGAGCTAAGACCGCAGAGACCAGAGTGACACCTGAGTTGCTTTGCTCAACGCTCTGGCTAGAGTCGAGAAAGGTGGGGTGAGCGTTGAGCGGGCGAGTTCCGAGGGTGGGGGGAGCGGTGAATGGCCACCACTCACCCGCTCCGAGACAAATCGTCTGTTCCCTTGCGAGCAGGTTGTTGCAAGTAGTTCCTATGTTATCCGCTAGGTGGCTCTCTGTCCTGTTGCTCGCATCAACTGCCCAGAGGGCAGGACGTGCGACTGAAACGATCGCCGACAGAGTGTGATGCGAAGTTAAGCTGTGCCAGACACTGCACGCGGCAGACGACGCACAGACGGCACGGCATATGTGAAACACAAAATCCAATGGGGCACTGCACAATGCAGGCAGCCAAGGTAGAAGCAGGGCAGAGGCCGGCGCTGGCTGTGTTGTGTGGTGTGCACTGTGCTGTGACCAGCAGAGGCGCTGCTGATATGCTCCGTCCCTCTCTCTCTCTCTCTCTCTCTCTCTCTCTCTCTCTCTGCCGTGGGAAACATTTGGAGCTACCGTTCTTTTTTTCTGAATCACTGATTGTTCACTCCTTTGAAAGATTCAACTCTATGAATCAGTTCAAGAGCGGATCCCCCATCTCTAGTTCCAGTGAGTCCTTCGTCCAGCAGATGTTGTGCAGAGCACAGATTCTTCTGTTTTACCCGCAGTTCTAGATTTCGTTTCCAATTACATTGTTTCTCCTGCTCTCGGGTGTGTTTCGGCAATCGCTTCTTCTGAACTTCGGGAATTTTAACAGTTCAACAGACGGCAGTGATACTTATCGCTACACAATTGAAAAACAAAAATAAAAAAGTATCCGAATAGTACAGTTTGTTCATGATTTACTGATAAGAGAGTTGTAAATATTTTTGCCGAGAAACATTCTCAGCTACACCACAGATATCCCCGAGCCATATCACACAGGAATACCACTTTCAAATACGATAAAAAGTGCTGTCGGCTGGCTCACGAACATACGCGACGGAGAAGCTGAATAAACTCGGAAAATGAAAGTATCATAACTACAGGGCATTCGGAAATTCCCGTTACAGAGTTCTAGGACTCACCCGTCAATGAGTACAGGAGCAGTTGCGCGTGCAGTGGATGTTACTCCCAGCGTCGTCTGGTATATTATTGTGTGTCACCGACAACTACGTCTATACCAATACCACCTCCATCACTCCATACCATCTCTTAACACTCACAGATACGTGAATGAATGTCGAACCAGATGAGAGAGGTAGGATAGACGTCAAATGACATCAACCAATCCGACGTAAGCACCCCCACCATGATTACCCTGTTGCAATCATACCTAGCAGACATGTTTCCGGGCATGAGTTCCTATTCAAAATATTACCTACTCACTCCCCTCAACATGTTCTAGAAGTCTATAACTGGGATTTCCGAGCACATTGCTTTTTCTTACAGGTTCAAATGGCTCTAAGCACTATGGGACCTCAGAAGTTGAGTCCCATAGTGCTCAGAGCCATTTGAACCATTTTTTTTGAGCTGAGTGCTCAGCGCATCAGACAGCCCTGTTGAGGGCCTGATTCAACTGCCTGTACTGCCAAGGATTTTTCCTTAGTGAGAGGACTGTAACGGGGTCCATTCGTGATGCCAAATGAGGAGCTACGTGAATGAGTAAACGGGAGACCTGTGTGGTGACCCGATGCCCCTTCGTACCGTATCTAAACGACGCCATGCGACAGAAGATCCTCTCACTGCGGTCTGTCGGAATCGCGTAGTCCTGTGGGCGTGATAGTAAAGTTTTTTTGTTAATGGTGACCGCACAAGCGACGGTTACCTTCAGCAGATCCTGGAAACCTACTACCTCCGCATATTATGCCTGGGCTTTGACGTTTGTGATTGATACCCAGCGATGTTACCCAATAAGTCTCATAAGCGGTCTTTGATTAATCATCATCGCAGATTTCACTCATGTTTATGGTATATGCAGTACATGACCAGAAATGAAACCGACAGATGAAGGAACGCCAGATGACCAAGCTTTTGGATAAAATAGCATTTTTGTCGCGTCGGTCGAGGCACGAACCATTTATGTTAGCGTAGTTTCGATGCAGCTGTTGGCGCAAGGGAAGAGTACAGGACGATAATCTGACGGTCGGGTCGTACGGACGATTCACTGTGTGGCCACATACTTTTCTCTCTGTCTCTCTTTTTACAAGGACATACTGAAAAGTAATTTTTCCGAGTTTCATAGATGAAAACTTTTTAAATAAAACAACTTTATTCATGTTTACATATTTGTTTCTCAACGTAGTCATCCCGGTGACGAATAGATTTCTCCGAGGAGTGACCTGTTTATTTGTTTCTCAACGTAGTCATCCCGGTGACGAATAGATTTCTCCGAGGAGTGACCTGTTTGTTGATACTGTGACTGCAGAACGTTCGAAACTGTTGACGGAGCCACAACCTCATCTCAGCTGGCACCGCTTCATCACTATCAAAGTGAAGTCCTAGAAGGTGTGCCTTTAAGTTTTCCCAACAGATGAAAATACGATGGCCCTAGTCGGAAGTGTATGGAGGATATAAGACGTCGGGTTGTTGCAGACGTCGCAGCGCGTGTGTGAGATCCGGCATTGTCGTGCTGAAAGGTGCTGCATGTGTGGACGAACTCTACGAATTCGAAACTCGATTACAGCCCGCTGTTTCTCATGCACGTACATAGTTACGTTACACACCGCCACACGCTACAATTCGGAGCCCTCTAACGGTGAGGGTTGCAGCTTCGTCACCGATGCGGCAAAGTCGACCGAGAAATATATCAGCCGATATGGAAAAGAAAAAAATAAATACCATTACTTTTCAGCACGCCCTCGTATGTTCAGTTTTTACGTTTTAAGTATTGTAGTTGTTAATAATTTCGTAAAAGGCTTGAAAGGGAAACAACGGAAACTTAGGAATTGCAAAATTGTCATTCGAGCGTAAAGGACTTCATTACGCATGGTTTGTTCTCAGAGTGTCGAATGAAAGAGAACCTTTTATAAACAAAAACTACGTATATTTTATAGGAACTTTAAAGGACAATAAATATAACGATAAAAATGTGGCGCTTATAGCGTGTGCAAGATGCCGAGAAAATTACTGCTTCTCCTGTATCTACGACGAATATCGTCGCAGCACGTATATATGATGAACTGTAAAATAATAAAAGTGTCCAATTTCATATACGGAGTTCACATACCCTCTACAATCGCTTTTTGGAAATTTATTTGCGTTACCTAATTTTCCTTTGCCTTTCCTTTTCATGCGTTTTATGAAAATACTAATTTATTTCATTTATTTATTTTGCGTATGGCAATACAGCGACAATATTTTATATAAGTACAACAATATGTAGACGAAATGTATAAAACAAAAGAATGTGTAAATAGTACATGTGTAAAAAACAAGCAATAGCACAAAAGGATGAAGTACAAACACTCAAGACAAAATAACTACACGTTAAAAGCTTGGCAAGCCTGACTAGAAACTCATTCATATATTTAAAGCTCAATATCTAGATTGCACAGCCAATCCAAAGCAGAGGGCTTCACATATATAACTTCAGAGACAGGTCCGGCGTATCTTCTTAAGGGGCATTCCTCAATAATATGGCGGACGTTCTGTTGTGGTGCTCCACAGTCACAGGCTGGTGAGTCGCATGGACCCCACTTGTACTTACATGCATTGCATCTTGCATGGCCCGTTCTGATACGGTTTAATTTAGTCCAGGTACATCTCTTCAGGTCAAAGTCCGGTAATCCAGAGTAGGATTGTGGATACCTTGTTTATTTATTCCAGAATCATTCCAAAAGAGCCGCCATTGCTCCTTGATGTTATGTTGATGTTATTGTGTATTAACCCATATAGGTTTCCGTGACTTGAAGCGGGTCGATGGTATTTCGTTCAAAACATCATGGATTGGTAGATTCTGTGGGTAATCTGAGTCATGAATTTTTGACCACTCTCTTGCTGCTGCTTCTCGCCTTCTCAATTGTGGTGGTGGGATATTGCTTAGAGTATGCAGCCAAGGGACTGGGGTGGATTTAATAGTACCCGTTATTATCGTCATACACTCGTTCAACTGGACGTCGATTTTCTTAGTATGAGTGCTCGAATGCCAGACAGCAGAGCAATATTCGGCAACAGGATATACCATGGCTATTGCGGCAGTACGTAAGGTGGATGCTTGAGCTCCCCAAGTCGAGCCAGCCAATTTTCTCAGGATGTTGTTGCGACTCTTTAGCTTTCGGCTTACGTTTTCTAGATGTTTTTTATAAGTCAGAAAACAAGAAAAATACTAATAAATACAATGTATTGGTCATTTTTTCGGTCTATTTGCAGTGTAAATATCGCAAACACTGAAAATAAAAAATAAAAAAGTTATAGAATAGAGACTCAAGGACACGGCCCTCGGGTTACCGTATGTACTCTTTCAGCTGCACCAAAACATTGCCCGGACATCACACTAATATAAATGACTCGTGTCTAGACCGATCCGCAGCAGAAATGAAATGCTTTCTTTCCAAACGCTTGGCCATCTGGAGCTACCACTTCAGTCACTTATATTCCTGGGCAAGCTCAGCATACATCATAAATTTGGACGAAAAATGTGATGTTGATTAGGCGCGCTCTCCTTCTCAGCGAGACAGAGAGAACACAACCTTACCATTTTAATGCATGCCAGTAAACGTAACATAACGTACACGGTGAACTGATTCATTCAAGGGTTACCGTAGAGAGGCGAATACCGCGTCTTACATTAAAGGAATAGGACAGGAGAAGGCAGTAGATGGCACAGTTGTAAGACATTCGATTCGTATTGCCGGCCAGAGTGGCCGAGCGGTTCTAGGCGCTACAGTCTGGAACCGCGCGACCGCTACGGTCGCAGGTTCGAATCTTGCCTCGGGCATGGATGTGTGTGATGTCCTTAGGTTGGTTAGGTTTAAGTAGTTCTAAGTTCTAGGGGTCTGATGACCTCTGCACCGCGCGACTGCTACGGTCGCAGGTTCGAATCCTGCCTCGGGCATGGATGTGTGTGATGTCCTTAGGTTAGTTAGGTTTAAGTAGTTCTAAGTTCTAGGGGACTGATGACCACAGCTGTTAAGTCCCATAGTGCTCAGAGCCATTTGAACCATTTTTTTGATGACCTCTGCAGTTAAGCCCCATAGTGCTGAGAGCCATTTGAACCAATCGATTCGTATTCGGAAGGTCACTGCATCAAATCCCAGTCTGGCTGACTAGATTGAGGTGTTCCAGGATTTTCCTAAATGAAAATAATATGGCCGATTTCCTTCCGCAGTCTGAGCTAGTGCTCCGTCTTTTCTGATTAAATCGTCGTCGACGGGACGTTAAATACTGATTTTCCTTTTTTCAAAAGGGTAAAGAATAAATTGAGTCAAAAAGGTACGCACAGCTCATTTGGAAGCGCTGGGTAAATTGCAGGGAACTGCGTGTCCTTTGTTCGCGGTGCTTGGTGATTCAGCTGCCGAAAAACGGTCGAGCGAACGCGGGGACGTGTGGGGGAGAACTGTCGGCTGCAGAGGGCAGGGCGAGGCGAGCACTGACCCCAGGCCAGGACGGGTCGGGCCGGGCCGGCGCCGGCGCCGGGGATCGATGGGGCCACGGCAGCGGGCGCGCGCCCTCGCCGCCCTAACGCGCCGCCCATCAGGCAGGTCGCGCAGGCCCGCCACGCCCACTGCGCCGCCGGCCACACCCGCCCCTGCTCGCACACGTCGGGGCTTCTCGATTTTGCGGATACTAGCTAGCTGCCGTCCGGGTATTCATCCTTCACACCAGCGCGGCACGGAACGCAGGGCGCGGCAGAGAGCACTTAAACTGGCGCCGAAAGGGAAGATGTCCGAGAGAAGTCCGACACCCTCTTCTCTGAAATTGTTTCATTAACGAATGTAGCGACGAGAGCGCAGGCGGCGACGAGCCCAAGCGACATATGACTTCACAGACAATACTAACGAGCTATCAATACTGGTTGTAGCAGATCAGGCGACAGCGACGGGAAGATGAGTTGACATAGAATAAGGAATAAACGTAAAGTACTAACAGCTAGTTACTAACGCAGGTGAACCCTACAAGGGGCGTTTAATTAAACACATTTTTCTCAGCCAATTTATTGTGAGCAATCGTGCAATATTCCCGCTTCAGTCCCTATAGTTCCATGAAGTTCGGATAAGTGCCGGCGCTGTAAGTAGCCTTCAAAATGGCGTCTGGAACGGAGGTACTTTCCAAGCAGAGAGCTATCACTGAGTTTCTTATGCCGGAAAACGCATGGCAAATATTCATAGATGCTTGCAGAATGTTACGAAGACCTGGCAGTGAACAAAAGCAAGGGGAGTCATTGGGCGAGGTGCCTGTCACCGTCGCAACAAGGTCGAAGAAACCGGTCCGATGTCCCGCGTGCCGGCCAGCTGCACACAGCTGTGCCACCTACAGTGTGGAACGAACGGACACAATCATTCGAGGTGATCGATGGATCACCTCGCTGCTGAACTTAACGTTTCTGTCGAGGATACTCAACGGTGTGTGCCCCTGGATTCCTCGCCGCCTAACAGAAGACCTTAAAGAGCAACGAAGGACCACCTGCGCGGAATTGTTTGCGTGCTACGAGGGTGCTCGTGACAATATTTTGTCGAACTTCGTCACTAATTATTAGAACAAACATATTTATAATTATCGACAAATAAATGAAGAAACGAGTGGAATTTTCCTGAAAATGTATGCCTGTTGTGATTTGTGTAATCCTTTATACATGTAATCTGGTAATGTACCCGGAACTACTTTGCAGCACGACGCTTCGCGATGCAGACACAAATGCAGGCCCCATTTGGCAATTAGCGATGAGATGTAGCAAGAATGAATAGTGTAGGTGCAAATTTTTTGAGTTTCACAGAATGTACTCTTGTACTACAAAAATGAAGGTTTGACAGGGAACCTAGCCGTTGCCTCGTACACTCTCGTCCTACGAAGCTCGAACGCTAACCGCTTGACCACCACGAACTCTTAACGTCCGATATCTACGCACAGACACATCCGTTACATATTAGACGCATAAAAGTTCTCTTGCGATTTTCTCGGAATTGCCAGAGTAGTGCACCTTACTACTTGCACATGGCCTACTGAAAGTTTACAAAGTTTGAAGTAAATCCGTGATCCCAACGTCGAGGTCTCCCCTTGTTAGTGCTGCCCGTGCGATACCGTGGCGGATCAGTAGTGCTCATACATACAAACACGCTAGAGGTACGAAGAACGTAGTCTAGGAAAACTAACAATACGGTCGTAATTAAACGTGACGTGGTAGTCACTGGAGTGTCACGAAGGCACGTGTATACCGTATTAGTAATGTGAGACTGTAAGACAAATGTAGAAATAGAGGATAGCATATGCTGCCGTGAAATGTAGATGAAAAACAGAACCTAATCTAAATGTAGAATCACAATATAAGAGGGCGAGAGGCTCGTTAACTATTGCTGTGGCCCTCGCGAGTGGTAGTAGATCGGATGGTGGCTTCACAGGAGCGATATTTAAACTCTTTCTTATTTCTTAGTACATAAATCATTCATTTTAAGCATTTTCGATTCCTGATTACTTTTAAGTCTCCTGTAATTTAACACTGTAAATTTATTAAAACTTAGATAAAATAGAAAGAAATCAAATAAAGCTTCATTTTATGTACATGTACATTTTAATAGCCATTGTGAAAGCCGGACGTGTCTTAGCCAGTAGATGGCAGGTTAAATGTAAATAGCAGCATACAAAATAAAAAAAAAATTGTAATCAAGATACTACTGTGATCCCTTCTTTCAATCGTCGCACGAACATGAAATATGATATATCGCTGTAAGTGAAATCGCTGATCATAGGAAATGGGAGTGGACATAATGGGATACCTAAAGAGTTCTACATAGATTTTCGAAAGTACTTCCTCCTCTTCTATATAGGAGTCCATAGTTGTTCACTGGGAGAAAGAAGCGTTCCAGGAAATTAAAAAAATTCGCGAATCATTCTCGTTTTCAGAAAGGGTCGGCAAACTGATGCCTATCTTTCAGTTGTTGAATTTCGTAACGCCTTTTTTTTGCTCGTGTTTGTGACCTTCCTGGAGACCGGGAATCTCTTCTGTCGAATTTGGGCTGTTCTTCACGAGACCCCAGAGGCATTAGATGCTGGCGTCCAGGTTCGTGGCGTGTGCCTTTTCCTCTTACTCCTCCTCCTCATCTCTCCCCCCCCCTCCCCCCAACTTTCCCCCCGGGAGACGTTCGAAACAGTCGCCTAGTAAGCAAAATTTGAGCCAACGGAATATCAAACCAGCTCTGTGACTGAAAGGACACCTCGCCGGGCGTTGGGTAACACAGCTGAATTCAAACAGTATATTACGAACGTAAGTTTTGACTCTAATCCAATCTGCCCCTTTGACGTATTATACCGTACACTTAAAAATGACTACCCAGCCTATTCTGAACAATAGTGAAAAAAGTTAAAATAAAATGATATTCTAACGCTAGTAACGACAGCCAGTGCTGCAGATTATTGTCATTCGAAAGTACTTGACAAAAGTTGATAGCAAATACTTCTTTATGGCAGTGGGTTTGCGATGTATCTCTCAAACGTTTGTGGATGTAACAACTTCAAAGATGTGTTGAGAAGTAAGGCCACTATTACTTCTTCCGTGAGCCTCTGTTATACCATATCGAATATAGCTTTTTATGAAATATTTCTATGCAGCCTCCTTTGCGTTCGCATTTAGCGTATTGTAAACTCGTAATGACCTCCTTCGATAATATTAAGGGAGCACGCAAGCCTTTTGGTAAGCAGATAAAGACTATCAAAACCTCACGTCACTTACATGCATACACTGTTGAAGTTTAACGTTCCGTAGTTGCCAAGGAAACGTAATGACTTCTGCGACTGGAATAGCAATTACAGAGCTCGCCGTTGCGAACTTTATTAAGGAGTTTCAGCGCCCAAGTTATTAACAGTGAGCTCAGCCGGAATGTGATTGTCCAAGTTCGGCAGTTGGCAGCTGGTCCCCCGTGGCGAACTTCTATCAGTGATGAAATCTGAACTACGCTGGGACCAGTAACATCTGACTTTGGGTAATGAACCAGCAACGATGCCTCCGCTTGGTAGAGATTATCTTATCACCTGCCATACTAATACATTTTATCGCTCCAGCCAACAGTGCCCATTTTATTAAAATGGTAACGTCTGTTGTCTTTCCTTGCACAGCTCACATGAATATTGGTTTTTCACAGCTCGTCTTAACAAAACCGTTTTTAATTAATGAGTGGTTGATCGGTTGGTGGTATTTATGTATAGAGCACTCAAAGTCAAGTTCATAAGCGTCATTACTATACTAATTTGAGACGAGTGTGGCTAAAATGTTTAACATTACGTCTGATCTTAATTAGTGTGTGGTAATCTGTGATACGCAGACTAAAAGACATACTTGTCTCACGCTGGCCTGCCGCAAGAACCTTGAATCTCAGCCAGGCATCTCCTTTTCATACAATCGGTTTTATGTGATCATTCCGCTTTTATCTCGCTCCAGACAGTTACTGTTAGGTGTTACACGGCAGTAGTGTCCAGTATCAGTAGCGATAATAGGCCTCTCCTCCTCTCTCTATATCAACTGCAAGACTCTGCTCGAGTCGTCGATCCTCTAGTCAACACTACTTCTTGCATTTCGCTACAATTCTGTCTATGTAACTTTCCTGTAGGCAACAGCATGTCATAGCTAAATCAGGTGGCAAACTCCGCTTCATTGGTAGTATACCTGGAAAATGCAGCCAGTCAACAAAAGAGATCGCTTACAAGACTCTCGAGCGATCCATCCTAGGACATTTCTCAAGTGTGTTGAAATACATGAAAAATAGGATTGACAGGTGATGCTGAACATACACATGGCGGTCAGAAACAGTCTGAAAAGCTTGTAAGGCTGTTGCAGGGTAGGTTGTGCTGAGAAATAATTGTTAAGAAAAAAATTCTTCGCGCCGCTTCCAATTTAATTAGCACTGAAATTGGCCAATGAGGCTGTTGCGCGCGGAAATTTGAGCAATTCGCCAGATACAATTAGTTTCAGTGGTTCTCACAGCGTAGGTGACAGCGCACGGTTTTTGTATCGCTGTCTTGTTAGGAGGAAACCTAAAGAGGAACAGTTTTGGCGACACCATCTCTGGCGGGTTGCTTGAATTTGCGCGCGCAACGGCCTGATTGGCTAACTTCAGTGCAAATTAGCTCGGAGACGGCACAACGTCTATAATTTTTTTCTTAACAATTGTTTCTCAGCACAAGCTATTCTGCAACACCCTTACAAGCTTTTCAGAATATTTCTGTTCACTCTGCGTAAGATGATCACACGGGAGATTATGACGAAAATTCTGAAGAACCTGAACTAGGTGAGGCCAAAGCTTATTTACAATGTTTCAATAACCAGTATTAAGTAAGGTGTCTAGGAATATACTACAGCCAAGATTAGACTATTGCAGCGCCTTGGGAGCCATTAGAGCAGTCATTCATTCCGTACTTCATACTTGAATGGAACGAGAGTAAATCTTAACATGTTGTGGAATGGAGAGTAAACTCTGCCAAGTACTTCCTAGTTGCTTGCAGAGTATATACGCAGATGGTTGTGTTGAAGATGGTATGGCGTTGCCTTCTCTTACGTTCGAAGTAACATACCCAGCCAGTTATACTGAAACCTACAGTTTATCAAATACCCCGAACCACGATGGAACTTGGTGTGATCACACATACAAATCATTGCTTGAACTGAAATAGGCGAAACAATCGTACGAATAACTGTGGTTTACATCCCGAACCTCTGGATTCGTATTCTGACACTTAACTGATGGACACACACCAGGCTGCACGAGACTTCAGTCCGTCTCAATTGCTATTCCTAATAATCACTATTAGGCTTAACGTGAAAGGTTCACACTCAAAGAGCATCAGCAGCTTTTGAGGTTTCCCTGCCTGTAAAGCCACGAAATCCGTACCCTTTTCGATATCACTTCTGTTGTGATAGGTTAAATACTTATGCTAGACTTTTGCTTCACGAATATTATCTCTCTGAGACAATCTCCCGCTCAAGAAAGATTATGGAAATTATAAGTATCAGTTGTCGATATACAATCTTTGAAAATCTGTGTTGCCACGTGTTAACGTTAATAGATCAGTGAATCAGTTTGCACTCTCGCAGTAGATCGGATTCCGCGTGACCTTGATCACACGAGCAGCTGCCAGACGTGAACCTGCCGGATGCATCTGTTGTTTTATGACATCCGCTGCGCCCGTTTAATATTCGCCACAGCGGAGCACAGCTTCGACGAGGAGGCCCGTCGTAAAACCGTGGCCGCCCGCTCGCACATCTTGCATGGTAACTACAGAAGCGTGTTTACCTGCCTGCGCCTTGCCACTGGCATTTTCATTTCTCCGTCCTCCTATGCCTGACAGCTGCTCAATTGCGTAGACCTGTGACGCTACTGTTGTGGTTGCAGTCCCTCTGCTGGCAAGATATATTTTCGATTTCTTTCAGGAAGGAACAGAAAAGAGATATTACCGAGAAGCCATTGTATTACTCACTAGCAATTACATTTCACGTGTGAAAACTGCGAATTCTTTCCGATTGAGTATGTGGCCAAACGTCGTCTTTATACAACTGGACAAGGAAGTGATGCAGATTAGCAACTTTAGACGGTTTTTTAGAAACAGCTGGATCAATTTCAGTTCTTTGCTTTTAGCGTTATTTCCTTGAATTATTTCAGATGAATACTGGGTTGGTTTATACAACAAAAAAATGGTTGAAATGGCTCTGAGCACTATGGGACTCAACATCTTAGGTCATAAGTCCCCTAGAACTTAGAACTACTTAAACGTAACTAACCTAAGGACATCACACACACCCGTGCCCGAGGCAGGATTCGAACCTGCGACCGTAGCAGTCCCGCGGTTCCGGGCTGCAGCGCCAGAACCGCACGGCCACCGCAGCCGGCGTTCATACAACAAGACCACGGCTAACTGCACTCCATATCTAATGACTTCAACAGCAAGAAGAACATCTTCCTTCCTTTCACACCATTGATACAGAGGCAGACGTGATAAAAAAACCTATCCGAACAACGCGATCTCGTGTACGAGGAAACATCGCAATGAACGTCTCAAAGCCGGCCGGGGTGGCCGAGCGGTTCTAGGCGCTACAGTCTGGAACCGCGCGACTGCTGCGGTCGCAGGTTCGAATCCTGCCTCTGGCATGGATGTGTGTGATGTCCTTAGGTTAGTTAGGTTTAAGTAGTTATAAGTTCTAGGGGACTGATGACCTCAGAAGTTAAGTCCCATAGTGCTCAGAGCCATTTGAACGTCTCAAATAATACGTTGAAAGGCTGGCGATGAAATTGTGATCAGAATGTGCATTGTTGATCAACAGAATAATTCAGTCAGTCTAAAAAATTTGTTGGATGACATCTAAGCGGTACTGCTGAACCAGAAATCGATGTGTCTTTGGCGGACGTCTACTATTCCGGTCTTAAATCCTTCCACCCATTTTCCAGTTTTAGTTGTCTCGCAATTCCTAGTTCTACAGGATTTTTTCCGGGAGCTACACAGAGTGAAGTGCTTTAGGCTAGGCGCGCATGAGCGATTTTTCAGTCGGCCGATGACATTATTGATTCATTAGGATACTGATATATATACAGGAATGGCCTATACTCAGGAATATGACAGGTACGATCATTCGAAACAAAAAAGTCTAGTAAAAATCGGCTCTAAAAATACACCTGAATATTTGTATCATATCCATGAATACTGAGCATTTCTCCTTGGACAGCCTGTATAAGTACACGCAAGGACAGAAGAAAATTCGGCCAATAGTGAAGTCTGTAGCACAACACAAAATTATTGCCCGAGGGGTTTTGCATATGCTGTTTTCAAAGTCGGATAACGCTGTATTGATTTTAGTCGGCCGACTGATCGGAATTTTTGAGAAAACATCGCAAGATAAACTTTATTTAGCTATGTTTCATATTTTAAAGAAGTAATATCGAATTTGTTAATATTTGCAACTATTGTTCCTCAGTTTATACTTTATAGTTCAGTTATGTTTATGACGTAAATGATAACATATATCATCCGTCTTCTGAAAATTGAATGTTAATATTGTTTTCAAAGAATCTATTTTCCTTATTCTTTTCGACTCTCGTTGTAGGGACTAGACAAGCACAGTATAAGTTTCCATTTTACTGTATGTCTTACTTAGGCATTTCACTGGGCATAACGTTGCATAACTGAGGCTGAACTTACTAAAGGATTAACTGAGGATCATGGGGGAAAAAGCACTGAAGTTGTCTTACGCGAATAGATGAAACTTGTAAATTTTTCGCCCGTATTGCAATAGTTCCGTGTACGCTACTTTCGTTATCGGCCGGATACAGTCGGTCGACCGAAAAAGCGGTCATGCACGTGTAACCTTGCTCGGCAGTGAAGTGCGCGCTAAGAGCTTAGGCGTGTACTTCAGCGGTGCCCAGAGAGGAGAGTTGGAGGTGGGCCTACAAGAGGGAGCGGTTTGCGCACGCAGGCTCGCGAATTGCCCCTTAGCCGGCGCCTCCCCTGCAGCACTTCCGGCGCAGACCGGGTTGGGGGACGCCATATGGCAACCGGCACCAGCAAGGCGGCGGGCGGCAGGCCTGTGTCTCGAATCCAGACTACGGCGCCTTGCGAACGACCAGACCGACCAGACAGTTGTCTCGGCCTGCTGCCGTAGGAGAAGAGGACCGAGATAAATAGTAGAGATATATTCACCCTGGAAAGCGTCTACAACAAAAACTAATCTGGAAATAGGAAGAAAGTTTTTCTGTGATCGTGCTGTGGATTGTCCGTGCCATTGGTAAATCCTTGGGATGCCAACACAAAGATTCAGGTATCACTTTATCGGCTCACTGCATCTGAAAACATTTACACAAGTTTCACTTAGTTAAATGTGTGTCATTTGTTCGTCACTAAATGATAGGAACAATGTACGAGTCCTGTATTGCTGTCCTGAGGTAGTGCACGGTTTCCGTTTGCCTTGTTTGAAGTGTGTGGGAAACGCGGTACATTTAAATATTAATGTTAGAAGAGCGCTTAAGGCCGCCTGATTATTTTAAACTGTGGCTAGAAATGTGATAGCCCCAGTAGAGAGGGGATACATATAGTATATCAGATAGTGACAGTGTCATCAGCATCTGGCTTCCTGTGGCCAGTATTCAGACATATTACAGGAAAGATCATTCGAAGCCGTAAAGTCTAGTAAACGTGGGCTCTAAAATACATACCTTCAAAGCTATGGGCACTTCTTCATCTTCGATGCATTGAAACAAATCTCTTCTATTACAAGCTCTTTCCTTTCTGTGGTTTGGGAGGAGGTATTATGGACCAAAATAAGAGAAAATTATCCAGTAAACAGAGCTACAAGCAGCTGTAAGGAATAAAACAAGAGCTTATAGCTCTTAAAGTATGCATTTAGAGCCTGTCTTTAGTAGACTTCTTTGATTAGAATGATGTTTCCTGTCATATCCTTGAATATTGACGATCACTCATGGACACATTGTACAGATATCAAACCAAGCACAGAATACAGACCTGATTCAGGATGATTGTCATAACTGTGAACCTCGAAGTGCATCTATTACGTATTATTCAGGATGTTTTCTTCTTGTATCATAGTTATCGGATGTACCAACAGCACAGTTGGTTTACATTTTTGTTCGTAAACATTCTTATAGGGAATCATTTTTCGCACACCCGCGTTTAGTTTTTCATATATGATAAACAATTGTATATTCTGAGTGTTCAGGAATACAGCTTCGCTGTAATGGACAAGAATTTCTTTGACGTTGACCTCCTGCGACTGTTTGGTATTTAATTGTATAGTGGTTGTAATGGAAGCCTATGCCGCATAATGTTGCCTTTGAATTGTTATGGATGACAGTGGAAAGAAAAGAAGGTACAAAGGGGAAACTGACGTTGCAACCTAGCAAACTGGTGCTGTAACTCCTCAAAAAAGCCACCCGAGCCAACGTCACCATGCAACTGATGAGGCGCGATAAACAACATAACAACGAATACTATATCCACTCACTCGTTAATATACGGCGAAGGGATCTGGAATTGAACGATGGACATTGGAACACGTTTTGTGACCAAGGTTTATACCTTATTAGCTCTCCTTCTCTTCCTGGGCAAAATGTGCTGCTGAAAATTATGTCCACCGCCAGTATTGAAACGTGGCAGTTTTGGGCGGAGCATCGCCGAAATTTCAGCGACGTAAACAGAACATCTAACAGATTTTTAAGTTTGAGTAAAACACAAATTTTATATTTGACTGACTATGTGATTCTTTGTTACTCCGAAGATAAAATGCATGCAATAACAATCACGCGCCATATCCGTATTTTCTAGATTTTTAATACCCACAATCTTCTGTAAACTACACAGTTCATGGCCCTCATCGGTTTGTTATATGTTCCTTGGATGGGAAAGAAAGTATATGCTGAGAGCCTGCAGCCGCTGGAGGGATATGTATAAGAGACAGAAGGAGAACGTGGTTCTCGCATAAACTGTTTTTTATATTAAGAAAAAGGTACTCCGTGTCCTCTCGTCTGTCAGGAGCAGCAGCGTAAAGTCTGCGTTCGTAAGTAATTCAGCGAGCGCCTAACGAAACCGATGCAGTAACCCGCCGCTGAGTGTTGCACGTACGTGTCGACACTTACGTCTTCTCAGATAGCCACGTGTCCACGCTTTCGGTTGCACTCCCTGGCTGACAACAGCTGTCCCCATCGCTGCCGCAGTAGTTAAGTTTTAGGAAAGAAACATCTTTATTGCTAGATATCAAGACAGTTCAGATTTCACAACTACAATAACTCAGTGTGTCTCAGCAGTTCATGATAATACTGCAGGCAGAGGGAAAGGCTTTCCGCAAATGTTATGTGTAATCTAGGGTATTCACTCTCGGTAAAACCATAGCCAAACTAGAAGAAGGACGAAAGAAAGAACGACATTTCGGTCATGATGGTGACGACGGTTTTTATTGATATGCCTTTTAAAAATGATTTTCGTTTTGGACACAATCACATATAATTACAGTTAGAAGACACCGACAATTTCTTGTCCAAATTATATCTGATTGTGGAGAAAAATAAACCACTTTTAAGCGGGAGAAAATAGTTTAAATAACTGTATCGAATTGTTACATCTGTTTTGGCTCATGTTCCGCTGCAGATCAAGCCATTCTTTTAAGAATGGCCTGGTAATTTGAAGAGCATATCTCTGAAAATAATCGTGAAAATGGAATTTGAGCTGGAGACCCATGATAATAGAAGGGAAAAGGAAGGAACATCAAAATATAACGTGGCACCTATGACGAGGGTATTATATACGGAGGACAAGTTCGGAATGGATAAGGAAAACAGCGGTGTCTCTTTTCGAATGAACCACTCCGATATTTGGCTTGAGCGGGTGCGGGAAGCCAAGCTTAACTTCAGAATGGTTCGTCGCACGCATGTAAGAGCTCCCGTCCTCCCGAATAAGAGTCCTATGTCTTAAGAATGCGATATCTCGCTCGGAAGGAGATGGAAATAGAATCACACCGTTGATGTTGACATTACTGAAGGCATTCTTTTTAGCCACATGGGTTTACTCTGGAAATACAGAACATCTGATAAAAATAGTGACAGCCGGCCAGAGTGGCCGAGCGGTTCTTGGCGCTACAGTCTGGAACCGCTACGGTCGCAGGTTCGAATCCTGCGTCGGGCACTGATGTGTGTGATGTCCTTAGGTTAGTTAGGTTTAAGTAGTTCTAAGTTCTAGGGGACTGATGACCTCAGAAGTTAAGTCCCATAGTGCTCAGAGCCATTTGAACCAAAAATAGTGACTTCAGTAAACACACAAAAAAAAGAGGAGAAATCGCGAAGAAAGCAACTATAACCCAAAACTTATCTGCACAGTGTGATAACTTTGTCAAAGTGTACAAACAACAACAGGATATAATGAAACACGGAAGAATAGTTAAAGAGTGAGTTGAAATTAGAACAAAAAAAATTGGATGTGTCAGTTTGGTTAACACAATGCTGTACATGGCGAAATCTTCGAGCTTGACAGGAAGTGATACCACTCTTCTTACAAAGCTGCACTCATCCTGCGGTTTGTGATGCTCTTAAAAGTACAGTGAACTCTTTTTTTTTTTTCAGAAATATTGTAGAACTGAGTTTCGATTGTTTGTATAAGACAGGACAAAGAAACTGGAAGTAGATTGTGTTTGCAAAACCGGAAGGATCACAATCATATGAAGCTGAACTTTTCGCTTTGTGGTCTTACAGGGGGTGGGTGTACACCTCTATGAATCCTACTTACTGTGCTCGTAAAGTCATTTCTACGGCGGCTCTAGGAAGGGAGTATCCTAGTCGGGATGTAGGTTTGGTCCTATTATTCCATTTTAGGATAACATGAAACATCGGAACGTTAGGTTGTAGTTATAAATAATTGCCAACAACTGTAAGCATTAGAATTGCGCACAATTAACCTGTACTTGAGGTTGACCTGCCTCGTCAGGTAAATCAACATGAATGTTTATATGCCTCTGAACGTGTCCTAATCTAGCTTACGTTATTCTTTTGATCCTACGCGAAATACGCCGTGGTTACAGTATAATGGTCGCACAACGTTCTTCGAATACAAGTTCTCTAAATTTATTCAACATGATTTCGTCAGAACTGTGTCGTCTTTCTTCCAAGGATTTTCGTTTATGTTCGTAAAGCATTTTTCTGTTACACTTTCATATGGGTTGTAACAACGTTTTACGATCCTAGCAGCCCATCTTTGAATTCGTTCGATGCCTGTTGTCACGCGTACTTCAGAAAGACTCCAAACAATGGAACAGTACTCTGGAACTGGTCGCCAGTACTCTGGAACTGGTCGCCAGTACTCTGGAATTGGTCACACTGGCATCCTGTGTGCAATTTCCTTTACAGATGCAGTGCACATTGCCGCCAACTTTCCAACTAATCTGTGTCTTAAATTCTCCTTCCCTAATAGACCTACGTGGTGGTCCTCTTTCATATCGCGAAGTAGTATTACCCCTGAATACTTAAACTTGGTGAAGTCCTCAAGATGTTCACCATTAATATTGTAATGAGATACTATGGGGCTTTTTCTCTTTCTTATTAGATTTACCCTGCGTTCGTCAATAATTAAAGAGACCTGCCATTCATTGAACTTCCAGTCTGTCAGTGTCCCTCCTAGCAAATGCCGTTTACAGGTGACACAAGAAGATCGCTTGTGTTATTTCATGCAGCACTGCTGCTGTAACAATGTAGCCATTGTTCGTGCCAGTTCCTTTCGCTTACCGGAATCATGGTAATTTTCCCTACTTTCTGGAAACGATTTTAGAACACGGCAAACCGTGTACTGCGCAGCACGACACAGATCGGTAGATCTCCACGGGCCGCTGTCAGGTGCCTTATATACAGGTCACGGCGACGGGAGGCGCGACACGTCGTCCAGATCGGGCGGCAGGAAATGCGGCGTGGCGTCTGTCGGCGCAGAGCGCGTCAGCGTCAGGAAGGCGGCCTTCCGTCAGCAGCGCCGCTCCGGGCCACCGCTTCCGGCATCGTGTTCCATGTGGGTCGCGTCGCTACCTCACATTCTTATGTAAAAGGTGGCTCCGCGGGTAACTGCCACAATCCAAACACAGCCGTCGGAAGTTCGATGCTCGGTCGGTCCTAGGATTTTTTTTTTCCCGTCACTTATCGTTTGTTTCAACTCTGGCAGTGATCTGTCAATGTGAAAAATACCAAGTTGCTCCGTGGTTCCGTCCTCCGGTAAGTCAGTTAGAAGGTCGGGGCAAGGTAAAGGCTTACTCCCTCCATCAGGACCATGTCTAGTAAAGCACTGTGGTGTTCAGTCTTCGAACTGATGTCAGCTTTACTTTCTCTCCCCATCTTCTCAATGACCACTATGTCCAAGGAATTAAAGCTCCGAGTCCTTCTTTTTCGTTTATCATTTTAGCCACATGATGAAAAACAACAGATGGCATATATCAACACACGTGCAGGTTGGTGCGTGTAGTCAGTAATTAGCAAGGGTCTATTACACTGTAGCCATCCTCTTCTTACAACCACGCTGGGCTTATGGGAGAACCCTGGTCGAAATGGTTGACCTCACCTGACCTACAAAGTTTGTTCAGTAAGTAATGCCAGAAGGTTGTTCAACTCGAAGGTTGGTTTGAACACCACAATGCTTTACTAGGCATGACCTTGTTGAAGGTGGTCTGTGCCTTCCCCCGATTTTTTTAACTGACTTACATCAGTCACACGGGGAGTACAACTTGGCGTGCATCCGTACCTCTGTGCAATTCGTCTGTTTTCATATCAAGAAATATTGCCAATGTGAATGATGTGATAAGAGACAGATTGAATCTTAGGTCTGACCGGGGATAGAATCACAGATTTGTAGATTCGTAGCCTGGCACGTAACCAAATAATTCCTAATATAGTCCGTAGCTCGTGGTCTTGCGGTAGAATTCTTGCTTCCCGCGCACGGGGTCCCGGGTTCGATTCCCGCCGGGGTTAGGGATGTTCCCTGTCTCGAGATGACTGGGTGTTGTGTCGTCTTCATCATCATTCATCCACATTACGGTCGGAGGAAGGCAATGGCAAACCACCTCCGCTAGGGCCTTGCCTAGTCGGCGGTGCGGGTCTCCCGCATCGTCCCCTACGCTCCTCGGAGTATGGGACCTCATCATCATCATCACCCCTAAATGCCGCAGACAGGTACTACAGTGTACTATACGCTGTAATGAAACTAATGGTCCGATAAGAAGTATGTGCTGAATCGCAGTTCGGCGTGGCTACGCCCTTGTCCGCCGTAGCATTTGTCTTAGGATTGCACGGCCATGTCCGAACTAATTGAGGCAGTGTTTAAGGTACGTGACTGCGATTTAGGAGCAGATAATTACGGATTTCCGCCCTGCCATTCAGATTTATGCGCATCAGTGCCCCATAAATCGATTGGGTGAATGCTCTGATGACTCCTTTCTTTCACATCCATGTCCTATCCATTCCGCCTCTAATGACCTCACCATCGACGGTTCTTTGTACACTGATCGTCTTTCCTTCTGACATGTACTGCAATAAGGATACCATCAGACTTCACTGTACGCGATGAGACATGCCTCAAAGACAAATCATGTCCGGAGGTGTACTACACAATGATATGCACGTCGGTGATCCTATTCCCTTCGTTCGTAGCAACTCATAGATAGACTCATTGAATCAGGCGTCGTCTGAGCGCTGCGATCTTACCAGACTGCATCACTTTATTGGTCTCTTTTGGCGTACGAGCCTCTGGCAGCCTTGACTCCCTTCCCGGAATCAGTTTTTGCAGAATGAGGAAAAAAGGCACCGCGCTGAACAGGACTGGTGATGAGGCCGCGGAATTCCTCGCCGCATTTGTTTTTTCTTTCGTCTTGTTGTGACGGCTCCTCCAGGGACTAGCTTCAGGGTCATTCGCATCTTATGCGCGGATGTCCGAGACCTCTTGTCTGCTCACGGTGGTTATAGTTAAAATTCCGCTACTTGAAACAGTGTACATGGAAATCTATTTACCGTATGGGTGGCCAACTTTATCGGGATGATTGATCAGACTGTGTGCTGCAGGACTAGCGTTGTTAGTGCTGTGACTTGCCTTTAGGCGCCGGTACTGGTAAGGCAACACTTTAAACACAAGTGCACTACAGTTGCAGACATTCATCATTGGTGTGGATTAAGTGAGCAGGACTTTACTCGTAAAGCTGTTTTTATTGTTATTATTTTTGTATCAAACCAACAGCAGTAGTGCGGAGTAGCAGCGCGGTCTAGGCGTCTTGTCACCGTCCAGGCGGCTTCCCCCGTCGAAACAGCAATAGTGTTGCTGCTCTTCGCGGGTATCGACGCGGGGCTGTCGAGAGCTCCTCTTTCCGCACTGGGGTTGCAGAACATGTTTCGGAAGTTCGAATGAACTGGCGATTTGGGAGTTGCTAATAGGAGAGGCCGACGGCCATTTGCGCTACAAATTGTTGAAGAAGTTGTTGCCACGGCTGAGAATGCGGGATTCAGTGTGCGACCTTCAAGCAGTGCGCGAGCTGTGTCACGACAACTGAACATTCCGTGGTCCACCCTTTGCAAAGTGGTGCGAACAACTGCGAAACAGTATTCGTACAAACTTCACATTGCTCACCAGTTAAGATGGTCGTCACATTGAGCAACGTTTGTAACCTGGAACTCAAACGTGTTACACAATCAACAAATGTTACCTCTCATATGGGAATTAAAATGTGTTTCTTTAAATGGTTTATTCTTTTATTTCTGTTCCCCATGTCCTTACAAATCTTTCCACAAAATTTAATCGTTTTCAGGGCGGCCCTCTCAGGTAGTAGACGCTTGTCATGAAAATCCTGTTAGCGTCTGTCGCCCGATGACTCCATCTTGAAGCGCATCTCGCCCTGCACAGCTTACAACTAAGAAATACGCATTCGAAAGGGTTTAGTGTTGTTAGACAAAAGACCTGTAACGTTTATCTGCGTCGACAGAGATCCCGGATTTGCTACAGCTATCCTGTTCAATGCGACATTTACAAGTAACTTAAATATGTGGTTATTAATATCTTAGTTTTTTTGTGTTTTTATTTGCTGCTGACTAAAATCTTTACACCAATCTTTCTTTTCTTTTTCTCTTTGCGTTAGTGTATAGATAAATTTATGATCTCGATTCTTCGTCTTTTTACTTCCATCTCCGGCTGTGGACTTTTTTAAGAAGTGGCCGCATGTACCGGAATTTTATTAGTTGCTGTAATGTATGGTCCACACTATTTTATTTTTGAAGCGTAAGCGACATAATGCCTGTGGGGTTATATTTGCGAAATTTGTACGCAGCGATACAGTCAAGAAAAATGTCAGTCAGATGTTGAAGGCTTGTCATTCGTGATTCGCAAGCTCACTGTGAAGCAGGCATAGAGTTCTACTGTAGAAATTCCGAGAGCGTACGTTCCAAGAAGAATCGGGCAACATACTACTTCATAACGGGAAAATGAGAGCAATTATAGCTCACGAGGTAGTTTGTCGACAGTCGTTTTTCCCTCGCACCATTCGCGAATGGAACAGTTAAGGGGGAAAATGATAATGGCGGCACCATAAGTAGACTCCGGTACAGACCATAATGTACGAGGGTCGGTCAAAAAGTAATTTCTTTTCTACTTAAAGAAATTAAGTTAAGTGAAAAATTTGAATTTGGCGCCATTCCTCAAACCTTCTTCTGCAATCCACTGCAGTAGTAACTTTCTGTGTCAACAGGTGGCAGCACAGCAGAAGTTTGTAAGATGGCCGACATCGATGTTCGTTTGAGACAGCGTTGTGTGATTGAATTCTTGAATGCAGAAGGTGAAACGCCCATACGCATTCATGAAAGACTGAAGAAGGTGTATGGTGTTGTGACAGTGGATGTCAGCACTGTTAGACGATGGGTTCGTCGTTGTAAGGAAGCTGAAGGGCAAACACCGTTGACTGACGAAAAGCGGAGCGGCAGGCCGGTGAGTGCAGTGACTCCACACAACATTCAGCAAGTTGATGACATCATTCGTGGTGACCGTTGGGTGACTGCAGATGAAGTGTGTCGCATTATTTCTCTTAGTAAAGGCAGTGTGATCACGATTATTAAACAATTGGGGTACTCAAAAGTTTGTGCACGGTGGGTTCCAAGAATGTTAACCGATCAGAATAAAGAGGCAAGGAAAACAATAGCCTCCCAACACTTGCAGCGCTTCCGTTTGGAGGGAGATGAGTTTCCGAAAAAAATTGTGACCGGGGACGAAACATGGGTGCATTTTTTTGAACCCGAATCAAAGAGGCAGTCAATGGAGTGGCGTCACACAAGCTCGCCGAGGAAGAAAAAATTCAAAACTGTGCGATCGGCAGGGAAAGTTATGGCAACAGTTTTCTGGGATACAGAGGGTGTGATTCTGGTTGATTTTTTGGAGCAGGGATGCACAATAAATTCTGTTCAATACGTCACAACCCTCAACAAACTTAAAGCACGTCTTCAGCGAGTTCGCCCAACAAAATCAATGGCAGATGTTCTTCTTTTGCATGACAATGCAAGACCACACACCAGTCGTCACACCTCTGACGAGATTGTCAAAATTGGATGGGAAGTTTTGCCTCATCCCCCATACAGCCCTGACCTGGCACCATCAGACTTCCATCTGTTCGGGCCACTAAAAGAAGCTCATCGTGGGATTCATTTTGAAGATGAGGAGGCCGTCAAAACATCCGTGCGTCAATGGCTTAGGAAGCAGAGCTGTGATTTTTACGGTGCTGGGATACATGCCCTTGTTCAAAGATGGACCAAAACTGTAGAGATGGGCGGAGATTACATTGAAAAATGACAAAATGATCCTCAATGTTGTGGTTTTCAACCTATGTAATTGCATTTAAATTTCCTGACAATTAAACGTAGAAAAAAAAATAGGAGGCATTACTTTTTGACTGACCCTCGTAGCTTGTAAAGTATAGCTGTAGATTTATGAGGAGGTTATGAGTTTCTTGTCTCCAGTCCGAGTCCTTTGCTTTTCGACGTCTGTATGCATCTGCAGGAGTCATTGCCTCGGCTAGATATAACTCTTTAAAATATCGAGAAATTTAAACTCTTGTGTCAGAATCATCTTTGCCGTCTTCACGTACGAGGTATTTTGCTTACAAGTTGTAGTGCGTGATGCTAACATGTTTTATGTACAACATTTGTATGTAGTAACACCTTAGATTTCTGGCTTTTACATTGTCTTCATATCAGTTACAGTATCTGTAAGTAAAACAAAAATATTGCTCCAATGAGAGTGGGAGTGGGTCCTACAGCTCATTGTGGCAACCGGATGACGATGTCGTGAAGTTGAACAGCCTTGGGCATTGAGTAGAAGGATCAGGCCAAGGCGAAAACAAACCTGTGGGCGAAGTTGGGAAATCCTCGCGAGATAAGCAACCGAGACAAGGCTGGGCCAGAAGGGTGTTGCAGTAGCCAGGATTCCCGAAGCGTGACGTATCAAGATGAGAGCCGGCCACCCTCTGGTAACTCGTTAGGTCGCACGTTAACGCCGCAATTACGCAGATCGGCGCGCTCTCACGTAAACAATTACACCTCCCGCGTAGTAAGTGTGCTGCTACAACGCGTTCCTTTCTTCTCTTGTTCCGATACTCCTATTATTAACACCGTTGTTATCGTTTGTTCCAGCGTCTGTAATTCGATACGGCTTACCCCACTATTGTAAAAATTACTAATAATAGTTATATGATTAAAATTTTTAATGATTTACCTACAACAAATTATTTATTTCCAGGTCTTACTGTGTTTGGAGCTGAATTGAGCGGAACACGCAAGAGATTTCTTTCCAGATGCTTAATTCATTGTAACTGCGTGTGCGTATAAGGATGCGGTTTGATCAACTGGCGTCATCTGTCGTTAAGCTATATCTTCCAAGGATTTTTTTATTATTATTAAACAGACGTTACTCAACTCATTACCGTCGTTATAAAACAGCTGTACACTTCACGTCGCATGCGAGCTGTATCATAACGTGTCACTGAGAGGTGTGAAAATGGACGAACAGATTTTGTTTTTTTGGAAACAGTCTATCGGCCTTGAGGATACATGTATTACATCCACGGATTAAAATAAACGAATTTTTAAATACTGACGAGGTAACGTCAGAATTAAATTATGGAAATTTCGTCGTTATTGACGATAAACTATAGATGACAGGAGAAAAACGCGTTCTGTCTAAATGAGAGTTTACCGCAAAGATAGGTTGAACACTGGTCGTGGAGGCGTGTTTATAGCCGTAAAAAATAACGATAAAATCTAGTTAGATTAGTATAGATTCCGAATGCGGAATAATTTGGATGATAAGTGTTGTAGGAGGATCAGTCGTGGTCATCGAATGTTTTTGTAGATCCCTGCCTCGGAAGCAGTAGTGGCGGAACATTTGAGGGGTTTAACTAGGAGAATAAAAAAATGTTTCAAATGGCTCTGAGCACTATGGGACTTAACATCTGAGGTCATCAGTTCTCTAGACTTAGAACTACTTAAACCTAACTAACCTAAGGACATCACACATATCCATGTCCGAGGCTGGATTCGAACCTACGACCGTAGCAGCTGCGTGGTTTCGAACTGAAAAAAAAAATGGTTCAAATGGCTCTGAGCACTATGGGACTTAACATCTGTGGTCATCAGTCCCCTAGAACTTTAGAACTACTTAAACCTAACTAACCTAGGGACATCACACACATCCATGCCCGAGGCAGGATTCGAACCTGCGACCGTAGCAGTCGCGCGGTTCCGGACTGAGCGCCTAGAACCGCGAGACCATCGCGGCCGCCTTCGAACTGAAGCACCTAGAACCGCTCGGCCACCACGGCCGGCAAACTAGGAGAATATTTCACATACATTTCCTGGCCCTGTTCTAGTGTATTAGGTGGTGACATACAAATTACCAGCTATAGACAGGGAGACTCAAGTGATAAGGAGACGTAGGGGCAGGGAATCGCGTGAAATTGTTTTAAACGGCTTATCAGAAAATTCGCAGATAATTAGAGAACGGACTCGTGGAGGTATCGTCTTAGATCTGCTGCTGACAAACAGACCCGAACATTCCGACGCAGTTTGTGTGGAACGGGGAATCATAAGGCCATTAAAGCATGAGCGAATACGGCTGAAAATGGGAATACAGCGAAAGGTAGGAAGATCTTTCTGCTTAGCAAGAGCGATAAGAAGCAGATTACCTGAACGGTCAACACGAAAATTTCATCTCCAACACACGTTGAGCATCAATCATTGTACGAGGGCTGTTCAATAAAGACTGATCATAATTTTTGACAACATACCTTCACTCATCCTCATAATTTTGATGGTCCTTCTCAAAGTAGCCTCCCATGAATGCGATGCACTTGTCCCAGCGTTTCTGCCAGTCTTCAAATACATGCTGGAAACCATTTTTTGAGAGGTCCTCCAAAATCGCCTCCGCAGCCTTCACCACGGCTTCTGATGATTGATAATGCCTCCCACGAAGGCGTTTCTTCATGTTAGGGAATGGGAAAAAGTCACATGGGGCTAAATCCGGACTATAGAGAGGTTGAGGGAGCGCGCTTCACGTTGATTTTTGCAAGATATGCAGCAACAACATTGGCAGTATGCGGCCGCGCATTATCGTGGTACAGCATCCAGCCTGCTTCACGGAAACGTGGTCTTTTGCACCTGATACGGACTTGCAATGTTTTCAGGACATTCCTGTAGTATTGTCCATTTACTGATGTGTGTACAGGTACAACGTGCTGATAAACCATTCTATGAATATCAAAAAATGAGATGACCATAACTTTCCCAGCAGAAGTAACCACTAATGCTTTTTTGGGGTTTGGTGATGAAGGAGATTTCCATACTGAGCTTTGCTGTTTGCTCTCAGGATCAAAATGATGTAGCCATGTTTCATCAGCAGTGATTACAGTTGAAAACCTCCGGATCTTCCTCTAACATCAACCTTGATTGCATGCAGACCTGCACGCGAATGCCCATTTGTTCGGGAATCAACCGTCTTGGAACCCATCGCGCACAAACACGTGTTACGTGCAATTTTTCTGTCGCCAACATGTGGTTGTCACCCAATGAAATGTTCAGTACTTCAGAAAGTGATCTTAAAGTAATTCGTCGATCCTCTCTCACAATGACAGCAGCAGTGTTGATGTATTCTTGCGTAAGAGCAGTAGCTGGAACACCTTCCTTTGAAATTGATTTTATCACCTCTTTTTACATTTTAAACCACCTTCGAGCGCGCGGCTCCCTCCGTCGGAGGTTCGAGTACTCCGTCGGGCAAGGGTGTGTGTGTTGTTCTTAGCGTAAGTTAGATTGTGCGTAAGTCTATGGACCGATGACCTCAGCAGTTTGGTCCCATAGAACCTTACCACAAATCACCACCCTGGAGCTGTGCTGTAGGGAAAAACAAGACTCTCATATGCCTCCTGTAACATTCTTTAGGCATCAGCTGAAGATTTGTTGAGACGATATCAGAATTTCAAAGCTGCATATTGTTTCTCGCGTGTTACTTCCATTGCAGCGGTAGGCAGTACTGAACACGACTGACCCGGCCTGCCTCTCACAGGCTAACCAGGAGTCCCAACAATGCTACGGCGAGTTTGTTGCACATTTAGAAAAGTATGTGCCGAGCAAAGTTTTAAGAGATAGAAAAGACCCGCCGTGATTTGACAGCCAAGTTAGAAAGCTGTTAAGAAAGCAAGGAGAGCTTCACCAATAATTTAAACGTACCGGCAGCCTAAGCCTCACAGACAAACAAAAATAAAACGATGTCAAAATAAGCGTACGATGGGCGCCCAGCATAGCCACTGGACCTGACATGAAGTGTTGAACGAATTCAAAAATAAAATTATATCTACCGACTTCTCAGAAAATCCTTAGAATATTTGATCTTATGTTAAATCAGTAAACGGATCAAGCCATCTGTCCAGACACTCCATGACCGTAACGGCATTGGAAAGAGGGATGACACAGAATTTTTTTTTTTTTTCCAAAAGTGTTTCACAGAGGAAGATCGCAGTTTAGTGCCTCCTTCAAATCGTCGCATGAATGACAAAATGGCTTATATTGAAATAAGAGACCACGTGATAGAGAAGCAACTGAAATCGCTTCGCACTCAGCAGAGCCATTGGACCTAACGGGATACCGAAACGATTCTGCATTGAGTATGCGAAAGAACTTGCCACTCTTCTAGAAGCAGTGTACCGTTGGTCTTTGGTGGATCGATGTGTTCCTGATGACTGGAAAAAATCACAAGTCATTCCCGCTTTCAAGAAGGGTTGTGGAGCAGACGAACAAGACTATAAGCCTATATCTCTCTCGTCAATCAGTTGTAGAATTTTTGAACATTTTCAATGCTCGCCTGTTATGATATTTTTGTAAACCGAAAATCTCTTATTTAAGAACCAACATCGGTTCCGAAACCATTGTTCGTGTAAAAATCCAGCTCGCTCTGTTCGTCAACAAGACGCAGAAGGCGGTAGACACCGGCTACCAGGTTGATGTGTGCCTTGACTTCGGTAAGACGTTCGATGTCTTGTAATATTCGCAGCCATTTGATACAGTCACGCATTGCCGCCTAATGAACAAAATACGAGCGTACGGAGTGTCAGACTAACCATGCGATTGGATAGAAGAGTTTCAAGCAAACAAACAGGTCACTGCATCTCAATGGAGAGAAGTATTCAGGCGTAAATGTTACTTCAGGCACACCCCCAAGCGAGTGTTGTAAGTCCATTACGTTCCAATATATGTGTGAATGACGTGGTAGGCGACATCAGAAGTTTCATGAGGTTTTTCGTGGTTGATGCTCTTGCTTACCGAGAAGTCACAACACTAGAAAATCATAGCAAAATACGGGAACACCTGCAGAGGTTCGACGGTGGGCACAGGGGGTGGCAATTGACAGAAAGACCCATTATTGTATGATTATACGATTGCAGAACAATCACTGGAAGCAATTACTTCCATAACATTCATAGGAGCGATCTGAATTGGAACGACCACGGGAAATTAATCGCAGGAAAGGCAGATGCCAGACTGGGATTCATTGGAAGAACCCTTAGGAAATAATAGTCCATCAAGAAAGGAGGTAGCTCACAAAACTCTCGTTCGACCAATACTGCTTTAATATTGCTCTTCAGCATAGTAGGCTCCGTACCAGATGGGATGGAGAGAGGAAATAAAGAAGATCCAAAGAAGAACAGCGTGTTTCGTTACACGTTCATTTCCTAAGCGCGAAGACGTCACAGAGATGATCAACCAAATCCAGTGGCAGACGCTGCACGAGAGGCATTCTGCATCATTGTGTGGTTAGAGAGATGCGAGCCCACAAGGAGACTTACCGGCAATCGTTCATCCCGCGAACTATTCGCGATTGGAACAGTAAAGACGAGAATTGACATTGGCACATAAAGTAGCCTCCACCACACACCAGAGGATAACTTAGAGCGTATAGACATAGATGTAGATATATAGAGTCCCAAAAGACGGCCCAACTGCGGAAGAGAGGCCTCGAAAACAAAAAGACAACATGTATATGAAAGCACTTTGTGATGGTCTTTACCTGAAGTACCAAAGTATCCATCACAAGCTACATCAGACAATTCCAATGATATTGTCGTTGTTGCGGTTGTTGTTGTTTTTTTTTTGTCTACAGCCTGGAGACTGGTTTGATGCAACTCTCCTTGCTAATGTACTTACCCTGTTCATTTCTGAGTAACTACTGTGACCTATATCCACTTGAACCTGCTTGCTGCGTTCATCCCATGGTTTACCCCCTTCAGTTTTTATCACTCCCCCCCCCCCCCCCCCCTTCCCAACGCTTCCCTTTCCCTCCAACATCAAACTGACAATTTCCTGATCTCTCAGATTGTGTCCTATCAGCTGATCCCTTCTTTTAGACAAGTTGTGCCATTGGTTACTTTTTTCTCCAATTCGGTTCAGTATCTCTTCACTAGTTACACGATCTACCCATCTAATCGTCAGCATTTTTCTGTAGCACCACATTTCTTTTCTTGTCCGAACTGCTTATAGTGCACGTTTCATTTCAGTACAAGAATATACAGACAAATATCTTCAGAAAGTACCTCATAACACTTAAATTTATATTGAATGTTAATGACTTCTTATTATTCAGAAATGCTTTTCTTGCAATAACCATTCTGCATTTTATATACCCTCTCTACTTTGGCCATCATCATATACTTTGTTACCCAAATAGCAAAACTCATCTACTACTCATAGTGTCTCATTTCCTAATCTAATTGCCACAGCATCGCCTGATTTAATTCAGCTACATTTTATTACCGTTTTCTTGTTGATCCTCATCTTATAACATCTTTTCAAGGCCCTGTCCATTACGTTCAACTGCTCTCCCACGTCCGTTGCCATCTCCGACAACGTCATCGGCAGACTTCAGAGTTTTAATTTCTTCTCCCTGAACATTGTTTCTGTTAACAAATTTCTTCTTGATTTTCTGTATTTCTTGCTCAGTGCTTACTGAGCAGTACCGAGGAGAGGCTATAACTCGATCTCACTCTATTCTCAACCTCTACTTCCCTTGCATGTCCATCGACTCTTATTTGCAGTCAGGTTCCTGTAAAAGGTATATATAACGTACACTCCGTTTATTTTATCCCTGCTGTCTTCAGTATTTGAGGGAGTGTATTCCAGTTAACATCGTCAACAACTTTCTGTAAATTTTCAAATACCTTTTTGTAATCCAGCTTCCGAGGTAAGTTCTAGAAACAGCATAGCCTCGTATTTTCCGACACTTTTCTGGAGCTCAGAATTATCTTCCTCGAGGTCAACATCTAGCAGTTTTTCTATTCTTCTGTAAATATGTCGCGTCAGTACTTTGTAATCATGACTTATTGTATTAAAGTGATTGTTCGGTAATATTCACACCAGTCAGTACAGGTCTTTTTGGAATTTGAATTAATACACTGTCATTTCCCTGTCAGAGGAATAGTTTTATCATGGGTGGCTCTCCCAAGGATATCAATAGTTCTGGAGAATATCGTCCACATCAGGGGTCTCGTTTTCGCGTACTTTTCTGCCATCTCATTTTTAGTCGTCGTTATTCTCTCTCGCCAGCTTCGTTTGCTGCAGTTTCTCTTTTCTTCAGATAAACTGAATAGCTCTTGTGTTATCCAAGGATTTTTACTAGGTCTTGTCTTTTTGCCCTTTTAACTCTCTCCTGCTTTAAGCATTTGGTCCTTCAAAGCGACCCATTTATCTTTTGCTTTAGTGGATTCCCTTTCCCCCGTTTCAGTCAAACATTGCCTATTGCTCCTTCTGAAACTCTCAACAAACTCTGGTTCTTACAACTTATTCAGGTGCCATCTTTTTAAGTCCTTACCTTTTTTGCAATTTCTTAAGTTTTAACTTACTGTTCTAACCAACAATTAAGCCCAGAGTCGACATATGTCTCTGGAAATGTCAGCATTTACAGTCTGGTTTCTCCCCGTCTTCCAATTACATAATCAGTCTGAAACTTTTCAGTGTTCTCAAGTCTCGTCCACGAATACAACCTTCTTTCACGATTCCTGAACCAAGTGTTACCGTTAATTAAATTATGCTCTGTGTAACATTATACCAGGCAGCTCCCTCTTTCATACCTTTCCCCCATTCCTTTCTCTTCCTTTTCCTGCTGTCGACTTCTAGGGACCCACCACAAATAAATTTTCATCTCCCCTAACTATATCAATAATGTCTTTTATGTCATCATGTGGACTTTCAGTCTCCTCATCATCCGCGGAGCTAGTGTAGTAATGTGGTGGGTGATGGCTTCACATCTATCTTGACTACGATAATGCGTTCATTATGCTTTTCATAGGAGCTTACCGCACTCTTAATTTTATCATTCGTTATTAGACCTACTCCTTTATTACCCTTGATTCGGTGGAATGATTTAGCATCAGCATAGGCTATGTAGCGGAAGACGGAAGAAAGATTAGGGCTTTAACTTCCTGTCGACATCGAGGTTATTAGAGACAGAGTACAGGCTTGGAAACTTTCAAGGGTGAGGAAGAATATCGGCTGTGCCCTTTCAAATGAACCACCCTGACATTTGCCTGAAGCAATTTAGAGATACCTCGATAAACCTAAATCTAGATGGCCGGACGCCGATGTGAATCGTCGTTCTCCCGAATGTCCCGAATGAGAGTCCACTACGCTAACCACTGCACCATTTGCCTTGGAGACTGTAGAGTGGGAATAGCTGGAGTTGTTGGAGCTCGTGTATAGCAATTATATTACGCTATGAGAACTAGCTTATAAACAGGAAAGGTACATAGTATTAAAATATGGTATAGAATAAAAACTAAATACACTCAGAGGCTGATATCCAAGAAATGCTAGAAGGAAACAACATAAGAATAAGGTAAGCACAGGCGATATACCCTACCGGTCTGATAACAACCGTAAGCACGAACAACACTAATTCACTTTGGTGGCCGTTCTACCTATCACAAGGAACTGCAAGTCTAACCATTTACAAATCTGCCTACGGTGTGTACGTGTACGCCCGACCTATGTGGCCGAGTGGTTCTAGGCGCTACAGTCCGGAACCGCACTGCTGCTACGGTCGCAGGTTCGAATCCTGCATCGGGCATGGATGTGTGTGATGTCCTTGGGTTAGTTAGGTTTAAGTAGTTCTAAGTCTAGGGGACTGATGACCTCAGATGTTAAGTCTCATAGTGCTTAGAGCCATTTGTGTACGTGTACGAATGTTTCATTGACAACCGTCTGTATCTTGTGGGTGCTTTAATTTTTTTCAGTGTTTATATAATAGATGATTAGATCTAAGAGATAAAAAAAATTACTACGTCGATTTACATTAGCGCCAATTTACGGGGTATTGCAGAATCTGCATACAAATTCCGATGTGTCAGTTGTTACTCCGCAATAGTGTCAGTATCGTGGCGGTCCGTGGAGCACAAAAGGGGAGAACGAATAAGAGGATGCATATTGTGGCAAGGCGTGCTTGCTACTTGCACGTTGAATAGAAGCGTATGGGAAACGCGGCGTAGGGTACTCTTCCGTGGAGCAAGCGGTGGTAACGAACAATGCCGCTGGCGGCGTGTGTGTCGGCATGGCACCGGCAGAACGTCAAAGGGCCGCCAAGGACGCGCGCTGGCATCCCGCCGGCTCTGCTCTCCCCTTCGCGACGGCACGGACATGTACCATGCGGCCACTTTCCACTCTCTCGCAGATGACACACTGCTTTGTTATTGTAGAATATTGCTTGTACGTTGCTGATTACGAGGATAATATAGAAAAACATGGACGTGTTGCGCATCCCCGCCAAGCAGCTTGAAATCAGTCGGTTATTCGAGATGGAACCTTTTCTCGGCGTCTTTTCTCAGGGTTATGCAGGTGCCAATGAAACAAGTTGTGAGTGCGCCCTCAGTAACGGTCTAAAATGAGCTGTGAGATCAGAGTGTTAGTCTGTATTTGAATCCTCGTAAGTTAAACCTGCAGACATTGACCGACAAATAAAGGGAGTGTTGTGGAGATAACAAAATCAACGGAAGAAATATGAGAAAGTGTTGTGGAATTTTCAACAATGACCTACGAAATGAGCACTACGGTACGTCGCAGGCAATTTGAAGAATCGAGTAAAAATTGAAAGAGAGCAAGCAAGGTGGACTAGTAATCTGAGACGAGTTACATGTTTCTTTTCGAAATGTTTCTAGTTCTTTAACTGGTAAAATTAAGCTTGAATATTTGTAGTACAAATTTGGTCTTGGTGAGTTCCCTGACAACTGAGTAACCAACACAAAACTTACAGAACGGCTACAGCAAATTTTTGACCCGGTGTCACGCAGATGGAAATGCCATACTTGATCAAATTATTCCTGGTTACGAGTCATGGGTGTCTGACTTTATCCCAGAGACAAAGCGTCAACCATTCAAAAGGTATCATGTCTCATAACAGCCTCCTCCCCTATCCCGCTCCCCCTCCGTCCCCCCCCCCCCCCCCCAAAAAAAAAAAGCGAAATTTTAATATCTGTCAACTCAGACTCATCGAGAACTAAGGATTTTCTCTGTGTGGATTTCTTTTCAAGAGGCGCTGCGGTCAGGCAGATTTATATTGCCACACCCTAATACAACTACGATGAGCAATTCAACATCGTAGAAATTTAATCGTTTTTTACGGTATTGTGCCTGTTCACGACAGGGTCCGCCATGACACTGATGCTGCAATTAAAGACTTGCTGGATCAGTTTAGATCTTATAGTCCGGTCCTTCCACCAGAGAATTTAACTTTTTCACAAAGCTCAGTGTTCCTGAGTGGGAAATGTTTAGGAGTGATGCAGAAGTGAAGAATACACTGAAAATTTGGTTTAGTGGACTAAGCAGCAGTCGACGACAACACGTGAAAACTAATGAACAGTTACGACAAATGCAAAAATACCAGTGATGATTGTATAGAGAAAGAAGGGCAACTGATTTTTAAGTGACATGTATTTTATGTTATATCAATTTATTAACCTCAAGGAATCCTTAATTACTGAATTACGCTCATAGTTCTGGACTGAAGTGTTTCGAGTTAATGTTTGCACAGATTTCGTGTGTGCATGTCATTTATTATTACTGGGCATTTCTTTGTTAAGCACAGAGCATTATTAATGTACAAGTGCCAAGAGAGGTAGGGGCACTTACGAGGCAATTTGAACGCTTCGACTGTCACCGCTGGTATTTCTTTCTACCGTGCTTCTCATGAGGAACTCAAAAATAATAATATGTGACACAAAGATGGACAGGGGTCAAAAATATTACTTTTACACGAGGCCCGAGGTATCATTTAATTGCGAACCTCGATCTGGACCGTGTTGAAGTCGCATCCTCAGTCGGGGTCGTTCATTAGGAGCTGTCGGCAGCGTCATTACTAGCGATATGCGCCGCTGCCCGCCGCTCGGCAATTACACGGCGGCAGGCTGTGGACTGCGAGCGCTGCTCGCAGTTGCTGGACAGCCATCAGTCTTTTGTACCCAGGGCTACTTTTACATACTTACCCGAAAATTTATGTGCCTCTTTTTCCTTCTCTTGAGTTTCCTACAGTTTACTTTCGTTTAGCAGTACTGGTAACCAAGCCAATGCTAGTAATAATTTACTCTATTTGCTACTACATGTATTTTCGACTGTCATAAGAGCTGAAAAGGATGGGAAGTTTGCGTTTAATATCTCGCTGGTGTCCAAATATCATGGAAGACGAAGACAAAGATTTATTTGAAGGGTTTTGGGAAAGTGTAGTGCAACCGTACACGAAAACGCATTCAAGACACCCTCTAAGTCTTTATCTAGTAGGCATAACAGTAGACATCGTACATATTCAGAGATGCGCTTTTAACGTCATATTACAGATCTGTATGGTCGCTTACAGAAGTTTAACAGAAAAAGACTCGAGGGATGTAAATGGGAATCCTTGGAAGAAAGCTGACACTGTTCTCCTGAAACACTATTGGACACGTTTGGAGAACCTATATTCGAAGAAGACAGCACGACAGCTCTGCTGCCACTGCCGTACGTCTCACACAGGGATCATGAGAATAGGATAAAAGAGATTCGAACGCCTGCAGTTTTTTCTTCCCCCGTTCATTACACGAATGGAACAGGACAGAAAATCTATATCAATGATAAGATATATCCTTCGCCAATGGATACACGGTTGCTTCCGGAGTACATATGCAGATGTACAAGTCAAGAGGAAATGGAGCACCAGACTAGTTGAAAATCGTAAGGTGAATTACAAGTCATGAATATGAAAGTATATTCTAACGAATACAAGTCCAATGCGCTAACCATCGCTGGAATCCAAATGTGTAATTACTCTCTTAATAGTAAATTATTATTAGAGTTGTCGTAATGGTAAATTATTTTTAGAGTTGAGTTAGTTGTGAATCGAAGTAACTTTGGTACGAATTTCGTCTGAATTCATCTAACTTACGTTTGCGGAAACTGTACGAATGACTACGTTTTGGATATTTGAAGTACCTAACTCGCTGCTTGGTTTATCACCTGGAGACCACAGAAAATTAGATACATTCACGGTCATTCCCATATACATGTACACGGTTATTACAAATGATTGAAGCGATTTCACAGCTCTACAATAACTTTATTATTTGAGATGTTTTCACAATGCTTTGCACACACATACAAAAACTCAAAAAGTTTTTTTAGGCATTCACAAATGTTCGATATGTGCCCCTTTAGTGATTCGGCAGACATCAAGCCGATAATCAAGTTCCTCCCACACTCGGCGCAGCATGTCCCCATCAATGAGTTCGAAAGCATCGTTGATGCGAGCTCGCAATTCTGGCACGTTTCTTGGTAGAGGAGGTTTAAACACTGAATCTTTCACATAACCCCACAGAAAGAAATCGCACGGGGTTAAGTCGGGAGAGCGTGGAGGCCATGACATGAATTGCTGATCATGATCTCCACCACAACCGATCCATCGGTTTTCCAATCTCCTGTTTAAGAAATGCCGAACATCATGATGGAAGTGCGGTGGAGCACCATCCTGTTGAAAGATGAAGTCGGCGCTGTCGGTCTCCAGTTGTGGCATGAGTCAATTACCAGCATGTCCAGATACACGTGTCCTGTAACGTTTTTTTTCGCAGAAGAAAAAGGGGCCGTAAACTTTAAACCGTGAGGTTGCACAAAACACGTTAACTTTTGGTGAATTGCGAATTTGCTGCACGAATGCGTGAGGATTCTCTACCGCCCAGATTCGCACATTGTGTTCTGTTCACTTCACCATTAAGAAAAAATGTTGCTTCATCACTGAAAACAAGTTTCGTACTGAACGCATCCTCTTCCAGGAGCTGTTGCAACCGCGCCGAAAATTCAAAGCGTGTTACTTTATCATCGGGTGTCAGGGCTTGTAGCAATTGTAAACGGTAAGGCTTCTGCTTTAGCCTTTTCCGTAAGATTTTCCAAACCGTCGGCTGTGGTACGTTTAGCTCCTTGCTTGCTTTATTCGTCGACTTGCGCGGGCTACGCGTGAAACTTGCCCGCACGCGTTCAACCGTTTCTTCGCTCACTGCAGGCCGACCCGTTGATTTCCCCTTACAGAGGCATCAAGAAGCTTTAAACTGCGCATACCATCGCCGAATGGAGTTAGCAGTTGGTGGATCTTTGTTGAACTTCGTCCTGAAGTGTCGTTGCACTGTTATGACTGACTGATGTGAGTGCATTTCAAGCACGACATTTGCTTTCTCGGCTCCTGTCGCCATTTTGTCTCACTGGGCTCTCGAGCGCTCTGACGGCAGAAACCTGAAGTGCGGCTTCAGCCGAACAAAACTTACTGAGTTTTTCTACGTATTTGTAGTGTGTCGTGACCATATGTCAATGAATGGAGCTACAGTGAATTTATGAAATCGCTTCAATCATTTGTAATAGCCCTGTATTTTTTATTCGAAATACTAACTTTGTTTTCTCAAAGGGAAAATTACCGAGAATAGGTTACAGAACAATAACTCTTCACCTGATTTTATAACAGTCGTCATATTATTTCCATTATATGTAAGTCAAACTCGAAGAACAGTTAAATATGTAACAGTGAAAAACGAACTTTGTGTCGTTATTGCCAGGAACAAGAATGAAAGTAGAATTTCAGAAGATGATGAATTTTCTGGGCCACAGCTGCAGTGATGACAACGTATCCAAAGCAATCACTCTTGCTGATCGTGTACAAGTTGCGTATAAGTTATGGCGAAATTGTTATCATAATTCGCTTATAGAACAACTGATTTTCGTCCATACAGAAATATTGCTCAGTTGTGCTTTTGACATTATTACGAAGATGGGTCTTGAATGAAGAACGTCTACGTAAGTTTGAAAAAGTTTAAAATGTTTGAAAAATACACTCCTGGAAATTGAAATAAGAACACCGTGAATTCATTGTCCCAGGAAGGGGAAACTTTATTGACACATTCCTGGGGTCAGATACATCACATGATCACACTGACAGAACCACAGGCACATAGACACAGGCAACAGAGCATGCACAATGTCGGCACTAGTACAGTGTATATCCACCTTTCGCAGCAATGCAGGCTGCTATTCTCCCATGGAGACGATCGTAGAGATGCTGGATGTAGTCCTGTGGAACGGCTTGCCATGCCATTTCCACCTGGCGCCTCAGTTGGACCAGCGTTCGTGCTGGACGTGCAGACCGCGTGAGACGACGCTTCATCCAGTCCCAAACATGCTCAATGGGGGAAGGATCCGGAGATCTTGCTGGCCAGGGTAGTTGACTTACACCTTCTAGAGCACGTTGGGTGGCACGGGATACATGCGGACGTGCATTGTCCTGTTGGAACAGCAAGTTCCTTTGCCGGTCTAGGAATGGTAGAACGATGGGTTCGATGACGGTTTGGATGTACCGTGCACTATTCAGTGTCCCCTCGACGATCACCAGTGGCGTACGGCCAGTGTAGGAGATCGCTCCCCACACCATGATGCCGGGTGTTGGCCCTGTGTGCCTCGGTCGTATGCAGTCGTGATTGTGGCGCTCACCTGCACGGCGCCAAACACGCATACGACCATCATTGGCACCAAGGCGGAAACGACTCTCATCGCTGAAGACGACACGTCTCCATTCGTCCCTCCATTCACGCCTGCCGCGACACCACTGGAGGCGGGCTGCACGATGTTGGGGCGTGAGCGGAAGACGGCCTAACGGTGTGCGGGACCGTAGCCCAGCTTCATGGAGACGGTTGCGAATGGTCCTCGCCGATACCCCAGGAGCAACAGTGTCCCTAATTTGCTGGGAAGTGGCGGTGCGGTCCCCTACGGCACTGCGTAGGATCCTACGGTCTTGGCGTGCATCCGTGCGTCGCTGCGGTCCGGACCCAGGTCGACGGGCACGTGCACCTTCCGCCGACCACTGGCGACAACATCGATGTACTGTGGAGACCTCACGCCCCACGTGTTGAGCAATTCGGCGCTACGTCCACCCGGCCTCCCGCATGCCCACTATACGCCCTCGCTCAAAGTCCGTCAACTGCACATACGGTTCACGTCCACGCTGTCGCGGCATGCTACCAGTGTTAAAGACTGCGATGGAGCTCCGTATGCCACGGCAAACTGGCTGACACTGACGGCGGCGGTGCACAAATGCTGCGCAGCTAGCGCCATTCGACGGCCAACACCGCGGTTCCTGGTGTGTCCGCTGTGCCGTGCGTGTGATCATTGCTTGTACAGCCCTCTCGCAGTGTCCAGAGCAAGTATGGTGGATCTGACACACCGGTGTCAATGTGTTCTTTTTTCCATTTCCAGGAGTGTATTTCGGGTCTGGGTGTCGTCGAAGGATAGAATAATGAAAGTTTGTATTTACTATTCTCTTTTATTCTTTCCTTTTTTCATCTGTTTACATGTAAATAGCAATTGTTCATTTGTAAATGATCTCTGTTCCTAAAGACATTTCTATATCAAATTCGCTTGTTATAGTCAGTTACTTGTCATAAAAAAATGACCATAGAAGAAAGACCACTTCACACCTGTATCTGAGATCAAGCTATTCCTACGTTTCCTCAGAGTAATATTGTTACGGCCGTCTCCGCATCTGACGTCACTTATTGCACATCTCTACGTAGAAAGAGCGTCTGGCTGTGATGACAGTTATGTGTTCGCGATATCATCTTGTGGCTGAGCTTGGTTAACGTTTAATTCAGTAACTTATTTACCCCACTTTCTCAGAACGTAGGCACATGGGAAAATGATTTATTCAACGCTTAGTTTTTCTAGAAGGTCCTACAGAGTTGCAATCGCAGTATTCGACTACTCTTGGACTTAAATGTTGTTGGATCTGTCGCCTGCTTAGCGGCCCGGGAACACCACTAAATCCGTCATTGCGATCTCCTTCATAGTCCCTCCACTACGAGCGCTATCGTTATCTGTTCCTCGCGGTATTTCTTTTCCCCAGTCAGTAAATCACATGTGTACCACGTTTTCTTGAAATTGTTCCAGAAGTTAATGTGTTTTGTTGGACAAAATACAAAATCAGGCGGTGTTGAAATGATACTTCAAAGGTTTAAGCATTTTCATGGCACATTGCGAACAGCACTAAAATCTAACGTTCCAGTGGAAACCCTACTCAAACTGTACAAAGTTATAGCTCTTCCCTATTGCTGTACCGATGCGAAAGCTGGACTCTTAACTTGTGATCAAACAAGATAAACTGAATTGTTTGAAATGAGATTTCTCCACTATGTAGCGGGATACTCGCTCCTGGATCATAAAGAGAAAGTTTATATCAGACAGGCATGGAATGTAGAGACAGTAACAACTGTTATAAAAAAGAAACACGGAATACAGTGGAGGGACCATGTTATCACATGGAGTGCAATAGATTCAGTAAGATTGCTTTGCAGTATAATTACAGAGGAACACAAAGTATTGGCCACCCTTTTAGAAGACGGCGTCAACAACTCTGACAAGGGGGCCGTACTTACTCCTCATCGCCGATATCGTCCAGATTTATGGTACTAGTATATACAGAGCTTGGTTGTCCGCCCCAGTAGCTGAGTGGTCAGCGTGACGGATTGCCGTCCTCCGGGCCCGGGTTCGATTCCCGGCTGGGTCGGAGATTTTCTCCGCTCAGGGACTGGGTGTTGTGTTGTGTTCATCATCATTTCATCCCCATCCGGCGTGCAGGTCGCCCAATGTGGCGCCGAATGTAATAAGACCTGCGCCAAGGCGGCCGGACCTGCCCCGCGAGGGGCCTCCCGGCCAATGACGCCAAACGCTCATTTCCATTTTCCAGAGCTTGGTTGGAAATTAAAGTAACAGAAGTGGTAGCTCCAGGTGGCCAAGCGTTTAGGAAAAAAAATAATAGCGTTTTTGCCGAGGGTCGGGTGAGGCATGGGCTTAGTTTTTCAGGCAGCAAATGGCGTAGCGGAAAGAATACGCAACTGCAAGTCGTCGGATCGAGTCCCTCCGCGGATTTTTTTAAATTTTTAATTCGTGCGTTACTTAAACAACAAATAAACCGAAATAGTGCTCAGTATATTTTTGATATTTTCATAACAGGCGTGAAAAAGAAAGGCAAGGAGAAAATTGAAACTGCAAATAAATTTCGGGGAAGATACTGTAAAGCGTACGTGGTAACTCCTTACATAAAATTAGGTACTTTTATCATTTACAGTTGATGATTTACACGTGCTTAGGTAACATTCATCGTAAAAAGAGGGGCACCATTAATTAACTTTGCATCTTGACGCGTTATAAACGCTGCATTTTTACAATTACATGATTGTTTTGAAGTTTCTATACAGAAACAGGCTTGGTTTACATTTATAAAATGTTTTCTCTCATCGCTCAGTTTGCAGCGAAGCACACTTATTGCATCATTTCGCCAAATATTGTAGAGGACAGCTTGTGATGTAAAGTGGAATGTATTTACTGCAATATTTGTAAACTCGTGGCCATCTGGAGCTCCCACTGTGGAAACCGGCGGTGACGAGTAGGTACGGTCCCCTTGTGAGACGGAAGAGGTCAATAGCTCTTATTTCATGACGACTTTGATTTATTATGACAGGGTGGCTGTGAACTTTCTTGCTGTGAGTGCTTCAGTGTCTGCGAGCGACGCGCCCAGAGCCCGCCTACACGGCGACAGTATTTTCCGAACAGCGTCGCCCATTTGACCGGAGCGAGGCGCACAAGGGGTGCCTTTGATGCGGCGGGCGGGCACCTGTGGCAGGCGATAAGCGCTGTTTCTTCAGCTGCTTTTGTTGTGGCTCCGGGCGGCGCCGCGCTGCACACGCCGCTCCCCGCCACTGGCGACAAGCCCCGCGTCGCCATACCCTCACTCTCAACGTGCTGCACTCATTTTCTTGTATTGTACTGTATTTATTTATTCCCGCTGCTACAAACCTTTCCACTTTGCCCTAAATACCGCTGTAAAAAGCTCCGTCGGGTGGTCGTGGCAAGCATTACTCGGCAAAACGAACCGTAGACCCGACCACAGCCGGGCGCGTGAGTAGTTGCAGCCATGTTCCCCTTCAGAGTACCGCGTAGTGCAAGCATGGGTAGTAATCGCGGAAGGTACCATTCTGCACAGCAGCGGCGGTTTGCTCTTCAAGTTACTAAATTTGTTTACAGTGAGAAGGAGAAATGAATGACAATGCTGATGCAAAAGGTGACGTAGCGTCCAAGCAAAATCTTAAACTTAAGCGAGCCGGTGATGTGCAGTAGAAGATGGATTCAATATATTGAAGCAAAGCGCACACAATAAACATCCCATTGACGGTGTAGTTAAATGTGTTAGTAAGAAGCAATTTCTGCGATATTATGAACAGTACAGAGAAAATACTATGTTTGCGAAAACTTCACTGCTTTTGTTGTACAAGTCTTGACTTCAAAGTTAGTAAGGAAACTCCGAAAACATTATTCTGTCTATAAGATTTGGTTTTAAAAGGTGCTGGAATGCGAAGGAGACTACACGGTTTTTACGAAAAAAAATTTTAGTACTTCAATTAGGTGATTCGGATATCTTCTTTGAGTCGTGATTTCCCATAATTTTTCCATACTTACTCGGTCGAATTCTTTTTCGTAATCAATAAAAGCTGTATGGGTTTCAGGGTCATATTCCCTTCCGAACAGTTGGCCTGCACTCGCCACGCTTCGTTCTCCTTCCATTTTGCCGATGACTCTTCCCCTTGTAAAGTACTACCAATGTTGGTCTCCGAGTCGTGTTGCTGCTGTCATGTTGTAAAGAACAACACCACCACGATGCACCATAACTATTCGCTGACTGACGCAGATTGTCTTTTCCCGTTCCTGCAACTGCCTCGTGTCGTGGGGGCAGCCCCATTTGACGCCACAGTCACGCAGACATCACTCCATGTGACGTCCAGCACGACTGCCACATCTCTGGCAACATGCTCCCGCACTTTCATTCATTTCCACCGACTTGTTAATATGTTATGTTATTTTATCTATCTTGTACTCAAACGTTTTGCGGCGCAGTGTATTTTATAAGGCATCGTATAACACGGAAAGGTCGTAAACTGTAAGCATGGATGATAGTGTCTACAATTCACCCATAAGCTTCTTATGAAATATTTAGGACGACTGAAGAACTGGTCCCTGTTAATGCGATGCCAGATTCTCCAGGTCAAATGCTGGCGTTGTCATCCCCAACATTAGCATTATTTTCATTTTGAAAAGAACGGAAAATAATAAGAAAAGAAAACAAGTTTCAGTGGGACGCACAACACCAGAGATGTGACAGATAAGTACAAGTCCGACAGTTTACGAGCCAATTTTGGCCCGTTCTGCTGCCAGGCTCATAAAAACAGGGAGCGGGAGTGGGGCAGAGAAGACACGAATAGCGACTCGCAGATAAAAGGTTATCTGCTGCCGAGAGTATTTTGGCAGCGACCGAGCTGCAGCATTATCATATAGAAAGGAGGAACCGGCCCAGCTCCACGCGTCTGCTGCCAAGGCCAGCGGCCGTCAGCCGTCAGGATGAGTTCTCGTAACAGCCACTGCAGCGCTACGCTGCGGACCCGGAAGCCGCGCAAGTCGCTGCTGAATGCGTGGGACAGGCCAGCGTGCCCTGATGTTATCATCAGTAGTAAAGAAAGGTATGCCTCGCCTGCGAGCCGAAAGTTTCGTTTCTCTTCTCGCATGAGAGGATAAACGGTACTCTTATCTCAAGCGGCACGGGTATCTTAGTAACGTGATACCCCGTAGGGATTTTCCATATAAACCTTGTCAAGTGCGTTTTATACCGAATCCCTGCTAATCATTCTCTTTCCTGCAGAATTCCCTTAGATTCATTCTGGCTAAGTCATGTCTTCGCTGTACCCGATCTTCCGGAAGTGTAGAAGCAAGGGAACTGTGACGATTGGGAGATACGAGATGAGGCACTGGCGAAGTAAAGTTGTGAGAAAGAGTCTTGAGGCGAGCTTGGGTAGCACAATCGGTGCAGCACTTGCCCTCGAAAGGCAAAGGCCAAAATTTGAGTTCCGGTCCGGCATACAGATTTAATCTGTCAAGGAAGTTTAATTCCTTTTCCTGTTCTACTCGTAAATGGGGCGAGGGAAAACGACTGTCTGTATGCTTCCGTACTAGCTCTGATATCGCTTGTCTTCACGGTCATTGCGGAGATGTAGACTGAGGTGACGAAAGCCATGGGATAGCGGAAATTTGTGGTAAGATCTTACGGGACCAAACTGCTGAGGCCATCGGTCCCTAAGCTTACACATTACTTAATCTAACTTAAACTAACGACAACGCGCACACGCCCATACCCGAGGGAGGACTCGAACCTCCGACGGAGGGAGCCGCGCAGACCGTGACAGGACGCCCCGAGACTGCTCGGCTACCCCGCGCGGCTATGGGATAGCGGTGTACATATGTACAGATGGCTGTAGTGTCGCGTACGCAAGGTATAAAAGGGCAGTGCATTGGCGGAACTGTCATTTGCACGCAGGTGATTCTTGTGAAAAGTTTCCGATGTGACTATGGCCGCACGACGGGAATTAACAGATTTTGAACGCCGAATGGTAGTTGGAGCTACACACATATGACATTCATTTCGGAAATTGTTCGCGAATTCTATATTCCGGGACCCAGGGTCACGTGTGTACCAACAACACTAAATTTCAGGCATTACCTCTCACCACGGACACTAACAAAGCAGTGGCCGACGGTCTTCACTTAACAACCGAGAGCAGCGGCGTTTGCTTGGTGTTGTCGGTGCTAATAGATAAGCAACACTGCATGAAATAACCACAGAAATCAATATGGGACATACTAAGACTGCGGCGAAATTTAGCGTTAATGGGCTATGGCAGCAGACGGCCGACGCGAATGGCTACACTGACAGCACGATATTGCCTGCAGCGCCTCGCCTGGGCTCGTGACCATATCGATTGGGCCCTAGACGACTGGAAAATCGTGACTTGGTCAGATGATTCCGGATTTCAGCTGGTGAGAGCTGATGGTAGGTTTCGGATGTGGCATAGACCGCACGAAGCTATGGTCCCAAGTTGTCAACATGGCATTGTGCAAGCAGGTGGTGGCTCCATAATGGTTTGGATTGTGCTTACATGGAATGGAGTGGGTTCTCTGGTCCAAGCGAACCCATCATTGACTGGAAATGGCTATGTTCGGGTACTGGAGACCATCTGCATTCATGGACTTCATGTTCCCAAACAATGATGGAAGTTTTATGAATGACAATGCGCAATGTCACCGGACCACAGTTGTTCGCGATTTGATTGAGGAGCATTCTGGACAGTTCGAGTGAACGATTTGGCCACCCAGATGGCCTGACATGTATCCCATAAACGTTTATGGGGCATGATCGAGAGGTCAGTTGGTGAACAAAATCCAGCACTGGCAACATTATCGCAATTATGGACGACTGTAGAGGCAGCTGGGCTCAGTATTTCTGCAGGAGTTCCAGTGATTTGTTGAGCCCATAGCACTATGCCGGGCAAAAGATGATCCAACAGGATGTTAAGAGGTATCCCATGACTTTTGTCACCTCACCGTATGTTGGTGCCAGTTGTAAGTTCGTTTGAACGATTCTTTTATCTAAAAAATGTGGATCGTCCTGCAGTTTGTCGCAAATACCGGTTCCCTAAGCTTTTTTCAATAGTGTTTCCTGAAAATAACGACTTCATCTCTCCCGGAGTATTTCCGTAACACTCGCATCTTGATCGAACTACCGGTAGCAAATCGACTTGCATCCTTCTGAATTGGATCGGTGTATTCGTTTCATCTGACCTGGTGGGATCAAACACAGGAACAGTACTCAAAAATGGGTCCTCTTAATTACTTCTAACAGATCTCACCTACGTCGAATCGTGTACGAGCAGAGGATAGCGAAGAAGTGTATTGTTTCTTTACTGCCAAACTACACTCATGCTCATAAATTTAGGATAATTGCAGAATGTGCTGCCACACAACGTGGCACTACACAAAACTGGCGCTAATAGCATAGGCACATAGAGAACACACACACGACAGAGATCGGTATTGGTGATAAGTTGAGAAAACCGTCCCGAAACACATGTGCTACAAAACGCCACTGTTTCCTGCGCATTTACCCCGACATCGATATGGGATATGATCACCATGTACACGTACACAGGCCTCACAAAGGGTTGCCATACTCTGGATCAGGTGGTCGAGTAGCTATTGGGGTATAGTCTCCCATTCTTGCACCAGTGCCTGTCGGAGCTCCTGAAGTGTAGTAGGGGTTTGAAGACGTGCAGCGATACGTCGACCGAGAGCATCCCAGACGTGCTCGATGGGGTTTAGGTCTGGAGAACAGGCAGGCCACTCGATTCGCTTGATATCTTCTGTTTCAAGGTACTCCTCCACGATGGCAGCTCGGTGGGGCCGTGCGTTATCACCCATCAGGAGGAAGGTGGGACCCACTGCACCCCTGAAAAGGCGGACATACTGGTGCAAAATGACGTCCCGATACACCTGACCTGTTACAGTTCCTCCGTCAAAGACATGCAGGGGTGTACGTGCACCAATCATGATCCCACACCATCAAACCACGACCTCCATACAGGTCCCTTTCAAGGGCATTAAGGGGTTGGTATCTGGTTCCTGGTTCACGCCAGATGAAAACTCGGCGAGAATCACTGTTCAGACTAAACCCGGACTCGTCTGTGAACATAACCTGCGACCACTGCGAGCGGAACAGGAAAGTAGAAGACTAGTTAGTAGTGGTACAAGGTCTCTTCCGCCACGTATCGTACGGCGGCTTGCGGCTTATGTATGTAGACGTAGATTTAGAACAAATAACGAAACCTGTACCTCTGAAATTTCGTAGCGCGTCATCTAAAGACATGTAGTCCAAGGATAGTAATAGGTTGGCCAGAAACATGCAATTTTGTGTGTCTGGCGGGGAAGTTTTAGAGTTTAGAACTTCACTCGTGCTCCTCTGGGGAGGAGAAGTGATGGTTTCTGTGGCGCTACAAATACACTCCCCGTGTTTGTAAACACACGCATCTTGGCACTGAGATGGTGTTGTTCAAGAGGAGAGCGACGGTCAGCAGACGCGAGGCGAACGGCCGGTGCGAGGCTGTTCTTAACAGGCAATTCGTCGGCGTTACTTTTCGGGGTCACCGCGGGCCGGCGCCTCACTGCACGTGCGGCGGGCACGGAAAGTTCCAGCGACCTAGCGCCATCGCTGCACACAGCAGCGCACCGTTTGTTTGGCTACCGGCGGCGTCTGCCGGCAAACATGTTCTGGCCTGGGGGGCCGCTACCTGACTCACAGCCCCACGTCTATTTCTGCAGCCGCCGCGAGACACGGCGCTCACGATCTTTTTCCAGCCCTTACTGCAAGCGTTGCTGGAAGTCAGCAGTTTTATTAATTGTAGTTCAGAATCGCAAGAGTAGGGAAGATGTCCAACTATTTATTTTGTTTTTGCCTGCTCATTCGCAAATGACAAATTTGCGCCAATTTATTCCACAACGCTATTGCTAGTTAGCGGATTTCTATCTTTTTCATAGACAGCACAATCAGTGTCGTTCTTGACTTACTTTTTACGGCCGGCCGATGTGGCCGTGCGGTTCTAAGCGCGTCAGTTTGGAACCGCGTGACCGCTACGGTCGCAGGTTCGAATCCTGCCTCGGGCATGGATGTGTGTGATGTCGTTAGGTTAGTTAGGTTTAAGTAGTTCTAAGTTCTAGGGGACTGATGACCTCAGTAGTTAAGTCCCATAGTGCTCAGAGCCATTTTTTTTTTTTACTTTTTACGAGGAACTTGCTGATGTATGTTGCAGCTAGTGAAGATCCGAGTTTTTGTCGACCATTCTGAGTTTATAGATACAAATTATTCACGTCGAAGTTATCTCGAGAACAGTATTCACAATTGCATACTCTTCAGATTAGGTGGTTGATTGATTTGGGAGAGAGGACTCAGATTAGGTGTTCTGCAGTTTGGTATCTCGCCCAAGTTACAAGGGAAGTGCATGACGTCGTACGCTCAGAACAATCAATCATCTTTATGCACGTAAGTACAAGCCTGTGTTAAAATTCGCTTGGCAAAAGCAGGTTATGACATTGACGCGCCGGCCAGCGTGGCCGAGCGGTTCTAGGCGTGTCAGTCTGGAACCGCGCGACCGCTACGGTCGCAGGGTCGAATCCTGCCTCGGGCATGGATTTGTGTGGTGTCAGGTTCGTTAGGTTTAAGTAGTTCTAAGTTCTAGGGGACTGATGACCTCAGATGTTAAGTCCCATAGTGCTCAGAGCCTTTTTTTGACATTGACGCAGCAATATCATCGTTTGAAAATATAATTAGAGTGGCGTTTGATATTGGACTGCTTGATTGGAGAAGTATTGTTGAATGTGAAAAAGTATGTGTAGCCAGATATAGCCAGATACGCATATTGTTCTGCTCCACTTTGCTTTGACCACTTCATTGAAGTCCAACACTTCCACTCGGAATGCTGAATAGCTCTGCAGCAGTCTGTCTGTTGTTCAGATAAGCAGAGGGAAGTCACTGTATTAAAATGCGTATGTGTGTGTACTGAACCGGGGACCTAGAAACGACGGAGAGGTTTCGTCCCCGCCATACCCTCAGTCGTTCACAACCCCACAACAGGCCACAGCAGTTCACCAACCCCACCACCGCCCCACACCGAAACCAGGGCTATTGCCGACATAGTGTAACTGAGGCGGCATAAGGGGAACCAGCCAGCATTCGCCGAGGCAGATGGGAAACTGCCTTAAAAACCATCCACAGGCTGGCCGGCTCACCGGACCTAGACACTAATCCGCCGGGCGGATTCGTGCTGTGGACCGGCACACCTTCCCGCTCGGTAAGCAGCGCGTTAGACCGGGCGTCTAGCCGGGCGGGCAAAAATATGTGTAGTCCTATTATGCTGGTATTTTCTTTCTTCGCGTTACCCAAGTTCCTCTCGTAGATATTGAATAGATTATCTTTCAAAGCCTTTTGTTGTAAGTCGCGCATGCGAATGGCACGTACCACTGTTGGAATGAGCGATTTATACTCTATGCACATTTTCGTGCTGCTCTGAGCGTTTGAGGTCAGGTACTTCCTTTATTAGTATACTCATAGGTCTGTATTATGCCACAAATAGTTTTCTTGTATTTCTTGGAACACTGGTGAGCTCTGAGCAATAAGTACAAAAAAATTATCAGAGGGATCATGCGGAGTTACACGTTGTACGAAGATAGACAATTAGAACATCGGAAGTTTTTATAGACTCGCAAAAGTAAAAACTCTCCTTGTAACTGCGCTTTGCTGCAAATGTCATTCTGATGTACTACGACGTATAGGTAGTGGGAGGTTCATTAATTTCCACGAAAAGTATATTCTTACGGGTAGAAAATATGGTTCCCAGAGGCATACGAATGCCTTATACTGGTATCTGTCAAGACGTTTGAGAAAGGAATCGGACGCTGAGCCGTAAGAATAGGACAGCGTTGTCGACATGCGGTCAGACTAAAACTCGTTTCTAAGAGGCTATGTGAAACTACAGTATTTATTACCCACTTCGATTTAACAGAGGAAGTGATAATAACAGATCTGCGCATCTCACTCCGGACCTCTGGATTTGTATACTGGCGCGTACATACTGAGCTACAGATGGGTGTTCGAGGTTCTATTGCTATCTTTCCCAGCTGGAACTACGGGCAACATGGCAGATGTGAGCTGTGACCCAGGTAAGAAGCTATGTGCTGCAAGTCCTGTGCACTCTTCAGACTTTGGCTTAAATTTTCAGCGTCATCGTTACGGGACAATAAACAAAGAGAATAAAAATGAAATTAGCACAAACAATTTCTTTCAGATAAATAATAACATAGCAGTGTTGAGAATGGGAGGAACAGGACGATTAAATCATATTACAGTACATATCCATTCCATCATGAACCTACAAAGACGTGTGGAAACAGGATACAAAGAAGGTCAGGGTCTAACTTTACGTCGACTTCGAAGTAATTAGAGACGAAGCGCACTAGCGCAGCATGCTGCGGGTGGAGCAGGGAATCGGGCATGACCGTATCAAAGAAGTAATTCACGCATTCGTGTGATCTGATTTAGAGAAACTACGAATACCCAAAATCTAAATGATGAGGCGGGGAGTAGAGCTCAACTCCTCATGATCACGTGTCTTAATCGCAGAACCGCTTCGCTTGGCTAATGGGAACATTGTAACGCTCCATCAGAATCCCTAACATCGTGGCGAATATGGAGCCGGCTGTAGGCTGCAAACGGAAGACGCACGGTGACCCAAATTCCAGCGCGTTGGCCCGTCCGTGGGAGCCCCCGAGGCCAGAGGGCAGCAGCCGCGACCCGCCAGCTGCGGAATGTGGCCGCCGGGGTTCGAATCTGGGTCTCCGGGCCAGCACGCTTTCCTCGCCTCACCTCTGCTGCCGCCACCGCATCGCCCCGCTCCGCGCTGTTTTGAATGTCTGTCAGCTACAAATCACATCTTGTGCTCGTTTTTCTTTGTTAACTTTCATGCCCTGCAAACAGTAAGGTAGAAGGAATTTTCCCCACGCCTGCGTACGAGTATAACGGATTCCGGAATACACGGAGAGAATAAATTAGATTGCGGAATTTGGGTTCGAACGTGATCCCCCGGGGTAGTAAATTTGATGTCAACTGTCCTGCGCAGTAAAAGATTTGTCGTCGTCTCTGTCTGGAAATACTCGTCTCATGCAGATAAACAGTGTCCAGTAATAACATAAAATTCCAGAGCGAGTTTTCATTCTACAGCGAAGTGTGTGCTGATTTGAAACTTCCTGGCAGATTAAAGCTGTATGCCGGTTTGAGACTCGAAACCAGAAACTGGCCTTGCGCGTGTAATGCTCTTACAGACTGAACTCCCCAGGCGCGAGTCACAACCATAATCTATTACTCCTGAATATCCATTCTTCCATAAGTGCTAACGCAGCAAGCTATGCAGGAGCATGTCTGCGGAGTTTTGAATGGCGGAAGTAAAGCTGTGAGGGCGAGTAATGGGGCGTGCCTGGAGAGCACAGCCCGTAAAACATTTTCCTTGCGAAAGAGAAATGCTGCGGGTTCACACACACACACACACACACACACACACACACACACACACACACACACACAATCGCGCATGTAGACATACGAGTCGCACGTTGTTCTTTCAGTTTCTTAAACAGTTCACCGGATTGTACCTCACATAATCAAAGCTGCCGTTTTACCTCGCACCAACAGCCATCATCCGCCCGCCTACGCCCTTTTAACAAAAGTGTTGGTAGCGATTTCATCGGGGGCAGAGCAAGTTCGTAACCTGTTAGCTGTCAGCATATGCAAAAATTATTGTATCGTGCCTGTTTTACAGTCATCAACCTTAAGAGAATTTGATACAGTTGTCCAATTCTGTCGCTTGTCGCCTATCTTCAGTATAACTACTATACGTTATATCATCGGTGATCTGCCTTACAGACTCATGTTTAGGCCTACACATGCGATTCTTTCCTTGCAGCATACCTTCTACTACAGTTTGCAGCAACGACACACATCATAATAATATGCGCCACCATTCTTCCTCTTCGATTCATTCCGTTGTTTATCAGGAACTTTTTCTCATTGACTCGTTGCAGTACGTCGTTATTCCGTACTCGACCAGTCCATCTCATCTTCAACATTCTCCTATAACTCCACATTTCAGCCGCTTCTAACCATTACAGTTTCCTGTTGCCGTTTGTTGACCTGTGGCATTCATACAGCGTTCTGTTCCAAACATAGTTTTTCATTAATATTATACAATTCTCAAGATCTACACTCCTGGAAATTGAAATAAGAACACCGTGAATTCATTGTCCCAGGAAGGGGAAACTTTATTGACACATTCCTGGGGTTAGATACATCACATGATCACACTGACAGAACCACAGGCACATAGACACAGGCAACAGAGCATGCACAATGTCGGCACTAGTACAGTGTATATCCACCTTTCGCAACAATGCAGGCTGCTATTCTCCCATGGAGACGATCGTAGAGATGCTGGATGTTGTCCTGTGGAACGGCTTGCCATGCCATTTCCACCTGGCGCCTCAGTTGGACCAGCGGTCGTGCTGGACGTGCAGACCACGTGAGACGACGCTTCATCCAGTCCCAAACATGCTCAATGGGGGACAGATCCGGAGATCTTGCTGGCCAGGGTAGTTGACTTACACCTTCTAGAGCACGTTGGGTGGCACGGGATACATGCGGACGTGCATTGTCCTGTTGGAACAGCAAGTTCCCTTGCCGGTCTAGGAATGGTAGAACGATGGGTTCGATGACGGTTTGGATGTACCGTGCACTATACAGTGTCCCCTCGACGATCACCAGTGGTGTACGGCCAGTGTAGGAGATCGCTCCCCACACCATGATGCCGGGTGTTGGCCCTATGTGCCTCGGTCGTATGCAGTCCTGACTGTGGCGCTCACCTGCACGGCGCCAAACACGCATACGACCATCATTGGCACCAAGGCAGAAGCGTCTCTCATCGCTGAAGACGACACGTCTCCATTCGTCCCTCCATTCACGCCTGTCGCGACACCACTGGAGGCGGGCTGCACGATGTTGGGGCGTGAGCGGAAGACGGCCTAACGGTGTGCGGGACCGTAGCCCAGCTTCATGGAGACGGTTGCGAATGGTCCTCGCCGATACCCCAGGAGCAACAGTGTCCCTAATTTGCTGGGAAGTGGCGGTGCGGTCCCCTACGGCACTGCGTAGGATCCTACGGTCTTGGCGTGCATCCGTGCGTCGCTGCGGTCCGGTCCCAGGTCGACGGGCATGTGCACGTTCCGCCGACCACTGGCGACAACATCGATGTACTGTGGAGACCTCACGCCCCACGTGTTGAGCAATTCGGCGGTACGTCCACCCGGCCTCCCGCATGCCCACTATACGCCCTCGCTCAAAGTCCGTCAACTGCACATACGGTTCACGTCCACGCTGTCGCGGCATGCTACCAGTGTTAAAGACTGCGATGGAGCTCCGTATGCCACGGCAAACTGGCTGACACTGACGGCGGCGGTGCACAAATGCTGCGCAGCTAGCGCCATTCGACGGCCAACACCGCGGTTCCTGGTGTGTCCGCTGTGCCGTGCGTGTGATCATTGCTTGTACAGCCCTCTCGCAGTGTCCGGAGCAAGTATGGTGGGTCTGACACACCGGTGTCAATGTGTTCTTTTTTCCATTTCCAGGAGTGTATATTTTCAAATGTTAGCGATAGTAGTAATATTTTCTTTTGCATTTTCGAGCACCCTTTTGCTTTGTGCATATTGTTTCTAAATATGCGTCTTCCTACCTTAGCTATTCTGCTTTCGAATTCGTCCACCAATTTAAGAGTCTCTGTCCAATTTTGACGTTTAGCCACTCGGCATGCGCACTGGTTGTGCACCACAACTTTTTTTGGGCGTACACGGCTCTTTTTCCTATATATTTACAGTTATTATAACCACGGAAACTAATTCATGGCAGCTCGATAAAACGACGCTCCTGGTTCAAGTTAGAGTTTGTTCTGCCACGAGACCTATCTTGCTCATAAAATCTTCTCCCCACAATGTTTTCGTTGCGTGACCGCGCCTTACCGTATTCATTACATTCTTCGTAATGTTGTCATTCGTGGCCCTGTTCGAGATCTGTTCGAAAAATTCCAGAACATTCGTAATTTCGCGCCAGTCAAGGTCTACCGATTACGCTCATTTCGGGAACGTGCCAATCGAAGACTGACTCTCCGAGAGATTGTAGAAGATTATAACATTTCAGTTGGATCATGTCATGAGAACCTGGGAACAGCGTCTTGGAATGCATCGTGTTACCGCCAAGTTCGTCCCACAGCTCATTAGTCAGGACCAGAAAGACCTTCGCCTCGCAGTCTGTGAAGAGTTTTTGGATCGCGTAAATGAGAATCAGATCTTCCTAAAGAGAATTATAACTGGTGATGAAACGTGGGTCTACGACTCGTAAGATCAAATATCAAAGCCATGCCGACGGTTTTCTTTGACTTTGAAGGATTAGTTCATAAAGAAATTCTTGCCACAGGGACAAACTGTTAATCGATGGTACTATCGAGACGTGTTGCGACGCCTGCGAGAAAATGTGAGGAGGAAACGGCCTGAAATGTGGCGAAACAATTCATGGCTCTCTTATCACGATAATGCAACCGCACATTCATTCCTGTTGGTGCTTGACCATTGCACAAAAAACGAAATCCGTGTGCTGCCCCATCCTCTCTGGTGAACCACCACTTCTCCCCTCTATGACCAAAATCTGGTAAAGACGCTGAGTGTTTGAACGAAGTACAGGGTGTCCGAGCTAGAAGTACGCAGAAACTTTTTTTATATATTTCAGCAACTGTTAAGGTTTCTAACTTTATTTGTTTCACACTGTACTCAGAAGCTCAAACCTTTCATGTATGTTGGAACAGTTATATGTGGGTACTGTCTGTAGCTCGACAGATATCGACATGGCACGCCACTTCTCGCCTCATTTTCACAAGCATCACAGGTGGTGTTGTCTCTACTGGCACGTAGATCCGTTGTCTCAAATCTACCAGATCTCGAACCCTTGGTCTGTAAAAAGTGTCCTTGATAAACACCCATGCATTGAAATCCTGCGGAATGAGTTTGGGAGACTGATGGGGCCAGACAATGGGAGCACCTCTTCTGATCCAACACTCAGGAAATGTCTCATAGGAAAAATATGGTAACTCCCCATAATAGTGAAGGAGAGGGGGGAGGACACATACTGTTGAAAAATGATGTCGAGAGGTATCTGTGGAACTGGACTGTTCGCCAGCATGTCGAGATAGGTGTGCCGTATCATTGACGCGCATGCACAATGCGACTTAGCGCAGTTTATGAAATGGTGAACATCACGATTTAGAGAGGTTTCTATTGAGTGCATGTTAAGCGTTCTCTCGTGATAAGGAATTGTTCGTGGACACCTTTAGCTCGGGCATCTTGTAGCAACTTTACACAGATTTATCCTTGTTTGGTGACAGAGGCAGGTAACTGCAGCAGTGCAGGAAATTTGTTTTTAACGGGGTGCAGGCGCAGTTTAAACGGGAAACAAACGACGCATTGAGTATGATGTCAGTGTGTTGAGACGGGCGTTGTGCATGTGGTGAGGTCACGGCGCTGGCTCATTAGGCGACGGCGCGTGGCGGCTGCAAGGCCGCACGTGGCCACGCCGCGCTGCACACCGCGCAGGCTGTTGACTCGCCGTCTCTTGCGTCATGGCGAGTGGGGCGCTCATGTCACGTCTGCAGGTCACCGCCGGCCGGCTGACCTCGACCTGTTGCCTCTGGTACCTTCGCAACTTAACACAAGACGGCCGCTGCTAGTTGACAACTTCTGTTCAGCCCAGCACAGAAAATCGTCTGTCTATATTGTTTGACTGCTACTGTTCCTTAGAAGCTAAGATCACCTCTGCAGGCGCACTTTCGACGCATATGTATTCCAATTTGTATTTATTATTGGTTCCTCGACTTTTTGCGATCTCTTCATCTTATGTGCCCCACAGAGAAACAGTTCCTAGTCGTCCTACACAGTTCCGATGTCCCATCACAAACATTTGGGTGCATATTTAAAAAATTTGCGCTTCGCGTTTTACTGGTATGTACTCGTCTTGCAGAGCAGCCGACTGTCTCGGATGTCCTTCTGGAGTCTTTCGTTTGTTCTGTGGACGTTATACTATTTACTTTTCTTTTGATGCCATGTGTATAGTAATGTTAAGCCATTAAATTAAAATTAATACATTATATTTCTGCCGACCACACTAGATCACTTCATCTACATTTCAAATACACAAACCACCTTTCAGAAATGGCAAAAATGCCTTTCACTTTATGAATATAGCACTCCATTACCCTTCGTGAATACATCATGTCATAAATAGTGTTTCGATGGTACTGGCCGCACCACAAGACTTCTCTTTGATGTCTTTACACCAAAAATATGCAAATTATAGAAAAAAACAACCGATTTTGTAGCAGATACTAGCGTTTAAAAAATTTGTAATTGTTTCTGCATAGGATTAGTATCCATTTTCAGATTTTATCCACGAAGACGTCAATATGACTCGTAACATTACATGCCGTCACATTCGATGTTGTGATAGCTTTCTGGACCACTAACAACCTGAGACTGAAATTACGGTCGCGTAAGACAAAACCATCAATCTACGCTTGCCCTGGTGCATACATAATCACATGTAACTGCTCAAATAATATCTGCGTGGGCGAGACCGGAAGAAATTTTCGCAGCTGGCCGGAGTGGCCGTGCGGTTCTGGAACCGAGCGACCGCTACGGTCGCAGGTTCGAATCCTGCCTCGCGCATGGATGTGTGTGATGTCCTTAGGTTAGTTAGGTTTAATTAGTTCTAAGTTCTAGGCGACTGATGACGTCAGAAGTTAAGTCGCATAGTGCTCAGAGCCATTTGAAATTTTTTCATGCTTATAAACAACACATTCAAAACAGCGATAACAACCAATTAAAAACTTTTTCCACCTAAAAGAACGTCAACGCACGATAGATACAATTGAACGCTCATTGCAGGTTCTTCAAAAATTCCGAAAGGTCCTACTATGAAAATTCTCAAGGAACTTCAAATTTATGTACACAAAAGACATCAACCAAAAGACATATTGAACGAACAGATAGATCTTAAATATGTATATTATTTAAAAAGATCCAACAGCCTTGCCGCAGTTAAGAGGCGCGTTGAGTGGTCGCGCGGTTAGAGGCGCCATGTCACTGATTGCGCGGCCCCTCCCGCCAGAGGTTCGAGTCCTCCCTCGGGCATTGTGTGTGTGTGTGTGTGTGTGTGTGTGTGTGTGTGTGTGTGTGTGTGTGTGTGTTGTTCTTAGCATTAGTTAGTTTAAGTAGTGTGTAAGTCTAGAGACCGATGACCTTAGCAGTTTGGTCCCTTAGGAATTAACACACATTTGAACATTTTTGAACTTGTATGGATCACTGTCCGGGTCTGCCGAGTGCTGTTGGCAAGCGGCCTGCATTCAGCCTTTGTGAGGCCAATTAAGGAGCTCCTTGATTGAGAAGTAGCAGCACCGGTCACGAAAACTGACAATGGCCAGGATAACGGTATGCTGACCACGTGCCTCTCCGTACCCGCATCCGGTGACGCCTAAGGGCTGAGGATGACGCGGCGGCCGGTCGGTACAGTTGAACCTTCAAGGCCTGTTCGGACGGTGTTTTGTTTATTATTAAAATAGAAATCATTGAAATACTCGAAAAAGAAAACGGATAAAATAAAAGAGCAGTGCATAGACAAAGATGACCCACACCAAAAAGTTAACAATCATATTGATCAAATAAAAAACACACGTTCGTTAAAGGAATAGTACCTACGACCGCTATAATAGAGATAGTGCAATTAAGTGATGTGTATATCATCTTATAGCAGTGTCTATACTTTGAAAACATGTGACGTCGTAGTTTCATTACTGTCAAATTACCGTCATAAGGAAATAATTACTACCTTAATTCAACAAATTTCGAACGACAGTCGATATACAGTTGCCAATGATATAATATGTATGTCGATCCATGCAAAAACGTACAGGGCGATTCAGCTACCCCTGCCTGTGGGTTTTATGCGACCTACACCACCTTCAAATACTGCACACGAGATTTTTATTTTCTCTCGCTTGCTACACGCAAAGGAAAGAAAGAACAGGAACTCCTTGTGTGCAATTTAATGTAGTTAAATTTTGTACTGGGAAACGTTTTCACTGGATGCCGTAGTTTTCGAATTATTCAAGAAGAACGTCCAAAAGTGACCTTCAAACGTATTTTTCTTGAATAACTCTAAAACCGTGGCTTCCAGCGAAAACGTTTCTCAGTACAAAATTTAACTACATTAAATTTCCTACAAAAAGGTCCTGTTCATTTTTTCTGTAGGACTAATAGATTGTGTGTAGCGACCCACAGAATATGAAAATCTTGCACTGCGGGTTGCATAAAACACATAGATAGGAGCAGCTGTATCATCCTGTACACATAAGTAAGTAGCAATCCATGTTCTATATTCTTGCATGACATACATATGTATAGTGTAAATCATGTCACCCACACTGTACGGCAGGTCACTCGATAATGGCAGTTTACCGAAAGCGATAAATGAAAGAAATAAAAATTAGCACGAAACAGCTGAGAGTCTGGACACTTCTTATAAATATGTCACTCGATGGAAACTATTTTGCCTGTCTGTGGCGGACGATTGCAGAAGACAGAAATGTGGAGGCACGCTGAAGTTCAACGCTCAGCTACTAGAGTTGTACATGCAGTAGTCAGTCATTTGCAAAATAAACCTACAGGTACCGGAAGTGGACTTCGTGCCGTGACGTAATGATGTGGCGTGTGGCACCATACATGAGAAAACTTGAAAAGAGATCACAGGGCATTGGGAGTGTTTTTTTGAAAATTAGCTGTGGTGACAGACTAGGGGTCTATTAGTAGAGGAATGGATTCAGTTGAAAGGTGGCTGTGCGATTGTGAGTTGGCGGGGCCAACGAATGTGGAAACGAAACTTAGTTGTGATGAAATACTGATCTGTAGCGTGGAACGAGGCCTAGGTTAGGATGAAACATGACAGCGTGGTTACGAGTTGGAGAAGCGGTATCGGAGGTTTCAGTTAATTGTGAGGGAGTGGCACCGAGCGCGGCGGCACGGGCGGCTGGGCCGGTGGTCGGGCTGTGACGTGCGGCGGGCGCAACGGCCGCGCGGTGCAGCCCCTGACCCACATCCAGCGCCAGCCGCCACGTACACGGCGGCCGGCGCGGTTGCCGGCTCGCGGCGACACGCCTCCAACTGCTGGCAGTGCCTGCGTGCGCTCACTGCCAAACACTGTGGGTCATGCTGCGGCGTACAGTGACTTCTTACGTACATATATTTTGATATTGGTAATTATGGGAGATGGTATGCTGCGAGAACAATTTGACATACCACCGAATGACCTAATTCGAAGATAGGCACATGGAGTAGACGACATTCCCTCAAAATTATTGAGGTCCTTCGGGAAACCAACCATGTCAAAACTATTACACTTGTTATGCAAGAGTTATGAGGCAGGTGAAATACCCCTGGACTTCAAGAAAAATGTAATAATCCCTTTTTCAAAGAAGGCAGGTGCTGACATATGTCAGTGTTAGCAGTTATTTACAGAACAGTGGAAAGACAGATACGTAGAAGCCAATCTCGGGAAAGGTCAGGAAAATGTAGGGTCACTCGAGTGAGTACTGACTCAGCGACTTGTCTTAGGAGAGACAGAGGAAAGGTGAACCTCCATTTGTAGAAATAGAAAAAGCTTTTGACATTGTTGAAAGGAATACACTCTTTGAAATTTCGAAGGTTGAAGGGATAACATACTGGCAGTGAAAGTTACCTACCAGCTGCACAGAAACCAGACTGCAGTTGTAAGACTCGAAGGACATTGAAGCGGGGGAGGGTTGGGAGGAGGCAGTAGTTGAGAAGGGGATGAGAGGGATGTAGCCTATCCCTCATGTTACTCAATCTGTAAACTGCACAAGCTGTGAAGGAAACTAAGAACGGACTTGGAAAGGGGATTAAAGTTAAGGGAGAAGAAATCAAGACTTTCAGGTGGCGATGAGAGAGTAATTCTCTCAGAGATGACAAAGGACTGGGAAGAATAGTTAGATGATGCTTACCAACTAAAAACAATTAATGATTTTTAGTCGAATTAAATCTTGCGATGCTGAGGGAATTGTATTAAGGAATGAAACACGGAAAGGAGTAAATGATTTGCCACTTGGGCAGCAAGGTACCTGACGATGACCGAAGGACAGCAAAACATACGTTTCTCAAAGAGAGAACTTCGTTAACCGTATACCGGTTTCATCAAAGGATTAACAGCCAACCGGTTGCACATAAACGGTATGTTCATTAACCTAGGCTTCGACGCCTACTAGGAATGTCTTCATCAGAATAAATGTTAGTAAATCGTAAAATTATATTGCTAGAAAGAACAGGCATAATTTGACTCCTGTCAAAAGTAAACTATATGGCTATAGCCTTTGCTACGTATGCCCAATTGGGAACAACATCTGAAGATGTCCCCAGCTGACAATATACGTGACATTTGACCTTGCTTGTCTACAATAACGTAGAAATTATTATAACTATTAGAATGTACTGATATATTTTTACATGTCTGTTGATACGTAATGAATAAATTTGTAAATGAAACTTGAGTTACATGCCCATGTATCATTGAGGTCCTACATGAACTGCTAACATAGCTTACGACGCAACGAAGTACTTCCGGATCGTTCAGCACTGCGTATTAACAATCGTTGGTCTGGTACACGGATCAGTATGAATGAGGTTTTTAAGCAGAATGCGTAACACGATTGACAAACCGATGACGCACAAGGACCCCCCAACACCCCCCCCCCTCCCAGGTCAACTGATTTTTGGTGACGGGAGCCGGCCATGGTGGCCGAGCGGTTCTAGGCGCTACAATCTAGTATCGCGCGACCGCTACGGTCGCAGGTTCGAATCCTGCCTCGGGCATGGATGTGTGTGGATGTCCTTAGGTTAGTTTAAGTAGTTCTAAGTTCTAGGGGACTGATGACCTCAGAAGTTAAGTCCCATAGTTAGGTATCTGGCCATGAGGTTAAAAATAAACCACCACCTAATCATGAAATATGAAATAACCGACACAATAACAAGCGAACCTTTTGACTCAGGACACACGCTAAGAAGAAGACTTCAATATCGCTAAGTATCTGGGGAATGAACAATAAAGCTAAGTATATTAATTTTCGTATAAAGTACGTACCATATCCGTATTGTATTTTCCACAAATTCCACATCTACGAGGGTTCCTTGCAGTAAACAATATATCAAATGTACGGCAGTCTGTTAACGTTCGACGCAGGGGAAATTAGTTAAATCGTATGTGTTACTTCGAAACAATGTTAGTGGTTTTAATTTTGAACAGTGGTCGAGTACGGAGAGAGCTGGAGGTTGGACCGCGGCGCCAGACTTGCGGCCGCGTCGCAGGATCAGTGTGCGGGGCGCGTCTCGTCGCCTCGCCTCACCACACCACACCGCGCCACCTGTTGCCTCCCGACCGCCGCAAGGCCGCGCCGCGGCGCGCGCGCGCCCAGCCGATACTTTTACGATCCGCTTAAGTGCCCCCACCTGTTAAGGCATTCATACCGCGTAGCCTCACATTCGCAGGAGACGGCAGCAGGCTACTTCGTACTATTATCGTGATCGTGATGTCTGTACAGTCAAGCTAACACTTGCAACGGATGCGCCCAATATCAGACACTAGTTTTTATTCCTGCTTCTTACGCTGCTCCCTCCCGTTGCGTTCGTAAGGTGGTCTCCTTTGATACCCTTGTGCGCCCCGTTATTAGACTATTAGACTAATTCCATCCTCGCTATCTCGACGACTGGCATATGTGGCCATTATGAACGTTCGTAATTTCTGCCCTCAGAACCGGGTTTTTGGAATTTTATGTGAAGATGTTTTTCCTATTGATGCCAGGCAAAGCTTCTTTTGACCAGATACAAATTTAGATTGCATGCTGAGCTTAATGGAATGGCTACCTACGCATTATGTACAATTATGTGACATGCAGGGTGTTACAAAAAGGTACGGCCAGACTTTCAGGGAACATTCCTCACACACAAATAAAGAAAAGATGTTATGTGGACATCTGTCCGGAAACGCTTAATTCCCATGTTAGAGCTCATTTTAATTTCGTCAGTATGTAATGTACTTCCTCGATTCACCGCCAGTTATCATGATTTCCTACGGGATACTCTACCTGTGCTGCTAGAACATGTGCCTTTACAAGTACGACACAACATGTGGTTCACGCACGATGGAGCTCCTGCACATTTCAGTCGAAGTGTTCGTACGCTGCTCAACAACAGATTCAGTGACCGATGGATTGGTAGAGGCGGACCAATTCCATGGCCTCCGCGCTCTCCTGACCTCAACCCTCTTGACTTTCATTTATGGGGGCATTTGAAAGCTCTTGTCTACGCAATCCCGGTACCAAATGTAGAGACTCTTCGTGCTCGTATTGTGGACGGCTGTGATACAATACGCCATTCTCCAGGGCTGCATCAGCGCATCAGGGATTCCATGCGACGGAGGGTGGATGCATGTATCCTCGCTAACGGAGGACATTTTGAACATTTCCTGTAACAAAGTGTTTGAAGTCACGCTGGTACGTTCTGTTGCTGTGTGTTTCCATTCCATGATTAATGTGATTTGAAGAAAGTAATAAAATAGCTCTTACATGGAAAGTAAGCGTTTCCGGACACATGTCCACATAACATATTTTCTTTCTTTGTGTGTGAGGAATGTTTCCTGAAAGTTTGGCCGTACCTTTTTGTAATACCCTGTATAATGAAGCTTGTACACTTTTGATCGATTCCGCAAGTAGAATATGACATGTTCTTGTAAGTAAAGGTTCAAATACAGATGGAAGCAGTTTATCAAAATGTTCAAATGTGTGTGAATTCCTAAGGGACCAAACTTCAAATGGTTCAAATGGCTGTAAGCACTATGAGACTGAACATCTGAGCTTATGAGTCCCCTAGACTTAGAACTACTTAAACCTAACTAACCTAAAGACATCACACACATCTTGGCCGAGGCAGGATTCTAACCTGTGACCGCAGCAGCAACGCGGTTCCGGACTGAAGCGCTTGGAAGCGCTCGGCCACAGCGGCCGGCTGGACCAAACTGCTGAGGTCACCAGTCCCTAGACCTACACACTACTTAAACTGTCTTATTCTAAGAACAACACACACACCCATGCCCGAGGGAGGACTCGAATCTCCCGCGGGAGCGGCCGCCCAATCCGTGACATGGCGCCCTAGACCGCTCGGCCACTCCGCGCGGCGTTTATTTTTCAAATATGGATTACTTCAGCTGCGGTTGTTCACAACATAAAACTATTTCTAACTAATTATGTAAGTATAAGCGTGCAATTAAATAACGTTAAAATAGGCAAAGCTGTCATCAACCCAAAGGATGGTCAGAGCAACAATGTGCTTTACTAGGTTCATGTCATCTGACGGGCGGGGGAGAGGGGAGGGGTGCTGCAGAAAACATTCCAACCAGAAAAACGCACACATTCACAGGCCGACATACCTAGTTCCAACAACAAATACGACAATATTCGGGAATTCGTGGAACCGGCAAACCACAGAAAACTAAGTAAAGGAGAGACAAAGGGAAAGACTCGTCACTAGAAAAATATAAACAGAAGGACAGACTTTCTTTCCTGAACGAACGACGGAAGAAGAACGTTTTCCCCGTGCACAAACTTTGGTTTTGTATCGCGCAAACTGTATTCTTCCGAAAGTTGTGACAGTTTGTTACTATTACAGTTCTTAAACCAGTTACATGATACATGAACTTAAGAAAGCCTTAAGAGCGAGTGATTTTGAAATTACTTTTTTTCTGAATCGCAATTTCGTGCATGTTTTATTCAAGCAATGTACTAAGCACTAACGTAAATAACTTATCTATAATTATATTACAACATTTTATGTACATATTTTATTCTTGTTGTTATTATTACTATTACTGAAGTAAAATCGCAGGCATCTGTGGCACGTTAAAAGTAGAGGTGACGGCAAATTATGTTGAGGAGGAGGAAGTAACAGATTAAAGGGGTCTCAGCCACTCCAATGATGATAATTAAAATAGTAATAATAACGTGGATCCACTCCTGAGCCACAAACACAAAGTGAAGGATACGACACACATAAATTAATAAAGAAGGAAGTAAAAATTGTTAGTGAATACACTGTAATGATACACTGTTGGCTTCACGAAGATTGGTTGTGAGCAATTATGTCGGCCATACCCGCTGTAAGTTGAAACCAGAAAACGGATGCAGTAATTCGTCGATGACAGTGAAATAACAACACGATAAATTTTGTAACAAGGTTTTCTTCAGAGTTAACGGAAAATGTAGGATACTGAACATCCATCGATACATCCACTCCCGGCAACGGCCGGGGCGAGGTCGTCTTACAAGTGGTGCTGACTGCTAGCTGGAATTTGCTTTGCCAATGGCAGCTTCACAGTAGTAATAATGTAGTGGCGATGATGCCTAGCGGAAGAGGCGCCTCTCGCTGAGACGGAGGCTGCCGTTGCCACGGAGGCAGCGCGTCCTTGGCGACCGCGGCTGCCCGCCGAGCGTTGACCCCGCTCGGCGCTGCGCATGCGCCGGAGCCGCAGCCGCGGCGCATCTCGCGCCTCGGTGCGACGTGGCTGCAGGCGCCGGGCCACGCGGCCTTCACAACAACAACAAGCCTCGCGTACAGCGACCCTTCACCGGTATGCATTCGTTAGACGCTGCTATACCGTATTTACTGACATCTGCACACTATTTCGCCAGTCGAAAAACTGAATAAAAATTAGCTTTCTTTGTGTTACACATATCCAGTCTGAATGCGCACTGTCATGCGATAGTAATAACATTTCCGGTAATTCGGATGTTTCCGTGCCTGTGTCACTTTCGCGGCCGGCCGGAGTGGCCGTGCGGTTCTAGGCGCTACAGTCTGGAGCCGAGCGACCGTTACGGTCGCAGGTTCGAATCCTGCCTCGGGCATGGATGTGTGTGATGTCCTTAGGTTAGTTAGGTTTAATTAGTTCTAAGTTCTAGGCGACTGATGACCTCAGAAGTTAAGTCGCATAGTGCCCAGAGCCATTTAAACCATTTTTTCACTTTCCGCTGAATAACAGTATAATCTCCTGATTTCCGAAGCGTTATTTCGCACCTTAATGTAATCTGAGAAACGCGTCGCGTCAGAAGGAGAAACGTCTACCAGCAAATATGGAAATTCGACAGTGCAGTGGGAGGTTAGCAGCCTATCGAGATTGCGGCTTATCGCCCATGATGTTGCTGGTATAGAATCGATGGGTTCGGGAGGGGGAGGGGGGGGCGGTAACTCAAAGCGTCTAGCGCCGTAGAGGAAATATATGTATATATTGCTCGTTCGGCGACGCAAGATCGTACAACTACATTATCTACCTTGACTCAGGAAATACGCTCTTTTGAATAATGAGAAAGGGCATTACAAGGACGTTTGGAGCACCACGGACTGTCAGCTAGGCGACCATAATTGCAGACATGCGCGCGCCGACAGGGGTGCCCCCAGCGACAACCGTGGACCCAGGGGTGGAAACACGTCGTCTTTTCAGACAGGTCGAGTTCTGCATACAGCATCACGATGGACATATTGGAGCGATACAAGAGCGCGCCTAGGGAGGAAGTTACCAGGCGTAGACCAGTCTAGGACGGACAAACTAAATAAATTGGGCAATGGGAGGAGGCGGCGGTTTGATATCTCAAATGCTTCACTCTGTTGTGTCCCGGTTTTCCCACAGTGCTGTGGTCCCAACGTACATTCTGAGAAATTTCTTCCTAATATTAAGGCCTACGTTTGAACTAGCAGCTTTCTGTTGGCCATAGATGCCCCATTTCCCTGTGCTAGTCTGCTTTTTATGTCCTCCATGCTCTGTGCATCGTGGTTTATGTGGCTGCCTAGGTAGCAGAATTCTTTAACTTCGCCTGCTTCGTGAACCCGAATTCAGATGCTGCTACTTCTCAACACGTTTTCTTTCTTCGATATTCTTCAATATTATTTTGTACTCCTTGCACTGCTCATTTCCTTCTACAGATCCTGTAATTCTTCTTCACTTACACTGAGGATAGCAAGTTACCAGCGAATATCATCACTGATATCCTTTCACCTTCAATTTCAATTCCCTCTGGATCCTTTCTTTTAGTTCTGTCATTGCTTCTTCGCTGTATAGATTCAACAGTAGGGGCGAAAGAGTACATCCCTGCAAAAAATGGGTGTAAATGGCTCTCAGCACTATGGGACTTAACTTCTGAGTCCCCTAGAACTTAGAACTACTTAAACCTAACTAACCTAAGGACATCACACACATCCATGCCCGAGGCAGGATTCGAACCTGCGACCGTAGCGGTCGCGCGGCTCCAGACTGTAGCGTCTAGAACCGCTCGGCCACTCCGGCCGGCTACATCCCTGCCTCACACCCTTTTTTTGCTGAGTACTTCATTCTTGGTCTTCGAGTCATACTGTTCCTCATATTGTTCCCTCTTCGTTCGTCAACGTATTATATATCGTCCGTCTTGCCCGTTCGTCAACATATTATATATCGCCCGTCTTTCCATATAGCATATCCCTATTTTTCTCAGAGTTTCGAACATCTTGCACCATTTGATTTTATCGATAGCTTTTCCCGTTCGAAAAAATCCTGTGAGCCTGTGTTGATTTTTCTTCAGTCTTGCTTCCCTAATCTATCATCGAAACTCGACTCGAAGGCCAGGCTGTTAAAGAGCCACTGTTAGTCTCAGAGGTGGGAGCTCTTTTTTACTGAATTTCCATCTGGTATACCACCAAGTCACCTATAAATTTAATCATACTATGCTTTATGCGGACAATAAATAAAACTTTGTTAATTTTCTGTTCTTCCTGTAGTCGCAACTTTATTGGCCAGCATTGTCGGATTCTGTAGTGCGGACTGATGTAGACGTAGCAACCCCTCTTTCGGTCCGTGTTCGCTTGCTCGCCTTTGATTATTAGCTTCTCGGTTTATTACATGAGATGTATTCGCAATTGCGAATGCGGTCAACAATCAGCTATGTAATGGAATGACGACAATGAGAATTTGCGCCCGACCGGGACTCGAACCCGGATTTCCCTGTTTACGCGAGCGGTCGCCTTAACTGCTTTGGCTGCCCGTGCTAGATTCACGGCGAAACCCAAACTTCCATGTGTGTCGCTCCTGTGTCACAGCCTGCGTTGGCACACACATGACGTAATTCTCTTGCAGGGGAGGACATATCAACTAGAAGTCGTTCCCTGGTATCGGCGGATAAATACGATATTGCAGTGCCTGTTTTGTTAAGAAGTACGTTCCAAGGTTCCTTCGGACATGCATGCGTGTAAGTACGATGCAACATGCACGCGCGTCCGAAGGAACATTGGAACGTACTTCTTAACAAAACAGGCACTGCAATATCGTATTTGTCTATATAATCATGATTGGTGTCAACGGTAATGTGTTGTGATGCGAGCCATCCTGCGAAGGATTCTGTGTGTAAATCTTGTCCTGCTTACTGTTTTTGGAGTTATTCTATTTCCACTCTGCTGAAAATAACACGACTTTCATTCATCTTGTAACTTTTTACGGCCGTTTGACACTTCGGGAGCAGCAGGGACCGGTAGACGCTCGGCGGAGTGGATTCTCCCCCGCGCGCTCTCGGGTGGTGACGTGCGCAGAGCGCTCGTTTATTATCATCAGCGGCTTTCGGCGCGTCTAATTGGACCGCAGATGTACGGCCGTCGTACCCATCACCGTGCGTTACGCTTCTGTCTGCACAGCCCGCTAACGAAAAGAAAGCTTTTAATATCCCAGCAGGTCAATGGAGTAGTCACAATAGCTCCGAAATCAATGAATACTTGATTTGTCGTACGTTTTAGCTACCGCGGTAAGGCAGTAAACGTATTCGTGGCTATTTGTTGTGTCTAGTTCGTATTTGCCCGCTCAATAATTCACTGGGACTAAGACTCAGTCGATGCGTAACTGATAGTAAACTTTAAAATTCTTGATAAGATAAACGTATGTGCCGGATTTCGCTTTCATGAACTGAAAAAAAGAAGTGGTCACCAAACGTTCCTGTTAACTCTCTGTATGTTTTAACTGAATGCTGTGGGATAGGAATTAAAAAGAGTGGGAGGGAATGTTTTGACCGCAACTGAATGGGAGAAGTTTGATAAACACATTATCAATACATAGGGCGTGTTTTTCGGAAATGGAATCGTACATGATATTTTCTCTGTGGCGACGGTGATGACGTCTACGCGTACGGAAAAAAGGAATACATTTATGTAGGTAACATATTTAAGTGATTAATATTGCAAGATCACAGGTTAATGTAAGCGCGAGATAAGCAATTGAAAATGTTGAAATGCTGTTACATTAATAAGCGGCGTAACCCTCGAGTGTGTTGAATGTAAGCATGCAAACGTGCATATTGTAGTGGTGGTGGATGCCAGTTTGTGGGATGGATTCCATGCCTGTTACACTTGGTCGGTCAGTATAGGGACGTTTAATACTGCACGTGAAGGACGCCAGAGCTGTCGCCCGATGATGTCCCATATGTGCTCGATTGCATTCAGATCTGGTGAACGAGCAGACTTCGCCGTTACTCTGTAGAGCATCTTGGGTTCAACGGCGTCATGTGGACGAGCGTTATCCTGTTACAAAACATCCCCTGGGACGATGTTCGTGCCGCGCGGGATTAGCCGAGCGGTCTTGGGCGCTGCAGTCATGGACTGTGCGGCTGGCCCTGGCGGAGGTTCGAGCCCTCCCTCGGGCATGTGTGTGTGTGTGTGTGTGTGTGTGTGTGTGTGTGTGTTTGTCCGTAGGATAATTTAGGTTAAGTAGTGTGTAAGCTTAGGGACTGGTGACCTTAGCAGTTAAGTCCCATAAGATTTCACACACATTTGAACATTTTTGTTGTTCTTGAATGCAACGCAACAAGTCGAATAAACAGAATGAAATACAAATTTGGAGTCAGGATACGTGGCATAATCACAGCAGTGCTTCTCCTGTCATACGAAATCGCACCCCGTGCCAAAACTCCAGGTGTAGGTCCAGTGAGCCTCGCATGCAGACAAGTTGGTTGCAGGCCTTCATCTGGCCGCCTGCTAACCACCACACGGTCATCATTGGCTCCGAGACAGAATCAATTTTCACCAGAAAACACAAAAGACCACCACCCTGCCCTCTAATGAGCTCTCGCTTGCTACCACCGAAGTCGGAATTGGCGGTGGTTTGGGATGAGTGGAATGCACAAGGTGTCTGTCTCGGAGTTGTCCTTGAAGTAACCGATTTTTAGTAGTTCATTGCGTCACTGTGGTGCCAACTGTTGTTCAAATTACTGCTGCAGACGCATTACGATGCGCCAGAGCCGTATGTTGAACACGATGGTTTCCCTCTCGGCGGTGCCACATGACCGTCCAGAGACCGGTCTTGTTGCAGCTGTACATTCTCGTGGACACCGCTGCCAGAAATCATGTATAGTGGGCTACATACCTGCCAAGTACTTCAGCAATATTGCAGAAGGAACACCCAGCTGCTCGTGGCCTGTTAACAACCTCGTTCAAACTCTGTGAGGTGTTGACATGGGCGTCGGTGTCGCCTTAAAGGCATACTTCACTAACATCAGCTCACCACTTCCAGTCTCAAAGGTAACCAACGCTCACGATTGTTACAGCGTGCATTTAAAGCAAGCCCGAATTGCATCCTCGTAGTGGTGATATTAGCTCCCCTCTTAAGCAACCGACGCGAAGAATAGATTTCATCTTTCAGATGTGAAACACGTCTACCGATTTTCGTTTGTGTCGCACAACTCCTTCTTGGTGCTGAAATTTTTTCCGGGTTTGTATCCAGATTCTGGTCTGACTTAACTACCAGATGGTACTAACAATCGATTGAAGAAAAGGCTACAGTGCTTTTCCAGTAAGGAAATCCACGACTAATTGCAGACGTTATAATGTGCATGGTTTGGTCTCTAATTTAGTCAAGTCATTTACGCTGACAACGTTGATGTGCGACATATTTTCATGTCTTCTTTTGTATGCAATGAATTATTTCCTGTGTACCATGTCTATCATATTTAATGAAACGCCTCCTAAACAGATCACAATATCTGGGACCATAGAAACTGGGCGACACACAGTGGTCGGGAGCAGAAACATATTGACGCTTATTATCTATGTCTGCAGCTAAATCTACATCCATACTCCGGAAACCAATGTGAAGTACATGAGGGAGGGTAATTCTCATTGTACCACATACCAGGTTATAAAACAAAATTTGTGGCTTATTTCAGGGTTTCAGGGAAGAGGAGGACGCGGAATGTTAATTGGAAGAGCGTGCGAATAACTTCAGGTGTGCCCCATGGAAGAGTTCTAGAAAACTTTTACTGTTCATGTTGTATATTAATGACCTGGCAGACAATATTAATAGCAGTCCCAGACTTTCTGCAGTTGATGTACTTAAAGTATCCAGTCAGATCTACATAGTATTTCAAAGTAGCGGAAACATTGTTGACTTCCTTTAAATATTCAAAAATGTAAAACTGTGCACTTCACAAAACACAGAAACGTAGCCTGACGTACAATTATCAGTGTCACAATGTGAGTCAGTTGACTCTTAGAAATACTTCCGTTTAACAGTTTGTGAAGATTGACTGGAATGGACGCAATAGTTTAATCATTGGCGAATTGGATGGGAAACTTTGCTTTATTGGTAGTACACTGGAAAATGCAGCCAGTCTACAGAGACTGCTTACAAACTGCTTACAAAACACTTATGCGGCTCTTCCTAGAATATTCCTCAAGCTTGTGAGAACCATACAAGATATAACAGCGAATATTCCGCTTATACAAAGAAAGGTAGCACGAATGGTCACAGGTTTGTTCGACTCAGGGGAGCCTCACGGAGATACTGAAAAATCTGAACTGGCAGACACTGAAGAAAGCCTACTTAGAAAGTTGCAAGATCCAGTATTAAGTGAGGGGTGTACACGGCTGACCTTTAAAATTCTAACGAGAAATTTGCTCGGATATGCAAGTGATTAGTATTATAGCGCATATACACAATGTAGGTGGGCGTAACGGTATCTATCTTCCGCATTCAAGTAGACATTATAAAGTAGGCTTCTCTTTCAGAAATGGCATATTAATGTTGGTTGTTTGTGAGGAGATGATGTTATGCCTCGTGCAAGAACGAGAAACGCCTCAGGCGCATGTCGCTATTCGACAGCAGGTGGATCGTGGCATATCGATGCAGCAGTTTGTGGTTCTGCGACGTTCCTGCTTACGTTGTTCGGGATCCTAATTGGAATTGGGGGGGGGGGGGGGGCAAGACAAGAAACCCCGCGACCAGGCCTTGAAGACTACGTGATAGTCGACCGACCGCCGTGTCATCCTCAGTCTTCCGTCATCGGATGGAGGGGTATGGGGTCAGCATGCTGCACTCCCGGCCGTTGTCAACGTTCCGACCTTCGAGCCGCTACCTTTCAATCAGCTAGCTGCTCAGCAGGCATCACGAGGCTGAGTACACCCGGTCCTGTTCTCCCTGGCAGTACAGAATGAGGGCCTGTCGCGTTGACCATTCGGCTGTGGAGGCGGAAGGGATCCCAAGAGTGTTATGCGAATATGGAATCTTGGGTTCACGAAGCCGATAGGCAACGCCGCTGGACAAACGCCCGAGAGGAAAGACGTAATGTTCTCGGCCGTGTAACAATGTACAACCACGTCACTTACGATGAGTGAGGAACTGGCCTTTTCTACAGGAAGACAAGTACCCATACGTACAGTGCGACACCACCTGTAGGACCACACACAATCAGCAGTGCACCATCTCTTGACGAGGCGGCAGAGACGCGTGCCGACAGTCTGATTACTCTGGACGCAGAAGTGGCGCCATGCAGTCTTTTCAAGTGAGTCCTGTTTCTTCTTGCAGCATCATGAAGGACGTAACCGTGTATGGGGGCTCCAAGGAGAACAAACGTTGCACCAGATTTACAGTCATCGTTGTCTTATGGGCTCAGCACCTCGCCTAATGCTACGGATGTCATTGGATACACAATACCATCTCCTCTGTTTCGCGTAGCCGGTAATTGGCCGGTAGTCATTACATTTCTGACGTGTTAGGACCGGTGGCTGTCTCCTATCCTCGTGGTCTCCGTGTCGTTATCTTTCAACAGTGTACTGCGAGACCGTATGTTACCCACGTTGTCCTGCCCTCTCTCGACGCAGAAGGCTGTCGACTGTCGCTCTGGCTAAAGCTCTGAATTAGGGAAAGTACGGCCAACTTGCCAATGTATCACCAGCGGCTCAGTGGCCCCAAAATGGCGGCCACTGGCAAGTTGGCCGTACTTTCCCTATACACAGCTTCAGCTCTGATCAGCGTGTCCTCCAGATGCCTGACCCATTGTCATGATTTGGCGGCGGACTGACTTGCCACCGCTCGGCATCCACTACGATTGATGAACTCTAGCATTGTACTGAAGCAGCATACAATGACGTACGGATACGTGTCATCCAAGCTCAGTTCGCCCGGCCTTGTTAGAGCCATTGTTGATGTCAAAACTGGAGGCTGTGTGTACTAAATTTAGGACTCTGTATGTCCCCAAAGAGGCCAAATAATCCGCTCGAATGGTCCAGAATGTTCTTCAAACCAGTCGCCAACAGTTATGGCCCAGCGACATGGCGCATTGTCATCCACAAAAATTCCATGGTTGTTAGGGAACAAGACTTACATGAATGGCTGCAGATGGTCTCTAAGTATCAGAATATAACCGTTCCCCGTCAATTATAGGTTCAGTTGGACTAGATGACCCAGTCCATTCCAAGTAAGCACAGCCCAAACCGTTTATGGAGCCAACACGAGCTTGCACAGTGCCTTGTTGATAACTTGGATCCATGACTTCCTGTTGCCTGCGCAGCACTCGAACTCAAGCAACAGCAACAGCTCTTATCGTCCGCAGCTAGTGGTCTAGTGGCTAGCGTTGCTGCCTCTGGATCACGTGGTCCTGGGTTATGTTCCCGGCCGTGTCGGGGATTTTCTTCACCCGGGACCTGGATGTTTGTGTTGTCCTCATAATTTCATCACCATTCGGGAAAGTGGCGAGTCTGGATTGTGACAAGATTGGGGCTTTGTACGGGCGCTGATAACCGCGCAGTTGAGCACCGCACAAACCGAATATCATTATCGTCATCATCATCATCAGCTCTTACCAGCTGAAATCGGGACTCATCTGACCAGGCCACGGTTTTTCTGTCGTGTAGGGTGCAACCCATGTGGTCACTAGCCCAGGAGCGGCGCTGCAGATGTTCTCTTATAGTCTGTCGGTAAGCTGAAGAACGAGCGAGCGAATCCCCACTCTGCCTACCCAGCTACGTCACAAAGCGCCACTACAGGCTGTTTCACAACGCAGTACCATCCCCGCAGCGGCGCGCACTTTAAATCTGTGGCTACGTCCTGGCAAGGAAAATGTATTTTTTGTTTCACGGCAGTAAGTAATTTCCGTAATGTGGGCACTACTTTTTGGTTTATGTAAAAGTCCTCCATCGTTTGTCGAATGACCGAGTTTGTGAAACTGTCTCTAACGATGGGTTTCCTCCCAAAATTATCGGTTTTCCTTCGTGGCGACTCCATTAAACCATGCGGCTTATTTTCGCTTTCCTCCTTTATGCGTCCTGTTGTGGCGAGGCTGATGTATGAATAAATTGCAGCCCTTTCATTGGGACTGGTAATATTAGCCGACAGTTCTTATTGCGTCGCCTCCTTAACATTAGAGACGATCGAACGTTCGTTACTCCGCAAATACATACTCTTCTTCGTATTCCGCACATTTTCTTGCAATGCAGGGCGATTATCGATCACTTCCGGATACCGTAGTATATCAGTGAGTATACAAAGTTAACTGACTGACACTGGCAACTAAGATCCCACGAACAGAAACGACGTATGTCACTGCACGCCGATCTACACCACTAGACAGGTAACGGGTAACTGATTTTGGGTGCCCCTGTAGGCCAGTGGCAGCGTTCTTCCGGGAAAGGCCACTTCCCCCACCACAAGCGCTGCTCGCTCTTGAGTTAAGACAGAGAGAGTCAGTGAAGGCAGTCGCTTCGGTCGTCTGCCGCCATAGCCCATTAACTGTCCTAATGGATACGTTCGTCGTACGTCCCACTTTGATTTCTGCGGTCATTTCATGCAGTGTTCCTTCTTTGTTAGCACTGACAACTTTAAGGAAACGCCGCTGATCTCGATCGTTAAGTGAAGGCCGTGGCCACTGCTTTGTTCGTGGTGAGAGATGATGCCTAAGATTTGGTATTGTCTCCACACTCTTTGACACTGTAAATCTCGGAACATTGAATTCCATAACGATTTCCGAAATGGAATGCCCTATGCGTCTAGCTCCAACTATCATTCCGCGTTCAAAGTCTGTCAATTCCCATCGTGCGGTCGTAATCACGTCGGAAAGCATTTCACACGAATCACCTGAGTACAAATGACAGCTCCCAATACATGTCAAATTAAATATTGTGTTCGCGGTACAGCTGCTACCTGTAGATGAGCATATGCTATTCCATGACTTTTGTCGCCTCAATGTATACTGTACACGCACAGTAAGTAAAATTTCTTTATTTGCTATCCTTCCGTTTTAGATGTAAATGGCCAAAATTGTACAGCCCCTTAGGTATTGCTCGGGTAGAAACTGCAAAAATTAGATTAGATTAATTACCGCGCGAGGATATAATACACTCCTGGAAATGGAAAAAAGAACACATTGACACCGGTGTGTCAGACCCACCATACTTGCTCCGGACACTGCGAGAGGGCTGTACAAGCAATGATCACACGCACGGCACAGCGGACACACCAGGAACCGCGGTGTTGGCCGTCGAATGGCGCTAGCTGCGCAGCATTTGTGCACCGCCGCCGTCAGTGTCAGCCAGTTTGCCGTGGCATACGGAGCTCCATCGCAGTCTTTAACACTGGTAGCATGCCGCGACAGCGTGGACGTGAACCGTATGTGCAGTTGACGGACTTTGAGCGAGGGCTTATAGTGGGCATGCGGGAGGCCGGGTGGACGTACCGCTGAATTGCTCAACACGTGGGGCGTGAGGTCTCCACAGTACATCGATGTTGTCGCCAGTGGTCGGCGGAAGGTGCACGTGCCCGTCGACCTGGGACCGGACCGCAGCGACGCACGGATGCACGCCAAGACCGTAGGATCCTACGCAGTGCCGTAGGGGACCGCACCGCCACTTCCCAGCAAATTAGGGACACTGTTGCTCCTGGGGTATCGGCGAGGACCATTCGCAACCTTCTCCATGAAGCTGGGCTACGGTCCCGCACACCGTTAGGCCGTCTTCCGCTCACGCCCCAACATCGTGCAGCCCGCCTCCAGTGGTGTCGCGACAGGCGTGAATGGAGGGACGAATGGAGACGTGTCGTCTTCAGCGATGAGAGTCGCTTCTGCCTTGGTGCCAATGATGGTCGTATGCGTGTTTGGCGCCCTGCAGGTGAGCGCCACAATCAGGACTGCATACGACCGAGGCACACAGGGCCAACACCCGGCATCATGGTGTGGGGAGCGATCTCCTACACTGGCCGTACACCACTGGTGATCGTCGAGGGGACACTGAATAGTGCACGGTACATCCAAACCGTCATCGAACCCATCGTTCTACCATTCCTAGACCGGCAAGGGAACTTGCTATTCCAACAGGACAATGCAAGTCCGCATGTATCCCGTGCCACCCAACGTGCTCTAGAAGGTGTAAGTCAACTACCCTGGCCAGCAAGATCTCCGGATCTGTCCCCCATTGAGCATGTTTGGGACTGGATGAAGCGTCGTGTCACGCGGTCTGCACGTCCAGCACGAACGCTGGTCCAACTGAGGCGCCAGGTGGAAATGGCATGGCAAGCCGTTCCACAGGACTACATCCAGCATCTCTACGATCGTCTCCATGGGAGAATAGCAGCCTGCATTGCTGCGAAAGGTGGATATACACTGTACTAGTGCCGACATTGTGCATGCTCTGTTGCCTGTGTCTATGTGCCTGTGGTTCTGTCAGTGTGATCATGTGATGTATCTGACCCCAGGAATGCGTCAATAAAGTTTCCCCTTCCTGGGACAATGAATTCACGGTGTTCTTATTTCAATTTCCAGGAGTGTAATTCTTCCCACGCCGGATACACGGATGGAAGGGTATGAATTCTTAGTTCGTAGTGCACTCGCGAGTACCGTCTGCCTTGTACATCACGGTGGTTTGCGGGTTACGGCTGCAGAGAGACTGGCGCCTGCGAGGCCGGCAACCGCCGTCTCTCGCCCTCCTGCCGTTGCCGTAAATATCGCGATTTAGTGCGGAGGATGGCGGTCGCCGCGGCCGTTTAGGAGCGGGTCTCTGGCCGGCCCAGCCCTCACGGCACGGCACGGCACGCAGCCGGCGCTCCTTTTTTTGGCCGCCCGCCGTGTTGCAATCCCGGCTTTGTCCGCTCTCCAGACCGCTGCTCACTTATACCGCCTCTCCCGCTTCCTTTCACACCGCGCCCCGCCCTCACATTCAATCTTTTTTTCCCTTTCTGCTGGATGATACTTAGTGTTTCCTCCTTAGAGCGGCCTGCAATCTCTCGAGTTACCCGTTTGGATCTCTTCTCCAAGTTTCCTTCAGCTGCCTCCGTACCTCGGTAACCATGCGGGGTGATTCAGAACAAGATTTAAGTTGTTTATTACAGACAAACTATAAAAGATATAAACACAGTGTTGGAATTTGTGCGAAGTCAATCCATTGTTCAAGTGTAAAGTGCATTCTGCCATCGTTTCAGCCGGAAGTCGCCTCTACACAAGCAAATTTAAATCCATCATCCTCCAGAACACAAACTTCAGTTCAAACCTTCAGCCCATTTTCTTGCTTCTCACATCGTCACTATTGCCGAGGGTACCGAAGATGAAATAGCACCCCAGCCAGCTTTGTACGAAAGGGGTAAATCCTTCCTGTGCCTCAGGCATAGGTGATCTGTTGATCTGATGGAATTACATTTTTTTAGTGTAAGAGTCTCAACTTTATCTTCGATAAGGATGGAAGCTGAAGCAAAGAATTAGAATCTCTTTATTTGCCATCATTCCTGGCATTTCGATTTAAATGCCCAACAGTGTACAGTCCCGTAGGCATTGCTCGGGTAGAAACTGCAAAACTTAGATAAGATTTGATTCTTGAGTTTCTCCCGGCGTATTTGATAATCAAAATATCCACGGGTATGCTGCCGGTCTATAGTGTCCAACGGGCACAATATTTCGGCGATCAAACATGTCGCCATCATCAGGTGAACTGACGGACTGAGCTCCTGTGAACGTGCCGGCACGGAGATCCGTACGCTATGGCTGCTCAGAGGGAACTGGGTTTGGTCGCGGCGGCGGCCGATTTAAATACCCTCCGCCCGCGGCGCGCTCCCTCCGCCGTCCGCGCCCAGCGCCACGGTCGCGCGGTGGAACAGATTGCGACGGCGTCTGAGATGACGTCGGTGTGATGGCTCTGTCCGCCGTGGTCGTCACAACTATACGTCTGCTCGATTTACTCTTGATTAACCCGATCGCTGGTTCCCAAGCCTTGCTAAGATTATAGCCACAGTCCCGGTTTATGAGGTCGTCAATGGTGCGAATTTCGATGGCCTATCTAACAACGAAATTCGCACCATTGACGACCTCATAAACCGGGACTGTGGCTATAATCTTAGCAAGGCTTGGGAACCAGCGATCGGGTTAATCAAGAGTAAATCGAGCAGACGTATAGTTGTGACGACCACGGCGGACAGAGCCATCACACCGACGTCATCTCAGACGCCGTCGCAATCTGTTCCACCGCGCGACCGTGGCGCTGGGCGCGGACGGCGGAGGGAGCGCGCCGCGGGCGGAGGGTATTTAAATCGGCCGCCGCCGCGACCAAACCCAGTTCCCTCTGAGCAGCCATAGCGTACGGATCTCCGTGCCGGCACGTTCACAGGAGCTCAGTCCGTCAGTTCACCTGATGATGGCGACATGTTTGATCGCCGAAATATTGTGCCCGTTGGACACTATAGACCGGCAGCATACCCGTGGATATTTTGATTAGATAAGATTAATTACGGCGCGAATAAGTAGTACTTCTTCCCGTGGCGGATACGTTTATGGAACAGGATAAATCCTTAATAAGTAGTGCAGGAGACCTGGGTTCAAGTTCCGCAGTAGCACAAATTTTAATTCATTGCTTCATCTTCTATCCTTATCGACCATAAACTTGAGACTCATGTGTCACCGGAAAAATGTAATTCCATCAGATCAATATATCATCTATGCGTAAGGTATAGGAAGGATTAACCCATTACGTACAATGCTGGGGTGCTATTTCAGTGTCGGAGAGCCTCGACAATAGTGGTGATGATGCGAGAAGAGGAAAAATGGGCTGAAGGTTTGAACTGAAGTTGATATTAGGGAGGCATTGGGATTAGGTAGTCCATGCAGCTGTGGTAGCCAGCTAGTAAGCGGGAGACCAAGATTCAAGTCCTGGCCGTGACACAAATTTTAATTCATTGCTTTAGCTTCTATCCCTATCGAAAGTTACTGGATGTTGTTTGCATATGCATAGGAAAGAGCACTGGTCGGCCAAGCACGTCTCATGAAAACGTCGAGCATACCCGACATGCGTTCATAAGGAGCCCTCAGAAGTCCACAAAACAAACAGGCCAGGAACTCCAGCTTCCTCAAACAACGGTGAGGCAGGTCCTGAAGCGATGCCTACATGTGAAACCTTACACGTTGCAGCAGTTGCGTCCTGGCGATCAGAGCAGAAGGTACCAATTGTGCGTTTCAGTTCTCCAGGATGTGGTAGAGGACACTTCTTCTTTTCAGACGAGTGAACATTTTATCTGTGGGTAAAGTAAACCGCCACAATGATAAGTATTTTGGGGTCACGAAGTCCGGGCGTCATCGTCGAACATGAAAGAGACTTTCCGAAAGAGTCTTTTGAGCCGTTTCTGTTCACAATGTTTATGGACCTAACACCACCTCACAACGTTGGAGCGGAAGATGTGGACAACATTATCCTGTTCATTGGTTTTAGCCTCCCAGGTCACCGGACCTCACGCCTTTCGGATTTTTCTTCTGTGGGGGTACATGAAAGATAGCCTGTTTCCCACCTATGGCTGCTACTCTTGAAGATCTGAGAAATCGAAATGTTTAAGCTGTCGATTCAAAATAGAGGTACTTGTTGCTTCGTTGCGGAATGAAATGGACTACAGTGTCGATGTTTCTGGAAAAACACATTGCTCTTATGTTGAGTATATGGTACAGTGCCGATGAGAATATGAAACTTTCAATCTTCCTCTGTCCAGCGACGTACGCAATTTGTTTCTTCCATAGTTTGTCTGTAATAATGAATTATAATCTGTTCTTTCTTTCAGAATCATCCGTACGTCCACCTGTTGTACAGAAGTCGCTTTCCCAATGTTTCCTTTAAATCAGTGTGTAGAACTAAAATTCTCGTCGACATTATTAGATACGAACTACTAGCTTTGTTGGGGATTGGGAAGGAAGCCATTGTGGCTGTAACAGAGGTACCACCCGAGCAAGTATAAAATTTAATCATGGTCTATTTAGAAAATAAATCGACTTGGACTGTATGAAGTCCCTCCTTATAAGTTTGAGACAAACTGCAGTTTGGTTTCTGTACAAGTTTCCCTCAGAGTATTTTATTTCTGCAGAATTTCAAACGCAATTGCCCTTTCTTCAACCTATGTTCTAAAGTAAGTCGTAGGGTGGTTTTGCCCCGCTTGTTCTTACACATACCAGGTAATACTAGGACGTCCCGAAAAGAAGGCCGCGAATTTCAAACACTAAAAAGATTCAGTGCTGTGAGTTCAAAACGTTCCTGATCCGTTAGCACAGCGAGGGACATTAGAGTTTGTAAACTTCTGCACACAGTTGTCAAGGAGTTAGGAGCTCCCACATAACAAGACAGTAAGCACGTTTTTCTGCTGTACACGTTGCGAAAGTGACACTGGACCCAGGAATGAGCCGGAGAAGACCTGCAGTACTAGGCGACATAGGCGGATTGCAGCTCCCAGTGGAGAACAACCTAAAGAAGAAAATCACTTTTAGACTCCCAAACGCTCAAAACGACAGAATACGGAATGGACATCGAGATTGAGTGTATTCATACAGCGAATTTTACTACAGGTATATGAAGTTATGCTACTTATTTAGTAAATGAATTTAATATTTTTCCCTTGTAATTGCAGTACTGTTGTCATTACTGTATGTGTAACAGTGTATGTAGATAACACACGAAACTGACTATGGGTAATACGTATCAAAAAATGGTTCAAATGGCTCTGAGCACTATGGGACTTAACATCTATGGACATCAGTCCCCTAGAACTTAGAACTACTTAAACCTAACTAACCTAAGGGCATCACACAACACCCAGTCATCACGTAATACGTGTCAATAATGGATGTATCGCCATGAAACCAGAGGCCAATAATAATGAAAGAAAGTGTGTTTTGACGAAGCGATTGGAAATCTGAACCACAGTTGTGACTGAATGTGTACCACGCTCCATTACAATATAAATCTAGTTTCTTTGCGTCCGGTCGCTCGGTGAATCTACAAGTGAGGCAAAGCACAAAGAGCCTATTCTTACATGTATGCGTAGGTATGTTTTATCGAAAACTGATATTATTGCAATATTTTTCCTTCCATTAGGCTATCAAATATAGTTTACTAGCTGTCAAAATCAGTTCTGCAGGGATTGAACATTGGGGCTGTGCGGGAATCCTAAATACTCTCTTGGGCTAGGCGCCAATGTAAGTGGCTGCAGATACCTTGGTCCAGATTGTTACGAAGTTTCATTTGCTTATTTATGTCGTATGACTGACGAGTGCTAGTCCAGTGCAGTGTTGTGCTTGTGGGATGAAAGAAAGGAGTACTGCGAAAATTATTGTCAATTTGTAGTGAACTATTCTTATTGGGTGTTATGTTTGATTCACGGCTTACATCACACTGTTTTGCTTGGACGCGAGACGCGAAGTTCGCCGCGTCTCGTGCGAGAATTCTGGTAGCCACGTGCGTTCTACGCAGTTCAGTAGCCCCTGCTCGCTGGCGAGGTGCCAGAGATATTAAAGTGGACGGCTCGTCTGCTGCCGGGCCAGAGATATTAATGTGTGCAGCGTGTAGCGGCGTGCGCCACGCGTGCTAACAGACCACCTCTCCTCTGTTACAGGTAAGCACGCGCCATCCCGACGCGCCGTGCCTTTGGCGCCGCCGCCGCTGCTACGCTTCGGCAGTCTCCGAAATAGCGGTGAGTGTTCACCGCCGCTTATGTAATTCGTCTCCATTGTCACTACCTCAAAGTAGACTTCTCATAGGATATTTGGAAGCACTGAACTGTTCACATTAGCATTTTGTTCCAATCGCTGTGAACAGTTCAGAAATTTTTCTGTACATTCGATGGTGAGATGTAGGCCTACTGTTCATTAAAAATCACAGGCTCTTAGGCTATATTATTTCGACCGCTGACCTAGTCTGCTTTGTCAGATGGCTCTAGTGAAGTATGTACAGGTATCTACTTTGTGGCTGGAGTCTAGTAAGGGAATACACTTTGCAACATCTGTAGCTGCACCTTAGCAAGACGAAAACGACTCTGTTTGAAACACTGTGCATAAAAATGGAAGTAGCAATCAAACTGCGCATCAAAAAATAAACCGTATATGAATCACGCAGGGAAAATCTCAGTAACCGCAATAACTTTGTTTATAGGTTTTGACATCGTAACGCTTCTTAGCTAGAAAAAGGAATCGGCTGTGGTATTAAAGGAAGGAAAAAAATCTTGAACATTAGAGCATTAGTAGGGCGCTGCTTGACATATTAGCGATGTGAAATGGAATGAGTTCGCCAGGTTGATAGTAGGGAAGACGAATGCTCATCTTCATTTTATTGGAAAAATTTTGGGGAAATGTAGCTCATCCATAAAGGAGACGGTGTATAGAACGCTAGTGCGATCCATTCTTGAGTACTGCTCGAGTGTTTGGGGCCTCCACGAGGTCGAATTAAAGGAAGACATCGAAGTAATTGAGACGCGTGCTGTTAGATTTGTTTCCGGTAGGTTCGATCAGCGCGCGGGTATTACAGAGATGCTTTGTGAACTCAAATGAGTATCGCTGGAGGGAAGACGAACGTTCTTTTCGCGAGGCACTACTGCGGAAATTTAGGGAACCGGCGTTTGAGGTCGCCTGCACAACGATTCTAACATATAAGATGCGAGAAATTTGGGTTCTTACGGAGGCTTTTAGACAGTCGTGGAACAGGAAAGGAAATGACTAGTAGTGGTACGTGGTATTCGCCGCCAAGCATTACTGAATATGTATGCAGACGTAGAAGGAAGGCGAGGGTTTTGCGTCCCGTCACCGATAAATCCATTTGAGACGTAGCACGAGTTCGGATCGAGGAAGGACAAGCAACGAGTTCGCTTTTTCAAATATTCCATTTGCCGTAAAGGATTTATGAAATCAATACAGTGTAATCCGAATATCCTCACGATACCCACCCCCTGCTATTTTAGAGCCTTCTAATCCTTTCCCTTCTTTTCCCTTCCTTTTCCCTTTCCTCCTTTTCATCGTCCTGTTTCTCCGCTCCGTCTTTTGCCCTTCTTCATTTTTTAGCCAATTCCACATGTGTTCTCCCCCTCCCCCCGCCCCCTACGGGGACGCGCCTAGAGAATGTGTCCCAGTTGCCATATCTTAGTTAAATCACTGACTCATATGAACATTGTCTACGCGTTGCCTGGGGTGGAGCGAACGGCGACGTAAGCAGCTTGTCTTCAGTTGTTAATAACAGTACTAAGTTAAAAAAAAAAAAACAAAAAAAGTAGAAGCTCAGTTTATCTTTTTGTTTCAAAATTATGAAAAGTATCCTGAACTTCTTATCAGAGGCTCACGAAACATAACGTGGATAGAAGTCCCAAAACAGTTGTCTGTTAAAAAGCGAGATATAAGAACTAGTTGGACGCGCTGCTATCGGGCGCTCGAGCAGATAGTGGTGCCGCCGTTGAGGAACTACTGTGCATGACATTTTTATGCAAAGCGCGGTGCGGCGGAGCAGAGCAGAGTCGTAAAGTTGGAGCGGCCGGCGTGGCCTCCTTTTGTTTCGAGCGTCCCCTCGGCTGTCCGCCGGCCGGGAATTACATTTGACTTTCAAAGCAGTCGCACTATGCCCAGCTCGAGAGATGGCCGGCTCCGGCTCCGTCTGCATCTCGTTCTACATCTGTGTCCACTGCCTAGTATCCTCAGCATCCCCTCTGCAGACTGCCGGTAGCCACCTTCTGCTTCTAGCAGTGAAGTATGCGGCTGGTGTTTTGTTTTTCTGGAATCGTGTGCTACGGTTTCTTCCCGCTGTTAAGGCATTTATTCCACTGTTAGACAAGACGGTCGGTGACTTCATAGAAAACATTTACGGTTGCTTGCGGAATCATAATTGTATCCAGTCGTGCATCTCTTAGTCCGAAACAAATCGACGCCACGAATGTCTTTCTGCGGGGCACCAAAAATTTGGAAACATTCATGTAACAGCATAGTTCTGTAGGCAACCGCAAGCATTTTTCCATGAAGGCATTGACTGTCTTGTCTCACAGTGGGATAAATGTATTAACAGTTACGGCGATTACTTTTGAAATACTAAACAGTTTACACATATTTTTGCCGTCTGCCCCATTTTCATTTAGCTGGTCGTCATACATACTCTACAGATTGCAAATATGCAATCTTTTTATGCAGGGTGTCCCATTTATCTTAACCATCCTAAATAACTGTTTGTCCAGATGCAAATTACAAAATGTTTCAAGTAAATGTTCTTTAGCCATCAGGGGGACATCAATCAGCATGATCGCCTTCGTTGTAGCTTTGTTTTTTACAAAGATATGAACAGCGGCATGACTCTTTTAAATGGCTATTCGTGTATGGGGGTCGTACGTTAGCAGAATAATAATTGCAATACTGTTTTCTTATGTACGGGTGCATTTAGTACAGTAGTTTAGTCCTTTAAAATACTGTTGTGTAGAGTAGGCATACAGTAAAGGCTGTCCTTCCTACAAACTGCATCGACATAACGTTTCTTTTATTGTTGTTGAAGGTAGGCGAGATGCTACGCAGGCAGCGGAACTGTACAGAGAGCGATATCCTGACAAGAACCCACCTTCCCGACGGATGTTTTCTCGTCTTGTTGCGACGCTTCAGGAAACGGGAAGTTTCAACTCACGACAACGCAATCGTCGTAGCACTCGCACAGACGAAGCTGCCGAAGTTAATGTTCTCGCTTCCGTTGCTGTGAATCCACATGTGAGCACACGACAGCTTGAAGACGAAATTGGCATTCCGTATTCTTACACGTCACCGGTTCCATCCTTATCATGTACTCCTACATCAAGAATTGCATGGGAATGATTTCCAGAATCGTGCTCAGTTCTGTCAGTGGGTACAGCAGCAAATCCTCGCCAACCCGAACTTCTTCTCCAACGTTCTATTTACCGAGGAATGTTCCTTGTCAAACAAAGGACAGGTAAATAGAAAGAACATGCATTATTGGTCCAGTGACAACCCACGATGGCTTAGACAGGTGGAACATCAGCGTCAGAGGAGAGTTAACGTCTGGTGTGGGATGCTTGGCCCTACAATTTTTGGCCCTATTTCATCAATGGTAGTCTAAACGGTACAGCGTATGCCAACTTTCTCAGACGAATTCTTCCTCCTCTTCTGGATGAAGTGCCGCCAAGAACCAGAATGCTTATGTGATATCAACACGATGGATGTCCAGCACGTAATGCCTTGCGTGCAAGTCGTGTTCTAAACCGAAGGTATCCTGCCATATGGTTTGGTCGAGGAGGAGCAGTTACTTGGCCCGCTAGGTCTCCTGATTTAAATCCTCTGGACTTATTTCTTTGGTGCTGCATTAAAGACGTTGTCAGTTGCGATATTCCAACAACTCCAGAGGACATGCAGGAACGTATCGTGCTTGCTTGTAATTCTCTTCAGCAGGCAACACTGGAAGCAGTAAATAATTCTTTCAGTCAACGAGTGCACCAGTGTATCGGTGTCCAGGGTCACCACTTTGAGCACCTTTGAATTTTCTACTCCTGGGCAGTGGTACAGGAGAGTCAAAGTCAATTTTGTGTTATGATTTTACTTGGTTTTCATTTGTTTGTTTTTGACAACTCCAGCAAGTGGACGAGTTTGTGATCCCGGGCTCAAAGTCAATGTTGTGTTATGTAATTAATAACGTTGTGTTTCAGTGAGTACACTGTGGTACATTTTTGAATAGGTCTTTAGGAGAGGAAGTGAATTACCGAATATAAATACACGGTTCCATTTAAAAAAGTCATACCGCTATTCATATCTATGTAAAAAACAAAGCTACAACGAAGGCAATCATGCTGATTGGTGTCCCCCTGACGGCTGAAGAACATTTGCTTGAAACATTTTGTAATTTTCATCTGGACAAACAATTATTTAGGGTGGTCAAGATAAATGAGATACCCTGTATACTGACGTAAACTCCCAATAGAGTGTAGTTTTTTATTCCTGAACTAGTATCGAGCGCATGTTCATTTTAACCAGAATATTATTTATGTTAGCCCATGCAAAAAACATTTGTTGATAACATTCATGTAATGGTCCAGTTACGAGTATGTGACTATGGTAATCTGCATGTAAATTTTGATATTATGCAGTTTTATGCTGCTTGCCACGGTCGCATTAATTGGGCCGTGACATGAATGTTATCAACAAATCTCGTGGGCATGTGCTAATACAAATAAATAGTTTCTGCTCTGAAATTCGATTACTGGAGTTTTTTAGGCAGATTTTCGCGACATGAATGGCGTCTTTCTCCGGGTGTTAACCATTCTATCAAAATGTGTTCGTAAACGCCGAAAAACGGACATCCTGGTGTAAGTACAACTCCGGGACGACATATATGGAATAATATCACAAAATCGTTAGTAGAACTAAATAGTAATTTAAATGTAGGAAACTTGCACTCCAGAAAGTTATTTCTTACCTATTTATTTATATATTTATTTCTTAAGCAAAAACCTGCTGTCTGCTATTATGTAGCAGGTCGTACATTGTGTGATTTTACATTTTCTGCCATACAAGTTCAGTTTTATTACTAGATATTTCTTTTTTTTTTATTGAAAATTTTACAAAAGAATACACTAACAAAACAAATAATATAAATAGAAACGCATACAAGCAATTTTGTTTAAACTTGTTGCTATCTTGGATAATGATAGTAATGAGATACGTAATAGGTTGTGGGTGTATTTAAATTTAAAAATGTATTTAATGGAAGAAACAAGAGATCTAAATTTGCCTTCGCTGTGATGTGACCGTTCTTCCCTTTATTACCTTATGCCTGTATGGTTACGTGTGTTGAAAATGCTTACTTAACAAGAGAATAACAAATAACTAATATACCAACTCATGTGGTACGTTATACGAGATCTTATTCGGAATGTAACGTTGCATCGATCGCAAATGAAAACCACAGTGAAAATGAAAAAAAAAACCTTTATTTGCAACAGTTAGCTACACCCCGCAGCTACTTCACTACAGAGTCGCCGCACCGACTTATATACATCTGTCACAGAGTTGTACCGACTTTGCAATATCCTCGTCGTAGGAGGCAGCCGGTTTGCTTTCCTCCAATTTTCTGCGTTGGTCTGCATTTCGTTGTCTGTGCCAATATGTTGTCTTCAAAGCCAGCGGCTCATGTGAGCAGAGATTAAACTTAGGGGTGGCCAGTTACAGGCTACAGGAAACACTGAACAACACATCTGTGCAAGACTTTCATTGTTTTATCCATTTTATGAGTGATCAAACGCTTTCCATCGAAAACGCTGCAGGAGCATCTTCATTGCCCCTGCAGAGTACGGCCGAGAGTTCTGACGGAGGAGGAAACGCATTACAGCTGTGTTATGTGGACTGCATGACATCAGGCGAAATCTCTCACCAGGTACTCATACTTGGCGTTAGATACTATGTTCTAGGCATCTTTATGTACTCACTGTGCGCTAAGAACTGAAAAGTGCGACGTGATGCAATTGATGGGCATCCAAGAGACACTGACCACATCTGTGCAAAGCTTCATCAGACTTTCATTGTTTTATCCATTCCGCCCCCGATCAGACCTTACTTTCCCAATAGCCCTCATGTAAAGCAATTATTATGTACATGAAAAGAACATGCATTACAGGCCACCGAAAATGCTGCATAAATACAGAAAAGCGACACGCGTGTGGCACGAAGCAGACAGCCTTTCATAGGTGGATCGTATCTCTAAGATGTAAAACTGCATCTACGCTGTGCGAACCACTTTGAAATGCATGGCAAGGGTTTTTTTTTTGTTCAGTTCACGTATGGAAGTCGGGAAAAGTGAGTGTTTAAATGCCTGTGGACGTGCTTTAACTAATCAAATCCTGTCGTCAGGATCTGTATGGGACAGATGTGTGGGGTTCTAGTATATTCCTGGGACAGATGTGTAGGGTTTCTAGTATATTCCTGGAACAGATGTGTAGGGGTTCTAGTATATTCCTAGAGTGATCGTTTAAAACTGGTTCTTGAAACGCTATCGGTAGGTCCTTGGGATAGTCTCCGTCTATCTTCTAGAGTCAGCCTGTTCAGTTCTTTTACATATCAATGACACTCCCCCAAGAGTCAGAGAAATCTGTGAGTATTCATGCTGCCCTTCGTTCAGTATCTCCCTCCTGCCAGTCCTACTTCGTATGGGTCCCACACACTTGAGCAGTGTTCTAGAATGGCTCGCACGAGCAATTTAGCAGTTTCCTTTGTAGACTGATTGCACTTCACTAGTGTTCTACCAATAAACCGGACTCTGTTACCTGCTTTCCTCAAGACTGAGTCTATGTCATGGTTCCATTTCATGTCCCTACTAAGTGTTACATACAAGTATTTATATGGGTTTACAGATTCCAACTGTGACTCACTAATATTATATTCACTATCACGTTTTTTAGTTCTTTTGGAAGTGCACAGTTTTAAATTTTTAACAAATAAATCGAGCTACCAATCATTGCAATACTTTCAAAACTTATCAAGGTCTAACAGAACGTACAGCTTCGTTCAGACTGTACTTCGTTATAGACAATTGCATCGTCCGCGAGAGGTCTGAGGTTTCTGTAAATATTTTCCACAAGATCATTAATGTACAACATGAACAGCCGCGAATTGGATATAGAATCGGATAAATATTTCATCGAGCAGTTGGGCTTCGTTCAGTTTTAACAATTTCAACTGTTTCTCAATACTACTGACACTTTTCAGACGAGAATTAAATAGGGGCAATACGCCTGGGTTTTCCTTTGTAAAGGGACATTTGAAAACAAGAATTCAACATTCCTATTTTTGCTTTTCTACTCTCAGTTTCAGTTCCTGTCTCGTCCATAAGTGATTGTGATCTTTGATTTACGTTCATATAATTGTATTTCGGAAATTGTCGTTAAAATAAGTTTCTCTGTTGTTTCTGTTCAGAATGCTACTTACTATGACCTTATGCAATGTAATCGTTTCCTCCCGAGTCACCTCCTAACTTGAATCAGATATTGCTTAACTACGTGTTCATCATCATGAATGGTACTGAGCATGCTACCATTTCTGGCTTGCTCCTCTCCCAGAAAAGACCATTTGATAAAAATCAGACTACGTGAGCGTGGCGCAGAACAAATAACTGCTTTTCATTTGCTTTGTTATTAAAAAAGTGCCATCTGAATATCAACCCAGGTTTCAAATATGTTTGTAACGATTTAAAATATATTTGCAACGAAAGTTTAATAGTTAAATGATAAGGCATAGTAAACTGACTCCATAGTTTCAAAGGAAGAGAGAACAACATTGAAGAGAATAAAGGTAAGGGAGTGGGCACTACATTTTGATATCTCGGAATTTTTAGAAGCTGAAAGCCAGAAGTGATGACTGCTGGTGGACTAACTCAAGTTCTAAGAAGTCCGTGGCGTCCAATAGCGCTCGCCATCTGCTACGTTTCGAGAAGTTTCACTCCGGTTCTAATTTGGCGAGCGATCCGAGAGGACACAGGACACGCCCGGAAGGAATGAGGACGAGGGGGGAAAAAATCTCTTTCTGTGGATGAGAGGATTCGCCGAAAATTCGTAGACGTTGAAATGGGCGACGCGACGAAACGCTGGAAAAGTTGTCTTCCGTCTATTCACATGGTGTTATTCATCAGTATCGGACTTTCAGAGCTGTTGTTGGAAGCTCTGCTAAGCGAAATTTGTTAGCATAACCAGGGGCTGGAAAAGGTGCCGTGAAAAACAATTTTAGCAGCGTACGCGAGACGGGTTAGAGACGGGTGAACACTTGGACAGTAACGTGGTATCATTCAAGAAAATTATTGTGCTGTGACAGATTGTGTTACTTCCTGTTCTATTAATCGATCCGCCAATGTCCTAGTCTAGGCTCAAGTTGCAAATTAGGATGGCATCATTGACATAAAAGGCAATAAAGTATAAAGCACTGAGGTTGGACTTCACGTCATATTGATAGATTGTGTCGTTAGAGACACACGCTATGAAACTGTTGATGAGATAGGTAGAGAGTGGCGTGAAAATAACTGCCTCTCACAAAAATTTGAATCTCTACTATATCTGTCTATTTTGTAATACTAATAAAACTGTAAAACCGTTGTCTCTGTCTGAACTCGCTAGTCTACAAAACAAAATCAGACAAATTTTAATGATATTTTCACAGGTATTTAATCCAAATCGGTTCACAGGAAAAAGAAAGATATAGTAATTTAATGTTTTATAAAGCGCAAGTGTATTTGTCTGTTACCTTTTTACGACTAAACCGCTGAACCGATTTTGATGAAATTTGGTATGGATATGGTTTGGACCCTGAGGAAGAATATAGGTTTCTTTAGAAAAAAAAGGGCTAATCGACGCTGTAAAGAGTGAAGTAGGGGCTAGAACACATTTCTTTACACCAGTGAACGTAAACAAAGTTTAAAAAATAATACATTTTTTGCATAATGTACACACTGTATAACGATAGCTACGTCAGTAGCACGATACATAGATGCGCGCTCCTGCCCACGCATATCCGCATGCAGCGCTCGGCAGCAACGCTGTACGCGTGCCACGTCGTCGTCGTGTGTGTCGGTGTAGTTGGGGGGGGGGGGGGGGGCTGGACGCACCTATGCACCGTTCTACGCTTACCCGAAGAGGCAGACATGTAAGAGCAGATGACGTTATTGTACGCACAATAGCTTGCTTGCGTATCATTACTCATCATAACAAACCTACTGATATGTGAGTGTAGTTGCGGTTAACAACTAGTAGAAAATATGTCTTTATGGTAGTTTCAGATCGTTTCACAACTGCTCCTAAAATCTGTTATCGAGCAGCGAAATAATGCTGCTCATTTAAAATGTGTGTACGACACTACGGTCGCAGGTTCGAATCCTGCCTCGGGCATGGATGTATGTGATGTCCTTAGGTTCTTTAGGTTTAAGTAGTTCTAAGTTCTAGGGGACTGATGACTACAGATGTTAAGTCCCATACTGCTCGGAGCCATTTGAACCATTTTTGTGTACGACACTCAAATGACGTGGCGTGTTGATTATTTTCTTGTAATGTGTCAGCATGACCATGAATTCCCTTTTGTATGTCGGAGTCATAGATTTTTTAGAAAGCTTTTGACTTAACCTCATCAAAATCTGTAGCAATAGGGCGTGCGAGACGAGACATTGATTCAGTATATGTTAGTATGCTGAAGAATACATACGTCAATGCTAAAGCTTACAATGAAGTTTTCACGTCTTCCAGAAAAAACCGTGTTAAAACATCAAAACTTTCTTAGGGTTGTGGACGACTAGGTAGTATTAGCCGCTAGTGCAGGTTAGGTATGATATCAGTTCAGTTCAGATAATGTGTTATCAAAACATGGAATACAAAATAGCAAAAATTAATAATGGAGCCATATAACCAGTCGATGATATTTTGTAGTTAAGGCAGTTGAAGACTGCTACTGTATGGAAAATAAAATGGATAAAAATGAGCAGGAGGGAAAAATAGTCTCTCAAATAGTTTTGAGAACGATGATTTCGATGCGTTTGAAATTGGAAGTTTGCGATCATTGTTTGTTAATAGCTTTGACTTTCGTCAGCGTAATTAAGACTTGAATAGAAATGAAATATGGGAACTGTTGCTAGATGGACCGAAAAAGTTCTCTGTGCGATCCCAAGAGAGAGAAAAGAGCGATAGAACGACTTAATCAGTACGCGAAGATCGTAGTGCATGGAAAAGTCTATGGGAGCCTTTATTCAAGGATCAAACTGTTGATGACCTTAAATAAAGCATCTTCGTATGTTCTCTCTTAAAAAAAAGAAGCAGTTTGTTTGTTATTTACTTCGCTTTACTCAGCTACCTTCAACACATTTAAAAATTTCAAATATATTTTGCTATTCGAAGTAGCCACGCAGATTACATTATTATCGTGGTAACTGCCGTTAAAATGTGTCCTTAATTCGAAATACAACCACACTTCTAAGTGGATGTCGTTTTACAGTTGGTGATAATATCAAAAGGATCAGCGATAGTATGGAAGTTCACGAGTGACGAGAGCGTCAGGGAGTTCGCTGTGATTCTCTGTCAGTCTGGAAAGCACGATTGTTTATCAAATCAGGGCAGAGCTGTGCAGTCAGCATTTGCACGTTTTGACCTCGCATTGGCAGTCACTCATCGTATTAACAGCATAACGGCGGTGAACCCCCGCACTGATTTGTTTACGCCCGGCGGCAGCGAAATGAAAGCAAAACAAGCGCGCACACATGCAGTTAAAACGCGCGATAAAATGGAAGCGTACCCAGTGCGGTCATTAATCAGGCCTGCAAACGCCCAGTGTCATCGCGCGTTCATTTGTTTCCTGCGCCATGCGCGCGTCACGGGTGCCGCTCCTGCTTCTTTTCTGCCCGCCAAGTGCACACTGTACTCAGTTAAAAACGTACCCCTGTTTGATTACGTTTTTAGTATTTTGCTAACTACGACGGGAGTAAATACATTGAGTGTGCTGTTGCAGTGGCGAGCGCCTGTAACACGACAGTTAGGCTACGCTGCGCATGCATGCGTTTTGCAGTGCTCCCGTCAGTGCGACGGTAGGCGCTGGGACTGTAATTGTAAGGGTGATCAAAAAGTTTCTGTTCGAAGGCCGTACAGTCCAGAATCAGTATGCCAATAATAAGCGATCGCCATGAGCATTGAGGCAATCGTCACACCGACGCACCGGGTTGGAAGTTACCCATTTGGTTAAACGCCATGTCCTTGTTGCGTGAAGAAGTCCGTAACTGTCTGCCGCACGTCCTCTTCCGACAGGAATCGTCTGCTCTTCAAGGCCTTTTTTAAGGGACCGAAGGCATGATGGTCGCGTGGGGAGAGATCACGACTGCAGGGCTGGTGCTCGAGTGTCTCCCACATGCGTAGGCGTAAATTCTGCGTTACGACATTAGCGGTATGGGCACGTGCACCCCTTATCGGAGTTTTAGGTACGTTACACAGTGATGGAGACACCAGTTTCCTTAAAATCAATAAGCTGTCGGCCCCGGAAATCAAAGAAGGGCGAGCGTGACCTTACCAGCAGATGGCAGGCCCTTGAACGTCTTGGGACGAGGGGACCATTGATGACACCGTGGATGTCTACCAGTGCTTGTCCTTCGGCACCCAAGAGACGAATGACAGCACCTCGGTGCTGTTTGAACGCATTTGGCAATAACGTCACCATAATTCACGTTTCCGCATTTACCGCACGCACGCCGGTTCAAAATGGCTCTGAGCACTATGGGACTTAACTTCTGAGGTTATCAGTCCCCTAGAACTTAGAACTACCTAAACCTAACTAACCTAAGGACATCACACACATCCATGCCCGAGGCAGGATTCGAACCTGCGATCGTAGCGGTCGCGCGGCTCCAGACTGTAGCGTCTAGAACCGCTCGGCCAGTCCGGCCGGCCGCACGCTTAAAGACACGGGTGTCACACTGATTCCTTGACTACATGTCGGTGCTTATGTATTCATTTCGGAGTCGCGCTACGTTATACATATGCTGCACCAACGCCTTCAAACGGAAACGTTTTGATCGCCCCTTAAGTTATAGACTTAAAATGTAATCCGAGCAGAAATCGTCACTGGCCGCTGGTACTTGATCAAATCATCCCCCATTTACCTCACAGATACAGTGTAAGCAGTGTCCAGAATGGACGAGAAAAACGTTTTTTCGCTCTCCTTTTTACGTAAATTGACCAAAATCTTACACTTGCTTTTACTGGTTACATATCGTGGTGACTCAGAAATAAAGTGCGAGACTCCGGATCTAAAGATGTCGAGTTCAGTCCTCGATCAGTCCTAGGACGTTCATATGTGATTTTTACTTTTTTCATCTCTGGGAATGTTTGGTTGGGGAATTGAGTTCGAAGGTCGGTTAAAGGCAACTGCATACTAACTCTAATAGGACCATGCCTAGCAAAGCACTGTGGTGTTCAAACAAGCCTTTGGGTTGATAACAGATTTAGTTTATATTACTATTTAGTTTATATTACTAATAAAAAGAAACGATGTTGCAGAACAGAGCTGAAGGTGTGGTGGGTGCTTCATGTAAGTAATGAAAAGTACTAGACCGGCTCTGGGAGACAGCAGCTTCAAAGTGCAACTTGACTAAAAGAGGGGATAGATTATTGGAACATATTGTGAGGCATCAAGGAACGACTAATTTGGTAACGGACGGAAATGTGAGCAGGGGTTAAACTTGCAGAGGCGACAAAGGATTACAGTAAGTGGATTCAAACAGATTTACGTTGTAATAGTTATGTTCAAATGAGGGTGCTTGCACAGAAGAGATTAGCGTGGAGTTCTGCATCAAACCAGTCTTCGAACTGAAGGTCGCAACAACAGCTACTTTGACGCTGGCGTATCACTATACTAACCCAACACTGCGTAAATGATCAAGAAGATGGGTCCCACCATTGGACTGCGTGCGCGTCTGGGTTGGCACTAATTTTTCTTTGAGTGCCCTGCAACGTTAACAATACCTAAAAGTGTCATGTTCCATTTGTTGGGTGTTTCTACAACTAATTTTAAATTATATTGTTGTGACCTGTAGCTGGTACTCTCAGTCCTAACGAGGACTGCTCTTAGGGAATTTCATACGATCTTCACTGTAGTGTTCATTTTAAACACACATTGCCTTCATGAAGGACATATATATAGTTACACCATCAGATGATGTCAAAAACTTTATTACTCGGAAGTTGCTGCTAGTTTCGGTCGTACACATGGACTATCTTCTGACATTTGCCAAAAAAATGGTATAGGATTGTTCTTCCTGATTTGTTACTTGTTTCCTTAATATTAAGTTAAATAAGCAATCGTCAGTGTTATTACATACACTTTTGCCATCTGAACACGTCTGCGCTTTCCTGCATAGATGAAAAACATATCCTTCTTATCTGTAGGCGATCCTATTGTAGATGCACTGTATGACTCCACTTATAGCGAGCTCGCAGATTCATTGTGTAATTCCAAATACAGCACACACACACAGGAATTCACAGGTCGCTTACTGCAGTTCTGATGCTACTAGCGTCGTTTGAATGGTTGCAAGGTGCGTCGGAATGCATCGTAGAACTCGCGAAGCTGCATAATTATGGTTTAACTCCCTGTCAACGACGAGGTCATTGGAGAACGAAAACAAGCTCAGCTTAGAGAAAGGATCGGCAAGAAATTCGATCCTGTCCTTTGCAAAAAGGGACCATCCCAGAATTTTTTCTTAAGCTGGTTGCGGAAATCACGAAAAACCTAAATGTGGATCGCCAGGCGGACATCTGAACTGGCGTCATCCCAAATACTAGTCCTGTATCTTGCCACTGTGGAATCTCGTTGGATCGTAATGTAATGCACGACCGGTAGACCAATTGCGGTTTTTGATTTGGTTGAAAAGTCACAGACTTTGTGTACAGTGCGCGGAGAAATTTAGAGGGGCCTTTCTTGCAGCAATAGATGCCATATGGCTGGTCATTATCATCATGCGATCAAAGAAAAAGTATTGTGAAATGATGGACAGTTGTAATTTCCAATTGTTTTGTAAGTACACGTTGTATGCTTGACATTTACGAGCCACATACGCATGTTTTATACATTACCCGTCCTTGTAGAAAAAAGGTTTGGTTTGCATCCAATAATCCCCAAAAGTCTAATAGACTCAAACAGGTATTTAATCGTGTCTGTAAGTTTTCATGGGCCCTTATAACTGGATGGGCATTTTCTCTATTGCACCACCTACTCGTCCGTCTGTGGTCTGCATTTTTTTCTTCTTGTTGGCTTCCGCCCGCATTTCCCTCCCATCTGCAGCCTTATAATTTATGCCTTTGCTTATCGCTTTCTGACGACTATTGACACTTGTTTTACAAGACCATCCCGTTCTTTTTTTTTAAAAAAAATTTTTGTTTGTTTGTTATCACCTCCCTCATATTCTGTTGTCTTCTCTGTCGTAGATATCTGCATCTAACTATCTGCCCTACATTCTCTTGCGTCCTCCATAGACAAACAAGATGCCTCATTGTTTTCTTCAACATTAGACATCTTTCTCACTGTTTTACAGAGAACTCGTCTTTGCGTTGAACGGAACAGTAACTGTATTGGATCTGATGACCCTTTTTTTGCTAATAGACGAGTTGAATTGACATCACTTACAGCCACGAGGGGGCAGTTGGTTCAACGTTCAGTATTAATTTTGTACAGTCTTCACAACTGGCATACGACTGTACGTTTATGTACTTGAGCTTTAATTCGAGTAAGCACCTTTGTAAAATCGCAAAAAAATATTTGTATGTAGGTGGGAGCGAGCAGCTTTCAGTGTCATAGGTGTGTAGGTGTAGAAGTCGTTGCCGAGGAGATGGATTGTTCGATGGAGGTGGATTCCAAGTTTTCGGAACCACTTGACGCATCTAATATGGCGGCAGGGACCCAACAGTGAATTTGAAGAGAGGCCTCACAATTATTTAAAAATATATGTAATATCAGTATACATATTTGTAGTTTGCTCGAAGATAACTACAGCTGTATCCATCCGTGACTAAATTTTTCTGCGGTAATTATACGCTGTAATTGTTTGATACATATCATAAAACTGATAAACATTTAAAAATTACTTCCGGGTAAAATATACGTGTATAGAATGCAAACGTATGTGATAATGAGGTGTTCGCTTAAAAAAGGAAATTTTTCCTTATTTCACTATCTACATCTTCGATACGAACGATTTTGATGGCGAGCAAGTTTGTAAACTGTTTTTAGATATTTCGATGTCTCGAAAAGAACGAGTTGCTACATATAATTTGATATGATTAACAGCGTATTATGTCCGGATAGGTAAGTACGGCTTCATATCTAGCGGCAGTGAAGTGAGCATGTCCGTGTTTATGTATTGTCTTCACTGGCTCACAGTAACTTCTCAGTGGTGCACCAGTGGCTCTTCTGAAGTATGCCGAATGCAGTGCGGCATATTTCATTTCACGGACGCATAGATGTGATACAACCACAGAGCTGTACACGAAGTTTTCCGAATGGCATCCATGAACGCGCGGGTTTAATTTATTGCCGTTTCCACGCGCGTCGCCGGAAGCGACGCGAGGAGGAAACATCACATAAATCGCGGTGTGGCGTTTTACTGGTGTCGGGGCGTGACGTCCGCACGCGATACTCCGCTCGCGGGCCCGCCGTATCCTCCTATGTGTCTGTCTGTCTGCCGCGCACTCCGTGTCCCCCGCCAATTGCTTTCTCCACAGTCGCTCCTTTCTGTTTCACTTGTAAACATGCGTGGCCTTCTCCCACTGAGAGTCTGTTCCTACAATTCTGGGACACCGTTATGAATTGTGGGGAAGCGTCGCAAGTCCTCTCATCCATTTCCTACCCGTTTCTTGTTGCGAAAATTTGAAACAAAATGGCGTAGAAGTGTTGAGTGAAAGATTCCCACTTTTCAAGTGTTACAGTAGTGATCGTCGAACTTATTTGTTCAGGAGCCAATCTGATACTGTGGGGCAGCACCTCGGGCCGTATACAGGGTGAGTCACGAGGTTTTCTCCCGGTTGCTGGAGGTTATTGCTTAGGTTATTTGGAACCAAAAATGTAAATACAGTAATGTGTGATCAGATTCATAGTTAAAGACCTACAACAGAGTTCCGAAGCATGCCACGGTGTATGGAGCGTTACACTTGTGTTCACAGGACACACGATCAGTCTTAGGTAGACAAGTGCAGGTACGTTTGCATAACAACTACGTTGTTGATACTGCAGTCACTGTTTACTATTATTGCCTCCTGTGTACAGCAGTTTGCGATGCCGTACAAGTTTTCATCGCAGGAGTATGGAGAGATGGTGTACATTTTGGGTTTCTGTGATGGTAATGCGAAAGCTGTTGTTGCCGAATATCACCGTCGGTATCCTCCTAATCGTAGGATTCCGAGTGCCAAAACATTTAGTGGAACATACCGAACATTGCTAGAAACTGGTATTCTTCCCAGTATTCGTATTCACTCCGAAAGACATTGTGACGTTCAAGAAGAGGAAAACATTCTTAATTCAGTAGCGCAGTTTGGCGTCGGCTCCCTTGATGTGCATGACACGTCCAGTGTCCTGAGTTGAACGGTGACGTGACTTAGCAAGACGGTAGATGTTGTGTTCTCCCGATGGTGTGTCAAGCTGGTCATACAGTGTCTGGTAAACTGGTCTTTTGTTGCAGCTACTGCTCTTTTTGCTGCTGATTTCGGGTTGCGATATTTCTGGAGATTAGTGTCAACTCTTGTACGCCATCTTTTTCTCCTTGATTGCTTGCTTGACTTCATCTGTCCACCTGCAGGTTTCTTTATCAATGTATTTTCTTCCAGGTATGGCTTTCCCCAGCGTTTTTGTCACTGCTTGATGTATTTGTTTCACAGCATCTTTCCACATATCTTCAACCGACTGATCGGTCTTCACGGAGAAGTTTACGAAGGCTGTAATCAACTCGTTTCGCTGGGTGCTCGTTCGCCACCACTTAATTCGCTCAGGCCCAGTCTTAGGTTTAGGTTTGGGTTGTATAACACACCTACGAATATCGAGGACAAGCAATCGGTGTTGAGGGGCGATGCAGTCATACGGAATTACTTTGGTATCCGTTACCAGCTTCACGTCCTGTTGACGAACTAGTCAATAATCAATCTGAGTAGCATGACCTCTACTTATATGAGTAGCAAGATGTGTTGGCCTCTAAAAAGGTGTGTGTTGATCACAGTGAGATCATGAGCTTCTGCAAAATCAAGTATCCGACATCCATCATCGTTCCGCACGCCGAACGCATGTCCTTCATGGCATCACGTATATTCTTCTTTGTGAGCTCCGACATGTCCGTTTAAATCTCCTCCAATAATAATGGACTCATCCTGGGGAATTGCTCGAAGGAGGGTGTCCAGACTGTTCCAAAACTTGCCCCCTTCTCATCATCAGTGCATCCAGTTTGAGGTGCACAGCAAGATGCAGTGTGGGCAGTGATAGCTGTTGAATCACTCTTGATAAACATAAGCCTTTCTGAAACCCTTTTAACACTGGTGACATTGTTACGGAAGTCCTGGTCGACGACTATTGTACGCCGTTTCGTGTACAGGTACCATGATAGATGAGTTTGTAGCCATCTCCGAATTCTTTTGCCTTTGAACCTTTCCACTTGGTCTCCTGGATGCAGGCAATGCTGACACGTCTGTTTTTAAGCATTTCTGCGAGTTCACGATGTCGGCCAGTCTATGTGCCAATATTGAGAGTAGCAAAAATCTCATTAGTTGTTTAGGTTGGACTAACTTCTTTAACCTACCCCGTCCATGAACAGGTAACCCTTGCCCATTTCTCACGTCACTCGGGCGCAAGCGGTGCGCGTCGCTTCGGGTTGTCTAAATAAAATAACTTATGAAAATAAACGGCTTTTTGGCGATTTTTCATTGGTAAATATATGACCAGCTATTGTCCCGTATCCACGATGGAACAACAGAGATGATGGCTTTTAGTTGAAATCAGTTTGAATTGGGGTGCCGAATACGGTGTCCCCACGTTGGCAGGCATATGTCGGCTTCAGCACTCGTTGGCATCCTCAAGGCTTTGCCCGAAATTTACTGGTTGCGCGGTTAAAATATGTGCGTGACCGCGGAGGGAAGCGGCTGCAATTACCGACAGCGACCGGCGGGCAGCCGCCGCCGAATATAACTCGCGGTTCCCCATTCATCTGGCGGCGGGAAATTGGTTTCTATTGTGGGAGGCGGCAACGGCGGCGGTGGCGGCGGCGCCATCAATCGCCGGCTGTGCTGCGCGCTATTAATAACGGCCGCGCCGCCGGCATTGCGCCCGCGATTCGCCGGCCACAGCGGAGGCTGCGTCCGCGTCGCCTGCCCCGGTGTCACTCTACCAGCCACACTAACAATGAGGCAGCTCATATTCGCCAAAAGGACTTGGCAACTGACCGCCCGGGTAGCCGCGCTGTTAACGCGACCGCTTCTAGGACGTGGGGTGTGCTTGCCCCGGATCGAATAACGCCCGGCGGATTAACGACAAGGAGTCGGTGTGCCGGTCAGTCGGGAGGTCGTTTATAGGCGGTTTCTCATTTCCTACTAGTTGAATACCGGGTTGGTTCCCATATTTCGCCTCAGTTACACGCTACGCAAACTTTTAGAACACTGAACTTCCTGGCAGATAAAAGCTGTGTACCGGACTGAAACTCGAACTCAGGACCTTTGCCTTTGGCGGGCAAGTGCTCTACCAACTGACCTGCAGAGTTACAGTCTGATTCTGGAAACATCCCACCGGATGTGGCTAAGCCTTGTCCCCATAGTATCCCTTCTTCCAGGAGTGCTAGTCCCGCAAGTTCTGCAGGAGTACTTCAGTGACGTTTGCAAGGTAGGATGCTGTTCATTTGTGGAACACAACGTACGACCAGCTTAGAGACAGAAGTGGTGACACTTTCTGCAGGACCTGACCATCATTTTGCAGGACAATGCTCAAGCACGTACAGTGCAAGGTGTTACTGATTTGTTTGACTTATGGGGCTGCTAAGTGCTATACCACCTACTGCACTCGCCTGACTTAAGCCCTCGTCAGTTCAACTCGATTTCTTATCTGAAGGAAACACTTCACGGCATTCGCTTCAGAACTGCTACAAATTCGTCGGGCAATAGACCGCGCCGCTCGAACTTTCAACAGAACTGGCACTGCTAAGAGTATCCTACGACTTCCACATCGCTGGCAGCGGTTTATACACAATGGTGGTGACTACTTTGAAGGTCAGTAAAACTTCGAAACACGTATCAATGTTGTACGAGCTGTAAATAAATAGTTGCCACTATTAAAGTTACGACCCTCGTATTTGTTTGTATTAGTTACATTGCTTTTCTTCTTGCTGTTAAAATTTCGGTTATTTTAATCAGATCAATACCATTCGTGCTTCGTCACATTCCTGAGTCCTCAGTGGCTTAGGGGTTAGAGCGCCTGCCTAGTAAGAAGGAGATCCCGGGTTCGAATCCCGGTCGGGCACACATTTTCAACTCTCCCCGTTGATTTCTAACAACGTCCCGTACATAGTTGATGTTTGTAATTCATTGAAATTTCATGCTTCACGGCTGTCGCGATCCACCATGCTGTGGGTATACTTACGGCTGTCACGAGCCAAGGATGATTTCTGTGCGGTGCACACATAGTCTCGAACTCTTGCGGGAATAGGCCTTGCCATGAGTGCTGAGATTAATGGGCAGGAAACACTACTTTCGTAGTGTGTGGAGTAAGTTGAGAATGTGGGTCTGCTGGGGCGCGTGCATGGGATAAGCCCGCGCAGCCGTGCTAATTCCTGTGTCCTCGGTGACTTAGGGGTCGCCGGCACGGTAGCTCAGCGTGCTCGGTCAGAGGGTTAACTGCCTTCTATAATAAAAAAGAAAAAAACTGAGTGAACGGATCAACAATGAAGTTCAACGGGTGTAATGGGACGTGGCGACAGAAACCCGTGAACTTCACGGCAGTAGATTCGTTTTTAACTGCCTTCTATAATAAAAAAGAAAAAAACTGAGTGAACGGATCAACAATGAAGTTCAACGGGTGTAATGGGACGTGGCGACAGAAACCCGTGAACTTCACAGCAGTAGATTCGATTGTGTTTTTTCAGGAGGGTGTTTCCCTCGCTCATTGCAGCAGAGCGTGGCGCACAGTAAAATGAAATGCCGCTTGTGGCTTCCTTACTCCCCCTCCCCGACTTTTCCCATCCCAATTAGTAGGAAGCCGTATTACGTTCCCAGCAGCGCGCATTTTCCCCGCAGCGGAGAACGACAATTATTTGTACGAGATAATATGGGTTGAGTCGGTTTACAGGCTACGTATGTATGATATAAACATGCGTATGCTTTAGCGGACGTTGTCAATCTCATTAAAATCTTTCTGGCTATAAATCGGCAACTTATAATGTGTAATTCAATCAACTGGCGTTTTAGCCCTGTAGAAGCGGCCTCCCAAAGGACGTAGGCTTATCTAGTTGGGAATTTCTTCAATATATTGCGTTTCTAAAGATCACTGACCTCAAAATTCGTAGAATTTATTGAGCCTGCGATACCACTGGTCGCGTTAGGAGAGAGGGAGGAAATATCTACGTCTATATCGTTACTCCGCAAGCCACGTGACGGTGTGTGGCGTTGGGTACTTAAGGTAGCACTAACACTCCTCCCTTCTCTGTTCCACTCGCGAATGGCGCGTTGGAAGAATGGTTATAGGTAAGCCTACGTATTAGCTCTAATTTCTCGAATCTTTTCATCGTGGTCATTTCGCGGGATGTATGTGGAAGGAAGTAATATGTTGTCCGACTCTTCCAGAAAAGTATTCTCTCGAAATTTCGGTAGTAGTACTCTCTGTGATGCACAGCGCCTCTCTTATAGCGTCTGCCAATGGATTTTGTAAAGCATCTCTCAGACATAACAGACAATTCGTAGGTTACACCTCTTTTTGATAATTTGTTGTTCTTCCTCCACCACTCCCCGCGTATTGGAAACGACATGCTTGTGATTGCCGGAAACCACGCCAGTCTGTTTGCGCTGCTTGTTGAGCCGGACGGGGCAGTGTCCGGCTAGGCCGCTGTCCTGCGACCACACTCGGTCAGTCGTACCTGGATTGCTGACAGTCAGGACGTCGGGAGCGTGTAGCCGTCCTCGCTGTTGATGATGTTACACTGCTTCAGAGTTTCGAAAGCCTCTTTTACAGTGTGTTTCAAAAATGACCGGTATATTTGAAACGGCAATAAAAACTAAACGAGCAGCGATAGAAATACACCGTTTGTTGCAATATGCTTGGGACAACAGTACATTTTCAGGCAGACAAACTTTCGAAATTACAGTAGTTACAATTTTCAACAACAGATGGCGCTGCAAGTGATGTGAAAGATATATAAGACAACGCAGTCTGTGGGTGCGTCTTTCTGCTGTAAGCGTGTGCTGTTCACAACGTGCAAGTGTGCTGTAGACAACATGGTTTATTCCTTAGAACAGAGGATTTTTCTGCTGTTGGAATTCCACCGCCTAGAACACAGTGTTGTTGCAACAAGACGAAGTTTTCAACGGAGGTTTAATGTAACCAAAGGACCGAAAAGCGATACAATAAAGGATCTGTTTGAAAAATTTCAATGGACTGGGAACGTGACGGATGAACGTGCTGGAAAGGTAGGGCGACCGCGTACGGCAACCACAGAGGGCAACGCGCAGCTAGTGCAGCAGGTGATCCGACAGCGGCCTCGGGTTTCCGTTCGCCGTGTTGCAGCTGCGGTCCAAATGACGCCAACGTCCACGTATCGTCTCGTGCGCCAGAGTTTACACCTCTATCCATACAAAATTCAAACGCGGCAACCCCTCAGCGCCGCTACCATTGCTGCACGAGAGACATTCGCTAACGATATAGTGCACAGGATTGATGACGGCGATATGCATGTGGGGAGCATTTGGTTTACTGACGAAGCTTATTTTTACCTGGACGGCTTCGTCAATAAACAGAACTGGCGCATATGGGGAACCGAAAAGCCCCATGTTGCAGTCCCATCGTCCCTGCATACTCAAAAAGTACTGGTCTGGGCCGCCATTTCTTCCAAAGGAATCATTGGCCCATTTTTCAGATCCGAAACGATTACTGCATCACGCTATCTGGACATTCTTCGTGAATTTGTGGCGGTACAAACTGCCTTAGACGACACTGCGAACACCTCGTGGTTTATGCAAGATGGTGCCCGGCCACATCGCACGGCCGACGTCTTTAATTTCCTGAATGAATATTTCGAAGATCGTGTGATTGCTTTGGGCTATCCGAAACATACAGGAGGCGCCGTGGATTGGCCTCCCTATTCGCCAGACATGAACCCCTGTGACTTCTTTCTGTGGGGACACGTGAAAGACCAGGTGTACCGCCAGAATCCAGAAACAATTGAACAGCTGAAGCAGTACATCTCATCTGCATGTGAAGCCATTCCGCCAGACACGTTGTCAAAGGTTTCGGGTAATTTCATTCAGAGACTACGCCATATCTACGCATGGTGGATATGTGGAAAATATCGTACTATAGAGTTTCCCAGACCGCAGCGCCATCTGTTGTTGAAAATTGTAACTACTGTAATTTCGAAAGTTTGTCTGTCTGAAAATGTACTGTTGTCCCAAGCATATTACAACAAACGGTGTATTTCTATCGCTGCTCGTTTAGTTTTTATTGCCGTTTCAAATGTACCGGTCATTTTTGAAACACCCTGTATTTGGCGTGTGCGTATCCACAGCTACATAGTAAATACTCGCGTTTCCTTGAACTGCCCACAGTCGCAATGAATCAGACCAGTTTTCGATAGTGGCCGCAGATTCCAGGGTTTGGTACCTAAGGATGCAGTAACAGTCCTCAAAATTACAGTTGTATACGAGATATAGTTTGAGTGCGGTGCCGCCTACATTGAGGAAACGTGAAACTGGTTCCACATGTGTGCAGTGTGTGAGCGCCGTGCTCCATCGGGGCAGCACACCAGATGGGCGCTAGCGGAGCACCATGGGCAACTAAACGTTCAGGATCAACTCTGTTTTCTATTTTTGTAAATAATCAATCAGAGATTGAAAATTCCTCATGTTAGTGAACGTGAAACTATTCAAACCAGCAGCAAAGGAGCAATTTTAAGCAGGCTGCAGATTTAACGAAGGAAAGAAAATAGGCGGGAAGGAATCGCGCGAGTATGGAAAAAAAATCGCTGGTACGAAGTGAGAGAGGAACAAAAACATGAGAACGATACAAAAGAGTCTTGAAAGGGAACAACAGGGAACTGACATGCCTTGATACTCTGAAATAATGCTTTGATAACGGCTGGGCACTAGCCAAAATCTAGATTTGCCAAATGAAACCTGCAAAAAAGGACGACGGATTGCTGTGCTCTATTTATTATTATTTATTTTTTTGAGCTTATCCTCATTACAGAGGCTTATCCCCAACATAATAATTTACTTGGAAATTACAATACAAACAATAAACGTTCTTAAACTATACTCTCAAAATATTTCTCCAGGTGTTTCGATCTTGCGTGTCCTCTTCCTCTGCGCCCATTCTCCTCATTGTGTGTTGTACGTTTTGGATCCAGGTGGTCACAGGTCGTCCTCTTCTTCTTCTCCCCTCCGGTTCCCACTCCAGTATCAATTTTGGTATTCTGGCTTCCTCCATTCGTCGTACATGCCCGTACCACTGTAATTTCTTCCTATCCATTACGTCATATATTCTTTCTTTTATTTCCATTCTCCTTATTACTTCGGTGTTCCTTATCTTTTCTTTCCTGGAGATTCTTGCCGGTCTTCTCCAAATGTCCATCTCTATAGCTTGTAATTTTTTAATGTGCTTCATGTTAATTGTCCAGGTCTCCGTTCCATACAGAACCACACTCTCTAATATGGATTTGTATATTAATTTCTTAGTTCTGCTCATTACATTCCTGCTCCATAAGACTGAGTTAAGCATCCCAATGACCCTCCGTCCGCTACTAATTCTTTTATTGATTTCTGACTCTGATTTTCCCTCGATTTCTAAAATGGATCCCAAATAACAGAAAGTGTTTATCTTTTTGATTTTCTTTCCTTCAGTGTATAGCTCATCTGAATCATTAGTCAAGTATTCTGTTTTTTGGTAATTAATCTTCAAACCCCAAGTTTTGTATGCTACTGCTAGTTGATTGCACATATAGTTAGCATCTTCCCCATCTTGTGCTACGACTACTTGATCGTCAGCAAATAATAAATTATGTAGGTAAACGCCATCTCTTATTTCTAATCCCATACTATTAAATTTACGAGACCATGTTCTAAGGCTAATATCCATATAGATTTTAAATAATGATGGTGACATGGGACAGCCCTGTAAAAGGCCTTTGCTTGTTCTAAATTTCTGTGAAAGTTTATTACCAACTTTCACTTGGCAAATGTTATCTTTATACATCTGTTGTATTATTTTAATCAAGAAAGGGTTTATGTTTGCCATATGTAGTGCTCTCCAAAGTAATTTTCTTGGAACAGTATCATACGCTTTTTCTAGATATATGAAAATTAATCCTATACTTTTTGATTTTTCCCTATGTTTCTCCAAAATCTGTCGTAATGTGAAAATATGGTCTACACATGATCTCCCAGCCGTGAATCCACATTGTTCTTCTTGGGTTCTAAAATTTTTTTCCAGTTTGTTTTTAATTACTTTCGCAAAAATTCTCATTAATGTGTTTGTAACACAAATTCCTCGATAGTTTGAACAAATTTTGCGATCCCCTTTCTTAAATATTGTATTAATGTAACCTAGCTTCATCTCGTTGGGTATTGAATCTCCATGTATCATTTTGTTGAAGAGCTGTGTTATCAGTTTCACAATTTTGTCACCACCATATTTCAGACACTCCAGATTGATATTGCCTGGTCCCGGTGATTTACCATTCTTTCCCGTTCTCACCGCCTAAAGTACTTCACTTTCTAAAATCTGGATCTCATCATCTTCATGTCCTTTATCTTCCCCTGTTCCTTCTTCTAGATATTCTTCTCTGTCCTCATTTAATAATTTTTGGAAATACTCTTCCCATTCCTTTTGTGTTATCAGTTGGAGATTAGTTTTGCTTTTTGTATCCTGTCGAAGCCCTTTCAATACTGACCATGCTTCTTTTGCTTTCCCAAATCCTAATTTGCTATTCACCTTGGCACATGTTCTTTCCCATGCTTCATTTTTTGCCATCCTTATTTTTTTCATCACTTCATTCTTCTTTTCCTTGTATATTGACCTTGTTTCTTCTGATTTATCAATCAACCACTGAAGGAACGCATTTCGTTTTTCTCTAACGAGGACCTCTAGTTCCTCTGACCACCACTCTGCTGCACGGTTGTGGTTGCTATCTTTTTTGCCCAACACCTCTGTTGCTATGATTTTCACATTAGCTTTTATATAGTCATATATTTCCTCCGTACTTCCTTCAAATGATTCAACCAGTTTCCTTTCCATCCTGGCCGCAAAGAGTGTTCTAATACTTTCGTCTTGTAGGCTGTCAATATTAAAAGGTAAATTTTCATCTTTCTCAGTCTGGTTCGTTTTATTTATGTTACTTGTATCACTTCTTGCATTCTTCCATGGCCAGAAAGACTTCATTTTAACTAGATAGTGGTCTGATCCACACTGGGCTCCTCTATAAGATCTGACGTCTACTGCATTGAAACTACTTGTTTGTCTAATGACAATATAATCTATTATAGAACGAAGTTCTTTGGTGTTCTGTTGTAAAGTACACTCCTGCAATGATCACACGCACGGCACAGTGGACACACCAGGAACCGCGGTGTTGGCCGTCGAATGGCGCTAGCTGCGCAGCATTTGTGCACCGCCGCCGTCAGTGTCAGCCAGTTTGCCGTGGCATACGGAGCTCCATCGCACTCTTTAAAACTGGTAGCATGCCGCGACAGCGTGGACGTGAACCGTATGTGCAGTTGACGGACTTTGAGCGAGGGCGTATAGTGGGCATGCGGGAGGCCGGGTGGACGTACCGCCGAATTGCTCAACACGTGGGGCGTGAGGTCTCCACAGTACATCGATGTTGTCGCCAGTGGTCGGCGGAAGGTGCACGTGCCCGTCGACCTGGGACCGGACCGCAACGACGCACGGATGCACGCCAAGACCGTAGGATCCTACGCAGTGCCGTAGGGGACCGCACCGCCACTTCCCAGCAAATTAGGGACACTGTTGCTCCTGGGGTATCGGCGAGGACCATTCGCAACCGTCTCCATGAAGCTGGGCTACGGTCCCGCATACCGTTAGGCCGTCTTCCGCTCACGCCCCAACATCGTGCAGCCCGCCTACAGTGGTGGCGCGACAGGCGTGAATGGAGGGACGAATGGAGACGTGTCGTCTTCAGCGATGAGAGTCGCTTCTGCCTTGGTGCCAATGATGGTCGTATGCGTGTTTGGCGCCGTGCAGGTGAGCGCCACAATCAGGACTGCATACGACCGAGGCACACAGGGCCAACACCTGGCATCATGGTGTGGGGAGCAATCTCCTACACTGGCCGTACACCACTGGTGATCGTCAAGGGGACACTGAATAGTGCAAGGTACATCCAAACCGTCATCGAACCCATCGTTCTACCATTCCTAGACCGGCAAGGGAACTTGCTGTTCCAACAGGACAATGCAAGTCTGCATGTATCCCGTGCCACCCAACGTGCTCTAGAAGGTGTAAGTCAACTACCCTGGCCAGCAAGATCTCCGGATCTGTCCCCCCATTGAGCATGTTTGAGACTGGATGAAGCGTCGTCTCACGCGGTCTGCATGTCCAGCACGAACGCTGGTCCAACTGAGGCGCCAGGTGGAAATGGCATGGCAAGCCGTTCCACAGGACTACATCCAGCATCTCTACGATCGTCTCCATGGGAGAATAGCAGCCTGCATTGCTGCGAAAGGTGGATATACACTGTACTAGTGCCGACATTGTGCATGCTCTGTTGCCTGTGTCTATGTGCCTGTGGTTCTGTCAGTGTGATCATGTGATGTATCTGACCCCAGGAATGTGTCAATAAAGTTTCCCCTTCCTGGGACAATGAATTCACGGTGTTCTTATTTCAATTTCCAGGAGTGTATATTTATGAATGTCCTTATGTTTGAAAAATGTGTTGGTAATTTTTAGATCAAATTGTTCACAAATTGCAATCAATCGTTCCCCATTGTCATTATATTCGTTCTCTCCATGTTTTCCTACTATTCTACAAGATTCTCTAATTCCTACCCTTCCATTCAGATCTCCCATGATAATCAGTTCCTTTCTTCTTGGGATTTATTGTGCTGTGCTCTATCATTTGTAAATCATATCACAGTCGCTGAGTGCATCCACGTTCCTCATATGAGCACGGAGTCCCGGTTTCGATTCCCGGCGGGGTCAGGGATTTTCACCTGCCTCGAGATGACTGGGTGTTTGTGCTGTCCTCATAATTTCATCATCATTCATGCAAGTGGCAAGATTGGACTGAGAAAAGGTTGGGAATTTGTACGGGCGCTGATAACCGCGCAGTTGAGCGCCCCACTATCCAAACATCATCATCATCATCGTTCCTAATGGAAGGCAACCTGATAACGATACCTAGTTATTTTCAAATGAGCAGCTAATATGGTGATAGTACGGACGACGAAAAATGGAAACGCATTCGAGGAAAAGGAGATATAATGAATGCTTGCACGGAGGGGTAAGCAAACTCTGTGTGGCGATGACTCGGGCGTGAATCGCTAGCCAGCCTTGCGGTATGCGGTTTTCTGGCCAGGAGCCTTGAGCGTGGGCGGCCAAGTATCCCGGCCGCCGCTCCGGCCTGCTGTCGTCGCAGTCCGAAAAGAAGCGACTCAGCACCGAAGAATTTGGCATCCGCGGGGACGCACGCTTTGTCTCGCGCTGCCGTGGATGGACCGTGAAGAAACAGCGATGGCAGCAGCTGGCAACGTTCCACTCGTGCTGTGGAGGACAGACAGCCCGTCGTCCCTGCGTTCGACGCGAGACACTCTGTCCTCAGACTGAGACCACACGAGCGAGTTCTGTTTGCCACTCATTATATCCCGTTCCGAGTTCACTGTCGTCAAAGCCCGCAGGCGTGCAAGACCTAGAGGGCTTTAAATTCGTGCCACCGGAAACGTTGCTATTGAGGGGAGCAAACGAATGGCGGGCCCGAAATAAGCAAATTCTGACAGTAAAATCACACCATAACGGCCATTTAGGAGATTTAGCCCTGGCAGTCCAGTCGCTTCCGTCGTTCTTGTCACTTCAGAATTCTTTGTTCTCCGTACATGGAACAGTCGGATTTTAAAATGGTTTCATTTGTTATTGTTTCAAGGGTCTCTCTATTTGTACGACAGAAACCGGACTTTGTTCTCGTTCAAATATTTTTCCTTCAACATATTAGCTTCTCGTGTTTTTGTGCAAAATCCAAAGTCGAAGATAGACTTTGTCAAATATGAATTCTGATTAAGACAGATCATTGGAGCCCGGATCTCTCGTAATTCTTTGCAAATTCGTGAATTAGAATTCAGTCGTAATTTCATTGTTACTGCCTATGTGAAAGCTTTTATCGCGACATGAATTCTTGACTGGAGCAGTAAACGGAGGTAATGACAGTGGCACGTAAAGTGCCCTCCGCCACACACCGTTGGGTGGCTTGCGGGGTATAAATGTAGATGTAGATGAACTAATTTCAAGGTCACTTTCTGCTTTTCCTTTAGCTAGTGACGAGGCAGTGAGTGAGTCCATCCGGGTGATCGATCAGCTTGTATGACTCTGTTGACAATTACCCGACAAATGTAGTGTGCTTCATACAGACACTGACGAGCCGCAACTTTATTATTGGGTGAAAATGAGTCAAAGTGAAAAGTATCTGTGTCACGTGGTTAACGAAGAAAGTGCATTATCGGTGTTAGCTTCATTTAGTATACGGATATGCCGGCCGCGGTGGTCTAGCGGTTCTAGGCGCTCAGTCCGGAACTGCGCGACCGCTACGGTCGCAGGTTCGAATCCTGCCTCGGGCATGGATGTGTGTAATGTCCTTAGGTTAGTTAGGTTTAAGTAGTTCTAAGTCCTAGGGGACTAATGACCACAGATGTTGAGTCCCATAGTGCTCAGAGCCATTTGAACCATTTTATACGGACATTTTCAGAAAATCCATTTAAACGAAACATATATTTGCGGTTAGTAAGTGCATTGTGTGAAATATTTCGTACGTAAATATATTGGAAAAATTCAGTTTGATAAACGAGAAATGAAGAATGACACGATCGGATATTACGGTTCATAGACTGTACGGAGTGAGGCGCTTAGTTTTTGTACCTCAAATAACTTTTGAATCATTGAAGATAGTACAAAAATCTTTTCACCTTGGCGAGCACTGACCAGTGGCTCATGAAATAATGGCTGACGCGTTTTTGTAGCTTCATTAATTACGTGAATACAGATGTGAACTTGTTTTAATAGTAACGTGGTATTTTTGCGCCACAAACGCAGAACAGCCATGAGACAAATTTAGGTCTATACCTTTGTTGCAGGTCTGACAAGGAATTAGTTGAATTTTGTGCTGTTGTCGCAGCTGTTTGAACGGCACGTCCCCCGGGAACTTGGGGCGTCACTCAACTCTAGCGGCCACAACATATGCACAAAGATCCCCGTATTCAGTGGGTTTTTACTGCGTGATTTTTTTATCAGATTTACTGCCCTTGATCTTGTGGCACAAAAATCTTGGTTTTTGAGGCTCTAGTGACACCCTTGTTGGCATAGCTATGGTATAGTCGTGGAATTCATGTCCGCATATTATGCAAACTGTTATTTATAAGCGCCCAAACATGTTCCAGCAACTTTGAGTTATCATTAACGAGTACATTTATTCAGTTCTATAAAATACAAACGTGCTTTAAGCACTAATTATTCTAACGAAATTTAGGCCTAGTTTATGCCTGTTATGGTTGTTACCGTATTTTGTGCACTGCTGGGCTCTGTAGGATCCTCTTTACGGTACTTATTACGGGTGTCTTGTCATCTGCAGCTGTATGGCGTTACTGTGAGTTTGTTTGGCGAGTTAGCCAATCACTTTACCTATAAATGAAATTTGGATGTGCGAAAATATCTCGCTACATTATTTTACAATCTCATTTATTTTAAATGTATAAGTCTTCACCTGCACGCTCTTCTGTGTAGAAATTCACGCAGAAACACGATACATATATTTGAGGAACTCCACTCACAAGTTACATTTTTGCACTTCACAAAATACACCGTTCCTGTTGATGTTGACTCGCAAAATATATTCGCGAAATATTTTCGCGCAACAAAGTTAACTTTGCAGGTAAATTGATTGCTTAACTCGTCAGTCGTAAACACACTAACAACATTTAGTTGCTGATGAAAAGGTACCGGTGTACAACAATGTAAAGGGGGCCTATAGTAGGAATTCCCAAACTGTGTTCCACGGCCTTTTGACGATATTCATTTTCATTTGTAATTTTATTATATCTGTGTTATTAGTTATGATTTAAAAGTGAAGTAATCACTGAATGAAACAAGTTTTTCGTGTTTTTAAAATTTTATTAACATTCAGAATAAACAAGGCGTTCCATCAAAGTGCCACGATTTCCGCTATTGCACTTGGTAGCTTAACTTCGCGCTACCTGCCACTTTTCCAATGGGCGTGAACCCTTCACTACTTTGGTTTCGTGTGACGGCCCGTGTTCACTTCGCCTTCATCCGCTTCCTAAGGACACTACTCCAGCCTCGCTCTGTCGCCGTAAGTTTCTCGACCTTCGCACGGAACTAAGCGATAGTACCTTTGTGTGGACTGGTGGCTCTCGGACTGACCATGGTGTCGGGTGTGGCTTCGTCATTGGTACCGACTTTTTTTCAGTATCGGCTTCCGGAACACAGCTCAGTATTTACAGCGGAGCTCTTCGCCCTGTATCATGCCACGCAGTACATCCGACGACATAGCATCTTCAATTGTATCATCTGCCCCTACTCTCTCGGCGCCCTTCAGAGCCTCTGTGTGCTGTACACCGTCCATACCTTAGTGCAATGGGTCCAAGAAAGTTGACACTTGCTCGCTTTTTCTGGAGCCACTGTGATGTTAATGTGGGTCCCAGGTCACATCGGTCTGAAGGGAAACGAGGCCGCAGACGCTGCTGCCAAGGTTGCAGTCCTTGTTCCTCAGCCTGCTAGTTCTTCCGTTCCCTCCGATGAACTCTGTGTTGCCGTCTGTCAACAGGTGGTATCACTTTGGCATCAGCACTGGTCCTCACTTCATGGGAACAAATTCTGGGGAATTAAACCTCTCTCAGCGGCTTAGACGACCTCCTCTCGGCCCTCTCGTCGCGAGGAGATCATTTTAGCTGGGTTGCGTGCCATTTGTTATGTGATGCTCCCCCACCACTCTGTTCTCGTTAACCTCAACCAGCCCGCATCTCGTGGTCGTGCGGTAGCGTTCGCGCTTCCCACGCCCGGGTTCCCGGGTTCGATTCCCGGCGGGGTCAGGGATTTTCTCTGCCTCGTGATGGCTGGATGTTGTGTGCTGTCCTTAGGTTAGTTAGGTTTAAGTAGTTCTAAGTTCTAGGGGACTTATGACCACAGCAGTTGAGTCCCATAGTGCTCAGAGCCATTTGAGCCTAACCTCAACCTTTGATGGTTCGCCATTTCCTGATGGAATGCGCATTTTAAACCACTTACGTTCTCATTTATGTTTGCCGTCTGAGTTAGCCGTTTTAGCGAACGATGCTCTTGCTGTTGACCGCGTTTTAATTTTTATCCGTCGTAGCAGTATGGCGTCCGTTTCTCAGTAGCGTATTTTATGAGCCTTTCTCCAGGTCCCTGTTTCCAGCTGTCTTAACTCCCGTCGATTGGGCTTAACGTATAGTCGTTTTTAACTCCTTTTTCGTCTTCGTGTTCTACAGTTCTTATATGGACGCGTACGACCCTAGTTGTCCTTGCGCGCTAAAAAAAAAAAAAAAAATAAAAAAAATAAAATTAATAATCTGAAAGTATTCCGTCAGAGGAACAGTTTGGAAACCACTGCCCTAGAGAACCCAGCAGTGTAGAAAATCAGTTAATAACCCCAGCAGCTCTAAACTGCTCTAGGCCTACATTTCGGTACAATAATAAGTACTTAACACATGTGTGATTTTCGTATAACTAATAATAATATTAATTGATGATGGCATAAAGGTGTCGAAACATGTTCGGGCATTTATCAACAACAGTTGTTTCACAATAGGCGGACCTGAATTCCATAATTTACTACTGTTGTATTAAATATAAAATTGATGACTGTGTTTCGGTGATTAATGAAGGTACGTAAATGCGTTAGTCATTCCTTCACGAGTTTCAGGTCACTATTCGCGTAAGTGAAACACGATTGCAACACATTTAACGAGTCATAAGCTAAAACTTCCTGGCGGGTTAAAACTGGTCCGGCACCATCTGGACTGCGGACACCGCGGATTGGGCGGGCTGTCTGGGCGTTGCAGGCCCCGACACGAGATTATTGTGGCGTTGATGGAGGATTGGGAGGGGCAGACAGTGAAGTAGCGGTTGGGACCGCTTCCTGGCCGCGCGCTAGTCTATTTAATTCGGATGTGGAGCTGTTGCGGTCGGCCGCTGGCGACGGTTACAAGCCCCGCGCGAACCCAAATGAAAAGCGCGCTACAAACCCCCGTGCCCACGCCTGATACGTGTAGCGATTTACAATTTTTAGTTACAACTAAAAATAAAGGGGGCCTAGCTTTAAAAAGAGATTACAGTCATAATATGCACTCAGGTGATTCGTGTGAAAAGGTTTCGGACGTGATGATGACCGCACTGCGGGAAACAAAAAACTTTGAACTCGGAATGATACTTAGAGCTGGGACGCATGGGATATTGCATTTCGGAAAGTCCACAGAATCAAGAGTGTGCTGAGAATACCAAATTTTAGGCATTACCTCTCACCACGGGCAGTGCAGCTGGATGACGGCCTTCACTTAAACAACGAGAGCAACGGCGTTTGCGTAGAGTTGTCAGTGCTAACAGACAAGCAATACAACTTTAAGTACCGCAGAACGTATCCGTTAGGACAGTGCGGCGAAATTTGGCGTTAATGGCCGTGGCAGCGGACGACCGACGGGAGCGCCTTTGCAGCGCCTCTCCTGGACTCGTGACCATATCGCTTGGACCCTAGACGTCGGGAAAACCGTGGCCTGGAGATGTGGGTCCCGATTTCAGTTGGTAAGAGCTGATAGTACGGTTGGAGTGTGGCTCAAGCCCCACGAAGCCATGCACCCAACTTGTCAACAAGGCACTGTGCAAATTGGTGGTGGCTTCATAACGGTGTGGGCTGTGTTTACATGGAATGGGCTGGGTCCTCTGACCCAACTGAGTCGATTATTGACAATGTGCCGTGTCACCGGACCACAGTTGTACGCTATTGGTTTCAAGAACATTCTGGACAGTTCGAGCGAATGATTTGGCCACCCAGATCTCCCGACACGAATCCCGTCGAACATTTATGGGACATAATCGAAGGGTCAGTTCGTGCACAAAATCGTGCACCAGCAACGTTTTCGCAATTATGGACGGCCATAGAGGCAGCTGAGCTTAATATTTTTGCAGGAGACTTCCAACGACTTGTTGAGTCCTTGCCACGTGGAATTGCTGCACTGCGCCGGGATGATTCGTCACTTCAATGTAGTACCCCCGTCTGAGCTCTGCATCTCATTCATTATGGAGGCATGCTGACTCAGTTTCATGTAAATGGGAATTTGCAATACACAAAATGCATAACCAGACATCGTCGCGGTTCTTACATCAGCTAACAGGGTATGCATTAATGGGTGTTGAGAAATGCGTGATCAATGTAGCATTAGCTTTTTACATTAAGAAAAAACTTCGTTGCAATAATGTGTAAACAAAACATCATTGTACGCCAGGTATAAACCTAACTAGATTACGCTGCTGTTAGCGATCTTAACTTATATTCGGGAGGTTGGAAACTCTGTTCTTCAGACAAATATCCTCAGTGAGGTCTTCCGTGTTTTTTTTTTCTTTCTTTTTTTTCAGTCTTCTGGCTGGTTTGATGATGCGGCCCATCACGAATTACTCTCATGTGCCAATCTTCTCGTGTCAGAGTAGCATTTGCACCTTTAAGTCCTCAATTATTTGCTGGATGTATTCCGGTCACTGTCTCCCCCCCCCCCCCCCCCTCAGTTGTTACCCTCAACGGCTGCCTCTAATACCGTGGAGGTTATTCCCTGATGTCTTACAGATGTCCTATCATCCTTCCCCTTCTTCTTGTTAGTGTTTTCCATATTCTTCCCTTAAATCACTTAGCTCCTAAATGCTAAATGATGGCACTGTCCCATACTTCCCAATCTGGACCTGTAACTCTCAAATGGTTCAAATGGCTCTAAGCACTATGGGACTTAACATCTGAGGTCAACAGTCCCCTAGACTTAGAACTACTTATACCTAACTAACCTAAGGACATCACACACATCCACGCCCGAGGCAGGATTCGAACCTGCGACCGCAGCAGCAGCGCGGTTCCGGACTGAAGCGCCTAGAACCGCTCGGCCACAGCGGCCGGCGACCTGTAACTATGCCTGTACACACGCATCTTTTTTTTCTGTCCTTAACGTGACCAATATCCTAGTAAAAATTGCCCACCAATGACTAAATAATCTCCTGATGCTGATGCTGTTACTGCTCCTACTACTATACTACTGCAACACTGGTCGTCAAAATTAACGAAAGGTTCCTTTACCCAAGCGTGCATTAAATTTTCTCAAATTTCCAGCAAGTATCTCACAAGTAATAGACACTACCTGTCGCACATCATTGCATGGTTGACACATCAGGAAACGGCTTGTCTCGTGCATGTGAGAATGGACTCGTTTCTGATGCTTCCCTCTCCATCATCCCTTTCCTCGCTGTAAAGTATGGTGTTAAAGTTTGGGAAGTTGCGCTGTAAAAGAGAGCGAGGCGGAAGTGGAAGTGAAAGAGAGCGGAGACATAGTGTCACGTCCGCCATTACTCAGGCCAGAAGAATGGCGGGGCCGGATCATTTTGGCGGCCGGGTCGGTGTTTTTTCGTTTTCCTCGGCAAACGGCGCTGGGCCGGCGGTAGCGAGAGATTGATCGCCGACGCGTAATGAGCGCCTATTGTAGCGCGCCCGGTCGTCGAACCCGGCGCCGCCCATTATGCCGGCTGGCCGGCGCGCCGCGGTGAGGTGCTCCTTTTTTCCCCTTTTCCATTCCTCGCGCTTCGCTCGGCCCCTTTCCCTGCGCCGCGCTTAAAATAGCCGGCTCTCCGCGGCGCCACTTCTGGCACCGGTTTGTGGCCCGCTCTCTCGCCGCACCTTCACTCCTACCTGCTCCTGCTCACCATGTGTGTTTCCGTGCTGCGCTTTTTGAAATTTACTGCTCGTCTTTGTCTCGATTAAGTCAGGTGTTCCCTATCTGCAGAAACTCGCATGCGCCTATATGCAAGTTTCGGTTGTCTTCATCGCTCTCTCGAGGCACGTGGAAACGTTATTTCTTCGTCAAAGCTACCGCAAACCGTTTTACGCATCCTTGACGAACCGCGAAAATGCTCCTGTGAAAGGACGTCGCTTTCTAAGGAAGCCGGCCGCGGTGGCCGAGCGGTTCTAGGCGCTTCAGTCCGGAACCGCGCGACTGCTACTGTCGCAGGTTCGCATCCTGCCTCGGGCATGAATGTGTGTGATGTCCTTAGTTTAGTTAGGTTTAAGTAGTTCCAAGTTCTAGGGGACTGATGACCTCAGATGATAAGTCCCATAGTGCTCAGAACCATTTGTCTAAAGAAATATTTAATCCTAACAAAGCCAAAAAGGGCTAACCTGACAATATGCTAATCTCTCAGAAGCAAGAAAAGAAAGGGTTGTTGGGTGCACGGACTTGAGCAGCGTATGTTTGGAAATGAGGTAGCCAGCACAACAACGAAAGGAGTCTCGAGATGATTAAAATTCTTCTTCGATTCGAGAGAATGCATCAGTGATGTTGGTGTGTAGTGCTGTTACCAGTCCTGGTAGGGTACACACGGGACGAGAACAGTCTCAAATGTTGAGTGAGCACTGTAAAGAACACGAGTTGTCGCGTACGTGTGTGAGACAGCGTTACAAGCATCTGGCAGAGTTTGAAAGGGGCCTTATTGTGGATCTCCATTTGTCCGGCTAGTCGAATCGCGTAATATCCATATTTGTGGAACGTTAGGATGTGACAGTGACCTGATGTTGACTGCATGGGAATACGAGGGCAGGCATACTCGTCGTCAGTGTTCCCGACGACCGCGTCTCATCTCCTCAACGGAGGATTGCCGTATTGTTCAAAAATGGCTCTGAGGACTATGGGACTTAACAGCTGAGGTCATCAGTCCCCTAGAACTTAGAACTACTTAAACCTAACTAATCCAAGGACATCACACACATCCATGCCCGCGGCAGGATACGAACCTGCTACCGTAGCGGTCGCGCGGTTCCAGACTGAAGCGCTTAGAACCGCTCGGCCACATCGGCCGGCTTGCCGTATTGTGCAACAATACATCATAACCACTTCACATCCGAGAACAAATAATGGACTCTTTGCAACATTCTGTGTCGTCCCGGACCATTAATCGGAGAGTAGCAGCTGCCGGACTAGGGAATTACCGTGCCATGCGCAGGGTGTAGTTAACACAACTCAGCCACGTTTGGAGTGGTAATGTGACGGGAAGGATGGGCTGCTGGTGAATGGCGTCGCGTTGTGTTCAGCGATGACGCTGGATGACCGTTGTCGGCGAATGTGGCGGGACCTTGCGAGAGGTCCCGTTCTTTTGCAACGTTTTAGGAGGCACAGAGGTGCTACTCCTGGCATCATGGTGTTGGGAGCCATCGGGTATGAATTCAGGTCATGTCCGGTAGTTATTGAGAGAACTGTTGGCGGCATAACGGTACGTCACGGACATCTTGGTCATCATGTGCCTCTCGTGTGACCGTATGATGCTATTTTTCAAAAGGGCAGTGCTTGTCCACCCATGACACGTATCTGTATGAACTGTCTGTGATATTGAGCTACTTTCATGGCCAACATGATCATCAAATCTGTCCTCGATGGAACATGTCGGACGTGAACTCCGTCCCAGTGCCAAGCCCAGGATGCCATGGACGAGTTTCAACAATAGTGAGCCAACTTGCGTCAGAAGAAGGATACAACGGCTTTATGACATCCTTCCCAACAGAAGCAGAGCCTGCATCTTGGTCAGATGGGGCGCAACACCGTACTGATAAACGGGCTCACACTGTCAAGTTCTTCGTAAATTTGACTCGATTTTGTAATAACCGAAATAACATATACCCTGCCAAACGGTGAAGTTTTCATTTCTTTCTTTCCTGCCCTTCTAGATGCTTAACTTTTTTTGTGTTAGGCAGTGCGTATGATGGACCTAATGATTTTGTTACGTGGGCACTAGGCCGTGTTTTAAGACATGTGCTGTGTCTATCGTTTTATCTTATCTCCTAATGTTGGAGACATCCTCAGAGGCTATAAAGAACTTCGTTAGTTTTTCGAACTCGGAAAACTTCAACAAGCCATACTGTTCGATAGTAACCACGAAACAGTCGGGCCGTAACGTCATACAACTGATGTTAAACATCACCGAGTCGTGTCGGCGTGTGTCACGGAGCTTGTACTGCAGAAGGGTTGGAGCTGTTAGTCACTAAGGCCCACAACTTTTGTACTTCCTGTAATGATTGGACCTTGATAATGTCTCAGCATCAGAGAATCGGATTTGATGATTCCTAGATGCTACTGCTGATTTATCCTCGCTGGCCTCTCGGCTCACTGAGCTTCTTTGAGATTAATCAACTAACGAAGTCTTCATAGGCTCTCATTAAGTCTACAGCATTAGAAGACGAAACGTCAGGAACAGAAAAGTGCCTTAGAGCATGGTCTGTTGCTTAGAAGACAAAAATCACCGGTGATGTAAATATTGGCCTATATTGTATGATCAAAAAGAAGTTTCTCAGTGGGCACCAGTTTAACTTTTTTAACCAGGAAAGTGATCTTACATGATTCGTGGATTTGAAAGCGACAGGGTTTGTGTGTATTTGCCGACTCATCTGCCATGATGAATACCGCGTGATAGGGGCACAATATTTTGCATACTGCACAATTTACGTTGTTCACGTACATTTGAAAGGCACGTGTGCATCTGTTACGGTTCACCGTTTCGCCACATCGTCCTCTAACTGGGCGGTACCCGTAACAGTGCTCTGTGGTTAAAGCGTTTAGAGGAAAATGCTTTCTGGCGCGTACGGACCGCGCTCCCTCCGTTGTCACGCAACACGTCCGGTTTTCGCAGTTGGCAGTACGATGTGAAAGGGAGCACAACACGAACGCAGAACGGCCCGCGATCGAGCCGCGCCGCCAGTGCCGTGTTTAGCCGTAATTGCAGCAATTCGTCCGGCAACAGCGCCCAATTTCGTTGGCCGTTCGGATGGCAGTCAGAATTACGAATGTGTAAGAAAAATCGGCGTAATCGCGGCCGCAGCACGGGCATTAGCTGACACCGGCGCCCGCAATTGAGCTCGCCACTAATTGGAGCGTTCAGCCTCATCAATCATGAGCGTCCGGCGGTTGGACAAGCGGGCTCTGCACGCCACATCTTACCGCGCCCTCCAAGCACCACTTGCTTTTCAGCTGTTCCTGGTTTTAGCCAACTCTAGAACTATAATGTCCTCTCCATCCGCAGTTCACTCACCGTTGACGCAGTGGGTTCGAATCCTGGCTGTTGAACAGATTTTTGTCGACGGCATTTTATCCGCAGACAAGGTAGAGAGGTGGTGCATAATGTGTTACTACGCGGTTGTTCGCCGGTGTCCTATTTTAAAATTAAACAACTCGGTAAAGTTTTATGCAGGGTGTTTTCCATCGTTACAGACGCAACAAATACAGCTGGCAGTCAGTGATAAAAAGAACGATGGACCTGAATATGAACAATATGCAGCGAAGGCATCTGTTCACTTGCCACTAAACAAAGGAACAGGAACTGTTACAGACGTAACAGACATTTACCCGGCAATGACGGTTAGGACAGTGACACTGGTTATCCATTCTCGATGCTTATTACAAGAAAAGAGACTGCCCATACCACCATAGAAGTAATTTAATGGTCGGTGTATTAGCGCCCGACTGTTAGTCCAGCCTAAATTGAATCCTTACACTGGGACAAATTTCATGAAAATTGATCAACTCAGTGACAGGGTACAAGCTGGTGTTTCTTTTTCTCCAGGCACGATATTTTCCAGGAAAGCGCAAGAACACATGTGAACCAAACTACACGTCCACTGCGATTGAGTCTGTCTATTTCAGTGAAACTTGTCACTCCGCAGAGATGTAGTTTCGGTTGGAGAAACAGTCGCGCGGTACAACCCTCCGTCAAATCTTGTCCCAGTAATGTAAACAGTCTCGTTTCTTTTGTCCCGACGTACTATGATGTATATTAGAAACAGGCATCACATATATTCACATACGAGAAATTTACGGAAATGCTGTAAAAATTGAACTGGCTGACCCTTGAAGATAGACGCAGACTATTTCGTGAAAGCTATTTAGAAAGTTTCAAGAACCAATATTTAATTAGGAATATAATAATATACTACAACTCCCTATTCGTCATCCCTGTAGCGCGCACGAAGACAAATTAAACTAATAACAGAACGCACAGACGTATCTAAGCAGACATTCCTCCAGCGATCCATACGTTAATTAAAAAGGGAAGAAGAAGCCCTATAACTGGTAAAATGGGAATTACACTTTTTGCAGAGTATAGATGTTAACGTATGTTGGTCATCTCTTACTTTCGCATTAATACCGCGTACAGAATCAACCCACACATATTATAAAAATGTTACATCCCTTAGCATAAGCATAGCTCTAACAAACTAGACAAGAAGATAAATTACTATTGTAAAGGAAGATGAGATAGAATAAAATATTGCGTTGGTATCGAGGTCGCTAGAGACGTAGCAAGAGCTCAGTTGGGCGATGATCAGGGATGGCTTGAACATGACCAAGAACTGTCCCAGCATTCATGTGAATCAGGATGGCCGTGAGGAGATTTTATCTCTACTCCTCCGAATAAGAGTCTGCGTTAAATTTACACCCGAAGCGGATGTAGTCTGTTAAAATTTTCTTTAGGATTCACAGCTACGAAGGTTGTAGAATATCAAACGCATCGGGCGACCGCTGAGGTTCTGCACGCACGAACTCAGCATCATGGTTCACATTTAACTCAAATTCTCTCCTATCAGAAATCTCCGACAGTGTTCTGTTTGGAGAAAGTGAAAATATGATGTATTCCTAAGATTTTGTTCGCATAATTTTCACCTAAATTCAGTAACAGACATTTTCCCATATGACGAAAATTCAGTAACTTCTTCGGGAATTGCATTATTGTAAACTTCCATTGTGTCATCTTAGAAGCTTGCTGCCGCAGATGGAACTAAAATTAAAACAGAGTGCAGTTTTCCACAGAACACTGATGCCACATCCATCTCTGTTTATCGAATAGTTTGATAGTTTGAGTGAATCAAAACTTGATGACCACTGCCCACCATGACGTGGATGTCGCCTGGTAGCGTTGCAGGCATGTGACGCGTTAACAAAAGTATGTAAGCGGACCAGATACGGACGGGGATCACCCTGGCGAAGATAAGGGCTGCAAATGGGGAAATCCATTGAGATGATAGACTTTGATGAAGGGCAGATTCTTATTACGCAGAGACTGTGAACGAGTATCTCGAAAGCGGCGAAGGTGTTCGAACACTTGCTAGTGTTTTGAGCATCTACGGAAAGTGGTAGAAGGGTAGTGAAACTACCACTAGCACAAAATGATTAGACGTCCACGACTCTTCGCAAAACGTGGGTTCGGAGACTTGTCCGCTCTGTATAGACGGTTATCTGTGGCATCTCTGCCGAAAGAGCACACTGCTGGTGCACGCACAAGTGTTTCGGAGCACACCGTTCATCGTACATTGTTGAACACGGAGCTCCGCAGCAAACCTCCCCCACGAGTTCACTTGTTGGCCAAACGACATCGTCAGTTACGACTGCAGTGGGCACGCCATCATCAGGACTCGATCGACATGTCGGCCCTTCCGGTGAATCACATTTCTGCAACACTAGGCCGCTGGTCGTCTCCACAAACACCGTCATCGAGGTGAACGGTGTCTCGGAACGTGCATCGCGCCTCGGACGCAGGCTAGTGGAGCAATGTTATGCTGTGGCAGACAGTCTCCTGCGCTTGCGTGGGACCTGTGCTAGTGACCGAAGACACGCTGACAGCTGTGAACCACCTGCATCCCTTCTTGTTTTATATCTTCCCAGGCGGCGATGTCATCTTTCAACTGTGTAACTTTCCGTGTCTCGGGGCAAGAACAGTGCTACAGTGCTTTGAGGAGTATTATAGTGAACTCACGTTGATGGCGACCAATTCGCCTGACTTAAATTCTATGGAACCAATCTGGGTCGCTATCGGGTGCCATCACCGCGTACGCAGTCAGCGACCCATTATTTGAGCGAATTACATGACCTGTGCATAGAAATCTAATACCACATACACTATGCGATCAAAAGTAACCGGACACCAGGCTGAAAATGACTTACAAGTTCGTGGCGCCCTCCATCGGTGATGCTGGAATTCGGTATGGTGTTGGCCTGATGCCAGCTTCCACTCTCGCAGGCATACACGTTCAATCAGGTGATGGAAGGTTTATTGGGTAATGACAGCCCATTCTTCACGGAGTGCTGCACTGGGGACAGTTATCGATGTCGGTCGGTGAGGCCTGACACGAAGTCGGCGTTCCAAAACATCCCAAAAGTGTTCTGTAGGATTCAGGTCAGGACTCCGTGCAGGCCAGTCCATTACAGGGATGTTATTGTCGTGTGAGCACTCCGCCACAGGCCGTGCATTATGAACAGGTGCTCGATCGTGTTGACAGATGCAATCGCCATCCCCGAATTGCTCTTCAACAGTGGGAAGCAAGAAGGTTCTTAAAACACCAGTGTAGGCCTGTGCTGTGATAGTGCCACGCACAACAACAAGGGGTGCAAGCCCCCTCCATGAAAAACACGACCACACCATAACACCACCGCCTCCGAATTTTACTGTTGGCACTACACACGCTGGCAGATGACGTTCACCGGGCATTCGCCATACCCACACTGCCATCGGATCGCCACATTGTGTACCGTGATTCGTGATTCCACACAACGTTTTTCCACTGTTCAGTCGTCCAGTGTTTACGCACCTTACACCAAGCGAGGCGTCGGTTGGCATTTACCGGCGGCGTGATGTGTGGCTTATGAGCAGCTGCTCGACCATGAAATCCGAGTTTTCTCATCACCCGCGTAACTGTCATAGTACTTGCAGTGGATCGTGATGCAGTTCGGAATTCCTGTGTGATGGTCTGGATAGCAGTCTGCCTATTACGACGATCTTCAACTGTCGGTGGTCTCTGTGAGTCAACAGACGAGGCCGGCCAGTGTGCTTTTGTGCTGTACGTGTCCCTTCACGTTTCCACTCCTCTATCACATCGCAAACAGTGGATCTAGGGATGTTTGTGAGTGTGGAAATCTCGCGTACACACGTATGACACAAGTGACACCCAATCACCTGACCACGTTCGAAGTCCGTGAGTTCCGCGGAGCGCCCCATTCTGCTCTCTACGATGTCTAATGGCTACTGAGGTCGCTGATATGGAGTACCAGGCAGTAGGTGGCAGCACAATGCACGTAATGTGAAAAACGTTAGTTTTTGGGTGTGTCCGGATACTTTTGATCACATAGTGTATCTCCATAAACCTACCAAAAAAACAATGGGATTCCTGATACGCAGAATCAGTAATGTATTTCGTCCCAGAGACGGATTGTTAGTGCCCATGTGGCATTCGTAAAGTAATTGCGAACAGAGTATAGCTTTGGCCAGGATGTCCCCAGGGGCGCCGCGTCCTTGACCACGTCGCTGACTCACGTGAGGAGGCTGCGGCTGCATCCGCGGCCTTCCGCCTGGCGGTCACGACGCGCTGGGGCCGAACCGGCGCGGCGCTCGGCCAACCTCGCGTCGCCCATAGCCCGGATAATGACTCGGTAAACTGCCGCTCAGCCTCGCTGCCGCTCACGTGCACCGCGCCTCATATCATTCCCGTTGTGAAAGCTCAATCGACGAGCGATGGCGATTCCTGTGGAGTATCATTTCAGCTTGAGCACACTGCTCTCTCTCTCTCCTTCTCCGCGAACACTGGAATCGAGCTGTTCTACCGATTGGAACAAACAGTGGAAGCATTCGTACGAGGGCGAGTGTACGTTTTCGGACTTGGGAATGAAAGACTGTGTAGTGAAAATTACTTTAGTTTTCGACATAGACCAGTTTTAGCTCAGTGTACTTTTCCCAATGGTTTTCCACAGTTAGATACAAATCCGAGAGTACGAAAGTGTAAGGTATGCCAAACACGCATGACGGCTGACGTTACCTGTTCATTGGGATCAACATATCTTCCAGCTACAAAATATCTATAGTTTATGGAATTGGGAAGAATCTGAAGAAACCAAATTTGATGGTTGGTTCAAATGGCTCTAAGCACTATGGGACGTAACATCTGAGGTCATCAGTCCCCTAGACTTAGAACTAATTAAACTTAACTAACCGAAGGACAGCACACACATCCATGCCCGAGGCAGGTTTCGAACCTGCGACCGCAGCAGCAGCGCGGTCCCGGACTGAAGCGCCTAGAACCGCTCGGGCACAGCAGCCGGCCTAATTTGATGAATGTGGAGTATTTTCAAATAGTTTTTGACGTCAGTCGGTTTTGTTTTGTAAACAAGTCTTCATAAAACTAATCAGCGTTACTTTTTTAATACAGGCCTATGGACGTTCCATTGTCAGGTTCGATTTGGCGTTTTTATCAGGGCAGATACCTAAAAATGTATTGAGATCTCGATTAATTAGAAACAAAAATATCTTTACCGCAAGTATTGCAAGGAAGTATTGCAAGATAGTGATTGCTTATGTATTTTCAAGCTTTCACAAAACGAAAATTATGCTACCTTTTCATGGGTCGCCTTGAGTACGAAAGTAAATACAAAGGTAAGAGGAGCATCCGTCTACTCCCATGTTTTTGCGGTCATTCAGTTGGTCCCATGGAGCGAGGTGGTGGAGTCGCAACACACTGGACTCGCATTCAGGGGACAGCGGTTCAGATTCCCCTCCGACCACTCTGAATTAGTTCTTTGCTTAAGGCGAATGCCAGTACGGCTTCTTTGGAAAGGACATCGCCGATTTTCTTACATATCCTTCTCCAGACGTAATGACATCGTCGGGATGTTCAACCAAAATTTTACTTACTTCCGTTTCCAGTGGTAGAGGACTACAGTAGAACTGGATACCCATTGCCCCAACTGTTGCAAGTTAAACAGCAAGAAGAATCCCTTGTGACTCCTAGAAAACACCGACAAATGAAATCGACTTCACGCTCTTTGATGCTGGCAGACTGTCTTCCACTCTCCGTTTTGATTGCTATTTCATTTCTGGCTTCAAGGGGTGGGCGTACGTGTTATCCGCACTAACATATTGTTCCACAAAACAGTCTGTGGGCTACTTTTTAACTAGTTCCAGTATTGCCGAGAATTTTGTTTCCGCATTTGTTTTTAGTCAGAATTTAACAAATTCCGTGTCCATGTCGTACAAAAGCGTTTGACAACTAAGTCATGTAAAATGTGCTGTACTTTCTTATTATATGCAATTTCTCGATGTTTCATTCGGTGGTTGCAATTTCCGGGACATTTTTCTAGTCATTAAAAAGTAAGACTATGTTTAAATTTAGTACTCCGTTTCTTAACCCTAGAGAAACTGAAGGAACGGACACCTTGCAGGAGTTCACCAACTTTAGATGAATTTACGATTACGATGAAACGTCCAAAACGAAATATTTTATGACGGCACTATGTTTCACTATTTCCATTTGAACGAAATACGTGTATTACCTCAAAAAGCCACGTAAACGAAAATATTCCAAAAGTCAAGTTTACTCCGTACTTTCGTTACACCTGAACAAGCACCAACACAACTAAAACAAAATTTCGTTGATGTTTACGCCATCTTTGCATTAAGCGATAACTTAACGCCAATGCAAGATATTCTTCCTCCATCCTCTACCTTCTGACAGTAAAATTGTCTGTGATAAAATATGAATGCAACAAAATTTGTCCAAAATCCGACGCAATTGTGTTAGAACGTCATTAAGCATAACCATTGTCAGGAAACTTGTTTCCTCCTCTGTCTCATATACCTAGTTTAAGATCTCACAATTAGAATTTGTGCACATTATCATAATGTATTTTTCCATCGACTCGCAAACAAATAACGCGCATTTGTGAACGGAATAGGAGTAACTTGACATCGAATCCAACTTGCTCCGAAAGAGGTACGAACATTGGGGTGCCTCCTAAAGATCGTAAATGTGCTAGATGTCACTTCTGACGGATAACCTGTGTGGATCCCGATATTTTATGTTGTTTTGCCAAACGAGTCAACATTGCTTTTAAGACGATGTACTCGTACTCACGAAACAGTTGTACTGAAATTCTCGGCCATACAGACAGATTTAGGTTGCACGTGGTTTCTGCAGAACATTTCAGATGGTTTCTAGAACGAGACGAAGGCTAACTTGACTTGTCTAAGTCGAGATGCAACACAAAAGTAAGAAACAAGCAAAGATGCTCCCCCACAGCAGTGCAATTAAATGCGACAAAGTAAGGGACGTTAGACTGACGCTGTCACTGCTGTGGAATGACAGATGAATGTCCCTGCCGAGAGGACGAGGTTATCACTGGTACACTGAACTACTCTGATTCTCTTAGGCATGTCGGCGCGAGAATAGCGGAAATACTAGTTAAAAATCCTTGCCCACAACAGGCAGGATAAGCTTTACAGTGATTACAGTAATCGTAATAGAAGTTGAATCGTTCACGTTTGACAGTGGGTCTGAATGGTGCTGGGGAGACGTCAGCGACTGCTGGACGATCTGCACGCTACCATCACTCTCGTTATTTCTCTTCTGCGTTCCTGCGATGGTGCGGTGGAAACGTTCAGTGTGCCTCATATTGTAAGAACATGTAAGTCTGCATACTTGTAATTTCGATTTCACTGATTTGTAGCGTTCGTGTCCCGCGATGCGCCCAGGGAAGCAGGACGTAGGAATAACGATGCCCCGAAGATACATACCCTTACATTGTGTCGAAACTCGTTACAGAATTGTCGGGAGAATAACAGATGATAAGAGAGCCCTGTGCAGCAAAACCTCCAACGCTCACGTTACAGCACCCCATAAATTTTACAGCCTGCGCCGAGAGTGCCCGCTCCTTTTAATATTGCCGTGTACTAACGTCTCGCCCATTACTCATCGCCGCTATCGCAATCCTTTAGGCTACCGCCGACAGCACTCACCGTTTCGTTTTTTCATAGTAGCAGTAATAGTAGCTCTGCGTGTTCCCTGCGCTTTCAGAGGACAGTTTGGTTGTCTCGCTGTTACTCGACTTCCACATTTCTTTTTGGCTCCTCCTCCTTGCCCCACTTCCATTTTTATTTACCTCTTTTTTTGTTTTGCTGCAACCACTGTATATTAAAAAGGGAACCACGGTTCTTTGCGTGTTGTGGACAGTGCTAGTACATCTGTTGAAAACCTTTGTTATGTCAGCTCATGACGGTCTTGTAAAGTGACATCCACTGACGACATTTCTAGCAGATATGTTCCCGAACTAACTTCATGTCAAGCATCTTCATTTTGTTTCTTATCGACATGCCATAACTACGGATACATTGTAAGGTTTGGTTTTACAAAAATTCTCACTCTTTTGAATAATGAACTATCCCCTAAGAAAACCATAACGAGTTTTGTGTCAGCACTCGTCTTCAAATGACTATACAGGCATAGTTTCGTAGCTAATTTTTACCAGTGCATACTAGTTGCCTTGCCTGTGGTACAATGGGTCTGCAGAGAAATTCAGCTCAGTTAAGCCAGATATGGCCGGAACAAAGAATTACATACACTAAATCATGGAATATATGACCTCTTCTCTGTATGCAACTCTTCTGGTACAGAAGTACTCATTCAAATTGCCGTCGATCACACCTTTAATGTAAACCTAGGCCTCAAGGCCTTTGGGGTGTATTTCCTCTATCCTTTTCACAATATTCACGACTCAGCAAAAGCGTATTTCCGTGTCGGAACAAGATTCTCCTTTCATGAAATTATATCTAAATCGAGGTGTCAGTACTGATTTTCAACAGTGCTCCTCCAGAGTACTAAAGGATTGGAAGAAGATCAACGTTTGATGTTCCGTCGACGGCGAGACCGTTGGAGACCCCATAAATGTGATTGAGGAAGAGTGAAGAAGAAAATCAGTCGTGGCCTTTTCTAAGGAACTGTCGCGGCGTTTGCTTTCAGCGATTTGGAGAAGTCAAAGGTAGCTGGACGGGAGTGTCAACCGGCGTCCTCCCGAATGTGGGTCCATTGTCTTTAACTACCGCAACATCCCTCCCCGAGAGATTTTTCGGTGGACTGTGGTATAACGTCTCTACTATTAGTTTGGAAATGGGAAAAACCTGGACTGCTCAAGGATTGTGGCAGACGTGTTATGATCTTGCTTTAAGGTGATAGTTATTTCTAAAGTGCTTATTGTTGGCAACTATGATAGAGTGAAAATTGCAGTGATTATGTTTTGATGGCGGTTGGGATGTGGGCTGGGGGTGGGAGGAGACGTTATAACCTGTTGTCTGCGGTGCGGATAAGAAATCCGCAATTCAGAAAAGATCGAAGAATGGTCCACTAATCATCGTATCCGAATGCTACAAATTACACACCAGGCAGAAGAGCACTACTTGTAGTTGGGCTGAAAACTTCTCTGTGAGCTGGAAAACGACAAACTGCGTGAGTCAGTTTTCATTCTCGTTTTGACTGTCTGAACTGGCTCACTCTAATATTTACATTATTGTAACTTGGGAAGAGTACAAACAGACTCATACATCCAGCTTAATTCTAAGTACTAATGTCTGTTCTGGTGTACTGAAAGACTAGCAAGAAAACGAAAGACAGATGTTCATCTAAAACAAAGTTGCACAACGAGAAAATGGTGAAATGGACAGATTTAACTGACTGAAATGTTTTACCTTTAGCTTGAAATATCCTCTGCGTGAAGGTACTTGCAAATGAAGATCGCTGGTATACTGTATACTTTTTTCTTTATTTATTCATCTTCTTTTTGTCAGTTACGGTATTGAAGATAATAATTAACCGTTTTTAATCTTTATAATAAAAATATAATACTACACTGAGGGAACGGATGAACGGATGTCATGGGGTACCCGGTTATATCGTGCTGTCGGACCTCCTTTTCGCCTCCGGCGTAGTGCAGAAACTCGACTTGGCATGGACTCAGTAAGTCGTTGGAAGTCCCTTGCAGCAATATTGAGCCATGCTGTCCCTATTACCATCCATAATTGCGAAAGTGTTGCCGGTACAGGATTTTGTATACGAACTGACCTCTTGATTATGTCCCATAATGTTCTATGGGATTCATGTCAGGCTATCTGGATGGTCAAATCATTCTCTCGAATTTACCTAAATGTTCTTCAAACTAATCGCGAATAATTGTGGATCAGTGCCATGGCGCATTGTCACCCATAAAAATTGTAGCATTGTTCGGTAACGTAAAATCCATGAATGGCAACAAATTGTCTCCAAGTAGCCGACCATAACCATTTCCAGTCAATAATCGGTTAAGACGGACAGAGGACCCAGTCCATGCCATGTAAGCACAGCCCCACACCATTATGTAGCCACCACCAGCTTGCAGAGTGACTTGTTGACAACTTGGGTCCGTGGATTCGTGGGGAGAGCGCTACCATGAGCTCTTACTGACTGCAAATCTGAACTCATGCGACCAGACCACGGTTTTCCAGTCCTACAATTATGGTCACGAGCGCAGGAGAGGCGCTGCAGACGATGTTGTGCTGTAGGCAAAGGCATTCGCGTCGGTCGTCTGCTGTCATAGCTCATTAACGCCAAATTTCACTACAGAGGTCTAAACAATACGTACGTCCCACATTGATTTATGTGTGTACTTCACGCAATATTGCTTGTCTGTTGGCCGTGACAAATTTACGCAAACGTCGCTGCTCTTGGTATTTACGTCAGTGCCACCTGCCACTCCGTTGGCTGTGGCGAGATGAATGGTTGAAATCTGGTTATTCACGGCACACTCTTGACATTGTCGATATCGGAATATTGAATTCCCTAACGATTTCCGAGATGGAATGTCCCTTCCGTCTAGCTCCAATTACCATTCCGCGTTCAGTGTCTGTTATTTCTCGTCGTACGGCCGTAATCGCGTGGGAAACCTTTTCACACGAATCATCTGAGTAGGCCTACAAATGACAGTTCCGCCAGTGCACTGCGCTTTTGTGTGGGCGATACTACTGTTATCCCACGGCTTCTGTCAGCTCGTTGTACATTGTTAAATTCCTATAAGATGGCTTACTGTCGTGTTGCGGGGAGCGGCCAAGAGAAAACCACAGGTGTGCTGCTAGTTGTGGAGTTCGGGTGTTGAGAAAGTGAAAGCTGCAGTATGCATGTAAGCATATCAGTACATACACACTCCGAAGGGGACGGGGCGGAGACGGCGACTAATCCAGAATATCAACAGGGCGTTCTGTTCTCACTGTGTTAATTGGAGAGAGGTATGGAATTTAACCCAGGAATTTGACGCACTTTCTAGTGGACAGGCGTATGTCAGTCTACAGCGACGAAAGTTCCTTCCATCAACGGCTTTGGAACCAATGCTCTCGGTCTTTGCGATCTCGTCCGCGGACATTAAATCTGGAGACTGGTTGTCGCTAGTGAGAAAAGGAGGTCACTGTTTGGGCAAATGAAGACTGCTCCGCCAACTTTGCAAGTAGCGGTGCGCATTTGGTGAGTGACGACGCGGGTTCAGGAAGAGGTCTGTACCTGACTCACTGTGCGCCGACATGGCGCGCAATGGAGACGGCGTGGCAATGGGCGCGCGTCAGACGTGACGCCACGGCGGAGGGGGCGTGGCCAGCGCGGGTCGACGGCCTGCGTGCCACGTGGCGCCAAGGTCGCGCCGGCCGCCGCAGACGCAGTCTCGTGGGCGGCTGGCGTCGCGGCGCGTTGCGTAGCGCGACTAAGAGACTATATAGTAGGGATGGGAAAAACCGATACCGGTATTTCAGTTCTGAATAACCCGTATTTTTGCGTATTTGTTTGGTCTCGGTAACAATAGGTATCTGTCTCGTTTACTGATAAAACCAATATATCAATTTGCCACAATAGTGGTGCTAAAATTTTTGGTTCAGATGGCTCTGAGCGCTATGCGACTTAACTTCTGAGGTCATCAGTCGCCTAGAACTTAGAACTAATTAAACCTAACTAACCTAAGGACATCACACACATCCATGCCCGAGGCAGGATTCGAACCTGCGACTGTAGCGGTCACGCGGTTCCAGACTGAAGCGCCTTTAACCGCACGGCCACACCGGCCGGCTAAAATTTTTGGTTTCAGATTTTTTTATGGTGTTGGGACAGCAACCAGCCACAAATTAAGTTTTTGTGGCTGGTTGCTGTCCCGACACCATCAACATTTGTCTTAAAATAACAGCCACGGTCTCCAACCATGTCATCATATGACAGAATTGCAATTTTTTTTTTTTTTTACAAACGGGTTTGGTGAGGTGCTTTGTGGCTTCTGAAAGGTTGATACCGTTTTTGACAGGTTGATATCTTCTTTGAATGGTACAGTTCTGATGAAAGAAGTCAACTTACAGATCAACACATTATAGAACCGTTATTTATGAACAGATTGGACGATAAATATTCGCCATTGGATTAATTCATTATTGAAATTTCAATCACTGTCATGTAATTGTTCCTGCTTTGCCCACTATCTAAGTTGTTAATTTGAATTTTTGAAACAGCATTTTTGGTTTTGTCAGCAAAAAAATCTGTTGTATTCAAATTCCCGTTAAAAAGTGAAGCTACATATTTGACTAAAAAACTGTTTTTTTTTCATTCGAAATAGTTAAAGAGAAACAACGCAACAATTTTTACACAAAAGTTTATTGTTTGGCTACTATTTCTATGAAAAAATAAAAAAGAAATTTATGCCATGAGTAATAAACTAAAAAGTTAACAATTCATTCAGTCTATAATAAAAACAGAAATAAGTAGATCTGTTGCCTGCGTCTATATAATATGTCATTATCTGCTTGTGGCCCTCAGAAACGGACAACTTAACACAAAAAACAGAGTTCTCCAATCTTAGTTTACACTCAGCACTGAGTACTCGTAATGCTTAATTAATGTGGTATGATTCTCGATCACATTGTGATTTTCTTACAGAACCCTCATTACTTTCTGGTGGACGGACTAAATTTTCTTTTATTTATCTATTTCATTTGATATTTTAATTCTATGTATCTTGAAATGTATAACCCAGAAGTCTGCGGGAGTCGTAGAATTTTGCAACTTTTGTCTACGTTTATTGTTGGAAATAATAGCAATAAAAAACCGTAAACCGGTTGTTTCAGCGATGACCACCGTCCCTGTGAGTAAGTGCCTATTATTCATGGGTGACAAAAACTTGATCGGCTTGGGTCCGACGACAAAAAATCAGCGGAAGGTTCGAACCTCATAGTATTGGATATATTTTACTTATTTATATTGGTTGTATTTAAATAGTTCTAAGTAGTCAGAAACCAAGATTCAATTCAGTGTTTGAGTCTAGTTGCACAGCAAAAGGATTGTGTCTCTTGACTGACGGTCCAGTGCTGGGACTGAATTTCAGCTTGAAGCGCAAATGAATAAGTTTCAGACAAATCGTAATTTATAGGACCCTGTGCCTTATGTAAAATTATTTTGTATAACGAAGAAGTGACTTACCTCACAATCATGAACCAATAACGGAAGATGAGAGGTCAGTTGTTTTTTAAAGCAGATTAACGATGAGTATAAATTGACGTTGCCAGTAAGTACCTAAACGAATTAACTCTCACTGGAGAGGTTAAGAATATATCTCATACAAGGTAATATTTGTTAACACCACAATGGAATAACTGCCATATAACGGTAAAGTAAACGCTACTATATAATTTACATACTTTTTAATTGTTGACAGTTCCTTTCAGTACGAACTACTAAGAAAAGTAAGAATGGTGCTGTTAAAAATTAATTTCTGTTTCAACCCCTCCTTTCTCTCTTTCAAATTTTGTGAGAGGCAAAAATAAATACATACGAAACACACAGGTTGAACCAAAATTCATGCACTCAGACACCACAGCGTGATTATACGCTTACATAGCACAAGAATGTCACTGTCAAAAATCGACCTCTTCGTATTTTCGGCAGAAAATGGATGTCAAAGGACGGCAGTTTGGCGACACAGTATCCACATTTACGTCAGATGTCTTGTTTGACGCATGTTTCTCATGGCAGCAGAAGCAGATTCCTCAAAATGTTCTCTTGGTCGCGCAGGTGGGAAAATGTAGTGGTTAATGTTTTACTGCAGGGACAGACAGTAGTTAGTAACAGTTGTAATAATAACGGACGAGGTAGAAAGTTGTAGTATACGACCAGGAAATATTAATTCTATAAAAATTGTTTTATCGTTACACGTTGTTAAAATAATGAGAATGTATAAGTATCGCCGACGTGAAGAAAGTACTGCCTATTGCAGAACGATAGGCGAGGGGTTTCAATGTATCGCAGGTAAATACCGCAGTCACATTCAGTGCAGTTTGTTTATGCTTTTAATAGTCCATCAGTAACCGTTCGAAACCGGTAACGGCGCTGTTTGTGTAAACAAATAGCGTCACTGACAGTGGCTGATTGCTATTTACTTCTTTGCAAGAGTCAGTTTCCGCTTTGTACACAGCCACTGTCTCAAAAATTTCGGTTTTCGACAAAACAGCAGGGAAAAATGTTCTTGTTCCAATTGCCATTAACACTAAAGTGCTATGTTTTATTTGTGATAATACAAGTATTGAACTACGGTATAAAGTTTTTAACCAGTAGAACTGTAATCAACAAAAATCACTTCTCTTATCTTTTATATTTTGAAACTGCAGAGGGAAGTATAGCTTCGTACAAGGACCATGGGCCATCTACTAACGCATGTTTGAAAGACTTTCTCCATGGCTTGGCACCTTGATCAAATCTCGGAACATGCAAGAGTGTACAGAAAATTGCGTTTTGTGAAAACATGGCGCTTAAAACGTTTTCCATTTCCAATCTTCAAATGTTCTGCTGGCAATGAATATGTAATTTTATTTTTTGGGACAAATGTAATTTATCTTGTCTGGGTGGCGAACCGCAGCTCAAGAGTATTTGAAAAAAGTATTTCAAAATCATGAAGAATCGCCAGTAAAATAATTTAATATTTGCTACTGGTTTCTATATTCTCATCATGTTCATGTATCTCGTAGCTACGTGCTTCGTTCTTGCCGTGATCTCAAGTTAAAAGACATCCTGCATCACTTTGGTAGGTAACAGTCCACATTAGCGTCGAAATGGTACATAAATGTATTCGAGCTTGTTCATATTCATGCACGAGTATCACGAAACATGGATTGCGTCTGACAGTGGACAAAAATTATAAAAAATATTTTCCGCTGTAAGTAGGTATCGAGTCACAAGCGCATGAAAACATTCAGTCCTGGGTCGGCCCGAGGGATTTTTGTCACTTATCTCTTCATATACGCCTGGCGAGGATTTTTTCTGTGAAAAGTACTAAGTTGCGCCTTGGTTCGGAGTTCACATGTTCACGCCGGCGTGTCTCACGCTAACTCCACCCACCACAGTCAGGTCACGCTCGACTCTTACCAACTTCGCTACTAGCAGTACACCAACGTATGAATACAAGTATTATCTGTCAGCCAGGCGCAACGAACAGATGTCAGTACAGTTGTGTGTGACCCTTCAACGAGAGCTTTCTGAACAATTGATATATCACATGTTTGTGATTAATAAGTGTAAAATTATTTTATGTGATCTATGGTTGTTTTAAAATTTAAAAGAATTGGAATATGCGGCTTTCAAAATTAAATACAGACATATATTAAAATAGTAGCGTAGGGCGTTGAATACGATCACCGCCCCATGGCGAGAAACGCAATTCTCAGCACCGGACTGAAGGTGTTACTCTACAGTTAACTTAACAGTATAACTGAACGTGGAAGACAATTTGAAGGTCAGAGACAGTACGTCTACGCGTAGTAAATGTGTTTGCTGTTGAATTCGCGCTTCGAAATGAGAACGGCCTTAGATTCAGTTGGGAACAACGAAACGAATTCGCCAATGCGTATGCTGCACTACAGTACTGGTTAATCGTAAAAAATAACCGCGGCGAGGGGAAACTGCAATCTTCCGATTTATGCGTATTGACGACTAGGCTTTTCTTCATGTTGCGTTATTCCTCGCCAATTAAGGCGATGGTGGGCAGGCAGTGCATTGCTTCTTTTCAGCTGAGAGAATTTATAAAATACGCACACATAGTTTTTAAAAAAATTGAAAATGTAAAATACGTACGTGTTTTCAAAAATTACTAAAGCAGTTGTGATACATTGAAGATGTTAAGTAAAATATTATTGCCTTTTTTAAAACATAAGCAAATAACGATCGTCTCTGTAAAAACAGCACTTCATTGATATACAGGAAATAAACAGTAGATGTAAAGGTTTGATGGAGCGAGAATGTTTCGAAATGAATGTGGGATGGAAGAGTGGGAGGAGAAGGACCCAGAAGAAAGAGTTTAGAAAGGAGCGGATGGAAGCTAAAATGGCGGAGAGGGGCGACGGTGAAGAAGAATATTGTATCATGGAGAAGTATTCTGTTACAGTTGGAAAGACGGATAGATCTCTGGGCAGATTTCATAGTCAGGTGGGGGAGACAAAGTTTCATTGAGACAGGATGTGGGTAGCGAGTAAGTCTAAGGTTCGGAGATGTGTCGATACTAACGCGTCAGAATGCAAGCGTTCATAATTAGGACTGAAAAGATGGGATGTTTGTTGTCAGGTGTAGGATATCCATCAAAGGTCGACAATGTGGGAGAGGGTAGAGGAGAAATTAATGTTCATGTAGGAACCTCGCGGGGAATTGTTAACTGATACAGAAAGCGAGAGGGAGTGCACGGCGTTCGAGGATTTGGAAGGAGTGATAATAGTTTGGTGGAGCGTGAATCCAGGTGACAATGGCAAAAGAGAAAATATGTCGCAGTAACTTAAATCTATTGTGGATTTTTTGTTGGATGACTAGCAGCTGCGCTTTCCGTGTATGTTTACGCTCGACGGTTAGTCCGAAATATTTTTGTGTGTTAGTTCATCAGCTAGGACTTTAGTAAATAGTGAAGTGGAAGTTTCGAAGGTAGAAGCTGACGACTAGAGGGGGTGGTTCCAAAACTCGCGCGGATGAGGAGGAAAATAACGAAAGCGTAGCGCCCAGTGGGGAGATTCCCATATTTATAGGCGGCTATTTGGGTACGCAGCTGGTTCTTTTCGCGCGGGTCGCCTCCGGCCGGCCGCCCGGCGTCGTGTCGCGTCGCGTCACGTCGCGCCGCGTCGCGTACCCCTTTGTCGTTTTCACGACTGAGCGGCCGCACAAAGGACAGGAAAAGCGGCGAGGCTCGCAGGCACAAAGCCGGGTTGAGAATGTCACGCCGCCGGCCGCCAACCTATTGATCGACGGAAAGGTCGCCGGCTCTACTGGATAGGACAGCTGCCGGCAGCTACTTCTGCACCCAGCACAGACGTACAGTCCTTCCACGCCCGCACTTATCATGTGACAGTCACGAAACGTTCTACTGTCACATCTGCGGAAAGGTTTGTTTGCTGTCGTGAGTTCACAGGATGCAAAACTGCGATGTTGCCCTTGCGTGTGACTGCAGTCATCCATTAATGTGGACTATCCTGCGATATAGTAGACAGGCGGTTTAGAACAGAGGGGCAAAAAAGTGCCACGGTAAGTGACTACTATCGGCAGGAAATCTCAAATTGATTCCATATGTATAGATATCCTGAAGGCTTTTGCCACGGTTGTCATACGCAGCTTATAATCAAATTGCGTGCCTATTAAGTATCGTCTCAGTTGTGCGACTGGATTGTGTCAGAAAGTTCACAGCTCGTAGTAATCGATTGAAAGTCATCGAGTGAAACGCAAATGATACGTGGCGTTACCCAACGAAATGCCGTCTGCTTTGCCTAATCTATATAAACGATGTAGAAGACAATATACGCAGCCCTCTTAGATTGTTTGCAGATCATGCTGTCATTTACCGTGTAGTAAAGTCATCAGAGGACCAAAATCAATTGCAAAACAACTAATACACGATATCTATAAGGTGCGAAAAGTGACAGTTGCCTCTGAATAAGCAAAAGTCTCTGATTAAGCCAAAGTGTGAGGTCTTCCATTCGACTACTCAAAGGATTCCGTTAAATTTCGTTTACACGATAAATCACACAAATCTAAAGGCTGGGAATTACAATTACGAACAACGTAAGTTGCAACGGTCACGTAGACAATGTCGTGGGGTAGGCAAACCAAAGAGTGCGTTTATTGGCAGAACAATTACAGGATACAACAAGTCTATTACAGAGACTGCCTACAATACGCTCGTCCGTCTTCTGCTAGAGTACTGCTGTGGGATGTGACATCCTTACCAGATAAGATTGATGGAGGATATCGAAAGAGTCCAAAGGAGAACAGCTTGTTTTGCATTATCAGTAAATAGGGGATAGTGTGTCACGGATGTCATAAGCGAGTTGTGGTGGCAATCATTAAAAAAAAAAAGGCTTGATCTTTTCACGAAATCTCAACACCAACGTTCTCCTTGGGAATGCGAAAATATTTTATGGTGCCAACCTTCATAGGAAGAAATAATCATCACAATAAAACAAGAGAAACCAGAGCTCGTATGGTAAGATTTATGAGTGCTCAAATGAAAAGGTGCGAAACGTCGTAACCACCAAACCACTTGAAATTTGCATATGCCGCTTTGGAATAAGTTAGTGAGACATCTAAGGACGCGAATGTATTATCGTCACCGCCCCCTAAAAAGTACAAAGCTGTGTACTCAGAAGCAATGTTGATACAGTCTTTTTCGATGTCCCAGACCCGATACACATCGAATACTCGAGCACGGAAAAACAGTTACCACTGATATGTACTGTGAGACACGCTGTAGCTCACGCAAATCCATGAAGAACAAACGGTCTGCGGAGAGGGTGATTCTGCTCCAAGGTAACGGGCGTCCACACGTCTCCAAGGTCACACGAAGTTCAAATAGGATCTGTTTGAGCATCCGTCATCTTACAGCCCGGACATGTCGCCACGAGACTACGTATGTTTGGTCCGCTAAAAAGCATTTCTAAGCGAAGCGCTTCAACTCGGACGACGAACTGAAGACCACAGTTCAGGTCTGGCTTCTGTCCTGAAACAGTCACAGGAATTCTAGGAACAGGGAATTCTTCGGGCCGTGAAACAGTGGGGTACTTGTGCTCAGGCCTCCGGTGATTACTTTTGAATGAAGACTTCAGTTATACTCACAGTGTTGTGCCGTACCATTTCTTTTGGACACAAAAAAAATAGTACCAGCCTCATGACTTGTATAGTTTCTGTTTCTTTCCATCGGGAACCTCTTTCAGTGTACCATTTTGACCAGAAGAAATCGCGACTGTTGTAACGGAAGTAAACAGTATAAACGCAGGGCAGCTGAGTGCACTGTGTTTCCAACCATGAACGGGACAATGCTGCTTCTGCACACTGCTGAATGTGTCAATATGCCTTGGGTCATTTCAGACTTAGTCCGTGTGCACATTGCCATTTTACGGCAAGAAAGATTGTCAGCACGGCAAGTTACTCGCATAGTTGGCGTACAACACAGCGAAGTCATTGGAACATTGAAGCGATGTTGTGAGACATAAAATATTGCACATCCCTTAGATCGCCCGTGGTGAATATCAGATTATGACTGCTACCCACATATGGCACGCAGGTATTGCAAGGCAAGTGGGAGGGCTGCGCCGACCTAGACAGAACGGAAACGCCCCAACACAGTCAGTGTGTCCTCTAGGTATCTATTACGGACAATAGTACGCTCCTTCCAGCACTGGACTGCGTCGTTCAAACGACCGCAACACTGAATTTGTCTCAAACAGATCTTCCATATTAGCGCAAAAACGCTAGCTCCGGTTGTATTTTTAGGATTTGTCAGTCAAGTGACAAAGCAGAGCTACGCGTTTGCCGTGCCACAGTGCAACGTTTTTTCTTAGTTGTGTTGTGCCAAATCCTAGGTTTCCGTAGAGATCAGTCAAAGTTTCTGCGTAACTTACGTGCCTGCCTTTTTTTTTTATAACGTACAAGAAAATGACTTAGGAAACACAAATATTAATGCCTCTAAAACTTTGAAAGTCTTTGACAACTAACCGTGATTAATTTTGTACTTTCAGGTGTTCGGCGAGCTGTTCCCATTTTATGCACAATAGTTCGACGACTGACGGAGTCGTCTTCTGCAGGCATTGCGAGCTGTGCTGATATGTGTAATAGCTCTCTGAATTCCAACCACTTAGTAATTTGAATAGTCCGTAGAAATACGATGCGGACAGTGTATGCCCGTCTACGAGGGTTGGAACTTGAATAGTGGCAACTATTTATTTACAGCTCGTACAAAATAGATACGTGTTTCGAAGTTTTACTGCCCTTCAAGGTAGTCACCAGCATTGTGAAGTCGTAGGATGCCAGTTGTGTTGACAGTTCGAGTGGCGCGGTCTATTGCCTGACGAATTTGTAGCAGTTCTGAAGCGAATGCCGTGAAGTGTTTCCTTCAGTTTAGAAATCGAGTTGAACTCACGAGGGCTTAAGTCAGGGGAGTGCAGTAGGTGGTATAGCACTTAGAAGCCTCATCAGTGAAACAAATCAGTAACAGCTTGCACCTGCAGGAAGTGTCATCACGTCTGTCTCTATGCTTTGGGTTGAATCAAAACGCCGTCTTCCGTCCAAACCCCAGCGTCCACCGCCAGTACCTTCTCTGGTTTCTGCTCTTGAGAAAGACAGGGCTCTCATTCCTCCCCATACATTCAAACGCCTCATTGAAAGCGCCCCCAGCAGAGCTGAAGCCATCATAAAGGCGAAAGTCTACTGATAGTTTTTCTTGTACCTTTGATCAGCTAGTGTATAAGCGAAATGCGAAACAGGATTCTCAGCTAATGTGTCGGGGGGAAGGAAAACAAATAAATAAAAAGAAAGAAACTGCAACAGAACCTGTCATGAGAATTCAACGTTCATTCATACAGCGCATGTTAAGTATAGAACTTTGTAATATGGGTAGCCACAGCCGTTAAAGCTCATAATGAAATTGGTGATTTCTTTATCTTCACAAACGGTTTCGGTGCATTACAACAGCATCCTCAAGTGAAAACAGTGTCACATTAGCGCACCAACCACTCCCAACGTTTGTAATGATAAATGAAACCCCTGAAGAGGGGAAGTTGTCAAAGTAAATACACACCCGACCGCCGTCCATGCTGTGCCATTGCAATCACCACCACAGGTGCGACATCACATTAATCGCTCAGATGTCCTGTTTTATTTGTTTTGACGACTTCCTCTCTTCAGGGTTGATTTTTGACTACGGGCATTGGGGACGTCTTGGTGCACTAATGTGACACTGTTTTCATCAGAGTCTGCTGTTTTAATGCAGCGAAACCGGTTGTGACAGCAAAGAGATCAGCAGTTACAGCTGTCTTGAGGTTCATTTTACTGCCATTCACATATGTTAAGTACACTACTGGCCATTAAAATTGCTACACCACGAAGATGACATGCTACAGACCTCAAATTTAACCGACAGGAAGAAGATGCTGTGATATGCAGATGATTAGCTTTTCAGAGCATTCGCTCAAGGTTGGCGTCGGTGGCGACTTCTACAACGTTCTGACACGAGGAAAGTTTCCAACCAATTTCTCATACGCGAACAGCAGTTGACCGGCATTGCCTGGTGAAACTTTGTTGTGATGCCTCGTGTAAGGAGGAGAAATGCGTACCACCACGTTTCCGACTTTGATAAAGGTCGGATTGTAGCCTGTCACCATTGTGGTTTATCGTATCGCGACATTGCTGCTCGCGTTGGTCGAGATCCAATGACTGTTAGAAGAATATGGAATCGGTGGGTTCAGGGCGGTAATACGGAACGCCATGCTGGATCCCAGCGGCCTCGTATCACTAGCAGTCGAGATGACAGGCATCTTATCCGCATGGCTGTAACGGATCGTGCAGCCACGTCTCGATCCCTGAGTTAACAGATGGCGACGTTTGCAAGACAACGACCATCTGCGCGAACAGTTCGACGACGTTTGCAGCAGCATGGGCTATCAGCTCGGAGATCATGGCTGCGGTTGCCCTTGACGCTGCATCACAGAGAGGAGCACCTGCGATGGTGTACTCAACGACGAACGTGGGTGCACGAATGGCAAAACGTCATTTTTTCGGGTGAAACCAGGTTCTGTTTACAGCATCATGATGGTCGCATCCGTGTTTGGCGACATCGCGGTGAACTCACATTGGAAGCTTGTATTCGTCATCGCCATACTGGCGTATCACCCGGCGTGACGGTATGGGGTGCCATTGGTTACACGTCTCGGTCACTTCTTGTTCTCATTGACGGCACTTTGAACAGTGGACGTTACATTTCAGATGTGTTACGACCCGTGGCTCTATCCTTCATTCGATCCCTGCGAAACCCTACATTTCAGCAGGATAATGCACGACCGCATGTTGCAGGTCCTGTACGGCTCTTTTTGGATACAGAAAATGTTCGACCGTTGCCCTGACCAGCACATTCTCCAGATATCTCACCAATTGAAAACGTCTGGTCAATGGTGGCCGAGCAACTGACTCATCACATTACACCAGTCACTACTCTTGATGAACTGTGGTATCGTGTTGAAGCTGCATGGGCAGCTGTACCAGCACTCGCAATCCAAGCTCCGTTTGAGTCAATGCCCAGGCGTATCAAGGCCGTTATTACGGCCAGAGGTGGTTGTTCTGGGTACTGATTTCTCAGGATCTATGCACCCAAATAGCGTGAAAATGTAATCACACGTCAGTTCTAGTGTAATATATTTGTCCAATGAATACCCGTTTATCATCTGCATTTCTACTTGGTGTAGCAATTTTAATGGCCAGTAGTGTATCTCCGTGAAAATAAGTACCAGTACCGCTCGTCTTATTAAAATTTAAATTTAGAAGTTCTGTTTGATGGGTTGATGGGGATACGAGGGTTGTTTTTTTTAAGTAAGGGCCGTTTTTATTTTAAAAAAAAGATACAAATACTTTTGTAAAAAACTTTTATTTTCTGATTCTACACACTTTTACATACACTCCTGGAAATTGAAATAAGAACACCGTGAATTCATTGTCCCAGGAAGGGGAAACTTTATTGACACATTCCTGGGGTCAGATACATCACATGATCACACTGACAGAACCACAGGCACATAGACACAGGCAACAGAGCATGCACAATGTCGGCACTAGTACAGTGTATATCCACCTTTCGCAGCAATGCAGGCTGCTATTCTCCCATGGAGACGATCGTAGAGATGCTGGATGTAGTCCTGTGGAACGGCTTGCCATGCCATTTCCACCTGGCGCCTCAGTTGGACCAGCGTTCGTGCTGGACGTGCAGACCGCGTGAGACGACGCTTCATCCAGTCCCAAACATGCTCAATGGGGGACAGATCCGGAGATCTTGCTGGCCAGGGTAGTTGACTTACACCTTCTAGAGCACGTTGGGTGGCACGGGATACATGCGGACGTGCATTGTCCTGTTGGAACAGCAAGTTCCCTTGCCGGTCTGGGAATGGTAGAACGATGGGTTCGATGACGGTTTGGATGTACCGTGCACTATTCAGTGTCCCCTCGACGATCACCAGTGGTGTACGGCCAGTGTAGGAGATCGCTCCCCACACCATGATGCCGGGTGTTGGCCCTGTGTGCCTCGGTCGTGTGCAGTCCTGATTGTGGCGCTCACCTGCACGGCGCCAAACACGCATACGACCATCATTGGCACCAAGGCAGAAGCGACTCTCATCGCTGAAGACGACACGTCTCCATTCGTCCCTCCATTCACGCCTGTCGCGACACCACTGGAGGCGGGCTGCACGATGTTGGGGCGTGAGCGGAAGACGGCCTAACGGTGTGCGGGACCGTAGCCCAGCTTCATGGAGACGGTTGCGAATGGTCCTCGCCGATACCCCAGGAGCAACAGTGTCCCTAATTTGCTGGGAAGTGGCAGTGCGGTCCCCTACGGCACTGCGTAGGATCTTACGGTCTTGGCGTGCATCCGTGCGTCGCTGCGGTCCGGTCCCAGGTCGACGGGCACGTGCACCTTCCGCCGACCGCTGGCGACAACATCGATGTACTGTGGAGACCTCACGCCCCACGTGTTGAGCAATTCGGCGGTACGTCCACCCGGCCTCCCGCATGCCCACTATACGCCCTCGCTCAAAGTCCGTCAACTGCACATACGGTTCACGTCCACGCTGTCGCGGCATGCTACCAGTGTTAAAGACTGCGATGGAGCTCCGTATGCCACGGCAGACTGGCTGACACTGACGGCGGCCGTGCACAAATGCTGCGCAGCTAGCGCCATTCGACGGCCAACACCGCGGTTCCTGGTGTGTCCGCTGTGCCGTGCGTGTGATCATTGCTTGTACAGCCCTCTCGCAGTGTCCGGAGCAAGTATGGTGGGTCTGACACACCGGTGTCAATGTGTTCTTTTTTCCATTTCCAGGAGTGTATTTTCCTACATAGTTGTCTTGTTTATTTAAGCACTTGTCATACCGTACAACTAAGTTTTTAATTCCCTCTTCAAAGAATTCGGCCGCCTGCTCCGACAGCCAAGAGTTGATGGCCGCTTTCACTTCATCGTCGTCATTGAAGCGCTGCCCGCCAAGATGGTGTTTCAGGTACCGGAAAAGGTGAAAATCGCTAGGAGCAAGGTCGGGGCTGTATGGTGCATGGTCCAAAACTTTCCAGCCAAAAGAATCAATCAAATCCCGAGTCTTTTGAGAGGTGTGAGGCCTAGCGTTATCGTGCAGGAGCAAAAATCCTTTTGTCAGCATGCCGCGCCTTTTGTTTTGAATTGCACTGCGGAGCTTCTTTGGAGTTGCACAGTAGGCATCTGAGTTGATTGTCGTTCCTCGTGGCATAAAGTCCACTAGCAAAACACCGCGCCGGTCCCAGAACACAGTTGCCATAATCTTGCGCTTTGACAGCGTCTGTTTGGCTTTGACCTTGACGGATGAGGTTGTGTGTCGCCATTCCGTCGATTGTCACTTGCTTTCGGGAGTGATATGGGATACCCATGTTTCATCTCCAGTGACAATTTGACTCAACATGTTATCCCCTTCTTCCTCTTAACGAATCAAAAAGTCCAATGAAGTGGCAAATCTCTTCCCTTTGTGGTCCTCTGTGAGGAGTCTGGGTAGCCACCGAGAACACAGTTTCTTAAAGTTTAGGTTTTCAGACACAATTTTGTACAAACTTGTGGAAATTCCAAAGAAAGAGTGGAAATTGTGAATCTTCTGTCCTAACGAATCTTTGTTTCGACTGCAGCCACCAAATCATCAGTGATCACGGAGGGCCGGCCTGAACGTTCTTCGCCACGGACGTTTTGACGACCATTTTTAAACTCTCTAACCCATTGACGCACTTTACCTTCTCTCATTGCATTCAAGCCATATACTTCTGTTAACTGACGATGAATTTCTGCAGCTGATAGGCTTCTCGCGGTCAAAAAACGTATCACTGACCGTATCTCACACGCGGCGGGCGATTCAATAATCGTAAACATTATAAAGTAGCACAGCGATGCGTACACGTCAGCTACAGAGCTGCAACTTCCATCAGTGTGAACGGGAAGGATGCCGGGAACTGGCGCGGTAGCTTGTTGCGGCGTCCGCACGAACTACGGGGCTCTACGCGCGAACGGCCCTTACTTAAAAAACAATCCTCGTATGTTAAATTTATCATTGAGCATATAAGTGGACATTAAGAAAGTTCCACTTACGGAAGAGATTAAGAAACGCCGCCAAGTGCAACAGCGGCTGACGGCGGGCGTGTGACGTGTGTCGACAGGAGGCGCCGGCGCTGGACGCGTGCAAGGAGCCGTCGGAGGCGGCGCTGAAGCGCGTGCGGCTGGAGCCGGCCGACTGCGGCGCTGCGAACGCGGCGGCGGCGCCCGCCGTCTACGCCGTCTACCCGGAGCAGCTGCTGTGGTGCGACGCCTGGGGGCCGCGCATCGCCTTCCGGCCCTGGCCCCTGCCCCTTGCCGCCACCGCCAAACACAAGGCCGCAGCCCTCGCCGATAGGTAAGCGAGCTTCTGACAACGTAGCAGGGACAGTGAAACCATCAAGGGGGGCAACAGTTGAGAAGGAAGAGACGCGGGTTCGTAGCCTGTCCCCGATGTTATTCAATCTATACGTTGAGCGAACTGTGAGGGAAACCTAGAAGTAATTCGGGAAGAAGTAACTCCAGGAGGGGGGGATTGAAACTTGAATATTCGCCGATGACATTTTACATATTTCAGACGGCAGATGACTTCGGAGTCCAGTTGAATGGAAGGGATAGTGTGTCGGTAAGTAGTTACAAGATACAAATCAACAAGTATGATGGAGTGTAGTCGAATCGAATCAGGAGATGCTAAAGGAATTAGACTAGGAAATGAGACACTGAAAGTTGTAGATGAATTTTGTTATTTAGGCAGAAAAGTAACTGACAATGGTCGAAGTACACTGAGGTGACAAAAGTCATGGGATAACGATGTGCCCATATACAGATGGCTGTAGTGTCACGTACGCGAGGTGTAAAACTGCAGTGCATTGGCGGAGAAGCTGCCATAGATGACTAATGTGAAAAGGTTTCCTACGTGATTATGGCCGCACGAAGGGAATCAACAGACTTTCAACGCGAAATGGTAGTTGGAACTAGACGCATGGGAAGTCGTTAGGGGATCCAAAATTGCGAGGTCCGCAGTGTCAAGAGTGTGCCGAGAATACCAAATTTGAGGCATTAACTCTCACCACGGACAACGTAGCGACCGACGGCTTTCACTTAACGACCGAGAGCAGCGGCGTTTGCGTGGAGTTGTCAGTGCTAACAGACAAGCAACACTGCGTGAGAACTACAGAAATCAATGTGGGACGTAAGACGAACGCATCTGTTCGGACAGTGCGGCTAAATTCGGCATTACCGGGCCATGGCAGCAGACGACGGACGCGTGTTCCTTTGCTAACACCACGACATCGCCCACGGAGCTTCTCCTGGGCTCGTAACCATATCGGTTGGACCCTAGACGACTGGAAGGCCGTGGCCTGGTCAGAAGACTGCCGATTTCAATTAGTAAGAGCTGATGGTAGGGCTCGAGCGTGACGCAAACCCCACGAATACGTGGACTCAAGTTGCCAACAAGGCACTGTGCACTTTCCATAATAGTGTAGGCTGTGTTTACATGGAATGTCCCCTGGGTCCCCTGGTACAACTGAACCGATCCTTGACTGGAAATGGTTATGTCGGCTACTGGAGACCATTTGCAGCCATTCATGAACTTCATGTTCCCAAAAAACATTGAAATTTTTATGGATGACAGTGCACCGTATCACTGGGCCTCAATTGTTTGCGATTGTTTTGAAGAACATTCAGTACAATTCGAGCGAATGATTTGGCCACACAGATCGTCCGACATGTGCCATCGAACATGTGTGGGACATAATCCAGAGGTGAGTTTGGGCACCACATCCTGCACTGACAGCATTTTCGCATTTATGGACGGCTGTAGAGGCACATGGGTAAATATTTCTGCAGTGAACTTCCAACGATTTGTTGAGTCCATGCCACTTTCAGTTACTGCATAACGCTGAGCAGAAAGAGGTCCGACACGATGTTAGGAGGTATCCCATAACTCTTGTCACTTCAGTGTAAATGTAAATAGTAGGAGGCCTTTGTGAAGGTATTTGAAGATTAGACTTGTATGAAAGGGAAATGTGGTCGATAGACAGTGTAGACAACAAGAGAACGGAAGATGCTGAATAGTGGTGCTAATGAAGAGGCTCTGATTCGAATTTGGGGCAAAAACAAATTTGTGGTCAGTTGATCTGAAACACCCCGAGGTGTCAAGGAATAATCAGTTTCGTAAGAGAGGCAAGTGCGGGAGGTAAAAAAATGTAGAGGGAGATCAAGGCTTGAGTACTCTGAGCAGGTCCAAATGGATGTAGGTTGCCGTAGTTGTTCAGATATTATGAGGCTTGCACGGTATAGTCTAGAGACGGGCCTGCATCAAATCACTCTTACGGATTAAAGGCGGCAACAACAATATTGCATAGCAAATAATAGTACTTAATATAAAAAAACAAAATGACATAAACCACAAGTTTATTAAGGGCAGACAAGAACAGGTCGTCTGGTTCAATTCAATGTTGCGAGTACCTTGCTAGAAGAGCAGACTGGATTTCTCAAGGGTACATCTTGTAAAGATGTTTTCGTCATGAAACAGATGACTGAGGAAAAAAGACCGAGAACCGCGGCACCTACTGCCTGTCTATGGGCTGTGTCAAAGCCTGTGAGAGATTGTGAGGAACAATCTACGAAACATCATGGACAGAAGGGGATTCCCGAGCGTTTTACAAAAGTGTTGATGAACCTCTATAAAAAGACAGAAATGTTTGTTGAAAACAGACCAGGAGAACTCGTTTCAAAATATATTAATATGGGCGTTCGACAAGGCAAGGACGTTTTGTACGTCTCAATGGTTACTCTTGAGAACAAACAACAAGCTGAAAAATGTATTGATTACAGAATAATCAGTCTGGTCTTATACGTGGCGAAGATAGTTGCAAGAATACTCAACGGACTGCTGGAACACAAAATTGAAGTGTAAGAGAGGACGAATTTGGATTTAGGGAGGGGGGGAAAAAAACAGACGCCATCGGCATGGTGAGGATTGTATCGGACAGGGTTTTAGCTGTTAACGAAGAAGTTTGCACTTGATTTATAGACTGGCAGAAGCTCTTCGATGAAGTCAACTGGGCAAAATTGATGAAACGTCTTGAGGAGACAGTAGTCAACTGAAGATAGCGGAGACTAACTTTCAACTTGTACCAGGGACAAAGACAAAGGATGTGACTGAACTGCGGCGAAACGAACAGCGTCGAAATACGAAGAGGAGTCAGACAACGATGTTTTCTATCGCCGAGTATCTTCAACCTCTATGAAGAATGGCAGGCGAGAGCTTTGAAAGGATGTGCAAACGTCAGGATAGGAGGACGACTCATCAACACCATCAAGTATGCATACGATCTGGTAGTGCTCGCCAAGAATCAAAGACAACTGCAATGCATGATGAATCGGTTGGTGAAAACTGGAAGGAAATAGGGCATGGAAATCAACATCGAGAAACCAAAAGTGATGCAACTTTTGAGGATAACTGTCGGCAATGAGAACTGGAGGATGTGATGCAGTCAAGTATTTGGGAAGCTTACTGACAAACATTGCCCATTGCGCAAAGAGCAAGAATCGCATTGGCCAAATCTGCATTCAGCAAGAAGAGGACTCTGCAGACCAGAAAGTTTGGACCGTGAGGAAAATGGGGTAAAATACCAGGAAAGTTTTGAAATGTGGTGTTGGAGAAGAATAGAGAAAATCAGACGAACAGATCACGTTACAAACAGCGACGTGCTGAGAACAGGAGGAGAGAAGAAAACTATTCTGAATGCAATTCTTCAGAAGAAGGCCAACAGGATCGGAGAAGCGTACTTAGGACACGAGGGCCACATAGAGGATGTCGTCGAAAGGAAATTCAAAGGAGCTACAGGAGGAGGACCAAGAATAATTCAACATCTGGATGACATGAAACATAGAAGGAGATATAGCGGACGGAAGGAAGATGCTGAAGACAGGAAACATTGGCCTCAGAAACTCTCCGTACGAAGGGATGGACCTGCAGTAGGCAGCATACTACATAACTCACGACACGGTCCAGGATGTGTTCGAATTCGTGCTTCAAAACCCCAATGTTCATAATTAATTACTTGTGATGCTGTTATTGTCCTGGTCAAACATATTTGTTTGTTTTACGGTCAAGATCCTTTATTACGTATCTTTCGTCCAGTTGATGCAGAATATTTGCGAAATATTGCTAATTATTACTTTGCACTTTGCAGGATAAACAGTGAGCAGAATCTCTTTTGATCCCAGAAAACGCGCTAGTCCTTAGCGGCAAATGAAATGAGTTTCGTTTTTTATTGGTGTAGGGACACCGGTTGCCGTTCAGTGCTTCGACTGCTGTTTTGTTTCGGACGTGAATTTGCGGACCCATCTCTCATCCATGGTAGCATAATGGTGCAAAAAATAGATAGGACTACTTTCTAACGACTCGAACAGCATTCAACAAGTTCTGCCACCCCCGCCCAATCCCATAATACCAGAAGCATTCTCATAGTTGATTCTTTGTGTAACTTTCTTCTGACAGGTCTGTTGCGTCACGTCTTCCATACTCCTTCAGTGTCCTATTTTGCAACATCGTTATTCACTTTCTCCATCTTTTCATCTGACGTTGCAGATTTGGGACACCCGTCACGAGGGGTCATTCTCAAGAGAAGTCCGAGAATATGTAATTCATTCATTTCGTAACTGTTGGAAATTAAACTCCTTCTAAACCGTCACCAGTTGTGGTTGGATTTCTGTTGCTGAAGCCATCCAAAACTAAGAGTGTTACGCCTACGTTGTTTCTCAACATTTACCAACACAACAAAAACAAAATTTCATTCTTGTATATTCAAGGAATTTATAGTTGCCTTTGATGGTTAAGATTATTCGGTTATCAGATTTGCTATTGCAGTTTCTGCCGTTTATCTCATTTCAAGTACAATATAGAAAAATTTGTGTGTTTTAGGACGTGCCATGTTGCTCAAACATCAAATACGTTGAAACGTTCCCTTCGCCCGTTCCTCGAAGCTTCCGTAGCGTCGCACCGGTCCCACTTGGCGGCCGCATCCAGAAGTCACACGCTATTATCACGGCACAAGAGACTAACTGAGAGGCACACAGTTCCGCAGACTTAATCGGAAACGTTTATTGGCGGATCCAGATTATGTCTCTGCTCTGTTACGCTATCAAATCAAAGTAAGGGCCGCCAGCCTCGCTTTGATCCTCGAGACAGGGTTAACTTCTCACAACTCCAAAATCAGTAATGTAAATCCCCGTTAGAGCTTCAGGAAGTTTCTGGGGTCTGACCAGCGGACTGGGATATGCACAGCGCTACTTCAGTTCATACATCGCCCCAACTGGCTCTTAGCAGCTTCCATCAGTAATTATAACTACAGCAATACAGTTCAAAGTCAATAGGAATAGAGGCGCACAAAAACGCCACTCCCAGTTTTTTGCAAAAACAAATGAAATTTGCTGGCATGAATTAAGTTCTAGCGTAGGCCGTCATTTTTCTCTAACACCACCTCCAGCTCGGCAATGGCTCCGCGCTCTGCTCTGACGTTTCTTTTTTTACCGAATAAGTTCACACTAACCGATCTGCAGCACTCACAGAAAAGGGGGAGTGAGAGGCAGTATTCTACGCCCGACACGCACTTTGGATTCTCTCAGTCCTTGGTACTGCAGAAACTAACTTGGCTTATCACGAAGGATCACTGCCTCCCGACTTCAGAAATACACTACGAAAACGCCAGTTCCATCCTAGAGGGGCACATGGTAGCTACATCCCACGAAGGCTGCAGGCCGAGACCTTGACTTCGGGAGCTCCAGACCGCTCCACGAAATTATTTATCGTTCAGGCTTTCCAGCCGTTCCGTGTCAGGAGCACAATCTAGACATTTTCATTGGCTATTTCCAGCTCCCGCTAATAGAGTTTCTGTAAGGTGCTACTTCCTCGCAAAACTGCTAGAAACTTTTTTCAGCTGATGTCGAAAAACATCAACCGCCAGGGGGAATTTGCTCGCCCTTAAGGTCAGTCTAGTTCGCTTCAGCTGCCACCCATTTAGGAGGATTAAGGAAAGTGCGGCCCATTTTCCTCAGGCCAAATTAAGAACCAAGGAAGGAATCGTTCAGGATCAAGGAAGATAGAGGGGAGGAGGATGTTTGGGAGCAAGACAGGGAGAAAGAGAAAGCGAACTGATAGTTTTATTATCAATATTAAAAACAGGTATCTACCCTTGCTAGAATTAAGCGGAGAAGAGTCGTATGCAGGACTGGGAGGAAAAAATGTGCAGCACACTTCAACCGATGTCAGGGAGTTTGGGAATGGGCAGAGTGTTAGGAAGAAGAAAGTGCTGCTGCTAGGTAGTAGTCATGGGCGAGCTGTAGGCCTCAGTTGCAGGAAAGTTTAGGGGCAGTGAACCAGGCCACCAGCATACCTTAAGAGCTATGAGCACTTGTTCAGTGTAGAAGAGACGTGTTTCACAGTAGCGAAGATTAACAAGTGCTCATAGCTCGTAAGGTATACACTTTAGAGCCCATTTTACTACCATTTTTTTTACGTTTGGGTTCATATACCACCTCCAAGAATAAGAAAAGCAAAGAGCTTACAGTAGAAGTATATAGTATCGAAGATGAAGTGCTCATAGCTGTTAAGATATGCAGTTTAGTGCCCGCGTTTACTAGAAGACAATTTTGCTTCGAATTCTCGTTCCTGTCATATCCCTTGATATTGACCATTCCTCCTGGTACGTCCTGTATGTGTTATCACCACATCCATTGGCTTAATTTTTAAGGTTGTTGGCGTCTTTTTCATTAGTGACGTCGAACTACTGCCCGTATTCACATTTTTATAAATAAATAATTGTAATTGTCGAAGGGAACAATGATTTATTTTAAAATTTTTTTATATCTGCGAATCCCAAGCAAAAAAAAAACCTCATTAGTGCCAAGCTAAGAACTTTCTATCTTGCTCTAACCCTTAACCTAGCGGACCCATGTTCAGTCTTTGGACGTGGTTAGACGACGTAGAGGGAAAGACAGCTCCACCCACTCCTACTTACCTTCCAGCAATACGTCGAAGACAGCGCAGTGTGACGGACGTGGTTCGCTCGTTACTCCTAAGATCAGTGTCTGTAGATAAACGGTTTATTTCTTTTTGACATTTCTGTAGCTTCAGTGTTTTAGTTCTGTTATTTGTAACGGCAAATCTAAATACTGATTCTGGAAATCGATATGACTTATCAGAGCTTATTATGCAGCTATGAAGACAAAATTCACTACTTGCGCGTAATCATTTTCGGACCTCAAATTCAGAAAATAGGTTTTCAGACAGTCACGAAGAGTTTTTTGGTAACGAATGATCGCGACTCAAACTTAGAATTCTCTGATACTGAAGAGATTCGTCAAGGTTAAACTGAATTGAATTAAGAGAGTAGTTCCAAGAATTGTTAAAAAAATAGTTTCACGTGGGCTAAAACAACCTGCAAGAAGCACTCGTATCAGAACCATAATATCAGATTTCCCTGTACTATTTCTGTATCATCTCTTATTGAACCATTTTATGCAAAAACAGCTTTCGAGATATTTGATGCGTTTATCAAGAACAAAATGATATTTTGGACAAACAAAACACTAGCAGAGTTCAGATTGACGTACAAGCATTCTCAAATTAGAAATAAATAAAATAAATAATAAAAGAGCCGGCCGTGTGGCCGAGCGGTTCTAGGTGCTTCGGTCCGGAATCACGCGGCTGCTACGGTTGCAGGTTCGAATCCTGCCTCGGGCATGGAAATGTGTTATGTCCTTACGTTGGTTAGGTTTAAGTAGTTCTGAGTCTAGGGGACTGATGACCTCAAATGTTAAGTCCCATAGTGCTTAGAGCCATTTGAACAATTTTTTTAAATAATAAAAGAGCAAAGCTAAGCTTGTGCGTTATGTGCAAGATACCTGTTTGCATGACTTGTTCTAAAGCACTGTGCAATTCGTACATGTAATTTGGTTCACTTTGACCATTGTCAAAATTTTTGTGGCAGAAGATTTTGACAATTTTAAAATTTAAGAAAGAATTTAGTTTGGTTTTTGATCCTTTTTTCGATGGCATGTTGCTAGTTTAGACTGCGTTATGAAAGTGCACATTTAGAGTAAAAAATTCAAGTTGCTGACGTTGATTTTGCTAAATACTGCTTTTGTTAATGTCTAAGTTCCACGTTTAATACAGTAATTTTAAACTCAAAACATACTTTTATATTTATTAAGGTATCTTTTCAAAACAGTTGGGCCCAGCGGACCTACGACTATAGAAGCGTTACTACTATTCAGGACTACAGTTACGGCTTAAAGAACGGCGTCATAGTATCACCAAACATTGTTATATACTATTTATTCACAGGAAGCTGCTTTCGACCAAGCAGTTATCTTAAAATTACGGGTTAATACTATATCTAACATAAGAAACGTTTCTTGGCGTCAAAGTGTTAAATGTTTTTAGTTGCAGCATCTGTCACATACATGTGTCTTATCTTACACATTTTTCACCAGTCACTGAGTGCAAATAACAGCCTGTTATTGTGTTAACCGTTCTGTCTGGTCAAAGGAACTTGGTGTAAAATAATCTGTAACTTGGAGATAGTTGCTTGACTAAAATTAATTCCCTATTAAAATATTATAACAACTGATTTTTGTGAGTCTCAGGTATGTTGTAGAGGGTCTGTACTACATACCTGGCTAGCGGATTTTCATGCAAGGGCTCCTAGTTTTCGAGAAAATCCATGTTGAAGTTTTATCTGTATCTACTGTATTTGTCTCGTTAATCACGTTTCGAACTAGCTATCTAGGCGCAGGGATTAAGGTTCAGTGCTACCACGCTGGCGGTACGGATTCAAACTGTGAACTTCGTTTTTTTCCCCCATTAAATAGCATATCTCACGCAAAGCTATTCAGAAATAGTCATTTTCGCAGTACTGATTCAATTAATAAATCAGTCATAACGCTTTCTTCAAATGTGTGTCCCTGTTGTTGTTCGCAGTAAAAATTAGAAATATTTGGGCAGCTACCAGAGTTCACAGCGATAGACAAAGTAATAACAGCTACGGAATGGTTCCAGATGCAGACGAAAGAGATCATTCTCCAGCATGTGGGTCAAGAAAAATTTGTATGCTTTATTGATTCGTGGGGAGGGCAGACTGATCCGAGCGGTTCTAGGCGCTTCAGTCTGGAACCGCGCTGCTGCTACGGTCGCAGGTTCGAATCCTGCCTCGGGCATGGATGTGTGTGATGTCCTTAGCTTAGTTAGGTGTAAGTAGTTCTAAGTTCTAGGAGGCTGATGACCTCAGATGTTAAGTCCCATAGTGCTCAGAGCCATTTGAACCATTTGCAGACTGATCAGACACATTACGATCAGATCATTGTAGATGAAAGAAAAACATGAACTTGCACCGTAAAAATTATCCCATCCAAATGTACTCTGCTTTGCCAACCGTGCGACGTTCATTTTACAGGCACGATAAAAATTCAAAATTCTTCGAAGTTGCTAAAGACTAACACAGAATAAACTTGGAAGGAAGATTCCATAAAAATATATTCTTCAATTCTGTATAAAATTAATGCACTTGCTATCACAGGAGTGATAAAATACATGGTGGTTCGCAGTGAAGTTTATGGAGGAAAGAACAATCATCTTGAATTTAAACGGACTGTATTTTCCGGTATTGGTTTTGAAAAATCCGCGTGCCCGCAAAGCGGTAGCTTTTGTTAAATGTGCATGTGCTCTGCGAATGTGTGTTTCGGTTGCTTCTTGGACAAATTCCGTCCGGAGTTCTGTCCTAGCAGCAAACGATGCAAGAGATCCATAAATAAATAAAAATGCACGGACAGTATTAGAAATTGTAGCGCCAGCAGCGTGGCCCATTGCGCTACGCTCACTTACTGGAAACATGGCTAAGTTAAGGCTATAGAAGGATCACATTAAACTTCAACATCGATTTTCCCGGAAACCAGGGGCCGTCGCACGAAAAGCCGCTAGTCAGGTACACTCTACACCACTACAGCATCACAATGACGAGCCCCTCGTTAGCCAGGCAAATGGTGGAAAAGCTATAGGGCAATGTTTAGCACGTGTGTGTGTGTGTGTGTGTGTTGGCAGCCTGCCGCCAGTGCCCGCGTACCTGAGCCACAGCCCGCCCGTGCTGCTGCACCCGGAGAGGGTCGTCCCACTGTCCGACAGCGAGCGCTTCGAGCGCAGCTTCCAGCCCAACGTCGCCCTGGCGCCCGTCGTGCGTCCCAGGCACGACGACTCCAAGCCCGACGTAAGTAAATCACTTGTACCTACGATACTGGACGCTGGCTTTCTATGTCTAGTGTGGCGTAATACGTGCGGCAACAGAAAGGGAAAAGTCGGTAACACTTCAAGAGAGGCCTTTCGCGCACTGATCTCTTTAAGTACACTATGTGATCAAAAGCATCCGGACACCAGGCTGAAAATGACTTACAAGCTCGTGGCGCCCTCCATCGTTAACACTGGAATTCTGGTGTTGGCCCGCCTTAGCCTTGATGACAGCTTCCACTCTCGCAGGCCTTGATGACAGCTTCCACTCTCGCAGGCAAACGTTCAATCAGGTGCTGGGAGGTCTCTTGCGGAATGACAGGCCATTCTTCGCGGAGTACTTCATTGAGGAGGTATCGATGTCGGTCGGCGAGGCCTGGCACGAAGTCGGCGTTCCAAAACATCCCAAAGGTGTTCTATAGAATTCAGGTCAGGAGTCTGTTCAGGCCAATCCATTACAGGGATGTTGTTGTCGTGTGACCACTCCGACACAGACCGTGCATTATGAACAGGTGCTCGATCGTGTTGACAGATGCAATCGCCATCCCCGAATTGCTCTTCAACAGTGGGAAGCAAGAAGGTGCTTAAAACACCAATGTAGGCCTGTGCTGTGATAGCGCCACGCAGAACAACAAGGGGTGCAAGCCCCCTACCGCCTCCGAATTTTACTGTTGGCACTACACACTCTGGCAGATAACATTCACAAGGCATTCGCCATACCCACACCCTGCCATCGGATCGCTACATTGTGTACCGTGATTCGTCACTCCACGCAACGTTTTTCCACTGTTCAGTCGTCCAATGTCGCTCCTTACACCAAGCGAAGCGTCGTTTGGCATTTACTGACGGCGTGATGTGTGGCTTATGAGCAGCCGTTCGACCATGAAATCCAAGTTTCCTCACCTCCCGCCTAACTGTCGTAGTACTTGCAGTGGATCCTGAAGCACTTTGGAATTCCTGTGTGAAGGCCTGGATAGATGTCTGCCTATTACACATTACGACCCTCTTCAACTGTCGGCGGTCTCTGTCAGCCAACAGACGAGGTCTACCTGTACGCTTTTGTGCTGTACGCGTCCCTTCACGTTTTCACTTCACTATCGCATCGGAAACAGTTGACAGAGGGATGTTTGTGAGTGTGGAAATCTCGCGTACAGACATATATCACAAATGGCACCCAATCACCTGACCACGTTCGAAGTCCGTGAGTTCTGCGGAGCGCCCCATTCTGCTTTCTCACGATGTGTAATGACTACTGAGGTCGCTCATATGGAGTACTTGGCAGTACGTGGCAGTACATCGCACCTAATATGAAAAACTTATGTTTTTGGGGTTGTCCGGATAGCCGGCCAGTGTGGCCGAGCGGTTCTAGGTGCGTCAGTCTGGAACCGCGCGACCGCTACGGTCGCAGGTTCGAATCCTGCCTCGGGCATGGATGTGTGTGATGTCCTTAGGTTAGTTAGGTTAAAGTAGTTCTAAGTTCTAGGGGACTGATGACCTCAGATGTTAAGTCCCATAGTGCTCAGAGCCATTTTTGTTGTCCGGATACTTTTGATCACATAGTGTGTATGTTAAGTAAAGGGCGCTACATACACACCAATGGACCGACCAATCCACCGGCATACCGGACATATGTAGGCGTTTTGACCGACCGACCAAGTTTTCTTGTCGGGAAATCGGGTGGATAGGACTACACGACAGCGGACCCCCTCCCGTTCCCCTTCCCCTTCCCCACCACATCACCCAACAAATTGTGCCGTGTGTAGCGCTGCCGTTCCAACCACTCGACAAAAGTTCGCCTTTTGTCACTACGCGCGGGATTAAATTCTCTGCTACAGAGTGCGAGGCAGACGAAACTTTGACAGTTTCGGAAGAAATTTAAAGACGGGGAATGTTTGTGGGACACGTCGAGCGAGGAGTACTGCAATAGAGCTGCAAGAAATGAAGCATTTGTTTCATTGTGTAACGAATCTTTAATGGTTTATGTGGCACATGGAGTAAAAGGTATAAATTTTTTTGAATAAAAGTCCGTCGACCTTCCGATATGTATCGCAAGTAAATTATAAAAACCAAAATGTATGAAGTCAGACGCTTATTCATAAAACGTACTTGCTTCACTATTACAAGCTTTAGAACAAAGGTCCAGCCTATATCCAAGCCTTCTGCTATGATGAGCAAAGTGTGGTACTTTATTACAGTTCAAACACTTGCTAAATACTTCACTTATTCTATATCTGTTGCTGTATTTAGATGATGTGCTGTTGCTGTATTTAGATGATGTGCCCCACTACCATTTGTAGTCTTTCTTCTTCGCATTTGAAATGAGTTTCTTAAACTTACACGGGCATACATAAATAACCTAATAAAGTTTACGTTAACATATTTTGTTTTATTTATTTTGCTCTGCCATGATTAATTTTCTCAGGCAACTGTAAATCACGGTACAGGTTTCAGAAATTATCTCAGATATTAATTGTGGGGACACAACAGCACTGAATTTGACGACCTCTAGCCGGCCGGGGTGGTCGAGCGGTTCTAGGTGCTGAAGTGTGGAACCGCGCGACCGCTACGGTCGCAGGTTCGAACCCTGCTTCGGGCATGGATGTGTGTGATGTCATTAGGTTAGTTAGGTTTAAGTAGTTCTAAGTTCTAGGGGACTGATGACCTCAGAAGTTAAGTCCCATAGTGCTCGGAGCCTTTTTTTTTCTTTTTATTTTTTCTTTTTTATTTTTATTTATTATTTTTTTTTTCACAACCTCTAACTTACGCCAGTGGCTTGAAACGGTAAAGTGGCTAACAGCCTCTCCTCGCAGCTTACAGCTCCTCTCATGACAGAATCCTTTTTCGATGAGAACGGTTTGACGATATTTAATATCTCCAAAAAGCGTTTCATCCGTTCTTAAATAATTGAGAAAATCATCGTTTCCCAGACCTTTAAGTAAGAGCGCGTGGGTGAATTTCTTTCCCTTAGTTAATTCCCTGCCCACAGATTTACCCTAGACTTCTTTTGGCCTAAGGAAAACTGCAGTTATTGTTTGTGTGTAAAACCAAGAGGATCTAAACACAGGCAACTTAAGATAAACAAATCACAAAAACAGGACGGCGCTGTAATCGCTGAATGCAGCCCCTTTGTGTAGTCTGTCACGAATGTGGTTGGTCCGTCGGTCGGCTGATAAATTAGTGCGTGTGTAGGGGCCCTGTTTCTAGCTGTCATGTGATTTGTATAGCCAGTGACGTAACGATGTTTTCGTATTTAATGCAGCAACCGCCTTAACATAGTAGGCTCGGGAGCCTGCAGGAGCAAATACACACAAACAGGTAATAACTGATTTATGCTGAGTTTTCGTTTCCTGCTTTGTTGTACTTTGATGTTCCTGTTATTAATACTTATACTGCAGAACTATGGATGAAAGTAAACAGAAAATAAAGGGAAGCACAACAGTCAGCTTCCAGGATAAGGGTCAACGGAAGCGTCCGATTCCACGCGTCCGCTTTGACCCATAACGTCATCAATATGGCGGAAATGGCTATTCTGTCTCCAATATGGCGCCTATGATATCACTACATACACACAGCAACAAACACGAAAATACGTATAAATAAGAAATTAACATCTCCATCCAAAAATACAATCAAACTAACGGGACATCCGCGGGATAAGTGATACATTTGAATACGAAAGATGAATATGAAATTTTAGTTGTGCACACATACTAATGTGTTGGCGTAGTCGGAGGTCAGTGTTATCCCCAGGATGTGTGCACAACTAAAATTTCGTATTTTCCTTTCGTATTCAAATTTTTTATCACTTACCCCCTGGTATAAAATGTCTGACAAGACAGCGAAGGTAAATTTGAAAACAAATTGAAAATGTTTGTCCTGGACAACTATTTCTTTTCCGTTGAAGTTTTACTATTTTTGTAATTTTACAAGATAGCGGACAAAATTACAAACCTTGTAAAGGTCAGCTTACAGCTATATTTCCAAATGAATGTGATTCAGTGTTGAGGACAATTATATGGGCCACAGAGGGGGGGGGGGGGGAACCTCAATGCATTGTTCAATATGCCTTAGACAAGTATGTTCCAAGCAAGGTGTTAAGGTAGGGTGGCGATTTTTCTGGAAACCTAGAATTCTCAGATAATTAAATTTTACTAGGAAAAAATCGGGGTAATCTCAGGGAATTCCGTGTTTTTAACCTAGCATTGAAGTTTAATTTTTAATTTTGCAAATCACAGATTTTAAAATACTTTGAATTTCGAAGTTTTAATTTCATGAATTTTAATCTATATAAATAGTCAGTGTTTAAAAACTGCAGTTAAATTATTGCTTATGGCTAGTATAGCACAGCTGAGAGGAAAGAAAAGTCATATATGGTCTACCTCACCGCAATTTTGTCAGGAGCTTCCTAATGCCATCTTCCTCCTCATGCTTGGAATTCTAAGGAAATTCCCCCTGCCCCCCATCTCTCCACAGGTTTGACTAGCCACCCTTTAACGGATGGGAAAGACTAACTGTGGTTTAATAGCAGTGTTAGAAATCTACTTCATACAGAGAGAGCTTTATCACAGACTCAAGAGAAGTTAAAACCTAATAGATGAAAGCTGAACAAAGCAAAAATGAGCGTAAAGAGAGCAATGAGAGGAGCCGCTCCCTGACTGAAAGTAAATTTTTGTCACCCGAACTGACTGAATATGCTAAGAGACTTTCAATCTTACGTAAAATCAGTAAGCAGTTCAAAAGCATGTCACTTAGTGACCATACCAGCACCAGAACAGAAGATAAGAGAGAAAGTCAAAGTATTTAATTTGGTTTTCCGAACTTATTTTACCGTGGAAGATTGTAACACAGTCTTCCCTTTCAATCATCGTATGTCCAAATAACGAACACCGAGACAGCCGATCACGGAACAGAAAAGCAATTACAATCGTGTATTATTGGAAAGGCTTCAGGGCCATATGAGATATGTAAGATTCTACAAAGATTATGCACAAGAAATGCTCCCCTTGTAGCAGCAGTTCGTTGTAGATTGCTGGAGCAACGAAGGGTATGCAACAACTGGAAAAGAGCCGTCAGTTGCAGGAAGTGTTGGGGAGTGAGTACCAGGCTACCAGCTTTGTGAAGTCTAGTGCAGGGTTGGCTCAGCTGACTGAGAGCATAGGGGAGTTATGTAGGAATTTTAAGAAAGAGGATCAGATAGTGACAGTGGGTGGAACAGGGAATAGTCTTGATAGGGACGGGGAATATGATGTAGGTGGTGACCTGGTAAAGATAGTTACTCAATCTGGTGGCATTAATGTGCATTTTGTGCAACTGTTTCAGCGTCATGATTGGCCTGATCTTAATGCGGCTGTTAGGCTTATTAACATGGGGCTGGAGAAAGCACTGATGTCAGAGGGCATGGGTCACGTATCAGTGGGCCAGTTGTGTATATCAGTAGATCGGGTTTCACTAGGCATTGCCTGCACTGCAATGGGTATGTGATGGAAGGCTGGCAAAGCTTATAGGTGACAGTGTAGTGGGTGGTGGTGGAATCACTGATGGAAAAATTCCTGTAGTAGTTGGTGTTAGAGCTGCATCTTTCTTAGATTAAAGTCAGCTGATAGGTATACCTGCTTAAAGGAAGTCTCTCTAACTAAGAGATCACCTTCAGCGGATATCATGTTTCCAAATAGAGAAGGAATTAGCATATTTCATCAGAATATAAGAGGTATTAGAGATAAAGTTTGTGAACTGCTTATTGACGTTCACTCTGAAGTTACTGGTATATCGGAGCACCACTTAAATAATTTGGCAATCCAGAGGCTTCCTTTACCAGGTTACAGAGTAGCTGGCTGTTTTTCAAGGAGTTCCTTGCAGGGTGGGGGAGTGGCTATGTACATAGAAAACAGTATTCCATTTGAGTCCATAGACGTATCACGGCACTACACTGAAGAGATTTTTGATTGCTGTGCAGGGGAAGTTGAATATAGTGACACTAAACCTGTAATTGTTGTTGTTTATAGGTCCTGTAACTCTGACTTCACAGCATTTCTGATCAAGCTAGAGAGGGTTCTGGATTTACTTTATAGGAAGTTCCAGAAATTAGTTATATGTGGTGACTTCAATATTAATTTTGTATATGATGGTACAAGAGAATAAATGTCACATATAATTACAAACTGTGTAGGAAAGTTAATCCAACAGCAATAGAGAGTTTTTAAAACCTCGCCAAGGAACAAGAGTGGCAGGATGTTTATAGTGCCAATAACATAGATGACAAATATAATGTTTTCCTTAACACATTGCTCATGCTTATCGAGAGTTGCTTTTCATTAGAATGTTCCAAGTGGGGTACTAGCAGTAAAAAGCCGCCTGGGTGGATGACTAGTGGGATAAGGATATCATGTAGAACAAAGCGGGAATGTAAGAAATAGTCACAATCAAGCTAGAGTAGCCCATTACAAACAGTACCGTCAGGTGCTTCAAAATGTTATTAGCAAGGCAAAGAGTATGTGGAAGCAAATGGAATAGCTAATTCACAGGATAAAATTAAAACCATATGGTCAGTTGTGAAGGAAGTGTCTGGTCAGCAGCACAAGGTTGACAATGTAAAGTCAGTTCGTAGTAAAAATATTTCTGTTACTGATAATCAGATATATGTACAGTATTTAACAATCATTTTCTGAACATTTCTGGTGAATTAAATACAAATCTAGTCTCTACAGGGAATCATATACCGGTAACTCTCTTGGCAAATGACATTCCAAGATTGATGTCTGAAATACTCCACTGTGATACAGACAAGGGGGAGATTGAGTCAATAATTAAATCACTGAAGACTACAGACTCTCATGGTTATGATGGAGTGTCTAGCATAATATTAAAGTACTGTGCTGCACAAATTAGCCCCGTGTTTAGTCATGTTTACAATTTTTCTTTTAGGAATGGCCAGTTTCCTGAAAGATTAAAGTACTCAGTAGTAAAGCCACATTATAAAAAGGAAGAAAGCGGTAATGTAGACAATTTTAGAGCTATTTCAATGCCATCAGTGTTTGCTAAAGTTATTGAAAAGGCTGTGTATGTAAGGATAATTGATCATTTTATATCACACAATTTGCTATCAAATGTACAGTTCAGCTTTAGAAGTCGTTTAACAACTGAAAAGGTTATATAATCTTTTCTCTCTGAGGTACTGGATAGGTTAAACAAAAGATTTCGAATGATAGGCATAGTTTTTGAGTTAACTAAGGCGTTTGATTGTGTTGATCACAAAATATTGTTCCAGAAAATTATAGAATACGGGCAGTTACTCACAATTGGTTCACCTCTTACTGTAGCAACAGACAGGAAAGGTCATTATTCACAGTGTTGAGAATGGCTGTGATGTGGGGTCTGAGTGGGATAAGGTCAAGTGAGGGGTGCCCCAAGGATCAGTGTTGGGGCCACTCATGTTCCTTATTTATATAAATGATATACCCTCTAGTATTACGGGTAACTCTAAAATATTTCTGTTTGCTAATGACACTAGCTTGGTAGTAACGGATGTTGTGTGCAACATTGGCTCGGTTTCAAATAGTGCAGTTCATGACGTAAGTTCATGGCTTGTAGAAAATAAACTAACTCTAAATCACAGTGAGACTCAGTTTTTACAGTTTCTATCACACAATTCAACAAAACCTGACATTTCAGTTTCACAGGATGGGCATATGGTTAGTGAAACTGAACAGTTCAAATTTCTAGGTGTTCAGATAGATAGCAAACTGTTGCGGAAAGCCAACGTTCAGGATCTCGTTCAAAGACTTAATGCTGCAATTTTTACTATTCCAAACGTATCTGAAGTGAGTGATTGTTTGACATGAAAATTAGTCTACTTTGCTTATTTTCGTTCGCTTATGTCTTATAGTATTATATTTTGGTGTAACTCTTCCCATTCTAAAAGGATATTTTTGGCTCAGAAAGGGGCGGTTGAGGCAATAAGTGGTGTAAATTCATGAACCTCTTGTCGACCCCTGTTCACGAGTCTGGGTATTTTGACATTGGCGTCTCAATATTTACATTCCTTACTCTCATTTCTTGTTACCAATATTAGCTTATTCTCAAGAATAAGCAGCTTTCACTCAGTTAATACTTGGCAGAAATCAAACCTGCATTTGGATCGGACTTCCTTAAGTCTTGTGCAGAAAGGTGTGCAGTGCACTGCTGCATCCATTTTCAATAAGCTACCATTGAAATTCAAAAATCTTATCAGTAATCCACACATTTTCAAATCGAAATTGAAGAGATTCCTCATGGGGTCAGTCCTCTATTTTGCCAAGGATTTCCTTGAAAAATTAAGCTGCGTCTTGTTGTATTGTTGATTGCCTTTACTTAAACTTACGGTTTGACTTCTTTTGGCTTCATAAAAATTTTATTTTTATCTGTTATTTCTTTTACGTTGTAATTTCATATACTAACATGATCCATGACATTGGAGATTAGCTCCTCAATTTGGTACTACAGAACTTGATTTATAAATAAATAAATAAATAAATTGTGAAATATGGTTTATACTCAAGAATTCTGATGGCTTTGGAGAATGAAAATCTCAAAAACCATAGGTTTCAGAAACAGACATGCAACTTAGCTTGTTCTGTTCCACCACAATATTCATAACACAGTAGACATCGGCACTCAGGCTAGTCTAGGGTTTCTTGATGTAGGAAGGCATTTGTCATGATCCCGCACTGCTATTCAGTGAAATGTGGGGGGGGGGGGGGGGGGAGAATGTGTACAGAATATCGTATCACATTTGTGACAGGATTCAAGACTTCCTTGCAGACAGAACCCAACATGTAGCTCGTACCAGAACAAAATCAACAGAAGTAAGGCCTACAGGTACTTTCCACAGTACCCAAAGGAAGTGTAATAAGCCTGTTACTGTTTACAGTGATCTAATGATCTAATAGAAAGTGTCTGAAGCTCTTAGAGTGTTCACAGATGATGCAGTTGTCAGTAAGACAGTAGGCTTTGATAGTTGACCCTGATCGTAAGTAAATGTAACATATTGTGCATACATAGCAAAAGAAATTCACTACTTTACGGCTACATTGTTGATGACAGATAGCTGGAAACAGTATGTACCATAAAATATCTAGGAGTAACTATCCAGTGAGACCTTAAGTGGAATGACCACATAAAACAAATCGTAGGAAAATTAGACACCACTAGATTCATAGCAACAATCTTAAGGAAATGTAGCTCATCATGAAGGAAGTGGCTTACAGGGGGGGGGGGGGGGAGGGGGGGGGGGAGAGAGAGAGAGAGAGAGAGAGAGAGAGAGAGAGAGAGAGAGAGAGAGAGAGAGAGAGATCCAACATCCAACAAAGAATGGCCCTTGTATTACAGAATCGTTTAATCGGTGCGAGAGCATTACAGGTGCATTCAGACTCCAGTGGCAGACATTACAAGAGAGGTGGTGTGCATCACAGAGGGATTTGAGTTTGATATTTCGAGAGAGCCCTTTTCAGGAACAAAGTCTGAAAACATATTAGTTCCTCCCACATACATCTCTTGAAATGACCACGATGAGAAAATCTGAGAAATAACAGCTAGTACAAATGTTTATAATGATCACTTCCCCCCCACGCGATTCGGGAGTGGAACATATAAGGGAATCAGTTAGTGGTGACGGAAGTACCCTCCACCACACACTGTTAGGTGGCTTGTGGAGTATATAGGAGTCAAGTAACTTGTTCCATATCATTACACTTAATCATCCAAAAGTCCAGTGGAACATGAGACAAACACATGTGGACTTCATAAACTCGGAACAACAATGTTACCTTCCAGCTTAACATATACGTCGGCTACCCTGCAGATAAGTATGCTACCACAACTAAGATTTCATATTCACAATCGCTGACTTCACTAACTGTGAGCCAAATGGTCACATCAGAGCTAACCTAGAACTAGGGCTACACTTCAGATTAATCTGTCATAGATTTATTGTTTATGTTTGTCTGTTTCACCAACTTGCAATGAAATGTTACCTCCCAACCTAAACTAGACCTTAGGCATCAACTTAATGCAAAAGTTACCAGCATAGGAATGTGAGTCGCAAAAGCAGCATGTTGTGAAAGCCCATCCACAAAATACAATCAGTTCTTATTTTTGTGCCATAAAGACATCTAGTTCATAACTGTTCTTTGGCTACCACACACTAGCCTCCTGTTGGCTGCTTGAAATTTGACATGGAGACACATTACCAGTATCTGCTCTGTACTGTGAACAAATGCAGTGTGTGGGTAGCCCTTTGTGAAGTTTAGCTGGAAAGACATTGATTGAATTTGATTTCCCTCTATATTATTTTTTGGAATGCAAATTGTGGTGGACTTGCCAATGGTGTAGCCTGAGGCGAAAGGTGATGTTTTGGTTCTCCCTTCGTGAAGTGATATTGAAGGCTTCAATTAACACAATTTGGCTAATACTCATGTCCCCCTAGCCCCTTCCCCTCCCTTATCCATTTGAGTTACCCCAAATAATAGTATCAGAAAAATCTAGTAAACACAATTTAAATATGACCTACAAGAAATAAACAGAATATCGTAAACAAAATATATGACCAACATTTACAACTGATATATACAAAGAAAAATATCCCAGACACCATCATAGGTAACACACTACATCACAATTCAAAGAATATAACTGATGGGTTGTATTGTCACTAGTGCCACATTTCCACAGAATGTAGATGGATATCTGTACAGTCACTCATTTTCCTGAACTTCATGTATTGGCTTAATGTGATAGTGCTTTGCCCTCTTTACTCCTGATATACTGGTTATAATGGTAGACAGATCTGAAGCATCGCGTGAGGTCAGATTTAAGATAGGTGGGAAGCTGATAATTTGGTTGAGATCTGGCAAAGCCCCCACCTCCTTCCCATCCCATCCCAATTTTCTTCTTAGTGGGTACCCCAGCAATGAATTTATTAAAAGAAGGTGGCATTTTCCACTTTTTGTCTATTAATTTTATTTATAGTTTCAACCTTCTAAGCTATTCTCAAGTGAAATTGTGTTTCTGTACAAAATAAATTATATTATCTCTCAAAGTAGAACTATAATGATATGGATGTGAACATATTTCAAACACCTTTAGTACACAAATTTTGATGTTTCCAAAAGGTATTATATTGAAGGAAGAGTAAAGCTAAGCATGCAATAATAATTTCAAATACTGTGACTGTATATTTATGTGTGCAGTTGAGGAAAGTTAATAACGGTAAGAAATAAAATAGTAAGGAAAAGAAAAGAAACATAAATATTAAAATATATGGGGAGGTGAGATTAAAATTTAAATTTCATTTTATTGTGTACATGTATGCTATTGTCCATTAGCAGAATGTGGCTGAAGTTACTGAGGTTTTTGTACATTTAACATCTGTAGCTATATTTGTGGCCTTGCAGAGGAGTCCTGTTTTTCTCACTGATGTACCCAAGCTTTTAAAATCTTTCAGTGGTGTTAATAACAAGAATGTCCAAGCCCAAAACACAGTTTACCTGGATGTTCCAATACTGTACTTAAAATACTTGTGATTGAATGATACTGTAGACCATTTAGTAGTAATGTAGTGCTAACTAATAGTTGTGTCATTTATAGTGTCACTTATCTAAGATGATGGGTTGCTTCTTATTCTTAACACTTGCCTGTAATTTTGCAATACAATCTGTCTTGTTACTTGAATTCTTGCCTAATGTCACTGATTACTAAAAGATGCACTTAAAACTATTGCAACATTGAAGATACATCTAATTCTCAATACATTGCTACCGAAAATTACACTTCATGGTTCTGAAGGTAAATATTGAATCTGTCAGTACTATCTGTCATCATTGATCAACTAAACCATCAAAATGTCAGATAAAACCATTTACAGATATCCAATTTACTTCAAATACACACCACAATGAGGATTATTGTTCTTTTCATGACATCATATTCATTGGCTTTACCAATTCGCAACTGAACCTTACATAACCCTAACTAGACTTCAGACTACAACGCAGTTCACTGACACCACAACACACAGTCCAAAAAGCAAAATAAATGTTGTCAGTGTTCTGTTTCACCTCTGTTATATGTCATTTATCATTACATCATTGGTCAGAGCCAATGTTTGGTATCAGTAGGTCCTGGTTTCACAAGACTAACGCACAGGTCATGTTGCTTAAACATGTTTACAACAGTTAATTTGTTGTAATTTTTATATCATTTACAAATAGAAATTTACATCACTAAATTAACACACAAATTTCTAAATATATATTACTTAGCTAAGCACTATGCCTCAGTATCAGGGCCTTGAACATGTTAATGAAGAACACTCTGCAGGACCACTTTATTTTACACATCCGCGTGGCGCCACTCCCATAACAGCCATCTAAAGTTGGCTTTCTCAGTGTTTTGAACAGTGCACAGCGTGGAATGATCGTTAGATCAATTAATGTTTTGAGGCACGTAAGGGCAGGTAATTCAGGGATACACTATTTTAACATACCCCTTGCAGATCGTTATTAGACATGAAACTTTATATACATTTTAGAAAAAAAGGTATGTATTTATGGGGTGAGGATTGGAAGGGGTTAGGGGTGGGGGGAGGGCAGTGTTTGCATCATAGCTTTGGAACACCTGGAACAATTTCATCCATGTTGGATACAAATGTGTCATAGTAGAGGAGAATTGATTTGGGGTAAGACCACTTTAATATCCTTATTTGTGTGAGTGATAAGAGTAATTTTGGAATACCCATAGCAGTTTTGACAAAACTAGGCATGTGTTTGATTTACCATATCTGGAGAACATATTAGTGTATTATTTCTGGCACACTTAGGTGAGTTGTGATTGAGAAGAGGGTGAAATATGAAAATAAAACAAACAATATTAGTATCTAATCAACAGTTAAGAGTTTCTAGGCTCCGTGGGAACACTGCAGATAACTGTTAACTCCTAGGGATAGGAGAAGCTGTAGAAATGGGTCTCATGTTAAGAAAACTATGGAATACTTCACATTTGTCAAAATATTTGGGCTGTTGTGCCACAGTCGATGTTTCTCCAAGAAATTCATTTGACCACAACACATCAACCCAGAATGTTTCAATAAGTTCAACATTTCTGGACATGAAAGTTAACATTTTGCATGTTGGAATACTTCTAACAGTTTCAGCCAAAGCTGGTACGAATAAAACTTGTTACATGGGGAGGGATGAGATTAAGATTTCATAAATGATATCAAGAAAGAATAAATGGGAAGAAAACTTGCCCCCAGATATTCCTTAGTTTTTCTCTTTTGATTTTTCTGTGTCCATTCAACACTCGTACATTCCCCAGAGCCATTTCTCTCTTACCCTGAATGAAGAACCCACTGGTCTCTGAACCTTGAGTCTGACATTTTGTGCATATGTTTTGATCTGCTGCTATCTGTTTTTATTCACTGAAATGTAATAGTAAAATGTATTTAAATTTCTGAAGTGTGACAATGGAAGCTAACAAGAAATATTTTAAGTCTTTTAACATGAAAGATTCAGACTCTAGAGAGCCTGAAATGAAACTACTTTCCTGTCAAGAACAGATTACTTTAACCATTACGCAATGATTGTTGACCCATGTTCTGTAAATTTATGTTAATTACAAAAAAGGTGGTGATGGTGCTACATGTATTATCAACATTAAAAGCTGAGACAATAGTTACATTGTAAATACAGGTTTTGTATTTATGGTATAATTTTTTTCCCAAGTAGACTTATAAGTAGAGGGAAAAATACTTCCATAAAAATCTGTTAAAATTGTAATTAGAATTTTCAACATTTTAACCAATTTACCACCAATTTAAAGGTTTTACAGTTAACTTAATTTGTATTTTATTTACAGTTGCTGTACATCAAAGAGTGAAGAAAGTTGACTGTCTCTCTTTGCATGATAGGTATTTATTTGAAATACCTTGAGAGTTATTGTGAAAAGGAATAATGTAAATAAAAGATTTTTTGAGGATTATCGTCTTAAAACTTGGAGAAATTGTGGTGTTAAGACTGTGTGTTTTCTGTAGTATGGTATTGCTAAGGTGCATGCTGAGACTGTTTCTCTTATTAGGCCATTGTCGACTTCCTGCCCTATTCTCACCTTCTTCTTCTTCTTCTTCTTCTTCTCTGTTAATGTTTCATACAGGTATATACTCTGATGTGATAAATCATGGGTTCCTCCCAATATCATGTCAAACCACCTTTTTCCTGGGATAGTGCAGCACTTCGACATGTCACGCCCTCAAGAAGTTGTTGGAAGTTCCCTGCAGAAATATTGGGCTATGCTGCCTCTATAGCCTCGCGAAAGTGTTGCCAGTGGAGGATTTTGTGCACTAACTGACCTCAATTATGTCTCATAAATGTTTGCTGGGATTCAGACCAAATAAGTCACTCGAATTGTCCAGGATGTTCTTAAAAACCTACGGTGAACAATTGTGGTCCGGTGACACATCATCATTGTTTGAGAACATGAAGCCCATGAAAGGCTGCAGATGGTCTCAAAGTATCCAAACATAACCATTTACAGTTAATGGTCAGTTTAGCTGGACTAGAGGACCCACTCCATTCGTTGTAAACACAGCCCACACCATTATGCAGCCACTGATAGCTTACTCAGTGCCTTGTTGACAACTTGGCTTCATGGAGTCTGCACCACACTTAAACCCTACCATCACCTCTTCTCAACTGAAATTGGGACTCATCTGACCAGGCCACAGTTTTTCAGTCATCAAGAGTCCAACCAATATGATTACAAGTTCAGGAGAGATGCTGCAGGCAAAGTTGTGCTGTTAGCAAAGGCACTTGCATCAGCTGTCTGCTTCTGTTGCCCATTCAGTGCACTGTCCTAACAGATACGTTCATCATATATCTTACATTGATTTCTGTGGTTATTTCATGCAGCGTTGTTTGTCTGTCAGCACTGACAACTCTATGCAAATGCTGCTGCTCTCAGTCATTGACTTAAGATCATCGGCCACTGCATTGTCCTCGGTGAGAGGTAATGTATGAAATGTGGTACTTGCGGCGCTCTCTTGACACTTTTGATCTTGGAATATTGAATTAACTAATGATTTCTGAAATGGAATGTCCCATGCATCTAGCTCCAAGTACTATTCCACATTCAACCTTTGTTAATTCCTGTTGTGTGGCTGTGATCATGTTGAAAACCTTTTGAAATGAGTCACCAGATTACAACTGACCGCTCCACGAATGCACTGCCCTTTTATACCTTATGTACCCAATAAAGGTACTGTGGCCATCTTTATATGCTTGTATCACTATCCCATGACATTTGTCACCTTAGTGTATTAATTAATACTGCAATGCATTTGCCACCTCAGTGTATTAATACTGCAATGCACTTGATGTGTTGTATGCTGCTGTACTGAATGGTCTTTGGACAAATAAACAAACAAAATTAAGTCAGTTATTATTATTTCACCACATCTCAGTAATGAGACTGAACGGTGTGAAGTTAGAAATATGCTACTATTTTATGGTAAACACGTTTCATTAATTATAGAGAAGGTGACCAATAAATGCAAATAACTTTTTGTTTAGGTGAAAATGGAAGCTGTAAGTGATGAGCTGCATGAAAAGCAGTCTGCTATAATAGTGCAACCAAGTCCTGTGCCTGGCCACAATCTGCAGCTACACTATAATCCTGAGATTGAACTGTCAACTGACACAGATGATAGCTTATCTGATGCAGGTGTGTATGGATTTTCATTTGATGTTTTATAACTGTCCTGCTTCATGTTTACATTGTTTCAAATTCAAGAAATGACTTCTATATCTGTTGTAGAGAATTTAATTTGCCATCACAATACATGAAATCTATATGAATAAATGAAATCTATATGAATAAATGAAATCTATATGAATAAATGAAATTTAAACTCCTCCAAAATTTAAACCCAGTGGGATAATCTGGTTTGTGACAAGGTGGCTTTCTCAAGTGTTTGGGAGAAAGGTGTAAGGGGGAGAACCATATAACTGCAGTAGTGATAGAAACAATCATCTCTTGTGAGACTGTTGGTAACGAAATTACAAACTGTGGGAGGCACAACCAATTTGCCTAACTATCCTGGGATTTAGAAAAGCTATCCATTTTCATCTCTTAGTTTTCCTCATCCTATTTCTTTTCTTTACCATTAAAAGAAACCTTTCAGTCAAATATCCAGATACAGTATCATCTTTCACTTGTTTACTTGCTCTTGATATGCAGTGTTATTAATTTTAGGCTTTGTGTGCATTTTTCAGATTTTGAGATAGTTATCATATTCTGGTTTACTTTAGACACTCCTTATATTTGTGTTTCCATGTTCACATTAAATTTGAACATACCTATCAAAACACTGCTTTGTTAAAAAGAGAAAGTTAAAAAACAATTAATGAAATTATAAAAAATAGGATTGTATATTTGCAAAATGTTTTGCAAGCACTTAGTATGTTACTGTCAAGTAACCAATTGGAGTGGTCATAATCACTTGAAGAGGCTTATTTTCCAGACTTTTATAGACCTGTACAGAAGTGAAACAACTCTTTAAAAATGGCTCCGAAGAAGGAAATTACCATCCAGTTTCCTTTCTTCCTGTCTTTTCTGAATTCTCTGGAATGATTGGAGCAATCCAAATTCAATATTTCACACACGTTTAATGTAATCTCAAAAAATCAGTTTGGCTTCCAAAAAACAAAAGTACAGTTTGTGCAAGTAATGAATTTGTGAACAGTTAGTTCCACACTAGACAATAACAAAATGCTGCAGGAACTTCTGACTTGCCCAAAATGTTTGACTGTGTGAACCACCCCTTACTAGTATATAAAATGAAAAAAAAATAGAATTATGTAGTGCTTTAGACTGGTGAGAGTCATATTTGACAGAGAGAAAGCAAAAAGTTCTCACAACATGAAGAGAAAGAAAGTAGTGCTCAAAGTGGTGAACTGTTCCAGAGGGGGTATCACAGGGCTCAATTCTGTGTCCAATCCTTTCTTTTTTTATGTAAATGGTTTACCTATATATATAAGTTAAAATTGTTTTATTTACTGATGACACCAGAATACTGATAGAAAATACAAGCATGGAAGACATTGCTGAAAATGCCATAAAAACTCTATAAAAGCTAGATATCTGGTTTCATGTACATGGCCTACAACTAAATATTTCAAAAATGCAACTGATGCAGTTTAAGACGAAAATCTAAACTAAATTATTCAAATTTCTTAGGAATGCAACTGGATGGAAATGTCATGGTTCTCACACAGACTATCTAAAAAATAAACTAAATAGCCTGGCATTTGCGATGCAGTCTTAGCCAATGTTACTGATACAGATACAAACAGTGTACAGTAGCTACCTTCAGGCAGAAATGAGATAGGGTAATGTCTTGGATCTATATCTGTATGCTACACTTGTGTACATCTGTTCTTCAGGGAGAAGAAATAAAGACTTTGAGGTTTATTGATGACATTATATTTCTGTCAGAAACAGCAAAGGGCTTGGAAGAGCAGTTGAACGGAATGGACAGTATCTTGAAAGGAGGATATAAGATGAAAACCAACAAAAACAAAACTAGGATAATGGAATGCAGTTGAATTAAATCAGGTGATGCTGAGGGAGTTAATTAGGAAATGAAACACTTTAATTAGTAGATGACCAATGATGGTCGAAGTAGGAAGGATATAAAATGTAGACTGGCAATGGCAAGAAAAGCATTTCTGAAGAAGTGAAATTTGTCAGCATTGAGTATAGATTTAAGTGTTAGGAAGCATTTTCTGAAGGTATTTGTCTGAAGTGTAGCCTCGTATGGAAGTGAAATATGGATGATAAACAATTTAGATAAAAAGAGAATAGCAGCTTTTGAAATGGAGTGATACAGAAGAATGCTTGAAGACTTAGGTGGGTCGGTCACATAACTAATCAGGTAGTACTGAATAGAATTGGGGAGAGAAGGAATTTGTGGCACAACTTGACCAAAAGAAGGGATCTGTTGATAGGACACATTCTGTGACTTCAAGAGATCACCAGTTTTGTATAGGAGGGAAGTGTTTGTGATAAAAAAATGTAGAGGGAGACTAAGTGCAAGAGATGAATACAGTAAGCAGATTCAGAAAGGTGTAGGTTGCAGTAGTTATTCGGAGATGAAGAGGCTCGCACAGGGTAGAGTAACATGGACAGCTGCATCACACTGGTCTTTGGACTGAAGACCACAACTACTACTACTCTACAAACCACCGTGAAGTGAATGGTAGTGGATACATCCCATTGTACTAGTCACTGGGGTTTCTTCCCATTCCATTCCCATATGGGGAGTGCATGAACAATTATTGTTTGAATGTGTCTGTGTGTGCTGTAGTGTTTCTAATCTTGTCCTTATGATCCCAATGTGAGTGATCATAGGGTTTTTTTGTATATTCCTACAGTCATCATTATAGCTGGTTCTTGAAACTTTGTTGGTAGACTTTCTCAGGAATGTTCATGACAATTTTCTAGAGTCTGCCAGTTCAGTTCAGTTTCTTCAGTATCTATGTGATGCTTTCCCATGCATTACACAAACCTGTGACACTCATACTGCCCTTCTCTGTATGCATTCAATATCCCAAGTTACTCCTATTTGGTATGGGTCCCACATACTTGAGCAATATTCTAGAATGGGTCACATGAGTGATTTGAAAGCAGTCTACTTTGTAGATGACTGAGCCTTTGTGATCGTTCTGTTTCATATCCCCACAAAGTGGTACACCCTCGTATTTTTGTGAGTTAGTAGATTCCAACAGTGACTTATTGAATTACAGTCATAGGGTACTACAGTTTTTTCATTTTGTGAAGTGCACAGTTTTACATTTTTGAACATTTAAAGCAAATTGCCAATCTTTGCAGCACTTTGAAATCTTGTCAAGATCTGACTGAATATTTATTCAGCTTCTTTCATTGTAGATAATTGCATTATCTACAAAAAGTGTGACATTACTCTTAATATTGCCTATAAGTCATGAATACACAACATGAACATTAAGAACTGGGTTGTTTTGGAAATCAGCCTTATGCAGACACAAATTAGTTTATTTTTATATTTACCCAGACCTGTTACGACACCAATATGCCATCTTTCGAACATGTCTGGGTAAATATAAAAATAAACTAATTTGTGTCTGCATAAGGCTGATTTCCAAAACAACCCAGTTTTTAAATTGCAAACACAGAAGAATGAAAAGAGGAGCTTCAAACCTTAGTAAAATTAGTGTGAACTTTAAGGGACCCAAAACATTTCCCTGGGGCACATCTGAAGTTACTTCTAGTCTGATAATGGTTCTCCATCCAAAATAGCAAGCTTCGCCCTGCCTGTCAAAAAGTCCTCAGTCCAGTCACAAATTCTGAGGAAATGCTGGAAACTTGATAATACTGTTTACTTTGCAGGAAAAAAAGTAAGAAACTTGCAGTGTAATGCCAAGATAATTTTGTTGGCCACTCATCGTATTGGCTACCTCATCGTATTTACTTGAAACAATTTTTTTTTTACAAGTAATGATCATGAAGTGTTCACTCCAAATAACTTCTGGGTCAGGTGTTAAACTCGAAATAAGAGTTTCATGTTTCCTACACACAGACTGTCTTTCAAGCAGACTTCTCAATATATGGGTAAACTAAACAACACAAATATTCAAAAAATTGAAACTGTGACAAAAAGAAAAGCATATAGCCCTCTGGTACAGAAATGCTATACTCTGATGATATTTGTTTTAATATTGACCATTTGGGCAGGATAAAATACATGTATAATTTGTGGTTGTAATAAATATTGTATTCAATGTATACTCAATAGTCATAAGTTGATGAGTTGCCTGTAAACTAAGTCAATGGTTTAACATTCATGTTATGAGACAAATTCTGATTCTGATACAAAGGTAGGTAGAAAGCAGTGTGAAATCATTCATTAACTTACGGCATTGTCCTGAACCCATGACTGAACTTGGCTATGTTGCCATGATGCTGGACTAGTGAGTGCATGGTATTACTTAAAGTGCTTTATCCATCTATAGCCTGCATGAGTTGTGTGAGGAAGTTGTGTCTTCTGTAAGAACAAAAAAGTTAATTATTTCTAAAAAACAAAACATATTCTCCACAGGGCAAAAAATATATTGATAGTTGGTGTTGTAGCCTTCATTCCATATCTAATACAGAGTTAATTATATAAGTATTCCACTTTTTTGGTCAGATTTGCACACTTAATTTCACATTCATCCTCATTTCAAAGATAAATTTTCTGAATACGTAAGTTTGATTACACTTTGTGTTCAGAGCTGGATTTCAGAACATCATTTTTGTTTTCTTAATATTCTGTATTGAATGACATTTTATGTGTGCCATTTAGATCTAATTTGGATTTGTTTAAATCTTTTACTTTTATTTGGCATTGTTTTTATGTGACCTGTTTTGTTCCACACTACATCGAATATCATGTACCTCCCAAGCCAGAATAAAAATTATTTCATTGTTTGACCATGGAAAACTCCATGCATATTTGTTTGGATTGATTTTTTGTTATAGAAACACCACTGTAACTTAGTCTGTCACATAAGAATAATGATGGAATTGCTTTCTTTCTTTCTTTCTTTTTTAAGAAGCCACCAATCTTTCTGTTCCACTTGTCTTCTTTCGTAACATAAATTTTCCTGTTGTTTCAGTTACTTGAAGTCTTCTTTTGTATTTGGTGTTCATTATCTTGCTTACCTCCCCTCTACAGATTTTTATAATTTATTTATATTTGTGTGTGTGACTTCGAAGCCAGTTTCTGTACTCCTTCATGTATTCAAAGTTTTATGTTATACATAATTTGCTGCTGTTACTTTTCACATTGGTAATTTGTGATTGTCATTCTGACTCAGACCTGTTTACTGTTGAGTTAGTCTTTTACTTCTGCCTTCTGTAATATAATCTGTCATGGCATGAGAATGTGGAAAATAGTGTTTTATGGTTTATGGTTAAGATAATGTGCAAATTGAATTAAAACCTATAGGCTTAAGAATCCACTCAGATGGGAGCAGATGCACTGTTAGTGCTTGTAAGAGATTGACATTCATTGAAAAGTGCTGAACATCACAGAATTAAACAAATTATTGGTGTTCAAAGCTGTAGTCGTCATCATTATATAACAAAAAAATCTAATTCTTAAGAGCTTGTTTACTCTGGTTGATTTGATGCTAAGAAGACAAAATATAATAAAGAAAAAACTAATTTACTATGGGCAGGTTATTTGTAAAGGTATCATCTTTAAGTTTTTCTCAACTATTGTTGCAGCTGAAGAAACTTTTTGTATGTAATATTGTTATTTACAAAAAAATTCCAGGGCAGAAATAAATTTGTTCTTTTCATGAGCTGTTGTTTACTTTGTTAGAGCTTAAAATTTTGCTGTTATTTGAAAGGCAGAATCTACATTTGCAATATCTTTTCCTCTCCTCAGCACTCTTTGTTCCTTCATACTCTTCTGCTCTCTATTTTTACTGTACAGAACAGCCAAAATCTTTCTCAGACTGTGCACTTTGAAGGCTGTAGCCTTACCTACAGAACTGACATTGATGTTTAATCATAAAACGTCAGTTATCCATATAACATGACTGCGGTGGTACACAATAATTTTGGGTAATCTACAAACAGTTAGATCTCTTTGAGGAAAACTCTAATATAATTCAGAATGTATAGGAGCAGACAATTTATCTCCTTCTTTTAACACAGTGGACACTTCAGTTTTTAAGCTAATATTTGGGTTAAGTACAACCATACCTATGTCAGATTGGCGACTAATATATTGGCCATCAACTTCTCATAATTTCATTTTTTTAGATTTCATGGCTTCCCACATCACTGCTTATTAGTCTGCTATTGTCATCCTAATATCTCCACAGGAACACATTTCTGTATTTACCTTTTACCATGTTGTTCAGTAAACTAGTTGGACTGCCTTGGTTTGATAGACACACATTATTAAAATTGAAGTAGTAGAGTTAGAACACATACTTATGTGGAAGTGTTCTTCCTTTTCTTATCTCATTGAATGAAAAATTAATATTTATCCTTTAAATAATGGATTCATGGAATGTTAACATAAATATGTCATAGTTTACATTCATAAAAATTTCTTCATTATTGCCAAATAGATTCAAGTATCTTTTGTCTGTCTTCTGTGGAATGTCAAATTTTAAAATATTAGCTTTAGAGCTATGTTTGATGTAAATGAAGTTGATCTGACACTAGTTAGTGGTATGTTGCCAAATCATTTAACACCAAACCTGCTTTCAAAGCAATATACACACACTTATATTGCACAAAATAAAACTAAATTCCTGTTCTTTTTACAAAAGGCACATGAAAATCTAAAGCCTCTTCGGGCTAGCTATCAAAAGGGATGAAAGTGTGGGACAGATTGTAAACTATTATGTCAGAAGAAAAGTTGATTAATGATAAAGAAAGCCATGATTTTTGTATTTTGCAAACACAATGCTTGTTATAACTGAATAAGAGAACTTTGATCTCCTTTACTCTTACAAAGTGGGCAACAGGGAAGTTAAAGTAGATTTCAATATTTACTACACACAGGTAATGTATTAGCTTCATTTTTCACTCCAGTATCTGGGGTGTCCCAGCCAAAAAACTGATGACAGAAAATCTATGTTTCTAAAATAGTTCTGTTCTTCCACACCAAAGTGCTTCAGAAGGGGCAGTAGGAACCCTTTGTTCTAAAAATATGTCATGCAAAGTTAAATTCGCAAATATTGCAAATTTTTAGTGTTTGTCAATATCATTTTTAATTTCAGCTCTAGAAGAAGGAACCACCTCTAGAAGCTTCTCTCTGTCATTTATTCAGAGTTATAAAACATGACAAAAAATAAGAGAACTCGGGGAAAGTCGAACCAGTTTTACTGTTCACAACTGTGATCTGCTACTTGTTGTTAAAAAGAATAATGCAAGAGAATTTGCTTCCAGTTTTAATCTTAAATTATTTTGTGCACAAACTAGTAGATTTATGTAATCTGTAATTTGCTGTCAAGAAAGGCATAGATTATGTTCGATTTGCTTTTCATTAAATTTGTCTCTTAAAGCTGTAATGGCACATAGGATACCAGATGTATCAGAGATAATGGGAACCTTCAGGATTGTTACATGGGTACATTCTTAGTTGCTGTTGTGGCACTGGGACAAATTGAACCATAATGTGTAAAGCAAGTATCTTTCATTTCACTTATTTTTAACTGTTCATTTATTACCATTGTAAACTCAAAAGCGAGAACATATACTTAACATTTCGTGTGAATCATATCATTAATTTTGAAAAATAACCATAAAGTTTATTACATTACTTGATCGGCAGAAGAAATACAGAAATGGAAACCATTTTTTCCTTGGAAAGAAAGTACAAATGAAGTGAATGCAAGGGCAAGGTACTTTTCCTCTCTTACATATCTCACAACCAGAACAAAGACTTGTTGAAAGGAAGTTTAGCTTCGTGTTTGGTCCTATGCCGCGTATTTTTGCTTACAGCCTCACTGGCCAGAGCAAACAAGGATTGTGTGGCAGAGGCGTTGGAAGCCGTATCCGATGACCTAACAGAGGACCAGCGCAGTCGTGTTGCGAGGGTTGTGGGTCGCATGGCTGAGTCAATGGAGCGGCTGAGGTCCCACAACCGACTGCTGGAGAAGGAAAATGGGCTGCTGAAGCAGATCCGAATACTGCAGAGGCACAGCACACCCGCGGTTAGTCTCATTTTCGTCTTTGCTCATGTCACAAGAGTGTAATGAGAACTTTACCACAGTTATTGAAACTGCAGTTTCAGAATTTTGATGGCCTAGCCAAAGTACAAAGGAAACAAACTTTGTCCTCTCTCACCTAGTAGATGGTATTGTGATGAGATGAGTAAATACAAAATGAAAAGCACATGAAAATAAAAATAAAATTGAAACTGATGAGCTCTGGAGAATGCTTACTCCTTTAGCACCTGCAGGTTCTTCATCCTTTAGTACATTATTTCTTCTTTGTCTTGCTAGTTCCTTGCTTTTCCAAGACGTATAGTGCCAAAACGTATCCTGGTATAAAATATTTTTATAATAGTCATGGACATTCTAAGCTTTAAGTGTAGGCATGTTTATGCATGTTCATTGAGTAGTTGCTATTATTCATTTGACATATCAGTTACAAGGTATTGGTTCCCCGTCAAACTCTGCTTGTGGTGAGCGATCCCATTATAGGAATCTTTGTTATATGTGAAACCTTCAACATTATGCAGACTAAAATACTATGGAACAGATAATCTGTTGATACTGTTTTTCTTGGTTCTTCATTTTTGTTACATTGTAAATACTGTTTAATATTGTGTCAAAACAGTGATCGATACATTTGCATTGTGATGTAAGAGGACTCCACTGATTTCCATGCATTTTTGCTTGTTTTTTGTATGCAAGTGAGGAGCCATTGTCTGCCATATTGTATGCATTGACTTCTATTTAAATATGCAGTCTCCCACAAGACACTCACGAACTCATATGTGAACTAATGGGAAATAAATAAAAATAGCTTTTCTCTCTCTCTCTCTCTCTCTCTCTCTCTCTCTCTCTCTCTCTCTCTCTCTCTCTCTCTCTCTCTCACCCACCCACCCAGTTGTCATTTATCTGTCTTATGTAAATTCTTCTCCCTTGTTCTGTCTTGTCAACATTACACTGTTCATAGGAATTTTTGAGAACCATACTTGTTACCCTGCAGATTATCCACAGTTCGTATTTTTAATACAAATTTCTTTGTCTCTAATCTTACATTTTACTTGTGTTGCTCTGCCAGTCTGCTATGACTTGCCCTTGTCAAATACATATTTTGCATTTATATGGCACAAGTTGGAGATTGGTGAGCAAGCTAGAAACTAAATTATTGATGATTCTGCCTTGCAGATATGCACACCTGAGATATCCCATCATTTCTCACCATCATATTATTTTTGTTTTATATGCTTCGTACATGAAACTGTCTTCCATTTCTTCCTTTAATTTCTATTATTTTGCTCATTAGATACATTTTTATTTCTCGCAAATGAATAATTATAAGTGCACAAATAAATAACCTAAAAGCTGAAAAAAGTAAAAATACCAACCATTTGGCATCTTGTGATCAATAAATGCTTCCTGTAAATGTTTCTGTGGTGTAGCGGTTAACTGTGTGTCACATTCCTCTGTCATATACCTACCCACCATTGGGTTATCACCGTAGTCTTTTCTTACTACTTGGAATCCTTGCTACTTGTCTCACCAACCTCTGTTTACACTAGTTTGATACTGACATTCGTATACTGACATTCGTATACTGACATTCGTATACTGACATTCGTATACTGACATTCATATTTCCCTGTCTTGTGCTAATCTTATCATCTCTGTGCAGATATTACACCCAAAATCTATATAATCCCCTTTCCCTATTTTAATCTTGATATGTCCCCCTTCCCGCTACGGATCTTCCAAACAACAGATTGATTCCTGGATGCCATAGATGTTCTGCTGATAAGTCCTTTCTTTTAATTTATAACATTCTGTGTATCACCACATTTCAAATGTTTCCAGTTTTTTTCCTCCAGGTCTCAATTTCATTACAGTCCTCTGCCCAAGTTGGTTCAGCAATCCATTTGTTTGTTTTATTGTCTCTCCTAGTAATTCCCAACATTCACCTCTCCATTGCTCACTGAGTAGCCCTCAGTTTTTGAATTGATTTCACATTAAAAGCCATTGTCTCATTGCCAGAATTTAAAACCAGTAAATTAGTTGATAATGATCTTCAAGGCACATTAGGATCTTCAGTTTGGAAATGCTGTTTAACTTGCCAAAACCACTCTTGGCTGCTCTCACTCTTTTCTCAGTATCTCTTGTTCTCCATAAAGTTGTTTTCTTCAGCTCCCTTGGTCACCAAAATCCAGCTGGATTTTTACACTATGTTAGTTATATAATTTTAGCCTCATTATCGAGTTTTTCTTTGCATTGCTGTAGATTACCTGCAGTTGAGTTCATTGGTGTTGGGACCATGAATTTTTATTTTTCAGTGTCTTAAAGATGCCTCACTTTTACAAATATCAGATAACATATCCTTCCTTCACATCTTCTATATCCTTCCTTCACATCTTCTGGGTATAAGATACTTCTGTACTACACCACTGGAAATTTTAAAATGGAAACAACCCTTAACATAAATTAATCATGTGTAGCTGATTGATGTGTGGTGCATGAGCACACACAACCGCACAGACACATTACTAAGTTTCAAGTTATCACTCTTTTCAGTTTAGTACACACTATCATATATCAACCACATAGGCATCTGATTCTTTTCTTCAGTCTTTCCCCTGTTCTCTTAAGCTTTAAAGCTAGTTCTTACTGTTTGATAAGCCATCTAGTAGTTCATTATACAATTGTATCCTGTTCCTTCATAAAGTTGCACTTACAGTTTCTCAAAATATGCTACTTTATTAAATACATATTACTCATGCAAACAAATTATAACCTTGATGACATTTGTTTTAATGTAGTTGTTAGTTGCCCTCTCTTTGCTTTGGTCGGCAAATAATTTAATGTTCTTGTATACTGATGACTCGTGATAGACTCCTACAACTAGTATGTACCTTGTTCTAACATACCTGTGATATCAAGACAGTTACAAACCACCATGTACAGCATAGCTTTTCTTTTTGTCACAACAAAGAGCAAGCACTCCAGAGCCTGTGAAATATAAATTTTCCTTGATAGCTGTTTGCTGTCAGCATTTCATCTGCTGAGTGAGTGAGGAGCCATATTTTACCTCTGTTTTTACTGACTTCCGATCAAAATTTTCCCATGTGCATATAATATAGTGTAATTACTGTGGGAACAGTAATCTAGCTTGTGTTTAAAATTTTACCCACAAATGTTGGAAGGTGCAACAGATGTAAACAGGCAAATACTTTATGAATGACAAATTGCTTGATCAATTCATTGTGTTCCTGACAAGACATCCCAATTCTCTGAGGGAAGCGTGTAAAGTCACGTACAAAATAAAATGCAAAAATATTGCTTTTCATCATCGATCTTAAGATTTTTGAGTAAGACAATGCCGTTCACTTTTTCATTAAAAAGAGAAATTTAAAAATCTAAACTCTCTTAATCCTGGCACCTCCTGAGACAAACAAAGAAACAGATCTTATACTTGAAGTATTACATGTTTTATCTGAATCAACCCACATTAGAATGAAGTATTTTGTCTGGAGATACAAAGAAAAGGAAAGGTTACTTCATCAGTTGGCACAGTTCACAAGGGACAGAATTAAATTCCAGTATACCAACATCAAAATTCTGTCATATGATTTAGTTTAGTAATACTAAATGAATTCCATAAAATTTCTTTCAGAGGAGGTAGGATTTGGCTAGATCTAACTTATATATATATATATAAAGAAAACATATGAAAAGATTGCAATAAAATACTTCATGGGTGAAAGGCCAGATGCCTTTGTCAGATGGGCACAATATTTTGGCAAGTGACCACATTGTGAACCTGCATTGAATCTTATCAAGAGGGGGAAGGGGACAGCAAACTGACTTTGGGGCAGGCAAAGCAAGGGGGCAAGATGATAAACTCATGTCTATGCATGAGTGGAGACGCATTCTGAACACCAGAGCTTGGAGAGCGAAATAAAAGTCCTGCACCGGCTCCCAGGCAATCAGATCATCAGGGCACATGATGGCAGCATGGTTGCTTGCCAAAATATTGTACCCGTTGGACACCGACATCTGGCTGTTTACACATGAACTATTTGATCATAAATTAACCTCTGAGAAGTTGAATTGCAAAATGACTGTAGTTAACTTGAATAAAGAATGTTGGGACTTTGTAATAGAGCAATATTCTGTTAACAAGAGCATGCGCCAACAAAATTTGAATCAGTGGCCATTGCCACGCAGAATACTTTGCACATCTAATTAGTGTTTTTTGGAGGGTTGGGGGGCTGCAGGGAAGGATAAAGTGCTCTTCTACCTCATAGTACTGAATTCCAAGGGGTATCAACCACCTATATAGTGGCACTCATGAACTCTCCTCTTCCCTTTTTCCGGGACATGGGGTGGAAAGCCTGTACTGGATCGAATCTGCCTTTCAGATTACTGACCACTCTTAATGTGGTTTCTAGACAGCTTCCCTCATCCATCTAGGTGAATATATGGATGGTATCAACATCCTACCTCAGATATGCACTGTACTTTCATTGAGAAAACATTGCCACATTTGCATATAAGATTTACTGTAAAACAGCTAGAGTCTCTTTATACCCATCATCATTATCAATGGGGCATCCTTTGGAACTCCATTCCTTGTGTACAGCAATGCATGAAGCGCTCTCTAGAGCGATAATCTGTGAATTTTTTTTATTGGAGTGGAATTTTTCTCATCTCAGTCCACTGTGAATTCTCTAAAATGGTAAATACTGTTATTACTGTGCTTAGATCTTTGATCCAAAAATATTCTAAAACGTCCCAAGCTCTGCCTCACTCAGTGTATGTTGAACATTATTATCTTTAAAAGCAGCAAGTAGTGAAAAGAAATGACTGCTATAGTTTGCTTATAAACTAAAAATTGAGCAGCACTTTTGATGGGGCAGTGGCCTTTTCCAGAACAATGTTAAAACTGCCTTATAGGATGAGTATGGATCAGTTTGCCATTGTGCAGTGTAGCTTGTGGTGATTAATGTATGTTCTCCTTGTGTGCCTTTCTCATATTAGCAATATTAGTTACTAATTTCTCTATTTTGTATAGTGTTAACACTTTCAGTGAAAAATGAAAACTCTAAAGGGGCTGTGGAGCAGACTGCATGTGTTTCTGGTGACATAGTTGGGTAGAGAGACTGGAGATTCAGCAACTCACTCATCAGTTTATAAACAGGGCTTCTTTTGGATGTAATTTACATTTGCACAGGTGATTTATGTAATACAGATCTCTTGGTGTATGTGATATGTCTAGACCCTTAGTCGAATATGAGAGTGATAAATGTCAGCTACCACTTTAATTTCTGTATTCAGTGTGCATTGTTTCTCAAAAAGTTAAAGGCTAGTTTGGTAATTGGACATAAATTTTATAATTTTGTGTAGAATTAATATTAAATTTATTATGTTCTACCAAGCACAGTTGAAAAATTCAGTTAATGTTTAAAGAACTGCGTATTGAATTAGTTGTTGTGCGTATTGAATTAGTTGTTGAGTCCTTGAGCAAAGGATGTGGAAGGTCACACTGTTGTATGAGGTTTGGGTAAGAGTTTTACAGAAGATTCTTTTCAGCCAGACTGCATCCACGAAGATGACACCATATTAATAATTCAAAAATTAATGTAATTAGCTAAGGTATACTGCAGTGTAACTAAATAATCTGAACTCATCATCTTTACCAAACATTATCTGTTACAGGAAGGTCAAGATGGTCCTACGGAAGAAATATCAAAACTGGAGAACGAGTTGGCAGAGGTTGGAAGCAAAATTCTGAGGCTGGGCTTTCGTCCACAGAAAATCCAGACTGGTGGCGGCAGCCCTGTGTCAGTCATAACTTCTCCCCCACTCATCATTAAGTCTGAGCCACAAACATCTGACTGAACCAGTCCATTGAGAATCGAAGAGTGTTTCCTCCAAAACTGTAAAATGGATATCTGTTTACATTTATTGCTCATCAATGTTTATGGATTCAGTGTGCCGAGCCAGTATGCTATAGTGGGGCAACTAGGTGGAACGTGAAGACAGTCATATTTTGTATGTATAATTGAAAAATGAAGGGCTTTTGTATATTTAATTTGTACTGCCAGAATGTCGAGTAAAGGTTTTTGCTCCAAGTAGATGAAATAGGACATCACACCGAGCATTGAGTGGCAAAGCAATGCAGTGCCTAATATTATTTCCTGTTTTCTTGATATAAGCTTTGTCCTCACGGTAGCTAAATCTAGGAGGAGATATTAAGAAATTTTTTAACGAGGTTAAGAGAGAAATAAACCTACTGGCAAATATTTTTATCAATTTGAAAGTACAAAACTTAGGTGCTGTATTTTCTCAGCACCATTAAATATATACATGTATTCTCTTTATTGCAAATGTAAGTAATGTATATTCGTGTGCTAGTATTGAGTATCAACAGTTTTATATCCTGTAAATGCAGGTAGTTTCAAAATAAATTAGAATCTTTATCTAAAGCAACTTGTAATGCTGTCCACTACTGTTTGCAGTTTCATTTGTGATCTCAGACTATCTGCTGTTGTCAAGCAGGTAGTTAAAAGTGGCACAACTTTGCCCGCATTGTGGGCTGATAAATTTGTAGCTACATACTTTTATTTATAAGCATGCAGCTGCGCCATTCCCTGCTTCATTAAAGCTGTACAAAATGTAGGTAAAATATTTCCATTCAAGTAGTGCTTACAGTTCTTACTATTAAAATTTCTGATGTTTTTACATAGGGGTTCGTACAGTCTGCTCACACTACTCCCCAATCTTTGTCTTTTCTTTACTTTTCTTCTGCTATTTTCTTCTTAATCACACATAACGGACCACTACCAGGACTCCACCAACAACAAAATCATGTTAACAACATTTGCAGCACAAGAAAAACTGGGCCTCTGATGCTCGATCACTGCCACAAATTATTATGCAGGACAAAAGTAATATGATCCTTGTGTGACCTGATTTAAACAGTGAATGATGCACACTTGACAAATTTGTTTCTGCAAATCTGTAAATTGGTATCAAATGTACCTGTCTTTGATAGTCAGTCTTGTAAGTCGTATAATTTTGTAACTCATTTCAAAACCAAACTGAGATGTTTTAGTCATTGTGGCTGTATTGTTGCTACTCACTAAACTAATCAGCAAACCACGTGCATCAGCACAATTGTCATGATACCACTTACGCTTGTTGAAAACAATAAGTGAAATGTGATATGTGCACTTCCAGATGAATGAATGTTGTTCAGAGACTCTGACCACATTCATTTTTGGGCAAGCACATCAAATGAAATCGAAAAAAAGAGAATAAATATAGATTAAGATGTATGAAAACATATCTCTCTCTCTCAGTATCTGTATATCTGTGTGTGTGTGTGTGTGTGTGTGTGTGTGTGTGTGTGTGTGTGTGTGTGTGTGTGTGTAAGTTATTAAGTTTTTGATATTTTACACTGAAAATTATTTTGCTCATATAACTTATTTATTTTCACTCATATCCTTGCATTTCCTGCCATGTAATATGTTGCTAGATTTTTTTTTTACACAATCAATATTGAAAAGGTACCTGTAGATTCATTATTCGTTCAGTCTTAGTTTTGAGGTGATACAATGTAACACTGCTGTAAAAAAAAAAATTAAAAAAAAATCTGTGTGTTTAATTCTGTATAACAAGGTATTCCAGCAACAGTTCAAAGTTCTGATGAAATAGAAAAGAAATGTTTCTTGTTGAAGTGATGATGAATGGTAGCAAAGGAGGGTGGTTTCCTTTGTGTTAAGTGCTGCAGGGAGCTTAATTTTACTGCATAAGGTATGCTCCTGAAATGTCAGATTGTAATATGTTGATTCTTCTCTGCTGAAATGGGCAAACACACTGTACAATGGACCAAACAAAGTGTCTGGTTGTCAAATTACCCAACACATTGTTTGCATGAATTTGAGTAAACCAGAGATTGTAATGTCAATGCTTAAAAATTAAAGTAATCAGAGTGTAGGAAAGTGTACTTAATGTTATATGTTTTGCTGTTATATGTAAGAAAATGCTTAATTTAAAAATGTTTTAAAGCCTTCATCACCTTGTTGGTCTATTAAAATTTGTATGCTGTCTCCCATTGTGCCTTAATGTTGTCTTACGTGTTTGTTATGTACAGTTTACTGCCATGTGCAATAGAGAAGACATTGGGATTACTGAGTTCTTTACTCTTGTCTTGGATTTAAAAGATAATTTGTCTGTAAGAACTGCTTGCAGTATGTGATTGAATGGAATTGGCAAAAATTAAGTTCCTTTGTATAGATTCATTATGCTTGTGGAATGCAAACAATGAAGAATATGGAAAAATTCAAAAGCATTTTTATTACTTCTTATATACTCTTTGGAAGCATAAGGTTACCTCCTTAGTACATGTACAAGGCAAAGGTATACAAGAAACTTACACATCCTGTTGTACATCAGATTTATGTTACATACTCTTAGGCAACTATTTGATAATTTTTGCTAGCTTTCAAACTTGTAAAATACTTCCTTTGACCTTGTACAAACAAGGATGTTTATCAGCATAGTTCAGATTTCCTTGTTAACATACATGTTGTCATACAAAAGACACGGGGAAACGTGAAACACCACTGCCAGAATAAACTGCAACAAGTGACAGTATTTTAATATTGTTACAGTTTTCTTTTTTATTCTTTTATTAAGTACCAGGAGAACATTGACAGTAAGGAACACTTAAAATCATCACGAAAACAAAGTATCAAAGAATAGCCCAGCTAAACCAAATAAGTTGGTTTTAGAAGAATGTGTAAGGTGCACCAATAATTGTTATGAATATGATCTGTGGAAATGTGAAAATATGGGACAGTATTCACATTCCATGTAAGGGCAGCTAAACAACTTGTGTAAATACTTGTTGTTAAATATTTCAGAATTGTATTAGCAAAACCCTTGCTAATGTTTTAATGTGGCTTTTGAGTATTGCAGTTACTTTCTTTTCAATGAAACTATTCACTTTCTGTATTTGGTTTGTAATACTTTAACATGTTATATACATTTCTGCCGCCCACCTACTCAAAATAATCATGATTAGTAACTAGTCAAAATAATGCAAGGTTTCATGATAAACATCATATTCCATTTACTATAAACAGTGAGCTACAGACTCACCCCTCCCCTCCCCCAAACGTAAAGATCATACCAGGACAAAAATAAAAATTGATTGTGATAGAAAACCATTCAAAAGAAGTGTGCTTCTATGAGGGATATATGGGAGACCAGTAACTAAAATGGAAGGAGAACTGGAATAATTCATAATGAAATAAAACTTTCTAGACAGGCCATTCCATCATGTTTTTTTTCACAAAGTGCATGTCTTTAACCATGCACTCTTTTTCTAATCACATCACAAGTGTCACTGCCACTCCTGTGGTGTAAAAGTCTTCCACCTATGCCTCAAGAGCAATTGCAGCAGGTTTTTTCAGATGTTCCAATTATATTTCTCTCTGTGCTTATCCCCACTAAATATGATTCTAACTTCTCAAGAGATGACACAGCACACACACTCTTTTATGCAGAGATCTTAATGTACAAATGGATGTTATGTAATTAATATATGCTCTTTTCTGTTTTGATCCTTGTTTCTGGTTAATTGTGACCATGAAATAGCATTACTTGTTTCATGCTATTCAGTGTAAGGAATAATTGAACTGATTTTAATCCATGTTGGAATCATGTTTTGTACATAATTTTTACAGCTTTGTGGAGATTAAATAAAAATGTTTTCACTTACAAATGATATATGCACCATAATATTTTTTTAGTAACTAAATGTCTTATACTGCCCATTCCTTAAACAAGTGACTGACATGTGATAGACACCTTTTTTGTACTTCTAATCTTGACTACGCAGAGTGTTTGTTGGGAACACAGGTAGGTAAATGAGGTGTTCACTGCATGGATTTTTATGTAGGAATTATCATTGCTGTACTACACTGAAGAGCCAAAGAAACTGGTGCACCTGCCTAATACCATGTAGGGCCCCTGCGAGCACGCAGAAGTGCCACAGCATGACGTGGCATGGAATCGACTGATGTCTGAAGTAATGCTGGAGGGAACTGACACCATGAATCCTGCAAGGTTGCCCATAAATCCATAAAAGTATGAGGGGTGGAGATTCTTTCTGAACAGCACATTGCAAAGCATCCCAGATATGCTCAATAATGTTTGTGGCTGGGGAGTTTGGTAGTCAGCGGAAGTGGTTAAACTCAGAAGAGTGTTCCTGGAGGCACTCCTTAGCAATTCTGGATGTGTGGGGTGTCACATTGTCCTGCTGGAATCGCCCAAGTCCATTGGAATTCACAATGGACATGAATGATGCAGGTGATGGGACAGGATGCATATGTACGTGTCACCTATCAGTCGTATCTAGACATATCGGGTGTCTCATATCACTCACATTGCACATGCCCCACACCCTTACAGAACCTCCACCAGCTTGAACAGTCTCCTGCTGACATGCAGGGTTCATATATTCATGAGGTTGTCTCCATACCCGTACACATGCATCTGCTTGATACAATTTGAAAAGACTTGTCTGACCAGGCAACATGTTTCCAGTCAACAGTCCAGTGTCAGTGCTGATGGGGCCAGGTGAGGCATAAAGCTTTGTGTTGTGCAGTCATAAAAGGTACGTGAGTGGGCCTTTGGCTCCAAAAGCCCGTATTGATGATGTTTTGTTGAATGGTTTGCATGCTGACACTTGTTGATGGCCCAGCATTGAAATCTGCAGCAATTTGCAGAAGGGTTGAACTTATGTCATGTTGAACGATTCTCCTTGGTTGTTGTTGGTCCTGTTCCTGCAGGATCTTTCTACAGCCACAGCAATGTAGGAAATTTCCTGATATTCACGGTACCACTCGTTAACTGGTCATAAGGAAAAATGCCGACTTCATCGCTACCCCTCGCTGTGTCCCATCACTCATGCACCGACTATAACACCATGTTCAAACTCACTTAAATCTTGATAACCTGCCATTGCAGCAGTAATAACCATCTAACAACTGTGCCAGACACTCGTTTTACACAGGCGTTGCTGACTGCAGCGCCGAATTGTGCATTTACATTCTCTGTATTTGAATACACGTGCCTATACCAGTTTCTTTTGCACTTCAGTGTTGTATTATGAATGCATGGTTGGACACACAACAACAGTTTGCCTTGGGTGTGTCCCAGTATACATTTCTAAACTTGCTCCATAGTGTAAATTAAAAGATTTGAGTTTTTCAGTTACACATGGGCATTTGCATCCTCCAACCCAGTACTAGTGTACCTGTACTGCAGAGATGAAAGTTTGCTGTTTAGCATATTCTCACAATGTGTCAACTGCTTGGACTTAACCTCCTTAAACACACCATCCCTTGTTTTCCCCATATGGTAGGATTTCATTATTTACTTATTGGTTTACTACTGCATTTTTAATTTCCACTTTGCCACTTTATACTATCTTTGTAATTTTTTAGATAAAATAGTGATCTGTTGCAAATTATCTCGTAATGAAACAGTCATGATCGCAGATAATCATTTATTTTAAAATGAAGACTGATTTCAGCATTTATGCTGGTCATCTTCAGATCTATGGCACTGCAAAGATATCAAATAGTGCCAAAATATGGAAGTCAGAAAATAATATATAGTATAATGCATTTACCAATATGGCTGGAGTGAGTGGTGCACAGAACAGTTGTGTGATGCCATGATCGTTTACTACTGCTGATGGCCAGTCACTCAAAGGTTAGAGTGGAATGTGTGCTTCCACTGCACGATGTCAGACTTACACGAAAAGACATTGAAAAGAGCAGACAAAATATAGACATGAAAGTATTTGTGACATTATACAAGCAATGGCCTTTCAAATAACTGTATCAGTTAATTAATGATAATAAAATAAGTTAAAAAAGCTTTCAATACAAGAATCCATGTGATAGGATGTGTGGTAATTGACCACCATGTGGTGGTATTGGCTGGTAGTTTCATGGACGCTGTTTCCATGGACACGTGGTGGTGTTTGGTTGATTACCATACATCCTATAACATTGGCATTTGTATTTAAAATCTTTTTTAGCTTATGTTGTTATCAATGCATTGGTACAGTTATTTGAAAGGCTATTGCTTATATAATGTTATATAAATATTTTCATGTCTTCTTTTGTATTTTATCCATTCTTTTGAACATATTTTTATGTAAATCATTGCCCATTGGGTGAGTCTGGCATTATACAGTGTAAACAAGCTTTTTTCACTGTGTTTAACCAATGGCGGATTAGCCATCAGCAGCAGTAAATGACTGCGGTATCATCTAACTGTTCTGTGCATTGCCAACTTCAGCCATATGTTTTGTTACTTTCACTTTTGGTAGTTTCACTGTTTTGCACTCTGTTATTTTCTGACTTCCTCTGTTGGTGCTATTTTACAGGTTTATAGTGCCATAGATCTGACCAGCATAAAGGCTGAACCTAGTCATCATTTGAAAATAAATGATAATTTATGATCTTGAGTGTTTTATTAGATGATACCTTCGATTTCATGCCCATTCATACATTTTTTGCCTCCATGTTTTCTTAGTGTTTTTGTCACCAGCACAAGGGATTGTGCCTACTGGGTAAGTATTTTTTTCCCAAAGATCTGGTCTAAAATACCTTATTTGAAGTCCAATAAAAGTTTCATTTCTGAAAATTTCCAGAATGCAGGTAATGACAGATTTTACATCAACTGAACAAGCAAAATTATGGATGATATTGTGATGATTTTTAATAGCATTTTATAGCAATATAGTGTCGAGGTCATAACCTTCCCAAATAAGTAGTTCCTGCCAGATTTAATGTGGTGGTGGTGGTGGTGGTGGTGGTAAAAAGAGAGAAGTAAGTGAGTTAGATGTTTCATGGAACACTTTCCTCAATAGATTGTAATGATGTGGAATGAGTCATTTTACATTCGCATCACAAATTAATTAACACATATGGTTACATTCTGAGGTTTCTTTTTATCAGTTTAACAAAATGGCCAACTGGAACATGCATAAACTGCTTCAAAAGTCTAGGTATCTTAACCTTTACATCTCTATACATAGGTACTGCCATGCAATGATCAATCAAATCCAGATCCAAAAGCAGAATCGTCAGTGAAATACAGTTTTTACACTCCTTATTACAAACACCAACATACAGCCAGAACAGACCAGAACTTCCGGATGGAGAGAGCTGCTGTTTACCCAAACGTCTAATATTCCAGAATATATGCACAATATAAACACAAGACCTTTTGAGAACCTCCAGAAATGGTAAAGAAAGGGTGAGTGAAGAGGAAAGGTTCATGGTTTGAGATGTGATAGTATTGGTGATCCTGGACATAAAAACTTCAAATAAATGTATGCCCTTTTCTTAACTGCATGAGATGTACAGATGTTTCAAAATCTATGGCCCATGACACAGTACCCCACTGAAATATATCAGTTGCTGTGGAGTCATTTTTTGGCTACCTTGGTCATCCAATCTTACTCCATTAGATTACTGTTTGTGGGGTTGACTAAAGAGTGAAGAATTCTATATGCGTAGAGAGGACACAAAGGAGGAACTGGTCACTTTTATTTTACATGTGTCTGTTGCCACATGTACAAGTGAAGTGTGCACTGAAATGGTCAAGAAAGACAACACTATGTAACCTATTGTCACATTGGTTTTGTTTGCATGTGAGTGTTGATGAAGAAGGACATGCAACTGATGCCCGTGTCCTCAAGTAAAGGAACATAGGAATGAGCTCATATCAGCAGCACAGGAGCTGTCTATGAGAGCTGCAAAACTGCATTACAGTTGACAGTGGACTGTTTGGAACATCTTTTACGAGGAAATGTACACAGCTGAACAAAACATTAGATCAGAATGTTTCATGTTTTATCACCTGAATTTGTCCTGTTTCCCATTGTTTTCATTACTTTCCTCAGAATCTGCTAACAACAGAAGATACGTTCACATGATGTCTTTTGTTCAGAATCACTAGTCCTATCACCCTTCAACACATGTCCTGTTCCTCCTGATTCGCCCTGTATTAAATAATTGCTGGTGTTATCATTTGAACCACTGACTCACAGCACGCTAGCCCGCAATACGAACCACTATGCCACAATGCATGCAGCATAGCTTGTGGCATTACTCCCTGTGCTGGAGAAAACGTGACCGCACTGTTTCAGAAGTTTTCAAGTGCTGGTAGAGCCTCACACTCTGGTCATGTTGTGACATACTCTTCATTATGATGAATATGGAAGCTAAGCCCTCCCCTTGAAGCTTTGTGATCATCGAGTGAGTCTTTAGTTTCCTTGAACGAGCAGCCCCCCACCATTAATCTGCGCCTCAGGATTGTAGTATGTCTTCATATGGAGAACATGGGTGGCATCTCTGCTCTTTTTTTCTTGTTGATGAAGATTCATAATCCTCAACTTCATATATGGCTTCTGACAAGTGATGAAGGATACGATTTGGCCCTAATTGTCACTTTTGCAACTTTTCCATTGATCCCACTTTCCACATAGGCAAATACATTTCAAGTCATTGTCATTGTCCCCCCTCCAGGCTGTATCTTACTGGCCAGTGTTTAGTGTTATAGTGCTCTCGATCTTTCTCCTGGCATCTAGGATCTGTAAGCAGGCCAGATGTCTTGCTTCTTTGGTTGTGCTGATTGGGCATTCACACAGTTATCCTGAGTGTCATCCAGCTGGAACAGGAACAGTGTGTCTATTGTTGTTTCAGCCTTGTGACTGTGGAGCAAACTGAGTGGTGTGAAGCATGTAATGTCTTGCTTCCCTGTGCAAATTTTGTGATGGGTGTATCCCAATCTCTTTGACTTAGACATAAGTTGAGATCATGTCTGCCAACTTATTAAAGCATTCTGTGAGGCCATTTTTCTATAGATGGTAGTCGGTTTCATCTTGTGAGTGATATCACAGTTTGAAATTATCTCTTATATCAGTCTTGACTGGAAAACGTTTCCATGGTCAGAGATCAACATACAAGGTGTTCCATGTTTCAAACTTTACCACACGTATACAGAATTTTACAAATGCTACATGCTGACAGAGGAGGACATTTATCCTTTACAGATTGGAGTGCTTGACCCATTTTCTTTGATGGTCCAAAAGCTGGTCTGATGAAACAACTAAAGCCTGCTTTAGTTATTTCAATTTGACATCCAGTTGTTCCAGTGTGCAAATCTGTTTGGCTCTATCAATAAGACACCTCTCTTTTGTTGTGGATGTTGATTAGAGTTCTTATATGAATATCTGTATGTGTGCGTTACTTTTCAAAAAATTGTGCATTCCAAACTTCCATCAGTCTGTGTCGTAACTAAAACATCAAAGAAAGGTATTTTGCTGTCATTTTCTATTTCCATAGTGAACTGGATTTTTGGATTTATATTATTGAGAAAACCAAAGAATCTGTCCAAAGCTCTTTTACCACATGGCCAGACTAAAACTGTGTCATCCACAAACCAATACCAGCGAGATGGTTTCTAATTTGCTTATTCTGAAGCCGACTGTTCGAATTTCTACAGAGAGAAATTAGCTATTGCAGTGCCTAATGGGTTACCAATTGCTACACCATCAGGTTGTTCATAAAATTCATCATCCCATTGAAACTGACTAGAATGTCCAGCACAGTTCTGGATGTAACATTAGGAACAGAAGAGTTTCGTGGACCACAACCTTATATCCTGAAAGGTTTACCAGCAGCAATGTCATCCAGTCATGAAAGCCTTCATCCTCTAATACAATGTTCCAAGTATTAATTAGAATTCTCCTTTGGTTTGTACCTTCTTCTTCAAGGCTTCTATGGCCTTCAGCAATGCTTGATGATCTGTCTGTTCAGCAGCAATATCATTTAAGGCAGTGGTGACTAGAGATTTCATCTACATTGTTGTGTTCCATCAAAAGATTACTTAAAAGGCAGTCAGTGTCCTTTTATTGTGTCCAGTTCTGTACATCACTGTGAAGCCATACTCCTGAAGCATCAGTGCTTATCACAACAGTTAACACAATGAGTCCTTCAGGCTAGTCAGCTAAAATAGAGAATGGTGCTCAGTCACAACAGTGAATGGTTTGCCATGTAAATAGTGCTGGTATTTTTTGATGGACCAAACAACTGCGAGGCACTCTTTCTTGATTTTACAGTAGTTCATCTTGAATTTGGACAATACCTTGGAAGCATAAGCTATCACCTTTTCAGCACCTTCCTGAACTTGTACTAGAAGGGCACTTCTCCTGTAACTCACAGAAGCAGCATGAACTTCTGCCCCAGCATTCCTGTCATACAATACTAGGACTGGAGAAGTTTACACAACCTTAGGACAAGGTAAAATATTTCTTGCACCCCATTATGGGAGAATTTTGCATCTCCCGATAGAAGTTCTTGTAAGGTATGTGTCCTGGTACAGAAGCCCTTTATGATTCATCAGTAGTACGAAGAAATTCTGAGGAAACTTCTCACGTCACGAATGTGCGATGAGCCAGAAAATCTGTAACTGGTCTTATTTTCTCTGGATTGGAATGGACTTCCTCCTCCACTCACTAGGTGCTCCAAGATTTTTATTTCATGATTGGCAAAGAGGCACTTTTTTGAATTCAACCAGAGGCTTGCTGTCCAAACAAAGTTCAGCAACAGTTGTAGGTGGCTTAGAAGTTCTTCAAATGTGCAAAAAGAAACAGTGTCATCTAAGTAGCAAAGACACATCATCCATTTGAGGTGCTGAATAAAGTTGTCCTTTATACATTTGAAGGTGGCTCATTTTTTACACAGGCGAAATGGCATAACTTTGAATTCAAAGGGAGCGTCAGGAGTTATGAAAGCATTCTTTCCTGGGTCAGGCTCGATTTGCCAGTACCCTGTCTCAATGTCCGTTGTTGAGAAATATTTTGTTCCTTTCAAATGTCTGCCTCTATAGCAGAGTGGTCAACGCTGCAGATCCGGATTTTTCCTTGGGGGAGGACTAGACTGGGGTGCACTCTAGTCTCATGATGCCAATTGAGGACTGGGTGGTTGAGAGGTAGTGGCTCCAAAGTCAGAACATTGTGCCCCTCCATGATGAACAAGTGCTGTCTAATTGGGGTGGATGCTCCCCAGTGTTGAAACAGTGTTTTACCATGTGCCATGTGGTATGTCTTTTGTCCACTCTGGATTTGAAAGCATCCAAAAATTTGCACAGAACAGCTAACACTTGCCATCATTGTTACTGTGTCAGCCCAGACACTATTGACTGACAGCAGCTTCCTCCCCAGTGTCGTCTGTAGTGGTAATGTACTTTGATTCCTCATTGATGGCATAAAGCTGCTCTTCCTAAACTGGTTCAGCTGTCCCTACGAACATACTTTTATGGATGAATTGTTGCTACACATGACAATTAGTGTTCTAGGTTCTCCTTGATCATCTACAATAATGATCGTCGCTGCCATTTAGATTTCTTTTGTGAGTCTGAGTAGCTATTTGCAGTCAATGAAAACTTCACAGTTCAACTGATTACAACTGGGACTTGGCTCACTGATGATGGAGGATAACAATGTCTTCAGCAGCTAACAACTGCCCAGAGCTATCTTTGGTATGTGTGCTTGTTGAAACAGTTTCGTCAGTCGAAAGCTCGGATCTTCCATGGCCTATGACTAATTTGATACCTTCAAGAAGCCTTGTCATTCTGATAAAACAGTGAATTTGAAGGGCTATATTATCTGATTGATAACTATTCTTGCAATATGTGTCCCTGTATGCAGGACTTATTTCCCAATTGTGACTTTCAGCAAAATTGCGTTCATATAAGGGAGCATAGGCTTCTTTAGCTGGCAATGATAAGCATTTGACATTACAGAGAAGGAAGCGCATGAGTCGACTAGCACCCAGAGAGGTTGGTTGTCAATGGCAATGTTAATGAGATGGTAGCCTCACCTCAACAGATAGTCACCTCAGTTTTGATTTGTTGAATTTGGCAGTTAGGCAGGCATCTGGTACCTCTTTATGGAGATAGGGAATGACTACATAATTTGGGAAGTGACCTTGTCCAGGGTGCGGTGAGGTGCTTGGTCCTACAGGTCAGCTATAATCATATGCAGTTAACTGGTGTGAATAGAACTGTTGTGATGGTTGACATCAGGCAGCATAATTGTTTTTGAATAGTCATCTTCTTTCTCTGCAGTAGCATAAAAAGTATCCAGGTTGTCCACATTAGAATCACTGTTGTGCTCTTGCGATGGGGCAGGTTAAGAATTGTGGCATATTTGATCACTGTCTCTCGTCATACTATGCACTCACTACACAAGTTCCACCTACCTCAGTACAGCTTCTGATCATCAGCCCATTTTTCTGCATACATAGATTCTGTTCAGATAGCATTAAAAGCAACATTGAAGAAAAACGCCGTCAATACTTACATTTGCAAAGTCTGTGTAAACTCTGGTAGCAAACTATCCTGTAATATCTTATAATAGTTTTTGGATGGAGGGCAATTGCTTCATCTCTGTAGAAAAATGTCAAAATTCTGCAAGAAGTTCTTTTTTTTCTTTAGGTTCAAAATGACACTTGCCATCTACCTGTATTTAATTAACGAATAATATCACTGTCCTCAGCTCACAGTTCAGACAACCCAGTACACACACAAGGCGGCCAGGAATGTACTTAAGTCCAACCAGAATTATCATGCCATTACAGTCATTACTATGCCACGATATACGAGTTTCACATTCAGTCCTTTTTCAGTGGATATCTAATACAGAAATTGCTTGCCAAATATTCCATAGATGAATACGAAACATGCCATGCGGAATTTTACAAAGGCCGAAAGTTCACACGCGGTTCTCTATCCAACAAAACAATCCAAAAACTTCCAAACTTCACAAAACTGTCCGTAAATGCAACTGCTATTATGGCCACACAATCTGGACACGCGAAGCCAATTATTTCTTCATTTTACACATAATAAAGACAGAAGTGTCCAACATGACCTGCATGTCCGATAGCTGACTAGTGACTGACCAGTGCCGTTCTTTCCACAGCCTATAACTACTTCCAATGCACGGGAAATGCTTAACTCTGATTGGTTGTTCAAAATAACCAGCCAATCAAAACAATCCTTCGAGATCATTTTTGCGCTAAAACTGTCCAACGCCAATCATTATTCACAGATGCATTTACGTCACTCCATCATGCAAATGTTTATAAAATGTTTAACAAAACCAAACGAAAAGAACGCTAATCTTGAAATGACTTTAGAAAATCATTACTCTGCAAATGGCTATGCCGGCTGCCTTCTTACAAAAGACATATGTCATCAGTAAGGTAGGGAAATTACAGCTTTCATTGCAACTGCTTGCTTCACACTTTCCCATGACATAGTTACATAATGTTTAACATCAGATAATATTGAATCTTTATGTATGTCCCACATACACACTCTCACTCACTCTCATTTACTCACACAACAACACATTAAATAAATACTGATCTTTTCTGAATTTTTTATTACAAAAAATGAAAAGTAGTTAATATTTTTAATTATGAAAATTCAAACAAATTGACCTAACATTTTGTGAACTTCAGGAATGATTCCAAATGATACTAAAAGACAAACTGTTATGAATCCTAACTGACTTTAAATCTTGCAAGTGTCAGTTTGGGGTGTTTTAGATAATTTTCCCTAACTCTGAAAGTATGCCAGCTAGATAGCTGAGATTTTTACACAATCTTCTTTTTAATAACAAAGGGCATTATATTGACTTTTAACTAAATCTAATAATATTTAATATAGTTTATTTAGATTCTTAGGGACTTGAATATTCTGTCGCTCGAATTGACACAGGTACCGCTTCCCGTGGATAGGCTAGCGACAGGTGTGATTGAGTCACGCTAAGATACAAGCGGCTGTTTCTATCACCGCCAACGGCTGTAAAGCTACGAGCCGTACTGCAAAGTAGCTTACTGTAATAAAATGCGATTGTGTATTGACTCGTGACATTAAACTGTCTTCTGGCCTCCATATGCCTGTTCTTCTGTGAGGTGTTATACTTGGTGGAAGAGTTGGTTGTACCTGTGTTGGTCACATGCTAGGCTTACATTTCACAGCTACAGATAAGTCCGAGTTGGCAGAGTCCATTCCTCCTGTCGCATTCAGTGGGGATGGAGACTGGTGCTAAAGAGCAATACATATCTTCTTCAGCATTCTCTATTACTTCCTGATGTGTGGAGTTGACATTCATGGCCACCATCTCTTGCTTAATCGGTCCACCAGCTCTGGCTGTCATAAACTGCTTTATCTCTTCTCTTACTACTTGGTGTATGAAGAAGCGAGATTGTGCTGGTCTTCCACAACTGTAATAAGAAGAGCATTCAGGAGCCAGTCATACTTCTTTCATACAACTCACCTCTTTTTCAGTTCCTCTACACTCCTCTACCACTTGACGAATTCCTCATTATTGAGACACCCTGTGCCACAAGAACTTGGTACATGTCTTCCGCAACTCCTTTCATCAAGTGTGAGATTTTGTCAGCTTCTGTCATATTCACATTCATAAGGTGCCACAGGGCAAAAACATTCTGTATGTAAGACTTTGACTGTAACATCCATTTTCTGTAGCTGGACTAAGCCAATATGGTACATTACTTCGACAAATGATCTCTCACATCCTGATGATAACATGATAATTTTTACCTTAACTATGTTCATAGTGTTGCCTTCCTTGTATTTTTCTTTATGTAGTGCCACTGATCCATGCCTTTGACTTCTTCATTGTCTGCAGAAGGTCAAGGGCTGTAAGGGAGCTCTGATATATACAAGCTTAGAAATGACATAACCACTTTCTAAATAACTCTTGTGTATTTTGTTGCTCTTATATAACAATTACAACATTGATTGAACAGATCTCTTATTAATTCATAGATCAGAACAACAGTTCGGAATAGTATCTGAGAACTGAGCAACATTTTATATTATACCTTTTCAACTGTTTATTGGGCATTGACAATATCACCTAGCTGTCTGCCTCTTGATTTCCAAGACACTGCCAAGCTGTGATGCCAAAGTGTAAGTGACTCCTTTATGGCAGGTGGAGACACTCAATTGCCGCTGCACCTTGGCGACACTGTACTCGCACATCTTTCTGCCAATCTGCAAATAAATCAATGCAGCACACACACACAGTGAGCAATTCCCTACATACAAACTACCTAAATAATTTTATTCCATGAGCACCTCTTGGGATGAGAAGGAAAGACTCTTTATATACACTTTATATACCTACACTACCAGTACTGCCACCTGCCATTTGTAAGTTGTTATTGCATGTAGTCACATTAATGTGAGTTGATTGTGTATATGTCCTTTGTGCTTAGATCTGAGATAACATATTTCTCACTACCTTCATGTTTATTCTTATAGCAGGACAGTAAGAGATGTCAGTTAAAGATAATGGGATGAGGAAGAAATTGCTTCATAGAAAACTAAAGATTAAATAACGCAACAATTAACTGGAACAACTGACAGAAGTCACTCTGCTGAATTTGCAAAGGGTGCAAACTTTCCTTCAGTTTTAAATTTCTTTATTGTATCAATATTGTATAATCCTTTTTCTTGTCCCATCTTAGGGTGTACTAAAAACACTGCTTTTGGATCTGGAATATCCATTATTTGAAATGGTCACTCAATACTTTGGAAAAAAATACCTGTCTCTTTCTTTATATTTAAATTACAATAATGCTATGCAGTCAATACACTTCAGAGTTTACACTGTGTTCATGCATCATGCTCGCAATTCCAGCACTTAACCTAGTAGCTAACTAATAACAAGATAAAGGCACTGCTTACTTGACTCGTATTTGTCCGGCAGTTTAAAATAATAATAATAATAATAATACACCACTGGCCATTAAAATTGCTACACCATGAAGATGACATACTACAGACGCGAAATTTAACCGACAGGAAGAAGATACTGTGATAGGCAAATGATTAGCTTTTCAGAGAATTCACACAAGGTTAGTGCCGGTGGCGACACCTACAACGTGCTGACATGAGGAAAGTTTCTAACCGATTTCTGAAACACAAACAGCAGTTGACCGGCATTGCCTGGTGAAACTTTGTTGTTATGCCTCGTGTAAGGAGGAGAAATGTGTACCATCACATTTCCAACTTTGATAAAGGTCGGATTGTAGCCTATCGTGATTGCAGTTTATCGTATCGCGACATTGCTACTCGCGTTGGTTGAGATCCAATGACTGTTAGCAGAATATGGTATCGGTGGGTTCAGGAGGGTAATACGGAACGCCATGCTGGATCCCAGCGGCCTCGTATCACTAGCAGTCGAGATGACAGGCATCTTATCCGCATGGCTGTAATGGATCGTGCAGCCATGTCTCGATCCATGAGTCAACAGATGGGGACATTTGCAAGACAACATCCATCTGCACGAACAGTTCGATGACATTTGCAGCAGCATGGGCTATCAGCTCGGAGACCATGGCTGCGGTTACCCTTGACGCTGCATCACAGACAGGAGTGCCTGTGATGGTGTACTCAACGATGAACGTGGGTGCACGAATGGCAAAACGTCATTTTTTCAGATGAATCCAGGTTCTGTTTACAGCATCATGATGGTTGCATCCGTGTTTGGCGACATCGCGATGAATGCACATTGGAAGAATGTAATCGTCATCGCCATACTGACATATCACCCAGCGTGATGGTATGGAGTGCCATTGGTTACACATCTCGGTCACCTCTTGTTCGCATTGACAGCACTTTGAACAGTGGACGTTACATTTCAGATGTGTTATGACCCGTGGCTCTATCCTCCATTTGATCCCTGCGAAACCCTACATTTCAGCAGGATAATGCATGACCGCATGTTGCAGGTCCTGTACGGGTCTTTCTGGATACATAAAATGTTCGACTGCTGCCCTGGCCAGCACATTCTCCAGATCTCTCACCAATTGAAAACATCTGGTCAATGGTGGCCGAGCAACTGGCTCATCACATTACACCAGTCACTACTCTTGATGAACTGTGGTATCGTGTTGAAGCTGTATGGGCAGCTGTACCTGTACACGCCATCCAAGCTCTGTTTGACTCAACGCCCAGGCGTATCCAGGCCGTTATTACGGCCAGAGGTGGTTGTTCTAGGTACTGATTTCTCAGGATCTATACACCCAAATAGCGTGAAAATGCAATCACATGTCAGTTCTAGTATAATATATTTGTCCAATGAATACCCGTTTATCATCTGCATTTCTTCTTGGTATAGCAATTTTAATGGCCAGTAGTGTAATAATAATAATAATAATAATAATAATAATAATAATAATAATAACAAAGCAATCACTCATATAAATACATCGGCTACACCACTGCAATTTCATAACCACTTCTACAACCCTTTAGATCACGTAACATCAACAGATACGAAGAAAGTAAATTGGAAAAAGAAAACACTACATGGCAAGCACCCGTATCATCTAACACAGCCACACATCGATCAAGACGCATCCAACACATGGCTAAGAAAAGGCAATATATACAGTGAGATGGAAGGATTCATGATTGCAATACAGGATCAAACAATAAACACCAGATATTACAGCAAGCATATTATTAAAGATCCCAATACTACAACAGACAAATGCAGACTTTGCAAACAACAAATAGAAACAGTAGATCACATCACAAGCGGATGTACAATACTAGCAAATACAGAATATCCCAGAAGACATGACAATGTAGCAAAAATAATACATCAACAGCTTGCCTTACAACATGAACTTATAAAACAACAAGTTCCCACATACAAGTACGCACCACAAAATGTACTGGAGAATGATGAATACAAATTATACTGGAACAGAACCATTATAACAGATAAAACAACACCACATAACAAACCTGACATCATACTCACCAATAAAAAGAAGAAATTAACACAACTAATCAAAATATCGATACCCAATACAACAAATATACAAAAGAAAACAGGAGAAAAAATTGAAAAATACATCCAACTGGTTGAGGAGGTCAAGGACATGTGGCATCAGGATAAAGTTGACATTATACCAATTATACTATCAACTACAGGAGTCATACCACACAATATCCACCAGTACATCAATGCAATACAGCTACATCCAAACTTATATATACAACTACAGAAATCCGTAATTATTGATACATGTTCAATTACCCGAAAGTTCCTAAATGCAATATAACATATACCGTACAGTTAAAAGGAAGTGACACTTGATCAAGGTCTGCGTCACTTTCCATTTTTAACCAGACTTAACGTCTGAGAAAGTAAAGAAATAATAATAATAATGAAATATTTCTCATATTCTAGTATATTTGCTTAGACTCTGAATTTATTTTTGGTTTTCAACAGTATCGTCAAAATAATTATTTGCAGCATTACCAGAATCTACTTTTTCTTGTACCTCTTGTTCAACTTATAGTAGTAGAGATTTCTCCAAACTAGTCAAAGCACTGGGTTCACTAATTATGTCAACCAATTCTCCACCATATTCTAATGCTGTGGTTCCCAACCTGGGGTAATTACCCCCTGAGCATAAAATGAAATTTTTCGAGGGGTAAAAAGTAAAAAATTTGATTCTGTATAAGTCATGAAACTGGATTATTTTCTACAGTTTGTTACTATTATCACAATTTTGTAAGACTCTAATACTGATTTTATCAATAATTACTTTTTCTCAGTGAGTAGCATTAAAGTGGAGGAGGTTACAGGTTCCTCACAGGTTCACCCACTACACACATATATTGTGCTTTGTCCTGTACATTGCTGATGATAAAAGTGAGACACATATGTAACAATGCTAAAAATGTCAAGAAAATGTCTTCTCTAAGTCATAGGTAGTACCTGCAATAGCCCAGAAATTGCTTCATTACTTGCTTCGAAACAGATAAATGAATTAATTGACAGCACAACACAGCAGTAACTAATTAAGGGCTACTGTAGTGCTGTACACAGTTTTATTATTATTATTGTTATTATTATTATTAGAGTGTTTAGACACAAAGCATTAAGCCTGAAGTCCAATTTCTGCTAGTTCAGAATTAAGGAGTGCAATAATGAAGTAATTTATGAACAGTAAGTGTTGTGCACACATATGAACTGGTTTGATGTTAAATGGAGTCGCAGTGTGCAGGTCAAGCAAGTGCCGCAATAGAGAGGAGTAATGCAGGGGAAGTGTTTTTTTGGAATAAATGTGTACCCTTACTTTGGATAGTCAGCTTTCTTTTTTGAGGAGGAGTTGTGGGTAGCACTTGTGATGCACCATGAATTCCTTCGTAATTCATTGTAAAACACACATGTCATTCATCTTTCATTTTTCATTCATCTTTCATTTTACAAATAAAAATGTTCCAAGTAAAGTCTTTCATTCTATAGTGGAGATGCTAAAGTTGGTGATAATGTGAGGGAGGGGACAGGAGGGGAGAGGATGAGGGGGTACTAGCTAATGTCTGATATCACTCAGGGGTAAAGGTCTACGAAAGGTTGGGAACCACGGTTCTAATGTCTCTACCCAGTCTTGATCTCATTGATTCATAGATCAGATCATCATCTCCAAATAGAATCTTAGAACGGAGTAATGTTTAACTTTTACACTCTTCAACTGTTTATCAGGCATTGACAGTATCACCCGCCCTTCTGCTCCTTGATTTCCAGGATGCTGCCAAGCCGCGATATCAAAGTGTAAGCAACTCCTTCACAGCAGGAGGAGATGCCCAGTCACCACTGTGCCTTGGTGACGCTCTGTGCTCACAGGTCTTTCTCCAAATCTGCTCATACATCAATCCAGCCCACACAGGGGGAAATTCTCTACATACTAACTACCTAAATAAAGGTTTTAGACAAATATCTTTCATCGCTTACAAGAAGTGAAGCATGTTATTCTGGATGAACAACATGTTCTATCACAGACTATGTTGCATCCCTGTGACATTGGACCCAGTACTTCAGTTGTTCTTCCACCATCCAGACTTGCTGCTGAATTGTTACTAAATACTTTCTTCAGCTTGACATGAAATTTATCCGAACCATTTATCTTCTCTTTTTATTCTTGAACAACTGTTGGGCTGTGCCATTTGAGTACACATTTTCTAGACTCCTGATGTGCAGCTGACTTCTTGTCACCTGGGAATCCACTGCTTTCCTGAATATACAGATCATGGGAATGATGTACTACTAGGACATGTAGGCGACAGCTCTTACATAAGCCAGTTGGAGTCAGGGCGATGTAGGTGTTTCAAAGTACCCAACATCTCCACCAAATGATGTCACATTGTAATTACAATCAAGTTCAAATCTGAAATATTCCAGAATATGCATGGATTACAAACACAAGAACTTTTGAGAACCTTACAGAAATGATAAATACTACAAAACAAGTGGCTGCAAATGGTTGGGTTTAAAATTCCGGCCCACAGCATGCTGGCCAGTGATAACTGCTATGCCACAATGCAAGCTGCACAGTTCACGATAATACCAAAAAAGTTAGAATAGAGTTAATAACAAATGCCACGGCCACAATACAGTGAGGAAGAACCAGTTAAGAAATATATGACACTGAGTAATACTCCTTGAAAAAAAAAGCCTTGTTAATCAGGTATCAAGTTATGAGAATTCTGTCCAAAAAACCTACACGGTAGTGCACATGACATTAACTTTCCCAATGAAGAATATGTAGTGGAAATAGAATGGTAAGTACGTTATCAAAGATTACTTAATAAATTAAATCTGTAAATATTATTGTGTGTACTCATTTGTGTAAGAAAACTTAATAAATTAAATTTGTAAATATTATTCTTTGTACTCATTTGTGTTAGAAAACTTAGAAAAAAAATTGTTGCTCTTCAGGAATTATGTGATGATATTACCTATTTTTTGTGTGTACTATATTACATTTACACTTACTGTACACAATTTAATTCTACAGGATGAAATAAAAACACTCAATCACTATATTATATAGGTAGCATAAATGATATTTATCATTAAAATACAACTTGTTACACAGTGTTGCAGAAGTAATCTTGTTTTTCTACACTTCTTGTATGTTTTTAAGTCATAATACAGATAAAAGTGGAGGCAGGATGAGACGAAAATGAAAAGGTTTACAAATAAAAAAAAAAAAAAAATATAGTATGCATATGCATTAAAAGAGAGCTTTTATATAGTCAGTGCTACGCATATATTTGTAAAGAGAACTTTTATATAGTCAGTGCTATGCACATATTTTTACTTTCAATTTAGTAGATGATCAAACAGGTGGAATATCCTCAGACTTCAAGAAGAATGTAGTAATCTCAATACCAAAGAAGGCATGTGTTGACAGGTGTGAATATTACTGAATCATTAGTTAATTAATAAGGGTTGCAAAGCACTAACCCAAATTGCTTACAGAAGAATGGAAGATCTGGTACAGGGCAACCATGGGAAAGATTAGTTTGAGTTCCAGAAAAAATGTAGGAACATGTGAGACCATACTGCCTAACTTATGACTTATCTTAGAAAATAGACTGAAAAAGGCAAACTCACATTTTTAGCATTTGTAGATCCAGAAAATGCATTTGACAATGTTGACAGGAATACAGTCCTTCAAATTATGAGGGTTGCAGGGGTAAAATACAGAGCAAAAAGTTATCTACAACTTGTATGGAACCAGGCAGCAGATGTGATTCAAAGCAGATGTTTGAGATGGGAGTAAGACCGGGTTGTAGCCTATTCCCATCATTATTGAATCTGCACATAAAGCAAGCAATAAAGAAAAACAAAGAGAAATTTTGGCAAGGTATTACCACTCAAGCTGAAGAAATAAAAACTTTGGGGTTTTCTGATTATGTAGTAATTCTATCAGAGATGGCAAGGGACTTAGTAAGAGCAGGTGAATGGACTGGATAGTGTCTTGAAAAGGGATTATAACTCTAATATCAAGAAAAGTAAAAGAGGGGCAATGGGCTATAGTCAGATTAAAAATTAGGTGTGTGTGTGTGTGTGTGTGTGTGTGTGTGTGTGTGTGTGTGTGTGTAGTTTATGGGCACACAATGGCAAGGTTATCTGCAATTAAGTCATTTGATGCTGATAGAATTATAGATTAGGAATTGAGACACCAGAAGTTGTCATATGAGCAACAAGCCACTAGGTAACTAATAACGGTCTAAGTAGAGAGGATATAAAATGCAGATGCATCAGCAAGAAAAGCATTTCTGAAAAATAGAAATTTGTTAAAAATAGACCTATTTTCCATCTGTCAGTTGCTCCTTTTTTATCATCTCAAAAAAGCCGGTTTTGTCCAGTGCTGCCCTTTCCAGATAATTTCTCATAGCTCCAGAGTAAACGATCTTAATGGTTTCACTGTCATATAATATAATTATGATGAAATCTGCTACAGTACATGATAGTGAAACTGATAGTTCCATTAAGAATGGTTACTCTGTAAAGATGGATGACACTGTTCACAACTGGTCAGTTTAAAATAACGAAAAACAGCAACTGAACAATGGTAAGTTAAGTCTTATTTCCTACAAAGAATTATCATGGAATCTCCCTGCTGACAAGAATATCCAATTTCGATAGAAATTTGATAACATCGAATATAAAATTTTCTCGTGCTTCCAGCCGCATCACGTGGTTAAAATCCCATCAGCTTACGACCGAGCTCTCCTCAGTCATTGTCAAGTGGCATTCATACATCGAATATAAATTTAAGTGATAGAAAGTCTTTTCTGAAAATATAAGTATGGAGTGTAGCCTTGTACAGAAGTGGAACATGGTTGATTAGCAGTTTAGATAAGAAGAGAATAGAAGCTTCTGAAATGTGATGCTACAGAAGAATGTTGAAAATTAGATGGGTGAATTAGAAAAACTAGTGAGGAGGTACTGCATCAAATTAGGGAAAAAATTTGTGACACAACTTGACTAAAAGAAGGAAATGGTTGATGGGGGACACAATCATGCATCAAGGAATCATAAATCTGGTTGTGAAAGAAGTCATGAGGATAAAAACTGTAGAAGGAGACCAAGGCTTGAATACAGTAACTAGGTTTAAATAGATGTAGGTTGCAGTAGTTACGCAGAAAGGAAGAGGCTTGCACAGGCGAGACAAGCACTCAGAGCTGCATCAAACCAGTCTTCAGACTGAAGACCACTTCAGCAGACCATTAATTATTATGCATGGCTAAATTCTGAAATTTTGTTATTTATTATGCATTTTTAATGCTTTAGATTTGCTGTCAAAAGGAAGATACGAAGCTGTGTGGTAACTGAACAGGACAGCCCACGTGGGTGCTCAACACTGGCACAAAACAGTACAACATATGTGGGATTTACGTTTCTTGCTGTACGTGGAATTAAGGCCTGCAAAAATTGGTAGGGGGCTGCTCAAAAGCATCTCGGGAAAACTAAAAGGGAGAACAGTGCATGAGCCAAAAACCACTGGATCGTGACTGGTCCTGCTCTAGAACTATGGCACTTGCAAGCTATCAACCCAGAGCAATGCACAAGACTGACTCACCCAATTTGTACTCGAATAGTCACCATGCACAGCCCTTGGGTCCTTGTTGAAAGCACTGGTCAAAAACAAAAGCACTGTTTCACAAACACAAGCACTGTTTCACAAACAGTAGCACTGAGTCACAACGAGAGGAGAACTAGCGTGTAGGCTGCACTGACAGTTCATCACTCATGCACACTGAAGAATGCTTGCCTCACACATGGACATGAATTCTGGGCAGAAGCACTGGTAGGGAGACTGGAGTAGAAAGAGGAAAAACATTCCAGTTGGTAGGTGCTTCGGATACTGTGTACGTGTGACTGTGAGGGGAGAGTCATCTGCTTGGGTAGACTGAGGGACTTGCAAAACTGAAGAATTTAGCTAGACACCACACAGTTGCCACCCCTGCAAGAGAACGACATTGGGGTAACGACACTGAATGCAGCTCTGGGACAATAAGTGGTAGTGTGGGTGCGTGGTGGTGAGTGTGGCAGCGGTGGCACGGGTGTGTGATGGGCTAGGTCTGCTGTGCTGTGTTGACAGCTGTCACATTGAGAGCGGGGTGTGGCAACACAGCTTATGGTGAGGGAAAACAACTGGCTTCTGCCAGTGGCTGGGGTAGTGCGGTGGTGACGACAGCACATAACAGAGATGTGCTGTGTGTGGCACCGGGCAATGGTCTAGAACACATGACAGATGACCGGCAGGACAGTGCCCTTTACTGTATTGCCAAAACAATGCCTAGTGAAGTCCGACATGGCTGGATCTGCAACTTAGGAAACGAGGAACCAAATGACAGAGTGACGGGCATGGAGGCGGCATCAGGTAGCACGAGGAACTGCGATGCTGTGCAGTCTCGTTATTTGCAGGGTGGGGGGGGGTGGGCACCTGGGTAGGTGGGGCAGATATGGCAATGCACTGTGCCACCAGCACTTGTGACATTATGGCAATGCACTGTGCCACCAGCACTTGTGATGTAAAATGCACCAGCGAGTGCTGCTGTCATCTGTCAGACAGCCTAGTAAGATGCTGGTGCAGCAGCAGGTTATGGCATTGAATACAGTGAAACCTCTATATAACGTTTTTCAAGGGACCACAAATTCTGAACTCTATATAGAGGAAAACACTACAAAGAGGAAGGCTTCCAAATAATAATTATCGGGCATTACTGAAGATCGGGATACCACTAGTAAGCTTTGACAAATGGTGCCATAGATTACATTTTAAATTTTCACAACACTGTAATATGATATTCATTGCAAATGATCAATGTAACAAATGATTAGTTTTTTGTGATTAAAACATGGAGCCCAGTAGGTGGATGCCTGAAAGGAAATGGATCAGTTTGTACTGTAAAAAGTTATAACAGATTCTTAAGATATGACATCATTGTCCAAAGCTGACAGGTGGTATCCCGTTCTTCAGTTGACCCAATTGTAGAATATGAGCCAAATTTTGTTTATGATATACTGAACATACTACATAAAAACACAGTAAATGCTACAGATTAAGAAAAGAATTAGTTACAAAAAAATTACTTTAGTAATTACATTATTAAATGGAACTTAAATTTGCACAAACTCTAGGAACCTATGCAACCTGAAAATCACATACCTACGATTTTTAAAATATTCAAGCACGCATGTTTGTTTTCTATTTCTCCTAGACACTATGGCAATCTTTTCTTGCTCCAAATGAGCAAGTTGAACTATTGTTCTGTCCTCAAGTCTATGGGTCATTATATATCTCCTAAATGTTTCAAAGCCTTCAGCTGCCTTAGTATATGAGGGCACAGGGTCATCTTCCTTGTCACTGTCACTTTCACTATACTATTATTCTCCAAGCTTCTGTCTGCAGTCAGCTCCTCAATACTTTGTACTCCTGTGGTTGCCATGTTGTCGGCCACAGCCACAAAGCCCTCAAAAGTGACAGAATCACTGCCTATTAATTCCTAAAACTCTTGCAAATCACTTGCAACATCTTCCACAGGAGCTGCCATATGATTCTGACAGAATCCCACATTTTTTAAAGAGTTTTTAATAGGCTCAGCACTGACTCCCCTCCACGAGTACATAATTAAATTCATTGCCTGTAAAATACTTTCACATTTCTCAGAAAGGATACATCTGGTGGATGTGCCGCACATCTGTCCACAAACAGCAGCACTTTTCTTGCAGCACTCCCCATTTTGGCATCAAATTCTCCGAGAAACTGAAATGGCGCCAAAAATATTGTAAACGGAATGTGCGTCACGTATCACATGACCGGGTTCTGCCGCTGACAAATGAAACACTCTGAGTGTGGGCTTTCCGAGCCGGTGCCAACTGTGAATCCATAGAGCAGAAAATATGCGTCTAGATCCAGTCACTTAAACGTTATAAAGAGGTAAATAATTGACCAGGGTTCCAAAAATATGAGTGTTACATGGAGGAAATTGTAATATAGAGGAAACGCAGTAAAGAGGAAAATTTAACATTGTTTATATGGGCTTTTAGTCGGGACCGAAAAAAACGGATGTAACATAGAGGAAAACGTTATATGGAGGAATGTTATAAAGAGGTTTCACTGTACAGAGTGCTGGAATAGCATCGCACACAGTTCCACCTAGTGGCAGCAGTGGGGATTGGGCTCAACATCAGGCATCAGATGCTCAGTGTCGGGCTCTGTGTGCTGAGAAGTGGGAGCTGGAGTGGAAATAATGGGTGTGAGGTGGCTATGGCTGGGTCCCAGGCATTGGATTATGTGGTTCAGCAGTGCTGGCGAGGGTAGCACGAGGGCTAGCTTCATCGTCAGCTTTGGCAGTGGCGTCACTGGCTTCGGCATTGTGTACATGGAACTCGACCATTGACAATGTATGGGTGTTGTTGAGGGTGAGCACATGAGCTGGCTTTGACCTTTCTGTGGATGCAACTGAAGGGGCACTGTGGAGATGCATGGTAAATGTTTTGTCTTTTGGTTGTAAAATGAGGTGAGGACCTGAGTATTGTGGGTGGAATGGAAGCTAGCAGGTGTCAATGTGCACCATTATGTGAGTGTATGATGTGAGGTCATAGTGCACGGCAGTTTTGTGCTTGCCACGACATCATGGAGACAACGTGGGGTTTTGCAAGGACCTCATAATGTAACAGAGGGCTGACGGCATAGGAGAAGGCAGAAATGACTTGGAAAGCATATTCCAGTGAAGCAACATGAACTGTTTATGAACGTAGACACTACTAAACTTAATTTAACAAAAACAAAAAGGGAAATACGGGATCTGTTCACAGTTTGGGTGTGATTTCCACAGCAAAGGTTGTCCCTATGTCAGTGCCAGTATAGGAGCAACCACACTTTTAAAGTACCTAAGCAGGAGCCTTCACTAATATTTCAACAAAGTTAAAAAACTCACTATAAACACTAAAAGTTCATCTCTAGCAGATGCTGTGGCTAATGAAAAATACATGTAATTGGGACATTGAGGAGAGGCACTGTTGTGCATGCAGGAAGATATAAAGCTGCATGATAACTGAATGGAATGGTCCGTAAGAGTACTTGACACCTGAAGAAAGCAGTACCAGATATAGGGCATTTACGTGTGTCCCTGCACATGGAATTACAGCCTCCAGAAATTGGAAGGTGGCTCCCCAAAGCATCTCGGGGGAAATTAAAGGGAAAATGGCTTGTGAGCCACAGATTGCTAAATTGTGACTGGTTCTGCTTGGAAGCTATGGCACTCCCAAGCTACCAGCCCGAAGCAATGAACAAGGCCTACTCACCTGATCTGTCCTTGAATAATCATTGTGGAGCAGTCCTTGAGTTCTTGTTGAAAGTGCTGGTCCAAAACAAAAGCACTGTTTCACAAAAGAAGCACTGGTTCACAAACAGCAGCACTGATTCACAAACAGCAGCACTGATTCACAACAAAAAGAGGAGTATTCACACAAAAGTTCCATTGACCATTCATCACTCACACATGCTGAAGACTGCTTGCCTCATACATGGGTGAGAATTGTGGGTGGAAGCACTGGTTGGCAGATTGTGGTAGTGGGAGGAAAGACATTCCAGTCGGTAGGTGTCCACTATGGTGTGGGTGCAAAGGGCGAGTTGTCTGCTAGGGCAGACTGTGGGCTCATGGAATTTTAGAATTTAGGAAGGCACCAAAATAGTAAGAAGAGTGAAGAGGGTATCTTACATAGTTATAGTGAGATTAGTGAAGAAGATGTGACTGTTAATACTAGTAAGAATAGTGAAAACTTATTGAAGATACTGCAGAGAAAATAGGAAGTCAAATTGACTTTTATGGATAACAGATGGCATGATTTATGTAGAAGTTAAAGAAGAAGTGTTAGAGGTAGGTATTTATGAGAACAGGGATGAACATATTCAGGGAGCCAGAACTGCAATAGGGTGGTACATGAAAGTGAGATCTTACCAGCTGATATCAGTAAAACAGTACCCTGTTGTATTATGATAGAATAAGTGACACACAGAACACGGAAAAAGGTTTGTGAAAGTTTGCATCCAGAATAGTGGGAAGAGAACTTGGAGAAAGAAAACTGATATGCCTGTGATCAATATGCAACAGAAAGTAGAAAGCACATGAACAAAGATGAGGTGAAAGTTATGAGGTTCAAAGAAATTGAGAAGGATCTTTTGTATGAAGTAGAAGACAAAGGTAAAAGTGATACCCTGGGAAGTCCGTACATTCATAGTGAAACTGATAACTGGGAAGGCTGATTGGTACAGGGAGCCCAACTTGTGTCTGAAAAACAAGAGAGATGGAATAAAATCCAGTCCAGATACCATCGAGTTACCTGTACACAGATTAATATTAGAAGAGCTATGAAAAGACATAGTAAAATAGTGAGTAAAGAAATACTGCTGTCAATTAATAACATACCATTTGTTCAAAGTTGTTTTGTGGTACCCAATTTGAGCAAGGAAGTTGTTTTGGACTTGAACTGGATTCTAAAAACTAAAGTAGGATTTTGTTGGAGAAATGAGAAACTATACTTTACAGAATCAAGAAATGGAATTTATTCTCAAACAAAATTGATCATTGTAAATAGTATGACTAGTAATAATCAAGTAAGAGGGGTAAAGTGTATAGATGATAGAGGATACTTTGATTAGGAGAAAGTTAGTTTAACCCTAGGATGCATATACAGGGTCTCCGAGGCCCTTGTATGTCTTCATTTTCAAAAAAATTCTGTAATTTTTTGTTTGATTTCAAACTGCTTTCCAGTACTCTTTCACTAACACTGTGACATTCCTCCTATCAAGTTTGAATGAAATACCTTTTTAAGTTTTTTGTATAGTTCCATACGTTTACCCATACACCGTGAATGCATAAGCAGGCCTTCAGAAGCCCTCACACATTTATAAATGTTCCTTAGCCTATATTGTCTTCAACATTTGTTTGGGAGCAGTTATTAATTCAACACTAACTGTAGTGGTATTTCCAGCAACAGGAGTGCCAACAGTGGCAGTAGCTGTAGTAGTAATAATGTAACTAAAAAATAATACACCTACTTTCACATATTGGCGATGTCAGTTTATTATTGATCTTTTTGCTATCAAATGTTTTATTATTGCATAGTATTGTTATCCTGTGCTGCTCTTGTCAGCCTCATTGTTACTGTAGTTTGTTTGTTGCTGCAAGGCCCATATTGTTACGAGTATGACTCGTTTAGTGCTACACAAGCTGCTGTTCAAGAGACACGCTTTTGCTATGGCTTCGACACGCAAAGCAAGATAGTCAGTACATGCAAATGCAGCTAATTTTGAAAATGTTGTGGCTCAGTGGTTTGAAGAAGATGATTCTTGCGAGGAAGGAAATATTTTTGAAGATGCAAGTAGTGAAGAATCAGCCAGTGCACCTGCAGATGTGAATATTGAGGCAGATTACAGTCCTTCTGATAATATTACAACTCATAACCTTGGTTGTGAGTAACTGAATCCACTTTCCCTTCTTCCCCTTTTTCCCCTCTCTCCTCCCTGATGAAGGAACAGTTCCGGAAGCTAGGATAAAAATTTTCTGTTCTGTTTTGTGTATCTATCAGCTGTACTGAGCTGAGGTAAGTACTGGCCAGCCCCTCTATCTCTTGGTTAGTATTTATTATAGTGTATCTCCATTCTGTCTAAATCTAAACATCCTAGCTTTATCTAATCACTTACTTAATCTTTCTTGCTTCCAAACTTTTGTGTCCTAAAACAGTAAATCATGAATTTCAACCAAAATATTACAGCATACTGTTTTCATTAAATTACAATAAAAAAGAAATCTGAATATAAATTTTGAAGTTTCTAGCTCCTTTCTGTTGCACTGATGATTTTTTTAAATGTAAAACGTCCAAATTTAGAAAACTGTTAAAGTTACTAAACTGAAACTTAATACATTATTACTTTAGCATCACTCCTGACATGCTATTAACTTTTCAGATTATTTATTTTACTTTTAAGGTATTGCGCAACATTTGTGACGTCATGGCTAGTTACAGCGAACTAGGCTGGTGCACAATGGAAAGCATATGAATTCTATATGGCGTGAGTAGGCTGCTTTCCTACAAACACAATTCCATAAAATACACTTATTTCCTATATTATGGTAAATCTTATCAATACTGTTTATACCATTTGGATTAAACATTTTTATTGCAGAGTTGGATCCCTTTGATTATGAAATAAAATACATAAAAAGGAAGGAAAATCTTAATCGGATGCATTATCTAGATTACCTGTGGGGGCTGAAATTGAAGAGAACAGGAATCAAGGAGAGAGAAATTTCAGGACTGTATGTGAAAGAAGTTAAACATGAAAAAAATTAGGATGATTTGTGAGGTAAGGAGAAACCAAAACTATGATAAAACTGGAAATTTGTAAAAAGTTATTTGGGAAGAAAAGGAAAAGAAAAAGGGCAAAAATATTATAAAGTTTACAAAGGAGTATTATTCTGGAGGAACAGTCCAGAGAGCGATAAACTAAAGTCGTGTTGGCCACAACAGTATATTACAATCTAACCAGAAGAGTCAGACAAATTTGAGCTACAAGGTGTGTCTAAAATGGCAATGAATATTATATTGATGGAAAGGCTGGGCTTCTGGGTATTTTTCAGTGTAATCACCATTGCCATTGATGAATATTTGCATATGCTGTGGCATTTTTTGTGTACCATTGACACAGAACTCTACCACCATGTTGTGCAAGTAGTGGTCAACTTGAGTTTTCAGTTAGCAGCTTAGGCGAATCTGAATGCTGCCAATGATGAGACTTTCCCTTAGTTTCTGGTGTCGTGTAGCATACCCAGGTTTTGTCACCAGTGACAACTGAATCAAAAAATTCCTCGCCCTTTTCTGCACAGTGATCCAGGAATCCATGGGCTGCTTTGACACTTTGCACTTTATGGTCTTCAATGAGCATTTTGGGAAGCACCTCACACACACCTTGCAGTAATGAAAATCTTCAGTCAAAATCTTGTCAGATACACTCTTTCTGACTTCAGGAATCCATTTGCATGGTTTAGGAACTCTCACATACCAACCTTAAAGCATTTCTTTATCGATTTTTGCAATTGATATGGCCAAAACTGTAGGCCAACCAGAACACTTTTCACTGTGGACACCTGTACGTCCATCCTTGAACTCTCTGACCCAGTTTCCATGTTTTTGATGTCCATGCACTGTGGCCCATAGACTTTGCATAAATGACAATGAATGTCAGTGGGGGTAGTGTCCTCTGCTACTCCTTCCCCTCTTTGTCCATCTCCTCCCCCTCTCTCTCCATCTTCTCTTTTCTTTCAATGTTTGTCTGCTTCTACCCCCTCTCCCTGACATATCCTCCTACACTGTCTGCGTTTCGAACAGTGATATACTTTTGCAGGTGAGTTCATTGGCACATGCAGATACTGTCTGCCAAATGTGTTATGGATAGAGTTACTAACAAAATGTAGTGCACAGTGCAACAGTTTTTCACACATAGCAGTGTACATGATGTCATACCTCCTGAACTATATGTGGTACAGTGACATAATTTTGTAGGCATATTTAGCAGTATATGTGGATACTGTCTCTGAAATTTATTGTGAATAGAGTTAGTAGCACAGAAATAATAAATTTAAATGCCTTGCATGAAGCAGAATTTTGTCATGCATCTCACAGTTTATGACATCATGGTAGGTCGGTAGTTCTTACCTCACAGCAATAGTTGCCTGACAGTAAGGGATATGTGTACCAAGCTTGGTTGAAATTGGTCTGGTGGATTAAGAGATGTGGAACATACACACATACATACACCCATTTTCCTAATATATCAATGTAGATAACCAATTTTTGGAAATATCATGTAACTGGACAGATAAAAAAACTACTCACCAAGTGCAGTAGGAGAACCAACAGACACATATAAAAAAAAGTTTTGAATCACCTTGGTTCCGAGAGTTCCGGAACCTGTACAGAAAATTGGAATAGAGATCAACATAAACATCATTTCCACCCCTTTTATTGCTCATGAAAAGCACACATTGCTTGTTGTACCACCACACAGTGAGACCTTCAGAGGTGGTGGTCCAGATTGCTGTACAGACCTCTATCCAGTGGCGTGTCTCCTCTTGCATTGATGCATCCCTGTATTCGTAGAGGCATACTATCCACAAGTTCATCAAGGCACTGTTGGTCCAGATTGTCCCACTATTCAATGATGATTCGGCATAGATCCCTCAGAGTGGTTGGTGGGTCACATTGTCCATAAACAGCCCTTTTCAATCTATCCCAGGCATGTTTGATAGGGTTCATGTCTGGAGAACATGCTGGCCGCTAGTCGAGCGATGTCATTATCTTGAAGGAAGTCATTCACGAGATGTGCATGATGGGGTTGCGAATTGTTGTCCATCAAGATGAATGCCTCGCCAATATGCTGCTGATGTGGTTGCACAATCGGTCAGAGGATGGCATTCACCTTTAGTACAGCCGTTATGGCACCTTCCATGACCACCAGCAGCATGTGTTGGCCTCACAAAATGCCACCACAAAACAGCAGGGAACCTCCACCTTGCTGCACTTGCTGGACGGTGCATCTAAGGCATTGAGCCTGACCAGGTTGCCTCCAAACACCTCTCTGACAAGAGAACGTGATGCCAATCCTGAGTGGTCCATTAGGGCATGTTGCTGGGCCCATCAGTACAGTGCTGCATGGTGTCATGGTTGCAAAGATGGACCTCACCATGGAAGTCGGAAGTGAAGTTGCGGATCATGCAGCCTATTGCGCACAGTCTGACTCGTAACATGATGTCCTGTGACTGCACAAAATGCATTATTCAACATGGTGGCATTGATGTCAGGGTTCCTCTGAGCCATAATCCATTGGTAGCGGTCATCCACTGCAGTAGTAGCCCTTGGGTGGCCTAACCGAGGCATGTCATTGACAGTTCCTGTCTCTCCTCCATGCTCAAACAACATTGCTTTGCGTATGTTTTTGGATAGGGTCCACCTTTAGCAAAACACAATTTTCTTTTTTAACCCAAACATGTTTCACTGCAGTTGCAGCATCTTCAGTAGGCTTTTATTTTTCATCTGTTAAAGATAAAGAGTGTTCTTTGCTGTTTGTATACATGTAGCTATTAGTTTTTAAATCGTTACATTATGTGAAAGACAAATTCTATTGAATTTTGTATTTAAAATAGTTTGATGTAACTTTGCTGTAGTGTTCCGGAAATTGTTGTAGAGCTTGCTCAGAAATGCCTGGCAGGATGTCGAAATAATCATCTTGGGGTAAGATGCTGCAATTCCAGTGAAACATGTTTGGGTTAAAAGACAGAATTGTGTTTTGCTAAAGGTGGACCCTATCCAAAAACATACGTATTGTTAAAACAGAGATGGAAAAAAAGAGCTTCAACCCCAAGATGATTAACATTGCTTTTGTTCACTCTGAGATGCCTGGACACTTCCCTTGTTGAGAGCCGTTCCTGGCACAAAGTAACAATGCGGTCATGATTCCACCACAGTATTGACGGTCTAGGCATGGTTGAACTACAGACAACATGAGCTGTGTACCTCCTTCCTGGTGGGATGTCTGGAACTGATTGGCTGTCGGACCCCTTCAGTCTAATAGGCGTTGCTCATGGATGGTTGTTTACATCTTTGGGCGGGTTTAGTGACATCTCTGAATAGTCAAAGGGACTGTGTCTTTGATACAATATCCACATTCAACGTCTATCTTCAGGAGTTCTGGGAACCAGGGTAATGCAAAAGTTTTTTTGATGTGTTTATAAAGGTATTTAAATCTGCAAGCTTTTGTAGCCAGTGACTTCTTCTTCTGGAAGAAGGGTTAAAGGGGAAGGAAGAGGGGCGAAGGCAAAGGACTGGTGAGGTTTACGAAATGGGGAGTGTTGTTGTCTTCAGTCCAAAGACTAGTTTGATGCACCTCTCCAAGATACTCTATCCTGTGTGAGCCTCTTGAGCTCCTACATCCTTCTGACTCTGCTTACTGTATTCATCTCTCGGTCTCCTTCTATGATTTTAACCCCCCCACACCATACACACACTTCCCATCAATGGCCTACCGGAGTGGCCGAGGGGTTCTAGGCGCTACAGTCTGGACTGCGACCACTATGGTTGCAGGTTCGAATCCTGCCTCGGGCATGGACGTGTGTGATGTCCTTAGGTTAGTTAGGTTTAAGCAGTTCTAAGTTCAAGTTCTAGGGGACTGATGACCTCAGAAGTTAAGTCCCATAGTGCTCAGAGCCATTTGAACCATTTTGAACCATCAATACTAAACTGATGATCCCTTGATGTCACAAAACGTGTCCTAGCGACCAGTCCCTTCTTTACATCATGTTGTGCCACAAATTTCTTGTTTCCCCAATTCTATTCAGTACCTCCTCATTAGGTAAGTGATCTCCCCATATCATCTTCAACAGTCTTCCATAGCACCACATTTGTAAAGCTTTTATTCTCTTTTTGTCTAATCTTTTTATAGGATATGTTTCACTTCTGCACATGGCTAAACTCCAGACAAATACTTTCAGAAAAGACTTTCTAACACTTAAATCAATACTCGATGTTAATACATTTCTCTTCTTCAGAAATGCTTTTCTTGTCATGGTCAATTTACATTTTATATCTTTCTGCTTGGGCCCAAATAGCAAAACTCATCCACAACTTTTAGTGTTTTGTTTTCTAATCTCATTCCCTTAGTATCACTTGATTTAATTTGAGTACATTCCATTATCCTTGTTATCTTTTTGTTGAGGTTCATCTTACATACTTCTTTCAAGAGAATGTCCATTCTGCCCAACTGCTCATTCAAGTCCTTCCTGTCTCTGACAGAATTATACATTGTTATTGGCAAATCTAGAAGTTTTTATTTCTTTTCCCTGAATTTTAATTCTTTTTCTAAATTTTTCTTTGGTTTCCTTTAATACTTGCTCAATATACAGATTGAATAACATTTGGGATAGGCTACAACCCTGTCTCACTTCCTTCTCAACCATTCCTTTCCTTTCATGCCCCTTGACTCTTGTAACTACTGTTCAGTTTCTGTACACATTGTAAATAGCCTTTTGCTCTCTGTATTTTACCCCTCCTAGCTTCACAATTTCGAAGAGAGTATTCCAGTCAACATTGTCAAAAGCTTTCTGTAAGTCTAAAAATGCTATTACTGTACATTTGTCATTCCTTGACCTATCTTCTAACATAAGTATAGGTTCATTACTGCCTCATGTGTTCCTACATTTTTTCAGAATCCAAATTTACCTACCTCAAGGTCAGTTTCTATCAGTTTTTTCCATTCTTCTGTAAAGAATTTGTGTTAGTACTTTGCAACTATGACTTATTAAACTGATAGTTCGGTAATTTTCACACCTTTCAGCAACACCTTTATTTGGAACAGGAATTATTACACTCTTCTCGAAATCTGAGGGTATTTCACTTGTCTCACACATCTTGCACACCATACGAAAGAGTTCCATGAATGAAATATGCTTCTAAATCCTTATATTTGTTCTCTAGCCATTCCTGCTTAGCCATTTTGCACTTCTTGTCAGCCTCATTTTTAAACGTTTATAGTCCCTTTTGTCTGCTTCATTTTTATATTTTCTCCATTCATCAGTTAAATTCAGTATCTATTGTGTTATTGAAGGATTTCTACTAGGCCTTGTCTTGCTCCCTCTAAAACTCTCAGCAACCTCTGATTCTTTCAACTTATCCAGGTCCATCTCCTTCATTTCCTTTATTTGCAACTTCTTCAGTTTTAATCTACAGTTCATAAATTGTGGGTCAGAGACCACATCTGCCCTGGAAATGTCTTACAATTTAAAATCTGGTTCGGGAATGTCTCTCTTAACATTATATAATCAATTTGAAACATTCCGGTGTCTCCAGGTCTCTTCCATGTGTACAACCTTCTCTTGCGATTCTTAAAACAAATATTAGCGATGACTAAATTATGCTCTATGCAAAACTCTACCAGGCGGCTTCCTCTTTCATTTCTTTCCGCCACTCCATATTCATCTACTATTTTTCCTTCAATTCCTTTTCCTACTATCAAATTCCTGTCCCCCATCATTATTAAATTTTCATATCCCCTAACAATCTGAGTAATTTCTTTTATCCCATCATAGATTTCTTCAGTCTCTTCAGCATCTGAGGAGCTAGTTATCATATAAACATGTACTACTGTGGTGGATGTGGACTTGAAGTCCATCTTGGCTACAAAAATCTGTTCACTATCCTGTTCATAGTAGCTTACCTGCATTCTGCCTATTTGATTTTGTATTTATAACCCTGTATTTCCCTCTACTCCCCTTGCCCCCCTCCCCCCCTCCCATGAACCATGGACCTTGTCATTGGTAGGGAGGCTAGCGTGCCTCAGCAACACAGATAGCCATACCATAGGTGCAACTACAATGGAGGGGTATATGTTGAGAGGCCAGACAAATGTGTGGTTCCTGAAGAGATGCAGCAGCCTTTCAGTAGTTGCAGGGGCAACAGTCTGGATGACTGACTGATCTGGCCTTGTAACACTAACCAAAACAGCCTTGCTGTGCTGGTACTGCAAACGGCTGAAAGCAAGGGGAAACTACAGCTGTAATTCTTCCCGAGTGGATGCAGCTTTACTTTATGGTTAAATGATGATGGCATCCTTTTGGGTAAAATATTCCGGAGGTAAAATAGTCCCCCATTCGGATCTCCGGAAGGGACTACTCAAGGGAAAGAAAACTGGCATTCTACAGATCGGAGTGTGGAATGTCAGATCCCTTAATCAGGCAGGTAGGTTAGAAAATTTAAAAAGGGAAATAGGATAGGTTAAAGTTAGATATAGTGGGAATTAGTGACGTTCAGTGGCAGGAGAAACAAGACTTGTGGTCAGGTGAATACAGGGTTATAAATACAAAATCAAATAGGGGTAATGCAGGAATAGGTTTAATAATGAATGAAAAAATAGGAGTGCGGGTAAACTACTACAAACAGCATAGTGAACGCATTAATGTGCCAAGATAGACATGAAGCCCATGCCTAACACAGTAGTACAAGTTTATATGCCACCTAGCTCTGCAGATGATGAAGAGATTGATGAAATGTATGATGAGGTAAAAGAAATTATTCAGACAGTCATGGGTGAGTGGAATTATGTAGTAGGTGAATATGGAATGGGGATAAGAAATGAAACAGGAAGCTGCCTGGTAGAATTTTGCACAGAGCATGGAAGAGGGCTAGAGATACTCCAAAGGTTTCAGATAGATTATATAATGGTAAGACAGAGATTTAGGAACCAGGTTTTAAATTGTAAGGCATTTACAGGGGCAAAAGTGGACTCTGACCACAGTCTGTTGCTTATGAACTGTAGATTAAAACTGAAGAAACTGCAAAAAGATGGGAATTAAAGGAGAAGGGATCTGGATAAACTTAAAGAATCAAAGACTGTAGAGAGTTTCAGGGAGAGTATTAGAGAACGATTGACAGGAATGGGGGAAAGAAACACAGTAGAAAGAGAATGGGTTGCTTTGAGGGACAAAACAGTGAAGGCAGCAGAGGATCGCGTAGGTAAAAAGATGAGGGCTAGTAGAAATCCTTGGGTAACAGAAGATATATTGAATTTAATTGATGAAAGGAGGAAATATAAAAAGGCAGTAAGCGAAGCAGGCAAAAAGGAATACAAACGTCTCAAAAATGAGATCGACAGGAAGTGCAAAATGGCTAAGCAGGGATGGCTAGAGGACAAATGTAAAGATGTAGAGGCATATCTCACTAGGGATAAGATAGATACTGCCTACAGTAAAATTAAGGAGACTTTTGGAGAAAAGAGAACCACTTGTATGAATATCAAGAGCTGAGATGGAAACCCAGTTGTAAACAAAGAAGAGAAAGCAGAAAGGTGGAAGGAGTATATAGAGGGTCTATACAATGGTGATGTACTTGAGGACAATATTATGGAAATGGAAGAGGATGTAGATGAACATGAAATGGGAGGTATGATACTGCATGAAGAGTTTGACAGAGCACTGAAAGACCTAAGTCGATACAAGGCCCCAGGAGTAGACAACATTCCATCAGAACTACTGATAGCCCTGGGTGAGCCAGCCCTGACAAAACTCTACCATCTGATGAGCAAGATGTATGAGACAGGCGAAATACCCTCAGACTTAAAGAACAATATATTAATTCCAATCCCAAAGAAAGCAGGTGTTGGCAGATGTGAAAATTACTGAACTATCAGTTTAATAAGTCCCAGTTGCAAAATACTAATGCAATTTTTTTACAGACGAATGGAAAAACTGGTAGAAGCCAACTTCGGGGAAGATCAGTTTGGAACATGACTTATCTTAGAAGAAAGATTAAGGAAAGGCAAACCTACGTTTCTACCATTTGTAGACTTGGAGAAAGCTTTTGACAATGTTGACTGGAATACTCTCTTTCAAGTTATGAGGGTGGCAGACGTCAAATACAGGGAGCAAAAGGCTATTTACGATTTGTACAGAAACCAGATGGCAGTTATAAGAATCAAGGGGCATGAAAGGAAAGCAGTGGTTGGGAAGGGAGTGAGACAGGGTTGTATCCTATCCTCAATGTTATTCAATCTGTATTTTGAGCAAGCAGTAAAGGAAACAAAAGAAAAATTCGGAGTAGGAATTAAAATCCATGGAGAAGAAATAAAAACTTTGAGGTTTGCCGATGACATTGTAATTCTGTCAGAGACAGCAAAGGACCTGGAAGAGCAGCTGAACGGAATTGACAGTGTCTTGAAAGGAGGATATAAGATGAACTTCAACAAAAGCAAAATGAGGATAATGGAATGTAGTCAAATTAAGTCAGGGGATGCTGAGGGAATTATATTAGGTAATGAGACACTTAAAGTAGTAAATGAGTTTTGCTATTTGGGGAGCAAAATAACTGATGACGGTCGAAGTAGAGAGGATATAAAATGTAGACTGGCTGTGGCAAGGAAAGCGTTTCTGAGGAAGAGAAATTTGTTAACATCGAGTATAGACTTAAGTGTCAGGAAGACATTCCTGAAAGTATTTGTATGGTGTGTAGCCATGTATGGGAGTGAAACATGGATGATAACTAGTTTAGACAAGAAGAGAATAGAAGCTTTTGAAACGTGGTGCTACAGAAGAATGCTGAAGATTAGATGGGTAGATCACACAACTAATGAGGAGGTATTGAATAGAATTGGGGAGAAGAGAAATTTGTGGCACAACTTGACTAGAAGAAGTGACCGCTTGGTAGGACATGTTCTGAGGCATCAAGGGATCACCAATTTAGTATTGGAGGGCAGCGTGGAAGGTAAAAATCATAGAGGGAGACCAAGAGGTGAATACACTAAGCATATTCAGAAGGTTGTAGGTTGCAGTAGGTACTGGGAGATGAAGAATCTTGCACGGGATAGAGTAGCATGGAGAGCTGCACCAAATCAGTCTCTGGACTGAAGACCACAACAACAACAACCCTGTATTCATCTGACCAGAAGTTCTGTTCCTCCTGCCACTGAACTTTGCTAATTTCCACTATATCTAACTTCAACTGACTTGTAATATGCCAGTTTTGTTTCTCCTCATGACAACATCCTTCTAAGTAGTCATCACATCGAGGTGCGAATGGTGCACTCTTTCAACTCCATAATATTTTACCCAAGAGAATGCCATCATAAAATGATATAAAAAACTACAAGTGGGAGATGAAAGGAATAGTTGCTGAAAAGAAATGCTGAGACTAAAGAAATTAATGTAAATTAATACCAGGTGAGTGGTGAGAAACAAGGATGTTGCAGCACCAGCTTGCACCTGCAGATTTCTGAGAAACTGGAATTGGAGGAGAAGAATCCAGATGGTGCATATGGTGAAACAGGTACTGAGGCCATGTCTGTCATGTTGCAGAGAATGCTGTGCAATGGCATATTGTGTGCTGCCAGTATACACCCTGTGTCCATGCCCATTCAACCTAACTGATAAATTGGTGGTAGTCATGTCAATGTAAAAGGGCAAACAGTGTTCAGATAACAGCTGGTACATGAGACATGTCATGTCATAGGTGGCTCTCTCTTTGATAATATATTATGCCAGTTACATGATTTTGCAAAACTCCTGCCCTTTCAATAGCTGAAATAATTGAGAAAACATGGCTAGTTGGTAAGCAACCAAGCTAACTTATTTTATAAGGGTTAGTCAGGGTACTGAACTCACCCAGGGTTCATTATGTTTGGATTTTTTGTTATATATGCTCCTGGGATGTTGCGCCACAGACAATGACTGTCTTATGATGAAACCATGTCATCACAAGTAGCCTTAGAGTCTGTGGCATCATGTGTTGCACCACATAACCCCTCCATGATCTCAATACTGACCTAACAGTGTTGAATGAAGTAAAGGAGGATTTTTCCAATAGCATTGGAAGAGTTCAGCCATGCTTGTATTACTAATGAGTTGCAACTTGAGTTGTGAATTCAAATCTGCCTGTATTCTGGTGAATAAAATCTGATAATCTTCCAGAACAGTTGAATAGTTCTTCTTTGCAAAAAGCAATTTTCATAAGGACTTCTGGAAGAAGTGGGGAGTTATGCCAGCTGAAAGTAAAAGCGTACATCAAGACCACAGAACCCTCACATCTGGTGGCCATGTTTCTTTGTTAAAGAGAGAACAGCAATACGGAAATGAAGTCTCAAATATAACGTCATGAGACACAAATATTGTACAGGAAGATATATGTGGCAACTGACCGAGAGGCAACCACATTAGTAGTTGAATTGGTAATGATGACAATATTTAACAAAAACAGAACAAGTGATAAAAAGTAAACAAAAGATATGATCTTGCAAATAAACATGACAGTGTTACAATGTTAACAACTGTGTAACATTAAGAGTTGTGGTTAAAATGACTGCATATCATGTAGTAAGGTGAATTATTTGCATTATTATTGATTCAGGGTCGACCAGAACATTATTTGGCACCAAATTCAGAAAGTTTCACATGGCAATGATAGTAAACAGTGTTGCCGGGCAAATAAATGAATAGGTAAACCACTGATAACGTACAGAGAAGAGTTTATTCAGGATTAATTCACTTGATACATCCAAGAAATCTTTGAGAAGATTATTTCCTCAACAACATGTATTGTAACTGCAGTGTTCAGGGTGACTGTGGCTGATCACCACTATAATAAGCAATTATAGTGGCAATGACCAGCAAAGGTTATTGAGGATTATACCTGGACACTGACGTGTTACAGGAGAAAAGCAGATGGATGCAGTAACGACAGCCCACCTCTTCACCAGTGGAAGCACAGCCAAACCCAGAAACAGCAGTGCACATCTGCAGTGAAATGAAGCCAGACGGAACAGCAGCCTGTCTCGCCGACAATGAGACGGGCAGTCATACATGAGAGCAGAGACCACCGATAGTATTAAGTTATCCAGTGGGTCGCACAATGTTTTATAGTGAATAGTAGTGAACTTTACTTTAGCGCTTATTAGTGTGTCACATATAGTGTTGTCAGTAAGATACCATAAACTCATTATTCATTTCAGAACTTTACGGTTTACGACACAAAGGAATAGCATTTGCAGTATTTAGTAACAAGTGACAAATAATTGTGATTAACAGGTTTTATATTTAGTTGAATGTGTATATTAATAATTACTATTTAGTAATTGGTCTTGTGGCAAAGATGGCTCAAATGGAAAATCAGTTAGCAATTGAAGCCTACATGGGGAGTTTAACGGGCAAATTTAATCAGTTAAATTCTAATATGGATCCAAGACTTGATCAAATAGATAACAGACTAAATAAATTATTTAGGATTAAAGAGGTGACTCTCTGAAAGGCAGAAGCACTGCTTTGTCAACAGATACACAAACAAAACATACAGAGCTTTGCTTTGCCAGCTTTCAGAACAAGATTCCTTTCTCAGGCTGTAGGAGAAACATGCACATAAAACACACACACACACACACACACACACACACACACACACACACTCATTCACATGCACATGCCTGTCTCCCAATATTGTGCTCATTCGACTGCCAGCTCTTTCCTGGCCCACAGTGAGTGTACTGGGATCAGGTGGAGCTGCATGGTGGGGTGGGGTGAGGTGAGGGATGGGAGAAGTTGGAGGCACGGATGGGGTTGGGGGAAGCGCGCACATACACACACACACACAAACTCTTGGGCTGCCTCCTGCCTCTCTCCATCCCTCACCCCACCCTACCCTGCACCCTCACCTCACCCCACTCAGTATACTCACCGTGGGCCAGGAAAGAGTTGGCAGTCGAATCACTACAATGTAGGGAGATAGGCATGTGGATGGATGGATGTGTGTGTGTGTGTGTGTGTGTGTGTGAGAGAGAGAGAGAGAGAGAGAGAGAGAGAGAGAGAGAGAGAGTATGTGTGTGTTTTTCTCCTACAGTGTTTGAGAAATGAATTTTATTCCGAAAGCTAGCAAAACAAAGCTCTGTACCTTTTGTTTGTGTATCTGTTGATGATGCACTGCTTCTGCCTCTCGGTGAGTCATCTCTTTATTCCTAAATAATTAATTTTTCTGAACCAGAACTTCCGTGCATTATTATAGTGGACAAAATAAGATAGGCTATAGATTTACCCAAGTGAACACTTAGATTCAACCAGATTGCTGAAGCAATGTTTCAAATCAGGGGAAAGATGGATAGGTTAGGACATCAGTTGAGCATGGGCGTCAAGCATGTTGTGGAAATAGATACCCAACTGGAAGTAGTAGAGGATAAAGTAGAAAACAAGCTAGAACATACACTTGTGATTGAGTCAACACAGAATGAATTACTTCATTGCATTAGTGTGTTAGATAGAGAATTGTTACAAACTGGAACCAGTTTAGAAAAAGTAATAAACACAAACATAGGGGATACAAAGGCTAGAGAACAGAGAGAGATCAATTGAAAACAGAGTACAGTTTCATGACAAGTCTTCAGTGTTAGGCAGTTCTAATTCATTGTTCAATACAACATGCCCATTCTTGAATTCAGTCTCAAATAATACAGAACATGCCTTTAACAATAACAGACATGTAATGTTTACAACCATTAGTCCACCTACACTTGACTAAGCAAATCAGGAAGCCGGATGCAGATGGGAAGAAGGATCACCTAGTATTATGCTAGATTATTCCTCAGATCAAGATTTTACATTATTATTTAGCAAAGATATTAACTATAAGTTTCTGAAGTTTACACCATCAGTCAATTTACACCCGGTATTATTTTTGAAAGTTTTTCAAGAAATACTATTAGTTGGTCTGATCATGATAAGACGAGATTTTTAGTGAATTATCTTACAGGAGAAGTGGCAAAACAGGGATTTCTGAGATTAGATGACTTTAAAACATATACGGATTTTGAATTGCAATTTAAATCAATACCGTAGTGAGGGAGCCCAAAAGAAACTTTGTTTATAACTATTGAGGCAAAACCTTATAACAGTAACAACTGAAAAGGCTACAGAGGCTTTGTGGAGTACCAAATGAATAAAGGTAGTACATAGACAACTCCATTCGAAAAGATCACCTATTGGAAGTAATTACAAGTCATCTTCCATGGACAGTGTGAGATAAACTGGTTGGACATGGCAAAAGGAAGATAAATAATCTGTTAAAATACCCGGATCAAATAGATACAATAGATTGTCAATCGGACATATGAAATTATACAGGGTTTGGCAACAAAATCTACCACATTTGATGTAGCTGGTGCGCGAGTTGTAGTAAGGATACTGATGTGGAGTGTGTTTTGTTTGAAAGCAGTGTACAAGCCATTTTCAGTGTGCACCATGGCGTGGCTTGGTGAGCAAGAGCGTTTGTGGTGGAGGAATTTATTCGTAATGGTGGTTCTGTGATTAATACTTAGCAAGCATTTTGGAGACGATTTGAACTTGGCCGACATGATCGTGTCCCGGACAGAAAAACTATTCAGCAGTGGTTGTAAAACTTTAGAAAGACAGATTCAGCACTGAAAAGAAAACCTACTGGCCATCCTCAGACTGCAACAACGCCGGAAAATGTAGCACGTGTGAGAGTGTCTGTGCAACAATCACCAATGCGTCCAGCACTTAAACATGCTGCTGCCCTGGGATTATCTGATAGGAGTGTAAGAAGAATTCTTCATAGAGAACTTCATGTGCACCCCTTCAAAATGATGGTTACCCAGGAATTAAGTGAAACAGATTTTGAAACCCGCAGAGCTGCGTGTGAGGAAATTCTTCAAAACATTCCACCTGGCACTTTGTTTATTTCTTCAGATGAGGCCCATTTCCACTTATCAGGAACTGTAAACAAACAGAATTTCCGCTACTGGGCTGTGGAAAACCCTCATGAAATTCATCAGCATCCACTACACAGCCCTTATGTGACAATTTGGTGTGCCATTGCTCAACATTTAGTGTGGGGACCGTATTTTTTCAAAGAAGGTGGTCACACGGTAACATTTAATTCAAACCATGCCAGAGACCTTCCTGGAACCTAGGCTAAATCAGTTTATTGCATATAATGAAGATCAAGACGTGTGGTACCAGCAAGATGGAGCAATGTCCCACACCTCTCGGCATTCTTTGGAAATGTTGCGTGAGTTGGTTCCTAGTCATCTTGTCTCTTTGTGAGGAGACACCGCGTGGCCCTCAAGGTCGCCTGATTTATCGCTGTGTGATTTTTTTCTCTGGGGACACTTAAAGGCTCTGGTGTACAAACATCGTCCCACAACACTGCAACCACTTAAAAAGGCCATTACCCAAGCAGTGGCAGCCATTCCAAGAAAAATGAGATGAAGATGTATGTAGGACTTTCGGGATAGACTCCGTCAATGTGTCAACAATACAGGACATCATTTAGCAGATATAATTTTTAAAATCAAATAATCCAAAATGGCAAAGTATGTATTTTTATAAATAAAAGTAATTTTACCATACTTAGTTTTTGTGTGGCAACCTATTAAAATGAGCGAGGTTTTATTGCTAGACCCTTAATATCACACATACAATACCAACTGAAATAACAATAGTTGGAATGCAGAATCAAGGAATGCTAGAAATGACAACAGTGGGCAGCAGAGAAACATGGGAAGACAGACAGAGAGAGAGAGAGAGAGAGAGAGAGAGAGAGAGAGAGAGAGAGAGAAACGGTGGCAACAGTAGAAGGCAATTAAATAGAACTTTTGCTAATACTTTTAATAACATGGAGAGGGAAAACTAGCAAGCTTCTGGGTAGAGGTTTGGTCCCCAGAAGCACATGCTAATAGGTATAACAATGGAGCTCGTATAACAGAGGACTTTTTGGAAGAACCAGAACAACCGATTAGGAAATATATTAGACCAAAACTCAGTGGAAAAATAGAAAACATAGCAGTTTATATACATTCAGGAAGTGATGTTTGTATAATAAATCAATATTTTCTAGGCCAGCAAAATATTTTACAACTTTTCCAACGTTTCCAGTATGTGGAGTGAAAATAAGAGGAGTCACAGGAACAACTAGTAAACCTATGCAATCATAGGTGCTACTTAAGTTTAGTCTTCATGATTTTATGTTCAAATACCTAATACTCATTATTTATGGATAAAACATTACTGTGACTTTAGGTACAGATTGGTTGTCTGAGCAGGGAGTTATACTAGATTTTAGAAAGAAGGTGATAACTTTTACCCAATACTCGTTATTTATGTATTAAACATTCCTGTGAATCTAGGTATAGACTGGTTGTTGGAACAGGGAGTTATAGTAGACATTAGAAAGTAGGTGGTGACGTTCCTTTAAGGAAAAATGTAGAACTGGTAGCATTGCCATCTGAAACAACTGAATCACATAAATCTCACATATCATATCACTAGTAGTCAAAATGACTCTAGATAATTGTGGACCGAAGTTTTTATATGATTATGATAAGTGTATGACTGAAGATGACTTAATAAAACAACATTAATATGTCATCAGGAGTAGGAGAGAGAGAGAGAAAATAGAGATGATAGCCCTACTAAAGAAACCTATAAAAAGTATTCCCCATCAGGCCTGGACTAATACATGACTTTGTGTGCAAGATAAAGATCAACTGCATAAACCATTTTCTTCAAACCATATCAAACACCAATAGCTGCCAAACAGTCAGTAAAAAATGAAATAAACAGGATGGTTCGAAGATAGTTGTTACAATAGTTCACTGGTCATTGTTGTCAGTACGATTAGTACTGGATGCTCACACATTAAACAGGATAGTCGAGCTAGAATGAGACAGACCACCAGTTATTGAGGAATTACTGATGAAATTCACAGGAGCTAGGTATATCAGTACAATGGATACGACAGAAGGATATTGGCACACACCATTATATAAGTTTTCAAGGAAATATACAGTGTTCAGTTTAGAGTCTTACCGTCCAGTCTGAATGTGTCTGTCTTTGCTTTCATCAGAACCTACGACAAAGCAATAGGTGACCCACTACGAGAAAATATTCTGGCCTATGTGGACAATATAGTCATCATTACAATGGGCTGGAACGAGTACCTTGAGACTTTAGATCAGTTTTTCGAAAGACTATATTCACAATGTTTAGTTATAAAACTGGGCAAATCTCAATTTGGGAGGAGTTAAGTAAAGTTTCTAGGACACATTGTGTGTATAAATGGGGCCAAACCTGATCCAAATTGGTTAAATGCAATAAAACATTGTCCCACACCAACAAATAAAAAACATCTTAAGTCATTCCTTGGAATAGTAGAATTTGAAATTACAATGAAATGAACACCCTTAGCTGCTTACAGGTGTTGACATACGTCAACGGGGACAGATGAAAATGTGTGCCCCGCCTGGGACTCGAACCCAGGATCTCCTGCTTACATGGCAGACGCTCTATCCATCTGAGCTACCAAGGACACAGAGGATAGAGTGACTGCAGAGATTTATCTCTGGCACGCCTCCCGCGAAACCCACATTCTCAACGTATTGTCCTGCACTACATTCGTAGTGCCCCCGCCCATTATACTCATTACTCACGGCGTGTTGCCGATTCCCGTAAGAGTTCGGACACTGTTTGTGCACTCGCACAGAAGAAGAAGAAGATGGTCAAGTGGCTGGTGAGCCTTAACTATATATACAGGGCACATATTTTCATCTGTCCCTGTTGACGTATGTCAACGCCTGTAAGCAGCTAAGGATGTTCATTTCATTGTAATTTCATTCTAACGAGCTGCATGGTCACCGACAGTATCTGTTCTTTTGGACATGTCCGAAAGAACAGATACAATCTTAGAATACATTTCGAAAGCTTCTATTCTCTTCTTATCTAAACTAGTTATTGTCCATGTTTCATTTCCATACATGGCTACAGTCCACACAAATACTTTCAGAAACGACTTCCTGACACTTAAATCTATACTTGATGTTAATAAATTTCTGTTCTTCAGAAATGCTTTCCTTGCCATAGCCAGTATACATTTTATATCCTCCCTACTCCAACAGTCATCAGTTATTTTGCTTTCCAAATAGCAAAACTCATTTACTACTTTAAGTGTCTCATTTCCAAATCTGATTTTGTTGATGATCTTCTTATATCCTCCTTCCAGGACACTGTCCATTCCATTCAGCTGCACTTCCAGGTCCTTTGCTGTCTCTAATAGAATTACAATGTTGTCGGCAAACCTCAAAGTCTTTATTTCTTCTCCATGGATTTTAATTCCTACTCAAAATTTTTGTTTGGTTTCCTTTACTGCTTGTTCAATGTAGACTGAATAACCATGTCTTACTCCCTTTTCAACCATTGCTTCCCTTTTGTGCCGCTCAACTCTTATAACTGCTATATGGTTTCTGTACAAATTATAAATAGCCTTTTGCTCCCTGTATTTTACCCCAGCCACCCTCAGAATTTGAAAGAGAGTATTCCAGTCAACATTGTCAACAGCTTTCTCTAAGTCTACAATTGCTAGAAACATAGGTTTGCCTTTCCTTAACCTATCTTCTAAGATAAGTCGTAGGGTCGATATTGCCCTGCGTGTTCCAACATTTCTATGGAATCCAAACTGATCTTCCCCGAGGTCGTCTTCTATGAGTTTTTCCATTCCCCTGTAAAGAATTCGTATTTGCAACCACGACTTATTAAACTGATAGTTCAGTAATTTCCACACCTGTCAGGAAGTGCTTTCTTTGGGACTGGAATTATTATATTCTTCTTGATGTCGGAGGGTATTTCGCCTGTCTCATACACCTTGCTCACCAGATGAAAGAGTTTTGCCATGGCTGGCTCTCACAAGGCTATCAGAAGTTCTAATGGAATGTTGTCTACTCCCAGAGCCTTGTTTCGACTTAGATCTTTCAGTGCTCTGTCAAATTCTTCACGCAGTATCATATCTACCATTTCATCTTCATCTACATCCTCTTACATTTCCCTAATATTGCTCTCAAGTACATTGCCCTTGTATAGACCCTCTGTATACTCCTCCCACCTTTCTGCTTTCCCTTGTTTGGAGCTCTTGATATTCATACAGGTGGTTCTCTTTTCTCCAAAGGTCTCTTTAATTTTCCTGTAGGCAGTATCTATCTTTCCCCTAGTGATACATGCTTCTACATCCTTACATTTGTCCTCTAGCTCTCCCTGCCTAGCCATTTTGCACGTCCCGTTGGTCTCATTTTTGAGAAGTTTGTATTCCTTTTTGCCTGCTTCATTTACAGCATTTTTATATTTTCTCCTTTCATCAATCAAAATCAATATCTATTCTGTTACCCCTGGATTTCAACTAGTCCTTGTCTTTTTGTCTACTTGATCCTCTGCTGCCTTCAATATTTCAAATCTGAAATCTCCCCATTCTTCTTCTACTGTCTCTCTTTCCCCTGTTCTTGTCAATCATTCCCTAATGCTCTATCTGAAACTTTCTACAGCCTCTGGTTCTTCAGTTTATCCAGGTCCCATCTCCTTAAATTCCTACCTGTTTGCAGTTTCTTCAATTTTAATCTACAGTTCATAACCAATAAATTGTGGTCAGAGTCCAATTTTGCCGCTGGAAATGTCTTAAAATTTAAAATCTGGTTCCTAAATCTCTGTCTTACCATTATATAATCTATCTGAAACTTTCCAGTGTCTCCAGGTCCCTTACATGTATACATCTTCTCTCATAATTCAAGTGTTAGCTATGATTAGTTTATGCTCTGTGCAAAATTCTACCAGGCGGCTTCTTCTTTCATTCCTTACCCCCAGTCCATATTCACCTACTACTTTTCCTTCTCTTCCTTTTCCTGCTTTCAAATTCCAGTTCCCCATGACTATTCAATTTCATCTCCCTTAACTACCTGAATAAATTTCTTTCATCGCATAATACATTTCTTCAATCTCTTCATCACCCGTGGATCTAGTTGTCATATAAACTTGTACTACCATGATAGGAGTGCGCTTCATGCCCATCTTGGCACATTAATGCGTTCACTATGCTGTTCGTAGTAGCTTATCCGTGTTCTTATGTTTTTATTCATTATTAAACCTACTCCTTCATTACCTTTATTTGATTTTGTAAGTATAACCCTGTATTCAACTGACCAGAAGTCTTGTTCTTCCCACCACCAAACTTCACTTACTCCCACTATAGCTAACTTTAACCTATCCATTTCCCTTTTTAAATTTTCTAACCTACCAGCCTGATTAAGGGATCAGACATTCCACACTCTGGTCCATAGAATGCCAGTTTTGTTCCTACTGATAATGCCCGGAGATCAAAATGGGCGACTATATTACCTCCAGAGGACGTCATCATCATTTGACCATACAGTAAAGCTGCATGTCCTCGGGAAAAATTACAGCTGTATTTTCCCCATGGTTTTAGCCATTAGCAGTACCAGCACAGTAAGGCCATTTTGGTTGATGTTACAAGGCCAGATCAGTCAATAATCCAGACTGTTGCCCCCCAAACTACTGAAAAGGCTGTTGCCCCTCTTCAGGAACCACACGTTTGTCTGGCCTCTCAACAGATACCCCTCGGCTGCTGTTGCACCTGTGGTATGGCTACCTGTATCGCTGAGGCATTCAAGCCTCCCCACCAACGGCAATGTCGATGGTTTGTGGGGGACTGACATTCTTATTAAAAAGTAAACTATTACATATTAGATTGATGTGATGCGGCATGGCCCTATGAGAGTTTAAGTTTTCAATTCAATACGTAAAGGGACAGGACAAATAGTATCGGATGCTGTATATCGATTGCCAATACGCTTAAACCCAAATGAAGGTGTGAAAGATAGAGGTAATTTTACAATATATTTTTTGAATGCCAAGAACTATGAAAAGGAATTTAGAACATTATGTCATACTTTAGGACATGACCAATGCCATGATGAAGTATATAGAATATATACTAGAATAAAATACAATGAGCTTTAACACCAAATAGACACTGCATAAAGGAATTTAATTTCGTACAAAATTCCTAACAAAAAAATGGTTATTGTGCATTCCTCAAAATGGCGTTAGCTTATTCATGTGGTACACCATACCTAGACGATGCTTATTTCGGGTGGAAGAAGTGTGCCTGGCATATGAAGAAATATTATTATTTCAAAAACATATCAAGAACAGTTAAAAAGTTACTGAAGACATGTGAAATATGCCAAAAAGTAAAAGTAAAATCTTCAATGATACACACAAACTTTATCCGATAACACTGCCCACATACACCCATATGATGATGTTTGCTTGCTATGTGTCTTTTAACAGGATAGTTTCTCTTTTATCAACACTCTTAATATTTAAATTAAACCAGCAATCATAAGAATGTACAGTTAAAGTTATATCCATATTCAGTAACGAGTAATAAGGTTCATTGTGGAGTAAACAATTTTCTTCTGACTGAATTTATCTACAGCCCAAAGGTAGGAACTATATCTGTCTTTTGGGGATGTCTTCTTTTTCTTCAGTCTTAGCATTCCTAAGTTTCTTTTCTTTTCGTACTTCCCCTATTGGGGTACCAGTCTATCTTCCCCTCTTTCCAGTATTCAATAGCTCCAACATGCGAGCAATTCCCTTTTCCGTTTGTCAAAACCATCATCACAGCTAGTCCAACATATGCTGATCCAGGGAGCTTCGACATTGGTAGGATGGAAAATGGAAATGAAGTTCCATGCTTCTTGACAGAGCATAGAGGAACAAAGTGGGAGACCCGCACCACTGTACTAGGCAAGGTCCTAATGGAGGTGGTTTGCCATTGCCTTCCTCCAACTAGAATGGGGATGAATGATGATGAAGACAACACACGAACATCCAGTCATCTCGGGACAGGTGAAAATCCCTGACCGCGGCGGGAATTGAACCCAGGACCCTGTGCTCAGGAAGCGAGAACGCTACCGTGAGACCACAAGTGGCGGACTATTGGTAGGATAGGATAGTGTAATGTGGTATAATTTGGCATAGTATATTATTAACTGAAAAGATATGATTAAAGTAAAATTGAGGAGCTGCCACACAATTAGTAGGCACAAGTTTGGTGCCACACTATCAACTGTCACTCTTTTTCTACAGACTGAGCTTGGCCAACCTTCTTAACGTCCCTCAGCCTTCACCACTGCCTCCCAGAGCAATGATGACTCTTTGATCACAAGAACCAGTCACAGCAGTACACTGTTCTCAACCCCTCCTGAATTATCCAAGGGTCTCACTTTTAGCCCTAAGCCTGCATTTAATCATGTTGCTTTGGTGAAGAATCTTCTTGCCTTCACAGGTAATGTTAACTGGAAATATCAGTTGGCAATCTAATCCCAAAACCTTTCCAACAGCAAACCTGACATTCAACTCTGCCTTGAAGAGTTCCAATCACAATCCCAACTTGATCCACCACCACTACATCAAAATCATCCCTTACAAGCCTTCCAAGGATTTCTAACAACCAGCGTTGCTTCACAACACTTCCGAAGGTCTCTACAACATGACCCTCACCTGTCCTCTGCAGAACTACAAGCTCTTTGTTCCCTAAAAACTAATGACTCCATCATTATTTATTTATTTACATGTCAAGTTCTGAGGAGCAAATCTCCAAGGTCATGGAACATGCCAGTACATGAAATTACAACATAAAAGTAATAACAGACAAAAATAAAATGTTTATGATCCTGAAAAAAGTCAATCCATACATTTAAGTAAATGCAATCAATAATACAACAAGAATCAGCTTAGTTTTTCAAGAAACTCCTCGACAGAATAGGAGTGTTCCATGAGGAAACTCTTCAGTTTCGATTTGAAAGTGTGTGGTTTACTGCTAAGAGTTTTGAATTCAAATGGTAGCTCATTGAAAATGGATGCAGCAGTGTATTGCACACCTTTCTGCACAAGACTTAAGGAAGTCCGATCCAAATGCAAGTTTGATTTCTGCTGAGTATTAACCGAGTGAAAGGTGCTTATTCTTGGGAATAAGCTAATGTTGGTAACAAGAAATGACAGTAAGGAACATAAATATTGAGACGCCAGTGTCAAAATACCCAGTCTCGTGAACAGGGGTCGACAAGAGGTTCTTGAACTTACACTACTTATTGCTCGAACCTTTTAGAATGGGAAGAGTTACCCCAAAATATAATACTATACGACATAAACGAACGAAAATAAGTAAAGTAAGACTAATTTGCGTGTCAAACAATCACTCACTTCAGATATGTTTGGAATAGTAAAAATTGCAGCATTAAGTCTCTGAAAAAGATCCTGAACGTTGGCTTTCCACAACAGTTTACTATCTATCTGAACACCTAGAAATTTGAACTGTTCAGTTTCACTAATCATATGTCCATCCTGTGAAATTAAAATGTCAGGTTTTGTTGAATTTAAACTGTAAAAACTGAGTCTTACTGTGATTTAGCTTTAGTTTATTTTCTACAAGCCATGAACTTACGTCATGAACTGCACTATTTGAAACCGAGCCGAAGTTGCACACATCATCCTTTACTACCGAGCTAGTGTCATCAGCAAGCAGAAATATTTTAGAGTTACCCATAATACTAGAGGGCATATCATTTATATAAATAAGGAACGTGAGTGGGCCCCAACACTGATCCCTGGGGCACCGTGATGTTTGAAAAACTGCTGCATTGTGCATTACATTTAAATTTATTGCTTCTTTGCTACTAAAGTATTTGCAAAACATTACACAGGCAGTATCCACATGTGCTACTGAATGTACCTACAAAAGGTAGGTGGGGGTGGGGGAGGGGGGGCAGGGGGGGAGGAGGCAGTAGCAGAGAGACACAGAGAGGAGCAGGAGGAGATGGACTATTATAATTGAAATAAATACATACCTGGGCATAACTGTTTTCTCAGCTAAATGAATTAAGTCTAGCTATATCAAAAAATGTGGGTTGGTGGGTAAATGTTTGACTATAAATACAAGGTACAAGTTTCAACCCGACATTGGTCCTCTTTCTTGGGATGAATATCAAAATAAAGATCAGGTGTGTAACAATGTTTTAAAAATCCCCCTGTGCAGAATTTTTAAAAATTATTTTTGAGTCTCTGCAAGTTTAGTAAATGGCAGTAAACTGTTTGCTCTTTTTGCTTTAAAACTAACAATATTACTGTCACTTTAAGACCAGTTTTTTTGTTATCCTCAAACTTTTCCACACTTCTAACAGTTCCACCATTTTATGAAACAAAAAGCACTTACAAGCTACTAAACACCAAACCAATGTCATACACATTTCTCTGTTACGAGTAGGCACGCTTTATTCCCACATGCCCTATCAGCTCAAAACGCTGGGGGACTGGATTAATAAAAAATAGACAAAAGTTAAGATGATGATCTTAGAGCTTCATGTGTTCTACACAGCCCTCCCCCTGAGTACAACAGAAATAGCGTTCATACCATCTTGTTAGACTCTCAGAAAAGTCCTCCTTTAGGATGGTGTGCAACTCTTGCACCAAATTGGCTTGAATGTCAGTTATGTTATCAAAACATTGACCCTTCATGTGCATTTGTACACTTTGCCATTTTGTGGTATATTCATATTGATAACACCAAGTTTCAGCATCCATGATGATTTTTTCCAGAAAAGAACTGTCCATGTTTTGCGTTTCAATCAAGTCACAGCAGGTGTCCATGTCATTTTGTTTGGGAGTCAAGGTCCACGGAATAAAGTCTGTACACATTCTTCTTCCAAAACATTACTGAGAATGTCTCGAATTCAATATCGACACACTAAAGCCACATGTCCACTACTCAACACTGTCTGCTCACAACTGACTGACTGTACATATTTTGCTTGCAGTTGTTAGTTCGAGCTGGCATTGTGGTTACTTCAATGATGTCACTTAGACATTGGGAATAAAGTAAGTTTTGAAACCTTTTGTGTACTTGAAAGATAAGAATAGGTTTCAGACAATGTATTCTTCTCTCTGTTCCCAGTTCTCCCGACGCACACACAGACACTATAACTACTGAAAATTTTTGTACCAAAATGCATCATAAACTTGACAGGAACAGAAGCTAGACAGTTTTGTCCTCCTATTTGAACTTCTCGTAGTTCATATCTGACTGGAGGGTGTTGGAGGCTCTGTCTGAAATGATGTGAAACCTCTGCCTCCAATTAGGAACGTGACACCCACTTTGACAAGTCGGGAAATGAACTGACTAGCTGTGTGCAGATGCTTGTAGCTTTACAGCATGCTATCATGTTTGTCATCAATGTCTACTCATAAATCACAGTTACTAACTTCTGGTAAATGTTGCACGTACATTCTAAAACAGCCTTAAACATGGCAGTATGCTGGGCCCTTGGTCAGATTAATGTTAACGTGATGATTATATGCTCAGACTATGTGTTAATGTATTCAGTTGTTAAGGGATATTGTACCATTTCATACTTCATTCAGTGTCTTGGTGTGTCCCTTCATGTGGAAACAGAATAAAACTTGGTTCGTGGGACTTCAGATATTATGTTTGTATAATATTACATCATAGTTGGTGATGAGCATGGTGTTCTGCTTCTTAGTTTGCTACATTCAGTGGAAGAAATTCCTCAATCTCTTGCTGAACAGCAGCGAGCTCTCAGCAGCCAGTAGCAGGTTGGCTCCCTGGCACCAAACAATTTAGCATCATCGTCGATACGGCAGGGTTCCCTGCTGTTGACGCAGCCCTCACCGTTTCTTCCATATGACGATTCTGCGGAAGATTTGGACATGCATGAAAAATGCCATCGGCAGCATTTTCAAGCTTTCAAAGTTGCCAACTCCAATGTGGGTAAGGTTTTCTTTCTGTCATGGATTTCTCCTCATGTTTGTCACCTTTCGTGTCAGATAGCTCCTCTTCAGGAGTCTGCCAGTCTCTCCCTTGATGAAATGTGTCAGTTGCTCTCTAATTATCACTGCAAACATATCACATTACTGTTGCTTGTGTTGAGTTCTACGATTGAAAGTGGCCACAACTGTCATACAGAGCTTGGGCAACAGAACTTGATGGGCTTAGCTATCACTGCCACTTTGTTACTGAAACTCACTGGGTCTTATATGGTGATTCGATGGTTTGTGATGCTATAATATGCCTGGCCCCTGATAGGGAACTTCTTGAACATGCTTTACAACGTGAGAATCCCTTTCTGATGGAGGTCCGGAATGCTGTGAAGTCTTTTGAAGTATCTAGGGAAGCAGGAAATCAGACAAGAGTTTGATGTAAAGTAGCCACTGTTGCTTTCTTTCCTCCTTGGCCACCGTCAGTTAGATCATGGAGGCAAGACAATGTCGTGGCTGTGCAACCGTGGCCTCCACACTGCATGGGGCAGTGCTGTGCTAAGCAGCAGCAACAAGTACCACAACAGTGGCCACATTCTCCTCTGTCATCATGCCCTTATTGTTTTGTCCAACATCAGCGGATTGCATGCCCAAAGCATTGAGTGATGTGCAACCATTGTAAAAACAAGGGACATATTGCAATTCTCAACCCCCTTCAGCGGACATTAACATGGACGTGAACAGTGTTCCAAAATGCCCAATTGATGGTAGCCCGAACAAACTCTACCTTGAAGTACGTGTGATGGCCAAGATGTTAAAAATGTAAATGGACATGGGTGCAGCAGAGACTTCATTAAATTCTCAACTCTATGTGGAGCTTGGATCACAAGTGCTGCCCTGTGCCTCTCGCCAGTTGGTGATTACAACAAATACTTTTATTAGGACAGTTTTCTACTCCCGTGGTGTACAAAGCAGTTGTTCAGCCTTTGACCTTTCAAGTGGTGGATGATGCCAAAACTGAAAATTATTTGGGATACATGCCTTCAAAATTTTTTGGTTATCTATTTGTGACTAAGTGCACCTGGTATTACAGCAAGTTCAGAACCACCAACAGGATGCACTCTGTTTCGAATATTCCTCCTTGTTTCTGGAAGATTTATAGTGCGCTACCCAATTCAAGTCTCATATCACAATGAAACCATTGGCAAAACCCCATTGTTGTGCCCGCCTAATCCCCATAGCTTTACACAAGCAAGTCAAATCAGAACTACATCAACTTACACCTTTGGGTGTTATCATGCTTGTCTCTTCTGGTCAATGGGCTATTCCACTAGTTATTGTCAAAGAGCCTAACAGCGACATTTGGCTCTGTAGTGATTTTAAAAAGTCTGTAAATTCACAATCTTTTACTTGTAATGGATCTGGGAGATGTGTTATTTTCTACCGGTTTTGTCGATACCAAATCTAATGAGGGAAGTTGTAAATGTTTTCTTATATTTTTGTCAGAATATTTTTTTGTGAATTGTAATTTGCCTTATTTTATGATAATTTGCTTATATGTTTGAAAGTGACAGCATTTTGATTAATATTAGTAGATGTGACGAAGAATATCAAAGAGACTGGTTACAAGTGGAAGCTTGTGTGTTGGGTGAAACGTCTTTGATGCTGGAGTCGTCTTTGACAGAAGTCAGTCTGCAGTGAACTCTCGGTATGTGTGACGGTGGAACAATGTGCAGGTCACCATTATAATAATTTGCTAGTGAACAGAAAAATGAATTATGTTACTACTTTTTTTATATAAACTTCAAGAAGGAACCACATTCGAAGAAATGGTACTTGAAGCACTAAAAATGAGGCAAACGCATTGAACCAGGTCATTTCTGCAGCCGACAAAACAGCAAATCGTACTTTCACTAGATGACTGAAGCCAACATAGAAAAGTCAAATATCATCTTATAAACATTTCACAGAAAAGTGAGCACTGTCACGAAATATGCTAAATTCAAGTATATAAAAATAGTGAGCATATTTCATACTGATACCTATCCCTTACCCCATCATCAGGATAAACTCTTAGCACAACTTTCTGCAGGCCATATTTTTCCGAAATAAAACTTGTCAGAAGCCTACTTACAAATGCCTCTGTATCATGATTGCAAATGACCTTGTAGTGAATACCCCTTGTGGGTTATATTAATACCAGTGCCTGCCATTCGGCTTAGTTATCACCCCCTCCTTTTACCCAATGATTTTTGAAGCAAGTCATGGACTCTGTGTTCAGGTGCATAAACTACCTGGTTGGTATTGTGGTGTAAGGTTCCTCAACAGATGAACATTTGCAGAATCTTCATGGTTTGTTCACGGTGCTGCAGGCCACAGGTTTATACTGAAACTTGGACAAAACTGCAATTTTTCAGCCATCTATCATCTATCTAGGTTTTGAAGTCTTGCGTGCTAGTCTCAAACCTTTATGCCAGCATGTCGATGCCATTACAGCTTTACCACGTCCTACCAATGTAAATAGTTGCAAGCCTTTCTTGGAAAGATTGCATGCTACCATAAATTTCCTCTGGTGCAGCCACAGTGGCCCAATCACTTCATGCTCTTAATGTAAAGGTGTTTCTTTTCACTGCTCGCTTGCTTGCAAGTGATCTTATACCCAACAAAGGTCAATATTACACACTACACCTTGCTTGGCTACCTTCAAACCAGGCCAAATCTTTTATGGCCGCAGATGCTTCCCAGTATGATCTTAGGGCAGTTCTCACACAAAAATATGTGGACAGTTCTGAATACCTTACTGCATACGCTTCCAAAACTCTGAATCAGGCACAATAGTGCTATTCTTAGATAGCCGCTAAAAAAAATTTCATGTTTTCCTATATGGTCCTAAGTTTCATTTGTTTATGGTTCATAAACCTCTGCTTCTCTTTTCAGTTCCTTGGCATCATTATCGGACAAAGTGGCCAATTGCCTGCAACACTGGCTCCATTTTTGTCATACTGCAACTATGAAATACATTTCCAACCAACAGCACGTGCTAATGTGGAAGCTCTTCCTCGATTGTCAATTGACACCAATCCAGCATTTGATCAGGATGAAACATTGTGTTTCCATTTCGACATCTAAGCCCAAAATACCGTGGATGATTTTCCCATTACCAGTTCTTGGATTTTGGCAGCTATAGTGGCTGATCCTGTCTTACACCAGGTTGTACAGTTTGTCCACCATGGCTGGCCAGATAAACCACTGTGTTGAGCATTGGATCCTTTGCGTATTTAGTATGGCATCTGCCACCGCCTCTTAGTTCCTAAAGGTGTGTCACTGTTTGCTACTGAAGAATTGGCAACCAGGGTTGTGATACTGTCCACAATGAAGCAGGAAGTCATGCACATTCTCCACCTGGACTACTGGGGTGTTTCTCGTACAAATTGGCTGGCCCGATATCACCACATGTTTTGGCCGGGTACTCTCAATAAGATCAAGTGGGTTCATATGGGGTCACTCCCAACGGCAACTGTAGCCTGGTGCAGCTGCTTCATGGCCAACAGCCCCCTACACTGCTTCATCTGCTGCAATCGATGCTCAGCCAACCAGTGGCATCCACCCCATAGCATCTCCACCTACTGGCACCTGCCTTGCAGTGTTTCCTGTCTGTGTTCCGCTGTCTGGGCCTGCAGGTTTGGCCAGCTCCATAAGTGGATAACAGTGGTCGACCAATGCTGCTGAGGCCTTCAACAATGCGTTGTGTCATCTCCAGTGGCTTGGTGTCTTGACACTACAACCAGCTTTGCCCATGCATGACCGATCCCACACTGGTGAGCCCTTGGTCCCCGCAGACACTTTCACCATCTGTGCCAGCTCCCAGGGTATGGTCCATGACCCTCTGGCTGCTGCACCATCTTTGTTCTTGACGCCACTGCCACCGGATGGAGTCGACGGTGCAGGGCTGCCTCCATCTCCCCAGCCTGTCCCACTGCTGTCATCTTCTCAGCTGCCTCCATCGCTGAGTGTCTGCCCAGGTATGGAAATCGATACAGTTCCCCCATCTCCCTCTGATACAGCCTCTCACCATTTCAAACCATATTCTTCTTTGATGGCATAACACCTGCTCCAGCAGTCGTCACCTTCCGATGGAGACATGGACATCTTCACAGGGAATACACAAGGAACACATTTCCCCAAGGGAGGAGGAGTGTTGTACATAGAGTGAGCATGCGTCATCAAACAGCAAACACTCCTTGGCTGGCCTACAGAGGTTGCCCCACAATGACACAATGGTATGCAAAACGGCCTTATGTAAGCTGGTGTGCTGGGCCCTTGGTCAAAATGATATTTGCTGATGACTGTATGCTCATCTGTTAATACTGTGTTTTAATGTATTCTACTCTTAAGAGGTATTGTACCATTTCATACTTCATTCAGTGTTTGGTATGTCTGTTTTTGTGGAAGTGGAATAAAACTTGGTTGGTAGGAATACTGATACAGTGTTTGTACAATGTTACAACTAACTTTTTTGTAACAGTTTCGCATATGGTGAAACATTTTACTCACACAACCTCAAACCTTTCACAATGTAGAGGCAACACTAACACACCCATATTTGTCATGTTCCACAATGGAATAATTCATCTTTCCAGCTTTTGCAGTTATACGATCCCTAGGTGCTCCACATGCCCAGGAATTTTTGCACCTAACCACAAATAACTGCTTCCCATCTGCAACTCACTAAAAGGCCACTGCACTGGTGTGCCCTCTCAGTAGCCTTTATGTTAGTGAAACTACAAAGCAGCAATGTTGTAGTGTGATGAAAAGTTGTTGTGGTAGCTCTGAACAATAAATAAATAAATAAATAGCAATAAAATGATGGGGGACAATTACTGGAAGCTTAAGTATAAGCATGATAAAAGTTTGTAAAACTTAGTCCTTCAGTTAATTATAAATTTATTTTTGCCTTTACACTTGCAAAAGCCAGAAAATATATATATATTATTTCTTTAGTTTACAAACTTCCACAGAGATGATAACAAAAAACAAGGGTGCAAAAAATTGGTCATTACGATTTACTGATAGGAACTTTTTCCATATAAAGTACGAAGCAGATGTTATGCAGGAAACATTCCTTGCTGACGCTTTCTCTGGGCCCCTGCTCGGCGATTGTGATTTGCATATGACGACTTATGAGCACTCTTGTTCTGTCGATTTACAACTACAGTTTTGTCTTGCCCTTGTCCTTTTGGCCGTCCTGTAATACAACACAAACAATATTAGAAATGAATACTTATTTCAATGTTGTTTTTGGATTTGTAACAATGGCAGCATAATCTTGTACAAACATGTACAAAATTGAAATAAATGTGGAGTACTGGACTGTGAGTGATGAACACCATGATCTGTATTTGTACCCGATTTTAACAGTTTTCATTTTAGTGATTGGACTGAAAATTCTATTCTGTGGAAAGAAAAATTGTTAGTTTAAAGTAAAGAAATCTAACATTGTAAACTAACACAAAAATGTCATTTTTTGCCTTCAGTGTTTATTGCTTAATTAACTTTAAATAAGCAGCACCTACCAATCAACTTGCAAAACTGTATCACCATATTGCACACTGTATATTGATATGGAATGAGACCACTACTTACTACCCTCCTTTGACTGGAGAAGATGGTCTCAGTTTCATCATGTAGCAAATAACCATGTAAGAATTTCTTTGAATCTCAACAGTTAGTGAGCAGTAATCATCAGGTTGGGGTGCTGAAGGACCCTGAATAAAGTATCTGAGATGCGACTTGCACTCCAGTTGTTAAAAAACCAAATGAGTGGTAACTGAAATTTATTTTCAGTGTTCTTCAAGACTAGATAGAAACAACAAATTTATTTTTAAATTGAAGATTACTGCAAACTCATTATGCCAAAAATAGTTAAAGGAAAACCTTTGTGACAGAACGCATCATCGAAAACTTAAAGCGATTGGATCACTAAGATGAGTCCGGTATAGCAGCCACTGTGATACTTTAATCAAGGAAAATAGCTCAAAAACTCTCAAAACACCAGTTCTTGGCATGGGTATGACCCTCATTGCTATGTATAAACTACAACGCATTTAACTTATGAAAAACACACTGGTAATAAAGTCTCCACCATGGAAGGTGTCTATCTGATAATGGGCCAAAGTGTGCAATAGTACTGCTTGTTTTTCACATCACTGTCATTTGGAAATCACGTACGAAAATCTTTGTAGCACTTTGTAAAATCCTAAACAAGATGCTGAATTTTTTTTTAAATTAATTTTGTAAAGACCTAACTAAACAACAATGACTAAAATAACTTCATTCAACGATCAATAAACTATACAATTGGTTTGCAGAATTTTGTCATGCTTGTGCATCCATCAGTGATGAAGTTTATGGAGATCAACCAAAACTGTCTGTTGTTCCAAAAATCACCAGTGCTGTATGTTAGGGATAACCTATCACTTCAGAGAAAGTGATGTGTCGTTCCATCCATCTTGTGACGTTCACCTGCTTTATTTCTTCATTGATAGTCCTCGGTGTCGACATACTGCAATGTTATACTGGCTGAAAAATGGAGAGAGGGGGGGTGGAAGTTCAACACTGTCTACTGTAAATGATGCAGCCGACAGGTGCATACTTGTGTTTCACAGTTCTTTACTTCCACTGTTCACAACCCCCCAATATTACACAGTTAATATGGCCATTTCACTACTGGTTAACCTTTGATAAGCCTCATTAATAGTTTGCAGGCAAACACCAGCATACTGCTACAATAGTTTACTTTTGAATATCTAGAGCAGTAAAACCCTTAACACACAACACAGTTCTTGCAGAATAATACGGTACATATTGAACAAACACTGTTATTGTTTTAACACATGGCCTATTTGTCTTGCACTTATTTCACGGTTAAGTTGATGCATTGTCGTCGTTCTAATCAACACAGGATTCTCGTCTGAAACTCGGCCGTGGACTAACTGACACGAGTCCAAAAATCGGGCCTTTATATATCCTCACAATAACAGGCACTGAAACTATACAGTGTTTGATGTTTAAGTTATAGAAATTACAATTAAAACAACTCATTCAATTAACTGAATATATAAAAGTATTCCTTCTTTTTAACAGTTTCTTCTACCACAAAGGTTAGGCCGAATTATTTGTTTAATAATGAAATTAACAGGTATAGTTATGCAAACAATACTTTTGACAAACCTGGTAATTATTTTGGAATTAATTAAGGGCTGGCTTTGCTAATATATTTTTGAATAGAGCCAAATAAGTACTTTAAGAATCCTAGTGGTTCTTTTTCCAAATTTTTATAATTGTTACAGACTTTATATTTATTTACAAGGCAAGTAGAATTTAAGTCACGGAACAATTACTGATTTCAGCCTACAACAAAATATATTAAATATGAATAACCAAAATAAATCAGGAAATTGATTACATACACAAAACTAAGCACAACATTAGATCTGATGCTATATTCTTTAAAACGGAGGGCCAACCTTTCTCTTTTATGAAAATGCAGATTACATTCATGTATATTAATGGTAATTAGTTAATATGAAAAAATGAATTTAAGGAGGCAGATGGCTAAACAAGATGAAGTAACAAGATCCCAACTTGCTTTGTCATGATCTCTCTAACCAACATAGAATACTCATGACATTGAGCAAGCACTGTGTTCTTTCAGTAAGTAAGTGTTTACTTTTAGGCTGTATTTTGTGTAGGAAGTTTCCGTTTCTTTTGTACATGTCATGAGGGCGAAAGTGGATACAGCATATCTTCAGGGCAGGGGTTACGGGTCCCCGGATTCCTGTGCTTTGAGACACCTGCATGGTGATGCAGATGTTCCAGGAAAACACTGTCCCACCTCAGAGATTTGCTGAGATCACAGAACCTCACCAAGCATCACAATGGTCATGATGTCAGTTATCAAGGAAAGCACAGAAAGGATGTACAGAACACAAATGATTGTACTGTGAACTTAGTTCAAGTCACATGTTGTGGTAAAATATAAAATGGAATGTATATAAGGGAGGTGAAGTACACACACAATAAAGAAGCAGCGTGTGACTTTATTTTGTTGTAATTGGCGTTTGAGATTTCCAGCTGGTAGGGACTTGTGTCTTTGAGAAAGGAGTCTGCTGCTTCAAGATATAACAACACACTCAGGCAGGTATATAGATAATTAACTATGACCACAAAAACCTGAACAATGGCAGGTGCATTTCATTCCATTCACCTTTCAAAGAGGATGCCAGGACAAGTCTGTGCCATTGAATAAGAAGATCAGATAAGAGGATCGAAACTGACTTAACAGATCAGAAGGTACAAAACAAAATGAATTGACAGTCAGTATACCACAGTACACAGCACTCTCAGATATGCATAGGAAGGAAAATCTGGGATGAGCTAATGAAAACGAAAGAGGAGGTAAATAAACAGCAACTAATGGCAGTAGCGGACTGTCAGAAGAGCTAATTGAGAAACAACAACTACAAAATGGTGTTCAATCTCCAAGCGATTTCTGAAGTTCAAACCTTATCGTTTTCAAAAAAATAGAATGGTAAGTATTTCATATTGGCCGTAACATGATCTCTCAGCACAGGCATCAGCATCTGGTAAGCAGTACAACTATAACAAAAGTTGCCATAGCATGGAATGCACACAGCACTTCTGTAGCAGCAAAAGGTTTAACATCGGTTTGTTACAGAATTCTTGAACACATTCTGAGTTCGAGTGAATTTTGTTGAGACAGAAAAGCTTCTGTCCACAGATCAGTGCAGATTTAGAAAGCATCGCTTGTGCGAAACTCAGTCTGTCATTTAATCACATGATATTGTACAAACCATGGACGCAGGGCAACAGGTAGATTCTATATTCCTAGATTTCCACAAATCATTTGACACAATGTCCCACAACAGAATGTTGATGAAGGCCTGAGCATAAATTCTGGAAGAACGACAGGACCTCTCTTATTCTCTACATACATAAACAGTTGTGCGAGAGTCAGAGGAACATAGCTCCCAAAACTCGATTTTGGTCTTTTTCAATGTATGTTCTCACATTAGTCAGATATATTTTGCATCAAAATGACCTTTCTCTCTCTCTTCTCAAAGGGTGAAAATAAGGTATTGTGTATCTCCAAGTTGTGAGTTTATTTTACAGACGGACAAATGTATTGGTACTTATGCTCTTCTACATCTACGTCTACTGCGATACTCTGAAAGCACTGTATGGTGCATGGCAGAGGGTACCCTACATAACTACTTGCCATTTCCCCTCCTGTTCCACTTGCAAATAGAGTGAGGGAAAAACGACTGTCTGCATGCCTCCGCATGAGCCTTAATTTCTCGTATTTTATCTTCATGGTCCTTGCGCACAATGTGTGTTGGTGGCAGTAGAATCATTCAGAAGTCAGCTTCAAATGCCGGTTCTCTAAATTTTCTCAATAGTGTTTCTCGAAAAGAACGTTGCCTTTTTCTCCAGGGATTCCCATTTGAGTTCCCGAAGCATCCCCGTAACACGTACATGTTGTTCAAACCTACTGGTAACAAATCAAGCCACCCGCCTCTGAATTGCTTCGATGTCTTCTTTCAATCCGACCTGGTACGGTTCCTAAACATTTGAGCAGTACCCAGGAATAGGTCCCACCAGCATCCTATATATGGTCTCCTTTACAAGGAGAACCCCTTCTCCCTAAAATTCTCCCAGTAAACCGAAGTCAACCATTTGCCTTTCCTGCCAAAGTTTTCACATGCTTGTTCCACCTCATATCACTTTACCATGTTATACCCAGATATTGGTACGACTTTATTGTGTCAAGCAAGACATTAGTAATACTATATCTGAACATTACAGGTTTGTTCTCCTACTCATCCACATCAACTTACATTTTTCCACATTTAGGGATAGTTGCCATTCATCACACCAACTGGAAATTTTTTCTAAGTTGTCTTGTATCTTTCTACACTCAATCAACTTCAGCATTGCACCGTACACTAAGGAATCATCAGCAAACAACCGCGGTTTGCTTCCCACCCTGTCCGCCAAATAATTTATGTATATAATTTATGTATATAGAGAATGGTCTCCTGAAGGTACCCTTGTCTCTGATGAACACACACTGTCGAGGACGACATACTGGATTCTATTATTTAAGAAGTCTACGAGCTACTCACATATCTGTGAACTTGTTCCATATGCTCATACCTTCGTTAACAGCCTGCAATGGGCACTATGTCAAATGCTTTCCAGAAATCTAGAAATATGGAATCTGCCTGTTGCCCTTCATCCATAGTTCGCAGTATATCATATGAGAAAAGGGCACGTTGAGTTTTGCATGAGTGATGCTTTCTAAAATCATGCTGATTCACGGACATTAGCTTCTTAGTCTCAAGAAAGTTTATTATATTCAAACTGAGAACACGTTCAAGGATTCTGCAGCAAACAGAAGTTAGGGATATTGGTCTGTAGTTTTGCAGGTCCATTCTTGTACCTTTCTTATATACTGGAGTCACCTGCATTCTTTTCACTCGCTTGGAACTTTGTGCTGGGCGGGAGATTTACAATAAATGCACGCTAGTTAAGAAGCCAATGCCGTAGAGTACTGTTTCTAAAATTGAACTGGGATTCCATCCGGACCTGGTAATTTATTTGTTTTCAAATCTTTCAGTTGTTTCTTCAAGCCAGATGTGTTTATTTCTATGTCATCCATACGGAAATCTGCCCTATGGTCAAATGACACTACGTTTGTACGGTTCTCCTATATGAACAATTTCTTGTATGTGAAATTTTAAACTGGTAAACAAGGGACTGAATGGGAGCCTCAGACCCACTTACTGATTTTATCTATGACCCGATTTTTTTTTTTTTTTTTTTTTTTTTTTTTTTTTTTTTTTTTTTTTTCTGGCAGATGTTTTGCTAAGGTGTGCTGGGAGTAGTAGTTGTGTGCTTCATGCATAGAATCTCTACTAACCTTCGCTTGTCGTCATTTGTGCGTCCCCTATTGAACCTAGAGTGCTACAGCCCCTGCTTTCTCAGCATCAGCCAAATTTCGATATTAAAACATGGTGGGTCTTTTCCGTCCTTTATCCACTTACTAGGCACATAACTCTCCAGACCACGATTTATAATCTGCTTAAAATTTGCCCATAATTCCTCTATGTCTGTCTTATTGGAACTAAGTGATGCCAGTTCACTTTCTAAGTGAGATGTTAATAACTGCTTATCTGCTCTATCTAGCAGAAACACTCTTCTAGCCTTCTTGACCGATTTATTAACTTTCATAATCATAGTTGCTATAATGACATCATGATGGCTAATCCCTGTTTCTACACCGACACTGTCGATAAAGTCCAGCCTATTTGTGGCTACAAGGTTCAAGGGTTTCGACCAGTCTTCGTTGACTCTGTAACGGTCTTGGCTGCAGATTTCTAGACCAGCGTTATCGTGTGGGGATTTGTAGGGCTTCCCTTGATAGTTCAGGGGTGCACTACACAAAGGAAACAGCTACTTTGGTAGCAGAGTACTTGAGGAGTGCACATAAGAGTTTTTTTAGGCAATGCAGTAGTTTGATGTGCTCTGATGAACACTTTCCAGTCAGTTCACAGCAAAGGAAGTCAAATGTCATTCAGAGTAAAGACACTTCAGCTGTCACAATTTATCAGTAAACTGTCAAACTATTCATAATAAAGTTCCCGAATTTACTGCCCTCCAGGAAAGTTCTCGCACTCAAATTATTCTTGGGACCGAGAGCTGGCTGAAACCCGAAATGGAAAGCTCTGATATATTTAGCAAGTCATGGAACATATACAGGACAGACACATTAGAGGCCATTGGGGGGGGGGGGGGGGGGGGAGTGTTCATTGCAGTTCACGAAAATAATATCTCTATTGAGGTCGAAGGTGAGAGTGACAGTGAAGTCATCTGGTCACATATAACAGGTGTAGGTGAAACTAAGTTAATTGTTAGATGTTTTTACTGGCCACCCGATTCCATTGTGACAGTTCTAGAGTCATTCAAAGTAAATTTATGGTTAGTAGCGCGTAAATACCCAGATCATGCAATACTGGTTGGAGGAAACTTTAACCTGCCGAGTACAGACTGGGATGTGTATGGATTCATTGTGGGGTGGTACAGACAGACAGTCATGCGAAATACTTTTGAACACATTTTTTGAAAACTGTCTTGAGCTTCTAGCATGTGGTTCAAACACAGACAAGTGTAGAAGAAATAAAAGAAGAATGAACAGCCAGTCAGCAAAGGCATACATATCAACTGCTAAGAAAGAAGTGCCAGACTGGACATTTATGTACAAGAACTGCTCCAAATGCCCAAGAAAGTGTAATGATATCATCAGCAAGGGGTAATGTTCCATGGATTATGCAAGATACAGAGAAACAGCAACCGTAATTAGTTCCACAAATTAAGGAAGTACCTAATGCAAGGCCACATTCTTCAGGTGCACAGCCTCGAAGAAATGTGACGAAGTACTTTCTACTGAAAGGTGGTTGTGAAGTTCAAGTGTGTCTAGGGGTATTCCTTAACTTTTTAATGTATCTGTGTGATACATACAAAAGAGAAGGGACAGCAGCAACATGATACTGACTGCTAATAAGGAAGGTCATCATCATTCAGGTATAAGGAGATGGATGAGGCAAAGGAGACAATAAGTAACCATATAAAATCTTTTCCTACTATTTCATTGCATTACTTGAAACAGAGCATTGTGTGACAGTTCTTTCCAGGACATATGGATATACAAATATTGCATGAACTATATAAGAAACGTTGCCAAGAGGAACAAGTTACTCCTGAAAAATAATGGGTCTACAGAGAAATATTCAATACACAGTTTAACCTAGGCTTTCATGTAATTAGAAAAGATGTATGTGGCCACTGCTATTGTTTTCAAATTCTCTCCAAAGAAAATGAAGAGGCAAAGAAAGGCCAGCATTCAGAATACTCAAAGAGACAAGAAGTCTGGACATTTATGTACAAGAACTGCTCCAAATGCCCAAGAAAGTGTAATGATATCATCAGCAAGGGGTAATGTTCCATGGATTATGCAAGATACAGAGAAACAGCAACCGTAATTAGCTCCACAAATTAAGGAAGTACCTAATGCAAGGCCACATTCTTCAGGTGCACAGCCTCGAAGAAATGTGACGAAGTACTTTCTACTGAAAGGTGGTTGTGAAGTTCAAGTGTGTCTAGGGGTATTCCTTAACTTTTTAATGTATCTGTGTGATACATACAAAAGAGAAGGGACAGCAGCAACATGATACTGACTGCTAATAAGGAAGGTCATCATCATTCAGGTATAAGATTAGATTAGATTAGATTAGATTTACTTTCATTCCAATTGATCCGTAGCGAGGAGGTCCTCCAGGATGTGGAACATGTCAGAAAAACAACAATACATGACAAATATTTACAACTAAAACAAATAAGCTAATGTACCATTCCACAGACCCCAAGTGGAAAGACCGTCATTTTTTAATGAACACTAAGAGTCATTTTACAAATACTAATGCACTGAATTTAAAATAAAAAAGTTTTTTATTTATTTGTAAGGTAATAAACATGTAATACAACTACTGTAATACTTATTTACAATGAACACATTACTGCACTGAAATGGTGCAGAAGTTAGATTATACTTGCGCACACACACACACACACACACACACACACACACACACACACACACACACAAATTTTCAGTGAACACATTACTGCACTGAAATTGTGCAGAAGTTATGTTGTACTTATATACAAATCAGTTGGTTTTACTAAGAAGGAGATGGATGAGGCAAAGGAGACAATAAGTAACCATATAAAATCTTTTCCTACTATTTCATTGCATTACTTGAAACAGAGCATTGTGTGACAGTTCTTTCCAGGACATATGAATATACAAATATTGCATGAACTATATAAGAAACGTTGCCAAGAGGAACAAGTTACTCCTGAAAAATAATGGGTCTACAGAGAAATATTCAATACACAGTTTAACCTAGGCTTTCATGTAATTAGAAAAGATGTATGTGGCCACTGCTATTGTTTTCAAATTCTCTCCAAAGAAAATGAAGAGGCAAAGAAAGGCCAGCATTCAGAATACTCAGAGAGACAAGAAGCTGCTAGAAATGAAATGAAAGAGCAGGGCCGAGCAAGAGATACCATTTACTGGAGTTTGACCCACAAGCTATAAGGTACTGTCAAAACATAGCAGCTGAGGACATTTTCTACAAATGAAGATTAACTGTATACAATCTCACAGTATACAATACTGGTATACAGAAGTTAGACATTACATGTGGCATGAATGTGGATCAATTGAAGTAGCATCAAGCTTATTTCAAGAATTCTAGAAGACTGCACATGGCAATCAAGTTGTTTCATTCTCAGGCACCTATGGAGGACAAAATCCCAACATCAATAGGAGCACCATGCTTCTCCTAGTTTTACACGCTCTGAACATTTCTACAATACAGTGATGCTTCTTTGTGCTTGGCACACTTCAGTATAGACAGAGTTGAAAAATTTTGACTTTATACCCTTCAGGATGGTATACTGTTGGTATGCTTCAAAACAAAGGCTGCATGAAGTTGTTGAAATGGACCAGAACGACTTCCTGGATTTTGATGCTATGCAGAAGAAAAGGTTGAAAAATACAAAAAAATGACAGTAAATGAAGTACACTGGTTTAAGGTGAAAAGGCTTCAAAATCACAAAAGTGATGTTAATCGTATCTTTTTCACATATTTCCATGATCAACAATTCAAAAGTTTGACAGTTTCCCAAAAATTCTGAAATTCCAATACAGTCTTCCAGTCATAACCGAAATACCAGGAAGAGAAAACAGAAGACCACATGGATCTTTGCCACACCAGCATTATGAAGGAACAGTATCACAAATTTCATAAAAGTCTTCAAGAAGAGGAAGCTGGAGATTCCGACTGCGGTGGCAATGGTTGTAATTAAATTGGAGTTATGTTACTCTGATCTTCACACAATGAAATGATCTTACAGAAAAGTTGAGCTGCAATTTATGGCTGTTTGCTGATGATACTGTGGTGCACAGGAAAGTGTTGTCACTGAGTGACTGTAGGGGTATACAAGATGACTCGGATACAATTTCTAGTTGATGTCACATAGCTCTAAATGTAGAAAAATTTAAGTTATACAGATAAGCAGGAAAAGCAATCCTGTGACATTCGAATACAGCATCAGCAGGGTGCTGCTTGGAATAGTCACATTAATTAAGTATCTAGGCATACCACTGCACAGAGATACAAAATGGAATAAGCACGTCAGGCTGTTAGCAGGAAGGCGAATATTTGATTTTTTATTTTATTGGGGGAATCTTGGGAAAGTGTAGCTCGTCAATAAAGGAGATGGCATACAAGATGCTAGTGCGAACCATTCTTGAGTACTATTTGAGCGTTTGGGATCCCCACCAGGTTGGATTACAGGAAGACATTGAAGCAATTTAGGGGCTAGATTTGTTACCATTAGGTTCAATCAGCATGCAGTTATTATGAAGCTGCTTCATAAGCTCAAACAGCAATATTGTGGAAGTTTAGAGAACTGGCATTTGATACCTACTGCAGAGCAATTCTACTACTGCCACTGTACATTTCAAGTAAGAAGCATCACTAGTAGTAGTAAGTGGTAACCTCTGCGATGCACCATATGGTGGCTTGCAGAGTATGTATGTAGCTGTAAATGCAGTGCTTCAGTTTAACTATTTCAAAGTGAAAAGTTTTTTTATACATTTTTGTTAAAATGTAAGTGGCTTGAAGGTGGCTGTTTGACCAAAATTGGTTGTTCATATATAAATACACATTGTAGCAGCTTTGGTGGTTTCTTGAGGTCATTCCAGTTGTCAGTGGTAAATATGGTCTCCAAATGACAATCATAGAACCACACTAATGTATGAACTGAGTCATTTAAATATGATTCATACTGTATTAGTGAACCCACAAAAGACTCACAATATTTGAATTAACAATACCACATAGAATAAAATATTCTGAAGGAGCGTAAAAGTCAAAGGGATTTTTCAAACTTACCAACTACATCTCTGGACTGAGGCATTGCTCCACTATAATGACGACGACCCCTGTTTTGTAATTTCATTTGGCGTCTGTGTTCAGCTTGTGCTCGAAGTTCTTCAGGATTTCGAACGAACTGATCAGAGGGAACTGCTGCTGTATCATCTTCACTTCCGGTTTCTTCTTCACTTGATTTCACATCTTCATTCGTCCGCAGAACACGGGGAATGACCAGAGGACGTCTAAAGTATTGAATATTTTAATTACAGAAATAAGGAATATGCATAACATGATAATTTCATTTGTAATAGAAGATCTAATTTACACTACAACTCCCACAGAAAAAACATTATTATGAAAACGGTTGTCACAAAAATAAAGAAGGTGTAATGAATGACATGATCATTAGGAAAAACATGAAAAACTGAACAGAAAGGAGGAATGGCACCATACACAATGGAAAGGGGGAGGGCGGGAGGGAGGGAGAGGGAGGGAGGGAGAGAGAGATCCAGCAACGATCAGTACTTTACAAATAACTAAACTGCACAAAAGTTGCATTTTTCTATATGAGTCAATATTTATTTTAGCCTAGACTATGTAATATTTTCTTAATATTCTGCAATCTCACTCTGCTTTTTCTTATGAGTCATGGTTATTAAATAGCCTCTATTTTTATCCTTAATTTGTCTCTCTATTCTTTGGAAATGTTATTCTCAACATTTCAACTACTTTCTTCCTTTATTCTGTTCATTAATTTGTTAGTTTAAAAGTGAAAAAAAAACCTCTATAAAAACTTATGTCAAAACAATTTCTACTTCCTAGCCTTTCACGCAGCATACTTCACTCAAACAAGATGTTTCAGAAACGTCTTTCTTAATCTTACACTAACATTTGAAGATGATGATCAGTTGTAATGTACATTTATTAATAGGTTTGTTGTCTTTTGTCCACAAAAGATGATATTATTACAGATCTTTTCCTTATTCTTGTAACCCAAATTCAAGCTACTCATATCAAACTGCCCCTCTTTCCCTTTACATGCCTCATCTTTCATATTTTTTGTCTTCCTGCGCCATATCCAGTTACCCTTTCCAATACAAGAAGCATCCAATTATCAGGGTTCGAATTGTCTGGTTTGCAGATTAACCACATGTACTGTGGTGACTTTTGAAAAAATAAAAAAATGAAACATGAAGTATTCTGTAATAATTAGAATTAAGATTTTAGTTTTTTGGTTGTGAAGGTGTTGAAGACAAAAACATCCATGAGTAGTTAAACTTTGACGCCTATGAACTGGTCTTTGAGCAGCTAAGTGACATGGATATAGTGAATGTAGTGCATTCAGTAAAGGAAGAGAGTAAAGATGAACTGATCAAGAAATCTGTTATCACACAAACTGTTGCACTAAAATATGTTGATATGTTATTAGAATATCATTTGATTATGTTGCTGTCATGACTCTCTGGAAAATGGGAACTGCTGCAGGAAAGGGAGGGGAAAGTAGAACAAGTTCTGAAAGTGAAATGAAAGCAAGTAATATGAAATAAGGCATGTTTTAAGTGTCATTTTGTAAGTAAGTTGTCAGTTTCTGGCGATAATGTGTATGTAATGCACTGGGATTTCAAATGCAACATTTAGCATGTTCTGAAAATACAGTTAAATGCAGTTTCTGGTAAAAACATATGTGATTTGCATTATTCATGCAGTTTTGGTTGAACATCAGCCCAGATAATTAGTAACTTGCACTCCCATATAGTACAATTTCTCCCACTTCCTGTCTTTAATGGCTGCATCGTCTTTCTAAATTTTAAATTACCAAGCTACTCTTCCTTATTAGGTATACACTTATACAGGGTGTTACAAAAAGGTACGGCCAAACTTTCAGGAAACATTCCTCACACACAAAGAAAGAAAATATGTTATGTGGACATGTGTCCGGAAACGCTTACTTTCCATGTTAGAGCTCATTTTATTACTTCTCTTCAAATCACATTAATCATGGAATGGAAACACACAGCAACAGAACGTACCAGCGTGACTTCAAACACTTTGTTACAGGAAATGTTCAAAATATCCTCCGTTAGCGAGGATACATGCATCCACCCTCCGTCGCATGGAATCCCTGATGCGCTGATGCAGCCCTGGAGAATGGTGTATTGTATAACAGCTGTCCACAATTCGAGCACGAAGAGTCTCTACATTTGGTACCGGGGTTGTGTAGACAAGAGCTTTCAAATGCCCCCATAAATGAAAGTCAAGAGGGTTGAGGTCAGGAGAGCGTGGAGGCCATGGAATTGGTCCGCCTCTACCAAACCATCGGTCACCGAATCTGTTGTTGAAAAGCGTACGAACACTTCGACTGAAAGTGCAAGAGCTCCATCGTGCATGAACCACATGTTGTGTCATACTTGTAAAGGCACATGATCTAGCAGCACAGGTAGAGTATCCCGTATAAAATCATGATAACGTGCTCCATTGAGCATAGGTGGAAGAACATACTGACGAAACTAAAATGAGCCCTAACATGGAAATTAAGCGTTTCCGGACACATGTCCACATAACATCTTTTCTTTATTTGTGTGTGAGGAATGTTTCCTGAAAGTTTGGCCATACCTTTTTGTTACACCCTGTATATCTTTGTGAAACTACTCCAATAATTTCTGAGACAGACTTAATGAAATGTAAAAAAACATTATCAATTATTGTAACTCTTCAGGCTTTTCCAGCGAGATCTTGACATGTGGAATAATCGTGTCTACTGCCAGATGTTTGTGTCGCTCTGGCACAATATTTCGGCCACGTAACCCGTTGCCTTCTTCAGGTGCTACCTGAGACTGCCATATTGGAGGATCTTGTGCAGTATTTATGCCAGAGGGCGCTGGGTGCTCTCTTTGCCATCCGCGCCCACCTGATGCTGCTTGTAATGTGTTGTCTCTTCCCCGGTGCTCCCTCGGACGTCCGCACCCGACTTGGTCGCCATCTGTGGCAGCTCTCTGAGGCCCGTCCTTTGTCGGGCGCTCCGTTTGTGGTCCGCGCCCGCCTGGCACTGCTCTTGAGGTGTTGGTACTTCCCTGGTGCTCCGACGGTCGTCCGTGCTTGGCTCGTCCATCATCTGCGGTCGTGGCGGCTGTCAGAGGCCCATCCTGCGTCGGGAGTTGCGTTCGCGGTCCGCGCCCACCTGGCGCTGCTCCTGCGGTGTTACTACTTCTTGAGGAGTTTCTCGGTTCCTTTCGTTGGGCCCTGATAAGCTCCAGAGCCGGACTCCACACTGAGCTGAGCTGGTAACCGCTGTCTCGGTTTATTAGGTTGTCTCGATGGCCTCCTTTATGACGCTGTCCCAAAATCTTGGCGTCTGTGTCACAATTTTGGTGTTGTTGTAGTCCATTGAGTGACCGAGCTCCAGACAGTGCTCCGCTATGGCAAATTTGGTTGCCTGTCCGAGTCTGGTGTGCCTCTGGTGTTCTTTGCACCTGACGTCTCAGCGACACAAACATCTGGCAGTACACCCGATTATTCCACATGTCAGGATCTTGCCGGGAAAGCCTGAAGAGTTACATCACAAGACTCTACGGGGAGGAGATGTATCTTAATATCAAGAAGCTGGATAAGCTTCTACAGAGGAAGGGGAGGATGCTGAGTTCACTCAGTTTCCTTCTGAGATGCAGAGAGGGGGATGTAGTTCCTGTATTCGCCAGGTTCAAGTATCATGTTAACACCAGAACGGCCAACAGAATCAAACACAGAGCCAGCCTCGCGCTGGTAAGAGAAAGAGTGTGTGACATGCGCCACCACCTAGATGTCACATCCAGCGATTTGCTGTATCTCCATCTTTCCATAGCAGCTACCCTGACCCGAGAAGACTGGGACCAGGTTGATGGTGACTCCTGGTCCTTGGCTGAATGCACCATGAGGAAATCAACTGCATGTCAACAGGCCAAGTTTGAGCGCCTTAACAAGAAGGTCCAGCAGGATGGGGACACACGGACAGTGGTCAACCTGAGTGACAAGCAGCTCGATGAGGCCACCTCAAAAGCACTCAGCAAGGGCCTCAACTTTGCAGTGACTCCCAGAAGCGTACCTGTTGCAGCCTTCATCAGTTCGGTTGAGCAAGTCGTCAACACGCTACCTTCCAAAGTGTCTGAAGAGATCCGCAGGGAGACCTGCAGGGCAATCACCAGGACGAAGCCCCCAATCCAACATCTCGAGCGAGCAGAGGGTGGCACCCAGGCAGCTACAGGAAGATGACAGCGTTGTTTTTCTGCCAGCTGATAAGGGTAGCTCCACGGTCATCTTAAACAAGTTGGAGTATGATAGGAAGGTGCAACAACTTCTGGAAGACACTGCTTACGAGTCACTAGATGGCGGCCCCACTGACAAGGTGGACAAGAAGACCCGGAAGTTGCTGAAGGAGACAGGTCTACCTGAACAGGTCATCAAGAAGCTTCATCCCAAAGCACCTGTATCAACCAGACTCTATGGACTCCCCACGGTCCACAAGGAGGGGGTCCCTCTTCGACCTATTGTCAGTAACATCGGTACAGTGACATACCTCACTGCACAATACCTGAAGAAGATATTGGCACCATATGTGGGCAAAGAAGCACACCACATTCAAAACTAGGAGGACTTCCTACAACGGCTAAGGCAGCTACACATTGTGAACTCTGACACCCCGTTCAGTTTCAATGTAGTGTTGCTCTTCACACGAGTGTCACTCACCGATCCACTCAATATCATTGGAGAGCAGTTCGATGGTGCCCTGCTCGACCTGTTCAAGTATGTACTGACCTCAACATACTTTCTTTATGGGGGTCAATTTTATGAACAAATGGAAGGAGTGGCAATGGGCAGCCCTTTATCACCAGTGGTAGCCAACCTTTCCATGGAAAGGTACGAAGAGGAGGCACTTGCATCAGCCACTTGCCAACCCAAGTCCTTTCTTAGGTATATAGATGACACTTTTGTCATTGGGCCCCATGGCAGGGAGAAGCTAGATGACTTTTTGGAACATCTAAATTCACATTGCCCAAGTATAAAATTTACTATGGAGCTAGAGCAGGATGGACAGCTCCCATTCTTGGATGTCCTGGTCAAGAGGAAGGCAGATGGCACTCTGGGGCATAGTGTGTATCGTAAGCCCACCCACAATGACTTATACCTTCAAGCCAGTAGCTGCCACCACCCGGCACAGAAGAATGGAGTCTTGAAAACATTAGTTCACAGGGCTCGGGCTCTGTCGGATACGGGAAGTCTGGCCACACAGATAGAACATCTACAGCTGGTGTTTAGCAGAAATGGATACTCCTCCATAGACATCCAAAGGGCACTTCGTGCTACCAGCCAACCACAGGGTACAGAAGAGGAGCCAGAGGAGGCGAAAAAGGTGGCATACCTGCCATATGCCAGACCTATTTCTGCAAAGAACAGTAGAACTCTTTCAAAATATGATATAAAGAGTATCTATCTTCTGTCCACCCTCCAAAATTGGGACAATGATAGGGAGTGTGAAGGACGATCTGGGGCTACGTAATCCACGCATTTACAACATCCCGTGCCAGTGTGGAAAGTCATACATTGGCCAGACAACCAGGACGTTGGATGTCAGGTGCAAAGAACACCAGAGGCCCACCAGACACGGACAGGCAACCAAATCTGCCATAGCGGAGCACTGTCTGGAGCTCGGTCACTCAATGGACTACAACAACACCAAAATTGTGACACAGACGCCAAGATTTTGGGGCAGTGTCATAAAAGAGGCCATTGAGATCAAGGTCACAGACAACCTAATAAACCTAGACAGCGGTTACCAGCTCAGCTCAGTGTGGAGTCTGTCTATGGAGCTTATCAGGCCCAACAAAAGGAATCAAGAAACTCCTCAAGAAGTAGTAACACCGCAGGAGCAGTGCCAAGTGGGCGCGGACCACGAACAGAGCACCCGACAAAGGACGGGCCTCAGAGAGCTGCCACAGATGAAGACGAAGTTGGGCGCGGACGTCCGAGGGAGCACCGGGGAAGAGACACCACCTTATAAGCAGCGCCAAGCGGGTGCAGACCGCGAACGGAGTGCCCAACGTGAGACGGACCTCAGATAACTGCCACAACTGCAGATGGTGGACGAGGCGGGCGCGGACGTCCATGGGAGCACCAGGGAAGTGCCAACACCTCAGGAGCAGTGCAAAGCAGGCGCGGCCCACGAACGGAACGCCAAATGTGGGTCTGGCCCCAGACAGCTGCCACGACCACAAATGGTAGACGAGCTGGGTGCGGACGTCCGTGGTCCGTGGGAGCACCAAGGAAGGGCCAAAACCTCAGCAGCAGCACCAGGCAGGCGCGGACTGTGAACGGTACGCCTGACACAGGACACACCTTGGAGAGCTGCCACAGATGGCGACCAAGTCGGACGCGGACGTCCGAAGAAGCACCGGGGAAGAGACAACACATTACAAGCAGCGCCAGGCGGGCGCGAACAGCAAAGAGAGCACCCAGCGATCTCTGGGCATAAATACTTGACAAGATCCTCCAATACGGCAGTCTCAGGTAGCACCTGAAGAAGGCAACGAGTTACGTGGCCAAAATATTGTGCCAGAGCGACACAAACATCCTGCAGTAGACCCGATTATTCCATATGTCATTATCAATTATTGTTTCTTGTTTGGATTTGGGAAGAGACCCGATTTCAAACTCACATCACTGTTAAGATTACCCTCATGCTTCTTCAAAGGTCACCTGGTGCCCCAGGCTCTAAAGGACTCACTAATGAAGATAGGTTAATGTTCAATTCTCATATTCAGTGGGTCACTCTGCTTGTACCTGTACACAAACCTAGTGGCACCTTAAGACTTTGTGGTGACTTCAAAATGATGCAAAACAGAAGCACAAACTCATCCTCTATTGATAACAGATGGGACTCTCGCAAAATTAATGCCATATGGCCTCTACTGTTAATGATTGGTTACTTTTGTAACCTTTTTGGCCGCCGCCATATTCCCGTGTTTTATGGGCCAATTACCAAATGGTATTCCAAACTATGCCACTTAGCTTGGTGATTTCATGTTTTGCACAAGTGTTCTTTCGAGTAACCATCCTTGACATATTTTGGGTTCAAACCTGCAGCAAATGAACTTGCACCAATGAAGAATAATGTCACAGTCATTACACACAAGAAAATGATGTCTAACACTGCAGCTGATGCTCACTGTGGTCTTTTAGCTACTTACAGGGCCACTGCAAGCGAAGAACACAACTCTGCAGACTGACTTGATGATCGTCCATCACTGCACTCTCCTGGACATACCACAACCACTATCGGAGCATATCATCTGAGACCTCTTGTTTTTGAGTGGTCATGGTGGTATGGGCCCACGAGTTTCAACAGCACACAACTTGTATCTGGTTTCTCTATTTCTGGTGGACCCTATGCTCCTGTGGCAACTCGTGCAACTTCTATGGTACCTCGTCTGGCCCCAGCCTTCTGCAGTGATGCCAATGGATACTAATATGCTGCCTTTCCCAGTGGCGGCTCTTCCAGGGCTTGTACCACCTATATTGTTCTCCCCCACAGCTGCTGCTGGGAGGGAGGGAGGGAGATGTAATGGTGCCACTCAGTACAATTATGGAAATCAAGTAGCTGGGACAACATTACAGTTGGGTGCTGTGTCACCACTACCCAGAGACAATTAGTCATGATGAGTGCCCTATGACAAGACCATGCCAGAATCCCACATATAAGTTGGTCTTGGGTTGGGCTGAGTCAAGTGTGATGCAATCTGTGGAATGTGTGGTGAGTGCGCAGCAGGTTTGGCTCAGTTGCTAATAACATGGACTTTATCACAGGCAGAGCTTTGATGCAGAAAGGACTGGATTTTGCTTAGGAATATGGACTTAAGTTGGCTTGTACTGTTTCTGAGGAGCATCCTGTGTCTATCTCTTGTAAATAAACCAGGGCAAGGTCCTGCTACCTGAGGTGTTGCTTGCCTTTAAAAAACGTTTACTATGATAGCTTTGTAAAAATGAGACATTCTTAGATAGTTAAATCTGTATTCTGGGCAAGGTAGGGCGACAATAGGGACCGTGGCGATATGGCAAATAAAATGAGCTAACTAAATCCTACATGATATTATTCAATGTAGCTTTTAGAGTGATCTTAGCAAACTATTACAGTTCTGTTACTGAACATGAATCCTCAAGGTATTGCTTATTTTTGCAGACAAAAGAAAGCAAGGCACTTCTACACATACCTCTCATCATCCCCAACTTCAGGTACCGAGATTTCACGATCATCGCAGGTGTCATCATATTCGTCGTCATAATAATTAAACTGACTCTCATCTTCTTCCACAAGTCCCAGTTTTGCATATGTGCTCTGGTACTGCTTTATAAGTGTTTTATCATCAAGCAACTCTTTCACATCTTTGTACTTTGGCTTCCTAAAAGAAAAAAGAATTAAATGTAATTCAGTACATGCAACAGAAAATGCTAAATTGAATAGGTTTCTAGATAGAGAACAACAATTTAAAAATCTGTCCAAAAGGAATAAAATATCATAATTGAGAAATGGCTGTGCTTGAACCTATACATCAGAGCACCCACACCAAGTCAACACTCCAGCTCCTCCACCACTGTGCCATTTGAAGAAAGTGTTTGACGGACAGGTTTAAATGCTGGAAGCAGGCACGGAACAGTGAAAGATATCTGTCCAATGTAAGGGGCCTACTTCTTGGAGGTTAACACTGCAGTTCACTTTCAACTGTACAAAAGGATTTATTTTCAGTTTCTTACCTTCTGCCAATACAATAAATTAATCTTTAAAATAATTAAATTACACCATGATACTATGATGAGCAGAACTATAAATTTGATTTGTTAGACAAAACACTAACCTTGAGGCATGCTGTTCATAACATCATACATGTTTGTATTCTACACTGTTTTATATCTGAAACAGCAGTTTGTGGTACACAGCCAAAAACATGGGACGATGGAGTACAAGCCCAGATCAATAAAGGAAATTGGCCATGCCCTTTCAAAGGAACCACCCCGGCACATGCCTTAAGCGATTTACGGCAATTACAGCAAACCTAAATCAGGAAGTCTGGATGTGGCTTTAAACCATTTTCTTCTTAAATGTGAGTCCATGAGTCCCTTGGTCAGAGAGAGAGGGGAGAGGGGGGATAGAGAGAGAGAGAGAGAGAGAGAGAGAGAGAGAGAGAGAGAGAGAGAGAGAGAGGGAGAGAGAGGGAGAGAGAGAGAGAGGGAGGGGGGGAGAGAGAGAGAGAGAGAGAGAGAGAGAGAGAGAGAGAGAGAGAGAGAGAGTGTGTTTTTTTTTAAAGCTGAACCAAACACTACAACAGCTTTAACAAATCTTCTATGCATTTCAGAATACTACTTGTGATGTAATATACAAAAGCAATATAAGCATTGTCTTTGTAGCTGATGTTGCAGTGGCATAGCAGTGTGTGTTTTTCTAGCACATAAGAGTATGGTTGTACATTCAGCACTCTGCATGGCCTTCAAAGATTCATAAACGTTCAGAAACTCCTAGTCCACAGCGAACGGTGTCACTTTCCACTTTTGGAAACAAATGCGCAGACAATTTAGTATATAGCACAGAATGTAATGTAATGTCACAACTCATTTTGTGAGTAAAGTGATGGGAATGTGATAAAGTGAGGAAATATATTTGTCAGGCTGACACAACATCAAAAGCTTAAGTTAACATGATCTATGTAAAGTATATGATACTGGAAAGTCCAGTTTGATGTGAAAAAATATACTCACAAGCAGCAGCAGGGGAACATACAGACATAAAATGATTGAACTTTTACAAACTTTCAGAGCCAGTCACTCTTTCTTCTGGCAGAAAAGTTGAAGGGGAAAGCAGAGGGGTGAAGGAAAAGAACTGGAAAGTTTTAGGGAAAGAGGTACAGTTGACAAAAGTCACCCAGAAACCCGGGACAGGGGAGACTTACTGGACAAGATTTGAAAACCTGAGAGCTTAAAGGTTGAAGACAAGGTAATATGCAAGACACAGATTACTACTAAAACATTGTGAACGAGATAATAAGAGTGAAGAGGTTCAAATGGCTCTGAGCACTATGGGACTTAACATCTGAGGTCATCAGTTCCCTAAAACTCAGAACTACTTAAACCAAACTAACCTAAGGACATCACACACAGCCATGCCTGAGGCAGGATTCGAACCAGCAGCTATAGAAGAGTGAAGAGCTAAGTGCATTGTATGTAACAGAGGTGGAAAGGGAGATATTATCAATAATTGCTCTTTATGGAAAGTTCAATTTGGGACACATATACTACAAGGAATAAAGGTAACCATTCATCACACTGTTGAGGCACTGGGTGGTCAACAGGCACATTAACAAGACTGAGAGGCAGGGATGAAGTGTGAGTGGTGGAGGAAATGGCGATGGATGACAGAGGGAGAGGTTGCAAGGCAATGGGATAGGTACGTGGCATGTAATGAAGTCAAGTAGTGTGTGTAGGCAGGTAGGGGGGGGGGGGGGGACAGAGGAAATGGGAAATTTGTAGAGATGATCGCCATGCATTTACAAATGTCTGCATGTGTCTGTGTATATGCGGATGGATGTGTGTGTGTGTGTGTGTGTGTGTGTGTGTGCGCGCGCGAGTGTATAGCTGTCCTTTTTTCCCCCTAAGGTAAGTCTTTCCACTCCCGGGATTGGAATGACTCCTTACCATCTCCCTTAAAACCCACATCCTTTCGTCTTTCCCTCTTTCCTGACGAAGCAGACGTTGGTTGCGAAAGCTAGAATTTTGTGTGTATGTTTGTGTTTGTTTGTGTGTCTATCGACCTGCCAGCGCTTTTGTTTGGTAAGTCTCATCTTTCTTTTATATATATATATATATATATATATATAATAGAAGGAAACATTCCACGTAGGAAAAATATACCTAAAAACAAAGATGATGTGACTTACCAAATGAAAGTGCTGGCAGGTCGACAGACACACAAACGAACACAAACATACACACAAAATTCTAGCTTTCGCAACAAACTGTTGCCACATCAGGAAAGAGGGAAGGAGAGGGAAAGACGAAAGGATGTGGGTTTTAAGGGAGAGGTTAAGGAGTCATTCCAGTCCCGGGAGCGGAAAGACTTACCTTAGGGGGAAAAAAGGACGGGTATACACTCGCACACACACACATATCCATCCACCTTTTTTCCCCCTAAGGTAAGTCTTTCCACTCCCGGGATTGGAATGACTCCTTACCCTCTCCCTTAAAACCCACATCCTTTCGTCTTTCCCTCTCCTTCCCTCTTTCCTGATGAGGCAACAGTTTGTTGCGAAAGCTTGAATTTTGTGTGTATGTTTGTGTGTCTGTCGACCTGCCAGCACTTTCATTTGGTAAGTCACATCATCTTTGTTTTTAGGTGTGTATATATATATATATATATATATAAAAAGAAAGATGATGAGACTTACCAAACAAAAGCGCTGGCAGGTCGATAGACACACAAACATACACACAAAATTCTAGCTTTTGCAACCAACAGTTGCCTCGTCAGGAAAGAGGGAAGGAGAGGGAAAGACAAAAGGATTTGGGTTTTAAGGGAGAGGGTAAGGAGTCATTCCAATCCCGGGAGCGGAAAGAATTACCTTAGGGGGAAAAAAGGACAGGTATACACTCGGACACACACACACACACACACACATATCCATCCGCATTGTGTATATGCGGATGGATATGTGTGTGTGTGTGTGCGAGTGTATACCTGTCCTTTTTTCCCCCCTAAAGTAAGTCTTTCCGCTCCCGGGATTGGAATAACTCCTTACCCTCTCCCTTAAAACCCAAATCCTTTTGTCTTTCCCTCTCCTTTCCTCTTTCCTGACGAGGCAACCGTTGGTTGTGAAAGCTAGAATTTTGTGTGTATGGTTGTGTGTCTGTCGACCTACCAGTGCTTTTGTTTGGTAAGTCTCATCATCTTTCTTTTTAGATATATTTTTCCCACGTGGAATGTTTCCCTCTAACATTCCACATGGGAAAAATATATTAAAACAAAGATTCCATGACTTACCAAACGGGAAAGCGCTGGTTGATAGGCACAATAAAAAAACACACAAACACACACACAAAATTTCGGGCTTTTGCAACCCCCGGTTGCTTCGTCAGGAGAGAGGGAAGGAGAGGGAAAGATGAAAGGATGTGGGTTTTAAGGGAGAGGGTAAGGAGTCATTCCAATCCCGGGAGCAGAAAGACTTACCTTAGGGGGAAAAAAGGACAGGTATACACTCGCGCGCGCGCCGCGCACACACACACACACACACACACACACACACACACACACACACACACACACATACAGACACAAGCAGACATATTTAAAGGCAAAAAGTATGGGCAGAGATGTCAGTCGAGGCAGAAGTGCAGAGGCAAAAGTGTTGTTGAATGACAGGTGAGGTATGAGTGGTGGCAACTTGAAATTAGCGGAGATTGAGGCCTGGTGGATAACGGGAAGAGAGGATATATTGAAGGGCAAGTTCCCATCTCCGGAGTTCTGATAGGTTGGTGTTAGTGGGAAGTATCCAGATAACCCGTACGGTGTAACACTGTGCCAAGATGTGCTGGCCGTGCACCAAGGCATGTTTAGCCACAGGGTGATCCTCATTATCAACAAACACTGTCTGCCTGTGTCCATTCATGCGAATGGACAGTTTGTTGCTGGTCATTCCCACATAGAAAGTGTCACAGTGTAGGCAGATCAGTTGGTAAATCATGTGGGTGCTTTCACACGTGGCTCTGCCTTTGATCGTGTACACCTTCCGGGTTACAGGACTGGAGTAGGTGGTGGTGGGAGGGTGCATGGGACAGGTTTTACACCGGGGGCGGTTACAAGGGTAGGAGCCAGAGGGTAGGGAAGGTGGTTTGGGGATTTCATGAAATCCTCCCCACTCCACCAAGAGTGTCTTTCCGCCGTCCACCTAACCTTCGTAACCTCTTGGTACATCCCTATGAAATCCCCAAACCACCTTCCCTACCCTCTGGCTCCTACCCTTGTAACCGCCCCCGGTGTAAAACCAGTCCCATGCACCCTCCCACCACCACCTACTCCAGTCCTGTAACCCAGAAGGTGTACACGATCAAAGCCAGAGCCACGTGTGAAAGCACCCACATGATTTACCAACTGATCTGCCTACACTGTGACGCTTTCTATGTGGGAATGACCAGCAACAAACATTATGACAGCTGCCATCCATTCCATATCAAACGGTCCCTTCCCTACAGCCTAGGTCTTCATGGCAAACGAATTTGCTCCAGTCCTGAATCCCTGAACCATTACACCAACAACCTGAAAACAGCTTTCGCATCCCGCAACTACCCTCCTTACCTGGTACAGAAGCAGATAACCAGAGCCACTTCCTCATCCCCTCAAACCCAGAACCTCCCACAGGAGAACCCCAAAAGTGCCCCACTTCTGGCAGGATACTTCCGAGACTGGACCAGACTCTGAATGTGGCTCTCCAGCAGGGATACGACTTCCTCAACTCCTGCCATGAAATGAGATCCATCCTTCATGAAATCCTCCCCACTCCACCGAGAGTGTCTTTCTGCAGTCCACCTAACCTTCGTAACCTATTGGTTCATCCCTATGAAATCCCCAAACCATCTTCCCTACCCTCTGGCTCCTACCCTTGTAACTGCCCCCAGTGTAAAACCTGTCCCATGCACCCTCCCACCACCACCTACTCCAGTCCTGTAACTCGAAAGGTGTACACGATCAAAGGCAGAGAGAGCCACGTGTGAAAGCACCCACATGATTTACCAACTGACCTGCCTACACTGTGAAGCTTTCTATGTGGGAATGACCAGCAACAAACTGTCCATTCGCATGAATGGACACAGGCAGACAGTGTTTGTTGGTAATGAGGATCACCCTGTGGCTAAACATGCCTTGGTGCATGGCCAGCACATATTGGCACAGTGTTACACTGTCCGGGTTATCTGCATACTTCCCACTAACACCAACCTATCAGAACTCCGGAGATGGGAACTTGCCCTTCAATATATCCTCTCTTCCCGTTACCCACCAGGCCTCAACCTCCGCTAATTTCAAGTTGCCACCACTCATACCTCACCTGTCATTCAACAACATCTTTGCCTCTGTACTTCCGCCTCGACTGACATCTCTGCCCAAACTCTTTGCTTTTAAATATGTCTGCTTGTGTGTGTGTGTGTGTGTGTGTGTGTGTGTGTGTGTGTGTGTGTGTGCGTGCGTGCGTGCGTGCACGCGAGTGTATACCTGTCCCTTTTTCCCCCCAAGGTAAGTCTTTCCTCTCCCGGGATTGGAATGACTCCTTACCCTCTCCCTTAAAACCCATGTCCTTTCATCTTTCCCTCTCCTTCCCTCTTTCCTGATGAAGCAACCGTGGGTTGCAAAAGCTTGAAATTTGTGTGTGTGTTTGTGTTTGTTATTGTTTCTATCAATTTACCAACACTTTTCTTTGGTAAGTTACAGAATCTTGAGAGAGAGAGAGAGAGAGAGAGAGAGAGAGAGAGAGAGAGAATGGATGACACAAAGTTACTCACACAACACACACGTTGTCTTGGCTCTAGTGCCCTAATGGAGTGAGGGAGTGATATGGCTAGAGTAGGTGAAAGGAGACAGGAAGTGGGAAGGAGAAAGGAATGGTGTAACTGTAACTGACAGCTGAAGTGGGGACGAGGAGTGGTGCAAGGCATCACAAATGCTATGGTAGGAGCAATGTTAGCAACTCTGCATAACTTTTGCACAGCCTTTAATGTGGGAACAATAGCTAACTAACTCCCCCCCCCCCCCCAAACCATCCTAAAAACACACACACACACACACACACACACACACACACACACAAAAGGGATGGCTACTATCATATCACAGAGAGTACAGCAGCAACTAACAGTACACCAGAAATGTGCATACATAACAAAAATGAAAGATACAATGCTGCAGCTTATGCTCTTTTCACAGGAAGTAAAAACAATTTACTAATTGCCTACACTCCATGTGATTGAGAAAAATTATCTGGAAAGAAGATGAACTTATAACAAGAAAAATTGCTAATATTTCAGCTTCAGGCTGAAAGCAAATGAAATCTGAAACAGTCTGCTCTGAATGACAACAGGTTAGTGTGAATCGCAGAAGCCTATATACACTCCTGGAAATGGAAAAAAGAACACATTGACACCGGTGTGTCAGCCCCACCATACTTGCTCCGGACACTGCGAGAGGGCTGTACAAGCAATGATCACACGCACGGCACAGCGGACACACCAGGAACTGCGGTGTTGGCCGTCGAATGGCGCTAGCTGCGCAGCATTTGTGCACCGCCGCCGTCAGTGTCAGCCAGTTTGCCGTGGCATACGGAGCTCCATCGCAGTCTTTAACACTGGTAGCATGCCGCGACAGCGTGGACGTGAATCGTATGTGCAGTTGACGGACTTTGAGCGAGGGCGTATAGTGGGCATGCGGGAGGCCGGGTGGACGTACCGCCGAATTGCTCAACACGTGGGGCGTGAGGTCTCCACAGTACATCGATGTTGTCGCCAGTGGTCGGCGGAAGGTGCACGTGCCCGTCGACCTGGGACCGGACCGCAGCGACGCACGGATGCACGCCAAGACCGTAGGATCCTACGCAGTGCCGTAGGGGACCGCACCGCCACTTCCCAGCAAATTAGGGACACTGTTGCTCCTGGGGTATCGGCGAGGACCATTCGCAACCGTCTCCATGAAGCTGGGCTACGGTCCCGCACACCGTTAGGCCGTCTTCCGCTCACGCCCCAACATCGTGCAGCCCGCTTCCAGTAGTGTCGTGACAGGCGTGAATGGAGGGACGAATGGAGACGTGTCGTCTTCAGCTATGAGAGTCACTTCTGCCTTGGTGCCAATGATGGTCGTATGCGTGTTTGGCGCCGTTCAGATGAGCGCCACAATCAGGACTGCATACGACCGAGGCACACAGGGCCAACACCCGGCATCATCGTGTGGGGAGCGATCTCCTACACTGGCCGTACACCACTGGTGATCGTCGAGGGGACACTGAATAGTGCACGGTACATCCAAACCGTCATCGAACCCATCGTTCTACCATTCCTAGACCGGCAAGGGAACTTGCTGTTCCAACAGGACAATGCACGTCCGCATGTATCCCGTGCCACCCAACGTGCTCTAGAAGGTGTAAGTCAACTACCCTGGCCAGCAAGATCTCCGGATCTGTCCCCCATTGAGCATGTTTGGGACTGGATGAAGCGTCGTCTCACGCGGTCTGCACGTCCAGCACGAACGCTGGTCCAACTGAGGCGCCAGGTGGAAATGGCATGGCAAGCCGTTCCACATGACTACATCCAGCATCTCTACGATCGTCTCCATGGGAGAATAGCAGCCTGCATTGCTGCGAAAGGTGGATATACACTGTACTAGTGCCGACATTGTGCATGCTCTGTTGCCTGTGTCTATGTGCCTGTGGTTCTGTCAGTGTGATCATGTGATGTATCTGACCCCAGGAATGTGTCAATAAAGTTTCCCCTTCCTGGGACAATGAATTCACGGTGTTCTTAATTCAATTTCCAGGAGTGTACATGTACCATCTGCCACAAGAGAAGGTATTGTAAGAAATTAGGTTATTGATCTATGAGGATATCAATTGTTGGCAGTCACTGAATGGTCAGTGCTGAGTTGAGAAAGTAATATGATTTACTAAAAACTAATAGAAAATAGAAATACAGCTGTAATACTAATTCTGGTTTCACCATTACTTTTGAAACACAAAGGTGACCTGACTGAATAGATATTCATGGAGATAGATGTCACATAGAATCAAATGTAGAGCCAATGGAGCACTGTTATAACTGCTTATGGTATTGGAACCCTTAGCAAACAATGCAGACGCCAATTGTAGCATTGCTACAGTGCAGGTCTACACAACAATGACACGTGTTAAGGATGGGCCACCAAGGAACCATACATGGCCACTAATAAACATTACCCAGTGTATTTACAGCACAAGGAAGCAAACTGTAGAATAACCTATGTTCTGAGAAGCAATTGGTTCAATTGAGAACAGGACCTTTGCCGACATGTTCACTGTGTACAAGGAATACATTCACTGTGTTCACACAACACATCCACTGTATACAAGAAAATGTAAGGAATCCTCCTCCAGCAACGCCAGCTACACAAATAGCTGGTTACTAGTGATTTATCATCCTCTTATATGGTAGACCTGCACCATAGTTTGTTCCACCAAACATGTATCATAGAAAAAACACAACTGGACAGAGCCCTTGAGGAAAACTTCCATTTCAGTAACACAGACATGCCCAATGGATATCACAAGGACTCAACGATCACCAACAGGAGCCAATTGCTATTGTTGGAAACACCACTCAGAGTGGAACAGGATTACTGATTGGAACCACTATCTAACAGACTCCCAATAACTGGTCTTGTTCAGAATCAGTAGCCAGTGATATATCATTTATCAATGACACAGACCCAATGTGCTGAGTAATACTTGGTGAACAATATATATGACACTGCCATGACAATTTCGAAACAAATAGCACAAACCCATAAATGAGTATGACCACATTACTTGACAGGGCAAAGATACTAATACACAATGCACAGACTATTATACCCTGCTCCCGTAATGGCAGTCATAATAGATTACAGCGAAATTATAGAGCTGTAAAACCACCAATTCAAATATCATTATTAACAAGCAATCAGTAGTGGTAGGATGGATGGAAGGGTGGATACAGTGGTGCAGCAATGTTAGTAAAGAATGGAATTGAAGATACTAGCACTGAATTAGACTTCAATGGTTAAAACATTCAGTCTGAGGCAATATCAACAAACTATATAGAAACAGAGTTGGCTACGCTGACAATACAACATCCATCAACTGTAAAAATAGTGAAATTAATGCCACAGATCAGACAGTCGGTATTAATCTCAACACACAGTATGGGGTTGTAGTAGAGAAGTCAGACTGGGGAAAGTTGTAGCACAGTTATTACCGTATTTACTCGAATCTAAGCCGCACTTTTTTTCCGGTTTTTGTAATCCAAAAAACCGCTTGCGGCTTAGAATCGAGTGCAAAGCAAGCGGAAGTTCTGAAAAATGTTGATAGGTGCCGCCACAACTAACTTCTGCCGTCGAATATATGTAGCGCTACACAGGCATCCTTTGTACGCACAAAGATAAATACTGGCGCCAAAACCTCTACGTCAGTAAATAATATTAAAAAAAAAATTGGAAAACGAGTTTTTTTTCTCCGCCCGAGTTTCGACCACTGCTTTTTCATACATTATCCAACGAAGTAAATACAAATTCCGTATTGTTCATCTTCGAATTTCAATGTACTATGAAAATCCGACTGGTAATACTGGGATTTTTGTCAATATGGCCAACTCTACGTTCTGAATTTTTTCCTACCTGTGAGAAGAGATGGTTGCTAATAGGAACCTGATGAAATGTGAATCACATGCAGTTTTCTCTTCACCATAAGAATAATACGAATATAAACATTTTGCCATGTATTCTTTCGTGTTTGCTTCTATCTCATTTAAATCCTGTCTGCCAAATAAACTACGAAACTAGAGTGAGGCAACAGCAAACGCGGAAGAATATACGTATCGTGTCATGTTTATATTCGTATTACTCTTATGCCTAATAGTGATACAGTCAGAAATGAAGCATGGCAAGTGACTAGATTTTTAAATCTAAGATGACTAATTTCTGTGCAGAATTTGATGTACTAAAGAAGCGGCCGCAAAGAGTTTCAAACGGAGAAAAATTTTCGGCAAACTCTCGTTCAGAACATGTTCTATCATACGCAGTCTATTATTTGGTTCTTGTTGATCATTATCAAAGAAAGCAGCAGTGTAAGTAACAACAAATAGCAGTCTCTTGCCATTGTTTCGCTAATGAGACGATTCCTCTCTTTTTTTAATTGTAGGCGGCGGTAGCGCGCACAAAAGCAAGCCATGCCGCGAGCAGCGACAGGCCGTAAACATGCACTATCGAATGCGTCAAACAATGCATGACACAGTATAGTAATGCATTTTCAGCTTAGAGTGACTGACGTAAACACCTATAACATAGAAAACGGCACTTATCAGATCAAAGCAAAATAATCAATCGATTCAAACCAGACGAAGCACGTGAAAAAGGAAGGGTATCCGTATAAATACGGACGGAGCGCCTGACGCATAGCAATGGCTACCTGGTAAAGCTTAACTGCTAAGCTTTCGACTCGAACCAAACTACTGTAGCTGTATCGTCATTCATTCGACCTAAATTGTGTCTCATATTACAATAGACCAACTTTGTTTCGATTTGGAGGTGCGACCTAAAACTTTTCTCTCCCCTTGAATTTCGAGTCTCAAATTTCAGGTGCGGCTTAGATTTGGGAATTTTTTTCCCTTTATTTCGAGTCTCATTTTTCAGGCGCGGCTTAGATTCGAGTGCGGCTTAGATTCGAGTAAATACGGTATAAGAGGAACACTCATCACTGTAATGATGTCCCCCTTACAAGACCTTACAAGAGCAGAAAGAGCAGCCAAAACACAGTCTGAAAGTGAGTCATAAACTGCCACGGAAGCCACCTCGGAAGTAATTGTGCACACATTATGTTCGGATCACAACCATATACATATTACTCTTATATCTGCATTGAAGATACTCAATGAAATGTTGAACCCTTATCTTCTTCTCTCCCCTTTGGGGCCAACAATAATAATTCCTTCACGAAGACAGAACATGAGGAATCAAAATAGCTTAAGTTCTAAAGGGAAATTACTGAGAAGGTGAAAAAGCTACAGAAAATAGATGACACAGAGAGGAACTACTGAAAGTAAAATGCATAAATGAAGCTGCAGAAAAATATCTACTCAGCAACTTAAACCTTTTTGTTAATCAATAAGAATGTCATCAAGGTGGTGGGATGATAAATGTACAGAAGCAGTGTAACATCATAAAGAAATATTCCAAATATATAAACATCAAAATAAAAAATGCTCCTATCATAGAGATAGATAGATAGATAGATAGAGAGAGAGAGAGAGAGAGAGAGAGAGAGAGAGAGGGGGGGGGGGCAAAAATGTTCCGGGCTGAGTTAGGGATGTAAAAGAAGGGAACTAGCTTTTTGAATAATCTGGTAGCTTGAAGGCATTTAAATCAAAACATATTGATATATTTGCACTATTTTACTTGTTAGTATCAGGACCCAAGTCACATAATATAATGCATCATGTCTAGTAAAGTAACATGATACATGATGTGATGATGTATAACAGGAAACTTGCCTCTCATGTCGCGCAACATGGCATTTTTCATGTCGTGCAATATGACACAATGTGTCATTAAAGTCTAAGAAGCATGTACCCCCACTCTGGTGTGATTCCTATAATAGATGCACCCCCATGTGATTCCTATAATATATGCATACATATGAAAAATAACTGTAGATACTTAATACAATGCACAAAATAACAGCAAACATGAAAATGATACTGTGCGAAGATTATGATAACAATTTATGTAAATAGTTTATATTACCCCCCATGAACCATGGACCTCGCCGTTGGTGGGGAGGCTTGCGTGCCTCAGCGATACAGATGGCCGTACCGTAGGTGCAACCACAACGGAGGGGTATCTGTTGAGAGGCCAGACAAACATGTGGTTCCTGAAGAGGGGCAGCAGCCTTTTCAGTAGTTGCAGGGGCAACAGTCTGGATGATTGACTGATCAGGCCTTGTAACATTAACCAAAACGGCCTTGCTGTGCTGGTACTGCGAACGGCTGAAAGCAAGGGGAAACTACGGCCGTAATTTTTTCCCGAGGACATGCAGCTCTACTGTATGATTAAATGATGATGGCGTCCTCTTGGGTAAAATATTCCGGAGGTAAAATAGTCCCCCATTCGGATCTCCGGGCGGGGACTACTCAGGAGGACGTCATTATCAGGAGAAAGAAAACTGGCGTTCTACGGATCGGAGCGTGGAATGTCAGATCCCTTAATCGGGCAGGTAGGTTAGAAAATTTAAAAAGGGAAATGGATAGGTTAAAGTTAGATATAGTGGGAATTAGTGAAGTTCGGTGGCAGGAGGAACAAGACTTTTGGTCAGGTGATTACAGGGTTATAAATACAAAATCAAATAGGGGTAATGCAGGAGTAGGTTTAATAATGAATAAAAAAATAGGAGTGCGGGTTAGCTACTACAAACAGCATAGTGAACGCATTATTGTGGCCAAGATAGACACAAAGCCCATGCCTACTACAGTAGTACAAGTTTATATGCCAGCTACCTCTGCAGATGATGAAGAAATAGATGAAATGTATGACGAGATAAAAGAAATTATTCAGGTAGTGAAGGGAGACGAAAATTTAATAGTCATGGGTGACTGGAATTCGTCAGTAGGAAAAGGGAGAGAAGGAAACATAGTAGGTGAATATGGATTGGGGGGAAGGAATGAAAGAGGAAGCCGCCTTGTAGAATTTTGCACAGAGCATAACTTAATCATAGCTAACACTTGGTTTAAGAATCATGAAAGAAGGTTGTATACCTGGAAGAACCCTGGAGATACTAAAAGGTATCAGATAGATTATATAATGGTAAGACAGAGATTTAGGAACCAGGTTTTAAATTGTAAGACATTTCCAGGGGCAGATGTGGACTCTGACCACAATCTATTGGTTATGAACTGCAGATTGAAACTGAAGAAACTGCAAAAAGGTGGGAATTTAAGGAGATGGGACCTGGATAAACTGAAAGAACCAGAGGTTGTAGAGAGTTTCAGGGAGAGCATAAGGGAACAATTGACAGGAATGGGGGAAAGAAATACAGTAGAAGAAGAATGGGTAGCTCTGAGGGATGAAGTAGTGAAGGCAGCAGAGGATCAAGTAGGTAAAAAGACGAGGGCTAATAGAAATCCTTGGGTAACAGAAGAAATATTGAATTTAATTGATGAAAGGAGAAAATATACAAATGCAGTAAATGAAGCAGGCAAAAAGGAATACAAACGTCTCAAAAATGAGATCGACAGGAAGTGCAAAATGGCTAAGCAGGGATGGCTAGAGGACAAATGTAAGGATGTAGAGGCTTGTCTCACTAGGGGTAAGATAGATACTGCCTACAGGAAAATTAAAGAGACCTTTGGAGAGAAGAGAACCACTTGTATGAATATCAAGAGCTCAGATGGCAACCCAGTTCTAAGCAAAGAAGGGAAGGCAGAAAGGTGGAAGGAGTATATAGAGGGTTTATACAAGGGCGATGTACTTGAGGACAATATTATGGAAATGGAAGAGGATGTAGATGAAGACGAAATGGGAGATAAGATACTGCGTGAAGAGTTTGATAGAGCACTGAAAGACCTGAGTCGAAACAAGGCCCCAGGAGTAGACAACATTCCATTTGAACTACTGATGGCCTCGGGAGAGCCAGTCATGAAAAAACTCTACCATCTGGTGAGCACGATGTATGAGACAGGCAAAATACCCTCAGACTTCAAGAAGAAAATAATAATTCCAATCCCAAAGAAAGCAGGTGTTGACAGATGTGAAAATTACCGAACTATCAGTTTAATAAGTCACAGCTGCAAAATACTAACGTGAATTCTTTACAGACGAATGGAAAAACTGGTAGAAGCCGACCTCGGGGAAGATCAGTTTGGATTCCGTAGAAATGAAAAGCATACTTCTTACCATTATCTCTCATCTTAAAATTCTTGTCACTGTTTCTTTAAAGTATGCAATAATAAAAACTGAAAATTACGGAACTGTCACTAGCAAAATTCACATAAATAATTTTGGTGCAACAACCAGTCTGAATTAAGTACGAGTATGACTGGCTGAAATAAGCAGAACAACTGCTAAACAATGTATGCATGACAAAATACTATCAACATTTCAATTCTGTAAAAAAAAATAATGAACTTAAACTTGTTTTCTCCAAAAATAAATTTCCTATAAAACAGCATACTATTTTTTGAAGAAAACTGAGTAAAACATTTTGTATTGGTTAGAAATAAGGTGATTTTTGTTCTGACAATTATTTTTACAGCAATTTTCAGGTAAGTTTAATTTTCTGCATGGTCATCGATAAAGCTGTAAATGCTCCATCAAATAGTATATAATTTTTTACAGTGCTGGGCATAATTCTGGTTCAGTAAATGCATTGTTTTGCATCTCCTAAGATTTTCCCCATGATTTTAAGCCACTGGTGCATAAAATCTTTAATGTGTATACAACAAAACGATAACGATCTGTAATACTCAATTTTTAAAATTATATTCAAATGCAGTGCTTAAAGTGCAATGCATTTCTCCAAAACACGGTTTCAAGTCAAGACACATGAATGAAAGATTTTTGCAAGTGTTTCTTATAATTACCTTAAGAATATATTTTTTATTATTGTCTCTATCACTTTAAACCATCTCAGCACATGTGATTCATGTAAAACCGGATTTTACATGCAATTTATGTGCAACTTTAGACTGCCATCTTGTGGCAACAGATAAAGCTTTCACAAAAAACAGGGTGGCCATTAATTACATGTATTTTTCAACCATCTTACATAATCTGAAACTATTCGCACAAGTTTGAAACACAGAAGTGGTGTGCACAAAGAAACTCACTGGAAACTTTCTTTTTTTTTAATGTAAAATCTGAATGAAAATTGATTTATGAAAGCAAGTTTTCAATTTTATTGTAAAAATGCATTTTTTGTTTATCTGATGCACTTTAAACCATTTCCGTGCATTCAATTCATGTAAGAATGAATTTTACATGTTACATTTAGCTCAACTTTAAACCATCATCCCAACAACAGCTAAAGATTATTGGATTAAAAAGTTCGCTTTGACTTTATTCATTTACCTACCTCCGTGCAAATTTTGAACTGATTCATATAAGTTTAAAGTAAAGAAGTGGTGCACTTTAAATACGTACTAGCTGAGGTGCTGACAAGACGTGGTGAACTGTAGACTTCTGAGTAGCATATGTAACAGTGAAAGAATTCACAATTTGCTAAAGTGTAACACACAACAGCAATTATTGTGGCTAGTTTTTGTCTTTGTGTTAGCTGTATGCACACTTACAAATTACAAGATGCTGTCCCAAGAATTAACGGCTTCCACAGCAACAAAAAATGTTACATAAAAGATACTTAAGCACTTGCCATCAGTGGATGTCAAACTTTAATTAAAAAATGAGTTACCCTATTAACATACTGAAAGTACTGAAATTTGTTGCTTAGCGAACAATACAACCCATTACAACCAAAATAGCAAGAACATGTAGTGACTGAAGTAATAATATGTTGGTATGTTCCCTAAGATATTTATCACTGTACTACATACTCTTACCAATAATTTGAACTAATCAGAGATAGTATTCTCCTGACAAATTGAGTGTAAAGATGGCTACTATGTTTCATTCTGCAATTATTTGTAATCACCAATGCCTTTGCATATGTCTGCTGCACAATCAGTATATTAGTGGTGAATATGTGGAAGCTTAAAAATGAACTGTTTCCTGCTGAGAGTATTTTACCATGAAACTTTTCAGTGCTAATGGTCTTCCCTTGGTGAATGCACTGGTTCCCATCAGATCACCAAGTCAGCAATACTGGGCATGGTCAAAACTTGGATTGGTAATCGCCCGTAGGTGTCATGCACAGTTGGCAATTTTTTCCTTGATCCGGCAAAGTGGAGGAGGGGTGGTGGCATAAAGTTTGTGATCACCAGACTTTGCACAAATATCTTAAGATTAAATTCCAAACCTCTCCAAAGGGCCTCATGGAGTTAGGGCATGATAGCGATCCAACCATCGGATGAGGAACTGAAGCCATTAGTCACATTTCCTGCAATGTATCATAACAATGGGGCAACAACACACAAGAATCTCCATGACATAAATACTGACAGTACTTGCATTCTTTTTCTTCACTCTAACTCCTTAATGATATACACTCTACTCATAAAACTAAACTACGTCCAAACAGATCTTGGAAGATCAAACAGTACTGATCAACCGCCGTGTCATCCGCAGCCTACAGGTGTCACTGGATGCAGATAAGAAGGGGTGTGAGGTCAGCACACTGCTCTTCCACCCATTGTCAGTTTTCATTACTGGAGCTGCTACTTCTCAATCAAGTAGCTCCTCAAATTGCCTCACATGGGCTTAGTGCACCGTGCTTGCTAACAGCAATCAGCAGACTGCACAGTCAGCCATCCAAGTGCTAGCCATGCCTGTGTAAAATAGTGGATCCTACAACGAAGGAGGAAGATAAGGTTGCACATCTCATGATGGGTGTTGCTGAGGACGTGTATCAAGCCCTGCTCCTTAAGGAAGTTTCAACAGCGGACGACTTCATAAAATGGTGCCAGTATATCGAGACAATGCATCAAAAAAGAATTACATGCAAGTAGTCTGAACGACTTCCAAACGTCGTATCGATGTCTGTGATGGAGGAAGGAACTGATTTCACAAGTGTTCTTCATCAGATAGTGAGAGAAGAAGTTCAGAAGGCACTTGGACTGCATGGCGAGCAAAAACTTGAGACACTTCAAGAGGTCATAAGGGAAGAAGTGGAACAGACATTGAACCCAATCTCTCGTCCTTCATTGTCGAGGCCCAGGTGAAGTTATGTTCCTACAATACCACATGAGGAACCTGTTTGGGCACCAAGGAAGACTGACATCTGGAGGACCCAGGATAACCAACTGGTATGTTTTCACTGCAGACAACTGGGACATGTGGTGCGCTATTGTCGAGAAAGATGGGGCATATTTGATGACACCCGCGCCAGAGGACAGCAGACCAATCTTAGCTGACGCCAACTCCGGGATGACGAAGATGAACAAGAAGATGTGGGCGCAGGACGACATAGGTCACCATCACCGCAAGCTAGCTGCTGGAGAGGATGCTCCCCAACATGCCGACCAAGGTCTCCATCGCCGTGTAGAAGCTCCAGCCAATCACCTAGCCGCCGCAACCTGGAAAACTAAAGGGTGCGACCATCCTTGGAGGTGAGGCCGCCGAAGAGAAAAATCCTCCGTCATTGATCACTACAAAAATGATATCCTCATGGATGGCAGGCCAGCCCAAGCTCTTGTGGATTCTGTAGCATCATATTCAGTCATTTCGGAGCAGTACAGTCTCCAGTTGCAGAAAACCATATTTGTTGACAAAAAAACATCTCTGCTGAAGGTGGCTAATGGGAAATATGTAAAAACTACAAGAAGATGTGTCATTCGTGTGGGTATAGGTGGCCATAAACAGCCCTAAGAATTGATCATCTTATAAGAGTGTAGTCTTTTTGAAAGATTATGATAGACGAGATGAGATACTGTGGATGTGCATCTGAGTGTGTTGAGACTAGTTGTGCTGAATGAAGTGATCATTCCTGCATTCAGCACTTGAAAGGTAACTGTCATGTGTCATGCCATGCATCAACCCATGGATCTTTTAGTGGAATGTAAGAGAAGCATACTGCTGAAGAATAACTTGGTCATCCAAGCCTCTGTCGTCACGTTTAAGAACAGATTCGGTGAATTGTCGATAGTTAACTGTCGCTGAAAACTGCAGATCCTTCTACGACGCATGTGCATAGCAAACACTGAGCCATTAATTGAAGAACAGCTGAGCGTCATAGAAATCTCCCAGGCCGAGTCTGTGGGCAAAACTAGTGCTACCACTATGAGACAAGATCTTCTAGCTCGACTATCACCAGATCTCACTTAGGAACAACAGAAGAAGCTACTTGCCATTCTTCAAGAGTTCTATGAATGCTTCAATCCATAAGCGAAGAGCAAATTAGACAAATCGACGGTGAAGCACTGGATTAGCAATGGAGACCATCAACCAATAAGCCAGAGAGGCACTGGATTAGCAATGGAGACCATCAACCAATAAGCCAGAGAGGATGCTATGTGTCAGCAACAGAATGTCGAATAATTCACGACGTGGTAGAGAAAAAGATGAAGAATGACATCATACAGCCTTCGCAGAGCCCATTGTCATCACCAGTGGTCCTCGTCAGGAAGGAGGATGGCAGTTGGCGCTTTTGTGTTGATTACAGGAAGCTTAATAAGATAACTAAACAGGATGTTTACCTTCTTCCACGAATTGACGATACACTAGACTGTCTGAAGGAGCCTAAGTTTGTCTCAACCATGGACATGTACTCGAGATACTGGCAGATCAAAATAGATGAGGCTGATCATGAGAAAACTGCATACATCACCCCTGAGGGCCTGTATGAGTTTAAGGTAATGCCGTTTGGTTTGTGTAATGCACCGGCAACTTTTGAATGGATGATGGATAATCTTCCAAGTCATCTGAAGTGGGCGATGTGTCTTTGTTATTTAGATGACATAGTATTGTCAGAGACATTTGATGAACACAAAAAAGACTGAAGGCCGTTCTTAAGTGTCTCCAACAAGGCGGACTGAAACTTACGCCAAGAAAGTGTCTCTTTGGAGCACAAGAAATAAAAATACTTGGACACCTTGTATCAAACAAAGGTGTGTGGCCAGATCCAGAAAAGGTGAGATCTGTAACGGAATTTCCTATTCCTAAAAGTATTAGAGATGTGAGAAGCTTCCTCAGATTATGTTCTTCATTTTATCAAAGACTTTGATATAAAAGTCAGACCACTCCAAGAGTTGTTAAAGGCCAATGCTAAATTTATCTGGGGTGGTGCTCAAGAAGATTCTTTCAATGTGCTGCAAAAAGCACTGACGACTGACCCTGTACTTGGTCTGTATGATGAGAGAGCACCTACAGAACTACACACAGATGGAAAAGAGGAGGTTCTTTGTTGGCTGATAGGTCTTAAGAATCCAACAGGATGACTCGCCAGGTGGGCATTATGTCTTCAAGAGTATGACATTACCATAGTGTATAAAAGTGGAAGAAAACACCAAGATGCTGACTGTCTCTCAAGAAACCCTGTGCAAAACCATCAAGACTTTGATGAAGATAGTAACTGTCTCGCTGCACTCCAGGATCTCTCCGCTGAACAGAAGGACGACACCAAGATACCTCAAACTATGCTAGCCTTAAATCGGTCAGAGGATGTGAAAGAACAATTCAAGATAATTAATGGATTACTTTGCAAGAAAAACTCTGATCCATTTGGAAAGAGGTGGCTACCAGTGATTCCTAAACATATGAGGTTTAGATGTTCTACAGAAACTCCAGGACACACCTGAGGCCGGACATTTAGGATTTATTAAGACATATGATAGGATCCACAAGAGATTTTTCTGGTCAGGTTTATTTAGGAGTGTCAGTCACTAAGTGTCGCACTGTCGAGAGTGCCAGATGAGAAAGGCAGTTCCTCAGAAACCACCTGTCCGACTCATACCAATCCCACCAGTCGAATCGCCTTTCCAACATTTTGGGATTGACCTCCTCGGACGATTTCCAACATCTGCTATGGCAATAGATGGATTATTGTTCGCATTGACTATCTGACACGCTATGCCATTACAAAAGCAGTGAAAACAGCCAAAGTGTTTGAGGCAGCCAAATTCATCGTGGAAGACATTGTATTAAAACACTGTGCCCCAAGGTCGTTAATTACGGATCGAGGGAAAGTTTTTCAATCGAATCTTGTGATAGAAATAAACAGTCGGTGCAACGTTACTCATCACATGATGACTGCCAACTGAGATGAGGTGCTACCTTTCGTGACGTTTGCCTACAAAACTGCCAAACAAGATACCACAGGATTTACGCCATTTTTCCTGGTGCATGGGCGTGAGGCGATGACTACGATGGACACTGTGTTTCCGTTACATCCTGATGGCGTGGATGATGACTACATCAGCCAGATGTTAACCAGAGCTGAGGAAGCTCAGCAGTTAGCTCGACTCTGCACACTGCAGGCTCAAGAAAACGATCGTCGAGGGTACGACGCGAGCCACTGCCCTGTTGTCTACCAGCTTCGTGACCTCGTCTGGATCTTCACTCCTGTTCGGAAGGTTGGTCTCTCTGAGAAGCTCCTCAGGTGCTACTTTGGACCTTATAAGGTAGTAAGACAGTTGTCTGATGTTACTTATGAAGTTGAAGATTTCAACCTTGACACAAGACGACAAAAGATTAGAGATACAGTCCACGTCTTTCGAATGAAGCCCTATAAGGATCCTGCAACCCAGGGTAAATTTGAAGCTCCAGCGATATGCAATAAGTGGAAAGGTGACTAAGAGCGTAGCGGCAAGGAAGTTCTAAGAAGATCACCGCTAGGGCGAACATCAGTCATCAGGAGTTGGAGTATGCTGGACCGATGACTCGTTCTCGGACTAGGAGGACGTAACACCAAAACGCTGTTCTTTTAAGGAGGAAACAATGTCGCAGAAGAAGCTAAGTGGCACAGTCACTGTAGTGTAGTGGTTATGATACTAGACTATCCAGAAAGCGTTTGACTCAGTGCCCCCACTGCAGACTCCTAACTAAGGTACGAGCATATGGGATTGGTTCACAAGTATGTGAGTGGCTCAAAGACTTCTTAAGTAATAGAACCCAGTACGTTGTCCTCGTTGGTGAGTGTTCATCGGAGGTGAGGGTATCATCTGAAGTGCCCCAGGGAAGTGTGGTCGTCTGCTGTTGTTTTCTATCTACATAAATGATCTTTTGGATAGGTTGGAGAGCAATGTGCAGCTGTTTGCTGATGATGCTGTGGTGTAGGGGAAGGTGTCATCATTGAGTGACTGTAGGAGGATACAAGATGACTTGGACAGGATTTGTTATTGGTGTAAAGAATGGCAGCTAACTCTAAATATAAATAAATGCAGATGAATATGAAAAAGAATCCTGTAATGTTTGAATACTCCATTATTAGTGTAGTACTTGACACAGTCACATCGATTAAATATTTGGGCGTAACAGTGCAGAGCGATATGAAGTGGGACAAGCATGTAATGGCAGTTGTGGGGAAGGCGGATAGTAGTCTTCGGTTCATTGGTAGAATTTTGGGAAGATGTGGTTCATCTATAAAGCAGACCACTTATAAAACACTAATACGACCTATTCTTTAGTACTGCTCGAGCGTTTCGGATCCCTCTCAGGTCGGATTGAGAAAGGACATAGAAGCAATTCAATTCAGAGGCGGGCTGCTAGATTTGTTACTGGTAGGTTTGATCACCACGCAAGTGTTACGGAAATGCTTCAGGAACTTGGGTCGGAGTCTCTAGAGGAAAGGCGGAGTTCTTTTCGTGAATCGCTACTGAGGAAATTTAGAGAACCAGCATTTGAGGCTGACTGCAGTACAATTTCACTACCGCCAACTTATATTTCGCGGATAGACCACAAAGATAAGATAAGAAAGATTAGGGCTCGTACAGAGGCATATAGGCAGTCATTTTGTCCTCGTTCTGTTTGGGAATGGAACAGGGAGAGAAGATGCTAGTTGTGGTACGAGGTACCCTCCACCATGCACCGTATGGTGGATTGCGGAGTATAGATGTAGATGTAGATGTAGATGTAGGGTCGTGAGTTCAAAACTCACCAGAACTGTAAAATTTTGATTTCTATATTCAGTTCGAGTACATTCTAGAAGTATCCACAAATGTCAAGAATCATTGTACTGGAATATTCTGTAACTGTATATATGCCGTATGTGTTCTGGCCGGAGGCAGTTGGTCCGCACTATTGTATGTGTAAGTGCTGAATAAACCTTCGTTAAGTGAACACTAAGCAGACTCAGAAGGATGTAGGTTGCAGCAGGTACTGGGTGATGAAGAAGCTTGCGCAGGATAGAGTAGCATGGAGAGCTGCATCAGACCAGTCTCTGGACTGAAGACGATGACGACGACGACGACAACAACAACAACAACAACAAGTGAAGTTAGTGTTCGTCATTCATCTAATTATACCTTCTTCTATGTGACAATATTTGTTAATTTCACAATTTAAACAAATAATTCGGCTTAACCCTTGTAGTAAAAAAATTTCGATGTATTCAGTTAATTTAATGAGTTAAGTTTTAATTGTAATTTCTGCAAATTTAACTTTAAACAATGTGCAGTTTCAGACCCTATTATTGTGATGATGTATAAGGGCCCAATTTTTGGCCACGAGGCAGTCAGTCCACAGCAGAGTTTCAGACGAGAAACCTGTGTTGATTAGAACAACAATGCTTCAATTTAACTGTGAAATAAGTGTTACACCAATAGGCCATGTGTTAAAGCACTGACAGTGCCAGTTCAATTTGTCTGAAAGACAGCGAACTTTGTGGTTAGGATGTTACTGCTCATAAATGTTCAACAGTAAACTATTGTAGCAGTATGTGGAGGTTTGCCTGGAAACTATTAATGAGGCTTATCGAAAGTTAAACAATAGTGCATTGGCCAAATAACTGTATTATTGAGGGGTTGTGAAGAGTGAAATTAAAGTACTGTGAAACACAACTGTGCACCTGTCGGCTACATTATTTACAGCAGTCAGTGTTGAAATTACAAACCCCATTTTTCAGCCAGTCGACATTGAGGACAACAAACGATCAATGAAGAAATAAATAAAACAGGCAGAACTGCTACAAGTATACTGTGGGTTGATGGAAAAAATGTGTAACCCAATTTTGGAAGAAGAAAACTGGAAGCCATAAGAAAGGGCCCACGCAGAGGCCCATTGGATAGCACTTTGAAGCTGGCATTCAGAAGATGCTACAGAGTGAGAGCTGCAACAATGCAAAAATTGTTGACATACAATGCCAGGGTAATCAAAGGCCCAACGGAGGTTACAAGCCCACTGATGGCAATGAGGAAGTGTGTGACACATAACACAGAATCCTGTGGGATACAGTCCTCCTGGACCAAGAGGTGCTGAGTGAAGTGCCACCTCTAACGTGGAAGAGCTGGCAGAATAAAACTTGTAGATAAAAATCAGAAGGGGGTAGCGAAAGCACCAGTCTTGGAGGATAACTAAACTGTGACAGCACCAGGCCATGTCATAAGCCTTGTGTAGGTCAAAGAACATCACAAGTAGGTGTTGGCGGTCGGCAAAAGCCTGTCGGATTGCTGTTTCCATTTCAGTTGTAGATCGTCCTTCCCGGAAGCCACACTGATACGGGGGACAAAAGATGCTGAGATGCGAGTACCCAGCATAATTGGAAGCTAATCATACTCTCGAGCAGTTTACAAAGGAAGTTGGCCAGGCTAATCAGTCGGTAGCTGATGAGAGACGTTGGGTTCTCCGCGTGCTTAAGGCTGGGGATAACTGTACTGTCCCTCCATTGCGAGGGCAAGACCCCCATGAGCCAAATGCGGTTCAAGACCCTGCATAGATGTTGCCTCTGGGTAATGTCCAAGTGTTGGATCATCTGGTTGTGGATGGAATCCAGGCCTATGGCCGAGTTATGTGAAGAGGTGAAGGGTTCATTACAGGCTTCAGCTTGGCGAAAGTTGAAAGAGTGGGGGGTTTCTTCAACTTGTTTCTGCCAGAGAAAGGTAGCAGAATAGGAAGAGGATGCTGATGCTGTTGCAAAGTGTGTCACACGATGTTATGCAAAGACTGATCAATCAGTACACAGAGCACCCTATAGGACAAGACGCTGGACAGTTGTCTGTCGCTGGCGGCCCAGAAGGCTACAGAACTTGAACCAAACCTGGGTTGAAGAGGCATACATCCCCAGGGAGAAAATATAGCACTCCCAGAAATCCATTTTACTCTGCTTAATAAGGTCGTGAGCCTTAGCACAGAGACGCCTAAAAGTGATAGTGAACAGAGGGACAGCAATGCCAGCAGCGTGAAGAATGGTGGCAGAGATGTCTTGCATGACTGCATCCGAGACACAGGTGCTGAAATGCACAGCAGACATATATAAAGGCCACTTGGCTCTGCGGAATGCACAACATGGTGATCTGTCTCCCTGGCAGCAGTAGCGGAATGATGGAATCACCAGAAAGTTGTCACTGTCACAAAGATCATCATGGGGTGACCAGTGAAGTGAAGCCAAGACAGCAGGAGAGGAGATTCTGAGATCGACGGCACAAAAGGTGCCACGAGTGGCACTGAAGTGCGTAGGAGAACCGTCATTAAGCAGACACAAATCAAAGTGTGTAATAAGTTGGTCAATTAGAAGACCCTTACCAATTGAAGTGGCACTCCCCCAAAGGGGATGGTGTGCATTGCAGTCCCTGAGGAGAAGATAGGGGCGGGAGTGCAAGAGTCCAGGTTGGACAGAGAGAAACTGAGGGGAGATCTTGCCATTGCGTCAGCAGCCGTCACCGAGGAAGGGATGACATCCGTAAAAACTGGGTCCAGTTTGGAGTGAGAAGGAAGGGCAAAGCCTGCTGGGATTCCAGGGAACCCTTGTCCTTGGAGTTGTGCTTCTTCTTCTTCTTCTTCTTCTTCTCCCTCGGAAGGAGGTGTTATCAGTAAGAGAACAGGTGGCAGCAATGTCTGGATCAGACAGACAGTGACTGGTTTTGGGGCCCTCAGAGGGTGGGTCCCTCATCCAACCCGAGGTTGTAGGCTTTCTAACTTGAGAATGCTGGGGAGGGGTGTTCCAAGAGGGAGGCCCATCTCCAGCATGAGCCAGAGAGGAGGAGGAGGAGGAGGAGGAGGAGGAGGGGGGGTTCCTGGAGGGGAAGGGACGAGAGCTGCCGGGGAAGGGGAAATGGCAAGGGAAGGGAGAGCCACAGGCGAGGGGGAGAGGAGAGGGGGATGGGACTAAGATAAGGAAAAGGTGGGAGGGGGAAAAGATGTAACAGAGGCAAAAGTAGAAGATGTCAACACTGGGTGGAGTTGGTAATATTTTTGACGAGCCTCAGTATAAGAGAGAGAATCCAGGTACTTATACTCTTGCATCTTCTTTTGTTTCTTGTAAGCTGGGCAATCTAGCTAGCACGGACAGTGGCAGTCCTGACAATTTACACACACAGGTGGTGGAACATAGGGGCTTCTCTCATGGAGAGGGTGTCCACAGTCACCACACAAAGGGTCTGCTGTACAGCAGGAAGACATATACCCAAAACGCAAGCACTGAAAAAGCACCACACGGGTGGTGGGATGTATTGCTTCACATCACAATGGTAACACACAAGCTTGATCTTCTCCGGAAGGGTATCTGCTTTGAAAGCCAGAATAAAGGCACCCGTACCGATGCTGTTGTCTTTATGACTCTTCTGCACACGTGCAGGTGAGAGGTAAGGCAATGGGATGTCGCCAAGACGATCACAACTGGGTGGCAGAAGCAGCTTTGCTCAACAGGGAGCCTGACAGTACCTTACTGAGAGACTCCACTTTGTCAAACTTGTCCTCAATATTCTCCACAAAAAAACAATGACTCTGTGGAGGTGAATGTGTCCCTGTTCATTCTAATACAGACCAGGAAATGGGGAAAGTGTCATCCCAAGACAACGAGCCTGACCCTCCTCCCAGGGTGTAGCCAGGGAAGGGAAGGCTGCAAGCTCATACTAAGCAGCAGTCAATGATCTGGTACTACTCGAAGAGACAGCTGTTTGAGAATGGTACTTGATAAGCTTCACGCGTGAAGTATCTGCCCTGATCCACCCTCTTTGATCAGGCCACTCCCAATGGGCACCACCCAGCCACAGCAGGATCTGTCTGGCATGGTGGCTGTTGCTGGAAGTTCCGATGCTCCAGGATTATAAGCAACCACTCCTTGGTATACATGGGGCAACAGCTCAGGTATCAGTAGTGTGATGCCTGTGTTGTCAGGGGGCTCTGCCAGATGGGTACATAACAGTTCCACCACAAGGACTGGTTACACATGCTGGCAAGTTGGCAGGGTAGGGGGGGGGGGGGCTATGGTGGGGAAGGAAGAGGTGAAGGGAAGGGGGAGGGGGGAGGAATCCACAGTGTAGATGCCAGGCAGAGAGTTCCTTCCCAATAGGCTCACACTAAAGACAGAAAATTTGAAAGTGGAGGTCAAATCCCAAGTGGGGACCAAAAACCCCAAAAAAGGATGACAACAGGGAAGAAGAAGAAGAAGAAGAAAAAAAGCCCAGGAAGGAAGAATGGGTTGCAATAGGTCGAAGCCCTATGTGGGCCACACACGAACTCACGAAAGAACCGTGAGCCCTCTGAGGGAATGCCACAGTGTTAGAGCCACTGTAAGGAGTCATGGATGAGCTGATTCAGCTGGTCTAGTGGATACAATTGGTGAAGTACTTATAATGCACTAAGCGAGCTGTAACAGACAATAAGCCTTGTACAGTGATGTCTGAGAATCCTCATATGTAAAGGAGACCACATATAGGACACTAATGCAACAAATTATTGAGCACCGTATTTACTTGAATCTAAGCCGCACTTTTTTTCCGGTTTTTGTAATCCAAAAAACCGCCTGCGGCTTAGAATCGAGTGCAAAGTAAGCGGAAGTTCTGAAAAATGTTGGTACATGCTGCCACAACTAACTTCTGCTGTCGAATATATGTAGTGCTACACAGGCATTCTTTTCAGGCACAAAGATAAATACTGACGCCAAAATCTCTGCGCCAGTAAAAAAAAAACAGGGGGGGGGGGTTGGAAGATGAGCTTTCCTCTCCGCCCCGAATTTCGACCACTGCATTTTCATACATTACCCAACGAAGTAAATACAAATTCTGTATTGTTCATCTTCGAATGTAGCAGCATTTCAATGTACTACGAAAATTCGACTGGCAAGACTGTTTGGGATGTTTGTCAATATGGCCAACTCTACGTTCTGAATTTTTTCCTACCTGTCAGAAGAGATGGTTGCTAATAGGAACTTTTATGAATTGTGAATCACATGCAGTATTCTCTTCACCATAAGAATAATATGAATATAAACATTTTGCCATGTATTCTCTCGTGTTTGCTGCTATCTCATTTAAATCCTGTCTGCCTAATAAACTACGAAACTGGAGTGAGACAACAGCAAACGCGGAAGAATATACATATCATGTCATGTTTATATACATATTATTCTTATGCCTAATAGTGGTACAGTCAGAAATGAAGCACGGTAATTGAGTAGATTTTTAAATTTAAGTTGACTCTAATTTCTGTGCAGAATGTAATGTACCAGAGAGGCGTCTGCGAAGATTTTCAAACGGAGAAAAATTTTAGCTAAACTCTCCTTCAGAACATCTTCTATCATACGCAGTCTATTATTTGGTTCTTGTTGATCATTATCAAAGAAAGCAGCAGTGTAAGTTACAAGAAATAGCAGTCTCTTGCCATTGTTTCGATAATGAGAAGATTTTTTAAAAATTTATTTATTTATAAGCGGCGGTATTGTGTACAAAAGCAAGCCATGCCGCAAGCGGCAACAGGCCATAAACACTCATTATCAGAATGCGGCAAACAATGCACGACACAGTACAGTAATGCATTTTCAGCTTAGAGTGACATAAACACCTATAACAAAGAGAACGGCACTTATCAGATCAAAGAAAAATAAGAAATCAATTCAAACCAGACGAAGCATGTGAAAAAGGAAGGGTACCTGTATAAATACGGACGGAACGCCTGACGCATAGCAATGGCTACCTGGTAAAGCTTAACTGCTATGCTTACGACACGAACCAAACTACTGTAGCTGTATCATCATTCATTCAACCTAAATTGTGTTACAATGGACCAAGTTTGTATTGATTTGGAGGTGCGGCCTAAAACTTTTCTCTCCCCTTGAATTTCGAGTCTCAGATTTCAGGTGCGGCTTAGATTCGGGAAATTTTTTTTTCCCTTGATTTCGAGTCTCATTTTTCAGGTGCGGCTTAGATTCGAGTAAATACGGTACTGCTGTGTTTGAGATTCACAACAGGTTGGATTAAAGGAAGATATTGAAACAATTCTGAGATGGACTGCAGGATCTGTTACCAATACATTCTAACAACATGCAAGTATTAAGGAGATGCTTCAGGAACTCAAATGCGGAATCCCTACAGGGAAGGTAATGTTCTTTTCTAGGCACACTACTGGGAAAATTTAGACAATCAGCATTTGAAGTTGACTGCAGAATGATTCTACTGCCACCAACATACATTTTATCTAAAGAATCTAAGATAAGATAAATTAAGATTCATACACAGGCATATACACAGTTGTTTTTCCCTCAGAATGTGAGTGGAACAGGGAAGGAAATGATTAGTAGTGATGCACGCTACCCTCCCAAAGCATCGCATGGTGGCTTGAGGAGAATGTATGTAGATGTTGATCAAACAAAAAAAATTCTATAACTTGTATGATTTTTTTAAATATGTATGGCAAATTGATTAGTATTCAAAACATGGCTTAAGATATGGATTATAAATTTATGACTCACCAACACCTACAATATTTACAGATTTGGCTAAAACTGACCAAGAAAAATGTCGTTATATTTTCAATTTCACCAAAGGACCTTCCCATTATGTTCCATGTTGTTGAAATGCTTGTATCTCCTACCACTTTCGATGATATAAACAAACTGCATGTTGCTTGTCCTTACTAGTAAAAATGTCATCAATATACATACAAAACAGTCTGCATAACAAGTCTCGAATTACAAGACAATGTAGCAGACTCTAGCACTCCTGTAGGTCTTTTCTTACCATACATTAATGCAATCGTAATGTGTTCATTAAACTGAAACAGTAAGAATTGCCTTAATAGCTGTTATGTGGAAACAAAAAAATATTAAATTTCATGTCATTATTCAAACTGACCATTTTAAATACAACAGATGGGCTCCATTTGGATATACACAGCACTTTCTCTGATGTTCCTTGTCCTACATTTACCATTTCTAAGCATGTTCTGAATGAGTGGGTGTATCATAATAGCCACAACATTTTCAATGTTCAAGAGACATAATCTGCTAGCATACTTGTATGCCCTGTCTCTCCTACTTTGAGGAAATGCAACTAAAGCTACCAGAAGTTCCTCTAAATTCTTTTCATGACTATTGGGCACTATAATAAGCCCACAGAAGAACCATTCAACCACACAATGTCACATTTGTCTCTTACCTAAGTATTTGGCAACATTTAATAGATTACCTAACAATGTTGAGAAATTTACATCCTTTGCATCAAAGTTGTTACAAATAAAGACTTAGCTAAGTTGGAGAAAGATGGGAAAACAAACAACTACAGCCCTGTTAAAAAAAAAAAAAATTCTAGTATTTGCTTGAACTGATCTTGGGAAACAGAGAAAATCTTACTCTGAGTGGAGACTTTAATCTTGCTTGATTGGAATTGTAACGATCACACACAAAAAGGTACGGGGAAGGCAAACCGAAGACATGTTTTACGGGCAGGAAACTTGATGAGGAACATTAAGAAAGTTCAAAGAAGAGTAACTCGTTTTCTATTATTTTGAAAAATGGAAGAGAGTGTCATGGATATGATATGCGAGTTGGGGCAGTGATGAGTTTTCGTTTTGGCAAGATCTTTCCATGAAATTTCAATCACAAAGATCTCTTCTGAAAGTGAAAAAAATTTGTTGATAATCACTCACAGAGAGAGAAATGATAATTTTAATAAAATAAGAGAAATCAGAGCTCACACAGAAAGATTTATTGTCACGCACGCTGCTTGGGCATGGAAATGTAGAGGAATACTTTGAAAGTGGTTTGATGAATCCTCCGCCATGCACTGAAGTCTGAACTGCAAATTAGTATATGTAGATGCTTTTCTTCAATAGGAGTCCAGTGTGCATTGCTTAGTCTAGATGTGCGAAGGGTATGGTTTCCTTGTTTTAAATACTGTTTGTATTTGACCAAACTGAGTATTGTTAATAGAATCACACAATTTTACAGATGTCTTATTTTATAACGCTAATTAGACAAGCAAAAAATAATCTGACAGCACAAACTCGTAAAATCACTGGTGTCAGGAATTTTCAGTGTATGCCTGATAATGGAAGTTGGCAAAAATAGAAGAAAACAAGACGACTATAATTAATAAAATGGAAAAGCAAGGTATATATGTTAAGGAGCTCTTTAAAAATAGTGGATAGGGATATATTTCAATAATAACAATAATAATAATAATAATAATAATAATAATGTGATAGATTTTAATTGGAAGTCCGAAATATGATGGTCTACCAGTACAGACTTTTCTTCACTTCGAATAAGATGTCTATAACAGCTTTAAAGTTCAGATCATTATCATACCTTTTCCCTCTGATTATCCTTGTAGTGTCCATGACATCCTGAGTCATTATATCAAATTCATCGTTATCATAAATGTTGTATCTCCTAGAAACATACGATTCCTCATCCTAAAAAAGAAGGGGGAAAAAAAAAGACAGTGAACTGACTGCCAGAACCAAAGGAAACCAGGCAAGACAAATAATTACCTCTTTATGTATACAGAACATGACATTATAAATTGAATTCAGTGATAAGAGTTATGGTTGGCTTAATCCAAATTTCTAAGACTACAAATGCCTAGAATAAGAAAGTTATGGGAGACAAGGGCTCTGTGTGTGTGTGTGTGTGTGTGTGTGTGTGTGTGGGCGCGCGCGCGCATGCACGCGCAGGAGAGAGAGAGAGAGAGAGAGAGAGAGAGAGTGGTACATTATTCTGAATTAAAAGTAAGTAATAATTTGATCTAAATGTTCTTTTTAACAAGGTATGTGACTAATCTGCAGGTGATTTTCTTTTAAAATTATTTTAAAGAACTCAGTTCAGTTTAGAGATGCCACAAAGACTGGTGGGTACTTTAGTATTTTCTATGCTTGGGATTAATTTTACAACAAAAATTAAACATTTTGATAATGTATATTCTCTGAATTAAAAAGTTGACATGAGATTTTCATCCCCCCGCCCCCCAACTTTAAAATGAGATTTGGTGAGATTTTGCCAGACCCCCTCCCCTCTCCCCTTCAATTAATGGGCATTCTCTTACTTGTTGCATCTGATCTTGTTTTGTTCACAAGTTATGATACAATTCTTGCTCTTTTTTGCAGATACTGAAGCTGTAATAAAAATCACGCTGACAAATTTTGTGCGTGGTCAGTTTAAAAAATAAAAATGACGGACACTAATGGGCACCAAGTTGCTGGACTCAATGCATTTCAGATTGAAAGCGGAATTAATGCTGTAAGTACAATGTATCAACATTTAACAGGTTGGTATATCACGATGAAACCTTGCAGGTTTCACTCAAACATTCCTCACTGATGAGAGGTGATGAGACAGCTTGGTTGATGAAGTATCATCACACTTGAGATTAAATGAAACCCAGCAAAAGCTTTTTCTGGTACTGAATAATTCATCCCACCAATTGGAAAATCTATGTGCACATAAAGCTGCATGATGGGTAGTTATTTCCACCAAATTGTTGTGAATTTGCATAGTTTAAGAAGCTGAATGGACCTCTTGGTGACCTGAAACTGTTTATGTTATACACCAACCAGAATTGATGTTATTCAGGCCAGAGGTATTTGGAAATTAAGTATATTGTACTAAAAACATGAATATGACAATTACATTAAAACTATCTTTACTTTCAGATCTCACAAAATCAGGAACAAGAAATAAACAGGTAACACTACATCTCATATCATGCCAATAAGTATTTTGACAATAAAAACTGTAATTACAATATTATGGATAATTATCTCTGTCAACAGAAAAGCATTACCCAAATCTACATGGAAGTTGAGACCCTATTTTGATCACTTATGATCAATATTTGTTGTTAGAAATTATACTGTGCAGGTAGTCAGCAAGTTCACTCATTATTGCTTGTGAGCTTGGCAACTACTTAAGGGATGGGTAATGAGCAACTTGCAGCTTGAGTACAAGAGCTCATGAGTAAGGTGACTGTCATACTCAAAGAGGAAAGGAAATCAGTCGAGTGTGATAATAAATTACCTATAATGAAAGCTGCATGCATGACAAGTACACATTTAAAGAACATGTCACTTCTTAATAATAATACAGTATTTCCATCTTTGCATTTCTTCCTCTCTTGCTTACTAACATCTTAGTATCAGAAAATAGCAACACATTTCTTTCACTGAACATGTCAAGAAGTAAAATATTTCTTTAGCTATAGTCATACTTGATTTAAGAAGGTATTTCATGACTGCTGAGTGGAAGAAATTATATTCTTTAAGGTGTGACAGACAAATAAGGTGTGACATACGAGTAACACTCCACATTTCTCTCTTTGGCACTTAATGTAAACCACAGCACTACAAGTATTATTTTCAGTTACTGCCAGAAAGTAATAACAGTATTAATAAATATTTTTCTGTTGAGTAGAGCTCCCTACCTCATTCTGTTGGCACTTCAAAATAATAAAACAAGTTTTTCAAAACTAGCAGGCAAGAAAAAAAGCAAAGATGAAAATATGCTGAATATTACCATAATGGTTCTAAGCTGAAAGCTGTTGGTCATTTTTTCAATAAATAAGAAATATTATTAAAATTTGACAGAGTCAAAGAAAAGCTTTTTCTAAAAATGTTATCAAACATTTATTTTATATTCCAACTGTTGTATTGACGGGAAGGGGAGAGTAGGGGTACAAATGACTGGTTATCCACAATTTACACACTCACAGATTACTCAATTTGAGTTCCGGTACATACCTTTTCTGGAGGTATACGAGGCATTGACGTATCTATGTTCTGTAACTCTTCTGGAAGTTGGTTTTCCAGAACTGCATTAACTACTCTCTCACTGGCATAGTCATAGTATTCTAGGCATTTCTAGGAATAAGAGTACTGTATCACAAATACTGTTATAAAAAGAACACAAAGTATACTGATAAAAGTAAGAACATACAGAAGATTCACCTAAGTGTAATGAAACCTCCTTTTTCCTTTGCCATTTCTTACCCAAAGATACTGTGCACGTATGATAATGTTGGTAAGAAGAAATAAAAAAAATAGTTAAAATAAAGATCTCAAACAAAGTATGGAGATCTTTTGAAGTGTCCCAATAATGAAAATTTCTGGACAGAAACATTACACTTTTTACAGACATAAACCATGTATCTTAAAAATGAAGTCTGGTCATGTGTTTCTCACATTATTCAAAGCTAGATATTCACTTGTGAGCACATCCACACAAATTTTACTAGATGCACTGAACAAGATTATTTTATGACATGATACGCAATAACAGTTTAAATAAATATTATCTGAGCTGAAAATGGCTCTTCTTCAGTCAAAAATACACTGCTTTCTACAGTACCAACAAGTTCTGCCATTGTTATACTGTTAACATCCTTTTGAGTGTTTACCTTCAAAACTAGTTCCTCCGAATTGCATGAGAGAGCATTATACCACCAACACATGATACAATAATCATAATTCTACAGGACCTGAACTGTTACCAATGTTACAACCTCTGCCATTACTGATCTAACTACCTTTCTATCAGCATTAAAAAAAAATAATTTTTTTTAAAAATTCTCATTTTACTTCTTTTGTTCCACAACTTTGTTCCACTATATTCTTCTTTTTCAATTGTTAAAACACAAATTTACCTTTTATTCACAGACCTCCATTATAATCCCTCTCTTTTAGCAACAAACGGTTGCTTCATCAGGAAAGAAGGAAGGAGAGGGAAAGACGAAAGGATGTGGGTTTTAAGGGAGAGAGTAAGGAGTCATTCCAATCCCGGAAGCGAAAAGACACACCCTAGGGGGAAAAAAGGACAGGTATACACTCGCACACACACACATATCCATCTACATCTACAATTATACTCCGCAAGCCACCCAACGGTGTGTGGCGGAGGGCACTTTACGTGCCACTGTCATTACCTCCCTTTCCTGTTCCAGTCGCGTATGGTTCGCGGGAAGAACGACTGTCTGAAAGCCTCCGTGCGCGCTCTAATCTCTCTAATTTTACATTCGTGATCTCCTTGGGAGGTATAAGTAGGGGGAAGCAATATATTCGATACCTCATCCAGAAACGCACCCTCTCGAAACCTGGCGAGCAAGCTACACCGCGATGCAGAGTGCCTCTCTTGCAGAGTCTGCCACTTGAGTTTGTTAAACATCTCCGTAACGCTATCACGGTTACCAAATAACCCTGTGACGAAACGCGCCGCTCTCCTTTGGATCTTCTCTATCTCCACTGTCAGCCCGATCTGGTACGGATCCCACATTGATGAGCAATACTCAAGTATAGGTCGAACGAGTGTTTTGTAAGCCACCTCGTTTCTTGATGGACTACATTTTCTAAGGACTCTCCCAATGAATCTCAACCTGGTACCCGCCTTACCAACAATTAATTTTATATGATCATTCCACTTCAAATCGTTCCGCACGCATACTCCCAGATATTTTACAGAAGTAACTGCTACCAGTGTTTGTTCCGCTATCATATAATCATACACTAAAGGATCCTTCTTTCTATGTATTCGCAATACATTACTTTTGTCTATGTTAATGGTCAGTTGCCACTCCCTGCACCAAGTGCCTATCCGCTGCAGATCTTCCTGCATTTCGCTACAATTTTCTAATGCTGCAACTTCTCCGTATACTACAGCATCATCCGCGAAAAGCCGCATGGAACTTCCGACACTATCTACTAGGTCATTTATATATATTGTGAAAAGCAATGGTCCCACAACACTCCCCTGTGGCAAGCCAGAGGTTACTTTAACGTCTGTAGACGTCTCTCCGTTGATAACAACATGCTGTGTTCTGTTTGCTAAAAACTCTTCAATCCAGCCACACAGCTGGTCTGATATTCCGTAGGCTCTTACTTTGTTTATCAGGCGACAGTGCGAAACTGTATCGAACGCCTTCCGGAAGTCAAGAAAAATAGCATCTACCTGGGAGCCTGTATCTAATATTTTCTGGGTCTCATGAACAAAAAAAGCGAGTTGGGTCTCACACGATCGCTGTTTCCGGAAACCATGTTGATTCCTACATAGTAGATTCTGAGTTTCCAAAAACGACATGATACTTGAGCAAAAAACATGTTCTAAAATTCTACAACAGGTCAACGTCAGAGATATAGGTCTATAGTTTTGCGCATCTGCTCGACGACCCTTCTTGAAGACTGGGACTACCTGTGCTCTTTTCCAATCATTTGGAACCTTCCGCTCCTCTAGAGACTTGCGGTACACGGCTGTTAGAAGGGCGGCAAGTTCTTTCGCGTACTCTGTGTAGAATCGAATTGGTATCCCGTCAGGTCCAGTGGACTTTCCTCTGTTGAGTGATTCCAGTTGCTTTTCTATTCCTTGGACACTTATTTCGATGTCAGCCATTTTTTCGTTTGTGCGAGGATTTAGAGAAGGAACTGCAGTGCGGTCTTCCTCTGTGAAACAGCTTTGGAAAAAGGTGTTTAGTATTACAGCTTTACGCGTGTCGTCCTCTGTTTCAGTGCCATCATTGTCCCAGAGTGTCTGGATATGCTGTTTCGATCCACTTACTGATTTAATGTAAGACCAGAACTTCCTAGGATTTTCTGTCAAGTCGGTACCTAGTATTTTACTTTCGAATTCACTGAACGCTTCACGCATAGCCCTCCTTACGCTAACTTTGACATCGTTTAGCTTCTGTTTGTCTGAGAGGTTTTGGCTGCGTTTAAACTTGGAGTGAAGCTCTCTTTGCTTTTGCAGTAGTTTCCTAACTTTGTTGTTGTACCACGGTGGGTTTTTCCCGTCCCTCACAGCTTTACTCAGCACGTACCTGTCTAAAACGCATTTTACGATTGCCTTGAACTTTTTCCATAAACACTCAACATTGTCAGTGTCGGAACAGAAATTTTCGTTTTGATCTGTTAGGTGGTCTCAAATCTGCCTTCTATTACTCTTGCTAAACAGATAAACCTTCCTCCCTTTTTTTTATATTCCTATTAACTTCCATATTCAGGGATGCTGCAACGGCCTTATGATCACTGATTCCCTGTTCTGCACTTACAGTGTTGAAAAGTTCGGGTCTGTTTGTTATCAGTAGGTCCAAGATGTTATCTCCACGAGTCGGTTCTCTGTTTAATTGCTCGAGGTAATTTTCGGATAGTGCACTCAGTATAATGTCACTCGATGCTCTGTCCCTACCACCCGTCCTAAACATCTGAGTGTCCCAGTCTATATCTGGTAAATTGAAATCTCCACCTAAGACTGTAACATGCTGAGAAAATTTATGTGAAATGTATTCCAAATTTTCTCTCAGTTGTTCTGCCACTAATGCTGCTGATTCGGGGGGTCGGTAAAAGGAGCCAATTATTAACCTAGCTCGGTTGTTGAGTGTAACCTCCACCCATAATAATTCACAGGAACTATCCACTTCTACTTCACTACAGGATAAACTACAACTAACAGCGACGAACACTCCACCACCGGTTGCATGCAATCTATCCTTTCTAAACACCGTCTGTACCTTTGTAAAAATTTCGGCAGAATTTATCTCTGGCTTCAGCCAGCTTTCTGTACCTATAATGATTTCAGCTTCGGTGCTTTCTATAAGCGCTTGAAGTTCCGGTACTTTACCAACGCAGCTTCGACAGTTCACAATTACAATACCGATTGCTGCTTGGTCCCCGCATGTCCTGACTTTGCCCCGCACCTGTTGAGGCTGTTGCCCTTTCTGTACTTGCCCAAGGCCATCTAACCTAAAAAACCGCCCAGCCCACGCCACACAACCCCTGCTACCCGTGTAGCCGCTTGTTGCGTGTAGTGGACTCCTGACCTATCCAGCGGAACCCGAAACCCCACCACCCTATGGCGCAAGTCGAGGAATCTGCAGCCCACACGGTCGCAGAACCGTCTCAGCCTCTGATTCAGACCCTCCACTCGGCTCTGTACCAAAGGTCCGCAGTCAGTCCTGTCGACGATGCTGCAGATGGTGAGCTCTGCTTTCATCCCGCTAGCGAGACTGGCAGTCTTCACCAAAATCAGATAGCCACCGGAAGCCAGAAAGGATTTCCTCCGATCCATAGCGACACACATCATTGGTGCCGACATGAGCGACCACCTGCAGATGGGTGCACCCTGTACCCTTCATGGCATCCGGAAGGACCCTTTCCACTTCTGGATTGACTCCCCCCAGTATGCACACGGAGTGCACTTTGGTTTTCTTCCCCTCCCTTGCTGCCATATCCCTAAGGAGCCCCATTACACGCCTGACGTTGGAGCTCCCAACTACCAGTAAGCCCACCCTCTGCGACCGCCCGGATCTTCCAGACTGAGGGGCAACCTCTGGAACAGGACAAGCAGCCATGTCAGGCCGAAGATCAGTATCAGTCTGAGACAGAGCCTGAAACCGGTTCGTCAGACAAACTGGAGAGGCCTTCCGTTCAGCCCTCCGGAATGTCTTTCGCCCCCTGCCACACCTTGAGACGACCTCCCACTCTACCACAGGTGAGGGATCAGCCTCAATGCGGGCAGTATCCCGGGCAACCACAGCTGTAGTCCAATCGGGGGATGCGTGGGACGAGCTGGCCGTCCCCGACAAACCCCCATCCGGACCCCCACAGTGATGCCCATTGGCAACAGCCTCAAGCTGTGTGACCGAAGCCAACACTGCCTGAAGCTGGGAGCGAAGGGATGCCAACTCAGCCTGCATCCGAACACAGCAGTTGCAGTCCCTATCCATGCTAAAAGCTGTTGTGCAAAGAACGTCTGAACTAATCTACAGAGAGCGCAAACAAATCGACACAAAATTTAAACGGTTATTAAAATACAAGATTGCCTAGTAAATGCAGTAATGCTGCCACTTGTGCACTGCTGACACACTGCTCGGCGGCGGAAGGAGACTATGCGATTTTCACTATTCAGGTACTAAAACGCGATGCTACAACTCTCAAATACTATAATATGCCCGAAATTTATGAATTAAACAATGCAAGTACGAAAAACACGCAAAGAAATTAAGAATTAAACTATGTAACAAATGAGTGAGCTAGGAGTATATGACTTGCTGCTGCAGCTGCTTATCCAACGGCGGCAGGGAGCACACTGACTGTGACCAACCATATGTAAATGTCTGCTTGTGTCTGTGTATGTGCGGATGGATGTGTGTGTGTGTGTGTGTGTGTGTGTGTGTGTGTGTGTGTGTGTGTGTGTGTGCGCGCGCGCGCGCTCGCGCAAGTGTATACCTGTCCCTTTTTCCCCCTAAGGTAAGTCTTTCCGCTCCCGGGATTGGAATGACTCCTTACCCTCTCCCTTAAAACCCACATCCTTTCGTCTTTCCCTCTCCTTCCTTCTTTCCTGATGAAGCAACCGTTTGTTGTGAAAGCTTGCATTTTGTATGTATGTGTGTGTGTCTATCGACCTGCCAGCACTTTCGTTTGGTAAGTCACATCATCTTTGTTTTTAGATAAAGGTAGTAAGGTGTACAAGGAATGAAGTAGTGGGTTTGGAGCTGAAGGAAGTTCGGAAAGATAGTGTTCAATAGCAGTAAGAACATGGGCATGAGGGATGTTGGTGTAAAGGGAAGTGACATCAACAGTGACGAGTACAGATCCAAAATGTAAACAGATGGGGATAAGGAGAGTTGGTGAAGGAAATGGTGGATATCTTTGATGTGGGATGGTAGATTATGATAATTTGTTGGAAGTGCTGGTCAATGAGCGCCAAAATTCTTTGAGGGGAGCACAATATCCAGCTACAATATGGTGTCCAGGATTGTTGGGTACGTGGATTATGGGGCTGTAAAAGATGGATCTGTGGGGTGTCACAAAGGTGGGGAGGGAAATGGATTCATGCGGGAGGTTCTGGGAAGCGCCTAAGGCTTTAAGCAGGGATTGGAAATTACGGACTTGTGGGATGGGATCACTCAAATAATTACATCAATGAAACATGTAAGAGAACTGAGAAATTCTGGGATTGCAATGAGACCAGAAGAATGTTCATTGAAATTAACAAGATCCTTGAAACAATGAATATGGGTTGTAGAACATGGAAGATGGCACATGTCTAACCATAACCAATATAGTACAAGCCACTAATCACTGGAGAACATACAGCAACAAGTTTGATATGGATAAAGGTGGAAAACTTAGTTGTGCAAACATTCCAGTAAAGAAGGAACCTAACATCTTACAAGTGGTCCAAAAAACTTTAGCTAAACTGGGAAAATAACAAAGCACCTGGATCTGACCTTACACTACTGAAATGATCAAAGCGTCTTGAGATTTGGGTTTGGAAATCATGCACAAAATATGTAACTACATATAGACTAATGGTACGTGGATAGAAGACTGGACCATGTCGATAATGATTCTGTTTCATAAGAAAGGAAACATACAGCATTTTGCAAACTACGGAGCCATTTCATTAATTTCACTTGCCAGCAATATTCTTCCAAATGTCATTCATGAACGCCTGAGAACCTACTTAAATACAGATATACCACTAGAGCAAGCTGGGATTCTGTATAATAAAGAACACCAGCAGATTCACAATGTTGGACAGATAACTGAAAAAGAGAATTCAATACTCCTTTAGTTCTTTGCTTCTTGGACTACAGCCACACTTTTGATGGAAATAACTGAGGAACATGCTAGCAGAAATGGGCATTACTGATCATCTTATTATCCTTATCCGAAATCTCTACTCCAATAGCACTGCATTAATCAGATTTGGTAAGACTATTTCAAATTCTTTTGAAACATTTAAAGGGAGTCACATGGGGTGCATTCTATCACAACTTCTCTTTGTAAGATTTGCTGATGACACCACACTGTGCACAGGATCACAAGTGGAAATGAAGGAGCTACTGGATAGAGTTAAGAAAGGGAATGAGAAACTTGGATTGTCAGTTATACGAAAAAGACCAAGATCATGATAAAATTATTTAATTGGATAGATAAAAAATTTACTCACCAAGTGGCGGCAGAACATACACATGAAAGACTGTTGTGAATGGCAAGCTTTCAGAGCCAGTGGCTCCTTTAGGCAGAAGGGTTGAAGGGTTCTGCCGAAAGAAGGAGCCACTGGCTCTGAAAGCTCGCCATTCACAACACACTTACGTGTGTGTTTTGCCATCGCTTGGTGAGTAGATTTTTTATCCATTCAATTAAATAATTTTATCAATAAGTGATTGTTTTCATTGTTATATTAGCCCAAGATCATGGTAAGTAACAGACGTGACTTACTACCAGCTAATCAGGTTCTATCAGTATATGAAGAAGCTGACCATTTCGTTTATGAATGGCAACTACCGATAAACATAGAAAAATGTACGTTAGTAGAGATGAGTAGCAAAAATGTTTGAGTACATCATTAGCAGTGTGCTGCTTGACAGTTACGTTGATTAAATATCTAGATGTAACATTGCAAAGCAATATGAAATGGAATTAGCATGTTGAGATAAGAGTACAGAGATTAGGTCTCATATGAAGGCAAATCGACAGTCGATTTTTACTTCCATTTTCAAATGGAACAGGAAAGGAAATTACTAGTAGCGGTACAGGATATCCTCCGCCATGTACCATGTGATGCCTTGTAGAGTATGTGTGTGTGTGTGTGTGTGTGTGTGTGTGTGTGTGTGTGTAGATGTAGATTTACCTGGGCTCACTGGTTAAGAAAAAGTGTGGCTTTATACAGGGAATATGATGTAGAACTTTTCTGGGGAGAGATGCTACACAGAAGCTGATAGTGATTTGTAAAAATGGAACCTTAAACAGACATTCTACAATGAGTGTGCTGAAATCTCAGACTTGCTTCCCCCCCCCCCCCCCCCCCCCTTTTCCCTTTATGGCTCTGAAATCTGGGCATTAACGGAAGGGGACAGCAAAAGAATTGATGCTCTTGAGATGTGGACATATAGGAGGTTGCTGAGAACATAATGGATGGACAAACAGACCAACAAATCCATCTTTCGAGAACTCAGGGTGGAGAATAGGTTGTCCAGTATTTGTTTCCAGCAACTATTACAGTTCTTTGGCCAATAGTTTGACAAAAGAAGGATAACTTGGAAAATGTGATCATCCAAGGCAAAGTTGGTGGGAAGATACTGAAGGGAAGACTACCGAGATGGTAGATGGAGCAGGTAAAGGAGAAGACACACCAAACATGGAGCCAGTTACTCAAAGATGTAGAAGACAGAAAAACTGAGACAGACTGTAAAGAGGATTGTGTGATGTGTTACCAACTTTTAACAATGAAGGATGGAGTGTTGACGACAAATAATTACCTCTATAAATCCATCTTGTAGGTGAGGAAGGATGTCTTGCACTTCAGTGATGAGAGAATCTAATTCAACTCCCATTACTTTTTTCTTCTTATTCTCGCTCGGGGCTTCCACATGGCCACTTGCAGTTGGCTAGAATATAACAATAATCACTCTGTCACATCATTTGATACATATTAGTCAGCAGTATTAAAAACAACTATGGGTTTGCTATTTACAGTGGAGGCTTACAGGAAAATACACCAGTTAATCAGATAATATATGTTAATGGTACAAAACATTGTGTGTTTCAATAAAGTGCAGTGGAGAACATGGGTGTACAGTGAAGGTAGTAGTTGACAGGGTAACTACTGATTGATCTCTATGCATGTTTTAACCTTATGTAAAACTTCAAATGTCAGATGCCATATCCAAATTAATATTGGCAGTTACAACTTCTCTTGTGACTGTAAAACTGCACTGCAATCAATATGATTTGGCATTAGAATACATGTTAACCATTTGATTTGGCAATTTTAAATCTTAAGTGTCAACTCAGTTTTACGAAACTCAATTTCACACAAGCTAGACTAAAGGGAGCCGTATTTACATCATACTTTCATAAACAACAGTCCTTACAGCTTAAAGTGCCATATGACATGCTACAATGTAAAAGTCATATGCTGCCAATTTGTTTCTCATGTGCAGCAGAGCAATATACTATTCTAACAATGGGTACTAGTGTGCCAAAATATGCTTTCAGTTGCAAAGACTATTATTTATAAATATATAGTAAATGCAGCTCTTGCTCTCTCCTGACACCTTCTCCTTCGTCTTCATTTCCACTTGTCCTCGCTACAGGTAGGTCGCTTTCATCCTGAAGCTAGAGTGACCTGCCCTCCTTTCTGACTTCCCAAACTGTCCCTCTTTTTTCCTGAGGAATGAACTAATAGTTATAAAAACTAGGGACCTTTTTTCACCTTTAAGCTGTGGCAAGCTAATGGCAAGTATACTGAGAAAGGGCCCACTCATATCCATACTGGACAAAGCCAGGATAATAATGGAATACACTTACAACTGATTCAAAGTAAAACCTTAACCCATAATATTATTTATGCTCAATTCTATAACATGCCAAACAAATAAAAACAGTTTACAGGTGTCAGAAATAGCAATGAATGGCACACACACAACAGATGACGCTCCAAGTTCTGGGGCATCCATTAAGGATAACAAACTGAGGTGGCACTAGCATCTAGACAAATTAACCAAAAAGCTCATTAATGACTACTTTGTGTTTATAAATCTCTCTCACTGTGTTGACCTCCAGATTGGATTGCCACCATACTTCTGCTCAATACAGTCCGATGCCTTAACCTTCTCGAGAAGTGCAACTACAGTAAAAAAGTATTTATTATACAGAAGGATGTTGTAAGAATATTAAGAGAAGTAGATAACCAAACATCTCTGTGTTAGCCCGCAACTTAAGGGCAACAAACTTTACTGAAAACAAAACTTCTGTAACAAAAGATTAAAATTTTCTGTTAGTCCATGAAATCAAATAATAACAGTGCATTATGAAGAATATTCTAATTAGACAGATGGTGTCGCAGTGGGGACCCCATTAGCTTTAGTTGTAGCCAACCTACTTATGGAGCATTTTTAGGGCGTCGCCCTGGACACAGCTCCTGCAAAGCCTAGTTGCTTTTATCATTACATCGATACATTTGTTGCCTGGTCTCATGGATGTGAAAGCTGGGAGAATTTTTGGACCACATCAACAATATCCGTGACAACACCAAGATCACAATGGAGGTAGAGACATATGGCACCTTGTCATTCTTCAATGTTCCTGATCGCCGTAAAGCAAATCGGAGTCTCAGCCACAATGTTTACAGAAACCTACCCACACGGGCCGATATTTGCATGCTAACAGCTATCACTGACAATTGCAGAAACATTCCAAGAATCTTGGTGAACCAAGCGGAATCCATCTCAGATGCTGAAAACCTGCTGAAGCAACTGAGCCACTTACAGAAAGTACTCCAGGAAGATGGCTACAACAACCACCAGATATTTTTGCAGGCCATGATGTTGAAAACAGGGAAGCAGAAGGACCCTGAGGAGGACTGTAAGAAGCTTGTGTTGTTGCTGTTCTGTGGCTCAGTAAAAGGACAGATTAGCCAGCTCCAAAAGAAGCATAAAATCGATTCGATCTTCAGTGCTCCAACAAATATTTGACAACTCATGAAGCCTGTGAAAGATGATTGAAGGCCTCAGAATGCAAGGAGTATATAAAATATTGTATGGGTATGGGCAGTTTTACATTGGACAGACTGCGCACACTATTGAACAGTGCTGTGCAGAACACAAGGTGCATTCATCTTCAGTACTCTGAGAAATTAACATTAGCAGAGACAACTGTTATTACATAGACTAGAAGTTTCTAGGAAGTTTCTAGGACAGCATAATATAAGAAGCAATCAACATAAAACTTTGTGACAACATCCTCAATAAAGATGGTGGTCTTCAGTTAAGCACAGCTTGGGACCTGGCCATCAGAAGTTTGAATCGGGCCTGCAACGTGAGCAATGAAAGCATTACCCTATATAGCACTGGAGCAAGCATCATGAACATCACAGAAGACAATGCAGCCATATACGGATGTTAGCAGCAACCAGAAAACAGTGAACACATTACAATGACCAAGTAGTACTTGGTTGAAAGCTTGTGGATTTTAAACCTCTTGATGTGGCTGGAAGCTTGAGAGAATTTTATCAATAACAATTCACAGTGGAAATTAGAATAAGCTCTAGTTCCAGATGTTCCCACTGTCCTCAGTCCGAAGACTGCTTCCATGCAGCTCTCCATGCTAGTATATGCTGTGTAAGTCTCTTCATAAGTACTGTAACCTACATCCATCTGAACCTACTTACTGTATTCAAGCATTGGTCACGATCTACACTTTTTACACCCCACACTTCCTTCCATTACCAAACTGATAGTTTCTCGGTGCCACAGGATGTGCTCTATCAACAAATTCCTTCTTTTAGTCAAATTGTGCCATATTTCTTTTTCCCCCAATTCAATTCAATACCTCATTTTTTACATCCATTTCAATACCTCATTTTTTATTCTGTCTACTCTCCTTCAGCATTCTTCTATGGGACCCAATTTCGAAAGTTTCTTGTCAGAATTGCCTTTTGTCCCTTTTTCACTTCCATATAAGGCTATGCTCCACAAAAATACCTTCAGAAAAGACTTCCAAGCACTTAAATTTATTTAGATGTTAACAATTCCTCTTTTCTGAAATGCTTTGTTTGCTACTGCCCATCTGAATTTTTGTATATTTCATACTTCAGCCATCATCATTTATTTTACTGTCCAAATAACAAAATTAATCTACTATTTTATTTGTCTCATTTCTAATCTAATTCACTTGGTACTGCCTGATTTACTTTGGCTATATTGCATTACCCTCATTTTACTGGTGTCAATCTTACAAACTGTTTTCAAAACACTATCCATTATGTTCAGAATTACAATGTCACTGGCACACTGCAAAGTTTTTATTTTCTCTCCCTAAAATTTATTTTCCTTAACTAAGTTCTCCATGGTTTCCTTCACAGCTTGCTCAAAATACGGACTGAATAACAGTAGGGATAGGCTGCAAATCTGTTGCATTCTCTTTGTAACCACTGGTTCCTTTTCACGTCTTTCAACTCTTATAACTGCAATCTGATTTCTTTACAAGTTGTAAATTACTCTTCCGTGCCTGTATTTTTAACCCTGCTACCTTTACGATTTCAATGAGCATAGTTCACGCAGTACTATGAAAACCTTTCCCTAAATCTACAAATGCTATAAATGTAGGTTTGCCCTCCTTCATATATCTTCTAAGTCTTAGTTTCACTGTGTGTTCCTACATTTCTGTGGAACTCAAATTTATCTTCCCCAGGACAGCCGTTTCAATTTTTCCATTCTCCTGTAAATACGAGGGTGTGCTGAAAAGTAATGTGTCTGAATTTTTAAAGTGAAAACTCTTACAGATTTTTAAATACAACAAACATTATTAACATTCTACACCTTGTATTCTTCAGGTTTACATATTTATTTCTCAGTGGCAACAAACACATTTCTTCCAATGAGAGACCAGTTTGTTGATACCGTCACTGTGGAATACATGAATTTGTCAACGGAGTCACAATCTTATCTCTGCTTGCACCACTTCATAACAATGTCACATCCTCAAATGTGTTCTTTAAGTTTTTGATACAGATAGAAAGGAGATGGGGCCAAGTCAGGACTGCACAGAGAATGATCAATGACAATGAAGCCAATGTGTCGGACTGTTGAAGATGTCACAGTGCTCATGTGTGTTCTGGTATTGTCATCCTGAAGGAAAGGGTGCTCCACATATGAACGAACTTCTTGAATTTGAAACTTGATTACAGCACAAGTTAGTCATGCACCGACATAGTTACATTACACACCATCATATTAAATGCTACAATCCTCTAGTGGTCTAGGTCTTCGAGTGCTCTGTGAAATTCTTTGCTCAGTATATCTCCCATCTTATCGTCGTAGTCATCGTTGTCGTCATGTCACCACCACTACCACTACCACTACCACCACCACCACCACCACCACCACCACCACCACCTACGTTCTTTTTCCTTTCTGTAACACTGTCTTAAAGTTAATTTCTCTGTGAAACTTCTCAATATAATGTTTCCACCTTTCAGCTGTCCCTTCTTTTCCTAGTACTGGTTTCCCATCTAAGTTCTCTATTTTCAAATAGCTGCTTCTCTTTTCTCCAAAGGTCTCTAATTTTTCTACATGTAGTATCTTTACTTTAGTTATACATGCTTCTGTACCTTACATTTGTCCTGTAGCCATTCCTGCGTAGCCATTTTGTATTTCTATCAATTTCACTTTTTAGACTTTTTTTTCCCTTTCGCCACTTCATTTGCTGCATTTTTATATTTTCTCCTTTCATCAAATATTTCCTGTGATATCCAACGATTCCTAATAGGTCTTGTCCTTTTGCCTGTGTGATCATCTGCTGCCTTCCCTAAGCCACCTCTCATAGCCACTCATTGGTTTTCTATGGTAAGCCTTTCCTGTACCTATTTAACAACTACAGATAGAAATTAATAATGAAACAATTTCTGACTGAAATTAATACAAGTCTATTTCACTATGCATGTGCTGTTAAGTTCCATTTGGCTTAGTGATTGTGGAAACCACATGGTTATCAACTGAATCACTATCCAATACCAGTCTGCTGTTGACACTTTCACTCATGATAGATACTGCAAGAAAGACATTAAGGGTGGATTGGTGCAAGTCTAGCTGCCTGGTCTAGAAATGAGTTTGAATTAAAAATGAGAATCAGTAGTGAGGTAGATGTAAAATTGTTGCAGTACACCATACTGCATTTCCATTTAAGGCACAACAAAAGAGTAGCAGTTTAGGCTTTTTAAGATCAACTTTCATCTTACAACTATTTAACAAAGGCTAGTTGTATAAGACAATATTATGAGAAGGAAAGTTGCCACTCACTATATAGCGGAGATGCTGAGTCACAGATAAGCACAACAAAAGACTCTCACTATTATAGCTTTTGGCCGTTAAGGCCTTCGTCAACAAAATACACACACACACACACACACACACACACACACTCAAAAATGCAACTCACATACACGACTGCAGTCTCAGGCAACTTAAACCATGCTGCGAGGAGCAGCACGAGTGCATGGTAGGAGTGGCAAATAGGTGGGAGTAAGAAGGAGGCTGGAGCGGAGAGGGGGAGGGATAGTATGGTGGGGGTGGCGGACAGAAAAATGCTGCAGGTTACACGGAGGGCAGGAGAGAGGTGGGGAGGCAAGGGGGAGGGGAGTAGCGGAAAAGGAGAGAAGTAAAAAGACTGGGTGTGGTGGTGGAATGACGGCTGTGTACTGCTGGAATGGGAACAGGGAAGGGGCTGGATGGGTGAGGAAAGTGACTAATGAAGGTTGAAGCCAGGAGGGTTACGGGAATGACAGATGTATTTTGGGGATAGTTCCCACCTACACAATTCAGATAAGCTGCTGTTGGTGGGAAGGATCCATATGACACAGGCTGTGAAGCAGTCATTGAAATGAAGGATATTATGTTTGGCAGCGTGTTCAGCAACAGGGTGGTCCACTTGTTTCTTGGCCATAGTTTGTCAGTGGCCATTCATGCCGACAGACAGCTTGCTGGTCGTCACGTCTACATAGAATGCAGCACAGTGGTTGCAGCTTAGCTTGTAGACCACATGACTGGTTTCACAGGTAGCTCTGCCTTTGATGGGATAGGTGATGTTAGTGACTGGACTGGAGTAGGTGGTGGTAGGAGGATGTATGGGACATTTCTTGCAACTAGGTCTATTACAGGGGTATGAGCCATTAGGTAAGGGATTAGAAGCAGGGATTGTGTAAGGATGGACGAATATATTGTGTAGGTTCGATGGACGGCAGAGTACCGCTGTGGGAGGGGTGGAAAGGATAGTGGGCAGGACAGTTCTCATTTCAGGGCACAAAGAGAGGTAAATGAAACCTTGGCACAGAATGTAATTCAGTAACTACAGGCTTGGGTGGTACAGAATTACGAGGGGAATGCTTCTCTGTGGCTGGATGGTGGGACTTTGGGAAGTGGTGGGAGACTGGAAAGATAAGGCATGGAAGATTTGTTTTTGTACAAGGTTGGGAAGATAATTACAGTCAGTGAAGGCTTCAGTGAGACCCTTGGTATATTTTGAGAGGGACTGCTCATCACTGCAGATGTGACAGCCACAGGTGGCTAGGCTGTATGGAAGGGACTTCTTGGTATGGAACGGCTGGCAGCTATATAAGTGGAGGTATTGCTGGTGGTTAGTAGGTTTGATATGGATAGAGGTACCGATGTAGCCATCTTTGAGGTGGAGGTCAACATCCAGGAAGGTAGCTTGTTGGGTTGAGTAGGACCAGGTGAAGGAAATGGGGGAGAAGTTGTTGAGGTTCTGGAGGAATGTGGATAGGGTGCCCTCACCTTTGATCTAGGTAACAAAGATGTCATCAATGAATCTGAACCAGGTGAGGGGTTTAGGATTCTGGGGTTTTAGGAATGATTCCTCTAGATGGCCCATAAATAGGTTGGCATAGGATGGTGCCATGTGGGTGCCCATAGCCGTATCCCAGATTTATTCGTAGGTAATCCCATCAAAGGAGAAGTAATTGTGGGTGAGGATATAGTTGGTCATAGCAACTAGGAAGGACAATGTTGGTTTGGAATCCATCGGGCATTCGGAAAGGTAGTGTTCAATAGCGGTAAGGCCATGAGCATTAGGGATGGGGTGTACAGGGAGGTGGCATCAATAGTGATGAGCAGGGCACCGTTTGGTAAAGGGATAGGAACTGTGGAGAGTCTGTGGAGGAAATAGTTGGTATCTTTCATATAGGAGGGTAGATTCTGGGTAATAGATTGAAGGCATTGGTCCACAAGAACAAAGAGTCTCTCACATCCTGGGTGATTAGGTTTATGGAATTTGGGAAGCATGTAGAAGGTAGGGGTGTGGGGAGTGGTAGGGATAAGCAGAGAGATGGAGTCCGGGGAGAGGTTCTGGAATGGGCCTACGGATTTGAGTAGTGACTGGAGATCCTGCTGGGTTACTGGAATGGGGTCACTGTGGCAAGGTTTGTAGGCGGAAGTATCTGACAGCTGGTGGAGTCCTTCCACCAGGAAATCCTTGAGGTTCAAAACAACAGTGGTGGAGCCTTTGTCCGCAGGTAGGATTATAAGGTCAGGATCAATTTTTAGATGATGGAATGCAGTTCTTTCTGCGGATATAAGATTAGTTTGCATGTTGAGGGATTTGGGGAATGATGGTGAGGCAAGGTTCGAGGTTAAGAAATTCTGGAAAGTTAACAGGGGGTGGTTTGGAGGCAAGTGGGGGTGGATCACAGTTGGATAGAGGAGTGAATTGAGTTAGGCAAGGTTCAATATTGATCTTTGGTTGAATCTGATTGGTAGGGTTAGTGGCAAAAAAGTGTTTCACTGTAGTGACCGGGAGGAGGAGAGACAGTCTTTAACAAGTCCTACATGACTGAATTTGGGAGTGGGGCAAAAGGTGAGGCTTTTGGAAAGGACTGATATTTCTGTGGGGCTAAGGCTTGTGGAGGAAAGGTTCATGACTGTGTTGCAGGTCTGTTTAGGTTTTGGATTCTGTGTGGTGGTGGGAGGGAGTTTTGGAGGGTGGGGTAAGTGTAGAAGGTCTACGAGACAGGGTCTGTCAGCTATGAGGGATGTGGGGGAGATTTGGAGGTTGTCGTAGAGGTGGTGGACAGCGGCACTTCAAGGTGACAGTAGGAAGTGAGCATGATGGAGAGCTTTTTGAAGTGGAGTTGTGCATGTTGCTCAAGTTCCTGCAGTGCAAGAGTTTCAATGTGTGTTACGGGTTCCAGGAATTTGGGATTGCATAGCAGGAGAATTTTGTGGGTGGAGAGAAGGTACTGCAAGGAGGTTTGGGCGTGATTCATATGGTTCTGCAGGACTATGTTAGTGAGAGCTAAGGATTGGCAGAACCTGAACAGGTGGAGGTAATTGTGGAAGGAGGGGTGGCAGCCAGAGACGGGTTAATTTGATGGTAAGGCCATTAGAGGGGACTTCAAGAGCCAAGCAACAAGGCAGGAATAATATGTGGGACTGGGATCTGGCTAGGGATAAGGAAACTTTTCTGTATTGATGCAGATGGAAGGAGCAAGGATCCATGGTGGTGGAGAAATACGAAAAATTACATTGCATAAGAAATAAACTGGTACTTATTGAGATTGGGCTGTACAAAAGAAGACCCAAACTCAACAAGAGTAAATAAATTTAATTTTTAACACAAAGAAGAAAACACTTTATGAGTACAATAAAGATACATCATTATTCACACGTCATACTTTTCTTTGCTTACACAATGAAAACTTGAAATAATATTAAATTTTGCCAACTACAATCCAGGCATGCACTGTAAAGCAACAAAGAAACAAAATAACTTAGAAGTAATACCGACCTGGATGTCCTTTGTGTCTGTAGTTTTTGAAAACTCCGATGAAAAAAAGCTATTTTTCTGTGAACTCGGGGTATCAAAACATGACAGAACAGATTCCATCAAGAAATCAAATTTAATTGTATCACTGAATCCAAGTTAAGAACATCAATACAATTTGATTTTATGCAGTAGTAAATGTTTTTTCAGCATACGTGCATTACAAAAACTAAACATTACACAAGTTAAGTCTAAATCAATGATTATTCACTCATATAGCGCAATTTTAAATACAACAGAGAATAAGAACAACCTTTTTTCCCCTCATTACTGTTGACTATATATTTGCAATGAGGAGTTTCCACATGCTCCAATTCCAGTGTTGACTCCAGTAGAGGGACCCATTGCACCAGTCTCCAAGGATGAGGTTACCGAAGCAATACAGAAAATGAAAAATGGAAAGGCAACGGGGCCGAATGATCTTCCTGCAGACTTGGGGAAATCAAAACACTGGGATTCAGCTGACTGGTTGACATTACTTTAACAAGATCATTGCGGAGGGAACGATTCCAGCTGACTGAACATGTAGCACAACAGTTCCAATTTGGAAGCAGAAGGGAAGTCCAGCTCAATGTAACAATTACTGCCTAATACGCCTTCTGTCACACACCACGGAAGTATTCGAGCGCGTCATTGATAAAAGGATCTAACAAATTATCAGTCTCTCCATCAATCAATGTGGTCTCGTGAAGGGCTGTGGGACGACACATGCTATCCATGCAGGTTGCCCGCTTATCGAAAAGCACCACGAGAAGTCAAAATATCTACACCTTGCCTTTCTCGACCTCGAAAAAATCTTCAGAGAAAATCTTCAACAGTTAGACTGGGATGAGGTCTACAAGGAACCCAATGATAATTTAAAATATAGCTATTTCATGATACACTTGTGAGAGAATTTGAAAACTGTTTCCCCAAGAAAGTAGTTAAATCTAATTATAAGAAACCACGCAAAAAACCGTGGCTTACTAAAGGAATAAAAATATCTTGCAACCACAAAAGGGAACTGTATCTAAAAATAAGAAAGAGTAATGACCCAGAAACAGCCAAATATTATAAAAACTACTGTGCTACATTAAGAAAGGTTATTAAAAAGTCCAGAAGCATGTGCATCATGTCTGAGATTAATACCTCTGATTACAAAATCAAAACAATGCGGAATATTATTACAAGGGAGACAGGGCAACCAAGAGTTCAGGATGACGGCATTACCATCACACTTGACAAACAACAAGCCGGAAGTCGAAAACATTCTGAATAATCATTTTTTAAATATTGTAGAGAAATAGGATCTAAATGTTCATTAGAAGAAGAAAGGCAGTTAATGGAAGAGGCCTTACCCACACCATTTGATACAATTGAAATTCCACCCACCTCTCCTTCTGAAATTAGGAAGATGATAAACTCTCTCAAGGATAAAAGCTCACATGGAATTGATGGCATTTCCAGCAGGATAATAAAAGCTTGTTCCCAAAAGATAAATGGGATTCTTAGCCACATATGTAATAGCTCTCTGAAGCAGGGTATTTTCCCAGATAGACTGAAGTATGTCATTGTTAAACCACTGCATAAAAAAGGGGATATGTCTGATGTCAACAACTACCGCCCAATCTCTCTTCTGACTGCCTTATCCAAAATTCTTGAAAAAGTAATGTATTGTAGAGTAGCTTCACACCTCTTTAAAAATAAAGTTTTAACAAAATGTCAGTTTGGTTTCCAGAAGGGGTTTTCAACGTAAAATGCTATATATACTTTCACTAATGAAATATTAAATGCTCTGGGTAACTGGAAGTCACCTGTCGGGATTTTTTGTAATCTCTCAAAGGCTTTTGATTGTGTAAATCATGGAATACTTCTAGATAAGCTCAAGTACTGTGGTATGAATGGGACAGCGCTCAAATGGTTTAAATCATACCTAACTGGAGGAGTGCAGAAAGTTGAAATAAGCAGTTCACATATTATGCAAAAAACTGGTGATTTCTCAAACTGGGGATCAATCTTGATTGGGGTGCCGCAAGGTTCGGTCTTGGGTCCTCTGCTGTTCTTAATATATATTAACGACTTGCCATTCTATATTCACAAAGATGCAAAGCTGGTACTTTTTGCCAATGATACAAATATAGCTATCACACCCAACACATAAGAATTAACTGGTGAAATTTAAATGATGTTTTTCAGAAAATCATTAAGTGGTTCTCTGCAAATGGGCTCTCATTAAACTTTAACAAAACACAGTACGTACAGTTCCACACAGTAAATGGAATGACACCATTAATAAATGTAGACTTCGATCAGAAATTGGTAGCTAAGGTAGAATATTTAAAATTTCTAGGTGTATGCATTGATGAGGGGTTGAAATGGAAAAAACCCACTGAAGATCTGCTGAAACGTTTGAGTTCAGCTACTTACACTATAAGGGTCATTGTAAATTTTGGTGATATACATCTCAGCAAATTAGCTTACCACGCCTATTTTCATTTTATGCTTTCGTATGGCATCATATTCTGGGGTAATTCATCATTGAGTGAAAGAGTGTTCATTGCACAAAAGCGTGTAATCAGAATAATTGCTGGAGCTCATGACATTTGTTGGTAACAAGATGGGGATCACTACTGGAAATATTCTTGTCGGAAGGAACTCTGGGCCAAGTATTTCTTTGACACAATCCACATACTGCCATCTGTACATACTTAGCGGAGTCCTATTTACAATGACAGCACTGGAGAGTTTTTGTGTATGAAATTTGAACACTAGACCCTTTCTTATCTACCTAGAGTCACAAGCACTTTATTTCTTTAAAAATTCTCTGATCATTTTTCCAGCTATTTTTCTTCTTATTCTTTTCATTATTGTATACTGGACTGGCCGCTTTGGTTAAGAAACTGCTTGACCATTTATTAAGATATAATAACAAACTCAAATGAATTTTCAGGTGCAGAAAACTCAATCAACACAAATCGAAATGCCCTTTCAACGTACTACACACAGGTACACTTCTCCTAGCTGCACTGTGTCTATGTAAAGTCAACTGATATGATGATTCTTCATTTAAGTTTATTTATTACTTATTTATAACAGACCACATTTCTGAGACAGTTGCAAGACTACCTCTCCATTTTTATTCTGTAAAAAAACTCATTTAAATGTTAATTTGAAATTGATGTTGGAAAATTAGCAACTTTTGGTGAAAGCTACTGTCAGTCTATACATATACATGTTTATAACATTTTGAATATTCAAAACTTCCTATGCAAATGAGAAATTGCTAATTCATGCTTGAAAAAGATTTAAATTATTCCATCAAAGGATACATATCAGGACATATCTGCATCAAAATGTCTATGTCTGCATCTACTTTGAAAGTAGAATGATAATCTCTCATGAAAATCTTCTCTGAAGCAGTATCAGTTAATACAGAAAGATATTCTTCCAATTTTTTCTTTGTAACCTCTTCCGAATGTAATTCTCTGTAAAATAGTTTCAATTTTAATTCATAAGAATACTGCAAATTTGATAATGACAATATTATATGCTTACACACAAAATTTCACAATGTCCTCAGCACCAATGCCGTTAATGTTCTACTCCACAAGAACAAAGGGAATGGCATAAACATCTGTAAACCTTTAGCCTCCTCTCTACAACATAAGGTATTCACTAAAATTATCACCAATGATATAGCAAGCAGTTTTAAGAACAGTTGATGACTATGACAATGATAATAATGAGGTGGAGGAGCTGTTTAGCGAAGAGTTTAGCATTTAAGACATTTATGTTAACACAATGACTACACAGCTTTCAATAACAATGAATGAGCACTGGTAGGTTGCACATGTTGAAAACCTATACACTCTGCACAACATAGGCTGAAACACAGTAAAAGTAAATTTTCTACCCTTCCAACACACAAAAAGAAGTGGGTCCTCTCTTTTGGTATTAGCACTTTACTATTTTGTTGCTGAAACTTTTTCTGTCTAATGTGTTCTTAGCTTTCCTCAGCTGTCAAAAACTGAGGACAATAATCTTTCTAATGCTGCTGCCCCCCTCCCCTCAATCATTTTTACTTCCTAGATCATTGCCACTCCTTTCATTTTGGTTAGTCCTTCATATTCCTACCTTATCCCTTTGCTGTCCGATTACTATGTGGTTTACTTGTGATTTCTTTCCATTATATCCTGTAACTCCACTCAACACACAGAACCTTTTTACTTAATATTCTCCTATTTATGGTTATATTTACTACCCACCAAATTATTCTTCCACATTTCATAAGCTATTATTATACACACTGCGTGTACTATACACTGATCAGGCGAAACATTATGAGTCTGAAAGAGAAAATTTACAATGATGTGTGTCACCAATTTTAACTTCTTACAGTCAGACATGGATTTCTGAAATATAAAAGTCATTCAAAAACAGTGCTGCTTAATGAGCATTGAGAGACACCTGGTGACAACTGCCAAGGGAGACAGGAAAACACAAATGAATCAGAGAACAGGTTGGTGTGGAAGACATAGTTATAACCATAACAAAAGTGACATTAATATACAAGTGAAAGTGATTTTCACACATACATACTCAAAATTAGAAATAATAAGTTTCATACATTTAAACATTATTTTGGAATAAAGGAGACGACTCACCAAAAGGCAGAAGCGCTGCATCATTGATAGGTACGTAAACAAAAGAGCTTGGTTAGCTTTTAGAATGCGCTTCCTTTTTATGGGTGTAGGTAAAACATGCACACAAACACACTCCACTGTACATACCCATCCCCCTTCATATTGACTGAGCACAAGATAGGTGCGTGCGTACATGCATGTTTTTTCCTACAGTTGGAAAAAGCAAGCGCATTCCAAAAGCTAGCCAACCTCTGTATCTTCTATTTGTGCACCTGTCGATGATGTACTGTTTCTGTCTTTTGGTGAGTCATCTCCTTTATTTCTAAATAATCCATAATACTCAACTAGAATTTTCCATACTTTTTAAACATTCTTTGATGGAGTAAAAGCAGTGACACTGTAAATATGAATTTAAAGATTCTCCAAAGGTTTTGACGTCAGTATTTTCTTTTGTTTTGGGATATCTGTTATAAACTACTTTGACACAGGGATGTGTTGATTTGAATCGTCTGTAAGTTTTTGTTTTGTCTGGTAAATGATCACAAATCGACTGTTTCACCTATGCCATTTATTTTAAACAATATAAGTTTCCATAATGTAGATAGATGGTAAGGAAAAATACCTTAGTCTTAAACAGAGCTTTAAATTAGTCTCTAAGTTTGAATCAAAATATAATTCTAATGGTCCTTTTCTGAAGCCTGAATTTACTGATAGCTGCTTTTGTGTTTCCTATATTTAAGGTGAGAATGAAAGGAGGTCCAATAGCACGTTTTACCGTTTTCTCACTACAGTACAGTTTTAGTGAGCGAAGAAGGTAGCAGGTCTGACTCAGTTTTGTATTACAATATGCTGTATGCTTATTCCATTTTACATTATGCTGCAGCCATAACCCTAAGAATTTGGTTTCTGTGCTGTTATCCAATGAGTAATTGCTAATAGAGAGAACTGGATGTACATATCCTTGTCCAGAGCACTGTGAAAGTCTAGTGCAACAGGTTTTTTTTTTTTTTTTTTTTTTTTTTTTACTATTTATAAAAGATTGTTTGTTCTGTGCCAGGTTGTTATGTAACAGTATTTCCTGACTGCTTTAATTTTTCTTATTTCTCCCTTTTAATAGAACTGTGGTTTCATCTGGAAATATGATTTTTTTATTATCCACATTTAAGCTTAGTCTTCAATGTTTTTTTTTTAAAAAAGGCAGCCTCATTATTGATCCTTAGGGGTCAATGTATTCGATTTGTCTGTGCAAAACAGTGCATGGTACCAATATGTTCCAAAAAGGTGCGTGCAAAAATCTGATTTTTCAGGGGGTCATACCTGAGGTTCTACTATACACAGAGAGATAAGGTGTCAAGTGTTTTGGATGTCCCTTAACCTAGAAACCATTTGTATACCTATCCTACAGCAAAATTAAAAAAATATACACTTACTTCAACCCTGGCAAATTGAGTAAATCTGTTGGCCCTCTTACTTTACGTGTGGTCCATTATGAACCTCAGGCACATTATAAAAGCAACATTTGTTCATGGGCAGTTCCTGAGAAAATTCCGATAAACCATGACTTTTGGGCACAAAAAGTATCAATTGTGGGGATTGCCACTTCCATACTTTCTATTCACGACCAAATGTCTAAATTTTTACCACATGTTCTTAAGATGAGGTTCTGAGGCAACTTCGAAACTTTTTCAATATCATTATCTGTTGCTGAGATAAAAAGGTCCAATGTTACCATACATATGCATGTAAAATAAGGATGTAATATCCAGTATGAGGTGTAATTTTAGTTTTAAATAACATAGTGAGAGGTTCTACTTTCATTGCAAGGACTCAGAGATCACTAAACTATGATTTAGTCAGCATTTTTTCACTGATACAACTTTATGACACACTGTGTCTTTATAATGGGCACCTCAAGGCTATACAAATATGCCCAATGTGGCACTGCAGGTTTTAGCACACCTGGAAAGAACTAAAAATGACAGTAAAAAATTATGTGAAACTGAAAAGACTGAAAATTCAGTAAAATATTTCTAATGATATTTTTACTCTTTTAAGACACAATCATAAGCCAAGCAATTTTGATTAATTGCGATTGATGGGCAAAGTATCCAGAACAAAAGTAAAGTCAACAATTTTGTGTTTACCATACATTATATGTACTCATTTATTGTTTATACGTGTCAAGTATATAAATGTGTTGAAATATTCTAATAAACTGTCAAAACTTTACTGGCCTGTGGAATTCATTTTATATCATCAGCACACCCTGCTGTAGCAAGGAAAAAAAGGGAGCCATTGAAAGAATGCTCCTCTCAGAGCACAAAGAAGTTGAGTAAGTTCCTTTTTGAAAGATTCTGACAAGAAAATGGGGAACCAGCTGCCTCAATCCTCATTCTGCCTTTCTCACCAAAAATTTTGCAACCCGAACACATTCACGTCCTTTTTGTGCTGAAAGAGAGTAGCAGAGAGACAGTGACAGTGGAAGAGAGAGTGCTGGGGGGGGGGGGGGGGGGGGGACAAGAGACAGTGTCAGGGTGTTGGGGAGAGAAAGAGAGAGAGGAAACAATGATGGTGTGAAAGAGAAGGTGGCAGCGAAAGAAAAAAGAGAGGGAAGAAGACCATAGCAATGGGAGCCAAAGTGGGAGGAGACACTGATGGTCAGTGAGACAAAGCAGCAGTATAAAAGCAGAAGAGAGAGGGATGCACAGAGAAGCAGTGGAAACAAAAGATAGGAGACAATGGAAATGAAAATGAAAGATCAGTACATAGGCTTAGGGGCCTGGACCCACCCAGACTGGCAAACTGTAACACATAGATATACAGGAGAGCACATTTTAGACAAAAAAAAGTTTGGGTGTAGGGTAAAAAAGTACGTTGGTCCCCTCCCCAGAATTTTTGAGCTGCCACTGTATGGTGGAGACAGTGGCATGGGATATACAATGAAACAATGGGAGCAAAAGGAAACAGTGGGATAGAGATATATACAGACAGTGGCAGCGGGAAGGAGACACTAAGTATAAAGGCTTAACTACGAAGACAGACTGGGTAAAAGGCAGAATTAGGATTGAGGCAGCTGGTTCACAACTTTTCTGTCACAGTCTTTTAAAGAGGTACATACTTGCCTTTTCTGTGCTCCGACAGGAGCCTTTTTCTACTGGTTTGATTGTTCTCCAACAAGTGTTCTGAAATAGTTTTAATGAGTTTCATGTTTTTCTGCTTACGACTGCTCAGAAAGGAACAGATAGAGCTGGACAGGCTTTGAATATGATACTTTTCATGTTATGGCAGCATAATATAATAATTCACCATCTTCACAGCTTTAAACACATCAATAAATACTCCCATTGACTCCTCTTTCTTGTCCATCAGACACACTATAAAATTTATGAACACACGCATTACTGTCTTTCATTTCTGAATTTGTATTGTTTATTACATAGGATTTTGTTTTTATATGTTTATCATACATAACTTTTTCTAATGTATTTGAAATGCAAGAAGAAACTGTTATGGACCTACAGTTATTTACGTCTTTCTCAGTTTTTTTTTTTTTATTCTGAAATTACATTAGAAGGTTTCAGATCTTCAGCGAAAGGGCCTGCTTGAAGTGAGCAGTAACAAGAATTCAACTAGGTTTACAGGAGTCTTCTTTAAGATTGCTGCAGGGACGTCATCAATGTCTGCAGAGATCGATTTCTTTAGTCCTCCTATTGCTTTTGCTACTTCATCTTGTGTGACAGTGCTGATGTACACTGACTTATTACGTGTGCTTATTTTATACGGTATTTATTGGATGGTGTATGCTTATTTATGATTGATTTGATCATATTCTGTGTAACACCTGTGAAACAGTTGTTAAATGTGTGGGCTATTTGTAAAGGGTTTGTTGCCCTTTTATTTTCTTTTGATAATTTCATATTTTTACATGATGCTCTGTTTTCACCAGTTTTTTTATAACACTCCATATAGCCTTTGCTTCATTTGTTGAATTATAATTGTATTATTATGTACTATTTTTGCTACTCTTATGACTTTTGGAGTTTTTTTATAACATACATGTAATTCAGGTGGGGAATTGAAAGTTACACATTTTATGTAGTAGTCTCATCTTTTGGCGTGAAACCTTTATTCCCTTGTGTTCATTCTAGAATCGCCCCTTATGATTATACAAAATAAGTATATAATTAAAAAATCTACTCACCAAGCGGTGGCAGAAGAATACATGTATAAAAGGTATTAACGTCTGCAAGCTTTTAGAGCCAGTGGTACCTTCTTCTGGCAGAAGACTTTAATACCTTCTATATGTGTGTCCTCCTGCTGCCACATTGTTACTTAGTGACAGGAAGGGCTCTAATCAAGGGAGATGTCCAGGTGCCTCAGAGTGAACCAAAGCGATGGAGGAGATACAGAGAGACAGGAACTGTTGATGACATGCCTCGATCAGGCTGCCTAAGAGCTACTACTGCAGTGCATGACCGCTTCCTACGGATTATGGCTCGGAGGAACCCTGACAGCAACACCGCCATGTTGAATAATACTTTCTGCGCAGCCACAGAACGTCGTGTTACGACTCAAACTGTGCGCAATAGGCTGCATGATGCGCAACTTCATTCCTGATGTCCATGGCAAGGTCCATCTTCCCAACCACGACACCATGCAGCGCGGTACACATGGGTACAACAACATGCCGAATGGACCACTCAGGATTGGTATCATATTCTCTTCACTGATGAGTGTCACATATGCCTTCAACCAATCGTCGGAGACGTGTTTGGAGGCAACCCAGTCAGGCTGAACGCCTTGACACACTGTCCAGCGAGAGCAGCAAGGTGGAGGTTCACTGCTGTTTTGGGGTGGCATATTGTGGGGCCGATGTATGCCGCTGGTGGTCACGGAAGGCGCCATAACAGCTGTATGATACGTGAATGCCATCCTCCGACCGATAGTGCAACCATATCGGCAGGATATTGGTGAGGAATTCGTCTTCATGGATGACAATTTGTGCCTCCATCGCGCACATCTTGTGAATGACTTCTTTCAGAATAACGACATCACTCGACTAGCGTGGCCAGCATGTTCTCCAGGCATGAACCCTATCGAACATGCCTGGGATAGATTGAAAAGGGCTGTTTATGGACGATGTGCCCCACCAACCCCTCTGAGGGATCTACGCTGAATCGCCGTTGAGGAGTGGGACAATCTGGACCAACGGTGCCTTGATGAACTTGTGGATATTCTGCCACAACAAATACAGGTATGTATCAACGCAAGAGGACATGCTCCTGCATATTAGAGGTACCAGTGTGTACAGCATTCTGGACCACCACCTCTGAAGGTTCACTGTATAGTGGTACAACATGCAGTGTGTGGTTTTCATGAGCAATAAAAAGGACAGAAATGATGTTTATGTTGATCTCTATTCCAATTTTCTGTACAGGGTCCAGAACTCTCAGAACTGAGATGATGCAAGACTTTAGATGATGCAAGACTTTAGATGATGCAAGACTTTAGATGATGCAAGACTTTTTTTGATGCGAGTAAATGATTTGACAGAGAGGATGAGCAGCAATCCATGACTGTTAATGATGCTGCAGTGTAGGAGAAAGTGTAATCATCATGTGACAGGAGGAGGCTACAAGATGTCCTGGACAAAATTTCTATTTTGTCTGATGGATGGGGACATGCTCTAAATGTAGAAAAAGGCACATTAATGCAGATGAGTAAGAAAAACAAACTTGTGATGTCTGAATACAGCATTAACAGTGTATTGCTTGACACAGTCGTGTTGATTAAATATCTAGGTGTAGCACTGAAATGCAGTGCGAAATGGAACGAGCATGTAAGTATTATATCCGCACTATAACACAACAAATATTCCGTGATAACCAAATTTATTTGACTTTCTGTCACTCAAAACAAAACTTAAGTTGGACTACACAACACTTCGCTGGCTGTAGCACCAAGGAGAAATCAGAGTCACTAGTGGAGAATACAAGTCCAAAGCACTGCCAACCAGCCGATACCGACGCGTCGCAAGTTTCCAGCCAGGAAGGCCACAGTACGGTTCGGTTGTCGTGAATCCAGCAACTGGGTAGTAACACATTAATCGGCGAAGATTGAACTGGTTAAACGGGCTCAGGGAGCTCGCTTAAATCCGCAGGTCCACCCAATGAGAGTGTTGGTAGATGGCGCCCTTATACGGTTGCTCATTCTGGTGGCAAGAGCAGCACCGCCAGGGTAATCCGTATCGATAGTGGTGTGTACGCTGCTGCTAACCCCGCAACGACGCGTTCACTTGCGCCAGTTGTTGACATCGTGTGCGGCGCCAGCGGTACTCGCTGTGTGTCACGCGTGTTTTAGCACGCCGCGCCGAGTTGACGGCTGCTGTGCTGCGGCCGATACGACAGTAAGGGTCGTAGAAAGGAAGATGAATGATTGACTTCAGTTTACTGGGAGAATTTTAGGGAAGTGTACCTCTTCTATAAAGGAGACTGCATATTGTACATTAATGCAATCCATTCTTGAGTTCTGCTCTAGTGTTTGGGACCCCTGAAGATCAGACTAAAGAAAGACATCAAAGTAATTCAGAGGCTTGTTGTTACATTTGTAACTAGCAGGTTTGATCAAAATGCGAGTATTATGGAAACGCTTTGTAAGCTCAAATGGGAATCCCTGTGAGGAAGGCAATATTCTTATAGAGAAAATTTAGAAAATCAGCATTTGGGTCGGTTGACTGCAGAACAATTCTACTGCTGCCAATTTACATTTTGTGTAAGGACCACAAAGCCAAGAGAAGAAAAATTAGGGCTCATACGGAGGCATATAGAAAGCCATTTTTCCCTCATTGCTGTATTGCATGATGGCTTGTGGGTTATGTACCTAGATGTATTACCTATCTGGCATAACTCATCACTTAGAAAGAAAGTACTGATTGGATAAAAGACAGCAGTAAGAATAATATGTGGTGTTCACCAACAGATGTCAAGTAGGTGCCTCTTCAAGGAGCTACACATTTTAACTGTGCTGTCACATTACATACTTTTGCTAATGAAATTCATCAAACAATCCACTGCAATTTGAAAAGAACAGTGATGGATATACCTACAACACTACAGGGAAAAATGACCTGTATTACCCTTGTTAAAGCTATCAGCGGCTCAAAGAGGAGATCAACATGCATCATCAATAAAAATTTTTGATCATAAAAAAGAAAAAAGCATGTTTTTAAGAGTAACTGTGTGAGTAGGAAAAAGCTGATAATGTGTTCATTAATGTTAACAATAATCACATATACATATAATGTAAACTGACTCATTTCACATCATTTTGATAAAAGAAACATGCAAATGGAATCTAGAACATATAATTAATAAACTAACTGACTCACGAACTAACTTGCACATATAACACTTTTGTTTTTCTTTGGTATGTAATCAACCACAGCAGTGTCCATTGTGAAGTAAAATGACGATCTATGAACTTCCTTGTTAGTTATTTGCTGTGGAAGTTACGACTTGTCTTTCATGTAGTGCCTAATAGTCTTACACTTATTTTTAGCAGCTACTGTCCCAAACCATAAGAGGAAAGTCATAACAAGTTGAAGTTTCACCTCTTAGGTCACTAATAAGATCCAGCACAGCTATCATATTTTTATTTTTTTTCTGATGCTGTTCTTGTTGTTTTGTGTACACAAATTTGCACTTCCTGTATGTATGAAGCTCAAGTATCACAAAGTGTCCATATTTTTATCCCATATTTTGCTAGTTTACTTGGAATTTACTGTCTCAATGGACACTGACTTCAAAACCCTAATAACCGTTCATCGACAGTCAGATTAATTCTAGGATTAAACAGCCTGGGAATGATTTGTACCCAGTTTTCCAAAATAATATTGACAATCATGTTAGGTCCAGTATTATACAATTTGGAAATGACTTTTACTGAATTTTTCGAAATAATACAAAATGTTGAGAATCTAGCAGTGTACTGACTTTCTTCTATAGTCTCTTATCAAAGCAAACAACAGGATGTTTCTAATAATACTGTCACCTGAAAAATATTCGACTCTCTTTCCTTATCCCACAAGCTTTTTGAGATTTGCCTTTCCAACGATATACCTCAACAACAAAACAGGTAGTTATTTGTTGTAGTGATGACTATTCACGAAATAAGTTACAATATTACAGCTGTCAAGCAACCCTCAGAACTCTTTGCCACCAGAATTTCATGTATGCAATAATGCAAAATAAGTCAGTTGTTGACAACATGTCCATGGTTACATGAAAATAAAATTCTTGACAAAATAAAAGTGAAATGCTATTTTATTTCAAATAATGATATTATTGTTGAACTGTGATTGTTATGTGATGCAGTATGTTGATACTGTACAGCAGCAATGAGCCACCATTTAGTTTTGGTTGCGTTATTGAAAAAAATTGTGTTGTTGCCCAACAAACATGAACAATAATGAAGACCACAGTGTGTGTACGTGAAAACATGAAGAACAACATTAATATTGTTCATAACAGAAAAATGACGACAACCAATGTTCCTGGTGGTAACTGCATAGCAGCTCACACATATGAATATCTACCGTATTTACTCGAATCTAAGCCGCACTCGAATTAAGCCGCACCTGAAAAATGAGACTCGAAATAAAGGAAAAAAAAATTTCCCAAATCTAAGCCGCACCTGAAATCTGAGACTCGAAATTCAAGGGGAGAGAAAAGTTTTAGGCCGCACCTCCAAATTGAAACAAAATTGGTCCATTCTAATACGAGACATAATTTAGGTATAATGAATGACGATACAGCTACAGTAGTTTGGTTCGAGTCGTAAGCTTAGCAGTTAAGCTTTACCAGGTAGCCATTGCTATGCGTCAGGCACTCTGTCCGTATTTATACGGGTACCCTTCCTTTTTCACGCGCTTCGTCTGGTTTGGATCGATTGCTTATTTTTCTTTGATCTGATAAGTGCCGTTCTCTTTGTTATAGGTGTTTACGTCACTCTAAGCTGAAAATGCATTGTTTGTCACATTCTGATAGTGCGTGTTTACGGCCTGTCGCCGCTCGCGGCATGGCTTGCTTTTGTGCGCGCCACCGCCGCTTACAATTAAAAAACAAGAGAGTAATCGTCTCATTAGCGCAACAATGGCAAGAGACTGCTATTTGTTGTTACTTACACTGCTGCTTTCTTTGATAATGATCAACAAGAACCAAATAATAGACTGTGTATGATGGAACATGTTCTGAACGAGAGTTAGGCGAAAATTTTTCTCCCTTTGAAAATCTTTGCGGCCGCTTCTTTAGTACGTCAAATTCTGCACAGAAATTAGAGTCGTCTTAGAATTAAAAATCTAGTCAGTTGCCGTGCTTCATTTCTGACTGTATTAGGCATAAGAATAATACGAATATAAAAATGACATGATACGTATATTCTTCCGCGTTTGCTGTTGTCTCTAGTTTCGTAGTTTATTAGGCAGACAGGATTTAAATGAGATAGCAGGAAACACGAAAGAATACATGGCAAAATGTTTATATTCGTATTACTCTTTTGGTGAAGAGAATACTGCATGTGATTCACATTTCATCAGGTTCTTATTAGCAACCATCTCTTCTCACAGGTAGGAAAAAATTCAGAACGTAGAGTTGGCCATATTGACAAACATCCCAAACAGACTTGCCAGTCAGATTTTCGTAGTACATTGAAATTCTGCTACATTCGAAGATGAACAATACGGAATTTGTATTATTTTGTTGGATAATGTATGAAAATGCAGTGGTCGAAACTCGGGGGGAGAAAAAAAGCTCGTCTTCCATCTTTTTTTTTTTTTAATTTATTTACTGACGCATTGGTTTTGGCGCCAGTATTTATCTTTGTGCCTACAAAGCATGCCTGTGTAGCGCTACATATATTCTACTGCAGAAGTTAGTTGTGGTGGCACCTACCAACATTTTCAGAACTTCCGCTTGCTTTGCACTCGATTCTAAGCCGCAGGCGGTTTTTTTGATTACAAAAACCGGAAAAAGTGCGGCTTAGATTCGAGTAAATATGGTAACTTTGAAATTAGCAATGGTGCTTTTCCCTTAAGTAAACAAAAACAAAACTGTGGGTTATTTCTGCTGTATGCTATCAACACTATCAAGACAATGTGGCAGTAAACTCCAAAGAATGTATTAATTCTTTTAGGGTCATACTGACTTGAACAGTATAAATGTTACTGTTACCATTAGGGAAAAAGTTGTGTAGAAAATAGGAGTCAATTTTAAGTTGCAAATAGCCTTTATAATTACAGACAAAATATGTGTTCTACAAATGTATCTCATCTTATCAAAAAAGATACTATTAAAGGAATATTGCTTGATCACTTTCACTGACCAACACCCATGATGAGGGGACCGAAACTCTTGATGAGGGAATCAATGAATCATAAAGCTTAAGGTGTACGTGAATACTTAAGGTGTGGTGAATACGACAGACTCTGGATTACTGCAATATTGAGTAGTGATTGTAGCATGTAAATCTGTCTAAGCCAATCATAACTTTCAAAAACAAATAAAACAATTAATTTCAACAGAAAAATATAAATCATTTAATCAATGTAATTCAATTTTGTTCCAAAGTAAAAAGTACATGATCTTTACCTTTCTTCCATGACTGTATTGATTGTAGAAGAAACAATATACCTATACGATTTCAGCAGTTCAGTACGAATTATATCCAAATTTGTCTTTAGCTCCATATACTTGGAACTGCAACCCTCTTTATTTACCAAAATCTCCAAGTTTTCATACATTTCAGGTATGGCACACTCATAGAATTTTACAAGCCTGAAAATTGAGACAGACATTATTTTTTTGCCTTCAGTTATGTTTCACACAAGGGATATATGATTCAAAACAGCAAATTGGTAGGGTACCAATGCTGTTTTGACATTCCTGGTAACTAACCCTAACAAACTGTACTGTGCCATTGGCTCAGAACCAAGGCCAGTATCACAAAGCAGAATAAGTTTTAAAATTTAAAATTAAAATACCCCTCCAAACTCTTGTACAATAGCAGACATAGTTTAAATTTGCAACAAATATTCAAATGTTCAGGAATTCTGGGTGACTCTGATGAACTATTTGGAAACAATGATCTGGTAGGGTCATATACATTATCCTATTATACACGTGTTCATAAAATACAGTACAGTTTCAATTTGGGATACTTCATAGATGTAGTCACATAAAAGTTATAAGCAAAATGTTTAAAATGAAAATGGGAGGAGGTGTTAATTTTAACAGGACAGGACTGATCAGTTCAACTAAAGTACATAGAAACCAGCAGATCATGAGAGGAATTTTTAATAGGCAATATGGATAAAGGAAAACCAGGTACAATATTAATTTTTCTTGGCATATATTTTGTCATTAAATGAACTCAGTAAACAGATTTTTCCTTTTCACTACAAGATTAAATGCAAGCAGTTCATTTTATAGGTACAGTCAGTACACAATACAATAAAACCAATACTCTCCCTTGGATACAGTCCTCTTAATAACCCCTCCCCCACCCACCCACAAGTGTTACAGTACTATTTTGCCAACTGACTTGCTAAACACATCAACTGACTTGCTAAACACATAATAAAAGATAACTAAGACACTACACTTTCATGTAATACTGAACTTACATGGAAAGTTTCATTTACTGACTTGATTTCACGATTCTAACATCATAAATGTTTAGCCTTATTCTTCTTTGCCAGAGTTGGCTAACCGTGTTTTTTATGATACAATTTCACTGAGACTTTTACCAAAGTGCCCAACAATTTTAACAGTTAAAAATGTGCAGTCATCAGAAAATTTGTGCATTGGTTCAAAATGGATAGCTAGTTTAATAAAAATTATTTGAAATTCTGAACTAACATTTTTGAAACTTGAATTCACATATCACAGAAAAATGCCTTCTCTCTTGCTGCCCAATCTATTACTTTCATATACTTGTTTGTATGTCTATAAAGACATCACAAGCATGAAGAAGTGGTGTTAATTAACGTATCTTCACATTTGTTCCTGATATTTTTATCAGCATAAAACTAAGGGCATAACGCTATTAATATTGATATTAAGAATAGCTACGGACATAACTATGAAAATTCCACATTAAACCTGTATAGTAACATACCTGTTCGAGTTATACTGTCATACTGGCACACACTGTCACAAAAACAAAACAACTCAGAAACTTGAGATGATTTCATTGTCTTTAAATGTAGTCTGTGCTACATGGAATATCAATCAATGCAGTGGGATAAAGCACTAACTCAGTCTGGAGGTATTAGAAAGACAGCTGCTATCTTGATAATGTTTAGGCTAGTCTTCACACTCAAATTTATACATGATTATTTAAAAAATTGTACAACAGAAGAAAATAAGCAAATGAAGAAAATGAAATAGCTACTATTTTATACTTTTAAGTGTGCATTTTTTGCTGGGATTTTTTAAAACAATAGTATTTTATGGGAAAACAAAATTTTACGTACTGTGTTTCAAACTGAAGCTCATGGAATGCCACACATGCAGGACTACAGATGTCCAGAAATATTCTTAAATTTATGGCTGTATCCAATATATGAATGACAATATCTTCAAAAACACTCAATGACATTGTTCGTTGCTGGAGTTTGTTCTTTTCACTCAGTTTAATAGGTTCATTTTCTGTGTCATGGTGTATACCGAAACTTGCTTCAACAGATTTCAACACCTGTAACAATTGCCTATAAATTATATGCAATGCCCACTAAAACATATGCATAATTGGTAAATAACAAATGAGGAAAATTTAGAAAGTGAATAACATAATTCTTGTAACAGCATATGATTTGAAAAGGTGGTAACAGTGAGATTGGGCTACTTAAATGACTTCAGTTTTCCTTGTTAATCAGACATAAAACATTTGTCTTGTGACACACAAATTAAATAGCAAACATAATAAACTTACAGCTAATACTCTCTCTAGTAGTTCTAATTATACTATGGAATTAAGTATTGTTCAGGCTTATCATTTTAAGTCAATACAACAAAACTCTAGTATTTTAAATGGAAAAGGGAGGGGGGGGGGGGGGCGGGGGGCTATCTCATGTTGCAGTCTTTACTGTCTTCTTCTTCCCTGCCCACAAACACAAACATTAAATGCAGTCACCCACATATTTTAGTAGTAGTAACAATAAAATATATAAAATGTTTAATATTAATAGTACTACTACTACTGTGAAACAAAATAGTCTTGAATTGATTTGGGTCTAAGTGAGGTAGTTTGTCTTTTACATACTACACTATGAACTTTACGCAACATCAACTTGTCACAAACTGAAGCACCTTCTTGCCTTTCCAGGTAGTCCCGTATCCCTTCAACCCACTGAACTGCTGATGCATGACTGATTACTGTTTCTGGCATTAGAGGACTGTTGTCGTATTGGTCACTGTCATTCACCGCCTCGGATTTCCTTTGTACTCGCTGACCGATAGCACTGTCCCTCAACATCTCATGACCTGACTCTGTGCAGTACATGTCAAACCATTCAGAAATATGTTCTTTGTCAATAGTTTCATTTCCTGGAGTACTTTTCAAAACAGGAGGCAACACTTCTAATGATCAGCCTTCTTAGTCATCAGAATCACCGATTTCATCAATTTTTGGATTGTTTTTCCATGACTTGGCTATTATTGGTTGTTTTATCTTATGCCACATCTTTGGCACTTCATAAATGGCATCATGCACTGTCAATTGTCTCCAAAAGTTTGAAGACTGCTGCCCTCATCAATAAGTTTTTGCAGCATATTTCCACTATAAATTTTCTTCATGGCAGCAAAGACACCCTGATCCATTGGCTCAATTAAGGCTGTCACAGTAGGGGATAAATATTTTACAAATATCATCCCATCATCCAATCTCAGAACAAATTCATTTGGATGTGCTGGTGCATTGTCTAGTGAAAATACAGCCCTTACTGGTAGACCCTTTAACGTTAAATGATGTCACACCTGTGGCACAAAGCAATTATGGAACCATGTTTGAAATACTGTGCAGTCCATCCAGGCTCCTTTCTGCTGAAAATAAAGAATAGATAAGCTGTGCATTTCTTTTCCTTTGAAATAGCACTGTTTTTTAGCTTTACCTATTATACCAAGCCTAGCTTTATGTGAGCCCATACCATTAGCACAACACAGCAGTTATCTTTTCCTTACTTGATTTATAACCAGTCGCACTAAGCTCTGCCTCGATAGCTAAAATCTTTGTTGGCAGACACTTCCAAAACAGCCCGGTTTTGTCCATGTTGTATGTTTGCACCAGCTCTAAATTTTCTTGTGCAATAAACTCCTGAAAATCATTACAAAATTCAGAAGCAGTTCTATTACCTGCATTTAAGTTTTCTCCTTGGACAGTGACCTCCTGGATATCCTGACACTGTTTAAACTTTGTACCCAACTGGAAGGTGCATTAAAATCTCCTTCAATTCCCAAGGTTTTGAAGAAAAACTGGGCCTGTTCGGCACACATTGGACCAGATACTTGTGTGCCCTCTGCTCTTTTCTGCTGAAACCATTCCAACATGGCTTTATCCAGCTCTGCATATGTAGACGTCTTCATAGACTTCCACTTTGACAAACCTTTAGACGAGTCAGAACTGCTAGCAAATTGAATTATTTTATATTTGTTTTTCTGAATATCCTGTATCATAGTTTCACCCACATTGTAAATCAGTGCCAGATTCCCTGTATCAAAACTGCCTTCTTCGAGATTGGTGTCGGCAGTGGCGATATACACATCTGGCAACAATCTGGCATCTGATATTCTAAAAACTAAATATGGGAAAATCAAGAGTGTTTGTCAGTTCAGATACTGTCTCTGTATACATTAAGAGTTCTATGTTTGTTTTTAAAGTCCTGTCTCATATATTTACATTCATGGCATGCACTACACATTTTAAGTAATGACTAATCAATGTGGTGGCTTAAGCAATTTTAACCCTTCATCCATAAAGATGGTCCAAGACCGAAACTGGTAAATACTTGGGTTTAAAATAAAAACAGCTGATGAATCAAATATGCATTTTATACATTACTTAACAGCTGTTGACAGTCACCTTCCAGAAATGTTGACGAGAGTGTGTCTTTATTAGATTTAAATGCTCATTTTAAACAGAAGGAAAGGTGCTGAAGGCATTCAAGGCAGAGAAGAAAAGGAAATAGGGAATATTTTATGTTCAAATTATACTTAAGAAGGAACAAACAGAATAAGAGCAGATAAATAAATTTTAGAGTATCAAAACATATTCTTGGACTAGTAATATGCCTGTGCTTCACAATGGAAGTTAAAGAAGGACCTTTGCATGCTGTCCCTTTCTAGGGCTCTGTACCTCAGTAAAAACAAAACTCTTACAGTGTTACATTGTCAATAAATTTGTTTTTCCTAGCCAAAAAGCCAAATTAAATAAAACCTACCAAAGAAGTGAAGTAGTTTTGTTAAGTTTTTAATACACAAAGCAAAATCATTATATCCTTACATTCTAGTAAAGTAAATTCAATTATTAGTTTGTACTCGTAAAGATAAGATTGTGGCACGTAATTCTGTCCCTGACGTAAACATCCAAATAGAGTTCCGTTACAAAGATATAAGAAGCACGATCTATTTGTTCTTTCAGGTACTATGCCATGATGATGTCACTAGGCCCTAAGGTAAGCATCTGAAATGCTAAGCTGAGCAGACTCCTAAAATCTTTCCGCGACCCAATTTCGAAGAAATAAAGCCTATTTGTTGCTGTGCTTAAGTTACCTATGAAAACTCCATGAAAATTTGTCCAGTAGTTTTGGAGATAGATTCAAACAGACAAACATGACGGTTTAGATAAAACTTTAAATTACAATATCTTCTTTCCTGTGAAAAATCCCAGGCAAATTTGTCAAGTAGTTTTGGAAATTAATGTGTTCAAACAGACATGAGAGTTTTATTATTAGTATAGGTGTGTGTGTGTGTATCATAATATACAAGAAATTGCCAATCAAAAAAGCATTTGAAAAACATTTGTCTGAAAGTACATGAATCATCCAAGTAAGTGAAGAGCTACAATAATAACAAACACCCACGACTTTTATTACATTATAATTTAAACAATATAAAAGTGAAGTGTGCAAACCACCATCATCACTATTTCACTTACAACTGAGAACACTGGTCTGAAGACTACGGCTATAGGAGCACGTAAATGAAGGGAAATTCTGGTCCCTTCAGTCATTTTCACCTACATTTGGAGAGTCAGTTCTTCTTCTTCTTCTTCTTCTTCTTCTTCTTCTTCTTGAGCACTTTTCCTTTCCATCTTCCCTTACTCAACATCCTTTGATCTGTTAGCTCTATCCCTCGACTTAGCAATCCTGTCAGATTTGTTGTGGTAGCGGATACGTCCATCGTGGGAATGTGCACCTTTACCAGAATGCAATGCTACGGGTCAGGTCACAAGCTCGTCCATGTGGGCTGATCTTCACACAAGCAATTGAAAGGTTTCTTTTGTTGAACTTGGCTTGTAATTTATATAATTCCTCGCCATTTCTAACACACTTAAATTTTCATAGTACTATATTCTCTGCAAGTTAGCTATGAAATTTCGAAATGGATATATTTAAAAATATAATGAATTTTGAAAGGGAAAGGATATCATGACCCCCTCCCTCCTGCTAGTTCCATGCCTAATAAAGACAAAACAGGATTTAAAAAAAGTAACAACCTACACAAATATATATCAAAACACATGAGAAATTGTAACAGGGCAAAGACTTGGAGCTGGATTTCCAGCTTCTCATGAATAAATGTGTTAATAACTAGGATCAGAGCAATCTATGCTCCTGATATATATCTTAAAATATACTAAAATTTAAAAAAGTCTTTATGTTGTTAGTTACTGTGTTATCTGCTGTCTTAACTGGTGAAATGGTGTGTCTACCCAATGTAATTTGCTGTTTTGTTTCCTTCATACTCACACTGTCTGCAATTGCTTCTCTCATAAAATTTTCAGTGCATCTTCTTGTGTCCTCTTGAAAACATTTATGAACAGTTTTGTTTAATTCAGTATGTAGTATAAAAGTTCCTACCACTTTCTGCCTGAAACTCTCACCTCCTCTTTCTATCTGAGATTTCTGCATATTTGCAACAATTTTTGTTGTGTGCGTAAGTAGGCCCTACCTACCTTTGTTAAATAATTCATCTTTCATCTACGACTGTATTTCCTAAATTACTCCTAGCTAGTTATTCATTTTTGCCTTATATCTCACAAGTTTGCAGTTCAAACGTGGTTTAGAACCATCACAGCCAGCAAAATTCCCTTGTTATTAGATAAAATGTAGTTAATTCCATTTTTAATTACAGCCAATTCTTTCCAAGGCCATTTTTTACTAGTCTCCGTCTGGAAGGCGACATGAAGGACAAACATATTGTCCATTTTGTAAAAATATAATAATTTCTTTTAAATCAATATTGTGGTATAATCTTCCAGCTGTAAAATAGCTTCCATAAAGTACAGATTAAGCAAGATGGAGACATGGGATGGTGCAAGAGCTCTCTATGGAATACATTCAATTAGGTTACAGTCCCTTAAAAACTCCTTGATGACGCTCTAAGTTGTATTTCCTGATTGAGAATATTAGTGACACTAATGGGAAACTGGTGTTTCAACTGCTTAGTCTCTTGTACAAAGTGGATTGCTGCTCATCATATACTCACATGGAAGCATAGGTGTTTTAAACTACATTCTAGTGTTGATTTAATGAACAAGTTCGGAATTATGTAATGGCTATCTTGTGGAGGTGAGTGGTGAAGTTTGTGATGCAATCAGATTCTTATAATGGACAGTGTGTCCCATCTACTTCAAATATACTCCATAAACCAAGATCTTCTGAAGGGAAAGGGGGAGAGGGTGTAGGCAGCATGAAGGTAATAGTATGGTCAACATCTGTTTAATTGTGCATTTCTTTCCACATTATATATCTTTGCTTTAAGTTCAGGGATATGGTCAAGTGTATTGAAATCAAGGATAATTAAGTGCCCACGGTGCATTGCACCCTTTGCAAGGTGGTCCATCTACTCATTTTGTTAGACTTGGTGCACTGATGTCCAGAGAAAGTCCATTACAGTTCCGTACTGCTTTAATTCAGCCTGAATCTGATGAGTGTTGCTGACCCTTCGTACTTCTGGGCTGTTGAGAGGTGAAACTATACTTCAAGAATCAGATATGGTAAGGGTCTTGTTCACTCCAAGCACAATGACAAACAGGAGTGCTTGCACGATGGCCACTGAGTCGGTAAGAAAACAAAATTTCAAAGTGCTGGTTCATCCGGTGAACTGGTTAGCTACACCCAGTATTGCTTTCAAAAAGTGGTTACTATTCATCTGAGGAATTTTTGTTTCAATAGAGAAATGATGACTAGTTCACAGGAGCTCTTGTAGATAAGAAAGTTTCTTGACAACTACGGGTTACACAGACTTGATTCTACGCAGCATAAATTTATCCACCAGAAACTGATGCGAATACAAAGAGGGATTTACACTACTCATGGTGAGGAGTAGTAATCGTTATTGAAGGCACCACTCTGACGAAGAGTCTCGTGCAGTAGTACTGTATGCCAACCTGATGGATCAGAGGTAAAAGATCACACAGATTTAAAGTCACAACAATGATCGGTACAAAGTGAGTATTATGGCAGCACGTACATCCCACCAAGTATGTGCCAACAGAAAGAGGACATTTATTGCTTGTTCTATACTTTGAAGCAGATGTCTGATGCAGGTATACCAAATAATTCATGAGTCATAGATTAGCTTTATAAAATGTGTAGGTGAGATTACTGCTACTGTTTGATCTGCCCACCTCATCTGCAGAACAAAGCAGTGTACATGTTTGCAAGTAAACTACTTACTACTTTGGATTTGTAATATACATTTCTTTCCCATTTTTATTAGCCAAATGACAAGTATTATGGCAGCATGATGCAATCTTTTGGAGACACCGGGGAGAGACCTGGCCTTTGAGTTGAGTAGAGGCATCTATTACCAGTTGTTAAAATTGCATTTTTACAGTAAGTTCCCTGCTCTTCTAAGCCATTTTGTATGCTAAGCATCAAACACATGATGTGTTTAAACAATTTGTTCCTGAGTTTTCTTGGTGCAGGAGCTTAGTGAAATTGGCCTGTAAGATTTGGCATGATCTCACTGTACTCCCTACACAATGATTCGTATGACCTACTTCATCATACCGATTCTACATCTACATCGTTACTCTGCAATTCACACTTGTGCCTGGAAGACGGTTCATCAAAACATTTTCATACTACTTCTCTACCATTCCACTCCCGAATGGCGCGTGCGAAAAAGGAACACATAAATATTTCTCTTCAAGCTCTGATCTCTCTTATTTTATTATTATGATCATTTCTCCCTATGTAGGTGGGTGTCAACAAAATATTTTCGCATTCGGAAGAGAAAGTTGGTGTCTGAAATTTTGTAAATAGATCTCGCAGCAAAGAAAACCGCCTTTGTTTCAGTGACTGCCATCCCAACTCGCGTATCATATCAGTGACACTCTTACCCCTATTTCGCGATAACACGAAACAGGCTGCCCTTCTTTACAGTTTTTCGATGTCCTCCATCAATCCTACCTGGTAAGGATCCCACAACGTGCAGCAATACTCCAGCAGAGGGCGGACAAGTGTAATGTAGGCTGTCTCTTTAGTGGGTTTGTCGCATCTTCTAAGTGTTCTGCCAACAAAGCGCAGTCTTTGTTTTGCCTTCCCCACAATATTATCTCAGATCAATTCCATATTCCTAGATTTCCAGAAGGCTTTTGATACAGTTCCTCACAAGCGAAAATTAATCGATTAGCGTGCATATGGAGTATCGTCTCAGTTGTGTGACTGGATTCGTGATTTCCTCTCAGAGAGGTCACAGTTTGCAGTGATAGACAGTAAATCATCGTAATTGTTATTCCTAGGTATTTGACAAATTGACAGCCCTTAGATTTGTGCGATTTATCGTATACCCAAAATTTATCAGATTACTTTTCGTACCCATGTGGGTGACTTCGCACTTTTCTTTGTTTAGTGCCAATTGCCACTTTTCGCACCATGCAGAAAGTCTCTCTACATCATTTTGTAATTGGAACTGATCGTCTGATGATTTTACTAGACGGTAAATTACAGCGTCATCTGCAAACAATCTAAGGGGGCTGCTCAGATTATCACCTAGATCACTTATGTAAATCAGGAACAGTAGAGGGCCTATGACACTAAATTGTGGAACGCCAGATATCACTTCTGTTCTACTTTCCTAAACACATTCTAAGAAACTGAAGCAGACCATTTGCCTTTCCCACAAGAATCCCTACATGGCTGTTCCATTTCATATCGTTTTGCAATGGTATACCTAGATATTTGATTGAACTGTTTGTGTCAAGTAGCATACTACTAGTGTATTTGAACATTATGGGACTGCTTTTTCTACTCATCTGTATTAACTTACATTTTTCTAACACTTCTCTGGGACACTCCTGGCAATACCCTTCTCTCTGATAAGCCATCAGGGACAGTGAACTGGGTCCTATTACTTAAAAAGTCTTCGAACCACTAAATTTATCTGGTAACCTGTTCAGTCAGCTTGTACCTTCGTTAACCTCTGCTTCGGGACACTGTGTCAAATGCTTAATATGGAATCTGCCTGTTGGCCTTCATCCACAGTTCACACGCTATCATTTGAGACAAGGGCAAGCAGAGCTTTGCACGAGTGTTACCTTTTAAAACCATGCTAGTTTGTGGACAGAAGCTTTCCCCTCTCACGGAAATTCATTATATTTGAACTGAGAAAATATTCAAGAATTCCGCAGCAAACTGATGTCAAATATACTAGTCTGTAATTCTGTGGGTCTGTTTTCTTACCCTTCTTATGTACAGGAGTCCATCTACGCTTTTTTCCAGTGGCTTGGGATTTTGTGACAGATGAAAGATTCACGATAAAGGCAAGCAAAATAAGAGACCAATGCTGTAGAGTGCTCTCTGGAAAACTAAACTGGAATTCCATTCAGACCTGGTGAATTATTTGTTTTCAACTCTTTCAGTTGCTTCTGTAAATCAGAGATGCCTGTTATTATGTCCTCCACAAAGTTAGTTTGTTCGACCCTCCTGTGTGAACAATTTCTTACACGTGAAGTTTAAAACCTCGGCTCTCTTTTTGTTATCTTCTGTTTCCACACCAGACTGATCAACAATTGACAGGATAGACATGTACAGCACTACATTTGTAATGTCCAGAAAGGTAGAATCCATCACATCCTCACAAGCATAAATTTTGAAAGAGAGACAGCAGCCAGAACTAGATTCAAAATTTTGTAGAATTTCACACCAAATGTTCCACAATCAGTTCTATTGCACTGAACATATGAAAGACTGATTCATGAACTTCATCATACCTTCATCTAGAGCTCTGTACTGGTAAGGAGAATACAACTGGAAAAAATCTGAAGAAAAATGTTCCATGATGAGCCTATTTTTTTCAGTTTATCAGATTTATCTGCCTTTTCATCATACATTGTCTGCCCCTGGTAGCCGAGTGGTCTGTGCGACGGAATGCCATACCTAACGGCCCAGGCTCGATTCCCGGCTGGGTCGGAGATTTTCTCCACTCAGGGACTGGGGTGTTGTGTTGTCCTCATCCCCATCGATACGCAAGTCACCGAAGTGGCGTCAACTTGAAAGACTTGCACCAGGCAAACGGTCTACTCGATGGGAGGGCCTAGACACACAGCATTTCCATCTACATCATACATTAAATATAAAAATGTGAAATAAGAGTGAACCCATCTCTACCAATCGTTTCATGAAAAACAGGTGTCTCCAAACATATCTTTTGCTCCAGTTTCATTGGATTCTAAATTTTTGCACTTTTGAGATCTGAATAACTAATACAAAAATGTGCTCTAATTTCATCCAGAGTGGTTTCAAACCACTTATCATCTTTTAGAGTTTTTCTGTCTTTACAGTAAAACTGTTTTCTCATGTAAGGAATGGTCTCATCACAAATCAGTCTTAACAATGGCCCCATACATCCTGAAGAAATGCGTAGTTCAGTGCTGCCTGTGATTCATGTTTTTACTTCACAAACCACACTGTAAACATTGAAGGTAAAGATATAACAGGGTCATTATCCATTTTTCCCCAGTCCTATTTACTTCGGTTCATCCGCATTTTAGTACAAACAGTTTCTGAATAGGCTTGTGCAAACTCGTCATTATCGTCCCTTTCACCACCACTTTCAGAACTAAATTAACTTTGAAGAGCCATCTATAAGCTAGAAATTGAACTCTACGCATTCACACAGCGAAGGACACAATTGTGAGCTGAGCTTGTCAAATGATTTAAATGTCACTGCAACTTCACACGATTGCAGTACATCATTTGATGCGATTGGTTTAGAGTTGATGAACTGTTCCCCAGAAGATACAAAATCAACAAGTTTGTTACTATATGGGTGTTAAAAGACAAACGGAGTGAACGAATGGACTGGATATTGGCATCTACAGTAGTTGGTATGAGGGAGAGGGAGATACACAATAAAATAGACTATTTAACAACAACTTAACACAGTATCATCCGAGAAGTGTATAATAGTATCAGAAGATCACGAATGCCATTTGAGAGAAACTGTGTCTCACCTTTGAGCAGACAGAAACTGTATCCTTCAAATCATCCAGATAACGAGGCTGTATTTTCAGTACTCTCGATATTACACTCTGCAGACCAGATCTGTTACTTTCACCGTACACTAAACAAAGGTCAAGCATCATGGAGACAGTGAAAATGTAATTATCATAAATGAGATTACCCAGATGTTTCTCAGACATGTATTCATCCTGCAAGAAGAAACAAATACACATTGAATTATGTTTGTCACGTAGATAAACTACCATAGCATGAGTTATTTCTCCTGTAGATCAAAAATTTGACAGAAATGACGTATATCCTTCATCGGATACTGAGAAGCATATAATGCCTCTGTCAAGGTAATATAAACAAAATCTTCTTACGATATTACATATGTATCAAATTTGATTAGTTGAAAATTTGGTCAGTATCAGATCCTTCTGAAGAGGATTTCTTCTTTTTCTTTTTAGGTGGTGGTGATTATGGTGGTGATGGTGATTATTTTGTTGTACTGCAAAGCTCTGAGATAATGAGATGTTGCATATGTATTTAATTATTAGAAATAATAACTGACAGATTCATAATACACAAATAGATTCACGATTAATTTTCAGTATTTAATTTTATTTGCATCTTTCATTTCGTTCTTTCTAGCCGAAACTGATTCTCTGTTACGTCCTACCTGGTGTGGAATTTGTTGTAGGACATTGTGGAATATTCCTGCTCCAGTCCGTACAGTTTCACGAAGTTTCGATAGGTGACGGTACTGTACACAGCCTTCAAAATGGTGTCTGTAACGGAGGTGCATTCCGAGCAGAGAGCTGTCGTCGAGTTTCTTTTAGCGGAAAACCGGGGCACCGCAGATATTCGGGGCACCGCAGATATTCACAGGCACTCGTACAATGAGTACGGAGATGTAGCAGTGAACAAAAGCACGGCGAATTGTCGGGTGAGGCATCTGTCGTCACCGTAACAAGCTCGCGCGAACTCGTCCGATCCCCCACGTGCCGACAGGCTACGTACAGGTGTGACTCCCACAATGTTGGAACATGTGCACATTCTCATTCGAGGTGATCGACGGATGACAATGAAACACCTTGCTGCTCAACTGGACACTTGTCCACGAGCTGGGGTCTTCAAAGTTTTGTGCCCACTGAGCTCCTCACACCTAAAAGAAGACCATAAAGACCTCCCACCTGTTTGGCTCAGTGAAGGATGCACTCCACAGGAAGCACTACACGGTTAGTGGCGAGGTCACTGATGCCAGATGTTTCTTTACACAGGGCACAGGCCCTTCCAGTAAAGTAGCAAATGCTGTCGCATTGAACAGAGATTATGTTGAAAAATAGAGTTTTCTAGCCAAAAGAGTGGGAAATAATATGGTATATTGAAATCCTGAATAAAATCGATCTGCTTTCAGAAAAAAATGTGTTGCATTACTTACTGAACTCTTCTCTTACATGTGCTCACAATTTGATACAGCCTTAGTCATTTCTGTAGTTTCTTTCACTCTAATCTACAGCCACGATTTTCACAGTCGAGTCATTCCTGTGCCAAATGACTTTGGGAGTCCAGCTGAATGACATTCAGTTCTGTGGAAATTTGTGAAGAATGAACACAAGTGATCTAAATTAACTTCTGCCATGTTTCAACTCCATCTGTAATTTGGTGTAGGTACTAGAACCATTTTCACAAGGGCTACTTTCTTGGCAATTGGAAATGTAAAGTTTGGCAAGCCACTGTGCACTGTCGGTCTGCCTTTTCTGACAAATGAAATTTATTGGAAACTGGAATGTCGTGTCGAGTCTTCAAAGCATATGTTGTACAGAAGTTGTGTTCTACTCTAATTCACGAGTCACACTAATGATCTGTACACCCGTTCGAGGAAATATATATCTGTAAAAGGAAAGTAGTGGATGTGTCTTTTCGTGGTACGAGTAACAGTAACAGTTGCAGAACATGAAGAAGTCAAGCCTTTTATCAACTACACACAAGATTTCAGAGGCACCGATTAGCAGGACCTCTATTTAAAGAGAATAAACTACGGCAACCGGATTTTTTTAAAAAAAAGGTAAATATGTCAGATGTTACACTGGGTAACAGATCTCGTGAAGTGTTCTGACTCAGCTTCAATTATGTGGAGTGAGCCAGCAGCTACATGTCTCATAACTTTATAGTTTTCTCAAGTCAATTCTCCTTTTGTTAAAATTAACCAGTTCACAGTCACCTATATTTATTCTACTTAAAAAAAAACTACTAAATATACATGAAGTTCTACACTATACTCATATCTAACAAATCAACAAGCAAAACAAAAAAACCTGACATACCTCAGATTCTCTATTCGTAATAAAACGATTAACAATGGCATATATAAGGCCGTATGTTTTCTTATACATTTTCCACATGTCATCATCCTGAAAGTACTTTTTCAGTGCATAAAATGGAACTGCTTCTTGTAAGAATGATACTATTGCTGGCATTGTGGAATCATAATATATGATCTGTGACCAAAATCTGTGGACAAGAGATAACTAGAATCACCAATTTCTGTATCAAATTAGTATACATTAGAAATCTGCTATCTTTGTTGCCAATTGTAAGCTACTGTCTTCAATGAAGTATCATAGAACAGTCAAAATCTGGAGAAAGAAAGAAAAGCAACATGGTCTTTTAGATCAATAAATTATGTGATGCAGCAACCTACCTGTGTTGTTTCAAGTTGAGAAGCCATTCCATATCATTATTGTAGAGCTTTACGACATCCAGCCAGGATTCTTTTTCTCCAAGAAGATACTTGCCATCTGAGTTGGGAAGTGGTGGAGTTTTAAAGTAGATGAATTTTCTCTCTTCTGCCCAACCCTTGTGCTAATGAAAGAGAAACAGAAAGCCAAAAGTTTATAATTTCAGGAAGATTGAATCATATAATGAATTTAACAGATAATACAATTAACTTCAAACACAAACTGAAATCACATTTACTTTCAACTCCTCCTATTCACAGAAGAATTTCTCAATCTGTAATAATAATACAACTTATGGCAATCAAACACATTTTCAGCATGTTGCCATACTACACAGCAAGTGCCCAATTATCCAGATAAATGTAGATCTGAGACTATAAGGACAACTGAAAAACTTAGATAATCCAAAATACACAAGTTTTTGCCAGACACACTTACGTACTATATTAACAAAACATGCTACATATTACATTTGAAAGCTCACTGCACTACTTGCGTATTCCTCTCCGGAAACTGAAATTGTTTAAAAATTAAACTAAAACTCACAGTATTTGATATCACTTCTTTCAGTCTACTTTTGGGAAACCGTCATTCAGTTTTTTTTTTTATGTTTCTGTTTTAATTGTGTGATTGTATGTGTGTGTGTGTGTGTGTGTGTGTGTGTGTGTGTGTGTGTGTGTGGTGATTCTCATTTTCCAGAGAATCTAAACATTGGTATTAGTCAAACTAATTTTGCCCTGTATGCTCTAGTAAAAAAATCAATGCACTGTAGTGCCTCAGTGTGCATGATAATAAATCCCTTGATCAGCCTGTCTTTGCTCTCTCCCTTTAGCTAACATACTTTTTTCATTATGTGTCATTTAGCTACTTCAATTATAGTTCACGGGTATCGCTATTTAACCATTCATGGATGTTTTTGTCATATACATCTTCACAACCAAAAAATTGTATTCCAAACGAAAAATATTCATTCTAATTATAGAAGGATACTTCGCACTATATTCTTCAAGTTTTCAAAAATTGAAAAACTATGTGTGGTTAATCCACATGCCAGATAATACCCACCTGGATAATGTGGAGACTGCTGTAATTGTAAAACTGCCTCATCCTGCACAATAGCGCGAGGTCACAATCACAATCCATGGAACATGCAATTAACTAAAGTAAACAATGGAAAATACAAGATGGATGTTCCCAATCAGAGTCCCAATAGCTCAATGTGCAAGTGGGAATTCTCGTTTATTCAAACATAATTTTGTATTTACTTAGCAGGCTGTGCTCGGCCACAGCTGATTTTTCTGAAAGTCGGTGGTGGCCAAGCACAGCCAGTTAAATAAACACAGGATTATGTTTTAACAAACAAGAATTCTTGCTAACACATTCAACTATTGGGTCTCTGTGATCAGGAAAGCAGTTGAAATCAGACTATGCGATAACAATTTTAACAGACACTGGCTCTGTGCTCAGAAATGAGCATATGAAAAAGAAAGAGCACAGATGAAGACTTCCCATAGTTTACCACCTGACGTAAGTGATGGAGCTGCAAGTAATGCTGAACAGTAAGATTGAGGATAATCTATGGATGTACAAGGCACCACTTCAGCATACACCACTACCACAATGTAATCCAGTTAATCAGATTTCTTCTTTGGGCATAAAAGTGGAAGCTCACCCATTTCACAAGGCAGACTTAGCCCCTGTGATGATGATAGAAGCAATCATTGAAAGCATGGGATTTTATCCAAATCTGATGCAGCAAGGAAACAGAACTTTTCATTCAATGAAGTGACTTGTCAAAGGACAAAACATCACATGGTCCTACAGGAGCTCATTAATGAAAAAAACACACACTGATGGGAACCGTAGATTTTAAAATATTTGTGGAGGAAAGTGTGACATCTGGAATGGGAATTTTCATGTTCAAGCCATTAGATTTGGATCCATTGGTTAAATAGTATTACAGTAACAGGATAAGGGACTTTGGTTCGGTTATAGAGGTAGAGATGCTTTCCTAAATTGACCAAGATAAATGAAATGATAATCCTTTGTCAAATTTGGAATGGGATGTCCTTCTAAAGAGGAAAACAAATCTTTATATATAAAGTAGAGTGTATATATGCATGTACGTCCACAATCTCCCAAAACCTTGGACCAATTTCAATCAAATTTTGCACAGAAACACCAAGCCTCATGAGTATCAGCACAGGGGGGTTTATAACCACCCAGCCCCAAAAGGAGTGGAGATATGGCCAAAGACATGTTTGCTCCAGGCCTGGCATATAGGATGCCCTGCATGACAGGCATTTCGAGCACTACAGTTGTGTTGGAGCTTTATCGACCTGTTTGGGAGGAGTTACATGTGCAGATGGGCACAGTTGAGTAGATAAGAGGAGAGGATGGACAGAGAGGGGAGGGACAGAGAGAGTGGGGGAAGAAGAGGAGGGGCAGAGAGAGTGGGAAGGAGAGGGGGGAAGGAGAGGATGGGCAGAGAGAGGGGGAAGGAGAAGGGCAGAGAGAGGACGGAAGGAGAGGAGGGACAGAGAGTGTGGAAAGGAGGGAAGGAAGAGATGTATAGCAAGAAAGACAAGGAGGAGACAGAGAGACGATAAGAAGATGAATAGGGAGATGGGATAAGTAGGAGATGGAGATAAGGCAAGAAGAGAAAATAGGGAGACGAGAGTAGGAGGAGATGGACAGATCGACAGTGGACAGAAAGAAGGGTAGCAGGAGAAGGGATTGGTGGAGGGGGGGGGGGTGGAGGGAGGGAGAGGGAGAGGGAGAGGGAGAGGGAGAGAGGGAGAGAGAAGGGTTGGTTGGTTGGTTTTGGGGTTTGATGCGGGCTAAACATCGAGGTCATCAGTCCCCAGTTCCAAACAGACATACTTTTAAAAGGCCTATACAGTAAAAGCGTAACCGCTGCACCCAGAGGGAGGGAACACCAAGGGGTACAGAGCTAAAATGAACACCGCAGTAACAAAAAATAGAGGACATTTAAAAGGAACAGAGCAAATAGTTGACTAGAGTAAAACAGACTACAGTGGTTGATGGATCAGGTAAAAGGTCAACCACTCAACTACAAATGAAGACCCTCCAGCTGTAAAGCGTTGAGAGAGGTAGCAACACCAACAATGTTCGGCGATGGCGATTAGAACAGTACAAAGTGTACCCCGAAGAGAAAGGCAAGGGACAGACGCATGAGGGCAAAAGCCAAAAATGCGCCGAACCCGCGACCACACCTGAGATGGGAAGGTGCGAGAACCTATGGTGGCAACATATCGTTCCCAGCAGTCCTGTTTGCTCCGCCGGATTAACCGCCAAGCCCGCGCCCGGGCCCGCAGCCATTTCAAGGCAACCACATTCTCTAGGGAAGAATGACGCTGGTGTCGTTGCAGGGTTCGCCGGCAGTCCCAGATAGCTTCTGCAATCTCTGGTGTCCACCAAGGGACTGACTTACGCCTTAGGGTACTTGAAGAGCAGGGGACAGTTGCCTCAGCAGCAGAAACAATGGCCATAGTAGCTGAGGTGTAGGCTGCCCAATCAGCTCCACGAACAGACCATCTGGTCAGGGGGTTGGGATTGAAGAAGAGAAACCAGGATAGGAAAGTGGTCCTACCACAGAGGTCATCGTGGACCCTCCAACTGAGGTACGGAAGAAGACCTGGGCTACTAAGAGAGAGGTCAATGGCGGAGTATGCGTCATGAGTCAAGCTAAAATATGTGGGAGCACCTGTGTTAAGGAGGCAAATGTCCTGCTGTGCCAAGAGAGCCCAACGTTCCTACCCTGGCCCGAGATCTGGGCCCCACCCCATAAAGGGTGGTGGGCATTAAAGTCCCCCAATAGGAGAAATGGCGGGGGGAGCTGGGCGAACAAGGCAGCTAGGTCGGCAAGAGGGACAACCTCATCGGGGGTAAGGTACAGGGAACAGATGGTAAGCTCCATTCCTGCCCGGACTCTAACAGCCACAGCCTCGAGAGCCGTGTTAAGTGGCACTGGGGCACTAGGAACAGTGGCAAGAACATAAACATAGACACCGCCAGACACCTTGTCGTATTCTACGCAGTTCTTACAGTAACCCGGTAGCCGCAGAGAGAGGGGGTCCGTCGAACAGGAAACCAGGTTTCCTGTAGGGCCAGACAAGTGGCAGGGAAGCGGTACAAACGCTGTTTCAACTCATCAAGGTGGTGGAAAAAACCATTGAAGGATGATGGTATCCGACTGTGAAGACGTGAAAGAACCTGGGGGTGGAGATTGGTTACGCCTTAGAAGCGCTCGCTGCCACTGATTGCAAATTAGCCTGATCAACTTCCATAGGAGCTGCGGGTCGAGCAACATCGAGCTCCTGAGTGCACGCTAGATGCTCCACATCATCTTCAGGTGCAGTGGTTCGCTCCTTTTCTGTCTCTATATCCTTCTCCTTTTCCTTTTTCGTCTTTTTGGTAGGGTCCCATTTGTCCTTCGGTTTATCAGGCTGGGTGGGCTTTTCTGACCCAGTCTCATGGACCGAGGAAGACCTGGAAGCCCTATGGCCCTCAGGTGGGGGCTTTTCAGCCACTGGCTGACATTTGGAGGGACAGTAAACGTGGAAGGGAGGGCACCAAGTGATCCCTTCCGCGCAAGCGGAGCCGGAGGAGGTGGGCACTTCTCCGGCACAGATGTGGGGACTGAAGTCCCCAAAGAAGGAGGGGTTGTTACTCCCAATGTTGATAACAGGGGAGCAACGGAAGAGGGTCTTCCCCCAACTACCTGAGGGGGTAGGAATAGACAGCCAGGCTGGAGGGCCCACAAAAAGTGGCTGAGGTTAGGGGCTCGTCGTCAGGGATGGCGACATTGAAGCTGCTGCAGTGAACGTCGATGAAATGCGCACAGGGTGAAGTCGGTCGTATTTGCATTTAGCCTCTGTGTAAGTGAGCCTGTCCAAGGTCTTATACTCCATAATCTTCCGTTCTTTTTGATAAATCGCGCAGTCTGACGAGCAAGGGTAATGTTTCTGTCTGCAGTTGACACAAACAGGGGGCGGCGAACACGGGACATCGGGATGGGAGGCACGTTCACAATCCCGACAGATAGGGTTGGCGTCACATCTCGATGACATATGCCCAAACCTCCAGCACTTAAAGCAGCGCATGGGAGGAGGGACGTAAGGCTTAACATCACATCGATATATCATCACCTTGACCTTCTCGGGCAGGGTGTCTCCCTCGAAAGCCAAGATGAAGGCGCAGGTGTCGACCCTACTATCTTTAGGTCCCCTGAAGACACGTCGTACAAAGTGGACACCGCGGCATTCCAGATTTGCACGGAGCAGACTGCAACAACAGGTCACGATGAAAAATAAGTCCCTGAACCATATTGAGGCTCTTATGAGACGTAATGGAGACTGCAACATCAACGAGCTTGTCACAAGCAAGCAATGCCTGTGACTGTGCTGGGGATGCTGTCTGTATGAGGACTGCTCCAGACCTCAGTTTAGGCAGGCCCTCAACTTCTCCAAACTTGTCCTCTAAATTTTCCACAAAAAACTGAGGCTTCGTGAACAAAAATGAATCCCCATCTGTTCGGCTGCAAACCAGAAATCAAGGAGAATACGTCTCGCTAGGTAACTTAGACCGCTGTTCCTCCCCTGGTGTGGGCAGGGAAGGGAAGGATTGGGGGTCATACTGTAAAGCATTGAACTTGCCTTTCTTAAGAGATTCATGCTTGCGCACTATTCGTATTTCTTTTCATGGTGGTCCCACGAGCAGCTAGGGGAAGGAATGTCCACCCAGAGCTTGCATGGGTAAGCCTAATACAACCGGGGGGCGGCAGGTTCCCCACAGGTCGCCCGCTAGCAACTGTTCTACCTCAACAGCCATGCGTCTCCTCGGTGCGCAGCACACCTTCAGATTGAGGCTTTTTTTTTTAAATAGAGGTTTATACCATCCTCGTGACCCAGGCAGTTAAGCCAAGATCCCCGGCTCTGTACCATACAAAGTTCCACCGTCGTACCTTACGGTGATCATTGAAGCACGCTCAGAGCTTACGGTATTGAGGACTGGTGGTGCTTCCCAGTCCCCAGTCAGGGACCCCGGGGTCGCCAAGCCCGTGCCCAGCAACTAAATGCTGAGCCCCCTGAGGGCGAGAGAGAAAGGGGGGGGGGGGGGGGAGGAAATGGAACAGGCAAGGAGAATACGAAAATGGAGAGTGGTACAGGAGATGGGCAGAGGGGAAACGGGGGATAGGCGGAGAGGGGGTGGGGGTGAGGGGAGATGGGCAGAGAGGGGGAGCAAGAGACGGGCAGAGAGGGGGAGCAAGAGATGGGCAGAGAGGGGGAGCAAGAGACGGGCAGAGAGGGGGAGCAAGAGACGGGCAGAGAGGGGGGGGGGAAGAAGAGGGACGCAGAGAGGGGGAGGAAGAGGGACGCAGAGAGGGGGAGAGTACAAAATAGGCAGAGTGGTGAAGAATTGGAGATGGGAAAGAGGGGGATGAGGAGAGGATGGATAGAGAAAGGGGGGAGGAGAAGATGGTCAGAGAGAGGGGGGGAGGAGAAGATGGTCAGAGAGAGGGGGGGAGGAGAAGATGGTCAGAGAGAGGGGGGAGGAGAAGATGGACCAATATGGGGATTTAGGAGATGGGTGCAATATACCATATTTGATTAACCATAAGACACTATGAACTATAAGACCTACCTTAATTTTTAAGCAATTTTTTGTAAAAACCGCATTTTTATTATTACATTGCAAAGCCAGACTAAAAAAAAAAAAATTCTTATTTTATAATGCTGAACTGACCTTTCAAACCCCTGAAAATCATTATCTCAATTCTCTTCTTCTTCTTCTTCTTCCTCTTCATCGTCATATTTATCCTCTTCATATATAAGATGATCTTCACTGCCATCAAGACCGTTATTTATGTAGCACTTCTTGAAAGGTTTTACTAACTGTTTTATCCACTGACACACTTGTTTGGTTTTAGGTCCCTTTAAAGCTCTCTCGGCATTAATTCATGTTGGGTTTCATCCTTCATCCATTTTTTTCATCTCTCTCTCATATACACTATAAATGGATTATTTATTAAGAGATCCAGAGGTTGCAATTGTGAAGTAAGATCCCCCGGAATAACAGCTACCTCTGTATTTTCCTGTCTCGATGTCTCTTTCACAGAATTTTCCAAATGACTACTAAACTGATGTAGCTCAAAGAGAGAACTCTTCTTCAGCAAAGTACCTTTCCTTCCTAACACACTCTGTTAATCCATAATTTCATACCAGCCTTATCCACCCAACCATTGTCAAGGCTTTGGCCGTGTTTTGGCTTTGAAAATGATTATCGAGTTTAGTACCATCAGCAAAACAAGAAAGGACAACAGTGTAGTGAATTTTTTCATGTCCAGTTGTTTTTATAGTTAAAATTTTAGCACCTTTCATGGCAACAGTTCTGTTACTCAGCACATCAAATGTCACAGGAGTTTCATCCATATTCACTATCTGGCCTAGTTCCACCTTGGTTTTCTTTCAATGTTGAATAACAAAATGATTGAAAAAATAATATTCTCTCTTTGTACCCTTGTGGAATTTTCTGAGATATTTTGTTTCTTGTTTGCATGCGCAGTCCATGACACTTCATAACCCTATAGCACCAACCAACTCCACCCTTAAAGTCTGTTAAGTTCCACTGTAGCGCTAGCTTACAAGACTGTATTTGAATCACTTTTGTATCAATTCCAAGGCCATTTTGACAATGTCCTTGAATCCATCTCAATACATCATCTATTTTTGGCCATTTTGCATTCAGTCTGCTATGGCACATTTAGTCTTCCTCATATTTTTCAGTTCTTCTTTAGCTGCCCACCAATCACAAATGATTTTTTCTGTTGGTGGAAGGCCGAATTACTGCTCAGCTGCTCTACTTCCCTGTTGTTCTGCTTATGTTATTACTCTCAATTTATACCCTGCATCACATGAATACCTTTTATTTTTTCCATTGTGAATTTGCTACTAACAAAAATATTGTACTGTTACCAATAACACAAATCACTTCAATTCAAGATCACAGGCATCATAGACTGTGATGATACATCATAGGCTAGACAGTGTTCTAAGTTTGTGATGGTGAGGCGGGAGGGACACAATGTTAGGAAGATTGTGAATCCCCGCAACTCATGTTCAGTGCATCAGTGCACTGCTGCTGCCAGTTGAATCCAATGTTGCCACATAAAGAGAGGTTTCCTGCGGCATCAATATATGGCCATTTTTAAGACTGGTGAGAATTTTAAATCAAACACTGGACATTATTATATTAATTAAGAGTAAATGACACAGTTGAATTTTGGAGGCAATTTTTCAAAGAAAAAAGTGTGCCTTATGGCCTGTAAAATACGGTATGTTGTATACGTAAGCAGGCAATGTCGCGGGAAGAAGGCTAGTTACAACTAAATCTCAGATGTGCCACAGCTCTGGGATAAATAACCTTCAGCTGTGTCGTAGACCAAGATAATACTTTTGTGTGTGTGTGTGTGTGTGTGTGTGTGTGTGTGTGAGTGTGTTTTCTAAAGAAGAATACATATTTGTAAGGTGAGTTATTTTACAATACTTTTTTGTATGTCTATTCACAGCTAAACCTCTCTCATCTGCAGTGGCTGGTATTATTTACTAATCCAACCACTTTAGATGGCTGCCTGATATGGTAGAAGCATATTGAGTGTAAACAGTTCACAACATGCAGCAACACATCCAGAATCAGCCACATTCTTCCAATTTGGAACTAAGCAGAGAGCTTAAACCAGATCCTAAGATGATCTTAGATTTGATTTCTTGAGATCTTAGATTTGATTTCTTGAGATCTGCTGTCACAGGTGGATTTTTACAGCATCCCCCTCACCTCTTTAAAAGGTCAAGAGTGTGCTACACAGAGTTATTGATTCCTTGCATTCCAGAGTACTTGATATGTGCATGCACGGGTATTTCTATGTTACAGAAAGTCCTTCATAGGTTCAGTGATGAATTACTGGCTGCAGTCAAAGACAGACTTCTGGGAGGCGAGCTCACATAATATCAGACCAGCTTTGTGAATGTATTCAGAGCTTCCTAGTACACAGAATTCAACACAGTGTTCTCATCAGGTTGAAATCATCTGATGAAAAACTATCTTCAAGGAGGAGTACCTCACGACCGTGCCACAGAACCATTTTATTCGCTACATATGTAAACAATCTGGTGGATAATGTATCAATATATCTCTCTGAAAGTCAAAACATCTAAAAGCTGAGAGATGCAAGAAAACCTGCTGCAGATTTACACTTGGTGCAGGGAGTAGAGCTTGACTTTCGAAATAAACAGATGTAGCATACTGCACATACTCAGGCAGAAGGACTCACTACTGCTCAGTTACACTAATGACAACATATCACTGGAAACGATGACAATCTTAAAATATCTAGGGTATCCATCTTCAATGACCTAAAGTGAGGCCATCACATAAAACAAGTTGTACGAAAACCCAACACCAAGCTGACAATCAATGGAAGAATCCCAAGGAAATGTAATTCATCCACAAAAGAAATGGCTTACAAATCACTTGTTTGATCAATTTCTGAATACTGCTTAGCAGTACGACACCTCACCAAGTATGATTAATAGAGAAGACGGAGTCAATCCAATGAATAGTAGTATATTTCATCATAGGTTTATTTAGTAAGCAAGAGAACTTTATAAAGATTTTCATCAAACTTACTGTCATTTTACTCCTGCACCATTTTGTTTGGAACAGGAAAGGTATGAAAAGGTAAATGTACTGTGCATCACACACTTTAAGGCACATTGTGGAGATCTTTCCATATAACTTTCAGTTTTTGAATAGTGTTTGTGTTAAGAAACCCATGTCTCACTGTTGTTAAGTAAGAACTGGTAATATACACTGTTTGTGGACTTCACATTTCAGACACACTGGAAGATTTGTTTCGAAAATCCTATTTAATTGATTAAAGGATCTCCCAGTCATTTTTACTTTTCTGTTTATTTCTTTTGTTGTACATCTGGTTGTCATTTTGAATGGTTCTAAATTCTAAAATTATCAACTGATTCAATGACTTCACTGTCACATGGTATAATTTTCTCTTTATGTGTTCATACTACATCATTTTTGTCTTATTATATGTGCCCTTCAGGTCTACTTTCTACTTCATATAGGATGTTCTAAACTCATTACTAAAGTTTATCTGTACCAGATGCAAACAGTACAATGTTATCACCACAACGTACACAGTTCATACTGTCGCATAAAACATGTATTTCTTTGACATAGTCCTGTTTTGGGGATATCTAGACTTCCTCTAGGGTCACAGAGGATAATATGAATTGTATTGAATCTCCTTGCATGACTTCTCCATCATTTCTGAATTCACCACTACCATATTACTGCATAATTGGTGTTTTAGCACTGGCATATACCTTAGTATGATACCGCAAATTTAATCAATGACTTATTTTTCAGAGGCAGTTAGTAAAATTTTTGTTGAAATAGAGGCAAAAGCTCTCTCAAAATCCATGAATCCTAGTGTAAGTGGCACTTCATAGTCATCATTCAATTCTATAATTTTGTTAATGATTAGAAAACTGTTTGACTGTGCTACATTCACTCCTAATGCCAGCTTGTTCCTTTGCCTTATTAAAATCTAATACTTTTCTACATAATAGATGATAATTTTAGTGAATATCTTGTTGATTACAGAGAGGAGGTTGAAAATCATACAGAAACTTTTACCTTACCTGTCCCTTTTCCTGTTCTAGGAGACATGGATATGACGGGGTATCAAATAGCAGAATACTGAAGTATTGTTCCACGTATGTTAGCCCAGTACTTAGCCATATCTGTAACTTTTCCTTTAGGAGTGGTCGGTTTCCTGACCGATTAAAGTACTCGGTAGTGAAGCCACTTTATAAAAAGGGAGACAGGGATAATGTTGATAATTATAGACCTATTTCTATGCCATAGGTGTTTGCTTAAGTTATCGAGAGGGTTGTATATGCAAGGTTACTGCAGCATTTAAATTCACATAATTTGCTGTCAAATGTACAGTTTGGTTTTAGAAATGGCTTAACAACTGAAAATGCTATAGTCTCTTTTCTCTGTGAGGTTTTGGACGGATTAAATAAAAGGTTGCGAACGTTAGGTGTTTTCTTTGATTTAACGAAGGTTTTTGACTGTGTTGACCACAAAATATTACTGCAGAAGTTGGAACATTATGGAGTAAGGGGAGTAGCTTACAATTGGTCCGCCTCTTACTTTAAGAACAGAAAGCAGAAGGTAATTCTCCACAATATTGAGAGTGGTAATGATGTTCAGTCCCAATGGGGCACTGTTAAATGGGGCGTTCCCCAAGGATCGGTGCTGGGGCCACTGCTGTTTCTTACTTATATAAATGATATGCCTTCTAGTATTACAGGTGATTCAAAAATATTTCTGTTTGCTGATGACACCAGCTTGGTAGTGAAGGATCTTGTGTGTAATATTGAAACATTATCAAATAATGTAGTTCATGAAATAAGTTCGTGGCTTGTGGAAAATAATTTGATGCTAAATCACAGTAAGACTCAGTTTTTACAGTTTCTAACTCACAATTCAACGAGAACTGATATTTTAATCAGACAGAATGGGCAAGTTATAAGCGAGACGGAACAGTTCAAGTTCCTAGGCGTACGGATAGATAGTAAGCTGTTGTGGAAAGCCCATGTTCAGGATCTTGTTCAGAAACTAAATGCCGCTTTATTTACCATTAGAACAGTATCTGAAATAAGTAACATTTCAACACGAAAAGTAGTCTACTTCGCATATTTTCATACGCTTATGTCATATGGTATTATTTTTTGGGGTAATTCTTCTGATTCAAAAAGGGTATTTTTGGCACAAAAACGGGCTGTTCGAGCTACGTGTGGTGTAAGTTCTAGAACCTCTTGTCGACCCCTATTCAATAGTCTGGGAATTCTGACATTGCCCTCACAGTATATATTTTCTTTAATGTCGTTTGCTGTTAGCAATATTAGCTTATTCCCAAGAGTTAGCAGCTTTCACTCAGTTAATACTAGGCAGAAATCAAATCTGCATGTGGAATGCACTTCCTTGACTCTTGTGCAGAAAGGAGTGCAGTATTCTGCTGCATCTATTTTCAATAAGCTACCACAAGAACTCAAAAATCTTAGCAGTAGCCCAAACGCTTTTAAGTCTAAACTGAAGAGTTTCCTCATAGCTCACTCCTTCTATTCTGTCGAGGAGCTCCTGGAAGAGCTAAAAAATTAAGCAAATTCCAGTGTTACATTCTTGATTTTCTTTATTTAAACCAATGACGTGTCGCCTGAATATGTTTCTTATATTTCATTTTATCTGTTTCTACAATCGTGTTATAATTTCATGTATTGACTCGTTCCATGACCACGGAGACTTCTTCTTAATGTGGTCCCACGGAACAATAAATAAATAAATAAATAAATATTTTCACGATGGCGACTGTATGGACTAGTAGTACACTCCCTATGGTATGCACTTGAGATCAACCATAAGTAACACAAGCTTGTACTGTCACCAGCACCTCTCCAGGCCACCGTGGGAGAGGCACGAAAACAGTCAGCCAACAAAAGAACCTCACAGCATTGTTGTCAACTACATCTTTCACAGCCGTCACAGTAACATGTGATGCCAGATTCAGCAATGCCATCATGGGCACCAATTTTTCTTTCACAGGTCACATGCCTGTTGATTGTCGCAGCAGTATACTTCCACCAGATATAAAGGACGCCACCCAGCCAATCAGAACCACTTCACATTGGGAGTTGCTCCAGGACATGGACTGACATCATTCTGTCACTCCCTCAACCAGAGCTCCCTCTGCCCCAGCACAGTCGTTCACTCTGACCTGCACCTGAGTCTTCCGTCCATATCTCATCCAAGTTCTCGAAGCTGAGCCCGATGTCAGTGCTTAACTCACCATCACTTCACATACATGACCTATCCGACAGAGCTTATCATTCCACATCGTCTGCAAGAACCAAGCTAACTCTGAGCGGTTATGAGCTTCCGCCTCAGTCGGGTGTCCTCCTTAGTCTGTCCTCGAGCTCTGTCCCTCTCCACAGGTACGGCCACACCAACGCTACCCTGGTATGAACTCTGTCAGTGTAATTCTTGTGACTATCAGTGAATTGGAACCAAGTAGTGGCAATTCAAGTCTAAATGACCATTTCGTTGTGTTCCATTTATCGGTGTAAATACAGTTCATTTATCTTTGACAACTGTGCACATTAAATGACAGGCTCCCTCAGTAATGACACAAAACTTGGCAACAAAGGAGTGGATTTCTTCCTGCCAGTGACAGATTTTTTCACACTCTGCTTGCTCACCCAGTTTAGTTAAACATTTTCATGCACTACTTAGGGAGATTGATGATTTTTTCCTCTCTCAATTCTTTACGGACTCGGTGCCTACCACAGTATTAGTGGGACTGCTGCTGCTGCTGCAACGGAACAACAAATTTCTGCAGAAGCTAACCTGCTTGCATCTCCTGAGCAACATCATTGCCATAGCTTCCAGCTGTGCCCATCAGCAGCCTGCTGATGTCCCACCAGCCCATCACCAGTTGGTCAAGAACATCAGCTCCTCATCACTGTACCACTGGCCCATCACTTCCACCCTACCTCATCAGCACCTGGCAGACGTCTGACCTGCGAATCAACAGCTGGCTGACACTCTCGGCTTTCTACCGACATTCGAGAGCCCCACCACCCTCCCGGCCAACGCCCACTGGCCTGCCACCTTACAGCGTAGTCCACAACATTCTGCCAATGTCACACAGCCCTGTTGCTGCCATCTCCTTTGTAGCAAGCACTGTTGCCACCCTGGTGTCAGGGCAGGCACGCCTTCTCCTCTGGCGCCCCAAATGCAGCTTGTAGGTTCAAATGAGTCCCTGGATGCCACTTAAACTGGCCCTGTCACTGTATTGGTGTCAGGTCGGATGGCTGCTGAGACAACTCCTCCTCTGTCACCCCTGACGGGTTCCAACGAGTCTCCAGCCTGGGTTCCGGCAAGTCCCCAGCCACTGCCTCTGCCACTGTCACGGCTTCCACTGCCACTGGCACAGCCTCCCCACCATCGCCACAGCTGCTCTTGATACCGCCATTACATCCACCATTCCTGCAGTTTCATTTTCTGTGTCACTTCCTCCTTCCATTTCTATTTTTTCACCTCATGCCATACTGCAAATCCCTGTGCCACTCCCAATCCCATCACCATTGCCATCTCCCAGTGCCGGATTGCCATCCTCAATTATGACCTTGCCCATCTGTTGTTTTCAGGTCCCTGATTGTTGTGCCCTTCCTGCTGGCCACATCAGTGGCACATCATATGGCCTGTTGGCATTGTCGCATCTTGGGTGGCTGCTGTCAATCGGGCATCACCTCTCATCGGCTACTGCACTTGCTGATGCTAGCTTCACCACATCTTCTTGTTGTAATCAATGGTATTGACATGGGACCTACAATTTATCAATACAAGCATGTACTGCAGGCTGACACTCTCCAGGCTAATGGCAACACCACCATCGGAGAGGCAGGATAACAATCTGAGTTTGACTTAAGCACACAGTATCATCGTCAACGTCATCTCCCATTGCCACCACAGCAACATGTGGCACCAGCTATGCTGCAAACAGTGATACTACTGCGAGGACTGATTAATCCTCCACACACCATGTGCCTATTGATTGTTGTAGCAGCATCCTTGTGCTAGGCAGCTATAACGTATGTCTTCTCCCCAGCGCAGTCATTCCCTCTGCACCGCATCCAAGTCTTCACTCTGCATCTCGTCCAAGTTCTCCGTGCTGGGCTTAATGCTGAGAACACCTGTGACCTGTCAGAGTGTAACCAGATTACGCCAACCATGTCTGCAGACTATCCAATGGAGATCATCTCTCCATATCAACCATACCAACCACACTATATCTGTCTAGTTAAGAACTTCTGTCTTATTGGGACCTGTGTCCTGAACCATCTTCAAGCTGTACCACTCTCCACAGATATGGTCATAATGATTTCATACTTGTACAAGCTCTTCCAGTGTGTTGCCTGTGACTATCGGTGGACTAGAACCAAGTAGTGCTGATTCAAGTCTGAATGACTGTTTTGTTGTATTCTTACCTGGGGCACATTAATTGGCATGCCTCTCTTGACCACAAAACAAAACTCCCAATTCTATAGCGGTTAACTCACATCTGATCATGCAGTCTGTCAGACATGTAGACACAATATTGCCAACACATTGTTAACAGTCATTACCAAGACACTGTTTTAGCAGGATCCTGGCAGCAATGAAACCAAAAAAGTTTGGTCCTCCTCTGATTGTGAAGTCTGTCACTAGTCGCCACTTCAAACCTAAATGCCAGTGCACCATTTACTATGAACAGCAGTACTGGAATCACTTCTTATGCAGCAACTCCTGTACGATTCAGAAAGAGCCACATTACTGACCAAAAGACTAAATAAAATGTATGGGCTAAATTGAGCTGTCTTTCTCAGTTGGAAATTGTCTTACCAAACACTATTGGGCAGGCACCTCTCCTAAATATTGGTACTGATGGCCTACAGCTGGTTTTGAGTTATTGAACCCATCAGCTTAGATGATCTTCGTGATATACTCAGACATCTCTATGGAACATATTGGTTTCAGGGTCTAAATGCCCCCCCCCGGACCTCACTGCGTAGTAAAATAATTACGGCAGTGTCACAGTTTGAGGAATTTCCTTTTCCACACACATTTTGTAAACAATTTTGCAATTTCCTTTTGTATTGCTTTGTCAATCTTCAACAGTTTCTACTGAAACTAGTCCCATATATATCTGCAAATGAAATTATCCTGCAGAGGTTTGATTAATGGGAAAACAAATTTGATGAAAAGATTCTGTTAAATGTGCTGCTTGCATGAAGACCGCTTAAAATTCTTGTACCAATATTGCTGTAGGTTTCTGGGATATTAAATTTGCCTGCAGCCTGTATACCATTGTTTCCCACATGATGACATGAAAATTATATAAAGAAACTGGAATGGCATTGTATTTATTTAATTACTCACACAACATTACAATGGGGCCACATTTCTTGAAATGTGAATAGTAGATTAAAATATTTTATAACTGTGTGACTGAGTGGCTGTGTTTAACAGAGTTCTCTCTTTCACTCATTGCCCCAGTAACCATTCATTATGACAGAAAAAACGTTAAAATTACATTCTTTGATAATTTACTACTTCATATTTCAGAATACGCCATTCAAACATTCATTACACAATATAGGATCTAGTGTTATGTGCACAAACGGCAAAAATCAAAATTTTACAAGTTCCAGTAAGGGATTGAGAAATATTCTACTAGATGCTATTTCACTACTTCCTGCCCTATTTAATCCCTACTAGATAGTTTTATCCAATTAGCTAAGGAAATATGTATCATTATTTTAAAGGGTGTCTCTGAATACCCTTCAAAAGGTTAACTACTATATATCAATATCTCTAACTTCATACAACATATTTAAACTGACTCTTAAAAAACTGTAAACTGTCAGTACATTCATAATTGGAAGTGCTTGATATGATGCTGAATATATAGCTACTCAGTCAGTACATACTGGCACAATATGTCATCACGGTAATACATCTCAATTCTACTGATCTGTTCTCATTCATCAGTACAGCGCAGATTTGTATGTTATTAAGTATTCTTTTCTTTGCTCCTATGCACTTGAAAAGTGTAAATGTTCATGAAGTATGTTGCTAGCATTGATTAATTTCATTTTATCATTACATATATTCCTATAATTATGTTTCTACGTGTTTTAGATATATTTGTGCATTAAATTACATGTATTAATGCTTTTTTTTAGCCTTAACCTATGTTCACACTGAGGGATTTGTCGTGGGCATTTTTACCTGCCACAACCTGTGGAGAGAAGTATCTAGGTGCACGTCCATCGCAACCTAGTTCAGGGACACGTGCCCAGCAAAAGTAGCCAACGTGAGTGTTCTTACTGGCAACTTGTAGCCAGTCAGTTTCACGGAACATGGCATATGAAGCAGAACATCTATTTTTTTTTTTTTTTTTTTTTTTTTTTTTTTTTTTTTGTGTTAGTGCTGTTAATATAATTGTAAAAAGGGAGAATACTCTGAGAAAGGAAATGTAGGTAGTGGGTGTATAACTTTCACTGGAAATGGTACAGTCTTGGAGCGTACAGTTCAGTGATGAGTGACCTAAAAGTTCAAGACATAAAGGTTCATTAAAAAAATTTGTTTGTAATATATGACAGACTTTGGAGTATTAAATATGATGATTCAATACTACACATTAAAAGACACCAATTTTCCAGAAGCTGTAACCCCTGGTGACGACTTGCCATTATATTACACTTTTTAGCTATTGGAGATTCCTACAGCTCCTTAATGCACACGCAAAGGATGTTCATACCTAAAATCAACAAAATACTACTAAAAGTTTGTCAGGCTATGATGAAGGTGCTTCAAAGAAAAATTAAAGTAGGAAATTGTTATCTTCATTGCTCTTTTATTTCAAATTAATTACCATAAATTACAATACCATAAAACAGATTGAAGAATTTCTACATTCCCCGATCATAAAAACCAAATAATATGCAGTTCCCCAACTAGCATCTTTCTTTGGCTTTTCAGATAAAGATTTGAATAGTAAAATTCAATTCTCCTTGGTTAAAATGTAAACATTTTCCGGCTGCCCTCATTTATATTAATTACAAGTGAAAAGTCTACTTCTGCTATTGCACTTGCATATGCCGAAGACTCACTGTCAAATTCTTCAAGTTCCTCAAACTCTTGTTTCAAAAATCAAGTCTTTTATCCTCTTCTGAAGAATAGCAAGTCGTTTTGTTGTTGTTGTTGTTGTTGTGAAAGTTTATCAGTTCACACTCAACAAACTTTGCAAACAAGGTAAAAGTTCCTCAGGATTTAGTCATTTGCGCACCTCAAAACTCCCATTATATCATTAGTAGACATTTGTTTTGCTACTTTTGCCTTCTTGCGTGGTGGATATGTAAGGGGGCTCTGAATGAGTACTCAAAGTACTTGCTTTGTCTGCCAATGGTATTGATATACTGAGGACAGTCTCCTCACATCTCTCTCTTCCAATGTACCCTAAAAATGAGGAAAAATATTCCTCAGATTTTTTGTTTCCTTTTTTCAGACACCATATTCTGAAGCACAATGGAAGGAAATTTCATGAGAATTTGAGATTCACCGGAACTTTCCTCACCACACAGAGGCCTTAGATGGAAAACACATGCAAATTATTAATCCCGCTCATGCTGGAAGAACTTACTACAACTATAAAGACACTTTCAGTATTGAGTTAAAAGCATTAGTGGATGTCTATTACCAGTTTCTTAATGCAGCTGTGGTAGTGTAAGAATGTATTTTAGATGGAGGTGTGTTTAACCATACAACCTTTAACAAAGTCCTTCAAGCAAGTGTGCTGTACATACCACAACCAGAGCCTCTGCCTGGAAGAGCTCTGGCCATTCCCTATTCAATGATTGTTGGTGATGTCTTTGCACTTCAAGAACATGGCATGAAATCCTACCCATTACAAAGGAAAAAGAGCACAATGATTCACTGAAAATGCCTTTGGAATCCTGTAGTCGGTTTTTCATGTTCTAAGAAAACCTATTCACATTTATCCCCATAAAGCAACTACTATGACTTTGTGTTGTGCTTGTCTTCACAACTTCCTAAAAAAGACATCTAATTTATTCACAACCAGGTAGTTTTGATTCCTACAAAGAGGGACCTTAAAACCTGGGAGATGGAGACCATCCCCCACTTACATCCCGCTATTCAGGATCAGTAGAAATGTTACCAAAGATGATAAGCAAGTGAGAGATGGGTTTGCAGCATATTTTGTGACTGCTGAAGGACAAGTGAAAAGACAGTATTTGTTTGCTTACACGCAAACCTCGAGACGTCAGGCATTCAGATCTGTACCAAACATTCTGTGTTGACAGAGTATCTACTAAAATACTGATTTAGTTCATGCTGTTGTCTGGTAGAACATGTGTAAATGGTAATTAAAAGTAATACCAGAACTACAGAGTACAGGAAAAGCACATCTGTGAGCACTGAATGTGAAGATCTCTGGTAGGTGAGTTGGAACAGCATCAGATTGTCATACTTAAGGTCCCGAGTCCGAAACCCAATGGTGGCGATTATTTTTTAACAGTTTACACATGAAATTATTATATGGGAGAACATTTTTCTAACATGTAAAAGTATGTTTAGGAGTTCCTAGCTATGTCCTTTTGGCAGTCTGCTTTCACTTCGTTAGATGAAAGTAGCAAACCTATAGAGTACATTTATATAGATAGGTGTGTGAGTTGTGTTTGCATGAGTGTGTGTGTTTGCGTGTGCGTGTCAGTTATCTATTTTTGACAAAGGCCTTACTGGCAAAAAGGTAGTCTTTTTTGTTGTGCCTATCTGCGATTCAGCATCTCAGCTACATGGTAAGTAACAACCTCCCTTTTCATAATGTTGTTAGGTGTGCTGTCATTTATATAAATATACGCTGTAAGTTTGCTAGTTTCAACTAATGAAGCAAAAGCAAATTGTCAAAAGAGCACTGCTACAAATTTCAAAATGTCCTTCTACATGTTCTCCCATATAACAATTTTGCATGTAAATTATTAAAAAAGAAATCACCACCAGTGGGTTTCGAACTCGGGACCTTTAGTATGACGACTGATGTTCTACCAATTCACGTATCAGAGTTCTTCGCATTCAGAGCTCGTAGATATGCTTTTTCTATACTCCGCAGTTCTGGCGTTACTTTTAATTACCATTTACACGTGTTCTACTGGACAACAGCACACAGCATGAACTAAATCAGTGTTTTGGTTGATGCTCTATTGACACACAACGTTTGGAAGCAATCTGGAGTTTTGGGTGTTAGTGTCAAAAGGTAGTTCAGTGATAAGTATCATATTCATCCAAAAATGCTTTTTTTCCATGCACAACCTTTCACTGTTACGCAAGTAAACATTTGTGATAATCACATAAAATAAATATGCTCTAGCTTACCTCAAATGTGGATACACTCAATCTTGGTTAGCTTACATTCTCCTGGATGAGCAGTGAATCACAGACATACCACTTCAATACATACAGCTCTTCTCTACTTGACCCTGAAGTCTTCGGGGATGAACATTTGTAAAATTCACAGAAAAAATATCACCTTAGGTTGTGAATTATACTGTCCAATTCTTTATTCAAAAAACCAAATAAAGATATGAGTTGGTGAACTGCATCTGATTTGGGGTTTTTATAATTGGGGAATGTAGGATTCCATAATGAACATCTTTTGCAACATTCTTTGATTAGTTTCACAATATTATTTTTCGTTCACAACACCAGAGGTCTGCCTCTGAACTGAAAGCACATGCTCAATAGAAAATGTATCAAGGATCTGTGCTGTGTTTTCGAAGCTCAAATGGATACAGGCACATGTCGCAGAACAGAGTATTTCTTGGAAATTTAGTGTCAGTGTCATAGGCACTTGTTGCAGGAACCTGCAACTTGTGCCAGATCCCATTGGTTACACATACCGGGCACAAGTCCACACGAGAAATCACTCAGTGGGGACATAGCTTTAATTATAATCCCCCAAACTCTCAGTAGCCCTTTCCCTTTGGAAAATATTCTAATCAAAACTACATAAAAGATGAAGACAGAAATTAAATAATCTGTAAAAATCATGTTCTAGTGCTGTAATACGCTGTTAATTGCACTCTGATTTGGATTATGGAAGGCGTGCTTCTACTTAATTTTCCACATATTTTTACCTATTTTAATTTTACATGTTCATATATCATTAAAGATCTGGGCTCTCTACGCATTAGTAATGCTCATACTGTTAAGGCTGTGATAGCAACTGTGACTATGGGTTGTACAAGGAACGTTAAGAAAGGTAATAAGATATTTGTGCATAGGAAGAGTAACGGGATATAGATTGCAGATTATCTGAGTAGCCAGCATCAAATATTCAGTGATGAGGACAAAGATATTGAGTACAAACAGAAATAATTCAAAAACATTGTTCAATATATGAAACAAGTATGTTCTGAGCAAAGTCTTAAGGGATGGGAAAGGCCACCATGGTTTAATAGCTGTGTTAGCAAACTGCTCTGTAAACAAATAGAAGTCAAAAACTGGCTGACAAAGAAAGCTGAACAAAGTGAAAATGAGCATAAGGAGAGCAATGGGAGAAGCATTCAATGACTTGAAAAGTAAAATTTTGTCAACTGATCTGAGTAAAAAACCTAAGAAGTTTTGGTCTTATCAATAATCGGTTCGAAATCACCATTCAGTCACTCGGGGATCATACTGGAACCAAAACAGAAGATACAGAGAGAAATACTGAATTTGGTCTTCTGAAATGGTTTCGCTGGAAAAGATCTTGACATAGTCCCTCCTTTAGATCATCATATGAAATCGAAATAGCAGATATTGAGATAGCCAATCGCAGAATAGAAAAGCAACTACAACTGCTTCGTAGTGGAAACGCATCAGCATCACATGAAATGCCAGTACGATTCTACGAAGATTATGCAAAATAACTTGCTCTCCTAACAGCAGTTTATCATAGACTGCTGGAGCAACAAAGGGTATCTAGCAACTGAAAAAAAGGTCACATCATTCCCACTTTCAAGAAGGGCTGTAGGACAGATGCAGACACATTTTAAGCTCAAGAATAATGGCATTTTTGGAGAATGAAAATCTCACCTATAAAAATCAATATGAAATCCACAAACAGAGATCTTGCAAAACTCAGCTTGCTCTGTTCCTCCATGAGACCCATAGTGCTGTAGACAGTGGTGCTCAGGTTGATGATGTGTTCCTTGACAACCAACACCATCCCGAATGGACGTTTAGTGAAAAAGGTACAAGCCAATCACATATTGGATCAGATTTGTGACTGGATTCAAGGCTGCCTTGCAGACAGAACTCATCATGTCACTCTTTAACAGAACAAAATCACCAGGTGTAAAGGTAATTTCTGAAGTACCATGAGAAAGAGTGGAGGACTGTTGTTGTTTGGTTTACATAAATGATCTAGTAGAAAGCAGCGGATGCTCTTTAAGACTGTGTACAGATGATGTGGTTGTCTATAACAAAGTAGCACTGTCATAGTATGTATTTGCAGAATGGCCTGCAGAGGACTGAAGAGGGGAGCAGACTCTAGCAGTTGATCCTAATTGTAAATAAATGTAACATATTGCACATACATAGCAAACTCATCTGTGAAGGAAGCAGCTTACGAGGTGCTTGTTCGACTGATTCTTGAGTACTGTTCATCAATATGGGTTCCTTACTAGGTAGGAACTGATAGAAGAGAGAGAGAAGATTCAATGAAGAGCGGCATGTTTCATTGCAGGATCATGTAGATGGTGCGTGAGTGTTGCTGAGATGCTCAGCAAACCCCACTGGCAGACATTATAAGAGAAGTGTTGTGGATCCTGGAGAGGTTTACTACTGAAATTTTGAGAGAGCACTTTCCAGGAAAGGTCTGATGACACACTGCTTTCTCTCACATACATTTTGTGTAACAACCATGAAAATTTGAGAAATTAGAGCCAATACAGAGGCCTACCAACAATCATTCTTCCCAGATGCCATTTGGTAGTGGAACAGGGGAGAGTGATCAGTTAGAGATACTCTCTGCCGCATACCAGTAGGTGGCTTTTAAAGTGTGATGTAGGTCTGAAAAAATAAAACTAATATAAGTACTTACCAATGCTGGAACCATTTTTCTGGTCCCATCCTTAAACACAGGGATCTTCAATTCATCTAGTGGTAAAGTATCATTCTGTGAACACAAATAGTACAAAGAAATTAAAACTGTTAATAGACTGGTAAAATACATAACCTACATAACTGCCATAAGGTCAACAATTATCAAAATAACAATATTGTGCCTGACAAGTCACTATCCTTTCATAATTTCACATCTTACACTGAACAGACTGAGTCATTGTTTTTCAGAGACATAAAAAAAAAACTTCATAAGTTCCTTTAATTGTTCATAGCAACACACACTACATTGTAGAAGTATTGCATTCATCACTGACATGCATGTGGCCAATGTGCTATCAAATAGCGAGAGTGATTTCGATATGTCAAGAAGTCACATGGAAATAATTTGAACAGATATGATGCTTACTTAATTTAAAACTGTTTAACACTGTTGCTGGTGGGGAAAGTTGGGTTTGGGGTGTCGGAATGGCGGCGGGGCACAAGTGTAGCCTTCCATCAGGTAGGATAGAGACTTTAAGAGGAAAGTGTAACATCTCATTCCTAGAAACTGAGGAGTGAACTTCTGATTACGCACATAAAAACAGCTTTAGTTGGGTCAACCCCTGAATACATCAATGCAATTTGGCCTTTGAATCACATGCTGGTTAGAGATAAGAGATTTAACTTCACATACTAAGATGGGACAGCCTTATACTTCAACAATATCAAGGCTAAACTTGAACTAAGACCATTCTAAAACTTCCATTAAAAAAAGTAAAACCATCATCAATACAAAGATTAGTTTGAACACCATAGTTACTAAGCATGGACCTGTTGGAGGTAGTACACCACTCGACCTTGGAACTGACTTATCCAGCCAGTTACAGGAGGACCTACAGTTTAACACGGACTGTGAGGCACGGCACAACTTGGTATTTTTCACACGGATAGCAAATTAAGGATCTTCAGCACTGTTTATGACATTAACCCAAGTAATTGGAGAAAAGCTATTATTAAAAAATGGCATTCATTTGACTGTGTTCTTGTACCTGGAAGACATTATGCCTACCAATATTCCAATAAATAATCAACAAAATGGTCAGAACTATTACAAGTGCTCTACACTTGTTTTCTGAGAACATCTGGAAAACAGAAAATATGCCAGAAGAGTGAAAAATAGCATTAATTCACCCACTACATAAAACGAGAGACAAACTTAATGCTAACAATTACAGAAAAGTATCACTTGCCAGTTGCATACAAAAAAATGGGGCGATTACTAATGAGTCACGGATTTTGACGCCATAAAGTTTCAAACATATAATGCCCACCCATTTGTAGTAATAACAAATGGACAGAGAATGTCCCAAGTTTTGTTTATGTCACTGCAGGTTTCATTGTCATCAGCCATATAAAACACAGATATGGCAAAGGCTCAGCAGGCATATACATGATTCACAGAAAACAATTTTTAAGTTTCAATCTCACACTTAATCCCCCATGGACCATGGACCTTGCCATTAGTGGGGAGGCTGGCGTGCCTCAGCGATACAGATAGCGGTACCGTAGGTGCAACCACAACAGATGGGTATCTGTTGAGAGGCCAGACAAACATGTGGCTCCTGAAGAAGGGCAACAGCCTTTTCAGTAGTTGCAGGGGCAACAGTCTGGATGAATAACTGATATGGCCTTGTACGACTAACCAAAACGGCCTTGCCGTACTGGTAATGCAAACGGCTGAAAGCAAGGGGAAACTACAGCCGTAATATTTCCTGAGGGCATGCAGCTTTACTGTATGGTAAATGATGACGGCATCCTGCTGGGTAAAATATTCTGGAGGTAAAATAGTCCCCTATTTGGATCTCCGGGCGGGGACTACTCAGGAGGTCGTCATTATCAGGAGAAACAAAACGCGTTCTACGGGTCGGAGCGTGGAATGGCAGATCCCTTAATCGGACAGGTAGGTTAGAAAATTTAAAAAGGGAAATGGATAGGTTAAAGTTAGATGTAGTGGGAAGTAGTGAAGTTCGGTGGCAGGAGGAACAAGTTTTCTGTTCAGGTGACTACAAAGGTTATAAGATAAATACGAAGCCCACGCCTACCACAGTAGTATAAGTTTATATACCAACTAGCTCCACAGATGACGAAGAGAATGATGAAATGTATGACGAGATAAAATAAATTATTCCGATAGTGAAAGGAGACGAAAATGTAATAGTTATGGGTGACTGGAATTTGATAGTAGGAAAAGGAAGAGAAGGAAACGTAGTAGGTGAATATGGAATGGGGGTAAGGAATGAAAGAGGAATCCGCCTTGTAGAATTTTGCACAGAGCATAACTTAATCATAGCTAACACTTGGTCCAAGAATCATAAAAGAAGGTTGTGTACATGGAAGAAACCTAGAGATACTGAACGGTTTCAGATAGATTGTATAATGGTAAGACAGAGATTTAGGAGCCAGGGTCTAAATTGTAAGACATTTCCAGGGGCAGATATGGACTCTGACCACAATCTATTGGTTATGAACTGTATATTAAAACTGAAGAAACTGCAAAAAGGTGGAAATTTAAGAAGATGGGACCTGGATAAACTGACAGAACCAGAGGTTGTAGAGAGTTTCAGAGAGAGCATTACGCAGAGGTTGTAGAGAGTTTCAGAGAGAGCATTACGGGACAATTGACAAGAATGGGGGAAAGAAATAAAGTAGAAGAAGAATGGGTAGCTTAGAGATGAAATAGCCAAGGCAACAGAGGAACAAATACGTAAAAAGATGGGGGCTAGTAGAAATCCTTGGGTAACAGAAGAGATAATGAATTCAATTGATGAAAGGAGAAAATAACAAATTCAGTAAATGAGGCAGGCAAAAAAGAATACAAATGTCTCAAAAATGAGATCAACAGGAAGTGCAAAATGGCTAAGCAGGGATGGTCATACATATTATGAAAAACTCTGTGTACAATTCCTTAATGTTGATCTAGATACATTACTGTTTGTACTATTCTCGAGTGCAGTCATCTTCATAATATGATATTTTGATGCTGTACTGTGTCATCATCTTCAGGTGATACCTTTAAAATGAGCATCTTTGTTACATCCTGCCTCCTTTATACAGTAATTTCTCCTCACTCACTCCCCAACTATGCGCTGACACAATGCGTCAAGTACAGTGGTGGGGAGGAGGGCATCGCCGAAAGTTGAGCATGAACCGCACTCCTTCACTGCTTCTGTAGGCCCAGACAGATGTGGAAGTGGCTCTCGGCTTTGTCTGAGTGCTGGGTCACGAGCTTTGCTTAGGGTGTAACAGTCTTTGCTGATCTGCCCATCAGCCCCAGGAATTTCAGTAGCCTACTTCAGGACAGTCACAAAATGATAAGGTCTGTCTTAGCACTTCTGTTTCTTCATACTTCATCGAGTTCCCTGTAGCCATGCAATGTTCTGCAAACACAGATTTTGTTGGTTGCTCACATTCAGTGTGTCTTCTGTATTCTTTGCATCTTTGATTTCCAACACAGTTTGCTCAACGTATGCCTTACTGTATTTACACGGAATATGGTATTAACATCTGGTTTGCGAAGCCCCAAGTCATCTCACCATATACAGCAGATACACCATTGTCTTGTCTTCCTTGTTGTGTTCAATTTGTTGGGCCTGTACCTTCTGCCTGAAGGTATGTCGGATTTGCCTCATGATATCTGTTCTCCTCTGTGGTTGCAGTGCATTGCATGGCTACAGGGGACTCAATGACATATAAAGAACTACAGACCTTGTTGTTTTGGGACTGTGTTCTGAAGGAGGCCACTGAAATCCGAGTTAGCCAGCCAACTAAAATCACAGCATCAGCCAAAAGCAACTTCTGTGCACGACGGGTGCTACAGAAGCACTGAGGGACCAGGGTTCGCACACAGCCTTTGGTGATGCCTTTCCCCCATAAACTCCACCCGACACATCTCGCTAATGGATAGTGGAGGGAGGGACAGGGAGAGATCAAAGTATAAAGTGTGGAATGTAGCAAAGATGCTCATTTTACAAGTATCACATGAAGATGATGGCAACTTATGCCATCGAAATATCATATTATAAAGACGAATGCACCCAGCTGGACACACTGAGAAGACTTCAATCGATTCTTCTGGAAAGCTTAAGATTACACTTTAGATAAATCACACTGGAGTCAAATACATGATTAATTAATGGAGTTCGGTGTTATATCAAAAAATAATTCAAATGAGAAAACAAATATGTTATGAGACAGAATTTCTGGCCAGTACTTTAGGAGGTGAAATGTATAGTCCCACTGATAAACATGTAAAAACGTAGAAGGGACACACTATCCAGTTTTTGGAACTAACAACTCCTTTGTCAGGGAGGAGAGGGGGATACATTGGGGGAAGGTTAAAAAGAATGGTATGTCACTTGAATCCCAAGATAAGAAAGACCCGACTTCAATAAGTATAAGCACAGATAAAGATATACAAAGATATGTGAGATAGGTAGGAACTGCTTTGTACATGAACAATGCCATGTAGCTAACATAAATTTTCAATGCATGAACCTACAAAAACACACAATATCTAGAAGGAATGGATAAAGAGTCATGTTTCTAACTTTCTTTTGAAATGGTACAAACTCAGAATTTATGACAGATAAGAACATGCTGAACATCTCTGTACATGAGTTCATAATTTCACTCAGAACCCCCACATAGGGACAGAAAACCTAAATGATAATTAAGTACTATGACACGAGAGTAGAAATTCCAGGAACTGTCTTTAGGTCGACACCTATAAAGCAATGCATGCTAAACTCAGTTTCTCAGTTAACTATCTACATCGTAACTTCACTTTACCAAGTTATCCAGTTTGAACCGAGAAATTTTTCATACAGCGTTTAATTTAGCAGAGAAGCATTAATGTTTAGTGCTAGTGGTAATAGGTAGCTTTTGATGGTGTCTTTGTGGTGTAAAGATTTAAACTGTTTGCTGTAAACCAGATGCAGGCCTGTTCAGCTGAGCCATGTACAATAAGGTTGAGTTTGGCTCTTTCATAGGTACACTTGTCTCATCAGTAAATGCAACAGCTTTTGAACCACCCATTGAAGTTACTGGGAGATCTTTTACTAGGTTAAGATTGAGAGCATACCCAGTACCAATTACTCTGAGACACCATGTTATGTTTCCGCAATTTGAGATTAGTTTCATTCCCGTAACAAAGTTTGTCAGTGTGTGTCTACTTTCTCAAAGGAGAATGTCATTAATGCCATAACATATTATTTTGACAAGGATAATTTTGTGATCCACACACTCCAAGGCTTCAACAAGGTGACAAAATATCCCAATAGGACATTTTTCTTGTGTAACTCAGCCAAGATATCATTTGTGAGGTCCTGTTTGGCTATCTCTGTGGAGAATCCTTTACAAGAGCTAAAGTAAGAGACAGTTAATAAGTTCTACTCACTCTGTCGTTAAAAGTGCTTGTGCAGATTACAAACATATTTTAATGGTAGTTCTATTAAATCTGAGCATTACAGAAGTGCCTGAGTCTACCTGCCTGCTTTGACCCATGACATCATCAAGATGGCAGACACCCCTACATCCAGCATACACAATACGCCAACTACAACGTCATTTCATATATGCATGAACAAACATAATGAGACACTAGAATAGTTCACACCAGCAATAAAATAAAATTAACTGGACAACCATGGGAAGTAGGGGTTTTATGCCAGGGACGAGCTAAACATATCACAAATAGGAAAAACAGCACCATCACAAAACAAATATTATCCACAAAATCAAACACAAAAAATTCTCAACCTACAACACAACTCTACACACATAAATCCACAGGAATCTTACATTTCATTTAACCTATTTAGCTCAAACACAGCCCTCGACACCAAAAACCAACACATACAACTCCAAAACACGGTATTGGAAGTTCCCTTCACCTCCTTCACCTATATAGCTCAAATGAAGCGAATAATATCAAAACCCCACACACTCATATAATTCACTTCACAAAAAACTACACACCAAAACCAACACACCATAAATATGCATTAAAAATGTTTACCAACCACAGCCATGACCAATGAATAGGTCTAGGTTCCCGTTCCCCTCCTCTCCACACAAATCCTCCAACAATCCCAACTTTCCCCTGTCCTCCTTTAACCAATTCCCACTCACTCAATACCACTCCTACAAAAAAGAAAAAAAAAAAAAAAAATAAAATAAATAATTCACATATTACAAAAAACAACCAAAAAAGTTCTCAGAAAATACAAGCAAATAACTGCTGAAAGATGTAAAGACAAACAATAACAAAAATAATACATAAAGTAAAACAGTCTTTGTGGTGGTGAACCTAGAGCTCTCAACGAGGTCCCCTGTCAGATTGCCAAATATTGTCATGGTGACACCACCACATATACAGATGTACCTGGTCCAAGAAGACAGGGCTCTAATCAATTTCATACTCTCATTACATTACACCTCGCATAGTCAGCAATGAAACCGAACTGCTGCAAAAATTTACTGTCGACGTCATACAATTGACCAGCGCAACTCGGAATAAATAACTATTAAATTTTTCTTTCATATCCATTTTTAACAGAAAAAAAAAACTATCACATTTCAGTCCATAAAAACCACACAACACTACTCATACCTAACACAAACACGAATGGGTGAACATCTGAAACAATAAATCTACATAACTCACTGGTGACACAGTACTCTCTTCCAACCACAACTTCACACAAACTCTAATGACCGAATATCACACATAACACAAACATGACCCGACGCAAAAACACAGCACCATACTGATGTCACATAACATAAGACACTTACATCACAGGTCAAAGCAGACATGTGGAATTGTACACTTTCTTTGATAAAATTTGAATACTCTCTTAGAAACATCAGCACAACCAGAAGAATTACTAAATTTTACAACCATGACGAATGTTGTAATCTCCTTGGCAGACGGAGTTTTGAAACTCATGTATTTCGGTGGTGCATGCAGTGTCCGCCTTCAGTAAATCTAAAGCATCTGTAATTATTTGTTTGTTTACGCATGTTTGCTGTCAGTGTGAGGAAGTAATTGTCAAATTTGGCTGTCAATAATTTGTTGGAGTTACAATTCCTGCCAGAGCTACTTTCTGGGGCTGAATGGCAAACTGTTTTGCTATTTTTTATTTGTTTCTTGTTTGATATTGTTCTAAACTGTTTTTGCCTTATTTTTAGTGCAATTACTTATTTTTGTCCTTACACCATTCAGCATAAAAGTATAGGACAGTGTATGTGTTTTGCTTTCTTATTAACAGGCTAGCGGATTTTACAATACCACAACTTTCAAGTGTTGCCTGCTCCTTGTGGTGGTAGGAAGTTCCTATGGGACCAAACTGCTGAAGTCATCAGTCCCTAGGTTTATACACTACTTAAGCTAACTTACACAAGGACAACATACACACACCCATGCCCAAGAGAGGACTCAAACCTCTGACGGTGGGAGCTGCGCGAACTGTGGCGAGGTGCCTCTGACCGCACGGCCTGCAGTTTGTTATATGAATTACATAGAACCCAGTAGAAAATACTTTAATCCCAGTACTTGGTCATCAATGGTTCTTACTTTAATTCAATTTTACCCTTACTTGTTTTATGGAAAAACAAGATTCAAAGTGCTACAGGAATGTATTTAAGAAATAATTAAAATTTTCCTCTACAGTGTGTTGGATAAAGCTATTCCTTCTATTGTTCCACCAAGTCAACAGACCGATTTTCCCAAAAATATTTGCATATTATTATCAAGAATTGTTTGCACAAGTGCAAGGCAACCAATGAGAACAATCCCTGAGCATGGTTTTTACAACTGATGAAACAGATTTCACTTGTTTTTGTGCCTTCCACCCACTCTATCGATTGCTTTCGCTTTTGATGTGACATTCTGCACCCACATCTCACTCACAATAACTCTGTTCGGAAGGTCAATGGGATTCTTTTTTCCTATCTGTTATAAACTTTATAAAGTCTTGCACGTCAGTCACTACATTACAAAATCTTCTACACAGCAGGCATTGCCAAAGTTGAAGTGGTGCTACATTATGCCTTTCAATGCTTTCAGAATGAGTGTCAGCTAACTCCACAGCTGTACACGGCTTGCTGTCTGTGACATAATAAATGTGATAAGTGAATTGTGAAAACTTGGTTCCACTCAAAATTAAAGTTATATATATTTTTTGTCAGTATTTCAGTTAAAAGAGCATTCAGTTTTGTTTACACGATTTGTGTTTTCCCACATCACTCAAGACAAATATTGGCGTTATTCACTCCCAATGGGTAAATTATATGTTCTTGATTTCAATGGTATTTCCATTCTGCCTTTTCACAGTATAAAAATTATGCTACTGTTATTTTCCAACCTCCAGAAATGTTCACTAGTCATAATTCATTGGCACGGGTGGGTGTGGGGGACGCTACTGTTATACACAAAAGCGAACTTCATTACTTTCATGTTTGTATTCCAGGTCTGCATAATAGAGTAATTTCTATTAAAGGTTCTTTTTATTATTATATCCTGTCACTGGTGTGTATCTAAATAGCTCCATAGCAAATGCAGCCTTCAGCACATGGGTATTTTACATCTAAAATAAAGTGTAACGCAAAGGTTATTAATTTTGTGTCATCCATTATAAATGGTTATAACAACATCCACAAATACAGCATAGCCTGTTAAACTTATATTTCCTTCTGGCCATTTTTGTGTACCAATTATGAGTCTCCCTAAGCTGCCAAAAAAACTGTGTTCTTGTCAATATGTGACAATCCTTAAGGAGAGTACAGTACTCTTCATTAACTTACGTTCGGGAAAGTAATTACAAATAAATCTTGGATAGTTTCGACTGCATAAGTGGTAGTTTGCCTTGATAAATATTAAACAAGAAGCTATTTACACACAACAATATAATAAATGATAAAACGAGATATCAGCATTGTTAAGGATGAATGTGGGTCAGGTGATGTCATACATTTGTTCCAGGCTACGATCATGGATTAAAGCAAATCAACGGTGGCTTTAGTCAACTGTTGCCATTTTCACATATTTGAGCAAAGTGATTTGAAGATGGGGCTTCATTAGTAACAAACTGGTAATCAAAGTGTGGGTGTGGGGTAAGATGTAATGGGATTTTCAATGAGTAACTATCAACTTCCAATCTTGTGGAAATTTGTTGTAAGAAGTATGAACCAACTGATTGCTTTGATGCCCACATGGAGTTACTTTATATAATACAATACACTCAAATGGGTGCAAGCAAGTAAACCAATATAGAATTGCTATTGCGAATCTTTTGAGAAATAACAGGTGATAAGATTAGATTTTTATGTTATACTCAACCATTTCAATACATAGCTGCACCAATAAACATCGTATTAGAAGTAAGTATTTTAAAATGAAACTGTCAGTGGTTCATATTTGCAATTTTCATGGTTTGCCTGTAAGGCAACAGTACAATCACAATAGTACTTTTTGGCACAAAGGCACTATCAGGTCACAAACGACCAAAACAAACAGTGACAATACTTGTTCAACACATTCAATTCGCTATAACTAGAATTAGTGATTTAGTTTTTATCTGATAAACATTTTGCTCGGAATATCAATTCATAGGCATAGTCCGACATTTTAAAGATGTACAAGATCTCCTGTTTTGTCACGCATGCTGTTTCTAGCAGTTCGATATGTTAACAGTGTTTAAAGAAAAAAACAAAACTAACTTATATATTGCCACAATACGAAAAGTGCAGATCTTACACAAGACTGTCAATGAAAAAATAACAGGTTCTGTTCATTGCTTTACAGCAACAGTTAACTTAGCGCTATCATAAACAATATTTGCAACACTGGACTTAACACGTTCCTAATTGCAGGCGAACTGTCAACTAGCAGAAATGTCACGCCGATTTAAGTTTGAATGCTTTCAACAATTAAATATTACGTGTACGTCGACAGGCCTCAAGAAACATCATACCAACACTTTCCTCACTGGAACCATTCTTGTCAATTATACCTAAATCACAAACTACTCTCAACACCTTACTTACTGTGTTCATAACTACGGGAAAAACAATTTTGTATCAGAGATTGTGATCTCTGTCCATGGATATAACAACGTGGATACGTACTTGCGCCACAAGTAGTATCACAATTGGTTCTCCGAACTGCACAAGACAGTTACCTAGGTTTCCACAGTTGATGAAAACTTACACAAGCATCACTCAACATAATAACCCACTGCAGTCGGCTGTACCTCCAATACACTTTCGGGGGATAGTAAAACGTGTTTACACGTGTGCGATCTATATTCCCACTGGCGATTTTTCAGTATGGTGCCAATTAAAATAATTCATGTAGGCATTATGTGGTGGTGCAGGCCTTAACTCAGTTTATTAAATGATATACGCCCTATGTGCTCTTAGCTAATAACTGATTTTCACAATGTGTGACATAATATGTAAACGAGTCTATTTGTGTTGTAGCAACGAACATTTTGCTTCTGGCAGCTGCATCTTTGGGAAATTAAAATATATAGATATATTGTCACGTCGAGGACATGGACGACGTCTCTGCACTTTTGTCTTCTTGATGATGAGCCATAGTCCTTGCCTTCATATGTGATGTCCAACGAGGGGCAAATGGCCTACAGTAGTGCTTTAGTGACTTTTCGAATAGTCCTAGTTTCTGCATTGGCGTAAAACTGTAAACCAAATCTCCCATGCTATATCTCTCTGGTGTTTGACACTGTAGCACTCGTGGTCCTCCTCCTGGGCGTCCAGGGTTTGTATGTGAACCAACTTTCATGCTTCTTCTGTCCTGGTCAAGAAGTGTTTTACGTAAACATCCTGAGTATTGTCCAGGTGAAACAGTAAAGTGTATCCATTGTCGATTTGGCCTCATGACTGTGGAAAAGAAAAAACACTGTGAAGCTTGAAGTGTCTTGCTTCACTGTGTTGTATGTGAAGTGTATCCGAGTCTCTCTGTTCGACATCATCATAGATTAGAAGCATACCTGCCTGTGAGTGAGGCCTTATATAGCTCCTGTCTAGAGCCTGCGTATTGGGAGGAAGACTCATGTGTGCACAGTGACAGAAAGTCTAAAGAGGATTCAGTCGAGTACGTAGTTCTAATTTTCATGTGCTAGAGGACGGTAGTGGATAAGACCAAACAGAAAGAGCTATAATGAAGTTAAGAATTTTGACAACCAGAGTCCAGTAGTGCACAGAAACATTCAAGAAACAGGTCAAGAGAATGTTTTGTGACTTGTTCTGTTTATTTCTTGAAGGCTTTTTGTTTATTTATGCTTTTACAGTTTTGTATATGCTTTTAGTAGTGTGAATAGTGCGTAAATGTGGTCTAAAGTAAATATGTAGATCATTGTTCTACTGATGAACACTGTACGAAATAGTGTGAGAAAGTTTTAAGACAGTGTGAATGCAGACGACAGGGAATTTTGTATCACAAGTAAGTTTATGATAAAAGGAAAGCTAATTCGCGTGCAAATGAAAATACTTAATAACATAAAGTATCAATAAAATATCAGTATGTTAAATATTTATTTTGGGAAAAAGTACAATTCGAAAGTGTGTTATTTGTTGATTGGATAGTCACGAGAATAATATTTTCTATTGGCCTTAAAGAAAACTGACCAGTCAGAATGGAGTATTCTCTGTTCATCTTTTCCCTTGGAGGTATAGAATGCTTACAGCAGTCTAAAGGGGTCAGAGCCCAGCATTTCAGTGGTACAGTCGCGTGTAGTATGAGCTCTGAAGGAAGTTATAATTTACCGGTTTTAGTTGTGCTACATGTTTCAAAAGTGTTTTAAAGTGAAGGCATATTTATTCTGGTGTTTTTTATAGAAAGTACGGATTTTTTAAGTAATGTTTTATATGAGAAAAGACAGTAATTCCACGTGGCATATTGAGCAGATCGGATTACCTTGAGTGCATTAGACTCCGATAAACTCAATAGTGCGATGACTATTTTAATTTAAGAACAATCCATACTTAGTAGGTGTTCAGGTTTCGGGTAATATGTTACCTTAAACTTGCCGACGTGAATGAAAGGGTTTGAGCATGACTGTGTTAATATTAGCGAGGGCTTGGCAGTGAATGTGTACATCTCAAGGTTCAGAATATACCAAAGTTTTGCCAGTATTTCCACCTTTCATTCAAAATTAAGACCTTTTCCAGATTCTTAGAATAGTTATGTTGTATGCATCCTGGAGCGAGTTGCAGTACAGTACCTTTCTGCTCAGCTTTCCTACTGGCAATCTGCTGCAACGAGTTCACAGGTAGGTGCAGGTAATGGACGAACTAACAACGCCGCCGCATGAGGACTGATTTGATTTGATATGATTTGATTTTGGAGGGAAGCTAAAACAGCTCTGGTCTAAGCCCTGGCTAAGTGGCCGCCATCTGTGTTAGTTGCGCTGGTAGTCCATGATGTAGCTCACTGCTCCCTCAAGTGCAACTCGTGGACTGCTTGTAGGGAGCTGGCGGGAAAAAGCCATTCACCATCATTGTAGTGAGCTTTAGCAGCTACAGCCATCTAGCCAGGGCAGCTCAGTCAATGACCGCAGACAGCTCTGCGCCTGGGAGGCAGTTTGTACCCTGGCCCCACCCCTGTGGAAGGCAGCTTGCGGTCTGCCAAACGATTTTACCCAGAGTGGAGGCCAACACTCCTCTCGCTCCTTGTGCCAGTGCAGCTCCAAGGTGTTGCCCACCTCTTCACAGCTATGGCATGTTCATACAGTGGAGATTGGCAGTAGTTTCAGCAGGCTGGTTGCGCACTGATACTCATCACCAGAAGCTCGTTGTGATTGGCCTGCAACTTAAACAATTATCATACTCTCCAGTTCTAGACACGGACAGAATGGCGACACGACTGCCTGATTTGAACCTTCAGGCTCACTTATTTACTCCTCTTTTCCATATACCCCTGGCATCGTTCGTCAGGAGGGTACAAGTGGAGTGCTCTTTAATAATTATAACGTCAGCTTTCCTCAGCCCGCTTTGGCCTCACACACAGGTCATTAGGTGCTGTTGTAACTGCAACATATAGGTTCTTCACAGCATGTCAATGTCCTATGCTGCCACGATTACTTCACAATAGTATAAAGTGACTGCCGGGGCCGCGCGGGATTAGCCGAGCGGTCTAAGGCGCTGCAGTCGTGGACTGTGCGGCTGGTCCTGGCGGAGGTTCGAGTCCTACCTTGGGCATGGGTATGTGTGTTTGTCTTAGGATAATTTAGGTTCAGTACTGTGTAAGCTTAGGGACTGACGACCTTAGCAGTTAAGTCCCATAAGATTTCGCACACATTTGAACATTTGATTTTGACTGCCGGGCTGTGTCTTGTCAGCTGTAAGCAGTGTCATAAATGTGCTTCACAGAATCGTTTGCTAAATATCAACATTGCCCGTGTCTGCTATCTTATGTCCAGTCAGTTCCTTAACTAATACCTTCCAACTGTAGCTGCTCGAAATTTACAGTTCCCCTAATCCACGCCCGTACTTATTTGTGATGCAGCATTATATACTTTCTTGAAGAAAAGGGCTGTGATATTGATGCTGCAGAGGACTGTAGATGCGTTGCAGTGGATGTGACAGCTGAATATCTCTGGTGACACTGTAGCATCATAATAGCTGATCCACATCCACCTTTGTGCTGACAATTACAGGAAGCGGGTCGTCCAATGACGTTCCCTGTATGTTCATTTGAATATGTGCCACCATGTTATATGCCCCACAGGATTAGCCAACTCATGTTTATGATTGATTCTTATTCTTAATTTCTGTCATGTGCACGCAACAGTTGTTTTAATAGAAAATGTTACAGTGCTTTCCTGAATAGCACAGCGCTAAGAAGGTACTTTTAGACTTTTTCTGATCTTAAACACATATCTGATCTAGTAATACACACATAAAACAAAAGTTTTGCATCAACACAGTTTCCAGAACTCCTGAAGATAGACATTGACGTTCTGTCATAGACACAGTCCCTTTTACTGTTCAGAGATGTCACTAAACCCACCAAAAGATGTAAACAACCATGCATGAGCAACGCCTATCAGACAGAGGGGGTCTGACAGCCGATCAGTTCCAGTCATTCCACCAGGAAGGAGGTACACAGCTTGCGTTGTCTGTAGTTCAACCATGCCTCGACAGTCAATACCGAGGTTCGATCACACCCACGTTGTTACTTTGTGCCAGGAAGGGCTTTCAACAAGAGAAGTGTCCAGGCATCTTGGAGTGAAACAAGGCGATGTTGTTCGGAAATGGAGGAGATACAGAGAGACAGGAACTGTCGATGATATGCCTCGCTTGGGCCGCCTAAGGGTTACTACTGCAGTGGATGACCACTACCTACGGATTATGGCTCGGAAGAACCCTGACAGCAACGCCACCATGTTGAATAATTCTTTCGTGTAGCCACAGGATGTTGTGTTATGACTCAAACTGTGCGCAATATGCTGCATGATGTGCAACTTCACTCCCGACGTCCATAACGAAGTCCGTCTTTGCAACCACGACACCATGCTGCGCGCAGCAGATGCGCTCAACAACATGCCGAATGGACCGCTCAGGATTAACATCACTTTCCCTTCATCAATAAGTGTGGCATATGCCTTCAACCAGACAACTGTCAGAGAACTGTTGGAGGCAACCTGGTCAGGCCGAACGCCTTAGACACACTATCCAGTGAATGCAGCAAGGTGGAGGTTCCCTGTAAGGCGCCGTAACAGCTGTACGATACGTGAATGCCATGCTCCGACCGATAGTGCAAGTAGTGGGACAAAGTATGTGTGACCCCACTCTCCATTATTGCCAGATGTACCCAAGATGGCGGCGATGACGTAATCCAAGATGGCGGCCTGTAGCTTGGCAACAGCGCATGATGTCATCCAAGATGGCGGTCATGATGTCATTCAAATTGGCTGATTTTGGCGGGAAGTTTGACTTTTGGCGTGAAGATAGGTCAATTGGTCTACCTCCACTAACCTAACCCCCCTCCGCAATAAAAATCGCGCGAAGTTCAAATTCCAGCATGATAATGTGTCACACCTATGATAATGGCAGGAAAAATGGACTTGTCTTTATTATTTAACCAATGTCAAGCAGATGTGTCCTCCACTGGGTCTGGACTCCAACTGGCTTAGTTCATATCGCTGCCACCAGAGAGCGCTCTTGTGATGTCAGATCATTACGCACGTACCGGTATTCAAGATGACAGCACCCTATGTGTTCACTGCGAGCTCCATAGCCCAACCGACTTAGTTCATATCATGCCCACCAGAGGGCGCTACAGTGAAGTCACATGATCACACAAGATCGTCTGCTATCTTTCGCATGCGCGCATCATAATCGGACACGTGCTGCCCCACCAGCCCACGTGTGTCCGACCGCTTACGTCACACACCCTCGGCCGCTCCCACAAACATGCTCCAGACACAGTCTTTCGTAAATATTCTAACACTCACATCCCGCATCTGACTTATTAATTACCCAACTACTTAATTCCATTTCAGTTTTAATGTATGACATCTATATTCAATTAACAAATTCAAATTTTCAGATTTTCCCACTAGGGAAGCGCTGTCGTCCTTCATGATGTACCACTCCCTCACCAATAGAATGCTGCTCTCCTATTGGCTGCGTCAACAGTCACTGGAAAGAAAGGACACTTGTATCAACCTCAGCTACCCGACCGTAACCTCCCACTAGGGAAGCGCTGTCATCCTTCATGACATACCACTCCCCCATTAATAGAATGCTGCTGTCCTACTGGCTGCACCAATAGTCACGTCACTCTATGTAAGAAAATTGCAGAAAGAAAGGACACTTGTACTAATCTCAGCCACCCAACTGCAACCTCTTTCTAGGAACCGGCGCCAAGTTTAAATTCTTGCACTAAAGAAAGGTCACTTGCCCTTTTGCTACCATCCTAACAAAAGTTTTGCAAACCAACCTCACCACCACTAACCTATGCCTCCAGGACACAACCTCTTCCTAGGGGCTGCTGGTAAAAAGGACTCAGCCCACAGTAGGCTGATGCAGAGAGGAAGGAATGTACGTTATTTATTTGGGGGCATTTTATTTAGGGATGGAGTATATGTATCACAGAACACACACACGGACAAGCCCCACAGCATACAGACCTGCAAACCACTCCTACATAACTCATTTATAAGGTTCTACACACACGCTTGCTAATTGTAAACCGCCAATAATAACCCACTGCAAAGCCTACAGACATGCGATCCACTCGTAAATAATGCAATACATTTACGTCCAGGTAGCCAAACAACTTGTAAATTGTCAATATAATAATCCATCTAAAAGACTCTGCTTGCTAATCGCAACTGTCGAAATCATACACCAGTCTTTATTTAAACAATTAGGGGCAGCACCACCACCCAGTGTTTCGCCACTGAGTCCAGTGCCCAACTGACTTAGTTCATATTGATGCCACTAAAGGACGCTGTAGTGACGTCAGGTGATGGCGCAAGTACCATAATCTAAGGTGGCACCACCTAGTGGGTTCACCACGAGCTCCAGATCCCAACTGTCTTAGTACATTTCGTCGCCACCAGAGGACGCCTCCTTGACACCAGCTGATGACGCAAGTACAGTTATCCATGATGGCGGCAAACAGTGTGTTCTCCACGGGGTCTAGTACTCACTACCAGCAGAGGACGCCGTCGACGGCAAAACCCGCAAAATTGTCTCCACCTTATCAAACACATACCAGACTGATAATTATATTCGAAGCTCTGAATATATTTACCAATGTAACTACAATTAAATATCACCATTGCTACTACAGTCTGACACCAATCATTGTACACATAATGTCTCCTCTTGATGACTGTGCTTCAGTATCTATAGCGCTTACAATTTTCCACCTAAAAACTCTCTCTCATACCCTGCTCTTTATCCATGTGCTCAATCTATACATTCCTCACGATAGGACACACAGTCATCCTCTCTAGTCATGCCATAACATAAACGATATTAACTTTACAAAGCAATATATACACATTTTAAACAATGTAAGCCACACTAACTTTACAAAACAATGTATACACATTTTACAGAAACAGTGCAGTTATCTTTTATATCTGTATAGCAACCGAAAAAAATGATATATTTCGTGAATAAGTGTTTGCCTACGATACGAAATAATACTGACACAAAATCAATGATTCGTGTGCATGTGTCTTACATTCTTTTTGTACAGTTGTAAAGCGCATGCTGGATGCTGGTAAAGTGTAAACTCATATAGTTCGTGTGAAAGTGTTCATCAAAATGGACGCAGACATATCCGAAAAAAGCCGCCTATACTGTCACAAACCAGCACCCAGCATTATGCTACTACCAGTAATGATGTAACTTCCTGGATCCTCCCGAAACCATCTGAAGATGAACCTGAAAAGGTTTGAAAACCGGTTTATGGAATAAAGCATTATTATTCAAAAAAGTGACTGGTTGCAGTTGTGTATAACTTATTTACATATGGTAATAAAGGTTACTGCGGTCTCTGTTCATAACAACTGAAATCTGTAGGTAAGTTAAGAGTTCCTTCTCTAAATTAAAAATTATCAGCACAATTCAGAGTTCCGCTCCTATTCACTTCTAAAAACGTTGCTCCCAGTTATATTTAACAGCTGATGCACTCACCGTGTTGCTGTGTTGTCTTCTCTGATTGCATTGGTTTCAAGTCCTGGAACCACTCGTTACCATATACAACAAAATATGTATATGGTACCATTAGTCTGGTGTGTACAATAAGGCCTTCATTGCGTTTGAGGAGATGGGATCTTATTCCTGCCAATTATAACTGTGAGCTTTTTTTTACTATTAACCGTTAACCTCCATGCGTTCGCGCTAGACGTAGTCACATACTCGTTCGCTCAGGCGGTTGTTCTACCGCCTAATATTTTTCATCAATCTCTTGAGATTTTCATTTTTTAAATTCCAAATTTCTAAAAAATATCCACAAAGGAACTCTCACAGAATATTTCAAACACATTTTCGATCAAAATTGTTTATTCATACATGAACTATACAAAGGACAGGAAAAAATGGAAATGAGCGTGCGGCATTGTGGGCTGGGAGTCTCCCAATCGGGGAAGTTCGGCCGCCGACGGCAAATACTTATTGCAATCGATGACACATTGGGCTACTTGCGTATCGGAGATGGGGATGAAATGATGATGAGGACAACACAACGCCCAGTCCCTGGGTGGAGAAAATCTCCTGCCTCAGCCGTGTACCTTTGTCCGCCCCATTTGTCGTTCTTTAGGTCTACTGTGTTTTAGTCATTGTTGCCTGTTGCCACTAGTATGACCTTCCTCTTTATATTATACTAAGCGGGACAAGCAACTGCCAAATAGTGGGAGAAATATACTGCGAGTATAAACCCCATGTTCTCAAAACCAATAACACTGTCAGAAGTGCTGTTGTATGTTAAATTTGCCATTAGAGACTTTTCATCCAATGACATATGCACTAGTTTATCAATATCGGAGAAATGCTGTACTTTCTGCTTTAAAAGGTGGAACATATTGTCACTTATCCCATATTTTATGTGTATGCCTTCCACATTCTTCTGTAATGTACATACTGATGGAAACACAATACATTCTGACAAAACCTGTATGCCTGAGTGCTGTAATACGAATATAACAAATTTAGAGCAAACGGCTTATTTTTGTCTTTTCATCTTGCAGATGACATACTAATTTCGTTTAACAAGCCAAGGGCATCTTTTTTTTAAAAATATTGGGATCATATAGTCTTCAAAATTTGTTGGCCCTTCTTCACTTGTTCCTTCCGATAACAGTTTCTGTTGCTGTCTGTACTTAAAATGATAGGCACTTTCCTTGCCCCATAATAGTTTTGCACTAAGTCTAGCGATCTCCACATTCTGATACTCCACACGCTTTTTCTAAACACGAATAACTGCACTTAATTTTACCACTTCATCGTCTGTGTTGACGATTCATGGCACTGCTATATGGAGAGTTGAACTGGCTACTTCTGTGCCATAGGAGTGTTTAACAGCTTTAGACGGATTGTCGAACTTTTATGGCAGTCTCACCTGCATCGTCAGTTGAGGTGGCGTATTTGGAACGTCAAACAATGTGATTCACTGCACTCCACATGAGTCTGCATTCATGAACTGCTTTTGTTCCACGTGTAGCGGATAAAACTTAACATTATTATAGAGGTAAGCTCTTTTTATATTAAGATGATCTCGTCTGCTAGCCATTTTCTACTCCCAAAACGAAACATTAATCATCAATATACATGTAATTTACAACTGAATCCTGATTATACAGTTTAATAACATAATCGTATATACCTCTCAGGGTCCTTAGGAAACCTAAAAAAAAAGACATGTGATATCATCTTCTTCCTCTTCTAGAAATTTATTGGGCAACGCTACGCTGCCATTTGTAAAAACCATTGTACAAGCCAAAATAAACGACTAGTATTCACTTTCATGATCGCACCGAACTCAGCAATGTAACTTACTGGCCACTTGGCGCGATGCTGGCGCAGTAGGCAACAAAATCGACACTAAGTATCACAACTGCTGTGTTAGACTGTGTTATTACTATCTCCATCATACCAATATTACAAAATATCAACAATGTAGGAAAAGACAGAATGCTACTTACTGTAAAGAAAACACGTCAAATTGCAGACAGGCTTGATTAAAAGACACAGACATATAGCTTCTGGCCACACCATTTGCCAGTAAAAAGACACACACACAGAAGCAAGCACACCTCGTACACACAACGGCCAACTCCAGCACTTCACACCACAATGTAACACCACGTGGGATGTAAGCAGCATTCTGAAGGGAGTGGGGAAGAGGAAGGGAAAGTGAACGGGTGGGGAAAAAGATGAACACTGGTGGAGTGTGCGGGAGATAAACTGCCAATAGGCACTTCCTCAGGAGGTTGTGAGTTGGTTGTTTGGTTGGTTTAAAAGCGCGGGAAAGGGACCAAACTACGAGGTCACCGGTCCCTTGTTCCTAATAAAACAATGCCAAAAGTGTGAGAATAAAATAGATGAGACATATAACACAAAATAAAAGGAAAGGAAAGACCACAATAATGAAGGAAAGGCAACGAACACTAAAAGGAGCAAAAGAGGGCAAGAGAACAACAGGGAGATGCAAGAAACAGTTAGAAGGGAGCAAAACAAGGAAGCAGATTACAGTGGCTGGCTGACCACGAAAATAAAAAGGAAAAGCCAGCCACCCTACAACACATTAAAACCTTCACCCTAAAAGCACTAGGGTGGAGGACACAGAGGGACAAAGGACAGGAGCTAAGACTCAGATTGAATAATAAAACCCACCCTCACGGATGAAACATAAAACCAAATCAGCCAATGAGGCATTGTCTGCTAAAATCAATGATAACGAGTCCGCCAACCCAAGATGAAATCATAGGGCAGTCAAAGGAGGACATAGCAGAAGAATATGGGCCACCGTCAACTGGGTGCCGCACCGACACTAAGGTGGGTCTTCACGGCGCAGGAGGTGGCCGTGGGTCACCGGTGCATGGCCAATGCAGAGTGTGCAGAGAACCACAGAGTCCCTATCAGACGCCCTCATTGAGGACTTCCACACGCTCTTGGTCCCCTTAATGGCTTGCAGTTTGTTGTGCGTACTGAGATTTTGCCATTCTGTCTCCCAAAGCTGAAACTCCTTGCGGCATAATAACAAACGCAGGTCAGTTGCAAGGATGCCCATCTCCAGAAGTGGTTTCCGGTAGCCTGTTTGGCCAGCCTGCCAGCAAGTTCATTTCCTTGGATTCCGACATGACCAGGGGACAAGACAAACACCACTGAACGACTGGACTGTTCCAGGGCATAGATGGACTCCTGGATGGACGCTACCAAAGGATGATGAGGGTAGCACTGGTAGATGGTTTTCAGGCTTCTCGAGGAGTCAGTACATAAAAGTAATGACTCCCCAGGGCTTGAATGCAGATACTGAAGTGCACGAGAGATGGCCAACAGCTCTGCAGTGAATACACTGCAGCCATCGGGTAAGGAATGCTGTTCAATATGGCCACTGTGAACGTAGGCAAAGCCAGTGTGACTATCAGCCATCGAACCGTCGGTGTAAACTACTTCAGAGCCCCGGAACACGTCAAGAATCGAGAGGAAGTGACAGGGTTAATGGAGTCCTTAGGGCCACGTGAAAGGTCCAGACGAAGCTGCAGCCGAAGCGTACACCATGGAGGCATACGTGAACGGACCACAAGTGAGGTGGTAAAGGGAAGGACTCCAGTTCGGAGAGAAGGGACCGCATGGGAACTGCAATCGTTAGCCCCGACCTGGGCAGCCAATGCGGGAGATGGACTGCCACGGACGGGAAAAAAGGGCGGTAATTCGGATGCTCAGGGCAACTATGAATGTGTGCTGCGTAACTGGAGAGCAGTTGCGCACGTGTGATCTGCAATGGAGGGAAACCAGCTTCCGCCAGTACGCTGGTCACTGGACTCATCCTAAAACCTCCTGTCGCTAGTCGAACCCCGCAATGGTGCACAGTGTCGAGTAAATGCAATGCTGAAATGGCTGCCGAACCATAAACCACACTCCCATAGTCAATTCGGGATTGGACAAGGGCTCTGGAGATACTGCCAGCACTTCGGCTTAAGCTGACGAAGATGAGGGAGCCAAGTCAATCGAGCATTGAAAACCAGTCCTACAGGGTGTTTCAAAAATGACCAGTATATTTGAAACGGCAATAAAAACTAAACGAGCAGCGATAGAAATACACCGTTTGTTGCAATATGCTTGGGACAACAGTACATTTTCAGGCGGACAAACTTTCGAAATTACAGTAGCTACAATTTTCAACAATAGATGGCGCTGCAAGTGATGTGAAGTGATGTGATTCCATCGCCTAGAACACAGTGTTGTTGCAACAAGACGAAGTTTTCAACGGAGGTTTAATGTAACCAAAGGACCGAAAAGCGATACAATAAAGGATCTGTTTGAAAAATTTCAACGGACTGGGAACGTGACGGATGAACGTGCTGGAAAGGTAGGGCGACCGCGTACGGCAACCACAGAGGGCAACGCGCAGCTAGTGCAGCAGGTGATCCAACAGCGGCCTCGGGTTTCCGTTCGCTGTGTTGCAGCTGCGGTCCAAATGACGCCAACGTCCACGTATCGTCTCATGCGCCAGAGTTTACACCTCTATCCATACAAAATTCAAACGCGGCAACCCCTCAGCGCTGCAAGTGATGTGAAAGATATACAAGACAACGCAGTCTGTGGGTGCGCCATTCTGTACGTCGTCTTTCTGCTGTAAGCGTGTGCTGTTCGCAACGTGCAAGTGTGCTGTGGACAACATGGTTTATTCCTTAGAACAGAGGATTTTTCTGGTGTTGGAATTCCACCGCCTAGAACACAGTGTTGTTGCAACAAGACGAAGTTTTCAACGGAGGTTTAATGTAACCAAAGGACCGAAAAGCGATACAATAAAGGATCTGTTTGAAAAATTTCAACGGACTGGGAACGTGACGGATGACGTGCTGGAAAGGTAGGGCGACCGCGTACGGCAACCACAGAGGGCAACGCGCAGCTAGTGCAGCATGTGATCCAACAGTGGCCTAGGGTTTCCGTTCGCCGTGTTGCAGCTGCGGTCCAAATGACGCCAACGTCCACGTATCGTCTCATGCGCCAGAGTTTACACCTCTATCCATACAAAATTCAAACGCGGCAACCCCTCAGCGCCGCTACCATTGCTGCACGAGAGACATTCACTAACGATATAGTGCACAGGATTGATGACAGCGATATGCATGTGGGCAGCATTTGGTTTACTGACGAAGCTTATTTTTACCTGGACGGCTTCGTCAATAAACAGAACTGGCGCATATGGGGAACCGAAAAGCCCCATGTTGCAGTCCCATCGTCCCTGCATCCTCAAAAAGTACTGGTCTGGGCCGCCATTTCTTCCAAAGGAATCATTGGCCCATTTTTCAGATCCGAAACGATTACTGCATCACGCTATCTGGACATTCTTCGTGAATTTGTGGCGGTACAAACTGCCTTAGACGACACTGCGAACACCTCGTGGTTTATGCAAGATGGTGCCCGGCCACATCGCACGGCCGACATCTTTAATTTCCTGAATGAATATTTCGATGATCGTGTGATTGCTTTGGGCTATCCGAAACATACAGGAGGCGGCGTGGATTGGCCTCCCTATTCGCCAGACATGAACCCCTGTGACTTCTTTCTGTGGGGACACTTGAAAGACCAGGTGTACCGCCAGAATCCAGAAACAATTGAACAGCTGAAGCAGTACATCTCATCTGTATGTGAAGCCATTCCGCCAGACACGTTGTCAAAGGTTTCGGGTAATTTCATTCAGAGACTACGCCATAGTATTGCTACGCATGGTGGATATGTGGAAAATATCGTACTATAGAGTTTCCCAGACCGCAGCGCCATCTATTGTTGACAATTGTAACTACTGTAATTTCGAAAGTTTGTCTGCCTGAAAATGTACTGTTGTCCCAAGCATATTGCAACAAACAGTGTATTTCTAGCGCTGCTCGTTTAGTTTTTATTACCGTTTCAAATATACCGGTCATTTTTGAAACACCCTGTAGGATCGATATGTCTCCACTACAAGGTGCATTCAAGTTCTAAGGCCTCCGATTTTTTTTCCCCGGACTGTAAAGTGATAGAAACATGTGCATTGTTTTAAAATGAGGCCGTGTTCATTGTCAATACATCCCAGAGATAGCAGCACCATAAGGCAGATGGAATTTTACCGCCAGAGGCGAGACTGAGAACTGTTTTAAATACTTAAAATGGCGACGTTTTCCTTACTTGAACAGTGTGCAATCATTCGTTTTCTGAATTTGCGTGGTGTGAAACCAATTGAAATTCATCGACAGTTGGAGACATGTGGTGATGGAGTTATGGATGTGTCGAAAGTGCGTTCGTGGGTGCGACAGTTTAATGAAGGCAGAACATCGTGTGACAACAAACCGAAAAAACCTCGGGCTCGCACAAGCCGGTCTGACGACATGATCGAGAAAGTGGAGAGAATTGTTTTGGGGGATCGCCGAATGACTGTTGAACAGATCGCCTCCAGAGTTGGCATTTCTGTGGGTTCTGTGCACACAATCCTGCATGACGACCTGAAAATGCGAAAAGTGTCATCCAGGTGGGTGCCACGAATGCTGACGGACGACCACATGGCTGCCCGTGTGGCATGTTGCCAAGCAATGTTGACGCACAACGACAGCATGAATGAGACTTTCTTTTCGTCGATTGTGGTAATGGATGAGACGTGGATGCCATTTTTCAATCCCGAAACAAAGCCCCAGTCAGCTCAATGGAAGCACACAGATTCACCACCATCAAAAAAATTTCGGGTAACCGCCAGTGCTGAAAAAATGATGGTGTCCATGTTCTGGGACAGCGAGGGCGTAATCCTTACCCATTGCATTGCAAAGGGCACTACGGTAACAGGTGCATCCTACGAAAATGTTTTGAAGATCAAATTCCTTCCTGCACTGCAACAAAAACGTCCGGGAAGGGCTGCGCATGTGCTGTTTCACCAAGACAACGCACCCGCACATCGAGCTAACGTTACGCAACAGTTTCTTCGTGATAACAACTTTGAAGTGATTCCTCATGCTCCCTACTCACCTGACCTGGCTCCTAGTGACTTTTGGCTTTTTCTAACAATGAAAGACACTCTCCATGGTCGCACATTCACCAGCTGTGCTGCTATTGCCTCAGCAATTTTCCAGTGGTCAAAACACACTCCTAAAGAAGCCTTCGCCGCTGCCATGGAATCATGGCGTCAGTGTTGTGAAAAATGTGTACGTCTGCAGGGCGATTACGTCGAGAAGTAACGCCAGTTTCATCGATTTCGGGTGAGTAGTTAATTAGAAAAAAAATCGGATGCCTTAGAACTTGAATGCACCTCGTACAGTGAGTGGATCATCATTAAGGTAAAGTGCTGGTTCTGGGTCAACAGTACGACACCGACGGAAGTGCATGACACATGGCTTTGCGGCTGAAAACTGGAAGCTGTGGGCTAGAGCCCATGACTGTGCCTTGTGGATGGACCTGTGTAGGCGCTGCTCAGTAACATCAGTACTGGAGCAGCAGTATGAAACGCAGAATTCGTCTGCATACAGAGAAGGTGAGACAGAAGGCCCGACAGCTGCTGCTAGACCATTAATGGCTACTAAAAATAGACACTTAATACAGAGCCCTGCGGGACTCCATTCTCCTGAATATGGATGGAACTATGGGAGGCACCAACTTGGACACAGAAAGTACGGAGCGACAGGAAGTTTTGGATAAAAATCAGGAGCAGACCCCGGAGACCCCACTCATACACTGTGGCAAGGATATGATGTCACCAGGTCATGTCTTATACTTTATGTAAGTCAAAAAAGACAGCAACCAGGTGTTGCCATCTGGAAAGGGCTGTTCGGATGGTAGACTCGATGGATACAAGATTATCAGTGGTAGAGTGACCCTGGCGGAAGCCGCCCTGACATGGAGCCAGCAGGCCCCGTCACTCCAGGATGCTACCCAACCCAACCGCCGACATACCATACATTCCAGCAGCTTACAAAGAACGTTGGTGAGGCTGATAGCTTTCCACATCAAGCAGGTTTTTACTGGGCTTGAGCACCGGAATGATGGCGCTCTCCCGCCATTGCGATGGAAAGATACCATTGTACCCAATCTGGTTGAAGATGATGAGAAGATGTCGATTGTAGTCAGATGAGAGATGTTTAATCATTTTGCTGTGGATCCAGTCAGTCCCAGGAGCTGTGTAGGGGCAATGTGCAAGGGCACTGAGGAGCTCCCACTCTGTAAATGGGGCGTTATAGGATGAGGACGTTCCCTTTCAGCCGCCGTTTGAGTGTGCGAAAGGCTGGGGTGTAATTCTCCGATGCAGAGGCCCGAGAAAAGTGCTCGGCAAAGTGCTTAGCAAATGCGTTCGCATCGGCAGATAACACGCCATTTATGGTAACACTAGGGACACCTGTTGGGGCCTGGTACCTGAAAAGACGTTTGATCTTTGCCCAGACATGGGAAGGTGACATATGGCACCCAATGGTCGAGATGTATCTCTCCCAACACTCCTGCTTCAGTCGTTTGATAAGTTGGCAATCACAGGAAAGGAGCCGTTTAAAGGCTATGAGATGCTCCAGGGAAGGGTGCCGCTTATGTTGCTGTAGAGCTCGCCGACGCTCCTTAATTGCTTCAGCAACTTCCGGCGACCACCAAGGGACTGTCTTACGCCTCAGGCATCCTAAAGAGCGAGGGATCGCGTTTTCTGCTGCAGAAACAATTGTTGTAGTCAGCTGCTCTACCACCACATCGATGTTACCATGTGGGGGAGATTAAACAGTGACAGCAGAGGTGAAAGTTTCCCAGTCCACCTTGTTTAAAGCCCATGTGGGCAGGCATCCGTGGGCCTGACGCTGGGGCAGTGACAGGATGATGGGGAAGTGGTCGCTACCACACAGGTCCTCATGTGCTCTCCAGTGGATAGATGGGAGAAGTCCTGGGCTGCAAATTGATAAATCAATGGTCGAGTAACTAGCATGAGCCACACTGAAATGTGTGGCGGCCCCAGTGTTTAAGAAACGGAGGTCGAACTGAGACAGTAATGTTTCGTCATTTCTGCCTCGGCCAGTAAGCATGGTGCCAACCCACAAGGGGTTATGGACATTAAAATCTCCAAAAAGTAGGAAAGGTTTAGGGAGTTGATCAATCAGTGCAGCTAATACAGTCAGGGGTACTGCACCATCTGAAGGAAGATAGGCATTGCAGACAGTTATTTCCTGCATCATCCTTATTCTGACAGCCACAGCTTCAAGTCACTATAGACTGAGTTTAAGACATAAATGCAAACTCCACCTGATACTCTATTACAGTCGCTACGGTTCCTGTAATATCGCTTATAGCCATGGAGGGCAGGGGTCCACATTGCTGGGAACCAGGTTTCCTGGAGGGCAATGCCGATAGTAGGTGTAAAGCTTAACAGCTACTGTAGTTCAGCCAGGTGGTGGAAAAACCGTCGCAGTTCCACTGGAGGATGAGATTGTGAGACTGGGAAGGCATGGAACATTCAATGAGGCAGTTTACACCTCAGGGTCACCTGCTGCCACTGACTTATTGCCTGAGCAGTCTATATCCATTGTGTCTGAGGGTCTGGCGAGATCTAGGTCCACAGTGGACGCCAAAATCTCCACCCCATCCTCAGACACAGTGCTTGTAGCTAGCGGTGGTGTGGGTACCACCACAATTTCCTTTGTCTTGGGGGTTTTCTTTTTATCTTTCTCTCGCTGCTCTTTGGGTTTCCCTGGCTGGGAGGACTTCACTGGTTCAGTCTCCGGGACAGAGGATGAGCGTGGAGCCCTACGACCAGCTACTTTTGGGATCTTCAGCCATTGGCGGGTGTCATCTTTCCCACTATCAGAAACCTGGGAAGGGAGTGACCCAAGGGACCCCTTCCTAGTGAGAGAAGCCGAAGAAGACTTACGTTTCTCCAGTTTAGAAGTGGGGACAGACGTCCCCGATGGTTGGGAAGGGGGGAAGTAGGTAATACAGTAGCAACAGGGAGGGAAATGCCTCCCACCATTAAGGGGGCAGATGTAGTCTTCTGGATCTGAGAGGTGACTTGGGTTGGCGGAGCTGATGGTGCCAGAACTGTAGTAGCGGTGGCCTAAGACGATGTGATATGCACAGGATGCGAGCATTCAAATTTTTTCTTAGACACAGTGTAGGTCAGTCGGTCCCAGGTCGTGTACTCCATGATTTTCCTTTCTTTCTGGAGAATCCTGCAGTCTGGCGAGCAAGGCGAATGGTGCTCTCGGCAGTTGACACAGATGGGAGGCAGGGCACATGGAGTATTGGGAAGTGATGGGTGTCTGCAGTCTCAACATGTCATGCTGGAAATACAGCAAGAAGACATATGGCCGAACTTCCAGCACTTAAAGCACCGCAGCGGGGGAGGGATATAGGGCGTTACATCACAGCAGTAGACCATCTCCTTGACCTTCTTGGGCAATGTATCACCCTCAAAGGCCAAGATGAAGGCACTGGTGGCAACCTGATTATCTCCCGGTCCCTGGTGGATACGCTGGACGGAATGTACACCTCGCCACTCTAAATTGGTGCACAGCTCATCGCTGGACTGCAAAAGAAGGTCCCTGTGAAATATGATACCTTGGACCATATTTAAGCTCCTATGGGGCGTGATGGCTACAGAAACATCCCCCAGCTTGTCACAAGCGAGTAACTCCTGTGACTGGGCAGTGGATGCTGTTTTGATCAAGACTGACCCAGATCTCATTTTGGACAAGCCCTCCTCTTCCCCGAACTTGTCCTCTAAGTGCTCAACAAAAAACTGAGGCTTCGTTGTAATGCAAGATTCCCCATCAGCTCTCAAACATACAAGGTACTGGGGTGAATAAGATCTTCTGCCATCCTTAGCCTGACGTTCCTCCCATGGTGTGGCCATGGATGGGAATGATTTGGGGTCATACTTCTGTGTGTTGAATTGAGCTTGTCAATGCTTAGAGACTGCTGGTGTTTCACCACTAGCAAGAGATGATGGACTATGCTTCATTGCGTGTCATCCGCCCTGATGCCACCTACTCTGACCAGGGGCCCTCCCCACAGGTGCCACCCAGCCACAGCAAAGGCCACCTGGCAGGATGGCCATTGCTGGGAATCCCGATGCCCCAAGGGGATGGGCATCTACCCCTTGGCAAACGTGGGGAGTTAACAGTGCAGGCATCAGCAGAGCGATCCCTGTGTGGTCAGGGGGTACAACCAACAGGGTACATGGTGGCCCCACCACAACGGACAGGCTACCGTGATGGATATCAGGTGCTAAGCAGTGCATGGTGGAAAACACAACCAGGAAGGTGTCCTTGCCCAAGAGATGGAGAATGGCCGGGACTGCAACATGATGATGAGAAAGTGGGCCAAAGATCCCAATGCATGATGGTCACGATGCACCATGTAAGGCGCCCTTCCCCAATTGGCTCGCTCTTCAGGAAAATTTTGAAGAATGGAGGTCAAACCCTACAGGAGACCATCACATAAAGGCCGAAACGTGTGAAACCCTTTTCAGTCACCTCTTACGACAGCAGGAATACTAGGGCCTATTCTAACCCCCGGACCTGCAAGGGGCGAGGTTGTGGGGCAAGGAGGTGGGGGGAAAAAGGGAAGGAGTGGGAAAAGATGAGTGGATGCATTGGCAGAGGGCTGCAAATAAACAGGGTGTGAGATGAGAATGGGGAGGATATGATAGGACAAAAGGGGTGAAAACTGTTGGGTGGATGGTTTGGGGACAGTATGGTACGGTAGGTTGAGGCTGGGATAATTACAGAAGCGGAGACTGTGTTGTAAGTAAAATTCCCATTTGCTCAGTTTAGAAAAGCTGGCGGTGGAGGGAAGGATCCAGATGTCTTGGCTAGTGAAGCAACCACTGAAATCAAGTGTGTTATATTCAGCTGCATGTTGTGCCACAGGATGTCTACTTTGCTCTTTGCCACAGTTTGGCAGTGGCTGTACATCCTGATGGACAGTCGTACCAATATAAAAAGCTGCGCAATGATTGCAGCAGAGATGGTAAATGCCTTGGCTCCTTGCACAGGTGTCCTGGCCCCTGACGGGGTAGGATAACCCTTGACAGGACTGGAATAGGAAGTGCTTGGTGGGTGTATTGGGCAAGTTTTGCACCTGGGTCTCTTCACAGGGATATATTTCTTGTGGCAAGGGATTGGGATTGGGACTGGCATAGGGATGGACTAGAATGTTGCAGAGATTGAGTGGGCGACAGAACACCATTCTGGGAGGAGTGGGAAGTGTGTTGGGTAGGATGTCCCTCATTTCAGGGCACGAAGATAGGTAATCAAGGCCCTGGTGAAGGATGTGATTCAGTTGTTCCAGTTCGGAGTGGTACTGGGTGACAAAGGGACACTCATTTGTGGCTGGTTTTCAGGAATGGTGGGAGGATTGGGGTTATAAGGGGAAATGGCATGGGAAATCTGTTTGCGGACTGGGTTTGGGAGATAATGCCTGTATGTGAAGGCCTTGGTGGGACCCTCAGGATACTGAACATGTCTGTGCAAGTTTCTACGTGTCTTTACATATTTTTTTATACACATATTTTTGCGTATCCAGCTCCTCTCACAACCATCAACACCTATTTTACTTATTTCTGCGTTATTCCCATTTCTTTTGCACCATTCCTGCCACAATGGACCCTTGCTCCATCATTCTGTGCCAGTTCAGAAGAGCATCCCTTTTCCTCTCTCAAACTCAGTCACACATCCTGTTTCTCGTATGCTGCCTAAACCATGGAATCACCTCAAACGGCCTAACTGTAAAGATTCCTTTCTCTGGATCCCACCCCTCCTTTCACAGAGACCTACACCTTTTCAGATTCCGCAGCACCCACAAGCCTGGTACTGCAAAAACACATCTCCACGGCACAGGCATCCCAGAACCACCTCCACTCCCTCTGCAGGTTACTACTACTCTGCCATCCCTACTCCATACATCACATCTCTGAAATTGAATTCCTTGCTCTCTAGCCTGCTGACATCCTACTGCTACCTCAGAGCACCACTATCCAACCCCTATTGTACCCACAGTGTTCCTCCTTGTCTACCCCTCATAGCAGCTAAACCCTGCCTAGCTGGCCTTTTCAACTTGCCACAGCCCCCCCCCCCCCCCCCCAAAACTCACTACCAAGCCCCCACCAAATTCAGAGCCAAAACATTCCTGTAACACTGTTGTTAACCTTCCCAGCAAAATCCTCACCTCCAAAGAAGTTTCAGTGCTATCTAAAGGCCTCACCTTTAGCCCTATATCCAAATTTAACCATTCTTGACTTATCAAAGACCTACTCTCCTTCTCCTGAAATGGAAGCACTTCTTTGCTGACAGTCCCTCCAACCAAAACCACTCTAATTCCAACATTGGACCCTGCCTCTTCCAGTTCGTACCACCATCCAACTGTGATCCTTCCCCCCTCCTACTTAACCACCCACTGATCACCTTCCAGGAATTCCTTACCTCCAACTTACCCTCACCATCCTTCTCCAGATCCATTCCTCATAACACCAACCTTTCAGTTGAAGAAAGAATGGCCATACACAATCTCAAAACAAATCCAGACCCAATCATCCTATCTGTAGGCAAAGATTCCATAGCTGTTATGAATTGCAGTGACTACCTGGCAGAAGGCCTCTGCCAATTGTATGACTCCTCCACATATATATTTTATCAGAAGTCCAACACAAACTCCAATCCCTGCTTAAAGCATTAGGCCCTTTCCAGAACATCTTTCCTGAATCCATTTCCCTCCTCACCCCTATGACATCTCGCACACCCATCTTCTACATGCCCCCCAAGGTCCACAAACCCAACACTCCTGGACACCCCTTTATGGCTGGTTATTGTGCCCCAACTGAAAGAATTTCGGCACTCATTGACCAACAGCCCCAACCAATTGCTCGTAATCTCACCTCCCATGTCAAAGACACCAACCACTTCCTTCACTGATTCCCAATCATCCCCACCCCTTTAGATCCTGGATACCTACTTGTCACTGTTGATGCCACCTCCCTATACACTAACATCCCCCATCCTCATGGTCTTACCACTATTGTACACCACTTTTCCCAATGTCCTTCAGACTCCAAACCCACAACCTCATTTCTCGTACACCTTATTAACTTCATCTGAACCTCATTGGAAGGGAAGCTATATACCCATTCTGGGGCACAACCATGGGCACCCATATGGCACACTCCTATGCCAACCTTTTTATGGGCCATCTAGAGAAGACCTTCCTTGCCTCCCAAAACACCAAACCACTTGCTTGGTTCAGGTTCATTGATGATATCTTCCTGATATGGACCCAGGGCCAAGACACCCCATCTTCGTTCCTTCACAACCTCAACACCTTTTCTCCCATCCACTTCGAGTAGTCCTGCTCAACCCAGCATGCCACCTTCCTAGATGTTGACCTTCTCCTCTCTGATAGCTCCACCGAATCTATGTCCACATTAAACTCACCAACCACCAAGAGTGTCTGTATTTTGAAAGCTGTCATCCCTTTCACACCAAAAAATCCCTCCCATATAGCCTGGCTATCCAGGGACAGCATATATGCAGTGATGAAAACTCTCTTGTTCAATTTGCTGAGGGTCTAACCAAGGCCTTCACATACATGCACTATCTCCCTGACCTAGTCTGCAAACAGATCTCCTATGCCATTTCCCCTCACAACCCCAATCCTGCCATCACCCCCAAAACCCAGTCACAAATGAGTGTCCCCTTCGTCATCCAGTACCATCCTGGACTGGAACAACTGAACCACATCCTTCGCCAGGGCTTTGATTACATATCATCATGCCCCGAAATGAGGGATGTCCTGCCTGAGATACTTCCCACACTCCTAATGTGGTGTTCTGTTGCCCAACCAACCTCCACAACATCCTAGTCCATCCCTGTGGCACTTCCAATCCCAACCCCTTGCCAGAAAGATCATATCCCTGTGGAAGACCCAGGTGCAAAATCTGCCCATGTCACCCACCCAACACATCCTATTCCAGTCCTGTCACAGGTTTATCTTACCCCATTAGGGGCTGGGCCACCTGTGAAAGCAGCCATGTCATTTACCAGCTCTGCTGCAATCACTCCACAGCTTTTCATATTGGTATGACTACCAACCAACCGTCCACCAGGATGAACAGCTACTGCCAAACTGTGGGCAAGAGCCAAGTAGACCACCTTGTGGCACAACATGCAGCTGAACTTAACACACTTGATGTCAATGGTTGCTTCACTACCTGAGCCATCTGGATCCTTCCCTACAACACCAGCTTTTCTGAACTGCGCAGATGGGAGTTATTCTTACAACACATTCTCCACTTCTGTAATTATCCCAGCCTCGACCAAAGGTAACATACTGTCCCCACACCCACCACCCAACGGTTTTCACCCCCTCTGTCCTATCATCTCTTCTCCATTCTTGGCTCCCACTCTTTTTATTTGCAGCCCTCTGCCCATGCAGCCATCCGTATTTCCCTGCTCCTCTCCTTTTTTTCCCCACCTCCCTGCCCCACAACCTCCTGATGCTGCACCTGTTGGCAGTCTATTCGCTGCACACTTCACCAGACAGTGTTCGTCTCTCCCCACCCGTACACTACTATCCGTTCCTCATCCCCTTCCAGATTGCTGTTTGCATCCCTCTTGATGTTGCATTCTGCAATGAGATGCTGGAGTTGGCAGTCGTGGGTAGTTGTGTGCATGAGGTGTGCTTACTTGTGGTGTGTGTGTTTGTTTACTGACCAAGGGTGTGGCCAAAAGCTATGTGTCGGTGTCTTTTAATTGTGCCTGTCTACAAATTGACGTGTCTTCTTTACAGTAAGTAGCAGTCTATCTTCTTCTACATTGTTGATGTTCCTACTCGCAGTTTTCATTGTTTGATTTAATATTACAAAATACATATTCATTATAAAAACCGTCACTTTGCATGTCTACCCACAGTCAAATGCCACCTGCTCTTTGTTTGCTGTGTGTGCTACACTGCATTACTGACATCAATGACACTACACTCAAACATGTAAGGATACTGTGTTAACCACTGCTAAGTAGGTTGAAACATTGGCAATTCAGTTAATTTAGTGTTTTATAATGACACAGCCTCATACTCAAAATTATTTTGTCAGAATTACACTGGCCATTGAAGACTACAAACTTATATGTAAGGATACTGTTCCATTACAGAGCACTTCCAGCATAGTTATGGGGCAATTCTGTTGAATTTTGAAAATAACCTGTTATTGGAAGCTATGGTTTTCTTTATTATATTTCCACCTTCTTTGACATCTTCAAAAATTACTAAGTCCTGTCCAGTCTTTGCACTGTGTGTTGCCATACAAAATTCCTTTGACAAACCCATGTGTGATAGTACTGACACAGCAATTAGTGCCTCAAATTCCCATTCCATTTCTTCATCCCACATCCATGACATTTTCTTTCCTGTTTGTTCACAGAGAGGAGCTCTCCACAATTACAAAATGCTTACAAAAATTTATCAGACTGACATATTCTCACAACAATCTCATTGTTTTTGGGCATTGAATACTCTGCTGTTGCTTCAGTTTCATCTGGGTCAGGCGAGATCCCCTCCCTTGCAATAATGTACCATAAGAATTTATCTTGTGTGAACCCAAAACTTTTTTTTTTTAATATTTGCTGTGAAGCCGTGTCTCCATAAAGTGCCTCATAACAAATTTCAAATTCTATTGTGTTCTTCCTAAGTACTTTCTGCTAGACCACTAGGCCACATATTTGCTGTCCTGAACACAGCTGGAAGCAGAGTGCCATCACAACAAGTAGACTGCAAGTCAGCATAAATAACCATTACTTTTAGCACAGGCATCAGCAGTCCAACAAGGTGACAAGCTGCTATTGAATTTTTTGTTTATTAGAGACAAAATGTCAAATATTAACAATACATTCAAGAAAACTGTCGCAATGAAGTGAACAGATGTGGTGAAAATACTGCCGAACATGTCAAAAGTGACTGATTAACCACATGTGGGTAGTGACTACTTCTGTCCTGATCCCAAAGCAGAATGGTCATACAGTCTGCGCCCAACATATGTGGTCTCGGTTTCATCAAGCTGCTTGGACTGGACCAAATCTTAAAATTTGAAGGTAAAACAAGGTTAATCTTATGAACATGATGCAGAAGGTGGTGGAATTACGGCAGCGTGGAACTTCCGTATACATTCTCTTAATTCCATTGCACCAAGACCTCCAACAAAATGAGTATATGGATCTCTTAGCATAAAAGATACAATGCTAAATGGGCACTTACTTAACCCTAAATACAATGTATCTACCCATGCCCCTCAGCTTAAAGTGACAACAAATAACACATGGAAATTAGAGGGGGAAGAAACTTGATAGCACAGAGGCCACCATTACTTTTGGATGGAACTTGCTTCCCCCACAAGGTTATAGTTTACAGACAGCACTTGCTAGGGACGTTAGCTAACAGCAATATTAAGGATGTGCTACTCTCACAGAATCTCTCCCAACCAACTCCAGATAACATGTGTTAGAAACTCACTAAGTTGTTCATGCACTTCAATATCAGAAGGTGATTTACATCATATATTAGTTTTGTGTGAATGGTATGGTGATCCATGTGTAACATAAGAGACTAAGAAATTGAAATATCAATTTTCTAGGAACATCAGCATTATCCTCTCATAAGTATATGCAAATCTTCAAAATAATTACACACTTCAGAAGGCATTGTAACCAACACATTATTATTGACTACTGCATGTTCTTTATGTACCAACAAAAATTTGTTTAGTTTTCAGATGTATTACTAATATAACATGGTACTTACTACATGGTATGCACACCACATGCCAATTAAATTAAAGATTCCAGTTCTGTAAATGATGAAGTCCAATTACACCACTGTCTTGTTTGTAAACTACACTTGTTAACATGTAAAACTGGCCCCACCCCCACTCTGATATGAAATTACTAAGAATCACAAACAGACAGCAAAAATATAGCACTATAAATCTTTTTCTGGGGGTCTCTTAATGTGTAGAATTATCAGTAATGTCTAAAGAACTCTGTTTCAGCCGTACATGTACACTGAATAAAACTAACTGAAAAGCTTATCATTGATTTATATCATCCTACCCTTCTGTCTTTCCCTTGACCAAATGTCTCACATTACGTAACATCTGAATAGTTTTGTTTCCTCTTATAACTTTCTTAGGAGGTTAAGCAACCTTTACTTCTCAAAGACAGCACTTCATTCACCTTGTATGCATATTTCTTCTTCACTTTTATTGAAATGTGAGATTTCAAAAGAGGATTTCAACATTTTTCAGCTATGCACTGATTTTCACATTTTATTAATGTGCTTTGATAATTACATTCCTATGTCAAATAATGGCCAAAACAGTTTCAGAATTCCAGTTGCACTGATGGATTTATGTACACATCTGCTGTCATTCCACTTCATTCTCAAGCTTTACTTTCAAATTTTCCTCACTGGTCACAGGTACTACACCCATAGCAGCAAATTTATCTGCTGAGACAATGTAGCATTTATGGCGGTACATCTGACATTCCACGATATTTGAGTACTATGAAATTTTGTCTTTACAATAAATTGCAGTCTTTTAATTACTTTTATTAGCTACTAGATGGTACTCTGTAGAGTTGTTGAGCCAACAGCCAATCTATTAATAACTTGTAGAAGAAATAAAAATATTTTGGAAGAAAAGAAACAGTTGACAAATATGAAGCAAAAATCTGGCCTTTTATCATCTTCATTATAGGTACTGACACACTTCTTTATCACTAATAACAAATGAAATAGTTTACTAAATTTTAGTAAAAATCTCTGCAGCAATACAATCCATGTATTGTTAAACAAATAGAGAACTTCCTACTCAAGCATTATAAATTTCGTAACAAATTATATGTTTATCTTTCATATTCGACATAACACTGCTCAAAGTAAGGATGCTATATGCCAGACTTAGACACTTATTCTTTGAGAAAAACTGAGTTCATTTAGACTAGATATGGAAGTAATCATTATTCTAAAACTTACTTAGGAACCATTGAAATAAGCAAGATATTATTCTATAGGGTTTTGTAGACTATAGCTCCTCTCTGGCACGAACATTCCAAACTGAAACTATGGATGAAATCATCAAGAAATTATAATGCCAGTATGAGACCAGAGAGGGAAAATAAAAAATAATAACTACTGCAACTGGTACAAAAAAATCTCAATTATATTTCTTCTTGATAAATGGAGACAGTAATGAAAAAAGATAAGAAACATAAATTATAGTTTTGTGTCAACATAGAATAAAATTACAACTGTCAAAACACATCTCAATCCTTCTTCCTTTCCAACTTTATTCACTCTTCATTTTTAATTGTATTCTTCCTACTAATGTTCTGCACATTTTTGTGGCATTTGTTCAAATTATGACTTTTACTGTGATTGAGATAATATTGCCTCCTAAAAGCAGTATACAAATTACCACTTCACTTTAATGAAAAGGAACTGAAAAATTGTGTAAGCACAGTTAACAATGAAACTACTGTGGCTGTAATTTATTCATAATATTAATGACACAGTAAGAATCAAGTTTCTCATTCTGGAGTGATCTTCAGAAAAGAGCATTGCACATCAGTTGAACTGTAACTCTAAACAGACAAAGAATTCTTCAAGTAGCAAATGGGTTCAGATTTTTATCATAGTCATCATCTTCTAGAACTGCATCATCATCACTTCCAAGGAAAGGATTTGTGGGATCATTCCCAACAAAAGGATTTTTACTTGCATCATACTCTTCATCATCTTCATTATCAAATGGGTTCTTCGAAACATCAGAAGGAGGTTCATCAAATGGGTTCCTTGGTGTTTGTGACTGCACTGTTTCTTTTAAAGGTGGTGTTGCTCTAGCAGATGGCGAATGTCGTGGTGTAGATTTTCGACTGTGGCTAGCCATTGCTGGTGATCCTGGAACAGGTGAACGTCTGAAGGGTGGTGTTCTGTCAGTAGGGTGTGTGAGGTTTGCTTCTAATGAAGAACTGTACTGCTTATCAGAACGTTTACTTTCATCCAACCGCATCCTTCCCTCTGGGATCACATTAGAGAGCCCATTAACTGAAACACAATTATTTTTGCCAAATTAAATTGGTGATATCATATATATTACCACATGACTTTTAAAGCTACTTACAAGCAGTTATTTTCTGATTCATGTGAGTTATTTGTATTATTATAAGAAAAAAATGAGAGTGACTGATCTAAATAAAAAAGTCAATTTTCCACATAATTAACAGAGACTTCAGCGTTTCATGCTATTTGTAATTAATAGGCTTGTTTAAATTAGCACTGAATCATGAATGTCAACTGAGTCTTCTGAAAGAATGTGCTCACTGGAATTATACAGTATCTTTGTAAGACACTTCAATGTAACATCAAATTCATACAATAAGTGTTTGATCTGGACCATTTAAAATTTTATGCACACCTGATCTTTGACATAGCCCGTTACTTATCTTACTACTGAAAAACAAAAACAATTATGACAATATACGAATTACCTGATAATTTGGAAAGCTGGGCCAAAATAAGCAACTGCTCCCATTGGTCAACAGCTAATAACTACAACTGACCTTTCACATGTCACCTGAGGGACAATTTAGTGCTTAATTTCTTGGTATGAGATAGTTTTACTTAATCTGTGCCTTGAATTCTACAGAACATTTGTGGGGATTAGAGGCCTGGATTTAGATCAAAGCAGGTGAATATGTGAAACTATACGGTTAATCGAAATTCAATCATTGGAAAAAACTAACAAGAATGATGAAGGGTTCCTTTATTCTAGATATCTTTCCTCTACTAATCTACATTAACTTACATTTAAACAATGGACACATCAGATTAGAATATCAACAATATTAGGAAAAGGATAGATTGCTAGTCACTGTAAAAATGACATTTTGAGTTGCAGACAGGCAAAACAGCAAGTGTGTTCCACATTATAGCTTCGGCCAAAGCCTCCATCAGCAAGGAAAACACATACACATTCACACAAGCAAGCACAACTCATGCACACACAACACTACCACCAGCAGCTCTGACTAGAATGTGACTGTCAGGTGAATTGCAATCTGGAGTGGGGCAGGGAAGGGATAGCAGCATACAGATGGGAGGATAGAAGAGAACTGCCTAGCAGGGCATGCAGGGACTAGAGACTGCCAGGCACAGTATTGGGAGGTGGGATGTGGTGGGAAAAACAGGAAGCAGAAAAGGAGAGGAGCAGGGAAGGGAATAGGATGGGTGAGAACACTGGCAGAGGGTGAGAGAATTTGAAAACGGAGGAGATGATAGAACGAGGGGGTCAAAACTGTTGGGTGGAGAGTGTGGGGACAGTAAGTTATGACAGGCAGATGCTGAATATATTCAGGAGCAGATAATATGTTGTGAGGATAACTCCCATCTGTGCAGTTCAGAAAAGTTGGTGGTCGAGGGGAGGATCAAGATGGCCTGGCTTGTGAAGCAGCCAGCATTATGTTCAGCTCTTGTCCACAGTTTGACAGTGGCCATTCATCCTGGCGGACTACTGATTGGTAATTACACCACTATAAAAGGCTGTGAAATGGTTGCATAGTATCTGATATACAACATGGCTGCTTTCACAGATGGCCCAGCCTTTGACGGGTAAGATAAGCCTGTGACAGGACTGGAATAGGAAGTGCTAGTGGGAGGACTGGGTAGGTGTTGCACCAGGGTCTTCCACAGGGATCTCTGTAGCATGGGCCTGGGACTGGGAGTGGCACAAGGTATGGTTCAAATGGGTCTGAGCACTATGGGACTTAACTTCTTAGGTCATCAGTCCCCTAGAACTTAGAACTACTTAAACCTAACTAACCTAAGGACACCACACACATCCATGCCCGAGGCAGGATTCGAACCTGCGACCGTAGCGGTCACGCGGTTCCAGACTGCAGCGCTTAGAACCGCTCGGCCAACCCAGCCGGCGGCACAAGGTATGGACGAGGATGTTGTGGAGGGTGGACTGGACAATGGAACACCATTTTAGGGGAGGCGGGAAGGATCTTGGGTAGAATCTCCCTCATTTTAGGTCGTGATGATAGATAATCAAAGCTCTGACAAAAGTTGTGGTCAGTTGTTCCAGTCTGGGGTGGAACTGAGTGATGAAGGGGGCACTCTTCTGTAGTGGGACCTTGATGGTGGCGGGAGGATTGATGGGGTGTGGGGAAATAGCACGGGAAATCTGTTTCTGTTATAGATCTGGGGGATAGTGCCTATCTGTGAAGGCTCTGGTAAGACCTTCAGTATACTGGCAATGGAGTTTTTGTCACTCAGACACATCAACCCTGGGTGGCACTGCTGTATGGGAGGGATGTTTCGGCGTGGAAGGGATGGCAGCTATCAAAAAGCAGGTACCACTGGTGGTTGGTGGGTTATATGTGGACAGAGGTGTGGATGGAGCCATTAGAGAGGAGGGTGTCAACACCCAGGAAGATGGCACACTGAGTTGAGGAAGACCAGGTGAAGCAGATGGGAGAGAAGGTGTTGGGGTTGTGAAGGAATGAGGATAGGATGTCTTGGCACTGAGTCCATACCATGAAGATGTCATCAATGAACCAAGACCAGGGGTTTGGGAGGCTAGGAAGGTTTTCTCTAGATAGCTCGTAAACAGATTGGCATGGGAGGGTGATATACAGGTCCAATGGCTGTGCTGCAGGTTTGTTTGTAATATACCTTTCCTACAAAGGAGAAATAGTAATGTGTTAGGGTAAAGTTCGTTAGGTGAATGAGGGATGATCTATTGTAAATGAGAACACTGAAAAAGAAAAGAGCATACTGCAAAAGAGAATGTACATTGTACATTTGAATATGAGCAAAAAGTCTCTCACCAAATGTTTTGGATGGTTTCCCTTCATGCAATCTTAATCTTCCTTCTGGAACAGTGCTATATGTCCCTGATGTCAATGTTGTCTCAGGCTGCGTGATAGCAGATGGTTCTGAAATGAAGAACAAGTAAATAATAATAATAATAATAATAATAATAATAATAATAATAATAATAATAAACCCCGTGGAGGCCTGGGAAAAGAATAGGCCTCCGGTATGTTCTGCCAGTCGTAAAAGGCGACGAAAAGAAAAAACCACTAATAGGGCTAACCCCCCTTTTAGTGTGATTACTTGGTTCAGGACAGAACTAAAGAAGCCTCGGACAAGCGCCATCATGGTCGGGGACGACGCTTGAACCCTACGCCCGCCCACAATGGTAACGACACTGCTAGCCAACTGGAAAATGATTTAAATCCAAATAGAGGTGTTTTGCGGGATATGCTTCCTGCAACCACCCTAGAAGGAAAACAAAGATAGAGGATGAGATGCTCAGATGAAGTCAATCGACACCTCATGTTCTGTTATTACCAAGCAACAAACCTAGGAACCAACACAACTGGATACAGATCACAAGTATACACAATATTTATTACCAGATACCCGGAATTAAAATTTTTAACAGAACAACGACTAGCTGATCAGATCCGTGTAATAATCAAAAATAACAGGATACCCGAGTCAGAATTAGAAAACATCAAACAACAAGTACAACAAATACTGGAACAAAATAATGTGCAATCAGAAGAAGAAGAAAACACAGTAATGGACTCAAACATCCCAGAGCAAACAAACAAAGACCAACACGCATCAATTAAACAATCAGAGGAAAACAAAATCTTAAGACAGCCACCAGAACAAGCACAAATAGAACACGAAGAGACACATGTGTTAGACATAGAAGAGAAATTTCAGCTGACATATATAGAATACAAAGACACAAATACAGACATTAGACCATTCCTGCATAGACCGCCAAATAACCCACAAGTCGAAACAACAATAAAAACTATCAACACAATCATACACAACAAAATAAATGAAAACACAACTATGGAAGAGTTACAACTACTGGTTTATATAGGAGCACTCACTACACTAAATATACACACTAGGCAGAGATCAGAACAAACCAACACACAGAAGAAACCCACAAAACCAGCATGGCAACACAGGCTACAGATCAGAATAGAAAAACTGAGAAAAGACATCGGACAGCTAACACAATTTATAAGAAATGAAATATCAGACAAAAAACGAAAAAGGTTAGGTAAAATCTCACAACAAGAAGCAATAGAGCAATTAGATGAAAAAAAAGCAGAAATTGCAAGCATTGGCCAAACGACTTAGAAGATACAAAAAAAGTGAAAATAGAAGGAAACAAAACCAAACATTCAACACAAACCAAAAGAGATTTTACCAAACAATGGATAACACACACATTAAAATAGACAATCCACCAAACATAACAGACATGGAACACTTCTGGAGCAGCATATGGTCAAACCCGGTACAACATAACAGGCATGCACGGTGGATACAAGCAGAAACAGACACATACAAGATGATACCACAAATGCCTGAAGTGATAATTTTGCAACATGAAGTCACCCGAGCAATTAATTCTACACACAATTGGAAAGCCCCTGGAAATGATAAAATAGCAAATTACTGGCTAAAGAAGTTCACCTCAACACATTCACATCTAACTAAATTATTTAACAGTTACATTGCAGACCCATACACATTCCCTGATACACTTGCACATGGAATAACCTATCTGAAACCTAAAGATCAAGCAGACACAGCAAACCCAGCTAAATATCGCCCCATAACATGCCTACCAACAATATACAAAATATTAACTTCAGTCATCACACAGAAATTAATGACACATACAACACAGAACAAAATTATAAATGAAGAACAAAAAGGCTGCTGCAAAGGAGCACGAGGATGTAAAGAGCAACTGATAATAGATACAGAGGTGACATATCAAGTGAAAACTAAACAAAGGTCCCTACACTACGCATACATTGATTACCAAAAAGCCTTTGATAGTGCACCCCACTCATGGTTACTACAGATATTGGAAATATACAAAGTAGATCCTAAATTGATACAGTTTCTAAACACAGTAATGAAAAACTGGAAAACCACACTTAATATCCAAACAAATTCAGATAACATCACATCACAGCCAATACAGATTAAGCGTGGAATATACCAAGGAGACTCATTAAGTCCTTTCTGGTTCTGTCTTGCTCTGAACCCACTATCCAACAAGTTAAATAATACAAATTATGGATACAATATTACTGGAACATACCCACACAAAATCACACATTTGCTATACATGGATGATCTAAAACTACTGGTAGCAACAAATCAACAACTCAACCAATTACTAAAGATAACAGAAGTATTCAGCAATGATATAAATATGGCTTTTGGAACAGACAAATGTAAGAAAAATAGCATAGTCAAGGGCAAACACACTAAACAAGAAGATTACATACTGGATAACCACAGCGACTGCATAGAAGCGATGGAAAAAACAGATGCCTATAAATACCTAGGATACAGACAAAAAATAGGAATAGATCATACAAATATTAAAGAAGAACTAAAAGAAAAATATAGACAAAGACTAACAAAAATACTGAAAACAGAATTGACAGCAAGAAACAAGACAAAAGCTATAAATACTTATGCTATACCAGTATTGACCTACTCATTTGGAGTAGTGAAATGGAGTGACACAGACCTAGAAGCACTCAATACACTTACACGATCACAATGCCACAAATATAGAATACATCACATACATTCAGCAACAGAAAGATTCACATTAAGCAGAAAGGAAGGAGGAAGGGGATTTATAGATATAAAAAACCTACATTATGGACAGGTAGACAATTTAAGAAAATTCTTTCTAGAACGAGCAGAAACTAGCAAAATACACAAAGCAATCACTCATATAAATACATCAGCTACACCATTGCAATTTCATAACCACTTCTACAACCCTTTAGATCACATAACATCAACAGATACAAAGAAAGTAAATTGGAAAAAGAAAACACTACATGGCAAGCACCTGTATCATCTAACACAGCCACACATAGATCTAGACGCATCCAACACATGGCTAAGAAAAGGCAATATATACAGTGAGACGGAAGGATTCATGATCGCAATACAGGATCAAACAATAAACACCAGATATTACAGCAAGCATATTATTAAAGATCCCAATACCACAACAGATAAATGCAGACTTTGCAAACAACAAATAGAAACAGTAGAGCACATCACAAGCGGATGTACAATACTAGCAAATACAGAATACCCCAGAAGACATGACAATGTAGCAAAAACAATACATCAACAACTTGCCATAAAACATAAACTAATAAAACAACACGTTCCCACATACAAGTACACACCACAAAATGTGCTGCAGAATGATGAATACAAATTATACTGGAACAGAACCATTATAACAGATAAAACAACACCACATAACAAACCTGACATCATACTCACCAATAAAAAGAAGAAATTAACACAACTAATTGAAATATCCATACCCAACACAACAAATATACAGAAGAAAACAGGAGAAAAAATTGAAAAATACATCCAACTGGCTGAGGAAGTCAAGGACATGTGGCATCAGGATAAAGTTGACATCGTACCAATTATACTATCAACTACAGGAGTCATACCACACAATATCCACCAGTACATCAATGCAATACAGCTACATCCAAACATATATATACAACTACAAAAATCTGTAATTATTGATACATGTTCAATGACCCGAAAGTTCCTAAATGCAATATAACATATACCATACAGTTACAAGGAAGTCACGCTTGATCAAGGTCCGCGTCACGTTCCATTTTTAACCAGACTTAACAGTCTGAGAAAGTAAAGAAAATAATAATAATAATAAGTGTCTTTCCACCGTCCACCTAATCTTCGTAACCTCTTAGTTCATCCCTATGAAATCCCCAAACCATCTTCCCTACCCTCTGGCTCCTACCCTTGTAACCGCCCCCAGTGTAAAACCTGTCCCATGCACCCTCCCACCACCACCTACGCCAGTCCTGTAACCCGGAAGGTGTACACGATCAAAGGCAGAGCCACGTGTGAAAGCACCCACGTGATTTACCAACTGACCTGCCTACACTGTGAAGCCTTCTATGTGGGAATGACCAGCAACAAACTGTCCATTCGCATGAATGGACACAGGCAGACAGTGTTTGTTGGTAATGAGGATCACCCTGTGGCTAAACATGCCTTGGTGCACGGCCAGCACATCTTGGCACAGTGTTACACTGTCCGGGTTATCTGGATACTTCCCACTAACACCAACCTGTCAAAACTCCGGAGATGGGAACTTGCCCTTCAGCATATCCTCTCTTCTCGCTATCCGCCAGGCCTCAATCTCCGCTAATTTCTAATTTCAATTTGCCGCCGCTCATACCTCACCTGTCTTTCAACAACATCTTTGCCTCTGTACTTCCGCCTCGACTGACATCTCTGCCCAAACTCTTTGCCTTTACAAATGTCTGCTTGTGTCTGTATATATGCGGATGGATATGTGTGTGTGTGCGCGCGCGAGTGTATACCTGTCCTTTTTTCCCCCTAAGGTAAGACTTTCCGCTCCCGGGATTGGAATGACTCCTTACCCTCTCCCTTAAAATCCACATCCTTCGTCTTTCCCTCTCCTTCCCTCTTTCCTGACGAAGCAACCGTTTGTTGCGAAAGCTTGAATTTTGTGTGTATGTTTGTGTGTCTATCGACCTGCCAGCGCTTTTGTTTGGTAAGTCTCATCATCTATCTTTTTAGATATAAATTATTTAACAGTTACATTGCAGACCCATACACATTCCCTGATACACTTACACATGGAATAACTTATCTGAAACCTAAAGATCAAGCAGACACAGCAAACCCAGCTAAATATCGCCCCATAACATGCCTATCAACAATCTACAAAATATTAACTTCAGTCATTACACAGAAATTAATGACACATACAACACAGAACAAAATTATAAATGAAGAACAAAAAGGCTGTTGCAAAGGAGCACGAGGATGTAAAGAGCAACTGATAATAGATACAGAGGTGACATATCAAGCTAAAACTAAACAAAGGTCACTACACTACGCATACATTGATTACCAAATAGCTTTTGATAGTGTACCCCACTCATGGTTACTACAAATATTGGATCCTAAATTGATACAGTTCCTAAACATAGTTATGAAAAACTTGAAAACCACACTTAATATCCAAACAAACTCTAATAATATCACATCACAACCAATACAGATTAAGCGTGGAATATACCAAGGAGACTCATTAAGTCCTTTCTGGTTCTGTCTTGCTCTGAACCCACTATCCAACATGCTAAATAATACAAATTACGGATATAATATTACTGGAACATACCCACACAAAATCACACATTTGCTATACATGAATGATCTAAAACTACTGGCAGCAACCAATCAACAACTCAACCAATTTCTAAAGATAACAGAAGTATTCAGGAATGATATAAATATGGCTTTTGGAACAGACAAATGTAAGAAAAATAGCATAGTCAACGGAAAACACACTAAACAAGAAGATTACATATTAGATAACCACAGCGACTGCATAGAAGCGATGGAAAAAACAGATGCCTATAAATATCTAGGATACAGACAAAAAATAGGAATAGATAATACAAATATTAAAGAAGAATTAAAAGAAAAATATAGACAAAGACTAACAAAAATACTGAAAGCAGAACTGACAGCAAGAAACAAGACAAAAGCTATAAATACTTATGATATACCAATATTGACCTACTCATTTGGAGTAGTGAAATGGAGTAACACAGACCTAGAAGCACTCAATACACTTACACGTTCACAATGCCATAAATATAGAATACATCACATACATTCAGCAACAGAAAGATTCACATTAAGCAGAAAGGAAGGAGGAAGGGGATCCATCGACATAAAAAACCTATATTATGGACAGGTAGACAATTTAAGAAAATTCTTTCTAGAACGAGCAGAAACTAGCAAAATATACAAAGCAATCACTCATATAAATACATCGGCTACACCACTGCAATTTCATAACCACTTCTACAACCCTTTAGATCACATAACATCAACAGATACGAAGAAAGTAAATTGGAAAAAGAAAACACTACATGGCGAGCACCCATATCATCTAACACAGCCACACATCTATCAAGACGCATCCAACACATGACTAAGAAAAGGCAATATATACAGTGAGACGGAAGGATTCATGATTGCAATACAGGATCAAACAATAAACACCAGATATTACAGCAAGCATATTATTAGAGATCCCAACACCACAACAGATAAATGCAGACTTTGCAAACAACAAATAGAAACAGTAGATCACATCACAAGTGGATGTACAATACTAGCAAATACAGAATACCACAGAAGACATGACAATGTAGCAAAAATAATACATCAACAGCTTGCCTTACAACATAAACTTATAAAACAACACATTCCCACATACAAGTATGCACCACAAAATGTACTGGAGAATGATGAATACAAATTATACTGGAACAGAACCATTATAACAGATAAAACAACACCACATAACAAACCTGACATCATACTCACCGATAAAAAGAAGAAATCAACACAACTAATCGAAATATCCATACCCAATACAACAAATATACAAAAGAAAACAGGAGAAAAAATTGAAAAAATACATCCAACTGGCTGAGGAAGTCAAGGACATGTGGCATCAGGATAAAGTTGACATTATACCAATTATACTATCAACTGCAGGAGTCATACCACACAATATCCACCAGTACATCAATGCAATACAGCTACATCCAAACTTATATATACAACTACAGAAATCCGTAATTATTGATACATGTTCAATTACCCGAAAGTTCCTAAATGCAATATAACATATACCGTACAGCTAAAGGAAGTGACACTTGATCAAGATCCGCGTCACTTTCCATTTTTGACCAGACATAACGTCTGAGAAAAGAAAGAAAGAATAATAATAATAATAATAATAATAATAATAATAATAATACCTTAACTTTAATGAACCCTCATACAAACAACTGAACACACATGTCGAAGATCTGCAGGTTGAGTTATAAGTAATGTTTACATGGGTTTTACACAAGACTACATGGGAACAATTCAATAAACGAAACATATATTTACCTGAGGTTACTAGAAAATATGTTAGGTGTATGTACAGAAGTGCTGTGAGCAGTGATGTCATCGCTGACTCTCTCATGTCACCACACCGCACAGAAGCTAATAGGCCAACTGTGCGTACATGTAACTCGTAGACAATTGTGAATGCAACTGGGATTTTTCATGTCATACTGTATTATTATTAACTCATTTGGTAATTAAATAAGCAAATAATTATACCTTTATTTAAACACATATATATGATATATAATATGAAAATGCACCCCTTGCAATATCTCCAGACGGCCAATTAGCACACCATCCTTTCACAAACACATGTTGTTGCCAGTCAGCAAAAGATCCCCCAACCACTTTTCAAAAACTTTCTTTTTCCATAATTTCTAATTATTGGCAAAACATGCAGTGTTGCATTAACAATGTTGTCTGTTTTCATGGTTAATGTTTTCTCTACTTTTAGTTCCATTAGTTGATAATATATTGATATGTAAAATCTATTCTACTACTTTACTGCGACTTCATTTTTGAACCCGAATTTACTTCTCATTATTATGCCCTTTCCTACCCCCTATATCAATTTTGAAGGATGGGAGATACAGAGTTGGAACAGCACAAGGCTTTGACTAGCATTTTGGAGAAAGTTCAACAGTTCACTTTTCCAATATCATTTATACTCTTGAATGAGCAAAATGTATTGATCACACACAGCTATTAGTAACTGGAAATGAATTAGCATGTTTATAAGCATTTATCCCTTTTTATTTTCATACCAATATTCATAGGAAATTATTAAACTTAATTTCTAACCTGCAGAGGTTAGCATAACTTGAGATGGCACAGCAAACCATAGTTTTTCAATGAAAACAATTCAAAATATACTCTCAAAAATCCTCAATAGACTTATGACTGTTGTGTAAAACTGTGATTAATCACCATTTACAAAATAAAACTACAGGTTATGGCAGTGGTGGGCTAGTGATCAGTGACTGGGTCGTCTGTGATACCAACATCGCAGTTCGTTACTGTGCACTCTCTCTATGATCCCTAATGTACTACCCTGTAGCTGAATTACTACATACTAGTTGATCTAAAAATAACAGAAAAAAGTATTGGCAGAAGAATGATGCAGTTATTAAAAACATACTGAAACAAAGTTGTATTTGTAACAATAAATAAATAAATAAATAAATAAATAAAAAACAAACCTGCTAGATCAGTTACATTTTTCTCCGACAGATGGGGGGTTTCAGTTAAGTCAGTAGTTTGTACAGTGCTGTAGTACAGTCAATAGTAGAGTATATTTACACTTCCATTAACTGGAAAGCTCATCTTATTTACCCACAGAATGTTCAATAAGCCGTTCACATTGTTTTACAAATTTAACAATGAGCAAATCTGTTTGATTAACAATGATCATAACACCTGCAGTGATACATCTTCATGGTAAATGAAACTTCTTTGCTCATAATTATTTAAATTATTCGGCAACTGGAACATATAAAATAAGTACTGAATTCTTAAAATGTGAAGGTATGACACTACACTGAAGGCTTCTACATGCAATGAATCTCCGCTGGCAAACCGGTAAAATACCCAAAGCATGGAAAACAGCATAATTATTATCTTTGTTAAAGAAAAGTAACATTTTGTGTTTAATAAAAGCATTCAAATGTATGTCAATTGTGTCTGTGAGCCATGTGTGTAGCATGTCTGTCAATTGTGCATTAGTCCAGTTGGCAAAGAAAAAATAGGGGAAAAATCATGTGGAGACAAATTTTTGTACAGTGATAGGGAGGAATGTAATGAACAACATACTAAATATTCTAATTGATCATGTGAGTGTGGGTTTGGGGTGGCATTTATTTGTTTTCCTTGAATAACTCGAAAACTGCGGCTTCTACTGGAACTACTGGAAATGTTTCAGAGGACAATTTTGAACTACATTAAATTCCATTAAAAATGTCCTATTCACTTTTTCTGCAGGACTAATAGTTTGCACGTTGCAGGGCGCAGAGGAATCACAGATTATTGAAAATATTGCTTTAATGGAATAGAATTTACGTATACAGTTAAATAATGTGGGTTAAGAACAAATATTAAATGTGTATATCACATCTATAACACCCATGGTCTAGGGGTAGTGTATTTGATTAGTAATCAAAAGGTCCTCAGTCTCAGATTCGAAATCCACCGCAGCTTAAATTTTGATTAATAATCAGCATTGGCAGTCGAAGAGTTCCAGCATAAGATGTCACCCTCATTCTGCCAATGACCTTGTCAAAGAGGGTAGAGGAGCAGACAGAGTTTCAGGGCTCTCTTTTGTCCTTGAGGTGGGAAACTGTCCCTAAAGGCACATCAGCAATGGTCAATGGAATGAGGATGCAGAATGCAATGGAAATCATTGCATTAAAGACACATAATGTGTATCCACATGCCATGCGGTCTGTAATTGAAAAAGTGTATGATTATCTCCCCACTGGCAACATATTCCAGAACAGTCCCCAATTTGGATCGCCAGGGGGGACTGCCAAGGGGGAGGTGACCATGAGAAAAAGATTGACTAACCAACGAGAGGATAACATTCTATAAGTTGGGGCATGGATGTAAGAAGCTTGAATGTGCTCAATCTAGATATAATAGGGGTCAGTGAAGTGAAATGGAAAGAAGACAAGGATTTCTGGTCAGATGAGTATAGGGTCAACAGCAGCAGAAAATGGTAAAACAGGAGTAAGATTCATTATGAATAGGAAGGTAGGGCTGAGAATGTCTAGTTGTAGGGTTGTTTTTATCAGAGTCGACAGCAAACCATCACCGATAATGTTAGTTCAGATATACATGGTGACATCGCAAGGTGAAGATGAAGAGAGAGAGAAAGTATATGAGGATATTGAAAGGGTAACACAGTAGGTAAAGGGAGATGAAAATCTAACAGTCATGGGGGACTGGAATGCAGTTGTAGGGGGAGTGGTAGATGGAAAGGTTACAGGAGACTATGGGCTTGGGACAAGGAATGAGAAGGGAGAATGACTAATTGAGTTCTATAATAAATTTTGTCTAGTAATAGCAAATACTCTGTTCAAGAATTACAGGAGGAGGAGGTATACTTGGAAAAGACTGGTGATACAGGAAGATTTCAGTTAGATTCTGAAATCAGATACTGGATTGTAAGGCGTACCCAGGAGCAGATATAGACTCAGATCGCAATGTAGTGGTGATGAAGGAGGCTATAGATACAGCAATAAGAAATAGCTCAGCAGGCAGTACAGTTGAAGAGGAATGGATATCTCTAAAAAGGGCAATCACAGAAAATGGAAAGAAAAATACAGATACAAAGAAGGTAACTGTGAAGAAACCATGGGTAACAGAAGAAATACTTCAGCTGATTGACGAAAGAATGAAGTGCTAAATGTTTAGGAAAATTCAGGAATACAGAAATACAAGTCACTGAGAAATGAAACAAATAGGAAGTGCAGGGAAGCTAAGCCAAAATGGCTGCATGAAAGATGTGAAGATACTGAAAAGAAATGATTGTCGGAAGGAGTGACTCAGCATACAGGAAAGTCAAAACAACCTTTGATGAGATTAAAAGTGAGGGCAGTAACATTAAGAGTGCAATGGGAATTCCATTGTTAAATGGAGAGGAGAGAGAGTGGATAGGTGGAAAGAGTACATTGAAGGTCTCTATGAGGGAGATGATTCGTCTGATGCGATAGAAGAAGAAGAAGAAGAAGAAGAAACAGGAGTTGATTTAGAAGAGACAGGGGACCCAATATTAGAATTAGAATTTACGAGAGCTTCGGAGACTCACGATCAAATAATGCAGAAGGGATAGATAACATTCCATCAGAATTTCTAAAATCATTGGGAGTTGTGGCAACAAAATGACTATTCTCACTGGTGTGTAGAATGTATGAGTCTGGCAACATACCATCTGAATTTCGCAAAAATATCATCCACACAATTCTGAAAACTGCAAGAGCTGACAAGTGTGAGAATTATTGCACTATCAGCTTAACAGCTCACGTATCCAAGTTGTTGACAAGAATAATATACAGAAGAATGGAAGAGAAAATTAAGGATGTGTTAGATGACGATCAGTTTGGCTTTAGAAAAGGTGAAGGCACCAGAGAAGCAATTCTGACATTGCGGTTGACAATGGAAGCAAGACTAAAGAAAAATCAAGACATGTTCAAAGGATCTGTCGAACTGGTGACAGTATTTGATGATGTAAAATGGTGCAAGATATTCGAAATTCTGAGAAATATGGGTGTAAGCTATAAGGAGACAAGGGTAATATACAATATGTGCAAGAGGCAAGAGGGAATAATAAGAACAGATGACCAAGAATGACGCACTTGGATTAGAAAGGGTGTGAGGCAGGGATGTAGTCTCCCCCCCCCCCCCCCTTTCTGTTCAATCTGTACATCAAAGAAGCAATGATGGCAATAACAGAAAGGTTCAGGAGTGGAATTAAAATTCAAAGTGAAAGGATATCAGTTATATGATTCTCTGATGACATTGCTATCCTGAGTGAAAGTGAAGAAGAATTACATGATCTGCTAAATGGAATGAACAATCTAATTAGTACAGAATATGGACTGGAAGTAAATCGGAGAAAGATAAAAATAATGAGAAGTAGCAGAAATGAGAACAGCGAGGAACTTAACATCAGGACTGATGGTCATAGAGCAGATGTAGTTAAGGAATTCTGTTACCTAGGAAGCAAAATAACCAATGACGGACAAAGCAAGAAGGACATCAAAAACAGACCAGCACTGACAGAAAGTGTATTCCTGGTCAAGAGAAGTCTACTAGTTTCAAACAAAGGTCTTAATTTGAGGAAGAAATTTCTGGGAATGTTTGCCTGAAGTACAGTATTCTATGGTAGTGAAACATGGACTGTGGGAAAACTAGAACAGAAGAGAATCTAAGCATCTGAGATGTGGCACAACAGAGAAATATTGAAACTTAGGTAGAATAATCCCCCCCCCATGAACCATGGACCTTGCCGTTGGTGGGGAGGCTTGCGTGGTTCAGCGATACAGATAGCCGTACCGGAGGGGTATCTGCTGAGAGGCCAGACAAACGTATGGTTCCTGAAGAGGGGCAGCAGCCTTTTCAGTAGTTGCAAGGGCAACAGTCTGGGTGATTGACTGATCTGGCCTTGTAACAATAACCAAAACGGCCTTGCTGTGCTGGTACTGCGAACGGCTGAAAGCAAGGGGAAACTACGGCCGTAATTTTTACCGAGGGCATGCAGCTTTACTGTATGATTAAATGATGATGGCGTCCCCTTGTGTAAAATATTCTGGAGGTAAAATAGTCCCCCATTCGGATCTCCGGGCGGGGACTACTCAAGAGGATGTCGTTATTAGGAGAAAGAAAACTGGCATTCTAAGAAAATTTAAAAAGGGAAATGGATAGGTTAAAGTTAGATATAGTGGGAATTAGTGAAGTTCGGTAGCAGGAGGAACAAGACTTCTGGTCAGGTGACTACAGGGTTATAAACACAAAGTCAAATAGGGGTAATGCAGGAGTAGGTTTAATAATGAATAGGAAAATAGGAATGCAGGTAAGCTACTACAAACAGCATAGTGAACGCATTATTGTGGGCAAGATAGATACGAAACCCACACCTACTACAGTAGTACAAGTTTATATGCCAACTAGCTCTGCAGATGACGAAGAAATTGAAGAAATGTATGATGAAATAAAAGAAATTATTCAGATAGTGAAGGGAGACAAAAATTTAATAGTCATGGGTGACTGGAATTCGAGTGTAGGAAAAGGGAGAGAAGGAAACATAGAAGGTGAATATGGATTGGGGCTAAGAAATGAAAGAGGAAGCCGCCTGGTAGAATTTTGCACAGAGCACAACTTAATCATAGCTAACACTTGGTTTAAGAATCCTGAAATGTATACATGAAAGAACCCTGGAGATACTAAAAGGTATCAGATAGATTATATAATGGTAAGACAGAGATTTAGGAACCACATTCTAAATTGTAAGACATTTCCAGGGGCAGATGTGGACTCTGACCACAATCTACTGGTTATGACCTGTAGATTAAAACTGAAGAAACTGCAAAAAGGTGGGAATTTAAGGAGATGGGACCTGGATAAACTGAAAGAACCAGAGGTTGTACAGAGTTTCAGGGAGAGCATAAGGGAACAATTGACAGGAATGGGGGAAAGAAATACAGTAGAAGAAGAATGGGTAGCTTTGAGGGATGAAGTAGTGAAGGCAGCAGAGGACCAAGTAGGTAAAAAGGCGAGGGCTAGTAGAAATTCTTGGGTAACAGAAGAAATACTGAATTTAATTGATGAAAGGAGAAAATATAAAAATGCAGTAAATAAAGCAGGCAAAAAGGAATACAAACGTCTCAAAAATGAGATTGACAGGAAGTGCAAAATGGCTAAGCAGGGATGGCTAGAGCACAAATGTAAGGATGTAGAGGCTTATCTCACTAGGGGTAAGATAGATACTGCCTACAGGAAAATTAAAGAGACTTTTGGAGATAAGAGAACCACTTGTATGAACATCAAGAGCACAGATGGAAACCCAGTTCTAAGCAAAGAAGGGAAAGCAGAAAGGTGGAAGGAGCATATAGAGGGTCTGTACAAGGGTGATGTACTTGAGGACAATATTATGGAAATGGAAGAGGATGTAGATGAAGATGAAATGGGAGATAAGATACTGCGTGAAGAGTTTGACGGAGCACTGAAAGCCCTGAGTCGAAACAAGGCCCCCGGAGTAGACAACATTCCATTGGAACTACTGACGGCCTTGGGATAGCCAGTCCTGACAAAACTCTACCATCTGGTGAGCAAGATGTATGAAACAGGTGAAATACCCTCAGACTTCAAGAAGAATATAATAATTACAATCCCAAAGAAAGCAGGTGTTGACAGATGTGAAAATTACCGAACAATCAGTTTAACAAGCCACAGTTGCAAAATACTAACATGAATTCTTTACAGACGAATGGAAAAACTAGTAGAAGCCGACCTCAGGGAAGATCAGTTTGAATTCCGTAGAAATACTGGAACACGTGAGGCAATACTGACCTTACGACTTATCTTAGAAGAAAGATTAAGGAAAGGCAAACCTACGTTTCTAGCATTTGTAGACTTAGAGAAAGCTTTTGACAATGTTGACTGGAATACTCTCTTTCAAATTCCAAAGGTGGCAGGGGTAAAATACAGGGAGCGAAAGGCTATTTACAATTTGTACAGAAACCAGATGGCAGTTATAAGAGTCGAGGGACATGAAAGGGAAGCAGTGGTTGGGAAGGGAGTAAGACAGGGTTGTAGCCTCTCCCCGATGTTATTCAATCTGTATATTGAGCAAGCAGTAAAGGAAACAAAAGAAAAATTTGGAGTAGGTATTAAAATCCATGGAGAAGAAATAAAAACTTTGAGGTTCGCCGATGACATTGTAATTCTGTCAGAGACAGCAAAGGACTTGGAAGAACAGTTGAATGGAATGGACAGTGTCTTGAAAGGAGGATATAAGATGAACATCAACAAAAGCAAAACAAGGATAATGGAATGTAGTCAAATTAAGTCAGGTGATGCTGAGGGAATTAGATTAGCAAATGAGACACTTAAAGTAGTAAAGGAGTTTTGCTATTTGGGGAGCAAAATAACTGATGATGGTCAAAGTAGGGAGGATACAAAATGTAGGTTGGCAAGGGCAAGGAAAGCGTTTCTAAAGAAGAGAAATTTGTTAACATCGAGTATAGATTAAAGTGTCAGGAAGTCTTTTCTGAAAGTATTTGTATGGAGTGTAGCCATGTATGGAAGTGAAACATGGACGGTAAATAGTTTGGACAAGAAGAGAATAAAACCTTTTGAAATGTGGTGCTACAGAAGAATGCTGAAGATTAGATGGGTAGATCACATAACTAATGAGGAAGTATTGAATAGGATTGGGGAGAAGAGAAGTTTGTGGCACAACTTGACCAGAAGAAGGGATCGGTTGGTAGGACATGTTCTGAGGCATCAAGGGATCACCAATTTAGTATTGGAGGGCAGCGTGGAGGGTAAAAATCGTAGGGGGAGACCAAGAGATGAATACACTAAGCAGATTCAGAAGGACGTAGGTTGCAGTAGGTACTGGGAGATGAAGAAGCTTGCACAGGATAGAGTAGCATGGAGAGCTGCATCAAACCAGTCTCAGGACTGAAGACCACAACAACAGGTAGAATAATAAGGTAAGGAATGAGGACGTTCTGCGCAGAATCGGAGAGGAAAGGAATATGTGGAAAACACTGACAAGGAGAAGGGACAGGATGACATCTGTTGAGACATCAGGGAATGGCTTCCATGGCACTAGAGGGAGGTGTAGAGTGCAAAAATTGTAGAGGAAGATGGAGATTGGAAAACATCCAGCAAATAATCGAGGACATAGATTGCAAGTGCTACTCTGAGATGAAGAGGTTTGCACAGGAGAGGAATTCATGGCGGGGCGCATCAAACCAGTCAGAAGATTAATGACCCAATAAAAGAAAAAACTGATCCACACATAAGTGCAGAAGAACTGTCTTAAGTGATAAATTGTGTTCTGGGTGTGTGTAACAGTGGGCGAAGGCAGGGATGGAGGCTAGAAGCATGAGGGAAGGTAGGTCACTGGACTGTGGTCACGCACTGCCCTCCTTCAAAGGTGTGCAGAACGAAGAGCGAGTAGGCACTTACCCAGTCTGTCTAGCTCACTACGTCAGAAAAAGCAACTAGAGGGTATTTAACAAAGTTATACTGACTCTTCCACTGTTCACCTTACGAATTGCAGTTTCAAAATGCATCAAATGGCTCTGAGCACTACAGGACTTAACATCTGAGGTCATCAGTCCCCTAGAACTTAGAACTTCTTAAACCTAACTAACCTAAGGACATCACATGTAACATCTGAGGTCATCAGTCCCCTAGAACTTAGAACTTCTTAAACCTAACTAACCTAAGGACATCACACACAGCCATTCCCGAGGCAGGATTCAAACATGCGACCATAGCAGTCGTGCGGTTCTGGACTGAAGAGCCTAGAACCACTCGGCCACCATGGCTGGCTGAATTGCAGGTGATGCAGTGTGCAGAAACGCCCGGGATGAGGGGGATTATGTTCCACAAAGTGGGTTAACACTACATGGAATACTAATAGTACTAACAGCAGAAATGCATATGTACAGAATCTATGTAAATCTCTGTAGACTGTTTACAATGCTACAGGGGAAAGTGATTCTTAATCATTAATTCAGTCATGCTGTATGGCAACTGTAGCATTCTTCCAGGAAAGACGACTTCTCCCAACTCAGGTGTAGCTCACTTTTCGGTTTACAGACAGACTATAACTCCTCAGCATTTCCTGTCCACTTATCTCATATGAGTAGACAAAATAACTTCACTGAACTCATGCGTACATAGTGAAGTTACTTTCAGTTTACTGAGTACTTATTTGCATTAAAAGAGCTATTATCTAACAAAACTTGACAGCTGGAGCTGTCAACTGTCTACAACACCAAAGAGTCTGCCCAAATATAACAAGCTGTCAATTTATATTCGACAATGTCAATTTCATGGTCTCCACTATCAATAGCTGGAGTACTTTTCACAACTTGAAGCTACAAATGCATCACTCCAGCGTCAGCTCTCCCAACATCTGAAGAGGCCCAGAGGCTTAAATTGGCTACCACTGTAACAGAAGTAAATTATATAATTAAGGAAATTCAGATATTTCAATACAAGTCAAGCAATGTATTACAGCAGATTACTGTCCTAGATTTAAACATGATCAGTCCTGTTCCATCAGACATATTGACATCCACCTTGCAAGATATACTTTGGATGTGAGGTAAGTGACTTTACTCAATGAAGCTCACTCTCTAAGTGTCAGCAGTCCCTGAGTGGAAGAGATTTATGCAGTATACCAGTAGCGCAATTAACGGTGAAAGATGGGCTGCAACTTTCTGGTCATTCAGTACTTTACCACCAAGTGACTACAACAGGTTTCCACAGCTTTACAATATGCTGTCAATGACAGACAGCAGCAAGATCCTACATTTACCAGCCCAATCCCTTTCCCATCAACACTGCAAAGGTCACTGACAACATCACACTTCCAAATTAGGCACTTCTCTGCCACCGTTTATAGGAACATATTTTACATAAAAACTCACCTAACAACTGCAAATAAGTAACCACCAAATAAACTGAAAATAGCTGCACTATATGAACACAAGCTTTGTGATATTGTCTACTTATGTAAGAGAAATGAACACAAAATGCTGGGGAGGTATAGTTTGTCTGTAAGCTGAAAAGGGAGCATTATTCGGGGTGAAAGATATTGACTCTCCTGGAAGAACCCAACAACTGCTGTACAGGATGACTAACTATCAATTTCCCCTCTAGCGGTGTACAACAGTATGCAGAAATTTACATAGAATCTGTCCATATCCTTTTCTTGCATTTGTATTATTAGCAACTCATATCTGTATTCATGCGAATTCTTTACAGACGAATGGAAAAACTAGTAGAAGCCAATCTTGGGGAAGATCAGTTTGGAATCCGTAGAAATATGGGAACACGTGAGGCAATACTGACCCTACGGCTTATCTTAGAAGCTAGATTAAGGAAAGGCAAACCTACGTTTCTAGCATTTGTAGACTTAGAGAAAGCTTTTGACAATGTTGACTGGAATACTCTCTTTCAAATTCTGAAGGTGGCAGGGGCAAAATACAGGGAGCGAAAGGCTATTTACAATTTGTATAGAAACCAAATTGCTGTTATAAGAGTTGAGGGGCATGAAAGGGAAGCAGTGGTTGGGAAGGGAGTGAGACAGAGTTGTAGCCTCTCCCCAATGTTATTCAATCTGTATATTGAGCAAGCAGTGAAGGAAACAAAAGAAAAATTCGGAGTAGGTATTAAAATCCATGGAGAAGAAATAAAAACTTTGAGGTTCGCCAATGACATTGTAATTCTGTCAGAGACAGCAAAGGACTTGGAAGAACAGTTGAACGGAATGGATAGTGTCTTGAAGGGAGGATATAAGATGAACATCAACAAAAGCAAAATGAGGATAATGGAATGTAGTCGAATTAAGTTGGGTGATGTTGAGGGTATTAGATTAGGAAATGAGACACTTAAAGTAGTAAAGGAGTTTTGCTATTTGGGGAGCAAAATAACTGATGATGGTCAAAGTAGGGAGGATACAAAATGTAGGTTGGCAAGGGCAAGGAAAGTGTTTCTAAAGAAGAGAAATTTGTTAACATCGAGTATAGATTTAAGTGTCAGGAAGTCTTTTCTGAAAGTATTTGTATGGAGTGTAGCCATGTATGGAGGTGAAACATAGACGATAAATAGTTTAGACAAGAAGAGAATAGAAGCTTTCAAAATGTGGTACTACAGATGAATGTTGAAGATTAGATGGGTAGATCACATAACTAATGAGGAGGTGCTGAACAGGATTGGGGAGAAGTTTGTGGCACAACTTGACTAGAAGAAGGGATTGGTTGGTAGGACATGTTCTGAGGCATCAAGGGATCACCAATTTAGTATTGGAGGGCAGCGTGGAGGGTAAACATCATAGAGGGAGACCGAGAGATGAATACACCAAGCAGATTCAGAAGGATGTAGGTTGCAGTAGGTACTGGGAGATGAAGAAGCTTGCGCAGGATAGAGTAGCATGGAGAGCTGCATCAAACCAGTCTCAGGACTGAAGATCACAACAACAACATCTGTATTCAATGTAGTGTTGATACACTTTGTGGCAAATAAGCATCTCCCTCCCGGGAGTGTCAATACACTGCATCGCCAGTGGCTCAAAAGGCGAGCTACATTTGTTTCATACCCTTACAACAATATTTTTAATAAACCATGATTTTTCCAACCTCTGCAATTTGGAAACTGCTAGTCCTAGAGAAAATGTAAACAGAATCTTTATTGTAGGAAATTTAATGTAGTTTAATTTTGTACTGCCAGACATTTTCATCTAGAAGCTGCAGTTTCTAAGTTATTCATGAAAAACATAAGAACTGACCTTTAAATGCCACCCCACCAACACAATCACAAACCACCAATCACGGTTTTTAGTATGTTATTCATTACACTCCTCCTTACCACTGTGCAAAAATCTGCAACTACATGAATTTTTTCCTCTCTTCGTTGACTGGGCTGTGTTGTGTAGCACTGAGTGCAGTATAGCGTGTGGGTTGTTTTAACTTCAAGTGGTCTAATAAAGTGTACAGCACTCTGTTGTTAGGTAAAACTTTGCCCTGATAGTTAATATTGTACAAAAAGTTTCGTCCCCCCCCCCCCTCCCCCCGCGCCCCTTTCAGGAAATGAGTGACAAAGATTCTAAAGCTTACTTATTTATTTATTTTTTACACAGAGTCATCAGTGTAAAATATTGCTGCCAGAATGCCACGATCTATGAGCACCACAGCAAAACAGAGTATAGCAAACAGTTACTAGATAAATTAACAGAGGGGAATGCAGTAGACAGAGAGAATGAATATTAAATATTTTGAAAAGAATTCCATGGAGCAATGAAGTATGGTTTTTTTTTAAATAAAAGCACAGAGAAGTAAGATTTCTATGAAGGTGAATGTGTTTGACAGCAATAGACTCTCATGAATAAGTAAAGAAAAAAATAAAAATAAAAAAGTAATAATGTTTGACAGCAAGAGACTCTCATGAATAAGTAAAGAAAAAATAAAAAAAAGTAATAATGTTGTTTGTGTAAGACAGCAAAATGTATGTAATAAAATGTACGATTTACTTGTTAAACATGTAGAGACAAAGATGTTTAGCAGAAATCAAACAATGGAAAATCCAGGATGGAACGTAACAATATTATGAGAAGGAAAGTTGCTACTCACCACTGGTGCTGCTACTCGCAGTGCGGTTTCACTTGCCTGAGATTGCAGTCATATGTGTGTGTGTGTGTGTGTGTGTGTGTGTGTGTGTGTGTGTGTGTGTGTGTGTGTGTGTGTGTGTTTGTGTGTTTCTACGGTGATGTGATAAAATTGGTGACTGACAGTTCCAGGATGTTTGTGGGACTCTTTTTCCACAAAGAGTCTGAGGGGACCTGTGTCTTTAGATCTAGTGCCCAAGTCGTTTCAAATACAGAATTCAAGTTGCTTAATATTTCATTTAGATATTGGTATTTAGATGTAGTACTGCTCAAACAGTTCGTTTTTCAGCTGAGCTGTGTACAGTAATTGCGGTAACACTGATTGTCAAGGAACAAGAAGGTAGGGATGAGATAAGAAATTTACAAAATGAAACCGAAATATTTAAAAGGGAAAGTCAAAGTATCAAAAGAGAATTGAGTCCTTACATCAGAAAGCAGATGAAGATACTGTTCAGCAGGAGGAATTAGGAAAATGAGAGAGTGTGGTTTGTCTGTGGATAATGTCAGTGTCACGATTGTGAATGCTGACGTGATGCGAAAAAAAGGGAGGCAAAATAGTGATGATACTCTACCACCACACAACAGTCCACAAGGTGACAGCAGACTACTGGAAAAACATAAAGAGTCTGGAGCAGATATTAGTGTCTGTCAGAGGGGATGTTCAGGAAGCCCAAATGCTGAAACTATGAATTCAAATGGGAGTTGTGATTGGTGGGAGGATGTGCAGAGTTTCAATTTAAAAATGGTGAAATTACAAAAAAGGAGTATGATAAAAACATCCAAGATCAGGTATATTAATCATGTTATCCAAAACTGGAAGCCATGAGTGTGTAAAGGTATTAAAATCTAAGAGACAGTATTATATTATACTTTATACATAGTTAACTAATAATGTATGTTTCAGCACTGGAACAGTCTATGTAAACAATATAATTTTGAGATTTCTGAAACTGATGGCTTTCTGGGGAAAAGACATGGTCCGGACCAAAACAACAGCAAAGGACATGTTGGAATAAGAGACATTTGTCATGTATTTCACCAGCAAGCCGGCCAAGACAGTAGGTGCAAAATTAACAGTAATGAAAAGGATAGATTGCTGCTCACCAAACAGATGGCACGTTGAGTTGAAGACAAACACAATAAAAAGACTGCTACTCATTAAGCTTTTGGCCAAAACCTTCATCAGCAAAGAGAGAGAAACACACAATAACACACACACACACACACACACACACACACACACACACACACACACACAAGCACATCTCTCAGACATGACTGCTATCTCTGGCTGCTAGGCCAGACAAACTGATGTGTCCACATGAAAAAATCCTTCCCACACAGCCTAGTCAACTGGGGATGGCACATCTGCAGGGACAGCAGCTTCCTTGCCCAGTATGCTGAAGGTCTCACAAAGGCTTTCACAGATAGGCACTATCCCCAGACCAAGTCTGCAGATTCCCTTGATATATCCCACACACTCGGGGCTTTGATTACCTATCATTATGCTCTGATATGAGATACATTTACCCGAGATCCAAACCACCCCTCCCAAAGTGGTGTTCTGACACTTACCCAACCTTCACATCATTGTAGTCCACCCCATGCTGCCCCCCAATCCCAGCCCCTTGCCATATTCCATGGAAGACCTATGTGCAAGACCTGCCCAATCCACCTACCCAGCACTTCTCATTCCAGTCCTGTCACAGGCTTATCCTATCCCATCAGAGGTTGGGCCAACTTGTGCAAGCAGCCACGTCATGTGCTGGCTTTGCTGCAATCATTCCTCAACTTTTTATACTATTACGGCTACCAACCTACTGACCAGATATCCACCAGGATGAATGGCCTACACCAAGCTGTGGCCAAGAGCAAAGTGGACTACCCTGTTGCACAACATGCAGCTGAACATAACATGCTTTCATTTCCATGGCTGTTGCAAACGCCATCTGGATCCTTCCCACCATCACCAGCTTTTCTGAACTGCACAGATGGGAGTTATTCTTGACACACATTCTCCGCTCCAGAAATCATACTGCCCACAACCTATGATAATTTATTGTCCCCACACTCTCCAGCCAACAGTTTATGCCCCCTCTGTCCTATCACCTCCTCCTAACTCACAGCCCTTACTATGCACTGCTCTCTGCCAATGCAACAACTGATCTCTTCTCTTCCTCTGCTCCTCTCCTTTGCATTTCATTTCTTCCCCTCCCTCCCCCACAGCCTCCCAACACTGCACCAAGTGGCCTTGTCTGCCACACCTAGTCCCTGCATGCTCCACCAGGCAGCACTCTTCCCTCTTCCTGCACCCACACCCAGCTATTCCTCTCCATTCCCCACTTCACTATGAATTCTTCCTCCTGCTTGAAGAGTTGCAGTTTCAGTCTGGTCTGAGCCTTGTGACGAAAGCTTTGGCCGAAAGCTTAATGTGTAACTGTCTCTTCATTGTGCTTCTCTGCGACTCAATGTATCATCTGTAACTAACTAAATTTTGGCTGTGGCATCACATTTCTGCCTATTTCATCTCTTGTAATTTGACCTAATTGTATCATCTTCAGTAAAAACATGATTATATTGACGAGGAAACAACCATATTTTATATAACTGGGAACTTACTTAGTGATGGCTTTTCTGACACAGAAGAATCAGTTATAAGAGTTAGCTTATTGAATACTCCACGCCCAAAATAATCTGCTACTAATGAGAAACCATCCTCAGCACGTTCTAACTGGCTATGGAATATTTCATGAAGGTCACGACTCTGCTCCTGAAGAAGGTAATAACATTATTTCACACATGAGAAGAACTGAATTTGGTATTTAATCATATTATATTCCTTTTGAGAGGCATGTGCATTGATTACCTGTGACTTGATTATATCCAGTATTTTTTTGTTATCTGGCAGACAGGCTGGACACTCATTTTCATTTTCAGCAAAGCTCTGAAAACAGCTGAATGTTGGATGTTCAAAATTAGAAATACACTATAACAATGGTAGAAGAACTATGGATACTCAGTATTACATTTTTATGTCACTTAAATAATGAGCTCATCTTGTAAAATTTTATGTTCATGGAAAAAAGTGTAATCAAGTAAAATAATAGCCATAAATTTAATACTACATTATGTTGTATAACTTACTGTTGGTGATATGAGTGCTGGCACAGAAAATGAACAGAAGGTAGCTCCAACTGGTGGTTGCAAGCAGAACAGCGCGATGTTTGGAACACCACAGCACTGAAATATTTATGGGAATGGTCTCAGCTGACTATATCATATATTCTATACATCACAAATAAACACAACTGGAATGACTATGTTCACAGACTGTGTAGAAAATGCAGCCATTATAAACATACAGAAACACACAACAAATAATCAGTTGATAAAGGGACATCAGGTGTGAAGTGTGAAGAAAAGAGAGACAGAAAAGTTTTATATGTAGAAAATTAATTAGAAGAAATAACTAATGTGATTTATCACCACAACAACAATGACAAAAATAACTTAAATAACTTGAAGTACTACTTGAGATAATTTAGTCTTCCCCAACAGTCAAGGTTCCTTGCAAAGGAGGGTGCAACAGTTTTTTGATTGTATTTCAGAACTATGATTTCTTTTTTTTTTTTTTTCTTTTTTTTTTTTTTTCTTACACACCTTTAATTTAAAGTCATATTGTATAATAAAGGCCAAAATCTCTTTTCTGATTTTCCCTCCATGCACAGCTTGTTTTCATGTAGTTTCATTCTGATTACAGAATTAATGGGATATTGTTTAATTATTTTTCATGCATGAAATAAATTGCACAAAGTAGTTAATTTCATTGAATACTTTAGGAACATTATGCTTCAATAGTAACACAAAATAAAACTTGCAATTAATACATTCTCTAATCTAAGCATCTTCAGAATAGGAGGGAAATAACTGGAACAAAATCTATGAGAGAAAAATCCTGCAACCCACAAACACTTTCCACTGAGTGAGTATTGTGTGCTATTTTACATATAAAGCAATATCTTCAAAAGAGAGAGAGAGAGAGAGAGAGAGAGAGAGAGAGAGAGAGAGAGAGAGAGAGAGAGAGAGAGAGAGCTGCACAGTTCTCAAGCCATTTTGGTTAAAATAAAGAAACTTGAATGTGCAGTTGCTCACTGTACTCGTACAAGAAACATAACTAGCTAACACTGCTAGCATTTGCTTATTGTAAGTGCACTTAATTTAGAAATAATTTGGCCCAAAAAGTAGTTTTAAAAATATTTCTTTCATATCACTGCTGCGCACAAGCCTCCACATCTTCCAGTCAACATACACTATATCCTATTGTTCATAATGTCATCCAGTCTTCCTCTTTTATCTGCAGCGGCCATCTTTATAACGTCTATCCAGCATGTTTCTGGTCTTCCTAAGAAGTCCCTTCCAGTTATCTCTCCAAATTAACTCGAGCTATTCTCACTTGTTCCAAACCATGACCAAATCACTAAGAGTCCAGATATTTCGACTCACTCTAGCAGTGATCCTTTGATACCACCAATCTCTCTCACCTCTTCATTTCTTAAACTACCCAAGTTTATATCCTGGATCTTGGGCCTCAGGAACTTAATGTATGACAAGTGTACCACTCTTTGTGTGAGGTTGCACGTTTCAATAGCATATACAGGATGAGGCGAAAGTCTGGATACTCCCCTATAGAAGTTGAATGGTGAGAGGAATCATAATGGTGTCTAGTGTGGGGTGGCGGTACAAGGGGGCACAATTTATAGGTGCTATGGCAACAGTGGTGACTATCTTGATATCCTTCATCTTAGATTTGGATTACATGCTTCAAATGGGAAGGGGGTCATGTGGCACATCATTTTGAACTCCCTCTTTCTCAGGAAAACACATGTGAAATCTGTTTTAAAATATCTTTATTTGTGTAGGAGTTTTGGCCTGTTAAAGTTTGAAATTACAAGGAGGTGATCAGTTCTGTTTATTGTCGCAGGTGATCCACAATCGCACCTGCACTGCAGGAACACATTGAAACTGTGTTAATAAGTGGTGGATCAAGTACCAGAGGGATTGCTGCTAACTTCAGTACCTGGCATCTTATGAGAAATGACATTTCATATATGACAGCGTCTAAGTTGTTGGACAAATTTTGTGCAACAGGTTCTGTGGTGGACAAGCCACACAGTGGATGTCCAAGAACAGCCGCCACCGATTAGGAGACTGTAACAGCAGTAGTTGCATTGTTTGTAAAACATCCACATCACAATATGCACTGGTTATGAGCAATATCCAGTGTCAGTTCCCATTCAATCCTTCATGTGCTATATACACACCAATGGCACCCCTACAAGTTACAGTTGCAATACCATCTCTCAGCAGATGCAGTTTGCAGAATGGGCTCAGGAGCAGCGTAACAGGAATTCAAACTTCGCATAAAGTATTGTTCAGTGACAAAGCTAATCTCTATGTGCAAAAACAAGTAAACAAACAGAATCATCATTATTGGTCAGATGCAAACTCCTCATGGGTGGAGCCCTGTAAAGATGCCGGTGGAGGAAAAGCAATGGTTTGGTGTGGGATTTGGGACACAAGAATCATGGACCCAGCATTTAATGTCGGTATCTTCAATGGTGAGAGACACCTTAACATGCTCTATGGGTATGTGCTACCAATGCTGATGAATCTACAGGGTGATTTCCAAATCCTCTTCCAACAAGACAGTGCACCTCCCCACTATGCTACTGAAGTCGGACAGTTTCTGGATGAACAATTTGCAGGTCGCAGGATAGGTAGGAGGGGTCCATCTGGATGGCCACCAGGGTCCCTTGATCTTGTAACTCTTGACTTTTATCTGTGGGGACATCTGAAATCAATTGTGTATGAGGTATAAATCAACAATATAGCCCATCTTTGCCAGCATATTAAGGAGGCATGTGTCTCTGTTGACCCACAGATCCTGTTTTGTATGCAGCAGGACTGGCAAAAAAGACTTTAATCGTATGTCCAGTGCAATGGAGGTCATATTGAGCATATGCCATAATCCCGATTCTGACAAGTGCCCCTGATTTTAACAGGTCATAACTCCTACACAAATAAAGATAGCTTAAAACAGGTTTCATATGCACATGATGTGCCACATGACCCCTTCCCATTTGAAACATGTAACCCAAATCCAAAATGGAGGATATCAAGATGGCCTCAGCTGTTGCCGTAGCTCCTGTAACTTCTGGCCTCACCTACTGACACCCCATACAAGATGCCATTATGATTCCTTACACAATTCGTCTTTCGTAGGGGTGTATCCAGACTTTCACCTCACCCTTTACTTCAGGAGTAATGGACATCACTTGCCAAATAACAGGCAGCAGATGTGCAGAATCTCTCTCCAGTCTGATTCACTTGATCCTCCTCAACCCAACATGTCACCTTCGTGGACACTTACCGCCACCTCTTTGTTGGCTCCATTCACACCAGTGTCTACATTAAGTCCACTAAACACCAACAATATAAGCATCTTTACAGCTATCATCTGTTTCACACAAAAAATTGCTCTGATATTGCTTAGCCACCCATGAAAGGCATATCTGCACTGACGAAAATTCCATTGCTCAGTATGCTGGAGGTCTCTCAAAGGCCTTCACAGACAGGCACTATACCACAAATCAAGTCTGCAAGTAGATTGCATATGCCTTATCCTCATACATCTCTAATCCTTCCACCACCCTCCACAATCAGCTGCAAAAGAGTGACCCCTTCATCACCCAATGTCATCCTTGACTGTAGCAACTGAACCATGTCCTTCACCAGGCTTTGATTTTTTTTTTTTTTTTTTTTTTTTTTTTTTTTTTTTTTTTTTCGGGCGCACAACTTCAATGGTCATTAGCGCCCTGACGACGTTAAAAATGCACCGCGAGGCACAAGTTTAAAACAACAACTAAAAGGGAAAACACAATAAAAGACAGACTGACAGGCATAGGATTAAAAAACAGCATCATCAAATGTCCTTAGTGAGGTTTGTCAAATTGATAAAACGAAGAACACGAGCAGCTAAAATGGCATCTAAAGTACATGGCAGGTTAAGATCGAGACGCAGCGCGTTAAAATCCGGACACGATATTAAAATGTGGCGGACCGTCAGCAATTGCCCACATGGGCAGAACGGCGCCGGCGCAGCCGTCAGCAGATGGCGATGGCTGAACCGGCAGTGTCCAATTCTTAACCGGGCCAAAACTACCTCCTCCCGCCGAGAAGGGCGTGAGGAGGACGTCCAAGCCACGGGAAGAGGTTTCAAGGCCCGAAGCTTGTTGGCTGTAAGGGCAGCCCAATCGGCATGCCACAGCGATAAAATGCGCCGACAAATAACCCTGCTAAAATCTGACGAAGGGACACAACAAGAAGCTGTCCGAGGCTGGAGGACCGCAGCCTTGGCCGCGGCATCTGCAGCTTCGATCCCAGGGATACCGACATGGCCAGGGACCCACATAAAGCTAACCGGAGAACCGACGTCCACCAGCTGCCGAAGAGAGCGTTGGATCCGGTGCACGAAAGGGTGAACCGGATACGGATCACTGAGGCTCTGGATGGCGCTCAGGGAATCGGTGCAGATGACATAAGCAGAATGTCGGTGGCGGCAGATGTAAAGAACAGCCTGGTAGAGGGCAAAGAGCTCAGCTGTGAAGACCGAACAATGGCCATGGAGCCGGTATTTGAAACTTTGTGCCCCGACAATAAAAGAACACCCGACCCCGTCATTGGTCTTAGAGCCATCTGTATAAATGAAAGTCATATTGATGAACTTCGAACGAAGTTCCACAAAACGGGAGTGGTAGACCGAACCGGGGGTAACCTCTTTTGGGAGCGAGCTGAGGTCAAGGTGAACGCGGACTGGAGCCTGGAGCCAAGGTGGCGTGTGGCTCTCGCACACTCGAAAGGTTGCAGGGAGTGAAAAATTAAGGTGTTGAAGGAGGCGACGAAAGCGAACTCCAGGGGGTAGCAGGGCTGAGACATACAACCCGTATTGACGGTCGAGAGAGTCGTCAAAAAAGGAACGATAAGACGGATGGTCAGGCATTGACAGTAGCCGACAGGCATACCGACAAAGCAGTATATCGCGCCGGTAGGTGAGCGGCAATTCGCCAGCGTCAGTATGAAGACTCTCTATGGGACTAGTATAAAATGCTCCGATCGCAAGTCGTAAACCCCGATGTTGTATGGAGTTGAGGCGGCGTAAGATGGATGGCCGTGCAGAGGAGTATACGAAGCTCCCATAATCCAGCTTGGAGCGGACGATCGACCGATATAGACGAAGTAGGACGGTTCGATCCGCTCCCCACGACATACCACTGAGAACATGGAGGACATTTAAAGAACGGGTACAACGGGCGGCCAAATATGACACATGTGGAGACCAGCTAAGTTTCCTGTCAAATGTAAGGCCTAAAAATTTGGTTGTCTCCACGATTGGGAGAGCAACGGGACCGAGTCGTAAGGACGGTGGGAGAAACTCTTTGTAGCGCCAGAAGTTAATACAGACCGTCTTCTCGGCAGAAAAACGGAAGCCATTGGTGACACTCCAGGAGTAAAGACGGTCAAGAGAACGCTGAAGACAGCGCTCCAGGACACGTGTACACTGCGCGCTGCAATAGATGGTAAAATCGTCCACGAAAAGGGAGCCTGATACATCAGCTGGGAGGCAATCCATTATGGGATTGATCGCGATGGCGAAGAGAGCGACTCTCAAAACTGAGCCCTGTGGCACCCCATTCTCCTGGTGAAAGGTGTCTGACAGGACAGAACCCACACGTACCCTGAACTGTCGATCCATTAAAAAAGAACGAATAAAAAGAGGTAGGCGACCGCGAAGGCCCCATGTATACATGGTGCGGAGAATGCCCGCCCTCCAACAGGTGTCGTAAGCCTTTTCCAAATCAAAGAACACAGCCGCGGTCGGGCGCTTCCACAAGAAGTTATTCATAATGAAGGTCGACAAGGTAACCAGATGGTCAACAGCAGAGCGGCGCCTACGAAATCCACATTGTACATTGGTAAGTAGGCGTCGAGACTCGAGCAGCCAAACCAATCGAGAGTTAACCATTCGCTCCATCACTTTACAGACACAGCTGGTAAGCGAGATAGGTCGATAACTGGAAGGCAAGTGCTTGTCCTTCCCCGGCTTAGGAATCGGGACAACAATAGACTCGCGCCAGCATGCGGGAACAAGTCCCTCAATCCAGATGCGATTGTATGTACGAAGAAGAAAACCTTTGCCCGCAGGAGAAAGGTTCTTCAGCATCTGAATATGAATAGAATCAGGCCCTGGAGCAGAGGACCGTGATCTGCCAAGTGCGTTTTCGAGTTCCCGCATGGTGAATGGGGCATTATAACTTTCATGATTCGAGGAACGGAAGTTAGATGGCCTAGCCTCCTCTGCCTGTTTGCGGGGGAGGAAGGCAGGGTGGTAATGAGCGGAGCTCGAAACCTCTGCGAAAAAGCGGCCGAAGGCATTGGAGACATCCTCAGGGGCCACAAGGACGTCATTCGCGACTGTCAAGCCAGAAACTGGTGAGTGGACCTTAGTGCCAGATAGCCGGCGCAGGCTACCCCAGACAACAGAAGAAGGAGTAAAACTGTTGAAGGTGCTTGTGAAAGCAGCCCAGCTGGCTTTCTTGCTTTCTTTAATAATACAACGACACTGAGCACGTAATCGTTTATAATTGATACAATTCGCCACTGTAGGGTGGCGTTTAAAGGTGCGTAAAGCACGTCAACGAGCACGTAAAGCGTCTCTACATGCTGCGGTCCACCAGGGGACCGGTACGCGACGTGGAGAAGAAGTAGGGTGAGGGATGGAATATTCAGCAGCAGCGAGAATGACTTCCGTGAGGTGTGCGACCTGACGATCGCAGCTTGTGAAGGTTTGATCTTGAAGGGTCGCCCTGGAAGAGAAGAGCCCCCAGTCTGCCTTGGAGATGGTCCAACTAGAGGAGCACGGAGAGGGGGTATGCTGCAGGAGATGGATAACACACGGGAAGTGGTCGCTCAAATATGTATCAGAAAGGGCATACCACTCAAACCGGCGTGCAAGTTGGGTAGTACATATAGAGAGGTCTAAACGGGAATAGGTGTGAGATGTGTCCGAAAGAAAAGTAGGGGCGCCAGTATTGAGGCAGACAAGATTGAGTTGGTTGAAAAGGTCTGCTAACAGGGAGCCCCTCGGGCAGGATGCTGGAGAGCCCCAAAGGGGATGGTGGGCATTGAAGTCTCCAGTTAACAAAAATGGTGCAGGTAGCTGAGCAATAAGTTGCATCATGTCTGCCCTGGTAACGGCAGATGACGATGGAGTGTAAACGGTACAAATGGAAAATGTAAAAGTGGGGAGAGTAATGCGGATGGCAACTGCCTGCAGGCCGGTGTGCAACATAATGGGATCGTAGTAAATATCATCCCGGACCAGCAACATAACCCCTCCATGAGCTGGGATACCTACCACAGGGGGTAGGTCAAAACGCACAGAGGTGTAGTGTGTCAAGGCAATTTGATCGCATGGGCGTAGCTTCGTTTCCTGGAGGGCTACGACGAGCGGATGGTGCAAGCAGAGCAGCAACTTCAAGTCCTCTCGGTTGGAGCGAATGCTGTGAATATTCCAGTGAATAAGTGCCATCGTAATAAAAGGAAGATGAAAGAAGGGGTCACCTCGAAGGCCGCTGAGGGCCTGGCTTCGAGCGAGCACTGCCGCCGCTATCAGTAGGCGGACAGTCATCGTCCATTGGGTCTATAGGTTCATCGGCCATCTTGGGAGGATGGCCGGGAGGGGGAGCTTCCACCGCCAGTGAACGGCCAGATGTTCGGCTACCAGCGGTGCGGCCAGGCGAAACGGATGACGGCCTGGGGCGGCAACCGCTGGGTGGCGCAGGAGAAGAAATGCACCGTGGCGGAGAAGGAGAACTGTGCTTCCTATGAGCCTTCTTAGAAGGACGTTTGGTGGAAGTACCGGTCGAAGGCTGGGAGGTCGAGGTACGTAGGAAGTCTGCACGGGATGGGTCCTTCTTGAAGGCCCGTGCATCGGACTTCTGGGTCTTCGTCTTAGCATAAGCTGATGAAGGGGCTGGTGACTGTGGGGTGATGGGAGGAAGAGGAGACGTCGACCGCGCAATCTTAGCACTGGCCGAACGGACGACCGTGGAGCTGAAGGTCAGATCGCATGTCTGGGTTGCCACCTCCCGGGTAGTCCAAGGAGAGGCGAGGACAGTACTGTATTTCCCCGCTGGGAGCAGCGTGGGCTTCCTACTAGCCAATAGCTTGTGAGCAGCCGAGGTGGACACTTTCTCTTTGACCCGAATTTCTTGGATACAGCGTTCTTCCTTATAGACAGGACAGTCGCGGGAGGATGCGGCATGGTCACCCTGACAGTTCACACAATGAGGAGACGGAGGTGGACAGTCACCTTCATGGGCATCCCTGCCACAAGTGACACATTTAGCCGCATTGGAACAAGACTGTCGAGTGTGATTGAAACGCTGACACTGGTAGCAGCGCGTAGGTGTCGGGACATAGGGGCGAACAGAAATAACCTCGTAGCCCGCCTTGATGCGCGATGGCAGCTTAACACTATCGAAGGTCAAGAAAAGTGTCCGGGTCGGTACAAGGTCATTGTTGACCTTTTTCATGACCCTATGGACAGCCGTCACGCCCTGCTCAGCGAGGAAAGATTGAATCTCCTCGTCAGTCAATCCGTCGAGGGAGCTAGTATAGACTACACCACGAGACGAATTCAAAGTTCGGTGGGCCTCCACCCGGACAGGGAACGTGTACAGGAGTGTGGCTCGAAGCAGTTTTTGTGCCTGAAAGGCGCTCTCAGTTTCTAGTAATAAGGTACCGTTACGCAACCTGGTACAAGATTTGACAGATCCGGCTATGGCATCTACGCCCTTCTGGATAACGAAAGGGTTGACAGAGGAAAAATCCTTTCCGTCCTCAGATCGAGAAACGACGAGGAACTGTGGGGCAGGCGGTAGTACTTTTGTCACTGGTGGCTGGTCACGTTTTCGTTTTTGGGCAGAAGTCGAGAGAGATGGAGTGGAATCCATTGCGGAGGAATCCCCCATGATTGCCAGCGTCTCTGATGGCGCGCTCCTTCCTTGTGGGGACCCTCTCAGAGGGCACTCCCACCTTAGGTGAATGTTTACACCTCAGGTCACACCTCCCGAGAAACAGACGGAGGGACCAATCGGCATGGTCAGAAGGTATCAGCTCAGGCAATCACCCCTCCCCGGGCCTGGCCTTTACCAGGGGGTACGCGCGTGCCTTACATGTCTACCCACGGCGGGGAATTACGCGTTACCCCGTCACCGGCTACGCGTGCGAACGCGTGGGTCGGCCTTCAGGCACGCACAGGGAGGAAGGAAGAAGAGGAAAAAGAAGAGAGAGAGGGAGAAAGAGGACAGACTGTCTCAAACGCCGAGGCGGAGACCAGAGAAGGCAAGGAGAAGAAGGCAATAGGAAGGCAAGGAGAAGAAGGCAATAAGAAGGCAAGGAGAAGAAGGCAATGAGAAGGCAAGGAGAAGTCAAGGGAAAGAGTAAGGAAGACAGTGAGGTGGAGAAGAGCAAAGAAAGGAACCAACCGCAGGGGGGGCCAGGCTTTGATTATCTATCATCGTGCCCACAGTTGAAAGACAACCTACCACCAATTCTTCTCACCGCTCCTACAGTGGTGGTCCATCAAGCCCCACAACCTCTTGACCTAACCATCATCATCCATCTCTATGTCACTCCCACTCTCAACCCCTTGCCACAGGAGCTATATCCTTGTGAAAGACACAGGTGCAATATCTGTCCAAAACACCCACTTAGCACAACTTACTCCAGTCCCATCATGGGCTAACCCTATTTCATCTGAAGCAGGGGCATGTGCAAAAGCAGGCTTGTCATATAACGGCTCTGCTGAAGTTCTGCACAGTATTTTACATGCCTGTGAAAATCAACCAGCTGTCCACCAGAATGAATGTCCACTATCAAAGTTGACCACCCAGAGCATAACATACACAAGTTCAATTGTTGGCTCACACCACTGCTTCTGGATCCTTCCCTTCATCACCAGCTTTTCTGAACTACACAGATCGAAATTATTCTTGCAACATATCCTTCGCTCCCAACCTCTACCCAGCAGCTTCCCCTTCGCCTGTCCTTTCATCACTTCCAAATCCACACTTCCACATCATCTCATCTAGCACCACATCTCATTGGCTCCAGTGCCCATGTGTCACATGTCTCTCCCATTCACATGCCACCCCTCCCTCCCCCATTCCTATCACACACACCTGCTGCCTCTCCCTGTTGCTTGCTACCAATTCCTAACTCCTCCTCCTGCTTTCCGCCTCTTTCTGCCTCTACCCACTACAACCAATACAACCCTGACCCCTGCCCACCTGCTAAACTGCAACTGCAGCTTTATGTCTTCAGCAGGCACAATGTGTGTGTGTGTGTGTGTGTGTGTGTGTACTTTAGCTTGTCAAAGTATTGCTTCTGAAAGCTAGGCCTAAAGTGTTCACATTCTGTCAGTACTTTCCTCATTATATTTCTATAGAATATGTTATAACTGGGTTGACGTTCTTGTCATATATCACTGATTTTGATTTTTTTGGCTCCTTGAGAATCCATAGAAGTTGTCTGACATGTTGACACAAGCACGTGTGCTTCTGAATTCTATCTGCAACCTCTTTCATGGCTAGATTGCCTTAAGAATTCGTATTTCTAAAGCATGAAAAGTTTTCCACATTTTGCAGGGGGTATCTTGATGTTTGCTGTTTGCTCCTCACAGTTTGTTGATACTACTACTGTTCTGAGATTGTATATCTGGAATTCATCCATCCATTTGTCCAGCCCCACTTGTCTCTCAGAACACATCACCAATAAAGCCACGGTGTTAAGCTGTGCATGGTATTTTCCAATGTTCTTCGTTATCTCATCCATGACAGTGATGAGTGGCAGTGATGATAAGAGGACTAACTTCCTAAAATTCACTTTTGGTCTGAAACCAGGATAAATGACCTTTTTTTCAATCACACAAAGCTAGTATAGTGTTCATACAGCATTTGAGCCTTCCTCACTAAACCTTTGAGGATGCTTCTCTTTCTCAGCCACTCTCAGTTCTTTCCTCTTTTCATGCTGTCGTATGCCTTCTCGGCATCAAGGAACACTAGGAGTAAGTCACAAAGAAAATATGCTTGCAGTTGTTTTGAGGTACATGATAAAATAAATGCTACTGCTCTGAATGCAATTATAAAGAAATGAAAGCTGATGTCATCTAAAATACCTATATTTTTTATTGGCTAGGCCTTGCATCAGCACATACAATTTAATGGAAGGTGCAGGTTTTATTACACTTAATAGAATATTAATATCTTGAAAGTTTCTTATTTATATTCCACAAAATCAATTTCCTGAAACTTTTGTCTTTACATCCTATAAAACATTTTTTCCTTGACACCAGAAAAAAACAAACCTTGTCTGCATGGATTGTATCTGCTGTCGAATTTTGTCAGTCTCTTGGCGATATTTGTTGATGAGCTGCTGTTCTTGCTCTGTAAGTTCTTTTTCTGTTTGCAAAACACTGAGCAAGTAACTTCTAACATCACCAATAGTGGCTGTTCCTGAACTGGCCAAAGCATCAACAACAAGAAGTGGAGACAGAAGACGTTGTTTCTCTGCAAGTCAGAAAACAATAAGAATGTACTGCTCACTGTGACGATGATTAAAAGAAGGTAATGAGTAACAACTCAACAGATGTATTCTCCATCAGTAATATAATTTTTCCCCATTATAAAAATAAAACTTGTTTCTAACTGCACTACAATACAAATTTTGCAGAACATATAAGATGCATAATAAAATATTACACCTTTTTACAGGTTTTATTTGCACAATACATTACTTTATAGCAGGACGAAAGTAGAACACATTACATTGCAAAATATATCCTTTTGGAGGAAGCTTTGTGATTTGAACAATTATTTTACACTCAGAATTATTAACTCGTATAAAAATAAAGTTACAGTATAGTACCTATGACGCTGAGAACTTCTCCTAAGAGGTCACTTGGAGTTTCAGAATCTTTGGTACATGCCCAGAGTGCTTGAACCCACAAACTAGGATCTTGCTGACCAAATCTTCTGCATGTTGTGAGAACTGCTTTGTAATCTCTCTGCCGTATGTGGTATTGCAGAATCTGCTGATATCTGTAATTACACAAATACAGTGTTGTAACTAAAATCAGTTTTACTTGTTCTTGAATTACAAAAAAATCAATGAAGAAGTGACAACGCAATAAGGAAACTGTGACTACAAATAAAGAACTTCCACAATGAGTTATAACTGAAGTTTAAGTAACATTCAGAGGCACCAAGCATATTTTATAAATGCTAGAAGTGAAATATGTTTTCCCCATTTCTTTTCAAATTTATTTTTAGTTTTGCTATATTTTTCTGTTGTTGTTTGGGAGACCGAGAAAAAGTATTTTAAGCCTTCATACTGTAATACACTATATCAATGGAAAATAAATTAAAATTATTTTCATGCAATGGATTCTGCACTGCTTTGACATGCTCATACAGCTTAATGTGTTACAGCGTAACGACAAGTGCTGACATGAGGATAAAGAATGGAAGAGCAGAGAGGGCTGTGAGATGACGTCGGCCAATAGCATGCTGACACCAAGACAGGAGCGGCCTCTAAATGAAGAGAATATAAGCGCCATTCCACCTAGCCCCAGCAGCAGTGGAAGACTAGCCAAGCCATCGTACAAACGCTATAGCAGTGACTTATGAACTGAATTGTTTTGCTTGCATTGAAATTGTGTATACTGAAGGACATTGATTATTTTATTTGCCTGTCGCCATTTGTTTGCAACACACCTTTGTGAATACGCAAAATTAATTATTGTCAGTTTAACTTAATGTAATAAACTCTATTAATATGATTTGCTTGAACTGTTGCCTAGCGATCCAAGAAAACAGCTTCCTACGCCCTCTATATTAGACGAGTGGGCAGTTACTACATAATGCACAGCATCCTAAATTGAGAGAAGGGAGGTGGTCCATATGTGGGTCAAATCTGTGCGGCAGATTAACGGCTGTTAGTTTGGTACAACTGCCATCCTGAGTGTGGTTTCAGGTGGTTTTAGGTAAATACTGGCCTTTTCCCAATCTCTGCTTCAGAAAATAAGACACACAAATGGTTAAAATATGATAACAGACATAAAACAGAGTTTACACACTTCATGTACAAATGCCCCTCTAAGTTAACTGAAAATAGTAGTGACAGATCTGGCCACAAATTTAAAACAAAAATAAGTCTGTTGGGATAAACATTAGGAAAGAGAGAGAGAATTGTACGCTGTTTTAAAATGCTGTTAAATAACTGGTTAATGCATGCACATTGTTTTTAACAATGAAACTGCAACTCTCTCCTTCAGCAATCAAAATACAATATTTTATCAATGGAAGACAGGCCAAGCTCAACTAGAACATGATGGTTATATTAGTAAAAAGGATTTTCTCCTTAATTACCCAACTTATTAAAGATCACATGATCTTTCATTTCTGAAAAAATGTTTACTGTCTGCAGAAGTGCTCCAGAAATTTACTTACAGTGCTCATGTTCTGCCAAAATTGTGTGGTGTGCTAAAAATCCACAAAGAGCGTACATCACATTTTTAGTAATTTAGATGGACCTACTTATATTTTGGCAAAAAATTTAGAAGCATCACATATATAATATTTATACAACATTAAGAAGCATCACATATTTAGTAACTTAGATGGACCTACATATATCTTGGAAAAATATTTAGAAGCAATTCTTCATTATTCCATTGATAATAGTGAACATTATACTTCTGTAACATCTGAAATCACTATGCCTGCTTGTAATCTTTGAAGTTACATCCCTTTTTATGTCAGTCCCTCTTGATAAGTCTTTGAGCTTGGTCACTGAAAAGTCCAATGTTCTGACTTTAAGCTACTTGAAATTTAATGACAAGGTTTTCAGATACATGGAGTGACTATGAAGAATCTACCATTCACAACTGCTAACTTTTTCATGGAGGTTTTCAAGAACTAAGCATGGTGGACAAAAACTTTGAAACCAACCTGTTTTTGGATGGATATTAAGCACACCTTCACAATTTGAGCATGCGGATTACATTCATTTTAATGTCTTTGAGGTGTTTAAATTCTACTCATTCTGGCTTTAAATTTGCGATGGAAGTTGAAAGCGGCAGAAACTAATTTATGATATATTGGTGTACAAAACCAATTATGAAACTTTGGAGCACACAATTTGTTGTGAACCTATGCTCACTGATCTACACCTGTACCTAAATGAGTTGTCATATGCCATATCAATGCACTGGGTATCCTTAGCACTTACGGATGAGGACAACATGTCATCACTGTCACTAAGTCACAAGTGTTTGTATACATAAAGCCTGTGTTTCTACACAATAGGTATTCTGATAAGTAGATTTGTTGATGTAGAGCAGTTGCGGTGCTTGGAGGATGCCCAGAAAAACAGAAAAATATTTTAATGATATTATGAGAAGGAAAGCTGCTACTCTCCATGTAGCAGAGATGCTGATTCGCAGATAGGCACAACAAGAAGACTCTCACAATTTAATTGAGTGTCTTTTTGTCGTGCCTATCTGTGACTCAGAATCTCCACTATACTGTGAGTAGCAACTTCCCTTCTGATAGTATTGTTACATTCCATCCTGGATTTTCCGTTGTTTGAAAAATATTTAAAAAAATTAATACCAAGACTTTACTTCTTTTGCCAGCTTTGTTACAGATTATCTGCACATACACAATTTCCATATTACTGTAGGAGAGCTTAAAATGGTGACAAAAGTGATGGGATAGTGATATGTACATATAGAGACGGTGGTAGTATTGCATACACAAGATATAAAAGGGTAGTGCATTGGTGGAGCTGTCATTTAAACTCAGCTGATTCATGTGAACAGGTTTCTGACATGATTATGCCTGCACGAGGAGAATTAATAGACTTTGAATGCAGAATGGTAGTTGGAGGTAGACGCATGGGATTTCCATTTTGAAAATTGTTAGGGAATTCAATATTCTGAGATCCACAGTATCAAGACTGCACTGAGAATACCACATTTCAGGCATTATCTCTTACCATGGACAACACAGTGTCCAGTGGCCTTCACTTAGTGACCGAGGGCAGCAGTGTTTGCATAGAGTTGTCAGTGGTAATAGACATGCAACACTGCATGAAATAATTGTAGAAATCAATGTGGGATGTAGGACAAACTTATCTGTTAGGACAGTGCAGTGAAATTTGGCATTAATGAACTACGGTATGACTGATGTGAGTGCCTATGCTAACAGCACAACATTGGTGTGGTGCAGACACCACTAAGTCATGAACCCAAGAAACAAGGCACTATGAAAGCTGGTAGTGGCCCCATAATGATGTGGGCTGGGCTTATATGGAATGGATTGAGTCCTCTGGTCCAACTGAACCGATGATTGGAAACGGTTATCTTTGGCTGTTTGGAGACCATTTGCAGGGATTCATGGACTTCATGTTCCCAAACAATTATGGAATTTTTATGGATGACCATGTGCCATGTCATCAGTCTACAATTGTCCACGATTAGTTTGAAGAACATTTCGGACAATTTGGGTGAAAGATTTGGCCACCCGAATCACCCGACATGAATCCCATTGACCATTTATGGGACATAATCAAGAGGTCAGATCATGCGCAAAACCCTACATAGCCAACACTTTCGAAATTATGGCTGGCTACAGAGGCAGCATGGCCCAATATTTCTGCAGGGGAATTCCAATGACTGTTAAGCCCATGCCACGTCAAGTTCTTGCACTACGCCAGACAAAAGGTGGTCTGGTACGATATTTGGAGGTCTCATAACTTTTGTCACCTAATTGTATGTCAGACTGTTTGTACTGTCCACAACAGCTGCATTGGAATATTAATGCCACACAAGGATGAAACACAGATAGCTGCTGCGGCATCCCATTGCTGGTACTGTGCATCTGGTGGCTTGATTTAAATTAGTTTAGTAGACACAAACCATGGACCTGGCTGATGGTGGGGAGGCTTGCGTGCCTCAGTGATACAGATAGCTGTACTGTAGGTGCAACCACAATGGAGGGGTATCTGCTGAGAGGCCAGACAAATGTGTGCTTCCTGAAGAGGGGCAGCAACCTTTCCAGTAGTTGCAGGATCAACAGTCTGGATGACTGACCGATCTGACCTTGTAACATTAACCAAAACAGCCTTGCTGTGCTGGTACTGTGAACGGCTGAAAGCAAGGGGAAACTACAGCCGTAATTTTTCTCGAGGGCATGCAGTTTTACTGCATGGTTAACTGATGATGGCATCCTCTTGGGTACAATATTCTGGAGGTAAAATAGTCCCCTATTTGGATCTCGGGGCGGGGACTACTCAAAAGGATCTTCTTATCAGTAGAAACAAAACTGGTGTTCTACGGGTCAGAGCATGGAATGTCAGGTCTCTTAATTGGGCAGGTAAGTTAGAAAATTTAAAAGGGGAAATACATAGATTAATGTTAGATATAGTGCGAATTAGTGAAGTTCGAAGGCAGGAGGAACAAGACTTCTGGTCAGGTGAATACAGTGCCACAAATACAAAATCAAATAGGGGTAATGCAGGAGTAGGTTTTATTAAAAAAACAAAACAAAACAAAAAATTGCACAGAACATAACATAATCATAGCTAACACTTGGCTTAAGAGTCATGAAAGAAGGATGTATATGTGAAAGAGGCCTGAAGACTCTGGAAGGTTTCAGATAGATTATATAATGGTAAGACAGAGATTTAGGAACCAGATTTTAAATTGTAAGACATTTCCAGGCGCATATGTGGATTCTGACCACAATCTATTTGTTATGCACTGTAGATTAAAACTGAAGAAACTGCAAAAAGGTGGGAATTTAAGGAGATGGGACCTGGGAAAACCGAAAGAACCAGAGGTTGTAGAGTGTTTCAGAGAGAGCATTAGGGAATGACTGACAAGAACAGGGGAAAGAAATACAGTAGAAGAAGAATGGGTAGATTTGAGAGATGAAATAGTGAAGGCAGCAGAGGATCAAGTAGGTAAAAAGATGAGGGCAAGTAGAAATCCTTGGGTAATAGAAGAGATATTGAATTCAATTTATGAAAGGAGAAAATATAAAAATGCAGTAAATGAAGCAGGCAAAATGGAACACAAACGTCTCAAAAATGAGATTGACAGGAAGTGCAAAATGGCTAAGCAGGGATGGCTAGAGGACAAATGTAAGGCTGTAGAGCCATATATCACTAGGAGTAAGATAGATACTGCCTACAGGAAAATTAAAGAGACCTTTGGGGGAAAGAGAACCACTTGTATGAATATCAAGAGCTCAGATGGAAAACCAGTTCTAAGGAAAGAAGGGAAAGCAGAAAGATGGAAGGATGGAAGGAGTATATAGAGGGTCTATACAAGGCTGATGTACTTGATGGCAATATTATGGAAATGGAAGAGCACGTAGGTGAAGATGAAATGGGAGATATGATACTGCGTGAAGAATTTGACAGAGCACTGAAGGATTTAAGTTGAAACAAGTCCCTGGGATTGGACAACATTACATTAGAACTACTGATAGCCTTAGGAGAGCCAGCCCTGACAAAACTCTACCGTCTGGTGAGCTAGACGTATGAGACAGGCGAAATACCCTCAGACTTCAAGAAGAATATAACAATTCCAATCCCAGAGAAAACAGGTGTTGACAGGTGGGAAAATTACCGAACTATCAGTTTAATAAGTCACGGCTGCAAAATACTAACACGAATTCTTTGTAGACGAATGGAAAAACTGGTAGAAGCCAACCTTGGGGAAGGTCAGTTTGCATTACGTAGAAATGTGGGAACACGTGAGGAAATACTGACCCTAAGACTTCTTAGAAGATAAGATCCAGGAAAGGCAAACCTACAGTTATAGCATTTGTAGACTTAGAGAAAGCTCTCTACAATGTTGACTGGAATACTCTGTTTCAAATTCTAAAGGTGGCAGGGGTAAAATACAGGGAGCGAAAGGCTATTTACAATTTGTACAGAAACCAGATTGCAGTTATAAGAGTTGAGGGGCATGAAAGGGAAGCAGTGGTTGGGAAGGGAGTGAGACAAGGTTGCAGTCTATCCCCGATGTTATTCAATCTATACATTGAGCAAGCAGTAAAGGAAATAAAAGAAACATTTGGAGTAGGAATTAAAATCCATGGAGAAGAAATAAAAACTTTTGAGGTTTGCCGATGACATTGTAATTCCATCAGAGACAGCAAAGGACCTGGAAGAACAGTTGAACGGAATAGACAGTGTCTTGAACAGAGGCTATGAACATCAACAAAAGCAAGATGAGGATACTGGAATGTAGTCTAACTAAATCAGGAGATGCTGTAGTAGATGAGTTTTGCTATTTGGGGAGCAAAATAACTGATGATGGTCTTCAGAATCTTCCATAAGCAACTGGCCACCAGGTGACACACAGGATTCCCAATGGTGACACTGTAAGACTGTTTGGAAAAAACTCATTAAGTATAAAGTATGTCAAGGAGAGAGTGTGATCTAATAATGCTGTAACATCATCTTGAGACATTTTGCCAATGAGATGTAATGAGTCCTCCAAAGGCACATTTGTAAAAAGTGAAATGACATCAAAACCTAGTTGCCACCATTTGGCACAAACAATAGGCATCGTCGAGACCTTGATCCATGGAGCCCATATCAGCTCAGACACTGTTAACCTTCAAATGGACCTCAAAGACCTGCAAACTGTGTTGCTGAACAACAGATATTTATCTCAGCAAGTACAGATAGCACTACAGATGTACAGATGACAGAATAAGGATGAGGATCAGGCCTTCTAAAAGATAACTTATCTACCATCTTATATGCATCACTCCCATAGGGATCGCAAAGTCAAGATCAAACTAATTACAACTTACACAAAGGTGTTTTTGCAATCATTCTTTCCACACTCCATACATGAATGGAATGGGAAGAAGTCCTAATAACACCAACAATGAGAAGTACTTTCTGTCACGTATTTCACAGTAGTATAAAGAATATTGATGTAGATATACCTGATACGATGATTTCAGCTTTGAAAATAACCATACACATAAAGTAGTCCTCACACTTGAGTGGAAGGTGGCATTATTATAATTTTGATGAAGTTTCCACTGCACCATTTCCATATGAGATGCCTATGCCTATAACTTGTCATACAGAATATGTATTGCTTGAAGATACATTACTGAACTTCCTCTTACTACATCTCAAAAATCAAGTGGTCTCACATCAGGCATTCCACAGGTGTGCCCAGTGCTACACAGACCAGCACAGAAACTGCCAGTTTGCAAAAAGGCAGAACAGATCATGGATGCTGAGTGGCAGCAAGTGTACTCAAATCAGTTTGTCATGAAATCTCAATATTATTTCGCCATTTGCTGCAAAACTCGTAGCAGTAACACCTTCACCCCAACCTCAGTTTGTCATGAAATCTCAATATTATTTCGCCATTCGCTGCAAAACTCGTAGGAGTAACACCCTCATCCCAGCCCGTACCAAATCCCCCAACTCAGATCCTGGGTGTACTCTAGTGTGTAGAACTCATAAACTATGGCTTAAAAATGATATTGTGTTCCATGAGAGGCAAATAAATTTTGTTTGTCAGCTGTCATACCACAATGTTAATTGGTGTCATTCAGAAACAGCCCATTTGTGGTGGCTGATAGTAAGAAACAATAAAAATTGTGACCATGTAGACTTTCCTGGTGTGATGATACATAATATTTTGTTGTTGTTTCAACCAGTCCAACTGATGGCCATCTATCTTCAGATGAAATGCTTCTGTTGAGATCAAGCGAGATGGTGCAGTGGTAAGACACCGAACCCAAATTCGAGAAGGCTGAAATTTGCTTCCAGATTAACTTTCCATGGTTTCCCTAAGTCATTTAAGGCAAATACCAGGATGGTTGCTTTAAGGAGGACAGGTCCAAACTGCCTTGGTTACAGTAAGCCCCCATTCTCTCTTAATATCATTGTCTACTGTTGTTGTCGTTGTGGTCTTCAGTCCAGAGACTGGTTTGATGTAGCTCTCCATGCTACTCTATCCTGTGCAAGCTCCTTCATTTCCAACTAACTACTGGACCCTACATCCTTCTGAATCTGCTTAGTGTATTCATCTCTTGGTCCCTCTCTACGATTTTTACACTCCACACTGCCCTCCAATACTAAATTGGTGATCCCTTGATGCCTCAGAACATGTGCTACCAACCGATCCCTTCTTCTAGACAAGTTGTGCTACAAATTCCTCTTCTCCCCAATTCTATTCAGTACCTCCTCATCAGTTACATGATCTACCCATCTAATCTTCAACATTCTTCTGTAGTACCACATTTTGAAAGCTTCTATTCTCTTCTTGTCTAAACTATTTACTGTCTATGTTTCACCTCCATACATGGCTACACTCCATACAAATACTTTCAGAAAAGACTTCCTGACACTTGAATCTATACTCGATGTTAACAAATTTCTCTTCTTTAGAAACGCTTTTCTTGCCCTTGCCTACATAAGGTCCTGGAACACTTTCAATTACTTATTGCACAAGAGATAAACATTGTACAGATGTCACACATATTGCATTTTAAAGAGAAACTTTGATAGTTCTTTGCCGGGCACAAACAACCCGTCGTAACGAATTTGTTGTGCCTGACATAACTTACCGTACTTTGTTCTAAACATCCACTGAACAGCTGTATCACACTTGTTTTTGTCGAACTCCAACACACAGAAAGCTCGCTCTGCACCTGAACTCACCAGGTTTGTGACTAGCGCTGACTATTGGCAAATTACCAAATTATGCTGTGGCGGTATACATGAAAAAAAAAAAAAAAAAGAAAAAATAACTTTCTGGCTTTCTCTTCAAAATGACATATGTATAATATCTGTGCAATGTTTGGTTCTTGTGCAATAAATGACTGAAAGTGTTCCCGGACTTTATGTACACCCTGTATTTTGGCGATACGTTAATGATATTTTTATAGTTTGGCTCATGCTTTGGACAGCTTCAGAGATTTCCTTCAAAATTTGAACTCCATACACGAAAACATAATATTTTCTATGGGGCTGGAAAAAGAAGAATCTGTGTTATTTTCAGCCTTTTTGGTGTGATGTGTGAATGATGGCACACTTGGACACACAATATTTTGAAAGGCCACTCATACAATTCAATATTTACTAATTGGTACTGACCAGCACAAGCAATCGACATTCTGATGACTCTGATCCTCCAAGCTCAAATCATCTCAGACGCCGATAACCCGCAAGCAGAACTGGAATACCTACAGACTGTGCTCCTGAACAATGGATATTTATCTTAGCAAGCACAGAGTGTGAAATTCCCTGATATTTCCCTGATTTCCAGACAAGTTTCAACATTCTTTCCTGACAAATTTTGAGATATCAAGGATGAGTAAAGACATAAGCTGACAAAAAATGTTTGGACTCCTGCATTTCTAAACATGTGAGCAAAAATCTTAAATACTAACATCAACATATTTTGTAATGAACTGTATTTAGATGGATAAAGCAAGCCAAATGGTATGTGTGTTTCATTAAGACCACTGACGTTATTTTATTTCAATAAAAGGAAACGCATTTGGTGACAAAAATATGCATTTCCCTAGAGTCGCAAGGCAGATTTGAAATACCTTCACTGATTTCAGAAGAACCTCAGAGAAATGTGGGCCTCTTGAAAGAAGTGTTTAAGATGGGGAAGAGTTGTGTAAGACACTACTACAGTTGACTGCCAATAAAATGTTGGTTCTATTATGTTTGTTATTGTCCGTTATTACCCACTGTGTTAAACCTATTATTTTAGTGGTACTGTGTGTCTGCCTGCTTAGCTGAGTGGTAATGTGTTTTCCTACCACGTAGCGGGCCCAGTTTCAATTCCTGGTCGGGTTGGGGATTTTCTCCACTTGTGGACTGGGTGTTGTGTTGTCCTCATCATCATTTCATGATCACTGACACACCAGGAGGCCAACGTGGCATCACCTCAATGAAAAATTGGAACCCAGCAGCCGAACTTCCCTGGATGGGACCTCATGGGCATCAAGGCCACATGATCATTTCATTTTACAGGTATTGTGTGATTTTTCTTTCAAGAAATATGAGTACATAGCATACACACTGCCAGTGACTGCTGCAATTGTCTTCTTATCGTCCATACTTTCTATATACAAACTACTTACAAAGTGCCAAAATGTACTAGAACAATAAAAACACTGCACTGTACAATATACTTGTGGTGAGACAGTCACAATTCCTGAAATCTATTGCCTGTGGCCTCTGGCTTGCTGAGAAGCACAGCAGTCCTGAGTCTGTGACAAAAATCTGCTTCATTATGCCACACGCAAACAGACCCAGCCTGTGGGCCGATCGATGAGACTAGATCTGACGGGCAGGGCCTGCACATTAGTGGTAAAAACTGGGCTTCAGATTGGCAAGCCTGATCCGTTAGAGATACCCACATAAACGGCCTACGGTTTTGGCCCATCGTGGAAGTCCACTTGTGTGGCCAGCTGTTCACGAGTCACAGACACCATGCTAATGAAATGAGACCACAGTAATCAATCCATGCAACAGACAACTTTCGCAAATACTCTGAGAATCAATACTAATGAGCATAGGTAGCAACTCACCACGAAGATGATAGCTGAGTCACAGACAGACATGTAGAAAAGACAATCACACTCTCACAACTAAATTTTCGGCCATAGACTTTGTAATAAAATGAGAGCACACACTCTCACATAATCACTCAGACACAACTCACGCACATATGACCACTGTCTCCAGTCACTGCATCAACAGTCTCTGAGAATTACATCCACACAAACCACTCCTCACCCCTCCCAGCTTCTTGTCGGCAGCTGCTAGGCTAGCAGCAAGAAGTGGTGGCATCACTGACTGCAAGCTGAGCGGAATGGTAGGAAGGGGGAAGCAGTAAGAATGAGGGAGTAGGGAAGCAGTGCATAAGCAAGATTTTTTCCAGTTTTTTTTTTTTTTTTTTTTTTAAATTCTCTGATTTCCATGACATGTTTGAAATTTCCTGAACTTGTGGCAGCCCTAGCTACAGAAGTACACATGACAAAACAAGGAAACGGATCAGGCCTTCAAAATAAAAGCTTATCAACCACACATGAGAAATGCTTCAACGAAAATAGGCAAAGTATTAAGACAACATAAGGTTAAAGTGGTATTTCATACCCCATAAAAAAATCTCTGCACATTTGGGATCTATCATAGACGATTTAAAGCTGTGCAAGGCAGGTGTATATGGTATTCTGTGTGAGTGGAGTAAATCTTCTATAGGGCAAATGATGCACACTGTTCAGGATCACATTGTGGAACACAATTTGCGTACTCATCTCCTCCAAGCTAACAGGTCCACTGTTATCAAACACACTATTCCTGCTCATCTTTTGATGGAATATACTGAAACAAAAATTGGGGCCCATATTCCGAACTTTTGGAACTCTGCTGTCATGAATCAGTAGAAATACAACTGTACAAGCCCCTATCAGCTGAGATGGCTGCTCCCAGTTAGATTATGCATGGATTGATAGTTATAGGAAAGCTTTGTGCTCTGTGTAGCTGATGTCATTCTGCAATTTTACCATGCAAAGATGGTCAACCTGATATTGAAAAGGCGAGCTGCGCATGGACAGTCACAACTGGCACACCACCCACATGTCAGGGGCTTCTTAAATAGAGGAGCTCAGTGCTACTAAGTTGCAAATACATCTCTGTTAGCTAACCAACATATGCAGACTGAGTAATTCTTCCAAGATACTTTTCTATTTGAACTGCTGAGAAATAATTTTTAATTTTCATTGTTAAAACTGTCAAATGCAACAGAAAAGATAATGTGGAGAGTAATCAGCCACCTGTCAGACAACAAGCAGTATTTCTGATTTCAGATTGGGATAAAGAATTCTTGATCAATCACTAGTCAACATATATATATATATATATATATATACGCTGGCAGGTCGATAGACACACAAACAAACACAAACATACACACAAAATTCTAGCTTTCGCAACCAACGGTTGCCTCGTCAGGAAAGAGGGAAGGAGAAGGAAAGACAAAAGGATATGGGTTTTAAGGGAGAAGGTAAGGAGTCATTCCAATCCCGGGAGCGGAAAGACTTACCTTAGGGGGAAAAAAGGACAGGTATACACTCGCACACACGCACATATCCATCCACACATACACAGACACAAGCAGACATTTGTAAAGGCAAAGAGTTTGGGCAGAGATGTCAGTCGGGATGGAAGTACAGAGGCAAAGATGATGTTGAAAGACAGGTGAGGTATGAGCGGCGGCAGATTGAAATTAGAAATTAGCGGAGATTGAGGCCTGGCGGATAGCGAGAAGAGAGGATATGCTGAAGGGCAAGTTCCCATCTCCGGAGTTCAGACAGGTTGGTGTTAGTGGGAAGTATCCAGATAACCCGGACGGTGTAACACTGTGCCAAGATGTGCTGGCCGTGCACCAAGGCATGTTTAGCCACAGGGTGATCCTCATTACCAACAAACACTGTCTGCCTGTGTCCATTCATGCGAATGGACAGTTTGTTGCTGGTCATTCCCACATAGAACGCTTCACAGTGTAGGCAGGTCAGTTGGTAAATCACGTGGGTGCTTTCACACGTGGCTCTGCCTTTGATCGTGTACACCTTCCGGGTTACAGGACTGGAATAGGTGGTGGTGGGAGGGTGCATGGGACAGTTTTTACACCGGGGGCGGTTACAGGGGTAGGAGCCAGAGGGTAGGGAAGGTGGTTTGGGGATTTCATAGGGATGAACTAAGAGGTTACGAAGGTTAGGTGGACGGCGGAAAGACACTCTTGGTGGAGTGGGGAGGATTTCATGAAGGATGGATCTCATTTCAGGGCAGGATTTGAGGAAGTCGTATCCCTGCTGGAGAGCCACATTCAGAATCTGATCCAGTCCCGGAAAGTATCCTGTCACAAGTGGGGCACTTTTGGGGTTCTTCTGTGGAAGGTTCCGGGTTTGAGGAGATGAGGAAATGGCTCTGGTTATTTGCTTCTGTACCAGGTCGGGAGGGTAGTTACGGGATGCAAAAGCTGTTTTCAGGTTGTTGGTGTAATGGTTCAAGGATTCCGGACTGGAGCAGATTCGTTTGCTACGAAGACCTAGGCTGTAGGGAAGGGACCGTTTGATGTGGAATGGGTGGCAGCTGTCATAATGGAGGTACTGTTGCTTGTTGGTGGGTTTGATGTGGACGGACGTGTGAAGCTGGCCATTGGACAGGTGGAGGTCAACTCGCTATCCGCCAGGCCTCAATCTCCGCTAATTTCTAATTTCAATCTGCCGCCGCTCATACCTCACCTGTCTTTCAACATCATCTTTGCCTCTGTACTTCCGTCCCGACTGACATCTCTGCCCAAACTCTTTGCCTTTACAAATGTCTGCTTGTGTCTGTGTATGTGTGGATGGATATGTGCGTGTGTGCGAGTGTATACCTGTCCTTTTTTCCCCCTAAGGTAAGTCTTTCCGCTCCCGGGATTGGAATGACTCCTTACCTTCTCCCTTAAAACCCATATCCTTTTGTCTTTCCTTCTCCTTCCCTCTTTCCTGACGAGGCAACCGTTGGTTGCGAAAGCTAGAATTTTGTGTGTATGTTTGTGTGTCTATCGACCTGCCAGCACTTTTGTTTGGTAAGTCTCATCATCTTTCTTTTTAAATATATTTTTCCCACGTGGAATGTTTCCCTCTATTATATTTATATATATATATATATATTTTTCCCACGTGGAACGTTTCCCTCTATTATATTCTATATATATATATATATATATATATGGATATGTGTGTGTGTGCGAGTGTATACCTGTCCTTTTTTCCCTCCTTTTTTCCCCCTAAGGTAAGTCTTTCCGCTCCCGGGATTGGAATGACTCCTTACCCTCTCCCTTAAAACCCAAATCCTTTTGTCTTTCCCTCTCCTTCCCTCTTTCCTGACGAGGCAACCATTGGTTGCGAAAGCTAGATTTTGTGTGTATGTTTGTGTTTGTCTGTTTGTCTATCGACCTGCCAGCGCTTTTGTTTGGTAAGTCTCATCATCTTTCTTTTTAAATATATATATATATATATATATATATACCTAAAAACAAAGATGATGTGACTTACCAAATGAAAGTGCTGGCAGGTCGACAGACACACAAACGAACACAAACATACACACAAAATTCAAGCTTTCGCAACAAACTGTTGCCTCATCAGGAAAGAGGGAAGGAGAGGGAAAGACGAAAGGATGTGGATTTTAAGGGAGAGGGTAAGGAGTCATTCCAGTCCCGGGAGCGGAAAGACTTACCTTAGGGGGAAAAAAGGACGGGTATACACTCGCACACACACACATATCCATCCACACATATACAGACACAAGCAGACATATTTAAAGACAAAGAGTTTGGAGATCTTTGGTTGCGAAAGCTAGAATTTTGTGTGTATCTTTGTGTTTGTTTGTGTGTCTATCGAGCTGCCAGCGCTTTTGTTTGGTAAGTCTCATCATCTTTATATATATATATATATATATATATATATATATATATATATATATATATATATATATATATATATATTTTTAAAAAGAAAGATGATGAGACTTACCCAACAAAAGCGCTGGCAGGTCGATAGACACACAAATAAACACAAACATACACACAAAACTCTAGCTTTCGCAACCAACGGTTGCCTCGTCAGGAAAGAGGGAAGGAGAAGGAAAGACAAAAGGATATGGGTTTTAAGGGAGAGGGTAAGGAGTCATTCCAATCCCGGGAGCGGAAAGACTTACCCTAGGGGGAAAAAAGGACAGGTATACACTCGCACACACACACATATCCATCCATACATACAAGACACAAGCAGACATTTGTAAAGGCTCTCTTTGCCTTTACAAATGTCTGCTTGTGTCTTGTATGTATGGATGGATATGTGTGTGTGTGCGAGTGTATACCTGTCCTTTTTTCCCCCTAGGGTAAGTCTTTCCGCTCCCGGGATTGGAATGACTCCTTACCCTCTCCCTTAAAACCCATATCCTTTTGTCTTTCCTTCTCCTTCCCTCTTTCCTGACGAGGCAACCGTTGGTTGCGAAAGCTAGAGTTTTGTGTGTATGTTTGTGTTTATTTGTGTGTCTATCGACCTGCCAGCGCTTTTGTTGGGTAAGTCTCATCATCTTTCTTTTTAAATATATTTTTCCCACGTGGAATGTTTCCCTCTATTATATATATATATATATATATATATATATATATATATATAATTAAAAAGAAAGATGATGAGACTTACCAAACAAAAGCGCTGGCAGCTCGATAGACACACAAACAAACACAAACATACACACAAAAATCTAGCTTTCGCAACCAACGGTTGCCTCGTCAGGAAAGAGGGAAGGAGAAGGGAAGACAAAAGGATATGGGTTTTAAGGGAGAGGGTAAGGAGTCATTCCAATCCCGGGAGCGGAAAGACTTACCTTAGGGGGAAAAAAGAACAGGTATACACTCGCGCACACACACACATATCCATCTGCATATACACAGACACAAGCAGACATTTGTAAAGGCAAAGAGTTTGGGCAGAGATGTCAGTCGGGACGGAAGTACAGAGGCAAAGATGATGTTGAAAGACAGGTGAGGTATGAGCGGCGGCAGATTGAAATTAGAAATTAGCGGAGATTGAGGCCTGGCGGATAGCGAGAAGAGAGGATATGCTGAAGGGCAAGTTCCCATCTCCGGAGTTCAGACAGGTTGGTGTTAGTGGGAAGTATCCAGATAACCCGGACGGTGTAACACTGTGCCAAGATGTGCTGGCCGTGCACCAAGGCATGTTTAGCCACAGGGTGATCCTCATTGCCAACAAACACTGTCTGCCTGTGTCCATTCATGCGAATGGACAGTTTGTTGCTGGTCATTCCCACATAGAACGCTTCACAGTGTAGGCAGGTCAGTTGGTAAATCACGTGGGTGCTTTCACACGTGGCTCTGCCTTTGATCGTGTACACCTTCCGGGTTACAGGACTGGAATAGGTGGTGGTCGGAGGGTGCATGGGACAGGTTTTACACCGGGGGCAGTTACAGGGGTAGGAGCCAGAGGGTAGGGAAGGTGGTTTGGGGATTTCATAGGGATGAACTAAGAGGTTACGAAGGTTAGGTGGATGGCGGAAAGACACTCTTGGTGGAGTGGGGAGGATTTCATGAAGGATGGATCTCATTTCAGGGCAGGATTTGAGGAAGTCGTATCCCTGCTGGAGAGTCACATTCAGAATCTGATCCAGTCCCGGAAAGTATCCTGTCACAAGTGGGGCACTTTTGGGGTTCTTCTGTGGAAGGTTCCGGGTTTGAGGAGATGAGGAAGTGGCTCTGGTTATTTGCTTCTGTACCAGGTCGGGAGGGTAGTTACGGGATGCAAAAGCTGTTTTCAGGTTGTTGGTGTAATGATTCAAGGATTCCGGACTGGAGCAGATTCGTTTGCCACGAAGACCTAGGCTGTAGGGAAGGGACCGTTTGATGTGGAATGGGTGGCAGCTGTCATAATGGAGGAACTGTTGCTTGTTGGTGGGTTTGATGTGGACGGACGTGTGAAGCTGGCCATTGGACAGGTGGAGGTCAACATCAAGGAAAGTGGCATGGGATTTAGAGTAGGACCAGGTGAATCTGATGGAACCAAAGGAGTTGAGGTTAGAGAGGAAATTCTGGAGTTCTTCTTCACTGTGAGTCCAGATCATGAAAATGTCATCAATAAATCTGTACCAAACTTTGGGTTGGCAGGCCTGGGTAACCAAGAAGGCTTCCTCTAAGCGACCCATGAATAGGTTGGCGTACGAGGGGGCCATCCTGGTACCCATGGCTGTTCCCTTTAATTGTTGGTATGTCTGGCCTTCAAAAGTGAAGAAGTTGTGGGTCAGGATGAAGCTGGCTAAGGTAATGAAGAAAGAGGTTTTAGGTAGGGCGGCAGGTGATCGGCGTGAAAGGAAGTGCTCCATCGCAGCGAGGCCCTGGACATGCGGAATATTTGTGTATAAGGAAGTGGCATCAATGGTTACAAGGATGGTTTCCGGGGGTAACAGACTGGGTAGGGATTCCAGGCGTTCGAGAAAGTGGTTGGTGTCTTTGATGAAGGATGGGAGACTGCATGTAATGGGTTGAAGGTGTTGATCTACGTAGGCAGAGATGCGTTCTGTGGGGGCTTGGTAACCAGCTACAATGGGACGGCCGGGATGATTGGGTTTGTGAATTTTGGGAAGAAGGTAGAAGGTAGGGGTGCGGGGTGTTGGTGGGGTCAGGAGGTTGATGGAGTCAGGTGGTCCTACTCTAAATCCCATGCCACTTTCCTTGACATTGACCTCCACCTGTCCAATGGCCAGCTTCACACGTCCGTCCACATCAAACCCACCAACAAGCAACAGTTCCTCCATTATGACAGCTGCCACCCATTCCACATCAAACGGTCCCTTCCCTACAGCCTAGGTCTTCGTGGCAAACGAATCTGCTCCAGTCCGGAATCCTTGAATCATTACACCAACAACCTGAAAACAGCTTTTGCATCCCGTAACTACCCTCCTGACCTGGTACAGAAGCAAATAACCAGAGCCACTTCCTCATCTCCTCAAACCCGGAACCTTCCACAGAAGAACCCCAAAAGTGCCCCACTTGTGACAGGATACTTTCCGGGACTGGATCAGATTCTGAATGTGGCTCTCCAGCAGGGATACGACTTCCTCAAATCCTGCCCTGAAATGAGATCCATCCTTCATGAAATCCTCCCCACTCCACCAAGAGTGTCTTTCCGCCGTCCACCTAACCTTCGTAACCTCTTAGTTCATCCCTATGAAATCCCCAAACCACCTTCCCTACCCTCTGGCTCCTACCCCTGTAACCGCCCCCGGTGTAAAACCTGTCCCATGCACCCTCCCACCACCACCTATTCCAGTCCTGTAACCCGGAAGGTGTACACGATCAAAGGCAGAGCCACGTGTGAAAGCACCCACGTGATTTACCAACTGACCTGCCTACACTGTGAAGCGTTCTATGTGGGAATGACCAGCAACAAACTGTCCATTCGCATGAATGGACACAGGCAGACAGTGTTTGTTGGCAATGAGGATCACCCTGTGGCTAAACATGCCTTGGTGCACGGCCAGCACATCTTGGCACAGTGTTACACCGTCCGGGTTATCTGGATACTTCCCACTAACATCAACCTGTCAGAACTCCGGAGATGGGAACTTGCCCTTCAGCATATCCTCTCTTCTCGCTATCCGCCAGGCCTCAATCTCCGCTAATTTCTAATTTCAATCTGCCGCCGCTCATACCTCACCTGTCTTTCAACATCATCTTTGCCTCTGTACTTCCGTCCCGACTGACATCTCTGCCCAAACTCTTTGCCTTTACAAATGTCTGCTTGTGTCTGTGTATATGCAGATGGATATGTGTGTGTGTGCGCGCGAGTGTATACCTGTCCTTTTTTCCCCCTAAGGTAAGTCTTTCCGCTCCCGGGATTGGAATGACTCCTTACCCTCTCCCTTAAAACCCATATCCTTTTGTCTTCCCTTCTCCTTCCCTCTTTCCTGACGAGGCAACCGTTGGTTGCGAAAGCTAGAATTTTGTGTGTATGTTTGTGTGTCTATCGACCTGCCAGCACTTTTGTTTGGTAAGTCTCATCATCTTTCTTTTTAAATATATTTTTCCCACGTGGAATGTTTCCCTCTATTATATTTATATATATATATATATTTTTCCCACGTGGAATGTTTCCCTCTATTATATTTATATATATATATATATATATATATATATATATATATATATATATATACCTAAAAACAAAGATGATGTGACTTACCAAATGAAAGTGCTGGCAGGTCGACAGACACACAAACGAACACAAACATACACACAAAATTCAAGCTTTCGCAACAAACTGTTGCCTCATCAGGAAAGAGGGAAGGAGAGGGAAAGACGAAAGGATGTGGATTTTAAGGGAGAGGGTAAGGAGTCATTCCAGTCCCGGGAGCGGAAAGACTTACCTTAGGGGGAAAAAAGGACGGGTATACACTCGCACACACACACATATCCATCCACACATATACAGACACAAGCAGACATATTTAAAGACAAAGAGTTTGGAGATCTTTGGTTGCGAAAGCTAGAATTTTGTGTGTATCTTTGTGTTTGTTTGTGTGTCTATCGAGCTGCCAGCACTTTTGTTTGGTAAGTCTCATCATCTTTATATATATATATATATATATATATATATATATATATATATATATATAATTAAAAAGAAAGATGATGAGACTTACCAAACAAAAGCGCTGGCAGCTCGATAGACACACAAACAAACACAAACATACACACAAAAATCTAGCTTTCGCAACCAACGGTTGCCTCGTCAGGAAAGAGGGAAGGAGAAGGGAAGACAAAAGGATATGGGTTTTAAGGGAGAGGGTAAGGAGTCATTCCAATCCCGGGAGCGGAAAGACTTACCTTAGGGGGAAAAAAGAACAGGTATACACTCGCGCACACACACACATATCCATCTGCATATACACAGACACAAGCAGACATTTGTAAAGGCAAAGAGTTTGGGCAGAGATGTCAGTCGGGACGGAAGTACAGAGGCAAAGATGATGTTGAAAGACAGGTGAGGTATGAGCGGCGGCAGATTGAAATTAGAAATTAGCGGAGATTGAGGCCTGGCGGATAGCGAGAAGAGAGGATATGCTGAAGGGCAAGTTCCCATCTCCGGAGTTCAGACAGGTTGGTGTTAGTGGGAAGTATCCAGATAACCCGGACAGTGTAACACTGTGCCAAGATGTGCTGGCCGTGCACCAAGGCATGTTTAGCCACAGGGTGATCCTCATTGCCAACAAACACTGTCTGCCTGTGTCCATTCATGCGAATGGACAGTTTGTTGCTGGTCATTCCCACATAGAACGCTTCACAGTGTAGGCAGGTCAGTTGGTAAATCACGTGGGTGCTTTCACACGTGGCTCTGCCTTTGATCGTGTACACCTTCCGGGTTACAGGACTGGAATAGGTGGTGGTGGGAGGGTGCATGGGACAGGTTTTACACCGGGGGCGGTTACAGGGGTAGGAGCCAGAGGGTAGGGAAGGTGGTTTGGGGATTTCATAGGGATGAACTAAGAGGTTACGAAGGTTAGGTGGATGGCGGAAAGACACTCTTGGTGGAGTGGGGAGGATTTCATGAAGGATGGATCTCATTTCAGGGCAGGATTTGAGGAAGTCGTATCCCTGCTGGAGAGTCACATTCAGAATCTGATCCAGTCCCGGAAAGTATCCTGTCACAAGTGGGGCACTTTTGGGGTTCTTCTGTGGAAGGTTCCGGGTTTGAGGAGATGAGGAAGTGGCTCTGGTTATTTGCTTCTGTACCAGGTCGGGAGGGTAGTTACGGGATGCAAAAGCTGTTTTCAGGTTGTTGGTGTAACGATTCAAGGATTCCGGACTGGAGCAGATTCGTTTGCCACGAAGACCTAGGCTGTAGGGAAGGGACCGTTTGATGTGGAATGGGTGGCAGCTGTCATAATGGAGGAACTGTTGCTTGTTGGTGGGTTTGATGTGGACGGACGTGTGAAGCTGGCCATTGGACAGGTGGAGGTCAACATCAAGGAAAGTGGCATGGGATTTAGAGTAGGACCAGGTGAATCTGATGGAACCAAAGGAGTTGAGGTTAGAGAGGAAATTCTGGAGTTCTTCTTCACTGTGAGTCCAGATCATGAAAATGTCATCAATAAATCTGTACCAAACTTTGGGTTGGCAGGCCTGGGTAACCAAGAAGGCTTCCTCTAAGCGACCCATGAATAGGTTGGCGTACGAGGGGGCCATCCTGGTACCCATGGCTGTTCCCTTTAATTGTTGGTATGTCTGGCCTTCAAAAGTGAAGAAGTTGTGGGTCAGGATGAAGCTGGCTAAGGTAATGAGGAAAGAGGTTTTAGGTAGGGCGGCAGGTGATCGGCGTGAAAGGAAGTGCTCCATCGCAGCGAGGCCCTGGACATGCGGAATATTTGTGTATAAGGAAGTGGCATCAATGGTTACAAGGATGGTTTCCGGGGGTAACAGACTGGGTAGGGATTCCAGGCGTTCGAGAAAGTGGTTGGTGTCTTTGATGAAGGATGGGAGACTGCATGTAATGGGTTGAAGGTGTTGATCTACGTAGGCAGAGATGCGTTCTGTGGGGGCTTGGTAACCAGCTACAATGGGACGGCCGGGATGATTGGGTTTGTGAATTTTGGGAAGAAGGTAGAAGGTAGGGGTGCGGGGTGTTGGTGGGGTCAGGAGGTTGATGGAGTCAGGTGGTCCTACTCTAAATCCCATGCCACTTTCCTTGACATTGACCTCCACCTGTCCAATGGCCAGCTTCACACGTCCGTCCACATCAAACCCACCAACAAGCAACAGTTCCTCCATTATGACAGCTGCCACCCATTCCACATCAAACGGTCCCTTCCCTACAGCCTAGGTCTTCGTGGCAAACGAATCTGCTCCAGTCCGGAATCCTTGAATCATTACACCAACAACCTGAAAACAGCTTTTGCATCCCGTAACTACCCTCCCGACCTGGTACAGAAGCAAATAACCAGAGCCACTTCCTCATCTCCTCAAACCCGGAACCTTCCACAGAAGAACCCCAAAAGTGCCCCACTTGTGACAGGATACTTTCCGGGACTGGATCAGATTCTGAATGTGACTCTCCAGCAGGGATACGACTTCCTCAAATCCTGCCCTGAAATGAGATCCATCCTTCATGAAATCCTCCCCACTCCACCAAGAGTGTCTTTCCGCCATCCACCTAACCTTCGTAACCTCTTAGTTCATCCCTATGAAATCCCCAAACCACCTTCCCTACCCTCTGGCTCCTACCCCTGTAACCGCCCCCGGTGTAAAACCTGTCCCATGCACCCTCCCACCACCACCTATTCCAGTCCTGTAACCCGGAAGGTGTACACGATCAAAGGCAGAGCCACGTGTGAAAGCACCCACGTGATTTACCAACTGACCTGCCTACACTGTGAAGCGTTCTATGTGGGAATGACCAGCAACAAACTGTCCATTCGCATGAATGGACACAGGCAGACAGTGTTTGTTGGCAATGAGGATCACCCTGTGGCTAAACATGCCTTGGTGCACGGCCAGCACATCTTGGCACAGTGTTACACCGTCCGGGTTATCTGGATACTTCCCACTAACATCAACCTGTCAGAACTCCGGAGATGGGAACTTGCCCTTCAGCATATCCTCTCTTCTCGCTATCCGCCAGGCCTCAATCTCCGCTAATTTCTAATTTCAATCTGCCGCCGCTCATACCTCACCTGTCTTTCAACATCATCTTTGCCTCTGTACTTCCGTCCCGACTGACATCTCTGCCCAAACTCTTTGCCTTTACAAATGTCTGCTTGTGTCTGTGTATATGCAGATGGATATGTGTGTGTGTGCGCGCGAGTGTATACCTGTCCTTTTTTCCCCCTAAGGTAAGTCTTTCCGCTCCCGGGATTGGAATGACTCCTTACCCTCTCCCTTAAAACCCGTATCCTTTTGTCTTCCCTTCTCCTTCCCTCTTTCCTGACGAGGCAACCGTTGGTTGCGAAAGCTAGATTTTTGTGTGTATGTTTGTGTTTGTTTGTGTGTCTATCGACCTGCCAGCGCTTTTGTTTGGTAAGTCTCATCATCTTTCTTTTTAATTATATTTTTCCCACGTGGAATGTTTCCCTATTATATATATATATATATATATATATATATACATATATATATATATATATATATGGAAACATTCCACGGTGACCATGCAGCTCATTAGAATAAAATTACAATGAAATGAATACCCCTAGCTGCATACAGGCGATGCAATAAGTTGGGACAATAAGTTGGGAATGTGGGTCTCACGGGAGGCGTGTCAGAGAAAAGTCCCTGCAGTCGCACTATCCTCTGTGTCCTCAGTGCCTCAGATGGATAGAGCGTCAGCCATGTAAGCAGGAGATCTCGGGTTCGAGTCCCAGTCGGGGCACACGTTTTCAACTGTCCCCATTGACTTCTATCAACGCCTGTATGCAGCTAGGGGTATTCATTTCATAGTAACTAGTCAACAGAATTCTGTATTGCAGTGCACAGGTTTCAAGTTTGGCCAGCTATTACATTCACAATACATGTCTATAGGGCACAAGATGGTGGTAAAGACAGTAACAGTTGTTCTAGTGAGATGCGCATAATACAATACTGATGTTCCTCTCGGCTCTCACAATTGAAAGTGTAAACAGATTTTGAAGAGAGTTCTACCTTGAGCAAATACAAGTCTCTTCTTTTTCATCCACAAATGTTTTGGTGAAGTTTCATTACTGCCTGTGGGTTCACTCTATAACGGGTAAAACTTGCATGATAATATACAGGATCATTCTTAAGTCACTTCGGGGCTTCAGAAGATGACAGAATGAAAAATAATAATAAAAAAAAAAAAAAAAAAGAGAGAGTGTGTGTGTGTGTGTGGGGGGGGGGGGCAAATATAAGGCAGATATCTCAGATAGAGAATCTATCCAAGTTTCAGTTCAACATGATGCACCACAGTGGTGTAGATACAGCACCACTAACGGACAGGCCATGGCGTATAATGGAGAGATATGTGCATTTTGTGTCTTTGCATTCATTAAATGTGAGAGAGAATACATTTTAATGGTCTTGGTCAGAATGTAACGTTATTATAATTCGATAACTGGTTTCCGTTGAATGGCAACCATCCTTGGATCTACGGAAACAGACAGAAATATGACCAGCTAGTTAATTTTAAAATCCTCTAACAGTATTTTTTTTTTTAAAAACCAACACCTTCTAAAAGAATTAAAATATAAAAAAGTAATATAAATAGTAATTGCAGTATAAATGGTACCTATGTAAGAGGTCTGTTCAAAAAATTCCGTAACATTCGTAATTTCATGCCAGTGGTGTGTTGGAGCGAAATGTGGTTGGCATTCCTTCACACATCTGTATTTAATGTGTAACTGCCAGACGTTTCATTGTTGTAACCCATTACCTACTGTTCAGTGCTGTGTTGAGTAGAATGTTGCGTCACACAGTTTGCAAATTTTGAGATAGCAGAGTCAAGAAGCAACACATCTGCATTAAATTTTGTGTGAAACTCAAGAAAAACATAGGAAATGATGCAAAAAGCCTACAGTGAAGACTGCTTAAGCCATATTTGGTGTTACAAATGGTTCACCTAGTTCAAAAATGGTAAGATGGAAGTTAAAAATGACCCTCGTTCAGTGTGCCCTTTGATCATGTCCGGAACGTCAACAAAATTGTGCAAGTCAATCAAAGATTGACTGTTTGGAATGCATTGTGTTTCCACTAAGTTCATCCCATGGCTCACAAGTCAAGATCAGAAAGATCTATCTCTCACTATCTTTGAAGAGCATCTGAACCATGCAAATACATGATGCTCCTTAAGAAAATCATAACTGGTGATGAGACGTGGGTCTATGGTTATGATGTTGAGATGAAGGTTCAATCTTCACAATGCGTTGCGAAAGGTTCTCCAAGACAAAAAAAGCTTATCAGGTCAGGCCAAATGTCAAAGCCATGCAGACACTTTTCTTTGACTTTGACGGATCAGTTCACCATGAATTCCTGCCACAGGGACAAACTATTAATTGATGGTACTATCGGGAAGTGTTGCGATCCCTGCGAGAAAATGTGAGAAGGAAATGGCCTGAAATGTGGTGAGACAATTTATGACTCTTGCATCACGATAACACATCCGCACATTCATCCCAATTGGTGCATGACTACTGTACAAAAAATGAAATCACTGTGCTGCCTCATCCTCCATACTCTCCGGACCTGGCCCCTGCAGACCTTTTTTTTAACCTCGAGAGTTGAAAACCCCGTTGAAAGGATGAAGATTTGCAATGATAGATGAGACAAAAGAAAATTCACAGACGGCATTTTGCATGATCCAGCAAGAGACATACCAAGACTGCTTGCGTAAGTGGAAACGGCATTGGGCGTAGTGTATCAATCGCGAAGGAGAGTATTTTGATGAAGACCATGCACAATAAGCAAAAAGTAAGAGGAGAAAAATTTTGTGGACATAGTTCAGGAATTTTTTGAGCAGACCTCATATAGTGTTAACCAAATACTATCATTACTAAGGGTAGACCGCCAATACTGCTTTGGCTGCCATTTAGTATTGACAATCTATGCTTAGGAATGATACTGTTGTGATTGCAATTGTACATAGGTACCAATTATACTGTAAGTATTATTTGCATTATTTTTATGTTTTAATTCTTTTACAAAGGATGTGTTTTTTTTAAATATTGTTAGAAGGTTTTAAAATTAACTGAAGGGCATTTTTCTGTTTGTTTCCATGGATCTGAGGATGGTTGCTAGCCAGCTGAAACTAGCTATGTAGTTACAACATTACATTGTGACTGAGACATTAAAATTTATAATAAATAACACAAATCACTGTCTCCCTCACCTGACAATGTCAGGTCTTCAAATGTAAGTCAACTGTGAGAGTTCGGTGACAATTTCATACCAAATATCATGTAAAAACTGCAACAAAAAAACAACCCATTGGCAATACACCACATCAGAGAGACTGGCTGCTCATGTAGTGTGAACGAAGTAGGCCAGTCAGCACTGTTAGCAGAAATACGGAGTGTGTGTGGGAATCATTCAACGAGCCCTAAGAAACTGATGACACATGTAAGCGGAGAACTGTGGGTACCACAGTCAACTGACTGGTGCATTCTACAGAAACTTCTGTGTGTAAATCTGTACTGGCTGCAGAAGTTACATGAGCTGACTACTCACAAGAATGAGCTTCATTCTGACTTCTGCAATGATATGCAGCAACTGCTGAATGAAGACAGCTTTTCACAGAAGTTGATTCTCAGTGACAAAGCCATGTAAAGCATCATAAGGTGCATGTCTGAGGCACAGAATATCTACAGAATATTGTGTAACAAATTCATGATTCATCTAAAGTTAACACCTTTAAAAGTTCGTGGACAATTTTCTTGGCAGAAAAGAGAGACTGCTTTTGTGTACTTGGGCATGCTGCAGCAATATCTTCTGCCATAATTACAGCAAGACAATGGAGATTTCATTTTGCGAGATGATGCTCCATCACACTTCCTTTCAGATGTTTGTAATTTCTTTAGTGCCACACTGCCTCAACATTAGACTGCATATGCTTCTCATTAAGACTCTCCTCTTCTTCAGTGGTGCCCATGGTCACCTAATGAAACTCCAGGATATTTCTTCTTATGGGGTTATGTCAAAGATCATGTGTTCCAGCATCCGCTGCCACTCAACTAGGAAGAGTTAAAAGGTCGGATAATTAATGCGATCACTGATGTCAAACATGACAGGTTACAATGTGTATGACAAGATTTTGTCTACTGTATTGACATTTGTCACATCACAAACAGTGCTCATATTGAGCATTTGTGACATGAATTAAACACTTGGAGAGGTGTTCTATGCTCTACGTGTCTATTTTCTGGATGTCTTGTTGTTTTCATACAAGCCTCTTCAAACGCTCTCGAGATATTTATGAATAAACCTGTACATAGTTTTGGGATTATGGTCATTATTTTCATAACACTTTAACAAAGTAGAGGGTGATTATCAATAAAGTTAAACTTTCAAATCACTGTAGGAATAACACCACTGGTCATAATGATATCAAACTGCAATGGAATATTATTGGAGAAGGGGGAAAACGTATGGCAGAAGAAAAATAGTTACAAAACGTAGCAATAGAGGGCACTGTAAGCATCATAAGTTAACAGTGGTCGACTACGAATGACAAATGAATCATATAACAATGACATGATTGACGTTAAACAAACTGTACTACTAAGTGTGCATGGGTGTACAGGTGTGACACTGTTAGTTACCTAAGCTCATCTACCACGGCAAGGTCATATCACATAGGATGAGAAAAATCAGTTTTTAATTGTCCTGAGGCCAAAAACCGCATAAAAAGCGTCAATTCCATTGGTTTGTAATTGTCTTGAGGCCAAAAACTACATAAAAAGCATCAAAGTCAAATCGGACTATTAATTTCCGTGTGACTGGCACAAAAAATGTTCAATACGATGTCCACCATTTTCTGCAGCAAGTTGAAATCGAGAAACAGCAGTTCCACAACTGATTGAAGTGTTTCCGGGGTCATGTTTAGAATATGTTGAAGTGCCTTCAATGCAGCTAAGTCTGCAATCATAACACTGAACACAACATCTTTCAGACAGGCCCACAGCCAGAAGGCACACAAATTAAGATCAGATGATCAGGATGGCCAGGCTGTAGGGAAATGGTGGCATTTCCGAAATGGTAGCATTTCTGAAATGGCACTTTAGCAGCTGCTTAACTGTATCTGCAATGTGCAGAGATGCACCATCTTGCATAAAAATGATACCATCCACACATCCATACTGTTAGAGAGCTGGAATGACGTGGTTGCACAAAAGACACTCATAGCACTTAGCAGTGACAGTACAGGTGACAGGACCGGAAGCACCTGTCTCTTCGAAAAAATATGGCCCTATGATAAATGATGCTGTAAACCCGCACCTCACAGTGACCCTTTCAGGATGAAGTGGTACTGTTTGATTTGCGTGTGGGTTTTCCATTGCCTATATTCGACGATTCTGTGTCTTGACATATCCTATCAGAGAAGTGGGCTTTGTCTGTACACAAAATCTTCCATGGCCAATTATTGTCCACTTCCATGTGAGTGAGAAATTCTAAAGCAAAGATCTCTCTTGCTGGCATGTCAACAGGAAGCAACTCATCCACATGGGTAATTTTGAATGGATAGCAAGGAAGGATGTTTCATAGGATTTTATGCACCGTGCTTACGGGTATGTCCAATGTTCAGGCAATTCTCCAAGCACTACAAATTTGCACACCACCACTCATCTCCTCCTGCACTGCTGTGGCCACTGCTTCCACTGACATCAAATCAATTTGTTTCCTCCCTCTACCAGATTGCACACCAAAAGAACCCATCTTTTCAAATTTCTGAATCATTTCCTCCAGACCCACAGCAGTCATCAGACTAACGCCTTTTTTATTCCTTCAGTGTCCAGAACTTCTGCAGAGTGACATGTGCACAGTCATCATTCTTGTAATACAGCTTTACAAGCATAGCACGATCCTGCAATGAGACAGCCATGGCGAACGTCGCCGATGCGAAAGGAGAAAAGACGTGTACCCGGTGTGTTTATACCAACTTCAATGGGTTGTGCACATCTCAGGTGTTTTCATTTACAGATTCTGACTCATTGATCAACTTTCACACTATTTTTTTCCTTTTGCCATACGTTTTCCCACTTCTCCGGCAATATTCTGTGGCAATTTGGCATGATTCTGACCAGTGGTGTTATTTTTACAGCGTTTCAGAAGTTTAACTTTAATTGTAATCACCCTGTATATAACTTTATAATCATCCTGTATATAACTTTATAATCATCCTGTATATAACTTCATAGCACATACTGATATTCGTGAAGCTGTCTGTCATCTTCAGGATAGCCGAAGTATGGTACTGTTTGTCACCTGCAACCACACAGAAATCCTTATACATTGCAAGTAACAAACTTTACCAAAACACCGAGTGACTGCAGATAACAGATATCTACCTGAACATCAGTATGTGCTATTAAAATGTTATGAATATAAAGACATTAAACCCAAGCAGCATACATTATCATGGAATTTGTTCCTGTTATTTAACAGGAAGGAAGGAAGATTAGAGTTTGACACCCCCATCGACAGAGAAGTCATTAGAAATTGAGCACGAGATCGAATTATGAAAGATTAAAGACAGAAATCAGCCATGTATTTTCCAAGGGAAACATCTCAGAATTTGTCTGAGATGATTTAGAGAAATCACTTAAAGCCTAAATATGGATAGATGGATGTAGATTTGAACCACTCTCCTGAAGGCGAGTCCACACCGCTAACCATTACGCCATCTCGCTTGGTGTGTTATTTGACAGAAAATAAAATGAGCCCTCTGATGGTGGTGTAGCTTCATCAAAATATGTATGGATAAAAAGTAAGAAAATTGTGTTTGTTCAAGACAAAAACCTTTTCAAAACTCATTTATCTGAAAGCAAACATGGGCAAAAAGTGAGCTATAGCTGATAGGTGAGTATACAGTAGTACTGTAATTAAAATATGACCACTGTCATTGAATACTAGCTGGGGTACCTGGCTTTGCTCTGGGAGTTGATATGAGACTGTGTGGTAGTTGGAATAAAAGGATAAACTTTAAAGGATAAGAGGTAAAAAAAATTATTGAAAACATGTTCTAACTATTTACGATACTTGTTTATAAACAACATTTTTCATTTTGTTATCCAATTATATATGTACAAATTTTTCAAATTTTTTACTCGAGAGCAAACTACGTATAGTTGGCCATGAGATAAAAGCAAGAGTCTTTGAGGTTGATGCCGCAGTATTTTGCGATTTGTTCTTGCACTTTGTTACCTGTAAACTGCAGGCTAATTTGACTGGAAATTGCAGTCTTTTAAATTGGAATGGCAGATCAGTGGTATTCTGGGGATAAATAGTGGGTGTCCTTTGTAATTTCCAATCATAAGTTAGGCTTCAATGATGTTATTCCATTGCTATTTGATGATCTTCCTAAGTAGTATGATCGGAGATCCAATTTTAAGTCGAAGGCAGTGTAATAGCATTCCTGGTACATGCAGAGAGTTTTACCATTGTGTCAACCAATTAGTTTATTCTCTCTTCACTGGGAATTTTCTTTTGAACATTAAAGTTGATATCATTGACAATATTATTTTTAGTTGCCAAAATTGCCCTTTCAAATAGCCAGTTCCGATTGGTATAGTTGTAAACAACGTTTGGATAAATTTGGTTGAAGAGTTCGTTTTCAACAGTGGCTACGTTGCAGAAATCGCTGTTGAGTTTAATGAGGCCTGTTGTCTGGTCAGTAGGAGATGTGCCTTCGCTTGTTTTTAAAAGCTCTTGGGCAAAATGTGCTGCTGTTTCATCTTTCAATAGTTCAACTCTCATATTTATTGTTAGTCATAGTAATTGCATGAATGGCCAGAGATGTGATTTTTTTTAAAGCATGCACTGATCTTGTCTGCTGATGCTGACTTGGGGATAACGAAGTGCTTGTAAAAAATCTCCTGAGTGTACAAGTAGTGCTCCTCTCATCACTTCAGAAGTTCTTCACAAATCTTGTAATGTTATGTCCACGAACTCAAGTGACATTTTTATGTGACACTGTGTATTTGTCTCAGAATATAATTTTACCTTGCTTCAGAAGTCCAGATGCTCTCGAGATTTTAAATACCGGGAATTGTTCTTTGGCTATTTTCAGTGGTAGATGTAGGGCAGAATGGGCAGTTTGTTCTCCTTCCATAAATGTGGCTATAATGCCAGTGCAAGTGCGATGTGTTGTTAGGATGTATTTCCGCCAGCAATAGCTCTATTAGAAACATTTTCCCGGTGCTGCCTGGTGGACCCAAGTAAATAATTCTGCCAGTGTTGTTCATCCGGTCCACAATAATGTTGAAAATTTCCTTTTGATTGTCATTGAGGTGTGGTTTGTTGTGAGCAATGTATTGAAGTAATTCGTTCATGTTGTAGCTTTTTCCTTTCCAATTTCAAAGCTTAGCACACTGATGCATATTTCTGTTGTGCTTGTATCCCAAGTTGTACCAAGGTCTGGTTCTTTATTGCTAATCGTTTATCTTCTAGGCGAATGAGTGTTTCATTAAGGATGTTGCTGAATTAAAAGGTCAGTTCAGAATGAGCTTGTTAAATTTGGTAGAGTATGTCATCACTCATACTCTCTTTGAAGGAGTCCCATAGCTGTTTTAGATTCAATGGGTTACATATTGTTAGAATTATGGCAAATGAATCTCTCATTTTGTTCAGCTGAGGCTGTGAGTGAGGCTTCTTGTAGAGTTAATTACCAGTGGTTGTCACTTTCCAGTAGTCCTAAGCATTGGAATTCTTCTCTGTATGTCTGGCTTAGGTAACTGACAACAATCTTGAGATCTGTGAAACTTGGGGCTCCCCATATTTCGTGTGGCAACATCAGGAGGTAGAAACATCCAGTGCTGTTCAGATGTATGGTGAAAATTCAGCCTAGTGCACCTGTCTTCAAGACACCTTGATGATCTTCTGTTGGAACTCCTTGTTTTCATTGTTGAAAGATTTTTCTTGTTGTGTTCCATGTATAATAGGTAGGGTTGCCAACATATAGTAATGTTTTCGTGAATGGATCCATTTGGTAGAGTTGGTGAAAAGCTGTTTATGTATTGTTATGAGGTAGTTCTCTTGCAGTTCTTCTGGTGGTGTCTTTTGTGAAGTAAGCTCTCTGTCCATTCTCCAAATGTACTGCAAGATGTTGCACAGCTGGTTCACGTTTGTGTATAGGAAAACCAAAAATCTGCCATGCTGCCTCGTTATTGTTGATGTATCTTCCTATTTGGTAAATGAGGATCTCGTCATTTCTGTGTTGTTGTTCGCAGTCTGTGGCTACTTTAAATACTGTCATGTCACTGCCTTTGTTCACATACTCACAGACATAGTTGATGGATTTCACTGAACTGCAGTATTCTACATTTATGTGGGCTTGGATCACTTTGGAAAGCAGTTTTTTACATGGTACTACCCACTGATTATCTATTTCCAGTTCACTGCTGCCTCGTATTCATATTTTTGCTATGAAACCACCGTTTTCGTTTTTGGGTGATTGTCTTCTGTATTTGGGATAGCCATCAACCCACATTTGTGTATTGTCCTAATATGATTTTTGGTATTTTTTGTATATTTTCCATCACTCACATGGCAAATTGGGGTTTAATGGCCCACACGGTCCACTATTATGTTGTACAGGTCCGTATCTTCTAGTGGGTTGGGAGATTCAGCTTGGATGACTTTGTTGATATCCCTGGGATGAATTCTGTCATATTGCGATATGAGATTGTGTGAGTGAGGTAGTCCTCATTTTGCCATTTGCTTGTGTACATCCAGCATCTATTTTGTAAGACTTCAATAAATCTCATTTGTTTTTGTTGGAAAACTCTGGCTATGACGTTTCAATGCACGGGGGCTTGTCTGTATCTTAGTTGTTCTTTGATTTCTGTGCACAATGAGTCGCATGTTAATGTTATGAAGAGGTCACATCATACATATTTTCTTATGTAGGCCATGGCATCTTCAGTGTACTCATGAATGTGTTTCAGACTTACAGTGCATGATGAGGGCCAGATTACCATTGTTCCAATGTCATCAATGTTTCTGTCATTTATGAATGCATCTTGAAAGTGGATGCATTGTCTGTGTACAGTCCCTTCTGATTCAGTCTTACATAAAGCATCCATTCTGCTTCTATTTTTGCATACACATCTACCAGGAATTGTTGGAATAAATGGCAAGGGTTGAGAATGTGACTGTTTCACTGCCTCTGATCATTAGGCAGTAAGGATAGTACTTTTTGGAAGTGACTCTCTTGTTTGTTTCTATGCCTGTTTCAGGTCATATTTGTTTCACATAACAATGATATCTACCCTCTCCATGCAGAAACATTAATGGATACTGGAGGGCATCATATGAACTGTGTGTCTCTGCAATGTGTTGTAGTCCTCCTCTTCTTAATTGTACAATTATGTCACAGCTTGGGTTTTCACTGTCCATAATTACGATGGTGACTTCATCTATTTCAGATGCATGAAATTGTCATTCATGTTCTCCAGGTGGTCTTTTGTTGGCTTGAAATATAACTTTATAGCCATCACAGATCATTTGGTCTAGTGCCATTTTAAATATGTGAATCAGTTGATTGTGTTTGTGTAAGATTCTCTGTATGTCTTGGACTACTATTCACCTCAATCCCCTCATATTGTGCATCATTTCTCATATTATGCTTCATTTATCAATTTCTGTTTCTTCATTTCCAATGAAATATAACTGCAGAAGTTTATGATCTTCATTGGCTAGTGTTAGTAATGATCCCATGTTGTGGTAGATTTGTCCGTGGAAGGAAAAAGCAATCAATTTCATCTCTGTTAGTGTTGATTGAAATGACACCAAAAGAAGTCATTTGGAAGCAGGTATTGCAGCTTTTATATTTTGAAGAAAGTGTTTTGATTCTGGAGTTCATTGGTCATGTAATGTAAAAATTCCTTCATAGGTGCTTCCTGTGATAGCAATAAAATTTTTCCATTCGTGCAACATAACCCTGGAGTTTTCTACTGAATTTTTTCATGTTGCAAAATTGGCAGATGTTAGCCATTTTTTTGATTATCATGTGTTTGCATTTGTTATATTCTTTAGTCGGGTCATAGCGGAATATTTCACTTGTTAGGTTGTACTGTTTACTTGTCCTCGTGTGCACTTCTCTTAGGGTGATGTTCACGGCTGGCGTGAGTTTGTAGTCTTTTATTATAAGATTGTGATACTATTCTTGATTCTTCAATCCGTTCATTTTATTGTTCTTCCGTTTCTCTGATTCTCACAGTGCTCATTGTCATTCGCTGGAAACTAATGTTCTTTGCTCTCTTCGTCTGTTTCATTTTTCGCTATTCATTTTGTTTTCGCCATTTTGCTTCTGAACTGGCAAGATCTCTTCCTCTTTAACATTTGGGCATTGGATAAAATATAAATCAAATCAATTTTTTATTAACAAATACACTAAGCATACTTTCCAAACTGTACTTTTATTTATATTCAGTCACTGTATCATTTTGACTACTCACACTTCATTGTTTGTTTTTATTTTCTCACTGCACTACTTTTTCGGATCCTCCTTTCGTTACAGATAAGAAACTGACGCTTGAACCCATGACAGGCTTCAAATGTTCCACAATGTTCCAGAAATCCCACAACATTCAAGAGGCTTCTGAATGTTCCACAATGATCTGGGATGTTACTGAACATTCTGGAATCTTTCTGAATGTTCCAGACTATTCCTGAACATTCCAAACCATCCCAGATCATTGTGGAACATTATAGAAGAATGCTGTCGAATGTTCTTGAATGCTCTCAAATGTTCTAGAAATTTCTAGGTGATGAGATTCCAGCCCTTATATTTTCACAAGCATGCACTTCAGATAAAAATGGGATGCTTCTTCATGGCTAGGGGATAGAGGTCTACCACACCATATAACTGCCTTGACTGTACTGGGACTCAGAAATGCGTTTTAGTGGCACACATATTTACACTTACTTTTATAATATATATTGAGTGTTGATTATTCATGAGTGAATTGAGTAGAATTCACAGCCTTTCACTTCCCAACAGCAATAATCAATACAGAAAGTTTAAAAATGAAAAGCAAACAACCTCTTCTGAAAGGACACTCAGAATATAAAATATCTGCAGAAATTTAAATATACGAGACTTGATTATTGGCATTACGGGACACACTTTTACTGAGCTACTGTAAACATTTACACTGGGAAACTGAAAGTGTGAAAAAAATCAAACTCCAACAATTTTTTTCCCCAGGTTCAATATTTACTGAAAATAACACAGCATCAAATTTTCATGCAGATATTTTTATCACTGAAAGTTTATGTTGCCTTGGCTTATGAAGTGAAAATTAAAGTAATATCTAGAAGTCATATGACTGTGTTAACTGCAGGCTTTACACATCCCCTTCTTGATTCTGGGGAAAATGGAGCAGTGTTCCTCCATTTGAATGCACCAATTAATCAAGGGCTGATAACTCAACCATGGTAAGTATTTAGGTAGTTTTCTACATCTTCCAAGGAAAATTTGAAATCATGATACTTATATGTACACAACTACCATTTTTATTTTACAAAACTGAATATATTCAACAAATAGGTGGGGCAGAAGTGCTTTCTTCCATATTCATAGAAGTAGGTGCCATCAATTTCACTCAGTTCCTTATCAATCATCTTGCAGGTAACAGAATATGAAATGCTTAATACGATGGAATGAAGGGTAGATTTGTGAAATAAATCGAAGGAAATAGATTTTTGTATAATGACAATAGTATAAAGAGATTATCTGGAAAAAGTGTAAAGATTAAAAGAGTTTTAAAAGATGTTGCTGCTACAAAGTACTTACAGCTTTCCTTCTTCATAAAGATACAAAATTCCACTTCTAAAGTTGTGGATTTGACAGAGTATAAGTGTTTGATCTTTGTCATAGTTTGCTTCTGAATTTTGTAGCAGGCGGACAACTTTCTGCTCTACTGTACATTTACTTGTTACATCAGAAAGAGATTCCCATAGGTGTAGATAATGTTCAATCAGTGTATTGTACACCAGGGTGCTCCATTTTGTATGGACCTGAAAAAATACTATTATCAGCAGAGACACTACAATACACCCCCATAAAATTTATGTTGCATTAACCTAAGATATACCCTGACTGTACAGTGCTCTTAAAAGTATATGAAGACTGGGTTAATCAATGGAGAAAGTAAGTCAAAGTTAGAATAATTTCATGATATAAACTGCATATGTAAAAACCAGAAAGTACACTATCATTCAGTGTCATCTTCATCAATGCTGGGTTGATTTGCTGGCTTCATGTCAAAGATACAATAGGTAAGGGTGAAAATTATGGTAAGTATGCCTGTATAATATAATAACCTAGAGTGGATTACTACATTATTAGTAATTAGCCACAAAGTAGCTTTACTGAAATTCCCAGTCATTTCCAATCATATCCCATGGCATGAAAAGACATTTCTATATTAATTTCCATACAAGATGTTTAACACTCATGTGAGTGCACATGGGCAGGGCACATGCTGTGTTGTGTTGTGAAGTGGCTGTCTCAAGGAGGCCAAGTGCTTATAGATATGTAATGGGGTGTAACCTATCACTTTCACAACAAGCAAAAGAAGACTGGTGAAACTGTAAGTAAGGTGGTGGTGGTGGTGGTGGTGGTGGTGGTGGTGGTGGTGGTGGTGGTGGTGGTGGTGAGTGGGAGGAATAAGAGGATGAGAACAAAGAGTTTAAGAGGAGAGGACTGTGTGGGAGGAAAGGGAATGTATGGGGGGTAGAAGTGTGTAACAAGGGTTGGTGTGTGTAAAGGAAAGAAGAGTGTGCATAGGAGAGGGGAGAGGAGAGTGAAGAGGGGTGTGAGAGGGGAACATGCAGAGGAGAGGGGTGAGAGGGGAGCATGCAGAGAGGATGGGTGTGAGAGTAAAGCATGCAGAGGGGGGCTGAGTGGGAAGTGTGCAGAGGGAGGGGTGAGAGCCAAGTGTGCAGAGGGAGGGGTGAGAGCCAAGTGTGCAGAGGGAGGGGTGAGATACGAGTGTGCAGAGGGAGGGGTGAGAGGTGAACATGCAGAGAGGAGTGTGCAGAGGGAGGGGTGACAGGGGAGCGTGCAGAGGAGAGGGTGCAGAGGAGAGCGTGCAGAGGAGAATGTGTAGAGGAGAGCGGGCAGAGGAGAGTGGGCAGAGGAGAGTGAGGTGTGGGGGTGGGAATGGAGTGTGCAGAGGGGGTGGGGGTGAGATGGGAGCTCACAGATGGGGTTGTGGCGACAGGAGAGCATAATGAGGCTAGGGGTGAGAGGGGAACATAATGTGGGGAAGGGTGAGAATGGAGGGGGCGTGAGAGGCGAGGGGGCGTGATAGGCGAGGGGGCGTGATAGGCGAGGGGGCGTGATAGGCGAGGGGGGGTGATAGGCGAGGGGGGGTGATAGGCGAGGGGGGGTGATAGGCGAGGGGGGGTGATAGGCGAGGGGGCGTGATAGGCGAGGGGGCGTGATAGGCGAGGGGGGGTGATAGCTGACGCGGGTGAGAGGTGAGGGGGTTGAGAGGTGAGGGGGTTGAGAGGTGAGGGGGTTGAGAGGTGAGGGGGTTGAGAGGTGAGGGGGTTGAGAGGTGAGGGGGTTGAGTGGTGAGGGGGGATAGAGGTGACGGGGGATAGAGGTGACGGGGGATAGAGGTGACGGGGGATAGAGGTGACGGGGGTTAGAGGAGACGGGGGTTAGAGGAGACGGGGGTTAGAGGAGACGGGGGTTAGAGGAGACGGGGGTTAGAGGAGACGGGGGTTAGAGGAGACGGGGGTTAGAGGAGACGGGGGTTAGAGGAGACGGGGGATAGCGGTGACGGGGGATAGCGGTGACGGGGGATAGCGGTGACGGGGGATAGCGGTGACGGGGGATAGCGGTGACGGGGGATAGCGGTGACGGGGGATAGCGGTGACGGGGGATAGCGGTGACGTGGGATAGCGGTGACGGGGGATAGCGGTGACGGGGGATAGCGGTGACGGGGGATAGCGGTGACGGGGGATAGCGGTGACGGGGGATAGCGGTGACGGGGGATAGCGGTGACGGGGGATAGCGGTGACGGGGGATAGCGGTGACGGGGGATAGCGGTGACGGGGGATAGCGGTGACGGGGGATAGCGGTGACGGGGGATAGAGGTGACGGGGGATAGAGGTGACGGGGGATAGAGGTGACGGGGGATAGAGGTGACGGGGGATAGAGGTGACGGGGGATAGAGGTGACGGGGGATAGAGGTGACGGGGGATAGAGGTGACGGGGGATAGAGGTGACGGGGGATAGAGGTGACGGGGGTGAGAGATGAAGGGGTGAGTGATGAAGGGGTGAGAGGGGAGGAGGGGAGGAGAGGAGGGTGCGAGAGGGGAGGAGGGGAGGGTGGGAGAGGGGATTAGCAGAGGGTACGAGAGGGGAGGAGCAGAGGGTACGAGAGGGGAGGAGCAGAGGGTACGAGAGGGGAGGAGCAGAGGGTGCGACAGGGGAGGAGCGGAAGGTACGAGAGAGGAGGGGCAGAAGGTACGAGATGGGATGGACGGAGGGTACGACAGGGGATGGGCGGAGGGTACGACAGGGGATGGGCGGAGGGTACGACAGGGGATGGGCGGAGGGTACGACAGGGGATGGGCGGAGGGTACAAGAGGGGAGGACATGTGGGGAGGGAGGGGAGGAGGTGTGGGCATGGAGGGGAGGAGGTGTGGAGATGGAGGGGAGGAGGTGTGGAGATGGAGGGGAGGAGGTGTGGAGAGGGAGGGGAGGAGGTGTGGGGAGGGAGGGGAGGAGATGTGGGGAGGGAGGGGAGGCGGCGTGGGGAGGAAGGGGAGGAGGTGTGGGGAGGGAAGGGAGGAGGTGTGGGGAGGGAAGGGAGGAGGTGTGGGGAGGGAGGGGAGGAGGTGTGGGGAGGGAGGGGAGGAGGTGTGGGGAGGGAGGGGAGGAGGTGTGGGGAGGGAGGGGAGGAGGTGTGGGGAGGGAGGGGAGAAGGTGTGGGGAGGGAGGGGAGGAGGTGTGGGGAGGGAGGGGAGGAGGTGTGGGGAGGGAGGGGAGGGAGGGGAGGATGTGTGGTAAGAGGGGAGGAGGTGTGGGGAGAGGGGAGGAGGTGTGGGGAGAGGGGAGGTGAGGGGCTGAGAGGGGAAGAGGCGAGGGGGAGAGACGGGAGGGGGAGGGGGGAGGTGTGAGAGGGGAGACGGGTGAGAGGGGAGGGGGGAGGGGTGAGAGTGGGGATGGTGAGAGGGAAGGATGTGGGGTGGTGAGAGGGGAGGGAGGAGGGGTGAGAGTGGGGATGGTGAGAGGGAAGGATGTGGGGAGGTGAGAGGGGAGGGGTGAGAGTGGGGATGGTGAGAGGGAAGGATGTGGGGAGGTGAGAGGGGAGGAGGGGTGGGGTGAGAGTGGAGGAAGGGAGGGGTGAGAGGGGAGGAGGTGGGGGCTGAGAGGTGAGGGGTGGGAGAGGAGGCGGTGAGAGGGGAGGGGTGCGAAGGGGGTTTGCGAGGGGAGGGGGTAAGAGGGGAGAGGGTGAGAGGGGTGGAGATAAGGTGGTGGGAGGGGAGGAGGTGAGGGGAGGAGGTGAGGGGAGGAGATGAGGGGAGGAGATGAGGTGGCGAGAGGGGGGAGGGGAGGGGGCAAGAGGGGAGGGGAGGGGGCGAGAAGGGAGGGGGCGAGAGGGGAGGGGGAGGGGCGAGAGGGGTGGAGGTGATAGGGGGGCAGGTCAGGGTGTGAGAGGGGGGCAGGTCAGGGTGTGAGAGGGGGGCAGGTCAGGGTGTGAGAGGGGCGGCTGTGAGAGGGGAGGAGGTGAGAGGTGAGGAGGTGAGGTGGCGAGAGGGGAGGTGGCGAGAGCAGAGGAGGTGAGAGGATGGGAGGGGAGGGATCATTGGGGAGGAGGTCACGGGTGATGGGGTCAGAGGAGAAGGAGTGAGAAGGGCGGAGTGAGAGGGGACGGGGTGAGAGGGGTGGGGGTGAGAGGGGTGGGGGTGAGAGGGGCGGAGTGAGAGGGGACGGAGTGAGAGGGGTAGGGTGAGAGGGGTGGGGGTGAGAGGGGCTGGATGAGAGGGGAGTGGGTGAGGGGAGGGGGTGAGAGGGTAGGGGGTGAGAGGGTAGAGGGTCAGGGGGAAGGGGGAAGGGGTCAGGGGGAAGGGGTCAGGGGGAAGGGGTCAGGGGGAGGGGGTTAGAGGAGAAGGGGTCAGGGAGGATGGGGTCAGGGAGGATGGCGTGAGAGGGGAGGGATTGAGACAGAGGGGGCGAGACAGAGGGGGCGAGACAGAGGGGGCGAGACACAGGGGGCGAGACAGAGGGGGCGAGACAGAGGGGGCGAGACAGAGGGGGCGAGACAGAGGGGGCGAGACAGAGGGGGCGAGACAGAGGGGGCGAGACAGAGGGGGCGAGACAGAGGGGGCGAGAGAGGAGGTGTGTGGGGGAGGAGGTGTGTGGGGGAGGAGGTGTGTGGGGGAGGAGGTGTGTGGGGGAGGAGGTGTGTGGGGGAGGAGGTGTGTGGGGGAGGAGGTGAGAGGGGAGGAGGTGAGAGGGGAGGAGGTGAGAGGGGAGGAGATGAGGGGGAGGAGGTGAGAAGGGGAAGGGGGTGAGAGGGGAGGGGGAGAGGGGTGTGAGGGAGACAGGGCACGGTAAGAGAGGGGAGCTTAAGAGAGGGGAGCTTAAGAAAGGGGAGGTTAAGAGAGGGGAGCCTAAGAGAAGGGAGGTTAAGAGAGGGGAGTTTAAGAGAGGGGAGTTTAAGAGAGGGGAGGGTAAGAGAGGGGAGTGTAAGAGGGGGGAGGTATTAGAGGGGGGACAGTTTGAGAGGGGGTGATGGTTACAGGGGGAGAGGGGAGCGTGCGAGAGGGGAGCGTGCGAGAGGGGAGCGTGCGAGAGGGGAGCGTGCGAGAGGGGAGCGTGCGAGAGGGGAGCGTGCGAGAGGGGAGCGTGCGAGAGGGGAGCGTGCGAGAGGGGAGCGTGCGAGAGGGGAGCGTGCGAGAGGGGAGCGTGCGAGAGGGGAGCGTGCGAGAGGGGAGCGTGCGAGAGGGGAGCGTGCGAGAGGGGAGCGTGCGAGAGGGGAGCGTGCGAGAGGGGAGCGTGCGAGAGGGGAGCGTGCGAGAGGGGAGCGTGCGAGAGGGGAGCGTGCGAGAGGGGAGCGTGCGAGAGGGGAGCGTGCGAGAGGGGAGCGTGCGAGAGGGGAGCGTGCGAGAGGGGAGCGTGCGAGAGGGGAGCGTGCGAGAGGGGAGCGTGCGAGAGGGGAGCGTGCGAGAGGGGAGCGTGCGAGAGGGGAGCGTGCGAGAGGGGAGCGTGCGAGAGGGGAGCGTGCGAGAGGGGAGCGTGCGAGAGGGGAGCGTGCGAGAGGGGAGCGTGCGAGAGGGGAGCGTGCGAGAGGGGAGCGTGCGAGAGGGGAGCGTGCGAGAGGGGAGCGTGCGAGAGGGGAGCGTGCGAGAGGGGAGCGTGCGAGAGGGGAGCGTGCGAGAGGGGAGCGTGCGAGAGGGGAGCGTGCGAGAGGGGAGCGTGCGAGAGGGGAGCATGCGAGAGGGGAGGGAATGAGTGGTGAGCGAATGAGAGGGGAGTGGGTGGGAGGGGGGTGAGTGGAGAGGGTGTGAGTGGGGAGTGAGTGAGAGGGGACGAGGTGAGAGAGATGGGGGTGAAGGGAACGTGCAGAAGAGAAAGGGGTAAAGGGTAGCGAGCAGGGGGAAAGAGTAGCGAGCAGGGGGAAAGGGTAGCGAGCAGGGGGAAAGGGTAGCGAGCAGGGGGAAAGGGTAGCGAGCAGGGGGAAAGGGTAGCGAGCAGGGGGAAAGGGTAGCGAGCAGGGGGAAAGGGTAGCGAGCAGGGGGAAAGGGTAGCGAGCAGGGGGAAAGGGTAGCGAGCAGGGGGAAAGGGTAGCGAGCAGGGGGAAAGGGTAGCGAGCAGGGGGAAAGTGTAGCGCGCAGGGGGAAAGTGTAGCGCGCAGGGGGAAAGTGTAGCGCGCAGGGGGAAAGTGTAGCGCGCAGGGGGAAAGTGTAGCGCGCAGGGGGAAAGTGTAGCGCGCAGGGGGAAAGTGTAGCGCGCAGGGGGAAAGTGTAGCGCGCAGGGGGAAAGTGTAGCGCGCAGGGGGAAAGTGTAGCGCGCAGGGGGAAAGTGTGGCGCGCAGGGGGGAAAGTGAAGCGCGCAGGGGGAAAGTGTAGCGCGCAGGGGGAAATTGTTGTGCACAGGGGGAAAGTGTAGTGCGCAGGGGGAAAGTGTTGCGCGCAGGGGGAAAGTGTTGCGCGCAGGGGGAAAGTGTAGCGCGCAGGGGGAAAGTGTAGCGCGCAGGGGGAAAGTGTAGCGCGCAGGGGGAAAGTGTAGCGCGCAGGGGGAAAGTGTAGCGCGCAGGGGGAAAGTATAGCGCGCCAGAGGGAGGAACATGAGTGCAGAGGGAGGAACACGAAAGCAGAGGGAGGAACACGAGTGCAGAGGGAGGAACACGAGTGAAGAGGGACAAAGACGAGTGCAGAGGGACAAAGACGAGTGCAGAGGGACATAGACGAGTGCAGAGGGACAAAGACGAGTGCAGAGGGACAAAGACGAGTGCAGAGGGACAAAGACGAGCGCAGAGGGACAAAGACGAGTGCAGAGGGACAAAGACGAGTGCAGAGGGACAAAGACGAGTGCAGAGGGACAAAGACGAGTGCAGAGGGACAAAGACGAGTGCAGAGGGACAAAGACGAGTGCAGAGGGACAAAGACGAGTGCAGAGGGACAAAGACGAGCGCAGAGGGACAAAGACGAGCGCAGAGGGACAAAGACGAGTACTGAGGGACAAAGACAAGTACTGAGGGACAAAGACGAGTACTGAGGGACAAAGACGAGTTCTGAGGGACAAAGACGAGTACTGAGGGACAAAGACGAGTATTGAGGGACGATGAAGAGTATTGTGTTAGGAAGAGGAATATTGAGAGAGTAAAAGGAGTGTGGAAAGAGTAAGAGGTGTGTGGAAAGAGGAAGATGAGTGTAGAACAGGAAGAGGAGTGTGGAGGGAGATAGAGGAGTGTACATGGGGAGTTGAGCATGTAGAGGAAAAATCAATGTCTAGGGGGAAGAGAAGCATGTAGGACATAGAGGAGAGGGTAGGGAGGAGTATGTAGGGAATAAGAGGAGAGGGTAGGGAGGAGTATGTAGGGAACAAGAGGAGTGTGTAGGGGAGAAGAGGAGTATGAGGGGAGAAGAGGAGTGTGGACAAGAGAAGAGGGATGCGTAGCGGAGAAGATAGGTGCATAGGGGAGACAAAGTCTACTTGGCAGAGAAGAGGAGAGGCATGTGTATACACGTGGGGGGCAAGTCTGGTCCGGGAGGGCACGATCTGTCCAGGGAGGCACGATCGGTCCCGGGGGCTAACGATCTGTCGCCGGGGTGGGGGTGGGGGCACGATCTGTCATGGGGGGGCCCGATCTCTCATGGGGGGGAGGGGGCGATCTGTCAAGGGGGGCCCGATCTGTCATGGGGGGGGCCCGATCTGTCATGGGGGGGGCCTGATCTGTCCAGGGAGGTGGGGAGGGCACGATCTGCCCAGGGGCACGGGAGGTCGAGAGGGGCCACGGGAGGTCGAGAGAGGGCACAGGCTGTGGAGGGGAGAAGAGTGGTCAAGTGGAGAACTGCTGTGAAAGAATGACAAGGTGTGCAAAGGGGAGAAGGGCAGTGTATTGGGGAGAAGGGCAGTGTATTGGGGAGAAGGGCAGTGTATTGGGGAGAAGGGCAGTGTATTGGGGAGAAGGGCGGTGTATTGGGGAGAAGGGCAGTGTAGGGGAGAGTGTCTTCACTCCCTTGTGCTCAAACTACAGTACTGTGATTCTGACAGAAAGTGAGGCACTGTTTTCTCTCACCAGGACAAATGGAGAATTGGGCTGGTACTACAGGCATGCTTGGATAGCTGAGGTAGTTAAGGCGATCACTTGTAACAAGTGGGAAATCCAGTTCTGTGTCCTAGTCCGGCTCAAATTCTCATTTCTTCTGAAATATTCTACAGCTAATGCGGGACCATAATTACAACTTGTGAATTGCTTCTCAAGTAAATAATTAACGAACATTTTCAATAAAATTGAGGAAATATATGGCTCAGCTGACTGAATACTGTAGTCAACACAGTTATGAACTTTATTTAAAATGAATACTGTAGTGTCACGAAATTCACTCAAATATGATGACAGATTTACAAAAGGTAAAAAAAAAAAAAGTCTGTTCTGCCTCGAGCTGAAGAATATAAACTATAGCAAGTGCAACTAAATTACATAAAATAGCAAAATACTTTGCACAGTCCCCGATACATTTTTAAGCTTGAGGATCACCAATCCTGAGCATACCCATGCGTTGGATGTTGATTAAAGTATTCTAAAACGTAGTCATATTTAAATTTCTTTGTAGGTATGAAATTGAACCATGTACTTCACAGTGGTTAGCTGTGTCAGAAATCTTGGAGGGACTGGCTGGAGAACAGCAGATATATTTATCTCATACCATTCACGAGCACTTGTTAGTCATTTGGTGAACTGTTGTCACTTTCAGTCTCCAATGAAATAACATCATATTCTTCTCCATTTTCTGAGCAGTTAAATTCAATGTCAAACTCAGAATCACTATAGCCATCAATTTTTGGTAGCACTGCCAAATCAGCAATACAGGACGAAGTCTGAAAGCAGGTGTTTGTTGTCAAGAATCCAAAGCTGCATGCAGTAAATGCAATATCTGGTGGCAATCATCTCAGCAAAAAAGCATGACAGCCAGACTAAAAATATAGGACTGGATGTTCTCTAGCAGCCCAACACTTAACTATCAGCATCAAAACAGATATGAATGAGGTTTTATTTTTTCCGAGTTCTAGTCTGAAGTTGTCTGAATAGATGCGGGATTTTAAGTTTCTGTCAAAATAATAAAAATGAAATAACTGGGGATTTTATGTCAAGATGTTAGGCACAACTTTTCATACTTTTCATACTTTTTTCTGATATAGCCATTGGCAGAATCTGGAAAAGTAACTTTTGGTTTTGGAAGGTTGATGTTTGATCTGCTACAATGCGCATGACATCTTGTGAGAAAGACAAACCTGTACTGCAAACTGACTTTATCTATGTCTTAATGTAATTTATATGCAGTAAATTCTATTTTTGCAATTCACATTTAGGTGGTAAAGCAACACTTGTGACTGACAACTATCACATAAATTTACATTATAAAAAGCACGCACACGTAAGTGCATGCAGAAGTACTCACCTTCACTAAATGTTCAAGAAATTCCACAAGCCTCTCAGAATTATTTAGGAACAGATGAATGAAATCTTCTGGGTTTGCTCGTTCCACGTGCAAAGAAGAAGAACCATCCAACATACTCTAAAACAATATCAATTACAATAACTAACAACTAGCAAAACCAAGCATTATTATTGTCATCTGATAATAAAGCATTTGATAAACACTTTTGTATCAAACAACGGAAAATCCAGGTATGAATATCATCAATGTAGGTAAACACAGAATACTACTTACCATCCAGAAGACACGTCAAGTTGCAGACAGGCACAATTAAAAGACACTTTTAAATGTGCCTGTCTGCAACTTGACATGTCTACTTCAAGGTAAGTAGCAACCTGTCTTTTTCTACATTGATGATACTTTTGTGTCAAGCATTTTTCGTATTCACTGCAAAAAATTTTACTTAACATTATTTATAAAATTGTGTGGGATACTTGTAAAATAGAACACACAATCTTCTTGAGACATTGTAATTGATGAACCATGCAACAGAACTTGGCAATTATAGTATCAGACCATTTACCTGATCAACAAGAGGTTTGTTACTTGGTCTATAATCTGTACACAATCTTTTCAGAAACTGTGTTGCTTCATCTGGAGCATGTTGGATCAAAATATTTCCATATTTCTTCATATTTGACTCAGCCTGAATAAAAGAAAAATTAGAATACATGTGCGTAATTTTTGCTTAGATGTAACAATATAAAATTAAACTAAATCACACTAATTACCCTACCTCTTCAAATTCCAAGCTGCCTATGTATTCCAGTGCTTCTTTATACTTCAGAAGATCTTCTATCTGAATCTTTAAATACCAACTATGCATACCATGTTTTTTTGCTAGCATAAGAGCATCCTCTCTAGATACTTGGCGGCATACTTTAATAGCGATTTCAACATCAAAATCAACTTCACGGTCTTTGGTCTGAAAATATTATAATTTATTTGCGACATTAATTGTGTAGTGTCTCACACTTTACCATAAAACAAACATCACTATTCAAAGAGTTTTTCGTGCACTTCTACATACTAAACTGCAGTGTGGTCTTATATATAAATGGGTCGGTCATAAATCACTTTACAAAATGTTTTCTTCCGTCATTTAAATTTTCTTTTTAAGTCCAGAGGACTAATCTGGCTCTGCAGGTGAAAGAAAGAGGGGGAAGAGAGGGTCTGGAGAATTTGCAGCCACACATGGCGTACTATTATGATCAATGAACTGGCAATACATGTGATGGATTACATTGCCCATCCACTGGAGAAACCTTGTGTATTTCCTAAAACAGCTTCATTTTAGTGAACTTGGGCTAACGACAAGTTTAAATATGCTCTCTATCTTTTTGTTAAGCAACGAATTTGAGAAGAATATATAAATGAAGTGCTTATATTTACCGAGCAGGGTGGTGCAGTAGTCAAGAACACTGGACTCGCATTTCGGAGGACGATGGTTCAAACCCATCTTCGACCATCCTGATTTAGGTTTTCCATTATTTCCATAAATCGTTTCAGGCAAATGCCGGGATGGTTCCTTTGAAAGGGCATGGGCGATTTCCTTCCTAATCCTTTCCTAATCCAAGCTTGTGCTCCGTCTCTAATGACCTCGTTGTTGATGGGACGTTAAACACTAATCTCTTCCTACTACTACTTATGTTATGCTACTAAAGGACTGCATGCTACGAAAGAAGCACCACCTTGTAAAGGGTTCGCTACAACTTTTCGCTACAGCTGCATTTTGTCAGGCATTATACTATGGACAGATATAATTAATAACTCAACATCAGAATGCAAGATGTGCCACCTTATCTTCATTCTATTAATTATTGTACATTCCCCATCAAAGTATACCAACAAGGTAAAAACTAACTGTGGAGTTATCTACTTTTACTGACAACTCCAGTGCAAAACTGTATATTGTTTTGCAATGGCACAACCATCACAAATATTGCACTAGAACCAATAAACACACGCAAAAGGCCTGGTTGTTTTAAGTCTTATAATATCACTGACCTCAAGCAGTAACAACACAGTAGGCATTAACATATGAACATTAATTTACTTTCATTGGTGTAACAGACAAGCATAGCTGGAAACCTGCACTAAAAAGCATTTGATAAAACTAATTTTCACTGTTGAAAATATTATTAGCTTCTCAAAGTGGCTGATATCTAACTAATGTAAGTGTATATATCTGTTATAGTGTTACATTCCTTATTTTCAATATTGTTAGAGGTACAGCCCCTTGTATTTAATGGTAAACTCTACACATGACCATTCAACTTAATCACATCCCCCTCTCTCTGCCACCCTCTTTGAAAGGAACAATATTCAAGATTCAAGCTTAAACAAAAATCTTGTAGCTAGTGTAATGTCACTGAAATACGTACAACAGAGCACTTAAGGCTCTTCATTTTGTGATAGCTGAACTTCTGCATTAGGATGTGCACTTGGTAGAAGAACTTCATCATTGAACTTACCATGATAAATTCCTTAAGTTTTTCTGTATTATTCAACTTTGTGTAACAGTTGAGTAATAATGTTGTATGATCCTCAGTTGCAAGACCTTGTTTATGCAGAGCTTGCAGATACGTTGTTAATTTATCAATATGCTGAGAATCCAGAAACTGAAATCAAAACAGAAAGCATAAGCATTCATACACTGACTAGACCAATAAAAATAATTTTAAAAAATATTTATTTGATCTCTCTGTCATGCGATTTGGTTATGGCAAAATACATTTAGCAATAACTGCTCATTAAAAATACATTTTAAAATAATTAAGACATTCACAATGCATAAATTTATCGTGAAACTACAGCAAGAATCTGGTAAATAACTTTCAGATTTTGTAGAAACTATAGTGATGTCAAGAGGCAGGAGGTTCACTGTTTTGGTGATCCTCTTGATCTTCATACAACTGGTTTAGAATTTCTTCCAAAAATTTAGCCAGGATGGTTGGCTGAGGGGTTAAGGGACTAAACAACAAGATCATCAGTGTCTCAATTAAGGGATAGTCCATTTGGAGTTTGTGAGATGAGCCATAAATTTGACTGAATTGTCATACTCCGGCAAAAATTGGTTGAGGCGACTGAGGGACTAAACAACAAGGTCATCAGTCTCTTGTTGAATACGGAGTCCATCTAGAGTTAGTGGAATGAGCCTTAAAATTGAATTAATTGTGATAGTTTGTAGGAGTGGTAAAATTGAGATACTGAAAGCAATATTGGTGCCAAAAATAAGAAACAACTGAATGAGAGATAAAAGCATATAGGCAGGGCCAATCTACAGGCCAGAGAGCAGACAATACCCCCCACCCCACACCTCTCCCTCCGGACTCATCTGCGGCTAGACCAGGGCCGGCCAGAAATTCTGCACGCGTGCGGTGCTCCTGCACATGTGCAACTTCCGGGTCACAGCGTGCACACCGCAGCCCTCAGCGTTCATGTAGTGTATGTTTCTACGCACAGATGTCACTTTATCCACTTGCTGAGATACTCTGTACCGGCGCATTCTAGTGCTCTTCCCACAGCTTGCAAGCCAGCCATGGGAAGGTATTTTGCATATTAAACATTTAAAATACTGTCACAGTCTACTCATTGAGACGTCTACTTTTATGTTAACAGTTTAACCCAGTAAGACAAGTAATACAGTTAACAACCGTGGGTTTTTATTAAGGCAGCTTGACTGACGGCACATAAATACGCGTAATGTTTTTGATCTAGTATTTAAAAAAGAAGGCACTTAGCGACTTCCAATGAACCTTAATCATGATTTCAAATAACATTAAACTAATGCAAGGTTTCCATAACTAACTCTCGGTGCCCTCAGTTACAGCCATTGATGTTTGATCGAAACGACTGAGAACATAGATCTACCGTCCTTTGCTTTTTCACAGTACCTGCCATTTCTCAGTACTTCTCTGTTAAGGTTACGGTCACCAGGGGTAAACGAGACTGGGTATGTTGTACCACATAAACAGGGAAGAGGAGCCACCGCCGTTCATTTAGGACACCTGTCGAATAACAGATGTCGCTTTGAAGACCAAATATGTCTGCTTGCATCTGTATATGTGTGGATGGATATGTGTGTGTATGCGAGTGTATACCCGTCCTTTTTTCCCCCTAAGGTAAGTCTTTCCGCTACCGGGACTGGAATGACTCCTTACCCTCTCCCTTAAAACCCACATCCTTTCGTCTTTCCCTCTCCTTCCCTCTTTCCTGATGAGGCAACAGTTTGTTGCGAAAGCTTGAATTTTGTGTGTATGTTTGTGTTCGTTTGTGTGTCTGTCGACCTGCCAGCACTTTCATTTGGTAAGTCACATCATCTTATATATATATATATATATATATATATATATATATATTTAAAAAGAAAGATGATGAGACTTACCCAACAAAAGCGCTGGCAGGTCGATAGACACACAAATAAACACAAACATACACACAAAACTCTAGCTTTCGCAACCAACGGTTGCCTCGTCAGGAAAGAGGGAAGGAGAAGGAAAGACAAAAGGATATGGGTTTTAAGGGAGAGGGTAAGGAGTCATTCCAATCCCGGGAGCGGAAAGACTTACCTTAGGGGGAAAAAAGGACAGGTATACACTCGCACACACACACATATCCATCCATACATACAAGACACAAGCAGACATTTGTAAAGGCAAAGAGTTTGAGCAGAGATGTCAGTCGGGACGGAAGTATAGAGGCAAAGATGATGTTGAAAGACAGGTGAGGTATGAGCGGCGGCAGATTGAAATTAGGAATTAGCGGAGATTGAGGCCTGGCGGATAGCGAGAAGAGAGGATATGCTGAAGGGCAAGTTCCCATCTCCGGAGTTCTGACAGGTTGGTGTTAGTGGGAAGTATCCAAATAACCCGGACGGTGTAACACTGTGCCAAGATGTGCTGGCCGTGCACCAAGGCATGTTTAGCCACAGGGTGATCCTCATTACCAACAAACACTGTCTGCCTGTGTCCATTCATGCGAATGGACAGTTTGTTGCTGGTCATTCCCACATAGAACGCTTCACAGTGTAGGCAGGTCAGTTGGTAAATCACGTGGGTGCTTTCACACGTGGCTCTGCCTTTGATCGTGTACACCTTCCGGGTTACAGGACTGGAATAGGTGGTGGTGGGAGGGTGCATGGGACAGGTTTTACACCGGGGGCGGTTACAGGGGTAGGAGCCAGAGGGTAGGGAAGGTGGTTTGGGGATTTCATAGGGATGAACTAAGAGGTTACGAAGGTTAGGTGGACGGCGGAAAGACACTCTTGGTGGAGTGGGGAGGATTTCATGAAGGATGGATCTCATTTCAGGGCAGGATTTGAGGAAGTCGTATCCCTGCTGGAGAGCCACATTCAGAATCTGATCCAGTCCCGGAAAGTATCCTGTCACAAGTGGGGCACTTTTGGGGTTCTTCTGTGGAAGGTTCCGGGTTTGAGGAGATGAGGAAGTGGCTCTGGTTATTTGCTTCTGTACCAGGTCGGGAGGGTAGTTACGGGATGCAAAAGCTGTTTTCAGGTTGTTGGTGTAATGGGTCAAGGATTCCGGACTGGAGCAGATTCGTTTGCCACGAAGACCTAGGCTGTAGGGAAGGGACCGTTTGATGTGGAATGGGTGGCAGCTGTCATAATGGAGGTACTGTTGCTTGTTGGTGGGTTTGATGTGGACGGACGTGTGAAGCTGGCCATTGGACAGGTGAAGGTCAACGTCAAGGAAAGTGGCATGGGATTTAGAGTAGGACCAGGTGAATCTGATGGAACCAAAGGAGTTGAGGTTGGAGAGGAAATTCTGGAGTTCTTCTTCACTGTGAGTCCAGATCATGAAAATGTCATCAATAAATCTGTACCAAACTTTGGGTTGGCAGGCCTGGGTAACCAAGAAGGCTTCCTCTAAGCGACCCATGAATAGGTTGGCGTACGAGGGGGCCATCCTGGTGCCCATGGCTGTTCCCTTTAATTGTTGGTATGTCTGGCCTTCAAAAGTGAAGAAGTTGTGGGTCAGGATGAAGCTGGCTAAGGTAATGAGGAAAGAGGTTTTAGGTAGGGCGGCAGGTGATCGGCGTGAAAGGAAGTGCTCCATCGCAGCGAGGCCCTGGACATGCGGAATATTTGTGTATAAGGAAGTGGCATCAATGGTTACAAGGATGGTTTCCGGGGGTAACAGACTGGGTAGGGATTCCAGGCGTTCGAGAAAGTGGTTGGTGTCTTTGATGAAGGATGGGAGACTGCAAGTAATGGGTTGAAGGTGTTGATCTACGTAGGCGGAGATGCGTTCTGTGGGGGCTTGGTAACCAGCTACAATGGGACGGCCGGGATGATTGGGTTTGTGAATTTTGGGAAGAAGGTAGAAGGTGGGGGTGCGGGGTGTTGGTGGGGTCAGGAGGTTGATGGAGTCAGGTGAAAGGTTTTGTAGGGGGCCTAAGGTTCTGAGGATTCCTTGAAGCTCCGCCTGGACATCAGGAATGGGATTACCATGGCAAACTTTGTAAGTAGTGTTGTCTGAAAGCTGACGCAGTCCCTCAGCCACATACTCCAGACGATCAAGTACCACAGTCGTGGAACCCTTGTCCGCCGGAAGAATGACGATGGATTGGTCAGCCTTCAGATCACGGATAGCCTGGGCTTCAGCAGTGGTGATGTTGGGAGTAGGCTTAAGGTTTTTTAAGAAGGATTGAGAGGCAAGGCTGGAAGTCAGAAATTCCTGGAAGGTTAGGAGAGGGTGATTTTGAGGAAGAGGAGGTGGGTCCCGCTGTGACGGAGGACGGAACTGTTCCAGGCATGGTTCAATTTGGATAGTATCTTGGGGAGTTGGATCATTGGGAGTAGGATTAGGATCATTTTTCTTCGTGGCAAAGTGATATTTCCAGCAGAGAGTACGGCTGTAGGACAGTAAATCTTTGACAAGGGCTGTTTGGTTAAATCTGGGAGTGGGGCTGAAGGTGAGGCCTTTGGATAGGACAGAGGTTTCGGATTGGGAAAGAGGTTTGGAGGAGAGGTTAACTACTGAATTGGGGTGTTGTGGTTCCAGATTGTGTTGATTGGAGTTTTGAGGTTTTGGAGGGAGTGGAGCTGGAAGTGGGAGATTGAGTAGATGGGAAGAATGACGATGGATTGGTCAGCCTTCAGATCACGGATAGCCTGGGCTTCAGCAGTGGTGATGTTGGGAGTAGGCTTAAGGTTTTTTAAGAAGGATTGAGAGGCATCTCATCTCCCATCTACTCAATCTCCCACTTCCAGCTCCACTCCCTCCAAAACCTCAAAACTCCAATCAACACAATCTGGAACCACAACACCCCAATTCAGTAGTTAACCTCTCCTCCAAACCTCTTTCCCAATCCGAAACCTCTGTCCTATCCAAAGGCCTCACCTTCAGCCCCACTCCCAGATTTAACCAAACAGCCCTTGTCAAAGATTTACTGTCCTACAGCCGTACTCTCTGCTGGAAATATCACTTTGCCACGAAGAAAAATGATCCTAATCCTACTCCCAATGATCCAACTCCCCAAGATACTATCCAAATTGAACCATGCCTGGAACAGTTCCGTCCTCCGTCACAGCGGGACCCACCTCCTCTTCCTCAAAATCACCCTCTCCTAACCTTCCAGGAATTTCTGACTTCCAGCCTTGCCTCTCAATCCTTCTTAAAAAACCTTAAGCCTACTCCCAACATCACCACTGCTGAAGCCCAGGCTATCCGTGATCTGAAGGCTGACCAATCCATCGTCATTCTTCCGGCGGACAAGGGTTCCACGACTGTGGTACTTGATCGTCTGGAGTATGTGGCTGAGGGACTGCGTCAGCTTTCAGACAACACTACTTACAAAGTTTGCCATGGTAATCCCATTCCTGATGTCCAGGCGGAGCTTCAAGGAATCCTCAGAACCTTAGGCCCCCTACAAAACCTTTCACCTGACTCCATCAACCTCCTGACCCCACCAACACCCCGCACCCCCACCTTCTACCTTCTTCCCAAAATTCACAAACCCAATCTTCCCGGCCGTCCCATTGTAGCTGGTTACCAAGCCCCCACAGAACGCATCTCCGCCTACGTAGATCAACACCTTCAACCCATTACTTGCAGTCTCCCATCCTTCATCAAAGACACCAACCACTTTCTCGAACGCCTGGAATCCCTACCCAGTCTGTTACCCCCGGAAACCATCCTTGTAACCATTGATGCCACTTCCTTATACACAAATATTCCGCATGTCCAGGGCCTCGCTGCGATGGAGCACTTCCTTTCACGCCGATCACCTGCCGCCCTACCTAAAACCTCTTTCCTCATTACCTTAGCCAGCTTCATCCTGACCCACAACTTCTTCACTTTTGAAGGCCAGACATACCAACAATTAAAGGGAACAGCCATGGGCACCAAGATGGCCCCCTCGTACGCCAACCTATTCATGGGTCGCTTAGAGGAAGCCTTCTTGGTTACCCAGGCCTGCCAACCCAAAGTTTGGTACAGATTTATTGATGACATTTTCATGATCTGGACTCACAGTGAAGAAGAACTCCAGAATTTCCTCTCCAACCTCAACTCCTTTGGTTCCATCAGATTCACCTGGTCCTACTCTAAATCCCATGCCACTTTCCTTGACGTTGACCTTCACCTGTCCAATGGCCAGCTTCACACGTCCGTCCACATCAAACCCACCAACAAGCAACAGTACCTCCATTATGACAGCTGCCACCCATTCCACATCAAACGGTCCCTTCCCTACAGCCTAGGTCTTCGTGGCAAACGAATCTGCTCCAGTCCGGAATCCTTGACCCATTACACCAACAACCTGAAAACAGCTTTTGCATCCCGTAACTACCCTCCCGACCTGGTACAGAAGCAAATAACCAGAGCCACTTCCTCATCTCCTCAAACCCGGAACCTTCCACAGAAGAACCCCAAAAGTGCCCCACTTGTGACAGGATACTTTCCGGGACTGGATCAGATTCTGAATGTGGCTCTCCAGCAGGGATACGACTTCCTCAAATCCTGCCCTGAAATGAGATCCATCCTTCATGAAATCCTCCCCACTCCACCAAGAGTGTCTTTCCGCCGTCCACCTAACCTTCGTAACCTCTTAGTTCATCCCTATGAAATCCCCAAACCACCTTCCCTACCCTCTGGCTCCTACCCCTGTAACCGCCCCCGGTGTAAAACCTGTCCCATGCACCCTCCCACCACCACCTATTCCAGTCCTGTAACCCGGAAGGTGTACACGATCAAAGGCAGAGCCACGTGTGAAAGCACCCACGTGATTTACCAACTGACCTGCCTACACTGTGAAGCGTTCTATGTGGGAATGACCAGCAACAAACTGTCCATTCGCATGAATGGACACAGGCAGACAGTGTTTGTTGGTAATGAGGATCACCCTGTGGCTAAACATGCCTTGGTGCACGGCCAGCACATCTTGGCACAGTGTTACACCGTCCGGGTTATTTGGATACTTCCCACTAACACCAACCTGTCAGAACTCCGGAGATGGGAACTTGCCCTTCAGCATATCCTCTCTTCTCGCTATCCGCCAGGCCTCAATCTCCGCTAATTCCTAATTTCAATCTGCCGCCGCTCATACCTCACCTGTCTTTCAACATCATCTTTGCCTCTATACTTCCGTCCCGACTGACATCTCTGCTCAAACTCTTTGCCTTTACAAATGTCTGCTTGTGTCTTGTATGTATGGATGGATATGTGTGTGTGTGCGAGTGTATACCTGTCCTTTTTTCCCCCTAAGGTAAGTCTTTCCGCTCCCGGGATTGGAATGACTCCTTACCCTCTCCCTTAAAACCCATATCCTTTTGTCTTTCCTTCTCCTTCCCTCTTTCCTGACGAGGCAACCGTTGGTTGCGAAAGCTAGAGTTTTGTGTGTATGTTTGTGTTTATTTGTGTGTCTATCGACCTGCCAGCGCTTTTGTTGGGTAAGTCTCATCATCTTTCTTTTTAAATATATTTTTCCCACGTGGAATGTTTCCCTCTATTATATATATATATATATATATAGAGGGAAACATTCCAAATGTCTGCTTGTGTCTGTGTATGTATGGATGGATATGTGTGTGTGTGCGAGTGTATACCTGTCCTTTTTTTCCCCCTAAGGTAAGTCTTTCCGCTCCCGGGATTGGGATGACTCCTTACCCTCTCCCTTAAAACCCATATCCTTTTGTCTTTCCTTCTCCTTCCCTCTTTCCTTACGAGGCAACCGTTGGTTGCGAAAGCTAGAATTTTGTGTGTGTTTGTGTTTGTTTGTGTGTCTATCGACCTGCCAGCGCTTTTGTTCGGTAAGTCTCATCATCTGTCTTTTTATATATATATATATATATATATATATATATATATATATATATATATATATATATATATATATATATATATATAATTAGCTAAAGAAAAATCCAGGACTTTCAATGTGAAAAAGAATTAAGGATAATCACAAACAACAACCAGAATCAGCATCAATCTTCCTGAGTTAAGTATACGAAAAGCATGTTACATTTCCTGCTACAAAACTCCTAGGTATTGCAATAACCTCTTTTGATTACTTGAGGAAACTGCAACTTATTATTAAAAATGTTTGAGTCTTTTTTGTATATTTTGAAACCATAAGTGTTGCAATACATTTAAGTAACAGGCCTCAATACAGTGCCCTCAATGGCGAGTGTTCATCAGAGACACGTATATCATCAGGAGTGCCCCAAAGAAGAGTTATGGGGCCATTCTCATTCTCTACACACATAAACGATCTGCTCGACACATTGAGCACCTATTTCTGGTCATTTGCTGATGATGCTGTGATGTTTGGAAGGTTCTGTCATTGAGTGACTGTAGGAGGGTACAAGACGACTTAGACAGAATTCTAAGTGGTGAAATGAGTGACAGCTAGCTCTAAATATAGAAAAGTGTAAGTTAATGCAGATAAGTAGGAAAAACAATCCTGTAATGTTCGAATACAGCATTAGTAGTGTGCTGCTTGATACAGTCGCATCAATGAAATATCTAGGCGTACTGTCGTAAAGCAATATGAAATAGAATGAGCACATCAGGTTGAGAAGGTAAATACTTGACTTCGTTTTTCTGGGAGAATTTTGGGAAAGTGTAGGTTGCCTATGAAGGACATGGCATATAGCATGCTAATGTGAACCATTCTTGAGTACTGACCTACTGTTTGGGATCTCTACCAGGTTGGATTAAAGGAAAGCATTGAAGCAATTCAGAGGTGTGCTGCTAGATTTGTTACCAGTAGGTTTGACACCACGCAAGTTTAGAGAGATGCTTCATGAACTCAAAAGGGAATCCCTGAAGGGAAGACAAAGCTCTTTTCACAAGGCACTATTGTGGAATTTTAGAGAATTGGCATTTGAAGCCAACTTAAGACGGTTCTACTCCCATCGATGTACATTTTGCCTAAGGACCATGAAGATAAGATAAGAGAAATTAGGGCTCGTAAAGAGGTTTATAGACAGTCATTTTCCCCTTACTCTATTTGCAAGTGGAACTTGAAATGAAATGACTGGTAGCGGTATGTTGTACCTCCACCATGCACCATACTTATATAACCTTTTTACAGAGGAGATGAGCATTCGCTGGCTCAGTAAATGCTTCTGCAACACTTCACTTTACCAAAGTGATACCTTACATTAAAAAACATTTTTGATACTATCTACAGATGAACAGCAGCTAAATAGCTACAAAGGATACTACTTCAGTTTGGGTGCAAATCAGCACCTGAGGGGAGTAAGTTTCTCAAGTCCACTTGATTTAGATTTTGACTCATAGTGTGACCAATAAGGGCAAGTTCTTGGAGCCATAATTATCTACATTGAAGCTCAAGTTTGTCTGAAGAGACTGCCAGAGCCTCACAGGCACTGGCTGATAGCTTTGGTTCCTTCACTGCATGAGATGTCTGCCATGATGCCAACTACTCTCGGAATGAGGGTTCTCCAAAGGGTAGCCACCCGGCCAGAGCAATGCCCATCTAGTTTTATGGCCACTGCCCAGAGTCCAGTTCCCGAAACAGACATGCAGCTACTCTTCAGAATGAGTGAGTATGTAACTGCTCGGACTGTGCATTCCTCGTATAGTCAAGAGGCCATCACAGTTTGGGTGCATGAGGACACTCCACATGGACTGGTCACATTAATAGTTCACACTGTTTAATGTTGATGAGTTTGCAGAATGAGTTCCCACACAACTTTACTTGATTCAAGACTGCTGGAAGAAACTGATGTCTACACTTCAGTATACTTTAACAGTATATTTTTTGTAGTGTAGAATATAAAGAAACATTTCTATAATGGAAAGCAGACTTGGATGAGAACACAATAATACCACTATTGAGTTTCAAAATTGAAACTCAACTTGGTGGAAAACGTAATGCAAATATGGAAAGGAGTCAAGACATTAATTGGACATGCACCATTGCATCATGGAAGCTGATCAACGTATCTTTTTAATACTGAAATCAGTATGCCAACAAAAAAATGCTACTCCTTTTCTTTTACACCTGTCTCTTCAAAAATGCTGCATTCTGGATGGAGAGGGGGGGGGGGGGGGTAGGGTTGTAAGACACAATTATGAGATAGCTGGAAGCTGTCTATTTTGCAAATATCAGTTCAAATTTGAGGGATTTCCTGTTTACAAATACCGACCTAGAATTAGTAGAGTTACAAAATTGCTGACACATTTGTATTCCAATCACTGGTGCAATTGCAGGTAATGTGAAATTTATCTACACTTCGTAATTCATTCATCAAAAAGTTGATCCAGATCGTGTTTTTAATACATTGCTATTTTAATGTGTGTAATTTTGCTTTCACAAGGATTGATTCTTGGAAATTCCATTTGTGAACTGGCCACCTTGGAGAGTTCTATTTTTATCCTGTTTCTGCATGTCACTCATACACTGAAGGTAACCATAAAGATGTTTTCCTACTGTTATAGGATTCAGTCTTCTGATATTTTCTTCACATCACTTCTCCTCACTACTGAGTGGGCTAGCATAATTGTCTTTATAGTGATTCTTTTTGTTTACTGTATATGCCGACTAATGGAAGACTTGCTGTTTAATGCTTCTTGAGGTAATAAGGAATTAGGAGCACTTGAAATTTATTGGCTCAAATATTAGTTTAAGTCTACTTAGCATTCAGGAGAGGTTGCTATAACTGTTATAATCGCTTACAATTTCCATGGCATCTGCTGTTATTGAGTGTGTTGAATATTGGTCTGGTATCAGCTGTAGACCAGTTACTAAACTGTTAGAGGTATTATTGTGCTCTCATTCAAGTCTGCTTTCCACTGTAGAAAATGTGTGTGTGTGTTTTTTTAACTTTCTGCACTACACTGTCAAAATATACTTAAGTGTAGACATCAATTTCCTGTAACAGTTTTGACATGAGTAAAAGTTGTGACGGAACTCATTCTGCAAACTCTGCAAAATCGACATTACACAGAGTGCCATGTATTATTAATGTTTTTCCCATTGCTAGGTAAAGTTTATGGGACTAGAGTTGGACAAAGGGATAAGAGGACAGGAAATCGTAGGCACTGACATAAAATTATTTATTTGGAACAGTTTTAAGGAACTAAAAATTTTATCCTTCTTCCCATTTTTAACGGAAAAAAGGATCATCAAATTCCAATATTGATTCAGAGTGCACATTCTTTATGTTTGCTTATACAAATCAGGACTGTGCCAAGGGAAAATTTTAATTTGGAAACAATCATCAGGATCAGAACAATACAGAATCTTAAGACAGTCATTACCTTCCCTAACTTCAAAAAACCCTATGACTCCATAGAGAGGCTGTATTCCTAGCACTAGAAGAAGTGGATATTGACAAAACCACCAGATAATTTGTTGAACAAATACTTACAGACATGACTTCAAAACTTAAATTCCTAGAAGTTTCTGAAAACTTCAAAACTAACACAGGAGTTCAGCAAGGTGATGGGCTCTCACTGATTCTCTTAAATTTGGTATTAAACAAGGTCATCAGAAAGTGGGATAAAGCACTACAAGGGAAAAACATAGAAGAAATCCATCTGAGATAAGGGCAGAATCCAAGTGAAATGTCCCACTTCTGTTGGTGATATTACAATAACTTCTATGGGGGAGGGGAGGGGAGGGGAGGGGAGGGGGGGGGGTGAAGGACAGAAATGCTTCACGAAATTGCGCCTAAAACGAGACAACAAATATCATATGAGAAAATGGAGTATGGTGAATATACGCACAACAAAGAAAAAAGTACAAAGAATTGATATGTCCAAATATTTAGTAGAATGGACACAATAAAATGAATCAGGTTACATCACAAGCAAAGAAATATTTAAAAATGAAATTAGCATACAAGCACATCCAAAACTAATGTAATAAATGATCAGTATTGTTCCAGGCAAAAATTAGACATTACACAACAGTATATGGATCAGCACTACATGGATTCAGCCTTACACCAAATGAAAGAGGCAAGAAAGAATGATTGAAAACAAGAGAATGAAAAATAACCAAAACCAGTTTAGACAGAAGAACAAAGATAACAAAAAACTTAAACAGTCTCAGGTACAATAAGATAGAAGAGATTTTACAGCCATTTTCACAAAATAAATGACAGTAGGCTACCAAACAAAATTACCAATTTCATTTCCAAATTATAAAACTCCATGGGATGGTTGGGAGACACAAGAAGGGATCTGAGAAGACTTAACATCACAGATGGAACCATACAGGAGTGGGAAAATTTCAGGATATTGATCAATAATGCAAAATTCCCTATCCAGCAACAGATAACACAGCATAGGAGGGTGATGTCAAGTGAACAGAGGCAGGCCATCAGTCAATGCATGAGAAAGTTCTGGAAAGACAAGATGAAAAAGACTGAATCTTTACCTTAGGTCATAAGTGGTCTAAAACCGGCCAAATTCCATTATTTGAAGATAATAATGATGATGATGATAAAAATAAAGAAACATGTCTCCAACATTGATGGTAATTGGGTTATATAAAAAATATGTTTCTATTTCATTAGTGTCACTGGTGCCAGAGGGATAAATTATATTTTATTCCAGAACAAATCTTTCACTCTCCAGCAGAGCATGTGCTGTTCTCCAAATTGCCTGGCATAGTAATACTGTGTGCCAGACCTGAGCCCATACCTGGAACATTGTCTTTAGCTTACAGTGTTCTTGCCATCCAAGTTATCCAGGCATGACACACAGTTCACCTTCACCATTCTACTTCTGGCAATACCCCATCTCCTACCTTCAAACTTCACAAACTCCTACATACCTTGTGGGACTAGCACTCCTTGAGGAGAAATGCCTTAGCCACACACCAGGGGAGTGTTTCCCAAATTGTGTTCCACAAACACAACGGAAGTGAATAAGAGCTTCACAAAAAACTATTAGTTCCATAGTGTTTTTTTCTGACACTTTGAAGATACTAATTACTTCTTCAAAATTTTGTTATGATTTGTGTGTGACTTTTAAAATTTCATTATGGTTTGTGTGTGATTAGTTATGACATATAATTGAAGTAATCACTAAATAAAACAAGTTTTCTCATTTTTTAAAATTGTATTAACCTTCAAAATAAACAAGATGTTCCACCAAAGTATCAAGATTCTCAAAATGTTCAATCAGAAAAAAGTTTGGGAAATTCTGCCCTAGGGGTTTGTTCCCAGAATAGAGTGTGCACTGCTTTCGAAACTACCTGGCACATTAACACTGTGTGCCAGGCTCATACTCAAATCCAGAATCTTGCCTTGTCCAGTCAATGCTCTTGCCACTGAGATATCTGAGCACTACTCATGAGATGTCCTCACAGCTTCACTTCTGTCAGCAAATCTTAATTACTTTCAAAAATTCCAAGACAAAATGGTCTACTGCGTACCTTGCACTAGTACTTATGGGAATAAAATAAGCTAAAATATAAAGTTACCTTTCTTATAACATAGGAAGGTTCTAGTTTCCCAATGGTTTTAATATATTGCTCAATGGCAGCATTATGGTCTCCCTTAGCATACAGATGATCTCCATATTGTCTGAAGATATCTACTAAGCCTTCTGAATCGTACTGCTGACTTTTTGCAATTCTGTAAAAGAAATGAAAACACTAAAAATAAAAATTAATTTCTGGGGATAGAAACAATAAATAAAACTAGAAATCTTGTATTTCACTGTCCACTAGGCTAACTGAATAAGATATCACACTCATCATACCTATCCCAAAATTATTAATGACAGGCAAGCTCCTGAAAAAAGTTGTGTAATGCCCTGTCTCCGACAGTTAACTCTTGTGCTCAAGGTGGACTTAACATAGGTATTTCATTCTGAAATGTGAATGCCACCTCATAGCATCACAAACACAGAAGGTACACTGCAAAGAATTTGAAAGATTGCTTTTCACTGCTTAAGATGATAGGAGATTGTTATGGACACCAGTTTCTCGTGGACCTATTACACTAAAACATAGGTTTGTCCCTTGCAAATATGCAACAGAAAATCTGGGACAAAACATAATTTAATTACATCAGCTCCATGGAAAGTAGGAAGATTACAGCTGCAGATCTTGTTGACATCAAGATTGTAAAGGACAGAGCCTTAAACCTGTTGATCATAGAATGGGAAGGTAATTAACAGTGGCCTTTCTGAAGAAATCATTTTGGTGAGCAACTGAAATAATTTGACGATTGTCGGATAGAGGTTTGGAATCTATTTACCCTGACTGAAGTCCAGTGCGTTAACCACTACACCACCCTGCTTTGCAAAATCAAATGTGTAGACAGTCCTAAGCATATGGAAATAAAATCTGGCTTATGTAAATAATTTAGGAGTAAAGAGACCACTCACTGAATAGAAGAAGTCTCAAGTCAGTGACAAGCACACACCAATACACAGAGAGTAAGAAACACTTTCTCACTTTCTAACTTTCACTATTGAGCCTTTCACCCCCCCCCCCCCCCCCCCCCCCACACACACACACCTCTTGGGGAGGGGGGTTGTGCATGCTTGCATCTACTATAGTTCAACAAGTGATTTATTCTGAAAGCTGGCAAGTTTTCTTTCTCTTTTGTACATGTCTGTTGACGAATCAACACTTCTGCTATTTGGTGGGTGGTCTTCTTTACTCCTAAATTATTTAATTTCTACCAGAACTTTAATTACTATGATTAAAATCAGTCTTATTTTAACCATTCAAGGTCAACTTGTGAGACACTAATCATGAAGTAACTGTCTGAAAATTCCATCTCACAGCTGATTAGAATAAGGTAAGGTGATCAACCTGGTTTTCTGCACTTTAATTGCAACATTCTGCACCCCCAAAAAGTTTGAAATTTAGCCCTAGTGTTACATTTGACACTGCTCAACAAGAGAAAGTCAGCATGAGACTCAACACATTGCTGTTTAGCAGATCATGAGCATAGAGCAAAAAGTGTAGCAGTAAAGAAAGAAAGAAGGGTGGTGGGGATATAAAGGGAACAAGAAAAAGAAACTGAAAAGAGTGCACCATTCAATGTGGTTGCGGTATGATTCATTAACACACAGGAATATGTTCTTCACTTCACAGATACCTGTGCTATGTAGATGGAGTTTCTTTATACCCGTAAATCAACTCTATGATGCTCAGCAGTTTTACTGTTGGCTTATACAGAAACACAATTTGGTCTTTGAGATTAAAATAAAACATTTCTTTCTTGTGCAAAGAAAATATTAATCCAACAATGGAAACTCCAGGTAGGAATATCAACAATTATGAAAATACTAATCCCATCGTTTAAGTTGCAAAGTGTTACATGCTTGCAGAACCCCAAGGTTCCAAGACATAATGGATTTTGTGTAAAATTTGTTGTTGCATAAACATTACAGCTTTCTCCATTTCTAACTAATGTTTCCTATTTATCACCTCATACAGAGTATGTCTCGTAAAATTTTGTTTCTGTTGGATCCATAGCCTTGAAATATTTTATAATTAAAACATGCTCCATTGCAGGTTGTATTAATAATTTTTATATAACTTCTTGGCAAATTAAAACTGTGTACCCGACCGAGCCTCGAACTCGGGACCTTTGCCTTTCGCGGGCAAGTGCTCTACCAACTGAGCTACTGAAGCACGACTCACGCCTGGTACTCACAGCTTTACTTCTGCCAGTACCTCATCTCCTACCTTCCAAACTTTACAGAAGCTCTCCTGCGAAAGTTTGGAAGGTAGGAGACGAGGTACTGGCAGAAGTAAAGCTGTGAGTACCGGGCGTAAGTCGTGCTTCGGTAGCTCAGTTGGTAGAGCACTTGCCCGCGAAAGGCAAAGGTCCCGAGTTCGAGTCTCGGTCGGGCACACAGTTTTAATCTGCCAGGAAGTTTCATATCAGCGCACACTCCGCTGCAAAGTGAAAATCTCATTCTGGAATTTTTATGTAATTTGTGCAATTAGCTAATTTCGACTTTGCATCATTTTCAAGCACATGCGTGACATCAACTTGTGTACATCACATTTTACTTTGTGCAAGTATCAGATTCTACACGTATTCAGCCACATATTGTAATACATAAATTCTTGTGGACAGAATCCAGATCATAATGCCACACATCACATGTCAGATACTACCAACAGCAATTATGAGTAGTTACTGTTAGTAGTGTAAGACTGTTACTAGTAGATGACATTATGTGGGCACGACCATCAACCACCTGTCCACCAGAATGAATGGTCCCCAGCAAACTGTGGCAAGAGCAGAGTTGACAACCCAATGGTGGAATACGCTGCTTGGCTCAATGTACTCAATTTCAGTGGCTGCTTCACAACCATTGTCATCTGGCCCCTTAATCCCCAGCCCTAGATATCCTGAACTACACAGATGGGAGTTCTCCTTGTGACACATCCTTTTTCCCGTAATCCTCCTTGACTCTATCTCAGCTAAGACCTTATACCAACACTTCCTTCTCCAAAGTCTCCCCTTCCTATTTTCTGTCAGTCCCTCCAAAACCACCCCCATGTCAAGGTTATCATGCACTGCATGCACTCACCTGTTCTAGTGCCTATATGTCAGATGCCTATCCCATGCTACTCCTGCCTCTCCCTCCTGCATTCCTGTCTTGTATACCTGCTGGCTTCCTCTGAGCAATCTGTCACAATTCCCCTATACTCCCTCCCCCTCCCTGCCTCTTTTTTCCCTTCATTCACGACACCTGACACAACCCCTCACCCCAGTCTACATGCCAAATTAAAAAGAAGTTCACATGAAAGCTAGCAAATTTTTCACTTGTGTTTGTGTGTCTTACAATGACTCAACACCTATTCTACCTAGCGAGTTGTTACTTTTATTCCTAAGTTATTTATAACCAATAAGATTTATAATTATGGATTATCAAATCATTTTATAAACTAGATCAATGATCAGTCAGGCAGATCTTGACTACCACTATCGACTGAGAGTCAAAACCCTGTATAGCACTGGGTCTGATTGATGAAAAATGTAATATGACAACTCCTATTCATAACACTATAGTAGGTAGTGTCTCACACTATCTAGCATTGTAAAATGATGATCCCACATTTATTAGTTGGCTATCTCTTGAAAACTGGTGGGACATTAGAAAGTTTTGTTGGAAAATTGTGTCTGTTCTGTGACAGCCAACTACCACACAAATAAAACAAAAATAATTTAATATGTGTAATTAAACAAAATTCCATATAATGTGGAACTATGGAATCCTTAAAAAATCATTCCAGTCTGTGAAAGTTTCAAGTAATTTTGTGTAAGCATAAAGGTACTAAAAACAGAGCTTTTGAGACACCTTTAACAGTATTCCTTGCAATCTGGTCCTCTGTGCATGAAGGTTATCAAGCGTTTTTTTATGAGTTTGCTTGGATGGCACAAGGACAACACATGAGTATCCACAAAAACTCAATGGATGACACTATAAGAAAGTGATCACATGGATGGATGCTTTTAAAATTCGGAGATTCAACGATGGAAGTTCCTGGAAGGAACTGAGAGATGCCAATCAAAACTGCACACCGAACTTTGTTTAAAATAGTTCCAACCTCCCTCAAACGATGATCTTCCTCCTCTTCCACCCAGTCATCCACTGACAATTTTTCAGGAAATCCCCACTTCTAACCCAGGCTCAGCTACCTTTCCTAGATCCCTCCAAACTGAATCCAACACCACTCTTACAGGACACACAACAATCTGTAACCTGAAAACCAATCCAAACCTTATAATCATTCCTGCAAACAAAGGCTCTAACACAGTGGTCATGAATTGTAGCATCTATGTAGTTCAGGGTCTCTTCCTAGTTTGTGATATCTCTGCCTACAAACCATCCCAGACGTCCAACATGATCTCCAGTAGCTTCCCAAACCTGACACCTGAATCGATCTTCCTCCTCACATCAGCAATCCCTCGTATTCCCACATGTTGCCTACTCCACAAACCCAGCGGCCCAGGTATCCTTACTGGTCATCTCACTGTGGCTGGTACATGCTTCCACAAAATGAACCTCAGCCTTTATTGACCAACACCTCCAAACTAATTTCTGTAACACTTACTCCCAAGTCCACTTCATCATCCATCCATCCATCCATCCATCCATCCATCCATACATACATACATACATACATAAATACACTCCTGGAAATTGAAATAAGAACACCGTGAATTCATTGTCCCAGGAAGGGGAAACTTTATTGACACATTCCTGGGGTCAGATACATCACATGATCACACTGACAGAACCACAGGCACATAGACACAGGCAACAGAGCATGCACAATGTCGGCACTAGTACAGTGTATATCCACCTTTCGCAGCAATGCAGGCTGCTATTCTCCCATGGAGACGATCGTAGAGATGCTGGATGTAGTCCTGTGGAACGGCTTGCCATGCCATTTCCATCTGGCGCCTCAGTTGGACCAGCGTTCGTGCTGGACGTGCAGACCGCGTGAGACGACGCTTCATCCAGTCCCAAACATGCTCAATGGGGGACAGATCCGGAGATCTTGCTGGCCAGGGTAGTTGACTTACACCTTCTAGAGCACGTTGGGTGGCACGGGATACATGCGGACGTGCATTGTCCTATTGGAACAGCAAGTTCCCTTGCCGGTCTAGGAATGGTAGAACGATGGGTTCGATGATGGTTTGGATGTACCGTGCACTATTCAGTGTCCCCTCGACGATCACCAGTGGTGTACGGCCAGTGTAGGAGATTGCTCCCCACACCATGATGCCGGGTGTTGGCCCTGTGTGCCTCGGTCGTATGCAGTCCTGATTGTGGCGCTCACCTGCACGGCGCCAAACACGCATACGACCATCATTGGCACCAAGGCAGAAGCGACTCTCATCGCTGAAGACGACATGTCTCCATTCGTCCCTCCATTCACGCCTGTCGCGACACCACTGGAGGCGGGCTGCACGATATTGGGGCGTGAGCGGAAGACGGCCTAACGGTGTGCGGGACCGTAGCCCAGCTTCATGGAGACGGTTGCGAATGGTCCTCGCCGATACCCCAGGAGCAACAGTGTCCCTAATTTGCTGGGAAGTGGCGGTGCGGTCCCCTACGGCACTGCGTAGGATCCTACGGTCTTGGCGTGCATCCGTGCATCACTGCGATCCGGTCCCAGGTCGACGGGCACGTGCACCTTCCGCCGACCACTGGCGACAACATCGATGTACTGTGGAGACCTCACGCCCCACGTGTTGAGCAATTCGGCGGTACGTCCACCCGGCCTCCCGCATGCCCACTATACGCCTTCGCTCAAAGTCCGTCAACTGCACATACGGTTCACGTCCACGCTGTCGCGGCATGCTACCAGTGTTAAAGACTGCGATGGAGCTCTGTATGCCACGGCAAACTGGCTGACACTGACGGCGGCGCTGCACAAATGCTGCGCAGCTAGCGCCATTCGACAGCCAACACCGCGGTTCCTGGTGTGTCCGCTGTGCCATGCGTGTGATCATTGCTTGTACAGCCCTCTCGCAGTGTCCAGAGCAAGTATGGTGGGTCTGACACACCGGTGTCAATGTGTTCTTTTTTCCATTTCCAGGAGTGTACTTGTTCCACAGATCATGGATATGACATTTCGTAATGATGTGGAACTTGTCACTTTAACGTAAGTTTTCTTAACACTTTTTTTTTTTCTTTTTTTAATGCATCGATTGAGTAGAAGGAGTTGCCATTCAGAAATTCTTTTAATTTGTTTTTGAATGTTCATTGGCTATCTGTCAGACTTTTAATGCTATTTGGCAAATAACCACAGATTCTTGTGGCAGCACAATTCATCCCTTTCTGTGTCACAATCAGATTTAACCCAGAATAGTGACGATCATCCTTTCTTCTAGTGTTGTAGCTATGCACTTCACTGTTATTTTGGAAATGGGATGGGTTATTAACAACAAATTTCATGAGTGAGTATATGTATTGCAAAGGTACTGTGAATATCCCGAGTTCCTTAAATAAATGTCTGCAAGGTGATCTTGGGTGGGCTCCAGCTATTATTCTGATTACGTGCTTTTGTGCAATGAATACTTTTTCTCTTGATGATGAGTTATCCCAAAATATGATGCCATATGAAAGCAGTGAATAAAAAATATGTACGGTAGGCAAATTTACTGATATGTTTATCACCAAAATTTGCAATAATCCTAATAGTGTTAGTAGTTGAACCTAACCGTTTCAGCAGATCATCGATATGTTTCTTCCAATTCAATTTCTCATCAAGGCACATACCCAGAAATTTTGAATATTCTGCCTTAGCAACAGACTTCTGTTCATAGTCTATATTTATCAATAGTGTTATCCCACTTACTGTACAAAATTGCATATACTGTGTTTTCTCAAAATTTAGTGAGAGCCCATTCACAGAGAACCACTTAATAATTTTCTGAAAGACATTATTTACAATTTCCTCAGCTGATTCTTGTTTGTTGGGTGTGATTACTATACTTGTACCATCAGCAAAAAGAACTAGCTCTGCATCTTCCTCTGGTCCTTCCCAGCTATACAAGCTGTCCTCCTGGAAGTTGAGCTCCAATTCCCAGATTGCTCCTTAAATACATCTGTTAATATCAAGTGCACCAACCACTAGTAAATCTACTCTGACAGGTGCCACCCATTCCATGTCAAAATGTGTCTGATTTACAGCCTCACCACCAGAGGATGCCACATCTGCAGTGGCAAGCAAGAGTTGACGAAATGTAATGATAGCCTTACCAGAAGCTTTATTGCAAGACAATATTCTATTCATCTCATCCATAAACAGATATCCGTTGCCATCTCCTCCTCCGACAAAAGTAGCCCGTTAAGCAGTCACAGACCAGCAATCTTCTAAACATCCCGTATCACCTTCGCCAGGGCTCTGAGCATTTCTTGTAATGCCCTGAGATGAGGGACAGCCTATCCGAAATCTGACCCACATCATCCAACGTAGTGTTCTGCTGCCACCCAACGTACAGAATGTCCTTGTTCATCTCTACTACGACTCTGCTCCTACTCTTGCACCCAAGTCATTTCCTTGTGGCCGACCTAGTTGCAAGACCTGTCCCATTTACCCACCCATTGCCCCGTATCACAGCCCAGGCCCAGGAATTTGCTACCCTGTAAAAGGCAGGTGCACAGGTGTAAGCAGCCATGTTGTATCTCAGCTAAACTACAATTACTAGGTAGCATTCTATATGGGTATTGTAAGTAAACCACTATCCACTCACATGAATGGCCACTGCCAAACTATGGCCAACCACAAACTTGACCATCCAGTTGCCAAATATGCTGCACACCAGAACAGAAATGACTTCAACAACTTCTTCACTATGCAAGCAATTTGGATGCACTGGTTTCTCTGAACTATACAGGTAGGAATTGTCTCCCCAGGATCAGGTGGAAATTGTCTCCCCAGAATATCCTGCACTCTCACAATCCCCCATCATAAATCTCTACTAGCATGTTTCTCACTGCCTCACCCCACCTTTTGCCAGATTCTTTGAACTCCTTTCACTTGTTGTGCAGCTGCTGAGTCATCTGTCGAAAGACCAGCTTCACATTACTCCTGCACTATTTCCTCCTTGCCTCCAGTTTACAGGCAACCGTTCTCAATAATCAAACTTCTGTTTCGCCACGGCCGCATGGATTGTCTGCGTGGTTGCGTGTGTGTACTCTTGTTAGAGACAGAGCAAGAGCTCAAAGGCTAGTGTAAATACTATTTTCTTTCATGTGTTTCTATGCACTACACATCAGTCAGCTTCAGGTGAGATTCCATTTCCATAGACGATTTTAAAAACACAATATTCTCCCATACATACATGTTGTTCAGGAACGGTAATGAGAAACTTACAGAGATTAGTGCACAAACAGAAGTGTAGAGGCAGTGGTCGTACTCAGTGAAGGAATTTCATAAGAAAATATTTAGTCATCAGTAAACACTTCCGGGCTAAGTTGCCGTGGTCGATCTGTAGAACTTCTTCTCCCTAACGTTTCGTTCTCAACTACGGAGAACATCTTCCGAGGCGAGTCGACGACTGGCTGCTAGGAGCTGGAAATTATTGCTAATATAGAGGCAGGAATTTGTCGGTTACCATCATATTCTGCTGATGAAATTAGGATGGAAACCTCCAGGATATTACGTAAAGCTAAGTCACCCAGCAGCAATCTGTCTCAAGGGGAAAGGAAGGCATTGCGGGAGATCAATGCAGACAAGAATGTTATTATAGTTGCCGCTGACAAGGGAAATGTTACTGTTTTAATGAATACTGAGGATTATCACAAGAAGATCAGTGATCTCCTGGAACCCAGCACATACAAGAAGTTGAAAAAGGATCCCACAACGAATGTGCTGAAAGCCACCAATCGTCTGATAAAACAGTCTTCCATTCCTACAAAAGTTAAAAAGTATCTTTGTAAAACGGAGGCTTATCCTCCGAGATTATATGGATTACCAAAGATACATAAGCCTGATGTTCCTTTGAGACCAATAGTCAGCGCAATTGGAGCTCCTACCCAAGAACTAGCCAGACACCCTGCCTCTTTGTTACAACCTTACATAAGCAAAACTGAGAGTCATATTAAAAACTCTCTACACTTCATTGAGAAATTGAGGGAAATTACTGTCTGTCCTAATGACATCCTTGTCAGCTTTGATATAGTGTCTTTGTTCACTATGGTTCCAGATGATGAAGCTCTCTCTCACATAGCCGATATGTTCCCTACTGATATAGTGGCCTTGTTCCAACACTGTCTATCCTAGACCTATTTTCAGTACAATGGTGAATTTTATGAACAGATTGATGGGGTAGCCATGGGCAGTCCCCTAAGCCCCGCAATTGTGAATTTATTCATGGAATATTTTGAACATCAAGCACAGCAGTCGGCCAAAAAAAGCCCCTCAAAGTGGTATCGGTATGTGGATGATACCTTTGTAATATGGAATCATGAGGAAGAAGACTTGAATGATTTCCTGGTACACTTAAGTAGCATCAACCCAAAGATCAAATTTACTATGGAGAAAGAGAAGAATGGACAACTTAACTTTTTGGATGTATCAGTTATCAAACGGGTGGATGGGACCTTAGGCCATAAGGTCTACAGGAAAGGTACACATACTGATCGCTGCCTCCATAAGAACTCAAACCACCACCCTAGGCAAAAGAGGGGGGTCATAAAAACACTAGTGGATAGGGCCAATAATATTTGTGAACCAGGCTACTTACAAGAAGAACTAAATCATTTACGAATCGCTTTTGCGAAAAATGGTTATACAAAAAACGAGATTAACCGAGCACTTCACCCAAGTAGAAAAATGCCTAAAAATAGGAGACAGCAACAACCATCAGCTGGAAAAGTATTTCTTCCGTTCATCCATAACATCACGGATCACATTGGGAAAGTACTATCCAAGTTTCAGGTGGAGACTATTTTCAGACCTACTAAGAAAATTAGTGAATGCCTAAGATCAACAAAAGATACTCGTCACCCCCTAGCCACCCCAGGGGTATATAAAATTCCGTGTAGTTGTGGCAGGGTTTACATAGGAACTACAAAAAGAAGCATCAATACACGGTTGACAGAGCACAAAAGAAACTGTTGCTTGGGACACATCGACAAATCGGCAGTAGCGGAACATGTTTTTAAGGATGGAGATCACGAAATAAAATTTGGTGAGACAAGCGTGCTAGCAAGGATGTCGCATTATTATACACGTATGTATAGAGAGGCAATTGAAATCCACAAACATCAATACAATTTTAATCGGAAGGAAGAAGGATTAAAATTGGACAAGATATGGCGGTCGACGCTGCATCAATCACGTGACAATCGATTGCCTGCAATCGAGAGAACAGACGATAGCCAGAGATAGCTGCACATCGATGCCACGTGACGTGCGGTGGCGCCCTCTACGATCTCCATATAAGTGGCGGCCCCAGCTCCTAGCAGCCAGTCGTCGACTCACCTCGGAAGATGTTCTCCGTAGTTGAGAATGAAACGTTAGGGAGAAGAAGTTCTACAGATTGACCACGGCAACTTAGCCCGGAAGTGTTTACTGATGAAGACGCCAGCCATGAAAGCCTACATGGGATGAAAATATTTAGTATTTCGGTCTTCATTTCATCATTGACTATTTTGGTGCCATCACTGTTAATGAGGATTTGGATGTAGAACTTTATTCCGATCACTGATTTTGTAAAGGATCAAGTTACATTGCACATGTATTATGTTTACAAACTCATGTTTGGTTAGTAAAGTGTTTTCCATAAACCGAGGAAAATGTCTGAAAGGCTGCTTTAACTAGTAAAAACAAGAAGTAATTAAGAAGTTGAGCATGTTTCATAACACTAGTGTTGCAGAAGATTACAACATGCAATCCAGAAGTAGTACACCCCTGGAAATGGAAAAAAGAACACATTGACACCGGTGTGTCAGACCCACCATACTTGCTCCGGACACTGCGAGAGGGCTGTACAAGCAATGATCACACGCACGGCACAGCGGACACACCAGGAACCGCGGTGTTGGCCGTCGAATGGCGCTAGCTGCGCAGCATTTGTGCACTGCCGCCGTCAGTGTCAGCCAGTTTGCCGTGGCATACGGAGCTCCAGCGCAGTCTTTAACACTGGTAGCATGCCGCGACAGCGTGGACGTGAACCGTATGTGCAGTTGACGGACTTTGAGCGAGGGCGTATAGTGGGCATGCGGGAGGCCGGGTGGACGTACCGCCGAATTGCTCAACACGTGGGGCGTGAGATCTCCACAGTACATCGATGTTGTCGCCAGTGGTCGGCGGAAGGTGCACGTGCCCGTCGACCTGGGACCGGACCGCAGCGACGCACGGATGCACGCCAAGACCGTAGGATCCTACGCAGTGCCGTAGGGGACCGCACCGCCACTTCCCAGCAAATTAGGGACACTGTTGCTCCTGGGGTATCGGCGAGGACCATTCGCAACCGTCTCCATGAAGCTGGGCTACGGTACCGCACACCGTTAGGCCGTCTTCCGCTCGCGCCCCAACATCGTGCAGCCCGCCTCCAGTGGTGTCGCGACAGGCGTGAATGGAGGGACGAATGGAGACGTGTCGTCTTCAGCGATGAGAGTCGCTTCTGCCTTGGTGCCAATGATGGTCGTATGCGTGTTTGGCGCCGTGCAGGTGAGCGCCACAATCAGGACTGCATACGACCGAGGCACACAGGGCCAACACCCGGCATCATGGTGTGGGGAGCGATCTCCTACACTGGCCGTACACCACTGGTGATCGTCGAGGGGACACTGAATAGTGCACGGTACATCCAAACCGTCATCGAACCCATCGTTCTACCATTCCTAGACCGGCAAGGGAACTTGCTGTTCCAACAGGACAATGCACGTCCGCATGTATCCCGTGCCACCCAACGTGCTCTAGAAGGTGTAAGTCCACTACCCTGGCCAGCAAAATCTCCGGATCTGTCCCCCATTGAGCATGTTTGGGACTGGATGAAGCGTCGTCTCACGCGGTCTGCACGTCCAGCACGAACGCTGGTCCAACTGAGGCGCCAGGTGGAAATGGCATGGCAAGCCGTTCCACAGGACTACATCCAGCATCTCTACGATCGTCTCCATGGGAGAATAGCAGCCTGCATTGCTGCGAAAGGTGAATATACACTGTACTAGTGCCGACATTGTGCATGCTCTGTTGCCTGTGTCTATGTGCCTGTGGTTCTGTCAGTGTGATCATGTGATGTATCTGACCCCAGGAATGTGTCAATAAAGTTTCCCCTTCCTGGGACAATGAATTCACGGTGTTCTTATTTCAATTTCCAGGAGTGTATATCTATTGTTTTGTACAGCAGACACAGCATATTTGAAGCAGGTGGACCACTAGTGCTGAGAAAATGTGAGAAGACTGCTGTGATAGCCAGCTTTGTTGAATATGCAAGGAGTCGTTTATCTGACAGACAGTGACAGACAGCCATGCATATCAATGACAAGCTGATTAATAGTTTGTCATCCTGTTGCCCATAAGCTGTGGCATGGTGTTCTAACCACATGTTTGCTAAAGAATGACGAGGCTAGGATGACATGTGCCAATAACCAATATTTGCTGTTACAGATGTGAAAGATCAGGACCATGACCTCATTAAAACTACAATATGCCGTAGCTGAAACAACTAGAGGAGACCTCATAGATTATTATTTACAGAAATGCCATGTACGTGGCATGCAACATACATGATTATCAGTCTCATATGTGACTTTTACCACTCATCACAGTAGGGGGGACACTCACAATACATAAGTCAATGTGCACACTGAGCTGCATGTAGTCTAATACATATGTCTAGCTTACACACTGAGAGCAGCTGGGAGGGTTGGGAGCAGGCACATGTGTATCTGGTGAGTTGGTACCTTCATTCCTATATTTTGTGTATATATTTATTTTTGAACTTGCATAAAAGTTAGTAATAATTATAAGTAATGACAGTGTAATATTATCTAGCCTCATCTTTTATAAAACAAATTTTCAAATACGAATTCTAAAAGCCACACTTGACACATTGCATGATGCTGTTACATGAACTAATAAGGAACAACTGGAGCAACAACTGGAGCTCAGCTCAGCATTTTTTCCACATAAACATGAAACACCATGGACAGTACTCTAGCACTTCATCAGTTCTAGACTCATAATTAACCTCATTATGTCATTCTAATTTGTAACTAAATGGTTAGTGCACACAGCAAATCAAGATAATCACAGGAAAGCAGTAATTTCATATATTTTTAAATGTATCTTACCTAATAGAAACATCGTATAGATTTTTCTTAAAAAGTAATGCAAGTTTTGACTGAAGGTCTTTCTCCATGAGCTGATACAGCTTGTTGTTGGCTCCTAAAATGTAGAAGGAGCCCCACTCAGCCAGCACTGTTTGTATTTCTTTTATGGGCGCAGTGAACACAATAAACTTATTTTGTATGTCCAATATAGTCACCACTTGTTTTTGTGGGGCTTCTGTTTCACTGAAAAATGCAAAGGAAAACAAATTTTACAGTCCTAAATGCCATCAAAACCTATTTGTATATTTTTATACATTAAGAGTAACAGTCAGTGTTTTAGTGCAATGTCTAACAGAGAGCTGCTTGAAATTTCTAACTGACAGCAATAATGTAATAAAATCCTAGTTCAAATTTGCTTCTCACTAATCACAACAATATTATGGAAATAGTATGGCTGCCCTCCCATCCTAGCCACCATACTCTCTACCCTCCCTATTTCTTTCAATCACTCAAACCCTCATCCCACTCAAGCTGAGACAATACAGCCAAGCATATGTGCATGATTTTTAGACTGTTAGTTACGAAAAAAGGTAGTGTCCAGAAACTCAATAACGATTTAAATGTTGTTTATGTCTTTGTCTGCTACTCAGCTGCATGTGAGTGGTTTGGCTCCTTCCAGTGTTTGTGTTCCACACATAACTTTACAGAACATATTGATCTGGAACTTAGAACTTTTACATTATCTCAGATTCTTTTATTTATTATTACTAGCAATGCAAATTAAATGAATCAATAAGGTAGTGCCGAAAGAAGAGATTGTATATATCATCTGTAGGTGGGAAAAATGTATCTAAAAACAAAGATGATGTGACTTACCAAACGAAAGTGCTGGCACGTCGATAGACACACAAACAAACACAAACATACACACAAAATTCTAGCTTTCGCAACCAACAGTTGCCTCATCAGGAAAGAGGGAAGGAGAGGGAAAGACGAAAGGATTTGGGTTTTAAGGGAGAGGGTAAGGAGTCATTCCAATCCCGGGAGTGGAAGGACTTACCTTAGGGGGAAAAAAGGACTTACCTTAGGGGATATATTTGTCCCACGTGGAATGTTTCCCTCTATTATATTCATCTGTAGGTGAACTACACAATCTTAAGGTATGTTTGATATTCATCCGTGCAGCAGAATATATAGCTTATTACTCTAATTACATTTATTGATACCTCATTTTCTCAAAGTGTAAAACTGAGCTGCAAAAAAATGTATGGGGAAACTGAAGACAGACAAAAAGAAGATACTAGCACAGATTTTGAAGTATCACTTTAGAACCATATGTACATATTAAAGAGGAAGTTACAAATGGTGAAGTTCTAAAATACCAGTGCTTGGAGACATGAGAGGTAGGAGGGATAGGAATATTCTCAAATTCTTCCTGGAAATGGTATAACTTCAAAAATATGGTTTATAACGTTCAGCGTGTATCAAAAAGAATCATCCAATTTGGCATGTCTATATTTCTGAAACTAATAAACATATATAATGAATTGTTTTTTTATTAACAGGAAACTCAAAAAGTTTTTTTTTTTTTTCATACCTTTTCATAGGTGTTCAATATGCCCCCTTGACATGCACGGTATATGTCAATGCAGTATTCAAATTGTTCCCACACTGCAGTGAGTGTGTCTCGAGTTACAGCATTCACAGCTGCTGTTATGCAACGTCTCAGTTCATTCATTGTTGCTGGTAATGGAGGCACATAAACAGAGTCTTTTATAAACTCCCACAAGAAATAATCATGCACAGTCCAGTCCGGTGACCTTGAAGGCCAGTAATCTAAGGCTGAATCATATTATACAGTCCGACCGATCCATCGTTCAGTAATCCTTTGATTTAAAACTTCCCCCACTTCCAGATGCCAGTGTGACAGTGCCCCATCCTGTTGGTAAATGGAGTCATTCAAATCAGTCTCTAACTGTGGGAAAAAGGAAGTTCTCAAGCATTTTGAGATATGTGCTTCTGTAACAGTGTTTTTGGCAAAGAAAAATGGACCACACACATTTTCCTGTCAAACTTGACAAAACACATTACATTTTGGAGAGTCCCTCTCACATCGTGCAACTTCATGTGGTTGTTACATACCCCATATTCTCACATTATGATGGTTCACCTTTCCATTTAAATGGAATGTTGCCTCATCACTAAACACTAACGGTGGAACACAACTGACATCCTTCATATTGCCAAGAACGAAATTACAAAACTCCACATGTTGTTGTTTATCACTTTCACAAAGAGCTTGCATTAGTTGAATTTTGTATAGTTTCATATGTACAAGGGTTGACTGAAAAGTAATGGCTCCAACTTCGTAACTCTTCAACAGTTGGCAGCATTGGTGTGCAGCAGGTACTGACTTGTTCCATAGCATCTTCTCTACAGCTCCAGTTGGCAGGAAGCCTTAGCATTGAACGGTTGTGTTGTTACAGTGTAAAGTATGGAACCCTGCGCAGACAGTCGGTCAATGTGATTTAAGCAACGTGCAGTTATTGAATTCTTGACAGCAGAAGGTGTCACCCCACAGGAGATTCATCAAAGAATGAAAGCAGTCTATGGTGATCGTGTTGATGTGAGTACTATGCGTTGCTGGTCGAGTAAGTTTAAAGATGTTGAGGTGGGAACATGTGACCTGCATGACAAACAAAAAGTTGGATGACCTGTGACGGCAATCACAGAGTTTCACAAGAAAAATGACAGATTGATTCAGGATGATCGTCGTATCACTCACAGAGAAATTCCAAGCACAATCAGCATTTCACAAGAACATATGGCTCACATTATTGCTTTGCTTGGCTACTGGAAGACCTGTGCATGATGGGTACCCCGGATGCTGACTCCTGAAATGAAAGCACACAGACTTGAAATTTGCCAGGAACTCTTGCATTACGAGAATGAAGGTGACGCCTTTCTCCATTCAATAGTGACAGGAGACGAAACATGGATACACCATTATGACCCGACGACATTGAGAGAACTGTGAGACTGTGGTTGTGTGGAAACAGATTGTCATCTTTTTCTGTGATGGCTTTAGGAAACTTGTTCATTTTTGGCAGAAATGTATCCAACTGACTGGTGATTATGAGGAAAAGTGAATATTGCTAATTAAAGACCACATTCTGAGGATTATTTCTGCATTTGATTTATTCAAATATTCCCATTCAAACCCAATAAATGAAGTGGAGGCATTACTTTTCATTCAACCCTTGTAAATATCAACGCAACACTCACCAGACGCCCCATCGGCGGCATGTTGAGGTATCGAGCTGCATGGCATATGGATTTCTGAGTACTCCTTGTGAAACTATGGTGGACACATTCAATGACTGTGTCAGACACTCGGGGACGGCCTGGCAATTTGCCTTTAAACAAACAACCTGTTTCTCGGAATATTCATGCCATCATCTAATGCTCTGTGCTGTAGGAGGATTCACACGATACCTGGTACGAAAATCACACTGAATAGCTGTTGCTGACCTGCACTGAGTAAAATGTAGAACATGATATGCTTTCTGTTGTCCTGACACCATTTTTACCAATAGTATGTTTCTCATGCACATATTTCAAATAACATAGTAGTTATGATTTTTTTTCCCCCCCAATCGTGTGGTTCTTTTCGATACACCCTGTATATTGAGCCCTCCAACAAAATTAAAAATTCTACTAAGTTATGTGAAAGCTAATTTAGGGCTCCAAAAGTCAGGTGTATGCCACATCTACATCTACATCTACATCCATACTCCGCAAGCCACCTGACGCTGTGTGGCGGAGGGTACCCTGAGTACCTTTATCGGTTCTCCCTTCTATTCCAGTCTCGTATTGTTCGTGGAAAGAAGGATTGTCGGTATGCTTCTGTGTGGGTTCTAATCTCTCTGATTTTATCCTCATGGTCTCTTTGCGAGATATACGTAGGAGGGAGCAATATACTGCTTGACTCTTCGGAGAAGGTATGTTCTCGAAACTTTAACAAAAGCCCGTACCAAGCTACTGAGTGTCTCTCCTGCAGAGTCTTCCCTGGAGTTTATCTATCATCTCCATAACGCTTTCGCGATTACTAAATGATCCTGTAACGAAGGGCGCTGCTCTCCGTTGGATCTTCTCTATATCTTCTATCAACCCTATCTGGTACGGATCCCACACTGCTGAGCAGTATTCAAGCAGTGGGCGAACAAGCGTACTGTAACCTACTTCCTTTGTTTTCGGATTGCATTTCCTTAGGATTCTTCCAATGAATCTCAGTCTGGCATCTGCTTTACCGACGATCAACTTTATATGATCATTCCATTTTAAATCACTCCTAATGCGTACTCCCAGATAATTTATGCAATTAACTGCTTCCAGTTGCTGACCTGCTATTTTGTAGCTAAATGATAAGGGATCTATCTTTCTATGTATTCGCAGCACATTACACTTGTCTACATTGAGATTCAATTGCCATTCCCTGCACCATGCGTCAATTCGTTGCAGATCCTCCTGCATTTCAGTACAATTTTCCATTGTTACAACCTCTTGATACACCACAGCATCATCTGCAAAAAGCCTCAGTGAACTTCCGATGTCATCCACCAGGTCATTTATGTATATTGTGAATAGCAACGGTCCTACGACACTCCCCTGCGACACACCTGAAATCACTCTTACTTCGGAAGACTTCTCTCCATTGAGAATGACATGCTGCGTTCTGTTATCTAGGAACTCCTCAATCCAATCACACAATTGGTCTGATAGTCCATATGCTCTTACTTTGTTCATTAAATGACTGTGGGGAACTGTATCGAATGCCTTGCGGAAGTCAAGAAACACAGCATCTACCTGTGAACCCATGTCTATGGCCCTCTGAGTCTCGTGGACGAATAGCGCGAGCTGGGTTTCACACGATCGTCTTTTTCGAAACCCATGCTGATTCCTACAGAGTAGATTTCTAGTCTCCAGAAAAGTCATTATACTCGAACATAATACATGTTCCAAAATTCTACAACTGATCGACGTTAGAGATATAGGTCTATAGTTCTGCACATCTGTTCGACATACCTTCTTGAAAACGGGGATGACCTGTGCCCTTTTCCAATCCTTTGGAACGCTACGCTCTTCTAGAGACCTACGGTACACCGCTGCAAGAAGGGGGCAAATTCCTTCGCGTACTCTGTGTAAAATCGAACTGGTATCCCATCGGGTCCAGCGGCCTTTCCTCTTTTGAGCAATTTTAATTGTTTCTCTATCCCTCTGTCGTCCATTTCGATATCTACCATTTTGTCATCTGTGCAACAATCTAGAGAAGGAACTACAGTGCAGTCTTCCTCTGTGAAACAGCTTTGGAAAAAGACATTTAGTATTTCGGCCTTTAGTCTGTCATCCTCTGTTTCAGTACCATTTTGGTCACAGAGTGTCTGGACATTTTGTTTTGATCTACCTACAGCTTTGACATAAGACCAAAATTTCTTAGGATTTCCTGCCAAGTCAGTACATAGAACTTTACTTTCGAATTCATTGAACGCCTCTCACATAGCCCTCCTCACACTACATTTCGCTTCGCATAATTTTTGTTTGTCTGCAAGGCTTTGGCTATGTTTATACATACTGTGTGAAAGTAGCATGTTTTATGTTGAACAGATGACAAGAACTATGGAACAAAGACATGTATTGTAAAATTATTGTCCCTCTCATGGTGACAACTGTAAAGCATTTCACCCTGTTGCAGAACAACTGTAAAGCTCCTTTTACATTATTTTAATTATTTTTATGGCAGTCAGACTCAAGTAAGGAGCCTTACAGAGAGAACATGCTTCGTTACTAAGTAAACCTGACTGTGTGTCTAATACAAACACATGCCACTTATACTTCTCAGATGTTAAAGTTTCTCAATTGTAAGATGGAAAATATCACTTCGAAATAATACCAACAGAAATCAAAACCACATCTTTTCATTATCCATTCAGTACGCAACACATTCCCTAACAATATCTAGCCTCTTCCACTCTTGTATCACCAGTTAAACCCAATTCACATTTCTACTGAAAAGAAACCATTGTCATACTGCACTTCCATGTTAATTTAACAGGTAATCACTTGAATATTTTGTACTAGTAGTTCCACCACAGAAGTTACTGATTAAGAAACACTATGCTGCTCTGTTGTCAACTTTTGTAAATAGTTCCGTGCACCTTTTCGTGAATGAACCAAATCACTAACATACTTTTGGCTTCCAGAATTCCACAAGCCAACATTGAGTAAGGAGTACATCATCATTACATCACAACATTAATTATAGCAGCACTCCTCACATTGTTACATGCAAATCAAGCTCATTAAATCAGCTATCACTTAGTCGCTTGAAAAGACACACAAAGAAACCAGAACAGTGATAGAAGTTTTGGCTTGTGGAAAGTGTGGGATGCACCACTCTGTTTGCTTAAATTACATCAGAACACATTTCAATGTTCTGTCTGTCTGTGTATCCATCCCCCACCCCCCTCTCTCTCTCCCTCCCAACCCTCTCTCCCACCCCCAAACGCACAGATAAGTTATATTAAGACATATTTTTGGCAATGCATATTATCTTAAGTTGTTTCCCTAACTTACATTTTTTTTTAATTTTTTACAGCCTTTATGTCAGTTATAATTTCTACTGATTGGTTTACTGTTTAAGGAACAATGAAGCAATCACTAGGGTCATATGCTGCATGTATGGTTCACAGATTGGTTGGAATCTAGACAGTGAGCAACAAAAGTTGTGCACGAGGCCCGATGGAGACAACTACGGAAGTTGTTGAAATATTGTGTAAAGATTAAAATGACACTCAGCTGCAAATCCAAAATATGTTTTACTGTTTCAATGAAAGCTAACAGATATACAATAATTTGTGAGGGCTCAAAAAGATGGGTGAAAAATGTCTGTCAGTCCACGCATAATTTATTATGCCGACATTGGTCAAATTGAAATGCTTGGTCATTTTGTCTTCTGGAAAGTCACAGCTGCTGTGGGATCTAGAGGCGGTAGAGTACGCAGTGTATGGACACTTATAACACTTGAACTCTTGATTGCTCGATGACATGATTACTTGCCTTGACTTTTGCTTGGATTCTTGGTTTGGTGCTCCATTCCTGTGTGGCAAGAAGGTCGTGCCATTCTGTTACCACAAAAATTTCATGAGTTGTGTGTTTGTGACTCTTTAACACTTTGCTGGAGTTGAATATCTGGGATATTGTGGTACTTGTAAAATAAGCCAGTACTCCAACATTTTGGTAAACTTCAACTTTCATGTGTGAAGAGCAGAAATTAGTTGTATTTAGTTACAAGGACTTTGAGTTTTGATTGAACTTTGCCATTTATCAGGAAACATTAGACAACAGGAAAAAATGAAGAACTTCCAAACAGGTAAAAAGCAGTCACTTTGCTTACCGTCTGTCTACAAATGGAGCAAGGACAAATGTAACATATGCCACAATAATGAGCAATGTCCCTTCCTATTTGCTTCACAATGATTTGCAGAATGCAGATAACAATAGTGATAAATGCATGTTATTAATGAAGTGCATTTAGTAGTAATGTCTGCATTTTACAAATCATTGTGACGCAATGGGGAAGTTCTGTTACTCTTTATTGTGCCATATGTTAAGTGTAAAAGGCTGCAAAAACATACTTGACCTCTCCATAACAAATAATCCTGAGCAAATAGGGAGCATCATGGCGGATACAGAGATTAGTGACCACAAGGTCTTTGTAATGAGACTTACCACAACAACATACAAATCTACCAAAAGTAAATGCAGAATATATCTATTTAAGAGAGTATACAAAAAATTTGTTTGATGTCTTCCTAAGAAACAGTCCCCACTCCTTCACAACAGACAATGTAAGTGTAGAGCAGATATGCCCTGAATTCAACAAAATAGTGTCTGAGCCAATTGAGAGACCTAAAATAACTTAAACTCCACCTGAACAGGCCACGAAGTCCCAACAGTAGTGACCGGCTGTCATGTCATCCTCAGCCTACAGGCGTCACTGGATGCGGATATGGAGGGGCACGTGGTCAGCACACTGCTATCCTGGCCGTGTGTCAGTTTACAAAACCTGAGCCACTACTTCTCAATCAAGTAGCTCCTCAGTTTCCCTCAAAAGGGCTATGTGCACCACGCTTGCCAACATGCTTGACAGGTGGTCACCCACCCAAGTGCTAACCAAGCCTGATAGCACTTCACTTAGGTGATCTGATGGAAACCACTGTAGCAAGACCGTTGGAGGTGAGAGACTTAGGGTGAATAAATTAATAAAAGATGGTACTGATCCCTAATGCTAAATAAAACAGGTCAGAACACTGTTGCAGAAGCAATGAAAAATGCATTCCAAATTTAAAAGAACACAAAATCTCCAAGATTAGTGAAGTTTTACTGAAACTTGAAACTTAGCATGGGGTTCAATACAAGATGCTTTTAATAGCTTCCACTATGAAACTCTGTCTTGAAATGTCACAGAAAATCCAAAGAGATTCTCATCATATGTAAAGTACATCAGCAACAAGACACAATCACTAACTTCACTGTGTGATACCAACATTAATATTACTGATTACAGCACCTTTAAAGCAGAGTCTGTAAACACAGTTTTCCAAAATTTCTTCGCCAAAGAAGATGTTCCAGAATTTGAATCATGAGCAACTGCCACAACGAGTGACTTAAAATTAGTTATATTTGGTGTAGCGAAGCAGCTTAAAATACTTACTAAAGGCAAGCTTTCTGGTTCAGATAGCATACCTTTCAGAGTGTGCCGATACAATAGCACCATACATGGCACTGAAATGTTTTCTTATATGATTTAAGCAAACTGAGTGGTGGATCCAACACATTCCATAAGCGAAACCTTCCGTCCCTGTTAACTAATAATTAGTAAATAAGGTTACAATATACACCCTATTTTTTTGACTAAACTTCACACTACACAAAACCCTGGCAACTCAGAGTAAGTACCCACAATCACAGACTTACTTTGGAGATACTGTTGATACTGCAGTTATTGTTTTGGTTTCTTTGGCAACAATGACCAGGTAGCTTCTGAACCACTGCAGCATAATCTTCTCACCCTCAACAGCATAGCATGGTCCACGCCCATCAGGTGTATAACAATAAACAGCCTGACAGCATACAATAAGGCACAAAATGTACAAAACTTATGAATTAAATAATACCTGCATTAGCAATTACAGATTATCTAAAATATGACTTACATCATTTCTGCCAATCATGAAATGGCTGTCCTGTGAGGCATCAGCAAATACAGAACATTTTTTGCTACATCCCATGCTATCTAGTAGGACCTTGAAAAAGAAAATTTAAAAACATAAAATTATATCTTAAATTCCATGTATAGAAACTGATGGCATTTCCATTCTCTAAATATCAGATTAACAGTCCTCTCATAACAGTACCTTCACCCTATACCTACACAAAGCATGTGTTGGTTATTGAAGAAGGGGCCTTATATTGCAAAACAAGAATAACTGTTAACATCAAAATACAATTCTACACTGATAACCATTTTCAAAGATACCATAATTGTTTTTGCAAAATGAGTGGAGATGCAAGTTTGAAAACTCAGCTACAATATTCAGGTTCTTGTTAACGTACTAAATGGTGGCTTAATACTTCATTTTCTTTATTTATGCCCTTGTTTATACAATTACATTACGTTACATTAGTTACACTGTTTGCTCCTAAGACTCATACTGAAGAGATCGAGGGTGTGGTGCATGTAACTAAACATGATATGGAATACAATTTTCATATAAAAACTGATATACTTAGATTTAACTTGATGGCTAAATGGGTATGAGTCACAGTAAAATTGGAAGATCTGGGGTTGAATCCCCAGTCAGCCCAAGACCTTTTTTTTTTTTTTGCCGTTTATTGCTTTTTTTCATCGCTCCCAATGATTTCAGTGATTTGTTAATGCGAAAAAACACCAAGCTGCAATGTGCTTTGGAGTCCACATTGAAACTATTGGACCCATTTAACCCATGTCAGTACTTAATCTCAAAGAGAGACAATGACATGCCATCTTCAATAGGACCACACCTACAATCAATTTCATAATTACTGACGTCTGACTATGAGCTCATATTCTGGATACATCGCTTGACAAATATTGATGTGTTGTACCTTATCAGAACTGTGGAAATGTCTACCTTTATTTTGTGTATGAATATTACACTTTAGTTGAAATGGTAACAACATACAAAGTAAAATTTAAAAGAAAGCGTGCTTTTTCGAGTATTGTTTGGCGAGTGTCATCCTTGAGGAGTCATAGAAGTGAGAACACACTTAGGAGAAATTTTTCCTTTGCACAGTTTAAAGATAAAACCTTGCTCTATTTGCGCACAGATTTTTGTTACTTTCTGTTTAGTCGTTTCATCACTATATGTCAAATGCAAGACTCTGAGACTGAGCTTACCATTGTAGCAACTGAGGCAGAAAACGAACATGTGTAAAGCTTGAATTCTAATTGGTTACATCGTATGTCATTACCAATGAATGGTCCCCATGTTTATCACTCAAGAGCTTGTAAAGCAATTGTGTTAGCAGCTGCAATATATGTGAGGCTGTGGAGGAGCAACGTTGTCATACCAGTGCATTGCCATTGTTGTAATGTGCAATAAGCAAGCACCTATTCACCAGTGAAAAATGGCAGCTTCCTACTAGCATTCCAATACAGCATTAGTGCGCTCAGTTGCTGTTACAAATACACTGCAATAACATAGGAATTTGCAAGTGAACACTCAGTATACCCAAAGCTCTGAATAAACGAACAATGAAATGAATTGTACATTTTAACAGTAAATGAAAAATCATGTAGCTCGAATAAATTTTGCCAGAAAGAATGATGAATGAAATAAAACCTATCTTAATCACTAATGAAAAATCATGTGGCTCAAATACATTCTGCAGGAAAGAATGATAAATGAAATAAAACCGATCTTAATCATTTTCACTGCAGGTTGAGGTCTCGCTGTTGCTACTGCAGTCATCTACTTGGACCAGCAATGGTTCTATTCCTGTGTCAAGACAGTGAGTTCTTTGTCCATAGCTATTTTCAAGTTTCACTAAATTCCTCCAGATACTTTGGGGAACACTTTCCAGAGTGGTGCGACACAACTGCAAAGTATCGTGTATCTTAAAATTCTTGTTCTCCTTTGCTACCTTTTTCTTGACAGATGCCCAAATAAATTCAATTGTGTTTAATTGACAGTACACCGAAGGAAAAAGATGTTTAATTTTAACTGAGTGCAATGCAAGGTATGTGAGAAAAGTAATGACACTGATAACACTGCATCCACACATATACAGACACAAGCAGACATTATTGGTCTTTAAATATGTCTGCTTGTGTCTGTATGTGTGTGTGTGTGTGTGTGTGTGTGTGTGCGCGCGCGAGTGTATACCCATCCTTTTTTCCCCCTAAGGTAAGTCTTTCCGCTCCCGGGACTGGAATGACTCCTTACTCTCTCCCTTAAAACCCACATCCTTTCGTCTTTCCCTCTCCTTCCCTCTTTCCTGATGAGGCAAAAGTTTGTTGCGAAAGCTTGAATTTTGTGTGTATGTTTGTATTCGTTTGTGTGTCTGTCGACCTGCCAGCACCTTCATTTGGTAAGTCACATCATCTTTGTTTTTAGGTATATTTTTCCTACGTGGAATGTTTCCTTCTATTATAACCATATAAATAAAAACTTAGTTACATAAAAAATCAGCCTCATTACTTTTCTCACAAATGTTGTACATTTCTAAAAGGTATTCTTGTGACCTGAAGTAAAGTCGCATGGGGTCCAGTGGGCTTACTTTAGTAAATTCTGCCTATGATGTGGAGTTTGATGGAAGCTCTACATTATTGCTTTACATCCATTCAATAATAGAATCCTTCCTCAATTTTACCACTGAGTGATACTGAGGCCAATCTGTCTGGTAATTTTCCGAGAACACTCCTACACCACTACACTCCTAGACCACTCTTTGTAGGGTCAGGCATTCATCTCAGAATGATAAATTGCACCTCCTTGTTGCCCAGTAAAACATACGAGAGCATTTTACTCAAATTCATTTTTGTCCCCAATGTGGCACCTTATAATCCGTTTTTCAAGAACCAGATGGTGTTTGAATTCCTCCTTTCCATCCATTCCACTCTCAAATACTTCGTCTGTGATAATCATAAATATTTTATGATGCATAAGGCAATTTTTGCTCCTGCCATAAAAACTTTCTGGAAGGATTGGTGCTACAGTTCTCATCAGTGTAATAATAAGTCCGTTCAGTGTTTGGCTCATTTCTTATTCCTGCTACTTGGTTATTTTCCATCAGCACAGGGTTTTTGTTCCACTTTCTGTTTCTGGAGCCCAATTTCTGAATAGAACACCAGGGGGTCATTTCATTCACATCAAAAAAGTCTTCCACTTCAGTCTAACTTCTGCAATATGACAGCTACTTTCGGAAACTACTTTTTCCACACAGAAGTCCAGGATTTTCCCTCTTATGGTTCCCTGTGCAAACTCGTCCAATGCAAACTTCTGTCACCTACCAGTACACTTCTTCAGTTATCCAAGACAAAGTTACACTCTCTCGAAATTTGCTTGACTTTCACTAACACTGACATATTCAGAAGTTCTCTTTACCATCTGTGATAGGAACTGATCATGCCCTGTTCTTTTTCAGACCCAAAGTAAGCACATGCACTGAAAGCTGCTGATCACCATGGACTTTCAGCAACTCCATAAATGATACATGGTTTCACACATGCACAAGGCATTACATCACGAAGACTGTCTTGTATGAGTACAAAACATAGATAGGTTGCACGATCGTTTCCTATCTGACAGGAAGCCATAAAGTAAAAACTGCAATGATGAATAATGAAGTGGAAATACTGTTTAGAGATCCGGAAACATAGCACATGCAAGCACAGGGAGCATAACGATACAAAAGCAAATAAATTAAACTCACGATATTAGTGCTTTATGGAGAGTTAAGTGCATAAAAGCATAACTGCTGTGAAAGGCAACAACACAGCTTGCATCTACACTTTTCGTTTGTTAACTCATTACAACCAGGCAAACTGCAGCAATCCACATCCACCATTATTAGGACAAAATGATCAATCAGAGAGCAACAAAAATTCACCTGTAAGTAGAAAATGGTTGTACCTTTAAACTGTGCAAAGGGAATTATTCTCCTAATCATAAACTGACTTCTATGACTCCTCAAAGTTGACACTCATCAAAAAACACTCAAAAGAGCATGCTGTCGCCCCCTTTGCAACTAAAATGTAATATTCATACACAAAATAGAAGTAGACATTTCCACAATTCTGGGAAGGTACAACACATCCACGTTTGGCATGTGATATAATCAGCATATAAGTCAGGGGTCAATCATTATGAAATGGATAATAGTAAAGTGTTTTTATCAAGTCATAACTGACATGATGGTGAATGATCTGTAAGAAGAAAATAAAAAAAAGAAATTACACTTTTCTGTTTACGGATTTATAAAATATTGTTTATAAACACATAAATATGTAGGCTGCATATGTACATTACTGTTACCAATTTACGTAAATTAGTAATATTACGAAATTATTTGACAGAGGAAAAGAATAAATCCAAATTCCTCTTAATTGTAAATTAATAGTATCTGAATTTCTTGTGACTGATATATTACTGAAAATGTGTGTTCCCAAATAATTGATACCTTTCTGGATCAAAGCAAGTGCATTTCAGGATTTACATATTTTTTTCCTACTGTTGATTTAGTGAACTGATCTGTTCTTGAAAGAAAAAAATGGTATATTGTCTGCACACATTTGCATTTATGAATGAATAACCTGAGGAAGAGGATATGACATTTTTAATTCTTTGAACTGGTTTCTACAAGGAATTCTGCAATTCACACAAGAAATCAAATCATACATTTTTGGTTTATGAAAATTTTAATATGGTAAAGTATGATACCATATATCATTGTAGAATTAAACTAGATAAAATGTTGATTTTTTTATTTTTATGCCACTAATATGAACCATATTGCTGTCACAAAGAAAGATTCCCTTATGATTTCCAGCAGTTACGAGGTATGCTTCCAAGTAAATTTATTATCACTTTTAATCTTAATAATTTAATGTTGTCATCTATCTGCAAACCTTTATATTTTATCATTTGCTAGTAGAATCATTTTGCAGTTGTTATTTCTCAAACCATTTGTGTAAACTGCAAACAAAATGAACTTAGCAACTGGGAATGCAACTGATGAATGGTTATTAATAACACAAGAAATGTGTGATCTTAAGCTTTCCTGGCGAATCAACTGTTCTCAGGTGTGCAGCCGAGTGCAGTTGTTTACATAACACAATATTTTGACAGCATACCTTGCTGTCAACTTCAGGAGAATCTGCAGAATGAATGTCTTTGCTACATCATTCCTTCTTTATACTCTTATCAGTCCCCACTGCTTCTCTCATTAAAAGGACACATGCTACATCAAGTGGAACGGTGGGGGAATACGATCACCAAAATATGGGTGCAAACTCCAGTTCCTCAATTTTTCTGCTGCCCCCTCAGACATGGATGTCATTCTCAATTGACGTTGTGACTTCAGTTGGCTCAGCTATGGGTCCCATACTTTACTGAGGGTGAAGTCACTGTCTTTATTGATCAGACATTGGCAAATTGTATTTCCCAAAATGCTGAAGCCTGTCTTTCCACTTCCATTTGTTTACATTTCATTTCCAATTTTGTTCGATACCTCACTGAATATGGTAGATACACCATTGTCTTTATTTCCTTGTCGTGTTCTATTCACTGAATCTGTACCTTCCATCTGGAAGGATGTCAGTTAGCCTCCCACTGTATCCGTTCTTCTTGAATATGTTGTTAAGGTTGTTGAGTTTCCTTGGTAGGCTATCTTTGCCTGATACTGCATGGGGCCTTCAAAGAAAAAACTTGGAAAAGAGTGCCCTAAAACACACACTGTTTTTCAAATATGTTGATGGACACATTTGTGGTGTGACCACATGGGAGCGAGAGGCTTCAGGAGCTTCTCCAGCATTTGAATTCACTGCATTCCAACATCAAATTCACTACAGTGGTGGACGAGAATAGCGAATTCCCCTTTTTGGACATCCTAGTTGAGCACCGTGACACTATGAGACACAGTGTGCACAGGAGAAACACTCTCAGTGATATGTATCCCCATGCCTCCAGCTGCCATCATCTTTCACAGCATGAGGATATGTTATGTACACTGGTCCACAGAGCCCATGCAATATCAGTTAAAGAAAACCTGTCAAGGGAGCTCAACAACCTTAAGAGGATAAGACAAGGGTGAATCTGCCAATGTTGTCAAAGTATCGAAGAGTCGGCAAAATCTTGGCTCAATGTAACATTAAATGTCTTTTCTGTCTACCTCCAAAAACATGTGTTGTATGAGATACAGTGAAAGATGACTTGGGGTTCTTTAAACAGGGTGTCCCACCAGCACTCAATCTAACACGGCATGCTACCTGGTAATGAGGGACGGGCTGGGGAGCAATAAAATTACAAAGGAGTTGTGATGTAATGAAGAGGCTCATTCTACAGGAAGGGCAAACAAACACTAAAATGGACAAAATTGGACAAGAAAACCACAGAGACACACAAGAAACATGTACAATAGATCAAAATAAGAGAGGAGATTACCATGACTGGCTGACCATGAGAATAAAAAGGAGAAGCCAGCCACTCATTAAAACATCCATCCTAAAAACACTAAGGTGGAGGACACAGAGGGGCAAAGGACATGCACTAAAACTTAGATCAAATGATAAAACCCACCCTCATGAATAAAATGTAAAGCTAAAGCTGCAGCTGAGGCATTGTCGCCCAACACCGAAGGTAGGGTGCTAGGAAAGTTAAAAGTCCACTGCAGAGAGGCTAAAAGTGGGCAGTCCAGTAAGAGGTGGATGACAGTCATTGGTGTGCCACAGCAACACCAAGGTGGGTCCTCGCGATGGAGGACGTAACCATGCGTTGGCCATATATGGCCAATGTGGAGCTGGCAGAGGACAACCGATTCCGTGTGAGAGGAGCACAAGGAAGATTTACACACATTTGTAGTCTCCTTAGTGACACACAGCTTGTTGTGCATATTGTTAAGCCATTAAGTCTTCCAAAGGCGAAAAACCCTGTGGTGTAAGAGAACGCAGGTCAGTTTCGGAGATGCCCATCTCCAGAAGCAGTTTCCACATAGCCTGTTTGGCCAGCCTGTCGGCAGGTTCGTTGCCTGGGATTCCGACGTGTCCTGGGGTCCACACAAACACCACTGAATGATAGGATCATTCCAGGGCATAGATGGACTCCTGAATGGATGCTACCAAAGGATGGCGAGGGTAGCACTGGTCAATAGCTTGTAGGCTGCTTGAGGAGTCAGTACACGGGAGAAATGACTTGCCAGGGCGTGAGCAAATGTGCTCAAGAGCACAAGATATGGCTATCAGCTATACATTGAAAACACTGCAGCCATCTGGCAAGGAGTGCTGTTCAATATGTCCTCCATGAACATAAGCAAAGCCTGCATGACCATCAGCCATCAAGGTGTCAGTGTAAATCACTTCATGGCCCCAGTACATGTCAAGAAGTGATAGCAGAGAACCGCAAGGTTAACAAGAGTCCTTAGGGCCATGTGAAAGGTCTAACATGGACATGGAAAGTACGGAGTGACAGGAAGTTTTGGATAAAAATCGGGAGCAGGCTCCGGAGACCCACTCATACAATGTGGCAAGGATATGATGTCACCAGGTCGTAGCATATCCTTTATGTAAGTCAAAAAAGATGGCACCAGATTTGGTGTTGGAAAAGGCTGTTCAGATGGCAGACTCGAGGGACACAAGATTATCAGTGGTATAGCGACCCTGGCGGAAGCTGCCCTGACATGGAGCAAGTAGGTCACGTGACTCCAGGACCCAACCCAACCACTGACACACCGTAAGTTCCAACAGCTTACAAAGAAAGTTGGTGAGGCTAATGGACCGGTAGCTATCCACATCAAGTGGGTTTTGACCAGAATTGATGGTGTTCTCCTGCCACTGAGATGAATGTTTAATCATCTGACTGTGGATACGATCTGGCCCAGGAGCTGTGTCGGGGCAATGTGCAAGGGTGCTGAGGAGTTCCAACTCAGTAAATGGGGTGTTATAGGGTTCACTGTGGTGTGTAGTGAACAAGAGGACTTTCCTTTCCATCCTCCGTTTGAGGGTGCAAAAGGCTGGAGGGTAGTTCTCCAACACAGAGGCTCGAGCATAGTGCTCAGCAAAGTGCTCGGCAATCGCATTTGCATCGGTAGATAACACACCATTGATGTTAATGCCAGGGACACCTGATCTTCATCCTGACTTGGGAAGGTGACGTATGGCACCCAATGGTTGACATGTACCTTTCCCAACACTCCCGTTTCCATCGTTTTATAAGCTGGCGAATGCGAGCACAGAGCCGTTTAAAAGCTATTAGGTGCTCTAGGGAAGGGTGCCGCTTCTGTCGCTGTAGAGCTCGCCGATGCTCTTTTAATTGCTTCGGTGACTTCCAGCGACCACCAAGGGACTGTCTTTTGCCGGAGACACCCTAAAGAATGAGGGATCATGTTTTCCGCCGCAGAAACGATCATTGTAGTGACCTGCTCAACGACAACATCAATGGCAGCATGCGGGGGAGATTCAGTAGTGACAGCAGAGGTGAAGGCTTCCCAGTCTGCCTTTTTTAAAGCCCATCTGGGTAGGTGTCCGTGGGCATGATGCCAGGGGAGTGACAGGAACACGGGGAAGTGGTCACTACCACACAGGTCGTCAAGTGCTCTCCAGTGGGTAGATGGAAGAAGGCCAGGACTGCAAACCAAGAGATCAATGGCCGAATACGCGCCATGTGCCACACTGAAATGTGTGAGGGCACCTGAATTTAAGAGGCAGAGGTCGAGTTGTGACTAAATTTTCGACCTCCCTACCTCAGCCAGTACGCATGGTGCCATCCCACAAGAGGTTATGCGAATTAAAATCTCCCTAAAGTAGGAAAGGTTTAGGGAGTTGATCAATCAGTGGAGCTAATACGTTGAGGAAGATATACATTGTAGACAGTTATTTCCTGCGTCGTCCTTATTGTGACAGCCACAGCTTGAAGAGGGGTTTGAAAGGGCGCAGGTTCACTGCATACCAAGTTCAGGACATAGACGAAAACACCACCTGACACTCTATTACAGCCACAACGGTTCCTGTAATATCCCTTATAGCTGCGGAGGGCAGGGCTCCGCATTGCAGGGAACCAGGTTTCCTGGAGGGCAATGCAGACAGCAGGTGTAAAGCTTAATAGCTGCCGTAGCTCAGCCAGGTGGTGGAAAAAACCACCACAATTCCACTGGAGGATTACGTGATCGTGAGACTGGGAAGGCATGAAACACACAATGAGGCAGTCTATGCCTCAGGGTCACCTGCTGCCACCATATGTGTACCTGTGTGACCGACATCCATTGTGACTGAGGGCCCAGCGAGATCTAGGTCCTCCGTGGATGCCAGAATCTCCACCTCATCCTCAGAGTCAGAGATTGTAGGTAGTGGTGGTGTGGGTGCCACTGCAGTGCCTTGGTTCTTGGGAGTCTTTTTCTTTAAAGGTTTCTCTTGCTGCTCTTTAGGTTTGTCTGGCTCAGAGGGTTTCACTGATTCAATCTGGGAGACTGAGGAGGACAGTGAAGCCCTACGAACAGCTATCTGTGGTTGCTTCACCCACTGGCAGGAACCTGGGAAGGGAGTGACCCAAGGGATCCCTTCCTGGCGAGTGGAGCCAAAGAAGACTTACGCTTCTCCAGCTGAGAAGTGGGGAATGATGTCCTCGATGGTTGGGGGGGGGGGGGGGGGGATTGGAGGGGGCTGTTGCTCCTGAAGTAGGCTGTGCAGGAGCAACAGGGAGGGAAGTGCCCCCCACCACCAAGGGGACAGGTGGAGTCTGACAGTTCTGAGAGCCAACTATATGTGGCGGAACGGAAGATGATAGAACCACTGTTGTAGCGGCGGCATAGGTTGACATCACATGCACAGGATGTAGCCTCTCATATATTCTCTTAGCCTCAGTGTAGGTCAGTTTGTCCAGGGTCTTGTGTTCCATTATTTTTCTTTCTTTCTGAAGAATCCTGCAGTCTGGCAATAAAAGTGAATGGTGCTCTCTGCAGTTGACATGGATGGGAGGCGAGACACAGGGAGTATTGGGACATGAAGAACGTCCACAACCCCAACAGGTGACGCTGGAAGTACAGTGTGAAGACATGTGCCTGGACTTCCTGCACTTAAGCACCGCACTGGGGGAGGCATAATTGGCTTTATGTCACAGCGGTAGACCAGCACCATGACCTTCTTAGGCGATGTGTCACCCTCGAAGGCCAAGATGGAGGCACCAGTGGCAACCCGATTATCCTTCAGACCCCAGTGGACATGCCGGATGAAATGGACACCTCACTGCTCAAATTTGGCACGCAGCTCATCATCAGACTGCAAAAGAAGGTCCCTGTGAATTATGATACCCTGGACCACATTTAAGCTCTTATGGGGCATGATGGAAACAGAAACATCCCCTAGCTTGTCACAGGCAAGTAGTGCCCGTGACTGGGCAGAGGATGCTGTTTTGAACAAGACCACCCCTGATCACATTTTGGAAAAGCCCTCCACCTCCCAAAACTTGTCCTCCAAATGCTCCACAAAAAACTGAGGGTTCATTGACAAGAAAGATTCCCCATGAACTCTCGTACATATGAGGTACTGGGGTGAATAAACTTCGCTGCTATCCTTAGCCTGGAATTCCTCCCATGGTGTGGCCAGGGGGGCGAAAGTGAGGGGGGGGGGGGGAGGGGAGGAATGATTTGGGGTCATATTTCTTAGCATTGAAGTTACACCCTGATCACTTGGAGACTGCTGCTTGTTGACTACCAGCAAGAGATGATGCACTGTGCTTCATGACGTGTCATCCACCCTGATGCCACCCACTCCGATCAGGGGCCCTCCCCACGGGTGCCAGCCGCAACAAAGGCCATCTAACAACAGGATGGCCATTGCCGGGAGTCCTGATGCCCCAGGGTGACGGGCATCTACTCCTTGGCATACGTGGTTAGATAACAGCGCAGGCATCAGCAGAGCGATCGCTGTGTGGTCAGGGGGCTACAACCAACAGGGTACATGGCAGCCCCACCACAACAGACTGGCTACCACACTGGATATCAGGTGCAAACGAGCTAAGGAGTCCATTATCAATGACAGCACAGAAAGCAATACTGCACAGAGGATGGAGGAAAACGCACCCAGAAGGGCGATCTAACCCAACAGCTGGAAAATGAGCGGAAGTGCAGATCCACGTCGACAAAGGATGCAAGAGGTTTCAGCGCATGATGGACACTATGCACCATGTAAAGTGCCCTTCCCCAATTGGCTCACTCTTTGGGAAAATTTTGAAAAATGAAGGTCAAACCCTACAGGGGACCATCACATAAAGGCCGAAACATGTGAGACTCCATTTAGTCGCCTCTTACGACAAGTAGGAATACTGTGGGCCTATTCTAACACCCGGACCCGTAGGGGGGTCGACACCAATGGATGTGCATTTCATCCCCCAATTGCCCGGGCTGCCTGGACAGAATCTGGCTACTAAAGGGATGTAGAGATGAGCTTCGCCATTTCCTCCCCTCTGGAAGGGGTGTGGGCTGTACAAAGTCTTAACGCCTGAAGTGTCAGAAATCAGCATCACATCAGTGCTTCGAAGATGCCTAACCCACAAGGACAGTTCTGCGGAAGACAGGTGGCATGCTACGAGTGTCCACCAGGAGGCTGCAGGCCACATGGACCTAGTCTCTTCTGCAAGAGACATGATCGAAAATAGACCTGGCTGTATCCTAGCACCGAAAGGTATTTAGGGCAGCACATGAGTCAGACCAGATCAGTTCACTCCGAGTGAGTTTTTCTGTGCCAGACGCCGATCACACAAGGATTCCATCAATCAAGATTCTCACTTGAGGGCCACCTCCATGACAAAATTTTGCTAGCCAATCAAGCTAAACAGTACTGCTGGCTGTCAACTTTGCCTCTCCTGCTACCAAAGCCTTGTGCCTTCGATCCACTTCTACTTGATGCTAAATCATCTCTTCTCTTATACATATTATTTTCCATACTGTGCTTTCCATCTTTACATAAAACGATAAAGAATGTTCATTTTCTCTTGTTCCCAGAAGAGATTTATGATGTCTTCTACAAACACAAAATGAAGCATTGTCTTTTCTAAAAGTTAGTTCCAGTTACAAGTTTCTGTAAACAGCTCTTTCTGCCATGAAAGAAGGATTATATCATTCTATGCTGCAGTATTCTAACACAGAATGGGAGAAAGAGCTGATCGCACACAGAACAATTTTTTAATGTAATTACTAGTATTAAGTACAAAATTGTAGAAGACAATTATAGTTACCTTCTGCTCTTTATCCCTCACAGTGATATTGTACAAAAATAAGGAATTCGTTGTAACAACAAACAAATGACTTAATTTTGATGTAGTTCGAAAAGCCAAGCCTGTTACTGTTGCATTTCCATCCTTCAGTACTTTTGTTTTATTTGTACGCTCTCTTGTTATGTCACCTGCAAAAAATTTGCAGACAGTGAGACTTGTTAGTTCCTGAGTAACACATACAGGAATTTTTTTTCACTGTGTACACTCATTTACACCGCTGGCCATTAAAATTGCAACACCAGGAAGGATAGTAAATAACAAAATACTATGTATTGTACATATTAGGTGCTACTCAAAATATCCGAGAACTTCATTGCACTGGTTGAACCAGTAACAGTACGACATTCTGCCACTAGATATCTTGAGGTACACATCTTAGTTTCTGGGACAAAAAGTTGCATCATCTTTGGTGCTTGCAGCTGCGAGTTGCAATGGTGTGTGAGAAGACATCTTCCAATGCTTCTGCGAACTGTGATATGGATAACGTGAATGAGCAACAGATTTGCATCAAATTCTGTTTCAAGTTGAAGAAAACTATAGCTGAAACCCACCACATGCTAACAGAGGCATTTGGTGAGAGTGCACTGCGTCAAACAAGAACATTTGAGTGGTTCAAGCACTTCCCATGCAAATGGCCAGATTTGTGGAGAAAGCAAGACTGATTGGTGCATCATGGCAACACATGTGCACACACTTCACTTGTGAAGGAATTCCTGGTCAACAATAATAGGACAACAGTCTCCAACCTCCCTAGTCACCAGCTATAGCCCATATGACTTCCATCTGTTCCTCAAGACGAAAATCGCGTTGAAAGGGCGACGTTTTGACTCGACTGAAGACATCCGAGTGGAACTGCAACAAGTCTTTCATCCTCCAGTCTTCCAGGAGTGCTTCCAAAAATGATAACAATGCTGGGATTGTTGCATATAAGCCACAGATGACTACTTAGGTGACAGAGGTCATTAGGATACAAGTATAGTTTTCTGATTTTTACAATGAAATTCTTGGATATTTTGGGTAGCACCTCATAGACATTATACTATGAAGAACACATGATTAAATATGTAGGTGATTTGCGGGATAGAAGCAAGAAAATTCATTGCTCAGAACTGCCACCTGTAGCAGCGACAATGGCTCTAACCCCAATGGGCAATGAGTTAAACTTAGCTTGGATGACAAAAAGATCGGTGTGTCATTCCACACTGCTTCAACTCTGTGCCAAAGCTTGTTAATTGTAGTGGCTGAAGCGTGGTGGTGCGCTTGTTTCTCAGCAAACCCATGTTTTCAATGGGTGAGAGATCTGGAGAATGTGTTGGTCGAGACAAGAGTCGAACACCCATTATATCAAGGAAAGTCAGGGTGGCACAGGCACAGACACAGCCACAGGAGACCTTCAAGATATGGCATAGCTACCAGCCTTAACATAACAGAAACATAACTCCTGCAGGCCCAGTTATGGGAACCCAACGGCACCCCACATCCAGGTGCTGAGTCCATATGACAAAGATGAAAAATGCAATCTGGAAATGTTTCTTCTCCTTGGAGCCTACATACATGGTTACATGTATCATGATACTGTAAGGAGAACCAGGACTCATCTGAAAAGACAAAGATGTGTAATTCCTGTAACCAGAGTTGTTATTGGGTGTACTACTGTTGGCGTTACTCTGTGCTGCCATGTCAATGGAAGCCGCAACAATGGTTGGCATGCTGACAGTTCACGGTGCTTCAGACTACACTGCACTATCTGTGTGAATGTTTGTCTCATTGCAAACAGGACCATTTTCAGACTCAAGGTATGAGACGAGGCAGTTTGATCCTGTATGGCAGAGCAAGCAATGTGTGTGTCCTCTCGGGCACTGTCATGTGGGGTGGTTGAGATCCTGCATGGCACTGATTACGGCCCTCATGAACCCATGGCTTCCATGTTCACATGACAGTCATGGGAAGGTGACCAACACAAGCAGAAATATTGCAGAATGATAAACCACCATCCTGAAAGGTCACGATCGTGCCCCTGTCAAATTCAGACGTATGCTAATACATATTTGTTATTCTTACACAAGCGATAACATGATCTTCTCACTGATAACCAATATTCAAATGTAAGAAATCTACTCACCAAGCAGCAGCAGGGGAATACACATATAAGAGGCATTAAAATTTTGCAAGTTTTCGGAGCCAGTGGCAGACATACAAACAGATCAGTGGTACAGCCATGGGAACCAGGATGGCTTCTTTGTATGCTAACCATTTCATGGGCCACTTGAAACGGGCTTTCATTCAGCTGCTTGTTTGGTATCGAAACATTGATGACATCTTTTCCATATACAGACTGAAGATGAGGCTGACCAGTTACAATGCTTGGTATCTTTAAATACATTCTCCCTATTAAATTTCGCAGTGCCCTATTCTGAAAACCACGCCCCTTTCCTTGACATTGACCTCATCCTCATTAAGGTTTAGCTGCACACTTCTGTTCACATTAAACCTGCTAATAAACAACAGTACTTACATTTTGACAGTTGCCATCCTTTCCAGTCAAATGTTCCTTCCCTTAAAGCCTTGGGATTCAAGGCAAACATATTTTTTCATTGCAGACTCTTTACGAGACACCACCATTCTCACCTCAACCTTCAATGAATATAATTGAGTACACCACTTCTCACTCAGTATTTTATTGGTCTTGAATGTATTAATCAGCTACTTTGACAAGGCTATGACTTCCTAAAATCGTGCCCTGAAATGATGTCCATTCTGTCTGACATTTTTCCCGTGACACCTAGAGTAGCTTTTTGTCACCCTCTCAATCTCCTCAATATCTTTTCAGACCCTATGCTCCTTCTGCACCCATCACCCTATCCTTTGGCTCTTAGCCCTGGAACTGGCCCCATGCACCATCCTACCACCACCTATACCAGCTCTGTAACTGGCGAAACACACACTATCAAAGGTAGAGCCAACTGCGAAATGACATGTCATATACCACATGTCGTGTAACACAGTTACTTTTACAATGGCATGACCACCACCAAGTTATCAGTTAGGATGAATGGGCATAGGCAGAGGATGTATACTGGCAACTTACAATAACCTGTCAGAGAATGCATTACAACATGACGGATGTGACCACAAAGCATGTTTCACCACATGTGCCATCTGGATTCTTTCCCTAGACACCAATTTCCTACAACTCTGCAGGTGGGAACCAGCACTACAACATGTCCTTGGTTCGCGCCATCCACCTGGCCTTAATTATAACTGTCTATACATTTCAGTTTGAATACCTGGGCATTAGTAAATAAATTAGTTGCACGTCTTATTAGCCATCCCTTCTGTGACTTAACAGGTTGTCTAGAGGTTGAAACTCCTTGTCAGTTGTATGATGGGTATCAGTGTCCATAGTAAATAGGTCTCTGTTGGGTACATGAAAAATATAACACACTGAAACGTGGTCTACCTGAAACACTCTCATACAGCCATGGCCTCTCTTCCATCTAGCTATGTTTAAAGTTAAAGTACATGAAAAGTACCTGTCATCCATCTTTAAGCTCTCAGGTTTTCAAATCTTGTCTGGTACAGTCACCAACAATCAGTCTTTCCTTCTCATTCCGTTTGATAAGTCTCCCCTGACCCAGGGTTCTGGGCACCTTTTCTGAACTCTACCCCTTTTCCTAAACCTCATTAGTCCTCAATCTTTACCCCTCTTCCTTTTCCCCAACCCTTCTGCCAGAAGAAGGAGCCAATGGCAAACTTTAATATCTTTTATATGTGAGTTCTCCTACTGCTGCTTAATGAGTAGATTTTTTTATCTATCCAATTACATCATATTTTCAAAACCTGATTTTTTTGTTGTTGCAACATTCAAATGTGATTTTTGTATGAGAAACCTTCTGTGCATATGCAGAATGTAGATTACATTAACCCCCCCCCCCCCCCTCCACACACACACTTTGTGCAGTTGCAATGAAATGATCATTACTTGCATAATCAAGCATGTAGTAAACTTACCGTATGTCAATCAGATTTTTGTTGCATGTTGCCTTCATGATGTTGCAGTTTTAGTGGCCAAATGATAAACTTCATTAGATCTGAATGTTTTTATTTAGGAAAATGCAATACAATTTATAAGTATCTCAAATTAGCATATCCCTTTTAAGTATTTTTCTCACATTTCAGGAAGATGAATGATGATAATGCAACTGCCTTCTCTCTCACACACAAAAATTATTACAGATGTTTTACTCTTGACAATTAACCAAAGAAGCATAAGAAAACCTAGTATATTTCATGTACTGATGGGATTCCACTCATTTTATTAATGTACTCACTCAAACAATATCCAGCTATCAACAACAAACAGCTTTTGATAGTTTAAAAATGAATTTTTGTATCGTGACAATGAATCAAACCAGGATTGTACAATAATGTGATAAATTATAGCTGTATTAAGCAATGTTAAGTATACTTTGTGTAGAACACAAGAGCTATTGATCAAACAATGATCTTCAAATCAAAATCAATTAAATATTTCAGTTAACAGTTTAATTAAGATTTGTTATCTGATGTCCCAAAGTACAGTTAATTAATTAATTAATAGCATCTGTCATATCCATTACAATGCACACCCTTTCACAATGTGGAATGAATTTGGGTACAAAAGGACAGATGAAGTAGCTACAAGAGGCTATTTAAGAAAATGACCATGACTACAAATAATATGCTACGATTTAATTGTGCTACACAAAATTTTGAAGTGTGTGTGTGGGGGGGGGGGGGGGTGATCATAACAATCCACTAATTAATTTATGTTTATCCACTAGAGCTGTTTAAAGTTTGTATGGGTACTTTGGTAAATCTCAATTTCATGTACTTGAACTTTAAACATAGCTAGATGGAAGAGAGGCCATGGCTGTAACTTAACAACTCAAGAGTGTGTTTCAGGTAGACCACATTTCAGTGTGTTATATTTTTCATGTACCCAACAGAGACCTGTTTACTATGGACACTGATACCAATCATACAACTGACAAGGAGTTTCCACCTCTAGACAACCAGTTAAGTCACAGAAGGGGTGGCTAATAAGACATACAACTAATTTATTTATTAATGTCCAGGTATTTAAGCTGAAATGTATAGACAGTTATAATTAAGGCCTTTAAAGGAGACTGACATAGTGGTAAATTTCATGGTATTTCCTACATGCACTTGAAGGAAAACTTAAGGAATATATTGATGGTTCCAGAACTGTGATTTCACTAACAGAAAAGCTGCATGCCACATATGTAAGTTCAGATTCAGAGACTTAATTTCCCACTGACCACATACAATGAATAGTTTTTCTCAGTGATAGGAAGTTACATTTGCAATCAAAGCATTAAAATTAATATTCATTTCACATGTGCTCATACAAATTATGTATCTTATACACAGCTAAATCTTAAATATTAGTATCGACATTGTCCGTATCATAGAACTGTATAATATTATATTTATTTTGAATTTTTTAAATGGCAAGGATCAAATAGCAAGAGGAAACTCATTAAAGATTTTGAGGACATTCACTTTATGGGAGTTCCCTGTCACTGGTAGACTGTGCCTTTGAATTTAAATGTTTGTCTCATTTCTAGTGTCATGTTTGTGAATTGTTTCCTGATAAAATATTCTCTAATGCTGTTCTTGACACAGAGCGCAGACTCACAATATAAAGATTCACAGCCTGAAAGAGGGTGAATATGTCATATGGAGATACTTATTACTGACCATATCTCTTAGTTTCCAAATGAGGTAGGACACTAATGAAATCTTTTTACAAACTTGGTTGATGTGGCTCTCCTAATTGAGCTTGGTGTCAACATGTATTGCTAAGACTCTGACACATTTATTTTCTAAGTTCTTAGACAGTCCTAACATAAGCTTTTGGGTTTTGTCTGGATTGCAAACAAATTTATTGGCTGCAGACCAATTTACAACAATGTCAACAGTTTCTTGTGTAATCTTATCGAGAGTTGGAATGTCATGATGTGGAGTAAAGTTGTACCATCAGCATAACAATTTACAGACTGGGGTACACAATGGGGCAGGTCATTTACACACACAATGAAAAATAAGGACCGAAGTACAGAGCCCTATGGAATATCCAAACCAATTTTTACTAAGGGGTAATGTCTATTTCGTTGTTCAGGTAGGAAGAAATTGCAGTTAACATAGATTTCTGTGAACTATAATACTCCAATTTTGTTAGAAATTAGTAAATTTTGGGTCACATGCTGTGATGCAATAGTTGTAAAACTGTCACGAGATACGGTAAAAACAGTGAGATGATAAACACAGTATTTGGAATTGTAAAGCTAGGTTCCACAAGTTTTTGGAAAATAAAATGATATAGATCGAAAGGTTGTCTATTTATAAGGCCAAAAAGGCCATCAAAATAATAAATCTTGTAAGTGATCCAGACAGTATTTCTTTCTTTATACCAACAGTAGTCATGGTTTCCCTAAAACATCACTTCTTCAATTACAGTCATGCAGAGAAGTTATTTGGTCATTAAAAATGTCATACATGGGCAAAAGTTGACTGCACCTAAGTGCTTGCAGGAAGGGCCTTAACTACACCTTAGTGTCAATAAAGGAAACAAATCAGGGCGCATCTAAGTGTCAAATCCACACATTTAAACCATAACCATAAGGTGACAATCTTGAGGTAGCTTTACACTGAAGTGACAAAAGTCATGGACTCAACAAATCACTGGAAGTCCCATGCAGAAATACTAAGCCATGTTCCCTCTACAGCCATCTACAACTGCAAAAGTATCTTACTAGGGATTGTGTACCATTTCTTTGGGATGTGATCATGTTAGTAGATAGGTCTCTATGTTTCCTATGTGTTGTATATGTGTCAACTATGCCATGGCTGCGTTTTTCGACACGTCTGCCATAATGACCAACTGCCACTGATATTAACTGCCAGTCCTCTATTGTAGGCAAGGTTATATATTGATAAATGGGAGTGTTTATTAATGACTGCACCAGTTTATTGTCAGAGACAACTAAACATACAAACTATCTAGTTACTGTAACTGGAATTATTAGAACCCTCAAATGGAATGTAGAACTCTGATATAATGGAATATGAAAAGCTCTTCCTGCAAAAGTTAACTTCCAATAACTAAGTCTGCCACCTGACGTACATACAAGTCTAAGAGTTCATCTAAGAAGTCTGTATTTACCAACTTATCTATCAAGATGACTTCCTTCAGGTCCACTGTACTGGCAGCAATACTGCCCATTGACTTCTGTAGACAGTGTCTGATTCATTTATTAGCTTGAACTCCTACAGTTGACTGATTGTATCCAGTGGAGCTGGTTATTTTGTCACACAGATGAGTACACTTAGACTGCATGCCGGTCAGGTTGATGAGCTGCTTGCTCATTGGCTCTCCTCTTAATGTGATGTCTTCTGATTGCTGATTGGCATCTGCGGAAGGCATGGAAAAGTAGTTCCAATGACCATAGTGTCCTCTTGAGGCAGCCTTAGCTGTCAGCCTTCCCAGACAGCTGTAGCTGCTGGTTCTGCAACCAGTAAAACTGGACTGTGCAGAGGGATGTCGTCCGATGGGCGCCAAAGGGCATAACACTACGGAATGTCTTTTTCTTTATTTTTGCATGAGCTGACCCCTCAATTATGTCCCATAATTGTTCGATCAGATTCATGTCATGAAATCTGGGTGGAGAGCAAATCATTTGATCAAACTGTCCAGAATGTTCTTCAAACCACTCACAAACAACTGTGGCCCGATGACATGTTAGGGAACTGAAGTCTATGAATGGCTGCAAATGGTCTCCAAGACGTCAAACATAACCATTTCCAATCAATGGTCAGTTCAGTTGGAACAGAGGACGCAGTCAATTCCATGTAAATACAACCCCACACCATTATAGAGCTACCACCAGCTTGCACAGTTCCTCGTTGACAACTTGGGATCGTGGCTTTGTGGGGTCTGCCCCACATTCAAACCCCACCATCAGTTCTTACCAACTGAAAGTGGGACTCATCTGACCAGGCCACGGTTTTCCAGTTGTCTTGGGTCACACCAATATGGTCACGATCCCAGAAGAGGTGTTGCACGTGATATTGTGCTCTTAGGAAAAGCACTCACATCAGTCTTCTGCTGCCACAGCCCGTTAACATCGTACATTCCACATTGATTTCTGTGGTTATTTTCTGCAGTGTTGTTTGTCTATTAGAACTGACAACTCTATGCAAACACTGCTGCTCTCAGTCATTAATTAAAGGCCATAAGCGACTGCACTGTCCATGGTGAGAGGTAACCTTGAAATTTGGTATTCTAGGCACACTTTTGGCACTGTGGATATCAAAATATTGAATTCCCTAACAATTTCTGAAATGGAATGTCCCATACTTTTAGTTCCAGCTATTACTCCGTATTCAAAGTCTGTTAATTCCCATCTTGCAGAATAATCATGTCGGAAATCTTTTCACATGAGAACAAATGACAGCTCCACCAACACACTGTCCTTTCATGTAATGTGCATGTGGTACTAATGTTATCTGTATATGTGTACATCGCTATCCCAAGACTTTTGTCACTTCAGTGCATAGTGAGCAAATATGGATCGGCTGCTTACTAACTCACACATCAGAGAGTGAGGAAACTCTAAGACCAACCACATGCATTATGGGTCAAACAAAGAATGAACAGCTGCTAAATGATAATATCAGCGTGAAGAGTCAACTGCACATTATCAGCAAGAGAACATCATATATATACACTGAGATTTGACAACAGTAGGGCCAGGGCTAAGACTGTTGTGAGTATAGGTCTGCAAAAGTTCAACACGGTTCATATGCACTGTCAAACTCTTAGGTCTCTGGCAAGCCAGTGTACTGCAGGTGGGATTGTAAGAAGCCTTACTGGGATGTGCACACTCCAGGGACGTCACTATTCTGACCTGAGTGAAATAAGATTGGGAATAATGGACTGAGGTAATTCAAGCAATGGTTTCAGGCTATGCAGATCATCCAGTTACATCTTTTCTACGCAAAATTTGATGAAAGAGACAAAACAAATATCCTAGAAACATAACTGCTTCTACAACCATTTCTTTGAGAACAAAAAATTGCATAACTTTAGGATCCAAAGATTATTGTTGTTGTTGTTGTCTTCAGTCCTGAGACTGGTTTGATGCAGCTCTCCATGCTACTCTATCCTGTGCAAGCTGCTTCATCTCTCAGTACTTACTGCAACCTACATCCTTCTGAATCTGCTTAGTGTATTCATCTCTTGGTCTCCCTCTACAATTTTTACCCTCCACGCTGCCCTCCAATGCTAAATTTGTGATCCCTTGATGCCTCTGAACATGTCCTACCAACCGGTCCCTTCTTCTTGTCAAGTTGTGCCACAAACTCCTCTTCTCCCCAATTCTATTCAAAACCTCCTCATTAGTTATGTGACCTATCCATCTAATCTTCAGGATTCTTCTGTACCACCACATTTTGAAAGCTTCTATTCTCTTTTTGTCCAAACTATTTATCGTTCATGTTTCACTTCCATACATGGCTACACTCCATACAAATACTCTCAGAAACGACTTCCTGACTCTTAAATCTATACTCGATGTTAGCAAATTTCTCTTCTTCAGAAACGCTTTCCTTGCCATTGCCAGTCTACATTTTATATTCTCCCTACTTTGACCATCTTCAGTTATTTTGCTCCCCAAATAGCAAAACTCTTTTACTTCTTTAAGTGTCTCATTTCCTAATCTAATTCCCTCAGCATCACCTGACTTAATTCGACTACATTCCATTATCCTCATTTTGCTTTTGTTGATGTTCATCTTATATCCTCCTTTCAAGACACTGTCCATTCCGTTCAACTGCTCTTCCAAGTCCTTTGCTGTCTCTGACAGAATTACAATGTCATCGGCGAACCTCAACATTTTTATTTCTTCTCCATGGACTTTAATACCTACTCCAAATTTTTCTTTTGTTTCCTTTATTGCTTGCTCAATATACAGATTGAATAACATCGGGGATAGGCTACAACCCTGTCTCACTCCCTTCCCAACCGCTGCTTCCCTTACATGTCCCTCGACTCTTATAACTGCCATGTGGTTTCTGTACAAATTGTAAACAGCCTTTCGCTCCCTGTGTTTTACCCCTGCCACCTTCAGAATTTGAAAGAGAGTATTCCAGTCAACATTGTCAAAAGCTTTCTCTAAGTCCACAAATGCTAGAAATGTAGGTTTGCCTTTCCTTAATCTATTTTCTAAGATAAGTCGTAGGGTCAGTATTGCCTCACGTGTTCCAACATTTCTGCGGAATCCAAACTGATCTTCACCAAGGTTGGCTTCTACTAGTTTTTCCATTCGTCTGTAAAGAATTCGCGTTAGTATTTTGCAGCTGTGACTTATTAAACTGATAGTTCAGTAATTTTCACATCTGTCAACACCTGCTTTCTTTGGGATTGGAATTATTATATTCTTCTTGAAGTCTGAGGGTATTTCGCCTGTCTCATACGTCTTGCTCACCAGACGGTAGAGTTTTGTCAGGGCTGGCTCTCCCAAGGCCGTCAGTAGTACCAATGGAATGTTGTCTACTCTCGAGGCCTTGTTTCGATTCAGGTCTTTCAGTGCTCTGTCAAACTCTTCACGCAGTATCGTATCTCCCATTTCATCTTCATCTACACCCTCTTCCATTTCCATAATATTGTCCTCAAGTACATCGCCCTTATATAGACCCTCTATATACTCCTTCCACCTTTCTGCTTTCCCTTCTTTGCTTAGAACTGGGTTTCAATCTGAGCTCTTGATATTCATACAAGTGGCTCTCTTTTCTCCAAAGGTCTCTTTAATTTTCCTGTAGGCAGTATCTATCTTACCCCTAGTGAGATAAGCCTCTACATCCTTACATTTGTCCTCTAGCCATCCCTGCTTAGCCATTTTGCACTTCCTGTCCACTTCCTGTCGATCTCATTTTTGAGACGTTTGTATTCCCTTTTGCCTGCTTCATTTACTGCAGATAGGATATTTCAATTGGAAGAGGAGTTAAATATATATATAATGGAACATAGTACCTTTATGAGACGTGTGACTACAGCCTAAAGGCCAAACATAATTGGCATGCATTGATGAGCAAATTATTATGACAAGCTGCTTAATTGCATATTGGTCTACCTTTGGTACATAATACAGCAAGAATTTTGTGTGGTATGGATCCAACAAATCCTTGGTACGTTTCTGGAGGGATTGGCACCAGATGTCACAGGTCATGCAATTTCTATAAATATGGGCCAGTGGTTTGTCAGAATGAAGTTACTGCCTGATAGTGTCACAGACACGCTACATCGAATTCAGATAGGCAAATTTGTTGTTCCAGATGTCAAAGTACATTCACTATCATGCTCTTCAAATTACTGTAGCATGATTCTGGCCTTATGACATGGATACTTATTATCCTGCTAGAAGTTGCGATCACCATTAGGGAAGATGTGAAACATGAAGTGATGCTGGTGGGCTGAAATAATATTCGTGCAGTTGACGGTCGCAATGGTGCCATAGATTACTATTACAGGTCCCAAGGAAGCCCAGGTGAATGTACTCCATAGCATAATAATGCCCACACAGGCCTGCGACCACGGCACTGTGCTCGTTTTCAGCAGTCCTTCAGATGGATGATGACATAACTGGACACTACCATCAAACTTCTCTAAACAGGAATGTGATTCATCTGGCCAGGAAATATGTTTCAGTTGATACGCAGTCCAATCTCAATGGCCCTAGGCCCACTGCAACCATTACTGACAGTGTCACTGGGTCCCCACAGAAACATATAGGGGTTGTGTGTTGCAAAGCTGCATGTTCAACAATGTGCACTGAACAGTGTGGTCCAAAACACATGTGGCTGCAACAGTTGCCTGCACCTGTTGTCAGGTATGCCTCAGATCACCAACTATCCTGTTTTACAGAGTGGGCAAGCCTCCAAAATCCATGAAGAATGTATGTCCAGCACCTTGTTGTCTATTCTGTTTCACCATCCTTCAGCCATTTTCTATAGATGCTCACAATAGTAAGCATGCCACTTCTGCCACTGCAATTTCTGAGACACTTGTTCTCAGGTGCTGGGTCATGACAATTTGTCCTTTGCCAAAGTTGCTTAGACCAGTGTATTTCTCCATTTGCAGCCCACATCATTGCTAGAGTGATTTCCCATTCACCTCTGCTCTGCTTATTTACATTCTCGCATGAAGCAGTGTTCCATCTTGTTCTGATCAGGGACATAATGTTTTGGATCAATTGTTTGCGGTTAATTTCATAGTATTATGCCCTTCGGCACCCATCGGACGACATTCCTCTGCACAACCCAGTATTACCGGTTGCAGGAGCAGCCATTTGGGAAGGCTGACAGGCAAGGCCGCCTCAAGAGGACACTATGGTCGTTGGAACTACTTTTCCATGCCTTCCGCAGATGCAAATCAGCAACCGGAAGACATCACATTATGAGGAGACCTAATGAGCATGCAGCTCATAAACCTGTCCGGTAGCATCCAATCATGCAGTCTAAGTGTACTCATCTGTGTAACAAAATAACCAGCTACACTGGGACACAATTAGTCAACTGTAGGAGTTCAAGCTAGTAAGAGAATCAGATACTGTCTACAGAAATCAATGGGCAGTATTGCTGCCAGAACAGTGGTCCTGAAGGAAGTCATCTCGGAAGATAAGTTGGTAAATACAGACTTCTAAGATGAACTCTTAGACTAGTATATACGTCAGGTGGAAGACTTAATTATTGGAAGTTAACTTTTGCAGGAAGAGCTATTTATATTCCATTATATCAGAGTTCTACATTCCATTTGAGGGTTCTAATAAATGTAGTTACAGTAACCAGATAGTTTGTAAGTTTTGTTGTCTCTGACAATACACCAGTGCAGTCATTAATAAACACTCCCATTTATCAATATATAAACTTGCCTACAATAGAGGACTGGCAGGTTATATCAGTGGCAGTTGATCGTTATGGCAGACGTGTCGACAAACACAGCCACGGCATAGTTGACACATATACAACACACAGGGAAACATTGAGACCTATCTACTAACATGCTCACATCCCAAAGAGGTTGTAGACAATCGCTGTTAAGATACACCGACTCTGATAAATGACAGAAAACTCCACTATAACATGATAACTAGGGTTTTAATGTAAAAGTAGAAGAAAACTAAAGAATGATTCTTAAGTAGAAAGACTCTAGATATGATAAAGAGGCAATACATTAATAAAATTTGCAGAGATGAACAATAAATTTATTCTTAACACAATAATCAAGAAGATAAACAAAAAATGGACTCAGAAACGACAAAACTGAACTAAGAATTAAATTGTTTGAATTTTATTAAACATTAAAGGAACTGTATAGGATATAATAGTCTTAAAAAATTTCCTGAAGCATCTCTGTAACACTTACGTGTCTGTCTGAACGTACCAGTAACACACCTAACAGCCTGCCTCTGAATTGCTTCAATGTTGTGCTGCCACCTGACCTGGTATGGATCCCAAACACTTGAGCAGCACTCAAGAACAGGTCACACTAGTGTCCTAAATGCAGTCTCCTCTACAGATGAACCACTCTTTCCTAAAATTCTCCCAATAAACCGAAGTTGACCATTCACATTCCCTGTCACAGTTCTCATATCCTTGTTCCTTTTTATACCACTTAGCAACATTACACCCGATATTTAAATAATTTAACTGCATCAAGCAGGACACTAGTAATACTGGAGCCAAACATTACAGGTTTGTTCTTCCTCCTAATCAGCATTAGCTCATATTTTTCCACATTTTCAGCTAGCTGCCATTCATCACACCAACTAGAAATTTTGTCTAAGTTGTCTTGTATCTTCTTACACAGACACAACTTCGACACTTTACCGTACACCAAAACATCAGTAGCAAAAAACCACAGATTGCTGCACAATCTGTCTACCAAATCATTTATGTATATAGAGAATAACAAAGTCCTATCACACTCCCCTGTGGCACTCCTGACGATACCCTTGTCTCTGATGAACACTCGCCATCAAGGAAAACATACTGGGTTCTATTACTTCAAATGGTTCAAATGGCTCTGAGCACTAGGGGACTTAACATCTGAGGTCATCAGTCTCCTAGAACTTAGAACTACTTAAACCTAACTAACCTAAGGACATCACACACATCCATGCCCACGGCAGGATTTGAACCTGCAACCGTAGCAGTAGCGCGGTTCCGGACTGAAGTGCCTAGAACCTCTTCTATTACTTATGAAGCCTTGGAATCACTCACATACCTGTGAATTTATTCCATATGCTTGAACCTTCGTTAACAGCCTGCAATGGAGCACCATGTCAAAATATGGGATCTGCCTGCTGCCCTTCATCCATAGTTCACAGTATATCATATGAGAAAAGGGCAAGCTGAGTTTTGCACAAGTTATGCTTCCTAAAGCCATGATGATTCTCAGAAATAAGCTATTCAGTCTCAAGAAAGTTTAATATAGTTGAACTGAGAATATGTTCAAGGATTCTACACCAAACCAAAAATAAGGATATCGGCCTGTAATTTTGCAGGTCCAAGTCAGTTGGGACTTTGTGCTGGGCGAAAGACTCATGATAAATGCAGGCTAGGTAAGGGGCCAGTGCCGTAGAGTACTCTTTGTGAAACCTAACTGGGATTCCATCCAGACCTACCATCTTTCAGTTGTTTCTCTACGCCAGGGATGCTTATTACACTGTTGTCCATATGGGAGTCTGTCGCAAGGTCAAACGACAGTACGTTTGCATGATTCTCTTGTGTGAATGATTTCTTGAATGTGAAATTTAAAACTTTGGTTTTCGTTTTGCTGTGGGGCCGAATGGAAGCCTTAGACCCACTTATTGATTTTACATAGGCCCATAATTTTCTTGGGTTCTCTGCCAGGTCTTTTGCTAAGGTGTGACAGTGGTAGTTGTTGTATGCTTCACGCATAGATCTTTTCACAGATGCAAGGATCTTACTAACCTTCGCTTACCATCATTTGTGTGTTCTCTTTCAAATCAAGAGTGCAACAGCCTTTGCTTCCTCAGCATCTTCCAAATTTCGTTATTAAACCATGGTGGGTTTTTTCCATCCTTTATCCACTTACTAGGCACATAACTCTCCAGACCAAAATTTACAATCTGCTTAAACTTTGCCCATAATTCCTCTACACCCATCTTACTTGAACTAAGTGAAGTCAGTTCACTATGTGAGATGCTAACAACTGCTTATCTGCTCTACCTAGCAGAAACACTCTCCTAGCTCTCTTGACTGATTATGACATCATGACTGCAAATTCCCATTTTTATATTGACATTGTTGATAAGGTCCGGGGTATTTGTAGCTACAAGGTCTAAGATATTTCCACTACAGGAGGTCTACCAAGCTAGCTGATCAAGCCAGCCTTCAGAAAATGCGTTCAAAAGTATTTTACATGACTGTTTGTTAGTAAACACCCCCCCCCACAGCGGATCTATAGACATCCCAGTCTATACTCCATACACTAAAGTTGCCTCCGACTGTAATCGGCTCCACAAAGGATGGTGGTTCGTGCAGGTCAAGAAACAGACAGGGACTTCATTGTTGTCGGTTCCAGGTGAGAGTTGTGGTACGCTCATACATGTGCTTTGTGCTTTATACAAATTAAGTGTCTCACTAGCTTGCATAGAATTTGTTGCTTACCAGCACCATCAGCCATGACGACTCACAACAAATTGAATAAAAACTGAGTAAATAACACTCTATCACGTTTAATACAAACACATTACCAACACAGTACTCAGAACACTACTGAATGCTCATTGGATGTCTGAGAATGTGTGGCATAGGTGCGCAAAATGATCCTAAATTCAGCCGCCATCATTGGTGACTCCAACTTTAGTATTGCATCATCCACATCATCCCAATACACTGCGTAAAGTGACTATCAAGAGTTTCCTGCTTGGGATGAAGTGAATATTAAGCATGTTTACCAAAAACTAAGTTTTTTCTTTTCCTGTCCATAGTATTCATGGTACCATGTATCACATTTTTTGCTATCCAGACCCAAAATCGACTGCTATTGTGTTCAACGGAGGACCTGCCACAAAATCCACACACATCTGGATCCAGATTTGTTCAATCAAGGCTTTTTTTTCACTTCAGAAGACTTAGGAGAAAAAGACAATCCTTTCTCAATCTCAATGTTTTGTATTCTTTTACGAATTGCAAATATTTCTGCCCTGCTTCAGCTCATGTTCTTAGACAACAGTACCGGTACGCTTCTTACTGCATGTGACTCCTCTCTATTTTCACCTTCTATAGTTGGCTGATGAAGCTAGTCACTACTGCTGTTCCAGAAATCAACTTCACTCAAAAAATTGCCAGTCAGTCTCAAGGGAAGATTCTCGTCCCTCTGGAAACTCCTATGGCATTTAGGACTGTAGCATAATATATCCAGCCTTCTTTCAAGAGAGACCCAAAGTGCATTTTCACTGACAGCTAGTGTGGATGGTTGAACACTCACTGATGGCACACTGCTTATGTGTTCATAGGCTTGAATACTGCCTTGTCATAAGGCTGGAGTTGAAAGGCACAGAGTCGCAACTCATGTTCAATATGACAATCAAGAACAATGATCAATATTGCATCAGTGTGGCTATTAACTCCACGTCCCACTGGCTTTAATTAAAAAATAAAATAAAATAAAAATAGTTTACCCACGCAAAAATATGCTTCTCTGTTTATATAGCCTGAGTCTGCCATACGGACGTCAGATCCTGTTAGAAATCCACTACAGAAGTCACTTTTAAGCTTGATTGCTTTCCTTATGTGTCACACAAACAGTGTGCCTTTGCAGTTTAGTACAAATGACTCAAGCAGGAAGATGGTTATTGAGAGCAAGTCCCACCAATGATGGACATCCTCTCGCCTTTCACTGGCATATTATATTCTAACAGCACTGATTCTAAAAGGTCGCTGAATTTGTTGAGATTTTCTTTGTCAACCCAGAATTTTTGGGCTGTGAAATCTCCACAGTGTTCTTAGCCTCGATGTCCACTGGGACCATATTCATCTAACAAGTTGTCCTTATGATTGTAAGACTATGGCCAACTGATGAAGGTCATTCACAGCAGTGGACTCCCATGCAACACAGCTAGAGGCCAGTCAGTCGTGAGGCAACTGAATTGAAGACTTACCTGATAAGACCATTCCCAGTGTCAACACTTGGACCAATACAAACTACTTCCAACAGGTGTCTTTCCAAGACTCAACAAGTAATAGAACATGACTGGAATAATTACCATTAAATAATAACTGCTGCGAAAAAGTGTTGAAATGGGTAAGCCTGATAATGTTGACATTATGCATGAATGTATATGCCCTGCTACACAACAACATAATTGAAAAAGGGGGGAAGAATCAGCAGCTGGATTTGTTGTTGTTGTGGACTTCAGTCCAGAGACTGGTTTGATGCAGCTCTCCATGCTACTCTATCCTGTGCAAGGTTCTTCATCTACCAGTACCTACTGCAACCTACATCCTTCTGAATCTGTTTAGTCTCTGTTTGGTCTTCCTCTGCGATTTTTATCCACCACACTGCCCTCCAATACTAAATTGGTGATCTCTTGATGCCTCCGAATACGCCCTACCAACCAATCCCTTCTTCTAGTCAACTTGTGTCACAAATTTCTCTTCTCTCCAGTTCTGTTCAATACCTCCCCATTAGTTATGTGATCTACCCATCTAATCTTCAGCATTCTTCTGTAGCACAACATTTCAAAAGCTTCTATCCTCTTCTTGTCTAAACTATTTATCGTCCATGTTTCACTTCCATACATGGCTACACTCCATACAGCTGGATTTACGTGCCAATAAATACAGTTGAAGATACGCGTCAGTGAGAACTGTGGTGTCGTGCAGCGTATTCCATCCAATACGATTCCATGATATTCTTTTGTGCAGGGGAAATGCATGAATGAAAGCAATTTGAGTACTTTAGAGCATACTAGTTTTACAAGGTGAATGTATGGTTGAAGATATTCTTCTCAATTCTTATTTTAAATACTGTTTCTAGAATTTTTAAACAGTCTTACCTAATGGACTGCTTGCAATCTGTCACTGACATACAAAAAGAGCAGAAGATTCAATAAAAAAATATTGCAATGTGTGCTTTTTCCAAGATCTGTACTGTTTCTGCCACCACACTGCACTAAGGTGATCTAGCAGACCTAGTCAATATGGGATTTTAGCATATATTTAAGTTCTTCTCAAATTTGTTTTCAAATACAGTTCCCAGAATTTTTTAAATAGTCTTACACAATGTACACTGCACATCGCATATCCAATCAATCAAATCACACAGTATTACGTTTTTTGCTAGTTATAATTAGCATTTCCACTTAGCTTCTACATTCATGTCCTCTGCAACTTTCAACTACAGTTTCCTTTGTAAGTTGAAGTAGTTATGTCCCTTGTGTATTCCACAGTGACCTGTTCTCAATCACAAGGCTTACAAGCTTCACTACATACACGACTGGTAGTTAAGTGCAAAATACACGCAGACACAAACGACAACTGACACACTCTTATCTAGACGATTGTGACAATAGTGATAACATCACAATAAAATGAAGTCCACATCCAGTAACTAGATCTACAAGTGTATTGGTGGATGTGTAAAGACAATCTTTGTCCATATAAAAGACTGTAAATGATCTGTACCTGAAGTGTTCTGAAATGTAAACACAAGATACAATAGACATCTCTTAAGAAGAGCAAGTGGACAACATTTCAGAGAAACTGTTTTTTCTCGAATGACATTTCAGCTAGTATAGAAGAAGCTGCACTGGTCATGGCTTTCTGCCAGTGGATTGCCATACAAATTAAGGCAAACACAAGAATCAATAAACAAATGTGGCTGAAAATTTTTTTACAAGCTAACTGGCATACACAACATGGAACACTTCAGTACTCACAGTTCTATCGATAGAAATTTTCCCACTAGAATGATTTTGAATGTACCAGCTGAGCAGCTGTCAAGTACAAGTAATAAACTGGTTTGTCAAATGTGACTGGCTGGATGCCGTGCACACTTGATCTGACACTTACTTAGAATTTTTTAAAGTTATGACCTACCGATGCAAGTGATACTGAATATAATTAACATATAGGTGTTAAACTATGGCCTGTATAAACACGATAACATGGCCTGAAAGTGACTATTGTTATTACAGACGGATGCATAATTCTGTAGCTATAAATCAATGTGTAATAATAAATATAAAAGAGTACAGGCATTGTGTTTGCTGGTGTCCACACTCAATAATTTGTTAATATTCAGAATCATGCGAGACAGTGGTGTAAATTGGCGAATTACAGCGCGTTGCCCAGAGAGAGTGATGTTGGAGCAATTGTGGAGTCAGGATTATCTACCACAGTCCCAACACAAATTATTAAGCATATTGACAATGAACATGGAAAATGTGCTTGTAATCTTGTAATGTACTGTCAATCAGTCCAATGATGAAGTGCATATGAAAGAAGGAGGGATGTGCTATTACCACCAGACAGGAATGTGGATGACAGGCCCAGAAGACTTATCACTTGATCTGTTTAATCCAATTGTCTTTCACAGCATGATCGAGGCTCACTGTTATCAGTTGAACTCTGCTAGTACCTGTAACCACTTTGCATAAATTATACTATAGTGTATCGTACAATGTGTGCCTCTATAGGTCAATAAAGAAACTGGAGTTCAAATTTTAGATTCTGAATAGCAGAGCGCTGTCCTGCTGTATAAAGCATTTCGTGACTATACTCAGTCCTGACATTAGTTAATAGTTTTAATTGTATTATTGCTTGTCTTATGTTCAAGAGATGAAACAACATAGGCAGTTAATAATGAAAATATAACATTTCAGAATTAACACCAGATAAGACATAGCACTACTTGAAATTTAATGATAAGGAAAGCTCAAGATGATGACTGTGTTTCGGCAGAAAAAGTTACAGCTGGAGGAAAAGTAATAAAAAAAACTTGCCAATTATTTATAGAATGTCTGTGGCAAAAGATAATAAACTAGAATAATCACACAATATTCTCTAGCCATACTTAAATTTTTTCTGATCACATATTCATTGTTTCCTTATTATAAGAAAAAATATATCTCTCAGTATTTACCTCTGTAAAGTATTACAGATCCATCATTGAAGCCAACAGCCATCAAATTCAAATTTTCATGAACACACAGTGCAGTAACATTTTCTGGCTTGTTGTTTGGTATTGCACGAGAAATTCGCACACATGTTGGATGGCCCTGCTTGTCTGTTTTGTCCAAATTCCATACTTTGATCACTGGATTAATGCCAGGCTCATCACTCTGAAAAGCAATCAGTCAGCAACATAACAGAGTAACCTACTTCACCATGTTGCTGAGAAACACATTTGCACCTTTAATTTTTGACAATGTAAAATGTGATAATTACAGCTGACGTCAGACCATAATTGAGAACAAACCTGAGAAAAATTAGATGATTAATATTAAAACTTTTAACTGCTTAAATGAGGAATTATAACATGAATGCTGCTGCAAAGAACCTTTGGAATATGATCTAATAATTATTAGCATATATCATATGCTAATTATTAGCATACACTGTACCCCTGTTATTCAGTCACATGCACATTTCCACACTAATCTGGAACTTTGCTGAGTAGCTTGCTGACAGAAACCCTGCATAAAGATGTCATTATTTGTGCTTACTTCTACGAAGGTATAAGAGCTGATAACAAATTTGGCATTTTCCTGAAGGCCTCATTATCTGCAACTAGCCTAATACTAAACTTCAGTACATATACCACAATAACAGCATCTACTGCAACATGTACAGGTAATATTCTAAGCAGTTTCAATTATGCCGCTACAGAAAAGTTAATTTTAGATTGGTGAATATATGAACATTCAGCCATTTTTTTCTCAGTGACAAATTTAGATAAAATCTAGACAGTGAAAAGGGTGTTACATATTTGTCTCAAAAGAGAATGAAGCTTCCCCAATATTCAGCAATCAACATTCAGTAAACACTAATTACAATGCTTCTGTATCAGAATTCATGAGATGTTTCCCTTTCATCAAAGTACATGACAAACCAAGTACAACAAACTTTTGTATAACTAAAGGCATCAAGATCTCTAACATTCGAAAGAAAACTGCACATGGAAGTAAAGAACAACCATGACGGAGAGCTTCTCATGTATGTAAACAAATGCACGAAAATATCTGACAGTGTTGTTAAACATGCAAATAAATGGTAAATGTAAATTCAACTCAAATGGTATAAACAAATCAAAATCTGTGTGGTGGATTGTCAACAGTGAAGTAGGTGGTGAGAAAAATTCCCATTTAAACCCTAAATTGGGAATTGAATGGCAAACTGTTACAAACTTCAGACAGATCTGTGAATAATTCAAGGGAAAATTATAATTTCAAATAAAACAGATGACTTATCTACTCATAACCTAAATTGCAACATGTTAATTTCAGTGATGTTTCCACTTTTTGTATATAATTCAGTATCTTACTTCAATAATTATATCCCGCCAGTATCACACATGAACAGGCAACAGCCATAAGATCAGTTGCAGAGTAATGTGAATTATCTCCTCATTTTCAAAAATTCATATCTTTGTTCACCGTCAGATATCAATGTTGAAATTTTTACAGTACATTGCTATCATAAAGATGTACAAACTGTGCAAAAATCATATTTTTATATTCAGTCCCACCTGAGATAACTAACCCCAAACTTTACAAAATTTGGAAATTTTCAAATTTCAAAAATTTATAAAAAATTAAGGAAACATTTGTAAGTGTTCTTGCTCTATATGAGGCTAGTAGTTTATGATATCTAAGTATAGGAAAAAATAGACTCTCATAAATCACTCCTTGTTTGTTATTTTTGGGCCTAAAAAGTGAGTTTTTGAAAATTTGGATAAGAAACTTTGGAGGTAATTTTGACTGGTTATTTTTGAATTTAGGGTATTTTGTGTACTAGACAATGTTGTAGAGGACACTTTTCTAAAAACAATCATGTCAATTGCAATGGTGTAACTTAACCCAGTGCAGAGATATTCAAATTTATGCTAACTGAAACATCATCGCACGCTTACAAACAAAAATGGTCACCATTCAGCAAAGGTGAAATGTAAAATTTTTTTAAAAACTGTTTTGAACTTCTAAATTATAGGATAACCACATATGAAAAAATTAAAATATTTAAAAATGGTCAAGCAACCAATTTAATTTTTATTGGACCACTTCATATGCATTGACCCACATAGTGCAACACAGATTAGGAGAACTTAAATTTATTCATGTATGCCATCATGAAAATTTTAAATATGTGGGCTGAGATGAAGTTCCAACAAAATAAATAAGGGCAGGTTGTCATAATATTGCACTCCAACACTGACAAATAATAAAATAATTATTTGATGAGAGTTGCTCTCCCAGCAGACTGAAATATTCAGAAGCTGGACCTCTCCAGAAAAGGGGCAGCGAGTGAGATAGGAAATTTCTGCCCAGTGACAATATTATCAATTTTTTCTGAAATATTCAGTAAATAGTGTGTAATAAATTAGATGAGTATAACAACACTCATAACATTACTCTGAATAACACGGATTTAGGAAAAGGAGACGTACAGCACCATGCTGCTATTAACAATAGAATCACCAAAATAATCAAGTAACTTGAAATGTTCCTGCTTGCATATATTATGTGAATTACCTGTAAATTTCAGCTCACAAATTCCACTGTACTCTAATTATATTGATATACTTGCAAGTGATAAGAAAAAGTTTGAGAGCAGAAAATTAACATATTAATATGAGGGTAAGTCAATTATTATCCACAATTTAGTTATATTTTTGTTTATTTTGATAGTACTGTCTTTTACATTGATGACACATGCTTTGTTTATTTGTTATTATATCTTTGCAATTTTCAAGCTGCTAGGTTAGTTTCGTTATCGCTGCCATGCTGTTAATCATGGCCGCTCTGCTGTCTATTTGCACCAAAGAAAAGCACCTTTCAGTGATACCTTTTTTGTGGTCGGAAGGCATATCAGGGGCCGACATTCACTGACGACTTTTGGTACAGTACGGAAACAGTGTTTTGCCGCAACGGAGTGTCAACGAATGGACTGAAAAATTCCGAAATGGTCACACAAGTGTTACGCACGATGAAGGAGCTGGACGACCGTTTACCACCACAAATGAAGAAACCATTGACCATTCACATGAAATGATTCTCTTAGACAGATGATTAACTAGTGACAAAGTGACACATCGTCTGCAAATTAGTCATGGTTCTGCCTACGAAATCATCCACAACAGACTTGGATTTCATATAGTTTGTGCAACATGGGTCCCAAAACGACTCACACAGTTGCATAAACAAACACACTTGGACATCTGCAAAAAACATTTGGATCACTATGGTAAAGAAGGGGACAATTTCTTAGACAGGATCGTTATTGGTGATGAAACATAGATCCATCATTACAAGCCGGAGAGTAAACGGCAGAGTATGGAATGGAAACACCCAAATTCGCTGTGCAAGAAAAAGTTCAAGACCCAACTGTCGGCAGGAAAACTTATGCTTACGGTTTTTTGAGACGCACAAGGTCCAGTACTGGAACATTATGGGGTAAGGGGCACAACAATTAACAGTGTACATTACAGTGAGATCCTTACTGCTAGGCTAAAGCCTGCAATTCGAAGCAAATGCCTAGGATTGCTGTCAAAAGGTGTTGCACAACAATGCCCGTCCACATACTGCTCCCCACACTGCTGAAACGCTCCAGAAACTCAAATTTGAAGTACTGGATCATCCTCCACATAGTCCTGATCTTGCCCCTTCTGACTATCATTTGTTTGGTCCACTCAAACAGGCATTAAAGGGCTGTCAATTTGCCTTGGACGAAGCAGTGAAAGAAGCAGTGCATTCATCGCTCGCAGCTCAACCGAGAGCCTTCTTTTATGAGGGCATCAGGAAGCTTGTACAGCAATGGACGAAGTGCATTGAAATGCAAGGGGACTATGTCAAAAAATGATGCTCTTTCAAGTTTCCTATTTGATTACAATAAAATTTTATAACTACTTTGTGGATAATAATTGACTTATCCTCATACTAAAATTAATTAATTAATACTAAAATTAATTAACATACTAATACTAAAACTGCTGAACTACGAGTATCCTTAATTCTTGTTCACTGCAGATGACCTGAGATGTTTTTCTTGTAACATTCTGCAGTCTCACATGGTAGTGAGAATGTTGCCTTTTAAATAATCTTCTTATAACAAAATTTCACAACATTCTTCATTTATTTATAGGTCTTCCACTTTCATAGAGGAGGAGATTAATGTCTAACATCCCGTCAAAAATGAGGTCATTAGAGACAGACCACAAGCTCTGATTATATCGAATCAGAGCACAATGTAGTTGCACTGAAGAGTAGACTGAAGTAAGAGAATAGTCAGGAAGAATCAATACGCAAATAAGTGGGATGTGGATACTAAGGAATGGCGAAATATGACTGGAGTTCTCTAAGACTATAGACACAGCAATAAGGAACAGCTCAGCAGGACAACTGCAGAAGTTGGAAAGAAAAACATGGCTACAGAGAAGGTAACTGTGAAGAAACCATGAGTAACATAATAAATTCTTCAATTTATTGATCAAAGAAGGAAGGACAAAAATGTTCTGGGAAATTCAGGAATATAAGATACTGAGGAATGAAATAAATAGGAAGTGCAGGGAAGCTAAGGGGAAATGGCTGCATGAAAAATGTGATTAAAAGCAAGGGTGGTAACATTAAGAGTGCAATGGGAATTCCACTGTTAAATGCAGAGGAGAGAGTGTATAGGTGGAAAGAATACATTTAAGACCTCTATGAGGTTGAAGATTTGCCTGATGTGTGAGAAGAAGACACAGGGGTCAATTTAGAAAAGTTAGGGGATCCAGTATTAGAATTAAAATTTAAGAGAGCTTTGGAGGACTTAAGACCAAATAAGGCAGATGGGATATACAACATTCCCCTGGAATTTATAAAATCATTCGAGGAAGTGACAACAAAATGACTATGTAGAATGTAAGAGACTGGTGACATACCATCTGACTTTTGGAAAAATATCATCCACACAATTTCGAAGACAGCAAAAGCTGAGAAGTGCAAGAATTATAGCACAATCAGCTTAACAGCTTATGCATCAAGTTGCTCATAAGAATAATATACAGAAGAATGGAAAAGAAAACTGAGGATGTGTTAGATGATGATCAGTTTGGCTTTAGAAAAGGTAAAGGCACCAGACAGGCAATTCTGACATTGTGGTTGATAATGGAAGCAAGACACAGTCATAGGATTTGTCGACCTGAATAAAGCATTTGACAATGTAAAATGGTACAAGATGTTCAAAATTCCGAGAAAAGCAGGGATAAGCTGTAGGGAGAGACGGGTAATATACAATATGAACAAGAGCTAAGAGGTAATAATAAGAGTGGATGAGCACGAATGAAGTGCTCGGATTAAAAAGGGTGTACGACAGGAATGTAATCTTTTGCCACTACTGTTCAATCTGTACACTAAGGAAGGGACGATGGAAATAAAAGAAAGGTTCAGGAGTAGAATTAAAATTCAAGGTGAAAGGATATCAGTGACACGATTCGCTGATGACATTGCTATCTTGAGTGAAAGTGAAGAATTACATAATCTGCTGAATGGAATGAACCGCCTAATGAGTACAGAATATTGACTTACAGTAAACAAAAGAAAGACAAAAGCAATGAGAAGTAGTAGAAATGAGAACAGTGAGAAATTTAACATCAGGATTGATGCCCAAAAAGTAGATGAAGTTAAGGAATTCTGCTACCTTGGCAGCCAAATAACAAATGACGGACGGAGCAAGGAGCACATCAAAAGCAGACTAGCACTGGCAAAAAGGGCATTCCTGCCCAAGAGAAGTGTCTACTTGTATCAGGAAAAGACCTTAATTTGAGGAAGAAATTTCTGAGAATGTACAGGGCTATTACAAATGATTGAAGCGATTTCATAAATTCACTGTAGCTCCATTCATTGACATATGGTCACGACACCCTACAGATACGTAGAAAAACTCATAAAGTTTTGTTCGGCTGAAGCCGCACTGCAGGTTTCTGCCGTCAGAGCGGTCGAGAGCGCAGTGAGACAAAATGGCGACAGGAGCCGAGAAAGCGTATGTCGTGCTTGAAATGCACTCACATCAGTCAGTCATAACAGTGCAACGACACTTCAGGACGAAGTTCAACAAAGATCCACCAACTGATAACTCCATTCGGCGATGGTATGCGCAGTTTAAAGCTTCTGGATGCCTCTGTAAGGGGAAATCAAAGGGTCGGCCTGCAGTGAGCGAAGAACGGTTGAACGCGTGCGGGCAAGTTTCACGCGTAGCCCGCAGAAAATTGGCTCAGGCCACAACTGGAGACCGACAGCGCTGACTTCATCTTTCAACAGGATGATGCTCCACCGCACTTCCATCATGATGTTCGGCATTTCTTTAACAGGAGATTGGAAAACCGATGGATCGGTCGTGGTGAAGATCATGATCAGCAATTCATGTCATGGCCTCCACGCTCTCCCGACTTAACCCCATGCGATTTCTTTCTGTGGGGTTATGTGAAAGATTCAGTGTTTAAACCTCCTCTACCAAGAAACGTGCCAGAACTGCGAAGTCGCATCAACGATGCTTTCGAACTCATTGATGGGGACATGCTGCGCCGACTGTGGCAGGAACTTGATTATCGGCTTGATGTCTGCCGAATCACTAAAGGGGCACATATCGAACATTTGTGAACGATGGTTGACGGAATGATGGGTGTGCATTCTACTTATATGTTTACATTTGTCCTCTGTCAATGTCAGTACTTGGATGTGTTCCATTACCCCGAGTACCTGCCTAAGTGCTGGGAGCGTCAATGTCAATGTTGTGTTATGTAATTAATAAAATTGTGTTTCAGTGAATGGTACACTGTGATACATCTTTGAATAGGTCTTCAGGAGAGGAAATGAATTACTGAATAAAAAATACAGGGTGCCATTTTAAAAAGTCATACCGCTGTTCATATCTTTGTAAAAAACAAAGCTACAAAAAATGCAATCATGCTGATTGATGTCCCCCCAAATTGCTAAAGACAATTTTCTTGAAACATTTTGTAATTTGCATCTGGACAAACAGTTATTTAGGGTGGTCAAAATAAATGGGACACCCTGTATATTCCAGTTAAATTATGAGGGCAAAGAACTGATCACTGCAGAATATGTTACATTTCTTGGAATTAGTACCAACAAAAACTTGTCATGGACTGATTACATGTAGTGCTTAGTGATGCAATTAAACAGTTTTGTTTGTGCAATGAGTTCTAAATCATGTAATGACATAGCTGTCAAGAAAATTGTTTATCATGCATATTTTACACCAGTTCTTACATATGGCATAAATTTTTGGGTGTTGAAAAACCAAACCACCTCAGAGAGTTCAAACTGCAGGAAAAAAAATAACAACTATGATAGGAACAAATAATAGGCAATCATGCAAAACACCATTCAAAAGCCTTTACTTACAATGCCTTGTCTGTTTATATATGAAATACTCCACTTTGTGTAAGAGAAGCTACTTTTCGAAGGAAATTCCTTTGCACGGGATTATGAAACAAGAGGACACTAAAAGCAGTACAGGAATTTTGATACTTGGGCAGCAAAATACCTGATTACTGATAAAGTAGAAAGGATATTAAATGCAGGTTGGCTATAACATGTTCCTGTTGTTCCTCTCTCCAATTGGTGGGGAACAATTGAGGAGAGTGGAGAGTTCCAAGTACCTAGGAAGCTGTATACATGAAGATGGAAGAAATGACAGAGAAATAAACGAGCAGGGGAGAAAAGCAGAAGCATTTTGGAAGTGTGTCAGAAGCCTGATATGGAGCAAGGATGTACCCCAAATCAGTAAAAAGGTTATATACCAGTCATACTATGTCCCAGTCCTGACGTATGCATCAGAAACCTGGGTTCTGAAAGGAAGTGAGAAAAGCAAAGTACAAGTTAGTGAGATGAAATTCTTGAGAAACAGTACTGGAGTGACAAAGATAGACAGGTTAAGATATGAGAGGATCAGAGAGTTAACGAAGGTGAAACCATTACAGGAGGAGATAGAGAAATCAAGGCTGAGATGGTATGGACACGTTAAGAGAATGGAGGAGAAGAGGATACTCAGGAGGATACACATGATGAAACTGGAAGGAAAGAGCCCAAGAGGAAGACCGAGAGATGGTGGCAAGACAGAAGAGGCCCAGGTTCCATACAGACGCGGCCAGAGGCGGGAAACTGTCCAAGCTGAAGATGGCTATAACATGAAAATCATTTCTTTAAAAGACAAATTTGTTAACATCTAATGCAAATTTAAGTGTCAGGAAGAATTTTCTAAAGTACATGTCTGGAAGTAAAATGTGGATAATAAGCAGTTCTGACAAGAAGAGAACAGAATCTTTTGAAGTATAGTGCTACAGAAGAACGTTGAAAATTGAGTAGATCAAATAACTAATGAGGAGGTACGGAACCAAATGGGGGGAAAAAAGAAATTTGTGCCATAGCTTGCCAGAAGAAGGGATCAGTTGATAAGACTTGTCCGAGGCATCAAGGGATCATTAATTTGGCACACAAAACTTATTAAAAAATCTATACCTGTACACATGACATAGACAGCATGCATCCTTTAAGTGCAGAAGAAGGTTGCTTAAATTTGATTGTTGTTTATGTGGGATTTTCATCACAGGATTGCACTAACTAGTTTGTCAAGAATGTAGCTTAACATCTAGACAGCTAGTTCTGTCTGTTGTTGTTGTTGTTGTTGTTGTTGTTGTCTTCAGTCCTGAGTCTGGTTTGATGTAGCTCTCCATGCTACTCTTATCCTGTGCAAGCTGCTTCATCTCCCAGTATGTACTGCAGCCTACATCCTTCTGAATCTGCTTAGTGTATTCATCTCTTCGTCTCCCTCTATGATTTTTACCCTCCACGCTGCCCTCCAATACTAAATTGGTGATCCCTTGATGCCTCAGAACATGTGCTACCAACCGATCCCTTCTTCTAGTAAAGTTGTACCACAAACTCCTCTTCTCCCCAATTCTATTCAGTACCTCCTCATTAGTTATGTGATCTACCCATCTAATCTTCAGCATTCTTCTGTGGCACCACATTTTGAAAGCTTCTATTCTCTTCTTGTCCAAACTATTTATCAACCAGGTTTCACTTCCATACATGGCTACACTCCATACAAATACTTTCAAAAATGACTTCCTGACACTTAAATCTATACTCGATGTTAACTAATTTCTCTTCTTCAGAAACACTTTCCTTGCCATTGCCAGTCTACATTTTATATCCTCTCTACTTCGACCATCATAAGTTATTTTGCTCCCCAAATAGCAAAACTCCTTTACTACTTTAAGTGCCTCACTTCCTAATCTAATTCCCTTAGCATCACCTGACTTAATTCAACTACATTCCATTATCCTCGTTTTGCTTTTGTTGATGTTTATCTTATATCCTCCTTTCAAGACACTGTCCATTCCGTTCAACTGCTCTTCAAAGTCCTTTGCTGTCTCTGACAGAATTACAATGTCATCGGTGAACCTCAAAGTTTTTATTTCTTCTCCATGGATTTTAATACCTACTCCAAATTTTTCTTTTGTTTCCTTTACTGCTTGCTCAAAATACAGGTTGAATAACATCGGGGATAGGCTACAACCCTGCCTCACTCCCTTCCCAACCACTGTTTCCCTTTCATGCCTCTCGATTCTTATAACTGCCATCTGGTTTCTGTACAAATTGTAAATAACCTTTCACTCCCTGTATTTTACCCCTGCCAAGCCTTCTCTAAGAAGTTGAAAGAGAGTATTCCAGTCAACATTGTCGAAAGCCTTCTCTAAGTCTACAAATGCTAGAGACGTAGGTTTGCCTTTTCTTAATCTATTTTCTAAGATAAGTTGTAGGGTCAGTATTGCCTCACGTGTTCCAATATCTTTACGGAATCCAAACTGATCTTCCCCAAGGTTGGCTTCTACCTGTTTTTCCATTCATATGCAAAGAATTCGCGTTAGTATTTTGCAGCTGTGACTTATTAAACTGATAGTTCGGTAATTTTCACATCTGTCAACACCTGCTTTCTTTGGGATTGGAATTATTATATTCTTCTTGAAGTCTGAGGGTATTTTGCCTGTCTCATACATTTTGCTCACCAGATGGTAGACTTGTCAGGACTGGCTCTCCCAAGGCTGTCAGTAGTTCTAATGGAATGTTGTCTACTCCCGGGACCTTGTTTCGACACTTTACTACTATAAGTTCTGTCTATACCAACTGAATCTATTACATCATAACGGAATACCCAAACAATGTCGGGGCTGTAATGACAATTTTTCAGAGAGCCGAACTTGCTAATGGGAATCCAGGATACAGTTAAAGTTTTATTTGGAAAGCACAAAAACAGATAGTAGTCTGATACTTCACATTTTACTTTCAAATATTTTTATAATCAATACAAGGGCATTAGCTAGGGAGGTTCCTTTAGAATTTATTTGCTATCTTTGTTATAAGAACCGGCACGGGAATATCATGAATGTTCTTACTTTCAGCTGTGTACCAAACAAAGAAACGCAAAAAACACATTGTTTCTCCTTCAGGAAGGCCTCTACTAGCATCAAAATACTCTCCTTGGCAACTGAATTAGATACGGCCTATGTAGTAGTGTGCAGGTCACTCATTGTGATGAAGGTTCACTGTCTCACTGCATACATTCCACTGCACATTGAAAGCATTTAGAAGCCATCGTAATCCTTCATCTCTCAACTATGTCCACACCATGTGGACTCAATGTTGTGTCCAAAGAGTGCAGATCTCACTTCATTACAACCTGTAAGTGATAACTATGGTGTGCGCAACTCCATCACCTTCACGTCGGTGACTGTTCTTCAAACAATTTCTGTACAATTTAGGAGCGATGTGGCAGTGCTGTGTCTTGCTGAAGGTCCAGGTTACCTGACAGGCACAGGAGGTGAACAACTCATGCACATCATCAGACAGTAGCTTCCGCTGCAGTCCATGTGATTAAAGATGATGGAGATACTATTCCTCGTCAAAATTTTTCCAACACAAATCACAGCTATTGTAGGTAAAGGTATGTCAGTCTTATGAACTCATCAGCATCCCTCCATGCGAATAACCAGTCAAATACACACAAAATAGAGGCAATTAATTCTTACATTTTTACAGTTGTCTTATTATCATAACTATAGATTTGTGGTTAAAACAGAGATTTCATTTTGAATATTCTATCATATTCCTGTTCTGGTAACTATCACATCTCTGTTATGATAATAAGAGAAGTATAAACATGTAAGGATTAACAGGGTTGCCACAAGTTTCCCCAAGAGAAATTCCCTGATATTTCCCTGATTTCCAAACAAGTTTTACTATTTTTCCCTGACAAATTTTGAAATCTCAAGGGTAAGTAAAGACTTAAGTTGACAAAAAAATGTAAGGACTTCTGTTTTTCTAAACGTCTGAGCAAAAATCTTAAGTACTAACATCAACATCTTTTGTAATGAACTGTTTTTAGATGGAGAAAGCAAACCAAATGGTATAAATGTTTCATTAAGACCACTGATGTTATTTTATTTCAATAAAGCGAAACACATGCGATGACAAAAATACACATTTTGTTGGATTCACAAGACAGATTTAAAATACCTCCACTGCTTTCGGAAATAACCTCAGAAAAAAGTAGGCCTCTTGAAAAAATGTATAAGGTGGGGAAGAGTTGTTTAAACCAGTACTATAGGTGACCACCAATCAAATGTCGCTTCTACTATGTTCATTATTGTCGGTTATTACCCGCCGTGTTATCTCTATTATTCTACAGGTATTGTGTGATTTTTCTTTCAAGAAATACACGAGTACGTAGCGTACAAACTGCCAGCAACTGCCACAATTTTCTTCTTCTTATTGTCCATAATTTCTAATATATAAACTACTTTTGAAGTGCCAAAATGTACTACAATAAATAATATGTCTATAAAACACTGCACTGAACAATGTACTTGCAGTGAGACAGCCACAATTCCTGAAATCCATCGCCCGTGGCCTCTGGCCTGCCGAGGAGCACCACAGTCCTGCGTCCAAGGATGAACCATGAAAATCTGCCGCATTACGACACCTACAGACAGACCCGGCCTGCAGGCAAATTGCTGAGGCTACATCCGAATGGCAGGGTCCGCACGTTAGTGGGAAACTATGCGCTTCAGATTAGCAGACTTGATCCATTAGAGATACCCACAAAAATGGCCTGCAGTTTTGGCCCGTCACGGAAATCCCTCATGTGGCCAGTTATTCATGTGTCACAGACACCATGTTGATGAAATGAGACCGCAGTGATCACCCACGCAACAGACAACTTGCACCAATACTCTGAGAATCAATACTAAAGAGGACAGGTAGCAACTCAAGGTATAGAAGATTGCTGAGCCACAGACGGGCACACAGAAAAGACAATTACACTCTCACAACTAATTTTTTGGCCACAGCATTTGTCAGAAAATGAGAGTGCCACACATTCATGCAGTCACTCAGACTCAACTCACGCACACATGACTGTTGTCTCTGGCCATTGCATCAACAATCTCTGAGAATCAGATCCAAACAAACCACTCCTCATGCCTCCCAGCCTCTCAGCAGCTGCTAGGCTAACAGCAAGTAGCGATGGTACCACTGACTGCAAGGCGAGGCGAGGGGTGGAAAGCGGAGAAGCAGTAAGAATGATGAGTTCATAAGACTGACATGCCTTTACCTAGGACCTTTTCATCTGAATAGGCTTCATTCATTCGGCTGTCTGTGTAGCAATCAGTTTTCAATAGTTTACTGTGTGCCTCTAGCAGTGTGTTTGTACACCTGATCAGGTTCATACCATATTATCTCCTAACGGGATGGAAGCAGCAGATGGGAATTGAAAACATGCTCTAATTGTAGCTCTGGCACAGAAAGGCTATTCCAGTAAGACAATAGCAACCAAAGTTGGTATAACCCAATCTACAGAAGTGTATACATTGCAACACATCAAACTGGTGTCAACGCAAGTGTTTCGCGATCTGGAAGACTCCGAGTAACGCCATACATGGAAGATCAGTTCATGTGAGTACAGAGCAAATGCCAGAGACTCATACTGCACCTCAAATTCATCGGGAAGTAAATAGTATGTGAGCACCCGCAACCTCTGTCTCAACAGTGCAACATCGTCTTCATGAACAAGGTTTAAAGGGCTGCGTAGTGGTTAAAAAAAAAAAAAATAAAGAAAAAAAGGTTATTACACAAACAAAATAAGGAGAAAAGATTTCAATGGGCACAGCAACATAAAAACTGGAGCATGCGGAATGGTCCATGGCGTTATTCATGGGGGGACTGATGACCTCAGATGTTAAGTCCCGTAGTGCTTAGAGCCATTTGTTATTCATGGACAATTCTAGGTCAGAAGTATTTGGAAATCATCACTGAATGTTTGTTCACTGATGTTGCATTGAACGTATGAACAGTCAGTGAGTGAAGCCAATGATGAAGCATGGTGGAGGGTTGGTCATGGTGTGAGGATATTTTGCAGGTGATAAAGTCAATGACTTCGTGAGAATCAACACAACATTAAGACAGGAAGGATAACACAGGATACTGATCAATAATGCAAGAGACTTATTGGTCTTGGATTTGTTCTGCGGCAGGACAATGATCCCAAACAAGCTTCTATGTTGTGCAGAGGGTATGTCAATAGAAAAGAAAGTGTCAGGAACTGAAAAATATGATGTGGCAAAGTCAGTCACCTGACTTAAATCCCTTTGAACTCTCATGGGATGAACTTGGCAGGGAGGTCAGGAAACTGAGGTCATCTAATGTTGGAGACCTTTGGAATAGTTCATAAACATTTTGGATTGCAATATCTTCAAAAACAGTGCAAAATCTTCAATATGTAAAGTTTACAGCCAAACACTTGCAAAAGTTTAATGTAAAAACATTAACCAGGTTTCAGTTGTTGTTGTTGTTGTTGTCTTCAGTCCTGAGACTGGTTTGATGCAGCTCTCCATGCTACTCTATCCTGTGCAAGCTTCTTCATCTCCCAGTGCCTACTGCAACCTACATCCTTCTGAATCTGCTTAGTGTATTCATCTCTTGGTCTCCCCCTGCGATTTTTACCCTCCACGCTGCCTTCCAATACTAAATTGGTGATCCCTTGATGCCTCAGAACATGTCCTACCAACCGATCCCTTCTTCTGGTCAAGTTGTGCCACAAACTTCTCTTCTCCCCAATCCTATTCAATACTTCCTCATTAGTTATGTGATCTACCCATCTAATCTTCAGCATTCTTCTGTAGCACCACATTTCAAAAGCTTCTATTCTCTTCTTGTCCAAACTATTTACCGTCCATGTTTCACTTCCATACATGGCTACACTCCATACAAATACTTTCAGAAATGACTTCCTGACACTTAAATCTATACTCGATGTTAACAAATTTCTCTTCTTTGTTAACAAATTTCTCTTCTTCAGAAACGCTTTCCTTCCCATTGCCAGTCTACATTTTATATCCTCTCTACTTCGACCATCATCAGTTATTTTGCTCCCCAAATAGCAAAACTCCTTTACTACTTTAAGTGTCTCATTTCCTAATCTAATACCCTCAACATCACCCGACTTAATTCGACTACATTCCATTATCCTCGTTTTGCTTTTGTTGATGTTCATCTTATATCCTCCCTTCGAGACACTGTCCATTCCGTTCAACTGCTCTTCCAAGTCCTTTGCTGTCTCTAACAGAATTACAATGTCATCGGCGAACCTCAAAGTTTTTATTTCTTCTCCATGGATTTTAATACCTACTCCGAATTTTTCTTTTGTTTCCTTTACTGCTTGCTCAATATACAGATTGAATAACATTGGGGAGAGGCTCCCTGTATTTTACCCCTGCCACCTTTAGAATTTGAAAGAGAGTATTCCAGTCAACATTGTCAAAAGCTTTCTCTAAGTCTACAAATGCTAGAAACGTAGGTTTGCCTTTCCTTAATCTTTCTTCTAAGATAAGTCGTAAGGTCAGTATTGCCTCACATGTTCCAGTATTTCTACGGAATCCAAACTGATCTTCCCCGAGGTCGGCTTCTACTAGTTTTTCCATTCGTCTGTAAAGAATTCGTGTTAGTATTTTGCAGCTGTGGCTTATTAAACTGATTGTTCGGTAATTTTCACATCTGTCAACACCTGCTTTCTTTGGGATTGGAATTATTACATTCTTCTTGAAGTCTGAGGGTATTTCGCCTGTTTCATACATCTTGCTCACCAGATGGTAGAGTTTTGTCAGGACTGGCTCTCCCAAGGCCGTCAGTAGTTCTACTGGAATGTTGTCTACTCCAGGGGCCTTGTTTCGACTCAGGTCTTTCAGTGCTCTGTCAAACTCTTCACGCAGTATCGTATCTCCCATTTCATCTTCATCTACATCCTCTTCCATTTCCATAATATTGTCCTCAAGTACATCGCCCTTGTATAGACCCTCTATATACTCCTTCCACCTTTCTGCTTTCCCTTCTTTGCTTAGAACTGGGTTTCCATCTGAGCTCTTGATGTTCATACAAGTGGTTCTCTTATCTCCAAAGGTCTCTTTAATTTTCCTGTAGGCAGTATCTATCTTACCCCTAGTGAGATAAGCCTCTACATCCTTACATTTGTCCTCTAGCCATCCCTGCTTAGCTATTCTGCACTTCCTGTCGATCTCATTTTTGAGACGTTTGTATTCCTTTTTGCCTGCTTCATTTACTGCATTTTTATATTTTCTCCTTTCATCAATTAAATTCAATATTTCTTCTGTTACCCAAGGATTTCTACTAGCCCTCGTCTTTTTACCTACTTGATCCTCTGCTGCCTTCACTACTTCATCCCTCAAAGCTACCCATTCTTCTTCTACTGTATTTCTTTCCCCCATTCCTGTCAATTGTTCCCCTATGCTCTCCCTGAAACTCTGTACAACCTCTGGTTCTTTCAGTTTATCCAGGTCCGATCTCCTTAAATTCCCACCTTTTCGCAGTTTCTTCAGTTTTAATCTACAGGTCATAACCAATAGATTGTGGTCAGAGTACACATCTGCCCCTGGAAATGTCTTACAATTTAAAACCTGGTTCCCAAATCTCTGTCTTACCATTATATAATCTATCTGATACCTTTTAGTATCTCCAGGGTTCTTCCATGTATACAACCTTCTATCATGATTCTTAAACCAAGTGTTAGCTATGATTAAGTTGTGCTCTGTGCAAAATTCTACCAGGCGGCTTCCTCTCTCATTTCTTAGCCCCAATCCATATTCACCTACTACGTTTCCTTCTCTCCCTTTTCCTACACTCAAATTCCAGTCACCCATGACTATTAAATTTTCGTCTCCCTTCACTATCTGAATAATTTCTTTTATTTCATCATATATTTCTTCAATTTCTTCGTCATCTGCAGAGCTAGTTGGCATATAAACTTGTACTACTGTAGTAGGTGTGGGCTTTGTATCTATCTTGGCCACAATAATGCGTCCACTATGCTGTTTGTAGTAGCTTACCCGCATTCCTACTTTCCTATTCATTATTAAACCTACTTCTGCATTACCCCTATTTGACTTTGTGTTTATAAACCTGTAGTCACCTGACCAGAAGTCTTGTTCCACCTGCCACCGAACTTCACTTAATTCCCACTATATCTAACTTTAACCTATCCATTTCCCTTTTTAAATTTTCTAACCTACCTGCCCGATTAAGGGATCTGACATTCCACGCTCCGATCCGTAGAACGCCAGTTTTCTTTCTCCTGATAACGACATCCTCTTGAGTAGTCCCCGCCCGGAGATCCGAATGGGGGACTATTTTACCTCCGGAATATTTTACCCAAGAAGACGCCATCATCATTTAATCATACAGTAAAGCTGCATGCCCTCGGGAAAAATTACGGCCGTAGTTTCCCCTTGCTTTCAGCCGTTCGCAGTACCAGCACAGCAAGGCCGTTTTGGTTATTGTTACAAGGCCAGATCAGTCAATCATCCAGACTGTTGCCCCTGCAACTACTGAAAAGGCTGCTGCCCCTCTTCAGGAACCACACGTTTGTCTGGCCTCTCAACAGATACCCCTCCGTTGTGGTTGTACCTACGGTACGGCTATCTATATTGCTGAGGCACGCAAGCCTCCCCACCAACGGCAAGGTCCATGGTTCATGGGGGGAAGTAACAATAAGGATATCTTCTTCATGAGGGAGTCACTTATAACGTATAAACATATTGTAAAAGAAACATCTGAAATACTTAATATTTGCTCACATTGGAAAGGAGACCATGGAATAAAACTAGTACTTACATAAATTACATGATGTTAAAATTGTACATATACACGATGAGCTAAGAAGCTCAAGTAAACAGCATAAAGTATGAAATAAAATCCCCCATGGGCTATTTTCCACTGTTTGACTTGAGCTCTTTATCTCATCTTGTAAATCCACAATTTTACCGTCACGTAATTTATGTAAGTATCAGTTTTATTCCATATTCTCCTTCTCAATGCCCTCAAGTATTAAGTATCTTGGACACTTATTTTATACTATATTTAAACATTAAAGGTGCGTTTCTTCTGAAGAAGATATCCTTATGTGACTCTTCAAGCTTTTCCAGTGGATATGTTGTAAATAGTCTTCACAGGTTTGCTGCCGGACGACATTGTGCAAATTCCACAATATTTCCTCGGAGCAACTGTCCGACATCTTCAGGTGATTGAACCTCGCTGGTTCAATGATACTGATGGTATCCGCATGTTTACACCCAGTATACAGAACATGAGTGCGAAGAAACATAGCATACAGTGCACACGCAGGAGGGGGACTCTGTGATTTTCGACAGAGGGCATTTGAATATGGCATCATCTATCTGCAAATCATTGCACATGCACGATTTCCACACCTGTGCATTGTTCACGCGTGTTCTGTATATGGGGCGTCAACATGCGAATACCCTCAGTCGCACCTAGCAACCAGCAAGGTTCAAACAACTGAAGATGTCAGACAGTTGCTGCAAGGAAATACTGTGCAATTTGTGGTTCATCATCCAGTGGCAAACCCACGAAGACAATTTACAAGATATCCTTAGTAGTATCAAAACCAGTTTAAGGTACTTACATTAAAATTATGAAACTGGTTGGCTGTAAACTTTAGGTAATAAAAATGTGGTTATGACTGCTGCTGCCAGCCTTTTTTAAAACTACAAAATCTTATGGGTCGTTCCACATGAAGTGTCCTAGGGCTCCCAACTCGACCATCTTCAATTTTGATGAAATTTTTACAGGATGTACCTGAGGGCCCTACATGAACTTATGCAAAGTTTCAGGCTCACCTGTAACTTGTTTGAGGTGCTAGAGCCATTTTTGTGAAGACCACTTTTACAGAGACCGAAAAGTCGTGAAGAAATCGTCAAGTTTGGCATTCAAATGTTCCTAATGTAAAAGAGCTAGACTCTTGCTTCTGTGTATAGTGGTACAACTTTATGTGCTCTACACACAAATGTTGCAAGTAGAGTTTAGAAAGGAATGCATCATAATCTCAGTTCAAAGTGGGCAACAAATCATGTTGTGAGAAATTTGCCCCATAGTTTAACGAGGCATAAGTAGTGGAGCAAGTGTGCTATGGACCTGGTCTTTTGCCAAACTACTGTTTGTCTGGGTGTTTAGTATATCACAAATTTTGGCCTGGCTTGTGTGTTTAATTACTGTGCTACCATCCTGTAAATTTGCTAAAAAAACATGAATGTATCAAAATATACCCATGTTCAAAGTCATGTATCTCAAAATGGACACCGACCACATTACATTCATAGCCCAATAAAAGAAGATTACAAAATTTTACTGAGCAAAATTGTCTGTAATTTGGAAACAAAGGATTACATGCTTCATCACTGTGAAGTATGTCCAGGAACAGAAGCTCTAAATGAATATGTGGAAAGTGCTTTTGCAGATATTGGTCCTGAGGATACAGTTCAGTTCAAATAATGGACTCACACTGATAGAGATACACTTGAAACCAGAGAGATGACAGTTGAATAATTCATAGAAAACTGTTGGCCCTTTCTACTCACCACTACATTGCAAAGCATCAGAGCAAGCATTTGCAGTTCACTGAAGAAGGTCTCAAACCACGAGAATCGATTATATTAATGGATTTCACAGAAAATTGCTCCCTTATTGTCCAAGACACATTGCAGGGATTCCATTGGGAAAATAGTCAAGCTACAATACATCCATTTGTCATTTACTACAAAGGTAATGAAGACCTAAAGAGTGCCAGCCACTGCATAATCAGTGATTGCCTCCAACATGACACAGTTGCAGTGCATGTGTGTTTAACGTACTTGATCACATCCCTTAAGTGCATTTTTAAAGAAATTAAGCACATTCATTATTTTAGCAATGGTTCTGTAGCACAGTACATAAAATTTAAGAACTTCCTAAATCTTTGCCATCATCAAAAAGATTTTGGCATTACTGCAGAATGGAATTTGTTTGGAACAAGCCATGGGAAATCACTATGTGTCGGAATTGGGGGCACAGTTAAGCGTTTAGCAGCAAGAGCTAGCCTTCAACGCCCAAGTGACAATCAAATCTTAACACCAACTGATCTGTTTGAATATTGCAAAAATAATGTTCATAGCATTGAATTTATTTATCTTAAAAAAGAAATTATTGTAGTTGCAAAAACTGATCAAGAGAAATGTTTTGAGGATGGATGTACACTGTCTGGTACAAGAGACCATCACCATTTTGTGCCAATCGATGAAAAGCGACTTTAAGATTCAGAGTACCAAATGATACATTGTCCTTTATAGCAAATGTTAACTGACATGCTAAAGTTGCTACTAAACATGTTGCCATTAATGAACTACAGCCTGGCCTGTATGTTGCTTGTGTTTATGATGGAAAATAGTGGATAGGAAATATCTGTGAAGTTCCACGTGAAAAAAAAGATGCCTTGATTAATTTCAGGCATCCTCATGGAGCTGCTCAATCATTTCATTGACCTACTAGAAGAGACATATGCTGGATCCCAGAACAACAGATAATCGCAGTCATACCAGTCCCAGCTGCTTCAATGATGGAGCGGCAATACAGTTTGCCAGAAGCAACAGTTTTTGACATCAGCAAAAATTTTAAACATTTAACAATTGAAGAATTTTGCATTACGGCTTGGGAATCACAGAGAGACCCAAAAAAGGCTTGGGAACCTGCTAGATACCCACATTCAGACTTGGGAACCTGCAGTAAAGAAACCCATCCATGGCTGACCTTGCATGGCTATCGGGCATGGCCCCCTTGGCAATGGGGTTACCAATCTTGAGATTGGTAGCGGCATAGTCACCATGGACCAACTCAAGGATTTTCTGAATTACCAAAATTACAAATTTCACTAGAATATGCGTACCAATAGGCGCGCAACACATGGGTATTCCTCAGTTTGCGTCTGAGACACCCAGCATGACTGTCTTTATGAATTATCATGTGCTGCTTGTAACGGATCTGGGAGATGTGTTATTTTCTACCGGATTTGTCGATACCAAATTGTAAATGTTTTCTTATGTTTTTGTCAGAATTTTTTTATTGTAATTTGCCTTATTATATGCTAATTTACTTATATTTTTGAAAGTGACAGCATATTGATTACTATTAGTAAATGTGACGAAGAATATCAAAGAGACTGATTACAAGTGGAAGCTTGTGTGTTGTGTAAAATGTCTTTGACACTGGAGTCGTCTTTGACTGTAGTCAGTCGGCAGTGAACTCGTGGTGTGTGTTGACGGTAGAACAGTGTGCAGGTCGCCTTCATAATAATTTGGAAGTGAAAAGAAAAAAAAATGAATTATGTTACTACTTTTTTTATATAAACTTTAAGAAGAAACCACATTCGAAGAAATGGTATTTGAAGCACCAAAAATTAGGCAAACGCATTGAACCAGGTCGATTCTGCAGCCGACGAAACTGCATTGTGGAATCATACTTCCACTAGACAACTGAAGCCAAGACAAATATCACCTTGTAAGCATTTCACGGAAAAGGTAGTGTCACGAAATATGCCAAATTTAAGTAAATAAAAAATAGTGAGCATATTTCATGCTGGTAAAGCTCTACAGACCCGCAGAAGTTACAAAGACTCAAGGGAGCGAAAAAAGCCATTGGTCCAATGTCTGCTAACGGTCTGAAGAAAATGACTGCAAAATTCAAAAACACACGTCCTTTTGAAGTGTGATGTGGCAGAGGAAGGAAAGTAGTTTAACCAAAATATGTTGAAGATATAGTCACAGCACAGCAGGAGGGGTCCAGCGCTGGTGTGCAAACATGTTGTGCTTCGGGAATTGCCCAAACAGTGGACATAGCTGAGAGCATGGTGCATAAAATCCTACAAAACATCCTGCATTGTATCCCTAAAAAAATCACCCATGTTCAGCAGCTGCTTCCTGCTGACTTGCCAGTGAGACAAACATTCACTCTGGAATTTCTTGTTCACATGGAAGTGGACAATGAATAGCAATGGAACATTCTGTGGACAGACGAAGCCCCTTTCCATTTCCAAGGACATGTCAATATGAAGAAATGCAGAATATGGGCAAAGAAAATCCACATGCACATTAGTTGGTACCACCTCATTCTGCTAATGTGACTGCCAGGTGTGGATTTGTGACGAAAAAAGTTGGGATATTTTTACTTCCCCTCTTGTTTTGCCGTCTGCCTCCTTAAAATTCGTTTTTTCAGTTTTAACTAATTACCATTAACATACATGAATATAATCCGCATTTCCATAAAAGAGAAAGATTGGCCATCAAGTTTAAAGGATATAAAACCAGATCTAATTTTGCACTTAGTTTTATGTATGCAATTGATCTTCAAATTTATTTTGACTACTAATAGTTAGTATCTTTCATTATAGGGCGAAATCAGTAATTATTTCATAACTTAAATTCAACTGTTGACTTACAAACAAAGATAAATTGTGTGATCATTATAAACATTTGGAAGATGAAATACTAGTAACCTTAAAATATCCATTTGGCTCTACTCGAAAACATGTTAGCAAAACCAGCCCTTCATTAATTCCAAAGTAATTAACAGTTTTGTCAAAAGTTGTTGTTGTTGTTGTTGTTGTTGTGGTCTTCAGTCCTGCGACTGGTTTGATGCAGCTCTCCATGCTAATCTATCCTGTGCAAGCTCCTTCATCTCCCAGTACCTACTGCAACCTACATCCTTCTGAATCTGCTTAGTGTATTCATCTCTTGGTCTCCCTCTACGATTTTTACCCTCCAATGCTAAATTTGTGATACCTTGATGCCTCAGGACATGTCCTACCAACTGATCCCTTCTTCTAGTCAAGTTGTGCCACAGACTTCTCTTCTCCCCAATGCTATTCAATACCTCCTCATTAGTTACGTGATCTACCCACCTAATCTTCAACATTCTTCTGTAGCACCACTTTTTGAAAGATTCTATTCTCTTCTTGTCCAAACTAGTTATCGTCCATGTTTCACTTCCATACATGGCTACACTCCATACAAATACTTTCATAAATGACTTCCTGACACTTAAATCTATACTCGATGTTAACAAGTTTCCCTTCTTCAGAAATGCTTTCCTTGCCATTGCCAGTCTACATTTTATATCCTCTCTACTTCGACCATCATCAGTTATTTTGCTCCCCAAATAGCTAAACTCCTTTACTACTTTAAGTGTCTCATTTCCTAATCTAATTCCCTCAGCATCACCTGACTTAATTCGACTACATTCCACTATCCTCGTTTTGCTTTTGTTGATGTTCATCTTATATCCTCCTCTCAAGACACTGTCCATTCCGTTCAACTGCTCTTCCAAGTCCTTTGCTGTCTCTGACAGAATTACAATGTCATCAGCGAACCTCAAAGTTTTTATTTCTTCTCCATGGATTTTAATACCTACACCAAATTTTTCGTTTGTTTCCTTTACTGCTTGCTCAAAATACAGGTTGAATAACATCGGGGAGAGGCTACAACCCTGTCTCACTCCCTTCCCAACCGCTGCTTCCCTTTCATGCCCCTCGACTCTTATAACTGCCATCTGGTTTCTGTACAAATTGTAAATAGCCTTTCGCTCCCTGTATCTTACCCCTGCCACCTTTAGAATTTGAAAGAGAGTATTCCAGTCAGCATTGTCAAAAGCTTTCTCTAAGTCTACAAATGCTAGAAACGTAGGTTTGCCTTTCCTTAATCTTTCTTCTAAGATAAGTTGTAAGGTCAGTATTGCCTCACGTGTTCCAACATTTCTACGGAATCCAAACTGATCTTCCACGAGGTCAGCTTCTACCAGTTTTTCCATTCGTCTGTAAGTAATTCGCACTAGTATTTTGCAGCTGTGACTTATTAAACTGATAGTTCAGTAATTTTCACATCTGTCAACACCTGCTTTCTTTGGGATTGGAATTATTATATTTTTCTTGAAGTCTGAGGGTATTTCGCCTGTCTCGTACATCTTGCTCACCAGATGGTAGAGTTTTGTCAGGACTGGCTCTCCCAAGGCTGTCAGTAGTTCTAATGGAATGTTGTCTACTCCCGGGGCCTTGTTTCGACTCAGGTCTTTCAGTGCTTGTCAAAAGTATTGTTTACATAATGATATATGTTAATTTCATCATTGAAACAAGTAACTAGCCTAAACCTCGTAGTAGAAGAAATTGTTAAAAAGACAGAATTTTTCAATGTATTCAGATAATTTACTGAGTTAAGTTTTAATTGTAATTTCTGTAAATTTAACTTTGAACAATATGTAGTTTCAATACCTATTATTGTGATGATATATAAGGGCCCAATTTTTGGTCACAAAACAGTCAGTCCACAGCCGATCTACAGACGAGGAACCTGTGTTGGTTACGACGACAACAATATATCACCTAAACAGTGAAATAAGTGTTACACTAATAGGCCATGTGTTAAAGCAATGACAGTGTCTGTTCCATATGTACCTGATTATTCCGAAAGAACTGTGAAATATGTGGTTATGTTTTTACTGCTAGTTGATGTTTAACAGAAACTCTTGTAGCGGTATGTGGATGTTTGCCTGCTAACTATTAATGAGGTTTATGGGAAGTTAAAACAATAGTGCATTGGCCATATATATAACTGTGTATTGTAGGGGGGGAGGGGTTGTGAAAAGTGAAAGAAAAAGACTGAAACGGAACTGTGCATCTGTCGGCTACATCGTTTACAGTAGACAGTACTGCACGTCCATCCCCTATTTTTTCAGCCAGTATGTTGACACTGAGTACAACAAACGAAATAAAGCAGGCAGCACCACTACAGGTTGATGGCATGGCATCATTTATTGCAGAACCTTCTTTTTCTTTTTTCTTTTTTTTTCCCCCTCTCAAGAAGATGAGTCCTGCAAATCCTGTTATCTATACCATCACTGGTAAATGCTTTGATAGTCCTTTGTGCACCACATCATTCCAACTGTTCAACAGTATGGATGTGTGGGTAGAATCATTTTTCTGCAAGACAGTGCTCCTCCAAAAATTGGACAGCCACTGAACTGACTGCTGCAGAGGCATTTCTGAAATGCTATAATTATTTTCTGTCAATTCCCTACAGCCTGGCCATCCAGATCATCTCATCTTAATCCGTGTGACTTCTGGCTGAGTGGTTATCTGAAAGATGATGTGTTCTGTGCTCCAATTATGAATATAGCTGAATTGAAGGCACACATTGTGCAACACGTTTTGAACGTGACCCCCGAGAAACACTGATCAGTTGTGGAACATGCTGTTTCTCGATTTCAGCTTTTGGCAGGACAGCATAGTGAACCTGTCTTTTGCCAGTCTAGTGACAATTATAAACCAATGTCATTTTGTTTTTTATTCAGTTTTTGGCCTCAGGAAAATTGAAAACCAATGTCATTTTGCTATTTATGTGGTTTTGGTTTTGCAATTACAAACTGATTATTCTCATCCAATGTGGTACAATCTTGCTGTGACGGATGGTCTTACCCAACAGTGCCATGACTGTTGATTACCAAACTTGTGCTCTCGTGCACACTGAATAATATGGGCGGTGTAATGTGCAACTCAAACTATAACCATTGTATTGCGATTCGTCTATCGTTTGTAGCCATTCCCATTTATGTTAAAATGCTTACAATGCCACCTATTGGTAAAATTTTTGTTAAATCATGTTTTGTTCTACGACTTTTCCTTCTGCATCAATAATATGCTGTTCAGATTTGAAGTCATTCTGAGCAGTGGGTCTCTTTCCACACCATTTTGAAACTAGAACTTTAGTTATGGACACCTTGTATTTAACATGCTAATGATAAAGCAGTACACCCTGAAAGATTTTCATGATACTGACAAAGGCCATGGAGGCTTATGTGCTCACAGGTCCAATAATTATCTCAAAATACTTACAACTAATCTCGCATAAGATAAAATGTAAAACCAAGAATATAAAAGAAATTTGAATTAAGATTTGACATTTATATATTTGTAACAGCATGGTGTAAAAACATATCTTTTGACTTATATAAGCTTCTGTTTCCCCCTTGGACAATGAAAGATGAAAGCAGGCTATTGGCGCAATATTTGCAGTGCCGACAAACTATAAAACTACTACTGGATTTCAGAAGTTCAAAGAGGATATTCCAGTAAATATTGTCATAAGTTTTCCCTTCCTTCGACCTGTCTTCTAAGATAAATTGTTAGGTCAGTATTCTCCTAGCAATACAGTTGCTATTTATTTTCCTTTAAATGCTGATGCAGGACAAGAACATTACAGTTACAGGTTGTTACATTGGATGCTTAGTAAAACTGTAGGAATATTAGGACTTATTGCTACACCAATGGAGTGGCTATTAATAATGGAGGAATATTAAGAATTAATTCTTTCATACATAGTAAAAAAAAAATCTCCAGCTGTACCCTACCACCTCAAGCAAGGATAAGCAATTAAACTTCTAAATGTAAAGAACAACAGAATTACAGAGATGCTCAACAAATTCCAGAGGCAGACACTAAAAGAGAGGTGTTGTGCTTAGTACTGAAATTCCTAGAGAGTAAGTTCTGGGAAGAGGCAAGCAACTCTTCACACATATACCTCACAAAACAACAGGAATGAGTAAAACTGAGAAATTAGAGCTGATGCAGAGGTTTACTGACACTCATTCTTCCCATGCACTATTTGCGAATGCAACATAAAAGAAGGGAAATGATGTGATGTGAGAAGTACCCTCCGCCACACACCATAAGAAAGTATGTGGAGTATGCATATAAATGTAGTATATGACTGTTCTATGTGGGCAATATTCAGTGGAAATGAACAGAATGTGTTACTGTTTATCATGCATGTATCACTTTCGTGCACAGCTACACTCCAGACAAATACCTCCCAAAAGGACTTCCTAACATTCAAATTTATATTCTTTTCCACAGACGCTTCTTATGTCATTACCAGTCTGGATTTTACACACTTTCTACTTTTGCCATCAACTGTTATTTTGCTTCTCAAAGAGCAAAATTCATCTACTGCTTTTAGGGTCTCATTTTCTAATCTAGTTGCCTTAGCATCGCCTGATTTAGTTCAACCACATTCCATTACCCCTGTTTTCCTTCAGATGATATTCACATTATAATGTATTTTGAAGGCACTATCCATTCTGTTCAACTGCTCTTCCAAGTCCTTTGCCATCAATGACTGAATTATAATGTCATCAGTAAACCTTGTAGTTTTTATTTCTTCTTGGACATTAATTCCCTTTCCAAACTTCCCATTGGTTTCCAATACCACTTCTCAAACTGTCTCCCTCCCATCTCAACTATTGGTTTCCTTTTCTGTCCTTCAACTCCTTTAATTTCAGTTTGGTTTCTACACAAGTTGTTGATAACTTTTCTATCCCTGAATTTTATGTCTCTTACCTTCAGAATTTCAAAGAGTGTATTCCGGTCAACACTATATAAGCTTTCCCTAAATATACAAATGTTATAAATGTAGGTTTCTCTTTCATCAACATATTTTCTAAGAAAAGTAGTAAGGTCAGTATTGTCTCATTTGTTCTTACTCTTCTACAGAACTAAAACTCATCTTCCCTGATTTTTGCTTCTGCCAGTTTTTCCATTCTTTGTAAATAACTTATGACCATATTTTGTAGCGAATGCTTGTTAAACCAATAACTCAGTAATACTCATGCCTACAACCATCTGCATTTTTGAGCTTAGAATTATTACATTCTTCTTTGCGTCAGGGGGGTATTTTGTATGACTTGTATATCTCACACACCAAGTGGAATAGTTTACTTATGACTGGCTCTCCCAAGGATTTCAATAACTCTGAGGGAATGTCATCTACTCCATGGACCTTGTTTTGACTTAGGTGCTCCTGTGCTCTTCGAAAATTTTTCTCACATATCACATCTCCCATTATCTTCATCTGCTTACACCTTCCTTTCTACAATATTGTATTCAAGTTCGTTTCTCTTGTACAGAGCCCTTATATTGTGTCCTTCAACCGTTCAGCCTTCCTTTCCTAGTCATTCATGTTTCTACAGTTTACATATTTATATTTTCCTTTTTCATAAATAAAATTCAATATCTTCTGTGTTATGCACAGATTTCTGCCAGGTCCTGTTTTTCAGCCATTTGTTTCTCTGCAACATGATTGTCTCTAAGGAATCACCAATGCTTCAGGATGAAAGTAAAGATCAAGTCTAAGTCCAACTCTATATAGTACAAAGAATTTGTTACCTGCAATTTGGCACATCAGAACAGTAATACTTTACTATTCTCCATATTACACTTGAAGATGGTTACACACAAAAATTAATTTACAGTACTTTCCAATGGTAAATTTTGAAACTTCTGTTTCACTTACCCCAACAGTAACAAGTATAGCAGAATGCCGTAGCTGCTCTGCAAAATTAACAGTCAGTTCATGTGCTCGGAAAGAAGTCACATGAAACAAGCGGCTTACTAAATGAATATTTCCTTCAGAGTCTCCAAATACAAGATGCCCATGGCCACTAGTAGATGCAGTAATTTTTCTGTCCTGGAATATTGGTAAAAGAACACTTAATTATAAAGTAAGAGACTAGATGACGTGTCATATCAACAGCACAAAAAGAGACATTGGTATCCACGTTAGAACAAGGATCCTTCTTTGGGTGTCAAAATGAGTAAGTGCAAATCCTGTATTGCCAACATTTTCAAAACAAGAGTCGCAAACTGTAATAATATTTAAAACAATTTTAAAATCTTGTTTATTTTCAGTCACAGTCGTAGGTTTTTACATAGTATGACTAGTTTCTATCTCCCTGGCTCACTTTCAGATCTAAAAAAAAAGTAACATTAAACATATTACCTATTACTTTACAATTTTACACAGCTGCACAGTCTACCTGTGCAGTTGCATCAGCAACCATTGTATCTGTATCGGAACCATACATCAGAGTATTGTGGTAAGCGACGGCGGTCCATGTTTTAAATAGGCTGCTGGTGGAGGGAGTGGAGAGGGGCAAAATGGAGAGAGCGGAGGGGAGTAAAAGTGGAGTGAGGGGGGTATTGGGAAAGGGGAAAGAAGGCAGGAAGGGGAAACAGAAGGGATGTTATGAGTGTAATGGATTTACAGTCAGTAAAACATTATTGTGCTTTGTATAAAACGATTGTCTTGCCCTAAAATTATAAAAAGTAATATTATGAATTTGTTGTTGAAATATTAACAGTGTATAAAAATGAGGAGGCATGTCATGAACCCATCAGACTTACATTCGGTATAACATCGTAGAAAAATGTATAGAAAGAAAGAATCTTACACTAAATTTTAAAACGTGAAATTACGTAAAAGTTATCACTAAAACATTAAGAGTGTGAAAACAAAGGGAGGGATGTCGTGAGCATGACAAATTTACATTAGATAAAACATTGTACAAACTTGTGTAGAAGAGGGAGTCTTATGCTGAAATTATAAAGAGTAAAATAGCATAAAAATTATCGATAACATGTTAAGACTGTAGAAAAATGCCTGTGCACACTGTAAAAGCTATAAAATAGTAAAATTATTAATGCTGAATTACATGAAGTCACTAAAATTGAATTAAATGTCTTAAAATATTAAAAGGAATTATAAATTTATAAAAGGCATAAAACAGTAACATTATAAAAGTGAAACTATGTGAACCAACTAAAATTGCAGTGAACAGGATGCGACAGTTATAGTTAATTGGATTTGCTTGTGCTTGGCAGTGGTGCACTCTACAGGAGTTAATACAATGTTTTATCGAACGTAAATCCACTATGCTCATTACATTCTCCCCACTCCTCCTCTCTGGCTTCCTTCCCCTTTCCCAATACCTCCTCGGTCCAATTTTTCTCCCCTACCTCCACCAGATGCCTATTTAAAACATGGACCATAGTTGCATATCACAACTGGGTGTGCTTTCGATACAGACAAAACAGGTTGCTGACACAAATATACATGAAAAATTTCACAGCTATATAAAATACTTGTCTAAATTTTGTAAAATAATAGAAAGTACATATCTAGCTTTATTTTGTTTTTAGATCTGGAGATGGTCCAGGGAGATTGAAAGATTGAAACTAGTCATACTGTATAAAAAATGTAAACTGGGACTGAAAACAAAGGATACTTTAAAAAGATAACGATATATGGAAAGAATACTGTAGAATAGGTATAAAGAAGCAGAAGTTATTGAACGTACTCAGATTCTATGAAAGTTAACCACCTGACTGTCAGCAAATATTCAAACAACAAGCCAAAAAGCAGCGAGCATACAGAAAGGAAAGTCAGAATGGAACATAACTAAGTACCAAGACCGCAATGACATAAAGCACAGTATCATAATGAACCCAAGTCTGTATCATGGCATCCTCAAAACAAGGGAGTCCCTCACCTCCGAGGACTTTAGTGACTTATCCCTCCTACTTATCATTCTTTCCTCTATAAAGAAGGAACCACTAGTCAGAAGGAAATGGGATAATTTTGTAATTTTATGTTTGTCTATTAGCAGTAGGCGTACTTAAAATTTTGTCCCTTGAAGGCAAGTGTTGGCCAGACGTTCTGCCTTCTTATAACTTTAAATTACAAATATACTGAAAATAAGAATTACAAAATCAAACTGATGTCAATATATTTGCAGCCAGCAAATTAATTCTGAAGTATTTCATAGAGCTGTGGACCTTCAACAGTGACTGTTCTTTTAAAAATGCATGCAAGTAAATCAACAAATAGTTATGAACCAACAGTTACAAGGTAAAGTTATTATTGGATCAAAATAACAAGACAAATTCTTCAGGAGATATTGTGAATTGAAAGAACAGAACCTCAGAATAGCCTAAACAAACATGTACAGACATTTAAAGAGACATTAACACTTCAAATAAATTAGTTACTACATGTTAAAATAAATATATTTTTTGGAGCACAGCTCAAACATCCAAATAACTTATAATATTATACGAGCTGATCCCATCAGTAATTATGAGCTTCTACAACACTTCTTAACTTTATTAGGCACAGAAACATGTTTATCATTCGATATAAGTTTCCCACTCCTCTTCCCATACATTGACTGAACACCTTCAAGAATGAATCTTTAATTCTGCAGCACAATTTGCTTGGTTTTGAAACTTCCCTGCAGATTCTGTCAGATCGGGTCTCAAACCCAGAGTTTCACATTTCATACACAATGCTGTTACCAACTAAGATAATTCAAAACAATTTACAGCTCGTCCTCATGTCTCAGCTTTACTTCCACCAATACCTCTCTAACCTAAGAAACTTTACAGAAGTTCTCTTCCATACTTATTGGATTAGCACTCCCGGAAGAAAGGATACTGAAGAGAAAGGCTGTGACTAAAGTCATTTTGCCACAATATCTTGACAGATGCCTGGAAAGTTCAGCCCTTAAGAACATTGCTCATGATGGATAAGTCCAGGTCCACCACACAGTTTTTTTATACCTCTTCACGACCTTTGCTATCTATGACCTCCTCTATTGTTTCTCACCCCCCCCCCCCCCAAAAAAAAAATCGCACTCTGTTGCCACGCCGTACCTCACCTTTCTCCCATCAATATTCCATCATTAAATACTTCTTACTTCTATTTCAACAGAAACACAATCAGTTCCATCTTTTATACTCCCTCTCTTTTGCCAGTTGTCTCATTGTCTATCTTTCCTTCTTTTCAGCTTCCACAGGTAAGATAGCAAGCACATCTTTTTAGTTGTTTCCTCAATACGCCCAACTGAGGAGCGTGTTTGAACTTACTTAGCATCCCAACATATTTTTGTGTTTTCAATGTGTTTCTTCTTATATTCTTCAGTTGCTGCTGCATTTTGTCCAGTGGGCTTCTCAGCAAATTTGTTTTTGAGAGTTAGAGAATTGGATTTTGAGTTACCTTGACCAATTTCATCATGAATGCCACTTTTGTTTAAGTCTTCATTAATTTCTTTAAACCAATTATTCTGATTTTTACTGATATAACAAGGTTTAAGTCACTTTTTGAGTGTCTGCTCTTATACACACTACATATGTAGCCTGAGAATTTCCTAATGTCATAGACAAGGGAGTGCTGAAAAGTAACGCTTCTAAATTTTTTATGTGAAAAGTCTTAAAGCTTTTTGAATAGAAGACATTTCATTAATATTCTACATTTTATTCTTCAGGTCTAGAGTGACATGCACATGTATAGATGACAGTAGTATTGCATACACATGATTTAAAAGGGCAGTGCACTGGCGGAGCTTTCATTTGTACTCAGGTGATTCGTGCGAAAAGGTTCCCTATGTGATTATGATCGCAAATCTGAAATTAACAGACTTTGAACACAGAATGCTAGTCGGTGCTAGACATGTGGAACATTCCATTTCATGAATCATTAGGAAATTCAATATTCTGAGATCCACAGCATCAAGAGTGTGTGGAGAATGGCAGAGACCAGCAGTGTTGGCACAAAGTTGTGAGTGCTAACAGACAAGCAACACTGCCTGAAATAACCGCAGAAATCAATGTGGGATATATGACAAATGTAGCCATTATGACAGTGCAGTGAAATTCAGCATTAATGGGTTATGGCAGCAGGCAACTAATGCGAATGTCTTTTCTAACAGCACAAAGTCACTTGCAGTGCCTCTCCTGGGCTCACGACCATATCAGCTGGATGCCTAGACAAAAGGAAAACCATGACCTGGTCAGATGAGTCCTAATTTCAAATGGTAAAAACTGATGGTAGGGTTCAAGGCACTGTGCAAGCCAGTGGTGGATCCATAATGCTGTGAATGGATGACGATGTGCCATGTCACCGGTCCACAACTGTTCATGATTGGTTTGAAGAATATTCTGGATAATTCAAGCAAATGGTTTGGCCACCCAGATCACCCAACATGAACTCCATTGAACATTTATGGGGCATAATCAAGAGATGGGTTTGTGTACAAAATCCTGCACTGGTAACACTTCCACAATTATGGAGGGCTATAGAGGCACCATGGCTCAATATTTCTGCAGCGGACTTGTTGAGTCAATGCCACATCAAGCTGCTGCACTAAACCGTGCAAAAGGAGGTCCAACGTGATATTAGGAGGTATCCCATGACTTTTGTCACCTCAATGTATTACCATTATTCCAGCCTGGATTTTCCATTGTCCGACTGTATTTATTTCACGATAGAGACACATTAGCAACAACCAAATTTCTTCCAATGAAAGACCAGTTTGTTGATACCATCACTGTAGAATGTTTGACCTTGTTGAAAGAACCACAACCTCACCTCTGCTTGCATCACTTCATCACTATCAAAGCACAGCCTATAGAGTGTTCTTTAAGTTTTGGAAACGTGAAAATCAAATGTGGCTACTTGGGACTGTATGAAGGATGATCCGATGACAGTGAACCCAAGGCATAGGACTGCTGCAGATGTCGCAGGACTTGTTTGTGGTCTGCCACTGTCATGCTGAAGGAGAGGCTGCTCTATGTATGGATGAAGTCTTTGAATTCGGCTTTCAGTTTTCTTACGGTCTCACTGTACCTTGCAGAGTTTATGGAGGTGCCTTTACGCATAATTCCAACTGTGCCACACTTTGAACATCCCAGAACACTGTGAGCATGACTTTGCCTGCTGATGGCATGTTCTTGAACTTTTTTGGCATTAGTGAGCCTTCGTGGCAGAACTCCTTTGATGATCTCTTGTTTTTGGAGACAAATTGGTGAACACAATTTTCATCATCTGTAACAGTGTTGTTAAGAAACTCATCACCCTCAGACTCAGAATGCAATAGAAATTGTTGACACATTTCCAATCTCCTCTGTTCCTCAGAAGTGAACATTTGAGGCACTCATCATGCACACAGTCTTCTGTACTGCAGTTCTGCAATGATGGCCTGTACATGCTCTCACGACATGTCATACTTATCTGAGAACTGTATCTGTGTCATCCAATGATGTTCTCTGACGAGTTCATCAACACGATTCCAATGAGTCTTGTTGGTTGTCACACGTGGTCATCCACTCTGAACTCGTGTCACGCATGTCAACGTTAGTACCACCACGTCCTTCATTATGAGCATAAAGAACCTAACATTGCACATTACTGATGTCAACACCTTCAGCACCATGCAAAGCTTTCATTCTTCTATAGGTTTCAGTTGGTGGCACATTTTCTGCCATGATAAATTTGACTACAGCACACTGTTGGGGTTGGGGGGTTGTTTGGAGGAAGAGACCAAACATCGAGGTCATCGGTCTCATCGGATTAGGGAAGGAATTCGGCCGTGCCCTTTCAGTGGAACCATCCCGGCATTTGCCTGGAGCGATTTAGGGAAATAATGGAAAACCTAAATCAGGGATTGAACCGTCGTCTTCCCGAATGCGAGTCCAGTGTCAGCACACTGTTGTCCACGCATCAACATAGTTATGTTACACACACTGCCATGTTCATCACAACAATTTAGAGTCTTCCTAGCAGAAGAGGGTTGCAACACACATCAGTATATATAAAAAAATTGATATTGAGGGCAGAATAAAAAAATTTAGAGGCATTACTTTTCAGCATTTGTATAGTTTTTCCCTCAGCCAGATCACTGTGGTCCTCAAACTTTCCTCTCCTGTTTTGGTATTTTTTAGTCACTTAATTTGATATCTGTAAGTATTTCACACTATACCAGAAATTTCTCTCAAAGTTTAATTTGAACTCTTGGCACTCTTGTCATAAAAAGTAACATAAAGTGTATCTATTCAGGCAGTTGTATTATTCTGCCGTACTTTTGCATTTATGGTTCAGATTTTTTTGTTGTATCTACTAGACATGAGTTTGTATGTCCTCTGTAGTTTTACAGAATTTTCATTGTTTGATCATTGATTTAGTACTAATAGCTTAATTTTATTTAATAAAATTGCAGCCAAATAGTCATATACAGTTACTTTGCTTAACACTTTACATTTTTGAATATTCATTTATACATTTCACTCTTCTACTGCACAGTTTTATGTGATATCGTTCACAGGCTTTGTTACACAGTTCACATACAGATGTTGTGGTTGGGTCATGATAAGTTTTGTTTTTGCAAATTATATGATGAAAGCTGTGAACAGATAATCTAGTTACAACATGTCACAGTTCGAAATTTGGTGCTGTCCATGAGCAGTTTGTCATTGCTTCGGTGCCATAGAACTCCGGCCATACTTTTTCTCGTTTATCCTCCATGATCTTCAGTTGATTTCTGGAAGCTCTGGTGTGTGGCATCATATAACAAAGTTTGATGTCTTCAATTAGGAATGTCTCTCTTGCTAGCAGCTACAGTAGACCAGATCTTGCTATCTTTGAGACACCTAGCGCTCTTTTTAGATAAGTCGATTTTACCTTTTCTAGTGTTTCTGGTAAAATAGTCCCCCATTCGGATCTCTGGGCTGGGACTACTCAGGAGAACTTTGTTATCAGGAGAAAGAAAACTGGCGTCCTACAGATCAGAGCGTGGAATGTCAGATCCCTTAATCGGGCAGGTAGTGTGGAAAATTTAAAATGGGAAATGGATAGGTTAAAGTTAGATTTACTGAGAATTAGAGAAGTTCAATGGCAGGAGAAACAAGACTTCTGGTCAGGTGAATAAAGGGTTATAAATACAAAATCAAATAGGGGTAATGCAGGAGTAGGTTTAATAATGAATAGGAAAATAGGAATGCTGGTAAGCTACTACAAACAGCATAGTGAACGCATTATTGTGGCCAAGACAGATACAAAGCCCACGCCTACTACAGTAGTACAAGTTTATATGCCAACTAGCTCTGCTGGCGTTCTACGGATCGGAGTGTGGAATGTCAGATCCCTTAATCGGGCAGGTAGGTTAGAAAATTTAAAAAGGGAAATGGATAGGTTAAAGTTAGATATAGCGGGAATTAGTGAAGTTTGGTGGCAGGAGGAACAAGACTTCTGGTCAGGTGACTACAGGGTTATAAACACAAAGTAAAATAGGGGTAATGCAGGAGTAGGTTTAATAATGAATAGGAAAATAGGATTGCGGGTAAGCTACCACAAACAGCATAGTGAACGCATTATTGTGGCCAAGATAGATACGAAGCCCACACCTACTACAGTAGTACAAGTTTATATGCCAACTAGCTCTGCAGATGACGAAGAAATTGAAGAAATGTATGATGAAATAAAAGAAATTATTCAGACAGTGAAGGGAGACGAAAATTTAATAGTCATTGGTGACTGGAATTCGAGTGTAGGAAAAGGGAGAGAAGGAAACGTAGTAGGTGAATATGGATTGGGGCTAAGAAATGAAAGAGGAAGCCACCTGGTAGAATTTTGCACAGAGCACAACTTAATCATAGCTAACACTTGGTTTAAGAATCATGATAGAAGGTTGTATACATGGAAGAACCCTGGAGACACTAACAGGTATCAGATAGATTATATAATGGTAAGACAGAGATTTAGGAACCAGGTTTTAAATTGTAAGACATTTCCAGGGGAAGATGTGGACTCTGACCACAATCTATTGGTTATGACCTGTAGATTAAAACTGAAGAAACTGCAAAAAGGTGGGAACTTAAGGAGATGGGACCTGGATAAACTGAAAGAACCAGAGGTTGTACAGAGTTTCAGGGAGAGCATAAGGGAACAATTGACAGGAATGGGGGAAAGAAATACAGTAGAAGAAGAATGGGTAGCTCTGAGGGATGAAGTAGTGAAGGCAGCAGAGGATCAAGTAGGTAAAAAGACGAGAGCTAGTAGAAATCCTTGGATAACAGAAGAAATATTGAATTTAATTGATGAAAGGAGAAAATATAAAAATGCAGTAAATGAAGCAGGCAAAAAGGAATACAAACGTCTCAAAAATGAGATCGACAGGAAGTGCAAAATGGCTAAGCAGGGATGGCTAGAGGACAAATGTAAGGATGTAGAGGCGTATCTCACTAGGAGTAAGATAGATACTGCCTACAGGAAAATTAGAGAGACTTTTGGAGATAAGAGAACCACATGTATGAACATCAAGAGCTCAGATGGAAACCCAGTTCTAAGCAAAGAAGGGAAAGCAGAAAGGTGGAAGGAGTATATAGAGGGTCTATACAAGAGCGATGCACTTGAGGACAATATTATGGAAATGGAAGAGGGTGTAGATGAAGATGAAATGGGAGATAAGATACTGCGTGAAGAGTTTGACGGAGCACTGAAAGCCCTGAGTCGAAACAAGGCCCCCGGAGTAGACAACATTCCATTGGAACTACTGACGGCCTTGGGAGAGCCAGTCCTGACAAAACTCTACCATCTGGTGAGCAAGATGTATGAAACAGGCGAAATACCCTCAGACTTCAAGAAGAATATAATAATTACAATCTCAAAGAAAGCAGGTGTTGACAGACGTGAAAATTACCGAACAATCAGTTTAATAAGCCACAGCTGCAAAATACTAACACGAATTCTTTACAGACGAATGGAAAAACTAGTAGAAGCCGACCTCGGGGAAGATCAGTTTGGATTCCGTAGAAATACTGGAACACGTGAGGCAATACTGGCCTTACGACTTATCTTAGAAGAAAGATTAAGGAAAGGCAAACCTACGTTTCTAGCATTTGTAGACTTAGAGAAAGCTTTTGACAATGCTGACTGGAATACTCTCTTTCAAACCCTGAAGATGGCAGGGGTAAAACACAGGGAGCGAAAGATTATTAACAATTTGTACAGAAACCAGATGGAAGTTATAAGAGTCAAGGGGCATGAAAGGGAAGCAGTGGTTGGGAAGGGAGTGAGACAGGGTTGTAGCCTATCCCCGATGTTATTCAATCTGTATATTGAGCAAGCAGTAAAGCAAACAAAAGAAAAATTCGGAGTTGGAATTAAAATCCATGGAGAAGAAGTAAAAACGTTGAGGTTCGCCGATGACATTGTAATTCTGTCAGAGACAGCAAAGGACTTGGAAGAGCAGCTGAATGGAATGTACCGTGTCTTGAAAAGAGGATATAAGATGAACATCAACAAAAGCAAAACGAGAATATTGGAATGTGGTAGAATTAAATCGGGTGATGCTGCGGGAATTAGATTCGGAAATGAGACACTTAAAGTAGTAAAGGCGTTTGGCTATGTGGGGAGCAAAATAACTGATGATGGTCGAAGTAGAGAGGATATCAAATGTAGACTGGCAATGGCAAGGAAAGTGTTTCTGAAGAAGAGAAATTTGTTAACATCGAGTATAGATGTTTCTGAGAGTATTTGTATGGAGTGTAGCCATGTATGGAAGTGAAACCTGGATGATAAATAGTTTGGACAAGAAGAGAATAGAAGCTTTCAAAATGTGGTGCTACAGAAGAATGCTGAAAATTAGATGGGTAGATCACATAACTAATGAGGAGGTATTGAATAGAATTGGGGAGAAGAGGAGTTTGTGGCACAACGTGACTAGAAGAAGGGATCGGTTGGTAGGGCATATTCTGAGGCATCAAGCGATCACCAATTTAGTATTGGACGGCAGCGTGGAGGGTAACAATTGTAGAGGGAGACCAAGAGAGGAATACATTAAACAGATTCAGAAGGATGAAGGTTGCAGTAGGTACTGGGAGATGAAGAACCTTGCACAGGATAGATTAGAATGGAGAGCTGCATCAAACCAGTCTCTGGACTGAAGACCACAACAAGAACAGTGTTTCTGGATTTTTTTTCTATCAGATGGTCCCATATAACCTCCATCCCATAGGCCAGAATTGGTAAGATTTTTGCATTGAATAATTTCATGGCCGTTTCAAGATTGAGTAGGAGGATGTTTTTGATGTCCTGTATTGCTATTATTGCTTGGGCTGCACATTATGTTGTGTTTTTGTTTAGCCTGTTGGTTGCAATGCCACCCCTAGGTATTTAAAGTCTGATGAGATTTTTATTTTTTGTCCTCTGATGTTGATTTCCGCATTCTTGGGTGTTCTGCCTCCTTTTCTGAGAATCACCATTTCTGTCTTTGTTATGTTTATGTGTAGTTTGTGTTCACTGCACCATTCATCTATTTTCTCAATGATTTTCTGCAGCTTCTGTATATCTGTTGATCCTATGGTTATGTCGTCAGCGTATGCATATATGTATACATCATCTTCATTTTCTCCAATTCGCAGTACTTCTAAAGTGGCAAGAATGTACAGCAAAGGGCTCATTGGGCCATCCTGTAAGACTTCGTTCGATTGCAGAATGAGGTTCGAAAAAGAGAGGCTGTATGATATTGTGATCAAGTTGTATTTGATGATTCACTTGATTATTCTTGCCCATACATTATCTTCTCCCATTGTGTTTTCCAGTTTTCGGACTATGAGATCTCTTTCCAGTAGGCCAAAGGCTTTGGTAAAGTCTATGAACACTGTGTAGAATATTTGTTTCTTTTGTAGCCCTTCATCAATGTTGTTTAGAAGAAGCCTGATTGCCGTAAGGGTTGATCTTCCAGATCTGAAGCCCATTTGTCATTCTGGGAGGTGACAGTCCACACAGGCTTTGATTTTTTGTGTAATTATCTTTGAAAACATCTTTAACTGAGTATTTTCCAGGGCTATGCCTCTGTACTTGTGTCTCCTCCACCTATGTAGAGAACTTCTATTATCAAGTGTCTCCATTGGGTCGGAATTCCACGCATTTGTCAAATAGTTTGATCCACACATGTTGGAGAGCCTCTTTCGCATCTTTTATACATGTTCATTATATATATTATCAGGTCCTGCTGCTTTCTTGTTCTTCAGTGTTTTTATTACTTCTTTTACATCTTCATTTAGAGGGTCCCATACAGTGTCTTTTTCCTTTGTCTGATGTTGTTTCTCTTTCTTTGGGGGTGTTTTGATTCCTCGTTTGTTGAGTATCTTACTGAAGTGGTCTTCCCATTCCTTCATGTCTATAATTGGTGTATGAGCCAGTCTTCATGGTCTTGCTCTGCTTCTATTTTTGCCTCTCTTTCTATGTTTTCTTTTTTCTTCTCTTCTATTAGCTTTTTTTGTAGATTTTCTTCCCTTCTGTGTATAGTTTGCGTGCTGTAGCATTCAGCATCGAACCATCTTTTTGCCGTCCTTGTTTCTGGGTTTGTTTGTATCACTGTTATTTTTTTAGGAGGTCTTCTATTTTTGTCTGTTGCTTTTTCAAGGTTTCCTTCCTCTATTAAAGTTTCTATTTGTGTTATTTGTTCTTGCTGGTTTGTTAATTTTTCTTTATCTAGTTTTCTTTGTGTGATTTGGAGGGTCATTCTTGCTGGTGGTGACGTGACATCATTTATTTTTATCTTCATTGGAATGTGTTTTCGTATAGACGTGATGGAGTCATGCCATATTGGTTGAATACTTCCTTTTATTTCTTCTCTTGTTAATGCGATATCAATGGTGCTTTTCCCATTGTGGCATATATATGTAGGCATCTTTCTATCGTTCAGCAGCGTGAAACCATCTTCTTCTAGGGTTTCAACGACTGGTCTTGTTTTATAGTTCTCCGTGTCTATTCTGCAGTTGAGATCGCCTGCAATAATGGTGGGTTAGCTGTCGCATTGGTTGATGAGTGTGACTATTTCATCAATTATTTCTACAGCATTTGTGTGCAGTTGGAAATAGGCTGCGATTATGTTTATGTTTGATGCTTCTACTAACATACTATTTTCTTGTTTTATGAATTTTTTTGTGGGGGTCATCCAGGGTTTCAGTAGGATAGATACTCCTCCCAAGGGCCATCCTGTTTCTCCCTTCTTTGCCATTAGGTGAAAATTGTAGAAATCTTTATGTTGCCAGCTGTCTATCAGGAAGGTTCATGTTAGAATTGGAAGATCTGAGTTTTGCACAATGTCTGTTGGTGTTAAGTTAAGAGCACTTTTTATTCCCTTTGTATTCCACAAGACTGCTTTTATTTCTTGTTCTTCTGGTTTTCTTCTTATTTTAGTTGAGCTCTGCTCCCCCTTCCATTGATCATCTTGGGAAACGAAATCAACATACTTTTACGTTTTCTGGTCAGAATTCTGGTTCTTGTGTGATTTGTAGAACTTCAAACGGAATGCCTGCTCTGAAAGCTTTTTTGTTGCCCAGTGTGCACAGTTCTTCACATTCTAGTTGTCCCAGTATTCCACTCTTGTTGAGATATTTCACTATTGTATCAGTTGTGGTGGTTCTCTTTAAGTTACTGATATATAGCCATGCTGTTGTTTCTGATGCTTGCATTCCTTCTTTTTTTAACCCATTATGGTTTTATTTTTACTCTGGTTTCTTCTGCTGTACTAGCTCCTCCCTACCACAGTACTCCAAGTTGGTTCCTCTAGTTCATTAACCTGATTTCAGGTTTTATTACGTTGCTCATGAGCATTGATTTGGACTTGTGGCTGCCTTTCTTGCTGGAGCAGAGGATTTCAGTATAATGTTGTTTCCCTTGGCTTAACTTTGTTGTTGTACTTAGTTTGTATGTTGTTTCCATCAGTTTTGATTTTCCCTGGTTCTAGGTGACTTTCCTTTTCTAGAGTTTTCTTTATTTGCTCCTGTATTAATATCCTTAGTTGGTTTTTTTAGGAAATCAGTTACCTCCTCCATTTTATACCTCAATTCTCTCATTTCTGTTTTATTTTCGTCTTTTTTTTGCATTTTCCGAAGATGTCTCCGCTGAAGTTCTTTTCAGATCCTGTAGGTGTCTCTTCCGTCTGCCTCTGTCCACTATGTGCTGTTTCCTGTGTTTCCTCAATAGATGTCGCTAAGTGTCCAGCAGTCCACTGTTCCCTATGTGCTGTTTCCTGTGTTTCTCCGATAGATGTCGCTAGTTGTCCGGCAGTGCAGCTACCTTCTTCCTCACTCGTCTCCTCTTGCTGGATGTTCCTAACCTCTCTCATAGGATTCCTGTTCTCCTCCTCCTTTGCTTTTGTTTCGTTTTTCAAAGATTCTAAGCATTTTCTTATTTCATTCACCGCATATAGTAATTCGTTCTTCATTTCCTTCTCCATATATCCTCCTCCTTCTGCCACTTCTCCAATCTTCATAAGTGTGTCCTCAATATGTCGCACTGCACTGTCCGCCATCTTTAGTTTAATAATACCACCTAAATATCTAAATCCATAGGTCTGCAAATATGCTGATTAAATGTTGATAGTTTAGAAAAGGTCTGGCCTCATACAGAATATGGAACTCCTTTTTTTTCTTTGTTTCTTTGAGACATCAGCTAATAGTCACCATTTTTTAATCACTAAAATGAACAGTGCTCAGACAAATCACCTCCTTCTCTGACACCTGCATTGACTCCCAATAGTGAAAAATGTTATTTCATAAATTTAACTGTTGTTGCTGTTACAAGTTTGTTTCATTGTCTTTTTACCAACTTCAAATTTCTCTAACATATTACAAAAAGTTTTTTCGGTCTATGAAATCATTGGCTTTCCTGGAGTCGGGCATATCTGAATTATGAAAGAGCATGTCTATCTCAGGTTTCTTTGAGTTTATGATAAGCAACCGATTATCTTATAAGTTTTATTGGAAGTACCAAGTACTTCACCTCTTGGAGCCAGAAACTCACTTTACGCAAACTTCATGTGGGTGGGGTTGAGGGAGAGATAGGCATGTAGGTTTAGTGCAAAAATTATACACAACATAACTCCAATCTGATCAATATTCTTAGTCTATGAGAGATGCCATACTTATCAAATACGAATTAATTGATCTAATTTAACTCTTCCATTACCAACTATTACTAGTTAAATAAGTACAGAGCTGAATACAAAAATAAAACCATTCAGGTGGCATACCTTTAGTGTCTCAGCTATTTTCCCATTGTCAACATCTTGAATCAACTCAAAAAAGTTGAATCGTCTCCACTGAAATCAACATACAAAGCAGACAATTAATTACAATTTTCTTGTATCAATATTTAAATAAAATATTTGTCAAACAATTAAAATAATTATTTTGTAAGTGCATTTCATACTTCACACCCCTTCAGAAGTAGACACACATCACAACATTAAAGATTTGCCAGCAGTATGAAAACTGTTTCAATAAATGAATATGGAGTATTAAAAGGGGATCAAAAGACTACACTAAAAAACTTCAGTTTGTGTAAATGAAGCACCAACATCAGTCATAACAAAAATTGCTTCACACATAATAAAGCCATTGGCAAATATTAACTCAACATTCAGTGGAATTCCTTTGCTACATCTCATTTGTAAGTAAATTACGTACTGACTACAGATCACATTGACAAAATCATGTTTTCAACAATTACAAACAAATAACAGCAAGTGAGAAACTGGAATCTTTGTATAAAACTGCCAGTCACGTACCAAAATAAATACACTCATTATTCTAGGCAAACAGCTTGAATGCAAACTACACATTAACATGAAAGTTAGAAAATGTATTAAAATTATGATCTAAATCTGATGCTATGTGATAAAGACTCAAAATATGAACTAAGGAAGTTTTTAAATCATTTTGCTATAAATTCATTGTGGTCATAAGTGCCCAAATCATAAAATACAAAGAGCCAGTTTCTGAGTAAAGCACTGTTTGGTTCCTGATGTTAGTTAACACACTGGAGACTAAATGGAATTAGTTGGTGGGTAAAACTACATCGACTAATGGCAAAAATTATGACTAATGATGAACATGCCATTTTTAAGACAACCAGCGCCCACACGCAAATATTAAACCTCCTTCGTCATATTGCTAAGGTGAGTATTCTACAACTTATGCTGTATCTGCCATAAAAACGAGAGATCAGATGGCACGCACGCACATGCACACACACACACACACACACACACACACACACACACACACACACACAAAGACGTAATGGATTAAAACACTGATACAGGATTAGAAATTGAAGTATTATATGTAGTTCACTACAGCAAGCGCAAAGCCTGTGTGTCGTCACTTATCAGATGACAATGGTTGAAAAGACAGTGTCCAATAGATACAGCAGCTAAAATTATCTCCTTGTGAGGACATGTGCTAGAAGAAATTTCCCAAGTTGTTGAGGGGAGGGGGTGAAACTCTCCGAGTTTGTACACAGAGAGAGGCAACCATTGTTTGTACCAGAGTCATCGAATGTTTCTAACAATGCTGATATAATGTGTGCGGACTTCACACCTACAAGGTCCAGGTACCTTAATTGAAAGATTAGCAGCAGTGTTAGTAACCTCATTCCTGACACGTTGCTGTGCCCAGGAGCCTCTATGAATGACACGCTGGTACTAGCATCAGCAGGTGTGTGATGGCAATCCTACATTCACTTTACTAAAGGGCACAGAGGTTCTGGAGAGCACTGAGGGAATCTGGCCACACAATACATTTAGAGAATCTATGCTGCCGTATGAATAGGCAGCCAGATTAAGGGGCTAAAAGCCTGACAGTAAAAATCAAGCACTGACCTAAAAGGCAAAACCTAAAACACTCTCCATCAACAACAAATGCACATTCTATACTGTGGTCACCATTAGAGCAACAAGAGTAAATGAAAATGCTATCCTAAAGGTACTACTTGGACAAATGATCAAAGCTGGAGTACTGTTCTTCAGAAATGAAATAAGATGGACATGGACTTTTGCAAGAAGCCAAGGGGAGGAAAGACTCTCAGTCTTTAGAAATGTGACAGGTAATGTGAAATGAAGTTTTCACAGAGAATACAAAAGCAGATTCCAGAAGGCTGCAAAGAAGCAGAATGTGCTAAAATGGATGCATAATGTGGATGACTGGACACAGCATACAATTGGAAAGCTTATCTGCAGAGTAGAACATCACACCTAAATGACAGCAGTAGTTCGGAAGCTCCCACCTAAACTCATATCTGGACTGGAGCAAAAGGCACCTGTGGTAACATGGCTCATATGACGATGGTGGTGATGAATGGTGTTATGACAATGTAAGATAGGATGGTCGTGCACATGAATATTCTATATCCCCATAATCAAGTTCTGATTGGACTAAAGACTGATACAAACGAAAAAAGACTGTTCCGTCTGTTTTAAAAGAGGTGCCACTTAAACACACATGACCTTCAGAGAAAGGATACAATGTGGTATCACATAAGGGAGGCCCATTTTAGTTTTCTATCAAGCATTAACCCCCAAAAATTTTGTGGTATTGATAAATGGAAGAGCAGAAGGGTGGAGATGTAAGGATGACCTGCAAGGAACTACAACCACCAGATACTCATACAGACTGTTTTTCTGCCACATATGTGGAAGCAGTTATCTATGCTTCACAAATAGGGGTGGTCGAGGCAGTGCTGACTTTGCCACTCAAGTAAACAGATCCACTGAGACTTGCAATACGACTGATGACCTTAGAAGTTAAGTCCCATAGTTCTCAGAGCCATTTGAACTTGCAATACATAATGAAATTATTGACAAAGAGATAGAGCCTGATATTCTCAGTGCTACAGAGTTGATAATGGGGTTGACTGCTGTAGCAAATAAGGCCAATCTTTTAGAACCTTCAGATGGTGGAACAGAAATAAAAAATTTTGTGGAGAAGTTTTCTCTTGGAATGTTGAATAATAAATTATTTTCTAATGATAGGGAAGCAAATCAATCATGCACAATTCAAACAAACTCTCCCAGTTGTGCAACAATGCTGATATCAGTGGTCACATGAATATTTTCACACCCACAGACATGGTCCTAGGCATCCACACAGCACACAAGCCTGCCAGGTTCGTCATACTGTATAGTCAGCAGTAGCAAATCATACAACTACCACAGCACATACAAGAGACCTTGTGAGCCCAGATGTGTCAACACGAACTATTGTTAACCGGTTATTAGTAGTGAAACTATAGGTGCGCACACACACCTCTAGCCTGTCTTCCACTCACACTACAGAATTGATGTGCACAGCTCAATTGGTGCTATTGGAGGATCATTTGGTGATGGGATGGCATGCTGTGGCCTTCAGTGATGAAAGCTGATTCTGCCTGCATGCAAGTGATGGTCATTAGCACATACAATGTAGACCTGGTGAGTGCCGTCTCGTAAAACACATTTGTTCAAGACACACTGGCCCCACCACAGGCCTTATGGTATGGTGTGTGATAATCTACAATTCCTGTACAACTTTAGTATTTCTGAAGGGGACACTAATCAGCACTCATTAGAAGCACAATGTTGCTAGACACCGCCCATGATCTCAATGTGCTCTGCAAGACAGTCAGCAACATCCCTGGCCAGCACGACTTCCAGACTGCTTTGCCACCTGTGGAGGCTACATCACATACTAATATGGTTGGGTCAATACCTAGTACCTCAGAACCACTTGTGCTATTGAAATATTAATGTTATCATTTCATGTACTGCATATGCATTGTTGGAATACATCTTGAAGGAATTGGAAACCTTTAAAAAGAGTGTGCCAATTTTTTCCCCCAGCAGCGCATTATCACATTAAACTACAAACCCTATTGAGATTTTCATGGGAACAGATGGTTTTGGGCTGGCAGAGTTCTCGTTATTAATGCCATCAAACATGTTAACAACTTGAAAATAAAGACCACAGTGAGAAACCTGGGATTTTTATCAAGTATGTAGCTGCAACTAGGAAATGGGTGCAGTAGCCATACACAAATGAAAATGAGTATTATGACATATACACAGGCTTTGCCAACTAATAACAAAATTGTCACCTTCAAACTTAATCCAAGCCTCATGCTATCTGACTGTGTCTATAAACCACCTTTCTGTGACGAAATGTTGGTGTTACAATCTCAAAACCAAACTATCACCTTTCATCCATAGCTATACTTCATATTACTCTGTAGTTCACTCTTGACACTGCAGCCTCCTTAAAACAAAAAGATCTAATGTACACTAGTATACCATGTAATGGAAAATATTGAACTGATGGAACCTGTTAGAAAAGAGGGAAGCATTCAGGGAGATGATGAAACATTTTCTCAAATGATGGATACTTATTTGAAATGCAAGAATGTTTAAGTTTCTCATATAATGCTGTTCCACTAAAATGGAATGAGAAAGTTCAATCATTTTCCTCAGTTATATTCTATGTCATAATTCTGGGATTATTTTGAGCATTCCCAATTATTATTCCTACTCAACAAAAGGCTAATAGCTACTTTTTTTGTAACAATTACATTGTCAGTTCACAATCTTAAGATAGCTGATGTTCCAGCATTAGGGATATTAACATCATAGGTATCCCAGTACATACATTCTCTCAAGGGATTTGTAATTAGTAACACAGAACTAAAAAGGAAATTAACTAGTCACTATGTTAATACTTGACACACAAAAAATGAACTTGATCACTGAACAGAATAATGTAGCCTACACTTCTTACAATTTAAAAAAAAAATGATTGAAACCTGAATGGAAAAGTCAACAATACATCTAAAAACTCACGTTCAACTGAAATACATTATTGTCGAGTGCATCTATAAGATTTATCGAGTGCATCTATAAGATTTATTTGATACTGCAGTTCCTACTGGTAATTACGAGTCTTTTACATTCGAATTTGGCACTCATATGCACACGCTATGATAAATCTATCGTTTCATTAGTACTTTATCCTTCCCTCCCCTCTCCTATTTTCTGCTGTTATTAATAAATGTTCTGTATAACACCCTTCCCACCCCTCTCCTATTTTCTGCTGTTATTAATAAATGTTCTGTATAACACCTCTGCTGTTAACATTTTGCACACAGTTGAACTTTCATAGCTCCTTCAAAAGGGTAGGATGATATTTCAATTTTGGTTTCAATTAATAACGACATACAAAATGGTGAGGAAACCCTCAGAAAAAAAGAAAGCACGATCTGTACTGTCATATAGGCTACATCACACCTACAAGTGAAATGGAGAAATTAATAGGAATGTTATTAGTGATATTACATGAGCTTCGATTACGCGACGGTCGAGGTAAAATAACAATTCTTGTCATATCATACCTCTAGGAATGCCATCTTGTATTAATTCACTTATTTAGTACTTCTTATTTTTGGTTACACATCTCACACATTCATAAGCCTCTCAGAACACGAAATAACTTCATTTATGACATCTGTCAAACACGAATTTCAACCCACAACAACAAAGTGTTTACATTCTCCTTCTCCCTTCTAATCGACACCTAAGATATTGTTGGGAATATACTCCCCTCTAGCAGACGATTACAAACATTATGGCACAACCTTCGACCATAGATACTATTTATGGTCGAAGGGCACAACGCGTGATAAACGATTTGGTAAACACTGAAGATATGCTTGTTTGGATAAGGTTTATTTTTCAGCACCATCGCGTACAACGTCTATATGGAATTACCTGTTCGGCCGTTACCTGCTATCATCATCTGAAGAGTTTAGGGATGTGGAATAGAATGATCACATAGGCTCAGTCGTAAGCAAAGCAGCAGGTAGGTTTCAGTTCATTGGTAGAATACTAGGGAAATGCAATCAGCCTACAAGGGAGACTGCTTACAAATCAGTCGTGCGACTGCTCGTAGAATATTAATCAGGTGAGTGGTGCCCGTACCAAATAGACCTAGAAGGGGATATTGAACATATACAGTGAAGGGCAGCACGAATGGTCACGGGTGTATCTGACCAGTGTGATAGTGTTACAGAGATGGTGAAAAAAAAAACAAGAGAACTGGCAGCCTATTGAAGACACACGTAAACTATCCCGAGAAAGCCTATTGCAAAGTTTCAAGAACCAGCTGTTAGCGATGACTCCAGGAATGTACCACAACCCCCTACATATCGCTCCCACAGAGTTCGTGATGACAATATTAGGTTAATTATAGTACAAAAGTAGCTATTTAAAAAAGGATTCTTCCCGCGCTTCATGCGTGAACTGAACGGGAACAAAATCTTAATAATTGGTTCAATGGGGCGCATCCTCTGCCATGCATTTCACAGGGGTTTGCAGAGTATATATGTAAGTGTATGAAATAGCTGGTAACTGTCAAAACCAGTAATTCTTTATTGAAATTTTGTATGAGTGTGGCTGAAAAAAACTGTTTAAAAATATTTCCAAAACTAAGGGTAAATTGAAGTAATTACAGAGTACTATTGCCTACATGAATGTTTTTAATAGTATTCTGAATGCGTCTTTTGGACTAAGTTTGTCCTTAAGTAAACATACCTCGCATAGGGCCATCATAAGTATGTTGATATAGGGGATGCAGATTCTGCAGTTAGGAATTTGAAGTGCCACTTGAATGCTACAGAATAAAGCTGTACGATAACTACAAAAGTTTTGTAGTCCAGGTGCTCTTTAAAACACCAGCGTTGCGTTGAAGAATAATGAAGAAAAACACGTGCATAATTTTGTTTTCTCTTAATTTCTTACACTGACAACAAGTTGTAGAAGTAACGCACACTTTTCCATGAGCACTCAACTTTGCAATGATAGAAGAAATTTTCATCGTACGATTTAGTACTGCATACAGACGGGATGTCAACCAAATTTCATGGTAATCTTTCCGTCGGATAAGCACGTTAAGTACGGACTGTCCCTTGATGGTCTTTGAGAAGAGTAGACTATGTGCTCTTCGTCCTTTCTGCGCTGCATTATTTTCCAAGATGATGGTAGGTAGTGAAGCGTGGGCGTGTGTTATCGCCGCTGACGGTGCTAGACGTTCAGTGAATTGGCCTTAATGCCGCACCCACGCACTATGTCCAAGGAAGATGCTTGGTGACGGGAACGTTACGGGAATTGATGAGAGTTGTTTTGTCAGTGACATATATTTATTTTGCCATACTTCGCTAAACATTGCAAACAGACTCTTTAATGTCCGTCCTGGCGCATTGTACTGGCGTTACGACTCGATCACCGATTCTGGAGGGTACACACTCCTGTGATAAGAACGCTGCGCTGCCGCGTAAATTGTGCAAAACAAAAGGACGCGTCTCTCAACGGTCGGTACTGGCGCGACTCGCGGATCGTCGCGTCTTTCGCAGACGAATGAAAGACACCACTAAACGAAAGAATGAGCAAAACTTAACGAGCGCGTTTGAGAGGAGTCACTTTAACTCGATCCACATGGTCGGCGGCGAGTACCATCGGAGACGTGTTTCGCGCTGCGTTGTCCACCTCGCACTGCCTGCCAACTTTGTATCGTGCAGGCCGGTGCGCCTAGCACCGTTGCCAAAATTTGGCGTAAAGCTGGGTTCAAACACACATCTAAAGTGGCGCCACAGCTTGTGGCTTTCTGTAGCGCATGGTGAGCTACCGTTCACAAAGGACGCTACAAATTCTATGTAGTTGCACAGCTTCCAATATGGCTTCAATTGAAATGATATGGGAACCGCGCGACTGCTACGGTCGCAGGTTCGAATCCTGCCTCGGGCATGGATGTGTGTGATGTCCTTAGGTTAGTTAGGTTTAAGTAGTTCTCAGTTCTAGGGGACTGATGACCTCAGATGGTGAGTCCCATAGTGCTCAGAGCCATTTGAACCATTTTTGAAATGATATGGGCGGCTGTGAATGTTATAATGCAGTTATGGCATTAGAGGTGTGACAAGAGTTAAATACACGGAGGACGAAACCCAAATTTTGGGTCTGAATATAAATATCGCACAGGGATAAATCAGACGCCACAGGCACAGTTATAAAAATAATAACACTCGGAGACGAAAGTGTTGTCTGCAATGGAAAACTAACCAACACATGGCATGTAAATACCATCAGCAGGCACATCGCCCTCCCAAGGTTTTAGAACATTTTTGTATTCGTTGATATAGGAATTTCGAATAACTAGTTTTGGTTTAACAGCTTACATATGTAAGTTTTTTTATTTATTCATTCGAAAATCTTTTAAGTTACGTGATGTATCATTGATGTGCAGCCCTGGTTTGCACACACACACACACACACACACACACACACACACACACACACACACACACACACACACAATCAAACATAGGTTGCTGTTCTTGTAGTTTCAGAAGCTGCGAAAGTGTACCTGCCGACTACTGTTTTCACTTTTTTCAGAAGTAAAAAATGAAAACACAGTTAAATTGTATGGAGTACAGCAGCAATTGCTGCATGATAACTACGACAGAATGCTTTTGTTTCGAAATACTGCCATCAGCGACCAGTGTTGGAAGCAAAGTGGTGCAACAAAGTACAACCAAGCTGAACTTTTTATGGCATGACAAAACTTGCTGATGTGGATAGATTTGACAGTGTCTAGCAAGAAAATTAGGATTGTGTCAGTATATTCGCATTGTGAAGGGACAGATCAAGATAAGATGGATAGTTTTTATGAGGCACTCAGTGATGTAGTTGTTAGAGTAAAGGACAAGGACAGTGTTCTCCTCATGGGTGATTTTAACGCCAGGATTGGAAATCGAACAGAAGGGTATGAAAAGGTTATGGGTAAATTTTGAGAGGATATGGAGGCCAACAGGGACGGGAAACAACTCTTGGATTTCTGTGCCAGTATGGGCTTAGTAATCACAAACTCCTTTTTTAAACATAAGAACATTCACCGGTATACTTGGGAAGGCAGGGGAACCAGATCTGTCATTGACTATATAATAACAGATCAGGAATTCAGGAAGGCTGTGAGGGACACACGTGTATTCAGGGGATTCTTTGATGACACTGATCATTATTTAATCTGCAGTGAAATTGGGATTGTGAGGCCGAAAATGCAGGAGGTCAGGTCCATATGTAGGAGGATAAGAGTGAAGAAACTTCAGGATAAGGAAATCAGGCACAAGTACATAACAGCGATCTCAGGAAGGTACCAGTTAGTTGAATGTAGCCAATTACAGTCATTGGAAAAGGAATGGACAAGGTACAGGGACACAGTACTAGAAGTGGCTAAAGAATGTCTTGGAACAGTAGTGTGTAAAAGTAGGAAGAAGCAAACAGCTTGGTGGAATGATACAGTCAAGGCAGCCTGTAAAAGGAAAAAGAAGGCGTATCAAAAATGGCTACATACCAGAACCCAGGTAGACAGAGAAAGTTATGTTGAAGAAAGAAACAAAGCCAAACAGATAATTGCAGCATCCAAGAAGAAATCGTGGGAAGACTTTGGAAACAGGTTGGAGACTATGGGTCAAACTGCTGGAAAACCATTCTGGAGTGTAATTAGCAGTCTTCGAAAGGGAGGTAAGAAGGAAATGACAAGTATTTTGGACAGGTCAGGAAAACTGCTGGTGAATCCTGTGGATGCCTTGGGAAGATGGAGGGAATATTTTGAAGAGTTGCTCAATGTAGGTGAAAATGCGATCAGTAATGTTTCAGATTTCGAGGTAGAATGGGATAGGAATGATGATGGAAATAGGATCACATTTGAGGAAGTGGAAAAAATGGTCAATAGATTGCAGTGCAATAAAGCGGCTGGGGTGAATGAAATTAAGTCGGAACTCATCAAATACAGTGGAATGTCAGGTCTTAAATGGCTACACAGGATAATTGAAATGGCCTGGGAGTCGGGACAGGTTCCATCAGACTGGACAAAAGCAGTGATCACACCAATCTTTAAACATGGAAACAGAAAAGATTGTAACAACTACAGAGGTATCTCTTTAATCAGCGTTGTGGGTAAAATCTTCTCAGGTATTGTTGAAAGGAAAGTGCGAGTATTAGTTGAGGACCAATTGGATGAAAATCAGTGTGGGTTTAGGCCTCTTAGAGGTTGTCAGGACCAGATCTTTAGCTTACGGCAAATAAAGGAGAAGTGTTATGAGTGGAACAGGGAATTGTATCTATGCTTTATGGATCTAGAAAAGGCATATGACCGGGTTCCTAGGAGGAAGTTATTGTCTGTTCTACAAGATTATGGAATACGAGGCAAACTTTTGCAAGCAATTAAATGTCTTTACATGGATAGTCAGGCAGCAGTTAGAGTTGACGGTAAATTGAGTTCATGGTTCAGAGTAGTTTCAGGGGTAAGACAAGGCTGCAACCTGTCTCCACTGTTGTTCATATTATTCATTGATCATATGTTGAAAACAATAGACTGGCTGGGTGAGATTAAGATATGTGAACACAAAATAAGCAGTCTTGCATATGCGGATGACTTAGTTGTGATGGCAGATTCGATTGAAAGTTTGCAAAGTAATATTTCAGAGCTAGATCAGAAATGTAAGGACTATGGTATGAAGATTAGCATCTCCAAAACGAAAGTAATGTCAGTGGGAAAGAAATATAAACGGATTGAGTGCCAAATAGGAGAATCAAAGTTAGAACAGGTGGACGGTTTCAAGTACTTAGGATGCATATTCTCACAGGATGGCAACATAGTGAAAGAACTGGAAGCGAGGTGTAGCAAAGCTAATGTAGTGAGTGCTCAGCTACGATCTACTCTCTTCTGCAAGAAGGAAGTCAGTACCAAGACTAAGTTATCTGTGCACCGTTCAATCTTTCGACCAACTTTGTTGTATGGGAGCGAAAGCTGGGTGGATTCAGGTTACCTTATCAACAAGGTTGAGGTTACGGATATGAAAGTAGCTAGGATGATTGCAGGTACTAGCAGATGGGAACAATGGCAGGAGGGTGTCCACAATGAGGAAATCAAAGAAAAACTGGGAATGAACTTTATAGATGTAGCAGTCAGGGCGAACAGGCTTAGATGGTGGGGTCATGTTACACGCATGGGAGAAGCAAGGTTACCCAAGAGACTCATGGATTCAGCAGTAGAGGGTAGGAGGAGTCGGGGCAGACCGAGGAGAAGGTACCTGGATTCGGTTAAGAATAATTTTGAAGTAATAGGTTTAACATCAGAAGAGGCATCAATGTTAGCACTGAATAGGGGATCATGGAGGAACTGTATAAGGGGGGCTATGCTCCAGACTGAACGCTGAAAGGCATAATCAGTCTTAAATGATGATGATGATGATGATGATGATGATGACAAAACTTGCATCGTTTGAGTTTCGCCATTAAAAACTGCGAGTCCACACATGCAACTGTATTGTAACTGCAGTGTGCCACCATTTGTGCAGACACTTTTGTTGTATGTATGAACCCGGCCTAACGGTAAATCTGTGCGAGCAAGCCGGTGAATTCTAGACACTCTTTGCTTTTGTCAGCTGTGACCGTAATTCCGCCGTTCGGGCGGTTCTGCATTGTTTTTACCTCCTTTTCAGTGAAAGCCATCTATAACGTCATGACTAAGTTTTGGTCATGGGAAGAACTTGAGGACAAAATTTTGTTGTTTTTAATCCCATTCTCTCTCTGCATCTGGACGACTATTAAGCCTGGTTCAGACACTCAATAAAAAGTATCGCCACAGTTAGTGGCGTACTGCAGATATGTGTGGAACTTCTGGTTTGCAGTGGTACAACTTAAGAGATGCAACTTTTGTCATTCCACAAAAATTTCAACTTGGTTGAGCCACGGTATAGCGCCAAGTGTGATATGGCAGCTGTTAAATTAAAAATTAGTTATTTGAAATCCCTACAACAACGAGTACAATAAGATTCTACAACTCGGAAGAGTGACATGTCTGCAGATGATATTTATATGCCAGCTGTTGGCTAGTTTGCAATAGCATACAGCATTTTCGTTTTCGTACGTCATTTCTTTTATAAACGTCTTTGTGGGCCTTGATTTATCCCTGCATGAAATCTATTCTCGGATCCAACATTTGGGATTCGTCTTCCTTGTACTTAACTGTTGTCACAGCGCTAATGCCATGACTTGCACTATAACATTATTATCCACCTAACGATTTAAGTTAAGTCTATATTGAAAACAGTAAAACTTTGTAGAATTTACGGCGTCCTGTGTTAATGGTAGCTCATGGAGCCAGTACAGAAAGCCACAAGTTATGGCGGCAGGTTAGTTATGTGTGTGAACCTGGCTTTACTTACTGTACACTGTAAATGGGTATAGCCCACCATGTCTTGCAGAAGTAATACATTCTTCATTTATCTTCAATGCATTAAGTGTCCAGTTGAACACCACCCTTGCCCATAGCCATTGGTCCCAGTTGTAGTCTACATTGTAGTGGCAGGGAGTCAGACAAAGGTGTGGAGATAGCTTCCCCCACTGGCAAAAAGTAGAACTAGCAGCTTAAACCACTACCGGGTCTCAATTACTGTATGCCATAACAGTGTACTAATCTTCTCCTTTTCTGATTGTTATACACCTTTCAGACATGCCATTCTCAATACACATACACATCTCGTCTTCCAGTAGCAGCAGCTGCCCTTAGTCATGACATCGAAACACGATTATTTAAATTCAACAAGTCTGTGACTACATGTGCTGAAGAGACAATTGGTTGGTAGAAAGGAACATGGAAGAGCAGCGGATTCAAGACTTAATTTGGCATCTGAAGATGAAAAAAATTAGGATCAAGCAACAGAATCAACAAGCTAAAGATCAAGAAAAGTTTCAAATGGCAAGGAAAAAAATATGCTGAGTTAGACTGCAGAGTCAAAAGCAGTTGTAGATATGACAACAACAAAAAGAGTGGTTTCAACATAAAGGTAATGAGGTTCGAAATGGTGCCTCTCAAAATGACACCATGACATTATACAATATCTTTCGAGAACTTATTTAGGGCCATTTATACTAATACATAGGCTTAGGTGGCCAACCAGTGTGACATAATTTTTGTGGCGGCAGAGGACAGAAAAAATTAATTTCAAATTAAACAGCGAAAAAAATGAGCAAATGAGGATAAGAAAATTAAAAACAGAAAAAAATTAAAACATTTAATTTTTTGCAAAATCGTACAGAACTGTTACTTAATAAGTCTTTGCTTACTTTGATGGAAATAAACATGTTATCTACAGCTACCTCAAATCTAAAGCACCCACTAATGAATACAAAACGGAAACAAACATAACCTTGATTGATCTCTGTCCAGTACTGGAGAGGGGCACATGCACTGGCTTGTAATCATATTGCGACTTGATACTACACATCCCTCGGTTCCTGTTTTTGTTTTCGTCTTTGCATTTCATTGGTCAGGCGTCAATTTTACTGAGTAGTTCTATTGATGTTTTTAGTTCTCCTATTATTTCCTGTGGATAATCGGTCATATATTCACAAGCTAGATTTGCTATCTTTTCTTCCCTACATATCTAAAAGGAGTAAAAGGAAAGTGCAGTTCATCATATCAGTACACAAAAATGAGCTGGTATCTGTCTGTAAGTTTGTCTCTGAGTGACTGACACACACAGAATGAGAAAAGAACTACATTGTATTTTCTCAGACACATTAGCTGTAGTTTTCTTAAAATTTGACATATACACAAACAATAAGCAGGAAGAGTTTGTCATGACTTGTTTATTGATGGGACATAATTGTAAAACTTGTGTGCCTTGTATTTGCAAGCTGTTGCCTCAATAGACTTTTCATCTGAAATAAGTAGGCTATAAAATTAAAATAAAATACTATCATCTAGAGAATTACTTCTAATAAATTTTAAATGTTACTCATAGGGGGGAGCACATAAAAAGAATGCTACATTTTGATTTTGTACTGAAATTTCTTTGGGTTATGTACAAAGAATATTCATAGTGCAGTAACTTTGTTTAAAGAAACTATTTAATGGAAAAATAATGTACTTAACAAAAGTTTCTTTGCTTAGTCTTTAATGACCACAATGAGCAACTCACTGGGCTATAACCATTCGCTTGTCCCTAACTTAGGGCCATTGACCCCAGAGAAGGGAAAGAGCCGGTGCCCTTAGACAAACACCCATGCCTCACTAGGATTTGAACATGGATCCATCTCAGACAAATGGTCAGAGGCAAAGTGCTTTGACCCCTGCACCACTGGAATGTCTAGTAATAGTTGTAGAACTCTCAATAGAAAATGAAAACAAGGTATCATTTATTTATTTCATCATAAGAAAGTGGATACTGAAAAAAATGAGATTGATTCCTCTATCTAAAAATATTTCAGTTAAAACAGAAACTAAATAACACCACAATGTAAAAGTGAGATTCATTCCTCAGTCCAAAAATATTTCAATATAAACAGAAACTAAATAACACCACAATTATCCAGATGACCTATTCTGATGCTTTGGTATTCCTCCCATCAGTATAACATAATTTCTAAACTCAAGGAAAAATTCATTTGCACCAGAAAATAGTTCAACACCTTCATTAGTCCTTTTCTTGCAATTAAATAGAATACGTAACTGATGACAAATTCTGTTGCGCTGGTATATTCAGCTGATTTCCAGTTTAAAATATTCAGCACATTCTTCTTATTTCAGTTATTTTGGAAAATTTCAAAAATTGAGGTCAAAAAATAGGAAAGTGAGGAAATTTTCCTATCCTTGATCGGTTTTAAAGCAACTGAGGAGAAAACATGAAAACTGAGGACTGTCCCCAGAAAATTAGGATGTCTGGTCACCTTAATTTAATGATTAAAACTGTAACAGGAGATTTGAATTGCAGTGCCATTGCATATTGGTGGTGGTGGAGGAGGGTGGATATTGGATGTCATTTTTCCATTCTCAACTAGAGCAGCAAAACACCTGGCAATGGCCCTGGACTTACTAGAACCCATGGTTTTTCAAACAGCCCCAAGGTAACAATGGCAAACTTCTCATCACAAAATTTTAACGAGCTACCTGATTTGTTGATTACTCCAAAGAAACCTTAACCACTCAATTAACTTAACACCGATAACTTTGAAAATGAGCCAAGAATGCAATTGCTATTGGTAAAAACAGGCGATATCACAGAAGCAGAGGTGTGTGCAGCAATAAGAAACTGAAACACAATAAAGCAGCTGGTTTGAATGAAATCTTGGCCGTAATTCTGAAATATGGGGATCCAGACATAATTCACCTCCTTAATAAACTGTGCAAGTTCCAGAAGAATGAAGGTGTGGCAGCATTGTTAAACTCCCAAAGAAAGAAAATCTAATCGACTCTGTAAATTGGACAGGTAACACGATTCTCTCGTTGGTAGACAAAGTATTTTATCTCTGTCTTCTAAATAGGATTCAAGAAACAGTAGATTGTCAACTATAAGAAGAGCAGGCGGGTTTTCAAAGTAATAAATTCTACTGTGAACAAATATTTGGTGTGCAAAATGTAACACAACAATGTATAGAATTCAACTATACACTGCACCTAAACTTCGTTGGTTTTTAAAAAGTATTTGACAGTATACCACAAAAATTATTTGGTGTATTGTAAGCCTATATGGAATTCCTGACCACATCACTCATGTTTACAGAAACGTGTATCTAGATTTGAGTTGTTGTATAACAAAAAACGATGGAACACATCTTTCTTAGTATTCTGACAGGATGCATTTTGTCACCATTCCATTTAATATTAATCACACATTTCACAATGAGAAAATCTATGGATAGATCCATCATGAGCATAAGTTTGAATGAGCAATCTAGGCTCGATTTCTCTGATGACATCATTCTTATGGAAGAAACTAACGACTACCAAGCTAAATAGAATGGCCAGTTCTAAACAGCAAAAAGTGAATAGTGGTAAAAAGAAAACACTGGGCATAGAAAGTTGAAATATACCTACTCAAATTGTATGAGGGCGTGCTGGAAAGTAATGCCTCCGAATTGTTTATGTGAAAACTCTTAAAGTTTTTAAAATAAAACAAACTTAGTTAACATTCTACACCTTTATTCCTCATATCTACACATTTACAGCCCTCTGCCGCTAGAGGGTCCGAATTGCAGCATGTAATATAGCAGTGTATAATGTAACTTCGTTGGTACATGAGAAACAGTGTGTTGTCATCGAGTTTCGAAGTCGAAGAGTTCGTCCATACATGGAGGAACCTCTCCTTCAGCATGGCAATGCCGGACCACACATGAGTGCTATGACACCTGCAACAATTCGACGCCTTGGGTCCATTGTCATGAAACATACAGTTCCCACTCGGCCCCATCTGCTTTTCATCTGTATAAAAAACTTAAGGAACACAATTGAGGACTTCACTTTCATAGTGATGACGCGGTCGAAGCAGTGGTAAGTTTGTGGCTCCATCAACAAAGTCAAACATTCTACAGTGATGGTATAAACAAACTGGTCCTTTATTAGGAGCCATATTTACATCACCTGGGTGGCTATATTGAGAAATAAATACACAAACATGAATAATAAAGATGTAGAGTGCTAATAAGCTTGTTTTATTTAAGAAACTCTAAGTTTTCACATAAAATATTTGGAGACATTACTTTTCAGCACACCCTTGAATTACAGTCATATTATGTGCAGTCAGGGGAATAAACTGAAAAAGTCTCATGACAATCTCTCCCTTGCGAAAATCTTTTGGACTAGTTCCCCATTCGAGTCTCCAGGAAGGACTGCAAAGTGGGAGGTAACCACAAGGAACAGAGTGAATAATCTATGAAACTGTTACATTCTATGAGTCACATAATTGAATATCTGAAGTCTGGGCATGGCAGCTACAAAATCTGAGAAGTGAAATGCAAATGCTCAGTCTAGATATGGAGAGGTCAGTAAAATAAAATGGAAAGAAGATAGATGTCGATTCACCCTTGATGGAATGGAATGCAATGGGTCGGAACTGAACGACAAAACTTTCTACACTGTATTTCGAATTATGGCACTGGAATAGAATGTAACCAGACAGAATGGAAAGTATCGGTACGAAAGTTGCTACCGGAGGATGGTGTCATTGTCGGCTTAAATCGAAAGTTAACCTATTTTCGTGGCACTCACTAATGACGTAATAATTTATTTTGTGCTTTTGCATCTTCTTAATCTTTATGTTACTATTTTGCGTTGTTTTGTGACAGATTGCCAATTTTCTATGATAACTTGTATATTTCTTTACAGTGAATATTATTCCACAAGAAACGACTTAAACGACTTATATCTGGCGGCCAAAAATTATTTAAGTTTTGCAGTAATTAAACAGAGCTGACACCTACATTGTGTATAAATAAGATCATAAAATGATGAATCAATTACGTAGCCTTTTGAACCTTCCTGGCACATTAAAACTGTGTGCCGGACTGAGACTAGGGACCTTTGCCTTTCACGGGCAAGTACTCTACCATCTGAGGTACCCAAGCACTACTCATACCCCGTCCTCACAGCTTTACTTCTGCCAGTACCTCGTCTTCTACTTTACAGAAGCTCTCCTGTGAACCTTGCAAAACTAGCACTCATGAAAGAAAGGATATTGCAGAGACATGGCAGGAGAGCTTCTGTGAAGTTTGGAAGGTAGGAGACGAGGTACTGGCAGAAGTAAAGCTGTGATGATGGGGCGTGAGTCGAGCTTGGGTAGCTCACATGGTAGAGCACATGCCTGCGAAAGGCAAAGGTCCTGAGTTTGAGTATGGAGTGCAGTTTCCATCATTACTTGCAGCCTATAAAATGTTATATGGATAAAATGAATACTAATATTTTGGGTAAAATATAAAATTGGTTCATGAACCATTGGAGAGGGAATTTCCAGGGCCCAATTATTATTGTGTGCTAAACGTCATATTGTTTCGCTTTTCATAATAAAAAAATATCATGAGTTCTAAAAGACAAAAGTGTTGATCTAGCAGTTTGGATCAAGCAGAAAAATTCAAGAAAAGGCAGATGATGACTGCTGTTAATGGAAATTTATAGTCAGTATTTTTATTTGATTGCAAGTCATTGTAAATTTTCAGAATATTTTGATGTGCTAGACTACTCCCGATTTCGATTCTTAAACACTATTGCATAAGTGTAGCAGCGATGCACAAAATGGTGATTTTCTTGAATCTCACACTATAGTTCATGCAGCAATGCTAGATTCTTTTGATCTGTAACTGGTAGTCAATTGAGACTATCTTTCAATTAAAAATCATGTCAAAATGGCATCAGACACTTCCAACGTAGATGAACAAAAACCCAATACCTCACTGGTCAGATTAAATACATAGATCAAATGTTACAAAAATTACAGACATTAATCTTGGCAATGACCTCTGTGCTTGCTATGGAGGAAGCCGTCAAAAGTATACTGCTCGAAAAAATTACCAAGTTGCCCACAGCATATTCCAAAATGACTACAAAAATTAGTGTAATATCTTGTGCACAGGCCAAATTGTCCATAGCAGATGAGTATATAATTACACGAATTGAAGCTAATAATGAAGCAGAATGACTAATACAAACAGGCACTAAAAACAGAAATGTCCAACTGGCTAAACGAGAAGGAGGAGTAAGACGAGCAGGCACTAGAGAATAAATGTTCCCATTGGGAATGCAGTCAATAGGAGTGAGGTAAATCCTCACTTAATGCGTTTAAATAAGAAACCACCAAACTACGTTGGAGAAATAATCTACCAACAATTTCAGTGCCCTCTAAAGGAGCACTGTATAAGAGTTCAGACCTACAGACTGACGTAAAATAGGTTAAAAATTATGTCACCAAGGTATTAAAATATTGGTTGAGACAAGAGCGACAGAAGTTACCACTGGAAAATGAGGTATTAAAACCAGATGACAGAGACGAAAGTTCTCCTATCACATCAACTAATGTGGTATAAATACCCAATGGTGGACATGCACGTACTAGTACTGCATCACAACTTCATGCTACTACACACAGTGTTTTGTACAAATTTGGCACCACTCCTCTCATTCCAATACAGTGTTAAGAGAGAACATAAAATGAAAAAAATAATTCATAGTGCTTGCACCTGACAAATGATTCACACATACCTATGGTTTTTATAAAATTATTCTAAGGGAAATTACCTAACTCCCAAAATGAAATTCAGAAGATGAAGATGGTGGCTGGATTCATGCAAAAAGATGCAGCTCTGGGCCACAGAAGCTGCTGATACATGTAAAACTTATGAAGACATTGAACAGTCCTCCTTGGCCAAATAATGGATAAGAGTCATTCAAGATAGTTTCAGAAAGGAAATTTTCAACCCAAAACCATATAACAAACGACAAGGTCGCCTAAGCCACTACTTAGAAAAAATATATCAACAAGACAAAATATTGGGGTGAAGCTATGACAATACAGATGTATTGAGAATACTGAAGGCAAAATTGCGTCGCAGTACACAAGCAAACTGCTAAACGCACCTGAGGAGGACACTGGCACATTTTATTTATAGTGAACAGTATTGATTTCATACGCAATGGTATGCAAATGTCTGTAACTGGCTCTGATCCTCATATGTACACAAGCATAGGTTATATTTTTATGTGATTAGACAAACACCGACATACTAATGCAGTCACACTTACATTACATACATTTTAATGGGGTTTTTATGTGTTTACTGTGTAACTGACAAGTAATTTAAATATAATAGCGTTGTGTTTCATGTGGTAGTTTGCACACAAGTATTTTGAGGAGATCAGTGTTTAACGTCCCATCACCCATGAGGTCACTAAAGATGGAGCACAAGCTCGGATTAGGGAAGGATGGAGAAGGAAAGCAGCTGTTCCCTCTAGAGGGAACGGTCCAAGCATTTGCCATAAGTGATTTTGGGAAGTCACAGAAAACCTAAATGAGAAAGGGTTGACACAGGTTTGAATCGTCGTCCTCCAAGATGCGAGTCCAGTGTGCTAACCACTGCACTACCCTGCTCAGTGAGTATTTTGAGGAACAGGTTAAATGATCCCATTAGAAGTGCAATTATGACAATTTTTCCTGTGTCCAAATACCACGAACTATTCTGAGTCATCATACAGTACTGAGGCAATTCCGCCACCAACCATCAAAGGTGAAACTGATGATGTTCTTTGAATATACGAGATGCATTCAAGTTCTAAGGCCTCCGATTTTTTTTCTCCGGACTGGAAAGAGGTAGAAACATGCCCATTGTTTTAAAATGAGGCCGCGTTCATTGTCAATACGTCCCAGAGATGGCAGCACCGTACGGCAGATGAAATTTTACCGCCAGCGGCGAGAATGAGAACTGTTTTAAATACTTAAAATTGCGACGTTTTCCTTACTTGAACAGCGTGCAATCATTCGTTTTCTGAATTTGCGTGGTGTGAAACCAATTGAAATTCATCGACAGTTGAAGGAGACATGTGGTGATGGAGTTATAGATGTGTCGAAAGTGCATTCGTGGGTGCGACAGTTTAATGAAAGCAGAACATCGTGTGACAACAAACCGAAACAACCTCGGGCTTGCACAAGCCAGTCTAACGACATGATCGAGAAAGTGGGGAGAATTGTTTTGGGGGATCGCCAAATGACTGTTGAACAGATCGCCTGCAGAGTTGGCATTTCTGTGTGTTCTATGCACACAATCCTGCATGACGACCTGAAAATGCGAAAAGTGTCATCCAGGTGGGTGCCACGAATGCTGACGGACGAACACATGGCTGCCCGTGTGGCATGTTGCCAAGCAATGTTGACGCACAACGACAGCATGAATTGGACTTTCTTTTCGTCGGTTGTGACAATGGATGAGACGTGGATGCCATTTTTCAATCCAGAAACAAAGCGCCAGTCAGCTCAATGGAAGCACACAGATTCACCGCCACCAAAAAAATTTCGGGTAACCGCCAGTGCTGAAAAATGATGGTATCCATGTTCTGGGACAGCGAGGGCGTAATCCTTACCCATTGCGCTCCAAAGGGCACTACAGTAACAGGTGCATCCTACGAAAATGTTTTGAAGAACAAATTCCTTCCTGCACTGCAACAAAAACGTCCGGGAAGGGCTGTGCGTGTGCTGTTTCACCGAGACAACGCACCCGCACATTGAGCTAACGCTACGCAACAGTTTCTTCGTGATAACAACTTTGAAGTGATTCCTCATGCTCCCTACTCACCTGACCCGGCTCCTAGTGACTTTTGGCTTCTCCAACAATGAAAGACTCTCTCCGTGGCCGCACTTTCACCAGTCGTGCTGCTATTGCCTCAGCGATTTTCCAGTGGTCAAAACAGACTCCTAAAGAAGCCTTCGCTGCTGCCATGGAATCATGGCGTCAGCATTGTGAAAAATGTGTACGTCTGCAGGGCGATTACGTCGAGAAGTAACGCCAGTTTTCATCGATGTCGGGTGAGTAGTTAATTAGAAAAAAAATCGGAGGCCTTAGAACTTGAATGCACCTCGTAATATAAATGAAGTCATGGCTACAAATAGAGTGCCCAAGGGGACACTGTAACAGGTGCATACTGCAAGATGTTTCTGCAAAATGTTTTGCTCCTGAAAATCCATCAAACGAGGACTGACCAGCTAGCAGCCAGGATGCTCATATTGCATGATAGTGCAAGACAACATATTGCACTACCAGCGAGAGAAATGCTAGACAAATATGGAAGGAAATACTTCACCACCCACCATACACTCCTGATATGAGCCCATCAGACTTTGATTTGTTTGCGAAATTGAAGAGTCTACTCTGGTGAAAACGTTTCGATATGATTGGTAAAGCTTCTAGTGAGGCGATCCCAGTAATCATACAGCTCAACAATGAAGGTGCCCCATCCATAATACAGAAGTTGCCAAAACGTTGGGAAGCCGTAATAAGCAAGAATGGAGATTCTACAGAAAGACTGCAAAGGTATTTTGTAAAATAAATTATTTTCTCCAGTTCTCTCTTACAGTGTGCAGAGCTTTTCAAATGACCCTCATATTTATTCAAATGGATTGCTATTCTCCAACTGCTGTAATCGGTGTTAAATGAATGTGATGTTGAATCCAAAGATGAATCGAGGAGTTCTAGTGGAACACTGTCCTAGTTGTGGTGTCACAGAATACTTCGAGCATGCACTGGATCTCATACACTAAATGAACAACAACAAACTGTATCATAAATTGCCTCAATGGCCAAACATTGCGATGTGTATTTGAATAATGGTGCAGTCATGAAGTCAGCGTCACATGGCTGAAGTGAGAGGTTAGCACGCTGTTAGCAAGACAAGGATAGTGAAGGATTGACTGTGTATGCACGATGGAGACCATTATATGTGCACTAATAAACACATTGCAGGCAGTTAGATCTACTGCTGAGAGACTGAGTTGCTGCAACCTTCGCTACATTCTTTTGTCTATAACCCTGTTTCCATATATGGAAAGTCACATGCTTAAGGAAATGCACTGAAATATCCACTATACAAAACATATTGTGACTGTCAAGTGTCCTAGGAACAAAATAAATTATCACTAACAGCGTGGGAAACTATTTTTCTATTTTTGCTATTAAGCTTATGATTATAAATGAGTCCATGGTTAAGGACACACAAGTTTATATATGAAATTGCGTCTATTCAGTATGTTTCTTGAAGTTTTCACATGGGATCGAGTATGTCATCATTTTTGATTTGATATTTCAGCCATTCTCAATGTGAGTCTTTTGCAAAATTTTTAAATCATTTTACACAATACTGGGGAGTAAACATCCATATATCACAGATAACACTGTTGCTAACAAGAAATAAACTAGAGTGTCAATCAGAGATAAAATTTTATGCATCTAAGAGTAGAACAGTACTGTTCAAAGTCTTCACTGCCTTTCATTCCAATATTGTTATATCTGACACATGTACATTTACTCCACAGTATTCTGTAAAGTAGTTTAACAGTCTTGCAAGCAACTCTCCCTGAGAATAGTTGAAAGATGTCATGTGTTTTATTTGTGCCAATTGTATTAAACATCTATATGAATTTCTCACACATTTTTTTGGGTCATTTGCTACATCATCTTTTTCTTTTAATGCTATGTTTATAAGATAGCTGTTTCCCACATACTCTATATATTATTCTCCAGGTTATTTTACTAACACAGGTTGAGTTGCTTGTTTGATAGCCGTATTTCTGAACTTTGAGGCCAGTCTAGGAATCTCCATATATTTTTTCTGAGCAGATTGTATTTTGTTAAACAGTATTGTAATTTAGCATCTCTAAAAAGTATGTAACAGTCTTTAATGATCTCTCTCAGTTCAGTGATTTCAGCAGGGAGATTCTCAGCTTTGTGATTGATAGCTTTGTTTTCTTGGTTTACTAAATGACATACTCCATTTAAAGTTTTTATGAATAGTTTACAGAAATTTTCCTGTTTATTATTAACATTTGTCGCATTGTAAACTGGTTCCCATTTTTCATTGCATAATGCCCTCTTAAGTGCATTATAATTAATTTTCTTTTGTACATAAATGTATCACTTTTAGTTATATATATATTCGTTACATCAATTTCCACAGTAAGTGTTCTGTGGTCAGATATGTAGTTTTCTACGGTGGTTATATTTATGACCTCCATTGTTACATTTGCGAGACTGTGGTCAATACATGTCTGTGTTTCTAGAGTAACTCTAACAGGTTCTGAATTTATATGGTAATAGTTACAACGATGAAGTAAGTCATCATAATACAAATAATTATCGCTATTTTTGAAAGAGTCTATGTTGATGTCTCCAACAAACTCCACATGATTTTCATAAGCTGATGTCTTCTCCAGCAATTCCTCTAGACAATTAAAAAATTCTTCAATACTGCTTCCAGGTGACCTATAATTATACTGTTGTTCTGTACTTTTAAATTTATTGCTACTACCTCAAGTACCATTTCTTTACTCAAATCATCAATCCATTTGACTTTTCCACATCATCATCATCATTGTTTTCCAACTCCAGTTTCCCAGGTGTGGTGTACGAGCAGTCGCCATCTCCTTCTGTCTTCATACATCTTCTGTTGCAGGAAAGCTTCCCATTTGTGTCCTTGCTCCTCCACATCTTATCGCACAGTCTCTATCCAGCATTTCCTTGGTCTTCTGTGTGGTCTTTTTCCTACAAAGTTCAATTTGAAATGCCTTTTGGCAGATCTTTGGCTGTCAATTCTCATTATGTGCCCATACCACTGAAGCCTGCCTCCCTTTATGACACTGGTAACAGGAACCACAATACCAGCTGCTTTTCTTTTCGCCTCTTTCCTGATTTTGTACTTTCTAGTTGTTTGGTTCATAGTTCGAATGAATCTCATTCCTGTTGCCTGAATTCTGCCGAGGCCTTTGTTTAGTAGGGTACATATTGCTAAACTATATGCTAGGACTGGTACGAAGTAGGTTGGTACATGGTTACTTTTGCTTTTTGTGGCATTTTATCATCCCAAAGAAGATTTCTGATTTGACTGTAAAAATTGGATGCTTTCTCTGGCCTGCTCAGTATTTCCTGATTAATGGTGTTGTTGATCTTTCGAGATCATCCTTCCTAAGTACTTGAAATGTGAAACAGATTCTACTTTGACTCCTTCTAGAAATACGTTTGAGGTTGCTCCTCGCCTGTTGATAATCATTTCTACTGTCATTGTTCCTGTCATTAAGTTTCTTCTGTGCTTCAGCTTCTTTCTCCCCTACACTATGAAATCATCAGCAAAAGCCAGGGAATTTGGTTCAGTGTCTATTTTCTTGATAGATTTTATGATCTTGTCCATTACTATTACAAACAGGGGTGGTGATAGGGCACTCCATTGCGTATATGGACACAGCTGTAACATTTTTAGTATTTATCAGGTAGGTACTTTGGCACCTTTAGGTCTTCCAAACATTCCCATATATTTTTTCAAGGAACACTGTCATATGGTTTTCAGGGCCCACAAATATAATCACAAGATTGCCTCCATATTCCCAGTACTTTCCTGTCAGCATTCTTACTGCAAAAATAAGATCCATCGTACCTCAGTCCTTCCTGGATCCATGTTGTTGTCCTCAAGCAAAGTCTCTTCTATCATTCAAATTCTCATTTCTGTGATCTTTTCTAACAGCTTCAGGGTGTGTGACAGCAGTGTGATGTTTCAGTAATTTCCACATTTTTGACAGTTGCAATTTATAAACAGAGGATGATGACTCGTTTACTCTCATCTTCTAAGATTTTCTTTTCTTCCCAAACCACTGATGACACTCTATATAGCCCATTTAAGCCTAATATTCTAGCTGCCTTTATCATGTCTGAGCTGAGATCATCAAAGCCTGTCGACTCTCCATTCTGCATGCTGTTTAATGCTGTTTCTACCTCAACCCACGTTAATGGGTGTCCGTTAGTTTAGGTTTCATTAACTACTGTAACATCATTGGTGGTTGTGTTTCCCCATCTCCATTTAGCAGCATGTTGGAGTACTATTTCACTCCATCCCTGCTCCCTTCCTCTGTTCATATTAAGTTAGCATCATCTATTTCCAGGGCAAGGATATTTACATATTCATATCATTTACTCTTCAGTACTTTGTATAGTAATTTCCTACTTCCCTGACAGTATTCCTCTATCCTTGTTATGAGTTCTTCCCAGCACTTCTCATTTTGCTCCTAGGTCAGTCTTTTTACTGCTAGTTTTTTTCTCTGGTATTCCTGAGTCAGATGTTCAATTGCTAATTAATTTCATCTATCATGCATTGTCTGTTTTTGATGGTTTTATTTTCTTTTCAGTACATTCGTGTCGTTTACTGCTGTCTTTACCCAATCATTTCACCAAGGTGTTTCCTCCTCTTTTAGTGTGGCACTCGTTTTTCCACAGGTGTCTTTGGTTTCTCTAACAAGGGTTTCTTTGAATAAGGACCATTCTTCTTCTACTCCCCCTTTCTCAGTTTTGGGTAACTTGACTACTATTCATGCTTAATACTTTCTATTCCTTTTATGTCCTTCAACAACCAAGTCTTAATCTTTGGCATTCTCTTTTGTTTAAATTTTGGCACTTAAACATTTTTTAGGTCAGCAGTTAATAGCCACTGGTCGCTATTTAGGCAGTCAGTTGGTAAGACTTTAGCATCTGTAACGTACTGATGAGTTTTCCAATCAGTGATGATGAAATCTATCATGGTCTTGAACTTGTCGTCCCAGCTGTATCTTGTCATTTTATTACATTTCCTCTTCTGCTACCATGCGTTCTGTATGGCTAAAATGTGTCACACAACAGAAATCAATTAGGTTCTCTCCTTCTGCGTTTCTGTTCCGATAACCATGAGCACCATTGATGTTTTCACATCCTGGTCTCCCTTTCCCAACTTGAGCATTCAGATCGCCCAAAGCAATGGGGTTCTCCTCTGTTATTTGTTCTTCAGGTTCATTAAGGAAATGCTGTTTGTCCTCTATGGTGCATCCTATCTGTGATGTGTATGCTTGCAAAGCAGTACACTGTATATTATCAAAACTTAGTCTCATTTGGATGATCCTGTCACTCAGGCATTTGACATCTATCTGTATGTCTATATCTTTATAGAGGATGAGGCCAATTCCATTTTTGGATTGATTGTTGTTACCCCTCCAGTATAGCATGTATCCATTTCTCAGTGTTTTCTTTGCACAACTTTTCCACTTTGTCTCACTCAACTCCAATATCCTGAGGTTACACCTATCCATAAGGTCTACTAGTTCCTCACATTTGGTGAGAGTGAGGATACTGAGTGTACCAGTTTTCAGTTGTTCCTTTTTGGGAGGGTTTTGTGTGTTCTGGTATCTTTGATGAGTATCAGGCATTTTCCCGTCATTACTTTGAGCGATACTAGAAGAACCATCATATCTTGTGTTTACTTCATTCTCCCATCCGAGACTTTTCCATGTGCTGTATCATTTCTGCTATAAATGAATACCCCTCCACCTTTATGAGTCCTTCTATAGTACAAACGTATGAGTTCGTAATTTACTAGCCTTTATTCATATGCTTACTCTTCGTTGCAACCTAATTCACTTGATGTGAAGAAATGTGGTTTTGATTCATTTAGGTATACGTCCAAGAGCAATGTTTTATTCATTTGTACTGAACATTCTGGATGTAGGGATTAAATTGCTATTTTTTACTCTACAAAACATCCCTATTACCTTTGTGATTCATAATTTAGTTTAAGTCATATCTCTCTGTGGCAATTTTGCTTATTTTCTCACATAAAAGTTTCTCGCCTTCGAAATTTAGATGCATCCCATGTTGGGTATGTAGGCATTCGTCCATTCTATCTATATCAGCTATTAATTGTTGGTAAGGCGGGTACCAGGTTGAGATTCATTGGGAGAGTCCTTAGAAAATGTAGTCCATCAACAAAGGAGGTGGCTTACAAAACACTCGTTCGACCTATACTTGAGTATTGCTCATCAGTGTGGGATTCGTACCAGATCGGGTTGACGGAGGAGATAGAGAAGATCCAAAGAAGAGCGGCGCGTTTCGTCACAGGGTTATTTGGTAACCGTGACAGCGTTACGGAGATGTTTAACAAACTCAAGTGGCAGACTCTGCAAGAGAGGCGCTCTGCATCGCGGTGTAGCTTGCTCGCCAGGTTTCGAGAGGGTGCGTTTCTGGATGAGGTATCGAATATATTGCTTCCCCCTACTTATACCTCCCGAGGAGATCACGAATGTAAAATTAGAGAGATTAGAGCGCGCACAGAGGCTTTCAGACAGTCGTTCTTCCCGCGAACCATACGCGACTGGAACAGGAAAGGGAGATAATGACAGTGGCACGTAAAGTGCCCTCCGCCACACACCGTTGGGTGGCTTGCGGAGTATAAATGTAGATGTAGATGTAGAACACATTTTCCAAACGAAGTACACATCCATTTAATTTTGATATTCGTTTTTCGTATCTCCTTGTTGACATACGAACTGTATATTATGTCATGTCTGAGAGGTAGCGTTATAGCTATTGTGTTTCGACATTTGTTAGCTTCTAAAAACTTTTCTAGGCTTGCTAAGCAATAGCGTGCCACGTTTCTTGTGGCATGATTGCTACCAGATATGCACACGACATACTCATTTTCATCTGTCATTTTTTCCTGCAGGTCGACATCAGTAACATTTTCCATACTTGCACCTTGTTTTACTATTCCCATTGCTAGGTAGTTTTTGTTGTTGTATTGTGAAATACTCGCCAGGTTTCCACCGTGGTTGTTTGTTAAGAAAAGAACGTTGTACCTTTTTGGGACTGATTTTTGGTTCTGTTGTGTCTCATTGTTGTTTCGTGTGCTCCAGCGCTGCATTGTTTACGAATTTCGTTGCCATCACACTTCACAGTTACATGTTTATCACTATCACTTGTTTCAGTAGTAACAGCAGTCCACTTATTTGTTAGAGTTTGCGAATAACCCGTAAATGTACACGATTTTTTTAGCGCTAACGGTTCACAACATTTTTTAGTCATTAGTTTTTTAGTATTCAATTTTGGAACAGTTTCGGTCCACACTGTTCAGATGTAAGTTTGGTGTTCCACAATGCGTTCCTGCACAGTTCGTGTTGTTTGCCCCATATATGATTTACCGCATTCACACAGAATTTTTTAAACACCTGATTTACGCAGGCCCAGGTCGTCTTTAACGGATCCCAGCAGTGATGAAATTTTGGAAGGAGGGCGAAAGATGACTCTCACTTGATACTTTCTCAATATTCTCCCTATCTGTGAAGAAATATTCCCAATATAGGCATTGTGGTACACCAACAGCATACTCGCCTTCTCCAACCCACCAAGTCCGCAATCGCCGAACCTTGTATTTCCACAGACCATTCCATGAATTACAACGAAACAAAAATTTTGGCCCATGCATCAAACTTTTGGAGCTCGATTATCAATGAATCTGTGGAAATAAGATTGTCTGATAACGAGACTCTCATCGATCGAGGTAGCGGTTATCAGCTAAACTCTGCTTGGAATCCTGTTAAGGAGAAACTTCGTAGTCGACATAGTTATTTGCATAAAGATGAAAATCTACCTGATATCGATACGCCAGGCTTTCACCGTGGAGGGCGCGAGGCGCAGCGCACGAAGTTGTTATGAACGCCCATGCTGAGCAGCGCATGAGCAATGTCACCTCAGTATGGCTTTAAATAGCAGAGCTCAGCGCGTTCTCGCCAGTACTACTACAGTGGTACTCACCTGAAGATGGCTAGAAGACTCTGTGCCGAAATATCGTGGCAGGACGTTATGATATCCGGGAGTTCTCCTGTGGTTTTATGGAACATATCCAGCTTTTCCTTGGAATTACTCTTTGCATATCCATACTTGCTGAGAAGAAAAATGCTATTATCACTTCTGTAACGATCGCTTCTTGCACAATGTAGAAAAAGTTCTTGTCTATCATCTGGAAAATGTTATTTAATTAATAATAATAACGACAATGATAATATTACACATTTACAATAAGTAAATCTCAGTTTTTCAATAATAAATTACAAGCATGCGGTCTGTTATATGCCTTCAACCTCTTGCACTCTCTTTAAATATCGTTTCGATAATAACGAATCGGTAAGAAAACTCAGAGTTACAGACGGAATGCAGTCTTTGTACGCCTCAGGGAAATATTTTATGTCAAAACCTCAATATCCTGAACGTAGTACTTCATCGACAGTAGGCTGTATTCATAGCATTGCCTCTGTGCATGACTATGGCTTGTGTAATATCAGTTGAGAGTTCAAGTGTGAACAGACCTTTACTGGTCCTAAAGGTGATTGTGTTGGAGCGCATGTGCAGGTTTACATAGCTGCTTGACAGTGAGCTTGTAGGGTGGAAATGTTAATTTTTTGCCATATTTTCTGCTAAGAAGATGTATTATAATTGTATAACTGACTAGTTCCTCATCACAGTAAGAGGCACAACTGACTTTAAACAAGTCATGGTGTTCTATCTGGGAAATTTGCACAGCTGTCAAATAGAGAAATTGATTTCCAGAATTCACATCTTGTTGCACATTAAAAATAAAACTCTTTTACTTTGCAATGAATGTAATTATACCTTTATAACATGCAACCATGGATGATTGACTAATATTGTTCTGGTTTACACAGCCACAAATGGAATTGTAATAAGTGTCGAAAATTGTAATACACAGGAACAGAACATAGTGCAGAAGTCAAGTATATGGTAGGACGTGTGGTATGCCCATTCATTAGCACACTTCTATGATTAACAGGTGTGTGCACAAGAGTGAATCATTGTCACTCTTCACATTTCAATAGCCAAGAAAGGAAATTTCACAAATTAAAATTAATATACACAAAATAAAATACTGTGAGCTGTTAAGTATCGGACACGATGATAGAATTTCCCACATGTTGCCAAATCCTGATGTCACTAGAGAAGACATTGTAGCTTCAGCTCTTATTGGATTCTCAGCAACACTAGTTACAACACCACCCTTTGGATTAATGTGAATCTCATTCACTTTTAAACTATATAGTCTTCCTTCTCCAGGCCATTTGGTTGCTACAGTCTTAAGAAAATGCGAATAACTTTACTTATTTTCTGCTGAAACGTTTATGCAAGCAATATGTTCTGTATTTGCTTTGGATGTGGTACATATGCAAAACACTGAAATGTTCAAGTATTAAGAAAGAGTATAGCAGCATATTAAACACACATCTATTGGAACATTACCAGTTTTTCCTTGGATTGCTGCCAACCATTCACAGTCTGTATCAAACAGTGATATATCTTTTATCGTCACTGGAACGATAATTGCTTGAAAGTTCTGGGACACAACACTTGTCTGCAACCTGTAAAATATCAGTTAATTAGTAGCAACAGTAATAGATAGCAAGCTGCTCGTTACTAACATGTAACGTTTTACACGTTTGTTGTCTATATGGCTTCTCTGGCTTTATATTTTAATTTCATTACTATGAGAACAGGTAAATCAGAACAGTTGCCTTTATAGGTAGACCACCGATCTTTGGATATATATAGAAAAAGTTTAAAAACAAAAATAGCAGCTCTCACAGCAACTGCGAAACCTAAGATCAGACATTCACGATCTGTTTCGTATCAGCTTAGTATGGCGGCTTCAGAGCGTTTTCACACCTTTGTGTCCAATCCAAGAGGTTGCAATCATACACAGGAAAGTTGACTGGCGCGACTTTTGTTGAAGATACCTATGTACAATTTTTCAAAGGCTTTCTTAACTTGCTATTGCACAAAGCGTGTATGTGTACGTATCCTATAGCTGCTTATCTGTATAGATATAAAGTTCTTTGGATTGATTGTAAACATAAAACATGAGTGCTGGTATGAGCGTCTGCATGTTATGTGTGATATAGGTTATGTTGTTGGTAAAGTTCTGTTTTGTGTATGCGGCGCTTCTTCATCAGTTTTTGTTATTTTCTTGAGGGTTGGAAGGAAGTACCAAAATGCATAAACATGCTCACCGGTTGAAAGGGAAAAAACACCCACAGAAAGGGAAAAAGAACGCACCTACTATTCTTTCCAGGAAAGAAAAGAGAAAAGAACAGAGAAAGAGCCTCAAAATCAAAAAGCGTGAGTATTTTGCGAACAAAAGGCGTACCCCTGGCTTATTTGTACGAGCCCCTGAGGATGTGCGTCAAGTGGAAAAACCGAATGAGAGCAGCGCTAGTAATGAAGGGGACAGAGCCAAAAAGAGATTTCAGAAGGAGCAACAGCGAACAAAAGCGTTAAAACAAGAAATGAAGAAAAGTAGGGACAGGCAACTGTTAGAAGCCAATAAGGAAGAAGATAAAATAATAAGGAAACTGGAAAAACAACTGAAGCTGAATAAACGGAAATCCAAGAGTATTCCAAAATCGTTCTCGTCGGATGGCCTTGATTGTATCCTTTTATTTGCTACTGGCATACCTCGTGTGAAGCAATTTTCTGTGAGAGTTTTTCTTGTTTTTTGTGTCTAGTATACAACTAATCACGTCGAATTGTTCCCTCAATGTGACGCTCTAAACTACCTGCGATGTTTTTGTTCGTATGTGTAATTTGTAGCTTGTTTGGAAAATATCTTCATGAAGATAGTGTTGTTTACTAGATTTATGGCGATCCATTGGTGACGGGAGACTGAGATGTCTCATATTGTACGACTAGTAGATTTATTCTTCTGTAGATGTGTTTTACAGCGATATTTGACATGTCATGCTATTATAATTTAACGGCAACAAAAATAAACTATTTCACATATAGAGTCATTTATATACTTGCAAGTTCAGTACGACATGAATTGGACAGATAGTTGACCATTCCCTTAAAGTAGGAATAATCCAATAGTTTGGAGCCTCCAGAATACAATACCATTATGTTTAAAATAGTTCTACCTCATTCAGTTTATACCTAATGTACAATACAGTTTTGCAAATAAGTTGTTCAGTAGTACTGTACTGTTCATTTGTTTCTCGCCATATACACATTGTTTCATAACATTACACACACTATCAGCTGCTGTCAGGACCATTTTGAGTACTGCAGCTTCCCATTTGTTAACCTGAAAAAGTCCAGTCAGCATCCCCTTATAATGACAGATGTTGAGCTCAGGAGGAGGAGGAGGAGGAGATGTTAATTCTTTCTTGGTAAGCGTAAGTTCAGTTTAGATCTTCTTCCATGGTCATGAAGTGCTGTTTGTGCAATAATTATCAATGTTATATTTAGTGTGTACAGCTGATAGGTAACAGTACTCACACAGGGCAGTTAAAACCTACAGTGCTTTGGACAGGTCTATAGAATATGCTTGACTAGTGTCTATGGTTATTATTCTGATTGTAGCCCTTTTCTGCAGTTTGAAATCTGCATTATATTTTTTGCATTTATTCCCCAGGGCAGAATGTCATAGCTAAGAATTGAGTGTACATATGAATGGTATTAACTAAAAGACACTGCCGGCAAGGTGGTGATATCCGGTTTTCAAGTATTGTTGCATGGTCACGCCACTTACAGTGAGAATAAAAATTCATTACTAGAAATTTTTTATATGTTACCCAGTCTATAGAGATGTCATCTACATTTAATTTAACAGTATCATTTTTCCTCTTCACATTGCAATTCATGCTACTAGATTTCTTTATGTTAACTTTATTGCTTACTGACAAATTGTAAACTTTCTTGAGGGTTTCACTTATATTCTCTGAGAAGAGTTGTCTTGTTTCCTGCTGTCATCAGTGAAGTTACTTTTTTCCCACCAAGATTAACAATAGAGGGAAAATCACAATATTGGTCATAATATGCGCACCGAAGGACTCCTGTATTAATGTATTTTGGTTCTGATAAGTATTTAGATTTATGTAAGGTATGTGTAATCTCTACTCTTGTGTATCCTGTCTGCTGGGTCTGATCGGAACTTGTCATTAGCTACCCCTCCGTATTTCTAATCTTCTTGTTTATTTAGTAGCATCTGATGGTAAACAGTATAAAATGCCTTAGAAAGATCTAACTAAACATATGCCTGTGACATGTTCATCTTCATTAAGAACATCAGATGCCACTTTTGTGAATTCTATTTCTATAGTAGCTCTGCATAGCTTAGTAATATTGGTGGCAGTGCTGTAAGTTGCTATATTGATGACTTTTTGGTAGTAGAAAAAGGAAGTGAAGGAAAGATAGTCGGAGCTATGTTAATGGAGGAAAGGACTGACAAGGAAGATACCTGGTAAAATTTTGCACAGAGCACAATTTAATCATTGCTAATACTTGATTTAAGAGTAGTGTAAGAAGATTGGGAAATACAGGAGCGTCTGATTCCACCCGTCTGCTTTGACCTATGACGTCACAAATATGGCGGAAACGACCATACAATACGACTCCAATATGGCGCCTATGACGACATTACGTAAAAATGACCACAAACACGATAATGCATTGAAAAACCAACACACACACATTCCACATAAAAACCTAATGAAACTAACGGAACAAGCGTGGGAAATTGGGGGATTTTGGGTGGGGAAACAGTAAGCATAAGCAAATTTAGACACATACCACCATACCAAACCACACAAAACGACGAAAAAAAACCGACAACACAATACTCCCCAAATTCCACTAATCACAATATCCTCTGGAATCAGAAACTTCCCTTCACCTATATAGCTCAAAAGCAACTCCCGATACCAAAACACCCACAGCCACAACCACACATTGGAATCGTACACTATATAGGTCAACAGAAACTACCGATACCAAATCATAAAACCCAAAACTATAAACACGTCCAGAATCATCACTACCTCAAAAAACACAATAAACCAACAAAATTGGAATCGAACACTTCCCTTGACCTGTTACCCTTACATCTCCACATATGGCCGTCCCTGGTGCGAGATGCCGGAACTTTAGTAAGCCTCATTTCTTCACAACACACTGAACACTCCATGACTTCATCCAAAAATGTTGACGTTGTCAGTCATATCCATACATACCAAAGACATAAAAAGAGCAATTTACCAAAATTCACACACGACGAACAGAAAAAACTACAATAACGTCGACTTAACAAAACCAAAATTGTTAACTCCCTGAAAAATATTCCGCTGAAAGCACAGTCACCACCAATACCACACACGTGTAATGCTACCACGCAAATGAACCCCATACGCCACGTAACACGTTACCCATAGACACACCACCAGAGAGAAACACCGACTGCAACAATACGCCACCTATAAACACGCCAGCCGGCCGTGGTGGCCGAGCGGTTCTAGGCACAGTCTGGAACCGCGCGACTGCTATGGCCGCAGGTTCGAATCCTGCCTCGGGCATGGATGTGTGTGCTGTCCTTAGGTTAATTAGGTTTAAGTAGTTCTAAGTTCTATATGACTGATGACCTCAGAAGTTAAGTCCTATAGTGCTCAGAGCCATTTGAACCATTATAAACACGCCACACAAGCAAAATAAACCAAAAACATCACCTAACACACAACACATAAACACACCACCAGAGAACACCACCGATCACATCAAAACGACACCTACAAACACGCCACTCTCACAAACTAAATTCCGCGCCGTCGTGACGTCACTCACCACAACAACAGCCTTACGTCACGCGTCAAAGCTGACGCTTCGGTCGACCCGAAGATTGTATACATGGGAGAGACCTGGAAACAAATTAAGGTCCACATTGATTACATAATTGTTAGATAGTTTGGAACCAGATTTTAAACTATAAGACATTTCCAGAGGTAGATCTGGACTCTGACCACAATTTATTGGTGATGAACTGCAAATAAAATCTGCAGAAATTGTAAGAAGGTAAGAAATAAAGGAATTGGGAGCTGGATTTCTTTTCTTTTTTTCTTTTCTTTTTTAAAGAGGTGATTGAGACATTCAGAGGGACCACACATTACCACAGTTGCTGGCTGCCTACACCAGAATGTAATTGATAGCTAAAATGAAGAAGAAGGGTCCAAGGATAGACCCTTGTGGTACCCCTGCACTGTTTTCATTATGGAGGAGTTTACATTTTTGACTGGGCAAATTGTTTTCTGCTACTTAAATAAGAACTTATCACAGCTAAAGTGATCCCTCTCGCCCCATAAAACTCAGTTTCCTCAGTAGTACTTCAATGCAATCAAAAACTTTGCTTAGGTCACATAATACCAGTGATACCATGTCATTGTTTTCAAAAGCTGTTAAGGTTTGGTCAGTGATTTCCAAGATGGCCCCTGTAGTGTTTCTCCCCTTGTGAAAACCAGACATTGTTACATAGGATATTGTGTTTTTCAAAGAAGCTGCTTATTTGTGTGTGTATCAGTGCCTCAGACATCTTTGAGAGTATTGGAACAATGGAGACTGGTCTGTAGCTATGGGGAAGATGTTTTTCCCTTTTTTTTTATTAAACCGAGATAACATTTGATACCTTAAGTGCATCCAAAAAAACTCCAAATTCGACACATTTATTAAAAGTAAAAGCTAATGGTTTGGCGATTGAGTGTATTGTCTTTCTAATGATGTTATTTGATAACCAATATCAGTCCATACTTGTAGAACCTGAAAATTTGAATACAGCTTTTATAATAGGCCTATAAGCAGGTGCGACAGACCTCCATTGAAATACCAGGTTAACAGGTAGTGGTGTTCCAACAAGGTCCATTGCAGATGAATTTGTTGCTTTAATACTGTTGCTTCTTCCTTTAACTGAATTTAAAAAGTACTGATTTAATTCCTCGGGTTCAAGCAGAGCTGTTTCTGTGCATTTTGGTGTATTCCCTTATTTTATTATCTGCCATGCTGCCTTGGTTTTCCACTGCTCAACTTTTTGCTAGAAGTAGTTTAACTTTGTGGAATTGTTTGCATTTCAGATATGACCTATGGATGTTCATGCTCTATTCTGCTCCTTGTGTAGAAGCTTGATTATGCATCTGGTACAGCATATGCATGTTTCCTGTGATTTCTGGTAGCTCTTCTGTAAACCAGTCCAGTCTTTTCTTTTTCATTTCACTTGGATATCTACTTTTTTTGTGAGTAAGAATATCATAAATCTGTGTAATTTTTAAAGAAGTTATCAAAGGTAATTTAAGCTTCCCTTTTCTCAGATTGACAATTATATATAAATTCCCAATTTGCACTTCCTAATCTATTAATAAACATACTTTTGCCCTTTTACCATTACTACTTTAGGTTCTTCAATTTTAACTGGTTGCCTCTTTGCAGAGTATAAGGAGTGGTGGCTCATGATCTGCAAGTCCACTTCCTGCAAGCCTGACTGTAAAATCTTCTCTATGGAAATTCACAACAATATTGTCTATGTAGGCATACTTGTACATGGTTCTGTTATTCGTACATTAGAGGTCTAATGAGCTTAGCATATTCAAGAATGTCTTAGTGACTGGCCTCTGTGTGTTTGCCATTTCTGTGCTGAAATCGCCACAGATAGCAATTCTTATCTTACTCTTCAATATCTTTTTCACTATCAATTGAAATTGTTTAATAAACAAATTTACATCACCATCTGGCGACCTAAATAGACTACCTACCACTATATTGTCATTCATTAATTTTACACAGCTAAACTCCCCATCTAGTTGTGTGGAGTTTATAGAGACATCATTCTGGAAAATTCTATTCCTTCTTTGACAAAAATTCCAGCCCCACAATTCTTTCTCTGTTTTCTACATATCATGTTTCCCACAACATACACTTGGGGTATATTTACTTGTTCTTGGGTTAACCAGTGCTCAGATACACATATAATATCTACATGCTCAGTGTTATATAAATGTTCTAATTCTGAAATCTTATTTCTAGTACAACATATGTTAACTTGTAGAAAAGTAAGTAGTTTATCTCTGTCTGTATTCCTCTGAGAGCAATTTGACTCTGTATTTTAAGTTGTAAGTTCAGCTAATGTCTTTAATCTTGGTGCACTGTGATCATCTATATTATGATAGTCACATACCTGTTCATCCATTTGCTGACTCACTTTGTTAACTACCAACCGAGGTGGCACAGTGGCTAACACACTGGACTTGCATTCAATAGGATGACGGCTCAATCCTGCATCCGCTCATCCTGATTTAGGTTTTCTGTGATTTCCCTAAATCACTCCAGGCAAACACTGGGATGGTTCCTTTGAAAGGGCACGACTGACTTCCTTCCCTGTTCTGCCTTAATCCAATGAGAGTGAGTTATCTGCTTCCTTCTGTGAAACCACTGCTGATCCCACTAAAAGTCCTGGTCTCTTGGTAGTGGTTTCTTTCTTCGGATTGAATGCTGTATTCCACCTGTTGGTATTCTCACTCCTTGAGCTTGATTTGCTATTCTTCTTTCTTCAAGTAGGTCTGTCTTATATGGTTTATACTTTCCTGACACATTATTTACTGCTACTTCTAACTTTTGCACTGATCTCTTGGGTATGTTTATTTCTTGAATAATTGTGCTTTCCACAGACACACTATTCACTTTTGTGGAATCTGTTGTTATTTGTGTAGGAGCTGTGTCAGTAACCATTCTCACTGATTATTTATCTGAGACTACAGCATCCCTCCATTTAAGTTCTGTTGCTGTTTTGTACACGTCCCTGTTTGTTTCCACTCATTCATGATTCCTTGTGGCCTTTAGTTCTTTATCAGTTACATTTAGGTGCTGTCTATGTGCTGCAGATAGCTCTTTGTTACTACAAATATTAATAAAACAAGTGTTGTGGAAGCCCTTCGCTATTTTTTGAGTGTTTTGTTTGTGGATTGAATTTTTTGGTTTACACAAGACAATTCAGGCAGGTCATGCCTGTGTGATACTCCAACTACAATCACATTTGTATTTTGTAATGCTGACAAGGCTTTTTGTAGTGAACAAATTGCCAAGTTGGCTTCATTCTTTGCTACATCATCAGCTACTGCCCAAATAACTGCAAAATCTTCATTTGTCAGCTTATGCAGGTCATTGCATTTTTGTAATATTACACTAGTGGAGGCACCTGGTATCACCTTCCTGTAGATGTCATATTTACTTGAAGCAAAACTTAAAATGTTTCTTGCACAGCCTCTGGCATGGCTATCAGAGGCAATGAATATTTTGGGTCTCCTACTCTTTAACTGACTCTCTGGAGCAATGGTTTGCATTTTCATTGCTGCACCCTTAGATTACTTTCGTTTTAAAACTGCGTTCTGTGTTGTGGTATGCACGCTGTGTTGTGAATCGTGCTTTATGTTGGACGCCTCAAATCTGTAGTTTTTACACATTCCTTTCTTGTCTGATTTTTGCTTCTGGAGTTTGTTTGCTAGTACACATATAAATGTTTTCAAATACTTAAGTACCTTTCTTGCTATCTTAGCCACTGATCTTGGCAAGTGGACAGGGTGTGTCTGTTCCAGTTTTACAGGGCTTTTGTAAGATTTTGGGTGCATACACGTCAGCGGGACAATCTTACCTGAATATCATTGGTAATTTTACATTTAGTTAAGTACAGGAGATATAGCACACATGCCTTTATTTTTAATACAACATTTTATGGCATTTGAAATGAGTAGAACAACTATATGTCCACCTTCTTAGCTGAGTGGTCAGAGAGGCTGACTACCATGGAGAGGACCTGGGTTTGATTCCTGGTGTTCCCAGGGATTGCACCTTGGTGGGAGGACTGGAGAGGGATGCACTCAACCTCGGGATGCCAGTTGTGGAGCTACTTAACCATGTAGTAGCAGCTTCATGTCATGAAAATTTAACAGCTGGGAGAGCGGTGTGCTTACTCCAAGCCCCTTCATTCATAATCGGAGCATGCCATTGGCGGAGGGTGACATGGCGGATGATCAGTACAAGTGGGTCCACTGGGGCATATTGGCATAATTTACATGTTTATTTCTTTTACTACAACTAAAGTGCGCGTCGTTTATGACGGCGGCCGAGTTTAGGTTCGTTCTGCGCATCTGATGTCACAAAACACAGTCAGCCAATGAACAGAGAATGATGTTGCCAGAGCTCGACTGCAGTGCAGAGCATGTACGAGTGTCTTCACTTTTAGAAACGTTCAGTCATAAATAAAGTAATTGAACAAAAGCAATGTCTTGATAGCATACTTTCTTTTATAGAAAGTTTGGAAAAAGCATTCTTTATACCAATTGCTTCATATTCTATTAATCAATTAAACCAAACAAGCAATAAGCCGACTAATTCAGGCGATAGCAAGGAAAGGTGTTTGTATCATTCTCAGTAACCGCTTTTTCGCAGTAAAGAACAGCGGTAATTGTTTATTTCCTATTGTACTTCGACGAAACGTGAGTAATTCAGAGTCATACTACCAACAGTGTTTGTCAATATTTTGCGTGATATTTTAAAGTCCTCCGGGAGATGTACTGACTGACGAGCTGTGTTAGTCTAATGGTTAAAGCGAAAGGATCTGAGTTCAAACCTGGTTTGGTGCTTAATATTTTTTTATTTAAAAACAATATCGAAGTGTCTTACTTCATGAATTTTATTCGTTTGAATGTAATTTTTTGAAATTTCTAGTGGCAACTAAAATCGACCATACGGAAAGTACACACTATTGACTTTTACCTCTGCAAACTCTTCAAAATTTCAACAAAATTGTTTACTACATCTAATGCTGCACAATAACTGTGTTGAACATCAAAACAAAATTAAGTCATTTATGGGGGGAAGGTATTGGTCAATTTTTGGGCCAAATAGTTTTTGTGAAATCGAATGATAAAGTGTGTCAAAGCAGTCGAAACACCATGTGACTGCAAAGGCGAGCTGTGCAATGATGACAAAATCACGCACACCGCGGAATGTGGGGAGCACGTCTCTGTAGCCGTGGTGGCTTTACTTCGTAAACTGTGCGCTCCCCCCTAAACGTAAGTTTGCGGACTATACTGTGGCGCTGCTTCTCTTGGCGCGTACAACTGGCAACGCAGCAATCTCCTGCATCTGGGCGGGCGTGCGCAAACCGCCAAGATAAAAGAATTGAACTATAGATAGCTGTATCCACAGGTGGGTCTAAACGGGGGGTCTCCATTGTCTGCTCTATTGGTTTCTTTGATGGTGTCCTCAAGTTCCAGTTGCCTCAAGAATTCGCTGTGTTTGTTGCAGGATTGTATGTGATCTTGATGCCACTAGTGCAGTTGACATGTATTGTGACTCCTAAATTCCATACCTGTCTTGACTCCCTGAATTCCTTTAACTCTTTACATGACTTGTACCTATTGGATAAAGTAGTTCAGAACACGCAAGACTTTCTTATCCTCGTACAAAGGCTGACGAAAGAGGTGATTTTCTGCTGGGTACCAGATTGTATGGCTATTAATGGAAACGAAATGCCAGATGTAGCAGCTAAGGAGCTGTATTGTGGTACTCATATGGTTCGGTGTGTCATCATCTTACGTGCTATCACGTCACTGTTGAGGTACAGAGTCACATGTATTTGAAAAAAAGAATGGCTGGCAGTGACACACAATAAGCTGTGCCCAGTAAAGTCAATATCTCAGCCATGGCGTGTGTGTTTCCAGCCTTGCAGATGGGATGAGGTACTTCTCTTTCATCTTCATATATGAGGGGGTACCTAAAACAAAAAGGAATTATTTTTGAAAACGTATATATTTTCAAATTGTTTATAAAGCAACCTTATCTCCTTCAAAATACTCTCCGTTACAACTAATTCATTTGTACCACTGGTGCTTCCAGTGTTAGAAACATTTCTTGTAATCAACTTGAGAAATGACACAACTTCTCCTGCATTTTTTTCTTGCCTTCGTCAATGTTGTCAAATCAGTGTCTTTTCATGCTCCTCTTCATGTGTGGAAATGCGAAAAAGTCACACGAAGCTAGGTCAGGCGAGGAAGATGTGTGGGGCAGCAGAACCACACCATTTTTAGCCAAAAATTGACAGACATGGCTACGTGTGTGTATGTGAGTTGTTGTGGTCGAAGAACAAGTCTCCTGTCTGCCACAAATTGAGTCTTTTTTGACAAACACTGTTGTGAAACCTCCATAAAACTTCCAAATAAAAAATTTGTTTGCTGGGCTGACCTGATGGAACAAACTCTGAATGAACTCTGCCCTTGGCATCAAAAAAGCAAATCGGCATTGTTTTGATGTTTGATTTGACTTGACAACATTTTTTTTTGGACAGGGTGACAGCGACCTATTCCATTGGCTTGACTGTTGCTTTGTTTCTGTGTCATAACCATAGCACCATGATTCATCACCAATAATGACCTTTGACAGAAAATCTGGATCAGATTTATGCTGTTGTTTCAAAGTATGACATGTTTCAACTTGATGTTCCTTTTGGTTGTCAGTCAGAACCTGAGGAACAAACTTGGCAGCAACCTTTTTCATTCCCAAATCTTCTGTTAAAATTTGCTGATCCGAGCTCCAAGATAACCCACTCATCTCTGACATTTGATCAGTTGTCTGTCGATGATCTGTGAGCAGAAGCTCTTGAATTTTTTCAATATTTTCGTCAATTCGGGAAGTTGATGTATGTCATCAATTGACATCTTGCCATTTTTAAATCAAGCAAACCACTCATATACTTGAGTTTTTCCAATGTCATCTTTGTAAGCAGCATTTTTACCAAATAGAGAACAAATTTTCACAGGTGCATGTTGTTCACTTAAACTTGCCATCATAAAACATAAAACAAGAACAAAACAGCATTAGCACAAACAATCACTGTAGATGACAACACAGGCGACACTGAACTGTGAATAGGTTGCGCTATACCTGCCAAGTGGCAGAAATGTGTACTACACGAGCTCTGCCCATGGCAATGTCATTCCCGTTTTTCTGGGTACCCTCCTCATAGTACACAGTAGGACTCAGCCATATGATGCAAGGCTTCTTGCTGTAGTAAGAGAACCCTCCAGTGTGTGCTGTATGAATCACAGTGTGTCACAGTTTGGTCAAATTTGTTTTCTATTCAGTTGAGAGGGCAGCAGTTAATTTACTGGCAGATCCACCATCTATTTTTATTAGCAGTCTAATAAATGTGGTATTTTAAGCATTTTTTATAAATGTCTGACTTGTCCTGTAAAATTTTTGGGAGAAGTTTGTCAAGGTGAGTGTTCTTGTTTGGGTGTCCATAAGTGAAGCTAGTCCCCCATTCGGATCTCCGGGCGGGGACTACTCAGGAGGACGTCATTATCAGGAGAAAGAAAACCGGCGTTCTACGGATCGGATCGTGGAATGTCAGATCCCTTAATCGGGCAGGTAGGTTAGAAAATTTAAAAATGGAAATGGATAGGTTAAAGTTAGATATAGTGGGAATTAGTGAAGTTCGGTGGCAGGAGGAACAAGACTTTTGGTCAGGTGATTACAGGGTTATAAATACAAAATCAAATAGGGGTAATGCAGGAGTAGGTTTAATAATGAATAAAAAAATAGGAGTGCGGGTTAGCTACTACAAACAGCATAGTGAACACATTATTGTGGCCAAGATAGACACAAAGCCCATGCCTACTACAGTAGTACAAGTTTATATGCCAACTACCTCTGCAGATGATGAAGAAATAGATGAAATGTATGACGAGATAAAAGAAATTATTCAGGTAGTGAAAGGAGACGAAAATTTAATAGTCATGGGTGACTGGAATTCGTCAGTAGGAAAAGGGAGAGAAGGAAACATAGTAGGTGAATATGGATTGGGGGGAAGGAATGAAAGAGGAAGCCGCCTTGTAGAATTTTGCACAGAGCATAACTTAATCATAGCCAACACTTGGTTCAAGAATCATAAAAGAAGGTTGTATACCTGGAAGAATCCTGGAGATACTAAAAGGTATCAGATAGATTATATAATGGTAAGACAGAGATTTAGGAACCAGGTTTTAAATTGTAAGACATTTCCAGGGGCAGATGTGGATTCTGACCACAATCTATTGGTTATGAACTGCAGATTGAAACTGAAGAAATTGCAAAAAGGTGGGAATTTAAGGAGATGGGACCTGGATAAACTGAAAGAACCAGAGGTTGTAGAGAGTTTCAGGGAGAGCATAAGGGAACAATTGACAGGAATGGGGGAAAGAAATACAGTAGAAGAAGAATGGGTAGCTCTGAGGGATGAAGTAGTGAAGGCAGCAGAGGATCAAATAGGTAAAAAGACGAGGGCTAATAGAAATCCTTGGGTAACAGAAGAAATATTGAATTTAATTGATGAAAGGAGAAAATATAAAAATGCACTAAAAGAAGCAGGCAAAAAGGAATACAAACGTCTCAAAAATGATATCGACAGGAAGTGCAAAATGGCTAAGCAGGGATGGCTAGAGGACAAATGCAAGGATGTAGAGGCTTGTCTCATTAGGGGTAAGAGAGATACTGCCTACAGGAAAATTAAAGAGACCTTTGGAGAGAAGAGAACCACTTGTATGAATATCAAGAGCTCAGATGGCAACCCAGTTCTAAGCAAAGAAGGGAAGGCAGAAAGGTGGAAGGAGTATATAGAGGGTTTATACAAGGGCGATGTACTTGAGGACAATATTATGGAAATGGAAGAGAATGTAAATGAAGACGAAATGGGAGATAAGATACTGCGTGAAGAGTTTGACAGAGCACTGAAAGACCTGAGTCGAAACCAGGCCCCGGGAGTAGACAACATTCCATTTGAACTACTGATGGCCTTGGGAGAGCCAGTCATGACAAAACTCTACCATCTGGTGAGCACGATGTATGAGACAGGCGAAATACCCTCAGACTTCAAGAAGAATATAATAATTCCAATCCCAAAGAAAGCAGGTGTTGACAGATGTGAAAATTACCGAACTATCAGTTTAATAAGTCACAGCTGCAAAATACTAACGCGAATGCTTTACAGACGAATGGAAAAACTGGTAGAAGCCGACCTCGGGGAAGATCAGTTTGGATTCCGTAGAAATGTTGGAACACGTGAGGCAATACTGACCTTACGACTTATCTTAGAAGAAAGATTAAGAAAAGGCAAACCTACGTTTCTTGCATTTGTAGACTTAGAGAAAGCTTTTGACAACGTTAACTGGAATACTCTCTTTCAAATTCTGAAGGTGGCAGGGGTAAAATACAGGGAGCGAAAGGCTATTTACAGTTTGTACAGAAACCAGATGGCAGTTATAAGAGTCGAGGGGCATGAAAGGGAAGCAGTGGTTGGGAAAGGAGTAAGACAGGGTTGTAGCCTCTCCCCGATGTTATTCAATCTGTATATTGAGCAAGCAGTAAAGGAAACAAAAGAAAAATTCGGAGTAGGTATTAAAATTCATGGAGAAGAAGTAAAAACGTTGAGGTTCACCGATGACATTGTAATTCTGTCAGAGACAGCAAAGGACTTGAAAGAGCAGTTGAATGGAATGGACAGTGTCTTGAAAGGAGGATATAAGATGAACATCAACAAAAGCAAAACGAGGATAATGGAATGTAGTCAAGTTAAGTCGGGTGATGCTGAGGGAATTAGATTAGGAAATGAGACACTTAAAGTAGTAAAGGAGTTTTGCTATTTAGGGAGTAAAATAACCGATGATGGTCGAAGTAGAGAGGATATAAAATGTAGACTGGCAATGGCAAGGAAAGCGTTTCTCAAGAAGAGGAATTTGTTAACATCCAGTATAGATCTAAGTGTCAGGAAGTCGTTTCTGAAAGTATTTGTATGGAGTGTAGCCATGTATGGAAGTGAAACATGGACGATAACTAGTTTGGATAAGAAGAGAATAGAAGCTTTCGAAATGTGGTGCTACAGAAGAATGCTGAAGATAAAGTGGGTAGATCACGTAACTAATGAGGAGGTATTGAATAGGATTGGGGAGAAGAGAAGTTTGTGGCACAACTTGACTAGAAGAAGGGATCGGTTGGTAGGACATGTTTTGAGGCATCAAGGGATCACAAATTTAGCATTGGAGGGCAGTGTGGAGGGTAAAAATCGTAGAGGGAGACCAAGAGATGAATACACTAAGCAGATTCAGAAGGATGTAGGTTGCAGTAGATACTGGGAGATGAAGAAGCTTGCACAGGATAGAGTAGCATGGAGAGCTGCATCAGACCAGTCTCAGGACTGAAGACCACAACAACAACAACAAGTGAAGCTGGGAGAGAGAGAGTGTAAATGTCAAAGACTGACACTTACTTATTCTGCCAAATTTTAGAAATTTTAATCTATTTGATCCTACTAATTATTGTAAGGATGGTGACAACCTCACCATGAAATGCCCGTATACCACAAACACATATGAATTGTTTTTATAAGAATGGAAAAGTTAGCACACCAGACTCACATTTGGGAGGAAAATGGTTCAAACCTGTGTCCAGCCATCCTGATTTAGATTTTCCATGATATCCCTAAATCACTCTAGACAAATGCTGGGGTGTTTACTTTGAAAGGGCATGGCTGATTTCCTTCCACATTTTTCCCTAATTCAATGGGACTGATGACCTCACTGTTTGGTTCCCTCCCCCAAACAAACAAAGAATGTATTTATAGAATTTGTAGGTTCAAAGAAAGCTAATATTAACATTAAAAAACACAATGTTCGGCATTGGAATAAATTTTAAGTGAAGTTTTTGACAATGTTGGTCTGAATACACTCTTTGAAATTCTGAAAGTAATGGGGATAAAATACTCAGAGTGAAAAATCGTTTATAACTTGTACAGAAAGCAGATGGCGGTCATAAGAATTGAAGAGCTTGAAAGGGAAGAAATAGTTGAGGCGGGAGTGAGACAAGATTACAACCTATCCCCAATATTCTTCAGTGTGTTCATTGAGCAAGCATTAAAGGAATCCAAGGAGAAATTTGGAAATAAAATAAAAGTTCAGAGAGAGGAAATAAAAACTTTGAGGTTTGCCAATGACATTGTAATTCTGCCAGAGGCTGGAAAGTACTTGGAAGAGCAAGTAATCAGAATGAGTAGTGTCTTGAAAGGAGTAATGCCGAGGGAAATAGATTAGGAAATTAGACACCAAAGTGTTAAGTGAGATTTGTTATTTGGGAAGCAGTAAGTAGAGAGGATATAAAATGCAAATTGACAATAACAAGAAAAGTTTAACGAAAAAAGGAACTTATTAACACATTATAGAAATTGAAGTGTTAGGAAGTCTTTTTTGAGGTATTTGTGTGAATTGTAGCCTTGCACAGGAGTGAAACCTGGATGATAAACAATTCTACATCTACATTTATATTCCACAAGCCACCCAACGGTGTGTGGCGGAGGGCACTTTACGTGCCACTGCCATTACCTCCCTTTTCTGTTCCAGTCGTGTATGGTTCGCGGGAAGAACAACTGCCGGAAAGCCTCCGTGCGTGCTTGAATCTCCCTACTTGTACATTTGTGGTCTCCTCGGGAGGTATAAGTAGGGGGAAGCAAATATATTTGATACCTCATCCAGAAACGCACCCTCTCGAAACCTGGACAGCAAGCTACACTGCGATGCAGAGCACCTCTCTTGCAGAGTCTGCCACTTGAGTTTGCTAAACATCTCCGTAATGCTATCACGCTTATGAAATAACCTTCTGACGAAACACGCCGCTCTTCTTTGGATCTTCTCTATCTCCTCTGTCAACCCGACCTGGTACGGATCCCACACTGATGAGCAATACTCAAGAATAGGTCGAACGAGTGTTTTGTAAACCACCTCCTTTGTTGATGGACTACATTTTCTAAGGATTCTTCCAATGAATCTCAACCTGGCACCCGCCTTACCAACAATTAATTTTATATGATCACTTCAAATCGTTCCGTATGCGTACTCCCAGATATTTTACAGAATATGCGTACTCCCAGATATTTTACAGAAGTAACTGCTTCCAATGTTTGTTCTGCTATCATATAATCATACAATAAAGGATCCTTCTTTCTATATATTCGCAATACAATACATTTGTCTATGTTAAGGGTCAGTTGCCACTCCCCGCACCAAGTGCTTATCCGCTGCAGATCTTCCTGCATTTCGCTGCAATTTTCTAATGCTGCAACTTCTCTGTATACTACAGCATCATCCGTGAAAAGCCACATGGAACTTCCGACACTATCTACTAGGTCATTTATATATATTGTGAAAAAACAATGGTCCCATAACACTCCCCTGTAGTACGCCAGAGGTTACTTTAACGTCTGTAGACGTCTCTCCATTGAGAACAACATGCTGTGTTCTGTTTGCTAAAAACTCTTCAATCCAGCCACACAGCTGGTCTGATATTCCGTAGGCTCTTACTTTCTTTATCAGGCGACAGTGTGGAACTGTATTGAATGTCTTCCGGAAGTCAAGGAAAATGGCATCTACCTGGGAGCCTATATCTAATATTTTCTGGTTCTCATGAACAAATAAAGCGATTTGGGTGTCTCACGATCACAGTTTCCGGAATCCATGTTGATTCCGACAGAGTACTTTCTGGGTTTCCAGAAATGACATGATACGCGAGCAAAAAACATGTTCTAAAATTCTACAACAGATTGATGTCAGAGATATAGGCCTGTAGTTTTGCACATCTGCTTGACGACCCTTCTTGAAAACTGGGGCTACCTGTGCTCTTTTCCAATCATTTGGAACCTTCCGTTCCTCTAGAGACTTGCGGTACACGGCTGTTAGAAGGGGGGCAAGTTCTTTCGCGTACTCTGTGTAGAATCGAATTGGTATCCCATCAGGTCCAGTGGACTTTCCTCTGTTGAGTGATTTCAGTTGCTTTTCTATTCCTTGGACACTTATTTCGATGTCAGCCATTTTTTCGTTCGTGTGAGGATTTAGAGAAGGAACAATTCAGACAATAAGAGAATAGAAGCTTTTAAAATGTGTTGCTACAGAAGAATGTTGTAGATTAGATTGGTAGGTAGAGTAATTAATGAAGACATGCTGAATAAAACTGGAAAAAAGAAACAAAATTTATGGCACCACTTGTCTAGAAGAAGGACCAGTTGATAGGACACATCATGAGGCATCAAGGATATGGCTATGGAGGTAAGTGGAGGGGGGGGGGATTGTAGAGGTAGATCATGGATGGATACAGTAAGTAGGCTCAAATGTGTGTAGGGTACTGTAGTTATGCAGAATGTCAACAGCAGCATTGTGCCAGACTGATCTGTAGAGTATCCTGAGATTCTGGTTAGTTTGGAAGGTGATAGTGTGTTTATGTGTTGGCAAAACAAACAGTAGTGTTATGACAATTTTTAATATATTTTGCCTTATACAGCTACATTACAAATGATAACCTATAATTTCATACTTTTGTCTAATATTTTCAAATTTTTGCTACATTTTTAGGTATTACTTAGGAAAACATCCAACACAAAACTCTTAATCCCCTGGAGATACCATTATAGGTTTTGTTTTGCTGATGTTTCCCTGTTGTTAGTGACATAATAAATTGTTCATTTCTTAAGACTTCTAATCTCTCTCTCTCTCTCTCTCTCTCTCTCTCTCTCTCTCTCTCTCTCTCTCTCTCTCTCCCCCCCCCCCCCCCCCTCTCTGTATGTGTGGGTGTGTGCGTGTGCACAGGGAATTTTATAAGGATCCTATAGTGACAAAAAGTTTGGAAATTGGTCTATATCAAAAGAATATTATAAAGAAGTATCTCATGCATCCAAAAAGATAGGCTATACATAAAATTGTTTCCATAGGCAGATACAGTGAAAAGAGCTCTCTGAATATTCAGGTTCCATGTAAAATCCGTGAACAGGTTCAGACCTTCCAGTCAACTCTCACTGATCAGTCTCCTGTTGAAATGAAAAGCAACAGAAAAAATACCACATAAACAATGTTTTACAAGCCCATACACTCATGAAGATGTGTTACTGAAATAAGCACTCCTTGTCTTAAAAATCAGTTGAGACTAGTTGAAAGTGAACAGGGCTAGAGTCTCTGACAGATTTATTTATAGATTTAACATTGGCTATGCTGTGAATTGAACCCCTTACATATTTAAAATTCACTCAGTCAATAGTCTTGTGTGATAGAGAACTGCAGAGGTTACTTCTTTGTAGAAAATGGTTTAAAGAATACATAAACAGTATTAAAAATGACTATCCTCAATATTCATTGGCTGCAGGAGCCTAGATTATATTCTAAGGTCGAAAACCACATGCCAAACTGTTGTTGTAATTTTTTTTTTTTTTGCCAATGTGATTGGCTTCAAAAATTTTTTGACTAAAGAAGTCCAGCATGTTAGACTTTATGGAGAAGGTTTGACAGAAAGGGATGTACGGACAGTAAATAATTAGTTATATTTTATCAGGGTGCATACGGACTCCTTATACTCCTTAGAAACACCTTAATTGTGAAATAATTTCCAAGGCGTAGTTGGAACAACGTATTCCGTAGAAACTTGTTCTACTATCATAATGCAAAAACTGCACGGCTTACAACATGTATGTTATCACTACGGAAATTTTTTTCAGCTTACAGTGATAGCAAAATGAACAGAAATGCTCTTGATGTGTCATTCAGCTCAAGCATAGTGGTGATTGGCTCAGATCACCCTAATAATCACACCTGCCCTTCTACGGCCAGAAGAGAAAGACAGTTCTTTGAGAGACTCCTTTCCCTGCCTCTCCCTCTTTTTTGTAGTACTGAAAAGTGGTTTGCAGCCAGGTGCTGGGTGGTACCAGGAATTTGGGTATCTTGATAGATTGCTAATCCTTGATTTATATTTTGTGTACACATGTGATAAAATTGAAATATTTGAAAGTAGAAAATGTAGATTTGTATCTTACATGAATAAAAGTAATTCTGTCTTTTTAATAATTTCTCTTAAGCAAATGTGAAATGAACAGGATTCACCTTCATATAGGAAGTGAATCAAAAATATGGTGCTTATAAAAATGTTCAAGTGTTTATTGCTGTTCAAAAATAACAAATTTAGAAATAAAGTTACCATATATGTCACCTATATGGTGTTTTTTCCCTTGTCACAATTTACTTAAAAATTGATGTGCGTATGACACATATTGAGTGTTTAGGGTTTATTTGGCCTGGCTATATGACCATCAGTAATTGATTTATAAAACATGGTTGGGTATTCTGCATTTAAACTTACGAAACCAATAGTGGAAAATCCAGGATGGAATAATGACAATATTATGGAAAAGATAGATTGCTGCTCTCGTATAGTAGGGATGGTGAGTCGTAAATTGGCACAACAGAAAGACTGCTAAACAACTAAGCTTTCAGATGAAAGGCCTTCTTCTGAATTAGACAAAACACATGCGTGTGCCCCTCCCCCCCCTCACACACACACACACACACACACACACACACACACACACACACACACACGCTTTCATGCCAACACAATTCATACACAAGTGACCACTGTCACACTCTGGCCGAGTCTGGCCTCGGCCTCGCCTCGGCAGCCAGAGACAGAGAGAGAGAGAGAGAGAGAGAGAGAGAGAGAGAGAGAGTGTGTGTGGGGGGGGGGGGGGGAGGGGCACACGCATGTGTTTTGTCTAATTCAGAAGAAGGCCTTTCATCTGAAAGCTTAGTTGTTTAGCAGTCTTTTTGTTGTGCGTGTGTGTGACTCAACATCCCCACTATGCGGTGAGTAGTAATCTACCCTTTTCATAATACAGGGTGTTTCAAAAGGAACATACCGGTTTTAAGATGGTGTAACATTTATTATGTTCAACTTACAATTGTAAATAATACATCAAATGAAAGAGCAACTCAAACAATTTTGTTTGTATACCTGTGCACAATGGGAAGAGTATGAAATGACAAAGAGTGACTGAAAAACATGTTGAATGAGTGCGAGTCTTTCACATGTAGCCTCAAGAAATATCCCTACGGAAAGGTTATGGGCCTTTCTTTTTCAGTGAATCAACTGTAACTGAAGTTTCTTATCTAGATATGCTACAGCTATGGCCTGTGCCTCAGTGGGAAGAAGCTGTACAACACATCTTTATTTGGGAGCGAGATGGTGCAACGCCTCGCTGGCATAACTCGGTACACGATTGCTTAAATGACGTTGTATCTGACTGGTGGATTGGGCACAAGGGGCCGGCTGACACAGCATTTTGTGCGTGACCTCCACTTTCACACATGATCTGACACGATTATGTGTATGTGCCTCCGATACCAGCTGATCTATCCGACTTTAGATACAGTGTTATTGCAACAGTTACTCCTTACACGTTGATCAAGATTTCGCAACAACTCGCCTATCGACTCAATGTGTGATTGGTGTTTACACTGAATAATTGTAAGAAAAACTGTTTGTGTTTTTCTTTTATGTGGTGTGTTATTTAAAACTGTAAGGTGAATGTAATATGTGCTACAAAGCCTTAAAACTCATATATTCATTTTGAAACACCCTGTATTGTCGTTATAAAACCATTAAGCAACGTTGTGAACATTGTGTGCTGCCTCTTCTTTCCAGATATCAGCCAGTCTTCTACAACCCTCCCTCCCACTGCTCACCTCCTTTCTCCCCTTGTTCACTTCACCCAACACAACGCTTCACTCTAGTCACTCTGCAGTGCTGGCACAGTGTAGTCAGCTTGGGTGATGTAGCTGTACAGGTAAGTGTGTGCGCGCGCGCATTTGTGTGTGTGTGTGTGTGTGTGTGTGTGTGTGTGTGTGAATCATTGTTTGTAATTTGTAACATCACAGTCTGTAATGCTAGTGGTTTCTTTCCTATGCAAGTGAATAATTCCTTTACTTGTCTTTCAGTCATTTTCCTTAAAGATATCAGATTTGTTGGAGGTGTGCGATAGTGAGAACCTCAGAGATGTCATGACTTCAGAACAAAATGTGTTCGATGCTTGTTCAGATATTGATGATGATTTCATAGCACTGTTTGGAAAATCAGACAGTGATCAACTGAACAACAAACATAATGTGTCTGCTGAAGATAGTGACTTTGTAGATACAGAAACTGATTCACAAGTTTCAGCTGAAGAATCTGACGTTCAAGATGTAAAACACATTGGTATTCATGAAGGCAGTACCTTATCTTCAAATGCAGAAACTTGCTTCAGTAAAGGGTGGAGTGTGACAGATCTGCAGGCTAATGATGGCAGTGACACAAAGAAGAAAACCAGAAAGAGAAAGTTAACAATTGAAAATGAAGGTGTGTTTACTGCAAACCAAAAAAAAGTTAAGTCCAACAAAAATAGAAATGGAGATGAAGAAATTAATGACTCAGAAGAAGCATTGTTAGATGGTATTGAAGGTGTGGATGCAAAAATTGAAGATTTTTGGGAAGATATTTATGGAAGAACTCGTGATAAAGCTGGAAATATTGTGAAGGTGTGTGTTTGTAACTGTTTACATCAACCATGATGACATTTTGTCATTGTTATTTTCAGTTCATTATGTCAATGTTTCTTGCACTTCTGACTCTGATACTAACATTTCCATCATTTGCATGTCGTTAAAGATATCCCATGAAAGACTGATATTTTTATTGTATTATCTTGCACATTTCGCGTATTTTTTGGTCTTGTAGAGCAGTATTTCCACTTATCCTAAAGAAGGACTATATTGTTTTAAACACTTCAGCTGACATTTAAAATTGCCTAATACATCAAGCCTACAGTGGAATACAATTTACTAGTTAACTCTCTTTATGTACAATATGTGTGCTGCAACAAGTCCTGATTTTTAGTTTATTTTTCCTGTAATTTAATGTAACTGGATAGATAAAAAGTCTACTCACCAAGCGGCTGCAGGAGAACACACATATAAAGGTTAAGGAAATTTGCAAGCTTTTGGAGCCAGTGGCTTCTTCTTCTGGCAGAAGGTTGGAAAGGAAAGGAAAAGGGGTGAAGGAAAGTGACTGATGAGGTTTAGGAAATGGGGAGAATTTGGAAAAGTTGTCCCGAACCCAGGTCAGGAGAGACTTGCAGGTGGGATGGGAAGAAAAGACTAATTGTTGGGTCTGCACCAGAAGAGATTTGAAAACATGAGAGCTTAGAGGTAAAAGATAGGGTGATAAGCCAGGCAGTGATTACTGACAAAACACTGTGCAAGAATTAATAAGAGCGGAGAGAGAGAGAGAGAGAGAGAGAGAGAGAGAGAGAGAGAGAGAGAGAGAGAGAGAGAGTGTGTGTGTGTGTGTGTGTGTGTGTGTGTGTGTGTGTGTGTGCATGCATGGGGGGGGGGGGGGGGGGGAGGAGACAAGTTAGAAAACTAAAAGGGAGTAAAGAAAGGAATAGTTATTGAGAAGAAATGCTGAGATCAAATAAATTAATGCAAATTAAGGCCATGTGGATGATGAGAATAAAGGACATGTAGTAATAACAGTTCCCATCTTCGGAGTTCTGAGAAACTGGTGTCCTGGGAAAGAATCCAGATGGCACATGTGGTGAAACAAACACCAAGGTTATGGCTGTCGTGTCGTAGAGCATACTCCGCAACAGGATATTGTGTGAACAGTGTTTACATACAGATTGTCAGTCAGTATGAATGGACATAGACGGCAGGTGTACCCTGACAACTCACAATATTTTGTTGCAGAGAATGCTCTACAACATGACAGTCATGACTTTGGTTCCTGTTCCACCACATGTGCCATCTGGGTTCTTTCCCCAGACACTATCTTCTCGAACTCCTTAGATAACAACTGGTGTTACAACATGTCCTTGGTTCTTACCACACACCTGCCCTTAATTTATGTTCATTTCTTTGATGTCGGTATTCCTTTCTTCACACCCTTTTTTCTATATCTGTTATTTTCTAACCTGTCTATTCTGCACACCCTCCACACCTCTACCATGTACAATGCTCTTAGCTTTCCTCATCAACCCGTCCAGCCTCCCCTGACCCAGGGTACTGGGTGACTTTTCCAAACTTCCCCTATTTCCTAAATTTTGCTATTCATTTTTATTTGTCCCATTTCCTTTTCCTTCAACCCTTCTGCCAGGAGGAGGAGCTACTGTCTCCAAAAGAAATTTCGTTAACCTTGATGCCGCTTGGTGAGCAGACGGTATCCTGTTACATTATATTTTCAAAAAGTGATTATTTTTGTTAATATATTTTCACATAATTTTTCAGTCTTGTAGTTTTTGTTGCTGATAAGCATAATTTCCGTACTTAAAAATACAGACTGCCATGAGTGAAAGATGGATATCTTTTTTACTCTTTATGCCACAGTCACATAAAATGGTCATGTTGCTACCTACAACAACTTAATATCTCTAAAAATACCCATTCGTGAGGGGGGGGGGGGGGGACACACGTTTGTTTTCGATTTGCAGATGCGGATTCTACGCCAAAAAATACGCAGGGTTTATCCGCTCATTTGTGCCATTATGTTTGACAGTTTTTTTTAAAATACAAATGTGAAAGCTGTTTAAGGTATGCAACAAAAATATTGAACATGGTGCTACATTGAAATGTTGTCAGTTTGTATGTTTTCTCAAAAAAAGGCAAGGTTGTAATTTAGCAAGACAGTTTGTAATGTTATTTTTCACATCTTACTAGAAGTTGACACTTTGTTTAACGACACCTGAGTGATTTACATGTAAGTGAAAAAGTTCTATTTTGAGTTTAACATAATACTGGTAAAAAGTTCTATTTTCAGTTTAGCATAGTACTGGCATCGCTACTGCACCAGCCATATGATGTGACTTCATATTCTTATTTACATTTCAGGGTACTACTGGAAAGTATGTGCCGCCTCACATGAGACTGAAAAATGAAGCTGAGGATGACAAGAAACAACTGCTGTTGCTGAGACTGAAAAAGCAAATGAAAGGTCTTTTGAACAGATTATCAGAAGGAAACATGAAAAATATTGCAACACAGGTCTCTATTCTTTATATCAAGTAAATATTATATCTTTATTCAAACTTGGAGGAACAGTGTAGTAAACGCCTTATTGCTGCATTTTTCCTTACATGAGAATTTTTGCACTTATCATGCAACACTTAATTTACAAATATACGGTAGATTTCTGGCCATTGGTGTTCATAAAATTCGCTTGTCATTGTTGAATAGCTGACCGTGCCATAGTGACACCACATCAAAAACTTTCATAGACAAAGTGGAGGACTGTGCATAACTACACATTCTTGTTTAATATTCTATGTTTCATCAAGCATTTCTTTATACCTCAGAACTGAGGAAACAGCAACTTCATTGCAGCATTCAGTTTGCCAATGTTGTCTTTACAACCTAAGATTGCTTTTTAGCTGCTGAAAGTATGCCTTGACAACCCTGAATTCTGCATTGTAAATGACATTATACAACAGATCAACAAAAGTGGCATATAGAGGGATAAGTTTAAAAGGCAACCCTCTCCATCTTTTCTGTATGCTTCTCCCATTTGTGTTCTCAGCATATGCCATAAGTTGGTAGCCTTTGGCCCTTAAGTGTCGAGCCCAGTAAACAATGCCATCAGACAATGCTGTTTGGTTCATGTATGCTCAGTGCACACATTTGAAAATGATGATACCTGAAATCTTATTTAAAACAATTTATTAAAGCTGCAAAACCATACTTCTGGAAAGTGCTTAGAAAATACTGCAGTGAAACAGCAGCCTCTCCGTAATGATATATTCTCCAGTGTTTTAGAATGTATATTACTCCTCATCTGCTAAATTGTAAATCCACATTAGTTATTATTACCTGAACATTTAAGCATTCCTTAACTTGGCACATTAGTTTTAACCTCACTACAAAGCAGAAACATGAGTCTTCTGTTCCACACAGGTAATACTGATAGACATAGTAGCACAGGCAATGTACACCCGGTAGCTGTCGTGCCTCATATTGATAAATTTTTGTGTGGGACAGAAGAAATTGAAGGTGACAAGAAACGGAGTGGAGAGAGGGAATAGCATTCACAGCTTTGGGCAGAGGAAGGAACTTGACATTTAGTGCAATTTATTGATGTTTAACTGTGCTCTTCTGAAGACTCGGTATCCAAGGAGTCAATTGAAGCCATAGCATTGTCAGTGATTTCAATGAACTTTTCTTAAATGCTTTCCTTCAGAAAGTTGTTTTCTTGCAGAGTTTCAGCGTGGCATATGTACTTAATCCAGTCTTCCATCATAACATCATCTTTGCTTCAAGTAAATTCTCCCATCTTTCATTCTTTCCTTTGACTAGGGCCCACAAGTTTTCAGTGACAGTGGTAGGGGGGCAACCTCACAGCTCATTTCTGCCGCTGAACTAACAAGTTCATAATGATTCAAAAGACGCTTGTGTCACCTGATTTCCTCCAGTAACCTGAAATTAAAATATTTTTGTCTTCTAGCCACTGTGCAATTTTTTCCTTCTTTGTAGTTAAATTAGGAATTTTCTCCCTTTTTTCCTCAATTGATAACTAGTGTTATCCATGATGATCGCACAGTCTTCTTTTAAACCATGTAATAAATGTGAAAACCAGTGTTTAAATATATGACTATTCATATCTTCATGATCCTCTGTGGATTTTCAGTCTTTAAACATTAGCTTTTCACTTTTCATAAAGTTATAGTCTGATGACCTTGTGTGTCAGGCAGTAAGTCTGTTCCTTCTGCATATGTACTTCAACACACCTACGCCTTTTGAATCATGCCAGATGTGCTTTCTTACGTGATTTTGATTGATACAAGCATCATCAAGAAAATAATAGGGCAATGAGGATTTACTTTCTGAATGCTGTGCATTTTTCTGAAAATACTATCTCTACTTGCTGCAATATTGGATCAGTATCAGATCTCTCCATCAGAATGTGTGTCTTCCACCATTGCATTTTCTGTACGTAAATTCCAAGTACTTCAGAAATCTTCCACTTGAATGGCGGCTCCCTGTGAAAGCAGTCTTGTCATTTGACACATCTGCTACATTTTGCCTTGTAGGATGCTCGCCACAATCATAAAATTGCAATAGAGTATGATGAACAGTGTCTTTCTGGAAATTGTCCAAATCAGTGACAGTTTTTCTTCAGCTAATATCTTTTCTCAGAGAGTGGAACTTCATTTCTTGACCACAAGTTTCCATGGCCCATGGTTCTGTAGTAAAACAGCACATGCCTTATATGTACTTGATGCAATCACCGGTGCCAATAAGATTTAATCTTGCCTGGCATTGTCTTTAAGGTCATGAAGAAATTGGTATCTGTAGTATCTAACACTTTTGTTTGGCTCTGTGTGACTTGAAACTCAGTCATCTTAACTCACAAACAAAAATAGCAATAATTCCCAATGAAAATCACTGCTCTCTTTGCAATTGTACACTTTTGTGCAGAGCACACACGGTCGAATGCTGGATAGTTGGTAGTAACAAAGTCATGTCAGCAGCATCGTGCTGCATAAACCCTATTAACGATGAGTGTTTGGTAGCTAGCTGTTGTTTCTTTCAATGCTACCTTGGTATCACCCATGATGAAAATACGATTGAGACACCAGTGTGGGCATAGAGTCATGTGCCAAACTGGACTAGGCCAGAGGCTACTCATTGGCACTTAGAAAGGGAGAGAAGGCGAGGGGCGGGAGAACTGACCTACACCTCTCAGCTACCCAGTACAGTGTTTTCATACATTCATTGTAGAAAATTTGGTTCACTTGTGCAGAGATCAGAGCACTGTAGTCACCTCTGTAAGTTCCTACCTGTGTTACTTGGGTAACTGTATGGTTTTTTGCAATGACTAGTGTTCAAGGAGGAGAAAATAAGTTCAAAGTTGAAATTGACAAAGTTGAACAGGAAAGAAGCTCTTTTTAGGATTCAGTGAAGTCCTACTTCTGGGGCACACTCCGTTGTTGTTAACTGGCATTTATGATTTTTAGATTTATTCTGGGAAGTGTGAGGGCTGTCATAACCTAATAAAGCCACACGGGGTAGCTCTGATTAAGTAATGTGTAAGCCTAGCGGCCGATGACCTCAGCAGTTTGGTCCCATAGGAACTTACCACAAAGTCAGTTCAATTCATCTGTCCCTTTTGTATGCTGAAGTAATTTCTTCACTATGATAGGAATAATGATGTCAAAGGGGTGGCATTTTCCTCTCGTACACTACCTCAAAAGGTGAGAGACTTGTCAGCATGTACTTTAAAGTTATACATGCAAACTACATATTGTAAATACAGGGCTATTACAAATGATTGAAGCGATTTCATAAATTCACTGTAGCTCCATTCATTGACATATGGTCACGACACACTACAGATATGTAGAAAAACTCATAAAGTTTTGTTCGGCTGAAGCCGCACTTCAGGTTTCTGCCGCCAGAGCACTCGAGAGCGCAGTGAGACAAAATGGCGACAGGAGCCGAGAAAGCATACGTTGTGCTTGAATTGCACTCACATCAGTCAGTCATAACAGTGCAACGACACTTCACAACGAAGTTCAACAAACATCCACGAACTGCTAACTCCATTCGGCGATGGTATGCACAGTTTAAAGCTTCTGGGTCGGCCTGCAGTGAGCGAAGAAACGGTTGAACGCGTGCGGGCAAGTTTCACGCGTAGCCCGCGGAAGTCGGCGAATAAAGCAAGCAGGGAGCTAAACGTACCACAGCCGACGGTTTGGAAAATCTTACGGAAAAGGCTAAAGCAGAAGCCTTACTGTTCACAATTGCTACAAGCCCTGACACCCGATGACAAAGTCAAACGCTTTGAATTTTCTGGGCGGTTGCAACAGCTCATGGAAGTGGATGCGTTCATTGCGAAACTTGTTTTCAGTGATGAAGCAACATTTTTTCTTAATGGTGAAGTGAACAGACACAATGTGCGAATCTGGGCGGTAGAGAGTCCTCACGCATTCGTGCAGCAAATTCGCAGTTCACCAAAAGTTAACGTGTTTTGTGCAATCTCACAGTTTAAAGTTTACGGCCCCTTTTTTTTCTGCGAAAAAAACGTTACAGGACACGTGTATCTGGACATGCTGGAAAATTGGCTCATGCCACAACTGGAGACCGACAGCGCCGACTTCATCTTTCAACAGGATGGTGCTCCACCGCACTTCCATCATGATGTTCGGCTTTTCTTAAACAGGAGATTGGAAAACCGATGGATCGGTCGTGGTGGAGATCATGATCAGCAATTCATGTCATGGCCTCCACGCTCTCCCGACTTAACCCCATGCGATTTCTTTCTGTGGGGTTATGTGAAAGATTCAGTGTTAAAACCTCCTCTACCAAGAAATGTGCCAGAACTGTGAGCTCACATCAACGATGCTTTCGAAATCATTGATGGGGACATGCTTCGCCGAGTGTGGGAGGAACTTGATTATCGGCTTGATGTCTGCCGAATCACTAAAGGGGCACATATCGAACATTTGTGAATGCCTAAAAAAACTTTTTGAGTTTTTGTATGTGTGTGCAAAGCATTGTGAAAATATCTCAAATAATAAAGTTATTGTAGAGCTGTGAAATCGCTTCAATCATTTGTAATAACCCTGTACATATGCAGATCTGTATAACTGCTGTTAACGTAATAACTCATAATTTAGAGAGGATGCTACGTATTCATTCCGTTGTGCCATTAGTCTGTGGAGGGAATGGGCTTTTTTTGTAATTTCTGGATACAAAGTATGTGACATATCTGCATCATCAAGTCTGGTAAAGAATTTGTGCCCTGATCCATAACTAAGGTATCATGTATTCCACATTTAAGCATCCAGTTGTTAACTAAAGCCCTAAAGCCTGGCCAACTGATCAGGAATTGCCAACATTGCCAAGACCCTTGAAAAATGAATTGTAATTGTTAGTATGTATTTATTTCTAGTGGGTGCCCTATTATGCCTAAAATGTTAAGTACAGTCATTTGAAACACTTCTGATAGTCTTTACAAAGAAATTTTCTGATAACTAATATCAGCTCTTTGTGCACAAGACATAGGGTCTTTCACTTAATTGCTCCACATCAGATCTTGTTCTCCATCAGAATCTTTCTGCTTCTCATTTGTCCATCATTTGGCATCCTCTGTGACCTGATGACACATGTCATGTGCTTGAGCAGCACTTCGTCCTTGAATGCCATCAGAACCACTATGCACAGTCTGCACTTCATCGTTCTGCAGAACAAGCCCTCATGCTTCACGAACTGCAGTTGTGACCTGAATGCCTAATATTCTTTGTTAGCTGCTTGTGCTCTCTGCTAAAAAATGTACATACCACCTCATAATTAAAATTGCTGAGCTTGAGTGCCCATTTTGTATGCCAACATGACAAATCTTTCAGCATTAACAGCCATTTTAATGAAGCATGGTCCATGGTGACCTTAAACTTTCGTCCATATAAATAACAATGCAAGTATGCTATTTCATATACCACTTCCAACATTTCCTTTTCCATAGTGAGATTGTTACGCACTCCTTTGTTCAGTTAGTGTGAGGCATACGCTGCTGGATGTTCCTGCCCATTGATATTCTGCCTCAAAACACAACCAACCATGCTATTGCTGCTATCACAAGAGAGGATAAATTCCTTCTTAACTTCAGGAAAGGCTAGTACTGGATCAGAAACTAATGCTGCCTTCAGTGCCTCAAACACTGCTTGACGTTCTGCTGACCACTGGAATTTCGGTTCAAAGGTTCTATGATCTGTAAAAAAATTCTTTACAATTTTGCAATAAGAACTCCATAAACCTAGGAACGACATTAGTTGTTTTGTGGTTTGTGGTGCTGGGAAGTTCCGGATTGCCTCTGTTGGGTTTGAACGCCTTTTCATATATACCATGCAAGCTTTTTTGGTTTTAAATGATGTAGGATCCCATCTAATAACCTCTGGAACTTGGCTGGCACAGTTTATACCCCAATCATCATTCCTTAGCAGTGGTAATATCCACATGGAATCATGGAAGTTATTTTTGGTCTGTCTTCTGGGAATACCTCTTAACTTGTGATGCTTGCTGCTCAGATCCATTTTTGTGGATTACTGGCACCGTCCTAGGTTGTCTAACATTTCCATAATATTGGGAATCATATATGCGTCAGTTATGACTCACATTCAGGTAGTGATAACAGCAAAGGAATCTGTACTTCCTGGTGCCATCTGTTGACTTTTTTTTGGCATGATGACATTTGTGCTCCCTGGGGTATCACTGGACTCTATTAACCCTTCAGCTAATGCTGATCTATGAACTCCTCCATTATGAGTTGAAGATGCCTTGCTATGTGGTACAGCATTCTATAAACTGGCGCATTATTACCTGTCATTATATGGTGTTGGGTGACCTACGTTGCTGGTAGAGGACACTTTGTGTTAAATAAACCATAGTAGCAAAGCTCCCATTGCCTGCTGATAACTGCCTCGCAAGTGACCCAGTTTTTCACGTAACACTGCTGCATTGACGATTTATTTGGGGCTCTGGTCATCACAAGACCTATCAGTATCTTCCTCATCTAGTATCTCTAATGAGGCAATTATTAAGCCCTTTGACAGGCTAACCACATCCATACTGAAGTTATCCAAGGTTACAGGAGCCATAAATTCACTATTAATATTACTTTTGTGTGCTATGCTAGTAAGCACAAAAAATGAGTTCCATCTAATTCTTCATTTTCCTTTAGTGGCTCTACCACATAATATTTCTCATGGTAAGTCGGTATAAATGGAAACCCACACTAACTTCCCTGTCCCTCACCAATCTTTAGCATATGTGTTCACAATTCAGTCGGCAACAGCTTCAAGAAGGGTGTCCCTCGCAACATTGCCTCGCTTGCAGCTGTAGCCTCCAATAAGAACAAATTCCCATCGAGTTCCATTGTATACTGTGAAAGATGAATTCTGGCATGGTGTTTGTGGAGAAAATCTAGCCCAACAGTTGCTGAATACACTTCGCTAGTGTATGGGAACACTTCCGTATACTCCTGAAAATCTCTAGTTCTGCTACTGAAACTGAAAATGTTGTACTCAATGACTCGACATTATCATCACCCACCCCATGCAATTTAGTATGCGGAGTCCCAGTTTCTTCCTCCCTATGAGGTCTGGACTGATGATTGATGCATGTCTGCCAGACATTTATGTTCTTTGCCCTTCACACAGCATGACAAACAACATTCCATCTATGCACCTTTTTGTGCAATGTTATGTCCTATAAGGAATGTTTCCGACTGTGCCCTCTCATTTGCATTTTACTGTTGCACTCTCATTTAAATTTAATGGCTGCTTCTGCTGAAGTTGTTTTCACTTCCTATGCTGCCCACAATCATGCACTCAGTGTTCAATTTGGCCAAAAACCTTTCCATCTGCATCTATAACACTTTATTTCTGCAGAAAAAACTTGGTGGTCTGTATGTGTTCATGTAGCAATGTCAATCTTCTCTATCTGCCTTGTGACCCCAAGAGCCACTGCTAAATTGCCATGATTTTCCTTTCTAACCCTGTGTGATGTCTCTGTGGGGATACAGTGTATGCGGTGTTCATAAAGTCTGGGTACATAGAGAATTCTAAAATAATAATAAAGCACATTTTAGTCACTCCAATGTTAATAAGTAATATTTTCAACATGATCTTTGTGCTTTTCAATACATAATTTGATGTACTTTTCAAGATTAAGGTGAACTCAATGGAATAGATCTGAAGTGCCATCAATTTTAGCACACTGACAGGTAATGCATTCTGTCAGGTGATATAAATTTGTATTCTTCGCCAAGTAAACTTTTTTTAAAGTAAACCCCAGAAAATGAAATTAAGGTGGGGGGGGGGGGGGGGGGGGGGAGGTCTGGTGGATGAGCAGACCACTCCATATGATCTCTTCCCCCAATCCATTGAGGAAAATTGTCATCAACCAATATCTAACAGCTGCAGCAAAATGGGCAGGGGCCCCATCTTGCTGAAACCAGTTTGGAAGTCCCTCACCCAGATGCTCAGTTTAAGGCATCAATTTGTCTCTCAGCATGTTCAGATAAGTCTTGCCCATTACATGTTCATCAAAGAAGAAAAGTCATAGCACATGAGCTTTCCACAAGTCACACCATACTATCATCTTTTCGCAGTCCTTTTGGATGGACTTATCCAGCCTGGAGGATTGCCTTGAGACCAGAATCGAAGATTTTGTATGTTCACTTCACCATTCATGTAAAACACAGCTTCATCACAGAACAACACACAGTCTTTAGTAAATTTGATATTTCATCCAAGTTATCTGAAAACTATTTACACATATGGATGTGCCTATTTTGATTGTTTTAAGTTGTGCAATACCTGTAACTTGTACAGATGAAACCTCTCCTCTGCCAAGATTTTGTGGATTGTTGACCTTGGAACACCCAACTCCGTGGATTTCCAATGAAGCAATTTCTTTGGGCCAGCATAGACCTTGTTGAAGGCAGCCTCTTTCGTTTCGTGTGAAGTCTTTGATCATCCTGACCAGGGCTTGTCCAACACACTGCCTGTTTCTTTAAACTCAGTGATTTTAATTTCCTTGATGGCAGTAAAACAAATAGATCGATGATGAGAGTGTTGAAGGTTAAATTCTTCCACAATTTTGCGATATGATGATCCTTCTCCTTCACTTAACTCCACTTGTTCTTCTGTAGTCAGAGCCACCATTCAATCTGAAAAAAAAATTATTAGAATTAATTTTATGATTATTATTATTTATTAGAATTCCCTATGTATCCAGACTTTGTGGACACTCTGTAGAAAAACATCCAAAGCCCTACTCTCAGCTCCTCTCAGCAAGACTCTGTATGCTTCCATGTTTTGTGTCATCTGATACATCTGTGCATGGATACCCCAGGTTTTGTCCATAAATATTTCTACTGATTCCCTATTTTTCTGTGTTAAGGTACTCAATTTTTCCTAGGAAAACTTTGTGCTGTTTTGCTTCTGATAACATTGTCATAACCCATCAGTTAACTGCTGGTATGTTCCTGCCTTACTGAGAACTTCACCTGCTAATTGTAAATCAGCCACACAGAGAGTAATCTTGTGTGACTGACCACTCATTGTGGCGGTAGCCTTAACACTGTCAAGGAATGCAATTACAGCCTCTGTTAACTTGCCAGAAAAGGTGTTACTAACGTAACTGTCAAAGGATTGAAAGAAGAAGGGGATGGGGGGCTACCTACACTACTGTCTTGGCTTCCTTAGCCCCTTATTTTATCTGCTAAACCACAGCCTGTAAAATTTCTACATGCCTACATAGCTTTTGCTGATGTTGGGAATTTAACCCTGACAATACATGTACCTGCTTTTTCAAAGTGGCAACAATCTCACTCATAGTAGCAGAATGTGTTTGTGGCATTCTGTGCAATTTGGTACTGTCATTAACAACAACACAAAATAAAAAGAGAAAACTGCACTTCCAACACATACATAATAATTGCACACTAAAATTTCTGTCGTATCATTGCCCAATGAGACTCAGAGCAATCCTGTGCCACATACCCCAATTGCCTACAAGTACTACACGTGATTGGCACAACCTTAGTACGTGGCAACTCACGCCCTGATAGATAAGTGCCCAGCAATTACATTTGCAGCTAGTTAATCTGCTACTGTTCCTGGTTGGGTAACATTTCTGATTGTTTCAATTGAAACCATAAATGATGTTAATGCAGGTGTCAAATAAGTTTCTGTAACATTCTCCTTAGACAGTGACAAATGCTCTTGTGGTTTGCGAAATGGCATTTTAAGGGTGCTACTGATGTCTCTGTGAGTTGACATGGCTCATTACAGATACACATATACACTCAAAAGGCCATCAGTGAAGAAAACACTCACTCAACAAACCACATTGTGCTGGCACTGCTAGGTAATGGTCGATGCTGTAGACATAGCTTCACCGTCATATGCGTCTTGAGGTGAAAAAAATTCTGGCACCGATGCCGCGACACAGCTATTTTCTTACACGAATTTTGTGACCTGATAAGCTGAGGTCATTTTGTGAACAGGAGATTATGCACAGAGTGTAGGGGAGCGGTCCATTTCATGCCCAGATGCATCAGTGACACAGCAGTATCTGTAATAACACGTATTTGTCAATGCAAAGTGTACAGAATTATGAGTGCCATCAGAGCTACGGTCAGAGGCTGGATGCAGGCGTGCGTGCTGCAAAGAAGTGCCGATGCCTCGTCAGTGTGGTGTCACATCGCTCCCACAGGTTAGTGCCACGACTGCACGCTACGGTGGTGGCATTGGTGGGGGTGCGAGAAAGGTGCTGTCCATACAGACTCTGTGAAGACCCAGTGCATCCACCACTTGAGCACTCTCAAAGACAGCACCCGTGCACTCAGATGGACACTGCCAACCGTGCTCCAGGATGTCGGTTATCGTGAAGACTAGGCCCCGGTCATCCACAACGGATTGACCGAGATGGCAGCAGATGCTCATAAGTAAGCCAGGAGGTTGCACAGACGTGCTATACCCAGTCAGTGTGAAGGTGGCAGCTTGCGGATCATCCACGATGACCTGTAATGTAGGAGGACTAGCCACACCCCAGTCTCATCCACTGTGACCCCACAGGGCTGGCCACTTGCCAGTCTTCTCATCTTCAGTGACCTAGTAGGCAGCAATGACAGACCACACCTGTGGTATGCATCAGATTGGCTGCATCTTGGTGTCGAAGTTAGCAAGCAGGCAGTAGGCAGGCAGTTATCGATGAGCTTGTCACGATTTAACTGAAACTCAATAGACTGTCATCCTCTCTTGTTCTAACTACGTGGACAGACTGGCAGCGTGACAAAATATGGTATTGTGCTCTGAAAGCCTCACTATTTAAAGGGCCCGGTGCACACCTATGACATGTTGCCTCTGAATGTACGAGCACAGTTGCTCTCGTTTATCTGACCTGTCGGCACTCCTTGCCTCCCTGTGGTAACTCAGTAATTATTCTGGGGGTCTCTGAGCTCGGTTCTTTCTGTCTACGTTTGATTTTATAACGGTGCTCGAGCAGTGGAGCTACGTAGCATTACCTCACAGTTCTTTGTTAAGTAGCACCCACAACACTTGTGTTTCTGTCTACTCTTGAGGTTTGTTGCATTGGCAGTACGTTTTGTTGACATACCGATAATCGGCCCAGTGCTAACCAACTCTGTTCTGAGCCCACTTGGTAGAACTTTTAAAAAAAATTTTAACATGTAGAATGAAATTATTCTGTTGTGCAACTTATTATTGGGTAGGTGATCAAAAACTGGGTGCGACATTGTGCACCCCTTTTGTTCTAAAGACAGCCGTAATATGGATTAAGGAATGTAATATTTTTCTTCTGGGATTGTAATTTTGTACATCGTTGTTCCTATTTAACTACCGTATACGTTTACACTTCGTGTGAGGATAAATATACTGCGAAGCAATGTTCAAACTGCCTACCACCTTAAACATATGTCTTCTGTTTAGTTGCAACAGGCCCCACATCTGTGATAAACTTCGCGTAAGGAATAAGTCTCGACAACCGTGGAATGCCCACGAAAACTGCTGTAACCCGACACATATGTAGTATGGGTTAAAAATTTTACTCGAGAATGGCTGCACAGTTGAAACAACAAAGTACACAAACTAAAAATAAAATGGAATTGAATAATAGCCAATGCAGGAAAATTATTTATTTTAAGAAAATTTCTACAAAATTATCAAGTGTGAGCACCACATATTATTCTTACAGTACGTCTTTGAGTAACGTAGGCATACTCTCACAAAGATTAGTTACCTCAGAACATTATTTCATACAACATTATTGAATGAAAATACACAGAATATGTTAACTTACTGGCTTGTCACCCCCTAAGTTTTGCAATGGTTAGAAGTACATGTGTGGCTGAGCGGAGTTGTTTTAGGAATTCCAAAGTGCTTTTCCCCACTTAAATTCTCATCAATGTGGAAACCTAAAATGTTTGAAGTTTCCAATCTACTTATTATTTTCTCAGCACATGTTACACTTACATTTGGTGTAGTACCTCAAGATGCCCAGAAATGAACATGTTGTGTGTTTTTTAAATGAGACCATTTGCAGAAAACCATACACTAATATTTTTAATAACATTGCTTACTATTTCTTTTACTGCTGTAAGTATATTTGAATTTATTACAATACTAATACTACCTGAAAAGAGAACTAGTTGTGCCTGTTGTATATTAGATGAAATGTCATTTACATACACGAGAAACAATAGTTGACCGGAGATTGAGCCTTGTGAAATCCTGTAAGCAATTTCTCCCAAATCAGAAGACTCTCCTCTTCTTACATTGGTTGAATTACTGGGTACGGATGTTTTGACTGTAGAGTGAAACTTGTCAATGACAGAAGAATAAATAGTTTGTTCACCCCTAGTTGTCCTTGGTGCAAGAATTTATTGGAGTAACTTGACCCGTCTGAAGTGGAGGTTTTCACAGTCTTGTGATGCAAGAAAGAAGTTCCACCCAGTGATTACATTATGTCTATATATTGGAAGAATGACAAATTGGAAAATCTGCATAAGTCATTGTAATTGCCATTATAGTATAAGTACCAGGTCATTGCAAATATGGTTCATGTAAAACCATCTGCTCAGAAAATATAGTTTCCTTCCACTTTTGATGATGGATATCAAGCATCATTGAAAAAGTGAGCTACGGAATTGACTAGAGCCCAAGTCAGTGGTGGTGGTGGTGGTGGTGGTGGTGCTACTACTACTACTACTACTACTACTACTGGTCCTGATGATGATGATGATGATGATGATGATGATGATGATGATGATAATGATGTCAGTGTGTTTTTACAATCTCTTGGCAACTGTTGTCCATGGAGGATTCCTGTCTGTGACGGTCTCTTCTCCAGAAATCATTGCCTCATTTGTTTTCCCTTATTTTGATGGGTAATCAGTGACATTTACCTTGTAGATAAGAATAAATGTTTTGTCTCTTTGCAACTGGAATTTTTATTATTGCTTAACCACACCAGTTTCACCTAATTGAATTAGGCGTTATTAGTGATTTTTATGCCTCGTGTGTGCATTTGCCCCACCATATGAATCAAAACATAAGTTTCCAGTCAGCTATAGTTTTGCATTGCACTGCACAAGTTGACCCATGATTTAAGTTTTCAGTCAACTGCGTGTCTCATCTGAAACTTTTACTGGCTTTCATCACATCTATGGCGCAGTACCAAAAACTTTGCAGATACAACAATATAGCTATACCCTGATGCTTGGCTCAGTGTTCCAGTTGTCTCCCCACCTAATTGTGGTTGACATAAGAAATTTTGTGTTATTTCCTTACTGAATTTGTCCCATGTGTCAAGATTGTATTCATTGATTCAAAAATACTGTTAAATGTTATAGTCCAGTAAAAGCTTATGTTGGCCAGGCTCTTTGGGCCTGTGACATGGTTGAATCTCTTCAATGATTAGCCGCTACAGCTCAGCTTCTACCTTCTTTGTTTTTGTTTGTCTTTTGATTTGCTGTGGAATTATTTGCACAGGCTTCTAGTAATTATTACACTAAGCATAACCTGCTGCATACTGATAGTATTTTACTTGTGATGATTTTGTGCATCTTTCCTAAACTTGATTTGGACAGTGCTCCACACGAAATGGTATTCTTCTTATAGTGGCCTTGGATCACCTGATTATCTTAGCTGTGGTTCTGTATCTTAAGTATACCTAAATTGTGGTGAAAGGAACCTCCCTGTGACAGTAAATACAAATTTTGCAGATATTTTTCTACAGCAAGAGTCTCTGCAAGAGGGCCAAGACCATCTGGTACATACTCTATCAAATAAGTATTGTGAGTTCATGCTGAAAACCCTGAATCCTGGATTGCTTCTGCCTAAAGATATTCATTGATGAGAAGATCCCTATGTGGCTGAGCCATGCCATTATGAAGAATAAAATCTCCACCTGTTGCACTAGTGTAAACATAAACATGTCACAAAGCATGTTATCTCTGCAGACATAAATAGCCACCAGTGAAATGTAGGTCTTTATGTCCACATAATAGTATGTTAATCCACACACTGATACTGCCTCTTTTGAAGGCACTTCTTTCACAGTTATTTGATGGATCACAACAGATCTCAATTTCTCTAATAATTGAAACATGGCTGATATAATATATATGCTTTATCAAGACCACACTTTTATGCTCAACAAGCCTTTGTACAGTGCATGACTCACGTTTGAAGTGAATGAACAGTCTTCCATTGACTTGCAAGCAAGTGTACATGATAATTTACTCTTGTGATGAGTAGTGAGAGCTACATACGTGACTGATTAGGACACACATCCAATCATCATGAAGCATTCTGTATACAGTACTTGATGATATTCCCTCCTGATTATTGCACGAAGAACAGGACATTGTCTAGTAGTGAGGTGGTCTAAATCAAGACAGCCCTACATATATACCATATTCAGAAAGCCCTACATACACAATATTTCAAGAGAGACCATTGCAATGGCGAGAGTAAGAAGTTGGACCTTCTCAATGCTGAATATGTGATTACAAATTGTTACAACATTCTACAAACAACAGTGGGGTTAACATTTAACTACCTGGCCATTTCTGGCCGAATTCAATCTGTTACTAATTTGTCGAAACACACTGTGTTCATTTATGTTCCATAGGTGTGATCGTGGAGCAGACTCTTCAGCGATATGGAACTAGTCAAACGCTGCATTAACAAAGACGAATGGCTGTCTGAAACTAATAATGTACACTGCATTAACAGTTGTATGTCAGTAAACTATACCTGTGCTAATATATGATATATTTTATCATAAATGTCATTTGACAGATGCAGCTAGATTAAGGCTGCTGCTAGACTTTTCCATATGTTAAGCTCTTCACATCCTGTTGTACCTGCAAGTTTTGTAATGTTAAGTATCCATCTTACATTAGGTTGTCAGCTTGGTCTTTTCTTGTCTCTGGAAATCCAGCTAAAAAGTTTTAGGTACATCTGCTGTCCATTCACTCAGTTACATGTGCCACCAATCATTTTATTTTCAATTCGATTAAATGTTTTCCACTCCAATCTTTACCTGATCCATGTCTTTTTTTTTTTTTTTGCCTTGCATAGTTATTGCCGACGTGGGTAAGTCCATCATTCTTTCAGTTTCTGAATGGATTTCTTAGTGAAAGTGCGTGTGTCACATCAAAACTGATTATTTACACTTAATTTACTGTGTATTCATTGGACTCTCAAATTTGACAATCATGGTTATTTTAACAAGAGTGCCCCAGACCATTTGTACTCTTTGCTATTTACCCAGTCGTGAGTTTCAGCTGCCTCAGCTTTTTTCAGTATGTTAATTTTACATTATTTTTGTCTTATTATTATTTATTTTCAGACCTATTTTCAAACTTACCCTAATGAACTATTCCTTACATTTTTTATGTTCATTTGCACTAGAACTAAACGGTACACTGTCATCAGCAAACCTAAGGTGATTTAAATGTGATCCACCAATACACTAACCTTATTCATGATTACATTTTCATGTTATGAAAATTGTGCTGTGGAGTGTACTTCTTCATCTTAAAACCTTAAGAGATGTTAATGCTGTGAAAAGATTTGTACAACACAGGAGCATCTGACATGAATATGTCCACCCCATAGCACAATTTTTAGAGATGATGATGTAATTAATATTATTATATGATGACTGTGTATTATTCATCATTTTATCACCTGATGATGATGATTGTATATTTCACCTAATGCAGTACTGTGAATAATTTTTTGAACCTGATCGTGGCAAGACAACTGAAACTGGTTCAATAATTAAGTATTTTATGAGCCGCTCAAGGTGATAATATGATATTTTTCAAATATTTAAGAGCTGTGAGGCATCACCTCCTGAAAATGTATTATGAACTGTTGTGATTACAGCCTGTTAAATAAAACTTACTTGATTTTCTAGCCGCTTGTGCAGAGATAAAAAATGGCATTTTCACATTTGCAGTTGTGAAAATGTCATCAGTGTAAATTACCAACATACCTAATTATTTTTTTCATCTGTTAATTAGGTTCCCTTGTATCACATTTGTTTCAGGTGGAGCAGTTGTATATGAGTAACAGCAGACATGACATGAATAAAATTTTATCAGAATTGCTGATGGAATCACTTGTAGTACCAGTAAGGACACCTGAAAGACTGATTATGGAACATGCGTTGCTTGTTGCTGTTTTGCATAGCAATGTGGATACTGAAGTAGGTACGTTTCATTGTTCAGCTTCTGCATATATCTGTGGATTGTTTTGAATATATCGTCTTGCTATCTCTCTCTCTCTCTCTCTCTCTCTCTCTCTCTGTGTGTGTGTGTGTGTGTGTGTGTGTGTGTTAACTCAAGTGGGTAATGATCTTATTTCTCTTTCTTTCCGTCAACATTTTTAGAAAGTGCATACGTTTGTTAAATTTCACTTACTGGAAATATTGCTTGAAAGATGTAGGTATGTTATCATGAATTACATTTTTTGATTCCATTAGTAGGAGACAATTACTTACTTTTTTCGTCATCCTGTAGTTTGGTTTTGTAAAGTATTGGGTAATCTTTACTAAATATGATGTTGCTAAACACAGTATGTGAGATGGGATCTAAAAGTTACTTTTTTCTTCTGGATGGAGTGGTAATAGAGGTGTGTTCACCTTTGTGATGGTTCTACATATACCGTTTTGAATTAGTTGACCAACTGTCATCCATAGGTAGGTGTTAGGTCATAATACTTGTTTGTGCACTTGTTTTTCCCAGGTCTGGCAATTTTGCTTCTACAGACATGACAGAACAGTGCACTAATATCAAATTCAGCTGAAAATGTTCATTGCTTTGTGGATCTTATGAAAATCTCTTGCTACAAAAAGCAGTTAGTGTATACTAGATGTTATGAAACAGACTCTAAACAAGGTGAAAAGCTTTATTTTAATATGTGAGACTCAATGTGAAAACAGTGTTTGTTTTCTTAGTTGTTAGTAATAGTCCATCATTAAATATGGTATTCAAGGTACCACAGTTTAAACAGCTTTATTACCTTCAAGTGCTGAAATGATTTCATAGGAAACTGCAGAATAATGGCCACATGAAGATGTTGAGCAATTGCCCTCAGGAAGTATTTTGGAGTTTACACAACATGCTGCAGTCCCAAATCCCAGAGCTGTACATCCAACTGATCCATTGAACAGTCATGCCTTTAAAAACTGTTTGCCTTAGTCAGTCAAGTGTTGGGACAAGTACATTGATACTATTTTGAAAGTGAAAAAAGTTTTTATATGTTTTGTGAAATATAAAATATTTAATTGTAAAATTCCTGTTGCTTTTGAGTCCTTCCTCTTGTGAATTCTTTTGTGGCAGGAACAAGTTAACCCTTTCAACCTTTTCTATGTGGTACAACAGTTCATCATTTTGATGTAGCCATTTAGCCATTTTGACTGTTCCTATTCACTGGTGCACCACACAGTCAATCTGAACACAAGTGTAGTAAGAGGTGGCTGCATTAACTAAAACTGTTACATTCCTTAACTATTACAAATAAAATGACAAAACCTTCAAAGCAGAATAGTCATCTCATATTATGATCTAAGTAATTTCAGTCATTGTTAATTACTTTCTTTTATTCTTTATGTTATTATACAAAAAATACACTGCTTTTAACGTGCTCAACTGCTACCAAAATGCAATTTTTGGTTGCTGAGAGACAGACTGAGGAAAAAGGCGTTGAGAGTAGGGAGTACTCTAATATTCTTTCGTGTATCATTATATTATTGTGAATCAGTTGAAAGTTTACTCATGTGAAGTCTTAATTCATGCAGGTATACACTTCTTGCAAGCAAGTGTAAAAAGGTTTCATGAACTGTGCAGTGAAATAAAGGATACTGAAGACAAACAACTTGACAATATAGTGCTAATAATATCTCATCTGTACAACTTTAAGGTAAGTGGAATATTTTGGAATAATTGTTGAATGTTCCTCCTTTGATCTGTTGGATTTTTCAAGGAACTGTTGTGCAAACAGTCTCTGTCATTAACTTTTCCAGTAATTTCAGAGTTAGACAGACACACACAGGATCTGTCAGATGAATATTTTTATGTTTCTAGCCAAACTGACTTATCCTCATTAGACACAGTATTTTGACAACTGACCTACTCATCATCTTCAGGTACTCCAAGCAGTAGCCTTCTGTGTGCTTGCTACCTGTACTCCAACCAGTTGTGAGATATTGAGTTGTGTCAACTGAATTTAACCTCAGGTTACCACTGTGCCTTCCGATGGACATCATTTTTCCTGTATCCACTCCATTATTCTGAGAAATGCACAGTTTCTCATAATTTGGTGTCTCTAACAAATGATTCCTGAGAGCTTAATAGATGAGTTCCCAAACCTTGTTCAAATTGAGGCCTTTGCTCCTGTTTGTAAGGTTTTCAGATATCTTTATTTTGATAGTGAACCTACATCTTCTTTATTGCATAGCCAATTTTCCTTGATGAGAGTGAAAGGCCATTGGATGCTCTCTCTCTCTCTCTCTCTCTCTCTCTCTCTCTCTCTCTCTCTCTCTCTCTCTCTCACACACCTTCCCCCCTCCCCCCCAACCCCCACCCCCACCCCCTCAACAATCTCAGTCTCAACATAAGTACCCATTCCTCCATTTCTTTGGAAAACCATTTGTAGGTGTTATTGTTCTTTGACAAATCGGTCCTTGTCTATCCTTGCCACAGCACTTCGTTTTGATGACTGGCAACAGAGGTATAAAGGTAAATACTGGTGTGTGTGGATCTTCTGTACTCAATGACCAAGGGATCTATCTACTCTTCTACATCTACAACCCATACAACTCTAAGGTAGGGTGTACATTTAATACATTGAGGACAGCAAGCCAGCTTTCTTTTTCATGTTCCATCATGAATTTTATATTAGGATAAATAAGTCTGAGTGTTCCATGAAGTTATGATGTTTTCCATTCCATGTGGCAATACCAGAAACATGTGTACATACGTATTAGTACACATTTGTGAGCTTGCAATTTGTAGGTTTTAGTACCTTTACTTACAAATATTCCTTACAGATGTTTGCTACATCATTTGATAACTGACTATCCATTGCTGTCCTATCTCTAATAATATACATACTGACTTTAGAGCCTGAATGAAGAGATCAGTAATTATCAAATGTTTTACCCATTAGTTGCATGGATTCCGAAAGTAGGACTCTAGCAAAGAGAGAGGCCATATTGAAACTGACCATATCTGTGTCTTGGATGTTGTAAGTAACTGATTTGGTACAAAAAATCAGCGGAGTTGTGAATGTGATGTTCACACTTCCCCTCATTTCGGCTGGGAATGTACTTAATGTATTTTACCAACATGCTGTGTCCATACTCCAGTGCTACAAACTGTTAGTTGTAACGGAATACCTTCCTTGTGTACCTGAGGATGGCTATTAAATTGTGTTGGCAGACATTAATGATGTTATGAGGCATGCCTAATGCACTGAGAAGGCTTATTACCTTATTTTCAATTGAGGCTGAGAAAGAAAGAGAAAATCAACGATCACTTTTCTAAACTTTGCTGGCTAAGACTCCATAACCGTGGCAACCATGCATTTCACTCCCACAGTAGAATATATAAGTCCAATGTGTGATATTAAAGATGACGTGGGCCCCTGGAAACTAATTTGTAGTCCTATTGCATTTTGCACAAATGTACTACTTACTTTCTGGTCAGTGCTACACTCCTTTGCAGAATCGTGGTTTCCTTTGTCACCTGCCTCCATTCTTTTCTGTCCATGCTTTTTTTTCCAATTCCTATTGCTTTGAGGTTCTCCTCCATATCTTCAAACCACCATTTCCTGGATCTTTTTCTTCTCTGTCTCCCTTTGGGGTTTCCTGTAAACACTTTCTTAACATTTGAAGTTCTGACATTCTCTGTACATGTCCAGTCCGTCTTATTCTTCCTTGCTTCATTTTCACTACAATATTCATCTGTCCAAAAAGTGTCTTTAGTTCTGTGTTTGTCCTTATTCTCCAGCTTCCTTCTTCTTTCACCACCCCAACCATCTTTCTCAAAATCTTCCTTTCCCATATCAGTAACTAGCCTTCCTCTTTTATGGTAACCTTCTAAACCATGAATTACTAGGTTTTAAAACAGTCAAATGTAATTGGTGTTTTCCCCTACAGATATTTCTGGATTTGAATATATTCTGTAGGGAATAGTAACATTGGTTTCCATGCACTATCCTTCCTTGAATTTCTGCTGCTGTCCTCATATCATCTGTTGTTATTGAGGTATTTAAACTTTTCCAGTATTTGGTACTATTTCCAGTTTACTTTTATTAAAGTCTCTACTCTATCCCCACCAAGATCTCCCACCATCATATACCTTGTTTTTCCTTTATTTGTATACAGTCCTAACTTTCGCACTAATCCTTCTAATGCAGTGTAATTATTCTTCAAAGCTCTGATACTCCTTGCAATTAATGCAATGTCATCAGTGTATGCTACCACCTGGACCTGCTGGCTCAATATTGATCCCTCTGGGTTTATTGGCATTTGTCAGATTATCTCCTGTAGTGCTAACTTAAAGAGTAGTGCATAGGTCACATCCCTCTGCCACAGCTCCCTTCCCACATGGAACTCTCCTGACAACTCTTCCTCTATTCTGACCTTGCAAACTGTTGCTTTCTTTGTAATTTTGGTCAACTTCACTAATTTTTGTGGGATTCTAAAATGGTTCATACTTTGGAGGATCTTACTCCTGTGTGGGCTGTTGTATGCTTGTTTACAATCAATGTACAACTGATAAAGTTGCTTGTCGTATTCATAAAATTTCTCTAGCACTTGTCTCAATAAAAATATCTGGTCTATTATGGACCAATTTCTCCTAAATCCAGAGTGATAATCCCCCACTATCATTTCCACACAGCATTCTAGCCAAGAGGCTACAATCTTGCTAATCACCTTTCAGGTTGTATCTAGGAAATAATCCTGTAGTAACTGCTGCACTCTGCCCTATTCTCTTTCTTATGTAATGAACAGATTATACTCAAGCTCCAATCCTTAAGGCACATGTCCACTAGGAAGTAAATTTTTGCAAATCACTTGCAGGAGCTGCTTCTGCAAGTCACTTGACATGGACACACCCTCAGCAAGTCAACATCTACAAGTTCTGTGTACTTGCTTCCACAAGTTAGTGGAAACAGTTGCCTGAATGTTGCTGTGAGTACCTGCCAAAATTGACAGTTGCTGGAAGTTTTGCATGTTCAGTATTGGTATGACAGTGTGATTGTCAAAAACAAGGTGGCACAAGGACTGAACCAATGTACTGTGGGAACCCATAAACATATATATTTGCCCACTGCCAGCCAAGCAAGAGCGAAAAAATTAACCGATTACTTGGTTTCACCAGAAGGAAATGAAGAGTGCCAGTAGAGACCTCTAAATTTTAGCTAATTTTTAATTGTAGTGTAAACATAAATGCATTATGTTTGTAGTAAATAATGTTTGCGAAAATTGAAAATAATTAAAAGGCGATCTCTCGGTGATCTAGCTTCCAGCATTTTTGTATACTGTTTTCAAATGCATTACGTCTGTAATAAAAGTAATAAATATTGTTTGCAAAAGTTGAAGAACAATTAACGGGTGATCTCTTGGTGATACAGTTTGCAGGATTTTTGTATGCTGGTTTCAGACATTTTATTGTAGAATTGACAAGAGGTTTTCAAAATTGCATGTGACATTCTCATAAAGTTTTTAATCGGAGCAAAGTCCTGTAATTTTCATTAGTTCAGTAATGTCTCTTGATAAATATGTACACCTCTGTACTCATTTCTTCACTCAAACATTTATCTTTTCTTAACTTTTTGATTTTCATCGTGATTTTCCTTCAATAATAATGCTGCAACAATGATGGTGACTGCTCTGGTTTTTGGCATGTCACTGTAAACATTCAGTTGCCAATCTCATGACATGTCTCTAGTGGGAACACTTCTGCAAGTACTTGCAACAAGTTACTGAAATTAACATGCCCAAGTGACTTGCAGAAGTAAACTTGTGCAAGTTTTTGTTCTAATGTAAACAGCTCAGCAAGTGTTTGCAGTAGTTATTTCAGAAGTTACTTGCTAGTAGATGTGTGCCTTTAGGCATTTTTTCCCTTTATGTACTTTTTTGGTTAATTCATTAACAGCTGTTTCTGTTGTCTATCACCCCAATTTTAATAATTTGCCATCAGGTGCCACCTTCTCCTGCTGTTTTATTATTCTTTAAGTTTTTATTGCATTCTTCACTTCCTTGAAGTCTAGAGGTATGACTTCCTGCTCCTTCACTTCTGATTCTAATTTCAATTCCAAATTCAGTTACTCCCCTTCATCACTCTAGGTCTCATCTCTGTTCACCCTCCCTTTTCCATCAGTAATTTGACAAAATACTCTTCCCATTGTCCTTGCTTTTGTGTCCAATTAGGATTCCACTTTAATCATTATGTGGTTGGAATCCTCTTTTGTTTCTTCATTTCTCTAGATCTTTCGTAGCTCATTATCATCCCACATTTTGTCCAACTGCTCTACCTTCTTCCTTTCGTACTGCCGTTTCTTCACCTTGCATAACTAGTCCACTCTTTTCCTTTTCTCTCAATAGTCTTTTGTCACTAATCTTGTTTTGCTTTGCAGCATTCTTTATCTCGCAACATTTCTCTCTTGGATTATCAGTGAGCATTCCTCATTGAACAATTTCATTGTTCTCTGGTGTTCTACCCTCCCAAGTAGTTTTTCTGTGGCTATACTGATGGCTGTTTCCAGTGCCCCCCATTTAGTTTTTGCATGCCCTTCTTTTTATATGCTGTTTCTTGTGTTGATCCTATCTTTTAATTTCCACGTGTATTCTTCCTTCTTTTCTTAGATTTGGATACTTTTTATATAATGTTTTGCTTTTCCCATACTCTTTTTGTTTCTTGCCATATCTCTGTTCTGTCTATATCTGATCTGCACTATGTAATGCTCTGTGTCTCCATCTATCCATCTACAGCTACTAACTTCCATAATGTCTGATCCATGCTGTTTATGAATAATTACATGGTCTATCTGGTTTCTTGTAACTCCATGTGCACTTCTTAATATCTTTCCATGGATGCCACGTGCTTGTAATCATCATCTCCTTGCATTGGTGAAGTCTGTCAGCCTTAGTCTATTATCATTACTGCTTTCTTGCCCTACTATGCTGCTATACATTTCTTTTTTCCCTGTTTTTGCATTCATGTACCAAGGATCATTTTTGCATTATGCCTTTGAACTTTGCTGACTTCGTCCTCCAGTTTGGAGTAAAATGCATCTTTCTCATCTTTGTCTGATTCCTCTGTAGGGGCATAGGCACACATCATTGTAATATTGATAAATTTTGCTCTAACTCTCAAAGAATACAACCTGTTGCTAAATACTGTAAAAGTAATTACATTTGTCTTCATTGAATTATGTATAAGAAAGCCAGTACTGTGATGGTCTGTATCCCCTCTGCTGTACATCAGTATATGTTTCACCAGTGCAGTCATTCCCTGTTCTTTCCATCACATTTCTTGTAGTGCAGCTCTTTTCACTCTGTAATTATCCATCTTGTCTCTAATTTATTTCAGTTTGCCAGGTCTCTTGAGTGTCCTGACATTCCAGGTGGCTCTCATGATATCCATTTTCCTTCTCATTAACCTTTTTTTTTGTTGTGTCATCATCATCGTGCAATCCATATCCTTCTGAGGCCTATGCATGGTATCCGTGACAGTTCCATTTTATGAAGTGGAGTTGTTAGCCCCATGCCCAGCCCACGAGCTGGAGGACCAGGATTTTCCATTGGGGATTACTGCCCTAGGGAGGATGGCTTCCCTTCATCTAAATAGCCGCCCTCCATGCCCTACACAAGACATGATTCATCTGACTCCTCTGTTGAGGCGTGTCTTGCTGGGTGACCCTGCTAGCAGTTATGCTACCGCCGACATAGCCCTCGACTTCGCTGGAGCATGCAGACTGTCTCACCTGACACAGAGGGTGCCTTTAATAAGAGTATGGCTCATGGTATGTCCTAAATGGGACAGAAAATCAGAAAATTCGAAAGGTGCAAGGAATGTCAGCAGCACAGATGATTTAAACAGCCAAGCAAGTTATGTTTCACCAAGCACTGTTTGGAATACAATCACTGAATGAAATATGATACATGCAGTATCATGTCAAAATCTCCACGTTTGTGGTACAGCATGTTTAAAGAGTCCATCAGCGTAAGAATGCTGGGAAACCTCATAAAAAGTCAATAAATTTTATTTAAGGAACATTTGAGACCTACTACTTAGTTCATGAAGATATTGCTGGTCATCCCACTGATCAGGCCTGGAAAATGCTGACGAGATTTGTGTTTAATGGCAAATACATACCAAAGAGAGCAGAACACAGTGGTAGTTAAACTTGGCTATAAAACAGTGTGACATGGTAGTCAAACTTGGCTATAAAAAGCAATGTGATGCCAGCAATATGTCACAGACTGATTAGAGTCTATGCAGTTTGCACTTGTAACACCAATGCTTGGAGCACTCAAAGAAGGCAACCAGGTCAACTGCAAAAATGTGTGTGCAAATTAAAATTGTCGTCTCAGCAAGAAATCCAAGAATATACCATCAATTAATCACTCTGAGAAAGCATAAGAAACCACAACTTTCTGTACTGTTCTTCTTATTCCTGTAGTAATAAGTGATTTGACTATGAAAATAGAGAGTGGTGGTACATGGTTGACAGGTTATTTGTGCATGGAATCTTAATAAGGCATCAAGTGGGTATGTTACGAATGTCTTTCCACTCTACCACTTAGTAATTATTATCTTTTCTTTTGCCTACATGTAATTAAAATTGTAAAATTCCTAAAATTTATTTTTACCGCATCCATCTGTAGTGTAATAAATATAGTGACACAGCCTATAATTGTGACATTTACCTTTTCCAGAGAAACTCTGTAGGTATTTGTGCACTATACTGACAAGGGAACCTCCCCATCGCACCCCCCTCATATTTAGTTATAAGTTGGCATAGTGGATAGGCCTTAAAAAACTAAACACAGATCAATCGAGAAAACAAGAAGAAGTTATGTGGAACTATGAAAAAATAATCAAAATACACAAACTGAGTAGTCCATGAGCAACATAGGCAACATCAAGGATAGTGTGACCTCAGGAGTGCCGTGGTCCGGTGGTTAGCGTGAGCAGCTGCGGAACGAGAGGTCCTCGGTTCAAGTCTTCCCTCGAGTGAAAAGTTTACTTTCTTTAGTTTCGCAAAGTTATTATCTGTCCGTTCGTTCATTGACGTATGTGTTCACTGTAATAAGTTTAGTGTCTCTGTTTTGCGACCGCACCGCAAAACCGTGCGATTAGTAGACGAAAGGACGTGCCTCTCTAATAGGAACCGAAAACATTTGATCGCAAGGTCATAGGTCAACCGATTCCTCCACAGGAAAACACGTCTGATAGATTCTATACGACACTGGTGACAGCATGTGCATCACATGACAGGAATATGTTGTCGACCTACCTAACTTGTACACTTGGCGAATGGGTAAAAAGATTCTTCTACCTTGCCCGATTTAGGTTTTCTTGTGGATGTGATAATCACTCCCAAAAAAGTGATGAATACATAAGAGCAGTTACCTCGCATCGGACGGACATATAATAACTGTCTGATAATAAAAAACTAAACTTTTCACTCAAGGGAAGACTTGAATCAAGGATCTCTCGTTCCGCAGTTGCTCACGCTAACCACGGGACCACGGCGCTCCTGGGCTCACATTATCCTTGTTGTTGCCTATCTTGCGCATGGACTACTCAGTTTGTATATTTTGCTTATTTTTTCATAGTTCTACACAACTTCTTCCTGTTTTCTCGATTGATCTGTGTTCAGTTTTTCGAGGCCTATCCACTGTGCCAACTTATAACTAAATCTGAGGGGGGTGCGATGGGGAGGTTCCCTTGTGAGCATATACTTACTTTAAACGGTGTAGAGTGATATGTGTATCCTGGATGAATTGTAATGTAAATCACATTGATGAAAGTTACAAAAATATTATCCTCAAATTTTATTCTTTTTGAAAGTTCATATTAAAATTCCATGTGTTGGCATAAACTGCTAATAGTTCTAGGATAGATAATGGGATGTGTTTTGTTGAATGTAGAACATTAAATTCCATCTGTTAAAATTTGCCCGTCTCTCTTCGATTTTGTCCAAGTTTGAGAAAGGAGGGTGTGGTTCCTCCTTTACAGTGTTCTATACATGAAAATTCCACCTTCCCCTGTATGAGTTATTAGTGCCAACAGCTACTGTCAACAAAATTATAGGATGTAATAACAGGGCAATCAGAGTGTGTTGAGCAGGATGGTAAACTGATAATTTTTCATGATGTAACCTACGTCCAGCATTTAATGGTCTCATTGGCCAGAGTCAATGGTCGTGTATGTGTCAGTTGTGCTTATGTCAGTGTGTGTGTGTGTGTGTGTGTGTGTGTGTGTGTGTGTGTTTTCTACTTTAGAAGAAGGCCTTTGGTGGAAGGATCAAATATATAGCTATCTTTTTGTTGCACCTGTCTGTGACTCAACATCTCCTCTGCATGGTGTGTACCAATCTATCCTTGTCATAATATTGTCGAAATTAATGGTTTGTATGCTGTGAGATGCAAAATTAGAGAATGATTCAGATATGGTCATGGAGCACTGCTCAGAATTTTGTGAAAATATATCACAAGTGTAACACTGTGCAGTAGGGTACAAGAGGGATTTAAACTTTTGACCTCCAAGTTGATTGCATGACTCCAATTTGATTGCAGGAGACTTTGTGGCCATATTAAAATTTTAAGTCTTTTTAAGGTGGAAAAACATTTAAAAAGCTACCCAATGAAAGTTGAAATATATGAGGTTCTCCAATATAGATGGAAGCATACAGGCGACGAGCATTAACTGAAAGACGCAAAAGGATGGTGTATGAACGAACAGCTTGTTGAATAATTTTGTTCTCAGTAACATTTGTCACTTGCATGTTCATACTGGATACATATCATCATCTTACAAAAATACACTGATATTTGTGAAAATTGCAACCTACAGAAGGAAGGCCTGAATGATTCCAAACTTGGAGAATGCATTCAGTAATGTGATTAAAATTGCAAACAGATGGTGTACACACAATCTCAGCTGCAGCCTATCTCATATGACTGGAAAGATAGCTTGCAGCAAGCTTAGCAAGTGAAAAACTGTCAAATGAAGTGTAAATGTGAAAAAAGAAGTGCCAGTATACCTCACCAATGTAACTATGGGTATTATCACCATGTGAGCGAGCTTGAAGAAGGAGAATGATTGCTCACTGGGAAATGGGTTTCCATACTTTTATCATTTGGGCTCATATGGGGGATGCTATTTTGGCAGAGATATCTGTGTGGAGTTGGTGGATGGAAGAAAGCAACAAATATGCCTTTTTTTTTCTGGATGGCCATAAAGGATCTAACAGCTTTGTCCACTGTGTTATTTTGATGATGGGGGACTGCATTGATGGTAAAAATGTCTCTCTTGGTTATGTAATGCTGACAGCTTCAGGCCACATTACTGTAACATGGTTCTTTGCATCAGTTGCCATGGGATAAAAAACCACAAATGCCTTGTAGTGCAATGGCTGTGAGAATAGCATCGCTGTTGGGTTGACTGCCAAATGGAGAATTGTTGGATGGCCTCTACTTCTGCATGCTCTAAAATAATGGCTGCTGATGCTTTGGTTGCTAAAGTGGTATATAATCTGGCAGTTTGCATTGTTGAGCTATTAGTTGACAGCCTCCAATTATGATGATTTGGATCACTGTTGGATTCAACATGTGACCTTTATTTCTATGTCTCGAAGGCAGTTGGAACAACAGCCACTATGCAGAGGTGGGTTTTTGGAGACTGAGATACTGTCCTTTGTCTGGGCAACTACAGAAGTCATATTGCAGCTGGACATATGTATTGGACAATAAACAAAATGTCTGCAAAGAATGGTAGGTGCCACTACATCCCTTAGCTGATTGTTTGACTACCATATGATTCATTGATCATGTCTGGGATATTGTTGCTCAGCATCTTGTTTGTCACGGTCATCCTGCAAACATTGATTTTGCGATGTGGGCTCATAAGGGGCCCTACAGGGTGGCCCTCTCCTGTTTTCATCATACTCATAGAATTTGGAGGTCAGTGCCCAGGCATCAATGTCCTGAAACAATATGACACAGTTCTCAAAAATACTAAAAAAGTCTCCTTTGAAGATCAGAAGATTTAGGAGCACTGTTAAGCAAAATGTGTATTATGAACAAATCTGTTGATAGCTCAGCATCTAGTGTAATCATACGGCTACTGGTTCAAATCTTGTTTAAGTAACTTTTTACTTTTCTAAAAATTTTATGTTTATTGACAAATGAAAATGTTAATTAACTGTATGGACTTGTACTTTTTTAATAAAAATAACATGTTTTATTTTTAAGCACTGTCTGTATGAAAATATGAGTATTCACAAAAGGCATCACTCATGTCTGTATCAAATTTTAATTTGTTTTCATATGACTAGTAATTAAAAATAAAAATGTCATCTTTATTAAAAATTATATTAGATGCAAATCATATGGGGGCAGGTTCTCCAGGAAGGTACTCAGACTCCCTTTGACAAACATTCCATTACAGTTAGAGGCTTGATGGCAGTAAATGAGGACTTCACTCCTTACTGAATTCTCCTACAAACTTGCTCATTTTTAGTGATTCTGGGTATCTAATCTGTGTCGTTAAGTCTGTTTGTGTGGCATGCATCCTTTTTAGTGTTGCAGGTTTCATAAATATAGGAGTATATGTAATTTGCCTTCCATATATTTATTTTTGTATTTACTCTTCCAAAGAAAAAAACTTATTTTATGAAAGATTATTTACCCTTATCAGTAATTTGCCATTTATGTCAATTTTCCTGATGCTTTAGTTTTAACCTTGAATAGTCACACTGTTTTACTATTATTATTATTATTATTATTATGATTATTATTATTATTGAGTCATAACAACCTTATTTAATGTATTTCTAGGTCTTTGATTCTGTACTAATGTACGACATTCTGGAAGTTTTATCAGAGACATTTACTGAAAAAGAAATTGAACTTATTCTGATAATCTTAAAGAGTGTGGGATTCACACTTAGAAAAGATAATCCAATAGCTCTGAAAGAACTGATTTTGCGTCTCCAGCAGAAGGCGGGTTCATCAGAGCACCTCAGAGAAAAGTTAGTTGTCATTCTCATATAATACTGAGTAAAGCATTTATTTGAAATTCAGATTATTGTTATAATTCTTCATATAATAAACTAAATCTTAATTAATTTTAAAACTATTATAAAGGTAAAATTTGCAGTTACAGCTGCCTCTGTAAAAAACACTCTGCATCGAGTATGTAACATGTCTAGAGAGAGGGAGGCTGTTCACTGTAGCAATGAATCATTTTTATGTATGACTGTGAATTACATTTACATTTTTTATAAATGTTCATTCCCTCTTTTGTAGATATACAGAACGATCGTTGGATACAATAAACAAAGTGAAAATTTCAGTAAACTTCAGTTGTAGCAAATTGTTAAAGTGCTGGAGTTGCATAGGAAGAAAATCTTAGATGAAGAAAATGAGATCACAGATCGTTCTGAGCAAATATTATAACAATATCTACAGCAGACTATCTGATCCTTTTCTACATAATCATTATTGTTCTTCAAATACTTCGGAGCCACCAGAGAGAACATATTTAAATCCTCTACTTGAAATTCAGCCACTTAGGACATAATCATTTCACAACTGAAGTTTAATACACACTTGTGCCTTGAATACATTTAGAGCTAAACCATTTTTGAGGTATATTTTTGTTGTGATCAACAATTCAAAGATTGGTTTGATGCAGTTCTCTATGTTTGTCCATTCTGTGCAGACCCCTTCATCTCTGCCTAACTGCCATGACCTAAATCCATTTGAAGCTGCTTACTGTAGACATGCCTTTGCCTCCCTTCCCTATAAGGCAGCAGTCCACACTTATACTTCCAGAAAATATTTTCCTTCCCTTAAACTGATATTTGATGTCAACAAAGTTCTCTTTTTAGAAAAAAATTTCTTGCTATTGCCAGTCTGCTTTTTATATCCTCTTCACTTTTACCACCATCAGTTTTCTTGTTGTCCAAATAGCAAACCTTTACCATACTTTTGGACACTCATTTTCTAATTCCTCCATCATCACCTGTTTTAACTGGACTGCACACTATTACCAGTGTCTCAGATTTGTTGATGTTCATCTTTCCATCCACACCAGTCAAATGATTTTCCTATTTCTTTTTCTGTCTCTGACAGAATGACAGTTTCGTGATCAAACCTTAAAGTTTTTTGTTTTCTTCTCCCTGAAACTAAATTCCCTTTCCAGATTTCTCCTTAGTTTCCTTCATTTCTTGCTGTACAGACTGAATAACATTGGGGGTAGGCTACAAGCCCAACTACTGCATTGCTTTTATGTTTGTTTGACTCCTGAAACTGCAGTTTGGTTTCTTTATTGCTGCCTCCATAATTGCAAAGAATCTGTTCCAGTCATCATTGACTAAAGCTTTTACTAAATCTAGAGATGCTATAAATATAGCTTTGTCTTTCTTCGATTTATTTTCTGAGGTTAGTCACGGAGTCAGTGTTGCCTCACATGTTCTTACTTTTCTCCAGAATCCAAAGTGATCTTCTCCCAGGTTAGCTTCTACTCGCTTCTTCCGTTCATCTATAGACAACTCATATTAGTATTTTGCTACCATGACTTATGAAACTGATGGTTTGGAAGTATTCACACTTGTCAGCTTGTGTCTTCCTTGACAAGAGAAATATTACATTCTTCATGAAGACTGAGGGTACTTCACTTGCATCATGCATCCCATATACCAGCTGCAACAGTTTTGTCGTGCTTGACCTTCCCAGGGATCTTAACAGTTGTGAGGGAATGCCATATACTCCAGAGGCCCTGTTTTGAGTTAGGTCATTCAGTGCCCTGTGAAATTCGTCTTCCAGTATTCCAGCCCCCCACCCCTATCTACAGCCCCCATCTCTTCTTCTTCCACTACCTTTTCACTTTCTGTCTATATAGTCTTTCTGCTTTTCAACATTACATTCTTTGCAATAACTGGTTTGCCAGCTGAGCTTTTAATGTTTGTACAGTTGCTTGCCTTTTCTCCAAAGGTTTCTTTAATCTTCCTATACACAGCATCTATGATTGCTACATTCGTACATGCTTCTATAGCTATGCATTTGTCCTGTAACCATTCCTGATTTGCAATTTGCTCCTTATGTCAACCTAATTTTTTTAGATGCTTTTATTACCTTTTACCAGCATTATTTTCTACATTATTGCATTTTCTCCTTTCCCTAAATTTAATATATCTTGTATTATCCGTTGTCTTCTCAAAGCTGCCCATCTATCTCCTATTGTATTTTTTTGCCTATTTCAGTCATTTGTTGCCTAATGCTGCCTTTGAAATTCTCAACAATCTGATTGTTTCAAATTATCAAGGTCTCATCTCTTTAACGTTTTTATTTATGTGTTTTATTCTGCTTTAATCTGCAGTTTGTAACTGATAAATTATGAAGACTCCACATATGCTTGCGGTTTCCCCAGGTCTGTTCCATGGGTACAGTTTTCTTTTATGATTCTTAAATCAAGTGTTGTCAATGATCAAATTGCATTCTGTGGAAAATTCCACCATGCAGCTTCTATTTTCGTTTCTTTCCCTCTGTCTATTTTCTCCTACCACTTTTCCTTGTGTTCCTTTTCTTCTTATTGAATTCTGCCCCTTCCCCTCCAATTACACTAAAATTTTGTTCTTCCCTAATGAACTTAATAATTTCTTATATCTGTTCACACATTTTTTTTCAATCTCTTCTTCATCTGCAGAGATAGTAGGGATATGTATTATGTATTTGTACTATGGTGCTTGGTCGTGACTGTGTGTCTCTCTTTGCTAAGAAAATCTTTTCATTACAGTGTTCATAGTTGTTTACCCACATTCCGATTTTCTTGTTCATTGCTGGAGTTATTCCTGCAGTACCATATTTGATTTTGGATTGATAAAAATATACTTATCTGGCCAGAAATCCTCTTTTTCCTGTCACCACATTTCATTAATTTCCATCATATCTGATTTCAGTATCATTATATTTCTTCATATCATGCAGCAGTATCCTATATGTTAATAAAGATGACATCCCTTGGCTAAAATATTCTGGAGGCATAGTACCCCTTTCAGATCTCTGGCTGGAGACTGTTCAGGAGAAAATGTCATCCAGAAAAGACGCTAGATGGTCACTGTTCAGGCTTCACATTTACAAGGAAATCTAGTTTTATAGCCATAGTAAGAAAAAAATTATGTTGTTATTTTGTTAGTACCTATTAACATTCTTGGCTCTTATCTTGTACACATTTTCTGATAATTCGCTTTTTCTAAATATTTAAAGCAATTTAAAAAACAAAAATTATGTTGTTTATTTTTCGGTCTCAGTTGCACAGAATCCTCATTTTTATGGTATGACTTGTTTTGTTTAGTATAGTTCCTGAATAGACATGACAGGTTGCTCAGACAGCTACAAATGATCAAATGTGATTGAAACTAGTCATACCATAAAAAGTGTGCAGTTGCAATGAAAAAATAAACAATATGAAAAAATTTAAAATATCAATGCAGCTGATAATTCTCTTGCACTGAATATGTTGACTAGAGATTTGGAGCAGTGTTATCCAAGGGGTGTGTGGAGGGAAGCAAACACATTGTCAAGCAATGATTTTCAAACACCTTTTCATACACTCATTCAACAACAAGGTCTTCATCCAGAACACTAAACTTTCCCCTTATTTTACAGTCTTCCCTAAATCCATTGTCTTGTTTTTCTGTCAGTATCTACTGAAGGCTAATAAGAGTTATACCACCAACTATGAATTTCAGCTACAGTATTTCCTTACAACTTAACAAGTGGAACCTCTAATTGAAATTACTAAATTTTGTTATTTATTTTCACATACATTTAACTCATTGGTGTACAAACAATGATAATAATACAGGGTGATGTACAAAAAGCCAGCCCCGAGTACTAGACTGCTCATTGTCGCCCACCAATTGTCGTCTACTTTTTCAAAGCTTTTCCATCTGAGTTTTGTATTGTCAGTATGAAAGTCATTGTGACTTGATTAAGACATATCTCAACAAGCTGTATGCACTTCAAGAAAAAATCACAATAGTGGAAGTGTACATGTCTGCTGGTTCACTTAAGAAAATGTGGGACATCTTTGCAAAGAGTCTCTGTATGTCAGTCTTTTTGAAGATGGTTGTGGGACTCAGCTGTTTGATACAGGATCTCAAATTAAATACCTTTCAGCTGCCTAGTTTCCAAACTTATTTATTTGGCTACCAGTTTCAACATTTTACTACGTCATCTTCAGGGCTCTGACAAACTTGTAGGAAGATTCTACCTCATTTCTGATCAAAACAGGGACCAGCAGTGCTGGTATTAGTAGATTTTTTGCTGTAGTGATCACATCATCCATCTTCTGCCGACTGTTCAGTCTACTAATACCAGCATTGCTGGCCCCTGTTTTGATCAGAACTGAGGTAGAATCTTCTTACAAGTTGGTCGGGTCCTGAAGGTGGCATAGTGAGACACTTAAACTGTTAACCAAATAAAACAAGTTTGGAAACTAGATGGCTGAAAGGTGTTTAATTTGACATCCTTTTCACAAAGAAACGTCCTAACATTTCCATACCAGCAAAGAGCAGTACACAAGAATTGATGACAAAGTAGCACACTAAAAGGTCAGTTGCAAATGGAAAAAGACTTGTGCCCTGTCCATTCGTACACCTGCTGTGAACACGGATATTCGAACATGAATAGTCCAGAGTCCAAAAGAATTCGACACGTAAATTGTCATAACAAGTGAATGTTTCACGTAGGTGCTGTCGAAGTGTTTTACCCCATGTAGGGATGGAGCCCTACAAAATGACATGTGTCCAACAACAGAAAGAGGAAGATATAGCAAAATATGTGCATTACTGCATGTGGCTATGTCAGTTGAGAGTGGAATGTTGGACCCACTGCTGTATTTCATGTGTGATGAAACTTGGTTTCATCTGACAGGACGTGTGAATTCCAGACCACAAGGTAACTGGTCAGCAAACAATCCCTACATGATTAATGAGGAACTGCTTCATGGTGAAATAATTGGAGTGTGGTGTGCTACGTCGGCAAGTTGGATTGCGGATCCCATACTTTTCAAAACAACATTAAAAACTGCTTTGTACATGCAGATGTCTGAGGAACTTTATGCACAGTTGACCCCTCATGAATGTACATATGCTTTCAACAAGATTGGGCAACATGTCACGCTTCATGCGAGAGGACTGTGGCCACGACGTTCACTGGACCTAACTACTTGCGACTCTTATCTGTGGGACAGTCTAAAGGAAAAAGTGTAAACCAATAATGTCGGAAGACTTGAAGGACAATATTTGTAATGAAATTTTGACAGTTGATGTGGCAGAATTGCGCAAAGGATATATTAACATGTGAGGGCACACACAAAAGTGCATTTAAGCCCAAGGAGGTCATTTTTCAGTGCCAAGTGTAATGTAATGTAAAAGACAAGATCAGTGCAGTAAATACAGACTTTTACATTAACTTGTTTGTTAGATCTTTACTATCTAATTATTACATGTTTATCTACTTGTTGTTCTATCTGATTGTGGCAGACAACAATTAGTATGTAGCTGGCAAGCAGTGTGTACTTGGGGCCAATATTTCATGCACCACCCTGTATAAGAAACCTTGGTTTTCTGCACACAAAAATATCTGTGCTTGCTGATGTATTAATGCAAGTTCATTTGTGTCACATTTTGTAGCCATTATCTCACCTTTGAGAGGTGCTCTTCACAATTCGAACAGTGTGTTGCTAGATTGGTGCTTGATTCAACATTCTTATGGCATATATATTGTTTTTGTTTCAGCACCAGAGTGAAATTTATGTTAGATGTACTTTTGGCAATAAAGAACAACAATATGGCAAAAATTCCCAATTTTGACCCTACACATAGTGAGCACTTGAAGAAGTTGCTGAAGGGAATTCTTCACAAAGGAGCTTATGTTACAGAGGTGAAACTGACCCTGCAAGATTTATTGAAAGGTAAACAATTGATAAATATCTTTTATTTGGAATTAAATTGTATTATGAAGTGTTAGAAAGCATTAAGCAGCTGCCAGTCATGCTGGTAATCTTATTGACTATCATTAGTTGCCAGCACTTTATTCACTGAGAAAGTGACTTTTTCATGTTTTGCCTTTCAGCACTTTAAATTTGTTTTAGTGTATTCTCTTTCTTTCTGCTTAACCCTACAATTTCATCTTCATCTTAACTCTTTCCTGTACCTTCTCTTAGCTACATGATATATGATCACACTGTGTTTATTGCATAGCTGCAGAGCTTAGGTTGGTCAATACTGCCTTTGTCATACAGGGACTCTTTTTAGTTGTTCCTGTGATCTAAACCTGGTTATCTGAGAGACGTTGTGCAGCAAAAGGGGTCAAAAGACACCTTTCAGCTTTTATTTCCATAATAATGAATGTAGGTTTTAACATCTTTCCAGCAAACTTCACGAGTTTTCCCCACTTCTGCTTCTGACAGTAGTGTAGTGCACTTTGCTGAATTTTCACAATTTCATGAAAAGTTCATGAAATATACGTGGGACAGCAGATGAGGTCGGTTGACTCCTGACACAACTCTTTTTTAAATATTGCTGTTCTCATAATTAAAAATGTACTTGCATTGCATTTTGCTTTATTCAACAATCACAGTCTTGAATGGTGATAAACAATTTGTCAGAAAGGCTTTCATGCTTCGTGTTGTAACATAACTTTTCAGTAATATTTCATGTGTTGCTGTTGTTACTCGCCTAATGAGGGTTTTTTTCCTCCCTGTAACAGACTTTTGAGTTATGTCATGTAGTGTGGTCCTTTTTTATTTTCTTATTGACCAGCTAGGATCATGTAACAACTTCAGTTCCTCTTCTTTCATAGTTTTTATTATTATTATTATTATTATTATTATTATTTTATCTTTACAGAATTCCTCCATCTTCTCCCCATGTTGTCTTTTCCTTTCTTCTCTCCATGATGATCCTGTTTTCTTATTTCTTCTGCCTTGATAGTATCTTATTATTAATGAAGAGATTTTGTGTAGTCTGGAGAACTCAGATATTGAGTCAGAAAATGACTTATTGGGTTCAGATGGTGATTTTCTACCAGAGACAGCTGACAGTGAAGGTAATGAAACTGAGAGGAGTTACTGCCAGTGGATGTCTCTCCATGTAAGTTCTTTCCACGACAGTCTTGGAAGTCAACAGGCATGAAAGTGGAGATGGCAGCTGGAGGTCGGATGGAATGTAAGGCTGCTAACACAGCTTTGAGTGTCCAGCAGGAGAGAGAGGGCACGTTGTGTATGCCTACCACCATGTTGACAACTCTGTCATCAATGACTTCTGTTTGATGAATTGATGCTGTGTATCATAAAAAATACACAGAATCAGATACACGGAAAGAAATAAAAATTACCGCGTGGACTGTGCCATTGAAGGAATTGAGAAGCAATAACTGGTGCAACATATGCCAGAAGTACTTTTTGTGCTAAAGATGTTTTCTTAGATGATCATTGGTTACATTTTTGGGAGTCTAATTTTATCAGAGCTCATATGACAAGAAACAGATTCCGTGAACTTATCAAATTCCTCAACTTCGATGAGAAGTCATCCCAAGCTCAAACTCATCCCTACTGATAAGATCACCTCTTTCTTCTGAAATATGGAACAAGGTGGTGAAGAACTGTGTCTGCCACGATGACCCCGCTGAAAACATTACAACTTATGAGTAGTTACTTCCAAGCAAAACAATGTGCAAGAATACACATATGGACTCAAGTTTTGGATAGTTTCTGATGTGCCATCCAAGTACATTTGCAATGCCTTCCTGTACCTTAGCTAGGGGGAAGGTCGATAAGACAACCAGCCATTGGGAGAGTCATACCTTGCCTCATTGAGCCATTTATAAACCAAGGAATGAATGTAACAACATACACTTCTTCACGGCACTACAGCTTGCCAAACAACTTCAACAGAAGACAAAGTAATTAGAGGGAACAATGAACAAGATTTGCCAACGAATCCCCAGCTGTGTGAAGAACAACAATTTTGAATCACTTCCCACCGTCATCTTGAAAAAGACTGATTTCAAGCCAGAATGTGTCTTGGCAGAGTACTGAATGAAGAATAATAAGAATGCCACTAACTAGGATGTATATGTCATTGATCAGATGATTTGCAAACATTCAACTAAGCTTGCTTTCAGGAGATGGCTGTGGCCTATCTTTTACAATATCCCAGACATGGCAGCAATAAATGTGTGGAGCACATACAATCAAATAATGAAAATAACCTGAAGAGGAAGGCATCATTTTCAGCTGGAAATGAACTCATGAATGGAAAACAACTAAGAGTGGGACAGGAACAAAAAAGCAATGGTGGGTCTGGACAAATAAAAAAAGGCAAAGAAGTGCCATATTGGGAAGTATAAAGGAAATGAGACCAACAATATCTGTGAGAAATGCAAGAAAGCTGTCTAAGGAAAATGTGCATGAAAAGCACCAGTAATCTGCTCAAAGTGAAATTTCAGTGTTCGGAAATAAAAAAGTAGATTAAATATGTTAAAGCTAGGAACTTATGAAATATAAGGAGCAGCCAGATGAAAATGGGACAAATTGAAAAAAGTAAGTTAGCTGATTGTTATTTGAAAAGTAATTACCGTAACTGTTATTACATTTATGCCACTGTGAGACACGATGGTCAGTGACGTCATGGAAAACATGTTTTCAGTTGCTTACAGAACCATGATTATGACCAGGCGTGTAGCTCTTCGCCTGAAGCAAATCAGTGGCCATGACGACTTTGGCAACAAGTTGGTCTGCCGATATGTTTCTTCCCCCTCCTGTATATGTGTGTGGCGTCTCCTTTTGTCATGATCTCAAAGAATGGAGAAGCTTTCCTCAGAATATGTCATTGTTTACCACAGAAGCAGGAGACATCTTGCAAGCTCTCCAGTTTGTCAAGCCACTTGTACTGAATAAAATCATAATCATATATGACCCATTAAGTATAGTTTCGGCTCTGAACACATCATTAGCAATAAAGAGAACAATGATAAACACCTTATGAGAACAATGCAAAAACTGGTTAAGCTACAGTGATAGGAAACTTCGTTGAACTTTCTGTGGATACCAGTGAAACCAACAAAATGGGTATGTCCACTTCCTCACGAGGGATACAAAGTACAGTGGTCACTAGTGAACTCAGTGCTAACTGGAGAAACTACTCCAATAAACAAAGCTGTTGGGTGTGATGTCACAGTCACCTTATTATGTTGGGTGAAACTGCCAGATTGCACTATTATACAGATGAAATGAAATTACCATTTATGGATAGTATGTAACACTGAACAATTTTTGTCCAAAACATAAGGCAAGTAATCACTCTGAAGACCCAAGCAGGAAAACTGCAAGTAGCTATGGATGTCTCTTGCTAACGTGGTAGTGTCACCAAGGATTGTCACAGTTTTCTAGGCAAAAATGCCTTTGAGTAGGCTGTCCAGTTTAGTATTCAGGTCACTGATGTCCACTCAATTACTTATGCCCGATATGCCCGATTTCTGTACATACGCTCTGAAGTATACTCTGCATATTGGGAGGGGGGGGGGGGGGGGGGGCGATGAATGGTGATGACAGGCGATTGGGCCCAGGGAAAACACCGTTACACTGTTTACAGTGCACATTACTTTTATTAACTGCAGTACATGAAGTAGAGAGGCAGGCACATCTATCATCATTGTCCCTCACTGGGACTTACGAATGGGCAGCAGAGCTGCTGAACTGGTGCCCTGTGCTGCTGTGACGGGCAGTCTTTTGGAGGCCATAACCATCAAATGTCAGTGGCACTATGTGTTGTGCTGCGGTGACATTCCTCACAGGAAATGGCTCTTCAGCTCTGCTTTGTGAGGAGTCTGCTGTGTTTAGGATAAACCTGCTGCCTTCGGACAGGGGTTGGGCAGTGGAACTTGGTGTCAGTGGTGGTAGGCATGGACGACAGATTGGCAACCCTGCGGCACCCAGTTCAGTAAAGGACTTAGTGCAGATGGCGGGTGCAAACGGGTCTCAAATCCATGGGTCCTATTGGCAGAGCCTAGTTGTCTTGCTGTCTGACATTGCTTTGGCATCACAGTGGTGCTGGTGGTTTCTGATGACAAGAAGTACTCCCTGTTTTAAAATCCAACCTTATTTAGATGTCCCTAGTGCCCATTTGTTTCACTAAAATCTGGTACCCAGGAATGATGTCATAACAAGAGTGTTGCCCGGGGTGGTGAAACCACCACACTTGCTATTTGGTTACTGCTATGTTGTGCCATTTACCACTTAGCTCAGCTATCCTTACTTCGCAATCCACTGTCATGTCTACACTGGCATGTCTACACTGGTGGCTAGTGACCCATGGCTATAAACCGAGCGAGGTGGCACAGTGGTTAGCACACTGGACTCTCATTCGGGAGGACAACGGTTCAATCCCGTCTCCGTCCATCCTGATTTAGGTTTTCCGTGATTTCCCTAAATCGCTTCAGGCAAATGTTGGGATGGTTCCTTTGAAAGGGCACGGCCGATTTCCTTCCCTATCCTTCCCTCACCCGAGCTTGTGCTCCGTCTCTAATGACCTAGTTGTCGACGGGACGTTAAACACTAATCTCCTCCCGACCCATGGCTGTTAACACAATGCTCTATTGTGGCTTGCATGCTAGTTTTCCGTTCTTTTGATAAAGACTTATAATTTTCTGTCCAAGGACTGGGTCACAGCAGTACACTGCCCTCCCCTACTGAGTAGACCCGGCCTCCCAAATCTTAATTTGGCCAGTCTTCCCCAAGGTAACTCCACCTTAATCTACGGATGAATACACTTATTACTAGACTGGTTATCCCTATTTACTAGACAGTTATCAAACTTATCCTGAACTTAGTAACTGCTCTCCATTTGGTGCTTCGGCAATCCAGTCTACAGGAACACATATTGTCCCTGGATCAGGCCTCTTGAACAACTCCTTATCTCAGACACATAAAGGCTAAGCCAAGCAAAATCAGACTCACTAAGGCACCAGAAATTGTGACATTTAAGGTCACAGTTACTTGGTGTCTGCTATCTTGATATTGACTTACATGCTGTAGCAATTATTTTGCTATGATTTGCCTTTACTGTGTGGCTCTCACTTGACCTAACAGACGGTCTAACAAGGATTCCCAAGTGACATTAAGGAAGGTAAGGTTGTGCTTGGACAACATGTCTAGGAACTCGTCTGGTGAATACAGCTGTGGTTGGGCTCCATTTTAACAGAGTCACTCCTGTCATAGTGGCTGGCAAACAAAACATAGGTCCTGTCATATCACACTTCATTCCATTCATCAACAGTCCAGTACCCTGTAACCGTAAACATTTGGCTCCCATGAGTTTCCCTTGTTCACAGCAACTGAATGCCTCTACCACATTGTTGCATAGTGAGTTTAGGTGGTGTAAACCTGATCTCTGATAGTAAGGTTTCAACTCAATTACCTCATTCCAACATGGATGTCCCTTTGCTCCTGTTCCCCTACTAGCAGTACCCCCTCTTGTCTCACCTGCACAACTTCACCATTTAGGTGTGCACTGCATGACTTTAAATATGAAATGCTTGCTCGCTACCAGTGTCCTCGTTGACATGCACAATTGTGTGTTATCTGTCACTTCCACTGCTGCACTATGGTAGAAGAACAGCAAGTTCTGGATATCGGGCTCCACTACTAGCTGCAATTCTGGTGTTAACTCTTCCTAGACATTCCTTTAGCCCTTCAAATACTTCACAAGGGACAGCAAGACCAGATTCAATTGCCTGTGAAGTGCCTGATGCGCAGCATCCTGTAAATTTGTCAGCTCTACTTTTGCATTCCAAATGCTGTCACCTGAGGATTGCAATAGTCTTGTCAGTATCATTCTAAAATCCAGTACTTGCATTCGTGCTTTAAGGCTTCCAAATCTTGATTCAGAGTACTAGCCAAATCCCTAGCAAACTCAATAACCTCATTGTTAAGCTACTGGAATGTACATGCATTGTTTAGCACACCACACTCCAGGGTCATTATCTTTGTGGAATACCACTCTGCTATTGCCCTATTTGCCTCAGTCAGTTCTTTTGTGACTACTGCAGTTTCATTCAGTCTGTTCACATCACTTGCGCCTGCTGTCCCGAACCAGGTTTTCAGTATCCTACCCCCTGTATCTATATATCTCCTTTTATCCCTTCTGGCCTCGCACGGTGTATGATTTCTGGCACTGCTCTGATTATCTCCTGCATCTGCTCTTTCAAATGTACTTAAGCTCTGAGTAACTTCCTACTCTCAGCACCCCATTACTACTCACTAATTGCGCTCCTGAGAAAACATCTTTGAGCCTCCTTGCCTCCTTCCATAGATCCCAAACATTAAACACTAAGTTCATCAAACAGCTACAGCTGAACAAAACTGCATTTTGTTGCCTGGAAAATACAACTCCTCCATCCAGGAGATGATCCTGCAGCTTCTGCTTCGAGCAAAGAGGTACAGCACTGCCACCACTGTCATTCTTCTTCTCTGGCCCTCCACTGTATGGCAACCTGAGCCCAGGGACAACTGTCACCTCCCTTTCTCTCACAAGCCCCGCTGTCCATGACAGCACGTCTCTACATACGGTAGAGAAATCATAACAAACACACAGTCTCAGCTGCAACAGTGTCAACTACCCATACTGTACACAGAAGTAAAAGAATCATGTAACATAATACAAACAATTACTTCCTAGGACTTAATGCATATTGCATGTGAGATATCTGGACCACCACCTCTCATTGACCATCCCTTGAATTCTTCTTCCCTTGCTCCTACCTTATTTACATTCCCACTTCCTGTGGAATTGCTTCTGGCACACCCTTGAACAGTCATAAATGCTCAGCATACAGTTGTTGGCCTCATAGATAATTGTAGCTTGACATTTACTGGTGAATTAGTCTTGATCACTTGGTATGGGTCCCAGTTCTGTGTTACAAACTTCTTCGTTTTTCCTTTCTGAGTATGAGGACTGGATAACATCACCCACTCTCCTACTGTGTACTGCAGCAATGTTCCTACTCACTTCATTGCATCTTATTGTTTTTCTGATGCTTTTGTATTTGCACACTACATTCTCCTCCATGTTTCTCTCTCTTTTCTTGCAAATTCACAGACTGGCTCACTGTTCCTGCCTCCTTTTTTGTCTAATCATGTCAAATGGTGTTGGCATCTTCTTCTCATACACCACCTCAAATTGTGAACAACCTTGTACTAGTGTGTACCTTGGAGTTGTATGCGCTCACCACAAAGCCTAAATATGTATTCTGATCCAAGTGGTGTGCATTCAAGTAATAACCTTTTCCCAATCATCTGATGAACCCATTCTTTCCTGCTCATAGCCTGAGGATGAAGTTGACTTGTTCTTATTTTTTTCACTCTTAGTAACAGGCACAATTCTTTCATCAAGTCTGACATGAAGTTTGTTCCCTGGTCTGTTCTTATAGTCCCTGGTATCCCAAACTTCAGTATTCACCTGTTCACCAGTGCTTGTGTGGCTGTGAGTGTGTGTTGTTCTAGCTTTGGCACCATCTCTTAGTGTTGAGAAAAATGATATATTGTTGTCAGCACAAAATGATTACCTGCTGGTGAATGGTTCTCTTGCTTCTGGCAGATTTTGTAGCAGCAGCCACCTGTTTCTTGTTCAGATACGTCTGCTCCACACACCATATATAACTCCTAAAATATTGCTCCACATCACGCTTTCTACCTCTCCTACAGTATTTCTGTGCCACTCCCCAATTCGTTGCTCTGCAAGCTTGATGACCCGACAAGACATGATCATGCATCTCACGCAACATTTCCTCTTTCGTCACTGCTGGCACAACCACCCATGGACCAGTTTTGTATCTCTGCACAACAAACCATTATCCGTGCTATACTGTAGCCCCCCCCCCCCCCCCCCATGAACCATGGACCTTGCCGTTGGTGGGGAGGCTTGCGTGCCTCAGCGATACAGATAGCCATACCGTAGGTACAACCACAACGGAGGGGTATCTGTTGAGAGGCCAGACAAACATGTGGTTCCTGAAGAGGGGCAGCAGCCTTTTCAGTAGTTGGAAGGGCAACAGTCTGGATGATTGACTGATCTGGCCTTGTAACAATAACCAAAACGGCCTTGCTGTGCTGGTACTGCGAACGGATGAAAGCAAGGGGAAACTACAGCCGTAATTTTTCCCGAGGACATGCAGCTTTACTGTATGATTAAATTATGATGGCGTCCTCTTGGGTAAAATATTCCGGAGGTAAAATAGTCCCCCATTCGGATCTCCGGGCGGGGACTACTCAAGAGGATGTCGTTACCAGGAGAAAGAAATCTGGCGTTCTACGGATCGGAGCGTGGAATGTCAGATCCCTTAATCGGGCAGGTAGGTTAGAAAATTTAAAAAGGGAAATGGATAGGTTAAAGTTAGATATAGTGGGAATTAGTGAAGTTCGGTGGCAGGGGGAACAAGACTTCTGGTCAGGTGACTACAGAGTTATAAACACAAAGTCAAATAGGGGTAATGCAGGAGTAGGTTTAATAATGAATAGGAAAATAGGAATGCAGGTAAGCTACCACAAACAGCATAGTGAACGCATTATTGTGGCCAAGATAGATACGAAGCCCACACCTACTACAGTAGTACAAGTTTATATGCCAACTAGCTCTGCAGATGACGAAGAAATTGAAGAAATGTATGATGAAATAAAATAAATTATTCAGATAGTGAAGGGAGACGAAAATTTAATAGTCATGGGTGACTGGAATTCGAGTGTAGGAAAAGGGAGAGAAGGAAACGTAGTAGGTGAATATGGATTGGGGCTAAGAAATGAAAGAGGAAGCCGCCTGGTAGAATTTTGCACAGAGCACAACTTAATCATAGCTAACACTTGGTTTAAGCATCATGATAGAAGGTTGTATACATGGAAGAACCCTGGAGATACTAAAAGGTATCAGATAGATTATATAATGGTAAGACAGAGATTTAGGAACCAGGTTTTAAATTGTAAGACATTTCCAGGGGCAGATGTGGACTCTGACCACAATCTATTGGTTATGACCTGTAGATTAAAACTGAAGAAACTGCAAAACGGTGGGAATTTAAGGAGATGGGACCTGGATAAACTGAAAGAACCAGAGGTTGTACAGAGTTTTAGGGAGAGCATAAGGGAACAATTGACAGGAATGGGGGAAAGAAATACAGTAGAAGAAGAATGGGTAGCTTTGAGGGATGAAGTAGTGAAGGCAGCAGAGGATCAAGTAGGTAAAAAGACGAGGGCTAGTAGAAATCCTTGGGTAACAGAAGAAATATTGAATTTAATTGATGAAAGGAGAAAATATAAAAATGCAGTAAATGAAGCAGGCAAAAAGGAATACAAACGTCTCAAAAATGAGATCGACAGGAAGTGCAAAATGGCTAAGCAGGGATGGCTAGAGGACAAATGTAAGGATGTAGAGGCTTATCTCACGAGGGGTAAGATAGATACTGCCTACAGGAAAATTAAAGAGACCTTTGGTGATAAGAGAACCACTTGTATGAACATCAAGAGCTCAGATGGAAAGCCAGTTCTAAGCAAAGAAGGGAAAGCAGAAAGGTGGAAGGAGTATATAGAGGGTCTATACAAGGGCGATGCACTTGAGGACAATATTATGGAAATGGAAGAGGATGTAGATGAAGATGAAATGGGAGATACGATACTGCGTGAAGAGTTTGACAGAGCACTGAAAGACCTGAGTCGAAACAAGGCCCCCGGAGTAGACAACATTCCATTGGAACTACTGACGGCCTTGGGAGAGCCAGTCCTGACAAAACTCTACCATCTGGTGAGCAAGATGTATGAAACAGGCGAAATACTCTCAGACTTCAAGAAGAATATAATAATTCCAATCCCAAAGAAAGCAGGTGTTGACAGATGTGAAAATTACCGAACAATCAGTTTAATAAGCCACAGCTGCAAAATACTAACACGAATTCTTTACAGACGAATGGAAAAACTAGTAGAAGCCGACCTCGGGGAAGATCAGTTTGGGTTCCGTAGAAATACTGGAACACGTGAGGCAATACTGACCTTACGACTTATCTTAGAAGAAAGGTTAAGGAAAGGCAAACCTACGTTTCTAGCATTTGTAGACTTAGAGAAAGCTTTTGACAATGTTGACTGGAATACTCTCTTTCAAATTCTAAAGGTGGCAGGGGTAAAATACAGGGAGCGAAGGGCTATTTACAATTTGTACAGAAACCAGATGGCAGTTATAAGAGTTGAGGGACATGAAAGGGAAGCAGTGGTTGGGAAGGGAGTGAGACAGGGTTGTAGTCTCTCCCCGATGTTATTCAATCTGTATATTGAGCAAACAGTAAAGGAAACAAAAGAAAAATTCGGAGTAGGTATTAAAATCCATGGAGAAGAAATAAAAACTTTGAGGTTCGCCGATGACATTGTAATTCTGTCAGAGACAGCAAAGGACTTGGAAGAGCAGTTGAACGGAATGGATGGTGTCTTGAAGGGAGGATATAAGATGAACATCAACAAAAGCAAAACGAGGATAATGGAATGTAGTCGAATTAAGTCAGGTGATGTTCAGGGTATTAGATTAGGAAATGAGACACTTAAAGTAGTAAAGGAGTTTTGCTATTTGGGGAGCAAAATAACTGATGATGGTCGAAGTAGAGAGGATATAAAATGTAGACTGGCAATGGCAAGGAAATCGTTTCTGAAGAAGAGAAATTTGTTAACCTCGAGTATAGATTTAAGTGTCAGAAAGTCATTTCTGAAAGTATTTGTATGGAGTGTAGCTATGTATGGAAGTGAAACATGGACGGTAAATAGTTTAGACAAGAAGAGAATAGAAGCTTTCGAAATGTGGTGCTACAGAAGAATGCTGAAGATTAGATGGGTAGATCACATAACTAATGAGGAAGTATTGAATAGGATTGGGGTGAAGAGAAGTTTGTGGCACACCTTGACCAGAAGAAGGGATCGGTTGGTAGGACATGTTCTGAGGCATCAAGGGATCACCAATTTAGTATTGGAGGGCAGCGTGGAGGGTAAAAATCGTAGGGGGAGACCAAGAGATGAATACATTAAGCAGATTCAGAAGGATGTAGGTTGCAGTAGGTACTGGGAGATGAAGAAGCTTGCACAGGATAGAGTAGCATGGAGAGCTGCATCAAACCAGTCTCAGGACTGAAGACCACAACAACAACAACTGTAGCTGCTTGCTGTATTACATACATTTGTTATCATTGCGCTGTACAGCCTGCCTTTCCTCCAAGTCCTTACCAAGTGCTTGTATCATCATGATCTTTCTGCTCAATCTGTCTACATTTCCATGTTTCTTCCGAGGTTTGTGGATTATTTTGTACTCAAATTCACTGAGTTTCAGTGCCCACCTTGTAAATCTCCTGGATGGCTCCTTCATTACTACTTTGAATTTTCTACATTGTATGTAACACCACAGATATGTTCTGCCATACATCAAGCTAAGCATCTGTGTCTCTGTAGCAGAGTAATTTCTCTCTGCTCTGTTCAGCTGCCTCGATGCTAAAGCTACAGGATATTCCCAACCACCCACTTCCAGACTTAAAACACACCCAAGATCATGATTCAACACATCACATGACAATATGAGCTCCTTCTGAAAATCTGGAAATACCAACACCAGATTCTGTGCCAGTACTTTCTTCAATTTGACAAATTCTTTCTGGCATTCTTATGACCATACAAAACTGACACACTTGTTTAGCAACTGTGTAAGTGGATATGCTATATATGTAAGTCCCTTCTAGATGCTGTATAATAATTTGTGAGGCTGAGAAAAGATTACAATACCTCAGTTGTTCGTGGCATCAAAAAAAGTGTGCACTGCTTGTACGAGGGTCACTCCAAAAGAAATGCACACTATTTTTGTAAAAATACAGTTTTCATTCTACATGTGTGAAAGTTTTACAGTCTGTAGATACATCCTTCCCACTTGTTTTCAAATGTAGTTCAACCTGTTCCCGTGAGTGGCGCCATCACAGCATGTCTTCAAGATGATTGCTACACTTGACGTTTGTCAGAAGCAATGTGCTGTCATAGAATTCCTGTGCGGTGAAAACGAGACAGTGGGAAACATCCACAAGAGGTTGAAAAAGGTGTATGGAGATTCTGCTGTCGATCGCAGTACAGTTAGTCGGTGGCCAAGCAGGTTACATGATGAAAGCGGGCAAGGCAATGTTGAGGATTGTCCTTGCAGTGGCAGGCCTCATACTGCAAACACTCCAGACAATGAACAGAGAGTTAACGAATTGGTGACTGCTGACAGATGCATCACAGTGAACGAATTGTCGTGCTACTTTGAGATAGGGGAAGGAAGTGTTTGCAGAATACTGTTAAAAATGGTTTGTGCCAGATGGGTTCCCAGGATGTTGACAGTGGCTCAAAATGAAACAAGAAAAATGGTATGCAGCGAACTTTTGGAACAGTACGAGAATGGTGGAGATGAATTTCTTGGAAGAACTGTGACAGGTGATGAAATATGGCTCCATCATTTTTCACCAGAGATGAAGAGGCAACCAATGGAGTGGCACCATGCAAATTCACCCAAGAAAAAAAAATATCAAAACCGCACCTTCTGCTGGAAAAGTTATGGCTACGGTGTTTTTCGATTCCAAAGGACTCTTGCGTGTGGACATCATGCCAAGTGGAACCACCATAAACTCTGATGCATATGTGACGACACTGAAGAAACTTCAAGCTCTACTGACCCATGTTCGACCACATCGGCAAAAGCAGGATGTTTTGCTGTTGCACGACAATGCGTGGCCACATTTCAGTCAAAAAACCATGGAAGCGATCAAAAAACTCGGATGGACAACACTGAAACACCTGCCTTACAGTCCTGACCTGGCTCCATGTGACTATCATCTCTTTGGGAAACTGAAAGACTCTCTTCATGGAACAAGGTTTGAAGATGATGACTCCCTTGTGCACACTGCCAAACAGTGGCTCCAACAGGTTGGTCCAGAATTTTACTGTGCGGGTATACTAGCACTGGTTCCAAGATGGTGTAAGGCAGTTGAGAGGGATGGAAATAATGTGGAGAAATGAAAATATTGTTCCTGAAGGATGTATCTACACTCTGTAAACCTTTCAAACATGTAGAATAAAAGATGGATTTAAAAAAAAAAATAGTGTGCATTTGTTTTGGAGTGACCCTTGTATTAACCTTGGATCTGTCCCCACACCATCCTTGGTAATGATATAGTCCAAATAGTTGACATGTTCCAGTGCAAAGTGACATTTTTCCATGCTGAGTATCAAACAAGCTGCTTGTAGCCTCTTTAATGCATCCCCCATACATTGTCTAAGCTGTTGCATATGCCTTGAAAAGGCGATTATATCATCAAGGTGCAGTAGCCACTGCCATGATTTCAAACCTCTCAGCACTTCGTCCCATAACTGTTGGAATGTCGCTAGAACATTCTCCAACACTTAAGGTATCCTTCTGTATTGGTAATGATGCCATGGTGCAGAAAACTGATAATCACTCCATGGTGCAGAAGAAACTGTTTTCAGTCTGTCCCATGGAGCAACTTCTAATTTCTGGTATCCACTTTTCAACTCCATTGACAAGATGTACCAGCATTGCTCTAGATTATGTATCATCTCTGTGATGTTTGGAATAAGCATCTGTCACAGTCTTACTGTTTAAGTGGAGGCAAGAGTGATACTTCCTAGAGCCAGCCATAGACCTTTTTGGGCATAGTCACAGTTCCTGCCTCCTCCCCGTCGTCTGTTACCCTTTTGGTCAATTGTTGGTTTATAAATTCCTCTAACACTGGTTACAGTGACTGTGGTACTCTGTATGGTCTTGATAAACTGGTGCTTTGTTCCCTGTTGGAATCCTGTGCTGTATGAATGGTGTAGCAGGCTGCTGTATGAATGGTGTAGCAGGCAACAGTCCTTGTGGAAAAAATATTTCTTGAAACTCCAGTAACAGATCTACCATTCATGTTCTCTTTATCCCCTACAAATGCTTAAGTTCATCACAAAATGCAATTCTAACAGCGTGCTGTGCCCTGCCAAGGCCTATACTCTCTACGCAGCAATATTCTTTGTATGGAATCTCCGATGAGGCCAACTACATTCCTTTCAATAATTTCATTTCCTTGACACCAAAATTATTTATATTGATGGGTAATATGTTGCCGCCGCTCCTGTATGCATATAATACTTCGCTTTACTAAACAACATGCTGTATCCAATAGTTCATTATCCTTCATGGGTACCACTACATATAACACATTAACTGGTAATTCAAGCTCCATATTCACCCCAAGTTACTTTCCAGTGCCTCCTGACACACAATCATGTGAATCAAGTCTTAATGTCATTGCTTGCAGTTTAACTAGATTGTCTCATATACCAGATGCTCCATGCTGCAGATCAACATTGACAACAGTTTCCTGCAGCCAGAATGTTTTCCCAATAAATTCCACTGTACATTGTCAGGGTGAGTTATGGCATGATGTTGATGCAGAAAGAGTAACCTCAGGATCATGCTATAGCACAAACTGTGTAAACTTGGTAGTCTCAAATTAAAAATTTGTCATTACTGACTCCTGTGATCGTATATCATGATCTGTTACCTCTTGCTCCATGCAGTTTGTACCACGATGAGTTCCACTGCCTCCTATACACTAATTCTCTTGAGACCACCGACATGTGCACCTCTGTGTCCAACAAAACTTTATATTCTGTGTCATTTATTACACCCATTATGGCACACCTCTGCATTTGTTTTAACTGATTTTATTTTCACCAGTAACTCATGTTGGTGGCCCTGGGGTTCCCTCTTTAATTAACAGACCTTTCGTATCCCCTGACTACCACTATCACTACCTCTGTATGTGTGTCAGTGATCTACATCTCCCCTAAACTGACATTCCAATCACATTGCTGGTAACCCCTGTTATGCCCCCACTTCTTCATGGCTAGTAACTCTGCCTCTGTGCGTGCCCCATCTGGCCACATTTAAAACACTTTACATTTGATGCAAACACATGTCTTCAATCCTTCACCCTTTTTGACATGTTACTTTGCCCCTACTCCAACGTCACTTTAACCCCCATGTGGCACCGCCATGTGCACACTCCTTGACAAGTGCCTGATGCTTGGCCTCTTGCAGCATCATTTTGTTCACCTCCTCATTGTGTGACAATTTGTAAGTTGCACATTCATTTTCCTAGTTCTGTGCATGAAGTCTCCACTGCCTTATTATGCCTTCTTGACACCATACCCTACTGCTCATGAAAAAATCATGCACTCTTTTACTTGTACCACTGCTCCAACCACTGCCTAAGTTAATCAAAAGTTTCCGCACTGTGTATGCTTCCGTGCATCTCACATACAACTTTATCTTTCCCATTAAATGCAACTTTACAGTCTGCGATAACTGTTTATTTGTACCAACCACTTATGTCAGCCAATGATCGGAGATCCTCTACAAATGCTAACACATCATCAGATGCCCCACTACAGAAGGGAGGAAAAAGGTTTGCAACAGCTGAATCCATTCATAAATTTTGCTATTTCTACATATCGACTTCATACGTTTCTCTGCTAAACTGTTAAGTAAAGTTATGTCATCTGCCCTCAATTGAGCTACATAATTCGCTAATGATTGTATTTAATCATCCCTCGTGACACAATGATTTTGCCATTGCCTCGCCTTTACTCATTTTTATGACACAGGAAAAAGGGAAAATAACAGAAATTAATATAGGTAGACCATGTAGCTGCAGAGTGTTCCGTCAAACTACTTCTTCTATCTAATCATGAACCACTTGGACTCTCGACATTGCTTAACTGTGTGCCCAAAACAATTACAGGTAAAACAATTCACTCTTACTGATTCAGCACAAGGGGCAGAATGTCCAAGTAAATTACACTGAGTAAAATGCACAGCCACCAACCATTCATCCCTAGCATTGCCATTAAACTGCAACAAATCTTCTGGTTCCTTTTGTTTCACAAAGCTAACCCTTGCATAATCATGCCTCCTAAACTTTGACCCCGTGACAGTCACCACATAAGGACAAAATGGTCTCACTCAACCTAGATAACCTCTTCTACTGACTGCAGTGACGTCAGCACTCCTGACACCACTCTGATGTGCGCTGTGCATACCGGGAACGAGTGAATGGTGTTGACAGGCCATGGAGCCCAGGGCAAACTCTGTTGACAGTACAAATGATTTTTATTGACTTCAGTGCATGTCATAGTGAGGCAGGGATGCTTCTCCTCTTCATCCCTGGCTGCTGATGAATGGGAAGTGGCCTCTGCGCAGATCTGCTGAGGTGGTGCCTTGCACTGCTGTGGCAGGCAGCCTTTGGGGGCCAAGGCTGTTGACATCAATGGCACTGTGTGTTGTGCTGTGGCAGCATTCCACTCGGGAAATGGCTCCACGTGAGGCCACGGCTATTAGTGCAACATTCTGCAGCGGTGTGCATGCTATTTCTCTTTACTTTTGCTAAAGAGTTATAATTTTCTGTCCGAAGACTGGGTCACAGCACTACAGATCGTATACCTAAATTTAAATTGAGGACATATGGTGCATGAATGGAAAAGTGGGAAGAAACATGCCAAACAGAGGCCACCAGTGCTACATTCTGTAATTTCTTGCACCCAGAACATTGTGATTTACAGATTGTATCTGTGGCAGAAAATGCCTCATATCCAGTGCTTGAATCACAAAAACTTCTCCAGTCACTTCCACAGTATAGCTGTCAGAGACTCACCATTTCATTTGTGTAGCTCAATGCATAATATATTTGTGTTGAGAGAAATGTGACCCACAAATCAGTATGTGAGAAACAAAGGAAACTGAGACACCAATTTTGAGCTGATTTCAGAAAATACAACTTTCAGAATCATAATGGACTTCTTAAAAGTTTGTTTTTCTATCCATATAGTTAAATGCATTCTCACAAAGAGCTTTTTTATCATCCCATGGACTGCTAGGCAGCAGAGCTGTATGTACACTTTGCTTAATCTTTACATTATGGAAGCCATTATATAACCAGAAGATTACTTTGCGATATTGCTTCATAACAAATTAGTGTGTTTGTACAAATTTAAATGTGAACATTTTAGGTTAGGCTTTCCATGACTGTTATTGATATAGAATGAAACAGTAAGTTTATGTTACAAGTCACTTTAATTTTGTACAGTACGTTAACTTTGTGCAATCCATTACTTTTACTTCCTCAACAACCTAAAATAATTGTGTGTGGTGATTGTTACTGTGATCTGTTATCAGTTACTATGTTTCTTTTGTATATACTTACACATATTTGTTTCAATCAACAAAAGTAGGAGTATGTTACAGTATGATGGCTGGATGGTATACACATCAGAGAGTAATTGAGCTGCTTGAGGGAATAAAATGGTAAGCACCAAAGTAGGAGTTTGGAGGAACAGAAGAGTAAAGTTTGCAATTTATCCTTGAATCTGAATAATTTTATTATAACAATTTTTTTGTTCTGGATGGCTTTTAACACCTATATTATTCCATACTGACATAAAAACACTAAGAAACTGTCTGTAACATATGAAATATATAAAAACAAATACATTACTGTAAGGCAACACCACTATGTTACCCCAATCACATACGCTAGCAACAAAATGTAATGACATATAATCGTATGAGAACATTGACACGAAGTTACTAGTGCACTTAACTGTATAGCTCATTGCTTGAAAGTACAGGATGTCTCAAAAGAAAGTTGACATTTGAAGGGCTCTCTATGTATGTGCAACAAATTGGAGGAGGGGGGGGGGGGGAGGGGCTAAGCTCAACGATTGCTTGGTCGTTAGAAATTCAGTCTGTGTGGAGCACTTCTCAGGAACGGACCACACATTCTGTGTGGGAGAATTTTACAAAAATGGTGACTTGGTGCCTGTACCCTGGAGGAAATTTTTCAAGGATCATGAATTGCATAAAGTAACTGATGCTCCAAGTGTTCCCCTTATCTGGAAATGGATCAAAATATTTGAGGAGACTGGTTCAGTACTGACCAAACCGAAATCCGGGCAACTGAGGTCATCAAAAATGGTAAATCCATGGAGAGAGTAAATCTGGCTGTTCATGATGATCCTAACCTCTCCATTCATAAGCATGCATGTTTTTTAAATGTATGTAGGTAATCACTGCACCAAATTCTGCAAAAAGACCTTAAACTTCACTCATGCAAAATCCAATTGGTGTAAGAATTAAAGCCTCAGGATACCAGACATAGGCTGCAGTTGCTGAGTGCCCTTCATTTAACGTCACCTTGTTTTCCGATGAGGCTCATTTTCATTTGAACAGTCACATCATTAAGTAAAATTACCACTACTGAGAGCAATGAATCCTAAACAGAAGTGTGAGAAACCCCTTCATTCACCAAAATTTACGGTATGGGCTGCGACATCAGCTCATGGAATAATTGGCCTGTACTTTCTCAGGGCGAGAGTGGTTGTGCAGTTTGCAGGCTATAAAAAATATATATATATATATATTTTAATGGTGGCCCTCAACTACATACCCTCAGACTCAGAGTTGAAATATTAATAGTTTTGGCTGGTTTCGTTGTCAAGGGGCTGTGATACGTAGTTGCCCCATTACAAACCAAATACTGCTGAGTCTACAGTATACAATATGAATATACACATGAATCAAATGGTTGAAGGTTCCTATAAATTGGCAATTGCGAATTTTGAATGTAACTTAGAAATTTATATATGAAATATTGCAATTAAATAAAATCTGCAGGTACTATTTTAACGACTTTAAAGGACGAGTACGATAGCAGAAGTACCTTTAAGAATGCCATTTATTACTGCAAAACACTTATTGGTGTCGGTGCTCCAGCAATTAAATAAAATATAAGTTGAATAACAGGGAAACAATAGATTCCTATTTCACGTAAATAGATATGAGCAACAACATAGCTCGCGAGATATTCACTTCTAAACGCACACTACGTATTCACTGCAGAAGCCCGGAAATCTCAAGTGCACAAGTCGGCACTACGAAATATTTCTATCGCCCGTGACCACGAGCAAATTGCGACCGTCCGTCGCGCCTTCCTGTCCAGCCCTCCCCCGTGTCCTGTGTGATGCAGTGCTCCTCCTCCACTTCCATACAGTCTCTCCATTGAGTTCCGTTGTCACCTACCGTAGTAACGAGCGCTGTGATTGGCTAGAGCGCTACCGCCATGTCTTCAAACCAACGAACACTCACAAACATATTGAAACACATACGAAATACTGGATTTACATTTAAATAACTTGAAATTAAATAAATATTCTTACGGCTGGACCATAAACATGCTCTGACACACATTATTAAATACATAAACAGATTAAATAAACATATATCTATCAAACGAATAGAAGAAAAAGTAAGCCAGTAGCCTAATGGCTCTGTTCTTTCTAAAACACAGTAAATATTTGACCAATTTCTTCATGAATAGTATATATGAGATATAAACATAGATGAATAAATATATTTATAAGCATGCTGCTACCATTTTTTCATGTGGAGTACTTATGGCCTGACGCGATCAATAGTAATCGGCCACTTTGACCTCCAATAACTCACGTACTATTCAAGTTACATGCCTGTAATTCATACCAATTTAGGTTTGCAGCAATAGCTTTCTAAAGACACATCAATTGGCAAAATCGGATGAACCATTTAGATTTCGGAAATTCGTTGCTGGGTGTTACTTGTATAATTTACAGTCAGATACAAAACTTTGATTAATAAAGATATTGAAAATCTGATTACACCATTAGAATCATGATGCAAATAATGGTAGCGTACATGTTTCTTTTTGAGGTATCCTGATTCCTCTGGCTACTATTAATTTCTACATGAACTGTGAAATGTCTGCCATTATGATTTCACAAAGTCCGCCATCTTTGGCACTCCTGGCATACAAATATCCTTCATTGGTACAAAGCACAGTCCTCGACACAGCGTCAACATGGAATTCCCAGCCACGTGGTCTGCCTGGACCACGCGCTGGGCTACTGCTTTTGCTCCGGCTAATGTTCAGCAGCACGTGGTTGCTGACAAGCCCTGGCTTGCCGAGCGTCCCGTGCGGCCAAGCCAACTCCGAACTTAGAATATTTTCAGGGCGCCACTACTCACCTGCTAACTCACAAGTTACAGTTAATTTGGAACATTATGTTAAGATTTTAAATGATTTTTGGCGCCTGAACTGCAAAACATTTGTGGTTATAACCAAAGAACATCGTTTCAGCAAGATGGAGCCATAGGACACAGGTCCATGTGCCTGTACTGTGATTTTGTGTAATTTTCTCTGGCCTGTTGATTTCTAGGAGAGGTAACCTAAATTAACCCCCACGCAGTTCAGATTTGAGCCCCATTGATATTTTTCTTATGGGGATATGTCAAATCCAAAGTGTATGGCAGTAATCTGACTTCTCTGGAGCAACTGACAGAAAATATCCTTAGCAAACTGGCAGCCACCTCGAGCCATCATGCAAAATTTTGTTCATTGTTTAAATGAATGCTGTAGATGTGGGGGATTGCATTTAAATGACATTATTTTGAAAAACTAACCTAAATTCCTAAAGTGATATTTAATAATAAATAAAGATTTTGTCAGTTGATGTCAGCTTCTATTTTATTTTGACACATCAAATATAATGTAAACCTTCTTTTGAGACACCCATTGCTTAATTACTCATGACACCCCTCACTGATGTATCCATTGTCCAAATATGTTGGTCTTAGTAACAAGAAAAATCCACGATGAACAGGAGGGATGTAAACTAAGTCTGTTTCTGTCATATTTTAATTGAAGAATAAGAACTGGGCTTTGCCTCCTGAAACTTACTTTGTTTTAGATGTCATGACTGTATGTCTCACTGATGAGTAAAGATATTGGGTGATAAAATCTTCTTGGGTCGACAGCTGAGTCAATGCATTGTTATCTGGCAATGTTTCAGCAAGTTTCTTACTTGCCACCTTCAGGCAAAGTGTCAGTTTCGCTTCTTATCCAGATCTTTATAGCCACTGGACCAGGGGCTTTTCTGCATCCTCAGCACCAGTCAGGCTAATCAGGCACGAGCAGAATCTGTGCAGCGGCACGTGGTTGGGGGGGGGGGGGGGGGGGCCGCAGGCGCTGGGTCCTGGCGTCTCATCTCGGTGCGGCCTGTTTATTCCATCTGCCACCACCAACCCCTTTCCATCGCTGCGCTCTCGTTATTATTGATAACGACACGGTACTGAGTTGGAAACCACTGTTCCGGTTGGCCAGATTATCACTGACCCGCATCTCCACTGCCTCTTTAATAATAGAGTCTGTAGTGTTACCTTTTTATTTTATTATCTCTTCTTCTCATTAGCTATTGAAACAACATCGCTTTGTAATGTAAATTTTAATTTTCACCAAAAGCACATTCAACACAGCGGGAAAATACACGTCTTTCGTATCAAGACAAGAGAGAGAGAGAGAGAGTCCTCCTTTAGTTCTTAAAAACAAAAACTACGCAAAAGTAAAAAAAAAAAGAAAAAAAAAGAACAAAAATTATTTATAAAATCGGTCGCTGGCGCAGGCGCTCTTCTGCGTGCGCGATCGTAAATTATAACTTTGCGGAAGTCAAAGTACCATTACAATGCCTCCTCTACTGACACGCTCCGCAAGCGAGCGTGGCAGTATAGAAAATTTACATAGATACATACATATATGAGAAAATAAGAAATTTACGTATTACAAAAAATATTTCTGAGCATAATGCTCTTTGCGTATCAGTCTTTGTATACAGTCTTTTTGGTGTGTATCTTCTTTAGGAGTCGTAACATTAATGTCTTTGAATTGCAGCGTATTATCGTTGCTTAGCGCAGCGTTTGAATTTAGTTCACATGATTCGTGTTTACAATGGAATTAATTCGAACAATAAATGTTTCTTTTATATTGCTCCAATGTCTTTAAACGTAGTATCGGATTCTGAGTGTGTGTGTACTGCCTGGATCTCTTGCGTGTGACTTGAAGAAAATCCAAAGTTTGTTCAATGTGTCAACACGAAATTGTGATCTCCAGCAGTCGAATTTTGGTGGCGTCTACCGGGGTATAAATGGTCAATGAGGGCACAGGAAACACCTCACTGCCTACGACAGGTGATGAGCTTGTCTTTTACACCAACCTGAAGACCTGCCGGCTTCCACAACACCATACACTTCAAAGCATGTTGACACTACGTAAATATTGCTTGACCAGTGTTCCATCACGTTGGTTTCTTCTTTGCATTTTCAGTTCCATTTATATGAATCATGTGCTACATGCACAAGTCCTTTGCATCTCATTAACATCTCCTTCAAATACATTTCTCGATACAATAAGTACATGAATATACAAATATTTACAATTAATCATTACATGAGATACATTGTTGTCATATAGTACATATACAGAATTAAATGAAAAATATAGTCAATTTTTTTACGTTACATTCAATATCATTGTGCTGACATGTGAATTACATTACATTCAGATTGAAATATACATTTTATTTGTTAGCTCATTCTCTCTCTCTCTCTCTCTCCTTTTTTTTTTTTTTTGGGACATGTAATTTTAATTTTCACCAAAAGCACATTCAACACAGCGGGAAAATACACGTCTTTCGTATCAAGACGAGAGAGAGAGAGAGAGAGAGAGAGAGAGAGAGAGTCCTCCTTTAGTTCTTAAAAACAAAAACTACGCAAAAGTAAAAAAAAAAAAAAGAAGAACAAAAATTATTTATAAAATCGGTCGCTGGCGCAGCGCTCTTCTGCGTGCGCGATCGTAAATTATAACTTTGCGGAAGTCAAAGTACCATTACATGTCCCAGAAACCTTTCGCTCTACACAGTCTCTTGGTTTCTTCAGATTGAAAGGTGTGTTGTTCACTGAGGGTGTGCTCTGCTACCATGGATTTTTCCTTTTGCCTGAGGTGAATGCTTCTCACATATGTAGAGATGCACTGTATGATGCAATGCTGTGTCTGTCCAATATGTTGTTTTCCACATTCACAGGAAATGCTGTAGACACCCAGTGTTCTTAGACCCAAGTTGTCCTTGAGCCCAGCGTATTCCTGATTTTTGCTGGAAGGTGGAAGATGGTTTTTATCTTGTTCTTCTCCAGTATCTTGGCAGTCTTGGTCATGGGTGGCCCTGCATACGGGAGGAATGCCAGACCTTTGTTGTTCTCTTCTTCCTAAAGGTCCTCCTCCTTTTTCTTCTTTTTGCTCATCTTGAAAGCACGTCTAATCTGTGTTTCAGTGTAGCCATTGTTCTGGAAGGTTTTCTTCAGATACGGTGCTGAATCTCAGTAGATAAACTGTCCTTGTGCATGTCATGAGCTCTGCGGACAGGGGTAGTGAGCATGGATTTCCGTTGTGCTGGGTGATACCAGCTGTTGGCTTTGAAGTACAGGTCTGTGTGTGTTTTCTTTCGGTAGACTGAGTGTCCCAGTGTGCCGTCTGTTTTCTTCTTTATTAGAATATCAAGGAAGGGTAAGTACCCATTTTCTTCCAATTCCACTGTGAACTTGTTATCTTGTGTATGCTTTTCAGATGGTTGAGAAATTCCATTTTTGTTTCCTCACTGTGCGGCTAGACCACGAAAGTATCATCCACGTTCTGATGAAAGTCCTTGGGTTCAGGCAATGCTGCTTCCAATGTGATATATTCAAAGTATTCCATGTACAGATTGGCAATACATTTTTCCGGTGGGGATCCCATAGCAACTCCATCCACCTTTTGATAAAACTTGCCCCCACGCTGGAAATGTGAGTGCATGGTGGAATAATTCCACTGTGTCTTCATCAAAATGATTCTCCAGTAGTTTCAAGGAGTCCTCTAGCATCACCTTCGTGAAGAGGGATGTAATGTCAAAGCTGACCATAATATAATTTTTGTTAAGACGCCACTCCTTGAATATCTTAGCAAACTCCATAGAATTCTTGATGTGGTGGGGTCATTTACCCATAAGAGGCTTGAGTAGTTGTGCCAGGTGTTTGGCTATACCATAAGTAGGAGAATTGATCATATGTAGTACTGAGCATAGTGGTACCTCCCTCTTGGGTATATTGGGGAGGCCATGTAACCATGGTGGAACTTGAGCTATGGGGTAAAGCATTTTTATCAGGTCCTGGTCCAGACCTGAGTTGTTGTTGAAGACCAATAGTCTTTCTAATCATAGATGTTGTAGGTTCCTTCTCCACTTGTTTCTAGGCCTGGTCCTGCAGCAGCGAATTAATCTTGTCCCAGTAGTCAGCCGCTCTTAGCAGCACCGTTGCATTCGCTTTCTCTGCTGGTAGAATGACAGTATTCTCATCGTCTCTGAGGCTGCGTGTCACCCTGCATTTCACCGCTGAGGTGTTGCTTCTTGGCATTCTTGAGTTGTCTAGGATTGTGCAGGTCTCCTTTCTCACCTCTTCAGCGGCTTCAGAAGAGAGCCCGCGTACGGCCTGTTCAACGCTGTTGCTGATCTGTAGTTTTGGTAATGTGCTCAGAACTGGTGCAAAGTTTAATCCTTTGGATAGCACAGGCATTGTTGGCTCATCCAGTTCTTTGCTGCTCAGGTTGACAATGGTCCTCGAATCCTCGGTGTCGGCCTCCTGCTGTTGTGCCCCTGGTAGTCATTGGTACTTGTTTTGTTGTTTTGTGGTGGCCTTCTGCTTGAACATTTCACTGAAGGTGAAGGTATTGCCATCTACCCACTCCCATGTGAAAGGTGAGAGTGTCAAAACCAGTTTCAGGTGGCATGCGAGTAAGACGCGTCCAATTTTGTCGAGTTCAAACCGTGTGATGCATATGTGTTCCGTCACCTGTGCCGAGCTGGCACATTGCAGGATGCTTTTGGTTCTTGCCGTATGGATAGGATGTCGCAGGTGTGTGAACTGCGGCAGTATGTCCTTATCCCGACAACGTTGCAAGAATGCGAGTCTGCTGAGCAAACTTGCCCTCTTGATCTGAAGTTTTTGCAGTGACTTAACACTGCTATGTCCTCCCCATAGAAGTGCGTTATATGAGGATGCAGGCTTTTTTGGCGAATCTCAATGATGATATCTTCTCAGATTGACAGCCGAGTCAATGCGTTGTTCTCCGGCAAAGTTTCAGTAAGTTTCTTGCTTGCCATCTTTAGGTGAAGTAAAGGACGCCTCATCCGGATCTTTATAGCCACTGGGCCATGGGCTTCTCTGCATCCTCAGTGCCAGTCAGGCCAATCAGGCATGAGTGGAGTCTGCACAAGCCTGATTGGCCCGACCGGTGCCGAGGATGCAGAGAAGCCTGTGGTCCAGCGGTTATAAAGATCCAGATGAGATGTGAACCCGATACTTCACTTGAAGATGCCAAGAAAGAAACTTGCTGAAATATTGCTGGAGAACAATGTATTGACTCTGCTGTCAACCCAAGAAGATTTTATCATTGAGATTTGCCGAAAAAGCCTGCATTCTCATATAAAGATATTGGGTATTCAGAAGTCATCTCCCACCAGCGTGCATTCCTTGGGTTAACAGTTAGACCATCAACAGTCATCTTTTTGGAGACAAATGCTTTTTTCAAATGCCTTGTGTGAACGAAATGCCCCCTACTTTCTTTAAGAATTTATTTTCCAATTCTATAGTTACATGGCAGCAGGTACAAGTGCAAGGAGAAAATTTTTTGGGCTGGCAGTGAAAGACAATGTTTTAAATGTTAACAATGCACTCAGTTTTTTGTGTAGTCCATTTTCTTGCCAACGAAGAGAGTCCAATCAAATTATGTAAGGTGTGGAAAATGCCCATCTAGAAACCACAGCCTTTTCATTGCTCTCAGAATATTTTCCAGCCACAAATTTCTTTAGAAGTATGAATAACCAGATGTCGAAAGGTGCCAAATCTGATGATATTCTAACAGTATATGTTTATGTATTTCTTCGGCCAGTTGGTACAGGTGGTCTTTGCAAGGAAATCAAAGAGAAAAAATGTTTTTGTATCCCAGGAATACTGTATTGCTGCCCACAAAGTATTGAGCAAATGAACCAGGCTTTGCCTGTGTTGGTGAAAGGCCATTGGTGTATCTACTGATTTGATTGGTGTTCCATTTCAAGTATGAAATGCTGTCAGTGAGTGGACAGTCTGAGTTGGGTACCTCATAATAGGTCGTTGCTCACAGTGGCACAGAGAGCTGCAATTCTTCAGTGGACGCAACAATACAGAAACTGGAGATTAGCTGACTGGGAGCATGTAGTACGGTCGATCGAGTCACAGTGTTGCCTCTTTTCAAATAATGCAAGGTGTCCAAGTACTCCAACTGGCATTTAAACTGCAGTGTGTGGAGGGGTGTGGTTCAGGCCAGAAACGATTCTGTGTTGTTTAGGGGATGTTTTTCATATTGTGTCTTAGGCCCACTCATTCAGGTTACAGTGAACATGAACCAAGGTGTTTACTTCTACAATCTTAGTGATCAAGTATTGCCTTTTCTCCTACATGTTTGTGATGAGTATGACGCGGGCTCTCCCATCTTCACAGGGCTGCAAGTGTATGCTCTGATTTGACAAACACTAAGACACCTGTCACATGTCTATTGGCCTGCTAAATCACCCAGTCTTAATCCTATAAAAAATGTCTGGAATTGTTTAAAACAGCATGTGAAATATCACAATCAACATCCCTCCAATTTAGGAGCTCTGCTGGATCTAATAATTGAGGGTCTTCTGCTGGATATGGCATATCTAAATAAATAGTGGACTCGCTTCCTCACAAAACTTTGGCATGCAGGCCAAAAGCAGTGTTACACATAATGTGCCTGATGTTGCCTGAGGGATGACAAATTTTTTGTCCAGTGTGCTTATTAATCCCATAACAATGACCATCTAATTTGTTCAGTGTGCTTGTTAATCCCATAACAGTGACCATCTAAATAATTATTCTCAGGTCTCTCTTTCTATAATTCATTTTTTTTTTTTTTTTTTTTTTTTTTTTTTTTTTTTTTGGACAACATGCCTTTACTCATCCTCATAATTTTGATGGTCCTTCTTAAAGTAGTCTCCCATGAATGTGATGCACTTGTCGCAGCATTTCTGCCAGTCTTCAAATACATGTTGGAAACCATTTTTTGAGAGGTCCTTCAAGATTGCCTCCGAAGCCTTCACCACTGCTTCTGATTATTGATAATGCTTCACATGAAGGCTGTGCTTTATGTTAGGGAATAGAAAAAAATCACATGGGGCTAAATCTGGACTACAGGGAGGGTGAGGGATGCACTTCACGTTGATTTTTGCAAGGCATTCAGCAACAGCATTGGCAGTATGCAGCCGCGCATTATCATGGTGCAGCATCCTGCCTATTTCATGGAAATGTGGTCTTTTGTGCCTGATATGGACTTGCAATGTTTTCAGGACATCCATGTAGTATTGTCCAGTTGCTGATGTGTGTATGTGCAGGTACAAAATGCTGATAAACCATTCCACGAATATCAAAGAATGAGATGACCATAACTTTTATCAGCAGAAGCAACCACTTTTGCTTTTTGGGGGGTTGGTGATGAAGGAAATTTCCACACTGAGCTTTGCTGTGTGCTCCTAGGATCAAGGTGATGTAGCCAAGTTTCATTAGCAGTGATTACATTTGAAAGAAACTCCAGGTCTTCGTCTAACATCAACTTTTAACTGCATGCAAACCTGAATGTGAAATTCCTTTGGTGGAGAATCAACAGTCTTGGAACCTATTGCGCACAAACATTTGTTATGTATAATTTTTCTCTCACCAACATGTGGGTGACACCCAATGAAATGTGCAGTATTTCAGAAAGTGATCTTAAGGCAATTTGTCAATCCTCTTTCACAATGACAGTAGCAGTGTTGATGTTCCCTTCCGTAAGAGCAGTAACTGGAGCACCAGGTCCACCTTCCTTTGAAATTGATTGTCTCCCCTCTTTAAAGATTTTAAACCACCTTCGAGCTGTGCTGTAGGGAAGAACAGACTCTCCACAGGTAGCATTGTATAGGCCTCACCTGACGATTTGTTGAGATGAAAGCAGAATTTCAAAGCGACATATTGTTTGTCGCGTGTTACCTCCATTGTAGTGGTAGGCGATACTGAACATGTCAGACCTTGCCTGCCTTTCGCAGGTGGGAACAAGGAGTACCAACAATGAAACTACTATGGCGTATTTGTTGCACATTAAGGTAATAGAATATCATAAGATTAAATTTTAATGTGGGAAATTATGACCATAAGAAAATTATGATCTTTCTTTATTGAACAGCCCTCGTATTTTTATTTAAATTAGGAGTGTCCAACCTTTTAGCTTAGCTGGGCCACATTGGAAGAAGACAAATTTTTGGGGTTCACATAATATACTTAACACCAACAATAACAAATGTGTCAATGAGAGAATAGTATCATGTGGCAAGAGTTTCAAATTGAAAATATTCAATTTTACCATAACTTTACATAAATGCAATTTTCTGGAATTTTTTTATTGATTGTGTGATAGAGGTTCACTTCTTGGGCCACATTTGTACTTGCTTTGGGCCACATGCAACCCACAGGCCATAGGCTGGACATCCTTGATTTGTTGTTGGTGTTGTTGTTGTGATATCAGTCCAAAGACTGATTTGATGCAGCTCTCCATGCTACTCTATCCTGTGCACCCTGTGCAAGCCTCTTCATCTCCGAATAGTTACTGCAACCTACATCCTTCTGAATCTGCTTACTATATTCATCTATTGGTCTTCCACTATGATTTTACCCCCTACCCTTCCCTCTAATGCTAAATTGGTGATCCCTTGATGTCTCAGAATGTGTCCTATCAACTGATACTTCCTTCTACTCAGGTTGTGCCACAAATTTATTTTCTCCCCTGCTCTATTCAGTGTCTCCTTATTAATTATGTGATCTACCCATCTATTCTTCAGCATTCTTCCGTACCACCATGCTTCAGAAGCTTCTATTCTCTTCTTGTCTGAACCGGTTGCCCATGTTTCACTTCCGTACATGGTTACACTCCAGACAAATACCTTCAGAAAGGCTTCCTAACACTTAAGTTTATATTCAATATTAGCAAATTTCTTTTCTTCAGGAATGCTTTTCTTGCCATTGCCATTTTGTTTTATATCCTCTCTGCTTTGGCCACCATCAGTTATTTCACCACTCAAACAGCAAAACTCATCTACTACTACTTCAGCGTTTCATTTCCTAATCTAATTCCCTCAGCATCACCTGATTTAATGCAACTGCATTCTATACTCCTTGTTTTGTTCTTGTTAATATTCATCGTATATCCTCCTTTCAAGATTCAGTCCATTCCATTCAACAGTTCTTCCAAGTTCTTTGCCATATTTGACAGAATTACAATGTCATCAGCAAAACTCACAGTTTTTATTTCTTCTCCCTGAACTTCAATTCCTACTTCAAATTTTTCTTTTGTTTCCTTTACTGCCTGCTCAATGTATAGATTGAATAAGATTAGGGATATGCTACAACCCTTCTCAACAACTGCTTCCCTTACAAGCCCGTCGACTCTTATAACTGCTGTCTGGTTTCTGTACAAGTTGTACATAGCCATTTGCTCCCTGTATTTTATCCCTGCTACCTTCAGAATTTCAGAGAGAGTGTTGCAGTCAACATTGTCCAAAACTTTCTCTAAATTTACAAATGCCATATATGTAGGTTCACCTTTTCATAATCTATCTACCAAAAAAAGTCAATATTGCCTTATTTGTTCCTACATGTTTCTAGTACCCAAACTAATCCTCCCTGAGGTCAGATTCTCACAGTTTTTCCATTCTTCTGTAGAGAATTCGTGTTAGTATTATGAAATGATGACTTATTAAAGTGATAATTCGGTAATTTTAGCTTGTGATTTAGATGATGCATTAACCCTGACTGATACATGCAGTTTACGGACATTATCTTTTGTAATTATCTAGCAAAATTTTAAATGAAAATTATGCCAGCATTTAATACAGAACATACTAGTGTGTTAATTTGTCCTGCCTGTTTCAATAAGATGACTTGTGTAACTTGAAAATGTTTTCTCAAAATCTGAGAGCTGAAGACAAAACATGAAAAGTATGTGAAATCAAAAGTCAGCTCACAATGGTAACAATAATTCCTATTTTAATATAGTCTGAGTGTGGATTACAATGTATGTAAAAGTCAGTTATCTATAAATTATGTGCTGTAAATTACTTTCACATTTATAGTAATATTTGCTACCTACTTAGGACTATATCTGATATATGAATGAAATTCTCATTACGAATTGGATACAAAATCAACACATCGGGAAATGTATATATCATTGCTATGTTTTGGGAGACTATTGTGGTTTTATTGGCTTTCCTTAAAATGCAAATTCTTTATTGCAGCTGACCAACAAGGTCGCTGGTGGGTAGTTGGCTCAGCATGGACAGGAGCACTGCCTTTACAAGAAGGTGGTAAAACCTCTACTATCAATAAAAAGGATACAGCCTACAGCAGCCAGTTGCTAGAGCTAGCCAGAAAGCAACGGATGAATACCGATGTAAGAAGAGATATTTTCTGCATTGTGATGACAGCTGAAGTGAGTATCCACAAAGAAGTATGTAGCTTGGCACTGGTACAGGATCTTCAGCCTGAATTTTTCAAACATTCATGTAGTGAATAATATAAATTTTTTCTGCTAATAGAGGGTGTAAAATTACAACCCAGGTTGCTGACTCATCTGGAAAATCGGGAATTCTCAGGGAAATCAAATTTATTGGTAAAGTCAAGGAAATCAACGGAATTCTTAAAGACTTAGTGAATTTTGAGATAGTCTGTAGTCTAGTGGATATGTGGTAATAATGAAATTTAGAGGGGCAGGAAGAGATTATAACTTGCAGAGTTGTAAAAAAACTATTGTCTGTTTTCACTATTTTGTTGTCTAGCTAACGATTTAGCTGCAGACATTCCTGTCAGTATAACCCATGTTATATCTTTCTCTGCTCTGTTTCTGTTATGTAATTAGTTTTGTAATACTGAATAAGTCATAGTGCAGAATTAAGAACAACCACTATATTAATTTGACGAACATACCTTGCATAGTTTTGTTTGCCACATTTGCTACATGTTTACAAGTGCTTATTCCATTATTTCAACTCTAGCATGTATTTAATTTTGAAAATTGTTTATGATAGTTCATGTACATTTATTTTGAAGGAAGAAGAAGAAAAAAAGAAAAAAGTCTTTTCACAACATGTATGTTAGTTTTCTTTACTGGAGAATGGGCAGTCATTACCCAGTAAATTTATTGTCAGCTCTTTTACCTTTGCTTTGTTTACCCTTGGATTCCTGCTGCCTATTTTTCAGCATTAAATTGACAATTCCTCGATATCTCAGGATATCTACAGTCATCTGAACCCTCCTTTTAATCAAGTTGTTTCATAACTTCTTTTCCTCCCCAATTTCATTCAGTACCTCTTCATCTGTTATTCAGTGTACGCATTTAATCTTCAGCATTCTTCTGTAGCATCACATTTCAAAAGCTTGTATATGTGGCATTTTAAATATTTCTGTTTGAGTGCATTGCTGCAGCGTATGTGAACATAGTGCGACTGTGATGCTGGTTAACATTCTGTGGCGAATTATTGATTTTAAACTAAAAATCTGTTGTGTGCAGAATCTTTCCTCACAAAAACCTCCCTGATATTCTCCCAATTGTGTGTCTAAAGTTCCTACAACTCTGTCCACAGGAATTTTTGATATTATTTTGTATGCCACTGGCAGAAGTGATACTCCTCAGTAATTGTTGACATTTCAGTTTTCTCCCTTTTTATGTGCCAGGTGGATTAATGCTATTTTCCACTCTTTTGGAATATTTTCAGTTTTCTAGATGTTCTGAAAAAGCAGTTGTAGATCTTTTATAGTCTTTTGTTCTGACCATTTTAATAATTTTGCTGTAATGGAGTCTTCACCACGTGTTGTGTTGTTTTTGAATGAGATAATGGCTTTAAGAATTTCTTGCTCTGTTGGTGGGAAATGTTCCAACAGATTTTGTGGTATTGCTGGAAATTTAAATTTAACTGTTGGAAGTGGTCAGTTTAAGAGCCTGTCAAAATATTTTGCTAGTATTTCACATTTTTCTTTGTTATTTAATCCAATTTTGCCATTTTCATCTTTGGAACAAATACTTGTGCCTGATACCCTTTAACCATGTGTTTAAAAGTTTGGCTATAAGTCTAGTATTATTCTTGGTAAAATTGTCTTGTATTTCCATAAGTTCAGTTTTTTCAAAAGTTCTTTTGATTTTTCAGTTTTTTTAAGTTCCTTTTTTTGTTGTCTGAATTCTTTTCTTTTTTTCTTTTTTTGAATGTCTTCCTTTTTTACCTCTTTGTTCTCGTGCTTCTTCACACTTTTGGTTCCACCATGTCTTCTTTTAATTCTTGGCCAGTCCTAAAGTTTCCTGTAATGCTTTTTTAGTAATTTGTACCTGGAGTTCATACTCATCACCTTGTTTTGTTGTCTCAGTCTCTTCTCAATTTTTTTTCTGTATTCTTGATTGTAATGTTAGCTTTAGTGGAGATGTATCTGATTACTTTCTTGATTGTATTTTGTTGTTGTTGTTGTTGTTGTTGTTTTAGATGGGAGAAATCATACTATAATCTTAAAGAGACAATCATCTGAATTAAATGCCCCATTTCTGATTATTTTAACATTCATAATTTCCATGTTATTCTGTTTAGTTATAGCTATGTGATCCATCTGAAATTCTCCTAGGTTTGGATTTGGAGATATCCAAGTTTTGGTAAATTGTGAAATTGTGTGGACATCAATTTTAAATGGAATATTTTACACATGTTGATCAGTCTTTCACCATTTCTGTTTGTTCTTAAGTGTGCTGAATATTTGCGTACATTTTCTCCTTTTCCTTCCCAGCATGTGCATTGAAGTCGCCGAGGAGTGTTTTAACATTGTTTTTTGGTATGTTGAAGATTTCATGTTCTAAAAAATCTCTCAATACTGATTTACTTTCTGTAGATTTCTTCTGTTATTGTTATTTATAGGTGCATGGCAATCCTTGTTTCACTTTAATTGATATTCATTTAATAACTTCTTTTTCAAGACAGTATCCACTCTGTTCAACTAATCTTCCAAGCCCGTAGTCATCTCCAATTGAATGACAATGTCATCAGTAATCTGCAAAGTTTTTATATCTTCTCACTGAACTTTAAATCCCTTATGAAATTTCTCCTTTGTTTCTTTCACAGTTTGCTTAATATATAGCTAGAATAACATCATGGGTATGCTACAACGTGTCCTCACACCGTTCTCAATTATGGCTTCCCCATTATATCCTTCAACTCTTATGATTAAAGTGTGCTTTCTATACAAGTCATAAATAACCTTTCAATCCCTGATTTTATTCCTGCCGCCTTTAAAATTTCAAAGAGTGTAGTCCAGCCCACATTGCCAATAGCTTTCTCTAAATCTACAAATATTATAAACATACATTTGCCTTTTTTCAACCTATCTTGTAAAATAAGTTGTAGGACCCCCAAGGTCAACCTCTATCAGTTTTTCCATTCTTATATAAATAATTCATGTCAGCATTTCACAACCACGATTTGTTAAACTGATGGTTCAATAGTATTCACACTTGTTAGCATCTGCATTTTTGGAATTGCAATTATTACATTCTTCCAGAAGTGTGGAGTTTTTTTACCTTTCTCATATATCTTTCACACCATGTGGAATAATTTTATCATGGTTCTCTCTCCCAAGGATATTAATAATTCTGAGAGAACGTCATATTCTTCACAGGCCTTGATTCCACTTAAGACTTTCAGTGCCGTGTCAAATTGTTCTCGCAGTACTGTATCACCCCCGCCCCCGTGACCCCCCCCCCCCCCCCCCCCGCCCCCTCCCCTGCACCCCATATCTCGTCTTTACCGACTTCATATCTCTTTCTATAAAAATGTTCTCAAGTATGTTCCCCTTATATAGACCCTCTATATTTTCCTATTTTCCTTCCATCTCCCGGCCTTCCCTTTTTTGCTTAGCATTGACTTGCCACCTGAAATCTTGACCTTCATACGTTGCTTCTCTTTTCTCAAAAAGTTCTCTTCAATCACCCTACAAGTGGCATCTGTCTTTTCCGTAGTTATTCATGCTTCTACACCCCTGCATGTCCTTTAGCCGCTCCTGCTTAGCTATTTTCCACTTTGTCAGTCTCGTTTTTAGACCTTTGTATTCCCAATTGCCTGCTTCATTTGCTGCATTTTTATATTTTCTCCTTTTCTCAGTTAATACAGCATCCCCTGAATTATGTAAGAATTCTTACTAGACATTGTCTTTTTACCTATGTCATCCACTGATGCATTCACTACTTCATCTCTCAAGTCTCTTCATTCATTTTCTGTTTTGTTCTTTTGTCCTGCTTCTGTCCAATGATACCTAATGCTCCCTGTAGGGTGATTAAAGAGAACTTTTTGAGAAAAGAGAGGCAACGTATGAAGGTCAAGAGTTCAGGTGGCAAGTCAATGCTAAGCGAAAAAGGGAAGGCCGGGTGATGGAAGGAAAATAGGAAAATATAGAGGGTCTATATAAGGGGAACATACTCTCAACTTCCTCTGGTTTCTTCAATTTATCCAGGTCCTTTCACCTTAACATCCTACCTTTCCGCAATTTCTTCAGATTTAATCTGTAGTTGATAATGAATTATGCCCAAAATAAGATGAGTCAGGCTTGTTATGGGAAAATTTTAAAATTAACTCTGATTCTTGTTATGTTTTCATACTTTTATTGCTGACAAAATACAGTACAACAGTTATAACATAATTATAATTAATTTAAATATCTACAGTCATCATTTACAATCAGTATGACAATATACACTGATGAGCCAAAACCTTATGACCATTGCGCACCAAGACGTTGGGTACCGCATGGTCCTGGGCTCATGATGTGGTAACAGAAGTATTAAAATGGGGCAGACACAGACAGGGGATCACTCTAGTGAATATATGGGCTGCAAATGGGAAAATCCTTTGAGATAAGTGACTTTGACAAAGAGCAAATTATTATTACGCAGAGAGAATTTCGAAAACAGTGAAGCTGGTTGAATGTTCACTTGCTACTGTCATGAACACCTATGGAAAGGTGTCGAATGACAGTGAAACGACCACTAGGTGCTAACTGGTTAAACGTCCATGACTCTTCACAAAATGTGTGGTTAGGAAGCTTGTTTGCTTTGTAAAGTTGGGTAGATAGTGATCTGTGGCAATGCTGGTGCAAGAACAAATGTTTCAGAACACACCATTCATTGTACATTACTGAACGAGGAGCCCTGCAGCAGTCCACCCCTACGTATTCACGTGTTGACCCAACGACATCATCAGTTATGATTGCGGTTGGTACAGGGCCATTGAGATTCGATCATCAACCTATGGAAACATGTCAGCTCTCCAGATGGATCATACTTCTTGCTACACCAGTTGAACGGTGGTCTCCACAAATGCTGCCAACGAGGTGAACGGCTGCTTGAAATGTGCTGTGTACTGTAATCTTACCCTCCCTCGTAACATCTATTGATTGTCACTCATTTCCTAATTAATTTTTTTTATAAGCTTTGAGAGGAGTCAGATTTACAAATAAACTTTTTTACTTATCTTCTTTTCTCGTGGTTGGCTCTAGTTTTTCTTGTCTAGGGGTTGATTCGTGAGGCTGAAATTTTTGACATTATAGGTTCTGAATGACATGATAATGTTTAAGTAAGCCTGCTCTGTAATTTCTGTTTCTGTAATTTATATTATATCACATTTTTCTATATCACACAATCTTTACAATTTCCACTTTATTTTCAAAAATTACTTTGTTATTGCCAAACATAAAACCACGTCCAATCACATTAGAGGCATGCCCACTACTGCTTCATTCTGGGTACTAACAGTATTCCAAAGAGTTTACAGACTTTCTTGACAAAAGAGTATCCCCCAATTTGTGTCATTATTGTGACATTATTCTATAATGTCTCTACTACAAACAGCATAGTGAACGCATTATTGTAGCCAAGATAGACACAAAGCCCATGCCTACTACAGTAGTACAAGTTTATATGCCAACTACCTCTGCAGATGATGAAGAAATAGATGAAATGTATGACGAGATAAAAGAAATTATTCAGGTAGTGAAAGGAGAGGAAAATTTAATAGTCATGGGTGACTGGAATTCGTCAGTAGGAAAAGGGAGAGAAGGAAACATAGTAGGTGAATATGGATTAGGGGGAAGGAATGAAAGAGGAAGCCGCCTTGTAGAATTTTGCACAGAGCATAACTTAATCATAGCCAACACTTGGTTCAAGAATCATAAAAGGAGGTTGTATACCTGGAAGAATCCTGGAGATACTAGTAGGTATCAGATAGATTATATAATGGTAAGACAGAGATTTAGGAACCAGGTTTTAAATTGTAAGACATTTCCTGGGGCAGATGTGGATTCTGACCACAATCTATTGGTTATGAACTGCAGATTGAAACTGAAGAAACTGCAAAAAGGTGGGAATTCAAGGAGATGGGACCTGGATAAACTGAAAGAACCAGAGGTTGTAGAGAGTTTCAGGGAGAGCATAAGGGAACAGTTGACAGGAATGGGGGAAAGAAATACAGTAGAAGAAGAATGGGTAGCTCTGAGGGATGAAGTAGTGAAGGCAGCAGAGGATCAAGTAGGTAAAAAGACGAGGGCTAATAGAAATCCTTGGGTAACAGAAAAAATATTGAATTTAATTGATGAAAGGAGAAAATACAAAAATGCAGTAAATGAAGCAGGCAAAAAGGAATACAGACGTCTCACAAATGACATCGACAGGAAGTGCAAAATGGCTAAGCAGGGATGGCTAGAGGACAAATGTAAGGATGTAGAGGCTTGTCTCACTAGGGGTAAGATAGATACTGCCTACAGGAAAATTAAAGAGACCTTTGGAGAGAAGAGAACCACTTGTATGAATATCAAGAGCTCAGATGGCAACCCAGTTCTAAGCAAAGAAGGGAAGGCAGAAAGGTGGAAGGAATATATAGAGGGTTTATACAAGGGCGATGTACTTGAGGACAATATTATGGAAATGGAAGAGGATGTAGATGAAGATGAAATGGGAGATAAGATACTGCGTGAAGAGTTTGACAGAGCACTGAAAGACCTGAGTCGAAACAAGGCCCCGGGAGTAGACAACATTCCATTTGAACTACTGATGGCCTCGGGAGAGCCAGTCATGACAAAACTCTACCATCTGGTGAGCACGATGTATGAGACAGGCGAAATACCCTCAGACTTCAAGAAGAATATAATAATTCCAATCCCAAAGAAAGCAGGTGTTGACAGATGTGAAAATTACCGAACTATCAGTTTAATAAGTCACAGCTGCAAAATACTAACGCGAATTCTTTACAGACGAATGGAAAAACTGGTAGAAGCCGACCTCGGGGAAGATCAGTTTGGATTCCGTAGAAATGTTGGAACACGTGAGGCAATACTGACCTTACGACTTATCTTAGGAGAAAGATTAAGAAAAGGCAAACCTACGTTTCTAGCATTTGTAGACTTAGAGAAAGCTTTTGACAATGTTAACTGGAATACTCTCTTTCAAATTCTGAAGGTGGCAGGGGTAAAATACAGGGAGCGAAAGGCTATTTACAGTTTGTACAGAAACCAGACGGCAGTTATAAGAGTCGAGGGGCATGAAAGGGAAGCAGTGGTTGGGAAAGGAGTAAGACAGGGTTGTAGCCTCTCCCTGATCTTATTCAATCTGTATATTGAGCAAGCAGTAAAGGAAACAAAAGAAAAATTCGGAGTAGGTATTAAAATTCATGGAGAAGAAGTAAAAACTTTGAGGTTCGCCGATGACATTGTAATTCTGTCAGAGACAGCAAAGGACTTGGAACAGCAGTTGAACGGAATGGACAGTGTCTTGAAAGGAGAATATAAGATGAACATCAACAAAAGCAAAACGAGGATAATGGAATGTAGTCAAATTAAGTCGGGTGATGCTGAGGGAATTAGATTAGGAAATGAGACACTTAAAGTAGTAAAGGAGTTTTGCTATTTAGGGAGTAAAATAACCGATGATGGTCGAAGTAGAGAGGATATAAAATGTAGACTGGCAATGGCAAGGAAAGCGTTTCTCAAGAAGAGGAATTTGTTAACATCGAGTATAGATTTAAGTGTCAGGAAGTCGTTTCTGAAAGTATTTGTATGGAGTGTAGCCATGTATGGAAGTGAAACATGGACGATAACTAGTTTGGACAAGAAGAGAATAGAAGCTTTCGAAATGTGGTGCTACAGAAGAATGCTGAAGATAAGGTGGGTAGATCACGTAACTAATGAGGAGGTATTGAATAGGATTGGGGAGAAGAGAAGTTTGTGGCACAACTTGACTAGAAGAAGGGATCGGTTGGTAGGACATGTTTTGAGGCATCAAGGGATCACAAATTTAGCATTGGAGGGCAGTGTGGAGGGTAAAAATCGTAGAGGGAGACCAAGAGATGAATACACTAAGCAGATTCAGAAGGATGTAGGTTGCAGTAGATACTGGGAGATGAAGAAGCTAGCACAGGATAGAGTAGCATGGAGAGCTGCATCAAACCAGTCTCAGGACTGAAGACCACAACAACAACAACAACAATATTCTATAAATGAATCCAGAAATAAATTTAATAATTAGTGTCAGATTGTGCAATGAAGTGTGTCAGATATTTCGTAATTTCAAGTATCTCAAGGGGAAAAAAAAAAAAAAAAAAAAAAAACACGTAATTTTAACTGTACATACAGAGCAAGTACATATCGATTGGGGCAAAGAAAATGGAATAATTTCTCTTTGTACATTTTAGCCTGAAATATACCACATCATGTACAAAATCATATGAAATTCTTTTAGTTACACAGCTGAAATAATATTAACCTATACAAGATACGAAAATATTTTCTGCATCGATTACTTCTGCTGAATAAAAGTAATGTTAGAGGATGGTGTCGCTTTACAGTACCACGGATGCAGGCTGATGGGAGCAGTATTATGCTATGGGAGACATTCCAGTCAACATTGTCAAAAGCATTCTCTAAGTCTACAAATGCTATACATGTAACCTAGCTTCTAAGATAAGTCGCAGGTATTGCCTCGTGTGGTCCTACATTTCTACGGAATCCAAACCAATCTTCCCCGAGGTCGGCATGTACCAGTTTTTCCATTCTTCTGTAAAGAATTCGTTTTATTATTTTGCAGCTGTGACTTATTAAACTGATATTTTGCTAATTTTCTGACCTGTAAGCACCTAGTTTCTTAGGAATTGGAATTACTGTATTCTTCTTGAAATCTGAGGGTTTTTTGCATGTCCTCTTCCATTTCTATAATATTACCTTCAAATACATAACCCTTGTGTAGACCCTCTATATATTCCTTCCACCTATCGGCTTTCCCTTCTTTGCTTGGGGTTGGTTTTCCGTCGGAGCGAGGTGGTTCTCTTTTCTCCAAAGGTCTCATTAATTTTTCTGTAGGTGGCATCTATCTTACCCCTTGTGATATATGCTTCTACATTATTACAGTTATCCTGTAGCCCGCTTGTCCATTTTGCACTTCCTGTTGATATCATTTTTTAGACGTTTATATTCCATTCATGTATTGCATTCATGTATTGCATTTTTATATTTTCTCCTTTCCTCAATTAAAATCAATATCTATTGTGTTATCCTAGGATTTCTGCTAGCCCTCATCTTTTTACCTACTTAATCCTCTGCTGCGTTCACTATTTCATCTCTCAAAGCTACCCATTCTCCTTCTGCTGTTTTCTTTTCTCTGTTCTTGTCAATCATTCCCCAATGCTCTGTCTGAAACTGTCTACAAGCTCTAGTTCTTTCAGTTTATCCAGGTCCCATCCCCTTAAATTCCTACCTTTTTGCAGTTTCTTCAGTTTTAATGTACAGTTCGTAACCAGTAAATTGTGGTCAGAGTCCACATCTGCCCCTGGAAATGTCTTGCAATTTAAAACCTGGCTGCTAAATCTATGTCTTACCATTATATAATCAATCTGAAAGCTTCCGGGGTCTCCAGGTCTCTTCCACATATACAACCTTCTCTCATGATTCTTAAACCAAGTGTTAGCGATGATTAAATTATGCTGTGTGCAGAATTCTACCAGCTGGCTTCCTCTTTCAGTCCTTACCCCCAGTCCATATTCACCTGCTACTTTTCCTTCTCTTCGTTTTCCTGCTATCAAATTCCAGTCCCCCATGACTAACAAATTTTCCTCTCACTTTTAGAAGTAACAGTTCATTCAAAAGTATGTGAACATTTTTTGTGCTTCTGAGTTTCGAGATTTTCGCTTCAGTTCAAGATGTAAATGATAACTGTTTACAGTTTACCACAGTATTGTAGAGAAAGTTGAGACAAACAGTTTGATATGGGACACTTGTGGTCTGTCAAGTCAGGAAACTTATTTCAAACTGGTCTACAGAGACTACACTAAACTGGTACAACTTTGCCACTTTTTTCCTTCAGCATGGTTTGTTACCTAATAATGCAGCATATGTTTTTGAAAGCATCCTAAAACATGAGTCTTGATCTCTGGTCTCGTAATCAGTGGACAGATGACAACTTACTTATGTATTTATATATTAAAAAACTGAAAAACATATTTGGTAAAGTTATCTGGGAAATCGGGCAACTTAGCCAACTGTGTTAAAATCAGCGGAAGTCATTAAAAAAATTACCAAAAAAGAAGCTTAATGCATTGAAAACAATTTACCCATTGGTATTAAGCACTTTAATGCAAAGATAGATACAAAGGAAGTTACACAGGAAGGCACACACAAAATTCAAATCTTCAAAGTTAAAAGAAAAGTTTAAGATTTTCATCAGAAAGGAAAAATTTGCCTCGGTTTTGATAGTAAAGATTATTAATAATGTACACTACATCTTTTAAATTCTGGGATGCTGCTTCTGGTACATCTGGGAAGTAAAATGTTTTCCCCCTGTCTGTTGTACAGAGATATGACTCCTTGAAATCCCCATCTCCACAGAACTGAATAAGTTTACCAACAAAATGCTTGATACTTTTCTGTCAGGAATTTTACTACAACAAACATTCCAAGCTTCAGTTTCCTGCACCATTATTGCATTAATTTCACTTTATTCACGAATGGCTGAATTACGATCCTCTTCACAGCTAAAACAAGATCCACAGGATCAAGTAATTCCTGAATACCTAGGTCCTCTGTACATTCTGCACCTTATTCAGGTTCAGAGTCAGATGTGTCATGTAAAGAAAAAGCATTCAGATTCATCACTCCTGTCATGGCTAATCCTCTGAATGTTCTTCCTCCAGTTTCCTCAATTTGTTTCGTTACAGAGATTCTCAGAAGAGATTGGTGGTTCACCAAGTGTGATTCATCAACAGCTTCTCCTGGTGCCACATCAATTCTTCTTCTTTTCCTCTTCAGAGGACTCTGATTATTATTTCTGCAACAGGCTTGAAGATAATTCATGAGTGAATCACTAATTCTTGTAGGTGTGTCATTACTGTCAGCTCTCTCTGCATCTGGGATTCTAGAATAAACTTCTTCAGGATTTAGTGGCACAGTACCACATTCCATGAACCCTGATATGATGTTCAAGTCTTGGAACTATATGAGTTTATCATCTTTTAATCTGTCAGTATGGCTCTCCATTTCCTTTTAAAGGGAGCAGATACTGAAACGTCCAGAGGTTGACAAGGATGAGTGGATGCTGGGGGTAAGAACACAAAGTGAATGTCTTGATTTCTGCATGTCTTGATAACTCTCATGTTGGCATGGCTACTAAGATTATCTCATATTAAACATTTGGGCCCAGGTAGGTTTTTTGTCCATGGCACAAAGCAAATGGCTTGAGTTCTTCATGCCTTGATAACTCTCACATTCACATGGCTACTGAGATTATTTCGTATTAAACATAGGTTTTTGCCAACGGCTCAGCAACATGGAAAAACCACTTTTCAAAATGCAGAGCATCAAACCATCCAGTTGCTATATTGCCATATTTTGTTCCTTTCGGTCCTCCTAAAATCCATAACTGCGTTGATTGATAAACTACAAAAGGAGGAAGCAGTTCTCCTAATGCTGAAACTGAATATTAAAGAAACACTTGCTTTGGTAGAATTTATAACTTTCTGGATACTTGCATCCCGTACGAAATGTCATTGTTTAGTATGTGGAATGGAGGAATTCCTTCTAATGAGTCTTTCAACTGACTAAAGTATGCTTTAAGCTGATCTGTCCCAAAGCTAGCTCTAACAAGGGAAATATTTTGGCACTTACATGAAGAAAGTCTTTCTTTATGCTGTCTCACAAAAGAATCGTACCAGTAATCACCAGGTAAGTTATTTTGGAATTGTAAAATCTGCTTCCCTGTTGAATCCAAGAAATTTTTCACGATGAGTCTTAGATTGAGGGCATCGAGAGGCATTTCCCAATCTGCACACATGAAGACATTTTCGAGGATCTCCTCTTCTTCTCCACTTCTCAGTGCAGTCTGACACCCTGGTGTCTTTAAATAGAGACACTCTACTTTTTTCAATTGTTCTCCAAGGAATATTGAACTCTTTTGCTGCTTTTCCACTGCTCATTTACTTATTAATCATTGCAGAGCTAGCTCTAGTTTAGTGTCATCATAATTTTGATATGTGTGTGCTGCCAGTTTAGTTCTAATGAGTTTTGTATAAGGGGGTTGTTTGTGTTGTTGCCCCGGATTATGATTAGGCAAAATATTTGTCAGGATTTGTAAGCGGTGGGTCCTTGAGGTACGGCAATACGCGAGCATGAGAAGTAAGTTTAAACAGTTTTATTAACAAAAGGCTGATTATAAAACACGCACGCTACGCGCACCCATCATCACTGTGTCTGACATGCTAACAGCGGCTAATTACCGTCTTATCAAAAGGCTCCAAGGTGAGCTAAGGAAATAGACATATTCATGCCCGAGGCCACACTAGTTAATGCGGTGTGCTGCGGACGGCGGCCAGTCACTTACTTCGTGTGTGGCACTGCGGCCTGATGCTCGTGTACTGACCAAGCATATTGTTAGCATTCCAGATAGGTCGGCTGGTGAGCGCGTGTTACGTACTGTACACCTGTGTGCAATCCGTAGACCATTACACTTGGCGTTTTAACAACCTGTATGGAGACCCAGAAACACTTGATTAAAAAAGAAGAAAAGCTTGAAATAAGTAAGAAAAAGGCAAAATTCTAGATTGGCAAAGTTGTCCCACTTTTACTGAGCTTCCTGGTGCAACGTTGCCAAGTTATGTTATTATACTAAATACACTACAAAATTTTATTTCTAAAAGGGGTTCTGAAATGTAATTACATAGTGCATTGAACAAAAGTAATAGTTTTCACTCTCGTTAGAATGAGTGGGCAGGGCGAGACACTTTTGTAGACTATCAGAAAACATGTGCTCCACAAGCCGAAAGACAAAGCACTGACAAAGACCAGGAAACAATGAATAAATATAAAATACCTGCCAGATCTCTCATTCATTCATTGGTGCCTTGTGGAGTGAAAGCATTTGTGCATCTATTCGATGATCCAGGAACTTGTAGGATGGGAAAGATATTCTTTTTCAAAAAATGGCAAAGTCGCCCTGCTTAACAAAGTTATCCCCGTTTATGGCACACAATCTACAGCACATATGCATTGCATGAGATGTCCAGTATTAAATTTCCTACAAAAAAGGTCCTATTCATTTTTCCTCTAGGACTAATAGTTTGCCCGAAGACAGTAAGAGAATATTGAAAATCTCACACATAATCTAGGACTAATAGTTTGCCCAAGAAGACCAAGAGAATATTGAAAATCTCAAACATCACACATTCGTGCAGCTTAGGTAGTTTTTTTAGGCCAAAATTTGAGGTAGTGTCCAACTTGATAAACCACAAGTGTCTTATATCAAACTGTTCATTTCAGCTTCTTCTACATGCTGTATAATGTGGGAAAGTGTTTTCTACATTAATGCAATTTTTGAAAAAATGATATTCCTTCATTGTCTATTCTTTTTGTGACTGAAAGAAGCTGCACACATTGATAAGATATCCCAGTCCTTCTCACACACGGTATATACCGCATTTTTTGCAGCTTGGGAAATTTTTCCTTGAGCATGTGACATAGAGCGCTGTTGCAGCAGCCTGCCGCAGAATCTTCATTCCACTTATTAATATTACCAAGGAGACATTCAGATCAGACGAGCTATTGTTCCTTTTTTCCTAGTCAATGTTTCAAGTGCAGATTGCCTACCTCTATGGGAAATGTCTCTTGAAATCTCTGTCTTACCGTTATAGTGTAATCAGTCTGAAACCTTCCATTGTCCTCAGGTCTGCGATGTTTACAGACTTATTTCAGGGTTCTTAAACAAAGTGTTACCAGTTATTAAATTATTCTATCTGCAAAAATTCTTCCAGGCAGCTTCCTCTTTCTTTCCTTCTCCCCAGTTCATGTTATCCTGCTACTTTTCCTCTCCTTCCTTTTCCTGCTACCAAATTCCAGTCACTCATCATTAAATATTCATATCCTTTAACTGCATGAATAATTTCCTTTGTCTCATCATACATTCTTCCAATCGCTTCATCATCTGCAGAGCTAACTGGCATATAAACTTGTACTTCTGTGGTGAGTGTTGGTTTTGTATCTGTCTTGGATACAAAAATGCTTTCATTATGCTGTTCGTACTGGCTTACGTGCATCCCTATTTCCTTATTCAGTATTATGCCTACCAAGATCCTCCACTTAACTTACAGATGCACTCTGATGTAAGGCAGAACAGAATTCACATGCAGATATTTTACTTCCATTTTGTTTCCAGTAATATTTTATATTAAACTGAAAGCTGCAGACTTTGATCTCACATAAATGCAGATACTGATAAAAAGAAAAATACCACTGTTTGTTGTCAAGCCCTGATTATCTCACAAAGTGTGAGATACTAATAATGTGCTTTTGGTGCAGTGAGAATTCCACCTCGTCTCCTTACTTACCACACAGATCTACATAAGACTGAACTTGTTTGCAGTAGCAGACATCTGTGAAAATGTCTTGGATGCAAAGGGTAATGAGAAAACAATAAAATAAATAAATAGGAAAGAAGTTCTCTATTTATTTGCTGAAACACAATCTTTAGTTTTCTTAATGCTGTGTTTGTTGTTATATTTAATCTCAGAAAATTTAGTGGAAGTTACATGTTACATTCAGAGTGGTGTAACCTAAAAAAACTTGAGACAGTAGAACTCACAGAATAGAGCAAACATTTCTGTATCCTGTATTGTTTCTTTTCTGTAAAGAAACTGCTAAATCTCAAACTCTCTTTGTTACTTCTTACAACTTTTCTTAAATTGAGAATGACTGAAAATGAAGTTCATAAAATGGTGTCTATATGTGCCAAATAAAAATATGAAGCATGTTTTTAAAGTAAGCATCATTTTGAAATTCTGCTGCTGCAGTGCTTTGGTCAGCATTTGGCTCTGCACGCCGTGTACCTCACTATGTTGACAACTACAGATGCCATTTGAGCATCATATAGCATGTTTGCGCTTGTTTGTGAGTATTTTAAATGCTTCCCCTGATTGAGAATCCCACTGACTGTGAAATACGTGCTGTGATTCGTTTTCTTAGGGCTAAAGGTGTGAAAGCAGCTGAAATTCATTGTGGGATCAATGAAGTGTATGAGTGATGGCATGGTATAGAAATAGATGAGAGCTTTTAAAGATAGCCTTACGATTGTGCATGATGAGGAACTAAGTCGGTGACCTTCAGCCATTACTGATGATTTGCAGAAGAAAGTTGATGAAAAAGGGAGAACAGATGCTTCACGATTTCACATTAAGAGTTTCCTCAAGTGTCAAGAAGTGTGCTTTGTGCATTTGTTACAAAACATGTAAATTATCAAAAGTTATAATACACTGAATACTGAAAATGCTGACTGAGGTACACAAAAGCAAATGATTAACCACTTTGACTTTCACAGAACAGTACAGCGAGAAGGGTAAAGAGTTTTCAAGTCAATTTGTCACTGTTTTTGGGACAGGGAGGGGGTGTTGCTCGTGTATTTTTTGTCTCATGGTGACACCATAAATTCTACAACTTTTTGTGAGAACTTTAAAAAACAGTGCTCTGCAATCCAAAACAGAAGACATGACATGCTGAGTAAGTGGATCTTTTGCTTCATGACAATGCCCGTCCACATGTGGCCATTTGAACCCCAAGAGCTGATCGGATCATTTGGCTGGGAACAACTTGATCACTCTCCGTACAGACTCAATCTGTTGTTCAGTGACTACCATGTGTTCCAGCATTTGAAGGAGCATGTGGTGGTCAGCATGATGACAGTGGTGAAGATAACAAAATGACCATGTTTGGATTGTCTAGTTAGGTGGCAGATTTCTGCAAGGATGATATTCAAAATCCAATTGTAGTATACGATAAGAGCCTTAATATTGGTGGGAATGATGTTGAAGAGTAGTTTAAAAGTACAGCCATACATGTAAAAGTCTGCTTGTTTTATATATATATATATATATATATTAAAAAAAAAAAAAGGCCTCGTGGAATGACATAAACGGGCATGAAATAATAAATGACTTTAACATTGATAATTATGAGAATATTTGAAATAATTTTTCCACTTGAGATTAAAAGTCTGACCATTTATTGACTCGTGTTCATACCACATACCTCATTTACATTTAATGATAGTTGCAGCAGATTGCACCCAATCCATATTCAGAATTATTCTTCCACTGCCTGTTTCTGAACAATTCAGTCTTTAAAAGTTGGTCACCAGTATCTCAAAAAGTAACTATGAGCATGACACATTACCTTTTCAGAATCAGCCTAGAGAGAAAATAAAATTAAGATTTCTCATCTGCATATAAAATAACTCTTATAATTTTGTCAATTACAGTTGTGACAGTCACCTTCTAAACCAATATCTGTTAGATCAATTATTTTCATTTTTTATTTGGTTATTTTACTTATTAGATAGTAAGTCCTTCTCGTTCAACTCATAGAAAGATGAATGTTGTACTCAGAAACAAGGAAACAAAGTGGTAGTATTTAATTCTTATCAGCTGTGGTAAATGTAAAATGTTATGTTAGTGCCAAGAAGAAATTAGAAATTTACTTTTTTGTATATATTCAAATGAAAAGACATATTAATGAGCCATAGGAAATAAATAAATACACATATCAATGACAAGACATAGAAAAAAAAATCTATTGTATAAATGTGCTTACTCTCCTCATACCAGAGCAGTTTATTACACTCGAATGTGCAAAGAACGCGCATTTCTAACCCTGTTGCATGATAACATCATAGACTTGATAATGTGTGACATCTGATTCTTCTGTCATATACTCAAACAGGCATTCAAAATCTGTTGTGTATGAGGCAGAACTATGGGCCTCATGGAAAAAGGGTGACCTGGCTGAGTCACGCAATTTGACTCTTAGTATGATCATGAGGTGTGGCCATTAATTGCACGCGTTGACCACGTTGGCAGATGTGAGGATCGATGAACTATACTTGATGGGATGTATCTGGAACATCTTAGGTGATTAGAAAGTTAGTAGACAGGAATACATTTAAATACTTAGCTTTAATTCAGCATCAGCGGTGAACATCGATCTTGACTTTGTACAATAATATTTACAAGTGCAGTTATAGACTGAACTGCGAATACTACTTTGCAATTCTGATTGCGCCACACATATAGATCAATTGTCAATGCATAAACTGTATGTGGCGCCTGGCTAGTTCGTAGCTGCTGACTTAGCTGAAGGCTACGCTAACTAGCATCTCTGCAAATGAGATCTCTGAAGCTATAACAAGTGAACCATTCCTATTAAAGTCAGCTGTAGAACTGGGCAGTGCGCTAGCTTGTCTCGGAAGACCAGCTGAGTGGCGGCGCTCGGTCTTCTAGTGCCGACAGTGGAGACTTGCGGGTCCAATGTGTACTGACAGACTGTGGCCGATTTGAAGCCTACCATCTAGCAAGCGTGGTGCCTTGTGGTGACACCACAGAATCCATCCACACATGATAAAGTAGTTTATCCATTCGATACTGGCTCAAAGCAGAATCAGTTCCAGTAAAGCTGCAACCAAGAATACTTGGAAGTGTTTGTCAATACGTAAGTCAGTGGAGATTTTACAGATCAAACTCTCAAGTGACGCTTTCTTCCCCTTGAAACTAAAACAATTTGGTTGTCTACACGTTGTTAACAATTTTCAAACAATGGGAGATCCAGGACAGAATAATGATAACATTAGGAAAAGATAGATTGCAGCTCATCATGTATAGGAGATGTTAAGTTACAGAAAGGCACAACAAAAAGACTGCTGTGCATCTGAGCTTTCAGCCACAAGGCCTTCTTCTAAAGTAGAAAACACACGGAGATTCACACAAGCATGACTCACACACGACTGTCTTGGACTGTGTATAGCAACTGCACCTGACGGGAAAACAAAACGAGGGTGCTGTGGATGAGAAGGAAACTGGGGCGGGTATGGAGGAGAGAGAGAAAGAGAGACAGAGAGAGGGAGAGAGAGACAGAGAGAGAGAGAGAGAGAGAGAGAGAGAGAAAGCAGGTTAGGGGTAAGGGAAGGCATAGTGCTGCTTTTGGGGCCATGGAGGGGTGTGGTGGGGAAAGGATAGGGCTGAGGGTGCAACCAGGAGGTCAGAGAAGTAGAGAAAGGGAAAAACGAATTGTGGGCAGTGCTGGGCTGAGAGCAGGGAAGTGATAGGTAAGTGAAGGACAGGAACTAGTGAAGAATGAGGCCAGGAGGGTGTTGGGCAGCATGTTCAGCAACTGGGTAGTCCAGCTGTCTCTTGGCCACAGTTTGTCAGTGGCCATTCATGGAGACAGACAGCTTGTTGCCTGTCATGCCCTCATAGAAAGCAGTACAGTGGTTGCAACTTCGTAGCCTGCTTCCACAGGTGGCCCTAACTTTGATGGGATAGGAGATGACTGTGGCTGGACTGTCATAGGTGGTGGTGGGATGGTGTATAGGAGAGATCTTGCATCTAGGTCTATTGCAGGGATATGAGCTATGAGGCAAAGGGTTGGGAGCAGGGCTGGAGTGGGGATTGACAAGGATATTGTGTAGGTTTGGTACATGTTGAAATACCACTGAGGAAGGGGTAGGAAGGATAGTGGGTAGGGTATTCCTCATTTCAGGACATGGCAAGAGGTAGTTGTCACCTGGGCAGAGAATGTGATTCAATTGCTCCAGTCTTGGGTGTTTCTGAGTCATGAGGGGAGTGCTCTTTTGTGGCTAGGCTGTGGGTCTGTGGGAGGTGGTAGGTGACTGGAAAGACGGGGCACAGGAGATCAGTTTCTGTACAAGGTTGGCTGGGTTGAGTAATTTTGATCTGTGAAGGCCTCAGCGAGACCCTTGGTATATTTCGAGAGGAGCTGTTCTTCACTGTAGGTGTGACACCTGCAAATGGCTAGACTATATGAAAGGTAGTTCATGATATGGAATGGGTGGCAGCTGTCAAAGTGGAGGCATTGCTGGTATTTGGTAGGTTTGATGTGGATTTAAGTACTGATGTAGCCATCATTGAGGTGGAGGTCGACATCAAGGAAGATGGCTTGTTGGGTTGGGGACCAGATGAAGTGAATGGGGGAGAAGATGTTGAGGTTCTGGAGAAATGTGCCTTCACAGTCAGTCCAGACCACAAAGGAGTCAATGGTGAATCTGAACCAGGTGAGGGGTTTGGGATTTTGTGGATGGTTAGGAACAGTTCCTCTAGACAGCCCATAAATAGGTTGACATAGAATGGTTCCACGTGGGCGCTCATTGCTGTGCCACAGATCTGTTTGTAGGTGATGCCTTCAAAGGAGAAGTAATTGTATGTGAGGATATATTTGGTGAAGGTGACCAGGGAGGAGATTGTACGTTTGGAGTCAGTCGGGCATTGGGAAAGGCAGTGTTCAATAGCAGCAAGGCCATGGTCATTAGGGATGTGGCATCAGTAGTGACAGGCAGTGCGCCATGTGCTAAAGGAAAAGGAACTGTGGTGAGTCGGTGGAAAAAATAGTTCATGTCTTTTATATAGGAGGATAGGTTAAGGCTAATAGGCTGAAGGCGCACAGATACTATCTCAAGAATATAGATGACCAAGTAATGCCAGATCACAGTAAGCAATGAAGCAAATAGTCACACAAATTACTTGATTATATCTTCAAATCAGAATTGCTAATTAAGCTGCAGGGGCTTCCTCATAGCAGCCTGCTAAGCACCTCTTTAAAATGTCATGCCTTTTCTTTTGAAGTTTTTGAAGATATGTGTAGACACAAACACAAGAACTGCCCCACCCCCACCCCTTACACACACACACACACACACACACACACACACACACACACAGAGAGAGAGAGAGAGAGAGAGAGAGAGAGAGAGAGAGAGAGATTTATATTTGTCCTGTGAGATATATTATTACTTTTAAATATTATTTGCAGGACTACTTAGACAGTTTTGAAAAACTGCTGCATTTGGGTCTCAAAAATCAACAAGAAAGGGAAATCATACATGTTACTCTAGACTGTTGTCTTCAAGAAAAACGATATAACCCGTACTATAGCCATCTGATTCAAAAGTTTTGTGATTTTGATAGAAAATATCAGGTAAGTTCATATAGCTTACAGGTATTAACATTTTAAATATATTTTTAGTTTATTCCCTTGCTATACAAACTTAGTTGGTTTCATTAAAACTAATATAAGTAACAGTTATCAAGACAGATACCAAGGAAATATCCTGACAAAGCTGTGCACGTATATTGGTAGAAAACGGTTGCAACATGATCACAATGTGACAACCACTGTGTGTGTGTGTGTGTGTGTGTGTGTGTGTGTGTGAAAAAAAAAAAAAAAAAAAAAAAAAAAAAAAAAAAAAAAAAACCACACACACACACACACACACACACACACACACACACACACACACATAATGAAGTATCTTATACAGTTTGGCACCAGTCTGAGTGTGTTATTGTGATTTTTAAAAGAATGTTTTGTGACATGTAACAACTAACAGAAGAGTGTATTGGGAAGGACAGGAACAGTATTTGAACAACTTTACTTTCCCCATCTGAGTCCAAATTGCAGTTTACACAAATTATACAGTTACATGTTCCTTGCCAATCATTTAGGCACATGCTTCATTTAAACATTATTTTGAACGGGTAAGTAACTATAATAGCCATTTGTGTAAATATATGTATGCCAAGTTCTTCATACTCACACGTTTCTTCATCTGCACTCTCAGTGCATCATATTTTGTTTTGCTGTGCTTCTTATGGAATTATGAGGTTTCTGTCATCGTCAGACAGTGTCTCCTATGTACAGTAACTTAGTAAGCAAATTGACTAATTAGAGCATCTATGGGTTATATGTAATAATTTCCATGTTTTTTATATTTAAAGATCTAGCATACAAGTCAGTGCTGCATTAATACTAGTACAGCAGCATCACATGTGACAGAATGATTAACATGGCATTATAACATCTTTTATTTCTTTTAAACACAATCACAGTAGCAAAATTTTCATTGTGGCTAGTTTTTACCATCTCTAGGAACTACTTGAAAGAATTTTGAGGACACTTGACACATAGCACTCACCCAAAGTAGAGGAAAGCTGTCTAGCTTAAGCATAAGCTACCCTCTCATCAGCATGCAAAGTGCATTCATTGTTGCCATGATATCCATATGCCATCACAAGCACTTAAGTCAAAGCACTGCTGTCTGGAAACATGTTAACAAAACTTTGTGTTGACAGAGTAGCTGAAAGCAGCTATGCCTTGCCTGAATAGTTGGCTTAAGTAATAATTGTTTAATACTGTCACCTTCAGTTTCCTTTCCTCCCTCTGACGCATGACATAGTCACTCAACAGTGTGCAGGAGGATTGTGCTGCCAACACTGTGCTGCAAGATCGTTGTGAATTTTGCTGTTGTAAAGAATTACATGACTGTATTTATTTATCTATATGTGAATGGATTTCATCATTCAAAACAGTGAAAAATTAACGACTTAAAATTAATTCATGCACAATAGTTGACAATGACTCTTCTTGTAATCTAATTACAATTGTTTTTCTCTTAAATAATTACTATTTCTGTGCATATTATAATACAGGACTTCTTAAATTGAGTAACCTACTTTAATTCAAGTACTCCATTACCATCTAGAAAAACTTTTATTTTGTAAATAATTTTTCAGTTTCACTTTGAAAGAGAAGATAGTCTATCTTTTATATGTTGTTGTAATTTATTATATAATTTTATGGCATTGTGCAATAAACTGCTGAATTTTAACTTTTATTTTTTTCTGTCCAGATGCAAATTATAGACATTTCTAGTGTTCTAACCATATACTAAACAGTTTTAACATAGTAGATTTTTTTCCTTTCTTCTTCTTCATCATCATCATCATCATCATCATCATATGTAACACTAAAAATATACATACAAAGGACAGTTAACATGTCCGACATTTAAAAAGGTCAAATCAGTGAGCCATGCTGCCTCCCTGTGTCATTATATGTATTGCATTTTTTTCCCCAGCTTGAATATAGCTTGAATATTTTTCCTAATTACTCCCCAAAAAATTATCTCTGAAATAAACAGAATGAGAATAGGCAAAATATACTGATCTGATACAGGAAATATTGCATATTGATGTAAGAATTCAGAAGGCACAGGATGCCGTAGAGATTTGCTGTTCCTAACCCCACAGTCAACATGCATTCCAAGAAATTTTGTGCCTTCCACACACTGTATTACTTCATTATTTATTTTCAGGTTGTTATAATCTGGTTTTTTGTCCATGTAGTATTATGCAGTATTAGCATAATTACATTAATGTGAGTATTAGTGTCATGTAAAATAGGTAAAAGCAGTGTAAAAAGTATTCTTTTCTTATTTCACCTACACTCATAAATTTAGAACTAATTTTAGGCACAAGAATTGTACGAATAGAATAACATAAATTTCTTTTCCATTTGTTTCATTGTACCTAGTGTTAAAATCAGTCAGTCCTTTGCGATAAGTATGGATGTTGCTGCAGTTAAACATGGAGTATTTGTGAAAATGGTTGGTTATGCTTTCATTGAGATGACTGCAGTGAGGAAGAGAATGGGATGATCAGCGGGTCTCTTTCACGGAATTGGACAAGTAAGTTATGCCAGAAAGACCAGAAAATTGAGGAACACGAGGTGAAGTTTTGTGCCCTTCAGACAGTTACAAAATGCAAAAGTTGCTGAAGGGCAGAAAAAGAGGAGTGCTGGAAACTCAGTTTTGCTTGCTATCAGAATTAGAGAACAAAGAGCCTTGTACAGGTGTTGAGAAATGTAGGGCGCATCAGAACAATGGTAAGACACTTAGTGATAAGTCAGGTGAAAATCAGAATAGGAAAAGAACAGTTCAGCTGCTAGGTAGCAGCCATGGGAGGGATGCAAGCAGGCAGCTACAGGGAACATTATGTGCAGTGTGCCAGGTCACAGTTTTTTTTTTTTTTTTTTTTTTTTTACCAAGTGCCAGTATTGGCCAGGTAACAAATAATTTAGGACAAATGCACAAAACGGGAGGACAGCGGTTCAATCCCGCGTCCGGTCATCCTGATTTAGGTTTTCTGTGATTTCCCAAAATCGCTCCAGGCAAATGCCGGGATGGTTCCTTTCAAAGGGCACGGCCGACTTCCTTCCCCATCCTTCCCTAATTCGATAACCTCGCTGTCTGGTCCCCTTCCCCAAAACAACCCAGCCCAACCCTACCCCAAATGCACAAAAGTTCTAACAAAGATGATCAGGTGTTAATAGATGGAGGAGTTGGAAACGGCTTGGCTCAAAATGAAAAATATGGTAATAGGGGTGACAAAGTAGGAGCAGCTACTGAGCACACAACTGTGGGTTTTGTGGAGCCCTGACCAGCACTGGTTTTACTCAACTGTAAAGCGAGTAAACATGGACCTGAGGTGACTCCTTCAGAAGGATGCAAAATCTCATATTGGTAGTGTTCCAGTAGTTTGCATGAAAATGGGGATATACTTCACATAGCTTATACTTGAACGGGAGGAGTAAGGATAAGTTAGCAGGTCTATTAGCAGATAACATAAGGGGGCATCAGCACACAAAGGCAAATTCCTGTGGTTATTGGGGTCAGGTGAGGAACCAGCATGTGAAATCAACTTATTTCATCACAATATTTGAGAGGTAAAAAATAAAACACATGAATTGTTAATTTGTTTGCAAGATAGGTGGAAAGAAATTAATGCCATTTGTCTGCCTGAACACCATATGACCCAGGCATAGAAAATCTTATTGTTAGTGGTTTAAGTTAACTGCACACTCATGTGGGTTCAATATAGATAAAGGAAGGGTTGTCACATCCGTAATAAAAGAGATATAAATACAGACATGTGGAAATAAGTAAATTCTATATAAATCAGGATACAGAAGTATGTACTTGTGAGCTACTATTGGAAAACGTAATATTTGTGATTATTATTGGGATAATTGATAAGAAAACTGATGTAAGTGGGCCTTTTAGCCATTTGAAACTTGAAATCGGTCATAAATTTCCCTGCCCAGGTTGCTCAAAATAGTAGGACCCTTATAGATAATGTATTCATTTCAACAAACAGAACTTGAAGAGACACATAACTTATTCAGTGGTACACAGACTCGTGGATCATCGTGATGCACAGTTAATCACATTATATCTCTTAGCTCCATTTACAGTTCCGGAACACTCTAAGTAAACAGTAAGGCTGATTAATGACAAAACTACTGAAGATTTTAAATGAAGCTAAAAAATGTTGACTGGGGTGAAGTTACAATGAGCCTTATTCTATCTCTAAATTCAGCATATTCCTTAATGAGTTTGTATCTATTTTTGAAGGTAGTTTTCCTATAAAGATATTTAAATGTAATAACAGCAAGTCATTAAAGAAACGTTTGATCACTGCAGGTATCTGAATCTCTTCACGATGAAGAAAGGACTTGTTCTGGCTATTTTGTACAATTAATAACTTAGGAATACTTTCTTATCATAAACAGCACCATAAAGTATTAAAAAAGTGGTAAAAAAAGTCCAGGGGTGTGCATATCTTGTCTGAAATTAATAGATTAGATAACTAAATAAAATCAGTATGCGATATTGGGAAAGAAGTTGTAGAAGATGACAGTGTTTATGTTAAAGAGAATGTGAGTGTTGTAAAAGACAGTTCACATGTAGCAGATGTTTTTAATAAATAGTTTTTAAAAATAGTTGAAAAAATTGGTGCAAATATTTCATAAGAGAAAGAAAAAAAAGTACACTGAAGAAACAATACAGAGGACATTTAGTGAATTAAAAATTAATCTCACTTTCATGTCAAAACTTACAGAAGATCACTAAGATTCTAAAAAGTAAAAGTTCATATGGAGTGGATATCATCTTCAACAAGATACTACGCAGTTGTGGCCTTATAATATGTAATGCTCTTAGTCTCTCATGTAACACTTCATTAACTCAAGGTGTTTTCCCAGAGAGATTGAAATATGCCACTGTTAGGCCCCTATACGAAAAGGGTGACTGCACAGACGTCAGTAACTATCATCCAGTGTTGCTCCTTACATCATTTTCTAAGATTTTTAAGAAGGTAATGTACTCCAGTGGTGTCACCCATATGTGTAGTAATGGGATACTTAAACAATCACAATTTGGATTTCAAAAGGCTATACTACTGAATCAGCTATTTATACATTTCCTGAGCACATATAAATCTTTAAATGGCAAAAAAGTCACAAATTGGGATTTCTGTGACTTATCAAAAGCATTGGATTGTGTCGGTCATAATATTCTATTAGAGCAATTAACAATATTAGAGAAGGAAAGTTGCTACTCACCATATAGCGGAGATCCTGAGTCGCAATAGGCACAACAAAAAGATTCACACAATTATAGCTTTCAGCAATAGACACACATACACACACGCACAAACACACTCACGCAAACGCAACTTGCACATACATCTGCAGTCTCAGATAACTGAAACCACACTACGAGCAGCAGCACCACTGCATGATGGGAGTGGCGACTGGGTGGGGGTAAGGGGGAGTGGGGAGGGGGAGGGTTAGTACGGTGGGGGTGGCAGACAGTGAAGTGCTGTAGTTTAGATGGTGGGCAGGAGAGAAAGTGTGTGTGTGTGTGGGGGGGGGGGGGGGGGGGGGTTAGTAGCGGAAAGGAGAGAAATAAAAAGAAATTAAACGACTGGGTGTGGCAGTGAAATGACGGCTCTGTAGTGCTGGAATGGGAACAGGGAAGGGGATGGATGGGTGAGGACAGTGACTAACGAAGATTGAGGCCAGGAGGGTTACAGGAACGTAGGATGTATTGCAGGGAAAGTTCCCACCTGGGAAGTTCACAAAAGCTGGTTTTGGTGGGAAGGATCCATATGGCACAGGCTGTCAGGCTGTGAAGCAGTCATTGAGATGAGAGACGTCATGTTTGGCAGCGTGTTCAGCAACAGGGTGGTCCACTTGTTTTTTGGCCACAGTTTGTCAGTGGCCATTCATGCGGACAGACACCTTGTTGGTTGTCATGCCTATATAGTGGTTGCAGTGTAGTTTGTAAATCACATGACTGGTTTCATGGGTAACTCTGCCTATGATGGGATAGGTGATGTTAGTGACCAGACTGGAGTAGGTGGTGGTAGGAGGATGGATGGGGCATGTTTTGTGGGGTATGGGCCATGAGGTAAGGGATTGGGAGCAGGGGTTGTGTAAGGATGGACGAGTATGTTCTGTAAGTTTGGTGGACAGCGGAATACCACTGTTGGCCGGCTGGGAAGGATAGTTGGCAGGACATTTCTCATTTTAGGGCACAACTAAAGGTAATTGAAACCCTGGTGGAGAATGTAATTCAGATGCTCCAGTCCTGGATGGTACTGAGTTACAAGGGGAATGCTCCTCTGTGGCCGGACTGTGGAACTTTGGGAGGTGGTGAGAGACTGGAAAGATAAGGCAAGGGAGATTTGTTTTTGTACAAGGTTGTGAGGAAAATTACGGTCAGTGAAGGCTTCAATGAGACCCTTGGTATATTTTGAGAGAGACTGCATGTCACTGCAGAAGCGATGACATGCCCCATCCATCCTCCTACCACCACCTACTCCAGTCCGGTCACTAACATCACCTATCCCATCATAGGCAGGGTTACCCATGAAACCAGTCATGTGATTTACAAACTACGCTGCAACCACTATATAGGCATGACAACCAACAAGGTGTCTGTCCGCATGAATGGCCACTGACAAACTGTGGCCAAAAAACAAGGCTGTATGGAAGAGACTTATTGGTATGGAATGGGTGGTAGCTGTTGAAGTGGAGGTATTGCTGGTGGTTAGTAGGTTTGATATGGACGGAGGTACTGATGTAGCCATCTCTGAGGTGGAGGTCAACATCTAGAAAGGTGGCTTGTTGGGTTGTGTAGGACCAGGTGAAGCAAACGGGGGAGAAGTTATTGAGGTTCTGAAGGAATGTGGATAGGGTGTCCTCACCTACAATCCATATAGCAAAGATGTCATCAGTGAATCTGAACCAGGTGAGGGGTTTAGGATTCTGGGTATTTGGGAAGCATTCCTCTAGATGGTTGGCATAGGATGGTGCCATGTGGGTGCCCATCACCGTACCCCGGATTTGTTTATAGGTAATGCCTTCAAAGGAGAAGGATAGGATAGAGTTGGTTAGCGTACAGGAAGGTGGCATCAATAGTGATGAGCAGGGCACCGTGCGGTAAAGTGACAGGAACTGTGGAGAGTCGGTGGAGGAAATGTTTGGTATCTTTTATATAGGAGGATAGGTTCTGGGTAATAGGTTGAAGGTGTTGGTCTACAAGAGCAGAGATTCTCTCACTGGGTGCACAGTAACCAGCCACAATGGGTCGTCCTGGATAGTCGGGTTTATGGACTTCAGGAAGAATGTAGGAGGTGGGAATGCGGGGAGTGGTAGGGGCAAGTAGAGAGATGGACTCTGGGGAGAGGTTCTGGGCACGGCCTAAGGATTTGAGTAGTGACTGGAGATCCTGCTGGATTACTGAAATGGAGTCACTGTGTCAAGTTTTGTAGGTAGAAGTATTTGACAGCTGATGTAGTCCTTCCGCCACGTAATCCTTGCGGTTCAAAACAACAGTGGTGGAGCCTTTGTCTGCAGGTAGGATTGTAAGGTCGGGATCAGTTTTTAGGTGGTGGACTGCAGTTCTTTATGCGGATGTAAGGTTAGTTTGCATGTTGAGTGATTTGGGGAATGATGGTGAGGCAAGTTTCAAGGTTAATAAATTCTGGAAAGTTAACAGGGGGTGGTTTGGTGGCAGTGGGGGTGGATCACAGTTGGAAAGAGGAGTTAACGCAAGGTTCAATATTGGTCATTGGTTGAGTCTGATTGGTTGGGTTGGTGGCGAAAAAGTGTTTCCACTGTAGGGACTGGGAGAAGGAGAAGGAGAGAAGGTCTTTAACAAGTCCTGCATGATTGAATTTGGGAGTGGGGCAAAGGCTTTTGGAAAGGACTGATATTTCTGTGGGACTAAGGCTTCTGGAGGAAAGTTTCATGACTGTGTTGCAGGTCTGTTTAGGTTCTAGGTTCTATGTTGAGGTGGGAGGGAGTTTTGGAGGGTGGGGTAAGTGTAGTAGGTCTGCGAGACAGGGTTTGTCACCTAGGAGGGGACGTGGGGGAGGTTTGGAGGTTGTTGTAGAGGTGGTGGACAGTGGTACTCCTAGGCGGGAATAGGAAGTGAGCAGGATGGAGAGCTTTTTAGGTGGCATTGTGTATGTTGCTCAAGTTCCTGCAGGGCAAGAGTTTCAGTGTGTGTTATGGGTTCCAGGAATTTGGGATTACACAGCAGGAGAATTTTGCGGATGGAGAGAAGGTACTGCAAGGAGGATTGGGCTCGGTTGATATGGTTTTGCAGGACTATGTTGGTGAGGGCTTAGGATTGGCGGAATCTGAACAGGTGAAGGTCATTGTGGAAGGAGGGGTGGCAACCAGAGATGGGTAATTTGATGGTAAGGCCATTAGGGGGTATTTCATGAGCCAAGCAACAGTGCAGGAACAGTATGTGGGAGTGGGATCTGGCTAGGGATAAGGAGACTTTTCTGTATTGACTCAGATGGAAGGAGCAACGATCCAAGGTGGTGCAAAAAAATGTGAAAAATTGCGTAAAAAAGTAGAATTACATGCAAAAAATTATGCAAAATACACCCAAATACATGTGAAAAATCAGTGAAAGGACAAAATGGATGCACAAGGGGAAAAAAACGAGGTGAAATCTGATGAGGACAACGATAGCATCTGCACTGTATGGTCAGTAGCAACTTTCCTTCTCTAATACTGCATTCCATCCTGGATTTTCCATTGTTTTATTAGATAAATTAAGTTTTTATGAAATACGTAGTTCAGCGAATGCCTGGTTTAAGTCTTAATTAAGAAACCAAATGCAGAATGTTACATTAGGCTGATCGAGTAATACAAAGAGCTCGGAAAGAGCAAGCAACTAATGGGTGCTAATAACTGGACAACAGACAAGATGCTGTGTGTGCTTGGTGCATCGTAACCATACGGCAAGGCGTGACTAACCAGCCTAAATCTTGGAGAAATGTGTTTCTGAAAACTCTGTCTATTTGCAAGCCTAATCCTTTCATAGGAAATATAATTTTGAAATATGAGTTTATTGTCATATCTGAGCTAAGCTTACGGGGCCCTGAAATTTTAAAAACACTACATCACATATTTGTTTTAGGTGGAGTAAAGATAATATTAGTGTCTGGGTATCCTCACAGATGGTAAACATGTAGTACGGGTGCTTGACCACTAGACCCACACGTTTGTTTTAATACATTACAAGAGGAGTTTATTATGTTGTAAATTATCGGAAGGTGTGTACTGTCCTGAGAATTAACCATAATTCTAATCGCTGTTTTTTTACACTGTATTGGTACTTACTTCCTGGTTGATTTTGGTACGTTAATGATTTGGTGAACATTTACAGCAGAGGTACTTGTTATTCTGTAGCCTTTTCCACACTGTTGCTCCTTTGAAAGTTGTAAAGTTCTACTTTTAGACATCCTTGATTTTACTATATCGGTTATTCACTATCTTTTAAGTTTAAAAAAATAAAAACTTTAGTTTATAAAAATAGAAGTTATGTAATTTATTATTGTTGTTTATTGATATCTTACCTTTCTCTCATCTACTAAGAATATAAATTATATTTGATGCAGATGATAACTCAGTGTGCAGTGTGGGATAAACTAAAAGAATTAAGCAGACTGTCACAGTTTCAAGTGCCAAACCTAGCACAGCTGCTTATTCATCTCTTCATCAACAAAGGCTTGCCTCTTTCAACCTTGAAGGTATGTCAGAAAAAATGAAAGGGATTGACTTAGCAGTTTATATTTTTGATGTTGTTTGCTGAATTTGTATGAAGAGTATAGTTGACAAAATGATTTTTATTCAGAAAGTGTCCTCAGAATTTGACATCTATAAAGGTTTGATCTACCAAGCAAGTGCTGGAAGTAATGAAGCTTGTACTAAAATTATACGAAGAAACAAGAAACATTAATTGTTCATATACAATCAAGTTCAATATCAGATAACTTAACAAACATTTGCTAAAATGTTATACCAATTTTGTAAATGAAGAACACTGTATTGCGTACATTCTGCAGATTTAAAGTTTTGCTAACTGGTTTTCATTTTCCAACGCCACCATCAGACTAACAGTTAAACTCTGATGATGGCCTTGTAAAGCAAAAACCAGTGAGCAAAATAAATTCTGTACAATATACAAGATTTTGTGTTTTACATTTACAATTATGTTATTCTTCCAAAAAGAAATGGAAAAATCTGTTAACATTATCCCAGTCTGGTCACTCTGGGGAAAGTCTCTCATCATTTTTCTAGATAATCTTAAATTCCAGTGTTATGTATAAACCAAAGGTGTTTTTGACTCCTTCCATGCCTTCATATTGTGTGAGCAAATGTTCTGTATTTAATAATATTGTCCTGGGATAAAAAAAATGAATGCCAAGAAAGATAACATTTTTCAGGCAAAACCTTGCAATCAATGCCTACTGCTTTCTTGGCCATTATAGTTTACTTTTCAACTTCCTCCATTGTTCAGACTTACAATAGTCATCCAATCTCTGATAAGAGAGATTCAAGCTACATGTAATTTGTTCTGAATAAGTTCAGTCTTTACTGTAAGCACAATGCATATTGCATTCACTTAACTCAGAACAAGATACTCCCCTGGCAAATAAACTTTTAAATAACTGTGTGTTTTGAGCTGTCATTGCCAGGAAAGCTAATAGATCCAATAAATGCAATAATGACCTCCTCCATATCTAGTAATTCTCCATCTTTAGTTAATTTTCATATAGTTCTTAATTAACACAAGATTAAGGAAGTTTGAATATGTCAAAACTGCAGTTGCTACAAGAAATTTGACTGGTAAGAAGACAGGATATTTACTGGTAAATAAATACATGTGATTACAAGGATGGAATAAGGCATAAGACAGATCAGGGCACTTTCTGCTGCCTACATTATTGCTCTTTTTGAATTCTCTTGATTTTAACTATGAAATGCTATAAATTTGTTATTAATTTATTGAACTTTTTACCATAAACTGTTTTAGATAATGATACAAAAATCTGATGTCAAACATGATTCATTACTGTAAGTTTCATTTCAGGTAATTAACTTTGGTGAGGTGAATAAGGCAACTGTGCACCTTCTACGTCAGATTCTGTTGGGAATCTTACTCCATGAATCACAGGACAACATGCAGGAAGTATTTTGCCGTGTGTCATTGTCACCAAAGCTCCAAATGTTTCGAGAAAGCATGAGAATTTTTATAAAACATTTTGTGCTGAGAAATTCAATGTCTCTACCAACATCACAGTTAACTCTTTTGAATCAACGAGCTGAAGTAGTTGACAGAATCTTATCTACAAATATGTCAAAAATAAGACCCACTTAATTTTTAGCAACAGATGTACATAGTTTTGATAAATGAATTATTTATAAGCTTTTTGTAATATATTTTCATAAGTGTACATAATAAAGTACAATATTATCAGTGTCTTTCTCAACCTCTGCATTTTACCAATATGTATGTTCATGTAAAAAAAAATGTAAGTAAATATTAGTTGTCCCCTACTTTAGATGCATATGACTCAGAAAATCATTTATCAAACATATTTAATGAAACAAATGTGTCAGTGCGTGTATCATCACGATTTGTGGGATGGAGAACGAAAAGGGACCTCTTATTGGAGAAGTAAAATTTTCACTACAGGCAAAAATGTTTGAGAATGTCTAAAATATCTATTCTCATTTTTGTATATTGCAGTAATTTTAATTCATTCTGTACAGACTCATATCATTCTGTACACACTCGTATTGATTGGAAATTTTTTTAATGCAACAGGACTCAATAACTTCCGAGCTGACAGGCCATAGTCGATGTATAAACTCTCCCCTGATGTTTCGTCTTTGACTGCAGGAGACATCCTCCAAGATAAAGTGGCGAACTGCAAAGTGAACTTGAGGAAGAGCTGATTATGTGGGCAGTACAGAGGACGCCACTGTCCATCATGTGGCGTTGGCTATGGTATTGTCTCTGGTAATGCCAACATTCTCGATTCAATCGTCATGTTTTCGGTGCAACGATGACACCCAAATTTTATCCAGTTTAACATCTTCCTCTTTCCTGATTAAATCTGTGACCATACTAATGAAAAGAAGAAAAACCTTGCCGTTGGGCAGCTGTTGTTTGTCGTTGCTTCTGATTCTCTGTTTAGAGCGAAGAACGATTACCTTCCTGGTAAACATGTTCTGCTATGGCCAATTTATCCATGTGACCCAGGTGGCAATTCCTCTTATGTTCAACAAGACGACTGTTAACACTTCTCTTTGTGGTACTGACAAACCTGCCCACAACTACAAGAAATTTTATGTAATCCCGGTGTAGCCAAAGGATGTCATTCATCTTTTGCTGGCGTTAAATATTCTTTTATTTTCCTGATGGGTCTGAAAACAGTTTCCACCCCATACTTGGTTAACACTTTCCCAATGTGATATGTGACCATACTAATGAACAGAAGAAAAACCTTGCCGTTGGGCAGCTGTTGTTTGTCGTTGCTCCTGATTCTCTGTCTAGAGCGAAGTGCTCTATTTATCTCCTTGCTAGAATAACCTTTCTTCATGAAAGTCGACCACAGATGTTCAGTCTCATCTTTTAAATAAACAGTTTCACAAATTTTGTACCAAGGTTTTTATTACACCTCTTTTTTTCCTAGGGTGATGGTCTGAATCTTTATGCAGGTAACAATTAGTATGTATGGCCTTTCCCGTTGTTTAATCACAGACACATCCAGAAAATTCAGTTGCCCATTACTCTCCTTCATAGTATATTGGATTTTCGGATTAATGTTGTTTAGATGTGTCAGAAAGACATCCAACTCCTCTGCTCCATGTGTCCATATTATGTAAGTGTCATTGACATAGCGATACCATATGGCTGATCTCCTACTGGCAGTCTGCAATACCAATTGCTCAAAAGTCTCCATAAACAAGTTAGCCACTGCAGGACTAAGAGGACTGCCCATAGCCGCTCTGTCCACCTGTTCAAAAGTCATTATTGATTGAAAGCAGGTTGTGGTGAGACAGTGTCGGAATAACGCCACAATATCAAAACTAACGAGGATATCATCTTGGCCCACGCTCATTTCCTCTAACTTGTCAATGAAATGAGTTGAATTTTTAATATGACTGTCAGTCCTACCAACATAAGGTTGCAGCAGTGAGGCAAGGCATCTAGCTAACTCATGGGTGGGACCGCCTACAGGGCTGACAAGTGTCCTCAATACATCGACTACGGCCTATCAGCCCAGAAGTTTTACTTAAAGACAATACAGGCTATGTAACCCTACATTGTATGATCAGGACTCAATAATATCATTAAAAGCAATCAACGTCAGTCTTCTGAAAAAGGGCCTCGTGCCATTATGGGAAAGTAACTTTGGCCCAACAAGAAGCCCTTTTCTAAATCTCACATCTGTTTATGAAATTCTGCACAAAATTAGTATCACCAAAATTTTATAGGTATTTTAAGGAGCTCAAAGTAGCTTTGTGTAAAAGAAGACTGTTTTGTAAATACAATAATGCCAAACAAGACAAGTGGTCCATTTCATATGAGAACTGTAAATGCCTACAGATGTTATCAGTTTGCAGTTGGCGGCCCTAAAATCCTAGCCTTGCAGACATTACTGTAGCAATAAAAACCTGCACCTACAACAGATGTTGATTCCGCTGTTGCTGCTAGAAATGAAAAAGGTGAAGCTGCTGTGAATACATGTAACTGGCTAAATGTCTTGAAGAACAGTATTGGTAACAAAGTACTTAACACAACTAAATATATCCAGCTATGTGCAGTTAGGAGGTTAGATGGAGGGCAGAAGTAGAAAGACTGCCCTACCCTCTCTCCACCTCTTCCCTGCTCACTCCCATAGGCAGGTGTGTGTGTGTGTGTGTGTGTGTGTGTGAGGGGGAGTGGAGGTATTTTTGACATAGGCCTTGTTGGCCAAAAACTCACTTCCTGACAGTCTTTTTGTTGTGCTTATCTGCGACACAGCATCTCTGCTATATGGTAACAACTATCCTTTTCATGATATTCTTACATTCCATCCTGGATATTCCATTATTTACATACATACATACATTATGTACATACATACATTTATATAGTAGTGTGGCCTGTTTTCTTTGGCACCAGCTACCTAAATTCTCCTTCCTGCCTTTACCAGGGCATTTACTGACATCATTACCTGAAAAAGAAACTTGATAACAACTTGTAAACTAAGAAAGTAGTCACTCCATGGCTTACTAACGTATCATTTTTCTTCTAACACGCATATCTTTTTACTTTAAGTACGTGGATGTGTAAATTTATCAACTCCTTTTTAATTCTTAAAACCAATCCTTCTTTCATAAGAGTGCAAATATTCAGAGCATGTCCATCATTTTGATTTACCTTTTACAGTCCTTACATATTCGTACTATGATTACACGTGCGATTAATAAGTGTTGTTGTAGATGGCCACAACCTCAGTATCTTTTGTAATTTATTCAGAGTGACTGTACTGCTACAATTATTCTTTGTTTCATTGTATATAGAATACCCAGGATGGAATGTAACAATATTATGAAAAGGGTAGTTGCTACTTACCATATAGGCTTCAATTGCCAGAGACTGGTCATATGCGTGTGAGTTGCATTTTTGTGTGTGTCTGTCATCTATGTTTGACAAAGGCCTTATTGGTTGAAAGCTTATTTTGTGAGAGTCTTTTTGTTGTGCATATGTGCGACTTAGCATATCCACTATATGGTGAGTAGCAACTATCCTTTTCATAATATTGTTTCATTGTATATAGATACTGTCTTTGTATATAGATATTGTCCTTATAGTATTTTACTGTGTAAATTCGTGTATACTTTAAATAGTAATGTAGTGTATAAGGTTTCTGTAGTTAGTCATTCTTTCTCTCTGTGTGTAAATTTCCCTTTATTTTAAACCCCATTACTGTACTAGTTTTGTTCTTACAGTGTAGACACCTTCATTTTAATAATAATCAACAATTATTAAAATCTCCAGAATGTACCTAATTTGGTGCCTAGATACCAAATTTGCGTTGCATCCAGCATGCAAAGTGGCGTATTGGATTAAACTGTTCCTTTGCAAACATTAAGGTTGCTGACCTATACTTAACTCCTACTACCTATGCCTGCACATCCTCTCCCTCTCGTATTGCTACTTTACATATTTGCATCTCAAGTGCATTATCACATTGTTGGCACCATATGTTACTACAGTTTACCTTGCTTTCATTTAAAATCATATAAATAAATAAATAAAAATTCTCTTACAACTAAGCAAACAGTTGTTGTTGTTGTTGTGATCTTCAGTTCTGAGACTGGTTTGATGCAGCTCTCCACACTACTCTATCCTGTGCAAGCTTCTTCATCTCCCAGCACCTACTGCAGCCTTCTGAATCTGCTTAGTGTATTCATCTCTTGGTCCCCTTCTACGATTTTTACCCTCCACGCTGCCCTCCAGTACTAAATTGGTGATCCCTTGATGCCTCAGAACATGTCCTACCAACCGATCCCTTCTTCTAGTCAAGTTGTGCCACAAACTCCTCTTCTCCCCAATTCTATTCAATACCCACCCATCTAATCTTCAGCATTCTTCTGTAGCACCACATTTCGAAAGCTTCTATTCTCTTCTTGTCTAAACTATTTATCGTCCATGTTTCACTTCCATACCTGGCTACACTCCATACAAATACTTTCAGAAACGACTTCCTGACACTTAAATCTATACTCGATGTTAACAAATTTCTCTTCTTCAGTAACGCTTTCCTTGCCATTGCCAGTCTATGTTTTGTATCCTCTCTAATTTGACCATCATCAGTTATTTTGCTTCCCAAATAGCAAACTCCTTTACTACTTTGTCTGATTTCCTAATCTAATTCCCTCAGCATCGACTACATTCCATTATCCTCATTTTGGTTTTGTTGATGTTCATCTTATACCCTCCTTTCAAGACACTGTCCATTCCGTTCAACTGCTCTTCCAAGTCCTTTGCTGTCTCTGACAGAATTACGTCATCGGCGAACCTCAAGGTTTTTATTTCTTCTCCATGGATTTTAATGCCTACTCTGAACTTTTCTTTTCTTTCCTTTACTGCTTGCTCAATATACAGATTGAATAACATCGGGGAGAGGCTACAACCCTGTCTCACTCCCTTCCCAACCACTGCTTCTCTTTCATGTCCCTCGACTCTTATAACTGCCATCTCCTTTCTGTACAAATTGTAAATAGCCTTTCGCTCCCTGTATTTTACCCCTGCCACCTTAAGAATTTGAAAGAGAGTATTCCAGTCAACATTGTCAAAAGCTTTCTCTAAGTCTACAAATGCTAGAAACGTAGGTTTGCCTTTCCTTAATCTTTCTTCTAAGATAAGTCGTAGGGTCAGTATTGCCTCACGTGTTCCAACATTTCTACGGAATCCAAACTGATCTTCCCCAAGGTCGACTTCTACCAGTTTTTCCATTTGTCTGTAAAGAATTCGCATTAGTATTTTGCAGCTGTGACTTATTAAACTGATAGTTCTGTAATTTTCACATCTGTCAACACCTGCTTTCTTTGGGATTGGAATTATTATATTCTTCTTGAAGTCTGAGGGAATTTCGCCTGTCTCATACATCTTGCTCACCAGATGGTAGTTTTGTCAAGACTGGCTCTCCCAAGGCTGTCAGTAGTTCTAATGGAATGTTGTCTACTCCCGGGGCCTTGTTTCGACTCAGGTCTTTCAGTGCTCTGTCAAACTCTTCACGCAGTATCGTATCTCCCATTTCATCTTCATCTACCTCCTCTTCCCTTTCCATAATATTGTCCTCAAGAACGTCACCCCTGTATAGACCCTCTATATACTCCTTCCACCTTTCTGCTTTCCCTTCTTTGCTTAGAACTGGGTTACCATCTGAGCTCTTGATATTCATGCAAGTGGTTCTCTTTTCTCCAAAGGTCTCTTTAATTTTCCTGTAGGCAGTATCTATCTTACCCCTCGTGAGATAAGCCTCTACATCCTTACATTTGTCCTCTAGCCATCCCTGCTTAGCCATTTTGCACTTCCTGTCGATCTCCTTTTTGAGATGTTTGTATTCCTTTTTGCCTGCTTCACTTACTGCATTTTTGTATTTTCTCCTTTCATCAATTAAATTCAGTATCTCTTCTGTTACCCAAGGATTTCTACTAGCCCTCGTCTTTTTACCTACTTGATCCTCTGCTGCCTCAAAGCTACCCATTCTTCTTCTACTGTATTTCTTTCCCCCATTCCTCTCAATTGTTCCCTTATGCTGTCCCTGAAACTCTGTACAACCTCTGGTTCTTTCAGTTTGTCCAGGTCCCATCTCCTTAAATTCCCACCTTTTTGCAGTTTCTTAGTTTCAATCTACAGTTCATAACCAATAGATTGTGGTCAGAGTCCACATCTGCCCCTGGAAATGTCTTACAATTTAAAATCTGGTTCCTCAATCTCTGTCTTATCATTATATAATCTATCTGAAACCTTTTAGTATCTCTAGGGCTCTTCCATGTATACAACCTTCTTTCATGATTCTTGAACCAAGTGTTAGCTATGGTTAAGTTATGCTCTGTGCAAAATTCTACCAGGTGGCTTCCTCTTTCATTTCTTAGCCCCAATCCATATTCACCTACAACGTTTCCTTCTCTCCCTTTTCCTACTGTCGAATCCAAGTCACCCATGACTATTAAATTTTCGTCTCCCTTCACTACCTGAATAAGTTCTTTCATCTCATCATACATTTCGTCAATTTCTTCGTCATCTAGTTTCCTTCTATCCCTTTTCCTACTGTCGAATCCCATTCACCCATGACTATTAAATTTTCGTCTCCCTTCACTACCTGAATAAGTTCTTTCATCTCATCATACATTTCGTCAATTTCTTCGTCATCTTGTTGGCATATTAACTTGTACTACTGTAGTAGGCATGGGCTTTGTGTCTATCTTGGCCACTATAATACGTTCAGTATGCTGTTTGTAGTAGCTTACCTACACTCGTATTTTTTTTATTCGTTATTAAACCTACTCCTCCATTACCCCTATTTGATTTTGTATTTATAACCCTGTATTCACCTGACCAAAAGTCTTGTACCTCCTGACACCGAACTTCACTAATTCCCAATAAATCTAACTTTAACCTATCCATTTCCCTTTTTTAAATTTTCTAACCTACCTGCCCGATTAAGGGATCTGACATTCCACACTCCAATCCGTAGAACGCCAGTTTTCTTTCTCCTGATGACGACGTACTCTTGAGTAGTCCCCGCCTGGAGATCCGAATGGTTGACTATTTTACCTCAGGAATATTTTACCCAAGAGGACGCCATCATCATTTAATCATACAGTAAAGCTGCATGCCCTCGTCAAAAATTACAGCTGTAGTTTCCCATTGCTTTCAGCCGTTCGCAGTACCACAACAGCAAGGCCGTTTTGGTTAGTGTTACAGGGCCAGATCAGTCAGTCATCCAAACTGTTGCCCCTGCAACTACTGAAAAGGCTGCTGCCCCTCTTCAGGAATATATATATAATAGAGGGAAACATTCCACGTGGGAAAAATATTTCTAAAAAGAAAGATGATGAGACTTACCAAACAAAAGCGCTGGCAGGTCGATAGACACACAAACATACACACAAAATTCTGGCTTTCGCAACCAACGGTTGCCTCGTCAGGAAAGAGGGAAGGAGAGGGAAAGACAAAAGGATTTGGGTTTTAAGGGAGAGGGTAAGGAGTCATTCCAATCCCGGGAGCGGAAAGACTTACCTTAGGGGGAAAAAAGGACAGGTATACACTCACACACACACACACACACACACACATATCCATCCGCATATACACAGACACAAGCAGACATTGTCTGTGTATATGCACAGACACACACCAACGGTTGCCTCGTCACGAAAGAGGGAAGGAGAGGGAAAGACGAAAGGATTTGGGTTTTAAGGGAGAGGGTAAGGAGTCATTCCAATCCCGGGAGCGGAAAGACTTACCTTAGGGGGAAAAAAGGACAGGTATACACTCGCGCACACACACATATCCATCCGCATATACACAGACACAAGCAGACATTTGCCTTTACAAATACCTTTGTCCTACCTGAAATTGTACAGTACACCCTAATCTTTTCTAGTATGACTTTTTCATCTGTTCAGCCTTTTCCTCCAGATTAAGCAAAGCCTGGCATACTTTTTTTTATGTGATGATCTCTCATGGGTGTCTTGGGCAGTGGTTTTTCCCACTAATTGACTTCTCTCCTTCTAAACATCAATTCAGGAAGAGTGAAACTGGTTGAAGAGTGTGGTAAGTTGTTAATGGCTTGTTGAAATGGTGCGACAAACTCATCCCATTTTGTGTGCTTTGTACTTCTGGGGTGTATGGCTGTGTATAAACCTGTTAAATTCTTTGAATATCCTTTCTATTAGGATTGCATCAGGGTGAAATCTGGATACTAATATATGTTTTATCTTGTTTGTGGTAGTAAATTCCTTTCACTTATTGCCTACAAAATACAATGCATTGTCTGTTAACAATCTCTGCAGCCTCCCTACTCTCAGGAGATAATCTTCTGTAATCCTCCTACTAATAGAACCTGGGTCACAGAATGCAGTGCATACAATTTAACATATTTTGTGAAAACATAATACAAGACAACATATTCGACACCTCCCTTCCCTTGTGGAGACTGTTCAGCAGCATTGAAGGACATTAATTCTAAATGTTTTGTGGGCATTATAGGATGTAGTTCAGTCAACTTGGACTAGTTTGAGTGCTTCGTCTTTTGGCCAGTAATGCACTCCCGAATTACTTGGTGATCTCTTCTCCGTAAGCTGGGAAGATAGCAATACGTATTTATCTTGTTGGTGCATTTGAAACTCCATGGTGACCCCATACAATGTGAGTATACAAAATGAAATCATCTACGCAACTTTCTGGTAACACACATAGAACTGCTTCAAATTCTCATCATTATTTTCAGGCTGTTTACCTTTCTCCATAACAGGTCTTCCTCTTGCAGTTGCTCCAAACTCTTACACAACTTTACATAGTATAGCTGTTGTGTCCTGTCCTGCATAAGCAGAACCCTAATTTCAGAATTCTGTTCTGTGAATTCTAAGAATTCATGGAGCCCTTGAGGTAACCTTGACAAGGTGTCTGCGATTATGTTCTGTTTACCTTTGATGTTTACGGTTTCAAAACTGAACTCTTGCAAGTACATGCACCACCTGGCTAACCATTGATGTAATAATTTGCATGCCAACAGAAAAGAAGGTGCTTTATAGTCACAGTAGACTTTGGTGTGCTTGCCCCATAAGAAGTACTCTAATTTCTTAAATGGCAATATAACCCCAAGAGGCTCAAGCTCTGTCATGGAATATGACCGCTCAGATTCAGAAAGTGTTCAACTAGTAAAACTGATTATCTTAGCTGTCGGTTCCCCTTCATCTTCAGTGATCTGAAATAAGTGTGCTTCTAGTCCCAGTGAAGATGCATTTCTACCCAAGCAAAATCCTGTGACATGTCAGAACATAGTAAGGCTTCCTTTATTTTGGTTAAGTCTGCTTCTTGACATTGATCAGTTTGTAGCCATGGACTGTTTTTCCTCAAAAGAGTCAGAATTTCCTAAAAAATGAAAGCAAACCCAAATATGCCTTGAGTTGTTTTTTATTCTATGGCAGAGGAAAATGTGTGATCGCAAGTTTTCCTGGATCGGGTAGTGTATATCCTGTGACGAGATAATATGAGCCAGGAATCTGACCTTTTCTTTTCTAAACTCTGATTTCATTAAATTAGCTGTGACCCTGTGCCAAACAACTTCTCCATCCAGAGCCATGGTGAAGTACGTTAGCGGATGGGATCCAAACTAGTTCTATAATCAAATAGACTTATCTGATAGTAGAGACAAAAATGGTTGACTACAGCCTGTACTGAGATTTGATTCTAGAGACTGAATAATAGGCATATGCCCATCAAGCAACTCCTCAGATAATAATAATAATGTGAGACAGAGTAAAAGATAACTAGTTCCATATATATACAAGAAGTAGACAAGAAACTCTTGAGTATAATGGCTTAAAGGCAATGCCTTGTTAAATAAATGACTACAAAAACCATAAGTAAGTTGAAGTAGTTTATTGAAATATATTAAAGTGATATATCTATATAGAAAGGCTGATCATTACAGGACTATTTCTTGCATTGCACAGGATGTAAAGTAAGTAAGATGGAGATGCACAAAGTAGATTAACACTGTTTAGCACAATTTATCTGAAATGAAACAACAAAATTGAAAAGATAAGTTTTATTCCTTTTTAAAGAAGGAACACACATTGAGTGTTTTTAAGTTAGTAGGTTGTCGACAGTTGTATGTTAATGAGAAATCAAACTCTTTTTTTGAGATTAGGAGAGATCCCAACATCTTTCCTTTAAGTGGGGGAATATGAAGTGTTACATGCCATTAAGGCACACCACATTTCACACTCGTGAAGTACAAGGAAAGATGATCCTAACAAAATAGTGTTAAGTAGGGAGTAAGTTGCAGAACATACACTGTGTGCAGATGTTTTTTTTTTCGTATGTGCAGAATTTAAATGGGAGGCGTTGAATACGAGAAGACAGCAAAGTGTGACAAGTAAAAGACTTCATCTGCTGTGGGAGGGCCTTTTACGTTTTGCGGTCACAGCTTGGTGGTAGCTTGACCGCAAAAAACCAACCACACTCTCCAAGAATGAAAACAAAAGATAAGGTGACTGTGGAACAGAATAAAATATTATCTAATTTGGGATTTCATGTTGAGCCTTCGAGGTGTATGTTGTATGAAAAGTTGTGTTCTACTATAATTCACAAGTCACGCTAATGATCTGTATACCCATTCAAGGAAATATATGTTTGTAAAAGGAAAGTAATGGAAGTGCTTTTTCATGATACGAGTAGAAGTTATTTTCTTTTGCTCCAATAACAGCTGCAGAACATAAAGAAGTCAAGCCTTCCCTCGGCTACAGATGGGATTTCAGAGGCACTGATTAGCATGGACACTATTTCAAGAGAATCACTTACGGCGACCAGATTAAAAAAAAAAAAGTGAATACATCAGATATTAATTCAGGTGCCCAGGTGTTCTGACTCAGCTTCAACTACAAAGAGTGAGCCAGCATCTTCATAAAACCCTAAACCAACAAGAAAAACACTTAATGCCTCCCTCCTCAATCAGAATTCTCACAGCCACCCCAGTCTATTTTAAATCCCCCTCACACGTGGACAGAAGTGCCGAGGCTCTCCATATTCAGGAATACTGCCTCAGCACCAAATGTAAATGGAGGATGCTGAGGTGCTATTGCAGAATATGGAGAGCCTCAGCAATTCTGTTCAGATGTGTGGAGCAATTTAAAGTAGACCGGGGTGGCTGTGAGAATTTGGATCGAGGAGGTAGGCATGCCTGGGTAATCCATGCAGTTGTGTAACCATGGTGTAAAGGAGGTGACTTAATGGCTAACACAGCTGCCTAGTGAGCGGGAAACATGGGTTCTATTCCTAGCCTTAGTGCAAATTTTCACTTGTCACTTTAGTCTATATACATAGAATCATATCTCTCTGAGACCAGTAAAGTCTATAAAATTGTGTCATTTAATTTGTAAAGACAAAGAGGTCATGAATCCTTAGAATTATTGTAGTATTAGCAAGTGTCAAAAATAAGCAGCATAGTACTATAGTCACATAAAATTGGAAGAACAATGTTGTGGTATTCAGTCCAGAGACTGATTTGATGCAGCTCTCCATGCTACTATCCTGTGCAAGCTTCTCCATCTCCGAATAACTACTGCAGTCTACATCCTACTGAATCTGTTTAGTGTATTCATGCCTTGGTCTCCCTCTACGATTTTTACCCTCTGTGCTTCCCTCCAATACTAAATTGATGATCCCTTGATGCCTCAGAACATGTTCTACCAACTGATCCTTTCTTCTACTCAAGATGTGCCACAAATTCCTCTTCTCTCCAATTCTGTTCAGCTGTTCAGTACCTCCTCATTAGTTACGTGATCTACCCACCTAATCTTCAACATTCTTCTGTAGCACTACATTTCGAAAGCTTCTATTCTCTTCTTGTCTAATCTATTTATCGTCCATGTTTCACCTCCATACATGGCTACACTCCATACAAGTGCTTTTGGAAAATACTTTCTGACACTTAAATCAATACTCGATGTTAACAAATTTCTCTTCTTCAGAAACGCTTTCCTTGCCATTGCCAGTCTACATTTTATATCCTCTCTACTTCAACCATCATCAGTTATTTTGCTCCCCAAATAGCAAAACTCATCTACTCCTTTAAGTGTCTCATTCCCTAATCTAATTCCCTCAGCATCACCCGACTTAATTCAACTACATTCCACTATCCTCATTTTGGTTTTGTTGATGTTCATCTTATACCCTCCTTTCAAGACACTGTCCATTCCGTTCAACTGCTCTTCCAAGTCCTTTGCTGTCTCTGACAGAATTACGTCATCAGCGAACCTCAAAGACTTTATTTCTTCTCCCTGGATTTTAATACATATTCTGAATTTTTCTTTTGTTTCCTTTACTGTTTGCTCAATATATAGATTGAATAACATCGGGGAGAGGCTACAACCCTGTCTCACTCCCTTCCCAACCGCTGCTTCCCTTTCATGCCCCTCGACTCTTATAACTGCCATCTGGTTTCTGTACAAATTGTAAATAGCCTTTCGCTCCCTGTATCTTACCCCTGCCACCTTCAGAATTTGAAAGAGAGTATTCCAGTCAACATTGTGAAAAGCTTTCTCTAAGTCTACAAATGCTATAAACATAGGTTTGCCTTTCCTTAATCTTTCTTCTAAGGTAAGTCATAGGGTCAGTATTGCCTCACATGTTCCAACATTTCTACGGAATCCAAACTTATCTTCCCTGAGGTCGGCTTCTACCAGTTTTTCCATTTGTCTTTCGTTTCCATACAAGAACAATATGTCTACAATAATGCAGAAAGAGCTCTAGAGCGCTTACTACATATATATGTACGTGTACAAATAAACACCAGACAAGAAGTGCAGAGATAATGCAAGAACTGGAGCTGATGACATGCATTTCCTTAAGTTGATTTCAGAGTGGGGTAAAAGTAAGATAAAGTAATAAAACAAAAACTTGTGCAACTATAGGTGCCACAAAACACAAACAAAAGTGTAAGTATGCATAGCCAGCATATTAACTGATATATGAATTTCTCCATGTTAATGACAGATAAAATAAGTAACACAAACAATGTGTAGTGATATGGATGGGAAGTTTAGGAACCAATTACTGAAACCGATGTTGTGAGGTCAGTAGCTTGCCAGCAAGACACCTGCCAGCAAAAACAAAGTTTGAAACGTATTGTGGGACTGGAAGCTGTAACTGGAGTAAGTGCAGAAATGGTTCTCAGTCAGTAGCTTATATGAAAGGTCAGAAAATTACTGTGGAGGAAAGGAAGCACGGCACAATTGTTGTTCTATGGTAGTAGGTCGCAAATACACTCCTGGAAATGGAAAAAAGAACTCATTGGCACCGGTGTGTCAGACCCACCATACTTGCTCCGGACACTGCGAGAGGGCTGTACAAGCAATGATCACACGCACGGCACAGCGGACACACCAGGAACCGCGGTGTTGGCCGTCGAATGGCGCTATCTGCGCAGCATTTGTGCACCGCCGCCGTCAGTGTCAGCCAGTTTGCCGTGGCATACGGAGCTCCATCGCAGTCTTTAACACTGGTAGCATGCCGCGACAGCGTGGACGTGAACCGTATGTGCAGTTGACGGACTTTGAGCGAGGGCGTGTAGTGGGCATGCGGGAGGCCGGGTGGACGTACCGCCGAATTGCTCAACACGTGGGGCGTGAGGTCTCCACAGTACATCGATGTTGTCGCCAGTGGTCGGCGGAAGGTGCACGTGCCCGTCGACCTGGGACCGGACCGCAGCGACGCACGGATGCACGCCAAGACCGTAGGATCCTACGCAGTGCCGTAGTGGACCGCACCGCCACTTCCCAGCAAATTAGGGACACTGTAGCTCCTGGGGTATCGGCGAGGACCATTCGCAACCGTCTCCATGAAGCTGGGCTATGGTCCCGCACACCGTTAGGCCGTCTTCCGCTCACGCCCCAACATCATGCAGCCTGCCTCCAGTGGTGTTGCGACAGGCGTGAATGGAGGGACGAATGGAGACGTGTCGTCTTCAGCGATGAGAGTCGCTTCTGCCTTGGTGCCAATGATGGTCGTATGCGTGTTTGGCGCCGTGCAGGTGAGCGCCACAATCAGGACTGCATACGACCGAGGCACACAGGGCCAACACCCGGCATCATGGTGTGGGGAGCGATCTCCTACACTGGCCGTACACCACTGGTGATCGTCGAGGGGACACTGAATAGTGCACGGTACATCCAAACCGTCATCGAACCCATCGTTCTACCATTCCTAGATCGGCAAGGGAACTTGCTGTTCCAACAGGACAATGCACGTCCGCATGTATCCCGTGCCACCCAACATGCTCTAGAAGGTGTAAGTCAACTACCCTGGCCAGCAAGATCTCCGGATCTGTCCCCCATTGAGCATGTTTGGGACTGGATGAAGCGTCGTCTCACGCGGTCTGCACGTCCAGCACGAACGCTGGTCCAACTGAGGCGCCAGGTGGAAATGGCATGGCAAGCCGTTCCACAGGACTACATCCAGCATCTCTACGATCGTCTCCATGGGAGAATAGCAGCCTGCATTGCTGCGAAAGGTGGATATACACTGTACTAGTGCCGACATTGTGCATGCTCTGTTGCCTGTGTCTATGTGCCTGTGGTTCTGTCAGTGTGATCATGTGATGTATCTGACCCCAGGAATGTGTCAATAAAGTTTCCCCTTCCTGGGACAATGAATTCACGGTGTTCTTATTTCAATTTCCAGGAGTGTATGATTTATGAAACAATTGCAGCTAGCAACATTCATACCAGTTATATGGTAAGGTTTAGAACACATTACTAAATTGATGCAGAGGGGCCAATAGTGTGCTCACAGGAAACACACCCATGCAAATAACACGCAAGATGCACCATGAGGACAAAAGCAATAAGTGAAGTAAGTAGAGAAACAATAGCTAGTCAGTAGGCAAAATGAAGGGTCATAAATAACTATAGAGGAAAAGAAACATGGGAATAGGTATATACATAAGTTACAGTAAAATAACTCGTTCAGGAATGTATACAAAGTCATAAATGTGATTTGTAAAGTAATTGTAACTAGTGAAATTCATACTAACTGTATGAAATAAGTACAAAAGATTTGACCAACTGACATTAAATGACTGAATGGGCTTGTTAACTGTAAACAAAACTTTTCACTATAAGGTAAAACACCTGTCACTATAAAAATAAATGTGTATAGCTTGTATATGGCTAACCATGCTTAGCAAAAAGTATCTGAAACAATGAATGGCTAACTACTTGGTAATGTAAGTGGCTAACCACTTATGGCTAAAAATGAATCACTACTTCAATGTAGACGACTAGCAACCTGTTACTGTAGATTATGTCACATGCCTGCTGAAAGACAATGAAAGTGATAACATATGATTTTGCTCTTGATTTCTGGTATGCCATGTGGTTTTTGAAGTTTGGGATTTGTTTCTATTCTCCAAGTTGATGTTCTAATTGAGGTTCTACCCTGTTTAGTGGGACTTTAGAGAATATCTTGAATGTTATGGTTAGGAGTGAGATCCATCTGTAGTTGTTGTGGTCTGTTTTGGACCCTTTTTTATGGAGTGGGTAGGTGAGAGCCATCTTTCATTCAGCTGGGATTCTTTCATTTGTCTAGATTTCTTCAAAGATGTTTTCGCGAGAGTCTATGGCATTTTTGTTGACATTTTTCCAAAGCTGAGCTGTAACTTCTTTTATTTTTTTCTAGAGGCTTTATAGTTTTTGAGGTTCGGAATGGCTGTAGTTCTTCAGTGAAGGGTGGTTTTTTTCTATGGGTTCTTCACAGTTGAGAAGATTTTTGAACTATTCTGCCAATATTTTGCAAATATCCCTGTTGTTGTAGGCAATATTTCTGTTTTTGTCTTGGAACTGTAGGGTTGATGAGCTGTATTTGGTTATTTTTGTTAAAAGGTATTGTACAAGTTCCTTCTGTTGTTTCTGATGAAGTCTTCATTGATCTGAAAGAGGAGCTGGTCTTCTTGGGCTTTTTTATTCTTGTGGTATTCATGCTCAATAATTTTCTTATATTTATCAAGTTTTGTCCACCAGCCATGTTTTTTGTCTTATGCTATGGGAGCTAATTGTCCAGCTTTACTTATCAGGCTTTCTTTTATTTGGTCCCAGTTTTGGTTTTTTGCATTTCTTTGTTGTGAAGGGAAAATCCTTGGAGTTTATTATCTTTTCTGAACTGTATTCAGCTTTTTGGGATGATTTTGAGTTTTATTTTATAAAGGTAGTGATCAGAATCTAGGTTGGCTCCTCTGAGGACTTTGACATTTTATATTTCTTTGTGGAACATTAGTTTGATTGCCACATGATCAAATTGGAATTCACCTAGGTATGGATTTGGTGAGACCCACATTTTCTGTTTTCGAGGTAACTTTTTAAAGGCTGTGGTTTTTGCAATCATGTTGTGTGCTTTGCACAATTCTATCAATCTGATGCCATATTTGTTAGTTCTCTTATGTGCTGGGTACTTTACAACATTTTTTTGTGTTTTTCTCCTTTCCTATTAGGGAATTGAAGTCCCCCAGAAGCAGGACATTATGTTTTTCTGGTATTTTTTGCACATCAAGTTGTTCCAAAAACGTTCCGCCTTTTCTCTGTCCTTTCTATTGTCTTCATTTATGGGGGCATGTGCATTCCAAATGGTGTACAAGTCGTGAGCTGACTTGAAGGCAACTATGTATAGAGTCTTTCAGATTGTGATTCAGAGTTGATAATCGAGTCTAAAATATTTTTGTCTGTTATGAAGCAGTTCCAAGGGTATGGCGCGTTTTTAATTTTTTTTTTTGCCTACCTGTCCTTTGTACCTTCTGAAGCCTCCAGAAACGAAACCGTTTTAATCCAAGAATCTAGTTATGAGAATTTCGTGCTTCTTGAGGATGTCAGTAAGGTGTTTAAAGTTTCCAGGTTTTAGAAGAGAATTTACATTGAAAGTAGCTATTTAACTTGGTTTCTATACTGAATCTTGCTTGAGGTTCCAAAATGCTCCGACTCATCTCGGTGTAATGCTGCATACTCCCCAGAATCTGACTGACTGCTTGTGCACTTTGGTGTGGTGGATTTCCCACCTGGGCTAATTTATTTCACATCACACCCTTTCATGATTAATAATATTAAAGGTGGTGTGGAAACTATTGTTAGAGCCACTGGTTTACAACCATGGTTGTTAGCCCTGGAGGTTTTTCTCAGCCACCCAGTCTGATGACAGCCACCTTTGGATTTTGATTTCTGTGTTGGCCTGCGGGTGGTGTTTTATTTCCCACCTACCCTGAATATCTGTAAAGCCTTCTCCTATTTGCCACCTGGGGATGCCTGTTTATGTTATTTTTTTGTTTACTATTGAACTTTGTGTCCAGCATATGACAACTTCGGCTTCACTTACTAGTTGTCTGTATATCTATATCTACATATACAACTACACTCCGAAAACACCTTATGGTGTGTGGCGGAGGGTACTTTGAGTACCACTGTCGCTTCTCCCCATCTTCTTTTCCAATCACAAATGGTTATTGGTTTTGGCTATTTATGAATGATACATTACATTTGTTTATGTCAATGGCCATCTGCCAATCGCTGCACATAGCATCGCTCTTCTGCAAGCCTTTATGAATTTCAATACAATTTTCTAGCATTGCGACTTCTCTGTATACAGCGGCATTGTTTGTGAAAAGTCTCATGGAACTTTTGACATTATCCACCAGATCATCTGTGTATCATCTTCTTATTCTTATTCTATCTATCTGTCCACCCACCTTCTATCTACACATACATAAAATTATGTCCTTTGCTGTGGTTTTGGTCTATTGTTCAGGTTAATGTCAGAAACTAGTGTAGGGATTTCGATAAAGGTTTTCACTAATACATAGACTGATTCAGGAGGAAGCTTTGTGTGTAGAATTTATTCATATTCCATGCAAACTGGCTGAACCATGATGAATTAAACGCTCACACCACTGTGAAAATGATGCCATTGCCATCTAGTGGTGAGTAGCAGATTTCTTGGGATCATCCAAGCAGAGAGTGCTTTCTATCAGTGTTACGTGATGAAGGATGCTTTGTACAAATGTTGTGTGGCAAAGGGTACTTCATGCCATTGTTGCATGAATGTCACTAGTATCTATTTCAGTATTTAATTTGACCTTATTTGCTGTGAAATGCAATCTGCACGTGATCAAATTTTTCATTACTACTAAGTCCATTTAATGTTTTAGATCAACTATTCTTTTCTCACAAAAGTCCAAGGGCTTCAGTAATGTTACTTTTTTATGGCTTCAATGCTTTGAAATGATGTTTAAAATTAAAATATTTGTGATGTTTCCAACCATTTAATTAACTTGGCCAACTCTTCTGTGTGTTGAAATTTGTGAGTAAATTCAATTGCATTTTATTACAGTGTCCCAAATGTTGTGAAAGAAATGTCTGAAATAAGAAGCTATATTAAAAGTAAAAAAAAGTGTTACATGTCTGTTTCCCTATGTAGTGAGACTAACCACTCATATGTGCACAATTTGTTTTCATGATCACTGTGCAACACATATCTAGTTAAGCGAATTCTAAGGGTATGCTTACAGTGCAGCCTCGCTGCTGGTGCTCGCATCTTGATGCTTGCCAGGAGCCTTGTTGCATTTATGCCGCAGCCTCACGGCTGGCACATCATTACTCGATGGTTGTACGGGCATCTTGCTTCTCACCAGAAATCTTTACCATACATCTGTTCAAGTCACTATGTGAGTGGAGTACTTGCACTGTGTGATTCAAAACAATACTTTTGACTTCATCTGATGACAGTAATAGTGGTCTATCATGCTACAAATGTGATTATTGAATGTGAGAAGGAAGAAGAGATATGGATCCACTCTTTGAATGTTGACTATCCACACTGCAGATACTTTCACCTGATCTGCCAACAGCACTTATTCAGACAGTTATGAATGTCGAAACAAATTTTACAGTTGATTTTAAATTTTATTAGACTAGAATAGTTACAGATATGAAGATTCAACCCAACATTATTAATATAATTTCTGTGGAGGAACAATTCATAGACCTACTCACTCTGAGGTAATATTTTGTCAGTTTTGAAGGAAGGAAGGAAATGTGAGTGAGTAAGTAAGTAAGTAAGTAAGTGTGTAAGTGTATGGTAGAATACCAGTACTGTGATCATGCAGTCAGTCTTAGAATATTGTTCAAGTGTGTGAAATCCATATGAAATATGAATATATGGAATATTAAACACACAAATGTAAGGACAACACCAATAGCTGCATGTCTGTCTGGTCCAATAAACAGCTTTACTGAAATGTAGAAAAATCTGAGCTGGCAGATGCATGAGAGTCGCAAACTATTTTCTCATAAGACTATTTACAAAGTTTCCAGGACCAGTATCTCAAGGAATCTAGGAGTATACTACAGTCTCCTGCATATCACTTCTACAGTGATCACAAGGACAAGGTTAAGGTAATTACAGCTCACACAGAGGCATTTTCCCATGCTCCGTTCACGAATGGAACAGGAAGGAACTTTAATGTGTTTTACAGTGGGAAGTACTCTCTGCCATGCACTTCATGGTAGTTTGCAGAATATAAATGTATATAAAGATGCAGAAGTAGACTATGACAGCATCCATTGCATGCAGTCACTGTAAAGAAACTCCTAAGGAAACAGAGTATTGCATAATAGATGTAAAACAAAGCATACGGCTATAGACAGAGAGATGCTGAATGAAATGTATTTGGCAGTCATGAGAACATTGTGTGTGAAGTCTTCAATGATTACTGTAGCAGAATATTGTTAAAGGACCTTAAACAAAATCCAAAAAAGATCATATGTAAAGCCTGTTAGTGGCACTAAAGTTAGCATATAGTCACTCACGAGTTGAAATTGAGTGCAGAAATGCTTAATTCCGTTATCAAATGTCCCTTTACGAAGGAAAACCCAGGAGTATTGCCCCAATTTAAGTCCTGTACCAATGAAAAGATGAGTGGAATAGATGTTAGTGCCAGTGGCGTTGAGAAACGGCCAAAATCTTTAAAATTGAACTAAACTCCAGGGCCCAATGAGATACCTGTCAGATTCTACACTGAATTTGCACCTGACTTAGCCCCTCATTTAACTGTAATCTATCATAGATCATTTGCACAAAAAACCGTGTTCAGTAGATGGAAGAACGCACACGTCACACCTGTCTGCAAGAAGGGTAGCAGAAGTGATCCACAAAACTACTGTCCAATATTCTTGAGATCCATTTGTTGTAGAATCTTAGAACGTGTTCTAAGCTCAAAAGTAATTAGGTATTTTGAACAAAATGACCTCCTCCTTGTCAACCAGCAAGGATTTCGAAGAGATGGATTGTGTGAAAACAACCTTCCACTTTTCTCACATGACATCCAGAAAGCCATAGATCAAGGCAGTCAGGTATATGTAACATTTCTTGATTTCCAAAAACCATCTGACTCAGTACCACACCAATGCTTATTATAAAAAGTACGATCATGTATGGTATCAAACACAATTTGTGACTAGGTTAAAGATTTCTTGGTAGGGGAGATGTAGCATGTTACCTTGGATGGAGAGTCTTCGACACATGTAGAAGTAACTGTGGGTGTACCCGGGGAAGTGTGTTGGGTCCGTTCTTGTTCATGTTGCATATTAATGACCTTGTGGACAATATTAACAGTAACCTCAGATTTTTCACAGATGACACAGTTATCTACAATGAAGTACAGTCTGAACAAAGCTGCACAAATACACTCCTGGAAATTGAAATAAGAACACCGTGAATTCATTGTCCCAGGAAGGGGAAACTTTATTGACACATTCCTGGGGTCAGATACATCACATGATCACACTGACAGAACCACAGGCACATAGACACAGGCAACAGAGCATGCACAATGTCGGCACTAGTACAGTGTATATCCACCTTTCGCAGCAATGCAGGCTGCTATTCTCCCATGGAGACGATCGTAGAGATGCTGGATGTAGTCCTGTGGAACGGCTTGCCATGCCATTTCCACCTGGCGCCTCAGTTGGACCAGTGTTCGTGCTGGACATGCAGACCGCGTGAGACGACGCTTCATCCAGTCCCAAACATGCTCAATGGGGGACAGATCCGGAGATCTTGCTGGCCAGGGTAGTTGACTTACACCTTCTAGAGCACGTTGGGTGGCACGGGATACATGCGGACGTGCATTGTCCTGTTGGAACAGCAAGTTCCCTTGCCGGTCTAGGAATGGTAGAACGATGGGTTCGATGACGGTTTGGATGTACCGTGCACTATTCAGTGTCCCCTCGACGATCACCAGTGGTGTACGGCCAGTGTAGGAGATCGCTCCCCACACCATGATGCCGGGTGTTGGCCCTGTGTGCCTCGGTCGTATGCAGTCCTGATTGTGGCGCTCACCTGCACGGCGCCAAACACGCATACGACCATCATTGGCACCAAGGCAGAAGCGACTCTCATCGCTGAAGACGACACGTCTCCATTCGTCCCTCCATTCACGCCTGTCGCAACACCACTGGAGGCGGGCTGCACGATGTTGGGGCGTGAGCAGAAGACGGCCTAACGGTGTGCGGGACCGTAGCCCAGCTTCATGGAGACGGTTGCGAATGGTCCTCGCTGATACCCCAGGAGCAACAGTGTCCCTAATTTGCTGGGAAGTGGCGGTGCAGTCCCCTACGGCACTGCGTAGGATCCTACGGTCTTGGCGTGCATCCGTGCGTCGCTGCGGTCCGGTCCCAGGTCGACGGGCACGTGCACCTTCCGCCGACCACTGGCGACAACATCGATGTACTGTGGAGACCTCACGCCCCACGTGTTGAGCAATTCGGCGGTACGTCCACCCGGCCTCCCGCATGCCCACTATATGCCCTCGCTCAAAGTCCGTCAACTGCACATACGGTTCACGTCCACGCTCTCGCGGCATGCTACCAGTGTTAAAGACTGCGATGGAGCTCCGTATGCCACGGCAAACTGGCTGACACTGACGGCGGCGGTGCACAAATGCTGCGCAGCTAGCGCCATTCGACGGCCAACACTGCGGTTCCTGGTGTGTCCGCTGTGCCGTGCATGTGATCATTGCTTGTACAGCCCTCTCGCAGTGTCCGGAGCAAGTATGGTGGGTCTGACACACCGGTGTCAATGTGTTCTTTTTTCCATTTCCAGGAGTGTATTTTGTCAGACCTTGATAAGATTCCAAAGTGGTGCAAAGACTGGCAACTTGCATTAAGTGTTCAAAAATGTAAAACTGTGACTTAAAAAAAATGAAAAAATATAGTATCCTATGAAAATAATATATGTGAGCCAGAGTTGAAATTCGTAGTCATACAAATACCTTGGTGTACGCATAATGGGAACATGAAATGGAACAATCACATATGCTGTCATGGGTAAAGCAGCTAGCAATCTTCCATTTATTGGTAGAATAATTGGGAAATGCAATCAGTCTGCAAAGGAGATTGTCCACAAATCACTTGTGCAACCCATCTTAGAATATTTCTCAAGTGTGTGGCACCATTACGAAATAACTCTAACAGGGAATATTGAATGTATACAGAAAAGGGCACCTTCACAGGTTCGTTTGGCACTTGGGAGCGTGTCACAGAGATGATGTTGAAACTGAACTGGCAGACTCCTCAAGGTAAATGGAAACTACCCTGAGAAAGTCTACTTACAAAGTTTCAAGAACTGGTTTTAAATGATGACTTAGGAATATAGTCCAGTCCCCTACATATTGCTCCTATAGGTATCATTAGGACAAGAGTAAATGAGCACAAACACAGGCATTTAAACAATCATTTTTCCTGCACTGTGTACGTGAATGAAACAGGAAGAAGCTCTAATACAGGGCTTCACAACATACGTGCTCGCGGGGCAAGCTGTGAGCAGCAAGGCGCGAGCACGGAGCAGCGCGAGCACGCTACCCCCACTACCGGACCAGAGCGGAGAGTGGGGAGAGTCACATGGGGGCACACAACAGCTGCTGCCAGTCACTGTAAATCCGCGGCCACCTGCAAGGATATCACTCACGAATTATTACTGTGACAAATGAAACAAATTAAGGAGAATGTACACGTGCCACATAATTTTATTAGCTTAGTGTATGCAGCATGCAGTTTAAATTTCGATCAGACAATGCGTTTCTCAGGCGCGTCTTGATACATTTCATTCCAGAGAACAGTTATTCACAAACATACATGGAACCGAACACTGATATTATTGTAGCCGCCAGTTTGTGCAAATGAGGAAATCTATCTTGAGGGAAGTGTCTGTAAAATTCCAAAATGTTTTTCTTGCTCTGAAATTTGTCTCTGTATTCTCTGTCACACTGCAGGTCAATAATTTCTAGTTGCAGCTCAGGACGAATCTCTTCAATATTCGCTGAATATGGAGAGGAGAACAAATCAGAATCACTGTCTAGTGCTGTCAGATCTTGAAAGCGTTGATCAAATTCTTCCTTAAGGGCAACTAAACTATGTGAATAACGTTCACAGTCTTTGTGAACATCTTGCATGGATGATAATTTAGGAAAATGAGCTAGATTTCCTGTTTCCAGCTGACTCACCCAAAGTGTCAATTTCATTTTAAAAGCTTGTATTCGATCTATGAAATGAGTAATTAGCAGATCTTTACCTTGTAGTGAAATGTTCAAAGCATTCAGATGGCTAGTTAAATCTGCTAAGAACGCGAGATCACATTTCCATGAAGGCTCTTTCAATTCAGGAACACACATGTTATTTATTTCCATGAACATATTTATCTCATCTAATAGGCAAAAATTTGATTTAATAATTCGCCACGACTAAGCCAGCAGACCTCGCTGTAATAAGGCAGGCTACCATACTGGCTTTCTACATCCTCAAGAAAGCTTTTAAGTGCCATGCTTCCTTATATAATTGGTTGTACGAACAACAACACTCATCACATTTTTTTGGAGTGATACTCTTTGCACATAAGTTTTCCTGGTGGATCACACAGTGAACGCCCCTTATTTCATTCGGCATGGTCAGTTTTTGCATTTTCTCCTTCAACAGCGCAACGAAACCTAATTTTTTCCCTGTCATCGCTGGTGCACCGTCTGTAGACACTGAAACTAAAGAATTCCATGACAATCCTATATTTTCAACACTTTCTTCAACACTACTTAAAATATCACCTCCGATTGTAGTGTTCTTCATGGCTACTACATCGAGGAGCTCCTTCCTCACCTGAAGATCTCTATTAACACCTCTAATAAATATGGAAAGGTGCGCTGTTCCAGTGATATTGACACTTTCATCCAGAGCTAGAGAATACGCCACAAAATCTTTATAGATATTTGTAAGCTGGCTCTGGACGTCATCTGCCATGTCCTGTATGCGACGCATAATGGTCATGTCAGATAATGGCACAATCCGAAACTGTTCAACTTGAGATGGACACAAATGTTCCGCTGCAACTACCAAACATCTTTTGTTAAATCGCCATCAGTGAAGGGGCGCAGGGATTTTGCTAAACACAAAGCAATTTTGTAGCTCACTCTGAGAGCTGCCTCAGTTGATTTTTCTTCGTCATCCAGATCTTCTTCGGATAGCTTCCTTTTAAGTTTAATAACTTCCTGTACACGATCTGGTCCATCACATTTTCCACTTCCATAGTCTTTCGCGTGGTACGACATGTAATGTTGCTGCAAATTAAATTTCCTAAAAGAATTCAGCGTTTTGTGACATACTAAACATTTTGCAACACCATCTTTTTCTGTAAACAGATACAATTCCTCCCAATGGGGGTTGAACTGCGAAAGCATGGTTGGGGTTACACAACGGCGACTTGACATGATTCTTAACCAGCGAAGTGACTGTTAGAGCTGATCGTAGTACTTTTAACGTTACACAGTCGGCGCGAATTCAATAGGCACGCTGCGGTCCTATTCATACGTGCGCGCGCATTTCCCCTCCGTCCCTACTCTGCGACCTTGCACCTGCTCACGAGCACGTGCCTGAGCAGACGCGAGTACTCGCGCTCAAAACCAGCCAGTTGTTAAGCCCTGCTCTAATAACTGGTACAGTGGGACATACCCTCTGCCATACACTTCACGGTGGTTCACGGAGCACAGATGTGGAGAGAAACAGAGTGAGATGCTATGCAACAAGAAGGACAATAATGCTACACTGAGCCTGAAGTAGCCAAGGACAGCTCAAATTTCAGTATGGGTGGTGACAGTCACAGAACGAAACACAGACCAGTTTGATATCATCTCATGGCGAGAAGCATAATGAGCAGTGTGGCAAAAATGTCGGTGCAGGTTAAATGGGCTGGTAACATGCATGGGATTTGATTCATCGTTGCCAGGTCATGCCGGCGAGTAGCAAGGTAGCATTGTAAACACACCCTAAGGAACTTGGATGTCACTGGCATGCGGGAGAACTGGAACTGACTATAAAGTAAGAGGACTGAGTAACACTGTTAAGCAAACACTGAAGAATGTCAGTTGCATGTAACCTATTGAAATTAATGTTACAGTTTAAATATATGCAAATGTTCGGAATATACTGTATACGTACTTTGTATGAACTAGCAAAGGCCACAAGTACAAATAATAAAAAGGCCCATTGCTTTCAGTGTAAAACATAGAGTTAATAACATAAAAATGTTCTCTCAGGGTATTTTGTTTGATGTCAAAGGAGGAACTGTGTGAGCTATATCATGCCACTGTAATTAAATATACTAATTGTTTGAAAGACTAAATCCATTCTGTCCATGAGAGAGAGAGAGAAAATCCCAACTTAAATATTGTCTGTTGTTTGTATTTAAAATTATATGTAGATTTTTTTTTAAGCTGTCAACAATTATAGTTTATACAAAGTAATTCTCATCATGAGTTTTCTTTTGCAAACAAAAATATTGCATGCAACAAAAAAGCTGTGTGGAGAAAAGAATTTATTTCATTTTTTCAAAGTATACAGTGTTTCTTGAATTTTACCTGTCATGGTACAATAACAAATTTAGCCAGTATTATCTACTAAATAGAACTAAATTCAATAAGGGAAATATAGTTTCCCATTGTAACAGTGTGCAGTTATCCAGTGGCAATTTTTTGTGTGTTTGCGTACTTCATTTATAAATGGGGAAGAGATTAAAAAATACGGCAAGCACCTTTACGCATTGCACATCTGTGGTAAAGGATCACATTTGAGCCCAAGATTAATTCGCAGAAACAGAAAAAATAAACTTAATTAACATATACTGCTCAACCTTGGTGCGGTACAGAGCCAAATTTTAAATCACAATAGCTTGTTTGACAATATTACCTAAGGTTTCCAGAGTGAAATTTTCACTCTGCAGCAGAGTGTGCACTGATATGAAATTTCCTGGCAGATTAAACTGTGTGCTGGACCGAGACGCAAACTCGGGACCTATGCCTTTCGGAGGCAAGTGCTCTACTGACTGAGCTACCAAAGCATGACTGATGACCCATCCTTGCAGATTTATTTCTGCCAACACCTCTTCTTGAACACTCTAAACTTCACAGAACCTTTCCTTCGAAAAATGCAGGATTAGTACTTCTGGAAGAAAGGTATTGTAAAGATATGGCTTAACCAGAGCTGGGGGATGAAATTTTCACACTGCTGCAGAGTGTGCACGGGTATGAAGCTTACCTAATGTTACTCATAACACAGACCTGTAAGTGGAATGAGGAGATAATTAAATAATAACTTCTCTATCCAGTTGTAAACAGGCAGTATCTTCAGAAGCATTTATGTCCCATTCCATTAGACTGTCACATGAATTAGGGCGAACACTTTTAGTTTTCATACTATTCTGTAGCTTGCTCCGTGAACAGCAAATTAACAAATATTAAACTGATACCGCAGTTTGACATTCTCTCTCGCGAGCATTGGGAGAGGGAACAGTGCAGGGTAGGAAAAAGTGGGGGTCTAGATTGTGACATATGCAAATAATTTCATTGTTTTTATCTTTTGAAATTCTGCATTTTTTTTTTTTTTTTTTTTAAGTAGGAGACTAAGTAATGCATAGTTAAAGAAGATACAAAAATAATAGCAGAAGAATTCAGTTTGAGAGGAAATGAAACTAATGGACTGATTCAAAAATTCTGGTTCATTTGCAAAATATATCCATCAAACAAATTTGGGAAAAAGCAACATGACATTTAAACAGTTATTATACATCACATCATACTTGCAAAAAGTAAAAATGTAAGTAGCACTAGAAGAGCTAAAGACTTACTAACATCATAGTTCTTGAACTAATCAGTCACAAATGAAGAGGCCCGAGGAAGAAATTTTGTGATAATTAGTCTGATAATGCTATCTATTATGGTTCTGATTGCACTAAATGTTATTAATATGTAGTTCCACTTACACCCCTAGAAAGTGCTGATGGCTATATGAATCATTTTGTCTTGTCATAGTTTTCTTTTTGTCTGTGAATGAAAACAATGCCATGCCACAGAGTAAACATGGCAGTTATGTTGAAATCTTTTCATCGAATAAATAAACGGATGTTTGGACAGCCAGAGAAGTGGTCATGTGTGTGTAACTTGCATTTATGCGAATGTGAGTTAATGTATGTTGTCTAATTCAGAAGAAGGCCTTTTGGCCATAAGCTTACTTGAAACTTTCTGGCAGATTAAAACTGTGTGCCCGACCGAGACTCGAACTCGGGACCTTTGCCTTTCGCGGGCAAGTGCTCTGCCATCTGAGCTACCGAAGCACGACTCACGCCCAGTCCTCACAGCTTTACTTCTGCCAGTATCTCGTCTCCTACCTTCCAAACTTTACAGAAGCTCTCCTGCGAGGTTCGCAGGAGAGCTTCTGTAAAGTTTGGAAGGTAGGAGACGAGATACTGGCAGAAGTAAAGCTGTGAGGACTGGGCGTGAGTCGTGCTTCGGTAGCTCAGATGGCAGAGCACTTGCCCGCGAAAGGCAAAGGTCCCGAGTTCGAGTCTCGGTCGGGCACACAGTTTTAATCTGCCAGGAAGTTTCATATCAGCGCACACTCCGCTGCAGAGTGAAAATCTCATTCTGATAAGCTTACTTGTTTCCCAGTCTCTTTGCGGTATATGTCAGCGACTCAGCATGTCCACTGTTTGGTGAGTAGCAATCTGTCCTCCTCATAATATTTTCAGTATTCCATCCCGGATTTACCATTGTTTGTTTAAGTGTAGCTTAGCATTGTACTGCCACCAGTTTAACCACAAACGACAAATGATTTAAGCACAGCATTTATTAAAATTATGGAGACTTCGTTAATGTTATGAGTACATAAATGTAATGTGAAACATATGCGTGAATGTGTGTAATGTTATTACAGTCTCCCATTTCACCTCGTAACAACAGAAAAATCTATGGTGCTGGTTTAAGGTCCAAGTGAAACAAGCAGCCGCTTGGTATGCCAAGTTGTGTGAGGGGCACCAGGGATGCCCCTAGTGCAGAATTTATATGGTGTACCGTAATTAGTAGCCAAAACAACCCATTTCCACACTCACTAGATTTATATTTATTTTTGAAGGTCTTACCAAGAGGCCAAGAACAGCAACTTGTGTGTATAAGGAGGGAGGGAGGCAGAGAGAGAGAGAGAAATGGTGGGGGCCACCAATTGATATGTTGCTTGTGTGCATAAAAGTTATCAAATAGTCCCTGTTACATGTTTTTGGGGCTTAGCATTGTTTTGGTACTAATGTTAAACACTTTGGGTTAGCATTATTTTTATTGGTATTTATTCTCTAGAAATGTTTGCCTGTCTGTATTTTTATAACAATGAAAACAATCAATTACTGACAAAATTGTGTAATTGGATAGATAAAAACTCTACTCACCAAGCAGTGGCAGAACATACACATAAAAGACTGTTGTAATTGGCAAGCTTTCGGAGCCAGTGGCTCCTTCTTCATACATAAGGGTTGAAGAGGAAGGAAGAAAGGTGAAGGAAAAGGGCTGAAGAGGTCTAGGAAAAGGGGTAGATTTCAGGAGAGTCACCCAGAACTGTGGGTCAGGGGACACTTGCTGCTCGGAATGAGAAGGAAATACTGATTTGAAAACCTCAGGTTTTGGGAAAGTCACCCAGAACGTAAGGTTTTCAAATCTTGTCCGATGAAGTACCCAACAATCAGTCTTTCTTTCTCATCCTGCACGGTAAGTGTCCCCTGACCCGCGGTTCTGGGTGACTTTCCCAAAATCTACTCCTTTTCCTAGACCTCTCCAGTCCTTTTCCTTCAGCCTTATACCTTCCCCTTCAACCCTTCTGTCTGAAGACTGGCTCTGAAAGCTTGCCAATTACATCAGTCTTTTATGTGCGAGTTCTTCTGCCGCAGGGTAGTAGATTTTTTATCTATCCAATTATATATGTTTGTATTTTCAGGAAGAAGCACTGTCTACATCCACTTGAAAGAGAAACAGGAAGTGAGTCACCACATCCTACATCAGGTAACCCTCAACCCAACTGAAAAAGGAAAAGAATAATTTCTAAGAAGGCAAGAAAAAAGCAAAGACTAAATGAAACCAGGCCTTATAGAAATTGTAAAGGGGAGATAGTTCCTGAACATGCTCTTGGAGAACTGAAATGTGACGAAAAACTTTCAGAGGTCAAGAATGATATTTTTAATGGCTCCTGGAATCTGCTTGACTTTGACATACAAAATTCATATTTATTTGATCTTATAAAATCATATGCTGTGAAAAGGAGGTATGATCAGCCCTCAGCACCATCTTCTTATAAGCGTAAGTGCTATAATTTTAACATCAATAAAGATGGGTAATTGTAGGTAGAGAGAGAGAGAGAGAGAGAGAGAGAGAGAGAGAGAGAGAGAGTGTGTGTGTGTGTGTGTGTGTGTGTGTGTGTGTGTGTGTGTGTGTGTGTGTACAGAAAGTCTTTTCTGTGTCAAAGCGGAAAATATAAAGGCTGCCCAAACTCTATTCCTGGAATACAGAGCCCAGGATGTCTATGACCATATCATAGCATACCTCCATACGAGATGCATTATAACAAATGCAAAGCCCAAATAAAGCGTATTTTAATAGTGACTTGAATATAACAGCATTATATCATGATTACTTTGTAAAGTACTGTGATGAAAGAAACATTCAATCTGTCAGTGAATACAAGTACATGCAGATATTTTGGCAATTGTATAATAATGGATTTCAACTACCAAAGTCAGATACTTTCAAGAGTTATGACAAACTGCATGTTATACTCACCAACCTGATGAACCCTGAAGATGAAAAGAAAGAAGTCCTTAAAGAAAAACAGCGATACCTGAGGAGACCTGAAGGTTTTACGGAGAAATTTCAAGAACTGAATGCCAAAGCAAAAGATAAGCCGGGAAACATACTCACAATTTCTATTGATCTCCAGCAGATGCTATCCCGCCAAAACTTCCATCTGATCCTGCTTTTTATTTGTGCAAAATTTGGGCATGTAATGTGAGAATTCATGACTGCACCACAGTGTTGGTGCTAGAGGCAACAATGAGGTAGACAACTATTTACTGAAATAGGTCCATAATATGAAGATACAGTATGCAGGTGGTAACTGTGATGTCCAAAATAAAAATTACAACATGGTTCCCTTGTAAACTAATTTATCTTAACATATGCCTTTGCAGAAACTGAACATTACTTTCTATTACCTGGTCACTATTTTCTTTCATCTGATCGAGATGCCAGAAAAGTTGAGAAATATCCAAGGAAACAGTCATACTTTTCCACAACTGGGCAGTGAAGAAAACTCATTTCAAAATGTGGGTGTTAAAAGACTTTATAATTACACAGTTAACCAGTGAGGACTTTTAATTCCTACACACTGAAAACAAAGCTTAACACAGCAAAGAAAAATATGATGAGGGTCAAAATATCAACTTCAAAAATAATATTGGTCTTAATTGGATCACAAAAGCCCAACAGTAATGAAGATCAGACACCAAGTAAATGCAAACTTTTTAAATCAAACTATAGAAAATCCAGGATGGAATGTAACAATATTATGAAAAGGATAGTTGCTACTTACCATATAGCGGAGATGCTGAGTCACAGGTAGGCAGACACCACAAAAAGACTGTCACAAAGTGAGCTTTTGGCCAGCAAGGCCTTCATTGAAAGTAGACAAAACACACACACACACATGACCAAAGTCTGGCCTTAGCAGCCACAAACTTTCGCCATGTATGTGTGAGTGGTGTGTGTTTTCGACAAAGGGCTTGTTGGCCAAAAGCTCACTTTCTGACAATCTTTATGTTGAGCCTATCTGTGACCCGGTATCTCCACTAAATGGTGAGTAGCAACTATCTTTTTCAAAATATTGTTGCAAACTTTTTAAATGTTTCATAACAAAAAAGGGGATGGAGACAATTTTCAACATCTTAAAGCAGGCCAGGAATTACAGTGGCACACGGCATATGAATTAAAAAAAAACTGAATGATATAAGCCAGTTACTTGCATGGGCACCACCTACACATCATGACTATTTTGAAAGCCCTCACGTGAATAATGAAGAAACTGGAGATCCAGAGCCACTTTATTAATGTTGTGACTACAGTTAACTACAATATGTTGTTTCCTTGTGAGTGTGTTATACATACTGCATTGTAATTTATGTATGTTTGAAGATTTAGTTGCCTAGTATTCAATTTTTTAATGCAAAAGAAAACAAAACATTTTATGTAGTGACTAAATTGTGGATGAAAACTGATGTTGTCACACTGTGAATGTTTCATCATTATTGCAGTAACTGTTTAATCTTTCTTGTGTTTAGAAACTTTCGTATATTATTCTCCGATGTATTATAATAAAGAAGTTTTGCAAGTACTTTCGATGATGAGCATTCAACCACAAAAGTAGGGACAATGTTACAAATAAGAAGTTTTCTGGGACTGATCAAACATTTTTTACACATAGATCATATTGTGTAGCTAAACAAATACTGTAACCATCTGTAGAAAAAGTTACAGTTAAATCCATTGTGACACACAATTTGTCGATTCAACCAAACTTATAACATGCAATAGCTCAAAACTATGCTCTTGTGGGTTAGCACTTTCTTCCACCGACCCCTTCAAATCATAAGCTATGCAGGAATCAGAATGTCTTAAATGAAATTTTGAAGTGCTTCTCTCTGAATCCTGACATTTCACAGAACAAAATTACAAAACTATGAACCTGATACAGCATTTGAACAAATGATTAAAATCCACTCGCTATGTAATCTTCATCTTCTTATTCTTGACTGTGTTTGATATTTTGTCCTCTTGCTTACTTTTCCCACCTGAAAAGGTAAAGAAATTGGGGAATTAAGTGTTATGGCATGCTCTGTTTCATTTTATGAAGATAAAGAGATGAAAAAATAAAAAAAAATATTCAAAATGAAAGCCAGGAGAAAACACTTTCTACTGCCAACCAATAAAATTTCAACACCAGGTAGAACAGCAAACAATAAATTTTACTTATTGCCTGTGTACAGTATGGTAGGAAGAATGCATTTTAAAATTTTTATGTGATTTAGGGGTGTCCACCTTTGTAGCTCAGTGGTTAGCGTGTCTGGTTGCTACACAGAGGAACCAGGTCCAATTCCTGGTTCTGCCAGGTATTCTACCTCAGTGGTAGAAGTGTTATGGGGTGCACTCAGCCCTGTGAGGCCAATTGAGGAGCTACTCAAATGAGAAGTAATGGCTCCAACATCAAGAAAGCTGACAACGGCTGGGGTAGGTGGACATGAGGCCACTCCATACCACATCCAATGATGCTGTTGGCAGCAGATGATGCAGAGGTCATCAGTCGGTCAGTCCTGACCGTCAGACATCATTGCCAGAATGCGGAACTTTGCTTTTGCTTTGCCTGATTTTGAGGTACACAATGTGCAAAATTTATTTACAGAGCAGTAACAACGGCTCTGCCCGAGCTGGACATCAAATAGAAATGAGCTTGGATGACAGATACACGTATCTCATTCCATGCTGTTACAACTGTATGCCACAGTGTATCAGTCACTGTGCTTGGCAAGTGAGTGCCATGCTAGTCTCTCGGCAACTCATGAGCAGGGGACTTTCATGGCTGAGAGATTTGGAGAACCTGCTGGTCAGAGCAGCAATCAAACACCCTCAGTCTCGAGGTAGGTTACGACACCATGTGCAACTTCACTGAAACCTCGAAAGTAAGGCAGTGTTACCATAAAATATGTAATGTTTGGTGTCCAAATTACAGTGTAGGCAAATCAGAGGTGATCATGTTGTGCACACAATAGCACAACATATCATCATGTCACATGCTGGAACCTCAACATGACAATGACAAATGCACCCTGGCAATGTTCATTCTACTCAGTACATCCATCATGATGATGTGTGCACAACTAGTACTTGTTTCAAAAGATGATTCAGTGCTGTTCGTGAGTCAAGGGTTGTTGGGCATATTATTGTTGGCACTTCTCTCTCTGCTGTAGTGTGAAGGGAAGCCATAACAATAACCACCAAGTCAACAGTCTGTGGTGCTGCAGATGTCATCGCCCTATCTGTGTGGCTACTTCCTGCAAACAAACCCATTTCTTGATTCGAGGCATGTGATGTGACTGTATGATCCTACACAGCCAAGCAAATAATGTGTGCGTCCTTTTGGTTAGTAGTCACATGGGCTGTTGAGATCCTCCATGGTGTGGATTATGGCACTCCTGAACCAACTGATTCCATATTTGTATGGCAGTCATGGGATCCCAAACAACACAAACAACACAAACAACAATTATCATACAACTATAGGCTGTAATCTCAGCAGGAATCCTGCTGCTGTCGAATTCCGAGATGTACTGGTAGATGCTTCTTATTCTTAAACAAGACACAAAAAATCGTCTCACAAACAACCAACATTCAGATGGGATACAGAATATAAGCTGTGCTGTTACATCAAAATGCTAATGATATGCATACCCAAGCACACCAGTTCAACATCTGTTGCATACCACAATCATGATGTTGCAGTTTTAATGGTCAGAGGTTAGCCATCAAACTCCATTTAATTCTTGTTGCTTACAAAATATTTACAGTGGCAAATTGTTATTAATTAGTGTTTTTTTTAACTTTATATATAAATGAAGAATTGGCTGACACTATACTAAATTATGGAGAATGATAGCAATGGCAGAAATAGTAGCAGCTGTTAATACAGTTATGAAACGCTTCTGGCTGTTATTTTATGAGCCCACTAAGAATTTTTATCAGAGAGAAAGTAGATTATCAACATCTTTATTACACAAAAAAATCCAAAGTGTGAGATGCCTCACCTATATGTGTGGGAGTGATGTACCCTGAGACCATGAAGGCCAGTTGTTTGAAATTCCCTTGATTCCTATTCAACTGAAAAAGGTCAGAGACTGAATGAAATGGAATAAAATCTCCACTTCTGGAAAAACTAATCTGTGACCGGCAACTAGCATGTAACTTGGCTACTAGGTTGATCTTGGCATATCCATCAAACTTACTAGATACAGTGTGCATGGTAATATAAAGTCCGTGGTGGAATATAAATAATCGAAGGACTAAAGGCAAAAATTTACTGTTTAGATGAGGCATTAAGTGGCCAACAGTCACATACAACAAACAGGAAATATTACTAAGCTTTCAGATTATCTCCTTCTTCAGAGCTAACAATACATATTACACATACAACCACACAGTTACATTGTCCAGGTTGAGTATATTTAATCAGCACCACAGATCATTAGAGCTGAGGGGTTCCATTGGGAGGAGTGAGCATCAGGTGAAAAGAGGCTGGGAAGGGAAAGATGGGTGGGCGACAGCTGTGCAGGAAAATTAGAAAGCACACTGGATAGGAAAATGGCACCAGTGAGCTCACTTTGGTAAAAGTAGGGGAACTAGTGAGTGGCACACAATGATGTGGAAGAGAGAACTGTCTACCAAGATGAACGGCCACTGCTAAACTATGGCCAAGAGCAGAATTGGCCAGCCACTCCTGGATTCCCCCCCCCCCCCCCCCCCCCCCCACACACACACACACACCTACAGTTGTTTATCTGAACTATACAGATGGAAATTGTACGTAAAACATATTGTTTGACCCCACAATATTCCTGATCTCAACTTCCACAAGCCCCTGCCTCTGCCCCCATCTCCATGCCCGCCACTTCACTCATTATGCACTCTCAATTCCCCCCCCCCCCCCCCCTCCTCCCAAATCACTCCACGCCATTAAGCACTGCATGCATTACCCCCTGCCTGAGGTCAAAATGAGCTAACCAATACCACACTCCTATTCCATGCACTTATTGCCTGTTCCTCTCAATCATCAGATAACATTCTCTGAATTCCTCTCTATCCTTTCCTTCCTCTGTTCGCACACTATCTGATAAATCCATCATCCCAATCAAGTTACACAATGTAGTCATCTGGACACTCAATGCCTCACAGTATATGCTGAGTTATTACTTTATTCCTTCCGTCATATATTGGTATGTGTGATTCTTATGCCTTTCTATAAAGGAAACAACTATGTTAAGGAATTAGGCTTCCAGAATGCATCTTTGATATGTCTCACAGGACTGTCATCACTAGCATCAATGGTGCACTATTGGCATATGGATATGGAGAGCAGCACACTATTATGCAGGGGTGGCATCAATGCAATTTAGTGTGTGTATTTGTCACTGTGAACACATCATTCTTACATCATTGCTTTATTGGGTCAGAAAAATCAACAGATGTGTCTTGGACATAGCCCCATCATCAGAACATCGGTCACATGGAAAATAACTGTCATGGAAGTACAAGCACAATGAGTAATTGACAGAAATATTTAAGAACATTCACAATTAACTAAGTTTACGCGCCATACAAGTGGCCTAATAGGGTGATGTTACAAGTGATATGTCCACTGTATAAAGTCTTAAAAAATGGCAGGTTTGGTGGAACATCATGTAGCTGGTAAGTTACTATTAAGTGACTAGATTACCAAACTGTTTATAACAACACAGACAAATGGTTCAGAAACACTAAATACGTGCATGAAACACCATTGGATAGGTCTTGGAAGACAGCTGCAAAACAACCATATCTATTTTAATACTGAACACACAATACACAGTGGTGACAAAAGTCAAGGGTACCTCCTAAAATTGTGTCGGGCCTCCTTTTGCCCAGCATAGTGCAACAACTCTACATGGCATGGATTCAACAAGCCTGCCTCTATAATTGTCCATAATTGTAAAAATGTTGCTGGTGCAGGATTTTGTCAATATGGGTGGCCAAACCATTTGCTTGCATGTTTTTCAAACCAATCACAAACAATTCTGGCATGGTGACATGGCGCATTGTCACTCATAAAAATTCCATCATTTTTTCGGAACAAAGTCCATGAATGGCTATAAATGGTCTCCAAGTAACCAAACTAATGATTTCCTATCAATGATCGGTTCAGTTGGACCAGAGAACCCTGTCCATTCCATGTAAATACATCCCATACCACTACGGAGCCACCACCAACTTGCACAGTGCCTTGTTGACAGCTTGATCCCATGGTTTCATGGGGTCTGAATCAGACTCGAATCCTACCATCAGATCTTACCAACTGAAATTGGGGCTCACCTAACGAGGCCACAGTTTTCCAGTCATGTAGGGTCCAACCAAAACGGTCATCAGCCAGGAGAGGTATTGCAGGTCATAATGTGCTGCTAACAAATGCACTCTTGCTGGTTGTCTGCTGCCATAGCCCATTAATGCCAAATTTTGCCACATTGTCCTAATACATATGTTCATCATATGTCCCACATTGATTTCTGCAGTTATTTCATGCAGTGCATGCAGTGTTGCTTGTCTGTTAGCTCTGACAACTCTATGCAAATACCATTGCTTTCAGTTGTGAAGTGAAGACTTGCAGTCACCGCGTTGCCGTGGTGAGAGGTAATGCCTGAAATTTGGTATTTTCCTCACACTCTTGACACAGTGGATTGCGGAATATTGAATTCCCAATGTCCCATGCATTAGCTCCAACTACCATTCCAAGTTCCAAGTCTGTTAATTCTCGTCATGTGGCCATAATCAAGTCGGAAATCTTTTCACATGAATCACCTGAGTAGAAATGACAGTTCTGCCAGTGCACTGCCATTTTATACCTTGTGTACACAGTAGCACCGCCAACTGTATATGTGCGTATCACTATCCCATGACTTTTGTCACCTCACTGTAATTGTTATAAGTAATTTATTCAAAAGTTGTTAATATAGTGCCGTAACAAAGAGTTCTTCACAGATACAGGATACCATTAGCATGAATTATTTGTTCCATTACTCAAGTTTGTTTATGCATGTTAAATATGAATTTTTATAATATAGCAATTGTAAGATTGATACTCGAGTACCGTATTTACTCGAATCTAAGCCGCACTTTTTTTCCGGTTTCTGTAATCCAAAAAACCACCTGCGGCTTAGAATCGAGTACAAAGTAAGTGGAAGTTCTGAAAAATGTTGGTGGGTGCCGCCACAACTAACTTCTGCCTTCGAATATGTGTAGCGCTACACGGGCATGCTTTGCAGGCACAAAGATAAATACTGGCGCCAAAACCTCTGCGTCAGTAAAAACATTAAAAAAAAGATGGAAGACTAGCTTTTTTCTCCGCCCCGAGTTTCGACCACTGCATTTTCATACATTATCCGACGAAGTAAATACAAATTCCGTATTGTTCATCTTCGAATGTAGCAGCATTTCAATGTACTACGAACATCCGACTGGCAAGACTGTTTGGGATGTTTGTCAATATGGCCAACTCTACATTCTGAATTTTTTCCTACCTGTCACAAGAGATGGTTGCTAATAGGAACTTTTATGAATTGTGAATCACACGCAGTATTCTCTTCACCATAAGAATAATACGAACATAAACATTTTGCCATGCATTCTTTCATATTTGCTGCTATCTCATTTAAATCCTGTCTGCCTAATAAACTATGAAACTAGAGTGAGACAACAACAAACGCGAAAGAATATACATATCATGTAATGTTTATATTCATATTATTCTTATGCCTAATAGTGATACAGTCAGAATTGAAGCACGGAAATTGACTAGATTTTTAAATCTAAGATGACTAATTTCTGTGCGGAATATAATGTACTAAATAGGCGTCTGCAAAGATTTTCAAACGGAGAAAAATTTTCGCTAAACTCTCGTTCAGAACATCTTCTATCATACACAGCCTATTATTTGGTTCTTGTTGATTATTATCAAAGAAAGCAGCAGTGTAAGTAACAACAAATAGCAGTCTCTTGCCATTGTTTCGATAATGAGACGATTCCTCTCTCTCTCTCTCTTTTTTTAAAATTGTAAGCGGCGGTAGCGCGCACAAAAGCAAGCCATGCCGCGAATGGTGACAGGTTGTAAACACTCATTATCAGAATGCGACAAACAATGCATGACAGTACAGTAATGCATTTTCAGCTTAGAGTGATGTAAGCACCTATAACAAAGAGAACGGCACTTATCAGATCAGAGAAAAATAAGCAATCAATTCAAACCAGATGAAGCACGTGAAAAAGGAAGGGTACCCGTATAAATACAGAGGAGCGACTGACGCGTAGCAATGGCTACCTGGTACAGCTTAACTGCTAAGCTTACGACTCAAACCAAACTACTGTAGCTGTATCGTCATTTATTCGACCTAAATTGTGTCTCATATTACAATGGACCAACTTTGTTTCGATTTGGAGGTGTGGCCTAAAACTTTTCTCACCTCTTGAATTTCGAGTCTCAAACTTCAGGTGCAGCTTAAACTCAGGACATTTTTTTCCTTGATTTCGAGTCTCATTTTTCAGGTGCAGCTTAGATTCGAGTGCGGCTTAGATTCAAGTAAATACGGTAGAGGAGTATGGCAGCTGCAAGCTGAATAAAGTTGTGTGTTTGACTAGCTCTTGTCATTCTGTTTTGCAGTGTATAAATATATATCACAGTTGATTATTCTGCAATGTTTAATGTGTAACAAAGTAATAACTGTCTGCAAATTGTCTAAAGAAGGTAGGCTATATATAAGTAGTGTTCAGATGAAAAGGTATTTGAAATTTGCATATGCTTCTTTGGGATAAAGTAGTGAGGCATCTAGGGACATGGATATAGTCTCATCACCTCCCTCAAAAAGATTCAAAAAAATTGCCCTCAGCAGGCAAAGTGATGCTCACCATCATTTTTGATGCCCGAGGTACGATACTCATCGAATTCCTCGAGCACAGGGAAAAACCATTAACAATGACATGTACACTCAGTAGCCTATTCAAGTCCATCAAGAGCAAACGGTCTGGGCTGCTCACAGAGGTAGTGACTCTGCTCCACAATAATGCATGTCCACAAGTGGGAGCAGCTTGGGCATCTGCTCTATAGCCCGAACATGCTACTCTGTAAATACCATGTGTTTGGTCTACTAAAATGACATCTCAAAGCTAAATGCTTCAACTCAGATGACGAACTGAAGGCCACAGTGGAGGACTGGTTCCTGTGACAGCCAAGGGAATCTTTAGGCTCGAGAAACAGTGGGATAGTTGTGCTTAAGCTTATTTCTGAGTAAAGACTTCAATTATATCCACAGTGTTGTTTCATACCTTTTCTTTTGAACACCCCTCATGTGTCTGTAATATGTAAAGATTTAAAATATGAACTTATGAGAATGGTGTCCTAGATCATGATGCTTACATGACTGTAGTTGTACATCATGTGAAATAAATTTTAATTAGGCAAGCAAGGCATAATTCATGGTCTTTTGATGTTTGTGTCTGGCTGTGCAAGGCCACTGATAAGATCTGAGCAGCCAGTGAGCCGTGTGTGTTTAAGAAAGTAATTGAAAAAAGGGGACTAGTAGAGGTATCAGTGACTGCAGTTTGCTATGGTGAATTGGTTATTGCTCATAGTCTTGAATGAACTAATTGAACTTCAGGAAATTTATTCAGTTTGAGTTATTTAGTTGCACTAATTGTAAGCTTTGGCTTACATTCATCAATGCCTGTGAATGCTAGGTTAGTTATTTCATCTCTTATTGCTTCACTGTGTTTAAAGGTTATCCTGTGTAAACCCACCATTCGAAGTAACTTGTGTTTAATCTGAACAAAATGATATTCAGTTTTAATCCTGTGGTTAGGCTACATCATTAACCTTTCTTAATCCCTTCATTTAATAATCTTGTGGTGTCACCGCCAGACACCACACTTGCTAGGTGGTAGCCTTTAAATCGGCCGTGGTCCGTTAGTATACGTTGGACCCACGTGTCGCCACTATCTGTGATTGCAGACCGAGCGCCGCCACACGGCAGGTCTAGAGAGACTTCCTAGCACTCGCCCCAGTTGTACAGCTGACTTTGCTAGCTATGGTTCACTGACAAAATATGCTCTCATTTGCCGAGACAATAGTTAGCATAGCACAAAATTGTTAAGGCTTTCGTGGCCACTTGTTGACAAACTGCCTATTGGCTTCTGTCTCGGGTTCTTCGGCCGACGTTCATCTAATGATTTTTCTGACGTTTCGCCAGCACGAGTGGCTGGCATTGTCAATGCTTCACCCTCCATTGCCGGTGGTGAACAGTTCACCACCGGCAATGGAGGGTGAAGCATTGACAATGCCAGCCACTCGTGCTGGCGAAACGTCAGAAAAATCATTAGATGAACGTCAGCCGAAGAACCCGAGACAGAAGCCAATAGGCAGTTTGTCAGTTAGCATAGCCTTCAGCTACGTCATTTGCTACGACCTAGCAAGGCGCCATTATCAGTTACTATTGATATTGTGAATCATGTACCGTCAAAACCAACGTTCATCATTAATGGATTAAAATTAAGTATTCCACCAGCTACGTCCGTTTTTCTAAATTCTAATTCCCTTGTCCTGTTCCAGACCTCACGCCAGCCTGCGTGAGCTAAAACGCGTGCCTTTCGGCCTCCTCTAGTAACACGGTGTTGGCTCTCCTGCCAACCACAACAAATCTATTTATTTATTTGTGTGCTTTTGTAAACTATTCATTGACTGTCTGCTAGGCACATCATATGAATAATCAGTACTACTTTAGGGGTTTAAAGCAAAAGTGTATGACCAAACCCCTAATTTGTGGACAATCCATATGCAGGTTTAAGGTTAGGTAGTAATAAATTATTGGTCTCAACAGGTGATCAATTTCACAATATTTATCAGTTAATGAAAACTACAGTGTAATTGTAATTGTTTGGTCTCGTCTGGGATTAAAACAGTTGTAGCTAGTAGCATTGCCTGTATATGATCTACAAAAGAACTTGCGCCAACTTGGACCTGCTGAGGTCAATATGAGCAAGCAAATTCAAGCCCTAAGAACATTGTATGTGTGTAATGTCTTTTGTTTGATTCTTGGTCTTTGTCTAGTTCATTTTGGACTGTCTGTGCTAACACATGAGTTTTATGTTGCACGATCATTCCTGTCTAATAAAGTGGTTACATATCAGTATGTGCATCTTATTCCACTTACTCACCACACTGGCGACCTGTGACGACCACACAATTTTTATGGACTCAGGAAATGTGCAGAATTACCTGACAACCAAGTAATGAACACTGATACCCAACAAAGGTTATTGGGACTTTTCACTTGTACTGATTGTGTTTCTTGTGGTTTGTTGGGTGCGATGAACAAAACGAACACTATATATAAATGAAGCTGTGAATGGGCACGATTCTTCTCTCACTCGTGTTTAAGAGCGCTTAGATCACACAGATCACTGTTCTGTCATACCTTCCTCGGATTGTGTGGATTTCTTTATGGAGATGAGCAAAAGAGACCAATACAAACAGGTGTTCCTGGACTTGCATCAGATTTCTTTGTGCAAGTACTGATTGTGTTTCTCGTGGTTTGTGGAGTGCAATGAACAATATGGAACACTATACACAAATGAAGCTACAAATGGAAATGATTACAATTTTCCTCTCACTCATGTACAAGAAAACATGGATTAAGCAGATCACAGTCCTGTCTTACCTTCCTCAGATCATGTCCAACTAGTTCATCAGGCAATTTATTCATAACAGTTTAAGTGTGGGGGGGGGGGGGGGGGTGGGGAGATGAGGAGGAGGAGGAGGAGGAGGAGGAGGAGGAGGAATGTCTTCACAGCCCTGTACCATCTACAGGACATAGTGGATCCAGTGGATGCCGGACAATACGTTGTGGGCAATATAGGAAAGTGAATTGCCTCATGTTACTCAAATGTTCTTGACTGCGAATGAAAGACTCATGTAAAGAAGACCCAGGTCATAGCAATCTATAAAAAAGGTAGAAAATCAGACACACATAATTATTGGCCAATTTCACTGACATCAATTTGTTGTAGAATAATGGAACATATTTTGTGTTCAGACATAATGACCTTTCTAGACTCCGAGAAGCTCATCTGCAGAAACTGAGAAGCTCATCTGCAGAAACCAGCATGGTTTTAGGAAACAGCGGTCATGTGAGACACAGCTGGCCCTCTTTGTGCATGATATACAACAGGCTCTAGATACCTGCTACCAGGTTGGTGCCATATTCCTCAACTTTCGAAAGGTGTTTGACTCAGTTCTGCACTGTAACTTGCTTCTAAAAGTGCGCACTTATGGTCTATCCGATGACATATGCGGCTGGATAGAAAGTTTTCTAACAGACAGAGAGCAGTATATTGTCCTGAATGGAGAGACTTCAACAGAAAAAAGCTTAACAGCAGGTATGCCCCAGGGCAGCGTAATAGATGTGCTGCTTTTTACGATTTACATAAATGATCTGGTTGATGGAATTGACAGTTGCATTAGACTGTTTACTGTTGATGCTGTAGTGTACAGGAAAGTCGTATCGCACGAAAGTTGTGAACAAATCAATGAAGATTTGCAGAAAATAAACGTGTGGTGTAATAACTGGCAATTATCTCTCAACATTAGTAAGTGTAACCTACTGCGTATAATAATGCAAAAATCCCCATTAATGTACGAGTACAAAATAAATGCCCAGTCTTTGGAAGCGGTAACATCCATCAAGTATCTGGGTGTGACTATTCGAAATGATCTCAAATGGAACAATCAGATTATACAAGTAACGGGTAAGGCGAACTCTAACAGGTGAGGTGAACTCTAGACTGTGTTTTATTGGTAGAATCCTGAAGTGATGCAGTCCTTCAACAAAGAAAATTGCTTACAATACTTTAGTTCGTACAGTCTTAGAGTACTGTTCATCTTTGTGGGGCCCTTACCAGTTGGGTCTGATTCAAGAGATTGAAAAGGTGGAAAGAAGAGTGGCAAGATTCGTGACTGGTACATTTAGCAAGGAAAGCGTTTCTGAAGAAGAGAAATTTGTTAACATCGAGTATAGATTTAAGTGTCAGGAAGTCATTTCTGAAAGTATTTGTATGGAGTGTAGCCATGTATGGAAGTGAAACATGGACGGTAAATAGTTTGGACAAGAAGAGAATAGAAGCTTTCAAAATGTGGTGCTACAGAAGAATGCTGAAGATTAGATGGGTAGATCACATAACTAATGAGGAGGTACTGAATAGGATTGGGGAGAAGAGGAGTTTGTGGCACAACTTGACCAGAAGAAGGGATCGGTTGGTAGGACATGTTCTGAGGCATCAAGGGATCACCAATTTAGTATTGGAGGGCAGCGTGGAGGGTAAAAATCGTAGGGGGAGACCAAGAGATGAATACACTAAGCAGATTCAGAAGGATGTAGGTTGCAGTAGGTACTGGGAGATGAAGAAGCTTGCACAGGATAGAGTAGCATGGAGAGCTGCATCAGACCAGTCTCAGGACTGAAGACCACAACAACAACAACATTTAGCCATCATGAGAGCATTACAAATCTCATATAGAGTTTGAAGTGGGACACACTTGCAAGTAGACGATGCGCTAAACGTAAGGGGCTGCTCGCTAAATTCCAAAATCCAATCTTCACCAATGATGTAGAGCTTATACTATTACCACCTACTTTCATATTGTGCAATGATCACCATTCAAAGATAGGGGAAATTAGAGCTTGTACTGAGGCATCCAGATAGCTGTTTTTCCTTTGCGCGATCTGCGAGTGGAACAAAGAGGAGGAAATATGACTTTGGCATGAATAGTGCCCTCCTCACACACCGCTTGGTGACTAGCAGAGTATATATGTAGATGTAGAATGTCAGACTACAGATCACCATCAATGCTTCCACACTCTAAGATGGAGACTTACTACCCAGAAGCCACCAGCAAGCAACACCTAAGGCAAACATATTCAGCTATGAAAAGCATTTGGCAACCAAACAGGTCCAAATGCATCCAGTGTATAATGATGCACCTTCCATGGGTCATCACTTCCTGGCTCCCAAGATTCAATGCTATCAGCTGTATATAATGGACTTGCTACTGCCGGATACCACTTACAGCTCTAATAACAAGTGACTGAGAGCTGAGCACAGGGCACTTTTCTGAGAGGACTGTCATTGGACATGTCAACAAGGGTGCATACAGTTGTACCAAAGGATCTGTATTCTGCTATTAGGTTGGTGATAATGCAAAGAAATAGACATGTCAGCAGGAGAAGAGATAGACATGGAGTATTTTGAGCAAACATTGTGTGTTACAGGTGCGAACGAATGAGGCTTTTACAGAGGCAGTATTGCCAAACACATGGAAATAGAGGAAATGGAGGGTTACCGCAGCAGAATTTTGGTAATGGATGTAGTGGTGAATGAGGAAGTGGCAAGCAGCCGTTAAACACAAGGGTGAATCCAAAGTCCACCTATAGGCATTCCTGTTAAAATCAGATGCAATGAATACATATGCAGAGGTGTGGTGTGCAGTAGTAATGGATGTTGTAAGAGGCAAAGAGTGCAAGTTTTTGTTGGGCACAGGGGTGCATGTGTCGGTTACCATCAGACACATAGTGGACTGAAGCTAATGGAACCCACCATGCTATACTTGACGTGAGGCCAGGGATAATAATGTGAGACAGTTAGGTTCAGTGGAGACAAATTTTTGTCTGTGGGCTGTTTGATTTATGCAGTGTGGAGGTAGTACCGCATGTATGTGAGGGCTACAGCAGGCAATGTAGAACAGTATTTAGTAGAATGACATCCCAGCTAGAGGAAGCTGTTGACAGTGTAGAACTGTAGTGAGGGACATCTATTGTATGGGACAAACCAGTTGAACCATGTACAACTGCCCTACGGCTTGATTCGCATGAATATCAGTTGGCACCAAGATGTTGCTGTGGGTATGTTAAGTGTTGCAGAGCCTCTGGAAAAGAACAGTGAACTTTATCCAGCAAGTTATTTTATTAAGGTAAGTATTATATGCATACAAGAAAGGTATATATATAAATATTGAAAATTATGGCACCAAGAATGCAAAGTTGAGTAGGGGATATTGATACCAAGTTGAGACATTCTGGATGTGGATGAGTGGTGCATGAGGAGCTTGAACCACAAGCAACTGCGAGCTGCCATTAAGGCTGCATTACCTAGGAAAGTGGAGCACCTAAAGGGAATAGATAAACAGAGCAGAGGTAGAACTATTGTTCTAATTTGAGGATTTATTTTTTCAACAGTGTCCATTGACAGTAACGTCTGTGACTCAACACTGAATAGCAACAGGAAACGAAGCACAAGTATACCAGAAATATATCGCATGGCTGTGTATTTGCAACTGATTATAGCAGGTTTTATTAACCAGCAGTTAGCTCATAGGATAATAAAATAGAGTAGCAGGCCGTGGAATGCTGGAATCGTGGTTGTTCCAAAAAATCCAACAGATGGTTCTAGGCAATACAGGTTCTGCTGTGATTACCATCACCTGAACAGCAAGGCCATAATGGACGCACAGCTGATCTCCAACATTACTGGGACCGTTGATAATGTGATTACCATAAACTGGAGGCTGATCCAAAGACCGTCCAACAACAGCATCTTCAGTACTATGGGGGCACTATCAGTTCAAGAGAAGGCTGTTTGGATTGAAAACTACAGCTGCAAAATTTCAGAAGTTATTAGAGCGTGTGTTGAGAGGTTTGAAACTGTGTCAGTGTCTACTTTACTCAGACAATATCACTGCTTTCTCATAAGACATGGAGCAGCACAAACAATGTCTGAACAAAGTGTTTAAGATATTGAGGACTTCACATTTGCCATCCAGCACAAAGATTAAAGAACTACAATATTTTTGGGGGATCTCAAATTACTACAGAAAAGTCATGAAAGGGCTTGCTGACATAGCATGACCACTCCTGCAGTTGCCAAGGAAAGATGTGAAATTCATATGGACAAGAGAGTGTCTGTGCTCTTGAAGAATTAAAAGTATGTCTTGACATCCAGCCCAGTTATAGTATTTCCAGACTTTCAGAAGAAGTTCATCCTTCTGTGTGACTCATCTAATCATAATTTGGGATGTATTTTAAGGCAAGAAATTAATGGTGAAGAGCACCCTATAGCCTGTGTGTCGAGACGGCTGAATGTAGTGGAGAAGAACTATTCAATGACAGAGAAAGAAATCTTGAGGCACATTTATGGTGTCACATATTTTAGTGTTATGTTAACAGGGAAAAATGTGAGTAGTGACTGACCTTGCTGCTTTGAAGTGGTTACTGGGACTGTAGACCCAAATCTAAAAGACTGACAAGATGGGCCCTGAGACTTTGTGAATTCGAGTAAAAAGTAGTATACGGGCCAGGGAAGAGGCATGGGAATGCAGACATGTTAAGCAGGAAGCCAGCAGTGTTGAAAATTCTGGGTTGTGGTCTTGCAGAGTGGCAGGCAGTGCAGTGCAGTCACTGACAGTGACTAAACAGTACAGGATGCAATCATGGTTTAGCACATACGATGGACTTTAGTGTAAGGAAACAAGGATTGGGCCACAGGTTTAAGTGAATCTGAGGAGAATATTTTGGAGAAAGCACATGGTCATGTGTTATCTGGTCATGGAGGGTGCAGAGCAACAAAGGAAAGTGGCTGAGAGATACTGGTGGAGAAGAAGAAAAGTGGATGTAGATCAATATGTGAGGAAATGCATACAGTGTGCACAGTGAGCTGACTTGAATTGTCAGTGAGTGCCACTGTAGAGGCTACTGGAACCATCAAAACCATTTGAAATGCTTGGGATTGATGTATTAGGACTGTTCAGTCATAAGCAACCAGAAAAGCAATTTGTATAAACAATAACAGATCATTTTTATTGCTACGTGAAGATGGTTGATATACTGAATCAGCAGGAAGTGACAGTCACAAATCAACGGTTAGCAACTGGATGTTGAAGTCTGGAGAGCCAGGTATGTTGTTGTTGTTGTGGTCTTCAGTCCTGAGACTGGTTTGATGCAGCTCTCCATGCTACTCTATCCTGTGCAAGCTCCTTCATCTCCCAGTACATACTGCAACCTACATCCTTCTGAATCTGCTTAGTGTATTCATCTCTTGGTCTCCCCCTACGATTTTTACCCTCCACGCTGCCCTCCAATGCTAAATTTGTGATTCCTTGATGCCTCAGGACATGTCCTACCATCCGATCCCTTCTTCTAGTCAAGTTGTGCCACAAACTTCTCTCCTCCCCAATCCTATTCAATACCTCCTCATTAGTTACGTGATCTACCCACCTAATCTTCAACATTCTTCTGTAGCACCACATTTCGAAAGCTTCTATTCTCTTCTTGTCCAAACTATTTATTGTCCATGTTTCACTCCCATACATGGCTACACTCCATACAAATATTTTCAGGAATGACTTCCTGACATTTAAATCTATACTCGATGTTAACAAATTTCTCTTCTTCAGAAACGATTTCCTTGCCATTGCCAGTCTACATTTTATATCCTCTCTACTTTGACCATCATCAGTTATTTTGCTCCCCAAATAGCAAAACTCCTTTACTACTTTAAGTGTCTCATTTCCTAATCTAATTCCCTCAGCATCACCTGACTTAATTCGACTACATTCCATTATCCTCGTTTTGGTTTTGTTGATGTTCATCTTATACCCTCCTTTCAAGACACTATCCATTCCGTTCAACTGCTCTTCCAAGTCCTTTGCTGTCTCTGACAGAATTACAATGTCATCGGCGAACCTCAAAGTTTTTATTTCTTCTCCCTGGATTTTAATACCTACTCCAAATTTTTCTTTTCTTTCCTTTACTGCTTGCTCAAGATACAGATTGAATAACATCGGGGAGAGGCTACAACCCTGTCTCACTCCCTTCCCAACCACTGCGTCCCTTTCATGCCCCTCGACTCTTATAACTGCCATCTGGTTTCTGTACAAATTATAAATAACCTTTCGCTCCCTGTATTTTACCCCTGCCACCTTTAGAATTTGAAAGAGAGTATTCCAGTCAACACTGTCAAAAGCTTTCGCTAAGTCTACAAATGCTAGTAGGTTTGCCTTTCCTTAATCTTTCTTCTAAGATAAGTCATAAGGTCAGTATTGCCTCACATGTTCCAACATTTCTGCGGAATCCAAACTGATCTTCCCCGAGGTTGGCTTCTACCAGTTTTTCCATTCGTCTGTAAATAATTCACATTAGTATTTTGCAGCTGTGACTTATTAAACTGATAGTTCGGTAATTTTCACATCTGTCAACACCTGCTTTCTTTGGGATTGGAATTATTATTTTCTTCTTGAAGTCTGAGGGTATTTCACCAGTCTCGTACATCTTGCTCACCAGATGGTAGAGTTTTGTCAGGACTGGCTCTCCCAAGGCCGCCAGTAGTTCTAATGGAATGTTGTCTACTCCCGGGGCCTTGTTTCGACTCAGGTCTTTGAGTGCTCTGTCAAACTCTTCACGCAGTATCGTATCTCCCATTTCATCTTCATCTACACCCTCTTCCATTTCCATAATATTGTCCTCAAGTACATCGCCCTTGTATAGACCCTCTATATACTCCTTCCACCTTTCTGCTTTCCCCTCTTTGCTTAGAAGAGGGTTTCCATCTGAGCTCTTGATATTCATACAAGTGGCTCTCTTTTCTCCAAAGGTCTCTTTAATTTTCCTGTAGGCTGTATCTGTCTTACCCCTAGTGAGATAAGCCTCTACATCCTTACATTTGTCCTCTAGCCATCCCTGCTTAGCCATTTTGCACTTCCTGTCGATCTCATTTTTGAGACGTTTGTATTCCTTTTTGCCTGCTTCATTTACTGCATTTTTATATTTTCTCCTTTCATCAATTAAATTCAATATTTCTTATGTTACCCAAGGATTTCTACTAGCCCTCGTCTTTTTACCTACTTGATCCTCTGCTGCCTTCACTACTTCATCCCTCAGAGCTACACATTCTTCTTCTACTGTATTTCTTTCCCCCATTCCTGTCAGTTGTTCCCTTATGCTGTCCCTGAAACTCTGTACAACCTCTGATTTAGTCAGTTTATCCAGGTCCCATCTCCTTAAATTCCCACCTTTTTGCAATTTCTTCAGTTTTAATCTACAGTTCATAACCAATAGATTGTGGTCAGAGTCCACATCTGCCCCTGGAAATGTCCTACAGTTTAAAACCTGGTTCCTAAATCTCTGTCTTACCATTATATAATCTATCTGATACCTTTTAGTATCTACAGGATTCTTCCATGTATACAACCTTCTTTTATGATTCTTGAACTAAGTGTTAGCTATGATTAAGTTATGCTCTGTGCAAAATTCTACCAGGTGGCTTCCTCTTTCATTTCTTAGCCCCAATCCATATTCACCTAATATGTTTCCTTCTCTCCCTTTTCCTACTGTTGAATTCCAGTCACCCATGACTATTAAATTTTCGTCTCCGTTCACTAACTGAATAAGTTCTTTCATCTCATCATACATTTTGTCAATTTCTTCGTCATCTGCAGAGCTAGTTGGCATATAAACTTGTACTACTGTAGTAGGCATGGGCTTCGTGTCTATCTTGGCCACTATAATACGTTCACTATGCTGTTTGTAGTAGCTTACCCGCACTCCTATTTTTTTTTTATTCATTATTAAACCTACTCCTGCATTACCCCTATTTGATTTTGTATTTATAACCCTGTATTCACCTGACCAGAAGTCTTGTTCCTCCTGCCACCGAACTTCACTAATTCCCACTATATCTAACTTTAACCTATCCATTTCCCTTTTTAAATTTTCTAACCTACTTGTCCGATTAAGGCATCTGACATTCCATGCTCCAATCTGTAGAACGCTAGTTTTGTTTCTCCTGATAACAACGTCCTCCTGAGTAGTCCCTGCCTGGATATCCAAATGGGGGACTATTTTACCTCCAGAATATTTTACCCAGCATGATGCCATCATCATTTAACCATACAGTAGAGCTGCATGCCATAGGGAAGAATTACAGCTGTAGTTTCCCCTTGCTTTCAGCTGTTTAAAAAAGCAAGGCCATTTTGGTTGATTTTACAAGGCCAGATCAGTCAATCATCCAGACTGTTGCCCCTGCAACTACTGGAAAGGCTGCTGCCCCTTTTAGGAACCACATGTTTGTCTGGCCTCTCAACAGATACCCCTCCGTTGTGGTTGCACCTACGGTACGGCTATCTGTATCGTTGAGGCATGCAAGCCTCCCCACCAACAGCAAGGTCCATGGTTCATGGGGGGAGGTATAATAATTATGAACTAGGACGAATTTCATGTCAGACTTATTGAATGAGCTGTGTCGGTTATTGCATGTGAAGAAGTTAAGAACTAGTTCTGTTCAGCTACAGACCAATGTTAGAACAGAATGGGTATATAGAACAAATGGGCAAATGTTAAGTTACTACATGAACAAACATCATATCAACAGGGATACTTATCTAAGGTATGTCAAGTCAGTGTATAATTTGAAAGTACACATGAGTACTGGGTTGTCTGTATATGAGGTGGTGTATGGTCTGCAAATGCCAACCCTGTTCAATTTGATAAAGACAAATCTGGAGGCTCAGTAAGCAAGTTTGCAAACACAGTACAGGAAGTAGGGAAATGAGTATATAAGACAAATACAAAGTGTTAGAGAGGCACGAAAAATCAGAGAGATGTATGGTATATTAAGTAGGTCAATGGGTGATGTTCTCCAGTCCTTACATGCCAAAAGGGAAGATGAAGAAGTCATCACAAGGTATCAAGGATCCTATCAGGTGGAGGAGATTTCTTTTCCAGTTAACATGAAGCTTCAGATGCCAACGAAAATGATGATAGTACGTGTTGCAGGTCTACGATGTTTTTGAGGAAGTCTGGAGTCGATACCAGAAGTTTCCAAGGAGTAGTCAGAGAAGAACACAAGAGAAAGAAATGCAGGAAGAGACAAGAAGACTTGGTTGAGTATGTGCATGAAATACGGTATTTATTAGGATAAAGAAGATGAGTGATGTTTGCCAAGGATTTCCTTTGTTTATATGTTTACATATGTATAGGAATACAGTGAATAAGTTATGTTGTTTTTGTTCTTCAGTCAAAAGACTGGTCTGATACAGCTCACCATGCTACTCTATCCTGTGCAAGCATCTTCATCTTGAGTAGATACTGCAACCTGCATCCCTCTTAATCTGCTTACTTTATTCATCTCTTGGTCTCCCTCTATGATTTTTGCCCCTCCATGCTTCATACCAGGACTAAATTGGTGATCCCTTGGTGCTTCAGAATGTGTCCTACTAACCGGTTCCTTCTTTTAGTCAGGCTGTACCACAAATTTCTTTTCTCTCCAATTCGATTCAGTACCTCCTCATTAGTTACGTGATTTACCGATCTAATCTTGAGCATTCTTCTGTAGCACCTCATTTTGAAATCTTCTGTTCTCGTCTTCTCTAAACTGTTTATAGTCAATGTTTCATATCCATACATGGCTACACTCTATACAAATACTTTCAGAAAAGGCTTCCTGACACTTAAATCTATACTCGATGTTAATAAATTTCTCTTCTTCAAAAAAACTTTTATTGCCATTGCCAGTCTTCATTTTATATCCTCTCTACTTCAACCATCATCAGTTATTCTGCTTCCCAAACAGCAAGACTCCTTTACTACTTTAAGTCTCTCATTTCCTAATCAAATTTCCTCAGTATCACCTGTTTTAATTGACTAGATTCCATTATCCTTGTTTTGCTTCTGTTGATTTTCATATTATATCCTCCTCTCAAGATACTGTCTATTCCATTCAACTGCTCTTCCAAGTCCTCTGCTGTCTCAGAGAGAATTACAATGTCATTGGGAAACCTCAAGGTCTTTATTTCTTCTCCCTGGACTTTAATTCCTACTACAAAATTTTCTTTTGATTTCTTTACTGTTTGCTCAATATACAGATTGAATAACATCGGGGATAGGCTACAATCCTGTCTCACTCCCTTCTCAACCACTGCTTCCCTTTTGTGACCCTTGACTCTTATAACTGCCATCTGGTTTCTGTACAAATTGTAAATTGCCTTTCGCTCCCTGTATTTTACCCCTGCCACCTTTAAAATTTAAAACAGAGTATTCCAGCCAACATTGTCAAAAGCTTTCTCTAAGTCTACAAATGCAATAAACATAGGTTTGCCTTTCCTTAACCTATCTTCTATGAGCACTCATAGGGTCGGTATTGCCTTGCATATTCCTACATTTTTCCAGAATCCAACTGATATTCCCCAAGGTCAATTTCTACCAGGTTTTCCCTTCTTTTGTACAGGATTCTTGTTAGTATTTTGCAGCTGTGACTTATTAAACTGATAGTTCAGTAATTTTCACACTTGTCAGTGCCTGTGTTCTTTGGAATTGGGATTATTATATTATTTTTGAAGTCTGAGGGTATTTCACCTGTCTCATACATCTTGCTCACCAGATGAAAGAGTTTTGTCATGGCTACCACTCCCAAGTCTATCAGTAGCTCTAACGGAATGTTGTCGACTCCCAAGCCCTTGTTTCAATTTAAGTCTTTCAGTGATTTATCAAATTCTTCATGCAGTATCATATCTCCCTTCTCGTCTTCCTCTACGTCCTCTTCTGTTTCCATAGTATTGCCTGCAAGGACATCTCCCTTGTATAAACCCTCTATATACTCCTTCCACCTTGCTGCTTTCCCTTCTTTGCTTAGGACTGGTTTTCTATCTGAGCTCTTGATATTCATATAGGTGGTGCTCTTTTCTCCAAAGGTCTCTTTAATTTTCCTGTAAGCAGTATCTATTTTACCCCAAGTGATATATGCTTCTACATCCTTACATTTGCCTTGTAGTCATACATGCTTAGCCCTTTTGCACTTCCTGTCAATCTCATTTTTTAGATGTTTGTATTCCTTTTCGCCTGCTTAGTTTATTGCATTTTTATATTTTCTCCTTTCCTTTGGTTAAAGTCACTATCTGTTGTATCATCCAAGTATTTCTACCAGCCCTCATCTTTTTACCTACTCGATCCTCAGCTGTCTTCACTATTTCATCTGTCGAATCTGTCCATTCTTCTTCTGATGGAGTCCTTTCCCCTGTTCTTGTCAATTGTTCCTTAATGCTCCCTCTGAAACCACCGAAAACCTCTGGTTCTTTCAGATTATCCAGGTCCCATCTCCTTAAATTCCTGCCTTTTTGCAGTTCCTTCAGTTTTAATCTGCAGTTTATGACCAATAAATTGTGGTCAGAGTCCACATCTGCCCCTGGAAATGTCTTACAATTTAAAATCTGGTACCTAAATCTCTGTCTTACCATTATATAATCAATCTGAAAGCTTCTGGTGTCTCCAGGTCTCTTCCACGTATGTAACCTTCTCTCAAATGTTTTAAACCAAGTGTTAGCTATGATTAAATTATGCTCTGTGGAAAATTCCATCAGGCAACCTCCTCTTTCATTCCTTTCCCCCAGTCCATATTCCCCCCACTACTGTTCCTTTTGGAATTCCAGCCCCCATGACTATTAAATTTTCAGCTACCTAAATCATCTGAATAATTTCCTTTATCTTATCAAACATTTCCTCAATCTCCTCTTCATCTGCAGAGATAGCTGGTGTATAAACTTGTACTACTGTGGTGAGTGTGGGCTTCATGTCTATCTTGGCTAAAAAAATGTGTTCACTATGCTGTTCATACTACCTTATCTGCACTCCTATTTTTTTTTACTCATTATGAAACCTACTCCTGCATTACTCCTATTTAATTTTGTATTTATAACCCTGCATTCGTCTGACCAGAAGTCCTGTTCCTCCTTTCACTGAACTTCACAATTCCCACTATATCTAACATTAATCTATCCATTTCCCTTTTTAAATTTTCTAACCTACTTGTCCGATTAAGGGATCTGACATTCCACGCTCCAATCCGTAGAACGCCAGTTTTGTTTCTCCTGGTAACGACATCCTCCTGACCATACAGTAGAGCTGGATGCCATAGGGAAGAATTATGGCTGTACTTTCCCCTTGCTTTCAGCTGTTTGCAATACCAGCTCAGCAAGGCCATTTTGGTTGATGTTACAAGGCCAGATCAGTCAATCATCCAGACTGTTGCCCTTGCAACTACTGGAAAGGCTGCTGCCCCTTTTAGGAACCACATATTTGTCTGGCCTCTCAACAGATACCCTTCTGTTGTGGTTGCACCTACGGTACAGCTATCTGTATTGCTGAGGCATGCAAGCCTCCACACCAATGGCAAGGTCCATGGTTCATGGTGGGAAGTTATATTAGTGTAGTGATTTTTTCTCTTATAGTTGTTGTATGTGAATAGGCTTGCTAATGGCAGCAGCCTCCTGGGAAGGGTGGTCCTAAGATTGTGATACATCTAGGGCAAGAATGGAAAGAATGCGAGTTATTGCATTTTATCACCTGGATCAAGGTGCAGGCAGTAGAGAATCATCACCTGGAAGGAGGAGTGCTGTTCTTGAAGTAAGAGGATGTGATACCTACCAGCAATCGGTGGGCACTGAAGGTGGTTTTTAATACATGGGAAATGCTGAATGAACTGAGGAGGTTGGTAGAAGCATTCAACATACTTAGGTAAAGTGCAAAGAGTGTTGGGGTACACAAGAAAGTGGCACGGGAGGTGATAAACTGCATAGATCCTACAAGCAACTACAAGAACAAATGAGACAAGCAGTGGAAGTTGTGCCACATATATGGCAGAAGAGAGGATGGTTGAATGCTGGGGGTAAAATTTTGAAAACAGTGTTAGGAATGCCAGAGAAGAGTGATAGAGAATTAAACAAAGGTGTGGAAACAATTACAAAAATTTGGTGAGCGAAATAGGTCAGCAGAAGAAGAAAGGCATGCTACACAGATAAGTGAAGTGCTTAATAACACATGGCTGTTATGGAAATTAACTTGTAGAGTAATAGATTATGCTTAAGCATTGGAGGATGTGATGTATCAGAATTTGGGAGTGCTGCAAGTGTGGGTAAAAGTATGGGACAAGGGAATTGTATTGACAAGGCTGTTACAAGCATTAGTGGGTAGCATATGGGGGCATGCACGAGTAGTAGTGTCAAACTCGCAAGAAGCCATATATCATGCATAGCATGGACAACTGAGTGCTAATCTTTTGTCATCTGAACAGTACCTGTTGTGGTTACAGGGAGCACAGCATGAGCAATCGGCTGAGTTAAGCCTGATTATGGAACTCAGTAGACAAAACGTATCCTTCTGCTACCACATAGCATCAGTAGAAGTGGAACCTGACGAAGCACAATTGCACATTCTAATTCGATTCCCAGAAACAAGGAAACACACACCATTTAAGTTTTATGCCATTCACACATACCCAGTGAAATGGGAAGTTCTTGGGAAATTTGAGCAGTTGAGGATCCAAGCGGTATTATTAATTTTGGAAGATAGTAGCAGGTATGCAGTAATGATGGAGGAGGAGTTTCAACATTGTCGAAGGGGGGCAGTCATGGTGTGTCCAACCAGGATACTACAAGCCACCCAAAGCACATGTGCAGTACAGTTGTTCTTAGCCAGACAGAAGGAGCTAGACTGTCTGGGGATATTGTAGAACCCAGACTGAATTTCCACAAGCAGGTTTTCACTGGATTTACACCCACTTATGATGACATGGTAACAGTGGGAGTTGGTATGAGCATGAGAAGTTCATGGAGGCCAGACAGATTGAAATTAAATGAAATGTGTTATTGATCAATGGGACTACACGTGACGTAACATGGCCAACCTTCCACATTCCACCCACGATTATGGAAATCACACAAGTTAACATCTCACAGCCACAGTTGTATTGGCTAGATGTAACTTTGGAATTATTGCCAGCACTGAATACAACATTCCTAAATCAAACATCCACCCCATGAACCATGGACCTTGCTGTTGGTGGTGAAGCTTGCTTGCTTCAGTGATACAGATAGCTGTACCATACGGTAAACCACAACGGAGGGATATTTATTCAGAGGCCAGACAAACGTGTGGTTCCCGAAGAGGGACAACAGCCTTTTCAGTAGTTGCAGGGGCAATAGTCTGGATGATTGACTGATTTGGCCTTGTAACATCAACCAAAACACCCTTTCTGTGCAGGTACAACGAACAGCTGAAAGCATCGGGAAACTTTAGCCGTAATTTTTCCCGAGGGCATGCAGCTTTATTGTATGGGTAAATGGTGATGGTGTCCTCTTGGGTAAAATATTCCGGAGGTAAAATAGTCCCCCATTCGGATCTCCGGACAGGGACTACTCAGGAGAAATGAAACTGGTGTTCTGCAGATCAGTGTGTGGAATGTCAGATCCTTTAATCAGCAGGTAGGTTAGAAAATTTAAAAAGGGAAATGGATAGATTATAGTTAGATATAGTGGAAATTAGTGAAGTTCGGTGGCAGGAGGAACAAGACTTCTGATCAGGTGAATACAGGGTTATAAATACATAATCAGATAGGGGTAATGCAGGAGTAGGTTTAATAATGAATAAAAAAATAGGGGCATGGGTAAGCCACTACGAACAGCACAGTGAACGCATTATTGTAGCCAAGATAGACACGAAGCCTGCACCTACCACAGTAGTACAAGTATATATGCCAACTAGCTCTGGAGATGAAGAAGAGATTGAAGAAATATATGGTGAGATAAAAGAAATTATTCAGGTAGTGAAGGAAGATGAAAATTTAATAGTCTTGGGGGACTGGAATTCAATAGTAGGAAAAGGAAAAGAATGAAAAGTAGTAGATGAATATGGAATGGGGGTAAGGAATGGAAGAGGAAGCTGCCTGGTAGAATTTTCCACAGAGCATAACTTAAATCACTGCTAACACTTGGTTTAAGAGTAATGAAAGAAGGTTGTACACATGGAAGAGGCCTGGATACACTGGAAGGTTTTAGACAGATTATATAATAATGGTAAGACAAAACTCTAAAAAATCAGATCAACAGGAAGTGCAAAATGGCTAAGCTGGGATGGTTAGAGGACAAATGTAAGGATGTAGAGGCATATATCTCTAGAGGTAAGATAGATTCTGCCTACAGGAAAATTAAAGAGGCCTTTGGAAAAAAGAGAACCGCTTGTATGAATATCAAGATATCAGATGCAAAACCAGTTCTAAGCAAAGAAGGGAAGGCAGAAAGGTGGGAGAAGTATACAGAGGTTGATGTACTTGAGGGCAATATTATGGAGATGGAAGAGGATATAGATGAAGATGAAATGGGAGATATGATACTATGTAAAGAGTTTGACAGAGCACGAAAGACCTAAGTCGAAACAAGGCCCAGGGAATAGACAACCTTCCATCAGAACTTGGGAGAGCCAGCCACGACAAAGCTCTACCATGTGGTGAGCAAGATGTATGAGACAGGTGAAATACCCTTAGACTTCAAGAAGAATATAATAATTACAATCCCAAAGAAAGCAGGTGTTGACAGGTGTGAAAATTACTAAACTATCAGTTTGATAAGTTGCAGCTGCAATATTGACAAGAATTCTTTACAGACAAATGGAAAAACTGGTAGAAGCCGAACTCAAAATGATCAGTATGGATTCCGTAAAAATGTTGAAACACGTGAGGCAATACTGACCCTATGACTTATCTTAGGAGATAGATCAAGGAAAGGCAAACCTATGTTTCTAGCATTTGTTGACTTAAAGAAAGATTTTGACAATGTTGACCAGAATACTCTTTCAAATTCTGAAGGTGGCAGGGGTCAAATACAGGGAGCGAAAGGGAATTTACAATTCATACAGAAACCAGATAGCAGTACCAGGAGTTTAGGGGCATGAAAGGGAAGCAGTGGTTGTAAAGGGAGTGAGACAGGGTTGTAGCCTATCCCCGATGTTATTCAATCTATATATAGAGCTAGCAGTAAAGGAAACAAAAGAAAAATTTGGAATAGGAATTAAAGTCCAGGGAGAAGAAATAAGAACTTTGAGGTTTGCCAGTGACACTGTAATTTTGTCAGATACAGGAAAGGACTTGAAAGAGCAGCTGAATGGAATAGACAATGTCTCAAAGGAGGATATAAGATGAACATCAACAAAAGCAAAATGAGGATAATGGAATGTAGTCAAATTAAATCAGGTGATGCTGAGGGAACTAGATTAGGAAATGAGACACTTAAAGAAGAAGATGAGTTTTGGTATTTGGGGAACAAAATAGCTGATGATGGTCAAAGTACAGAGGATATGAAATGCAGACTGGCAATGGCAAGGAAAGTGTTTCCGAAGAAGAGAAACTTGTTAACTTCGAGTATAGATTTAAGTGTTAGGAAGTCTTTTCTGAAAGTACTTGTGTGGAGTGTAGCCATGTATGGAAGTGAAACATGGACAATAATTTGGACAAGAAGAGAATAGAAGCTTTCGAAATGTGGTGCTACAGAAAAATGCTGAAGGTTAGATGGGTAGATCACGTAACTAATAAGGAGGTACTGAATAGAACTGGGGAGAAGAGGAATTTGTGGCACAACTTGACTAGAAGAAGGGATCGGTTGGTATGACATGTTCTGAGACATCAAGAGATCACCAAGTTAGTACTGGAAGGCAGCACGGAGGGTAAAAATCGTAGGAGGAGACCAAAAGATGAATACACTAATCAGATTCAGAAGGATGTATGTAGGCTGCAGTAGGTACTGGGAGATGAAGCAGCTTGCACAGGATAGAGTAGCATGGAGAGCTGCATCAAACCAGTGTCTGAACTGAACACCACCACCACAACAATAAATCAAACATAAGAACTCAACCTAATACATTCCCCGGTTCAAGTCATTGCCAGCAATGAAGCGCACATTTCAGCTGAGCAGTTCAGAGAAGGACAACATGTGATGGCGATATGGAATGCCTCAATACCACAGTGGCTCTAATTCTGCTGTGTGCAGCTTCTATTCTTTTGAGGAGGAGAACCAACTGTCAGCATAAACTACCACTAGTCCAGTTTCCAATAAACTGTATCCTAGAGCAGAAGAGACAATGATAATGAAACCCTACGTGTGAATGAAGAAAAAATGTAAACGGTGAAGAGGAAAGGAAGCAGTTTGACAAGCCGTGAAGATCAAATTGCTAGAAGTGCAAAACAGTTGTGATAAATAGATTTATATGGAAAGCAGCATAGTAAGTACAACTGGATGCACTGCCTAACCTATGTGGGCAAGCTGCCAATCTCGAAGAACATGTAGTTTTATATGAAACTGGTTTTAAGTTTGAGCCAAGGGACAGGATCTTGTACATAGAGGGGACGGTATATGTAATGTACCATACCGATCATATCTGGGCATAATACTGCATGCATGAGCAATGTGGTGCAGTCTAATGCAGAAAGGGGCAAGGCAGATACCAACAATGACTGTGGCAATGTGTTTTAGAATACATCACTGATAGAGACACATATGCACCATAAATGCACCACTGTTAACCATATGTGCTGGACATTTTTATAATACAATTATTCTAGTCTTGCAGCCCTGCCAGAATGATGGGGTAGTGCTATATTAGGATGCCACATGAACACATCAGCAGAAGTCACCAGTCCGAGGCCACGGCAGAGCAGGCAGATGGTCACACTCCATGCACACCAGCCATCATCCACCGTCACAAGACGGGTGTCTCATTGTGGTGGCCATCGACTTCCATGACGCAGCCAGGCATCGCCCTGGGCCATAGTGAATACAGCGTCGTTGAGTGCATACTGCTGGTGCAGGGACCACATGGCCACCTTATGTAACAAGGCCACCAGCATGGTGGAGTAAAGGTAGCGATGCAATGCTCTGCAATGATACCACACGAGCAGCTATGCCCTCACGAGATGCTACAGTGTGGAGACCAAACATTCCCTATCTTGCTTCATAGCAAATGAGCAACTGTCTCTGTCCAACACCTCAAGCCAGTTTTGATGCTGTGGGAACAGGAAGATGAGGATAACCTACCACAATTACTGGAAGATTCTACATCTACCTCTATTTCAACCAACATGAGCCTTCATGCCAGCTACTTTTCCTCCTATGAGGAATACAGTGCCTCACCACCATCACCATCGTTGAATGGCATACCTCCCTGTAGCCTATCTTTCCAACAAGAGTATCCTTCTGTGTCCCGCACTGGAGAGTGTGTGTGTGCTCTGAGGTGATATAGACCTGTAGAGGCCAATATGAGCAAGCAAAATCGAGCTCTATGAACATTATATTTATGTAATGTCTTTTGTTTTATTCTTGGTATTTGCTTTTTCATTTTGGACTGTCTGTGCAAAAGCACATGTATTACACTGTATGATCATTCATGTTTAATGAAGTTGTGAAATCAGTATGTGTCTTGTTCCATCTACTCACCAGCAAAAATAAAAAAACCACAGACTTACAATCAGGTGCCTTAATTGTACTCATTATTACTAGTCCATCAAAAGTAAAGAGAATAAGAAATATGAATTGGAATAGTGCGTGCACTTCCATCTGTTCATGCACACAAACTGCCACAGTTAGATTTGGAAAGGTACAACAATGGTCAATGACTGACGTGCTGAAACATTCTTTTCTATGTTTTTTAAGAAAATTTAGTAGTCGTAGACAAAGATTATCTCACCAGGTGTCTTATATCATCACAACAATGTGCCTGCAATCAGGATGAATGAACCATGAGCATATATTGAAAATTCTTAAATCCAGGCACTTCTGCAGCCAATTAGTAACTCATATCTGTTTCCTTGTGATTTATTTCTCTTTGGAATGCAAAGGACACCATCCCTATGAATAGTTCAAAGGTATTGAAAACAGCTGCATCTGACTCCAGAGCATTCTTGTACGTGTTGTACAATTGCCAATGTGTTTTGAAAAATATGTTGGGAGCAGTCAATTTTCTTTGGGGAGACTTTTGATTACATATTACAACTATCAGTGACCTAACAAATGGACACTGAATGTGCTACCTCACTACCTGTCAGATGGGGACATTAAAGCTTGGTGGCCCCCTTGGTGCTGCCCATCAAGGTATCATAGTCAACAATGCTATACAACTTTACTATACCTCACTATACATTTTTCTGCCAGAATTTTAAGATTATTGGTATTTCTCCCATTAAGGATGAGGAAAACAAAATTCTGATTGCTGTGCTGCCAGGAGAGCACGACATTTACAAGACAGAAGTTAGAAGATTTATACATTTACATGAAAGCTGGTACGGGAAAACAGGCAGATATGACAAAAGAAAAGTACAGATCATTCAACAAAGGCAAGCAGAAGGAACTTTGCCTGTTTATGTATATTAGAAGGGAACATAGAGTGAAGAGTTCCTGAGGACTTATCAAAATTTTGAAACAATATTTTGTGTTACTTCAGAGGAATGCATAGGGCCTGAAAAATTTACAAGTTGAATAAAGAGCTTGCACTGACAAAAATGAAAGAAATTCCTTAATACCCCCTAAATCAAATGACTACAGCCCAACCCTATCCTCGCGAAGTCCCCACACTCTCCCACAAGCAGCACTACACCTTCCCCCACATCTACTTTGATATCCCTCCCTGACCCACACTTCCTCTTTATCCCCACCACTCACACCAGAAGCAGCTGAACTTCAGTCAAGTGCCCAGAGACAGTGGTCATGTGTGCATTAATTCTGCTTGTGTGAATTTGTGTGTGTTTTCTACTTCAGAAGAAGGCTTTTTGGTCAAAAACTTAAACTTATAGCAGTCTTTTCATTGTGCCTGTCTGCGACTCCACGTCTCCTCAATAATGTTGTTGACAGTCCTTTTTATCTTACATATTATGAGACGTGGTTATGAGAAGTTTTCCAGACTTTACAAAGAGGAATGAAAGGAAGAGGGTTAAGTTTGACATTTTACTAGGCTATTACCAAGATAATAAGAAGCAGAGCAGTAACCCAAAGGACAGGTGAAATAATTGCCCATGCTCTTGCTGAAACAAGACCAATATTCCTCTCAAATAATTTAGGGAACCATGCAATATCTATAACATAGTAGGTGGGTGATAATTTGAACTCTGATTCTCTCAAAAGTGAGTCAACTGACAAAAATCAAAACTGTTAATACATGCTGGCTTTTAAACTTTCTATTCCAGACACATCAAAATCTTCATTTTGAAAACTGTAGTTGATTTCACAAAAGCACTCATGTCCATTTCTTTTCCCCTTATTTATTTTCCCGTCCATCCAATTGTTTTCATCTGCTTGTATACAAATTGTTAATTTCTACAGTTTTCTTTTCAACGTGTTTATTAATTTTGCATTCAAGAAATCATTCATGCAGGAGAATTGTACACACATACCGTCATTTGACCACCATACTGGCTCCCATATGGACAACATAGTAATGAGCATCCCTGGTGTAGAGAAACAACTGAAAAATTTGAAAGCAAATAAATAACCACGTCCAGATGGAATCCCAATTCGGTTTCACAAGAAATACTGTGCAGCATTGGCACCTTTGCCTAACTTGCATTTAGCATGAATCTCTCACCCAAGCAACTTGAAAAAAGTGCAGGTGACTCTTTATCTAAGAAGGGTAAAAGAATGAACCTGCAAAATTGCAGACCAATATCCCTAACTTTGGTTTGCTGCAGAATCCTTGAATATATCCACAGTTTGAATATATTAATTTTTCTTGAGACCGAGAATCTTATGTCCACGAATCGGTATGGTTGCAGAAAGCATCGCTGATGTGAAAATCAGCTTGCCCTTTTCTCAAATGATATACTGCAAACTATGGATAAAGGGCATCAGGCAAATTCCATATTTCTAGATTTCCAGACAGCATTTGACACAGTGCCCCACTGCAGACTGTTAATGATGATACCAGCATAATGAATAGATCCACAGATATGTGAGTGGCTCAAAGACTTTTTAAGTTAGTGAGCCCAGTATGTTGTCCTTGATGGCGAGTGTTCATCAGAGGCAAAGTATCATCTGGAGTGCCCAACGAAGTATGATCACAGTGCCCCATTGCAGGCTGTTAATGAAGATAAGAGCCTATGGAATAGGTTCACAGATATGTGAGTGGCTCGGAGACTTTTTAAGTTATGGGACCTAGTATGCTGTCCTCAACGGCAAGTGTTCACCAGAGGCAAGGGTATCGTCAGGAGTGCCCCAGGGAAGTGTGAAAAGACTGCTATTGTTCTCTATATAAATGAATGATTTGGCAGATATGTGGGCAGCAATCTGTGGCTGTTTGCTAATGATGCTGTGGCATATGGTAATGTGTCGAAGTTGAGTGACTGTAGCAAGATACAAGATGACTTACACAAAATTTCTAGTTGATTATGAATGGCAGCTAGCTCTAAATGTGAAAACATGTAAGTTAATACAGATGAATAAGAAAAACAAAGCCATAATGTTTAGATACAGCATTAACAGTGCCAGCTTGACACGGTCACATCGTTTAAATATCTGGGTGTTACATTGCAAAGCGGCATGAAATGGAACGAGCATTTGAGGACTGTGGTAGGGAAGGCGATTGGTCGAATGCAGTTTATTGGGAGAATTTTAGTAAAGTATGGTTCATCTGTAAAGGAGACTGCATACAGGAGACTGGTGAGATCTATTCTCAAATACTGCTTCAGTATTTGAGATCCGTACAAGTTCGGATTAAGGGAGTACATCGAAACAACTCAGAGGTGGGCTACTAAATTTGTTACTGGTAGGTTCAAACAACACATAAGTGTTATGGAGATGCTTCGGGAATTCAAATAGGAATCCCTGGAGGGAAGGCAATGTTCTTTTCGAGGAATTTTATGGAGAAAACTTTGAAGCTGACTGCCGCCACCATACATTGTGGGTAAGGACCATGAAGACAAGGCTCGAGAAATTAGGGCTCATACGGAGACATGCAGACAGTCATTTTTCCCTCACTCTGATTGCTAGTGGAACAGGAAAGGAAATGACTTATAGTGGTACAGGGTACCCTCCACCACATGCCTTATCGTGGCTTGCGGAGTATCTATGTACCTTTAGATGTAAATTATACATTCTTTCACTCTTATTATAAATGATTTTCAGGCTTACTTTAAACCTTAACAGAGTAAATTCTTTCATTCATATTAAGGTATAGATTCTTCAGTATCTAACATAGATCTAATCAGTGCTTGCTTTTCAAGGACTATTAGTACAGATTCAGTAAGAACTTAAATTTATCGCTTTAAATTAAAAACAAGTCTGGAATTCCATATGTCTGCTTTAAGGTGTTTCTTACTATGTAAAGCAGTGTTAACAAAATACATAGAAACAAACAAAACAGTGATAATGGAATTGATAATATACACAACACTCTACCACAACTGATGAAGGCTTTATTTTACCCAGTGGGTCATTTACATTTACGTTTCCTACCCAAAGAGTTAAGTTCTTGCCATTTAAACTGAACAGATTTTTGAGATCTCTGTCACACAAAGGCAATGAAAGATAACAAGGGGTTTCAAATAATGGTTGACATATTTTTAAATGTTTTTATATGAAAAAGTTATTGGAGTGCTAAAGTAATTGGTCCATAAGGGAGGGGGGGGGGGGGGGGGACATTCAAAAATATTTCCTTGTATCCCATGATCAATGTTTACTCATTCAACATCATGTTCTTTAAATTACATCAAGAAGGAGGCCTTTCAGGGATGCAGGAAGCATCAAGTTCAATATTAACAGACAGAACTAACCACTGCAGACTAGTTTGGGTGACTGTATGAAAAACTGTATATGTATGGCTAGTACTAACTGAAACATTAACAACTGTTTAATATGAACGTAAGTGTTAACAAGAACTTTCCTCCCCAAACCTAAATATTCTGGTAAACTATAGGAGTTGTTTATAAGTTTCCACATAATAACAGCCGAGCGAGTCTTCCCTCTCATAGTAATTTTCTTAACAGGTAATGACATTCTTATCTCTTTTGCAAGCACTCTTAATGATAATAATAACAAGGATGATGGTGATAAAAATGTATTCACTACACTAAGTTCACCCACCTTTCCACCTTTTGTATGCCTCAGACATTTTGCTTATGTTAATTTTGTAAACATCTTCATGTATCACAATTCTTTTTGGATAATCTTCTCCAACAACACAACCAGCTTGTTTCTGCACAGAGAGTGGTGCTTTCCATGGTTCATATATATATTCTGGAGGGTATTTACGCAAAACTGGGACATATTTCCTGCAAGATAAAGATTTACTTAAAAATTCTTATTCAGTGACAGCCTCCAGTAATACAGCACTTAATTTGCATAAATTACTGATAAATTATACACTTTGTAGGATGTCAAGCCAACGAAACTTTACCTCAGTAACTGTCAGGTACTATAAGAAAAATACACATAAAAATATGGCACAGAAAATGTCTAAATGGTGACCATAAATATTTTATTTAATATTTAAAAAAACAATGTAAATCTAGGTAGGAATATCAACAATATAGGAAAAGACAGATTGCAACTTACTGTAAAGAAGACATGTCAAGTTGCAAATAGGCACAATTAAAAGAAACTCGCATAAAGCTTTTGGCCACAGTTTTCGTCAGTAATAGAGAGACACACACACCATTCACACACACGCAGCAAGCACACCTTACGCGCACACGAACGCCAACTCCAGCATTTTGGCCTGAGATGCTGGAGTTGGGAGTCGTGTGTGCGGGAGGTGTGCCCGAAAGGTTTATATGAGTGTCTTTTAATTATGCTTGTCTGCAACTTGATGTGTCTACTTCACATTAAGTAGTAATCTGTCTTTTCCTACATTATTTAATATTTAAAATCTTACATGGTCTGTAGTTTCGAATCAAACATTCACGTATTTTTCAACATTCAGTATTATCATTTGTTGGTTAAAGAGCACATAATTACAGTTTTAATAAACTAGTTTCAATATTCACTACTGTGACAGTTTTTTTTCTGTTGTAACAATTTATATTTCACACTGTTTCCTCTTACATAAGGAAAATTATACAAAAAGCAGTATGTCATACTCAAGTAATACAAATCAGGTATTTACAAGCTGCATGAACAATGGCAAATTGGACAGTGCCAAGACGAAATGGCTAAGATTAAACTTCTGGATTCATAAGGCATCATTATTAAAAACTAGATATTATAAAATATATATGCATAAACATGTAAGGGATAGCAGAGAAGACAAGCAGCTTATATATTTTGTTTGAGAGACTTTTGGTTTTTTCTGATAGAAAAATTATGTTCAGTATGAAACTACAACTAAAGCATGATAAATTACCAAATGGGAACAATATATGAATCCCCACACAAAAAATACATTTTCCCTCTGTTGCTTCAACCAATTTTCAAACATTACATTCAAGCCTGTGCTCATTTTCACTGCTAATGCAAAAACCCTAACTTTTGGACATCCTGGCCTACATACTACACTCCTGGAAATGGAAAAAAGAACACATTGACACCGGTGTGTCAGACCCACCATACTTGCTCCGGACACTGCGAGAGGGCTGTACAAGCAATGATCACACGCACGGCACAGCGGACACACCAGGAACCGCGGTGTTGGCCGTCGAATGGCGCTAGCTGCGCAGCATTTGTGCACCGCCGCCGTCAGTGTCAGCCAGTTTGCCGTGGCATACGGAGCTCCATCGCAGTCTTTAACACTGGTAGCATGCCGCGACAGCGTGGACGTGAACCGTACGTGCAGTTGACGGACTTTGAGCGAGGGCGTATAGTGGGCATGCGGGAGGCCGGGTGGACGTACCGCCGAATTGCTCAACACGTGGGGCGTGAGGTCTCCACAGTACATCGATGTTGTCGCCAGTGGTCGGCGGAAGGTGCACGTGCCCGTCGACCTGGGACCGGACCGCAGCGACGCACGGATGCACGCCAAGACCGTAGGATCCTACGCAGTGCCGTAGTGGACCGCACCGCCACTTCCCAGCAAATTAGGGACACTGTAGCTCCTGGGGTATCGGCGAGGACCATTCGCAACCGTCTCCATGAAGCTGGGCTACGGTCCCGCACACCGTTAGGCCGTCTTCCGCTCACGCCCCAACATCGTGCAGCCCGCCTCCAGTGGTGTCGCGACAGGCGTGAATGGAGGGACGAATGGAGACGTGTCGTCTTCAGCGATGAGAGTCGCTTCTGCCTTGGTGCCAATGATGGTCGTATGCGTGTTTGGCGCCGTGCAGGTGAGCGCCACAATCAGGACTGCATACGACCGAGGCATACAGGGCCAACACCCGGCATCATGGTGTGGGGAGCGATCTCCTACACTCGCCGTACACCACTGGTGATCGTCGAGGGGACACTGAATAGTGCACGGTACATCCAAACCGTCATCGAACCCATCGTTCTACCGTTCCTAGACCGGCAAGGGAACTTGCTGTTCCAACAGGACAATGCACGTCCGCATGTATCCCGTGCCACCCAACGTGCTCTAGAAGGTGTAAGTCAACTACCCTGGCCAGCGAGGTCTCCGGATCTGTCCCCCACTGAGCATGTTTGGGACTGGATGAAGCGTCGTCTCACGCGGTCTGCACGTCCAGCACGAACGCTGGTCCAACTGAGGTGCCAGGTGGAAATGGCATGGCAAGCCGTTCCACAGGTGTACATCCAGCATCTCTACGATCGTCTCCATGGGAGAACAGCAGCCTGCATTGCTGCGAAAGGTGGATATACACTGTACTAGTGCCGACATTGTGCATGCTCTGTTGCCTGTGTCTATGTGCCTGTGGTTCTGTCAGTGTGATCATGTGATGTATCTGACCCCAGGAATGTGTCAATAAAGTTTCCCCTTCCTGGGACACTGAATTCACGGTGTTCTTATTTCAATTTCCAGGAGTGTAATTGCACATGCCATTTCTTTCTATTTTCCTAATACTAGTCACAATCCTATTAACCCGTCATGAGAAAGAATTTACTTTGTAATGAATACCATGTAGAGTAAAATAAGCCCCATCCTCTTCCAAGCTTTAGGTGCCTTTTTTTAATGTCGTGAAATGATGAACAGTATCCTAAAATCATTCCTGCTTCTCTAGAATGTGTATTATGTTGCCATCGTAACTTATGTAATATCATTGTGCATTGTCTGCCCCTGGTAGCTGAGTGGTCAATGCAACGGAATGTCATACCTAACGGCCTGGGTTCGATTCCCGGCTGGGTTGGAGATTTTCTCCACTCAGGGACTGGGTGTTGTGTTGTCCTTATCATCATCATTTCATCCCCATCAACACACAAGTCAACGAAGTGGCGTCAACTCGAAAGACTTGCACCAGGCGAATGGTCTACCTGACGGGAGGCCCTAGCCACACAGCATTTCCATTTCCATTGTGCATTCATATGGCCCTACTGTTCTCAATTCCTTATTACTTTAAGCAATGATTCTTCCCACTCTTGAAAAGAAATGGAATGGGGAGAAACCCTAATACACAATACAATGAGAAGTATTGTCTACCATGCACTTCACATTGATTTGCCAACTATGAAAATAGATGAAATATAAAAGTGGTTAATATATCCGATGTTCCTTCCAACATTAGTTCTGTCATTAGCATATTTAATTGCCTCTGCCCATACTTAATCTCCTCACACTTCTCCAGATATCTTGTTACACATCCCATTCTGCCTTTTTAAGGTTACTTTAACTTGTTTACACTCCTTTTTTGTTACAAATTCCCCTATTTTCTTAGCAGCCTACCCCTACCTCACTTTATTATCCCTCTACTATCTGATGTGCCAATAAAGAATGCAAATTTATGAAACCGAGCAAGAATCTCACAAAATCTGCTTTGAATAATGAGGAGGGTTATCTTTATAAAACAAACAGATTCTTAATTTTGTACCAATAAATATTAGGAAACAACCATACACGAAAATTTTTAAAAGTCAAATAATTTTAATGGATTGTTAGTAGGAAACATTAGCCTGCAACACATCCAAAAAGTCTATGCATTTTTCTGAATCAACATTATTCTTATATCAATTCAGTGTTTAGATAATATTATTGGAAAGCTGAACTGATATTTGTTTTAATTCACTAGCAGTATCAATATTTTTTTATCAATTACATTCTTCAATTATGTATTCTGTAATTTTGGTCAGGAATTTTGTAGTTTACTGCAAAATTTATGCTCAAAATTAAAGCAAAGAGTAAATGTTACAATACTTAACAATGGAAATCCAGGCTGGAATAGTGAGAATATTATGAGAAGGATGGATTCCTACTCACCATATAGCGGAAGTGCTGAATTACAGGTTGGCACAACAAAAAAGACTGTCAAACAAGTAAGCTTTTGGCCAAAAGACCTCCTTCCAAATTAGGCAATACACACACACACACACACACACACACACACAAATGCAACTCACACACACATGACCACTGTGTCTGCTCTGAAGTAAAACAAGTAACTCTTGTATCTCAATGTTTGGAGTTACTTTTGCTTTCCTTCACTCCTCTGCATATATTCTTCCCTTTATTGTTCCCAGCTCTGTATCCAGGTTAAAGAGATTTGTTTTTAATTCTGAAAACCGGATATTCAACTCTTTTCATTTCTATGTTTGTCTGACCTGCTCAGGAACAGTATTATTGACAGATATTAACTAGATGCACTAATATGATTTTAAATTTTTGCCACTTGTATCTAACCCTTCATCTGACATATGAAATGCTTCAGACATCCACTGAGATTTATACAATAAAAATTAATTTATAGTTTTCATGTTTCTGTTGGCACTGCCCAAGTTGCTCCAGTACCTTCACAGGTATTAAGCAAAACTTTCCCCAGCCCTCACAGTAATCTCTCAAATCATTTCATTGTAACTTGGCTTTACATTTATTATGATGCAATTCAATAAATTAAAATAAAAGTTACTTTATGTATTCTCCAAGTTTGTCAGTTTTCTTGCCAAATGCGACAGGGCTATAAACCCTGAAGAACTGATGAAAAAATGCAGAAGCTGATAACCACATCCAGTTACCAGCATTTAGTGCCCAGTCAGCATCCAAAAGTAATTCTTCAAACACCTTAAAACATATACGAGACAATGTTAATGAAAACATTAAAACATAACCATGTTAATTGGACACCCTGTTCTAACCTGGTAATATAATAATAATAATTTTATGACAATTCATTTAAGAACACATCATAAATGCTTTGCATTAAGAAATTTTAACCATGTAAAAAAAATAAACATGTAAAACATACCTTCTGTCCATCTTCCCATGAAATCCAAAGGTCTCCGCGTGTTAGGAAACATGCTACAGCATGACGACTTAGGTGATGAATCCACCCTTCAGTGCGTAACTGAATCATTATTGCATCAATGAATGGGTATCCTGTTCTACCCTAGTGAATATAATAATATTTTTAATGACAAGTAATTTAAGAATGAAATAATTAATGCTTTACAATATGCAGCATTTAAAACTGGTGTTCATAAATTATTATTCCAATTACAGGTGCAAACCTCTGCCCATGCTGCAAGATGTTCTTCATTTTTATTCCATGGTACTTGACAACATATAGGATTTCCAACCATTTTATCAAAATTTGGAGTCTCTGCAGCCACAACATAGTAAAATTCTCGCCATAAAAGTTGTCCCAACAGTGACACAGGAGGTTTCGTGTGTGGACATGTGCCAATAACCTAGTAACAGTGCTAGTATTCACATAATTATTTACATGTAATTTTATTAAAATGATTCTATGAGCAATTTCTCTTACCTCTTTTAACTTGTAATAAAATGTCCGTGCAGAAAGGCAACCAAATTTCAAATATGGGCTAAGAACGGTTGTGCTGGGTTCCAAGCTATTGGGAGAGGTGTTTGGCTTTTCAAACTTGCGTACCCACTCCTAAATAATGAAAAATGAAACTATAGTTTATATATTAAAAAAATAGAGATTTTGCTTGCTGTAACATTCAAGTCAGTTAATTTGTAGGATCTCTGTCAAAACGGATTTTGGTTCAAGGAGCTATCTCTACAACATAAAGCAGCAATACAGCTTACAGTTACGGTCAAATTCAGGAATAATGCCAGACATAACACATGAATATTAGATGATTTTATAACAAAAAACTTGTGCTGTTTGAGAGTCTCCTAATGTAATAATTGCTTGAAACATACTCCAGACCAGTGCTGATGGTATTGTCTAAACTACACTATGTTCCTAATTGTGCCCGTCAGTTTGTGCCACATCTAACCTGGATCCGCACAATGATCTCCACCTGCCACTGTTTGAGTTTGTGTATTGTGGGCTCTGACTACGGACTTCTGCTGTACCACTTAAACCAACTTCGTCACAACCATCCCTTTCAGCAGCCACCTGCTTCTCCGCCCCCAGTGGACCATTCAGTCCCATGGCAACTCAAATATCTCCACATCTCCCATCAAGCCTTATCCTGTCTCAGCATTTTACACAAATGCACTTCAGAGTAAGCACCACCTGTGTCTTCTCCCTCAGAGGTCGCTGCCAGGGGTAGCAGTGAGGGTTGCGCACTGTGAGTGATATAGTAAGCTACTGGCTACTCTGTATTATAGTATTAGCTATAATGTTATTCTGGTGGACTCTATTTGTAATAGTCAAACTACTATTTCACATGATTATTGTTGACTTGATTAAATGTTCTTGAAAATGTACTTAAGATATGTTCAAGTTAACATAATAAAGTAGCATACCTTATTTTTCATCTTTAAATTGAGTCGATCAAGAGCAGCAGATTCTCCACCAGGAAAAATTGTTGGTTTTAATAGTTTCTCATTCACTCCAAGCTCAATAAGGGTTGGCACACAATGATTATGATCATCAATCTTCACAGAATTTAAAGTTATTCTCTCAGACAATTTAGATGGCGAGTTCACTGGTTTCTCAGGTGGCCCAATGATGTCAACCAATGACAGCAACTTCTGATATGTTAGAGGTGGTTTCCCCATATTTTTCTGTACAATACTGCAGAAAAGGAATAAAAAACACTGATATTTACAACAACAAAACTGGAACAGAAGAAATAAAAGGATGGTCATTTCTCTCTAGTAATGACTAACACATAAATCAACTATATATTTTCTTAACTCATTGTTACCTGGCATTTGTTGTGAATTAATTATCTACCTAAATCTAAATTATTGTCATGAGAAACATTGCTTCTGGATTTTTTTCCTGAAAACTAGAGCAAACATTGCTGAACAATTGGATTATGGGTGGATTTTCCTCAGCAAAATAAAGATTCTGAAATCTAGTTATTCAGAACATTTAAACTGAAGGGAGTGGTACTGTAGACATTCCTGTAATAATAAAAAAAAATTAACTGAGCTGCACCCAACATTGCCAAAAAGACATTTAGAAATAGAATCTTTGGATGCAGCTAGACCCTGTCCACAACGGAAATGGGGTATAAAATATATTGTTGCTTTGTATTACATTCTTTCCCTCCCCCCCCCCCCCCAAATACATCAAACTTCATGTTGTGCAGTTGGTGACTGCAAGTGTCATCATTAGAAGAATCACAAAAGACTATATCTTGTGGGAAGAGAGCTAGAAATATTAACTGATAATGCATCATATTTTGTAAGTAACGACAGAAAGGAATCATTAACACTAACAAAACAAAACACGTCTCAATTCCACCTACAGGGAAGCCCGATAGAGAAATATTTAAAGAATTCAATAGATTCACCTGCACCTACACCTCTCAAAAACATACAAAATGGATCAAGTATGTTAAGCCATTCCAACAAATCATCAACAATCTTCTCCATACCTCTACTGGCTTTACACCAATTGAATTAATGTTTGGAAAGAAGATTGGTAGATGACTGGGAAATACTACTGCCTAAAATTCCTAGAAAAGAAATTCCACTTGAGGATAAAATGCGCCAGGTGTTGGTCAATCTTGAGAAAAAGGCAAAGCAAAGAAAGAGATCATATGATAAGAAATCAGGACGCACTGTTCAGTTCCATGCAGGTCAACAGGTACTCCTAAGAAAATACCAAAAATCCACAAAGAATGGGAATTAAACCACAAATGGCAGCTTTGTATACAGGGCCATTTGTCATATCTAAAATCTTACATCCAGGTGCTTATAGGTTGCTCTATGACTCTACGTGAATGGTGGAAAGGACAAAGGACTCTAGCCACATAAGGATTTGTGGGAATTTGTGCACTAGGCAAAGTTAGCATAGGTTAAAAAACCAAGAAGTCATATACATATACACATAATGACATAGTTCATTTGAACCTGTACATCGCAATTTTATGCTTAGTATTAAGGAAAGATATTCATATACTTATTTCATGTTTGTTAGTTGAATAGAACGTAAGTTTTAGTTATTTAAGATTTCAATTAAATGTCCATGAGCCATAGAAAGCTCTGAAAACACTTCCATCGCCAAACCCAAATAATCTTTGCACTCTCTAAACACACTGTAGTAATAAGCCTGAGACACAAAACACATGAGGTAATGAAGAGAGGGAGAGACTAAGCACACACAGTGGGGCTAGCTTAAATGTCAACAGCTGCTATGCATGCGCACAGCACAGCATAATCCAACACACTGCATAGCCGACAGACTGAAGCAGCTTAGCAAATGAACATCAACCCCATTGTACTTCAGAAATTTTACAATATAAGTTAACTACTATAGAACTGAATAGTCTACACTACAAACCTGAAACTAAAAGGAGAGAATAATTGATCTAAGGAATATTTACAGTGGACAAAATAAAAAATCTATCTACGAAAAAATATCTACACAGTGTATTACTACGTACAGTATTTAAACATTAACAAGTTACTACATACAAGCTACACTAAACACTATAGGATTATATCTACGTACAATGAAGGATGTAAGTTTTGAATAAGCTACAAAATATAATGAGATTGTGCCCCGCATATGACAACACTTGTATTAACACTTGCAATTCAGCATTGCAGCATATTCTCCAGCCTTCTTCCTCCATTATCGGACCATAGATTTTGTGTAGTATTTTCCACTCAAACATTTTTAGTGCATTTTTGTCATGTTCTGTCAAAATCCATACCTCTGACCCATATGTGATAACTGGTCGACTAAGGAGTTTTATATTAGCAGTTTTGTTTTCTTGTAACAAACTGATTTCTGAAAAGTTGCATGTTTGCAAAGTAAGCTCTGTTTCCTGCTTGTATTCTTTCCCTTATAGCCTTTCCAATCTGTTATTTGTTATTAGAGCTCCCAATTAGCTGAAAGAGGGCATTCATTTGAAGCATTTCCCATTGATGTTTAGGGGTTCTTCTGGCCTCAGATTGTGACATTATCATATATTTTGTTTTGTTTTCATTTACTATGAGGCCAATTTTTAAGGCTTCTGTTCCCACTGTCCAGTATATTTCTTGTAGTGTATTGATATTTCTTCCAACTATAGCAATGTCACCAGTGTATGCACATATCTGGCAAGTTTTCATAAATATGGTGCCTCTTTTGTTGATTTTATTTACTACACTATGCAGAGCTGTATTGAACAGGACAGTGGAGAGACTATCGCCTTGCTTCACGCCTTTATTAAAGTGTTAATACAAAGTACTAATAAAATTTGTGAAAATGCGATGGACAGAACATGTAGAGAGAATGGTAGATGATAGAATTCCAAAGAAAATGATAAAAGTTGTGATCCATTCAGCAAGGTGAAAAGGGAGACCTAGAAGAAGAAGGATTGATGACGCAATAGTAGATCTCACTAGTAAGGGGCACCAGGGGTGGAAAAGAGCAGCAAACAACCAAGAGATGTGGACGAAGATCATTGAAGAAGCCAAGGCTCACCAAGGCCTGTAGCGTTACCGAAGAAGAGATGACAACACTTTTATTTTCAGATGCAAAAGGTAAATCGAAATGACAGCTACACTATAAACATTTGCACTCTTGTAACATGAGTTGACTGATGAATACAGCTGTGTACAGATGGAAAATGAATATGTGTATATTGAAAAAGTGATGCATTAGTAGCCATCGAGCAACTACATGCCTAGTTTTAAGTTACTATTAAGTTTCCTTTCAGCGAATGTTGCATGAACGTGTCCTGGGATAAATGAGGAACACAATCGTTTCGCGTTAGGTACCACAGCAAAAGGGTTGCACCATAATACACACATCAAAAAAAGTTTTTCATTACCCCAGTTCCCAGAACTCCTGAAGATAGATGTTGGCTGTCAATATTCTATCACAGACACAGTTCCTTTGCCTGTTCAGAGAAGCCACTAAACCCGCCCAAAGATGTAAACAACCAAGTATGAGCAACACCTACTAGATGGAGGGAGTCCGTCAGCCAATCACTTCCAGTCATTCCACCAGGAATGAGATACACGGCTCGTGTTGTGTGTAGTTCAACCATGCCTAGACAGTCAATACCGTGGTTTGATCACATCCGCATTATCACTTTGTGCATGGAAGGGCTCTCAACAAGGGAAGTGTCCAGGTGTCTCGGAGTGAACCAAAGCAATGTTGTTCAGACATGGAGGAGATACAGAGAGACAGGAACTGTTGATGACATGCCTTGCTCAGGCCACCCAAGGGCTACTACTGCAGTGGATGACCACTACCTATGGATTATGTCTCGGAGGAACCCTGACAGCATCGCCACCATGTTGAATAATGCTTTTCGTGCAGCCACAGGATGTCATGTTACAACTCAAACTGTGCATAATAGTCTGCATGATCAACTTCACTCCCAACATCCATGGCAAGGTTCATCTTTGCAACCATGACACCATGCAATGCAGTACAGATGGGCCCAACAACATGCCAAATGGACCACTCAGGATTGGCATCACGTTCTCTTCACCAATGAGTGTCACATATGCCTTGAACCAGACAATCGTCGGAGATGTGTTTGGAGGCAACCCGGTCAGGCTGAATGCCTTAGACATACTGTCCAGTGAGTGCAGCAAGGTGGAGGTTCCCTGCTGTTTTGGGGTGGCATTATGTGGGGCTGACGTAGGCCGCTGGTGGTCATGGAAGGCTCCATAACAGCCGTATGATATGTGAATGCCATCCTCCAACCAATAGTGCAACCATATCAACAGCATATTGGCGAGGCATTTGTCTTCATGGACGACAATTCGTGTCCCCATCGTGCACACCTTGTGAATGACTTCCTTCAGGATAATGACATCACTCGACTAGAGTGGCCAGCATGTTCTCCAGACATGAACCCTATCGAATATGCCTGGGATAGATTGAAAAGGGCTGTTTATGGACGACGTAACCCACCAACCAATCTGAGGGATCTATGCTGAATCGCTGTTGATGAGTGGAACAATCTGGACCGACAGTGCCTTGATGAACTTGTGGATAGTATGTCACAATGAATACAGGCATGCATCAATGCAACAGGATGTGCTACTGGGTACTCATGTACAGCAATCTGGACCACCGCCTCCCTGAAGGTCTCACTGGCAACAACCAACGTGTGGTTTTCATGAGCAATAAAAAGTGCAGAAATGATGTTTACATTGATCTCTCTTCCAATTTTCTGTACAAGTTCCAGAACTCTCGGAATCGAGATGATGCTAAACTTTTTTTGGTGTGTGTATAAATAATTATAAGTATAAAAATATGTGTGTGAATGTATGTGTATGGAAAATATACAGTGTCAGACATTATAAAAGTTAAATTGAAGTCTCATACTATCAATCCACAAGGGGTCAAACCACGTACTATAAGGTGCTGATAAGAGTATCACGCATGTGTGTTTATGGTGCATCTGCACATAATCACAAGCAACCCAAACATTGCCTTACAGCTATTCACTAACACAATCTTCGCAGCGATACATTTATACACATCATGTAGTGAAAAAGATATAAGTCACAAACACTGAACAACGATCAGTGCAGGCATTTTCAAACAGTTGTGCTGATGAGTAGTATAATATGGTACTGTATTGTCAGAATTACCAATAAGTAGGAAACACTAAATAAGTGAGTTAACACAAAAACGATTGTATGTTAACAAAGAATGTACTCACAAGGGAACCTCCCCATCACACCCCCCTCAGATTCAGTTATAAGTTGGCACAGTGGATAGGCCTTGAAAAACTGAACACAGATCAATCGAGAAAACAGGAAGAAGTTGTGTGGAACTACGAAAAAATAAGCAAAATATACAAACTGAGTAGTTCATGCTGAAGATAGGCAACATCAAGGATAGTCTGAGTTCAGGAGCGCAGTAGTCTCGTGGTTAGCGTGAGCAGCTGCGGAAGGAGAGGTCCTTGGTTCAAGTCTTCCCTTGAGTTATAAGTTTAATTTTTTATTTTCAGACAATTATCAAAGTTCAGGCACTCACAAATAATCAATTTCGCTCTCCAAAATTCCAGGACATGTTCAGATTTGTTTGACATATGAAGGATTTGACAGTCTACACACGGAAAAATTTGAAAACGTTAAAAACATATATTTTGACAGAGCACAGGGAAAACTGTGCGACTGTGAAACTGTTGCATTCATTTGTTGCAGTTTATGTGACAAACTCTTATGTTTTCATCATTTTTTTGGGAGTGATTATCACATCCACAAGGAAACCTAAATTGGGCAAGGTAGAAGAATCTTTTTACCCATTCGCCAAGTGTACAAGTTAGGTGGGTCGAAAACATATTCCTGTCATGTGACGCTCATGCCGTCACCAGTGTTGTACAGAATATATCAGACATGTTTTCCTGTGAAGGAATCGGTTGACCTATGACCTTGCGATCAAATGTTTTCGGTTCCCATTGGAGAGGCACGTCCTTTCGTCTACTAATCGCACGGTTTTGTGGTGCGGTCGCAAAACACAGACACTAAACTTATTACAGTGAAAAGAGACGTCAATGAACGAATGGACCGATCATAACTGCGAAAATAAAGAAATTAAACTTTTCACTCGAGAGAGACTCGAACCAAGGACCTCCCATCCCACAGCTGCTCACGCTAACTACGGGACCATGGCACTCCTGATCTCCTTGTGTCTTTGTGTTGCCTATGTTGCACATAGACTGCTCAGTTTGTATATTTTGCTTATTTTTTTCATAGTTCCACACAACTTCTTCCTGTTTTCTAGGTTGATCCATGTTCAGTTTTTCAAGGCCTATCCACTGTGCCAACTTATAACTAAATCTGGGGGGGGGGGGGGTGCGATGGGGAGGTTCCCTTGTCAGTAGTTCTCTTATAGATATACGAAGGACTGTCGTAACAGAGTAAAATGAATGCTTCTTCCTTTCTATATAACCATTCCTGTAGACTAGTAGACACCTAGTAGACTTAAAGAGGCATGGGTAAGTGTAGCTATGTTGGCTTACTGTGATTTATATGCCATGAAATTTTCTTCTCTTCAGTATCTGGAATGACAGATGCTCGTTTTTTTTTTTTTTTTTTTTTTTGTGGTTTTTAGGGCGCACAACTACAATGGTCATTAGCGCCCAGACAGATGCTCGTGTCAATCGGATGCGTGAATGGGGGTTTATGCTCGTGTCAATAGGATGCATGAATGGAGGTTTATGCTCATCATGCGAAACTTATGTAAACATGTTGTCCTGTTAATATTGACAGATGAAACTTAAATTGGGATGACAAATGTCTTATGTAAAGCAAAACTATGTGAATATGAAACTTTAAAATACCAACTGCTTGTAATGAACATATAAAATAAAAGGTATCAACCTTGAGCAAAAAGTTGTAAAACGTTATAAAATTCTAATGTAGTGCTGAAAAGGCCCATGGGATCAAGAGGGTATAAAGGAATGAGTATAGTAGTAGTGGTGCCCTTACAGAAAGAAATGTAACTAACACACACACATAGATGTAAATACCTAGTTTAATACAATAATGAGGTATTATAAAATTAATTTCTATGTATTACATTGTAAGACCAGGGCTATGTTGAAAGATGGCATCTCAAAAAAGGACTGTGAAGTTATACGAACACTTAACAAATGCAACAAACTAGCGGACCTGTGTGTCAAAGTGAAAAACAAGTGTGAGTGGTTACCAAAAGCAAAACATTTCAACATTCGGTAGAGGGTTCAGAATAACATAGAAAGCACTGTAAACTTACCTTGACCTCAATCAAGTGTCAATGCGGTGCTAAAGGCACAAGATGGGTTTGATCACTGAAATATGTGAATTACGATGGTGAACCACTGCCCTGGGCCATAAATGATGAGCCTACTCATTGCAGCATTGATAATCCAAGAACTGTTTGTCCACGACAAGTTGACGATTGGTGCAGTGGCTGTCAGGCTGCCCCCACATTATGGCTGCCAATGGGGGAAGAGCGGGGAGGGGAAGCCAGTTTCGGCTGCTTGCAGCAGTACTGGCACCACTATCCATGTTTCATACTTAACACGAAATCGGAGACGGCACTCACAGAAATACTGCGTGCTTAAAAGACACTCGTAATTTGTTGACATATTCATGCTCAAGAGTTTTATCTACAACTTATGTATTATTTATTTATCACAAATAATGAAAAATGAAAGTAGATGAACATATAACTTACAACACTATGAATCAAAAGTCAAAAACATGATTTATGAAACTGTTTGCGCACTGCATCTGTTAAATACAGCACAGCAGTAATGTTTACAAAGTGTGATTAACTGTGCCTGAAAGAAATTGTCAAAATGATGTTCACTATAGGTCACTGTCATCTGTATTTGACTCAAGATCATCTTTGTCATAGCTTGAGGGCACGGTATTAATCAATGGCCATTTCCTTTATTCCATCCCATGTCCAATACTCTTGCTCCACTTGTTCCACCTTCCTGCAGTAACCTTGCCAGTCCTGTGCAGTAACTGAATGGAAAGCTGCATTAACAATATTCTGCAGTCATTCCTTCGACATGTCACCAGTGAACCGTTCCTTGAAATTGTCTTTTATTTTGGCCCATGTCAATTCTATTAGATCGCAGTTGTAGTGCAGTAAACGGAATATTTTGTGGCCTCTGCTATCAGTGATTTTATCCACAATGTACACTTTCATTGCTAGTTTGTTTCCTTTAAAGACAACAGCTCAGTCTTCTTCATTGAACTGTTGCAGTTTATTTGCTTGTCTTGCAACCACTCTAACATGATAATCCTAAAACCATAATTGTTAGGCAGTCTGTCAAACTTCCTGCTGTGGTATGGCGCTTTATCCATACAATAATATGCATGTGTGGAATATAGGAACCATCGTACCTGCAAACACCCCCCCTCCCCCTGGCCCCCACCACCGATGTTCAGCAATTTCGGTTGGTAACTTCAAGAAATTCGCAAGTTAGTGAAAACAATTTCTTGCATTAAAATTTTTGCCAAACTAAAACTGTATGCCAGACTGGGTTCCCATGTTTGAGTTCCAGCCTGGCACACAATTTAATTTGTCAAGACGTTTCAGATAAACACACACTTTGCTCTAGAGTGAAAATTCATTCAAGTTTCTTGCATCTTGCTGCAAGTACTTGCCGAATTTGTCATTTTGTGGCAGTTTTTCTTAAACTTACAGACGTTGTGTGTGTTCAGTACTGATATGAAAAAGTCAGTGTCGAAAACGAGAATGGCACAAAGACAGATGGGTCAAAACAAACTTACCATTGGAACCACCAATCAAGGAAGCGCAAAATGAGTTTACCAATCAATTTGTTTCATCAGAAGGGAAAGTAGAATGGCAGTATAGATGTCTTTAAATTTTAGCCGATTTTTTAAAATGTTACTGTAATCCTAAATGCATCACATTTATAATAAAAGCAGTAAATACTGCTCGCAAAAATCAAAGAGTAATTAAAACTATTGGTGAGATATGGCGCCACATTTTTGTCTCCTGTTATTGAATATCTGATTATACAGCAGACAAGATGTTTGAAATTTGCATGTGACATCCTCGAAGTTTTTAATCTAAGTAGAGTTGTCTGGTTTTACTTAATTGAATAGTGTTTCTTGGTAACATCAATATACACTACTCTAACATTTTTTCTATTTTTTTATTTTTGTTTTTCGTCAATTTTTATTCATTAATAACAATGCAACAACAGCGAAGACTGCTCTGGTTTTAAAGAACAACAACACTTCTGCAGCAAGTACTTGCAGAAATTTCCTGAAATAAACTTGCCCCAGTTACTTGAATGAATAACGTGAGTAAGATTTTGTTCTAATGTAAACATCTCACCAAGTGCTTACAAAAGTTACTTGTTAGTAAACACAAGCCTTTCATAATACATCGCATCTAGGGCAGCTCGATGTTGGCAGTACTCGGAGATAAATTAATATCTTTTAAATGGTGTTGATTTTCTCTGCTTCCAGCAGCAAAAGCACAATCGTCAAATTATCGTGGCCGAACAGTATACATGCGCCACAGTGCACTACTTTGAAACAACATGATAAACACTTCCCCAGCAAACTTTGTGGTAAAAACTGAAATGATATCACAAACTCAGACAGCCTGATATCACAAACTCAGACAGCCTATCTGTAGCTGCAGGACCAATGAACACACAAAGTGCGCATGGTGTACACCCTGTGACATGCATGTGCTTAACCCTGCCGGTAGAAGGCAACAGTTATACTCCAATAAGTGAAGCAAAAACTTTGACTTTCAAATTGTTATAAATTATCTGTAAGCATTAATGTACATATTATAACACTGACATGTCCTTGGAAAAGAAGAAATTAAAATTTTAGCCACCACTTAAGTTCTTTCATACCCATTCAGGGCAAAAATCATAATTTAAAGTGTTTAAAGATAAAAAAAAAATTGAAGATGTTGTATTGCACCACCACTGTATACTGTCGTCCAGTGATAATGGACAATGTCAGTACACAGTAGGGGGCAGTTGTGTAGGTACCTATAAGGTTTATCTACGTAGACAAATGAGGCATATTAATTCATACAGGCACTAGTTGAATGCACCAAAGATATATTAATTCATAGTATGACACATTAATATAATCTGAGAGGGTGGAGGAAAAATTAAAAACGATGCAACTTCAGATTTTTTACAGTACCTCTCTTGTTTTAATGCTTGTTATATAACTCTTCTGTTCTTGTCTGCCGTGTTGTATAGACGTATTTTTGTTTCTATGTGTCTAACAACTAAGAAGTGGATAGTGTAATATTGTGCCCTGCCCACAATGTAATTTCCTAAATTTCCTATCAATATATCAAGAGTTAAAGATATAATTTAACCACTGAGTCAATGAACTGCGCTCCACGTCAGCGAGTATGTATGCCCAGGTTAATGAGAGCGGCGTCGCATCATCATCTGTATTTTGTTCTATATAAGAATGCGAGATCGGCTTTTCTTTCTCTTCTTTAGTCACGCGCCTTTCCAACAGCATTTTACACTATCAGACTCTTATTTTCTTCCATTTTGTCCAAATGAACTGAAATTGTATTCCTGTTAGGAATTTGTTTAATTGTGCCATTATTATTGCCAATTGTGATTACTGATATGACTTTACTATGAATACTTTTTTCTTTCGCTCCACAGTCGGGCTAAGATTATTGTAATTTCTATGGATTTCGCTGGAATACGGCAAAAATTCTTTGTTATGTCCAAAACTGTGAGATTATTGCATGAGATGTCAGATGTCTGTATAAAAAGCTTCTTTCGTTAAATAATAATTGTTTAATTTAGCATTTCTGTTTTCATTTCATAGTAACGATCAACAATCCCGAATTTATAAATGTTACAGATTTTGCTTTACTACATTTTTTCTTACGTTGCCAATGCGATACCCATGAAATTAAATTAAACTATTCTGAATTTTCTTGCAAGGCAAGAAGACAGCTAGTAATTTCCCTGAGATTATAGAAACCCAAATTAAATGTTTTTCAGCACATCAGGAGTCTACCAACCTTCACTTCAAACAATAAAAAAGGTAAAAAAGAGTAGATTTAACTAAGGAGTGAAGTGATTTATTTTACATAGTCGATAATATCATGTGCATTTTCGGACAAAAAATAATTTTCATTATAGAAACTAAGAAAGTGGTGTGTGTGTGTATGTGTGTGTGTGTGTGTGTGTGTGTGTGAAATATTTAGGTTCATTTTATTTTTCATTTAGTAGATTTCCTTTTAATTATTTATTTATTTATTTATTTATTATCAGTTATTATTATTATTATTATTATTATAGCTCATGAAAGAAAAGTATTTTATTTCTACAAGCTTCAAGTACACCTGTTCCCTCGATGTGCATCATGAGCCAATGCAACAAATCTTCGGATGCACAGAAATAATCCTCAAGAAGATGACCACCGCATCATCATCAGCATTGTTGTACTACGAGAGAAAAGTGGTAATTATCATTCATAGGAAGAGAACATTCAAGACTAATTATTTTGAGTTCATGTAGCAGAAGATTGAAAGCAGTACCTATTGTCATGTCCTGCATGGTGTTTGTATAAAGAAAGAAAAAACTTTCCCAATCAACAAGCACTGCTTAGTATGATACTTTCATCATACCCTGTCCCTTGCCAAATAAATTATATTTTTATACAGAGAGAGGTGCAGTGGGAGGCACTGTGTTTACAAGCTCCCACAGTCAAGGAGGTCCTGGCTATTGCTCAGCTGTTCAAAGTGTCCAAGCTGCAACCAAACAGTTTCAGGATATGACGGACATAGTGGTGATGCACTCGGTTCCACAGTACATGTGTTGTTCACCAACACAGTCATCATTTTTTACTCATTCACACTATTCAAAATTGGACTGTGGCTCTTCTCAATGCAGTTTCCCCTTGTATCTTCATTCGTTTCCAAACACACTCCTGTAGTCACTGTCTGCACCGGCAAGTATGATGCACAGCTTGCTGTAAACGTGGTCATATGGCAGCTGTCTGTCGTCGCTCCCCAACTGGCCTGTCCATAGACTTGGAGTTTATTGAGATTTATAGTGTCACGCTGGTGCACAGCCGAGATCTCAGTGTTACCAGCAAAATCTACCGTATTTACTCGAATCTAAGCCACACTTTTTTTCCGGTTTTTGTAATCCAAAAAACCACCTGCGGCTTAGAATCGACTGCAAAGCACGCTGAAGTTCTGAAAAATGTTGATAGGTGCCGCCACAACTAACTTCTGCCGTCGAATATATGTAGCGCTACACAGGCATCCTTTGTAGACACAAAGATAAATACTGGCGCCAAAACCTCTGCGTCAATAAATAAAATTTAAAAAAAAAAAAATTGGAAGACGAGCTTTTTTTCTCCGCCCGAGTTTCGACCACTGCATTTTCATACATTATCCAACGAAGTAAATACAAATTCCGTATTTTTCATCTTCGAATTTCAATGTACTACGAAAATCCGACTGGTAATACTGGGATTTTTGTCAATACGGCCAACTCTACGTTCTGAATTTTTTCCTACCTGTGAGAAGAGATGGTTGCTAATAGGAACCTGATGAAATGTGAATCACATGCAGTATTCTCTTCACCATAAGAATAATACGAATATAAACATTTTGCCATGTATTCTTTCGTGTTTGCTTCTATCTCATTTAAATCCTGTCTGCCAAATAAACTACGAAACTAGAGTGAGACAACAGCAAACGCGGCAGAATATACATATCGTGTCATGTTTATATTCGTATTACTCTTATGCCTAATAGTGATATAGTCAGAAATGAAGCACGGCAACTGACTAGATTTTTAAATCTAAGATGACTAATTTCTGTGCAGAATTTGATGTACTAAAGAAGCGGCCGCAAAGATTTTCAAACGGAGAAAAATTTTCGCCAAACTCTCGTTCAAAACATGTTCTATCATACGCAGTCTATTATTTGGTTCTTGTTGATCATTATCAAAGAAAGCAGCAGTGTAAGTAACAACAAATAGCAGTCTCTTGCCATTGTTTCACTAATGAGACGATTCCTCTCTTTTTTTTAATTGTAGGCGGCGGTAGCGCGCACAAAAGCAAGCCATGCCGCGAGCAGCGACAGGCCGTAAACACGCACTATCAGAATGCGACAAACAAAGCATGACACAGTATAGTAATGCGTTTTCAGCTTGGAGTGACTGACGTAAACACCTATAACATAGAAAACGGCACTTATCAGATCAAAGCAAAATAAGCAATCGATTCAAACCAGACGAAGCACGTGAAAAAGGAAGGTATCCGTATAAATACGGACGGAGCGCCTGACGCATAGCAATGGCTACCTGGTAAAGCTTAACTGCTAAGCTTTCGACTCAAACCAAACTACTGTAGCTGTATCGTCATTCATTCAACCTAAATTGTGTCTCATATTACAATGGACCAACTTTGTTTCGATTTGGAGGTGCGGCCTAAAACTTCTCTCTCCCCTTGAATTTCGAGTCTCAAATTTCAGGTGCGGCTTAGATTTGGGATAATTTTTTTTCCTTTATTTCGAGTCTCATTTTTCAGGTGCGGCTTAGATTCGAGTGCGGCTTACATTCGAGTAAATACGGTATATCATACTGCAAACTCAGCAATACCCATTTCATTTTCAGGTCAATACCAGGGCTTCAGTGTCTCTCATGAATCTGGAAGCACTTGGGATGCCCTTCTCTTTTCTGCACTAATCATTGATTGATCAGTGACAGTGATCAACCCTTTCCTGTTAAAAGCCATTTCAGAATCAATGTTGAGTACCAGCATGACACAAGGCCAGTCACATTTTTTGCTGTATACAGTGTGACACTGAAAAGATTTTTGGTCTCAATGCGGGACCTTTGGTTTCCAGATTTGAGATGCTTTGCATAGAACTTGCAAGCTGGTACTCATTTCAAGAGGATGATTCTATGGGCATGAAACTTTTATGGAAGACATGGAGAATGATAAATCAGCTATGAGCACATGAGACACAAGTATATATTAGAGTGGTCTGTTTCTTCAGTTCAGTGTGGTCTTGAAGATCTATGGGAGCAAGTGAGAGTGCCACTGATGTAGCTTAGTATTGGGATGAAAAAGTGTAAAATGTTGATGACCTTCTGGCATGGAAATAAAGACAGAAAGATGAAGTTTTAGCAGTCTTGATATTGCTGACTTTGCACTATAGTGATGCCTTGAGGCATTAATGGCAAATGTGGTTTCACGAGGCATGGTCTTTACAATGAAAGATTTTGAAGAGGAAATTGGTAGAGCTGATTAAGCAGAATATAGTGATTTGAGCTTGGAACATCCATGGCGAAATTCCTATCATTACACATGGGGCAGCCAGTCTTTTATAGGAAAAGATGAGTGTCACAAAAACTTCAGTATCACAACATCCTGCATCAACACATCCATCAGTATTTTTTTAAGCATCAAGCAGTCATTCCCTAATTGAGGTAAGAACAGATCTATCATTAAACATGGGGAGTGATCAAGTACATAAAACACCAATAAATTACTAAGCACTCCTAGAGAGATATTTCTGTATGCGCCAAGAAAATGGCCAGACAGAAATATTAATGAATAGTTAGAAATTTTTATGGCATAAGATGCCCTCACAGAAAAAAACGTGAATATTGTCCTGGCGTTCACCTCTGCCAGCACACCAGTCGGCACCAGGAAACATTGTATAGGAGGTGCTAAACTAGGCACGCTTATGACAAGAGAAGACCAATACACACCCCCAGGCTACGCGCTGATAACACCCCCTGGGCAAGATGCATATAGACCACCACCACCGAACAAGCTGGCTTCATCTCTCATCTCTCAACCTCAGTACATTGCATCAGGACTCAGTTCGCATCGCATCTCAATACTTTTCACTGTGCTCTAGTCTTCCACAGTGATAGTTGTTGCCTCGCACCTTGGCTGCCTGTGGGGGAATGTTAGTCATTGTATAAAGTTGTGATATGGACACGGACAACATTCATGAATTAGTACATGTCATTTGATTGCTGTTAACCACAGAACTTCAAGACTGGACACCATTGAAGTTAAGTACTCAATTGGTTTCTGTAATAAAGTGTATTTTAACAATGCACGCATTTTGTTTTGTAGTGAGAGGAAATTGGCCACCTACGTATCATACGACCCTCTCCTCATCCAGCTAGGAACCAAAAACATTACAAGAGCGCACAGTCACGACAAAAAAAAAACACTTAGCAAGGACAGCACCCCATGCACAGCAGGAATACAGATATTCAAAAGAGGGAAGAATCCTATATTACACATACAAAGTACTGACCAAAATTCCTGAGAATTTGAGTATTACACCCACACAATCAGCAGTACAGTCTTTCATAACTACACACCTCTATTTGTGTCTTTCAACTGCCAGTCTGCCTCATGGCATCTTTGTGAGTGCACTGGTGTGAATGTTGTCTGTGAATTTCGAAATGACTGACTTGAAGGAACAAAGGATATCTGTGAAGTTTTGTTTTTAACTCCACAAAACTTCAGCTGAAATGCGTCTCATCCTCAGGGAATCCTCTTGAACCAAGTAAGAACTGAGCGATTTAAGCAATTTATAGATGGCCAGAAGTCTGTGGAGGATGACAAACATTTGGGATGGCTGTCAACATGACAACTCCAGAAACAATCACGAAAGTGCATGAAATGGTTATGACCCTGAAATAAAACAGCAATCACTGCTGTAGATGGCATCATACTCACCACCGCCCAAAAAAGTATATTAAGTTTGCAGTATCATCAAGTCAATGCTAATGATCTTTTTGACATTCAAGGACTTTCTGTAAGGAACTTCTTTCATGTGGTCAGAAAGTCACAGGGAAGTTCTACTGCGATGTTTCAAAGAGACTGAGGGAAGATGTTAGGTGCAAACAGGTGAGAGATGCCAGAACAAAAACTGGTTGCTGAATCATGACAATGCACCTATTCACATGCCTCACTCATTGTGAGGGAATTCCTGACATCTGCTCACCATGCACCCTACTCATCTATTGTAGCCCTTTGTGATTTCTTCCTCATCCTGAAAAATGAACTGGAAGTTTTGACTACATAAAAAAAGATTCATGTGTAATCACAACTAATTTTGAACACGATTCAGTCAACAGACTTCCACCACTGCTTCCAACCATGGAGAAAGGCTGGAAGCGTTGAGTACAAGAGTAAGGGAACTACTTTGAAGATGATGGTATAAATTATCATAACAACATTGCCACTAAGGTATGACTTACCAGACTGGTCGTACATAAACAAAGAAATCAGACTTACTAATTTAAAGCTGAAAAACTTCTGCGCCAAGTTTGTGAATGTTAAGGTGATAGACATTAGTAACTCTGAAAGAAACTGTTTCACATACCATGGAATGCATCTCAACAAGCACGGTAAAAGGATGTTAGCAATGCTCTTGAAGAGATCTCTCTTGTCAACGAAAGTAAAAATAAGTCTGTTATTGTGCTGGGTGATCCTTCACATGGAAACCAACAGAGTGGACCAATTCCCATGGAATTTGGTCCACGAGGAACAAAATAACGAAATGCAACTTAGAATTAAAGACCCACTCAAGTGCCACATTCGATGACCAATTAAATGATTCTCTCTTTGATTTAAAACGTAATAATTTCATAATGCATCTTAACATAGGCATTCTATCAGTAGGAATGATGAACAAATTGTATGGACTAGAAGTATTTCTGAAGAACACAAGTTCTGTAAAAGTTATATGCTTAAATGAGCACTGGCTTAAAAGTGAAAATATAAACAAACTCACTTTCAGGTTACAATTTGGCAGTGAGTTTTTGTAGAAAAAACAGTTTTGGAGGATCGTGCATTCTAGTAGAAGACTCACTAAGCTTTGAAGTCAGGCAGACTTTAAATTGCTTGAACGAGGAACTATTATTTGAAAGCTGCTGCATTGAACTTCTGGAATACGGCACATTAATTATTAGTATATATCATATCCCTGACTATTCCACTACATGTGCATTTTTAGACAAACTTGACACATTGTTGTATAGATTGCAGGTAGAAAAGTTATGTAAAAAGGTCATAATTTGTGCTGACTTCAACATAAATGTAAGAGCTTATGACAAATTTGCCATTTATCTGAAGGACATGTTATCTACAAATGGCTTAACATTAAACTTTAGTGATTACACTTGAATAACAGCATTTTCTGCAACATGTATACATAATATAGTGAGCAGCATCAGCTATGGTGCTACAGAAAAGTCATCTTAGATTTAGGTATATCTGACTATTCAGCCCTTTTTATCTCATTGCCAAATTTAGATAAAACTGTAACAGTGAAACGAGTCAGGAACTTCAGCCAACACGATGTGAATACATTTGTCTCGAGACTAAATGAAACATCCTGGTCTTGCAGCAAGCAGTACTCAGTAAACACAAACTACAATGCTTTCATATCAGAATTCATGAGTGTTTTCAATGAATACTTCCCCTTCATAACAGCATGTGACAAAAACTGTAAAAAGAACTCATGGATAACTGAAAGCATCAGGATCTCTAGTATTAGAAAGAGGAAACTGCACATGCAAGCAAAGAACAACCATGATGCAGAGTTTGTCATCTATGTAAACAAATACAAAAGAATATTTGGTAGAGTAGTTGAACAGGCACAACAAATGGCAAACAGTAAATACATATCAGATGCCACAAATAAATCAAAAGCTGTATGACAAACTGTCAGGAGGGAAACCGGTGCAGAAAAAACAAAAAGTTTTAATCATAAATTAGCAATAGATGGGGAAATGATTACAAACTCCAGACATATACCGTATTTACTCGAATCTAAGCCGCACTCGAATCTAAGCCGCACCTGAAAAATGAGACTTGAAATAAAGGAAAAAAAAAATCCCAAATCTAAGCCGCACCTGAAATTTGAGAATCGAAATTCAAGGGGAGAGAAAAGTTTTAGGCCGCACCTCCAAATCGAAACAAAGTTGATCCATTGTAATATGAGACACAATTTAGGTCGAACGAATGACGATACAGCTACAGTAGTTTGGTTCGAGTCGTAAGCTTAGCAGTTAAGCTTTACCATGTAGCCATTGCTATGCGTCAGGCGCTCCGTCCGTATTTATACGGATACCCTTCCTTTTTCACGTGCTTCGTCTGGTTTGAATCGATTGCTTATTTTGCTTTGATCTGATAAGTGCCGTTTTCTATGTTATAGGTGTTTACGTCAGTCACTCTAAGCTGAAAATGCATTACTATACTGTGTCATGCATTGTTTGTCGCATTCTGATAGTGCGTGTTTACGGCCTGTCGCTGCTCGCGGCATGGCTTGCTTTTAAGCGCGCTACCGCCGCCTACAATTAAAAAAAGAGAGGAATCGTCTCATTAGCGAAACAATGGCAAGAGACTGCTATTTGTTGTTACTTACACTGCTGCTTTCTTTAATAATGATCAACAAGAACCAAATAATAGACTGCGTATGATAGAACATGTTTTGAACGAGAGTTTGGCGAAAATTATTCTCCGTTTGAAAATCTTTGCAGCCGCTTCTTTAGTACATCATATTCTGCACAGAAATTAGTCATCTTAGATTTAAAAATCTAGTCAGTTGCCGTGCTTCATTTCTGACTATATCACTATTAGGCATAAGAGTAATACGAATATAAACATGACACGATACGTATATTCTTCCGCGTTTGCTGTTGTCTCACTCTAGTTTCGTAGTTTATTAGGCAGACAGGATTTAAATGAGATAGAAGCAAACACGAAAGAATACATGGCAAAATGTTTATATTCGTATTATTCTTATGGTGAAGAGAATACTGCATGTGATTCACATTTCATCAGGTTCCTATTAGCAACCGTCTCTTCTCACAGGTAGGAAAAAATTCAGAACGTAGAGTTGGCCATATTGACAAAAATCCCAGTCTTGCCAGTCGGATTTTCGTAGTACATTGAAATTCTGCTACATTCGAAGATGAACAATACGGAATTTGTATTTACTTCGTTGGATAATGTATGAAAATGCAGTGGTCGAAACTCGGGCGAAGAAAAAAAGCTCGTCTTCCAATTTTTTTTTAATTTTATTTACTGACGCAGAGGTTTTGGCGCCAGTATTTATCTTTGTGACTACAAAGGATGCCCGTGTAGCGCTACATATATTCAACGGCAGAAGTTAGTTGTGGCGGCACCTACCAACATTTTTCAGAACTTCCGCTTGCTTTGCACTCGATTCTAAGCCGCAGGCGGTTTTTTGGATTACAAAAATCGGAAAAAAAGTGCGGCTTAGATTCGAGTAAATACGGTATGCAAAGAATTTAACAGGTATTTCATAAATTCTAACAAAATTGACAAACTTGCTCCTCCACACATACATCCCAATATAATGCAGCATAAATCAGTAGAATTCAAATTCACTCATGTATCCTGCAATGAGGTGGCTGTTGTTGTTTGTTGTTGTGGTCTTCAGTCCTGAGACTGGTTTGATGCTGCTCTCCATGCTACTCTATCCTGTGCAAGCTTCTTCATCTCCCAGTACCTACTGCAACCTACATCCTTTTGAATCTGCTTGGTGTATTCATCTCTTGGTCTCCCTCTACGATTTTTACCCTCCACGCTGCCCTCCAATGCTAAATTGGTGATCCCTTGATGCCTCAGAACATGTCCTACCAATCGATCCCTTCTTCTAGTCAAGCTGTGCCACAAACTTCTATTCTCCCCAATCCTATTCAATACCTCCTCATTAGTTATGTGATCTACTCATCTAATCTTCAGCATTCTTCTGTAGCACCACATTTTGAAAGCTTCTATTCTCTTCTTGTCCAAACTATTTTTCGTCCATATTTCACTTCCATACATGGCTACACTCCATACAAATACATTCAGAAACAACTTCCTGACCTTAAATCTATACTTGATGTTAACAAATTTCTCTTCTTCAGAAACGCTTTCCTTGCCATTGCCAGTCTACATTTTATATCCTCTCTACTTTGACCATCATCAGTTATTTTGCTCCCCAAATAGCAAAACTCCTTTACCACTTTAAGTGTCTCATTTCCTAATCTAATACCCTCAGCATCTCCCGACTTAATTCGACTACATTCCATTATCCTCATTTTACTTTTGTTGATGTTCATCTTATATCCTCCTTTCAAGACGCTATCCATTCCGTTCAACTGCTCTTCCAAGTCCTTTGTGGCTTCTGACAGAATTACAATGTCATCGGCGAACCTCAAGGTTTTTATTTCTTCTCCATGGATTTTAATACCTACTCCGAATTTTTCTTTTGTTTCCTTCACTGCTTGCTTAATACACAGATTGAATAACATCGGGGAGAGGCTACAACCCTGTCTCACTCCCTTCCCAACCACTGCTTCCCTTTCATGCCCCTCAACTCTTATAACTGCCATTTGGTTCCTGTACAAATTGTAAATAGCCTTTCGTTCCCTGTATTTTACCCCTGCCACCTTCAGAATCTGAAAGAGAGTATTCCAGTCAACATTGTCAAAAGCTCTCTCTAAGTCTACAAATGCTAGAAATGTAGGTTTGCCTTTCCTCCCTAGCTTCCAAGATAAGTCGTAGGGTCAGTATTGCCTCACGTGTTCCCATATTTCTACGGAATCCAAACTGATCTTCCCCGAGGTCGGCTTCTACTAGTTTTTCCATTCGTCTGTAAAGAATTCGCGTTAGTATTTTGCAGCCGTGACTTATTAAACTGATAGTTCAGTAATTTTCACATCTGTCAACACCTGCTATCTTTGACATTGGAATCATTATATTCTTCTTGAAGTCTGAGGGTATTTCGCCTGTCTCATACATCTTGCTCACCAGATGGTAGAATTTTGTTACGACTGGTTCCCCCAAGGCAGTTAGTAATTCTAATGGAATGTTATCTACTCCCGGGGACTTGTTTCGACTCAGGTCTTTGAGTGCTCTGTCAAACTCTTCATGCAGTATCATATATCCCATTTCATCTTCATCCTCTTCCATTTCCATAAATTGTCCTCAAATACATCGCCCTTGTATATACCCTCTATATACTCCTTCCACCTTTCTGCTTTCCCCTCTTTGCTTAGAAGTGGGTTTCCATCTGAGCTCTTGATATTCATACAAGTGGATCTCTTTTCTCCAAAGGTCTCTTTAATTTTCCTGTAGGCAGTATCTATCTTACCTCTAGTGAGATAAGCCTCTGCATCCTTACATTTTTCCTCTAGCCATCCCTGCTTAGCCATTTTGCACTTCCTGTCGATCTCATTTTTGAGACGTCTGTATTCCTTTTTGCCTGCTTCATTTACTGCATTTTTATATTTTCTCCTTTCATCAATTAAATTCAATATTTCTTCTGTTACCCAAGGATTTCTACTAGCCCTCGTCTTTTTACCTACTTGATCCTATGCTGCCTTCACTACTTCATCCCTCAAAGCTACCCATTCTTCTTCTACTGTATTTCTTTTCCCCATTCCTGTCAATTGCTCCCTTATGCTCTCCCTGAAACTCTGTACAACCTCTGGTTCTTTCAGTTTATCCAGATCCCATCTCCTTAAATTCCCACCGTTTTGCAGTTTCTTCAGTTTTAATCTACAGGTCATAACCAATAGATTGTGGTCAGAGTCCACATCTGCCCCTGGAAATGTCTTACAATTTAAAACCTGGTTCCTAAATCTCTGTCTTACCATTATATAATCTATCTGAAACCTGTTAGTATCTCCCGGCTTCTTCCATGTATACAACCTTCTTTTATGATTCTTGAACCAAGTGTTAGCTATGATTAAGTTGTGCTCTGTGCAAAATGCTACTAGGCGGCTTCCTGTTTCATTTCTTACCCCCAATCCATATTCACCTACTACATTTCCTTCTCTCCCTTTTCGTACTACCGAATTCCAGTCACCCATGACTATTAAATTTTCGTCTCCCTTCACTATCTGAATAATTTCTTTTATTTCATCATACATTTCTTCAATTTCTTCGTCATCTGCAGAGCTAGTTGGCATGTAAACTTGTACTACTGTAGTAGGCGTGGGCTTCGTGTCTATCTTGGCCACAATAATGCGTTCACTATGCTGTTTGTAGTAGCTTACCCGCATTCCTATTTTTTTTATTCATTATTAAACCTACTCCTGCATTACCTCTATTTGACTTTGTATTTATAGCCCTGTATTCGTCTGACCAAAAGTCTTGTTCCTCCTGCCAACAAACTTCACTAATTCCCACTATATCTAACTTTAACCTATCCATTTCCCTTTTTAAATTTTCTAACCTACCTGCCCGATTAAGGGAGCTGACATTCCATGCTCCGATCCGTAGGATGCCAGTTTTCTTTCTCCTGATAACGACGTCCTCTTGAGTAGTCCCCGCCCGGAGATCCGAATGGGGGACTATTTTACCTCCGGAATATTTTACCCAAGAGGATGCCATCATCATTACCCATACAGTAAAGCTGCATGCCCTCGGGAAAAATTACGGCTGTAGTTTATGAGGTGACTAACATTATACCATTATAAAATCCCTAAACAATCTAAAATCTGTGAACTGGGGTAAGTCCCAACAAAAATAATAAAGGCAGGATGTGATAATATCACACCCCGACTCTGTCACATAATAAATCAATTGTTTGATGAGGGCTGGGTAACTTCAGATACGATTCTGTATGCAGATGATTCAACAGCAGTAGTCTGCTGTAAAAGCACTGAAGAATTAGCACAGAAAACAAAACAGACTCTTCTAGAACTAGAAAATTGGATAAATAATAATGCTATGAAACTAAACTTAAAAAACACAAATTTTAAACTTCAGTACCAAACAAACTGTTGAATATGTAACACAGTTAAGTTATGAAGGCATAGAACTGCTAACTGCAGAATCTGTCGAATTTCTGGGAGTGACCATAAACAAAAACTTGTCATGGACTGATCATGTGGGTTGCTTACTGAAGCAGTTAAATAGTTTTGTTTATGCAATGAGGGTTCTGAATAAAGTAATTGACTTAGATGTTAGGAAAATTGTGTATCATGCATATTTTATATCAGTTGTAAGATATGGCATAATTTTTTGGGAAGTTGAAAAATGAAGCTGCCTCAGAGTGTTCAAGCTACAGAAAAAGAATTCAGAGCTATGACTGGAACAAACAATAGACAATCATGCAAACCTTTATTTGCCAGTCTTGACTTACTGACAATTCCTTCCATGTTTATATATGAAACACTTCTCTTTGAGTTAAAAAAACCCACATCTTTTTGAGGGAAATTCATCTACACATACTTATGAAACAAGGCACAAACAAGATTAAATGTTACCTTGCCACAGACTAACACTATTTGAAAATACCCCATATTACATGGCTTTGAAGCTTAGCAAAAAAATCTGTTCAAAGTTGGACAGCAAGCTAGAACCCACCTGTGCAAACATTGAAAAATATTTAAAATGCCAGTGCTACTACAGTGTGGATGATTTTATAAATGAGGAAGACAAGTAGGAGATATTACATCTGTTTTGTTTTCCTGTTTTTTCTATATTACGTTCTATGTGTATGCTTATGTTCCCTTTTAATGGAGATATATGTTCTTTTTATATGTGTCCATACTTATAAACTATGTATCATGTGAACTATGTATCTAAATATCTAGATGTAAACATATATACTACTTTTATGAAATTATATGGTCTTTGAAGATTGTCCATATTTATAAACTACAGAAACAAACATGAAAAATACTTTAAAAGAATGATTTCAAACCACTGTGGAAATTTTGAGAAAAAGGAAGAAATCTAACATGTAATTATCTTTTTATGTTGTAATGTGCTTCTGGGAGCATCCAATGCGTTATTTTAATGTATCTTGTTTTACGTATACTTAGGTAGGCATACAATTGTTCATTTACAAGTCACCAATGTTTCAGTCAAATGATTGCATATAACATATCGTGACAATAAAGATTCTATTCTATTCTAGTACCAAAATGTATTCATTATTGAGACAACAATCTCAGATTTTCAAATAGTTGAAATACTAAAGAACACCGTGAACTCATAAATTACATATGTGCAGATAAGACAAACAAAATAAGAAACCAGCACGTTAAAACATGCAATACAGTAAGATGATTCCAAAATAAGTTCACAAAACTGACAACAAAGAGAAGAAGTGGAGACTAGTGCTCAACACAATGGTGCTGCATGTCCCATTGTGTGGGGAAATGTAAATATGGAGATCACAACAACAAAAAATTATAAAGCCAAGGAAAGAATTACAACTAGCATACAAAACCTATCAGATAAATGAAACTCAGGACAGATCTGATACTTACAGAGAAAAGAAGAAAGCAGGCAGTACACTAATACAATAAAGCAAACACCGCTCCTACCAAAATAAAATTCCATTTTGAAATAATATTAAAAACTCTCTGTGGTTCCAGGAAAATAAAAACATGAGAGGTTCTGATAAAAGAGATGAAGATGATAAAATATAAGGCAGTGCAGCTAAGGTCAGTGACATTTCTAATCAGCATCATGTTGGGGTAGTGCATAAACTCACAAATGAAAAATCTCTGACAGAATGTTTGTTTAATCCATTACCTTTTTATGAACAATACCTGAGAAGCGTAGTCTGTTGCTGTTGATAGCCATCCACTTCTTTGGTTGTCCTAAGTTATTCCCCAACCTTTACAGAAACATGCAGACCACCATGATACCATGCTCTGATACACTACACTATTCACACACACCTCTCTCAACGCACTGTAAATTTCCATTGATTTCTTTCTATGTAGGTATTCAATTTTGATATAGGAACACTGGGCACTATGTGTAATCCAACCTGACTCGGTTTCAGCTTCCATTTTAAAACTAAATTACTCATGACACAGCCACATAAACCAGCAAACACATAAACCATTGTCATGCCTGAAGTCCAGCTCACAACTGACATGAATTTCACCACTGTAATGGATGCGCATGCACAGTGTGCAGGACTTTTGAAATGTGGCCCTCATATAATGTGTATAGAAGATGAGGATACATACAGATTCTGGTAGTAATAATTTCATATGGCTCAATGCCCTGGTGCAAATTGTTCAATTGGGCAGTACTTTAGTGTTTATGGAAAAAGTTCAAGGCAATCGTAAAATGCGTTTTAGACAGGTACGTGCTGAGTAAAACTCTGAGGGACGGAAAAAACCCACCGTGGTACAACAACAAAGTTAGGAAACTACTGCGAAAGCAAAGAGAGCTTCACTCCAAGTTTAAACGCAGCCAAAACCTCTCAGACAAACAGAAGCTAAACGATGTCAAAGTTAGCATAAGGAGGGCTATGCGTGAAGCGTTCAGTGAATTCGAAAGTAAAATTCTATGTACCGACTTGACAGAAAATCCTAGGAAGTTCTGGTCTTACGTTAAATCAGTAAGTGGCTCGAAACAGCGTATCCAGACACTCCGGGATGATGAAGGCATTGAAACAGAGGATGACACGCGTAAAGCTGAAATACTGAACACCTTTTTCCAAAGCTGTTTCACAGAGGAAGACTGCACTGCAGTTCCTTCTCTAAATCAAACGAAAAAATGGCTGACATTGAAATAAGTGTCTAAGGAATAGAAAAGCAACTGGAATCACTCAACAGAGGAAAGTACACTGGACCTGATAGGATACCAATTCGATTCTACACAGAGTACGTGAAAGAACTTGCCCCCCTTCTAACAGCCATGTACCGCAAGTCTCTAGAGGAACGGAAGGTTCCAAATGATTGGAAATGAGCACAGGTAGTCCCAGTCTTCAAGAAGGGTCATCGAGCAGATGCGCAAAACTATAGACCTATATCTCTGACGTCGATCTGTTGTAGAATTTTAGAACATGTTTTTTGCTCGAGTATCATGTCGTTTTTGGAAACCCAGAATCTACTATGTAGGAATCAACATGGATTCCGGAAACAGCGATCGTGTGAGACCCAACTCACTTTATTTGTTCATGAGACTCAGAAAATATTAGATACAGGCTCCCAGGTAGATGCTATTTTTCTTGACTTCCGGAAGGCGTTCGATACAGTTCCACACTGTTGCCTGATAAACAAAATAAGAGCCTACGGAATATCAGACCAGCTGTGTGGCTGGATTGAAGAGTTTTTAGCAAACAGAACACAACATGTTGTTATCAATGGAGAGACGTCTACAGACGTTAAAGTAACCTCTGGCGTGCCACAGGGGAGTGTTATGGGGCCATTGCTTTTCACAATATATATAAATGACCTAGTAGATAGTGTCGGAAGCTCCATGCAGTTTTTCGCAGATGATGCTGTAGTATACAGAGAAGTTGCAGCATTAGAAAATTGTAGCAAAATGCAGGAAGATCTGCAGCGGATAGGCACTTGGTGCAGGGAGTGGCAACTGACCCTTAACATAGACAAATGTAATGTATTGTGAATACATAGAAAGAAGGATCCTTTATTGTATGATTATATGATAGCGGAACAAACACTGGTAGCAGTTACTTCTGTAAAATATCTGGGAGTATGCGTGCGGAACGATTTGAAGTGGAATGATCATATAAAATTAATTGTTGGTAAGGCGGGTACCAGGTTGAGATTCATTGGGAGAATCCTTAGAAAATGTAGTCCATCAACAAAGGAGGTGGCTTACAAAACACTCGTTCGACCTATACTTGAGTATTGCTCATCAGTGTGGGATCCGTACCAGATCGGGTTGACGGAGGAGATAGAGAAGATCCAAAGAAGAGCCAAGCGTTTCGTCACAGGGTTATTTGGTAACCGTGATAGCGTTACGGAGATGTTTAACACTCAAGTGGCAGACTCTGCAAGAGAGGCGCTCTGCATCGTGGTGTAGCTTGCTCGTCAGGTTTCGAGAGGGTGCGTTTCTGGATGAGGTATCGAATATATTCTTCCCCCTACTTATACCTCCCGAGGAGATCACGAATGTAAAATTAGAGAGATTAGAGTGCGCACGGAGGCTTTCAGACAGTCGTTCTTCCCGCGAATCATACGCGACTGGAACGGGAAAGGGAGGTAATGACAGTGGCACGTAGGATGCCCTCCGCCACACACCGTTGGGTGGCTTGCGGAGTATAAATGTAGATGTAGATGTAGTGACTTGCATATCACTAACCTATCCCTGTTAACCAACTGGGGCAAGGGAACATACAGTTAAATGTGGAACCCAAACAACATGTTGTTTCTCGTGAACCTCCACATCACTGAGAAAAGATTTCTAAGTTAAAAGGTGGACTGAAAAATCAGTCATTCAACCAGAATTCAATCCCACAAACTGTTAATTTCAAGGCATGTGCTTTACTGCTGGACCAGCAGGACTGACAAAGAACCCGGTCAAGATTCACTTCTCTCTGTAGCTGCTGTAGCTGTTTACTTTCCCACTTTTCCCACCAGATATCACGTCCTCTGTAGCTGACCAGCTTGTAGTTCCCATCATTGTCACAAGATGTCACTCCAAACGCCAATTAAGTATGGAATATACAACAATACATACATTACATTCTCATCATTACTTATTGGTAATACATTATATACACAAACCTTCCGACTCATCTTATCTGTTAGTGAAATCTATATCAAAATTCCTAGAGACATTCCTGACATTTGCCTGAACACACAGTCAGAATCTGCATTGAGGGACTTTAATTTATAATACTTATACAATATATATAGAAAATAGACTCATTCTTGCTTAGTCTGTAATTTTTATCATCAGTACAGACATGTCTGAGCAAATGATGTCAAGTTAAGATGCATCTTTGTTGTTTGCAACAGTTCATTTTCGGAATTATATATAATTAAAGGTTTGGCTAATTTAGAATCCAGTTAAATGGTTTTGCTGCGTAAGAAAGCATTGTTTTGCATGACAACGTAATATATGAAGAGAGAATAAGTGAAATAAAGCATAATCAAATCTCTGTTCAGCCTGTTGAAGATGTTAGGTAAGAAATGAAATATAGGATTTTTGGCTGGTATGCTCAGAATGCTGCAGTCCAACATCCAGTTCATCTGCAGTGGTTATAACACACAGTGGCATGTACAATTGCACCTTCTGCCTCATCTTAGTCTCCCCTTGTCCTCACAGTAGGTGGGTCTTTCTCAGTCTGTGGTCTGAATGGCCTTCCCTCCATTCTAATCTAATTGAACTTATGCCTCTTTTCTGACAAAGAAATTAACAGTTCCCAATGCTAGCATAGTCTTTTTGTGTATGTGCACATACTATCAGCATCTGTCAGCTAAATATTAGAATTTTGCTCTTGAAGATGAGTACTGGGCAGTCATTCTTTCTCTCTCTAATTTTATAATGTAATAATGTATTTAAATGACTCAAGTGATTTTCTCAAAATTGCAGATATTTGAATGAGTAAAACAGCTCTCTAAGTATGGGTTACTCACTTTTACCTAGTTTTATAAACAGCTGTAACCACTGAATATTTAAGTCTTGAGGAATTATACCTTACAATACTGGCTGCAAAAATAAAACAAAGATTGGGAGGGATTGTGTCAAATAAATAGAATATTTCGATATTTTGCAACATTCTCCTTCACAGCAGGAAGAATTATTGTACCGATAGTGACATGTGCAATGTCTGCCCCACAAAGTTTAACACACTTTTATCTGAGTGTATGTTTGTAGTTACTATACTTAATGCAACTGGTTCAAAAAACTAACTGTATATAGACAGCAATGACTTTATATGTTTTTACCCAGCTCACCTGCTACCATGCAGTTCATTGCTACTGCAGTGAGTAAAATTGCCACATATAGCATGTAAAAAAACTTATTTCGTGAGCCACACATGGCACAATGTGGGTGGCATGCGTCTCTCATGATCTCGTAGCACCGAACAATAGTCGACATGAAGGTCGCAAAGAATTAGTAAAGTCAACTGGTTTTTATTAAAGGGAATTAGTTGCCTGTTATATTAGTAAAGTAAATATTTTCTTACTTTCACAAGTATTCTGAGTGCACCTCATGACGAATTGCATCTTCCACACTCAGCAGACATGGTGTCTACCTTCACCACAATTAAATCCTTGTTGTGATATGGTTATAGAAGTTCCATGGACCAACAAGTCCCACCATGGAAGAGTGCTAACTTCCTTAGAGTTCATCAACAATGTCAATGTAAGAAAAAAGAAGCACATTTGATTACATGCAGACAGTGTAGGCTTGGTCTGAATGAAAGACAGTTGGTTCTTGTATAACAATATTTATAGACAATATACTTTAAATGTTCAGTTGCCTTGAAAGTGTTTTATCTTAACTATAGGTGTTGATATTTGATATAGTGGAGCATTGCAGAAAATGTAAGTCTGAGGTCATTTGCATAAAATCTGAGAGGGAGACTGAATTTCAAGTGAATGAGTACTTGCGACTGTACATAGAGAAAACATAGCATTGCACTATGATGATAAATTTATTGGCAAAACTTAGTGATGTAGCTGGATACATAGCCAAATATAGTGCTGACATTGCAATTATTTCAGGGTTATCACAGAAATCAAGGAATGTAAAGCACTTTGTTGAAATCTGCTATGTGCAAAGCAATGCCTTCACTGGAAATAAAAACAAAACTTGAAGCAAAGCTTACATATTGACATTTCCTTGTAAAACTACAATACTTACTGTTCAGGATCATACAGTGTATGTGACACCTTCTGAACAACTCTGGCTCCTGCAGTTTCGGCAATCTTTATGACACGTTCATCCCTTTCCCTTGCATATGGTTCTATATCTGCTTCAAAAGTGATAACTTTGACATTCCATTCTTGAAACTTATCTTTGAAAGTCTCCTCAGGGGTACCACGCAAAACATACAATCTACAAGAACAAATACCAATGAGAAAATTCTTACTATCCCAAATAAGACTTTACTTGTATTTAAAATAACATAAATGAACAACTCTGAATAGATGCTCGCAATAGATTTATCAGTTTCTTGTTAAAGTATACTGAAATTATAACACTGATTAGTGAGGTGTAAGCAGCAGCATAAAATGTTATTTCCAAGTGACACATAATCATTACACAAATGAGAATACTTGATTAAGCAAATACAAGAAACTTCTCAGCAACATGAACAATTTTAGGTCAAAAAATTCACCACCAGCTCTGTTATGCTTTATGGTTTAACATACTGTTGAAAAAGAGATCATTAGTGACAGAGCACAAGCTAGAGCAGAACAAGTATGTGAATGAAATCTGGTCATGTCCTTTTCAAAGGAATCATCCCAACATTTAATTCTAATTTGAAGTACAGATAGATATCTGGTATGGCACAATGTAACAGACAAAATATCATAGAATGGGTACAACTTAGTAATTATTTGTTTCATAACACATGCTACAATTTCTATGCTTTGGCTTTGAAATTAAGAATCACTCAAGCAAACTTTGCCTCTAGCTTATAATTATTGATGACCTGCTGCCAACCCAAACTGATCAATGAATATTAACCATACACATTGTATAATCTGTGCAGTATTTAACTTTATAGTTTTAGCTCCAACATCATTTTATAAATGAAAATGTCCCTTCATCTTTCCCATTAAAATTCTATAATGGTTCTTACTATCGTTCCTCTGAAATACAGTAGGTTAACTTTCAACTAGTAAATTATAATCTGAAACTTACATTCCAATTTACAAAGACACTATTTTAACACACGTGTTCATCACAGTCATGAGTAGTTGAATTAAATGACTGATGAATGATGGCAGCAGCAGCACACTATAGTATGGATTTCATACAAAATCATTAAGGCATCATTTCGATCCACGATCCCCACAACTCCCAGCAATGGTTGTAACTAATTCTATGGTGTGCACATCTCACAAAGTAGCATCCCAGTTGTACTCATTAGAATATGGAAGTCATCTGACTGGGAGGAGATTGGAGGGGGAGGGGGCGGGTGGCATAGGAGTGCAAACAACTTTATGTCAGGTAGTCAGGTACAGGTCACCTACGAGGTGCAACAGGTGAACAAACAAAGGCCCATGATTATACAATAGGTTCTTGTATTGCACGCCAGTAAGAGATGATCACAAAATTTTAAGCTCATCCCCACTCATCTGAACAGTGCTCTGTTGTCAAGGAGGACGCATCGTCTGTTAAACATAATATGTGAGCTTTTTCATACTTCAAACATCCAGCGACAGTGCTCCTGGGCCCATGTTAATCTTGGTGCCGTGTGACATGCGGAAAGGTATTTGAATGTGGCTGTGGCTACAGTACCCTACAGCAAAGAGGTGATTCTCAGTGGTACAGCTACTTACCTGTTCTTGATATCTGGCTTTGAATTAACAAGTGACTTGCTGCACTGTGGCCAGTTCATAACCAGTACAATCCACAACAGTGACTGCTCGCATAAACAAGTTGCCCACAGCAAGTAACTCTAGTGTTGGCACATGAAAAGCCCATTGAGTGTATGACTTCTAAGCTGGAGTGTCCTAGGCACTGAGCATCCACAATCTGACTGCACAAACACACACACACACACACACACACACACACACACACACACAGCAATAGTATAGTAGTGTAACTGGAAAAGCAAGAGATATTTCAGATACACCTATTCTCCTGCACTCTCTCTCTCCCTCCCCTCCCCCCCTGTGTGTGTATGTGTTGTTGTTTCAACCTTATTTCTTGTGACACAACATTCAGTAAAGAGCAGATTGGTTGTTATGTTCGTGAAGCATCATCTGTGAGTTCCACAAGGTCTTTCAAATCAAGGGATCCCCTATCAGGAATAAGTAAGCCTGGTACCTCATCAGAAGTAAGTTTGTATCATACTCTCACCCTCTGACTGATACAGTTACTACATCCAAAAAACTCAGAAGCATCCCTTTGTCACCCAGTGCCAAAAAGGCTTTGATAGCTCAATGGCTAAAGTGCACTTACTGTGTCAGCAGATCTTTCTTTGCATGCTGAAGTTGGCAATTAGTTGACATTAATCATAGCCAGACAGGTAATTGTACACGGTAACCAATGAGAGTCTCTGAATATAATGATTTCTTTTGGCAGATGATACAAACTTATTACAGCTGTTTTCAATATGTAGAATGCCACAATTACTTTTACTAATCTGGTTATTAGGAATTTCAAGATTTCTTATTGATTGTTGCATTTCTAAGGTGACTGGAAAAAACTAGATGTGCTGATAGATTGACCTCTAGTTAAGACTGAAGCATAGGGACAGACTGACCTCTAGTAAACACTAAAGCATAGATTAAGTTGGACTGTGATAATCTGGTTGAGAGTTGGCGAAGCCAACAAATGTAAATTTAAGAAAATGGGATGTACTGACAGATTGCCCTGCAGCACAGCCTGAGGCCAAGGTTAGGTTGGAACATGACAGTTTGGCTGTCAGTTGGCGATGCCAACGAATATGAATGGAAGAAAACTAGATGTCAGCCAGCAGTATCAAGACTGATGTTATTTGTTTCAAAGAACACACTTGCTCAAAAAAGATACCATATCATTCTTGAACTTTCAAAATTATACAATTGGTAACATTTATTTAGATCTAACAGCCAGGGTTGGGGATGGTATGGGAGGGGATGGGTTATTCAGCACATACTATGAAACTGCCCACTTGAATACTGAGAAACACTTCGAACATTTTGCTATAGAAATCAAGCAGTCTAATATTATAATAGTCTGTCTTTACCATTCTCCCAGTGGAAACATATCCCAGTTTCTGAACAGGCTTGCAAGTGTCATGTATTTTTACAAACTGCAAGTAAAGAAGGTATTATGTGGTGATTTGGTTAACAATTCATGTACAGCAAATAGTGTCAAAAATCTTTTAGCAACTTTCAGTACCTAAAAAATAATAGCCCATCCAATTAGAATAACACATAACTCAAGCAGCTGGTAAATGCAGTGTTCCAGAACCCAGAATCTCTTCCATTTATGAATGTCCTCAACTGATCCAGTGTACACTCTGACCATCAGAGTATCATCCACTTTCATCTACAGAAGACATATCGAAGACCTTAGCAATACTGGCCAGTTTAAAAATCTATTCCGGTCTCAGAAAGACAATGTACATAAGAAAACTTCACTATTCCTTGGCATAGTGTGTCATCATTTCACTGTGGTCTTCCCAGTAAAAGAGTCAAAGTACAATATTCAGCCAGGAAAACTGATAACAGATGGATCACAATAAGATACGAATGTCCTGTAAGAATAAGAAGTCACTCTATGAGCAAAGTGTAAAACCAGATTATCCAAATTTCCACAGTTATTTAAAATTTTACAAAAAGGTTCTTCATAAAGTCAAATCTAAAACAAAACAATTAGTAAATAGAGCCTGCATAAATGATTCTAATAACAAATCTAATGCCATGTGGGATACTATCAGAAAAATTTCACAAATTTATATCAAATGGAAAACACCAGAATCTCTTCAACATTTAATAATCAATCAATCTCTTTATTAATCCGTTAACAATATACATTGTATGGATGTAGTCAATTACAATACAGTTTCTTATCTTTAATTTGTTTCAAAAACTTGGATAATAAATACAAATTTTTTTATCAATGTATATAAATAATATTACTTTTCCATATTCAGATATTCTTCATGCTATAAAAACTATGTGTTAGTAAAAATTATTTAAGATCCACCTTGAATTTATGAAATTCTTTAATTTTCTTTATTGTAGAAGGCAATGCACTAGAAGTATTTTGGGCTGGTAGTTTACACTTTTTTGGTAGAGTGCTCCTTTGTGAGTGTCTCTGTGAAAATCATCCCTGTTCCTTGTTTCATGGTTATGAACCTGATTATTTAATGTTGAAAATTCCTGGGGAGTTTCCAGAAAGCATACACATTCATAGATGTATAAGCTAGGAACAGTCATTTTAAATTCTTTAAATATTTCCCTGCATGACACTCTGCAGGGAACCCCTTTCATCATTCTAATAGCCCTTTTTTGAAGTTTGAAAGCTTGTTTTGCCGTACCTGTATTTCCCCAGAAGATCACACCATATCTAAGCAAACTGTTCATGTAAGCATAATACGCACACAGCAATGATTCAGTGTTGCAGCATTCCCGAAGCATTCTTAGCACACACCAGCATTTACTTACATTTTTACTCAAAACTTCTAGATGCTTTTCCCATCTCAAGTACTCATCCACCCATATACCGAAGAATTTTGTGTATGGAGCTTGTGCAATAACATAGTTCCCTAACTCAGCTTTTACTCTTCTTCTAGCTTTACTTTTAATATTACTGAAATTCAACAATACCATTTTATCCTTATTTATGATCAAAGCATTATCACTAAACCATTTTCCTGTCTCATTTATTGTCCTAGAGATACTCTGTCATGGCTGATTAAATCAAATGCTTTAGATAAATCTAAGAATATTCCACAGCTTAATTCGTTCTTGTTCAAGGCATTTAGAACCATTTTCATGAATTGGAAGACTGCCGTTTCTATGGATCTGTTCTTTCTAAACCCATTTTGAGCATTAGTCAGTATTTTATTTTTATTCAGGAAGTCAGCTAGCCTTTCATACATTACTCTTTCAATTACTTTAGAGAAACCTGACAATAATGACATGGGCCAATAATTATTTATGTCATGAACACATGAAAGACTCCAAACACATTTGTGATACATTTAATAAACACTTTTCTAGAATAACTAGTAGCCTTTCAGTTGGTTGCTGTCCACCAACAAAATCTTTACCTCCACTGTATTTAACATCTGACAAACTGGTAAAGGTGGAATTATGGTGCTGTTGCCTTTCGCATTGCATGCTCCATTTGGTAAAAGTCTGCACAGCGACTACTGAGAAATGAATATGGTGAATGAGGAGTCAGATGTTTAGACAGGATGGCCAAACCACAGAGAAAATAGTGTTTGATAAAAGTCATCCATGATGTGGAGTGTATGAAATTGCATGGCGGCACAATGGAATATACTGAGCAGAACGCTGTCACATAAAACAGAATAATCTGTAAAATTTAAAATGTAGTCTTTGGTTCCTGCATAACCACAACCTTAGAAATCATAACATATCAAAACTACTCCACAAAGTTCTCAAAACAATCGTTCACCTATGATACAGATCAGGCCATCACCAGTCAGTTTTACTCCAGTCACATTTGTTGGCCTGACCAACTCACAACCAAACTGTAACATTTCAATCTAACATATACATTGGATTACGCCGCAGATCAGTCCATCATCACAAGCAGTTTTCTTGCACTCACATTCATTGGCTTTGCCAACTCACAACCAAACTATAACACCAAATTACGAAACTATATCCAAAAAACTCCTATCATATTATGAAACACAGACAATATAAGAAATACATATGAAAACCAGCAACAAACTTCATGATTCATAATAGCCAAATCAGTAACTGTTAATTTCCGGTATCCATGTCAAAAAATAAATAGATTTATGTCTTCCACTGATAGCATCACCACTCTGCAATATAATCAACTCATCTACAAGTACCGTTCCAGAGAGTTCCAATACACAAGAAAGGGGGCAAGCACAAGGTCAACAACCATCAACCTATATCCCTCTTCCCAACTGTACCAAAAGTAATAGAAAAAATTGTATATGCTTCAGCAATGTCCTTTCCTTGAAAGTAACTCTCTACAAACAGCACAGCAATTCAGCTTTCATAAACATAAATCCATCAATGAGTTTTTATGCACATTTACTGACCACATAGCTTGTAGAAATAACAACACGTGACAGAAGAACAACCTGACTCCACAGACCACTAACCCTCAACACTGTAAAAGTTACATATTGGACCCCTTGCATTTTTCAATAGGGCACAGACAAACACTAGGAATCACTACCTGTCAATTTGTTACAACAACTTTTTTTTTTTTTTTGGGGGGGGGGGGGGGGGGGGCTGGGGGTGGAATGGTCATGTGTTTCTTACCCATCACTTTCGGGTGAATACATTAGTCAGATGAAGATGGATACAAAACTCACTGAAACCAACAACAAGACAAAGCCACCACTCAGATGATCACCCAATATGACTTTATCATTGGAATATGCTGAGAAAGCCTGCAATCACAACTTTTGACTGCTCACGAATTGCCAAAAAATCAAATATAAATTTAAACACTGACATAATTTTTTAATATATAGTGTCCATTTTTGCATATTTTTATGTTTTTGTTTTCCATGTGCATAAATTTTTTTCAGTTTGCATCATTTGTCAGTTAGGTAAAAAAAAAGTCAGTTACAACTGAACTGAGGATTTTTTGGTAGGGAGAATGCAGCAAGTTAATTTGGATGGAGAATCATCAACAGGTGTAGAAATAACTTCAAGTGTGCCCCATGGAAGTGTGTTGGGTCCCTTGCTGTTTATGTTGTGTAGTAATGACCTTGCAGACAATAATATTAACCTCAGAGTTTTTGGAGATGATGCAGTTAAATGTAATGAAGTGCAGTCTGAAAGAAGCTGCACAAATATTCAGGTAGATCTTCATAAGATTTCAAAGTGGTGTGAAGATTTGCAACTTGCTTTTAATGTTCTGAAATTTGAAATGTGTACTTCACACAAAGAAAAAACAAGAACATAGTATCCTATAATGTCAATGAGGCATAGTTGGAATCCACCAAAGCATACAGAAACCTGAAAAAAATGAATCTGAATCTGTGTCAGTCTGGGTTAAAGGTACTGACAATTGCAAAAAAATTAAAGTCGTGGGTGATCTCACTCGTTATTATAGAAATTAAATAAATTATCCCCTTTCCTTTATCCTTACCAAAAAAGACTACACATTGATCTTGCCAAAAGCCGAGAAGCACTTCTTCTTAGCATTATAGCTCTCTGGGGCACTCTGGGATGCACTGTACAGATATGAAGTGGAATGACATAGTGTCTCAATTGTGGGAAAGTCAGGTAGCAGACTTCAGTTTATTGGCAGAATACTAGGAAAATGCTATCAGTCTACAAAGGAGATTGCTTACAAATAATGTATGACCCATCCTAGAATACTGCTCAAATGTGTGGAACCCATACAAGATAGGACTCACAGAGGAAGTTAACTGAATACAGAAATTTTCCACATGCCACAGCTAGACAAGGTCCAACAAATAATAGATCCCATTAGGTAAATTCCATGACTGTATTCACAGAACAGAAACACTACCTCCCATCTCATTTATTGCTGTTCTGTATCCATTTACCGCATTCCTTGTTTATGTACTGGTATCAACATACAGTCTATGTGTATACTGCATAACACAGTTTCTTCTCTTTTCATTTCGCATCGCTTTTTGGTTAGTGCACATAATTACAGTATATGTGTTAGTTTATCCACGTTGGTCTCCTGTCGTACCAAAGCAAATATTTCCAGCGTATTCAGGAATCTTTCATTTATTTCCTCCTGTAACGCTACCCCATAGAATACAAGTTACCCTTCCTTTTTGTTATGTTATTGTCATGACTACGATTTCAACTACGTATAGCATCGTGTGTTAGTTGCGCATAAATTTAAACAATATTTAGCAGTAATACATGCAGGCTAACCTTGTTCCGATTTTGCGGAGATTTGCGTCCAGATCACACAACGTTTGCTGTAAGAACCTCCAACGATTTGGGCCAACGCGCAACTTCTTTATGATCCAAGGGTCGAGGATAAAAACAGGGCATAATTCCAGGTTTTCATTGTAACACTGAAATATACAAAAATTTTGTAGGCCTTATATCAATATGACAGTTACACGTTTATAAATTGGTATTAAGTTAATACGCACAACGGATATCGCTTCCAGAAGCGCTGGGTTGTCATGTATTCTAAGCCCTTTTCTGAACCAATGTATTGCCACTCCTTTGGCCATTTTACTGGAATACCAATATACTATAAAAAGAGAACTAGTGTGCGCGCTTCCCCTTCATGTTACGAAACATCCACAACACCACAAAGGTAACATGATCTTTCGTCGACAACGGCCCCGAAGCAAAACCAGTTTGGTTACGGTAAACGAACACACATCCAGCTCAAACTTGAAATATTTAACATGTGTGTACGCGAACGCTAGGCCATGAAAGTCACTAGTCCATTGGGAACTAGTTTTCAAACAGGCGCGTTTCAAAACAGACGACTCACTAAAGGGATTGGAAAATGTCAGTATTTGAAGCCAATATTTTCAGACAACAGCATATTAGACTTTAGCTTTATCATAATGTATCAAAAGAGAAAAGTGGTTTTTTAAGATCTACTTGACTTCAATTCTCATTTACATTTCGACACAACATTCCGCATTTCCGAAACACAGATAATTAAACAATAACTGGACACTCAGGACAGTAATCTATCGATTGTTAGCACTCAAAACTATCGAATTAAATTGTGCCTCACGAAACTTTCAAATGGAAAGTGCGAGTTGCATACGACGTCAATCCCCCATATAAAGTGGCAGAAAGAGGAAACGTTTCGCCAAAAATAGTCATCCAGGAATTATTAACGATCTGGCTAAGCCCCCAAAAAGTTATTCAACGGTTGCTAATGAATTCACTGTGAAATACGTGACAGAGGATATTTTTTATTGTAGCTACCAAGTGCATCAAAGTTCCCTTCCGCTCCATCCACAGATGTAACGTGGGGGAAAAGACTCAGTGAGAGCCATAGGTCCAGTTTTGTCAGCAACACCTCAATGGGTTCGATAGGCTAAATAGGATACCTGTATCAGTGTTCAAGTACAGGCACCACATACGAGTAGAGGTTGCAAAAAATAACTTACCTAATAGAGACAATCGGTTACTGAGAGGTAGCAACTACTGTAATAATTGCTCATCTGTTAATATCAATTTATTTATTTTATCCATTACAGAAGAATGCTGAAGATAAGGTGGGTAGATCACGTAACTAATGAGGAGGTATTGAATAGGATTGGGGAGAAGAGAAGTTTGTGGCACAACTTGACTAGAAGAAGGGATCGGTTGGTAGGACATGTTCTGAGGCATCGAGGGATCACAAATTTAGCATTGGAGGGCAGCGTGGAGGGTAAAAATCGTAGAGGGAGACCAAGAGATCAATACACTAAGCAGGTTCAGAAGGATGTAGGTTGCAGTAGGTACTGGGAGATGAAGAAGCTTGCACAGGATAGAGTGGCATGGAGAACTGCATCAGACCAGTCTCAGGACTGAAGACCACAACAACAACAACATCCATATTTCAGCATTAACATGCAATCGATGTCGTCAGAAGAATTACAGCTCTTTGTACATTAAGTTTTACATAACAAAATATTACAGGATAAAAATATAGCGGTGTTGTACCCTATTAGCTTATAACTGCCTCTACATCCATTTCTATACATAACAGTAAGCCTTAATTTATCAGCATTAAGATGTAAAATAGATGTCGTCAGAAGAATTGTAGCTGTTTGTACATTATGTTTCATATAACAAAATATTACATAGTAAAAAAATATAGCAGTTTTGTACCCTATTAGCTTATAGCTGCCTCTATACCCATATCTATACATAACATTAAGCCTTAATTTATCAATAAATTAGGTCATCCTTACAACTATTCTGACATTCTTCTATGCCATAGAAAGTATTTTCCTTCATCCGCACTTTGGTTTTAGTTTTGAAAATATCCAGTGAAACCAATTGAGCATGTACGGGTAAAGTGTTGAGTAATTTTATGCCTACGTTTTCATAGCTAGAGTGGGTTTTCTTAAGCCTGGTTGTGGATATATCAATCAAATTTTTCGTCTAATATTGTATTGATGAACAGATTTCCTTATAGTGTAGTGGTTTAAGTTTTCTTTTATGTTTAATCGCAACAATATATGTAAAGAGATGGGACGGTGAGAATTTTTAAGTCATTAAAACAAGGTCTACATGAGGTCTTGTCACTGATTCCATAAAGACATCTAATTGCTTTTTTTCTGCCAAGTGAAAATTTTTTTGGCTCCTGGAGAGTTACCCCATAAAAGAATGCCATATTATAGATGGCAGTGAAAGAAGGTGTAGTATGAATGAAGTACTAAATCTTATGTAACACATGTGTGTAGTTTGTCTAGTAGGTAGATAAGTCATGATAATTTTCGACATACATAATCTGTATGTGTGTCCCACATTAATTTCGAGTCCACGTGTATTCCTAGTAGTTTAACAGATGATAACTCAGAGTTACTGTTTGATAGACTGAAGATTATCTTCACAGTCTTTTCATGGTTCATAGTTAAACTCATTAGCTTTAAACCAGATATTAGATATTTTGAGACATTCTTCACTTTTCTCCTTCAATTTGTTTATATCCTTTCTGGAATTAGCTAATGTTGTGTCATCAGCATAGAGGGTAGATCTACAGGATAAGTTACTCGGAAAGTGATTTACAAATAATATAAATAGTAGAGGGCCAAGCACTGAGCCCTGAGGAACACTTCGTTTTATACTTAGTGTCTGTGACTTTTGCCAATTATGCTTTAAAATTTGTTTTCTATTGCTGAGGTATTATTCAATTAGTGAGAGTTCCAAATGTTTGACTCCACAGCAAAACAGTATATCTAATAATAATTTGTGGTTAACTGAGTCAAAAGCCTTATTCAAGTCAATTTGAAAGGCTTCAGCAGATAATTCTGCTCGAATGATCTTAGTACGAAAGAGATAAGGTTTTCAACTGCTTTGACTGTTGATAAGTCTGACCTAAATCCACACTGAGAATCATTTAATATATTATTGTCTGACAGGTGTATACATATTTGGTGCAGTATGCAATATTGTATTATTTTTGAGAGAATAGGCACAAGTGAAATTGGTCTATAATTATTGATACAGGACTTGTCACCTTTTTTGTAAAATGGTATGACAAGTGTCTTTTTGAGACATTCTGGAAAGTTTCCGCTTGAGAGCATCCAGTTTATCAGTATGCAAAGAGGATATGATATGAGATCTACATTTTTTTTATTACAAAGTTTGACAGACCATAAACATCTTCATATCTGGAGTGTCCTAATTTAGAGGTTGCTTTAATTATATCAATTACTTGTACTTCTCTCCATTTACAATCTGACGCTATGTTTGTAATGTTTTGTTGAAAATTTCTGCCAGATGTAGGGTGATAAATAGATGTATGTGTAGAACTGGAATTCTGGTTGCCCTGAGTTGAGAGGCTAAGTTTGGCAGACTTGACAAAAAAGTGATAGAAACTATCAGCAGTGATGTTAGCAGCATTTGTGTTGTCTATATAGTTTATATCCATACCTAGCTCTGCTTTTATTACTTTCAATGCAACCTTACATATATTGTGTGATTTTTTAATGAAATCACTATTTCTATCTATTTTAATTTCAGATCTGTATTTTCTTTTCAGGTTATTGTAAGTTTCTTTATCTACTGCTCCCTTTTTGACATTATTGTGGCAAGTAATTACCAATAGTGTCAGTTTTTGCAATTGAGGCGAAAACCACATCTGTAAAGTTGAGTGGCTAGGTTTCCTGGGTTTTTGGTTTTTAACCAGTGGATAGCAAGTATGGAAGATTTTGTAGAATTTGCTGAAGGCTTCATCAACATTTCTGGGGGAATGTATAACAGTATTCCAATCTATAGACTTAGGTTCTTATCTATAATTGCTAATACGTATTTCTATCTGTAGATAGTCTCACACACTGAGTTTGTTCCTTATCTTCTTTTGGTTTTTCAGTAATTAATTTCACCCATATACCTCTATGGTCCGACAGGTAATCGACATTAAATAAGCCTAGCTCAAAATCATATTTGTATACATTTGTTATTAGATTGTCAAGACAGGTGAAATGCCTTGTAGGACATTCATTAGCACAAAAGAGATTATAGGAACTTAACATATTTACTAAATTAACATTTCTGGTTGTCATTTTCCTAACGTCTATGTTAAGCCTTCAAAAATTAACATTTTGTATTTAGTGTACTCTCGTATACTAATTGCAAGTTTTTCTAAACATTCTATAAATTGTTCTACATTACTTTCAGGAGTGTGATATAAAGCAACAGTTATGAGCTGTATACTAGGTATAATCAAAGCGGCTGCTTCAAAAACACCTTTAATGCATAAGTTACTAACTTCAAGAACAGAAAACTTTAAGTCTAGATCATTGCTAACATATATGGATGCACCCCCATAAGATTCACTGGTTCTGCAGTAGTATGTAGTTAATTTGAAACCTGATGGTACACACAGTTTTATATCTTCTTCCTTTAACCAATGTTCGTTTATACATAAAATCATTCTTTTGTTACTTTTTAATAGTATACCAAGTTTATCAGCTTTATTTTTCAGGGACCTGACATTTAAGTGTAGAAATAAGATAGAGTTTCTGTCACAGGAGGGGAGGAGTACAGTATTCTGGGGCAGTGGAGAACATTTAATTGTTTTTCCAGCTCTGGAATCTATGTTAGGTGGCGGTTGGTCTTCCATGGAATAATTCATAAAAAATCTTCATTTCTCTTTGGTAATTTTTTGGGTCTGCCTGAAACATGGTTGGAAGTTTGTTTAACTTCACTGTCAACAAGTTTTATAAGATCATGTTTTCCAAAATCATTTGGTACCACTTCATCATGAGATAAAGATGATACTTTACTTACTGTTACTGGTCTATTCTTTTCTGCTACCCCTGAAGATGATGGAGGAGGAGCTGGTTCTGTTTTTTCTGGTGGAGAAGTTGGTTTAGTTGCTGCTGGTGGAGGAGTTGTTTCTGCTATTACTGTTAAAGGAGTTGGTTCTGCTACTGCCAGTGTGGGAGATGGTGCTGCTGCTATAGGAACTGGTTCTACTGCTGGAGGAGTTGCTTCTGCTGTTGCTGATGGTATTTCTTCTGCGATTGCTGGTGAAGGAGTTTGTTCTGCTACTGCTGGTGATGATGTTGCTGCTGTAGGAGCTGGTTCTATTGCTGGAGGAGTTACTTCTGCTGTTACTGATGGTGGTTCTTCTGACACTGCTGTTGATTCTACTGCTGTTAGTATTGCTGCTTTAGGTACTTCTGCTGCATTTTCTGTTACTGTATCTGATTCTGCATTAGTCATTCCTGGAAATACTTTCTGTGTGGATGATACAGGTACCCCTGATGATGTTGGTAGGTGTTGTAGTCTCTTAACAATTTCCATTAGCTTTAATGTAACAAGTTGCTTTCCAAGGCCATTTAAGTGCAGTCCATGAGTAGTGTGGAATTTGCCTCCAATGATATCAATATTAACAATAAAAACATTTCCATATTGCTTGCATATAGTGGAAAAAAGGTCTTTGCCAGCACTAATTTCCTCGCTTACAGATGACAAGGGCATCAAGTTGTACCTTTGTGGTATATTTATGAGGATAACATTTGTATGACTTAGTTCAGATAAACACTTCTTTAATTCGCAGCAGGCTTTAGATGTATTATTTTGGTAAATGTCATTAGACCCATCAAAGAGGACTACAAAATCTTTTGAAGACAGCTGTTTTATTTCTTCCCTCATCTATTTCACATCTGAAATTTTATTTATGCATGAGACAATGCCACGGGTGTGGCTAACGCCTAAAACATAACGTTTTGGAACATGGTGGGGAGTTTTAGACCGATGTTTTGTTTCGCACTTGCTACAGGTAACACCACTGTTTATTTTAATAACAGCCAATAGCGCGTGGAGCCATCTGTTTACCGAAGTGCGCACAACGCTTTCACGTCATTAAATGATCTGATGTGTAGCCACGGATAAATGAGCAAAGGAGAAGGTCAAACCATCTAGGATAATTCCAGAAGATGTTCTATAGCTCATGGAAATAAGTGTGACGGCGCGCCATCTGTTTATCGAAGTGTGTACTACGCTTTCGTGCGAAAAAAACTACCGCCCGTGCAAACTAAGTTGACAAAGGCGCGCTGGCTGATGGGAGCGCCCATTAAGCCATTTCCGATGTAAGGTCGTTCCCATTAGCCAACGCGAAAAAAATGTAGTTTTCGCAGACAGTATGTAGTGACCATAACCGCCAGACGTCAGGACGCACAGATGTTGTTGAAGTCTGGGGACTGTGCTGGCCATGGAAGATGCTGCAGTTCAGTTGCATGCTCCTCATACCACGGCTGTACTATCCTGGCTGTGTGAGTGGGTGCATTATCGTCCTGAAATATGGCATCATTGTTGGAGAACAACATTTAAATTATGGGGTGCACCTGATCACCAAAAATGTTCACATAATCGTTGCCTGTAACACCGCCTTTGAGAGTAATTATGGGACCAGCAGAATACCATGATATGGTTACTCACACCATCACACTTCCACCTCCACACTTAACCGTTGGAATCAAGCAATCAGGACTGTAGGCTTCTTTCGGCGTTCTCTAGACGCAAACATGGCCCGATGTTGGAAATAACGAGAACGTTGACTCGTCGGACCATATGACGTTTTTTTTTTTTTGGTTGTGGTTTTAGGGCGCAAAACTTCTATGGTCATTAGCGCCCAGCCCGTGACTTAAGACAGTAAAAAACCGAAACTGAAAACCAGCAGCAATGGAAACAAATTCATAAAATTGGAGAAACTAAAAGTAGAAAGAATGCTTAAAAATCCAGTACAGACAGGGGGTGGTTGTCCCCAAAAAAAAACTTCAAATGACTGACGTCATTTCACTGTCACTAATAAACTGGAGAACGCGGTCGGCTGAGCGCGTGTCATCTGCTAAAATCGACGATAGATCAGGCGATAGCTGTAGACGGGAGCGTAACGGATTAAAATAGGGGCATTCAATTAAAAGGTGTCTGACCGTCCACGGCTGAGAGCAGTGGGGACAGAGTGGAGGAGGATCACCGCTTAAAAGATGTCTATGGCTAAAAAGACAGTGCCCTATCCGGAGTCGAGCTAAAATTACCTCCTCCCGACGACGCGTTCGGGAGGAAGAAGTCCAAGCGCAAGGAAGGGCTTTCACTTCCCGCAATTTATTACGGGGAAGTGTTGACCAATGCGCATGCCATAAATGAGCAACTTGGCGACATAAACCGCTCCGTAGATCGGTGAAGGGAAGCGACTGAATAGCTGGCCGAGGAAGAGAGACTGCAGCCTTGGCCGCCATATCGGCCGCCTCATTCCCACAGATACCAGCGTGGCCCGGGAGCCAGAGGAACGCCACCGAGACGCCCCCCAGGTGGAGCAAGCGCAGACAGTCCTGAATCCGGTGGACCAGAGGGTGCACAGGGTAAAGAGCTTGGAGACTGAGGAGAGAGCTGAGAGAATCTGAGCAGATAACATACTGTATCCGCTGATGGCGGCGGATGTAGTGGACAGCCTGGAGAACAGCGTAAAGCTCCGCAGTATAAACCGAACACTGGTCGGGAAGTCGAAAGCGATTTGGGGTGTCGCCAACAATATAGGCACTCCCTACACCTAATGATGTTTTCGAGCCGTCGGTGTAAATAAACGTGGCGTCCGTCATTTGTGCACATAGAGCAGCAAATGCCCGACGATAAACAAGTGTAGGGGTACCATCCTTGGGAAATTGACAAAGGTCACGGAGCAGGCAGATCCGGGGACGGAGCCAAGGCGGTGCTGTACCCCAAGTTGTCAAAAGGGTTTTCGGAAAGCGGCAGGAAAGAGAATCGAGCAATTGACGGAAGCGGACTCCCGGGGGTAGTAGGGAGGAGGAGCGGCCTGCATACCCTACATCAAAGGAGGCGTCGAAAAAAAGGTCATGGACTGGATTAGCAGGCATGGAAGACAGATGGCTAGCATAACGACTCAGGAGGACTGCTCGCCGATTGGACAGCGGAGGTTCAGCAGTCTCAGCATAAAGGCTTTCCACAGGGCTAGTGTAAAAAGCTCCAGACACTAAACGTAATCCACGGTGGTGGATAGAGTCGAGACGCTGAAGAATAGACGGCCGAGCAGAGGAGTAGACTATGCTTCCGTAATCCAATTTTGAGCGCACTAAGGCGCGATAGAGGCGGAGAAGGACCACTCGGTCCGCTCCCCAGGAGGTACCATTCAGGATACGGAGGGTGTTAAGCGATCGCAGACAGCGAGCCAAAAGATAGGAGACGTGGGAGGACCAGCACAGTTTTCTGTCAAACATAAGTCCCAAGAATTTAGCGACGTCTGAAAACGGAAGGTTGACAGGACCTAGATGTAAGGAGGGCGGAAGAAACTCCTTACGTCGCCAAAAATTGACACAAACGGTCTTACTGGGTGAGAAACGGAAGCCGGTTTCGATGCTCCACGAGTGGAGGCGATCGAGACATCCTTGAAGACGTCGTTCAAGAAGGCTGGTCCGTTGAGAGCTGTAGTAGATCGCAAAATCGTCCACAAAGAGGGAGCCCGAGACATCAGGAAGGAGACAATCCATAATTGGATTTATGGCGATGGCAAACAGTACAACACTCAGCACGGATCCCTGGGGTACCCCGTTTTCTTGGGAGAAAGTACGGGAGAGAGTAGTGTTCACCCGCACCCTAAAAGTGCGCTCTGCCATAAATTCGCGAAGAAAAAGGGGCAGCCGGCCTCGAAAGCCCCAAGAGAACAGTGTGCGGAGGATGCCTGTCCTCCAACAGGTATCGTATGCTCTCTCCAGATCGAAAAATATTGCTACCGTTTGGCGTTTCCGGAGAAAATTGTTCATGATATAAGTGGAGAGAGCAACAAGATGGTCAACTGCAGAACGATGCTTCCGGAATCCGCATTGGGCTGGTGTTAAAAGACTGCGGGATTCCAGCCACCAAGCTAAACGGTAATTCACCATACGCTCCAAAACCTTACAGACACTACTCGTGAGAGAAATGGGGCGATAGCTAGAGGGGAGATGTTTGTCCTTTCCAGGTTTCGGAACAGGAACGACAATAGCTTCCCGCCACCGTTTGGGAAAGGTACTGTCGGTCCAAATTCGATTATAAAGGCGAAGGAGGTAACGCAGACTAGGGGTTGATAAATGCAGCAACATTTGGACATGGATACCATCCGGTCCCGGGGCGGAGGAGCGAGAAGATGAGAGGGCATGTTGGAGTTCCCGCATGGAGAAAACAGTATTGTAGCTTTCGTGATTTTGAGAGGAGAAAGCAAGAGGTCGCACTTCCGCTGCACGTTTCTTCGGGAGAAACGCTGGCGGGTAATTTAAAGAGCTCGAAATCTCAGCAAAGTGCTGACCCAACGAGTTAGAAATTGCGACGGGGTCCACTAAGGTATCATGCGCGACAGTGAGCCCAGAGACCGGGGAGAAACTAGGCGCGCCTGAGAACCGTCGAAGCCGACTCCAAACTTCCGAGGAGGGAGTGAAGGTGTTAAATGAGCTAATAAAGAATTTCCAGCTTGCCTTCTTGCTATCGCGGATGACGCGACGGCATCGCGCACGGAGCTGCTTATAGCGGATACAGTTGGCCAAAGTAGGATGGTGACGGAAAATGCGAAGAGCACGTCGCCGCTCACGTATTGCATCACGGCATGCCTCGTTCCACCAAGGAACTGGGGGGCGCCGGGGCAATTCGGAGGTGCGTGGTAGTGAACGTTCCGCAGCTGTAAGGATAACGTCGGTAATATGTGTGACCTCATCGTCGACGCTGGGAAAGCGACGGTCATCGAATGTCGCGAGAGACGAAAAAAGTGTCCAATCGGCTTGGGCAAACTTCCAGCGTCGCGGGCGCATATATGGCAGTTGAGGCTGCAGTCTGAGGACACATGGAAAGTGGTCACTCGAGTGTGTATCATCAAGGGCGAACCATTCGAAGCGCCGAGCTAGCGGAACAGTACCGACCGCAAGGTCCAAATGAGATAAGGTTGTCGTGGAGGCAGACAAAAATGTGGGGACCCCAGTGTTGAGGCAAACTAGATCCGCTTGGTGGAAGACGTCTAGCAATATGGAGCCACGTGGACAAGGATGTGGAGATCCCCAAAGCGGGTGGTGGGCATTGAAGTCCCCAACCAGCAAATAGGGGGGTGGAAGCTGACCAAGAAGATGAAGGAGATCAGCTCGTGCCATTGGTGTGGACGATGGAATGTATACAGTACAAAGAGAGAACGTGTATCCGGAAAGGGAAAGACGGACAGCGACAGCTTGGAAGGAAGTGTTTAAGGGGATTAGGTGATAATGGAGAGTATCATGGAGAAGAATCATGAGTCCTCCATGGGCTGGAGAGCCTTCAACAGAGGGGAGATCATATCGGACGGACTGAAAATGAGGGAGAACAAAGCGGTCATGGGGACGCAGCTTCGTTTCCTGAAGACAGAAGATGACCGGCAAGTAGGATCTTAAGAGGATCGACAATTCATCCCGATTGGCTCGAATGCCGCGGATATTCCAGTGGATAATGGACATGGGGTGAACAGAAAATGGAGGACTGTGACCAAAGTTGCTGTCAAGTCAAAGACTGCTCGGAGCTAGCGACCAACAGCATGGAATGGCAGTCAGCCGAAGGCAGAAGATCCTGATCCATAGGTTGGTCAGGAGCAACTCCTGCCACCAGCGATTGGCCGGTTGACCGGCCACCAGCAGTGCGCCTCGGCGACACAGAAGACGGCCGAGGGCGATTTCCGCCAGGTGGTGCTGTAGATGGGACACGCCTTGGCGGAGAAGGAGAGGCACTGGGTTTCTTTGTAGCCTTCTTGGAAGAATGATGTTTAGATGGAGGAACCGATGGTTGGGAAGTTGCGGTACGTAATAACTCTTCACGAGTATGCTCTTTTTTCGAAGACTTGGCGTCCGACTTTTGGGCTCGAGATTTAGCAGAACCCGACGAAGGGTGAGCCATAGAGTGGGCAGGCGAAATTGGTGAGGTTGAACGAGCGATCTTTGCGCTGGCCGATCTGACGACCGTGGCACTAAAGGTGAGGTCGCAAGTCTGCGTGGCCGCCTCCTTTGTTGGCCGAGGAGAAGCAAGGACAGTGCTATATTTTCCTGTCTGAGGCACGGTGGGCTTGCGACTGGCGAATAATTTTCGAGCAGCAAAGGTCGACACCTTTTCCTTCACTCTTATTTCCTGGATGAGCTTTTCGTCCTTAAAAACGGGGCAATCTCGAGAGGAAGCAGCGTGGTCACCCATACAGTTGATGCAGCGAGGGGATGGAGGTGGACAAGCACCCTCATGGGCATCCTTGCCACACGTAACACATTTGGCTGGATTGGAACAGGACTGGCTGGTGTGATTGAACCGCTGACATCGATAGCAACGCGTAGGGTTTGGGACGTAAGGGCGAACGGAAATTATCTCATAGCCAGCTTTGATTTTCGATGGGAGTTGAACTGTGTCAAATGTCAAGAAGACAGTGCGGGTTTGAATGATGTTCGTGTCAACCCGTTTCATTACTCTATGAACTGCCGTTACGCCCTGGTCAGACAGATAGTGCTGAATTTCTTCGTCAGACAATCCATCGAGGGAGCGTGTATAAACGACTCCACGCGAGGAATTTAAGGTTCGGTGCGGTTCCACCCGGACAGGAAAGGTGTGGAGCAGAGAAGTACGCAGCAATTTTTGTGCCTGGAGGGCACTGTGTGTTTCTAACAACAGGGTGCCATTCCGTAATCTGGAACAAGACTTTACAGGACCTGCAATTGCGTCGACTCCTTTCTGAATAATGAAAGGGTTGACCGTGGAGAAGTCGTGACCTTCATCAGTCTGAGAAACAACAAGGAACTGTGGCAACGATGGAAGAATCGTCTGTGGCTGAGACTCAGTATACTTACGTTTGTGAGCAGACATAGTGGAAGGTGAGGAAACCATTGTGGAAGAATCCCCCATGATTACCGGCGTCTCCGATGGCGCGCTCCTCCCTTGTGGGGGCCCTCTCTGAGGGCACTCCCGCCTTAGGTGATTGTTCACACCTCAGGTCACACCTCCCGACAAACGGACGGAGGGACCAATCGGCATTTTCGGAAGGTATCAGCTCGGGTAATCACCCCTCCCTGGGCCTGGCCGTTACCAGGGGGTACGTACGTGTCCTACCTGTCTACCCGGGGCGGGGAATTACGCGTTACCCCGTCACCGGCTACGCACGAAGGGCGTGGGTCGGCCTTCAGACACGCACAGGGAGGAAGAAAGAGAAAGGGAAAGGAAAGAAGAGAGGTCTCAAACGCCGCAGCGGAGAATAGGGAAAGAGAAGAGGTAAGGAAAAAGGGAAGGACAAAGGAAGGAATAAGACATAAAAGCAAGAAAGGCGAAGAATGCAGTACATTTACGAGCGTCCGTCTCCGGACGTAGGCACAAACCATACTCCCAGATGGGGAGAAAGGGAAGGAAAGAGCCAGAGGTGAGGGGAGGAGGGGCGAAGATAGGGATGGGGAAGGATGCGGAATGGGAAGGTATGCAGCCCGGAAAGGAAGGAAGGCCACATTAGCTCGGGGTCCCGTGCTCGCTACGCACGTATCCACAAAAGAGTTGTGGACCCCCTGGGGGGGGACCATATGACGTGTTTCCAATGATCAATCGTCCAGGATATATGCTCCTGAAACCCTGTTTAACGCTACTTTGTGTTGGTTGTCGTCACTAATGGTTTCGGTATAGCAGCTCGCTCATGAATATTCACTTTATGGGGTCTCGAAGATGGCTATTGAGCTCTGCAGTCACTTTAGCCACCGCAGCTTTGTCTTGTTTCGACCCAATTCGTGTTAGCGTACGACAATCTCTGTCATTTAGTTTTGATTTGCGCTCACTATTACATTCACACGATGATGTCTTACCATGTTTTGTGAAGACTGTCATGACTGTTGAAACAGCTGCTCTTGAAACATTCAATAACCGGGTCCACACAATCTGCCCTCTTTGGAACTCTGTAACGTCTTTCAGTGCACGTCGACCTCGTAAGCAACCTGCACTGATACCTTGTCCGTACTGAACATGCACAGTTCAGCCGGACACGTACCGTAGCTGTGCTGTTGACCGTCAAACACAATGCCTATCCCTGTATGTCCGTTTCAGTAAGTGAGTATTTTTCTGTGGAAATGATAGTATTCGCTTACAATTCTTGCTCCCTGTGAGTTAACGGACTACCACTACAGTTAACATGGACTTGCTAAATGTGTCACAGACTCCAGTAGGTCATAGAATCCGATGATATTATTTAGGAAGGATAGATATTGCAGTGAACAAGTATTTTCTTACTGCTATGGAAACAAACGCCAGCCATCAGGAGGTTCCACCATATAGAGTATAAATCTGATGAACGAGTGTAAAGTTTGTATAATTGCTAACATTGTTTGCTCAAATGTGCTTAATTTCCTTCTGACACTCAGTTATCATGTTTATTGGTGTTATGGGGATTTCTGTATGTGGGCTTCCTTGACTTTTCCAATGGGGGCCTTCTATAAACAAAGTTACCTGTTGCTTCTGTTTATCCTAAAAAAGACTTATTTGCCGTACCCATTACCAAGTTAATACATTTCATGCTAATTAATGCCCCAAATTCAAGCTTTCATAGTTTTACTTTCCTGATCATATGGCGAAATAATGTAGATTATTGTGTACTTGTCTGAAAGAAGCCAAAGAATAAATGAAAATTGAAGATAATAGTGGGCAAGCAGATGGTGTAAACTTCTTATTTACTGTAACAGTTCATGGCTCCAAATGTGTTTTTTTTTCACCTCTCCCCCCCCCTCCCCACCCACCCTTGACACAACGTCTTCTTAACACAAACATAAATTCGACAGTTTGAATAACTGTAGTAGAAAAAATTAAATAAAATTGTTGTCTGTCACTCCTTTTTCACGTAACCGAGAGCAAAGGAAGCAATGTAGAATCTGAGCTATGACACAAAAGCACAGAATCCTTGACCTTTAGGTGTTTAAAAGAAATTCAGTTCCAGGTATGAAATTGTTAAGATGTCTATAAATGCGTATTCGAAGATTCGCGATATTTTTTAAGGTGTTCTATGTGTAGTGACACATTCAAAATGAAACTTCCTGGCAGATTAAAACTGTGTGCCCGACCGAGACTCGAACTCGGGACCTTTGCCTTTCGCGGGCAAGTGCTCTACCAACTGAGCTACCGAAGCACGACTCAGGACCGGTACTCACAGCTTTACTTCTGCCAGTACCTCGTCTCCTACCTTCCAAACTTTACAGAAGCTCTCCTAGTTCTGCAAGGTTCGCAGGAGAGCTTCTGTAAAGTTTGGAAGGTAGGAGACGAGGTACTGGCAGAAGTAAAGCTGTGAGTACCGGTCCTGAGTCGTGCTTCGGTAGCTCAGTTGGTAGAGCACTTGCCCGCGAAAGGCAAAGGTCCCGAGTTCGAGTCTCGGTCGGGCACACAGTTTTAATCTGCCAGGAAGTTTCATATCAGCGCACACTCCGCTGCAGAGTGAAAATCTCATTCTGGAAACATTCAAAATGATTTGAGCGCTACATGAACTGTAATGCACGGTTCCAATGCCACATGACTTGAGCGCAGGATACACTATGGGCGGAATTCTCATTCTGTGCCTCCTAATCAAGGAGGTTGTTCCAAATGCTCATTCCATAGACATTTATATTCTATGAATTCCACAACAGAAAACAAAAATATAAGAAGTGTTAGGCCCATATTACGATATACAGAGACTGACAGTAGCGCTCAAAGTGGCCTTCAATGAACTTCAAACTCGGGAAAACATGGCATGATAATTTGTGTTCTTGCAAAATACGAGTATTAGATTATAACATTTTTCATTTATACTTCACAGGTAGGTCTGGTAGCCTGATGGTAAAGCGTATTTATTTGTAAAATCCAATATTGCAGTTTGGACTGTGTGCCTGTTATCAAGTGGAAATTTTGTTCCTTGTTACGACCTTCATTGTGTATTGCGCTCTTTGAATTACATTGTAAATATGTTGCTCATATTGAGTTTAATTTTTGCTATCACCCTGCTATATGGTTGCGAAACCTGGACGTTATATCGCTGTGATCTGAAGAAACTAGAACGCTTCAACCAACAGAAGCTAAGATATATCATGAACCTGAAATGGGATGACTTCATATCCAACACGGCTGTTCTTGAGAAAGCAAAAATGTATAGCATGGAAGCTCTTATCATTGGGCATCAACTCAGATGGGTCGGACATGTCCAGCGGATGAAAAATGACAGACTTCCACGCCAAATGCTGTACAGCGAAGTGAGCACAGGTAAAAGGCCACGAGGTGCCCCTCTCAAACGTTATAAGGATCATTACAAGAAAAATCTGAAAAACTTGAACATCGATCCGAGTAACTGGTCCACAATAGCAGAAGACCGAAGTCGCTGGCGCTCAGTTACCTCAAATGCTATTCAAAACTTTGAGCTGGAACGTCGAAGAATGGAGAATGACAAACACCGGAGACGTAAACTCCCCCAGGCTCAGCCACGTCCTCCACCTTCCATCAGCTGTAATGTCTGTGGCCGCCTGTTCCACGCTAGGATTGGATTGCTAAGCCATCAACGACACTTCCACGCCTGAACCGTGACAAAGGAAATCTCAGGAGAGAAATGAAAACTCGGATACGAGTATCAGCCGACGACGACGATCATCTGTAACAATGACTGGGCTAGATGAGTCCATTTCATGTATTATATGAAACAAAAGCCGGTTTTGTCGCATGGTATCCTGTGGACTGCTGTCTGTTTTTTAACTACCTTCACATCCATGTTCGAACTGTTCCTTTTAAATACATTGGAAGTATTTTACACGTATACTACGTTATCGTTGTACTCTAGCATTTTAAGGACACCACCGAAAGTTTCATTGACTTATGCTAAAATGTACTGTTTGTAGTACCGTATCTGTAAATAATGTGTAAAACATTTGCAGAACTACTGTCGATTTTTAGTATGTGCAAGGAAAAAATGCTCTAGTCATTGAGACTACAAATCATTATTATCTACACCTACATTCATACAGTGCAAGCCACTGTGAAATGCATGGCACTCAGTGGTTGGAAACAACACCATTCAAAGCAGAATTACGACGAGATGTAATAAAGTAGAGTACCGATATCAGTATTGTGAAAATCAGCCAAAAAAATAAAATAAACAAATAAAGTGGAACAGAAACACTGTACTTAACATACATTTAAATCGTACAGTTTACACACAGATTCTTAAGCAGTAACAAATACATGTAAGTCCACAGAACACCGTGTGACGAAGCAAATTTCTGAAACAAAGCCAAATATAAGATCTTTTATCGCATCCAAGAGCAGATCGAGCGGAACTCAATCAGCATACGAGCGACATATTTACAGCACAATTCAAAGAGTGAAATACGCATGAGAAGTCGTAAGCAGAAGCACATTATGGTGAAATCAGCTTCTGTAAATTTCTGTTAACCACGAATTGTTAGCTGCAACAGGCAGAAGATGTGCTTTGTTGGCCTTGCACCTCTTCGTGATAAACTCACGTGGTAGTGTTCTTCGGCACACCAGTGCAAAAGTTGACACAAAAACAACTAAGTACAAAAACCCGTGCAGTTCGCATGTTCATTTATATGTAAAAGCTGACTTCGGAATTTTCCTTTGAGTAAGACCACACGTGCAAGATTCATGTGCCGATTTGAAATTCTATCCTCGCAGGTTGTACGGTTTGCGAAGCTTCTGCATAAACCGTTGCTGTTCACAATATACATAAATGACCTGGTGGATGACATCGGAAGTTCACTGAGGCTTTTTGCAGATGATGCTGTGGTGTATCGAGAGGTTGTAACAATGGAAAATTGTACTGAAATGCAGGAGGATCTGCAGCGAATTGACGCATGGTGCAGGGATTGGCAACTGAATCTCAATGTAGACAAGTGTAATGTGCTGCGGATACACAGAAAGATAGATCCTTTATCATTTAGCTACAAAATAGCAGGTCAGCAACTGGAAGCAGTTAATACCATAAATTATCTGGGAGTAGGCATTAGGAGTGATTTAAAATGGAATGATCATATAATGTTGATTGTCGGTAAAGCAGATGCCAGACTGAGATTCATTGGAAGAATCCTAAGGAAATGCAATCCGAAAACAAAGGAAGTAGGTTACAGTACGCTTGTTCGCCCACTGCTTGAATACTGCTCAGCAGTGTGGGATCCGTACCAGATAGGGTTGATACACGACATAGAGAAGATCCAACGGAGAGCAGCGCGCTTCGTTACAGAATCATTTAGTAATCGCGAAAGCGTTACGGAGATGATAGATAAACTCCAGTGGAAGACTCTGCAGGAGAGACGCTCAGTAGCTCGGTACGGGCTTTTGTTAAAGTTTCGAGAACATACCTTCACCGAAGAGTCAAGCAGTATATTGCTCCCTCCTACGTATATCTCGCGAACAGACCATGAGGATAAAATCAGAGAGATTAGAGCCCACACAGAGGCATACCGACAATCCTTCTTTCCACGAACAATACGAGACTGGAATAGAAGGGAGAACCGATAGAGGTACTGAAGGTACCCTCCGCCACACACCGTCAGGTGGCTTGCGGAGTATGGATGTAGATGTAGATGTAGATCTTTCCCTGACTGTATCACAACCCGTTTGTATGGTGACATACTGTGAAACTTGGAACATTCGCGAGTGCCGCGATAAACTCGTACTGTTGTCGTCAATCGTATGTTTAAACTTATTTACGCTCTTCTAAAATTTTTGAGAATAGTAGGTCTGCCCTCTTTCGAAACAAATCATTCACTAATTTCATAGTACAATTACAAGAGAAACAGGTTATTTTTGAGAATTTTCGGCGCTTACAAAACTATATTTTCGTAAGTTATTGGTACGAGTGTTTTGTATAACTTATTCCGCAGTAAATCGGCATTTGTGATTCACAGTTACTGCCATGGAACAGATACCCAATTTCGTTGTAAATCACCACAAATAACAGTACGTTTTTGAGAATTTTCTGGAGTTACTGTTGTCCTCTGCATAATCAGTTTGTAGTAAAACGGGTTTTCTGATTTAGTTACCCTAGCAGATTTAGCAGCTTACATATTGCATTACATATACACTGAAGAGCCACAGAAACTGGTACAGCTGCCTAATATTATGTAGGGCCCTCGCGTGCACGCAGAAGTGCCATAACATGACGTGGCACTGACTCGACTAATGTCTGATGTAGTGCTGGAGAGAATTGACACCATGAATCCTACATGGATATCCATAAATCCGTAAAAGTACGGAGGGTAGAGATGTATTCTGAACAGCATGTTGCAAGGCATCCCAGGTATGCTCAATAACGATCATGTCTGGGAAGTTTGGTAGCCAGCGGAAGTGTTTAAACTCAGAAGAGTGTTCCTGGAGCCACTGTGTAGCAATTCTGGACGTGTGGGGTGTCGCATTGTCCTGGTGGAATTGCCCAAGTCCGTCAGAATGCACAATGGACATGAATAGCTGCAGCTGATCAGATAGAATGGTTCGTACATGTCACGTGTCAGAGTCGTATCTAGACGTGTCAGGGGTCCCATAGCACTCCAACCGCACACTCCCCACACCATTACATTCGTCCGCCGCTCGTGGTCTCGCGGTAGCGTTCTCGCTTCCCGAGCACGGGGTCCCGGGTTCGATTCCCGGCGGGGTCAGGGATTTTCACTTGCCTCGAGATGACTGGGTGTTTGTGTTGTCCTCATCATTTCATCATCATCTAGGACAGTGGCGAAATTGGACTGAGCAACGATTGGGTAATTGTACGGGCGCTGATAACCACGCAGTTGAGCGCCCCACAAACCAAACATCATCATCATCATCATCCCACACCATTACAGAGCCTCTACCAGCTTGAACAGTCCCCTGCTGACATGAAGAGTCCATGGATTCATGAGGTGGTCTCTATACCCGTACACGTCCATCCGTCCATACAATATCAAACGAGACTCGTCCGACCAGGCAACATGATGCTGATCATCAACAGTCCAATGTCAGTGTTGATGGGCCCAGGCGAGGCGAAAAGCTTTGTGTCGTGCAGTCATCAAGAGTACAGGAGTGGGCATTCTGCTCCGAAAGCCCATCTCGATGATGTTTCCTTGAATGGTTCGCACGTTGATACTTGTGATGGCCCTACATTGAAATCTGCAGCAATTTGCGGAAGGGTTGCACTTATGTCACTTTCAAAGATTCTCTTCAGATGTTTTGCCTGGTTCCTGATATTCACGGTACACTCGTGAAGTGATTGTACGGGAAAATCCCCACTTCATCGCGACCTCGGAGATGTTGTGTCCCACTGCTCGAGCGCCGACTATAACACCACTTTCAAACTCACTTAAATCTCGATAACCTGCTATTGTAGCAGCATTAACCGATCTAACAACTGTGCCAGACACTTATTGTCTTATATACGTTTTGGCGACCGCAGCGCCGTATACTGCCTGTTTACATATCTCTGTTTTTGAATACGCATGCCTATATAAGTTTCTTTGGCGCTTCAATTTAGTTTTCCGTTAAAGAGGAGTATATAGAATCTCCATTTATCATAAATTAACTCTCTTTTCGAGTTTTCTAACAACTGTAATAAACTTTAAAGTTTTAGGTGACCAGTAGTTTTTACCACAGGTTTTACTGTTGCCTTAACTGAAATCTCATTTTGTGTCTTTGCTACAATTCTTATAGGAAATTAGTAAATATTTTAGCTCAACAGATTAAAACATAATCAGGAGGCTTAGTTTAAAGTTATTTGTTCACTGTCCTGTAAAACAATGCCCCAGCCAAAATACAGCCCCTGTGAATGCTGTTCTTGAACACAAGATAAACTGGTTGACGTTCATAAGCTGCTGGCCATCGACCTCACTACTATCAAATCATTGGCAGCTGCTGCGAAGCGGTATGTTAGAATAGCTCCCAAGGATCATGTATCTGTCGTGTTTGAACCAAAGGTATCTTAAGTGCTATCGTCTCTTGTGGATTTGTCGTAACTTATCCACTTCACTGTGAGTGGTGTTTCAATGATAGATTTAGGCAACCAACACGTGATGGATGGGGACGAGGGAGGACTCAGAGTATTATATCGATCCCCCTAACCAAAAAGTTGGAGGTGCTGTTTTTCACCAAAAATGAAACTGAGCCAGGGGGACTCACTTCGCCTGTTTTTGGGAAACCTGTTTTATCTGGTGTCAAGAATAGGTAAACGCAAAAGAGTAGGTATCTGTTAATTGTCAGCAGTTCAAATGTATGGTGAATGATTGCCCTTAGGGAAATACCAGCATGGGATACAAAAGGACATGAGGTACACACAGAGTGTGTGCCTGAGGGCCTCATTCAACATATTGAAGAGTCTATTCCAATAGCCATTGAGGGAACAGCGTGCAACCAACTGCAGATTGTGGTATACATTGGAACAAATGATATTTGTCATCTGGGCTCCAAGGCCATACTTGGCTCATTTTAGCGACTGGCAGAGAGGACTGGAAAGACCAGCCTTGTCCACGGAATTTCAACAAAACTCACAATTTGCAGCATTGTCTCCAGAACTGATAGTAGCCTCTTGGTTCTGACTCAAGTAGAAGGACTGAACCAGAGACTTTGAAGGTTCTGTGATAAGCTAGGCTGCTACTTCCTGGACTTACGTCATAGGGTTGAGAACTGTAGGTTCCCTCTAAATGAGTCAGGTGTGCAGTACACATCACAGGCTGCTACCTATGTAGCTGTGTATGGGATGCAAAAAAGGGTTTTTCAGATTAGGCGAATCTTCAACCAGTCCAGAAAACGATAGCTTTAGGAAACCCAAAAGTATCAGAGTAAGATCGAAAGAAATGCCTCCCACTGGTGAGAGTATTAAAATCATAGTGGTTAACTGCCAAAGCATTCGCAACAAGGTGCCTGCGTTCGAAGTGCTTCTGAAAAGCAGTGAAAATCACATAATACCAAGTAAAGAATGCTGGTTGAATCCTGAAATTGAGAGGAGCAAGATTTTGGGGAAAATTGAAATGTATGTGGAAAGGATAGACTAATAGGAAATTTAGGTGGTGTATTTGTCGCAGTACACAAGAAATTCAAATCCATCGAGATGGAAATTGAAACTACAGGTAAAATTGTTTGGGCGAGATTCACTATGAGGACTGGATATAAAATGATTGGTTGGATTGGGTTGTTTCGGGGAGAAGACCAGACAGCGAGGTCATCGGTCTCATCAGATTAGGGAAGGACGCGGAAGGAAGTTGGCCATGCCCTTTTAAAGGAACCATCCCGGCATTTGCCTAGAGCGATTTAGGGAAATCACGGAAAACCTAAATCAGGATGGCCGGACGCGTGGTTGAACCGTCGTCCTCCCGAATGCGAGTCCAGTGTTCTAGCCACTGCGCCACATTGCTCAGTCATAAAATGGTAATCAGATTGTTATCATAAACAAGATCCATCTCATGATGTAACCGAAAACTTTAGAGGAAACCTCAATTCACTTGTACATAAGTTCCCCAGTCATCCTGTAATCATCATGTAGAATTTAATCATCCAACAATAAATTGAGAAAATTATGGGGGGTGGGTGTGATAAGACATCCTGTGAAATACTACTAAATGCTATCTCTGAAAACTACCTAGGACAGACAGTTTGGATCATACTCATGATGGAAATATATTGGATCTAATGGTAAGAAATCGAAATGTCTAACTCTGTTTTAAGACGTTCCTTTACTAAGGAAAATCCAGGAGAGTTGCCCCAATTTAATCCTCAGATCATTGAAAAGATTACTGAAATCAGTATTAGTTTCAGTGGTCTAAAGAAACAGCTGAAATCGTTAAAACTGAACAAAGTTCCAGGGCCTGAAAGAATTCTATACTGAATTGGTGCCTGAATTAGACCCTCTTTTATCCATAATCTATTACACATCCTTCGAACAAAAATCCATGCCCAGTAGTTAGAAGAGAATGCAGGTTACATCTGTCTACAAGAAGGATAGTAGAAGTGATCGAGAAAAATACCGTGTTATAGGATCTTATACCATACTCTGAGCTCTAACATAATGAACCATCTTGAACATAACGATCTCCTACATGCCAACCAGCATGGGCTCCAGAAACATCGATCTTGTGAATCGAACTCGCACCTTTTTCACATAACATACTGAAAGCTTTGGATCAAGCCAGTCAGGTAGATACTGCATTTTTTGATTTCAATGAAGCATTTGACTCATTACCGCATCTACGCTTATTGTCAAAAGTTCTATCATATGTCGTGTCATGTGAAATTTGCGACTGGACTAAGGACTTTTTGTTTGGGAGGACGCAGCATGTTATCTTGGATGGAAAGTCATCGCCAGATGTAGAAGTAACTTTGGGTGTGCCCCAGGGAATTGAGTTTGGAACCTTGCTTTTCATGCTGTGTATTAATGACCTTGTGGACAACATTAATAGTAACCTCAGACCTTCTACAGATAATGCAGTTATCTGTAATGAAGTACTGTCTGAAGGAAGCTGCAGAAATATTGAGTCAGATCTTGATAAGATTGTAAAGTGATGCAAAGACTGGCAACTTACTTTTAATGTTCTAAACTGTAAAACTGTGCATTTCACAAAACGGAAAAAAGTAATATCCAATGACTACAATTTCAGTGAGTCACAGGTTGAATCAAACAAGTCATACAAATACCTGCATGTAACATTTTGCAGAGATATGAAGTGGAATGCTCACATAACCACTGTTACTTAATTTAATTGGTAGAATACAGGGGAAGAGCAATCAGCCTACAAAAAAGACTGGCTACAAATCACCTGTGTGAACCATTCTAGAATACTGCTCAAGTGTGTGGGACCCATACCAAATGAGACTAATGGGTGATATTGAACATAAACAAAGAAGGGCAGCACACATGGCCATTGGTTAGTTTAACCCTAGAGAGAGTGTTACCAAGATACTAAAGAAACTGAACAAGCTAGCTCTTGAAGATAGGTGTAGTCTACCCAAGAAAGTCTACTAACCAACTTTCAAGAATCAGCTTTAAATGACGACTCTAGGAATATATTGCAACACCCTATGTATCAGTCACATAGGGATCATGAGGATAAGATTAGAAAAATTACAGGACAAACAGAGGCATTCAAACAATCCTTCTCTACACACTCTATGTGGATGGATCATGTTACTAGAAGCGCCTATTTGCATTTCACCCACTTGGGTGTCACAGAGTATACAAGTAACAGGATCTTGTACATGAGCTTAAAGCATGTGCTGTTTCAGAGGGCAAGCTCAGAAGTGACATCAAAATAACGTGTATGTATCTAGCAGTATATCTGAAGTAAACTGAGCGTGACTGTATGTGAGTACTACCTCGGAAATCACAGAAAAAACGGCTAAATATTTCACTAAAAAAAATAGCAGTAATATGGTCCGACTGAGGACGATAAATTTCATTACGTATGTTCGCATTAGGCAGAGTTGGAGTAAATAAGGAGAAGATTATATTAAAAAGGAAAAGCACTATACATTTCCTTGAATGTAAACAAATGGAATGTATATCTATTATGCTGATTAAAATTAAAAATATGCAGAAGATCTGATCATTCTCGTTGCTATCTGAAATTTCATGCCTGATGTATCACTGCCATGTTAGAGATTTTTTATGATAAATAAGAATAGCTTACCCAGGATTATGTTATCTGTCCTCTAAAAACCAATATAACTGATTTTATTAAGTAATCATGTGACAAGTCACATTTATATTTCACATTTCATTAGCCGGTCTTGGTGGCCAAGCGGTTCTAGGCGCTACAGTCTGGAACCGCGCGACCGCTACGGTCGCAGGTTCGAATCCTGCCTTGGGCATGAATGTATGTGATTCCTTAGATTAGTTAGGTTTAAGTAGTTCTAAGTTCTAGGGGATCGATGACCTTAGAAGTTAAGTCCCATAGTACTCAGAGCCATTTGAACCATTTTTGAACATTTCATTAATCATTTTTATTGACATTATCTCCCTTATATGTACTTTAATAAAATCCTTGAAGTGCTTCACATAAGTCGCTACAAACACCATAAACTGCCTCAAGTACAGCAGGTACTGAAATTCAACACAGTCACTAATGTAAATGTCTTCCACTGTTAATAAACAGAGTGTTAATGCTAGTCTTTCTTCATGTTACGTTGGTTGTCAGTAATTCGTGTTCTGCTTTTAAATTTCCTCCTTAGTTGTAATGAGAATCTAGCAAAAAGTGACAATTCATATTTGTTCAGTGCTAAGCTCGAACTGCAATTCTGGGTTACGTGCACTACCTCAACATATTTCACGTTTATATATATACATTTCACAGTACTTTAGCACAACAAACCATATAAAAAAAATGAAGCGTTTTCGAGAGATCTTTATTGCAATGCACTGTATAAAAACTGCATATTTTAGTAACAAACAATTGCACATATGGAAACCACCAAATAAGGCATGTTAGCTTTGCACAAGGTCGAATACAAATGTGATTGTCAGTCCCAGAATCCGTTGCAAAATGCAATGATGAAAAGAAAATTAGCATGCATTAGGACATGAACCTACTTCCTTCAGATTTTTAAACATCACAAAACTTTGTTTGATTTTGTATGTACATACAATTAGCAAAAATTATTAAGAAATCTTACATTATTTTTCGTTTCAGTTTTGCCTTTTAACTTTTCTCTTTTACATTTTCATTGAATATCTTTTCGGTGTTTAGAGTTCACTTTGTTTTTGGTTTTACAATAATTTTCCTTGCATTCTGTTTTTGGAATGCTTTCAGTCTTTTTGTGAAGTTTTCGAGTTAGGCTTGTTGGCTTCTTACCTCATTGTGTATGTGGTTTTTGTTTCACAGTTAAGGACACCAAACAAATAATTTTGTGGTACTAAGATGTAAATTTTTATAGAATACGCATGTATGAGAGTAGGTTGACAGTCTGCATAGTTGCTAGTTTTCAGTGGGATCTTCAGCATATTTTTATTTTTGGAGGACTTCACTTCATAGTTTGGAGGACCATATTTTATGTGGAAAAGGCGTCCCAAACATTTATTGTGGGGCAATGCAAATAAAAAACACTTTATGGTTATAACATGGCTTACAATTTTAACAATATTAAGAATATGATAGAGAGATTATGACACATAATGGTACCTAAATAAAGATAATATGGCAAAACACATTGAGGGATAGTTTCAATCAATCACCTCATGATTAGAGTGATTTGGTGTGAGATTTCAGAGAATAATTTATCTTTTTGTATGGGTGCATTTGAGCATAGTTATATTTCTAACACAGATTTAAGTATGTGACAATTAATAAAGCACTAAATTTTTTGGCTAAAATATGACAGAGCATATCACACTTTTCTGGAAGATAGGGAATATCAATAATTTCCTTTCGATTTCTCCTTTCTCTGCTATTTACTATTCACTGGCGCTGACGTTGACATTGGATGGCACTAACACAAAGCAAGTCACTCGGCACTGAAATACTACACTTTTTACATTTTTCAGGCGAGGGATCTCTGCAGTCAGGTCGTGGCCATGGCCCGGAGCGGCGTCAGCACTACGGGCTGCAGCCTTCCCTGAGCTGGGCTCCCATCTGTGAGGAGCGGAGGTGGCGGCGTTGTTGTGTTATTTGTGGCTTCTTGAAGGCCGCCGCCAGGGCTATTTGTAGAAATGTCAAGAATTCTGATCTGTATCTTTTGCAAACCATGGCTTTTTTATTCTCCTCCCATAAGTACGATAAGTATGACATGTAAACTATGTTGTATTTGTGCTTTAATTCGGTTATTGAATACACAATCTGGCCTAAAAATCCATAGAGTGCTTAGCCTGTTTTGTTTCGGGAAAGGGTTGGTGTATGGTGTGGTCAGTATCTCTAAGTTTACATTTGTCAGAGTGGTTCTGTTGATGAGCATTATCATTTCTTTGCATGCTAGCCATATTCTTGCTTTCTTTGCGCACTGTATGCACTAAATTGTCACTGGAGTCCTAATTATGGAGTTGGCCAGTTCAGTTGCTCTCAGATTGCTTAGTGCAAGTTTTACATTTGTGGCCATGATGTCGTTTATTACCTTACACCAGGCTTTAACTTTGGTATTTTAAGGCAACTCTGTCCAAGTTTTGCCACATTTGTTGCCATATAAGTTTTTTTTTTATTTCAGTTTTGTTGCATAACACTCCTCCTCTCCGTCCTGTGTATAGCTTTTTTGTTGTCCTTATATGTGGGCCACCAGCTGTTTCTAGCATCTATCCTTTTGCAAGAAATATTCCCTTACATCTTTTAGTTGAAATGGATCTTTGGTAGGTTTAAGGCACTTTTTTTTACTCTTGCCGGTATATGTTTAACAAGGGAGGTGTGAAGCAGTTTGTTTTCTGTGGTGACACCCAAGAATCGCAGCACATTTTCATTCTAGGTCGATAAAGCTTTTCTTCCTTCGTGTCTATCCAGTATGCACGTGGTGCACTGCACTTTAAAAGATTTCGTGACGCCATAAAAGATAGTGCATTGCCCCTTCTATAGCTGTTTCTGTCGCTTTTGGTGGACTTGACGCTTGCGCCAGAAACAACACTTTTTATAGTAGCGTCATTTCATCTCAAATCATACTGATCAAAAATGAATGTGTCACATCACTATTTAAAAGTTGAATGTTGAAGTTCCACATGATACCTCTCCAAAACTACAATATTTTGACTTTTTGATGATTTGTTAAAACGCTACAAACCAATCTAAATGAGAGCATTTGTGAAAGTATCGTAGCAAAAGGGAAAATTGAGAAATGTAATAAGGAAACCGAAAGAGTTAGAGATCTGTATTTATTTTCAATAAATACTTTGTTCCCAATACTATGAGACATGATTAATACATGCACACTTCTGAGCTTTTTCTCAATTTTTTTTTTTTGAAAAATAAACTATGAAAATTTGTAACTTTTTGCGAATTTCAGAATTATGTTTTGAAAATATGAAGAGTCACAGGATGATAAAATGATAAAGTGGAAGGACTACTAACTGTTAGTTATGACTTTAATACATGAAATTCTCAAACTGTCAAAATATTTGTACATAAAGATGAAAGAACATGAAATTTTTTGGTTATTTAGAAATTATATTCTCCAAAACCCCCATCTTAAATGTTCTATAAATTTCATGGTACATTAGTTGGTCATTGTACTTGGGGAATGTACAATCACAGTGGGCAGTACTTGTCTGTACAAAGTGTGAGAAACTTTTTAGGTAGACATATCTCCACTCACAAGGCCAAAAAATCATGGACACTTAAATATTTAAATTGATCGCTGATTTTAAGTATATGTCATGAAAAACTGGTATTTCTGAATAAAAATAATTACATTACAACATTATAAGTGAGTGGAAAAACAATTCATATTTTCAAAATGAAATTTTCACTCTGCATCAGAGTGTGTGCTGATTTGAAACTTCCCGGCAGATTAAAACCATGTGCTGGACCGACACTCGAAGTTTGGACCTTTGCCTTTCATGGGCAAGTGCTCTATCATTCATATTTTGTTTGAAGCCATTTTATAACAAAAATGTGATGTAGGATATTTATACCCATTTTTCTTTTTATGATATTATTCACACATTATTATTGTCTTCTGTCATGATTTTACTCCTTTTTGTGTTTCTGTGAACTAAAGGTGCCTACAATGTAACAATCAACACAGCACTGTTGAAAAGAGTTCATTTCTTTTTTTTAGTCTACTTGAACCTGTATAGCTAAGTTGAATTTGCACACAGACAAGGATGATCCAACAAGAGCATTACTTGGGAAATGGGAACTGTGTACTGATATTTTGATGATGGCCATTTGAAAGCATTTGCAGGACCATGAGGTGTCATAATGGCGACATTTAATCTTGCAGCTCATGAGAGACACTTATAATCTGTCACACCCACCACTGATTTTCATACACACAAGTAATGAAGTGGCACACTACGAAGTCTTCTAATGTATACTGTGGTCTCTGCATTTCACACGCAGTAACAGGCTACATTTTGTGGAGAACCGTTCTTACAATGAATGTGCCACTCTGGGATGCAACCCAGTAGTGATTTGACTGAATTCCTACCACAGGCTTCATAGCAGATCACTCTTCTTTCCTTTTTAAACCGAATTCCCTTAATGTACTTTCATTTAGAATTAAGAGTTATATGTTTGTTACTAATGTTAATATGGTGTGTACAAATCCAGTAGCATCTCTTATTGCATCAACAGCTTCATGCTGGAGATGAAATCTTACTGAAAGATGTTTACAGAAACCTCCTACCCCATCACATGCAATTTTTGTGACCTTTCGCTGAAAATTTCTATTTTTCGCCTTATTTCCTGTACTGCAATGTTGACCAAGCTCATAAAGCTGAAAGCAGTTTTTAAAATAAGGTGCTGCGCCATCAGTCACATACACATGTTCAGGAAATGCATGGCCTCTGTCATCAATTATCATGCTGACAGCGTAGCATGCATGTGCACTATTATAAATGAGATCACCACTGACAATAGCAAAATAGTGTGGTGATCCAAGGAAGTGAGCAACACATGTGAACATTGATACCTGTGATGTGTGCCAGTGGTAACTTTGAATTTCGTTCTGCAAAGCAACTGACCAATTCGCAGCAAAGTAAAAATGAAGAACTAATGTGTCAGTATTCTGGGATATGGCTGATTTTACTTCTGCTCCAGGTATTGTGGTGAGCTATTCCTTTCGTGACCCAATGCCTAACCTCTGTAACAAATTTCTCTGGCTCTACTGTCTTCTTCACCAACTTTCCTCCCTCCCACAATGCACAGGTTACGTCGTTGTCAGTATCCTGAAGGTGTAATGCGTCAATAGTCATCACTTTGGCACCAGGACACATTGCATACTCCTGGAACCAACATTTATCTTGTGTCTCTTGACATATATACAAAATCATCAGGTTCATGTCTGTGTACTTCGTTCCTGTGACACTGCTTATGCTCTGGTAAGTCGAGGAGGTGGATGGAGCAGCCCAACCAGATGGTCACCCACAATGCCTGCCCAAACGTTGAGCGAAAATCGTTCCTGGTGTCCCTGGATGTACGTGACGTGAGGATTTCCCACTACCGAGTAATGAAAGTTTCGAGTGTTGTAAAGGCTATCCCGATGGAAAGTGCACTCTCGTTGGTAAACAACACAATGGCGGGGAAGACGGGATCTCGTGCAACACGTCGCAGGAACCGCCGGCAGCACCGTAACCTGTGTTCACAGTCCGCCACAGGATTCAGGTCTTGACAGGATGGAAACTGAATGGATGCTGGCCGTCATCCCTCAAAGCCTCCCAAACTAACCGATGAGTGACCCACCATGTCATGTGCAACGGCTCGAGTACTTGTCGTAGGTGCTTCCTCAAAGCGCTCGAGGACAGTCTCTTCAAATGCAGCATCCCATTGTATTCGAAGTCTTTCAGCATCACCATGATTTCCTGCTAACGAGCCTGTTTCGCCAAGTCGCCGGTAAATTGCTGCGAAAATTTGTGGGTGTGGGTGGCGTTTTGCTGGGTACCATTCCTCAAACATCTGTCGAGCTTCATGTGCATTACCGTCGGCTAGTCCATAAACAAAAACCATATCTCGTTCTTCAAACGAATACTGTGCTGCCATGCTTACTGTATAGCTAAATCGCAGGTGACGTGTGCGTGCTCCCAAGCGAAGCTTACATGTGAATGCCTCTGACGTAGGTGGAGACAAACAGCAAGACCTATTCGACACGTGTGCATTAATCAGGTTGGGCAGTGACGGGGCGAGAGACGTTTGTATGTGCGAGTCGACAACCAAAGCGCTGCCCGTCAACCGACGAACGGCACCAGGGCAATTCCTTTATGTAAACATTTTACTTGGCAGTGTTCTAAATGCATATTTTTTTCTTATAGTAATTCATGCAAGAAGCTTCGGTGCTTATTTAAGGTGTTATTCTGATAGCTTTATATACAATAAGACCGCATAGTGTCTAGTGGACGAAGGTTTTGATAAAGTTAATTGTATATACACTGTCCAGGGATGTTGCATGTTTGAGGTTTTCTCTACTTTGACAGCTCATGTGTGACTGAAGTACGTTTCCGATTTTTCTTGCTATGCCGTGTGAACATATTTCCTATGTGATATAGGGTGTGCCATATGGCTGAATTTGAAATAGTGTAGCACCGATATCGTACTGAGTATTCAGAAGACCAGGTCGGTCTAGTTGCTACTCACTCGACTTTATCTGATGTAATGAGACACAAATTAAACGCTTTTGTAAAGGACGAGGACAGACTAATAAATGTAAAGGAAAACTACTGCTGTTTCTAAGTAGAACATGCAGAATAAGCAAATTTGTTTCTTTTCAACATCTGAAGGGACAGAAATCAGAACTGCTATTGTGTCATGTAAAAAATTATGACGAGCTACGAACTGAAAGTGCTATATCGGAACTAGAGTGAAAACTATTGGAAACCATTTTGCGAGTGTGTGTGCCTACTGTGACGTGTTCTTGAAAGTAGCTGTCTGAACCTAGATAGGGTCGAGCGTTCAAACATTTCGCTTACCTGAACAATATCCAGTGAGCAATTGATTGAGAACTATGATGCGAGATGCTGGACTCTTTGTAGCGGCATCATTTTGCATTTCTCATTCGAGGACACGTTATACCATCAGTAACTGCTCACACACTACGTTTACAAGCGACACGTCTTCCGAAACACGAAAATCGATTTTCAGAAACCGTTCTTCACTGTCGTGTTTAGATGTTAACGTCTGAAGCGAATTTGCTGGCCCAGTTAAATATGGTGAGTGGAAAACAGCTGATATGGTTTCTGATTTAGTCAGCACAATCGTTATTTCTCTTCAATTAGTCAAGGTATAAACAGCTTCAGTCCAATATTTCAGCTTCTACTTCATTGTACAAAAAGTAACTGAAAATTTTTAAAAACAAGAGGAAACCGAACAGCCTAACCACATTTAGAAATCAGTTGCATTTATGTGGGAGCGAAAATCGATTGCAGAATTGGAAAACTGGCAACTAGAAGCGGATTTCCAAAATCGATTTTGAAATGTTTACATGACCACAGAGAAAGGGTCTTGAGAAATCAGTTAACAAAATTCGCTTTTGGGAACTGCATGTAAACAAGGTGACTGCTTTGCTGCATACACACATCCAGGAACAATGGTAATTACGTGAGTAGTGGGACAACCTGCGTGTCCCTCACTCTGCACTGTTGCCATGTTTATTCAAAATGGCGGCCATAGATGTGGCAACATCACAGTGATGTTATGACCGGAATTCCAAATTTTAGAGGGAAAATAGATCCATTGCGCTACCTCCACTAACATAACCCTACCCCCTCTCCTCTCCCCTTCCCTCCCTCTATCCTCTTCTCTCCCTCATCTGGAAATTGGCAGGAAAAGGACTCAGTCTGTGATGGGCTGCTGAATAGGACAGATGAAAGTCTTTATTTTGTATGCATTGTTTATTTAAACAGTTTGAGTTGCTGTAGACAGTATCTCTATCCTGTGTGTTCACCATGAGGTCCGGATTCCAAATGACCTAGTTCACAGCACCACCATCAGATGGCGCTGTTGGCCATACTTCTTCCCCTCCTTTGACATAATCCAAGATGGCGGTCTGGGGGAAAATGTCGGGAAATTCGCTCAGTCTGTGTCTAGCTGCTGGAATGGGAGGATGGACATAATTGTTTACTGTGTGTTCTATGTGTTCAATGGATGAGATGTCTGTACTAGAGAAGGAGGAGTTTAACAGGTATATTGGCTGTAATCATGCAACTGAGGACTGTCCAAATCCACCTGCACAATGTTTGGAAAGCAATGATATTTGGTGAATGTATGAATAACACAAATACACTTCATCAAATAACGAAGATGCAGCAGCATGATGCTAAGTGACATTCCGCCACTCATGCTGATAAATGCATATGGTGTAACTGTAGACCATTCGATAAAAGTCCAGTCAGTCTTCCGAAGAGCTTGAGGCAAGACGTTCATCGTGGGTCTAAGCACCCTGCTAGAGGAGGCCACACGCTGGGTTCACAGCACCAGCACACGGTAGCCTCAGGGGCAGTAGTGTGCTAAGCAGGAAATATCCACAGCCTTCCTTGTTCCCATTCCTAGTGCATGGATACCAGTTGTCGTTAAATACAAACTGCTGATGTTTAAAGCAACGTCACATACATAGTCTGAAGATGTCACAGGAACTAAATTCACAATTGCACGAAGAGAGAGAGACCTTTGCAGATTTAAACAATTTGCGATGTAAATACACGTTTTATTCTGAGGAATACCACCACCACCAGCCGCAGTAGCAGCAGCACCACCACCACCACCACCACCACCACCACCACACCTGAACACGACATCTAAAAACAAAAACATGGCACCCTTGTAAAACCTTCCCTGAGACACTTTGTGCGCTTTTGTGGGAAATACAGCATCCTTTCCTTACCTTTGTACATGAGCTGCTACAAGAGTTAGTAAATCGAATTGAATATTTCTCTAAATACACTTTCAAAAAGATCGTGGCACACACTTGTGAAACCTGCCAGTCTTCCTCAACCATTCTGGAATACTTGATTGCATAAACAAATTAGGTAAAGTATTTAATGCCTGAATCCATTCGCAAATATTGCTTTAAACAATTTGTTTCAAATACACTCACACACAAAATACTGCACTGTCTTCCCAGATGCATGTGCAACGGAAATACAGGGTTATTACAAATGATTGAAGCGATTTCACAGCTCTACAATAACTTTATTATTTGAGATATTTTCACAATGCTTCGCACACACATACAAAAACTCAAAAAGTTTTTTTTTGCATTCACAAATGTTAGATATGTGCCCCTTTAGTGATTCGGCAGACATCAAGCCGATAATCAAGTTCCTCCCACACTCGGCGCAGCATGTCCCCATCAATGAGTTCGAAAGCATCGTTGATGCGAGCTCGCAGTTCTGGCACGTTTCTTGGTAGAGCAGGTTTAAACACTGAATCTTTCACATAACCCCACAGAAAGAAATCGCATGGGGTTAAGTCGGGAGAGCGTGGAGGCCATTACATGAATTGCTGATCGTGATCTCCACCACGACCGATCCATCGGTTTTCCAATCTCCTGTTTAAGAAATGCCGAACATCATGATGGAAGTGCGGTGGAGCACCATCCTGTTGAAAGATGAAGTCGGCGCTGTCGGTCTCCAGTTCTGGGCATGAGCCAATTTTCCGCGGGCTACGCGTGAAACTTGCCCGCACGCGTTCAACCGTTTCTTCGCTCACTGCAGGCCGACCCGTTGATTTCCCCTTACAGAGGCATCCAGAAGCTTTAAACTGCGCATACCATCGCCGAATGGAGTTAGCAGTTGGTGGATCTTTGTTGAACTTCGTCCTGAAGTGTCGTTGCACTGTTATGACTGACTGATGTGAGTGCATTTCAAGCACGACATACGCTTTCTCGGCTCCTGTCGCCATTTTGTCGCACTGCGCTCTCGAGCGCTCTGACAGCAGAAACCTGAATTGCGGCTTCAGCCGAACAAAACTTTTGAGTTTTTCTACGTATCTGTAGTGTGCCGTGACCATATGTCAGTGAATAATGGAGCTACGCTGAATTTATGAAATCGCTTCAATCATTTGTAATAGCCCTGTACATTACAGCAAATACACTCGAAAATTCATCGCATGTGAATATTGTTTACAAATTGAAACTACACTAAATGAGCGCAAATACACGGCGTCTAAACTCTGAAGACGAGCCTACATCACGTAAAAAATTGTTACATACACTATCACGGTAGTTTACTACATGAGGACCGGTCGTAAATGGGGACCCGCGAAGCAGGGCGTCCGTCAGGCGCTGCAGCTCGCCACAGAGTGAAGTGGCGACTAGAAGTGGGGGGCACTCCAGCACACAAAGAACGGATCAGCGAAGCAAGTTGGTATTTCCAGAACCCTACATGCAAAAGCGCGCTAAATCCGTGGCCAGCAGACCGGCACCAAGTTGTCCTGCGCGCTCAGTCCAGCATTGGCTGGCTCTGAGCACTATGGGACTCAACATCTTAATTCATAAGTCCCCTAGAACTTAGAACTACTTATACCTAACTAACCTAAGGACATCACACACACCGATGCCCGAGGCAGGATTCGAACCTGCGACCGTAGCAGTCCCGCGGTTCCGGACTGCAGCGCCAGAACCAGACTAGTACGTGGGATGGAATGCTAAACTCCTATTGGCTCACTGGTTAAAATGCGGGTGAGGTGGGTAGAGGTTATATAAACCACTGTCGTGATGCAATTGCTCTCATTCTGCCTTGATCGGTGGGCATGTGCGGTTGACTGTGTTCTTGTGCCTTTTTTATTGTTTCGGGAAAAATGAAGCATATAATTTCCAACGACAGCATCAGCAGTGGTAGCAGCAGCAGCGAACACCTTTGCTAGGACAGTCTACCATCTAAGTTAATTGTTCTAATCATCCAAAGTACCTGTGTGCCCGTAATTTTAGTATCTATCACAGCACTTGTTTAGGTTGTAGTCGTTAGAGGCATACTTCTATACTACCAAGATTTTGTATGACTAGCTGCTGAATTTTAGTGTTTAACGAATTTTTATTCCATAGCTGTTATTACAGCCCCCCTTTCTTTCTTGTTGTCGTAACTTTTATCCCTGAGATGATGGCTGATCTAAATCAGCAGCTGGAGGCTGAGAGACTATTGCAGCAACTGCCTCCAGTAATAATAACCGAGTCGGCGCAGCAAGAATGTGAGTGAAATTATTTTTTATTTTATTTTATTCTTTTACATGTGAATGTTATAGCAAATACACTCATGCTCATAAATTAAGGATAATTGGAGAATGTGGTGCCACACAATGAGGCATACACTAAACTGGGGCGAATAGCATAGGCGCATAGGGAGCACACAAGTCACAGATTTTTAATTCCACAGTGTTGGTGATAAGTTGAGAAAACCGTCCCAAAATACTTGTGCTACAAAACGCCACTGTTTCATGCGCATGTATCCCGACATTAATATGGGATACGATCACCATACGCACATACGCAGGCCACACAACGGGTTTGCGTACACTGGATCAGGTGGTCGAGCAGCTGCTGAGGTATAGCCTCTCATTCATGCACCAGTGCCTGTCGGAGCTCTTGAAGTGTGCTACGGGTTTGAAGAGATGCAGCGATACTTCGACCGAGAGCATCCCAGATGTGCTCGGTGGGGTTTAGATATGGAGAACAGGCAGGCCACTCCATTCGTCTGATATCTTCTGTTTCAAGGTACTCCTCCACAACAGCAGCTCGGTGGGGCTGTGCGTTATCATCCATCAGGAGGAACGTGGGACACACTGCACGCCTGAAAAGGTGGGCATACTGGTGCAAAATGACATCTCGATACACCTGACCTATTACAGTTCCTCTGTCAAAGACATGCAGGGGTGTATGTCCACCAATCATAATCCCACCCCACACCATCAAACCACGACCTTCATACAGGTCCCTTTCAATGACAGAAGTGGGTTGGTATCTGGTTCCTGGTTCACGCCAGGTGAAAACCCGGCGAGAACCACTGTTCAGACTATACCTGGACTCGTCCATGAACATAACCTGGGACCATTGTTCCAATGACCATGTAGTGTGTTCTTGACACCAGGCTTTATGGGCTCTGCTGTGACCAGGGGTTAGTGGAATGCACCTTGCAGGTCTCAGGGTGAATAAACCATGCCTGTTCAGTCGTCTGTAGACTGTGTGTCTGGAGACAACTGTTCCAGTGGATGCGGTAAGGTCCCGAGCAAGGCTACCTTCAGTACTCCACGGCCGTCTGCGGGCACAGATGGTGAGATATCGGCCTTCTTGTGGTGTTGTAAACTATGGACGTCCCATACTGTACTGCCTGGACACGTTTCCTTTCTGCTGGAATCGTTGCCATAATCTTGAGATCACAGTTTGTGCCACACGGAGGGCCTGTGCTACGACCTGCTGTACCCTAGTATTCTACCCCTCATAACGTCATCAATATGTGTTCTTTGAGCCATTTTTAACACACAGTCATCATTAGAACGTCTGAAAACGTCTGCACACTTACTCACTGCACCGTACTCTGACATGCACCAACACACCTCTGCATATGTAGACTTATGCCAGCGCCACTGTGTGACGACCGCAGGTCAAATGCACGGCATGTCCATACCCTGAAGTGATTTAAACCTGCAAACCGCCCACCAGAGCGTTGTTTCACCATTATCCTTAATTTATGAGCATGAGTGTATTTCTTTTTATCACGTAATGTACTATGGCTCTAATGATAAGGACTGGAGAATGTATATACATTTATTTTTCGTAACTTAGTGTATTCAGTTGTTTGAGACATATTATTTGCTTTTCTAGGTGTTTCTATTGATAAGGAAGGTGACATAGGGGCATATGTCGAGACCAAGAGCCAGAAACAATCGATTCATTCTTGTAAGTAGCAGAATTCAATTTTCAAATTCAGTGTTTCGTATATAAGTAATTTCAGAGAACTAGATAATATGATTTCCTGTTTATATTTCAACGAGTTAAAGAAAACGAAATTCAGTACCATTTTCTGTTAGTATGTCTAACATTTTCTGCAAACAATTACGCTCAATATCTTATTGTTGTAGGTAGCGGCAGTGAACAAGATAAATGGCCCCAGGGCGAGGATGAAATACGAGAGCGGGTACATGAGATGGCGGCTGCTGCAGAGGAAGCTGAAAGGCAGCGCCATCTCGCTCTTTCGGATGAGAATGAAGAAATACTGGGTTAAGTGGGAGAGCTACTGGAAAACCTGACTGAACTGCTGAATCCTTGGACTCAGATTGGAAAAGATGGTTATAATGCAACCTGCGACGGATTTTTTTACGTGCGTGCGATGCGTCAATTGCGACGGATTACTACGTTGCTGCTGCAATGCAATTTCTTTTATAATTTTTGTTCACCTACCTCTTTACAGCAGTAGATCTTCGCACGTAAACCCCTGACTGCAGTTACTTACGAGATCACAGAAAAGCAGTGTTGAGGAAACTGTAACCTCATAGCTACACGCCGGAGGCCGCTATAAGTAAAATTTGCTGATAATTTTCTATGTACTTTAAAGGAATGATTGGGAAAGGTGGTGTCACTCGTATTTTAAACATGAAGTTCAAATTTAAACCTTCCATAGATCTTTATTGCCGTTAAGCAAGATCACCAGCCCACATTTACGAAAATTACTAAAGTTTCTGCTCACAGGTATCACCATACCTAAAACAGCCAGAACTTTTACCTTCCCAAATTCCGAAACCAATTACTTGTAATACAGTCAATGATCGGCCAATTACTTCTGCACACGATATTCAGTGGTTGTCTTTAGTAAAAGTTTATGCTCGCCATAAAATACTCAGAATATACTCAGTACTGCCACACTATATAATTCAAAGTTCACTCGCGATTTTCGTCGGAACGAATTATCACAACATTCTAAAGTTTTTATAAACAGTTTCTGGTCACTACCAGATAACATTAGCACTGGACCATATCGCATAAGTCATCCCAAGACTTCATTTTACACATAATGCGAAAAGTCACATCCAGCATAACCGCCTCCAATCAAAGCTAGCTCGCGATTCCTTCCTCTCACTCTCCCACACTCCAAACTGTATCTCCTCGCTAGGCGGCCAACCGTCTCGCTTCTCATTGGCTGTCAGCACTTACGACCAATGAGAACTCACTTCTAGGGCGCGGCTCGCGCCAAAATCTAGCAAGCACCAACCACTTCTCTAGGCTCATTGACGTCATCAAATTAAGTAACACAAAACTCTCTAATTAAATAAACAAAACAAAATGGACTATAAGCTTTGCTCTACATCTGGAAATTTATTATGTAGTCGCGAATGTTCTGGCTCTCTTATACATAAACATACATACTTGGACATCCGACATTCACCAGTAGGGGAACCACTAGTGGATCCGTTCCCACATTACAGGGTTCGAACACTTGCCCGTTCCTGTAGAGAATTACTTGAGTGATTTTTAATAATGCCGAACGTCCCACATACTCTCACGCACGCATTCTCATTCACACGCACCCTAACACACAATACACATTTACTTAGAATTCTTGAAATTATTATTATAGAAAAGTCACAGAGGTTTTCTGAAACTAAAAACTTTCCAAATTTATATATGAACACTGAAAGTGTTGTCAGATCATCATACATAGCCACTGAAGGTGAACTATTACATCACTGTATTTATTTAAATTCTTGACTGTCGGAAAATTACGTTTTTTTTTAATGGAATTTTACTAACTTTCAAAATACAACTATTTTTTATCTCAGACTTTGACATATTGTTTGCTTTCACAACAGAAGGATGTACAGTCGTGGACAAAACGAGCGAGACCCCTCGCCTTTTCCTTATGCTGATCCGCACGGCTTTAAAGTCTGCTACACAGCATAACAGGCAAGGCGACGAAGTGCTACCAACATACTATGCACAGGCTTTAAATTGACAAACTATCTGAACTTTTTTAGACTGTTTTCAATAATTTGTAAGACTATATTAATGCTGATTAGTGTGTTAAATACAACACGTAAATATAAGACAGAACTGAAAGAAGAAACGCTAATTGGTATGAACTGTACCAATAAAAATGAATTTCAACTTATCGAGATAACAACTGTTTTTAGTAAGACAAAGAACCCCAGATCGTTACGAATTAGCAAAATATTATCCGCATTCGTCCGCGAAACGGTCTGTGTCAACGTTCAGACTAGACATACTGGAATACCGTTGCTGACCTTCCATGAACGTGTGCAAATTTAGCAATGCGTGAAGATTCATAACGAAATTCAGTTAAAAATCATTCAGTGCCATACTTAAGTCAATTCCATTATTGACAGAAGCGGAAAAAGGTAGGCAGTAACATGTATGAAATTCTACAAGAGTGTCATATTGACATCCACAGGGCGCCAGTACAGAATAAAGGTAGCGATAAAACGCATAGGGGGCCGCGAGAATTTCTTAAAATTGCTTTACTGATATTCTACCTGCCTCCATCGAGATTAGAACCGAAAACAAACCAGACCTTCCTTTCACTACGCTAGCAGACAACCCAGGCAAACAGTCCTCTATTATTACCCCAGACATGAATAAGCCGGCAATTTCGCAATGAAAATGGCAAAATGATCTGCAGTTTCTGTTGCATAGAGCTTTCTGGACTCAAAAACATGAATTTTCTTCCTTTATGTCAGCGCTTATGTGACAATCATTCGGGATGTTTATCGAAATAACAAAATACTGTTATTAGAGAGTAAATTTAGTAGGATAATTCTGCACCAGCCCAGGAAATAAACGGCTACATAGCTGCCAAACGTATTCTACACTGTTTCGAATCCTCCACTAGACTCACCACAGCCAGAAAACGTTCATTAGCCGAAGTGTTTCTTAAGCTAGCTAGCAATGGGAATGTTCGCACTTCTAAAACGCGGTGGCATTAATACTGGGATGTGAATTACCACGTGTATAGGCAAATGGATTCTATTTGCATTCCTGTAAACGTGATTTGGATCGAAAGCGTAGCTACGATTAATATGCTGATGTATCGACTGCAACTAGCACATTCCGAATAAAGAGTGGGGGGTGTTATTTATGCGGCCCTCATCTTCAGTAGCTGTCGTGGCTGTTTTCGTTGTTAGGATTTCGTCACCTAAACAGGTAAAAACGGAACTCTCACTTTCTTGACCGTCTATCGGTCTACCCAACCCTTAAAACCCGTTTACCTCCAGAACGGGTGGACATAATAAGCGGAAATGTATCGCACTTCTTGCGGTAACCGGTTCCTTGGTGGTGTAAAAAAGTGAGCTTCAATGTCAACGCAAACTAAAGATACGGCCGTTTATGTAAAGAAAATTTACGCGAAAGGTCAAAAAATGGCTTCAAGAACTATGTGACCAAACTGCTTAGGTCGTCAGCCCCTAGACCTAGAACTTCTTAAACCTAGCTAGCCTAAGGACATCTCAGAGATCTATGCCCGAGGTAGGATTCCAACCTGCGACTGAAGTAGCCGTGCGGTTCGTGACTGAAGCGCCTGGAACCGCTTGGTCACCGCACCCGGCGAAACCCTATTCACCTCATGTATAATGACAATATACACTGTCTAGTGAGGATAAACTATATTCGCCAGCAACTCAGATCGTTTGATCACGGAACTTTTACGAAGTTACATTCAAACTTTGTTCGAAGTCGTCTGCAATATCCATTTATAAACACCCTAGGAACGTCGTATGCGATATCCACTTCTGAAGACGCTGGCAGATACTGCAGTACCATAACAAGTAGGTAAGAATTTATTGTTATTGGTCCATGCATGACACTATTTCAATATCAATTTAACGCGCCTAGGTGTTCGTATATGGCTGAAACTAATGAACAAAAAGTAAATAAACAGCAAACAACTTCGATGTTCAAATCAAATGAAAGTCACGTGTCGCAATTACAACATAATTTCGTTGTTACATCTACATGACTACATCAACAGGATTTCTTTGCAATCCAGACTTACGTGCCTGGCAGAGGGTTCGGACTATTTCACTACCGTCCTACTCATTAACAGTGTGCGGGAAAAAGGACCTCTTAAATCTTTTCTTGCGAGCCTTGAGTTACATTATTACTATGGTTTCTCCCTGTGTAAGTTCCCGAGGAAATAATGTTTTGGCATTCAGAACAGATGTTGGTGTTTGAAATATCGTGAAAAGATCTCGCGGCAACGAAAAACGCTTTTGTTTTCATGAATGTTACCCCAACTCGATTATCAAATCTGGGACCCTCTCTCCCCTATTTCGTGACATTACAAATCGTGCTACCGTTCCTTCGACGTTTTTGCGTGCACAGTCAATCACGTCTGTCAAGGATATTATAGCAGTGGACGGACAAACGTGTTTTCAGTTGGCCTGTTGCGTATTCTTAGTGTGCGGCCAATAAAACGCAGTCATTAGTTTGGTTTCCCCACAAAAGTATGTTTTCGATCGTTCCAGTTTAAGTTTTACTGGGTACTGAGATGAACTGACAGTGCTTCGACTTGTGTTTTGTCATGTAACCGAAAGTTAATTATTGTTATTGGACGCAGCTTTCGTGTTTAATGTATTCCTCATTCAACACACTCCACGTACACCACACATAACTGTTTCAAAGTATTAAATTGTTACTGATGTTACCAAGTTGCAGTGGTCATCTTAACTTGCCGTTTTGAAACAAAGGAAAATATTTTAGCGAAATGTAGCAACTAAGAAGCGGAGTATCCAAATAAACAAACATTTCTGGTTTAAGTAGTTGCAGTAGGTCTACTACACAGTAACGTAAATTAGGAGCAAAGTCCATTAGTAGATCGTTATCAGGAAAATCAGCCCTCATAATGCAAAGTGCCACTACAAGAAAGAAAGTTTCCAAACATGTCAATGAGTAGTCGAGGAAAGTGGACGCATTCTGTCTACTGAATCCCAATGCACGCCACTTAGGAGGGGACACGCCAAGTGTCATACCCCGATCTTGCTGAAACTTCGCTCAGTGAAAGAGGGGACAAAATAAGCGAACACGTGTCTCGGCTTATCTGCTTACACTCTACCGCTTCTGAGAAAACGACGGTCAAAGTTTTCAATGCGCTGTTGCTATAGTGTAGATACCTCTTAGCGGGTAAGGATTCAACTGAAGCGGTGGCTCTGCGGCTACCATAGCGGCTTCGGAACTTCGCGCTGCGAGTTCGAAACCGGGTTTTTCCTTTTTTCCCCCCTCACTCTCTGAATTATCTACGAATGTTTATTCCAATTTATGTTGAAACACTGTGGTCGTTATTCGTCAGTTAATTTACTGTGTAAAGAAATAAGTTAAAAAGGGAACACATAGTGCGTAGTGGGGCGATCACTCTGTTGTAGAAATAATTCAGAAGCCAAGATTGCTTAAATACTGTTTACTGGATAACCGGTTTCAACACACTAAAGGTGCCATCATCGGATCTGAATGTAGATTAACATTTATAAACCATTTGGGTATACCGATACATGAGGCAGACCAGATGATTTTAGATTAGCTTGTCTCATTCGTTTATTATTTTTTTAATTCATTAATTACACATAAAGTTAATTGGTGAATAATGACAACATTATTTCAAATTAAATTAGAAAAAACATTCGTAGATAATTCTGATAGAAAGGCAGGAAAAAATAATAATAAAAAAAACCAATATGGTCTCGAACACGGGAATCAAAGTTAAGAAGGAACGACGGTAGCCACTGAGACACCGCTTCAATTGCGTTCTCAGCTGCAGAAGGTATCTACACTATAGCAACAGCGCGTTGATAACTTTGACCGTCGTTTTCTCGGAAACGGTCGAGTGTCTGCAGATAAGTCGAAACACATGTTCGCTTATTTTGTCCTCTCCTTCACTGAGCAAAGTTTCCGGACAATCAGCCTATGACACCTGGCGAGTTCCCCTCGTTAGTCGAGCCGCTTCTTACGTCCGGCGAGAAGTATGTATGCCTCAGAGTAAACTGCGCCACTTGGAAACACGGCGAGCGGGGATAAACACGTTTTCCTTCTTGTAAGGCAATCTTCTACAGCTAAAATTCACGAAGTGTTCTTCAGGTTGCCTCAGATATTTCAGAAATGTTTCTTGCGTTAGGCCTGCCGCATATGCAAAACGTAAACATTTCATTTCATGTAATATTTATCAGGATAAGACATGACAAGAGTGGACCAGTCCCTACTGAGAAAAATTACAGATTCTAAGTTGCTCCACTATGTAATGACACGGGTACGGGCTTGCGATGTCTCGTTTATGCCATCGATTTCCGTGTTACACATACTTGGCCATTGCGTTGTGGCTGCCATCGTGGAGGAGGCAGTCTGTTTCCTGCTAGCGGTGTTTCCGCAGCAGATATTAACCGCGACGAATCATTCAGTCAACGCTAAATGGCCCATCTGGCTGAGGCAGACAAGGGCGCTATAATAGCACTCCATGCAGAGGGATCTTCAAATGGCTATATAGCAAGAACAATGGGTCTTCAGAAGTCGACGGTAGCAAGGTGGATCAGGCGAAAGGAAGAGAGTGGTAACCTGAATGAGAGGCCTCATGGCCGTCGCCGCAAAACAACAGCAGCTCAGGATCAGCAGATACGCCGTTTCAGTAAGAACCACCCATTTGTCAACGCACGACAAATTCAGCAAACTTGGGTCTCAACGTTAGCAGTACGACCGTCACTCGTCGTCTAAGGGAAGGTGGACTGAGAGCAAGAAGCGCTGCTGTGAAAGAGACATTGACGGTTTCCCATAGAGAAACTCGCCTTGCTTTTGCTGCTGAAAATGTCGACAAACCTCTCCAGTTTTGGAGGCGAGTGATTTTCACGGACGAAAAAGTTTTCTCTACTGCATCTGTAGTGGACTGACAAGACAGCCAGTCCACAGTGACGGGTAACCGAAAGGCACGAGTACACACACGCCGACTGGCGTGAAGTCTGGAACAGGATAAGTTATGAATGCACTAAAGAAAAGTACGTAGCTTCTTTTATACTTAACTTTAATTCATCCTGGTGGTACATCGCTCGTGACTATACAAATGAGACTCTCTCCAGATATGGTTAATGGCGCCTTGCTAGGTCGTAGCCATGGACTTAGCTGAAGGCTATTCTTACTGTCTCTCGGCAAATGAGAGAAAGGCTTCGTCAGTGTAGTCGCTAGCAAAGTCGTCGTACAACTGGGGCGAGTGCTAGTACGTCTTTCTAGACCTGCCATGTGGTGGCGCTAGGTCTGCGATTACTGACAGTGGCGACACGCGGGTCCGACATGTACTAATGGACCGCGGCCGATTTAAAGCTACCACCTAGCAAGTGTGGTGTCTGGCGGTGACACCACAGCATCAACCGGAAAAGTACTTGTTTACCGGCGTAAAGGTGCTAGGTGTAAGTCCGCAGCTCGTGGTCGTGCGGTAGCGTTCTCGCTCGTTCTAGCTCGTGGATAGGCCTTGAAAAACTGAACACAGATCTATCGAGAAAACACGAAGAAGTTGTGTGGAACTATGAAAAAAATAAGCAAAATATACAAACTGAGTAGTCCATGCGCAAGATAAGCAACATTAAGGAATGTGTGAGCCTATGAGCGCCGTGATCCCGTGGTTAGCGTGAGCAGCTGCGCAACGAGCGGTCCTTGGTTCAAGTCTTCCCTCGAGTGAAAAGTTTAATTTTTTATTTTCAGACAATTATTATCTGGCCGTCCGTTCGTCCGATGCGAGGTAACTGCGCCGTAGTATGATGACGCTACACCTAAACAAACATCGAAAACACATGACGTCAGTCGACTACAGCGCACGGAAGAGAGAGTATTCCTGCTAACGAGGCTCCCTGGCTGGCAGTTGACTGTTCGCTACTTTGGACGAGAGTGCATTAAATACGTGAGATGTATTCCGTGGGCAATATGAATCCAGCAAATATAGCTCGCGACTTCAGTAACAATGTCAATGAATATTTTCCGAACTGTAAGGCATCGGAAAGTTCCTTAATGGATCAAACGATTGTCGAACATTTGTATGATTATTTCCTACATTTGTTGATAAACAGTACGTCTGGTGATGATTGTCTGAAAACAAAAAATTAAACGACTCACTCGAGGGAAGACTTGCACCAAGGACCTCTCGTTCCGCAGATGCTCACGCTAACCACAGGACCACGGCGCTCATAGGCTCACACATTCCTTAATGTTGCTTATCTTGCACATGGACTACTCAGTTTGTATATTTTGCTTATTTTTTTCATAGTTCCACACAACTTCTTCCTGTTTTCTCGATTTATCTGTGTTCAGTTTTTTAAGGCCTATCCACTGTGCCAACTTATAATTAAATCTGAGGAGGGTGCGATGGGGAGGTTCCCTTGTTAGCTATGAAACAACTGTAGCAAAACGGAGCATCCTCGTTATCCATGCGATGAATAAGACGACTAATTCGCAACATAAATGTCAATGTAAGCATCAATTTCTGTTGGAACGTGCTTCCTGGACCAAATAACATACATTTCCTACGTCTTTAATGCGAATCATGTAGCAAATATAATTTAAAGGACATAAAAATATCGAGTGATTTTACTAGCATAATTATAAACCACTCACGAACATAAATCGATGGTCCACATAGTTGTCAAAAGTATTCTACAGTATTGCCATTGTCCATTAGACTAGCAGCAGGAAGAAAACGTTCGCTCAGCTGTGCTGAGATATCTTGCACTGACGAAGCTCGCGCTTCAAAGACGCCACAGCATCGTCTGCCACCATTTCATGGCAAACGAAATATCTCAAGTGTACAGTCTTAGACATAAAAACTGATCGCCGGCGCAAGCACCGTGCGATCCGCGATATGACGCCGTTGAAAGCACGGCTAACCCTCGCCGGCAAGCTGTTAATATCATCTGATGTTGCTAACAAGTTATTTACTTCTGGTGAATGATTTTCTGTGCAGTTCATTTAAGATAGAATAACTAAAATATATTTGATGTTACGGAAGACGAAGGACGCCTAATTCATTTCCCTCTCTTTCTTTATGATGTTAGACTTGCAATCTGAGCATACGTATTATCCATAACCACACTACAGCGCCACACAGATATGTGAATGAAACACATTGGCGTACAGTTTTAGACATAAAAACTGACCGCCGGCCGACCGCCACAGAGACTAGGTCGAGTCGTTCACTTAACGTGGCCAATAAAACTGACAGCCCCTGACAAATCTAAGTCCGGCCATCTGCACAATCTGGCAACACTGTTAGATGCGGAAGTGTTAGGAGGAACTATTGTCTCAGGGTGTATACGTAGACGAGGAAACAAAATTCCCGAATTTTTCCCAGCTTTCCCGGTTAAAAATACACTTTCTCCCGGATGAAAATACACTTTTTCCGTGTTAAGTAACAGTATACTTTTCCTCGGAACTGTAAAATGTATCAGTCCTTTCGATGGTTGTGGTTTTATACACCGGCGTAGAATTTCCCGGCACTTAAGAAAATGAAGCTCAGGGGAAAAAGCACGTTTTGGAAAGATGTCTGATTTGCAGCAACATGTACACTACATATTTTCGTATTACGAAAGTATAGATTCGAATTCCACCAAACACCACATGTTACTTTCCGACAAAAATAACTTCATTGTTCTGCAAGACGATTAACGCTTGCCTGTCAGAAAGGTGGAAACAAAATAAAATCTGAAACTAATAACATATTTTAGCGTTCCGTCATTATGTGAGTGTAGCTTAATTCACTTGATAGCTCCCGGCCACAAAAATCCGTTTGGTTTTCATTTGACGTGAGAGCAATAAACGAAGAGGAAACAGCAAAATCACTTAACGTAAACACGAGTCACGTGGAGACTACCACCTCCCCACTACAACTCCGACTGCTCTGTGCATCAGGTACGGATCTACGATATTTCCGATCCGGGGCAATATTAGATAGTGGCGCTTCCCCTCCCTCCAGCGTTTGAGGTAGGACGCCAAAAATTTAAAAATCGACTTTTCAAAAATATCTTAATTTTGTAACGCACATCCTTCTGAAGAGTCTGATAGATAAAACATATATGTTCGAGGGAACGTAGGACATGTTATTTGGTCTGTGTGCCGAAGTGCAGTGCCACGCCTCTTCACACAGCATTCTTCCATCGCATGTCTCTGTATTTCGCTCCGTGGAATTCAAATGTGTAATATTTTGTAATGGGTGCCATCAAACTATATTCAGGCCAGTGGAAATTAAAACCTCTTTCTGCAACCGGCAGAACAAGAACTCTTCACAAAATTTGCAGTCTTTACTGCCTATTAGCTAATAACTTGCTGTTTTGTGTGACATAAAATTAAATATACGAGTATGATACATGAAACGAGTAAAGACATGAGACAAGCAAGACGGTACACATTTCTTTAATCCTCAAGTCCTTGATTTTTTCTCTCTAATCTTGCCACAGGTTTATATGGCGTACTTTCCTTTCTGGAAAAGAATCTATTACCTCGTCAAAGTTCGTCAACGTTTTGCTACACGAAAAAACGAAATGACGTTGTCTAGTACTAGAAAAGCTGTTAATACAAATAGTACTCAAGACTGTTGTGGTTTCTCGATCTGTTTACGTGTATTTTGTCACTGCTAGATAAAACGAAATAGGCTGGCCTAATATTGAAGCAATTGTTACACACACCAAATAAACGAGACTGTTTTGGCACAAATAGTCATTTTTATAACACGACAGAATATAATGAACGAATTACCAATATCAAATGTCTATCAGGACTACTACAAGCAAAAAGTTTGATGTTAGGGAACAGTTTCACATTTCATTCCTACTCTCTAGTATCTGAAGAATAATATGAATTTGCCCCCCGTCCGAAACTGCCACCCGGGGCAGATACCCTGGTTTGTCCCTGCCCCCTAGTTCCGGGCCTGTCGCGCATACATGGATCTGGCAGCTTAGGCGCATCAATAAAATTTTTCCGGATAGCAACAGGCTGCTTGCTGCTATTGCTTATACATATAACTGCCACACTTCTGTAGCCAGAAGCGGGAGAAGGTACAACTCATACGCGACTCAACTGCACATGTGCATAAGCTCGCTGGCAACCGCTAAACGAATCTAATGTAAACAGTTGTGACGTCACGCTCATCGGAGGCAACTTGTTGTTATGAAACATTGCACAGTCTTCCTAAAGCCTTTGACATATTTTGCTGTTGGCAGACGCTTGTATGAGCACTGTGATTTGTTCTTGTATATGGCACATTTCCCTTGCAACTTAAGTTTTGTTTTCGTTTTTTCTTTCTCGTTCGTGTTTTATTCGTGCAGTATTATTCTGCAGTAGCGAGATACAGTAATATTCTTTCTTAGGGTATTGGTTCTTACCAGCCAAAGTTACAAAAATTTAACGGAAAACTAATACAATGAGAAATTCCCGGAATTCTAAAAAATTCCCGGGTTTTTACCGGTTTTCTCCCAGATGGAAAAATTCCCGTGTTTTTCCCGAATCTTCCGGTTGTCCCGGGTCCTGTACACCCTGTGTCTACTTCCGAGATGTTCTCGGATTGTGGGAGCCCGTGGTCTAGTGGCCGCCGGCACGGTAGCTCTGCGTGTTCGGTCAGAGGGTTAGCTGCCCTCTGTATCAAAAAACTGAGTGCACCGATCAACAACGAACTGAAACGGATGTCTTACGGCGTCCGCCCCGAGCCAATGCAACGGACGAAAGCGAACAGAATGAGATTAAAAAGAAAAAGAAAAGTGGTAATCTTCGTGCATTTTAAACTTACGGTCGCCTGTTCGCGTCAACCTGATTTTTTTTCCCCCACATTTCGGTCTAAAGTTATGAGTCTGATTGAGCATCGAAGATAATTCGCTTAACATTCTACCCACCAGCAATAACAAGTATTCCAGAAACAACTCCGCAGGACAGCTCGTGGCTGAGTCGCGATCAGAACAGCTTACGCTTGAGCGTTTCCTCGCACTGCTGTGGCTACCGGCCACCGGCCAGATGCCACCCGCCGCATGAAATCCGGCGCCGCCCATGTGAAGGCGGCGTCACGCTGTCAGTGTATCTATCAACTCTCATTTTCGAATTTGAAGTTCTAGTTATCATCTTGCAGTTAAGCATTGGATTTTGCATACTTGAAAATCATAAACTACAGTTAAGCATTGTGAAATTGAGTCGCAAGTGGAAAAAGGTGTAACATCTAAAGTACGTACCTAAGTGGAAATATGTTACCTGAAAAATAAACTCAATTAATAATTACCTTTTTAGTCTATTACTTTCTTCTTCGAAATGACATTTTTCCTGAAATTTTCTCGATAGCAAGTCGTCTTAACGTCGGACACGCACAGAATTTACCTGAAGTTCTTAAATATTTTATAGAACCGTATCCTGAAAAATACTGAATGTTAATAACAGAATTCATCAAGTCACTATAGCTTTATACTGAATTTAGTCGGAGAAATTAGACTGTGTATTTATTTACGGCTGTCAGTGCATTCGCACTGAGCGCTCGATCAGCTGTAGGCGCGTGACGTAGGAAGTGATTGTTTGCGGTCAACGACTGCCTTGTGCGGCGCGCAGACTTGACTGTTGCTTTGAGTATATGCCGCCGCCAAAACACAGTGCGGTATCCTTGTACTCTCTGCGTGTTTACATGTAGCTGTTAGTTTCTCACAAGTATGTCATTCTACAAAAATTTTTCAAAAGTATATCATTCCACAAAAATTTTAACGTTAGATATATGATGTATTCCCTTAGAGCGTCGTGATTTAAGAGTTTCTACTTCGACAGTGTTATCATGAATAATTTTGCGAATTCTATATGGACCGTTATAAAGCAGAAAAAATTTCCGACACAAGCCTTTTCCTTTGTGAGACAAACGATGAGCCTTAATTAACACCTTCTGACCAACTGACAAGATTTTTAAACGACCAGGACGCTTAGCTGATTTCTCTCTTCTAGCAGCCGCAGATGCAATATTTTGTAGAGCCAGGTTGACAACTTCAGAATGCCGCAGTTTCCGTGTAGGCGGAAAAGGAACGATTTCAGATATGCGATTTGTCGGTGCTTTGTTTTTTAATATCAGTATAGGTGGTAAAGAAGTTGAGTCATTAGGAAGTTCATTCAGAATGTTTTGAAAAATATGAAGATACTGATCCCACGCTCTGTGATTCTGATGACAATAAAGATGACACAATTTATTGATTTCCTTCATCCATCTCTCTGAAGCGTTAGATTGAGGGTGAAAAAGTGAAATGAAGATTGGTTTAATTTTACGACGCCGTAGAGTACGAACCCAAATTTTAGAACGAAACTGTGATCCATTATCTGATATAACCTTATCAACATGACCAACTTCTTTAAGAAAATGGTTAATGAAAGCATTAGATACTGAACGAGCTGTTGCTTTGTGTAACGGTGTAAAACACACATATTTTGATGTCAACTTCACTGCTACGAAAATGTACGCAAAACCATTAGTAGATCGAACCACTGGACCGAACAAATCAACTGCAGCCATGTCCTTTAATTTTGCTGGAATGATAGGAAACAACGGTGCTCTGTGAGAAACTGTCGGCGGCTTAGCCTTTTGACATAATTTGCATTTGGCAAGAACAAATCGAATACGTTTTTCCATATTATTGAAGTAGCAATTTTCTCGTAATTTATGAAAGCATTTTGTGGGACCAAAGTGTGCATAACTGAAATGCGTATACCAAATCAGCTTATTAACCCACTCATCAGGAATACAAACTAACCAAACAGAGTTGTTGACCGATTTTCGTTTGAAAAGAATGTCATTGCGAACTAAATAATGCTGTCTAATCGCTACGCTTTCCTTTCTCCTCCACTTCTCCTTAATGTCCTTCCAGATTGGATCCTTATTTTGCTCCTTAGCGATGTCCTGGAGCGAAGACGAAATAAAGTTCTCAAACGCAACACCTTGAATATACATCAAACAATAATTGTTTTCCTTGCAGTCCTCTTCAGCACTTTGTTTCAAACCCATAGGTGCACGTGATAAAGCATCAGCAACAATATTTGAAGAACCCTGTATGTAAACAATACTAAAATCAAATTCCTGTAGGTACAATGCCCATCGTGACAATCTGCCATGAGTTAATTTTGTCGACATAAGAAATTCCAGAGCTCGATGATCGGTGTAAACCTTAGTATGTCTGCCAAACAAAAATGTGCGAAATTTTGTGAAAGCCCAAACAACAGCCAAAGCTTCAAGTTCCGTAATCGAATAATTCTTTTCTGATTTAGAGAGAACACGACTTCCAAATGCAATAGTCTTTTGTACTACAACGCCGTCTTCTTCTATCTCTTGAAATAAATGTGCACCTAGGCCTTTGTATGATGAGTCCGTCGCTAAACAAAATCTTTAGATAAATCCAGGTGTGAAAGAAGTGGAGCAGCAACTAAAGCATCACGGAGTTGTTCAAATTCTGACTGAGCTTCCTCATCCCAACACCAATGAAATTTCTTTCCAGATAGTTCACATAAACGAGGTGTGGCCAAATTGTCCAATCTAACAAAGCGTCTAAGAAAATTACAGACACCAAGGAAACTACGAACATCACGTTTTGTGGTAGGAACAGCATAATTACGAATAGCGTCTAATTTTTCTGGATCAGGAAGAATACCTTCTGTAGAAATAATGTGACCGAGAAATTTCACCTGTGAACGACCAAATTCAGATTTCTCCAAGTTCACCATAATGCCAACTCTTGCAAAAATACGTAATAATGAATCTAAAATTTTGTTGTGCTCACTCCAAGAATGTTTAGCAATAAGAATAACGTCAACATATGAAGTAATATTGTCACGAAGATAAACAGGTAAAATTTCATTTAGGCTACGAATGAATGCTGCTGAAGATACAGTAAGTCCAAACGGTAATTTACGAAATCACATTTAGGTAAATAGTCATATCCGGTTATTGTTTACTTACTCTCTAGATAGATTAATAGTCGAAGAGTTGTTTTGATAGATGCAAAGAATAGTAAAAGAGTAGGCAGCGGTACAGAAAACTAAAAGAGAAATAGCACCACTACAGCTCAGGGCCCTATGCTCGCTACGGCACATACTCAGAGTAGTGAATCCCCTGAGGACTTTAATAGCTGCACATAAATTTCAGTTTGTGACTTAGTGGCACATTTGGCGGAAGTACGTACGTAAATTGATCTAACCATGAACATGGATGTATGTCATTCTTAGATTTGCGAAAGATCTTAAATTTCCGAACAGTTAAGAAGTGTTTATAGTCAAAGTTTTCGCCTCGTGGCGACAAAGACCTACCGCGTCTGTCCCAGTCCCAATGTCGATTATTGTCAAGTTCGCGCGCCTGGCGCTCTCTTGTTGCATCCCGTAAATGAAATAAATTACTTTCTTCAAACCCCTCTGCTAAACTAAGACTTGTCAATTTATCTGAGATCTCCTCAACTCTTTCCGATGAGTCACTTAATTGTCCTTTCTGTTTATTTACGTCTTCTGTAAGTGTCGCGACTCGGGTTTCAGTATTGACACATTTGGTAGTTAACTGTTCATATTGTTGTGTTATGTTATTTAATCTCTGATTTGATACGGACTCCTCGATTCTTTCAAGTATTTCTTCCTTATCGTGTGCACATTGTAAATTTAACTCTGAATATTTTTGCACTATCACGCGATCTTTTTCTTCCCGTTCTCTGTCCTGTTCCTCTTGTCTAATTTCTACTGCAATTAATCTATTATTGTGAGAATTCAAAATCGGTTGTACTTCTTCTCTAATTTCTTTGTTTGATTCATCTTTCATATTTTTGAAACATGTCCCTATTCGTAAATCTAAACGTGTTGCCACTGTTTTTAATTCAGATCCTATTTGTGAGCATAACCGTGTTGTCATTGCTTTCATTTCTGTTTTAATTTCAGATCCCAAATTTAATATTGCATTCATCAACTGCTCCATCTCTTCTATCGTTAACCACGTAATCTGTGAATTTTCTGATTGAGAAAAATTTTGAACAGTTTCCTGACTATTTCCCCTGCTTATTAAATTGTTTTCAACACCATTATTCATCATACTGTTGTCCTGTGTTGGCGAGTTCGCCATGTCAACAATTTCGTTATTCTGACTATTCATCATTTTTGCCTGTTTCATTGACCGCGTAATCATTTACAAAACACAAAAAATTCGTCACTGTACGAAAATTACACACAATGACACTTTATCCCAACAATATCATTCACACGAAATGCTTCCTTCAAACACGATTAACGAACAATAGAAGAATGACAATCACCAAATCTACACATGCAATACAAACTACAATTACTAAACTACAAATTACTACAACAATACTACTGTCTACTATTTTTTCCAATCAGAAGAATTCCAAGGGACGATCCGAAGCAGCGGTCGCCACGTGCATGGGGGCTTAATTTAAAAAAATATGAATGAATGCAATGCAAATACTTTTTAATTTTCTGTCGCTGTATGTCCGATTACGCAAGTCTCGTAAACGGCTGGCCCTGACTAGTTTTTGAACGCAATCTGACTGCATGTAACAACCACAAAGAATGAAATGAAAATTTCAGTTAATACAATTAATTAATTAAGTCCCCAGCAACTATAAAACCTACGAAATAACAAGCACAAGTGTAGCTGTTCTGTATGTGGTAGTATGACTCAACGCACATCTAGCACGGTTCTTCTTCAACAAGACAAGAATTTTTAAATATTATTTATACTGACGTGATAAAAGAAAATTAGAAATACTATAATTGTGCAAGAAACCTAGAATTACACTCTAATACAAGAACACACGCCAGATACTTTGTTGACTGAACCTGTAATGAAGCATTATTCAGGACACACAAATAATAAGAAAATAAAGAACAGTAGTTAGTTACCTTAATTTATATTGACGAAAAGCACTCAGATCATTACAATATCTCCATTGGAACAACGTCTGCTATCTCTCCCATCAAATAACTGCATAAACATGGAACAACACTCTCCACTACCGCATCTCACTCTGACTTCAGCTACAAGCAGTGTCCACCACAACTTCCCGGCCAGAACTGCCTGTCGCTGCGTCTCAATAATCACTGCCAGTGGAGGCGGCGGAACAATACTCTCTGGCGCGATTTTTGGCGCTGTGGCTCAGTGTAGCCACCTTTCAGTGTGTGTGTGTTTTCGTGTTCATGCACAATCTGAATCAATACTATTAACATTAGAGAGACAAACCAACAATAAATTTGCATCAAATAAGACTGTAAGGTATTTTAATGCGATGGGAAGTTATAAACAAAATTTTCACCCAACCCACATCCTGCGTATTACGTTAAGTAAGATGTATTAACTCCATAGTATCGTTAGCAGAGACAGTGCGCTCTTGTTGTCGAGGCTCGCGACAAGCGCAGCGATCAGCAGTGCCCAATGCCGCCGCGTTTTGTTTATGTTGTCTGAGCGTGGACACAGCAGCAGACGCTTCGCCATAAACAGAAAGAAATCACCTTGGCTCTGACTGCAGTGAGCGGATATCACTGCCTGCGTTTTCTTATAGTAACCAACGTGAGATTCTACTCACAGGTGCCATGGAGCAATTGCAACGGGTATCATGTCATTAGTGCCGGCCGCGGTGGTCTAGTGGTTCTAGGCGCGCAGTCCGGAACCGCGGGACTGCTACGGTCGCAGGTTCGAATCCTGCCTCGGGCATGGATGTGTGTGATGTCCTTAGGTTAGTTAGGTTTAAGTAGTTCTAAGTTCTAGGGGACTGATGATCACAGAAGTTGAGTCCCATAGTGCTCAGAGCCATTTGAACCATTTGAACCATGTCATTAGTCATCAGAATATTAACCAGTGATTAAATGTCCACTCTATTTGAATCCCAAGAAAATAGGAACCTTCTCACGAAGGAATGTGAGGTGATATCAAAATTTATCCAACATACAAAAATTAACTGCAGGGCTTTCATGTATGCAGTAGTAGCACGCAAGGAAATATTATGTCTTGGAAGCGTATATTTCATTTCCTCTTCTCATATTAACGCCCTTGTTTTAGTATGATGTGGGAAAATAAACAAGAAAAACTTAAGTTCCTGAGAAGCATATAAGTCATTTTCTCTTCTCATATCATAACTTTTGTTTTAGTATGAGGTAAAAAAATATACAGTTTAGGGTTCCTATCGTAGGCGCTATCGGAAACGCAAAAAGCAGGGAGCTGTCCATTCTTTTGTCCAAAAGTCTGTTTCCTTTCATGCATTACTCACGCTAGGAGATTCTTATTTAAGGACTTGTGGGCATCAAGTTCTTCAGCAGAACAAGCCTTATGTTATTGTGCTAATTACGGTATGGAAAAAATGCAACAAAGACGAGTTCCCCTAGAGCAGTGAGGATATTTGCACATGTCTGTATTCAGCAATGACTGCCAGCTGCCACAACACTTCACAGAATCCTTGCGGCAGGCAACACAACTGTGCGTGCACTTCAGACTTCATTCAGTAAGACGTCAGGAGATGGATGGAAACGTCAAATTAACGTTGCTTTCCGAGTCGTATTCAATCCAGAATGAGGTGTTATTAAGGTAGTTGAACGTTCTAGCAATTACACTTCTATAATTCCCATATGAGTATTCCGATAGCCAAAAGAACCCGTTAGTGTGAAACCATCTGGAACTGCAAGAACTTGAGACAATACGTGGACTCTTCTCTTCGCTAGGTGACCTATTACTGATATTTAGGATTCTCTCCGTCCTAGGCGTAATGGAAATGGAACTTCAGAGGCGCTTTCCGCTATTCTTGACAAACATGAGAAACTTGTAATCACTGCGAGTTACAACTGCGTGATGATAATGGTTCAGGTTGTCAGTAGTTGTGGTGGTGTTATGCTGTCAAACTGCTTACAGCAACGTTAATGGTGGCGCACATAATTTAGCGCTGACTATCTACTTAAGTAAAGATAGTGTTGTGGCGTCGTCGCTTGTCTTTATTTGGCCTCAGCTTGAGTAATCCGATTTAACGAACATAGTACTACATTCGCGGGCTGCTAATGATACAGTATGACTACAGAGATCATCGTGCGGGTATTACATTAATTATGCAATTAATTGCTTAAAAAATATTACCCTCAGCTATGCATCTGGAATGACTCATTACACAGGTACTCTATGTTGCACTTGGTTAAGTGATCAGTTCGCTGCAATCCTGCTTCTACTGTTTGTAAATACTTGTATACTTCAAAAATGGTTCAAATGGCTCTGAGCGCTATGGAACTTAACGTCTGAGGTCATCAGTCCGAGAACTACTTAAACCTAACTAACCTAAGGACATCAGGCACATCCATGCCCGAGACTGGAGTCGAACCTGAGACCGTAGCTATCGCGCGGTTCCAGACTGTAGCGCCTAGAACCGCTCGGGCACCCTGGCCGGCATACTTGTATACTGACCATTCGTTATTTGACAAAATATGAACTACAATCTAATTCGCATGTATATGACATGGGTTAGCTCCGGCACGAAGGTATGACTAAGGACTGGATGCCGTTGGAGTCCCGTTATTTTGATGGCAAGACAAATGTTCGCAAATCACCTCTGTTGCCTCAAAAAACAATTGCATCTTAAATTTCGAAGGACCGACGTCCACACTGTCACAGCGCATTGAAATACAGCAACGACGGCAGATGAAAATTTGTGACCGACTGAGCTTCAAACCTAGACCTCCTGCTTACTAGACAGGCGTGCTGACCACTGCACTATTATTTTTTTAAAAAGTTTGAGAAGACTTTCAGCACCAGGTAGGCGGAGGCAAAGAGGGCAGGGGTCGAAATTCCGAGGCCTGGCCACAATGCCTCCCCCATACCTGTCACTGAGCAGCTGCATTATTCGAATGTATTCCGTGTTTGCACTCATATATTCCTTTTAATTGTTGAACAAAATTGAAGTAGTAATTAAGGTAAACTAAATTACAGATTGTCGCCTCCGATGGCGTGCGTTCCTTGTGGAACATAGCTTATAACAGTGAACAGGGTGACGGAATAATAAATAACAAACATTCGTTCAGAAATATATTCACAATTTAAGTTATTATGCACTGGATGCATATGACGTCTGTAAGGAAGCCATATATTTTTCAACAAATGGGAGAAGTTTCGGAGTCGGAGGGGTTTTGCCAAATTAGAACAGTTCTGATTTTAGAACCAACGTAAAAGTGCAAGAATAGTATTCTGCTTCTAATCAATAAAACTGTCCACCTCTTTGTAGCCTACATAAAGCAATAAAAAAATTTTAAACCATTCCTTATATTTGTTATTCATCATCAGCTTAAGATGTTCTTGTGCAATATAAAACATGCACTCTTCTAAGTTCTAAGTTTTGTTTATTACGACGTAAAACACAAACTGTCCCAGAAGCCACGAATAACTGTTATTCTTTGCGGACGGGTAACATTTCGAGCCGGTTTGTAAAGCTTCAGTTATCGGTATATAACTTTCTGCGGTTCCGTTGATAGTGCTAATTATCTTCCTAGTCCAGTTTCAAGTTCTGGTTCTATTTTCACATAAGAAGGTCTGCGCTACAGTTTCTACAAGCCCACATATGTCGAAGTATGGAGATGGTCTCAATTTGATTTTTCATAATCGTTCCGCTGTGGGTGTGGTTTCGTTTTCCACGTCGCACCATACGACACTGACTCTAGTTGGTATAATTTTATTGTTGATATTTTTCCAGACGTTCCTCCAATTTTTTTGTAGGTTAATTTACTGGAGTTGATTTGTATAGACGATGTCTGGTAATATAATCATAGACGGTTCTAGTGTTGGTTTGTGCTGGTGGAAGTCTTATACAGTTCCAATCGCCATAGTACTTTCGGACGTAATGTAGGTTGGCGCGCTACATTAACAGGAGCGTTCATATCCCCAGGATCTAACGAGAGGAACAGAAGTTTCGTGATGCTTGTCTTAGTGGCATGTATTAGTTTAAAGGCACGTCTTTAATTCCAAGTCCTCTGTTTTGCCTCTGCAAAGTCGCCGTGTGGAAGAATACTTTGAAGATATTTTGTTTCCACACATACCAAGAGGCTACAGCTAATATTTTATGTGCAATGACCTGCAGTATCGGTAAGACTGCTGCGACATGATAAATTTTGCTAAGTATGTATGTATTTATAAACTGAACTTTCTGAAGTCAGTCTAACGATCGCATGTCATGGTCCTTCAGCAAGGTTCCGATGACATTAATTTTCCGCTCCCAATTGTTCGTGGCCATGGGCTTGGGATTCGCCCTTAACCACAATACGAGATGGAGACTCTCTTCAGTTGCCAGTGCGCACCTTTTGCACTATTGTAGGAACGGACTGCAATATTTTGGATTTAAAATTTTGTAAATTTGTGGTAAGAACTTATGGGACCAAGTTGGTTAGGTCATCGGTCCCTAAGGTTACACACTACTTAATTTAACTTAAACTACGGATAACACACACACACCCATGCCGGAGGGAGGACTCGAAGCTCCGACGGTGGGCACTGTCGGGAAACAGCAACCAACCTCTCTGCAGCACCTATCTACACACGCTCCTCGTCAGACGCGCATTCCCATCTTTGCCGCATACTGCATGTCCCCCCCACCCCCCCACCCCCCCACCCACCCGCTGCCATTATTCCACTCGCTCGCCCTCACACTGTATTCCCGTGAGGGCTCGGACGATGTCGTGCGTCTAGCACTGAAAACTTTAGATGACCCGTCTAGACCCAAATAATTATACAGGGTGTTTCAGGAGAAATAGTAAATATTGTAGGAGATGGTAGTATAGACAAACTGCAGAAACAATGACATATAACTTGTGACCAATTTTTATTGAACTTATATATAGCTGGGTTGTAGTGTATCTAGAGGTAGCCCTGGATGGAAAAATATTATGAACACCTCACATATGTGTTCCACTGCGAAAGACAATCTTATAAGCACTAGAAGCTGCTGTAGGGTAAACTGGGGTCTAAACCCAGTACTTCCTGGATATACACCTCTGCAAAAAGACCATTGATAATTTATAGGCCTATAATATGAACAAAGTCGAACAGAAGGTGGCTGCTAGGGAGTCTGACAAAGTGCAGAGACTGATCTGCTTTCACAAACAGATGGAGTTAGCAGGACATCCACTCTTGGGATTGATATTACGCTAGACATGCCCGCCTTACACCTGTGGCTTAAAATTGAGGCAGCGGCAGGAACATAAAGGCTAAAAATTGGAAATAGCTGGATATCGTTAGAATATACGGAATCCCAACTCAGTATGGCGATGGCTCGGGAAATGCCGACTAACTATACAATAACTTCTAGCTGTTTCAATAAATCTTGCCATGTAACAGTTGGAGGCAGGGAGCAGTGGAAGAACGAACCACTACACCGTGCAGGAGACATAATATAGTGGTTTACTGACAGGTCGGAAACAGATGAAAGTACCGGGTCTGGTGTACTGCCTAGAATCTCTTTAGGGAAGATGGCCACAGTATTACATGACATTTTCTATCAGCATGTAGACGGAGGAGAATTAGAGTAGAACCTACAAAAATCGTAGCATCTACTTTTATTCAGACAGCCAAGCAGCTCTGAAATCTCTATCAGCCCGTACAACTAGATCGTAGGTCGTTGCAGAATTCCATGAAGCATTTTCTTTCGGACATGTCCGAAAGAACAGACACCACACATATATCCATATACAGGGTGTTTCAGGAGGAATAGTAGATATTTTAGCAGGTCATAATACAGACCAACTGCATAAAAAAATTTCATATAAATGCGTCCACTTTTTATTGAGGACAAAGATACAGCTGTTAGTACGTAACCCCAGAAACTCAAATCAAAGGCAAATGAGGACGTTCAAAGTTGATTTTCAAAAATTCCCCCACCAACTTCAATGCGCATTTGACTTCTCTTGATAACACCACGTGTAGTTCTTCTGAGGTCGTCTTTGCGTTCCTTTATGAGAGCTGCACTCTTCATAATCCGAACGATCAAATCGGCTCTTGGATTTACTTTTTCTTTGTAGACTTCGCCTTTAACCATCCCCGCAGGCAAAAATCCAAGGAGAGAACGTCCAGGGACCTTGAAGGCCAAGAAAAGTGCCCATATCTAATGATCCTTCTTCCAGAAAATGTTAGGTTTGGATAATGTGTCACCTGAGAATTTGCAGGAGCCCCGTCATGATGGAGGAACATTTGCATTCCTGTAGCCAAATTAACCTCTTCCAATAACGCTGGAAGTCATTTTCAAGGAAGTGTAGACAACAGGGTCCTGTAAGGACCAACATACGAAACGGAAATGCATTGAACCCAGCTCTATGTACGAAATAAAAATTGGACACATGTTATATGGCATTTCTTCTGCATTTTGTCTATACTACCACCTCCTACAATATTTACAATTCCTCCTGAAACATCCTGTATAATTATTTGGGTCTCGGTGGCTCATCTAAAGTTTTCAGTGCTAGACGCACGACATCGGCCGAACCCACGCGGTGGGGGCGAGCGAGTGGAATAATGGGCGGGGGGCTTGGTCCCATAAGTTCTTACCACAAATTTACAAAATTTTAAATCCAAAATACTGCAGTCCCTTCCTACAATAGTGCAAAAGGTGCGCACTGGCAACTGAAGAGAGTCTCCATCTCGTATTGTGGTTAAGGGCGAATCCCAAGCCCATGGCCACGAACAATTGGGAGCGGAAAATTAATGTCATCGGAACCTTGCTGAAGGACCATGACATGCGATCGTTAGACTGACTTCAGAAAGTTCAGTTTATAAATACATACATACTTAGCAAAATTTATCATGTCGCAGCAGTCTTACCGATACTGCAGGTCATTGCACATAAAATATTAGCTGTAGCCTCTTGGTATGTGTGGAAACAAAATATCTTCAAAGTATTCTTCCACACGGCGACTTTGCAGAGGCAAAACAGAGGACTTGGAATTAAAGACGTGCCTTTAAACTAATACATGCCACTAAGACAAGCATCACGAAACTTCTGTTCCTCTCGTTAGATCCTGGGGATATGAACGCTCCTGTTAATGTAGCGCGCCAACCTACATTACGTCCGAAAGTACTATGGCGATTGGAACTGTATAAGACTTCCACCAGCACAAACCAACACTAGAACCGTCTATGATTATATTACCAGACATCGTCTATACAAATCAACTCCAGTAAATTAACCTACAAAAAAATTGGAGGAACGTCTGGAAAAATATCAACAATAAAATTATACCAACTAGAGTCAGTGTCGTATGGTGCGACGTGGAAAACGAAACCACACCCACAGCGGAACGATTATGAAAAATCAAATTGAGACCATCTCCATACTTCGACATATGTGGGCTTGTAGAAACTGTAGCGCAGACCTTCTTATGTGAAAATAGAACCAGAACTTGAAACTGGACTAGGAAGATAATTAGCACTATCAACGGAACCGCAGAAAGTTATATACCGATAACTGAAGCTTTACAAACCGGCTCGAAATGTTACCCGTCCGCAAAGAATAACAGTTATTCGTGGCTTCTGGGACAGTTTGTGTTTTACGTCGTAATAAACAAAACTTAGAACTTAGAAGAGTGCATGTTTTATATTGCACAAGAACATCTTAAGCTGATGATGAATAACAAATATAAGGAATGGTTTAAAATTTTTTTATTGCTTTATGTAGGCTACAAAGAGGTGGACAGTTTTATTGATTAGAAGCAGAATACTATTCTTGCACTTTTACGTTGGTTCTAAAATCAGAACTGTTCTAATTTGGCAAAACCCCTCCGACTCCGAAACTTCTCCCATTTGTTGAAAAATATATGGCTTCCTTACAGACGTCATATGCATCCAGTGCATAATAACTTAAATTGTGAATATATTTCTGAACGAATGTTTGTTATTTATTATTCCGTCACCCTGTTCACTGTTATAAGCTATGTTCCACAAGGAACGCACGCCATCGGAGGCGACAATCTGTAATTTAGTTTACCTTAATTACTACTTCAATTTTGTTCAACAATTAAAAGGAATATATGAGTGCAAACACGGAATACATTCGAATAATGCAGCTGCTCAGTGACAGGTATGGGGGAGGCATTGTGGCCAGGCCTCGGAATTTCGACCCCTGCCCTCTTTGCCTCCGCCTACCTGGTGCTGAAAGTCTTCTCAAACTTTTTAAAAAAATAATAGTGCAGTGGTCAGCACGCCTGTCTAGTAAGCAGGAGGTCTAGGTTTGAAGCTCAGTCGGTCACAAATTTTCATCTGCCGTCGTTGCTGTATTTCAATGCGCTGTGACAGTGTGGACGTCGGTCCTTCGAAATTTAAGATGCAATTGTTTTTTGAGGCAACAGAGGTGATTTGCGAACATTTGTCTTGCCATCAAAATAACGGGACTCCAACGGCATCCAGTCCTTAGTCATACCTTTGTGCCGGAGCTAACCCATGTCATATACATGCGAATTAGATTGTAGTTCATATTTTGTCAAATAACGAATGGTCAGTATACAAGTATGCCGGCCAGGGTGCCCGAGCGGTTCTAGGCGCTACAGTCTGGAACCGCGCGATAGCTACGGTCTCAGGTTCGACTCCAGTCTCGGGCATGGATGTGCCTGATGTCCTTAGGTTAGTTAGGTTTAAGTAGTTCTCGGACTGATGACCTCAGACGTTAAGTTCCATAGCGCTCAGAGCCATTTGAACCATTTTTGAAGTATACAAGTATTTACAAACAGTAGAAGCAGGATTGCAGCGAACTGATCACTTAACCAAGTGCAACATAGAGTACCTGTGTAATGAGTCATTCCAGATGCATAGCTGAGGGTAATATTTTTTAAGCAATTAATTGCATAATTAATGTAATACCCGCACGATGATCTCTGTAGTCATACTGTATCATTAGCAGCCCGCGAATGTAGTACTATGTTCGTTAAATCGGATTACTCAAGCTGAGGCCAAATAAAGACAAGCGACGACGCCACAACACTATCTTTACTTAAGTAGATAGTCAGCGCTAAATTATGTGCGCCACCATTAACGTTGCTGTAAGCAGTTTGACAGCATAACACCACCACAACTACTGACAACCTGAACCATTATCATCACGCAGTTGTAACTCGCAGTGATTACAAGTTTCTCATGTTTGTCAAGAATAGCGGAAAGCGCCTCTGAAGTTCCATTTCCATTACGCCTAGGACGGAGAGAATCCTAAATATCAGTAATAGGTCACCTAGCGAAGAGAAGAGTCCACGTATTGTCTCAAGTTCTTGCAGTTCCAGATGGTTTCACACTAACGGGTTCTTTTGGCTATCGGAATACTCATATGGGAATTATAGAAGTGTAATTGCTAGAACGTTCAACTACCTTAATAACACCTCATTCTGGATTGAATACGACTCGGAAAGCAACGTTAATTTGACGTTTCCATCCATCTCCTGACGTCTTACTGAATGAAGTCTGAAGTGCACGCACAGTTGTGTTGCCTGCCGCAAGGATTCTGTGAAGTGTTGTGGCAGCTGGCAGTCATTGCTGAATACAGACATGTGCAAATATCCTCACTGCTCTAGGGGAACTCGTCTTTGTTGCATTTTTTCCATACCGTAATTAGCACAATAACATAAGGCTTGTTCTGCTGAAGAACTTGATTCCCACAAGTCCTTAAATAAGAATCTCCTAGCGTGAGTAATGCATGAAAGGAAACAGACTTTTGGACAAAAGAATGGACAGCTCCCTGCTTTTTGCGTTTCCGATAGCGCCTACGATAGGAACCCTAAACTGTATATTTTTTTACCTCATACTAAAACAAAAGTTATGATATGAGAAGAGGAAATGACTTATATGCTTCTCAGGAACTTAAGTTTTTCTTGTTTATTTTCCCACATCATACTAAAACAAGGGCGTTAATATGAGAAGAGGAAATGAAATATACGCTTCCAAGACATAATATTTCCTTGCGTGCTACTACTGCATACATGAAAGCCCTGCAGTTAATTTTTGTATGTTGGATAAATTTTGATATCACCTCACATTCCTTCGTGAGAAGGTTCCTATTTTCTTGGGATTCAAATAGAGTGGACATTTAATCACTGGTTAATATTCTGATGACTAATGACATGGTTCAAATGGTTCAAATGGCTCTGAGCACTATGGGACTCAACTTCTGTGATCATCAGTCCCCTAGAACTTAGAACTACTTAAACCTAACTAACCTAAGGACATCACACACATCCATGCCCGAGGCAGGATTCGAACCTGCGACCGTAGCAGTCCCGCGGTTCCGGACTGCGCGCCTAGAACCACTAGACCACCGCGGCCGGCACTAATGACATGATACCCGTTGCAATTGCTCCATGGCACCTGTGAGTAGAATCTCACGTTGGTTACTATAAGAAAACGCAGGCAGTGATATCCGCTCACTGCAGTCAGAGCCAAGGTGATTTCTTTCTGTTTATGGCGAAGCGTCTGCTGCTGTGTCCACGCTCAGACAACATAAACAAAACGCGGCGGCATTGGGCACTGCTGATCGCTGCGCTTGTCGCGAGCCTCGACAACAAGAGCGCACTGTCTCTGCTAACGATACTATGGAATTAATACATCTTACTTAACGTAATACGCAGGATGTGGGTTGGGTGAAAATTTTGTTTATAACTTCCCATCGCATTAAAATACCTTACAGTCTTATTTGATGCAATATTTATTGTTGGTTTGTCTCTCTAATGTTAATAGTATTGATTCAGATTGTGCATGAACACGAAAACACACACACACTGAAAGGTGGCTACACTGAGCCACAGCGCCAAAAATCGCGCCAGAGAGTATTGTTCCGCCGCCTCCACTGGCAGTGATTATTGAGACGCAGCGACAGGCAGTTCTGGCCGGGAAGTTGTGGTGGACACTGCTTATAGCTGAAGTCAGAGTGAGATGCGGTAGTGGAGAGTGTTGTTCCATGTTTATGCAGTTATTTGATGGGAGAGATAGCAGACGTTGTTCCAATGGAGATATTGTAATGATCTGAGTGCTTTTCGTCAATATAAATTAAGGTAACTAACTACTGTTCTTTATTTTCTTATTATTTGTGTGTCCTGAATAATGCTTCATTACAGGTTCAGTCAACAAAGCATCTGGCGTGTGTTCTTGTATTAGAGTGTAATTCTAGGTTTCTTGCACAATTATAGTATTTCTAATTTTCTTTTATCGCGTCAGTATAAATAATATTTAAAAATTCTTGTCTTGTTGAAGAAGAACCGTGCCAGATGTGCGTTGAGTCATACTACCACATACAGAACAGCTACACTTGTGCTTGTTGTTTCGTAGGTTTTATAGTTGCTGGGGACTTAATTAATTAATTGTATTAACACACACACACACACACACACACACACACACACACACACACACACACACACACACACACAGTCATTGATTCCAGTGCGGGTGACAACTACTGTGTGTTGAACAACACATGCACCAGTCAGTTCCTCAGTAGGCGTCGAGTGGATGAGTTTTTTCAAATACCTTGCATTGCAAGAATTGTAAGGAGGAGCCTGAAAGTAAATGGACTTGTATGCTAGAGAGCTGCGACAAAGCAAAGCTTGACCGATTATCAGATAATTGTCCACATGGGTTTTGTTGACGAGTATACTTTTAGTAGCCGCGCGGGATTAGCCGAGCGGTCTGGGCGCTGCAGTCATGGGCTGCGTGGCTGATCCTGGCGGAGGTTTGAATCCTCCCTCGGGCATGAGTGTGTGTGTTTGTCCTTAGGATAATTTAGGTTAAGTAGTGTGTAAGCTTAGGTACTGATGACCTTAGCAGTTAAGTCCCATAAGATTTCCCACACATTTGAACATTTTTTTATACTTTTAGTAACCAACCCACCCACGATCATTACGTAAGATTTCTCGAAGGCGTAGGGGAATTGATTTCATTAAGTCGTCGACAGTGTAGCGTGATGGTTTACTTCCCAACATATGTTTTCTATATTTGTCGAAAGGTCGCTTGCTTTTGTAGATCCACGTACAATGGCCTTGTTACCTCTGCCCACATATTCTCTATCTGGTTGATGTTTGGTGATCGTGAAACAAACGGCAACAGCTTTGTCCCCTCTTGGCCCTGAAACCAATCTCGCACTGCTCTGCTATGATGGATGTAAATAAACTGTTATCTCGTTAGTTCATATATTTATATTTAAATAACGTATTTGTAATAAGCACATTGGATTATTATTTTCCACAGTGTTTAAGAATTCAGGCCCTGTCATAGATAAGTGATCTATATTCAACAGTCCGATTAAGAATGTGGTTTACCCAGTCTATCATAGGATGAGAGTCGTAGTCGGATATCCACATTAAGACTGCGTGGCTGAATCCGATTAGAACGATATGGTATCGAAATGAAATTACAGAAATCGTATAATTTGAACGTCTGTATTGCAACAATGCTGCGCACATAAATTCCTATGACGGAGTAACAGGCAGCAAAGTGAGAAATATGTCTACTAGCAGCAATGTAACGTAATTATAACCCACATTTATGTGATGGAAATACTGAATCGAACAATACACATCTATTTCAGTGGTGGGAAGATACACCATATCGGATTTGCTGATGACATAATCACAATAATAATAATAATCGCGTGTGGCGGATAGGGGAAACCCTCCCCCATATGGGTGGTACCGAGGAAATCAAGTACTAGGGGTGAACCAAATACTGACACAATCCTGAACAGCTACTCAATCCGTTGAACCCAAAATTCAGACACGTCTGAGTGAAAATCGCCGCTACTCTGGTCACCGTCTGTTAGCTCAATGAGCTTGGCTGAAAATGTTTGCTTTCAAAGGCTTCAACACCCTCTGGTCCTGTCCGGTCCTGGTATCACCCAAGCCAAACCAATGAAACACAAGCAAACATGACCTATGCAAGCAAAGTCAACTTTACCCCAGGTGGTACACAACCCGGCTGTTGACAGGCGGTAGTTGGATTTTCGGATTCTGGGGAGTCCAGGTTAGCACGGCAGAGAATATCGAAGATCTCTGGTAAATTTCCCTACAAGCAAAAAACATGCATTTAAAAGTAAACATCGATACATTGATCCAATCACGAAGACTAAATAATCTCACAAAAGAAATCGACCGACAAAAAATTCTCATCCTTTCTCTTCAAGAACCACGACTAACTGACAATGAAACCTTGCATTAGGGAAACCATTGCATCTTCAAGAGCAAAATACAACAAAAGGTAGCGAAAGGCGTACCAATCTTCGGCATTGCATTTCTCGAACACACATCTATCATCAACTCTGTCAAAGAAATCACACCCATCAACAATCAAAAGGTTCAAATGGCTCTGAGCACTGTGGGACTTAACACCGGAGGTCATCAGTCCCCTAGAACTTAGAACTACTTAAACCTAACTAACCAAAGGACATCACACACATCCATTCCCGGGGCTGGATTCGGACCTGCGACCATAGCAGTCTCGCGTTTCCGGACTGAAGCGCCTAGAACCGCTCGGCCACCACGGCCGGCCCATCAACAAGCGACTTATGACTATGCTCATTCAGATCCCCAGTAAAAATATACACTCATCAATGCACGTGTCCCCACCAACATCGAAAATAAGAGAAACACCGAAAATGTCGATAAATTCTGGAACACACTCGAAAATACTACGAGCAAAATTCACCAACATCACTTGAAAATACTAATGGGAGACTTCAACTCTCTATTTGGGACAGAAAAAACCTGTAGAAAAATCATTGGTACAAATTCAACACACCGAAACGCTGAGACCAACGGCACACGTCTGACTGACATTTGCCAGCAATTCAACCACAAAAGGATGTCTTCCCACTTTAGGAAAAAACCAGTTCTCAGGTAACAAGCTTGGCTACCAGGTGCAAGCTGCTTTTGTTCGCGTTTCGAGACTCGCTGAAAGCCAGATTTTTAATTCTTTTGCAACACAGCTACAAGCAGGCATATAAAAACTCAATAAGAGAATCGTAAGACTACGCTCGAGCAAAATTCGTCTTGCTACTTTCAGTAGCCCTTAGTGTCAGAGCGAAAACCTTACGGTACTGCCAAATTCATAATGCCACTTTTGTTTTCTGACGACATATTTTTTGTTGTTGTGAATACATAATTTTATCTATGAAATGTCACGTTTTCATAATACTTATGAATGGTACAGGAAATGAAATAAATACAGATCTTTTAGAAGCCAAAAGTCGGTAATATCCTACTAATTCGTGTTAAAATAGGCTCAATCGTCTCACAGACACTTAATGCTTTATTAAGATATACTGCCGTCGTGATGTTTCTGTAGTAAGCTGAATTTAATTTGTATTAGTACAGTGAATATTTTAACTGCATCTTCCATTAGTTTACTAAACGCAACAGTAATTATCAAAGAGAAATTAATCATCAGCAGAATTTTCTTTCACGATATCTAAAACGAGGGCTCTGGGCACTATGGGACTTAACATCTATGGTCATCAGTCCCCTAGAACTTAGAACTACTTAAACCTAACTAACTTAAGGACAGCACACAACACCCAGCCATCACGAGGCAGAGTAAATCCCTGACCCCGCCGGGAATCGAACCCGGGAACCTGGGCGTGGGAAGCGAGAACGCTACCGCACGACCACGAGATGCGGGCTTTAAAACGACCTGACAACGCTAAAGTTGTTTACAAATTCTACGCCTGTAGAAACCTACTGGTTCTAACGATGTCATTAAACTAGAGTAGTTTTAAGACTATTTTCGTCTAGAAATGAATTGCCTTGACGGTTGATCGATCAAGAGCGGGAAAGGTAAAATTTTACAAATATATGACGAGAGGGACAAGTGCTTGAGAGAGGACTTCCCTATCAATACAAGTGCCTGAGAGACGACTTTCCTATCAATCTCCTGGATAGTTTTGTTTCTCAAATCAACATAGTGCGTTATCATGCAGTAGCACAGGTGATGTAGTTTTGTTGCTCAATTTTCTTACACTGCGACCGAAAGGTGTCTCAGTTGTTGGCAACAAATTCCAGCTGTGTTGCACACACCCTGGGGGCAGAATTCGTAGCCCAAAACACATTTTTGCATTTATCAGGTGTAAAATATTATGTTCACACTACTCTTTCCTCGAGTTTACGTCTTTTTGTGGGGCTCAGTCTCTCATTTCTTCTTAGAAAGTTAACGAGAAAGGCATCATAACACGTCACAAGTAACAGTACTGCATAGGGATGCTCGATGAGTGACCTGATGACGTTCAATAATAGTCACTCCGTTGATTTTTGTTGTTTCGAATTAGAGCATGCAGTACTCCTACACCAGACTTCTGAACTTTGCCTGTTGAATGCAAATGTCGCATGATGGTAAAATGGTAATCTACCACATATATCAGTCGTCCAGGCTTCCTTAATGTGGAAAATCATTCATGCCAGAACGATCTTTGTTGAAACACGAATATCTTTTTCTGGCGTATTTTTACCAAAAGCACTCGCTCCAAACACAGTTCAAATCTTTCTAGCTGCCTCCTCTGCATTCACCCCTCTGTTATACCAAAAGTAATCGTTGTGTTGCTAATGTTACACCTTTTTCCACTTGCGACTCAATTTCACAATGCTTAACTGTAGTTTATGATTTTCAAGTATGCAAAATCCAATGCTTAACTGCAAGATGATAACTAGAACTTCAAATTCGAAAATGACAGTTGATAGATACACTGACAGCGTGACGCCGCCTTCACATGGGCGGCGCCGGATTTCATGCGGCGGGTGGCATCTGGCTGGTGGCCGGTAGCCACAGCAGTGCGAGGAAACGCTCAAGCGTAAGCTGTTCTGATCGCGACTCAGCCACGAGCTGTCCTGCGGAGTTGTTTCTGGAATACTTGTTATTGCTGGTGGGTAGAATGTTAAGCGAATTATCTTCGATGCTCAATCAAACTCATAACTTTAGACCGAAATGTGGGAAAAAAAAAATCAGGTTGACGCGAACAGGCGACCGTAAGTTTAAAATGCACGAAGATAACCACTTTTCTTTTTCTTTTTTTCTTTTTTTATCTCATTTTGTTCGCTTTCGTCCGTTGCATTGGCTCGGGGCGGACGCCGTAAGACATCCGTTTCAGTTCGTTGTTGATCGGTGCACTCAGTTTTTTGATACAGAGGGCAGCTAACCCTCTGACCGAACACGCAGAGCTACCGTGCCGGCGGCCACTAGACCACGGGCTCCCACAATCCGAGAACATCTCGGAACTAGACAATACTTCCTCGTAACACATCCGCATCTAACAGTGTTGCCAGATTGTGCAGATGGCCGGACTTAGATTTGTCAGGGGCGGTCAATTTTATTGGCCACGTTAAGTGAACGACTCGGACTTAGGTCTAGGGCTTATGACATAAGCACTTTCGTCGCATAGTTCTTGGAGCCATTTTTTGACGTTTCGCGTAAGTTTTCTTTACATAAACGGCCATATCTTTAGATTGCGTTGACATTGAAGCTCACTTTTTTACACCACCAAGGGACCGGTTACCGCAAGAAGTGCGATACATTTCCGCTTATTATGTCCACCCGTTTTGGAGATAAACGGGTTTTAAGGGTTGGGTAGGCTGATAGATGGTCAAGAAGTGAGACTACCGGTTTAGGTGACGAAATCCTAACAATGAAAACAGCCACGACAGCTACTGAAGTTGAGGGCCGCATAAATAACACCCCCTACTCTTTATTCGAAATGTGCTAGTTGCAGTCGATACATCAGCATATTAATCGTAGCTACGCTTTCGATCCAAATCACGTTTACAGGAATGCAAATAGAATCCATTTGCCTATACACGTGGTAATTCACATCCCAGTATTAATGCCACCGCGTTTTAGAAGTGCGAACATTCCCATTGCTAGCTAGCTTAAGAAACACTTCGGCAAATGAACGTTTTCTGGCTTTGGCGAGTCTAGTGGAGGATTCGAAACAGTGTAGAATACGTTTGGCAGCTATGTAGCCGTTTATTTCCTGGGCTGGTGCAGAATTATCCTACTAAATTTACTCTCTAATAACAGTATTTTGTTATTTCGATAAACATCCCGAATGATTGTCACATAAGCGCTGACATAAAGGAAGAAAATTCATGTCTTAGAGTCCAGAAAGCTCTATGCAACAGAAACTGCAGATCATTTTGCCATTTTCATTGCGAAATTGCCGGCTTATTCATGTCTGGGGTAATAATAGAGGACTGTTTGCCTGGGTTGTCTGCTAGCGTAGTGAAAGGAAGGTCTGGTTTGTTTTCGGTTCTAATCTCGATGGAGGCAGGTAGAATATCAGTAAAGCAATTTTAAGAAATTCTCGCGCCCCCCTATGCGTTTTATCGCTACCTTTATTCTGTACTGGCGCCCTGTGGATGTCAATATGACACTCTTGTAGAATTTCATACATGTTACTGCCTACCTTTTTCCGCTTCTGTCAATAATGGAATTGACTTAAGTATGGCTCTGAATGATTTTTAACTGAATTTCGTTATGAATCTTCACGCATTGCTAAATTTGCACACGTTCATGGAAGGTCAGCAACGGTAATCCAGTATGACTAGTCTGATCGTTGACACAGACCGTTTCGCGGCCGAATGCGGATAATATTTTGCTAATTCGTAACGATCTGGGGTTCTTTGTCTTACTAAAACAGTTATGTTATCTCGATAAGTTGAAATTCATTTTTATTGTTACAGTTCATACCAATTAGCGTTTCTTCTTTCAGTTCTGTCTTATATTTACGTGTTGTATTTAACACACTAATCAGCATTAATATAGTCTTACAAATTATTGAAAACAGTCTTAAAAAGTTCAGATAGTTTGTCAATTTAAAGCCTGTGCATAGTATGTTGGTAGCACTTAGTCGCCTTGCCTGTTATGCTGTGTAGCAGACTTTAAAGCCGTGCGGATCAGCATAACGAAAAGGCGAGGGGTCTCGCTCGTTTTGTCCACGACTGTACATCAAATATGACGTTCCTCAGGTTATTCCTTTATTAGTTATTAATATTTTTAGTTTCGTATAATGTAAGTGGCCTGCCAGCGCTACTCCACACACGCAGCTGCAACAGATGGTCGTGACGTCAGTCTGCAGGACACAACTCGTCCGTTACTGACTGTATAATACTCTACCGGCTTACATTGCAGCCCACATACATTCTGAAGTAAAGCTTTTAATAGACAAATGGGCGATCGCGCACTAGTTGCGACACCACAAACCGTCGTTGTTACAGCATATAATTATTATTATTCTGAAATGTTGTTATTTGTTTACAGCATATACTTTTTTTTAAAAAGTCTTGACTGTTGTACTTAATTATTTTCGTTAGTCATATGTTACAGAGGCACCACAGTCGCCACCAGCACCATAGTCGCCACAAGCGCGACAACAGTTTGCTATGGCACGAGTGCATAGAGCAATGGTTGTGGGGGCAGGAATGAAACATGTGCCTTAGTGGCATGCACCACCATGCAAAGCACCACTCATGGCTGCACAATAGGCAGGAGCATCAGCTGCCGCCGTTGCAGTGCTGGTTGCTGCACCATCACACTCCCTGGTGTCCGTGGGTGGTTTAGTCAGAAGAAGAGGAACAGCAACGATCTCCCCCCCCCCGCCCCCTCCCCCCCAGCATGGTGATGGTGCAGCAACAGCAGCATTGCCGGATGCTGTCGCCACAGCCAGGGTGTTCCCACTGGCCTTCACTGCCACCACCTCATCATAATCCAGTTCTGACTGTTTGCCCTCACTGGCAACAGAAGGTATGTGTGCCTCAGTGCACTCTCCTGTGCACTTTGCATACTCCATCATCAACGGGATGGACCTCATCACTTTGTAACAGCCGTATTATTAGTAATAGAGATGATACTATGGCTGGCAGCAGTTCCTTCTCCCATCCTTTTAGTGAAGGACATCAGGTCAGTGACACCATACTGCAGTTAGAATAATCGGTAACTGCAGACACATCTGAGGAAAGAATCCAGTTCAGAAGGATCGAGAATTGGGCAGGAGGGTACCGCGACTCTGTTGGGTTTCTAACGGTGTGCCTTCCTGTCGTGGAAACGGAGCTCTGCAAAGAAGCCAATGACGTGCAGTATCCTACCATTAAATGCAGTGCGGTGCTCTGGGTCGAACTATCGCACCCCCCCCCCCCCCTTCCCCTAAAGTTTCCTCTGGCATTGAAGAGACAAATCTTCGTATCTTTGGGGGGGGGGGGGAATGGCGTGATCAACCTTGAGTGCTATTCTGGCCCAGTTTTTCGAAATGGAAGTGAGGTCAGCTAACCCACTCAATCAAACACTACTTCTCAACATCCACACACATGTCTATGATCCAGTAAATGGAGGGTGTAGCTATTCAAGCTCCCTACAGATATAGTTAATAGGAAAGAATGCATTAATGTCGAAAATAGAAGGGATCAGGCTTGTTTTGCATGATCAGTCCTGGCTTGCATGAAAAATTACAATTACAGAGATAATTCTGAGCACCCCAGTACATATAATGTAGATGATATTATTCGTGGGTGTTAGAACTTTGATGGTATCAAGTTCCCTGTCAAGATCCAGGACATATCCAAATTTGACGTGCAGAATACTGGAATATCTGTTCTTGTTTATGCCCTGGAGAAAAAAGCAAGCCAAATGAGCAGGACAAGCATAGTGTCGTCGGCTCCCTCAGCTTCTCAAATTTTGCTGGTGAGCGTGAGACGCATGTAAACTTGCTCTCTGAAGGTGATACAACTAATTAACATTATGTTTGGATCAAAGATATGTCCCAACTCCTTTTCACCCAACTATAATCCAATCGTTATGTAAAGCATACTTGCTTAAGATGCCTAAATTAGTTTTCCTCAGACAAGTTATTAGCAGAGCATCTAGTATATTGTGCTTCCAAGGACCCAGTACGTGTTTTATGCCTACTGCAGTAGACAAATTCATAAAGTTTAAAAATGCTCACCACCAGGGGCAATGCCTATTTGTAGTGTACACCGACTTTGAATGTCTCCTCGCTCCTGTGACCCACTGTGAAGACGACCCCAAGACCTCAAACACCAGCTTTATAGAAAAACACTCACCATATGTGACAGCATATTGTCCGATGATTCAAGTCTTAACCACTACAAATCTTATGTCGGCGATAATCCAGTGGTTTGCTGCTCACTGAGCTCGAAAAACTTTCATGGGAGGTTGATAAGCTTTACAGCGATAACATTCCCATGACCAAATCTAAGGAGAATGATGATTTGTGCAATAACGCGGTTGACTGTCATATTTGTGGGCTGCCATTAGATAGAAAAGTGCAGACTTCTTGTAGGGATCACAGTCACCTTACACAGAAGTTCCGTGGCGCAGTTCACAATATGTGGAATTTGAAGTACCGGTTACCAAGGCACATACTCGTTTTCTTCTTTAATTTAAGTGGGTATGACGCTCATTTTTTAGTTGAGCACCTGGCTGTTTTCAGCATGAGAAAGATCAGGTCAGTGTTCTACCTGAGAGTGTTGAGAAATACATTTCATTCTCTAAGCGAATGATGCTGGGAATTATACTCCGCTTACTTGAAACGCTACGTTTTATGCTCCAGAAACTTGTTGAAACTCCACATCGGAAGGAAATGCATATCTGTCTAGCCGCTTTTCCCAACGAGAAAAAGTTTCAACTTGCAACTAGGAAAGGGGTTTTCTCATACTAGTATGTGGATATTATGGCAAAAGTCAACAAAACGAGGCTACCCAACGTAACTGCATTCTCCAGCAACCTCACAGGTGATGCCATAATGGATGTAGAGTATGAGTGTGCTGTGGATGTCTGGCAGGAATTTAACGTCTCGACTTTAGGAGACTATGCATGGCTTTACCTGGACACAGACTACGCTTTCTTGAGGACGTATTCGAGAAATTACGGAATCTATGCATGGCCACATATTCTATGGGTACCACCTTTTATTACACAGCACCTGTGTTGTCTTCGGACGCACTGCTCAAGATAACGAAGCACAGCGTCGAATTATTGACTGATGCTGACTTGCTTCTATTCTTTGAGTGAGAGATCCATGCGGCGCTATGGTTGCCCGCTAGATGACGCTGCAATAGGTCAAACAGATATCAACTGCGTTATTTTTAAAATAGGAACCCCCATTTTTTATTACGTATTCGTGTAGTACGTAAAGAAATATGAATGTTTTAGTTGGACCACTTTTTTCGCTTTGTGATAGATGGCGCTGTAATAGTCACAAACGTATAAGTACGTGGTATCACGTAACATGCCGCCAGTGCGGACGGTATTTGCTTCGTGATACATTACTCGTATTAAAATGGACCATTTACCAATTGCGGAAAAGGTCGATATCGTGTTGATGTATGGCTATTGTGATCAAAATGCCCAACGGGCATGTGCTATGTATGATGGTCGGTATCCTGGACGACATCATCCAAGTGTCCGGATAGTTACGTTATTTACGGAAACGGGAAGTGTTCAGCCATATGTGAAACGTCAACCACGACCAGCAACAAATGATGATGCCCAAGTAGGTGTTTTAGCTGCTGTCGCGGCTAATCCGCACATCAGTAGCAGACGAACTGCATGAGAATAGGGAATCTCAAAAACGTCGGTGTTGAGAATGCTACATCAACATCGATTGCACCCGTACCATATTTCTATGCACCAGAAATTGCTTGGTGACGACTTTTAACGCCGTATACAGTTCTGCCACTGGGCACAAGAGAAATTAGGGGATGATGACAGATTTTTTGTACGCGTTCTATTTAGCGACGAAGCGTCATTCACCAACAGCATTCACGTAAACCGGTATAGTATGCACTATTGGGCAACGGAAAATCCACGATGGCTGTGACAAGTGGAACATCAGCGACCTTGGTGGGTTAATGTATGGTGTGGCATTATGGGAGGAAGGATAATTGGTCCCCATTTTCTCGATGGCAATCTAAATGGTGCAATGTATGCTGATTTGCTACGTAATGTTCTACCGATGTTACTACAGGATGTTTCACTGCATGACAGAATGGCGATGTACTTCCAACATGATGGATGTCCGGCACATAGCTCGCGTGCGGTTGAAGTGGTATTGAATAGCATATTTCACGACAGGTGGATTGGTCGTTGAAGCACCATACTGTGGCCCGCACGTTCATCGGATCTGACGTCCCCGGATTTCTTTCTGTGGGGAAAGTTGAAGGATATTTGCTATCGTGATCCACCGACAACGCCTGACAACATGCGTCAGCACATTGTCAATGCATGTGCGAACATTACGGAAGGCGAACTACTCGCTGTTGAGAGGAATGTCGTTACATGTATTGCCAAATGCATTGAAGTTGACAGACATAATTTTGAGCATTTATTGCATTCATGTGGTATTTACAGGTAATCACGCTGTAACAGCATGTGTTCTCAGAAATGATAAGTTCACAAAGGTACATGTACCACATTGAAGCAACCGAAATAAAATGTACAAACATACCTACGTTCTGTATTTCAATTTAAAAAACCTACCTGTTACTAACTGCCGGACAGGGTGGCCGAGCGGTTCTAGGTGCTACAGTCTGGAACCGTGCAACCGCTACAGTCGCAGGTTCGAATCCTGCCTCGGGCATGGATGTGTGTGATGTCTATAGGTTAGTTAGGTTTAAGTAGTTCTAAGTTCTAAGGGACTGATGACCTGAGGTCCCATAGTGCTCAGAGCCATTTGAACCATTATTTTGTTACTAACTGTTCATCTAAAATTGTGAGCTATATGTTTGTGACTATTACAGCGACATCTATCACAAAGTGAAAAAAGTGGTCCAACTAAAACATTCATATTTCTTTACGTACTACACGAATATGTAATAAAAAATGGGGGTTCCTATTTAAAAAAAACGCAGTTTATATCCGTTTGACCTATGGCAGCGCCGTCTAGTAGGCCAACCATAGCGCAATCTGGTTTCCCCCTTCAAGCTAGACAAGTTTCGTTCTTTGTAGTTTTTTCGTTTGGCGTTTATTTCGTGAGATATTTGATTCGGTCACAATCAATGGACCACCGTATATATATATATATATATATATATATATATATATATATATATATATGCACGCCATATATATATATATATATATATATATATATATATATATATATATATATATATATATATATATATATATGGTGTGCGTACTGTAAGACCTTCTGTACACACACCATCAGATTATTTGACTTGTCACTCTAACGAAGTAGGCGAGTGGTCTTATCGTGGTGTGTTTATCTTCCGCCGTTAGGTTAGACGATAGAACTGCTGCTTGCACACTTGGAGTAGTAGATTGACGGTGACCAACTTTAAACAGAACTTGATTAATTTTCATACACATTTATTAAAATAATAAAAAGTATAGACATTACATAACTTGATTCTGGATTCTGTTTACAATTGACAATCTGAAGTTCCTTTGGTCTTGGTACGTTAATCTTATTCTCACATATCTCTGATACTTGACAAAGTGTCTATTCATTTATCTTCATGGCTGTGTACAGGAATATGGTAGTCTTATTAGCAGCAGACTGAAACTTGGCTATAGACTGGTACAGACAAATGCAGACTGGTGCAGACAAATGCAGACTGACTAATCGGAGGTCTGTACACTCGTTATAATACCTTGCATGTTCAGGTATCACTGCACGAGTGTGATCCACGAGGAGAGAAGGTTCTACGTTAGCAGTAATCTCATTGGCTGCGTTACATATTAATATGCTGATCGGCGGAAGCAGAATTTGGTCCGTCTCTAAGGCAGTGCCATCTCGTAGTGCGGAGACGGACGAGCGCTGCGCCTGCGCTGTTGTGCTTATCGGGGCGCGCTCTATTGGGAAAGTTGTGTACGCGCTGACTATGCGGAACTATGTACATAACATCCTTCTCTTCCGGGGGAAGAAAAAAAAGCTTTTGAAGTTTGCTTGAAAAGCCTTTCTTTCTGCTTCCTTGCTTTCCGGTGTGCCTGTGTCTGTGGGTGCACACATGTTGCTCCCCGTGGCATTCACCCGCGGTCCGCTAGGAAAACCCACTCAAAACCTATGGAACAGGGAACCGGACAAGCAAAAATTTTGTGACATAATTGCATTTCAACATCGGTACATTGGTCATAGCTTAAATCTAATTCTTCTTCGACGTCCATCTTCTCTGGGAATGTCGGCTGTGGACGGCAGGGGTAGTCGGCTGCCCCTGAAGGTGCTGCGTCGGCATCGGCGGCGGTGTCTGCGTCGACGGCGGCGGCGTCGGCTGCCGGTGACGGCGTCTGGAATCCTGCGAGCTGCTCGGGGTTGACATCTTCTTCTGAGTCTGCAAAATGAAACAGCCTAGGAGTTCTGCCTATATGTGACTGCTGTCTTTGCTGCTGTAATTGATTAGTATGGCGAATAACTATGCCGCTTTGCGTTCTTATTCTATACATGACATTTCCAATGCATTCTACAATGATTCCTTGTGTCCAAGTACGCTTTCCTCGACTGTAGACGGTTACGAGGACTTTGTCGTTTACGTGGAATCGTCGTCCTGTCGACGTTCGTTGATCATTTTCGGGATGCATTCTGGGTGTTAGGAGAGACATCAAAGTCCTGTGTTGTCGCCCATGCAGTTTTTCTGCTGGTGACTGTGCCTCGTGCGGAGTAGCTCTGTATTGTGACAGAAAAATTAATAAGGAAGTCTCTTTGTTGTACTGTTGCACCAACTTTGTCATGTGTGCCTTGAACGTTCGTACGAATCGTTCGGCGAGTCCATTAGCCTCAGAGTGAAATGGTGCCGTCCTGTAATGTGCAATTCCGTTCAGCTGACAGAATGATTGGAATTCTTGCGACGTAAATTGTGTGTCGTTATCGGTCACTATGGTTTGAGGCAATCCTTCAATGGAAAAGATCTTTGACAATGCTTGAATTGTTGTCGCTGAAGAAGTTGTACGCATTTGTAGTACAAAATGGAATTTTGAATATGCATCAATGACAATTAACAAAGAATTTCCGAGAAAAGGACCTGCATAGTCAATATGCAATCTTGACCAAGGTTCTGTCGCCTGTGGCCACGGAAAATATTGTCTTGGCGGAGCTGATTGATGCGTCTGACATAATTTACAGTTAGAAAGCATTGTTTCAATATCTTTATCAATGTTCTTCCAGTAGCAATGTTCTCTGGCCATGCGTTTCGTGCGTACTATGCCCCAATGACAATGGTGTAACATTGTTAGCACTTTAGTCCTGAGAGCTTTGGGTATAACTACTCTTGTTTTTCCCGTTTCACTGTGAACTAATATGACGCCTTTGTGCACTGTGAGAGCATGTCTCATGTTCCAATAAGATTTCACTTCTGGTTGAGCTAAAATGTTCTTATTGGTTGGCCATTCCGTAAGAATATACTGCTTTATCTTTGATAACACTGGATCTTTGGGCACTAACTTAGCTATTAAGGTGGCATTGACGGCCAAATTTTCCACGACGTCCTCACTGATTACGTCTATCTGAAAACATACGTCCTCTGATTTGTCAAAATGTTCATCTTGACCCGCCGGTAGACGTGTAAGTACATCGGCGTTGGCATGTTTTGCCGTCGATCTATGTAAGATCTCGTAGTTGTAATTAGACAGTAGCAATGCCCAACGTCATACACGCTGTGCTGTCTTAGTGGATACACTATTATGTGGTCCGAATATTGTCACCAATGGCTTATGGTCTGTGAGCACAATAAATTTTCGTCTGTATATGTAGTCATGAAACTTCACTGCAAAGATAATTGCTAGTGCCTCTTTTTCTACTTGGCTATAGTTTCGTTGACTTGAGTTTAATGTTTTCAACGCGTATGCAATCGGTCGTACAACTCCTTGATGTTTATGGGACATGACTGCTCCGATCCCGTAATCTGACGAGTCCGCTGCAATAGTGATCAACTTTTGCGGGTCATATGTCGTAAGACATTTTGCGTCTACTAAACTTTTTTCAGTTTGTCGAATGCGTGCTGGCATTCTTTGAACCAATTCCACGCGACTCCTTTGCGAAGCAATCTGTGCAACGGTTCGGAAATTTCAGCTGCTTTCGGTATGAATTTCCGGTAATAATGAATTTGGCCTAATAAGGCTCTTAGTTGCTTTAAGTCTTTCGGAGCTGCCAATTTCTGTATTGCTTCTATATGCTGTGGTGTCGGACTGATTCCGTTATTTGACAATATATGTCCTAAATACTGAATTTTCTTGACAAAAAATATACATTTGTCCTTGTTGCACCTGAGATTGGCCTTTCTGAGAACCTTGACCAGTTCTTCCAGGTTATCTAGTAAATCTTGTGGAGATTTTCCCGAGACGATTATGTTATCGAGACAGTTAACTACGTTAGGACAGTTTCTAATTAATTGTTCCAAGTAACGTTTAAAGAGGCTTGGTGCGCTAGCGATACCAAATGGTAAGCGCTTGTATCTGTACAATCCAAATGGAGTATTTATTACCATAAACTTTTGTGTATCTTTGTCTAAAGGGATCTGCAGATATGCTTCCTTTAAATCCAGTTTGGTGAAATACACACCCCCTGCTAATTTACACATCAGTTCTTCCGGTTTCGCAGTCGGGTATGTATCTATAATGCACTGTGAATTGACAGTATTCTTGAAATCTCCACAGATACGTAATGATCCATTTGGCTTTTCTATTACAACGATTGGTGTAGCCCAGGCGCTACATGTGACTGGTTCGATAATACCATTGCCTTCTAAACGGTCAATTTCTTGTTTTACGCGTTCTTTCATTGCGTAAGGGACAGTTCTAACTTTGCAAAACTTCGGCACTGCATTCGGTGTCAGCGTAATGTGTGCCTGGTAATCTGTTACACTACCTGTCGCGGAGGAAAAAATATCTTCGTACTTCTGCAACACTGTTTGTAATTTTCCTTTCGGAACTTCCTGTGTGACCTGTTTCGCTTCATGGATTGTGAAGCCTAATTCGTTAAAGAGATACATACCCAGCAAGTTTGATGTCTTATGGGTGTTAACTACTGCTAAAGTAGCTGTCTTGGTAAACTGTTTGTAAGTTACTTCCGTCGTCAGTGCACCTTTGACTGGAATTTGTTCATTACTGTAGCTGTACAGTGAGCTGTCAAAATGCTGCAATTTAGGAGAACCTAGTCGTTTATGCGCGTGCATATTTATGATAGAGATGGACGATCCTGTGTAAATCCGGAATTTGATAGGTATTTTGTTCACCAGTAATGTTCCTGTTTTGTACAAGAGCATTAACTTTATGTTTAACTTTCGAAACCTGAATATAGTCTGGCCTATTCATATCGTCACACGCATTGGAGGTATACTTCTAAAAATTAAGCACTTTCTTATTGCTAAACTTATTTCTAGACTGTACACATTTCTTATTACACACTTCTGATTTGTGCCCTTTTCGTTTGAAAAAGTCACAATGTGCGTTACGATAGTAACAATCGTCTCTGTGATGATTGATTTCACATTTAAGACATGATTTCAACTTAAGTCTTTTAGTTTGGGTGTGTGATCCGAACTTAGATCGCGTGAGCCTAGCCTTGCTGTCCTGTTTACGGCCTTGGGTACGCGGGCCGCGTTGCCCCGTTTCGCGTGCCTGCGTCGCGAACACGTCACAGCCGTCTTCTTGTGCCACACTCACAGAAGCTTGGCTTTGTTCGTGTGCACGAATGATCGGTAAACAATCTTGCAAGGACGGATTGATTAAACTAAGGAGTTCTTTCCTTAATTTCTCGTCTGGTGTATGCATTATGAGCATATCACGTATTAAAGAATCTGCATAGGACTTTTTACACTTTTCGTTTTCACAAATAAATTTGCAGTTCCTAGTTAATCCATGCAACTGTGTAATCCATTCCGTGTATGTCTGCTGTGCCTTTTTCTTGCATAAGTAAAATTCATGCCTTGCAGCAGCGTCATGCGTTTGCTTGTCGAAGTATTTTTCGAGCAAGTCTTTAATAGCTGGGAATGATAAATTTGTCGGTTCACAAGTCGGACTCAGTTTTAAGAGAAGGTTGTAGATAGCTGCGCCGCAATTTGCCAAAAAATAAGATCTTTTTTCTACATCACCTGATATCTGGTGTGTGAGTAAGTGCTGTTCCAGGCGTGCTGCATAGTCCGGCCACGCTTCTTCCTTGCTGTTGTGAACTGCGAAAGGTAGTGGCGGAAGTTTAATTTGTAGCGGAGGCACTACGGCAGGCTGCGACTCCACTCTTGTAAGCAACGCCTGTTGCGTCTGTTGTATTTGTGCTATGAGATTGACGATCTGCGCCGTGAGATCCATGGGTATCCAAGTGCGACTAGCTTACTGCAATAATGATATTTTAGCTGCAAGAGTGCGGGTTAACAGTCAAGTATGTATCTTCCAGAAGTCCACTGTAATCTATTTTATTTCAGGCTCACACGTGGTCATCCGTAATTGTGCTGAAATCATCTGTTTCCTTAGTACCTCGTCGCCAATGTGGTGTGCTTAGTGTAAGACCTACTGTACACATACCATAAGATTATTTGACTTGTCGCTCTGACGAAGTAGGTGAGTGTCAGCAATATGTCTCGTCGTCTTATCGTGGCGTGTTTATCTTCTGCCGTTAGGTCAGACGATAGAAATGCCATTTGCATGCTTAGAGTAGCAGATTTGACGGTGACCAACTTTAAACAGAACTTATTTAACTTTCACACACATTTATTAAAATAATAAAAAGCATAGACATTACATAACTTGATTCTGGATGCTGTTTACAATTGACAGTCTGAAGTTCCTTTGGTCTTGGTACGTTAATCTTATTCTCACATATCTCTGATACTTGACAAAGTGTCTATTCATTTATCTTCATGGCTATGTACAGGAATATGGTAATCTTATTAGGCGCAGACTGAAACTTGACTATAGACTGGTACAGACAAATGCAGACTGGTACAGACTGGTGCAGACAAATGTAGACTGACTAATCGGAGGTCTGTACACTCGTTATAATACCTATAATACCTTGCATGTTCATGTATCACTGCGCGAGTGTGATACGCGAGGAGAAAAGGTTCTACGTTAGCAGCAATCTCATTGACTGCGTTATATATTAATACACGGATCGGCGGAAGCAGAATTTGGTCCGTCTCTAAGGCAGCGCCATCTCGTAGTGCGGAGACGGACGAGTGCTACGCCTGCGCTGTTGTGCTTAGCGGGGCGCCCTCTATTGGGAAAGTTGTGTACGCGCTGACTATGTGGAACTATGTACACAACAATATATATGTGTGTGTGTGGAAAGAAGATAAAAAAAGAAAAAAATGTGTATATATACATACATACATACATCTTATGTATGTATATATATAAATTTGTGGGTGAAAAGTTAAAAAAAGCATGAAACAAAAAAATATACTTACATTCATTAAAAAAGCATAAAATGACAAAAATTTGTATTTTTATTTATCCATATGCAACGTATGTGCAGCATATATATATATATATATATATATATATATATATATATATATATATATATATATATATCCGGCCATCCTGATTTAGGTTTTCCGTGATTTCCCTAAATCACTTCAGGCAAATGCCGGGATGGTTCCTCTGAAAGGGCACGGCCGACTTCCTTCCCAATCCTTCCCTAATCCGATGAGACCGATGACCATGCTGTCTGGTCTCCTTCCCCAAACCAACCAACCAACCAATATATATATATATATATATGCTGCACATATGCCTCCTTACGTAACGTCGACGAGGCATCGTGCGGCTGCTTATGTGGCTGCAAATGACGTAATCCGCCCAGCGCAAGCTATTTATAGCATCTGAAGGTCGCGCGGATGACGTCATTTCTATTTTTAGCCATATATATATATATGGCGGAGAAAAACTGTGACACAAAATTTTAGCCCTGGATAGCTGATACCAGTAGGACCCAAAATTAAAATTATTAATGTGGTGTAGGTCGACAGTGTATCATTTTTAAACTAAGGAAACTTTGCGCCCCGTGCTCTGATTGGCTATGGAATTGCCATTCGTCAATTGACAGGCAGTGCTATGATTGTCGGTTCACACATATAAATGTCCCTAGCACCGTCACTGCCCAATCTGATATGCACACGTGCCAAATAGGTCTTGCTGTGTGTCTCCACCTCACGTTAGAAGCATTCACCCGTAAGCTTCGCTTTGGTGGACACACACATCAACTGCAATTTAGTCATACAGTAAGCATAGTGGGACAGTATTCGCTTGAAGAACAATGAGATATGGTTTTTGTTTATGGACTAGGCGGCGGTAATATGCATGAAGCATGACAGATGTTTGAGGAATGGTACCCAGCAAAACGCCACCCACACCCACAAATGTTTACAACAATTCACTGGTGACTTGGTGGAACAGACTCGCTAGCAGGAAATCATGGTGAGGCTGGAAGACCTCGAATACGACGGGATGCTGCATTTGAAGAGACTGTTCTTGAGCACATTGAGGAAGCACCTATGACAAGTATTCGAGCGATTGGACATGACATGGGGGCTACTCATCAGCTAGTCTGGGAGGTTTTGAGGGATGACGGCCAGCATCCATTTAGTTTCCATCCAGTCTAAGACCTAAATCCTATGGTGGACTAACAACACAGGCTGGGGTGCTGCCGGCAGTTCCTGTGCATGTTGCATGAGATCCCGACTTCCCGGTCATTGAGTTGTTTACCGACGAGTGCACCTTCCATCGGAATGGCCTTTACAACACTCGAAACGTTCATTACTAGGCAAGGGGAAATCCTCACCTTATGTACGTCCATGGACTCCAGGAACGATTTTTACTCAACTTTTGGGCAGGCATTGTGGGTGGCCATCTGATTGGACTGGTGTGTCTACATCCTCGACTTACCGGGGCAGATTTCCTTCATTTTTCGCAAGAAATTCTACCCGGCTTCCTAGAAGATGTACGGCTATGTATGTGGTTGCAGCATGATGGGGCGCCTGCACATAACAGTCGTTCTGTGTCGGATATTTAAATTAACTGTTTGATGACCTGGTAATTGGTAGAGGTGCTCGTGGGAAATGGCCCCCGTGATCACCAGACCTCACCCCACCAGACATTTTCCTATGGGGATTCTTCAAGGTTCTAGTTTACCCACCCAGACGCAAACCACCTAGAAACGAATAGGAATTAATGGATCGTATTCAGCATGCCACCAATCACATAAGGGCAATGCTAGGAATCTTTGAAAGAGTTTGGCAAAACACTGTTCGATGTTATCAAGCTTGTGTCTCGTCAGAGAGTCGCCAGTTCGTGCACCTGCTTTAAGTAAACAATATCCTAGCTACAAAAAAGGTCCTTTTCAGGGTCGACAAAATTTGTGAAACACTTTCTATATGGAACTAACAGCTGCTGCCATGTTTGTTCCTGGTACGTCTTACCATGAAAATACAATGGATGTGTTGGGACCACAGCAGATTCGCCCCCAGACCCACAGTGTGGAAGGCTGGTACGCTACCACCGAGCGTATGGGTCGCCCTGAATACATCGCGATCTTCGGCAGGCAAAGCATTCATGGTCATGCATTGTCCAGAGCATCCGGCAAAAGGGCAACCCGTGGCCAACCAGAGTGCATGCCACCAAGTTCTGTAGTTTAAACATTATGCCTTTTCAACCTACACAACATTAGTAATTTTGGTTCCTACTGGCATCAGCTATCGAGGGTTAAAATTTCTTGATAGAATTTTTCTCCGCGCTGTATATATATCCGTATATGCACCATGTGCGTCTTGTAAATAGAATAGATTGTCAGTTTTCACTTGCTGCTAGTCATCCAAGACAGATTAGTTTCTAAGTGTACAGTCCATCAGAATGATTGTAAAAGCTATACAACTGGGTCTGTGGAATTTAGTTGTAATAAAAGTATTTCTGCATTAGTTTTTAGTGTAGATTTATATACCTGGAAAAATTATAAACATTCTCATACAGTGCCACAGGAAAAAAATGTAGAAAACAAATTCTCAACCAGTGTTACTGTTGTTTCCCCAAGAAACCTTCCAGCAACCGACTGATTATCTGCCTGTGATAGTGGAAGTTGTCATCATGGCTAAGTGTGGGCTAACACCATATCGAATTCCAGCTTTACCGATGGAGGGCGCCACGAACTTGTAAGTCATTTTCAGCCAGGTGTCCGGATACTTTTGGTCATATAGTGTATACTGCATTGGTGGGAGTCTCAGCAGTCTTATACCCTGTCGCAGCTGAGGGGAGGAATCTGTAAACAGTATTAATCAGTCTGTTGTTGAGATAGGAGGACGTTGCAATGTTACACTCGACTCGGATTGTGCTGACAGGCAATATGTCCACAGGCTGATCTGACTTGTAAAATTTACTTCTTCAAAACCTACCCTTTAGTGAAACCCAGTGGATGTTCTATTGAACCTTTCTGGTTAAAGTCAATCGTTGCATTTACAGTCCTTATATCAGATTCAAGTGTACTGATGTTGGCACATAGCTCAAAAACTTTACCATACAGTTTTAAGACTTCCTTTAAATCGTCGATATTGTATACAACAGGTTCTATTTCCACTATGTGTTTTTCGCCATTATTATCCAATTGTAGTTTGTTGATAGCCTTGTTGATATCTGGGATGCTGTTGTATGTCTCCAGTCCAATCAATGCAATAGTCCATTTACCAATGTTCATATCAGTTGGTGGGAAATAATTTGCTTGTAAATCAGATTATAATTCTTTTAAATTCAAAGTGTATGATACTGCATCTGAATCTCAAATGATGAAGGAATGTTTAAAGCTCTTCCTTATATATTCTTCTTCTCCTTCTTCTTCTTTGTAAATGTCAAGAGAAACATGATGCATAAATGCCCGCAGAGGTGTGTATTAAAGTCCTGATAGCAACAAAAATTGTAGATTACACGTCTTCTGCGAGAGAAGTATCGTCGGAATTCTTCTGGTTGTTGCAGATCATCAAATGAGTCGAAATAGTAGACGGTATTTACATTTTTCATAGCGTATTTTAAATTTGAACTACCACATTCACCAGTTTTCCACATAGTCTTCAGTAACGTATCCCACATAAACTCGCCACGGAATCATGAAATGTTGAATATTTTTGTAACAAACTTAAGAAGATCAGTATTTGTGAGCGGCCGATCTCATAGGACTCCTAATTGGCTCTTTTTGTTTATGAATAGACCAAGCCCTTTTCTGTATGGTTTCAGGTATAGTCCTTTTCCGATGACTGCGGCTTCCATCGTGCGGTTTTTCTAACTGCGCTTGGGAGTTTTGAGCGTTCTTGACTGTTCGAGCAATAGTTACAGCACCACCAGCGAGGGACCATACCGCCGAGAGAGCAGAAAGGGCTGGGATGGGGAATCGATGAAAACCACCAGACGTCTTGGGTACTGGCAGAACTTGAGGTGCTGTAACCAATCCCCTTCTTCTTCCCGCACCCTTCTGTTACAGAGCGTTTTTAGCTGCATTAGATCACTGTCAGGATACAGTTCTTCAAATACCTTTGCTTCCGCCCTTCTTCTTTTTCTTCTTCTCCATAACTCGCTTGAAATTCATCACACCTAAACACAATTTAATTTCCCCATCCATAGTTTTATCAATTGCAAATGCTGGAATGTGTTGACCTACACCAATATTCTTTCTTCTGCGTATCGCCTTAACCTTATCAGCTAAAATCTGTCTGCAATGTGACTACATGGGAGATTTTTATTTGCAGTGTGTGCAATGTCGCATTGCATACACGCTTCGCTGAGCAGATTAATATCGTTATCACCTCATGCGAAGCGCTTTTGAAGCTTTTTTCCAGGTCCACTGTAGTTACAGCGCAGAATATGTAATTCCACTGGCAGTTTGTCCAGAATACCGCCACCTCCTCTAATGCGTCTCCTAGCACGCATGTTATGTCACTGCTGTGGTTGTGGACTGTGCAACCCATTATATTGCAAATCGTTAGCATCAGTCCAACTGTTTTGTGCTGCAGGAAAACCAAGCCCTTTGACTAGTGTTCTATTTACCCGACGTCTTATGACTCTCTCTTCGAGAAACACATCTGGTTCTGAGCTTTTCTGCAACTCTTCGGTGTAGAAGCAACCTGAAATTTCTTCACCTTTACTATCCTTCAAGATGTAAATTCTAGGGTTCGTTCTTTACACCTTCGAAATTGTAAATATCTCTGTTGACCAGATTGGTAGGAATGACTTCTCAAATGCCGTCTTGTGTTTTGGTATTCATACCAAATCACCTACATTAAATTTTTATTTCCGTGGATCCAGCATTTTAATGCAATAGCACACCATATCCATGAGTCCATTATCACAAACATCGACTGGTCTCATTTTTATTGTGCTATGTTTGGTTCGATTACACTGAGTAATTATTTCTTGGAGGATATCTGTCCATTTGTATGGGCCGCAGAGATTAAAACGCATCCACATTTGACCTTTTATTGTCCTGTTCAGATGTTCCACGATACTCGCCTTCAGGTGGGCGAATGTTGAGCAGTGATGTATTCCTTACTGCTGCATCTTGGTCTTGAAATACCTATTGTAAAACTCTCCACCGTGTACGATTTGGAGTTTGTCTGGGCATCAATTCGTCCCTGTCTGCAGCAAACGCTCAAACACATCCGCAACATTTCTCCCCATTTTTGTTTTAACAGGTAAAGCCCAGGCAAATTTGGAGCATGTATCAATAACCATTGAAATATATTTGAATTCATTATTCTCATGTGAATATTCCCTCATATCTACAACATCTACCAGCCACAAATAATCCAAACCTTTAATCATAACATGCCTATAAGGGCATGTTTTGCGTTCTGATTTGCGCGGTTCTTGGACTACTGTCTCCACACTTATTCGATAATACCTCTCTCTCTAGGTTCAGAGAGTACTGAAACAGCCTCATTCCAATGAGCTGTATTACGTGCAGCAACTGATGCTATGAGCAGACGTAGTCGATCTGTTACCTCGCTGGGGTCGTCATAATATATTTACTGTGGGATTCGATTGTTAACTGTTTTATGCTCAATGTCAATACCATCACCGCTGCTGCTGTTGTTGTTTTCACCATCAAGTATTGGTCTTATAATGGTTTTATATTTCTTGTTGCTTTGGCTTTTTGCGATCGTATGTACGTCAGTCAAGTGCTGTTCTTCACGGTACATTTCCCTATTATAAACTGAATAGTTTATCGTTTTTTTCGTGGGTCTTAGAAAAATAAGATTCATTAAGCCAGGTGTTCTCTCAAACTGCCTATCGCGTATTGTGTCGTCAGCTACACTTATAGGCTGCGTACCCAGCATTTACGGTCTTCCCCTGCCGACGCCAAATGCTCTGTCTATCTGGCAGGGCAATGGCAACACCATCGTTACCACGTGGTTTTGCTTTTGCTGAGAGGTGCCAGAGAGAGTCAGTAACTGGCCTAAAGATCTCTCTTAGTGTCTGCTGTCGATCCATATACCCTAATCATAGCAACTGTAATTTCTCTCGAACGGCTTTCCGCGCCTGAACGACTTTCTACTTCCTTGACATCTACGTGTATACTAATCAGACGTCTCTGCAGCGTGAGGCTTTATACACTCCTGGAAATTGAAATAAGAACACCGTGAATTCATTGTCCCAGGAAGGGGAAACTTTATTGACACATTCTTTCGCGTACAACTCCCTCGCGAATTGTAAAATTGTTGCTCTTTGGTTTATTTATTCTCTTTGTAACAACACATTTACGGAAAGAGTTACGTGAAATACTTTTAGCAATGCTGTGCTTTGCTTTTCTTTATCATCATTACCTTTTAGCGGAATAAAATGTATATATGGAAGACTTATTGTTCTGTATCTGGCCTACAATTCAACGAACGATTTTTCGTAACTGCAACCCATGCTAAGAATCAATATATCTTCCCTACTTCATAGTGATTAAAAGTTGAAATTACTTTGTTATGAACACTGATGTTACAGTTCGTATGATCGTTCAAAAACACAAGTTCGCAGTGGATTTTATTTCTCGTTAAAATGCTATTTCATACCACGACTAGCCCAAGAACATGCGACTCTCATTAAAAAATACGTTGTCACTATAAAGTTTGCCAGATCAGAACGGAGCACAGCAAGATTCCTATCAGATTCTGAAGGTACATTAAATTATTTGCACTGTAAATTATATCCTATCAGCAGCCCGCGTCAATCTGCAACACATCATAAAATCTGCTGATCTTCACTGCCAGTCTGGGAGCTAAAAGAAATAATGTTATTTTACTATTATTTTACCGCTTCCTTGCGGTATGCTCAACTATATTGTAAGTCGTTTAAATACGCCGCGGCAGCGGCTCTTCGTTCTCCACGCAGCTCAGCAACACAGATAATATTTATATAACTGAAAAATGTCTCAACAGGATGGGATAATATGCAAGCAAGCTTAACAATAAATAATACAAGTTTTCATTTATACAACTCTATTAAAACCTTTAAATATCTCAGTGATTACAGACCTTTGTGAATTCACACGTAATGGCGTACATTGCTTAGTCTCGACAAAAGTGTGCTACATTCGCGTTGTCTACGACAACAACAGGAGATCTTACTCGCACAACTTCCAAATCAAGAAGACAAAGACATTAATCTACATCACGCATTATATACTAGTTCCTTTTTTAATCTCTGTTTAACATTTATCTTCTGTGTCGGTTTTATTACTCGCCGACGCAGACGTTTTCAAAAATAAATAATAAAAAAAATACATAATTTTATGCAATGACACAATATGATACATCTAATTCTCTAATTACTACATAATATATTGTTTTTGTTTCTCTAGACGTTACAATTCCTGGGGTCAGATACATCACATGATCACACTGACAGAACCACAGGCACATAGACACAGGCAACAGAGCATGCACAATGTCGGCACTAGTACAGTTTATATCCACCTTTCGCAGCAATGCAGGCTGCTATTCTCCCATGGAGACGATCGTAGAGATGCTGGATGTAGTCCTGTGGAACGGCTTGCCATGCCATTTCCACCTGGCGCCTCAGTTGGACCAGCGTTCGTGCTGGACGTGCAGACCGCGTGAGACGACGCTTCATCCAGTCCCAAACATGCTCAATGGGGGACAGATCCGGAGATCTTGCTGGCCAGGGTAGTTGACTTACACCTTCTAGAGCACGTTGGGTGGCACGGGATACATGCGGACGTGCATTGTCCTGTTGGAACAGCAAGTTCCCTTGCCGGTCTAGGAATGGTAGAACGATGGGTTCGATGACGGTTTGGATGTACCGTGCACTATTCAGTGTCCCCTCGACGATCACCAGTGGTGTACGGCCAGTGTAGGAGATCGCTCCCCACACCATGATGCCGGGTGTTGGCCCTGTGTGCCTCGGTCGTATGCAGTCCTGATTGTGGCGCTCACCTGCACGGCGCCAAACACGCATACGACCATCATTGGCACCAAGGCAGAAGCGACTCTCATCGCTGAAGACGACACGTCTCCATTCGTCCCTCCATTCACGCCTGTCGCGACACCACTGGAGGCGGGCGGCACGATGTTGGGGCATGAGCAGAAGACGGCCTAACGGTGTGCGGGACCGTAGCCCAACTTCATGGAGACGGTTGCGAATGGTCCTCGCCGATACCCCAGGAGCAACAGTGTCCCTACTTTGCTGGGAAGTGGCGGTGCGGTCCCCTACGGTACTGCGTAGGATCCTACGGTCTTGGCGTGCATCCGTGCGTCGCTGCGGTCCGGTCCTAGGTCGACGGGCACGTGCACCTTCCGCCGACCACTGGCGACAACATCGATGTACTGTGGAGACCTCACGCCCCACGTGTTGAGCAATTCGGCGGTACGTCCACCCGGCCTCCCGCATGCCCACTATACGCCCTCGCTCAAAGTCCATCAACTGCACATACGGTTCACGTCCACGCTGTCGCGGCATGCTACCAGTGTTAAAGACTGCGATGGAGCTCCGTATGCCACGGCAAACTGGCTGACACTGACGGCGGCGGTGCACAAATGCTGCGCAGCTAGCGCCATTCGACGGCCAACACCGCGGTTCCTGGTGTGTCCGCTGTGCCGTGCGTGTGATCATTGCTTGTACAGCCCTCTTGCAGTGTCCGGAGCAAGTATGGTGGGTCTGACACACCGGTGTCAATGTGTTCTTTTTTCCATTTCCAGGAGTGTATATCTGCTCTTCTTCCTTTTATTATGAGCCTGTTCCGCCTTCTCAATAACAAGGGCCTCTACTTCCATTTCCCCCACAATAGCGTCAACCTTTTCAGTTGTTTACTTTCTTACCGATTTCATTAATTGACTCATTTAACGCACTGATCACGGTCAGTAGAGTCCGATAATACATATCTAGCTCCCTGCGCATAACACCAATTTTATGCACGATAGTCTAACTTTTTCCATCCAAGTACAAGCGAATGTTCTGTCTATTTACACCCATTTCTCGGGTTGAGAGCCAGACATGCGCTCGAATTTGTCCACGGTGCAACGTATACTGACGTACTCGCCTCTCTTACCAGGCTATATATACATAAATTCTTGGAAGTTTCTCCTGAACCTACCATCATTCAGTTTCTTTGGTTTATCAATAATGAGAAATCGAAAATGTTAATGGTTTCATCACTCGGCGCGTATCTTTACACTATCATTGAACGACGTCAGATCCTACATGTGATTCGTAAATGTGTTTTAAATTCAGATTGCCCTGTTTGAAGGCTACTGTAAGGCCTACATAACCCCTAACAAACTGTTTCGGGATTGTGGAATATGTTTGGCTTAGATAAAATACCTCAGCACCCATATGACGACCGAAACAGAAATATATTTGAATTTGGTCTTGGTTCTCCACAGCAACATCGTAGAATATAAACACTGTTCGGCTTTACTTTTTCAGATAGGGGAATATCACCACTTTCACTGAATGTCGTGTATGTAACACCTTTTACACCGTGCAATATCTCCTGTAACAGCTGATACTTCGGCTGAAACAGTGTTTTTCAAAATACACAAATACACATTTGTTAGCAGCGTCATGAGAACATTAGTCTTTCAACAACTGGATGGACCTATTTGACAATGACTGGTGAGGAGGTGTTAATTGCCTGCTGCTGTATGATTATAGGGGTAGCATTGACAATAATGATATGAATAAGTGTAGTATTTGGACTTCAATGAGAGAGATATGAAATAAAAACAAACACAGTCTGAGATTATATATATACACATTGTTTATTTAAATATCATACATCAGATGCAGTATTTCAAAAAAATCATCAGACTCTTTCTTTATTTTCTTCACACCTGTACAATATGTCCCAAATAACGCTTTTTGCTATGGAATCAATTTCACACATGTCTGCTTCAAACCGATGGGCGCCTCATAATGCTCTGGTTTTTCACATGCACATTTAACCTGTTTCTCTTTTGGCTCTACGTTCATATTCAAACAAAGGTACTGCTCCAAATCATCAACATGTACACTATGCACACATAGAAAGTTCACATCATCACTGTGCGCAGAGTCTATGCTTGGCAACCAATGACTCAGTCTCTCCAATGCGAGGCGTAGCATAGTATCAATGTCGTATAAGTTTATAGCTGAGGCATACCATAGATAAGAACACTTATCACCCGATTTCACACATAGTGTAGAGTCATCATACACTGTTGTAATAGATAGTGTCACACCAGCAAGGGGAATATCCGTGGGGGTAAGAGTTGGCTGATACTCTGTGGTTATCTGCTGATTGATGTAGCGCTCTGCATGACATATTTCGTCCCTGTCGAACTCAGTAATAGGCACTGAAACACCCTTTGATGCATTTTCAGTTTCTATCTTCATATGCAAGCCCCAGTCACGATGTGCTTCTATACCCACATTTACACTAGGATTTAAATTGTATGTAGAACTGAAAAACATGGGCACATTTGATACCTTCTTATTCACAGCATCTGTATTTTGTGCCTGTGCTAGAACAGGAACATTCTGTTGGGATGCATCATATGTCAGTGACCAGTACTGTCCTACATCTTGCTGTTGTTTTGGACCATCAGCAGCAGCATTCGAGGCATTGGGAGCAGGCTGCATGTCCTCATCACACAAACTGATGAGTGGGACAGAAACTGCTTCATGTCCTGCTCCAGCAAGAGGGCTATGTGTGGAACCTTCTTATCCAGAGCATCTGCACTCTGTCCCTGCACTACCATAGTTATGTTCTGATGGGATGGGTCATATGTCAGTGACCAATACTTACCTCCATTATGCTGTTTTTTAGGACGACCAGCAGTATTCGAAACGTTAGGAACAGACCCGGCGTCCACATCACCCAAATCGATGGGTGGGATAGACAACAACAGCTCCAGCAAATGGGCTATGTGCAGTACAGGATCCCATATGGGTGCTGGAGGTTGTTGCCGCTGCAGGTGCAGAGGACGGTGCATGTCTCGACAAAATGGTGGCTGAGGTTGCTGTGGGTAAGGACTCAGCAAAGGGCGACGTTGGTGTTCGCCCCTGCATGCTTAAACATGTCAAAGACAACTGTTAAACAAAGAGGAGGAGAAAGCATTACATACAGACCAAAATACGAAACGACCAGTAATATTAATAATAATAATAATAATAATAATAATAATAATAATAGCCAACTGGAAAATGATTTAAATCCAAATAGAGGTGTTTTGCAGGATATGCTTCCTGCAACCACCCTAGAAGGAAAACAAAGACAGAGGATGAGATGGTCAGATGAAATTAATCGACACCTCATGTTCTGTTATTACCAAGCAACAAACCTAGGAACCAACACAACTGGATACAGATCACAAGTATACACAACATTTATTACCAGATACCCAGAATTAAAAGTTTTAACAGAACAACAACTAGCTGATCAGATCCATGTAATAATAAAAAATAACAGGATACCCCAGTCAGAATTAGAAAACATCAAACAAAAAGTACAACAACTACAGAATTAAAAGTTTTAACAGAACAACAACTAGCTGATCAGATCCATGTAATAATAAAAAATAACAGGATACCCCAGTCAGAATTAGAAAACATCAAACAAAAAGTACAACAACTACTGGAACAAAATAATGTGCAATCAGAAGGAGAAGAAAATACAGTAATGGACTCAAACATCCCAGAGCAAACAAACAAAGAACAACACGCATCAATTAAACAATCAGAGGAAAACGAAATCTTAAGACAGCCACCAGAACAAGCATAAATAGAACACAAAGTGACACACATGTTAGATATAGAAGAGAAATTTCAGCTGACATATATAGAATACAAAGACACAAATACAGACATTAGACCATTCTGGAATAGACCGCCAAATAACCCACAAGTTGAAACAACAATAAAAACTATCAACACTATCATACACAACAAAATAAATGAAAACACAACTATGGAAGAGTTACAACTACTGGTTTATATAGGAGCACTCACTACACTAAATATACACACTAGGCAGAGATCATAACCAACCAACACACAGAAGAAACCCACAAAACCAGCATGGCAACACAGGCTACAGATCAGAATAGAAAAACTGAGAAAAGACATCGGACAGCTAACACAATTTATAAGAAATGAAATGTCAGAAAAAAAGCGAAAAAGGTTAGGTAAAATCTCACAACAAGAGGTGATAGAGCAATTAGATGAAAAGAAGCAGAAATTACAAGCATTGGCCAAACGACTTAGAAGATACAAAAAAAGTAAAAATAGAAGGAAACAAAACCAAACATGCAACACAAACCAAAAGAAATTTTACCAGACAATAGATAACACACACATTAAAATAGACAATCCACCAAGCATAACAGACATGGAACACTTCTGGAGCAACATATGGCCAAACCCGGTACAACATAACAGGCATACACGGTGGATACAAGCAGAAACAGACACATACAAGATGATACCGCAGATGCCTGAAGTGATAATTTTGCAACATGAAGTCACCCAAGCAATTAATTCTACTCACAATTGGAAAGCCCCTGGAAAAGATAAAATACCAAATTTCTGGCTAAAGAAGTTCACCTCAACACATTCACATCTAACTAAATTATTTAACAGTTACATTGCAGACCCATACACATTCACTGATACACTTACACATGGAATAACTTATCTGAAACCTAAAGATCAATCAGACACAGCAAACCCAGCTAAATATCGCCCCACAACATGCCTTCCAACAATATACAAAATATTAACTTCAGTCATTACACAGAAATTAATAACACATACAACACAGAACAAAATTATAAATGAAGAACAAGAAGGCTGTTGCGAAGGAGCACAAGGATGTAAAGAGCAACTGATAATAGATGCAGAGGTGACATATCAAGCTAAAACTAAACAAAGGTCGCTACACTATGCATACATTGATTACCAAAAAGCTTTTGATAGTGTACCCCACTCATGGTTACTACAAATATTGGAAATATACAAAGTAGATCCTAAATTGATACAGTTCCTAAACATAGTAATGAAAAATTGGAAAACCACACTTAATATACAAACAAATTCTAAAATGATATCACATCACAGCCAATACAGATTAAGCGTGGAATATACCAAGAAGACTCATTAAGTCCTTTCTGGTTCTGCCTTGCTATGAACCCACTATCCAACATGCTAAATAATACAAATTATGGATACAATATTACTGGAACATACTCACACAAAATCACACATTTGCTATACATGGATGATCGAAAACTACTGGCAGCAACAAATCAACAACTCAACCAATTACTAAAGATAACAGAAGTATTCAGCAATGATATAAATATGGCTTTTGGAACAGACAAATGTAAGAAAAATAGCATAGTCAAGGGAAAACACACTAAACAAGAAGATTATATATTGGATAACCACAGCGACTGCATAGAAGCGATGGAAAAAACAGATGCCTATAAATATCTAGGATACAGACAAAAATAGGAATAGATAATACAAATATTAAAGAAGAACTAAAAGAAAAATATAGACAAAGACTAACAAAAATACTGAAAGCAGAATTGACAGCAAGAAACAAGACAAAAGCTATAAATACTTATGCTATACCAATATTGACCTACTCACTTGGTGTAGTGAAATGGAGTAACACAGACCTAGAAGCACTCAATACACTTACACGATCACAATGCCACAAATATAGAATACATCACATACATTCAGCAACTGAAAGATTCACATTAAGCAGAAAGGAAGAAGGAAGGGGATTTATCGACATAAAAAACCTAAATTATGGACAGGTAGACAATTTAAGAAAATTCTATCTAGAACGAGCAGAAACTAGCAAAATACACAAAGCAGTGACTCATATAAATACATCGGCTACACCACTGCAATTTCATAACCACTTCTACAACCCTTTAGATCACATAATATCAACAGATATGAAGAAAGTAAATTGAAAAAAGAAAACACTACATGGCAAGCACCCGTATCATCTAACACAGCCACACATCAATCAAGACGCATCCAACACATGGCTAAGAAAAGGCAATATATTCAGTGAGACGGAAGGATTCATGATTGCAATACAGGATCAAACAATAAACAACAGATATTACAGCAAGCATATTATTAAAGATCCCAATACCACAACAGATAAATGCAAACTTTGGAAACAACAAATAGAAACAGTAGATCACATCACAAGTGGATGTACAATACTAGCAAATAGAGAATACCCCAGAAGACATGACAATGCAGCAAAAATAATACATCAGCAGCTTGCCTTACAACATAAACTTATAAAACAACACATTCCCACATACAAGTATGCACCACAAAATGTACTGGAGAATGATGAATACAAATTATACTGGAACAGAACCAGTATAACAGATAAAACAACACCACATAACAAACCTGACATCATACTCACCAATAAAAAGAAGAAATTAACACAACTAATCGAAATATCCATATCCAATACAACAAATATACAAAAGAAAACAGGAGGAAAAAAATTGAAAAAATACATCCAACTGGCTGAGGAAGTCAAGGACATGTGGCATCAGGATAAAGTTGACATTATACCAATTATACTATCAACTACAGGAGTCATACCACACAATATCCACCAGTACATCAATGCAATACAGCTACATCCAAACTTATATATACAACTACAGAAATCTGTAATTATTGATACATGTTCAGTTACCCGAAAGTTCCTAAATGCAATATAACATATACCGTACAGTTAAAAGGAAGTCACGCTTGATCAAGATCCGTGTCACTTTCCATTTTTGACCAGACATAACGTCTGAGAAAAGAAAGAAAGAATAATAATGCTAACTACAGACAAAGATGTGATATGGAGTACTTACTTTTCCATTCCTTCCTGTTCTGCAGGGCTGTGCTTGATCTCGACTGCTGCTGCTGATGCTGCATGGTTTTTCTTCTTCTTCTGCTATGCTCTTGATGGTTGACTGAGTGAGAATGAGGCCATGGAGCTGCTCTGCCTGCTCTATATCTCCTCTGATGATGTCATCAGATACTGCCATCCTATTAGCCAAAGCCTATCGTGTGACCGGATTCAGCATTCCTATTGGTTTCTGCCCTTTTTTTTGGACAGCCATCTTGGATTATGTCACAGGAGGGGAGTGGGGGAGGGCAGACAGCGCCCTCTGGTGGCAGTGTTATAACTAGGCCAGTTGGTCTCCAAACCTGGCGAAAATCTAAGGTTAATTGTGGAAAAGAGCGAAGTTGATTTCAAAAAAGGTAGGCAGTTCAAGCACAAGCATCTATCTGCACGAGCACTGAATGCATCTTCATGCCATCATACTGCATTCCCATTAATTGTCGAGAAGTATTCACCACCCACTCATCCATTATCTTTTCTTCCTATTCATTGTGTAGGATGCTGTGGGTACAGTCAGCTGTGTGCTTGCCTGTAGTACAGTTATTAAATCCATTCCTTCTCATCACCAGCATTTCCTCAATTGTACACATGGATGATTATGCCGCAGTTGGTGGCACTTTGGAAGCCGGACTGGACTTTCATCGAATGATCTACAGTTACAGCACACATATTTATCAGCAACAGTTGTGATGTGTAACTTATCTCCATCCTGCTGCATCTTCATTATTTGATGAAGTGTATTTGTCTTGTCCATACGTTCACCAAATATCATTGTTTTCCAAACATCATGCAGGTGACTATGGACACAGTCCGCATTTGCATGATTACAGCTAATATACCGGTTAAACTCCTCCTTATCCAGCACAGACATCTCATCCATTGAACACATAGTACACACGGTAGAGAATTATGTCCATCATCCTATTCCAGCAGGTAGACACAGACTGAGCGAATTTCCCACCATTTTCCCTCAAACTGAAATCTTGGATTAAGTCACAGGAGGGGAGTGGGGGAAGGCTAACAGTGCCCTCTGGTGGTTGGGGTGTTGTGATCTAGGTCAGTTGGACTCTGGACCTCAAGGTGAACACACTGTATGGAGCTACTGTCTATGCCAACTCATTCTGTTTAAATGAACAATGCATACAAAATAAAGACTTTCGGCTGTCCTATCCAGCAGCCCAGCACAGGCTGAGACCTATTCCCACCAATTTCAGATGGGGGAGGGGAGGGGCAGGGGGATGGGAGGAGGGTGGGGCTAGGTTAGTGGAGGTAACCGAAATGACCCATTTTCCCACCAAAATTGGAACTTCCGCCATGATGTCACTGTGACATTGCCACATCTATGGCCGCCATCTTGGATCTGCTATCTTGAGTAAAACTGGCAGCAATGCAGAGTGGGATGACGCATGGGTTGTCGCACTACTTACGTGCCACAGACTTGTTAGTCGAGCTGACTGAGGTGCAAGTAGCACCGTTGCAGAATATCAAATAACATTAAGTGTCAATGAAAGTAAGGAGAATGAATAACTTGGATGCTAATACATACTACATGTTATGAACATTTGTTGTGAACTGAGATGATAGAGAATGCATTGTGTTATACGGCTATTACAGAACTTGCATGGTTACACCGCAACGAAAAGTATTAAACAATATAAGGCACTAAACTTCAAGAACAGTAAAGTCCCTTGGCAAAATACTTAACGGATCTTGAAAATAAATACATAACCCATTGTAACTGCGTATTCCAAAATCTAATGTCGAGAATGAGAAATCTGTATTTTTATGCGTATTGTTTCTCTTTCAGCACAACCATTGTACATTGTGCTGAGGTATCACTGATTCTATTGTGTAATTGTTCCATGATTCCTGAACCTGTTGGGCATCTGCCGCCTATCTGAATGACATACTGGACACCGTACAATGCTATGTGTCAGTCTGGATCGACAAATCCTTGTTTGGATCCTACTTCCTGGGCTGGTACTACTCGTCATCCTGTGTCATGACTCGCACACGTCGTCTCTAGGCTGACAATGGTTCTACATCAAGGCACATTATACACTGCATTATAGAATCAGTGAAAAATCAGTAATTGCAACCTTTATTCTTTATATCACCTATTATTTTGATACTGATGAAGTGACTGTTTGCAGTGGCGGCTCGAGAGTATACATTCCGTCTGTTCACAGATCTTTAGATCCAGATATATTTGAGAGTGTGAAATAGCATCTGCTGTAAAATAGTTATGCTCATCAACAAATTTATACAACTACAGCCACTGCCAATAATAATAATAATAATAATAATAATAATAATAATAATAATAATATGCATAATTTGTCTGACAACAGAAAGAATTGTTTTGTGGAATTTTATTGTTTTGTACATAATTAAGTATAGTTTAGAGAACGAAATAATATGTCAGCTATCGCTACTATTTGTTTCGCATTTTTTTATTTTTTGGACAAATGTACAAGATCCCTAATTACTATATTAGCACCTGAACTAATTTCCTGGCTGAAAATCAGACATTCTTACGTTGCATACACCAAACATTTACGCTTATTGTACACTTCTCTGTGAAACCTTAGTTCCTTTGCATGTAACTTTTCCTGGTAATTTTCGTTTCTGTTAGCACTTAATATTGCTCCATGTGGACACTGCACACGATTCCCGCAATGTAAGCAACCAACCTCAAACACAAACTGCCGTTTGTGGAAATGATGAAATTCAAGTGGTAATTTCAAAAAAACGGTCACTTGAGTAGAATCAAAACTTAAGATTCCATAACTCACTCAGAAACCCACAAAATAGGTTTCCTATCTGTATAACGCTAATATATACTAATGTCTGATCTAATTTTACTATACACTGAGTGAACTGGCATATCTGAAGATAGTGCTACCGTCTAACAGGCTTTATCTCAAGGGAAAGGGGATAAAGGTCTGTTACAGTGTGCTACCACCTAGTGGCACTGACATAAACTTGTAGTTGAGTGGTAATGGGTAGTTTTCCATACCATGAACTGTGCACTTTGTTTATCAAACCCTTATGTATCTGACGGATCACGCTGTTACATCAAACCAACAGTGCATGCGCAAAAGCTCCTTAAAGCACGCACAACTGAAAATGTGCTCCCGATCCTGATGCCATATTTCACAGAGTCAACAGTAGTAGCAATGTAGCATAGCACAGTAGATTTAAGTACCATATATTTCATATTACCATCTCTGTGTTACGTTTAACAGCATTCAAAGAAAAAGAACTAGTAAATCTGCAAGGAGTCCAAATTTAGGGTGTTCACATGATCTTGTTCTCTTTCAGAACAGCAGCCACTTACTATGTGTTGAGAATTACAAACGAAAACGAAAAAGAAAATGCAGCTCTAAAATGATCAAAAGACAATACCCATGTAAATAAAAGAAAACTACCATTCATTATACACACATCAAAAGCTTTTGCATCACCCAGTTCCCATAACTCCTGAAGATAGTCGTTGACAGTGGACATTGTATCACAGACACAGTCCCTTTGACTATTCAGAGATGTCACTAAACCCGCCCAAAGATGTAAACAACTGTGCATGAGCAGCGCCTATTAGACGGAGGGGGTCCGACAGCCGATCAGTTCCAGTCTTTCCACCAGGAAGGCGGCACACGGCTTGTCTTGTCTGTAGTTCAATCATGCCTAGGTGGTCAATACCGCCGTTCGATCGCGTCCACATTGTTATTTTGTGCCAGGAAGGACTCTCAACAAGGGAAGTGTCCAGGCATCTCGAGTGAACCAAAACGAAGTTGTTCGGGCATGGATGAGATACAGAGAGACAGGAACTGTCGATGACATGCCTCGCTCAGGCCGCCCAGGGGCTACTACTGCAATGGATGACAGCTACCTACGGACTATGGCTCGGAAGAACCCTGACAATAACGCCACCATGTTGAATAATGCTTTTTGTGCAGCCACGGGACATTGTGTTACGACTCAAATTGTGAGCAATAGGCTGCATGACGCACAACTTCACTCTCGAAGTCCATGGCGAGATCCATCTTTGCAACCACGAAACGGTGCAGTGCAGTACAGATGGGCCCAACAACATGCCGAATGGACCGCTCAGGATTGGCATCACGTTCTCTTCATTGATGACTGTCGCATATGCCTTCAACCAGACAACTGTCGGAGACGTGTTTGGAGGCAACCCAGTCAGGCTGAATGTCTTCGCGAGTGCAACAAGGTGGAGGTTCCCTGCTGTTTTCTGGTGGCATTACGTGAGGCCGACGTATGCCGCTGGTGGTCATGGAAGGCGCCGTATTGGCTTTACGAAACGTGAATGAAACCCCCCCCCCACCGATATTGTAACCTTATCGGCAGCATATTGGCGAGACATCTGTCTTCATGGATGGCAATTCGCGCCCCCATCGTGCACATCTTGTGAATGTCTTCCTTCAGGATAATGACATCTCTCGACTAGAGTGGCGAGCATATTCTCCAGACACGAACCCTATCGACGATGCCTGGGATAAATTGAAAACGGCTGTTATAATGTGAACAACATGACCCACCAACCACTCTGAGGGATCTACACTGAATCGCCATTGAGGAGTGGGACAATCTGGACCAACAGTGCCTTGATGAACTTTTGGATAGTATGCCATGACGAATACAGGCATCCATCAATGCAAGAGGACATGCTACTGGGTATTAGAGGTACCGGAATGTACAGCAATCTGAACAACCACATTCTGCATTGTTGCTAGATGTATCCAAGATGGCAGCGATGACGTCATCCAAGATGGCAGCATGTAGACTTGGCAACAGCGCTTAATGTCATCCAAAATGGCGGCCATGACGTCACCCAAACACAAGGCCGGTTCTGAGCCACCCTGCATTCTTGCCAGATGTATCCAAGATGGCGGGAAAGTGCCACGCCCCCTGCCACACCCCCCCTGGTGGGAAGTTCAAATTCCATCAGGACATTGCAACCTCTACTAACCTAAGAAAATGGCGGGAAAGAAAGTTCACTTGGATTACCTTCACTAACCTAAGTCACCTGACCGCCACCTCATCCTAGGAACTGGTGCCACGTTTGAATTTTGGCAGTAAGGAAATGTCACTTGGGGTTTCTGTACTAAGCTAAGAAAATCGCAGGAACATAGGTAACTTGGGCTACCTCCACTAAGCTAAGTCATCCACCTGCCACCTCTTCCTAGGAACTGGCACCAAGTTTGAATTTTGGTGGTAAAAAAAGATCAATTCGTCTATCTCTATTAAGCTAAGAAAATGGTGTTAAAGAAAGGTCACCTCCACTAACCTAAGTCACCCAATCGCCACCTCATACTACAGATTGGTGGGAAAAGGACTAAACCTGCACTGGGCTGCTAGAGAGAGGAAGGACTGTACTGTATTTATTTTGGAACAATTTATTTAGGGATGGAGTATATTTATCAAAGTGATACAGCACAGATGCTCTGACATGCCACACAGCATACAGACCTGCAGACTACTCCTAAATAACTCATGTATAATGCTCTACACACACACTTGCTAATTGTAAACTGTCAAAATAACGCATTGCATAGCCTACAGACATGCAAACCACTCGTAAATAATGCAGTACATTTACGTCCAGAGAGCCAAACAACTCCTAAATTGTCAAAATAATAATCCATCTAAAAGACTCTGCAAACATGATTGCTAATCATCAACTGTCGAAATCGTGCACCAGTCTTTATTTAAACAATTAGAGACAGCACCACCATCCAGTGTGTTCGCCAGGAGGTCCACACGCCAACTGACCTAGTACATAGTACCACCAACAGAGGGCACTGTTGTCCATTCCATGACGTAATCCAAGACGGCAGCCATGACGTCAGCTCATGACGCAAGTACTGCTACCCAAGATGGCGGCAAACAGTGTGTTAACCATGAGGTCTGGACCTAGTACACAGTACCACCATCAGAGGGCGCTGTCGTCCATCTGGTGACGTAATCCAAGATGGTGGGGGGAAATGGGGGGGGGGGGACGACTCTACCTGTGCTGAACATAAGTTTCTATTTTGTAGACAGTGTCTCCACCATGAGATCTAAACTCCAACTGACCTGGTACACAATACTACCACCAGAGGGTGCTATCATCCCTCCTCTGATGTAATCCAAGATGGTGGTCTGGGGTGGGGGGGAAATGGCGCGAAAGGACTCAGCATGCGCTGGGCTGCTGGATAGAGTAAGGAAGGAGTGTACTTTATTTATTTTGGAACAATTTATTTAGGGATGGAGTATATTTACCACACTGGTACAAAACACATGTTTGGGGTCACACCACACTGCCAACAGACCTGTAAACTACTTCTAAATAACGCTCTGCAGACATGCAAACTTCTCCTACATTACCGAAATAATTTCAGCACAGACATGCAGATTCCTCCTAAATAATTCAGTACACAGATGTGCAGACTCGAAATCAACTTGTAAACTGTCGAAATCATGCATAGCACAGCCTACAGGCCCACAGACATGCAAAGAATGTATGCAGACACCATCCGCCACTCTCTATAGACTATACAGGAGGCTACCTGCAACCCTGCAAAGTTCACCTAGGCACCACTGCTGACGCGACCGGGCAGGAGTGCAGGCGACTGAGGGGCACATGCCATCACAGCCATGAGCCGCTGCCAGACGCAGGTGAAAATTTTTTGGGTATACAGCCAGTGTTATATTGGCGTCACAGAATTCCAAGGCACGCTCACGCCAGTCTCATATGCGAGACGCAGCACATGTCTTTACCATTGATGACAGAGTAGGTCAGGGCGCATTGTTCCTAGTGCGACATGAGAAACGTGTCTAACCGCGCTTAACTACAAAGAGCGCAGAATAACATCGAATACAAACTTCCCAGCAGTCTAACGTGATAACCCAGTCCATCATGTGTTACCCTTCCTGCTTTCAACACACACAAACGTTCCCACCGCTATGTAAAGGTTACTATATACCAGAAAAGGATGTGAATGAATCGAGCATTATGATTGGCTCTTATCGAATTTACCCACTGAATTAATGATGCCATAGGTATCAAAGCACCCTCTACCTTTTCTTTCTGTATGCAGACGGGACTTCCAGTGGTAAAATTATTTTGCACAGATTGCTAAATTGCATTGATAGTTAAATCATCAAAGTTGTCAACAGATCATCAAATACATACGAGACTGACAAGAATATTGGAAGCCAAGAACAATATTATGAGTGTAACAACAATTAAATATTACAATAGCTGCTACAGTGTAACACCGATCGATGTGCAGGTAATGTCTTCTCTTGATGGCTGTGCTTCTGGAACGAATCTCAGTATCTATAGACCACATAATTTTCCACATAAAAAATCTCTCTCATAGCCTTGCGGTTATCGATGTTCTGAATCTGTACGTCCCTCACGATAGGACACACAGTTATCCTCTGTAGTAATGCGACAACATAAACCAGAGCAACTTTACAATGCAATATATACACATTTTACACAAACAGTGCAGTTATCTTTTATATCTGCACAGCACCCAAAAAAATTATGGTATGCCTACACTGACACCGGCTGTATGTCACGAGCTCCTCCGTCCTAGGGATGCACTGTCCATCTATTCTTTCTTTCTACAGACATGACAATCAGAAGCAAAAAAATATTTTACACTAATCGTCATATTGCACTCACAACTAAACCTCGCAAAGTGCCATACATATTGTCAAATACAGAAAGACTCTTATTCAATTACACCACTTTCCCACTAAGGACAGGTGGCTGAATATTAGAGCATGAAACCGATCTCCAACCCAGCAATATATCACCGCATACACTCTCAGAACTGTTGTACAAAGACTGGCTCCTCCCCCCCCCCCCCCCAGTACAAATGTGTTATTTTTTCTGGTCTGGACCTGCCTGCTTGCTTGCGTTTCTACACCCATCTCCAGACTCTGGGATTACAAGAACATATCTAATTTCACACACAGCAGTATCCTACCGAACGCTCATGCAACGTAATTCCAAAGATATAGACTGGGAATCATTTCTATACAAATCCGAAACTTTAGCTAGGTGGAGTGTGCTCTAGACCACTGACTAACTAGAAACAAACAGACCAAAAATGATATTTCCACCTGCGAATACCAATCACGATGATGTAACAGATTCGAAATCATCCCTATAATTTACAAGGTCAACTAAGGTGCTTCTCATGTTTACAGAACTGGAAAACGTGTCTTCCACATGCTCTTCTCTCAACTAAATAAAGGTGCGAAATGTGCAGAAGAAGTCAGCCGAACAATTTACTAATCATTCATCCTAAGAAATCGGTCACATATATATATTTCATCCCTGTACTTACAACTAAATTTTACGATCATGGTCGCAGTTGAACGACATTCGACAATGAGCAAAGTATTGGAAATACACCCTGTTGACGCCTATGGCTTTCGAAACAGAAATATGAGTATCATTCTTATGACTTGACATTCTCTTCCCTTTGCTATCAGAGTACTAGACATCAAATTTACACCTTCCTTATGAATGGACATAGTTATTTCCTTTGCATATGTTGGAACACAAACACATACTTTATAAGCCTGATACTCAAGGTGAAACTATCATGCACCCTCTACTACTATGTATAATATTTCATCAATAACTGATTACCTACAATACAAAAAAATACTGAGAGAAAATCAGCGATGGGTGGACATGATCATCAGTTTTTCTTTTGAGTTATACCACTGTGTCTTAGAGAGCCGTAATCGTCTCATATGTTAAAAAACCCGATCACAACAACTACTGTATGTTACTGTCACAAGCGTTCTTGATTCTACAGGTGCACACAAGTATCCATATTAATAGTTATACTTGCTTTATAAATCCACGTATGGTATTACCTACGAATCATGTGGATTTTCCAGACAAATACAAAGACGGTGATCATCTTACAAACCGCCAGATGTTAAAAAACAGGATCCCAACAACTACTCTATGTTGCTGTCCCAAGCGGTCGTGGTTCTATAGATGCATACAAGTATCATGTTAAAAGCCATACCCACAATACAAATCGAGGTATGACATTACCTCTGAATGAGGTGCCTTTTTGCCCAGTGAAATACCATGATGACCATCGCAGTAGTATATAGTATCAGACTGACACGTTTCTGACGGTGCAACCTTGTAATGAAATTACTCAATTTATAAAGTGATTCGCCTAAGGAATGTGGTGTGAAACCGGTATATGCGTATCCTTCACATCACCGCAGCTAGATATTTCTGCAGTATTTGTAGCACATTCTGTCTCAATCCCTTGTCAGAGGTTTGGTGGTATGTCCACTCAGCTATAGGCGATGCTTGATTCAGAAGGAACACAAACAGTGGTAGATGGTATGCTGATTGAGGTCGTAAGAAAATGTACACTAACTTCTCAGATCTCTAGTGTTACGCTATCCTGCTATCCTCTAGAAATGATATCCATGATTTTGAATTAGGTCTTTCCATTCAAGCACATACCTGCGTTGGATCCTATTGACAATTTCTTTAATGATTAAAACCACTACTCAATCATATTTCTGGCACTTCCATATCTCGAAACGAGACACCTTTCCCAAACCTAGCTGCTACAGTAAAATTCCAACATGGTTTTAGTCAGCCCCGACACATCTTGCAACTGCTCCCATTTCTACAGCTTAGTGCATGTGATCGTTCCAATTTAAGTCGGAACTGAGCAGAAGTCAGAGAAAGACATATCCACCACATTCTGCAACCCATGTAGAAACAGAACGAACTGAGTTGGTGCGACAGGGCCGTGTTTGGACCATTCGGTGGAAATGCACGCAATGTGGTACGACTCCAAACTAGATAGAGATACTACAGACCGAAGCAGTCCATTCAAATCTATCAGCCCAACGTGCTATCATCGTTATTCTCTACCCCCAAACAAACAAAAATTAAGAACTATAGAAGCTCCACTAACTTCATCCGATATAGAACTCACCTACGCATCATTGCTTGCGCAATGATACAAAGCCGCGGTGGGACTCCAGCGCGGAGAGGGAGATTTCGCAATGCTGCCGAGAATAGCGCAAACCTCCAAGCATTCCTAACGGTATACCCCGTCCCTCACCGAATTTACACCTCAAACTGCTGCTGATACTGCTGCCTGTGTGGCTCAATCCTCTTAAATATACAGGGACTGCAGAGGCCGCTTTAAAGTTTGATCACCTATACTCTAGGCGAATGATCATATCCTACGGACCATACTAAGTCGCACGTGACATAGCGTGTGTTCTACTCGTATACAGCCACGTGTTCTGTATGTGGCTTAAAGCACTGTGTACTTGCTATCGTTAACGGTAAACCTGTCGGTCATCAGAGGACTTCCATCTCATGTGTGATGGAGCTGACACATTCCTCTAAACGAACTTTGATTTATGCGATGTACTCCATCCCCCCTGTCGTATCTTGGGTGTAAAATAGAGACTTCAGCGTCGCAACTAAGTTAACGATAGGTGCCTGTGAGGCGCTCCAATCCCCGTGTACACATTTACCTGGTAGATGTGCTGTTTACAGAGATAGTGACGGAATGACTTGTAATATTCACATGTCGGACGCTGCTGCTATGCGTTTTATCTGTTTCCTTATAGGAGGTATCCCCCGCTAGTGACGATCATTTTATACAGACCTGATGCAGGCATCGTATAATTTCAGAACCGTGATCGGATCTGAACAGTGGACGCTATACATCTCTGGAAAGTTATATTGTGCACTTATCACGCACAGCCACTGTTTTAAGGAAGTAGTTTTCTCGTTTTACGGAGCGATACCGTAGTTTATCGTAGAGAAACAGGGAACAAGGATGTATGTCATATGCTTCAAATATATTTCTTACACGGAATATCAACAGCGCTCCATTCCATACGACTGATAGGTTGGAAGCGCAGGCGATATAACATAAAGCCCGTTCTAAGTGCAGAACATTGTAGCCTTAGGAGTGCGTGCGTTTATGTTCTTTTTTACCCATACCTCCCAGGTACCGATCCCAGACTCTAGAACAATACTTTAGAGTTGATAGCTTGGTTGATTTACGTAAAAATGCGTCGAACTCCATCCGTCTGGAGCTCCATCACACATAAAAATCATTCGTTTCTTGTTCTTCTTAACCATCTGCTATTACATCACGATACTTTCAAATCTGTTACTACAAGGTGTTACAAAAAGGTACGGCCAAACTTTCAGGAAACATTCCTCACACACAAAGAAAGAAAATATGTTATGTGGACATGTGTCCGGAAACGCTTAATTTCCGTGTTAGAGCTCATTTTATTACTTCTCTTCAAATCACATTAATCATGGAATGGAAACACACAACAACATAACGTACCAGCGTGATTTCAAACTTTTTGTTACAGGAAATGTTCAAAATGTCCTCCGTTAGCGAGGATACATGCATCCACCCTCCGTCGCATGGAATCCCTGATGCGCTGATGCAGCCCTGGAGAATGGCGTATTGTATCACAGCCGTCCACAATACGAGCACGAAGAGTCTCTACATTTGGTACTGGGGTTGCGTAGACAAGAGCTTTCAAATGCCCCCATAAATGAAAGTCAAGAGGGTTGAGGTCAGGAGAGCGTGGAGGCCATGGAATTGGTCCGCCTCTACCAATCCATCGGTCACCGAATCTGTTGTTGAGAAGCGTACGAACACTTTCACTGAAATGTGCAGGAGCTCCATCGTGCATGTATCACATGTTGTGTCGTACTTGTAAAGGCACATGTTCTAGCAGCACAGGTAGAGTATCCCGTATGAAATCATGATAACGTGCTCCATTGAGCGTAGGTGGAAGAACATGGGGCCCAATCAAGACATCACCAACAATGTCTGCCCAAACGTTCGCAGAAAATCTGTGTTGATGACGTGATTGCACAATTGCGTGCGGATTCTCGTCAGCCCACACATGTTGATTGCGAAAATTTACAATTTGATCACGTTGGAATGAAGCCTCATCCGTAAAGAGAACATTTGCACTGAAATGAAGATTGACACATTGTTGGATGAACCATTCGCAGAAGTGTACCCATGGAGGCCAATCAGCTGCTGATAGTGCCTGCACACGCTGTACATGGTACGGAAACAACTGGTTCTCCCGTAGCACTCACCATACGGTGACGTAGTCAACATTACCTTGTACAGCAGCAACTTCTCTGACGCTGACATTAGGATTATCTCAACTGCACGAAGAATTGCCTCGTCCATTGCAGGTGTCCTCGTCGTTCTAGGTCTTCCCCAGTCGCGAGTCATAGGTTGGAATGTTCCGTGCTCCCTAAGACGCCGATCAATTGCTTCGAACGTCTTCACGTCGGGACACCTTCGTTCTGGAAATCTGTTTGGATACAAACGTAACGCGCCACGGCTATTGCCCCGTGCTAATCCATACATCAAATGGGTATCTGCCAACTCCGCATTTATAAACATTGCACTGACTGCAAAACCACGTTCGTGATGAACACTAACCTGTTGATGCTAAGTACTGATGTGCTTGATGCTAGTACTGTAGAGCAATGAGTCGCATGTCAACACAAGCACCGAAGTCAACATTACCTTCCTTCAATTGGGCCAACTGGCGGTGAATCTCGAGGAAGTACAGTACATACTGACGACACTAAAATGAGCTCTAACATGGAAATTAAGCGTTTCCGGACACATGTCCACATAACATCTTTTCTTTATTTGTGTGTGAGGAATGAAACACCCTGTATACATCGATAAGGAGTGCTAAGCTCCGCGACATGGGCGCATCTTGAGAAATCTTGTACACTTGGATGGGCGGTGCCTTGGTAAGCTCCATTCATTCACGAGACGTGGAATGTAGTGACCTATTTCTGGTCGGATGCAGATTAAATCGGTAGCGGTGCTGTAGGGTGGACTTGTCAATGACAATGCAAGAGGGTCTTTCACCATCTAATTTTACCGTAAGACAGCGAGAATGCTCTGTGACTCTCATCAGCATAAATTATGCACTTTGCTTGGGGAGTTAGAAATTTGTAGAACATTGTCGGATATACGCTGATGATGTTTGTGCTCGAGAATTAACATTGAATGGAACTAATATCTTCATTCGCAATGATACTCGTAAAGTGAAGATGCTGAAATTGGGAAACATGCTGTCACATCATTGGTTGGTATTGAAATTAGTGTAAAATTGCTAAAATTGTTCGCACTATCAACTGAGATGTTTATTATTAGAATACATAGATGTTGTCTTTTCCATCCCATCTGTCCACTGGTACGCTATTGGTTACCACATAAAGATTGACTGACATCGCTTGAGTTGGAGAGAGAGTTTTGGCGATCACGTACATGACTGCAGTATGAGAAATCAGTAGAAATGGAATGCAGAGTTATCAGCTATTCCGTCAGTGTGAGAGACGAGTCTAAACGTAGAGCTCGTGAATCACCTTCGGACTGTAGTTTGGAGACTCTACACAACTCAAGTAAGTTCTTCCGGATTCCTTATGTTGTAACTGTCTTTTATTTAAAATCGGCCGATGTGTGGCGTGTTATGGTATCCGCAGTAAAAACATGATTTACACTGTGCAATGTCTAGTTTCCTGTGAAAGGCCGTGGGGCAGATGTTCTTAATGTCAATTTAGAACCTGGCACAGTCCTCGAAGTCGTGGCAAAAAAATGAAATGTTTCGCATTCTACAAAGGCGTGTTAGAAAACAGTGTTTCAAACAACGAAACAGGATCAGAGGGAGCGTCTTTTGCGTTAACCTGCAGCAAATTCTCCTTCTCTAGAATGCATCAGTCATCCATTAAATCATACCTCATTACAACTCCATCACAGTAGTCAACTCGCGTGTATTACTGATACCTCAAAAGACATACAGTATAATACTGCCTCAATGGAAAAAAAAATTGACTACCTCCGAGATTCCCTTTGTTTCGATGTCGACGTTTTCTCGCATTCCTCTTGTTGCTGCATACTTGTTCCCATGTACAAATGGTTCGGTGCGAACCATTAGATACGCAAGTACTTCCACAATTTTATTCCGAGGTTGCACCGTCGGCGACGTGTTGGTCTGAAACTGTATACCCCAGGGATCACCGACACTGTATTTGTCTGGGCAAAAAGGCATCTCATTCAGAGGTAATGTCATACCTCAATTTGCAAAGTGGGTATAGCTTTTAACATTGATACTTGTATGCCTCTATAGAACCAAGACCGTTTGTGACAGTAACATAGAGTAGTTGTTGGGGTGGGGTTTTTTAACATCTGTCGGTTTTTAAGACGATCACCGTCTTTGTATTTGTCTGGAAAACCCACGTGATTCGTAGGTAATGCCATACGTGGATTTATAAAGCAAGCATAGCTTTTAACATGCATACTTGTGTGCACCTGTAGATCCAAGAACGCTTGTGACAGTAACATACAGTAGTTGTTGTGATCGGGTTCTTTAACATATGTGACGATTACGGCTCTCTAAGACACAGTGGTATAACTCAAAAGAAAAACTGATGATCGTGTCCACCCATCGCTGATTTTCTCTCAGTATTTTTTTGTATTGTAGGTAATCAGTTATTGATGAAGTATTATACATAGTAGTAGGGGGTGCATGATAGTTTCACCTTGAGTATCAGGCTTATAAAGTATGTGTTTGTGTTCCAACATATGCAAAGGAAATAACTATGTCCATTCATAAGGAAGGTGTATATTTGATGTCTAGTGCTATGATAGCAAAGGGAAGAGAATGTCAAGTCATAAGAATGATACTCATATTTCTATTTCCAAAGCCATAGGCGTCAACAGGGTGTATTTCCAATACTTTGCTCATTGTCGAATGTCGTTCAACTGAGACCGTGATCGTAAAATTTAGTTGTAAGTACAGGGATGAAATATATATATGTGACCGATTTCTTAGGATGAATGATTAGTAAATTGTTCGGCTGACTTCTTCTGCACATTTCGCACCTTTATTTAGTTGAGAGAAGAGCATGTGGAAGACACGTTTTCCAGTTCTGTAAACATGAGAAGCACCTTAGTTGACCTTGTAAATTATAGGGATGATTTCGAATCTGTTACATCACCATGATTGGTATTCGCAGGTGGAAATATCATTTTTGGTCTGTTTGTTTCTAGTTACTCAGTGGTCTAGAGCACACTCCACCTAGCTAAAGTTTCGGATTTGTATAGAAATGATTCCCAGTCCATATCTTTGGAATTACGTTGCATGAGCGATCGCTAGGATACTGCTGTGTGTGAAATTAGATATGTTCTTGTAATCTCAGAGTCTGGAGGTGGGTGTAGAAACGCAAGCAAGCAGGCAGGTCCAGACCAGAAAAAATAACACATTTGTACTGGGGGGGGGGGGGGGGAGCCAGTCTTTGTACAACAGTTCTGAGAGTGTATGCGGTGATATATTGCTGGGTTGGAGATCGGTTTCATGCTCTAATATTCAGCCACCTGTCCTTAGTGTGAAAGTGGTGTAATTGAATAAGAGTCTTTCTGTATTTGACAATATGTATGGCACTTTGCGAGGTTTAGTTGTGAGTGCAATATGACGATTAGTGTAAAATATTTTTTTGCTTCTGATTGTCATGTCTGTAGAAAGAAAGAATGATGGATAGTGCATCCCTAGGACGGAGGAGCTCGTGACATACAGTCGGTGTCAGTGTAGGCATACCATAATTTTTTTGGGTGCTGTGCAGATATAAAAGATAATTGCACTCTTTGTGTAAAATGTGTATATATTGCATTGTAAAGTTACTGTGGCTTATGGTGTGTAGAATGTGTATATATTGCATTGTAAAGTTACTCTGGTTTATGTTGTGGCATGACTAGAGAGGATGACTGTATGTCCTATCGTGAGGGATGTATAGATTCAGCACATCGATAACTGTGAAGGTATGAGAGAGATTTTTTATGTGGAAAATAATGTGTGCTATAGACATTGAGATTCATTCCGGATGTACAGCCATCAAGAAGATTCATTACCTGTACATCGATCGGTGTCTGACTGTAGCAGCAATTGTAATATTTAATTGTTGTTACACTGATAAATATGTTCTTGGCTTCCAATATTCTTGTGAGTCTCGTATGTCTTTGATGATCTGCAGACAACTTTGGGGGTTTAACAGTCAATGCAATTTAGCGATCTGTGCAAAATAATTTTACCGCTGAAAGTCCCATCTGCATAAAGAAATAAAAAGTGAATGGTGCTTCGATACCAACGGCATCAGTAATACGGCGGGTAAATTCGATAAGAGCCAATCATAATGTTCGATTCATTCATTTCAAAATGGTTCAAATGGCTCTGAGCAGTATGGGACTTAACGTGTGAAGTCATCAGTCCCCTAGAACTTAGAACTACTTAAACCTAGTCCACAGCTCGTGGTCGTGCGGTAGCTTTCTCGCTTCCCGCCCCGGGTTCGATTCCTGGCGGGGTCAGGGATTTCCTCTGCCTCGTGATGACTGGGTGTTGTGTGATGTCCTTCAGTTAGTTAGGTTTAAGTAGTTCTAAGTTCTAGGGGACTGATGACCATAGCTGTTAAGTCCCATAGTGCTCAGAGCCATTTGAACCATTTGAACTTAAACCTAACTAACCTAAGGACATCACACACATCCAGGCCCGAGGCAGGATTCATACCTGCGACCGTAGCAGTCGCACGGTTCCTGGCTGAAGCGCCTAGAACCACTCGGCCACCGTGGCCGACTATCCCATCAGAACCACTGGGAAGAGTGCATTCGATGTTATTCTACGCTATTTGCAGTTAAGCATGGTTAGACGCGTCTCTGGTATCGCACTAGGAACAATGTGCCCTGTGCTACTCTGTCATCAATGGTAAAGACACGTGCTGCCCAGAGGCGTTTCACGTATGAGACTGGCGTGAGCATGGCTTGGAGTTCTGCGACGCCAATGTAACACTGGCTGTATATCCAAAAATAGAGGCAACTTTCACCTGCTTCTGGCGGCGCCTCATAGCTGTGATGGCGCATGCCCCTCGAGCACCTGCACTTCCACCCGGTCGTGTCAGCAGTGGTGCCTAGGTGAACTTTGCGGGGCTGCAGGTACGCTCCTGTGTTGTCTACAGGGGGTGCAGATGGTGTCTGCATACATTGTTTGCATGTCTGTTGCATTATTTTGTGAGTGGGTCTGTAGGCTGTGCTATGCATTATTTGGACAGTTTACAAGTTGATTTCGTGTCTGCACATCTGTGTCCTGCATTATGTAGGAGGAATCTGCATGTCTGTACTGAAATTATTTCGGTAATTTAGGAGAAGTTTGCGTGTCTGCAGAGCATTATTTAGGAGTAGTTTACAGGTCTGCTTGCTGTATCATGTGACCCCGAGCATGTATTTTGTATCAGTGTGATAAATATACTCCATCCCTAAATAAATTGTTCCAAAATAAATAAAGTACACTCCTTCCTTACTCTATCCAGCAGCCCAGCGCAGGCTGAGTCATTTCACGCCATTTTCCCCCACCCCAGACCACCATCTTGGATTACATCAGAGGAGGGATGATAGCACCCTCTGGTAGCACTATCGTGTACTAGGTCAGTTGGAGTTTAGATCTCATGGTGGAGACATTGTCTGCAAAATAAAAACTTATGTTCAGCACAGGCACAGTCGTTTTCCCCCTATTTCCCCCCACCATCTTGGATTATATAACCAGACGGACACTCTCTTGAGGTGGTACTGGGTACTAGGTCCAGACGTCATGCTGAACGCACTTTTTGCCGCCACATTCACCACAGTCAGTATGGTGTTATGGGGGAAGTCTTAGACAGAGTCATGGAATGAGTGGACGATTTACTCATTGCCACATGTATTTGGCAAGAACATCTAGAGCTTGTGGAATGAGTGTTAAGCAAATATATGAGTGCAGATGTGATGGCTAACCGGAAAAAATAAAATTTGAATGCAGGGAAATCAAGTTTCGGGGACACATCTCTTCACCTAGGGGAATAGTATCAGAAGCAGGCAAGGTGGATGCACTACAGAACTTCCCCTAGCCCAGAACCAAAAGATAATTAAGAGCCTTTATAGGATTAGCCTCTTTCTTAGGGCGTTTTGTACCGGCACAGTAACTGAATAATGATGCTTTACTGGAATTACTAAAAAAGAATGCGCATTGGTACAGGTCCGATAGATGCAGCAGCATTGTACAAAATCAAGCACATATTACTGAATTCAAAAATATTAAAACATCTGGATATGACAATTTTGTCTTGCAACCGACGCCTGAACCTGTGGCCTGGGTTGTGTCTATTTCAAATGTCCTAATCGTCAGGCAGGACTAAAATAAGGACAATTGATTTAGTGAGCTGACTGTTGACAGTATGCGAAAAAGCATATTCTGTTGTGGAACTTGAGACTCTCGCAGTAATGTGGGCTATGGCAAGCATGTGAAAGTCTTTTGTGACCATCAATCATTAAGCTTCTTGAAGAATCACAGAAAGTGTTCATTGTGAATACACACTTAGGACTGTTCAAGTATATTTTGCGTTTGCCCTTCGGCAGTGCTTCCGCACCCGCAGTTTTTCAACGTTATTTGGGACAGGTAACTGCAAAAGTGCCATTTTGTTCAAACTACCTTGACGATACTGTTGTCTCAGGTCGTACATCGGAGGAACACGTTGCCAATTTGCGTGCTCCTTTTCGAGTGTCGTCAGAAGCAGGACACAAGTGTCGTCTCGAAAAGTGTGACTTTTTTCAAACTGAACTACAGTACTTAGGTCATGTGATAAACAGTGTGTGCACCCCCTGCAGTCTCATTTACTTGCAATCCGTGGCCTGCCTATTCCTCGCAATCTATCTGAACTGCAGTCAGTACTAGGCAAGATGATGTACTACATTTCGTTCCTACCGAATGCCGCTCAGATCGCTCCTCCATTCCATCGCTTGCATCGTAAAAATGTACCTTTTGTATGGACGCAAGAGTGTCGGAACGCATTTAAGATATTCCAAAATGCCTTCCTTACTGACAGATGTTTAGTGCATTTTGACCCTGCCGAGCCACTAGTTTTGCAGCCGACGTTTCTTCTTACAGAATCGGCGCTGTGCTTTCGCACAGAATTGGTACACAAGACAGACCTGTTGCTTTGCCTCAGAGCTGTTAATCCAAACTCAGTGCAATTATTCTCAAACAGAAAGACAGGCTCTTGCTATTGTGTATGGTGTGACAAAATTCCATCACTATTTGTATGGTCGCAAGTTCTATTTAGTGACAGATCACAAGCTTTTGCATTCCTTGTTTCATCCATCAAAGTCGGTTCCTAAACGCACTGGTCACAAATTGCCACACTGGGATTTGTTGCTTTCGCACCATCGGAATGAAACTGTGTACAGACCTGCAGCAAAGCATGGCAATTCCGAAACCGCATCTCGCCTTCCGATTGGCCAAGACACTGATTTTCTTGCATCTGCCGCATGTTGTTGTCAAATCGATGCGCAGGAGCCTGAATTGCTGGAAACTCTTCCCTTGCGCTACAGAAAATTGCACAGGCCATGGAAGCAGACCCAGACCTCCAATTTTTGTTGCATTACATTTGTATGTCGTGGCCTCGTTCATTGAACAGTATCCAAACTCAGTTGTGTGCCGATATTTTGCGCGTCGGCATAGCCTTTCAGTTCAGCAGGCTGTGATGCTAGGTCAAAATGACAGTAGACAATCCCGTCCGCTTGTTCCGAAAGTGTTGCAAAAGGATGTGTTGCGATTGCTCCATCAATGACATTGGAGAATTGTTCGCACTAAGCAGTTAGCGCGACGGCACTGTACTTGGCAGGGAATGCGCGCCCACATTGAACAGATGACGTCGCAGTGTCGTTCATGCGCGGAAAACGAATCGCTCCGCCACTGACATTCTCAGCTTGGACTAAGACTCAATTGCCATCAACGAGTGCACATTGACTTTGCATGACCATTTTGGAACACTCCTTGGCTCATAGTGGTAGACTCTTTTAGAAATTTCCCATCTGCGGTGCCTATGGCTTCTACCACATCACGTAGCACCTTTTAAGTGTTGTCCTCCATATTTTGCATCGAAGGTTTGCCAGAAGTACTTGTGTCGGACAACGGACCCCAGTTCAGTTCACGTGACTTTGAACAGTTTTGTGAACGTGATGGCATTCATAATCTAACAAACGCTACATTTCACCAGCAGTCCAACAGAGAAGCAGAATGCTAAGTACGCACTTTTAAGCAACTGACTGCCAAGCTTCGCACCACCCACATATGGGAACAGGCGTTACAACTCTTTCTTGTCTCCTATCGCTCCCACCCATGGGACAGACCATCACAGGCAGAACTTCTGCACGGCTGCCGCCATCGGACACTGGTATGCTTGCTACACCCACTTGCAGCATCCAGCGCCGCCAATGGTCCGCAAATATCGCTTTGCGCGGCGTGAGCGTGTTCTTTTCAGGGTTTATGGCAACCGTGGGCGCCGGTAAAGAGGAATGATCCAGGAATGCAATGCTCATATATGTAATTAAGTGCAGCTCTCCATGGTTTGAGGCACCACCTCCAGAACCAAATTCGCATATGTCATTTGCTCTGTGATCCTGCTGCTTTTCTTATCCCAGATTCATGGCTTCACAGGACCGCGAGGCCTTTGGAGCTGCCTGCTGGTGCCACCAGGGCACCCCAGGAGAAGCGGATGAATGAGGTGCCCTCGCCCCCACCGTTCCCGCTCGCTGACCTATTGGACTTGGACCCACCATCACCATTGCCGTCGCCATCGCCGTCATCGCCCCAGCACACGACCTCAGGCCTGGACGTGTGCCCTTGCAGCAGTTTTCTGGAGGATGTTCCTGTTGCCTCAAAAGCCAGATGGCAGCATACAGTCAGGAGTACACCATCCTCCACAGCTATGGCTCCTGGCCCATTTCTACATGCAGCGTCCTGCCTCCCTCCCCACTATCGTTCGCAGCCTCACTGCATGACAATGGTGCGGCATTTCAGGGTGGAGGAATGTGCTGGTGTAAGCTGGCACAAGCACACCATGTGGCATAGAGGCTGTGCGAAGATCGGCAGAGGCCAAAAACAGACTCGCAGGAAACAAGCCGCCAACGCCCTCTCGGCCACCAGTATTTAGATAGCCGCCTCGGACCTGAGGACAAGTCAGTTGGAGTCTGTTCGAGTCTGACACAGTCTATTGCACCGAGTAAGTTCCAGTGTCATCAGTCACAGCACAGTGGGAATCGCAGTAGCAGTTAGCTCTGCCGCTAACTCAGAGACAGGCAGCACTTAGCAACCATAGTAGTACGTAGCGGACTTCATACTTTACCAGTAGTGAGGCTAACATGGACGATCACAGAGAGCTTGTGCCACAACGACGATCTGGAGTTAACTTTCTATTCTTATGAATAAAGAACCCAGTTAATATATGTGTGCAATTTGTGTTATAGGAAAAGGATACTGGCCACCAAACAACAGCCTCTCCTTGAGCACGATACAGGTCTACAGAGACAATGAAATGATATAAAAAATCTTAATATCGTACTACCCAGGAAATGACACTACTTTTACACAAACAAAAGAATATTATTTTAAATTTTATAATAATAAATGTATTTTCAAACACAAACGAATAAAATATTAGTTGTTACACACATTGAGAGATACACATCAAGCAAAATGTTAGTGTGTGCATTCAATTTAGCGGTACTAGCCAGAAATATGAAACATTTTATCAGACAAAAAGTCTGCCATATAGTTTTTCCAATGTCGTTATTTTTCTGCAAGCCCAGACACATGCTACTCAATATTCCATCCTTGATTCAATTCATCTTGTGAATGAGGCATGAGTATTTTTCAACGTACATGTAATGTCTTTACTGAAGTCAGTTCCAGAAGATGGTACACCACAAGCAACTCAGAGATTTTCACCCACCTACAAAGAGCAGTGGTCATTCTCAATCTAGAAAAAGGTATTTTCATAGTTGCTGAGATTGTATTCTTAGGGCACATTATTTCTGTTTCTGGCTCACAACCCCTGCCCAAGAAAGTCCATGCAATCTCCGAATTTCCATGTCCACAATGCATAAGGAGCTTTCCAGATTCCTAGGCATAGCTAAATGTTTTTGTTGCTTCCTTAAAAATAATACCTGCGTTTAGGGACCTCTCACTGCCACACTGCAAGGTGACTGAATGAAGCGTAACGAACCTATGCTGTGGGCCCCGCCTCTGATAACCAGTTTCAAGAGCACCACTTGCGACCTCCAATGCTGCTCTACTGGCACACCTCCACCCTTCCATCGCCCTCGCTATCATCGCCAGTACAAGTCATTCTGCAGTTGGTGTGAGGACACTTGGCAGCCGCTGACCTTCTTTTCAGTTACGCTATCAGAGCCCCAGTGCAAATGAGCTACACATGAATGGGAATTACTCGCTATCTATGAGGCAGTGAAGTATTTCCTCACTTCTATTGAGGGTCACCCTTTCTGACCACAGCCCTCTTACGACAGGCTTTTGTCAGAAACATGTTCTGTATGTGGCTCAGTTTTCTACCAGTATACACCACGTAATCAGTGACAATAACGGTATCAACAACTGCCTCAGCCATTCCAGCGCCCTCAGTCATCCATAAGATTATCAAGTCCACGCCAGTCCACTGATACCACTGACCTTGTCCCCAACGCCAACGGTCCCTGGTACAGACCTGCACATTTGATGTGACATCCTTCTTGACCCTGTGCACACTGATGGATCCAAAGATTGCATCCACCCCTACCTTCCTCCGCCTTCTGTAAACTACTTTTCGACTGCCTGCATTGGCTGGCATGCCCCGGCATCTGCTGCCCTCGTCCAGTAACTTTTCTTCTGCAGCAGTGTCCAACAGGACTGCCCACTTAGTCCTTGTATGTATGCTGTGCAAGTGTACTGAAGTGGGCACTCATGTTTTCCATGTTCACATTGACATCGTCAGACACCAGCCAGCCTCAGATTACTGCATCTGTCTTCTCACAATGATAGACCATTTTACATGCTGAGAAGAAGCCATCACCATACTGGACATTTTGGATGAAATGGTTGCCGCAGCAATCATCAATGCCTAGATTTTACATTTGTTTCCCTCGCCACATAACGTCTGACAGCGTGCACATATTTGATTGCTGTTGATGAATAACTCAGTATGAGGCTTGCACCACTCTTGTTCATTTTATTACCAGTTATCACTTTGCAACCAACGGCATGGCAGAATATTTCACTGTACATTAAAATTCACTCTTATCTCCTACAATGCAAAATGGTTCGCCAATCTGCCACTGGCTGTGTTAGATTTGTGGGTGGCCCACAAGTCTGACTTGGCGGTGCCTGGCACTGACATGGTACATGGGCAGCCCTTAGCTCTACCATACAACTCTATCAATCCACAGCCTCTCCCCGCTGCTACTTGTGTCCCAGCTTATGTCCAGCAGCTTCAAGACCATATGGGTTGGCTATGACCAATGCTTGCACGGTGCAATGGCGAATTAGAGACTTCTGTGCATCAGAGTCTCATTTCATCCACTTGTGATGCTGCCACAGACACCATCTCTGCCAGTGTTACTGAACCATTGGTTGCCACCTGAGACCCAGTTGCAGCCACCTCAATTGCTTTTGCTTTCCCTTCCACTCCCATTTCTCACGACGTGGAGCCCAACACTGAGCGTGTGGCATCTAATGCTGAGCCAAATGCCAGTCACCAAATGGAGCCGCAGGCACCCCTGTTTCAGTAGCCCCACAGCACACACTGAAACTTCAAACACAGCCTTCAGCAGCCCAGAGTCGGTGCCAAACACCACCACCTGGCCCGAATCTCACTAGGACATCTGTCAGAAGGCACCAATAACAGCAGCAGCATCACTCACACATTCCAGCACATAGTATGCCACACATGCCAGCCACACAGTGGCCATACTCTCAGTGAGACTTCACTGCGTCACAAATCTTTTTGTTTTCAACAAATGAAAAGGAAATACTGTGCCCCATGGTTCTATCTTGGTCCCAGTGTGGTTGTTGAGATTTATTAAAGACCTGGAATCATCCAAAAAATATATAAAATTTGCAGATGACACAAATGTATTGCTAAAGGACAAAACTGCTACTGAACTACAATATGAAGTACAAAATTGCACCACACACATTGAAAAATCGTTCACCACAAACAACTTATTGTTAACACAGAGAAAACTGTTGCAATGCACCTACATAATACACATAATAAGCATTCATTAACTCCCACTATAAATCGATTAAAAAACATTAGAAACTGTTAACAACATTTCTGGGATTATGGGTTCAGGACAACATGAAGTAGGACATACACATCAAATACATCAGCAAGACGTTTAGCTCAGTATGCTATGGCATAAAAATACTTGCTAAATGTACAACAAAAGAAACACTAAAAATGTGTATTATGCACAGGCGGAATCACTGCTGTGAATGGAATAAATTTTGGGGCAAATTTGGCAATAAGAAAAAGCTGTTTCATAGCCACACCGAGAAATTCTTGCAAGCCCCTTTTTAAAACACTCTAGATACTATCACTACCATGCCTGTACATTCTTGAGATAATTACATACGTGAAGAAAATTTCAGAAACTAAAAACTACTTAGTATGTACAAATCAAGCAGTCCATGCACATGACACCAGGCAAAAATCGGACTCTCACAGTGAACGTGCAAGCACAACTCTCAGACAAAATGGACCATAGCAGACTGACAATAAACTTCACCACCCATCAAGGAAATAAAAGAAATAGAAAGCAAAGTGGCTTTGAAAACATATTTACTAGACAGGTATATTATCCTGTAAATAAATATCTGTTAACATAAATTTAAATTATTTCCTGTCTTTTATTATGAATCTGAAACTACTTTTGTTATACTATATATAAGGTTGTACTAATATTAATGTATTGTATTTTAATGACTTGCTATACTGTATCATCTGCTTATATTATTTATGTTAGTGAATCAATGTTACTGTTATGTAACATTTATTGAAAATTGTTTACTACACTATCAAATTTGAATTATTTGATGAATGGATACTTAACAAATAAAAAATAATAATAAAGGAATGGGAGTAACAGCAGGCTTGAAAATCTGGTGGGAAACTGTACTGTTTTATCGCATTTTCAAAACTGGCAAAAGACAAGACCATGGCTGTCTATTCAAAAGTTTGTAAACTTAAGGTGGAAAGTGTAGAACATGTCCATATCAATAACGTGGTTTTAGCTGGTGTTTCTGCTAAAAACACAATGTGACCATATTTGCTGAAGATGGAAACAGGACGCTTCTCAACTGACTTTTTTAAATGATCGTTAACCTTAGGCCTTTATGGTAATGCAATTTGAAAATTGAAAACTTTATTTATGTATTTATTATTAATAAACAACATATGTTTATGAGAGTATTCAATGTATTCATTATGACAAATGCAATGTTATTACAATCTACAAAATAGTATGTATAATATTACTGTTACTATAAACATGAACATCAAAACAGTTATCATGTACTCATAAAACTTGTTATTGGGCTTTTTTTTTTTGGAGACTGAATTTTCTTCAGAAGTTTCTGATTCTACCTCAAGCAACTGAAAAACTCAAGGCAGCTGTATTTGAAATTTATTTTGGTAACAACTATGCTTCAGCATTTCACCGTTCAATTGCTTTTTTTCTGATGTCCTTATTTTGTTCATGCTTGCATAAATTCTCTCTACAGGTGTATTAGTACCTAGTAGTGATAATCGAAATTCTACCGCATTAGTAAAGTTGCTGAATGATAACTTTTGAGAGGTGAGGCACTGAATCATTTCTATCCAGCTCAAATGAAATTCTTTTCCCTCATCATTCAACTGAGCAATTTTGTCTCCAGTAGCAAATTGCTTAACATAAACTAATACGCTAAAAATGGAATTATCATCGATATTTTCTGATCCACCAGATGCATTTGTAATCACTGGCATACTTATAACATCCTCCATTTTATCCCATTTTAAACAAGAATTATATAGATTCTTCATATACTTCAAATCTGTCAATCCATACTTTTAGAAATTCAATACATGAACCATACTGTTTCGGAAATCCTCTACCTTCACCTCATTTTCCTCTTATAATTCATGCAAAATATATTTTAAAACATGTGGGATAAAACTGTTCTCCTTTTTCTCAGTCGTATTTTCTTTCAACTTAAATTGACCCATTGCTTCTTTAACACCTTCTGTAAGCTCGCCGTCTACCTGGAGAACTTCCTTGTGGAAAGTTGTGGAGAAAAACAACAACAACTTTTGCCAACGTATTCTCAAGAAAGGATTTTATTATCTCTGGATATTTTTTCCTGAAGAACTCTTCCAGGTGCTGACATTAATAATAATCATCTACTGTTACTATAACCTAATAATTTCCTGTACTCAATCTCAGTAAAGCTGCAGAAATCTTTCAGTTGTTCTATTTGCATGGCGTATGTGTGAAAATGATAGTACATTCTGCAAACAACCATTTTAAATCAGTACGTTAACAGTCTGCAGTAGTCATAATTGTGTTGTGCACTATATGTGCTGCACATCCAACCCCAAGGATTTCACAATTCAGTACCATTTCAAGTTTGTGACAAATATTTCTTGTTCCTTTATGGAGGACGAGGAGGAGGTGGTTAGTATTTAACGGCCCGTCGACAACGAGGTCATTAGAGACGGTGTTCCTTTATGTGCTACCCCATCAAAGTTATTATTGATATTATCACCACAGAATGCGGTTATCTTAATATCGAGGTTGTTTTTTGCAAGCACATCAGTCAGGTCATGGGTAACAATATCTGCTGTTTCGCTGGGACGTTCATCAAGTTCCAAACAAAATTCGGACATGGACACCCTGTAGTGATAAAGAATATCTAATCATAATAGGAAAGATCTTTTTCTTCCTGTGATTAGAAACACCTGTAAACATTGTACCATAACTGATTTCCTACAACTCCTTTTCAAACCATTCACAAGACTGAGGGTCAAATACTCTACAACAATGTCTTCAGTTTTCATGAGACCACGAGAATTTCTGTTCAAACCAATTTTTACTAATTTCGAAGCATAGTCATTTGAGTGAAAATTATGATTTTCTTCAACCATATGGTAGGACTAGGCTCCTTCAATTGCAGCCAAGTGCAATTCGTGGTCTCTTGCTGAATTTGATCGGAAAAATGAAGCTGCACTTCCGGATGACACAGCAGCGATTTCTGCCTTTTTATGTTTACATGAATTTGGATGATGCTCAATGTCCCTCTTCCTTCCAAGATATACACAAAACTCAGTGTTACAAGTGGTGAAGTGAACATCAGGATTGGACATGTTTCCTTCTTTACCTGCGATAGAAGGTAAAGTATAATTAAAAAAAACTTAGTGTTTGTGGATTTATGCATAATCATCGCGAGTTAATTTAAAATTCTCTGTTAACTTCAAGTCCTATGCCGTTGGCTGAGCTACTTACTTTTCTTGCAACGCTGCAGTGAACACACACTTTCGTTTTGGCATCTTGAATCTCTCAGGGAAGTGCCGAAACAATGCACATCACACTCTCACTGTCCCTGAGAGAATGGGATCGAATTGTCGAAATGAAGCGCAGTGTGGCCATTTAGATGATTTATTTTTCGTAATTAATTTTGTCCATCGACAACGTAATTTCCATTTTACCAGTTATGGACACAAAGATTTAAATATTAGGTAGCAGAATACTAATAATAAAAAATAAACATTGCTTTCCAACAAAACTCGGCAAAGAGGCATCACAACAAAATCTATTGGGATGACAGTTTAAAAACGGTGCTGTCCCGTTCAAAACATGATGTCTGGTCTCTTTAAATAATGAAAAAAAACTAAATAATAGGATCGGTGATCATGCACAGCACAAATCAAACATGAAACGTGTGTGAAACATGCATAGCAAAGAAAAGCAAAACACAGAAAAATATGCGAGTGAAAATGAAATATTGTGGGGAATCCAAACGTCAAGAAAAAGTAATCACAATTCCTTCATTGTTCAGATCTGCATATAATAGCTAAGCAGAAATTATCATTCAAATCATATCCTCAGTTATCGAACTACAGAAGTTTAATTGTTTATCAGTTGGTAATATGTTTCATTCTTACCATGCATGCAGAAATAGCATTATGTTTATTGGAGAAGAAATGAAAAATAATCTAGCTCACTTCCTTATACAGTATGAACATTAATAACACCGAAAAACTGCAGGGATGGATTCCTGACTAGAAATGGAGGGGAAAAGGTCCTATAAACATGTGCCTGGAAATGCATCATTGTCGCGATGGATGGTGCTGAAGAATGTAAGTTCCTTTGACCACATTCCGTGTGTTCATTGTGTGTTACATGCTGTGTGACTGGCACAGTGTATGTAGGCAACAGAATGGTCCGATACTCATGTTGGGAACAAGCTGAGATGGTGTTTGTGTACAGTCAAGTAGATGGAAATGGTCGAGGGGCAGCATGGTTGTACCAAAACAGGTATCTTCGCGGACACCTACAACATCTATATACACTTCAAGCCCTTTTTGGGAATTTGTATGATTATGGGTCCCTTCAGACCGATGAACATGCAGGGAGGCGATAGACTGTGCATACACTAGGTCTGAAGGACTGGGTTTATGGTACATTGGGACAACCCCTAGTACAAACTCCCGGCAAGTGGCCCACCAACATGGTATAAGCCAGAGTATGACTAAGTGTATCCAGCACAACTGCTGCTATCTGTATCACCTGCAACAAGTGCAAGGATTATCAGCAGCGGATTTCCCTCTACAGGAAGGATTTTGTAGATGGTTTTTCAACCAGACCATCACAATTGTGGAATTTCTGTCATCAGTCCTTGTTACCTACAAAGTAACCTTTACCATAACTGGCACCATCAACCTGCATAGTAGTCATCTGTGGGCTATAGACAACCCTCAGGGAATGGATAAGGCGTCTGATCAGCATTGGTTCAGCATCAATTTGTGGGCAGGGATTCTTGGCGACCACATTTCTGAGCCACTTATTATTCCATAATGCCTCGACAGAGAAATGTACCTGGACTTCCTGCCAGGGCTGCTCGAGAATTTGCCTTTGGCAATACGACAGATTACGTGGTTTATGCATGATGGAGCACCATCACACTACCGTATTACAGTTCACTGACACCTCAACAACATCTTGTTGGATAGGACGCAGATGCCTTCTAAAATGGCCTACTAGATCATTGGACTTAAACCGCCTCTGGGGGCATCTGAAAAGCGTTGACTTTGCCGAAACAATTCCTGGTGTGCAGAACCTTCAACGGAATGTTCACGACACCTTCACACTATTTGGAAAGAGCCCGGAATGTGCGAAAGGGTGCAGTAATCCATGACGCGACATAGGAACGTGTTCATTGTGTCCCATGGAGGGCACTTAAACAGCTCTTGTGACGTGGAAGCAATGCAGATCTTTACTGTGTTCCAGGACGATTTGTTGTCGTTGCATGCACACTGACCATTTCCGGACACATACTCATAGGACCTTTTCTCCTCCAATTCCAGTCAGGAATCTGTCTCTGCAGAGTGTCGGTTTTATTACCGTTCACCCCGTATACTCGGATACAAATGGACGATAATGATGGACGAAAGTATCACGATTTTCAATAAAACTTGTTTAATAATACATGTTTGTTTGTCCTTTATGAGAGTTGCTTGCAATTTTTTTTATATTGTTGAGTTAAAAAGTAGGACATGAAAAGAGGTATTTTCAGTGCACTGTTATCAGCTCTTGAAAAATTATATCATCAAATACTATGTATTGCAAACCATTTTGTAGGTATATAACAGAGGGTGCATCAACAATACTTGCACGTTACAAAAGTGTAGCCACTCTACTGCGTAATCATTTACACAGTGATTTCACTGTTGAGCATTGCTTGAACCACAAAACGTAACTAGCTGTCCATGATGTTATGAATGTTGTGACATACCATATACAGACTATTTTAGATTCATTATATTTTGCATGTTCTCAGAATCTCAAAATTCAGAGGCTGTTAAAACTAGGCCATGTTTTTCATGTTCGTTGGGTTGGGTTGCTTCATCATTTCCCAATCAACTTGCGAGAAATTAAATTTGAAGGGCTGCATCATCAAACAAAGTGGTAGCTTATAACAAAATTATAGTAGCCGGGACGAAAATAGGGCTTCAAGGTCATCTCGCCATCTTACAGCATTGCAGTGATAGTTTCAAACGTTGGTAAAAATTTTAAAAAAAATATTGGGCAACTCTATTTTTGGTCTAGAATATGATGGAGTACTTTCCAAAAGAAAATTCTCACTAGCTGCTAGGATAAAAATGAAAACTAACGTTACAAGAAATTTTGGAGGAAAATAATTTTTTACTTCACCATGTGGTAGTAACAGAATCACTAATGTAATTTGACTGAACAAAAACATGAAAATCCTTAAAGTTTACAGATGCATATGCTGCGTCTTTTATTTCGGAAACATAAAAGTACTCTGAGATAAAAAATAAAATATTCTAAGAGATGTGAATCTGTGCTGACTGCATAGCGAAGCGATATTCCGCGCGCAGCAGTGTGCGAGTCGTTGTAGGCCGTAGCCAAGAGTTTTATTCGGAAGGCTGGCGTTAATATGACCGAGAATATTCCCTACTTTCCGAAAATATTTTACAGGCTAGTAATACATATACTTTGTCATTGCATCTATCACTCAAAACGCCAATATACGCTACGCAAAAGTATCTGTAGTTATTTTGAAGCAAATATTTTCACTGAAGTCGAGCAAAATATTTGTTCGAGAGGTTTTGTGAAACCCAAGTTTTATCTAAATTTGCTGTAAGCCTATTAATCTCAGCACGCAATACGTGATTGGTGCACAAAAACCTCGTCCTTACTATGCAATATCCCTGCCTTGTTATAGAAATTTCGTCCATCATTACATCTACTTAGGTCGGTGTCAACAAAATATATTCGCATTCGGAGGAGAAAGTTGGTGATGTAATTTCGTGAGAAGATTCCGTCGCAACGAAAAAAGCCTTTCGTTCAATGATGTCTATCCCAAATCCTGTATCATTTCTGTGACACTCTCTCCCATATTTCGTGATAATACAAAACGTGCTGCCTTTCTTTGAACTTTTTCGATGTTCTCCATCAAGCCTATCTGGTAAGTATCCCACACCGCACAGCAGTATTCTAAAAGAGGACGGACAAGCGTAGTGTCCTAGTCTCCTTAGTAGGTCTGTTACATTTTCTAAGTGTCCTGCCAATAAAACGCAGTCTTTGGTTAACCTTCCCCACAACATTTTCTATGTGTTCCTTCCAATTGTAGTTGTTCATAATTGTAATACCTAGGTATTTAGTTGAATTTGCGGCTTTTAGATTAGACTGATTTATTGTGTAACCGAAATTTAACGAGTTCCTTTTAGCACTCATGTGAATTGGCCTCACACTTTTCGTTATTTAGGGTCAAATACCACTTTTCACTCCATTCAGATATCTTGTCTAAATCGTTTTGCAGTTTGTTTTCATCTTCTGATGACTTCATTAGTCGATAAACTAACAGTGTCATCTGCAAACAACCTTAGACAGCTGCTCAGATTGTCTCCCAAATCGTTTATATAGATAAGGTACAGCAAAGGGCCTGTAACACTACCTTGGGGAACGCCAGAAATTACTTCTGTTTTATTCGATGACTTTCAGTTACTACGAACTGTGACCTCTCTGACAGAAAATCACGCATCCAGTCACATAACTGAAACGATATTCCATAAGCACGCAATTTCACAACGAGTCGCTTGTGTGGTACAATGTCAAAAGCCTTTCGGAAATCCAGAAATAAGGAATCGATCTGAAATCCCTTGACAATAGCACTCAACACTTCATGTGAATAAAGAGCTAGTTGTGTTTCACATGAACGATGTTTTCTAAACCTATGTTGACTGTGTGTCAAAAACGGTTCAAATGGCTCTGAGCACTATGGGACTTAACTTCTGAGTTCTAGAACTTAGAACTACTTAAACCTAACTAACCTAAGGCCATCACACACATCCACGCCTGAGGCAGGATTCAAACCTGAGACCATAGTGGTCGCGCAGTTCGAGACTGTAGCGCCTAGAACCGCTCGACCGCCCCGGCCGGCGACTGTGTGTCAATAGACCGTTTTCTTCGAGGTAATTTATAATTTTCGAACAGAATCCTGCTGCATATCGACCTTAACAATATGGGCCTGTAGTAATTTAGTGGATTACTCCTACTAACTTTCTTGAATATTGGTGTGACCTGTGCAACTTTCCAGTCTTTGGGAACGGAAATTTCGTCGAGCGAACGGTTGTATATGATTGTTAAGTATGGAGTTAATGCATCAGCATACACCAAAAGGAGCATAAATGGTATACAGTCTGGACCAGAAGACTTGCTTTTATTAAGTGATTGCTTACTACTTCGATGATATTTACTTCTACGTTACTCATGTTGGCAGCTGTTCTCGATTCGAATTCTGAAATATTTACTTCGTCTTCTTTTGTGAAGGCATTTCTAAAGGCTGTGTTTAGTAACTCTGCTTTGGCAGCACTGTCTTCGATAGTATCTCCATTGTTATCGCGCAGAGAAGGCATTAATAGTTTCTTGCCGCTAACATACTTCACATACGACCAGAATCTCTTTGGATTTTCTGCCAAGTTTCGTTGTGGAAATGTTATAAGCATCTCGCACTGAAGTCCGCACTAAATTTCGAGCTTCTATAAAAGATCGCCAATCTTGTGGATTTTGCGTCTGTTTAAATTTGGCATGTTTGTTTCTTTGTTTCTGCAACAGTGGTATAACCCATTTTTTTGTACCAACAAGGATCATCTCCGTCGTTTGTTAATTTTTTTGGTATAAATGTCTGAATTGCTGCCGATACTATTTTTGTTAATTGAAGCCACATCTGGTCTACACTTATATTATTAATTTGGAATGAGTGGAGTTGTCTCTCAGGAAGGCGTCAAGTGAATTTGTATCTGCTTTTTTGAATACGTATATTTTTCGCTTATTTTTCGAGGATTTCGGGAATACAATATTCAATCTCGCTACGACAACCCTGTGTTCACTAATCCCGGAATCGGTTTTGATGCTCGTTATTAACTCAGAATTATTTGTTGCTAAGAGTCAGTGTGTTTTCACAACCGTTTACTATTCCCATGGGCTCATGAATTAACTGCTCGAAATAATTTTGAGAGAGTGCGTTTAGCACAATTTCGGATGATATTTTATGTGTACCTCTGGAATGAAACATTTATTTTCGCCAACATATCGAGGGTAAATTAAAGTCACCACCAACTATTATCGTATGAGTCGGATACGTGTTTGAAATCAAACTCAAGTTTTCTTTGAACCTTTCAGCAACTGTATCATCTGAATTGGGAGGTCGGTAAAAGGATCCAATTATTATTTTTTGCCGGTTGTCAACAATGACTTCTGCCCATACTAACTTACAGAAAGTATCTACTTCAATTTGGCTCTGAGCACTATGGGACTTAACTACTGTGGTCATCAGTCCCCTAGAACTGAGAACTACTTAAACCTAACTAACCTAAGGACAGCACACACATCCATGCCCGAGGCAGGATTCGAAACTACGACCGTAGCGGTCACGCGGTTCCGGACTGTAGCGCCTAGAACCGCTCGGCCACTTCAGCCGGCTATCTACTTCAGTTTCGCGACAAGTTAAAACTACTTCTGACAGCAACAAACACGCCACCGCCAGCCGTGTTTGGCCTATTCTTTCGGAACCCCGTTTGGTTCTTCGCAAAAATTTCGGCTGAGCTTATATCAGTGCTTTCTATTAGTGCTTGGAGCTCTGGTACTTTCCCAACACAGCTACGACAATTTACAACTGTTATACCAGTGGTTCCTGTATCTACGTTCTTCCTGTGTTCAGCCTGCACCCTTTGTGAGTGAAGCCTTTCTTGTGTTTTTCCGGGCACCTCTAACCTAAAAAACCGCCCAGTCCACGCCACACAGCCACTGCTACCCCTGTAGCCGCCTCCTGCGTATTGTGAGCACCTGACCTATCAGCAGAACCCGAAACCCAACCACCCTTTGGCGCAAGTAGAGTAATCTGCAGCCTACACAGTCACGGAACTGTCTGAGCCTCTGATTCAGACCATCCACTCGGCTCTGTACCAGAGGTCCGCAATCGGTCCTATTGACTGTGCTGCAAATGGTCAGCTCTGCTTTCATCTTTCAAGCAAGACTGGCAGCCTTTACCACTTCTGTTAGCCACTCGAAACCAGTTGCAATTGGCTGTATCCTGTGCTCTTCATGGCATCCGGGAGGACCCTTTCCACATTTGGAATGGCTCCACTCGGTATACACATGGAGTTTACATTCTTGTCAGCCAAGCCCCTAAGGGGCACCCATAACGCGCCTAACGTTGGAGCTCCCAACTACCAATAATCCCACCCTCTGCGATTGCCCAAGATCTTGCAGGCTAAGTGGTTTCCTATGAAACAGGACAGGCGACAGCATCTGGCTCAGCAACAGTGTCAGCCACAGACAGCACCTGGAACTTGTTTGTCAGACAAACCGGGGAGGCCTTATGTGTGGCCGCCTTGGAAGTCTTTTACTGCCTGCTTCGTCCCGGGGTGACCTCCCACTCGACCACAGGTGAGGGGCCAGCCTCAGTGCGAGCAGTAACTTGGTTGGCCACCGGTGAGGACCTATCGGAGGACGCTGACATGCTGGACGTCTGTTGGATCCCCACGGCCGGCCCACAACAGTGGTGCCCATCCAGTGCAGCCTCAAGCTGTGCCAATCCGCTGCAGCCTCAAGCTGTGTAACTGAAGCCATTACAGCCTGAAGCTGCGAGTGAAGTGTCACCAACTCGGCTCGCATCTGCACACAACAATCGCAGTCCCTGTCCATACTAAAGACCATGGAAAACTAAACTATGCAGATAAACGGACTATCAACATGTTATGCGTAACTCTACTGTAGACCCTGACGAAAACGCACGAATGTGTCTAGTAATACGCAGATATTAAAAAACCTAACTACCGAAGCACTCAGGTGAAGCTAAATAATTGGCCCTGATTAGGAACTTGCAATATGTCACAAAATCGGTTTACTTTCCGACGCAAACGAAAACGCGAGAACTATGGCTATTAGATATTAAATTTACACGCAGAAACTCAAAAAACGAAACTATTAAAGCACACAAACGATATAATAAAATTCGCTCCTGGTTAGGAACTCGTCACAAAAGCGGTTACTTTCCTGTTGCTGCGTCTGTCTTGGTCAACTACTACTGCCTGACAGTTTCTGAATTAAAAACCAAGTGAGCAGAGAAGACAGTGCATTGAAGTGACTGGCCAGAAAAATCAATTTTATCGTGGACATTAACCTGTATTCTTCTAGCCATCGGATACTATCCTCTGTTATACTAAAGCAATACAATTCTATGTTCCAGCTTTTTTTAAAAGTCGTCAAATATAGATTTCTATGCTCCTCTCGGAGAATCAGAATAGGTGCTGGGACTGTTCTGATGTTACTGCACTGATTATATATACAGTCGATATAGAAGCACCACAACGTTTTGTCATTTTATTAACTGCATTATCCTTACTACGAAACAGCCAGTAAATCCTTCTATGAAAAAAAAGGAGTTAAATTTCGAATGTACAAGTAAACCGAACGCAGTAAGATTATATCTGAATGTAAAGACACTCGATACACGTTTTTAGGAAAACTGTTGTTAATTAATGCAGAATTGACAATCTTATTTTAATTGACAGTTACTGTCGAGTGAACTAATCCCAACACTTGTGATAAATTTATCAGATGTCTACTGTAAGGGAGAGACAGTCGCAATATGCCCTCTATAACTGAAATGAATAGAGAAACATTTAAATCAAGTCAGCTTTTTACATAGACGGCACTTACTTACACTGAAGGATCTTCTGGCTCCGTGTCTTCAGATTCATTGTCGCTTGTTTCAGCCAGATGTATCATCACAGATTCCATTATGGTGTCTCTGAAACCCTGGTTCAAGAAATCAGTTTCTTGCAATGTTTCTGCTTGTTTTACACACCTCTCCCAGTCCTGCTGAGTTTCATTGTCAAGAGCTTCGTGTGTTAGCTTCTCGACATCAGCAAGTTTGAAAGTACTATTTCTTTTCGCTACTTCTCGCTTCACTTGGGCCCATATCAATTCAGTGGGATTACATTGGTGGTAGACGTACCACTTGGTGTCGCTCATTTCGTTCGCCAATTGATCTAATTCCTAAGTCTTTTGGCACCTACGATTTCTTCCTTAGACAGGAGTTCAGCTTACGTTTCATCGACTGAAAATGCAACATTCTTTCTCTTTAACCACTCCATAATATTTGCCTTGCGCCAATTCGAATGTGGGAGCTTTTCTACCTGAATGGAGTGGTAGCTGGCGTTATCCATCACGATAATTGATCCTTCTTTCAGCGCAGAATAAACCAATTCTTAAAAACTTCTCCATTCATTTCTGAATGGTAATCGGGTTGGCAAGAACTTTTCCCACCACGAAAAAAAAGTTTGACCTCTGGTATGAAGCCTGTGGTTAATGAACCAGCATGGGCAATGATTAATCGGACACCTCTACCAGTAGGCACTTTCAAAACGCCGTTTCCTTTGGAGTCGTGCCATATATACTTATTGATGTGATTCTGTGAAACCCAAGTTTCATCCAAGTTCACTATAGGCCTGGCGTCTTCAGCACGCAATAAGTGCTTTGTACGCAAAACTTCATTCTTGCTCCTGCAATGTCTCTGGGTTCCATCAGCGTTGCCAACCATACGATCAATTATCGCGATATACGATAATACATTGCTGATAATTGCGGAATCTACAATAATTTTTGTGAAGATTTAAAATGAAAATAATTTGATACTTCTAGTAGTTTCATACGTTAATAATCTGTTTTCATATATTTAAGTCCATACTCCATTCAATATAAGCAATTTTCTCTTTTTCTCTCGTCCACTCCCCGCAACAGTCCAACGACTCTTAACACTGTATATTCGCTTCCGGGGAATACCCTTACCGCCTAACAAATATTGTTTCACAACAATATGGGCTGTTAGGGCTAGGCCATCGTCATCAGTTGCTGGTGAAATTGGGACTTGAATGCACGGGTTGTTGTCTTTGTGCTCTTAAAAGAATATTAATTTTTTGTTCTTAAGGGAAATTAAAGTGTCGTGTACTTTAAATAAATACTGTAGTAGCGTATTCAAATATAAATAATGGAAAGTGACAACAGTGATGCAGATTCTCCGCGGACCCCACAGAAGAAATTGAGGCTGCGTGGTGAGTTGAGTGCCGTAAAATGTGTCGGGCCTCTACAAAAGAAACTTGACTTTTCATCACAATCAAAATCGTCTGATACATTTGATAAGTAGGGCAAGAGGGCTGAAATATTGCTATGTGGATTTTTGGCAGAACGTAACATCTCTATTAATACAGCCAATCACTTAACAGATGTAATTAAAAGTGCCTTTCCCGATTCTTAAATAGTTGAGGACTTGCAGTTGGGTAGAACAAAAGCCACAGGGGTGATAAAGAATGTCATAGGTAAATGTCATTTGGATGAACTGAATGAAGTTTTACGGAGACAAAAATTCAGTTTCATAATTGACGAATCTACCGACATTTCCGCTACGAAAAATGTGTGTTTTTGTGTGCGGTATTTTGACGAAGATATCTCCAAAATACATACTAAATTTCGGCAGTTAGGATTTGCTTCGGATGGGTGCAACACAAAGATGGGGAAACTATAATTCTGTTGCTAGTCGAATAATTAGAGATTTTTCTGGTATTTTTATACAGAAATGTATATGTCGTTCATTGCACCTATGTGCAAGTGAGGCTTGCAAACAATTACCAAGACTATGTGAAGACACAGCAATGGATACATATTCATTCTTTAAGCATAGTTCAAAAAGAATAGCCCAGTTTGTGGAATTACAACAGTTTTGTAATGTCGAACCCCACAAGATACTGCATCCGTCTCAAACAAGATGGTTATCTTTGTTAACTGTTGTTTCACGTATTCTAGAACAATGGAATGCATTGTAATTATTTTTCACTTGTAAGTGGGAAGAAGAAAGACTGTATGCAGCTGAACAGTTAACAATGGCATTCAGGGGCAACTTTGTACGTGTATTTTTTATATTTCTCGAGTGGATGCTACCGAAATTTGTGTCTCTGAATCAATATTTTCAAAGCGAGAAATTAGTAATTTGCTCTTTGCATGATAGAATGTGCAAAACGTAAAAAAAATCCTTCTCTGCTATATGTCTCCTGATTATATCAATAAAACTGATTTGATAGACATAGATCCAGCAAACCCAGCCCAACTTGTGCCTTATACGCAAATGTATTTAGGTGTAGGTGTGATGGATTTCATGAGCCAATCTGAAAACATCTCACAAAAATCTAAAGTGACTGATTTCTACTACAGAGTGCAACAGTTTCTTATAGTATCTTGTTGTGAGATAAAAAAGCGGTATGATTTCAGCAATTCTGTTCTAAAAATGTTGAATTGGTTGACGCCAGAAATAGCATTGTCAAAAAGTGCTGCAAGGCCGTCAACGCTTGTTCCACTTATAAAGTCCGTTCGGAGGATTTCTCCAAAAGACAAAAGGCTTATGCAAATGATTGATGATCAGTGGAGAGCATTGCCACATGCAGAATTTCCCTAAAATCTACGGTCTAAAGAGGTGGACGAATTTTGGGTGTTCATAAAGAACGCTAGGGACCTTCATGGTAACCAAGAGTTCCTCCAAATAGGAATCTTTGTGCTAGATATATATTAGTTTTACAACATTCTAGTGCTGATTGTGAGTGGGTATTTCAAAAATGAATCTATTGAAGACACCATTGAGAAATAAGTTACATTCTGGTACAGTCGGCGCAGTAATGCTAACTTCCCGGCGTGTGGAGAATTGTGTGCAGTTCGAACCAACCAGTGCAATGATTGCATCAATGAACACGTCGAACATTTATGTTAAGAACAAGAAATCTCATCGGGATAGTGACGCCGATGTGGAGTTCGACAACGATGCTTATTAGGGTGAGTTTAATTACATTATTATTTTTAATTATATTACGTACACAGTGCTACTTTTCGATCGGGGTTAGCGAATTTTCCTTGCATAAAATCTGTGATGCTTTGGACACTTCCGAGTTTATCTGGTTCTGAACGTATTTTTAGTACTTAGCATCGCGATTAGAGACGTTTTGGTTCGTAATTAGGAGGTTTTATGGATAAAAATTTTAAAAGATGAGAAGACTTTGCCATTCGCGATTGAAAACAAATATTGTGTGCGTCATATTATCAGCATTATTGTTGTTGTTTTTTTTAAGATTATCTATGTACCATAATTTTAGATGAAAAACGATAATTTTAAATACAAACTGCCATAATTTTATCTTCTGGGGTTGGCAACGCTCGGTTGCATTAACAATTTCCGTCCGTCATTACACCAAGGGAGCGGCGAAGACGAAGAACTGTCTCTGAGCCCAAGTAATTTAGCCGATGGATACTCTCCCGGGGGAGGTTCGAGTCCTCCCTCGGGCATAGGTGTCTGTGTTTGTCCTTAGGATAATTTAGGTTAAGTAGTGTGTAAGCTTAGGGACTGATGACCTTAGCAGTTAAGTCCCATAAGATTTCACACACATTTGAAATACTCTCCTCTGTCCTAATATCCAAGTACAGTTCTACGCACGAGCTCTTTGTTAAAATCGTCAAAGTCGGTTGATTTCCGTTCACGTTCGTATCCCTTTCTTGGAGAATCGAAACACTCATTCATGTCTGGAGATTCTGCCAATGACACAGATTTGCTAATACAGCCTGCAATGGACTTGGAAACACCACACGCTTTAGCACGAAGTTTATGAATTTGCGCAAAATTTAAGTTATTCATCGCTTCTTCATTGTCGGCCAGATCAGTAAAATCTTGAATACATTCGATTGTTTACGAATGTCTTTCCGCCCTTTATGCACACCGACCGGAGGAGTACTACAAGTAGGCCGTTGCTCCCGCATTGTTGTTCACCACCGAACGCACGTCAGAGCACCTTTCGAAGGACAGTAAGGACTGAGATCAGACGTGAAACAGGCGTCTAAAGCTAGCGAAATGAGGGATGCTCAACTACCGGACCTACCGATAGATGGCTCTAGCGCGTGCCGGCCAAAGATCATATCATTGAGTGTCCGCCGTATTTGAATTTGGCAAAAAAAGGATGAAAATGTTTTTCGTTCTGCGCCCTCATAAGTCTTTTATATTGGATGTTCTAGATATCTTCACATCAAAATATTGAAGTGTTTCTAATCTATCGAGAAAAAAGTGACAGTTCTGCTATGAAATTCCTAAATTCGAGTGTGTTTCGGAAGTTTGACAAGCTGACCTATAAATTGTTTACTATTAATTTTATGAGTGCTTTACTTATTTGCCCGTTTTAAAATACTATTTATGATTCAATGGAGGTCAACAAATTACCTTGGTTGCCGAAGCTTTTAACTACAGGTATAATTCGGAAAATCAAGTGTGGAAAACAGTGAAGGCGCCTCTTGAAAAAAAAAAATTGACATCGTTTGCTTAGGGGTACCTCTACTGACAACAGAAATTACAACTGAGCTATTAAAGTATTACTTACTTATAAACGGAAAAATTGTTATTTTTCTTTACCTGAAGTGATGCATTAGCGATCTGCATATATGCTGACACTGTAATTGCAACATGCACTTACGAATTTGGCTCCCTCTTTGATCAGAAATTTGAATGCCATGATTTTATTAACACCTGTACATGACACGGTGTATTTTAACTGAGTGATAAGGTAGAAGCACCAGTTTTTGACATTGCTTCAGTCTTTGATACATGACAAGAAATACATTTAAATGAGATAAACACAAAGGCCAACGTTAAGGCTCCACTTAAATGCATAACTTGTATCATTTGGAAGTTAAGTGTAGTAATAATATTATATTGGACTGATCCATGATGATATAGGAAGTGAAGGAACTTGTTGAAAATAATATTGATCACAGCTGTTAATTTTAAGGTTGGCGTGTCTTGAAACTGTAATTTTCCAGTCTGACACCCAAACAGTGACTGGTACCATGGTTTTATTTTAAAATTGAATTCAAAACATGTCAGTGAGCAAAATTAATTACACTATGAATTACAACCATGGAATTTTATTTCTGTGAATCTTGGTTCCAGTCTTTGACATGGTGTCTATCACCTGAATGACTGGTTGTCATGATATGGCCCAAGCAAAAAACAAACCTGAAAGCGAAAGCTGCAGAAGTTGGCCAGACAGGCACCCCAATGGCTGCTACAATCTGTGTGAGGCAAGGGTGACATTATATTGCAAATTTAGTGTAAAATGTTCCATATTGTCTGAATTTGTCCAATACTGAAAGGACATTCCAGTCCAGTCGATTTTCTTATCTGCAAAAGTACCCTAGCCAATACCAGTGGTACAAAGGTAGTGCCAAATTACAAACTATCCAGTAACAACAGAAGTATTGCTGGACAATGTACAGTAAATAATATGTAATAACTTGAGAAATTCAGAATTGGTTTGAAGAAATAGAACAGTATTTGGAAAGAGAATAACATTTTGAAAATAACAAATGACACAAGTAGAGTTTTCAGTTCTTATAAAAGCACGCTTAATTAATTAATTCATTAGTTTATTTTCCCCTCCTCTCTCTTCTCCATTCTCAAGGGAAAAATGTGATAACATAAAAGTGCAAGAAAGTTGTGTACAGTGTTGGAAATGATGAAAAAGAAAATCTCACTATGCTTTTAACAGCATATGCTGCTGTAAAGCTTGCTCCTCCTAAGAACATGATTTTTTCTGGTACAGATGTCTGATACAACAATTCCACAGCAAAACTTACTTTCAATAGGTGTGGTAGCAGTGCACTCCCATAGGACAACAGAATATTATGTCCTCCAGGAATCACATTGGGTACACCACTTACAGCATAAACTGTACAGCAACTACAATGTTTTGTGAGCAATTAATACCAGTCAGTATCTTTAATTTTAACATAAATCTTGACTCCCATGATTACCTGCTTATATGTGTGTTTGTACTACAGGTAATTGGTAAAGCAAATACTTACTGAATATGTCTTCACACTTTTAATACTTAGCTGAAATTCTGAAAAAAGTAAATTCTTTTATTACTTTATCACCTCTAAGGTGAATTAAGAGGTACTGACTGGTTTCTTTGAACATTTAATAGAAGCCTTCTTTTTACCTGCTACTGATAAAGAGCCATTCCAAGTTCTGTACACAACAATCTCTCACATTTTTCATGAGGTTTGTTATTCTGTACACTAATATTTCTTCTTCTAAATGGTAAATATCGCATTCAGATATTGTTGGTATTAAAGGTAATTCATGAAATAAATTATAGTTAAACCAGAAAATTAAAGGTTCCACATGGCACATGAAAAGTACCTTGTTACACACATGTTACATACATGTTACACACATGTATGTACAGATTCCAAAATGTCTGTGAATTTGAGCTACAAACTTTTTTAAATAGAAATATGAAGATCACAATACTTTGGGTCTGCAATAACTCAAACGTAAAATACTTTAGTTCGCTATGGGAAACTTTGTTCTTTACGTGACTCGTGCAACTGCTTTCACTCTTAATGGAAAACTAAATGGTTTATGATAAAGTTAACTTGCAAAAAGTGTAACCGTTGTTACATAATTTCTGTGAAGTAAAATTCCTTAATGTTAATTTCTTCCTTCGTCACCGTAACTTGATAATTTCAGTTCCATATGGGACATATGAACTAAAAAGAAAAAAAATGAAGAAATGCTTTTATTACTATGACCAAACAAAATCTTTTTAACATGTAGTACACAGTTCAAATCAGCAAAAAGTTTAACTGTATAATTAAGGTAAATGTTGATGAAAATTAGGCATGTAACATGAATACTGAAATTTCCTAGTCCGCAGCTCGTGGTCATGCGGTAGCGTTCTTGCTTCCCGTGCCCGGGTTCAATTCCCGGCGGGGTCAGGGATTTTCTCTGCCTCTTGATGACTGGGTGTTGTGTGATGTCCTTAGGTTAGATAGGTTTAAGTAGTCCTAAGTTCTAGGGGTTCAAAAATGGCTCTGAGCACTATGGGACTTAACTTCTGAGGTCATCAGTCGCCTAGAACTTAGAACTACACTAAACCTAACTAACCTAAGGACATCACACAACACCCAGTCATCACGAGGCAGAGAAAATCCCTGACCCTGCCAGGAATCAAACCTGGGCGTGGGAAGCGAGAACGCTACCGCACAACCACGAGCTGCGGACTAAGTTGTAGGAGACTAATGACCATAGATGTTAAGTCCCATAGTGCTCAGAGCCATTTGAACCATTTTTTTGAAATTTCCAAGTGTAACTGTAATCACTGTATTCTGTACTTTGTAGTGCTAGAAAGGTAATTCTGTATGGCTCAAATGTCTCTGAGCACTATGCAACTTAACTTCTGAGGTCATCAGTCGCCTAGAACCTAACTAACCTAAGGACAGCACACACATCCATGCCTGAGGCAGGATTCGAACCTGCGACCGTAGCGGTCGCTCGGCTCCAGACTGTAGCACCTAGAACAGCATGACCACTATGGCCGGCCTAATTCTATATGGTTATTTGCATTCTCCCCCACCCCCCCCCCCTCAACACAGGAAAATATAATAGATAGACCTCCTAGCAAAATAAAGACAAAATTCAGAAAATTGGGTTTTGCCTGAATCAGGCCCCCTTATTCTAGAATGATTCTAAAGAAATAAGAATGCTTAGAATGATTCTAAAGAAATAAGAATGCTTATGATCAATTGGAACATTGTGTTCATTCTAGGAAGTATTAAAACAAGAATTAAGAGAGTAACAATTTTAGTGCTCTTATGTTGCAGAGTATCCACAAACATTACTGTTTGAAACATATGGCCACTGCATACTCCATTAAATCACACCCATTGAACTGTTTTCTTAAACTGAAAAATTCAAGTTAACATAGTTATTGAGGGAAATATTTTCTCACACTGAAAGCTATCTGTCAAATAAGTCTCAGAACATTTTTTTCCCATTAATTTCACACAAATCACCTGTTTTTAATGCAAGTGCATATTTTGTAACACCAAACAGCTTAAAATAAGCATGTATAATAAACAATTATAATTTTGCTACAATTTCTACACAGGATGTAAAGAATTAATTTTACTTCCAAGTGATTCATGGTTCAAATGGCTCTGAGCACTATGGGACTTAACATCTATGGTCATCAGTCCCCTAGAACTTAGAACTACTTAAACCTAACTAACCTAAGGACATCACACAACACCCAGTCATCACGAGGCAGAGAAAATCTCTGACCCCGCCGGGAATCGAACCTGGGAACCCAATGTGATTCATCCTTCGAAGTTCATCATTATACAACAACAAATCTATGGACAAAATAGTTTTAAAAATCTGTCAAAATGTCACACTCATCTGCATGGAATGTCCCATTACATAATCTTTTCCAATTTGAGCACTATACATGATTAAACAATATGAGTTTATTTAACTTCTGACTTATACTTAATTTGTTGTTTAAAATTTTCTCAGCAGGCTTTTTTTTTTTTTCATGTGTTTTTAAGCGTGTGCACGAGTACATGGATGCAATCTTACAAACAAGTTGAGTCTGATGTAAGTCCTCAATCCCAATTTTATAATGGTAACCATGACCAAGAGCAGGAGCAGGAAATGGGTAATCTACAAATTTATTTTTAACATAACACAATGCAAAATCTTGGCCAGTATATATTTCTGTCGTATATCCCCAGCAATCACAAACATATGAAACAGTTTCTGAGTATTCTACAACAGAGTACACTTGTTTTAAACAGTTTTCCCCAGTTAATAAAATTTACAAATGCATTTCTATTGGCCATATTGGGAAAAGCATAGAGATAAATAATTCTAATGCAGATTTAGCTACTGGTGGCTTCAGTATGTGAAGACAGTCTTTGCATGTGATCTGCCTTGAAAGGCGCAATGACACATACCCTGCAATATAATAGAGTATGTTTTGCTTGTAAAATGAGAACTTAAATCTTATCATCAAGAAGTGCACACCACTTCTCTACTTCATTTTCTGCAGCACTTTCATCACTTTCTACTACATGCTTTCTTGCATGAAAATCAAACAGGTGGCAAACACCACACATTAAAATTTGAGCAATTCCCATTCATTGCAGTGACAGTGTTACCCAAGAGCAACTTACTCATGGCACATTTGAACTGGTATGTATTTGGATTGTTGTTCCAACCACCTCTGGACCGAATGAAGGAAATGGTCTTGTGACAGTTTATAATTTAGCAAATACTTCAGAGGAGATTCAGCATGAAGCATACTTGCCAGAGCTATGTGCCTGACTGATTGCATATTGAAAATTATCCCAAAAGCAAAAGTATTTCTTGCATGAAGCAGCAATGGAACACCAATGATTTTTAAGCTTTTGATATAATTTTCAGAGTCTCTGAAAATACAAAGCCAATAAGATTTGGGGTCAACAGAAACATCCGATCTCACGCGTCGGCTTTGACCCGTGACGTAAGGGTGTTGTGGTGTGTGACGTCATTACGGCGCGGAGTTTGGTTAGTGAGTGTGGCGTATTTGTAGATGTTGCCTCGTTGACGTTACCTTAGTAGGAGTTTTAGGGCCTGTAATATATAGTTTACCTTTTTACTGTACTTTTTGTTTTAACGTCGTCTATGAGGCTTTTATCAGTTTGCCATTAGATTGTTCAATCTTTATGGTCTATATGTTTTGTCGCTACTCGTTATGTCTAATGAATCAATATTGTTTTTTTCTTTTTTTTCTTTTGTTTCTTTTTTTTTATCTTTTGATTGACCTACACATTGATCTGTAGCGTAGCCCTGAATACGAGGTTAGGTTGGGAGCTTTTTTTTGGCGGGGGGGGGGGGGGAGGGTCAGGGGGGGGGGGGGGGGGCGCCCCCCCCCCTGCCTGGCCTTGAGTACCACTTGTTTATTATTATCTTTGTTTGCTATCAATGTTAGCAGATTGTTCTTGTGAAACCTTTGTGTGTGTTGTTTTTCTATGTGTTTTCGTCTTTGTGATACGTATGCAACGTTTTTATATCCGCCATATTGGAATTGTCGTTTATGGTCGTTTCCGCCATATTTGTGACGTCATGGGTCAAAGCCGACGGGTTGGATCGGACGCTTCCGTATTTCCAAGATTTGTTGTCAAGTCTCAGGGGGCTCTTATACCCTTTACCTAATGGAGTTCTGGAGTTCAGAATATCAAATATCCTATCAATATAATACAAAAATTCTACTGTTGCTTCACTTCCTTTAAAATTTGGATCACCAACCCTCCTCAAAAACTCTATACCATCTGCCACACTAGAACTCAAAGTCTGTGCAGCTAATGAAACATTCATTTTTCTATTTACATAACTTATATGTTGACCTGATAGTTTGTTGGCAAATGTCATACCATCTTCTCGTTGTACCTTGTTCAATTGCTCAATGAAATGCCATCTAATAATGCCAGTTGGAGACTCAATAGCAGATACTTCTGCTAGAGCATTTCTGGCAAACTTAATCATATGACACATGTCCAAGATACAATAAACATTGTATTTTTCCACAGGATGAGGAAAGTAGCTTTTAAAATCACCCTTGGAAAAAGTACAGCCAAGTGAACGTAAAGTGCTTATATTTACCTTACAGCCATCACATGTAACACACCAAACCCTAATGCCAGAACTATGCAGCCTCTCTAAAGCAGATTTTATCACTGTGGCCTGATTATTTGCCTGTACACCGTTGATAAAGAAATATGCAATCGGGCATTTAAATTTGCCATTAATAGAGACAAGCATGAAAACCAGAGCCTCAGATGCCTCTATTACTTCTTTTGACTGAGGCACTTCCCCACCAAAGTCTAAAAAACCTGTGTATTGCTTAGTTCCTTGGTCCCAAACTACTTGCTTTCTAATTTCCATACTGTCTACATGAATCGCTGAACTGGTCCCTTACAATTGGGTTCAAATCAATGTACTTAAAACATCTTTTAAGAAGCCAGGTTCACAGTCTACACTTGCCACCCATTTGGAAATCAATGATTTATGGGGCAGAGGCATTAATTTTTGCAGGTATTCATATGCTGCTGGTGAATAAAAGTAGACAGTCGTCGCAAACATTTTCATATTTGTTGTGTATCTATTACTCTTTGAGGAGAGAGAGTTGTTCACTAAATTGCACACTAATTCCACTTGTGTTCCTTTCTGATGATTGAGGAAGTGATGTAACTTCTCAGGAAGATGCCCCTTCTCCTTCAATGAACTTATGATGTCATCCATGGAAAACACTTTCTTCTCTCTTCTTCGAAGTTTTTCACGGACACACTTCAGTTAACGTTTTAATTCGTGCACAGTGTCTGAGAAAAAAAGGGCAAGTTTCAGTCGCCTTGTCTTCCATTTCTACTTTCGACTGTATACCACAATCAATTACTGAAGAACCAACTGCACTCTGAAATAAATAATTTCGTTATGTATGATTGAAACAACTCAAGGCTTGATGAAAAAATATTATAAGAAAACTTTGGGGGTGTGAAAACATCCTTATACTAACGTTTTCGGCACAATTCGCAGCTTCTGCATTGGATAAATGGGACATGCTTTCCACGGAAGAATTCTCATTGACAACATTCTCCACGCAATCAGTAGCGTCTGCAGTGGGCAAATAGAGCACGGATTCCATCACAGAACGCTAAAAACAAAAATATGGACCTGTATTACAACATTGCTTAGACCTATGTAGCCAATTTGTGTCCGTGCGAAATAAATTCACAAAAGTAAGAATCACACACATAGCAAGGAAATTAATTAGCTACCTCAAATGGAGAATCATCGTTGTCACTCAAAATCCTAACAACATGTCATCGTGGCTGTTTATTTGGTGGCATCAAATGTGTCGGAAAGTCAAAAACTGATGGCACTGCTTCGGGTTTGAGACGTTTCTTCCACGTTCCAGGGCTCACTACGTAATCATCTTGTCGGAAATGGTTTCCGCAAAGAAAACTGCAAGACGTAGGATTAAAATCTTTCCGCTTCACGGAAGTAATCCACATCTTTAGTAGCTCTGGGTGCTTTAGAGGAAACCTGTTCAAAAACATCGAATTAGCAATCTCACAAGTCTGTATTGTTACCGTATTGTATCGGTAGTCCTATTACCTGTGAAATGATATGTCACTTTCCTTACTCCATCGCTTCGTACAATTGAAGGCGGAACAAGAAATCACCATTTCGATAGTCCTTAATTCCTTATACACCGTACACACCGAGAGAAACTTCTTGCCAAATTCGAATATGGCGGGCACGGGGCAATACAGACGACAGTAAACAGCTGGTAGAGCCATCTATCGGTAAGTCCGTTAGTTGAGCATCCCTCATTTCGCTAGCTTTAGACGCCTGTAGACGTGAACACCCGATATAGCACGGTAAGACTGAGCTCTCAGCTGCTCTGACCTACCGCACCGCTAAGGATACCTACATGGCAACAAAGCCGAGAGGCGGGCGGATCACAGCCCGCAGCGTCCGTGACCTCGTAGACAATGTATTGTAGCACAGATTTTTTTGTTTTCCTTTAACCGAATTTTCATGTTGTTCACAAATTGCAACAACTTGTAAGCTTTTCACGCTCATTAAGGCCGTAGTAGCATGCTCTTGTCCGAATGTACTTTACCAAAATGCGATTGTAGTAGCTGGAGCCCAACATTTTTGTACATCATGCCTTTTGCGTTCTTTTGGAGACATTTCCATAGAACATTTCATTCTCCAACATTTTGGTATATCTAAGCGAAAGTAGAAATACCAATTTTCATACATTTAACTTTAAAATTCTTTTAATGTACCGCAAACAAATATTTTCCGAAAATTTTCATTCCCTAGGGGTTGAATTTCGAAAAGCAGTGAAAATTTTTTTTTATTTCTAAAAGAGAAGCCAAATAAAAATTTTCATAGAATTAGCTTGGAAACTGCTTTCATAATGAAATAATTTCGTAAAACTTTTCATCCTCTATTTCACACCCGTAGGGCGGCGGGGAGGGTGGAATTTCCTAAAACGCGAATTTTTTGACTGAGAAGTCAAAAAATACCAATTTTTATAGATGTAACTTTAAAAATGCTGTAGTAGTTTCTTTAATAATGATTTATTTTCAAAAGTAAACTTTCACCCACTATTTTACCTGCTTAGTGGCTGAATCTCCAAAAATGCTGAAATACCTATTTTTAAAATTTCTGACTGAGAAATCAAACATCAGTTTTCATAGTTCTAGTTTCAAAATTGACTTAATAGCGACTTACTTTCAAAAAGCTTTTCACCCCTTTTTCACCCCCTTAGAAGTGGATTTTCGAACAATGCCTACAGTATAAGATCCTCATCCTCTCCACATTTCAAGTTTCTGTAGTTAGTGGTTTAGGCTGGGCGATGATGAGCCTTAGGGGTTGAATTTCTGAAAACAATGAAACACGTATTTTTTTCCTTTACCGACAGAGAATCCAAACACTAATTTTCAAAGATGTAACTTTAAAAATGCTTTCACAATGAAATATTTTCATAAAACGTTTCATCCCCTATTTCTACCCCCTAGGGGTTATATTTCCAAAGGCAGTGAAATGCGTATTTTTTTAGTACAAACAGAGAAATAAAATAGAGATATTTATAGATTTATCTTAAAATGCCTCTATAATGAAATATAGGCTTTAGGCGAATATGAACGTGTGTTTTATGGTGACATTTCAGTTACTCGTTGTTGAATGAACTGGATTTGCAGTTAGATGAAAACACGTGTGCATGATACGTATTACAAGGAGCCCCCCCCCCCTCCTCCATCAAGTGATAAAAGCGCAGATCGCGCACTGCTTCAATATGCGGCGTTCATAAGACGAAAGAGAGAGTGGTGATTCCATGACATTACGGGTCTTGTGCTGTGAATGGCACATACAAGGAAACCGAGCAACCTCCACATAAAGGGTTTGTGAAGCTAGCGTACCGCTTTTGTTGGGTTTCATATTTATATGTGTGTATTAAGAAACTATGTTTAAATGATATACTACCACATTAAAGGCATCCGAGAAACGCGTCATTTTTGTATTGGTTTCTCTAATTAAGTGTCGGCCATTTTCAAGCTCATGTTCCAGATTCTAGCCTAATAAATTGCACACTGAATTCATATTGTGCTGTTTTCAAACTCGTGGTATACTGCAGTCAGTTGCAAGAAAATGAAGCTCTCTGGAACTCAGGCACACTACACTCACAAAAAGAAACTTGCTAACATAAAGGGCAATCAAAAGTTTCTGTTTAAAGGCTGTACGACCCAGAATTGGTATGGCATTGAGGCAATCATACCACCAACACACTAGGTTAAAGATACCCTTTTGGTAAAACCCCATGTCCCGCTGTGTGAAGAAGTCCGTAACTGCCTACTGCACACCCTCATCCGACAGGGATTGTTGACGGTTCAATGCTTTGTTTTAAGGGACTGGAGGTGTGATAGTTGCATGGGTCAAGGTGTAATAGTTGCACGGGTCTGCTCTAACCGCCTCATCAACTACCTACTTGTTGTCTGTAATGGATAATGTTGGCCTCCCAAGATCTACTGGCCTCCTGTGTCAAATCATGACCAGCACAGAAGTAGGTGCACCATTCCACAATGTTAATTTTCGACAGACATGCAGCCCCAGTCCGATGGATGTCTTCCAGTGTTTGTCTTTCTGCAGCCACGAAAAGAAAACAGCACATTGGTCCTCTTTGGATGCGTTTGGTAATAATGTCACCGTAGTTCACATAACCGCATTTACCACACACATCAGAAAAACACTAACGCCACACTAATATCTCACCTATATGTCGGTGCTTAGACAGGGTGTCTCAAACTTTTGCTTCAAATTGAAACAGGTAATAGTGGGTCCCCAACATATTATATTAAGATAGGGAACCAATGGTTAGATAAGCATATTTATTGTGTTACAGACATACACAGTGTGCACCACATAACAATGACATGGCTCACAGTAATTGTTCAAGGTGATGAACCCCAGTCTCAAAGCACCTGCAGTTCTGCTGCATTCTTGCTAAGACCCAGGGTGTCTGTTGTACACTGGGACACGTAACTATTGATAAACAGCATACACCCCCGATCGCCAAACAGACAGCAGTTGGCAGACATGATTAATGTATGGTGTGACAGGATGTAGTGGCCGCAAAGCAACAAGAATGTACAGAGAATGCTTTCAGGTGTCATCCTAACTGGAAGTAGTTTAGTGGATACCAACTTATGAAAGATGGGGTCATTCAAGCTACACAGAGCCAGCCCAGGTTCCTGTTACAGACATGGGTCAACACCAGACTTTAAGGAGATAGTATTGGATCGAGTGGCCAACCATCCAGCAATAAGCACCTGAGAACTTACCTGTGAAATGCACACTTCATAGGAGAGTACTGAAGGAACAGTACTACACCCCTAAAATAAAGAACATGAGCAAGCACTGGGACTAACAGGTTTTGAGCCTCAGTTTGACATCTGTCAACGTATTATCCACTGTAGTGCCAAACTTTGTACAGTTTGTATTGTACATAGATGAGGCCTCATTCACCTGGGATGCTGTTTTCAACAGCCATGTCTGGAGTGAGGACAATCCCCATGCCGCCTACATCACCACCAGCAATGATTCTCTGTTAGTGTATGGGCAGGCATTGTCCAAGATCACCTAGTGGGACCTTATTTGCTGCCTTCCCATTTGACTGGTCCACATTACCTGGTGTTCCTGCGAGATGTGTTGCTACAATTCTTGGAGATTGTATCCCTTGTTGTCCACTAAAGGATGGGATTTCCAACATGATGGTGCACCAGCCCACTTCAATGTTAATGTCTGCGAGCACCTGAACGACATGTACTCTCATCATTGTCCCAAGGCCAGTGCAATCATCAGATCTCACAGCTCTGCACTTTTTCCTCTGGGTTTATGTCAAGACATTGGTGTATGGAACACCCATAGAAAAGGATAAAGACTTGCTAGAGTCCAAGCTGCCTGTCTCCTGGTAAAACACACAGCAGGAGTCTTCGACAGAGTGCAGCAGAACTTCATGCACCATTGCCATGCATGTATTGAGACTGGAAGTCTATGACCTACGTCAGTGTACACTGTGTATAACACAATAAATATCCACTTGCAACCATTGGTTCCCTATCTCAGTATGATCAGTTGTGGACTCACTATCACCTGCTTCAATTTTACCCAAAAGGTTTGAAGCACTCTGTATACCACATAGGAGGTGAGCTGCATTGAATATATGCTGCAGCAACACCCTCAGATTGAAACTTATTGATCACCCCTTATAACAGTAATGGAACATTTTTGTGGCATGTATCTCCTCTATTCATTCATGAATCTTTGGCTAGATGGTGACACCTGTGTTACCATATTTTAGTGCACTCTGGTGAAACATTTACAAAATCACTTCTACATCGGTTTAATTGCCAATGTCAGAACTACCGAAATATTAATACTAAATGTTAACCTCCACCCTTGCACTGTACATTTCTACCTTAATATAGCTCTTAAACCATTTATGCCCTCTTCAACAACCCGTAGTCTTTGGTATAGAAATGGGCTACAAATGATATTTAAGCTGTAAGATATACTGTGTGTACAGTTCCAACATTAGATGTGGAAAATTTAGAAAATATAATGCAGGTACATGAAACTATATAAATTTTTGAAAAGCAAAAATTTGTATGTATATCATTCACAGGAAACATATTTACAAAATTTAAAACAAAATGAAGTATTCAATTACTCAAACAGACAGAACACTTAAATGATCATGTATTATGGTTTCCTCCATATTTTCTAGTTGTCTGCCCACCTACCAATAGATCATTGCCTCTGTCTTTTATTATCTTGTTTAATATGATAATAACTTGATTTGTTTATATATTGTTCACTTCCATGGCTACATATGTAGCCCAGTCTTGTTTTCATTTTCATTAATCATAATTGCATTGTTTAGTTTGCTTGCTGATTTATTTTATTGTTTTCCTGTCTCTCCTCATTATCCACAACATGCATGTCCCTACCACTCAATCAGAAACCCTAAAGACATTTTCAATTGTTTTCACATGATAGTACATGAATAACTGCCGTAAGTCAGAATAGTTGACACACCAACTGTAAGCTTGCTGTTTCATAAACATTGGAAGCTTAGTGTTGAAAGGCATTTAGTTTACAAAATGCACACCAATCCATGTTTACCCTTCTGCTTATTTCTTCCATCATTCATTGAGTTGTGCTCAACTGCTCTAAATACAAAGACTCAACTACTTTTAAGACTTCATTATTAATCTGTACTATTTTTCTTTAAAATATGTTGGTTTATACATTGTTTTAGTCTTGTTATAATTTATTTTCAGAACTTTAATGTAGTGGCCTGGACAAGAACTTTTGTTATTGTTGAGTGGAAAAAAGAATAGTAATGTAAAAAGAATAGTAACAGTAAACCAGAGGAGCATCCATGGCAGCACCCCAGAATTAGTATTTCTTAATAATGCCTGCATAGTATTAGGAACTGAAAGCAGGTGGAAACCAGAAGTGACCCACAACAAAATCCTAAATTCTGATTGGAATGTATTTCAGGATACAACAAACACCTGTAGTGGTAGGGTATTTATTGCCATAGTGAACTTGATAATTTCTAATGAGGTTAGTAGAGACTCCAAAGGTAAATAACAAAGGTGAGCTAAGAATGGTAATTGGTTGCTTTTATTCACCACTTGCCTCGGGAGCAGTAGTGGCAGAGTGTTTAAAAAAAAACTTGGAGAATAACACAAGTAACTGTCCTGATCATGCTGTTGTCATAGATATAATTATCCAACTATAGAATGGAAGAGTCATACAATTAAAACTGAGGTAGTGACAGAGATTCTTCTGATTGCATTGTCTGAAAATTATTTTGAGTAGATAGTGTCACAACCGTCACATGAGGGCATCTTACATTATCTATTAAAAAGACCCAAACTTTTTGAACGAGTTATCTAGAGGTAGACATCAGCAATCACAAGCTCTTACAGCATCAATAACTAAAGGTTTCAGAATGAAATTTTCACTATGCAGCGGAGTGTGTGCTGATATGAAACTTCCTGGCAGATTAAAACTGTGTGCCCGACCGAGACTCGAACTCGGGACCTTCACAGGAGAGTTTCTGTAAAGTTTGGAAGGTAGAAGACGATATACTGGTAGAAGTAAAGCTGTCAGTACCGGGCGTGAGTCGTGCTTCGGTTTTAATCTGCCAGGAAGTTTCATATCAGCACACACTCCGCTGCAGAGTGAAAATTTCATTCTGGAAACATCCCCCAGGCTGTGGCTAAGCCATGTCTCTGCAGTATCCTTTCTTTCAGTAGTGCTAGTTCTGCAAGGTTCGCAGGAGAGCTTCTGTAAAGTTTGGAAGGTAGGAGACGAGATACTGGCAGAAGTAAAGCTGTGAGTACCGGGCGTGAGTCGTGCTTCGGTAGCTCAGATGGTAGAGCACTTGCCCACGAAAGGCAAAGGTCCCGAGTTCGAGTCTCAGTCGGGCACATAGTTTTAATCTGCCAGGAAGTTTCAATAACTAAAGGTGTTATAAGTCATTCTAGCAATAGTAGGAAATATTTTGGCTTAGCAAGAATGACAGGAAAGAAAATGCACAGTCTCTGAATAGTCAGCATTCACTGGCATCTTGTCAGATGAAGAGGTGAAGCACAAGTGGATAAAATTTGAAGGATTATATGATACACCTTATAACTACAAGTATGTCTAGATTGTGAGTGATGGAAAAAACTCGCTATGGTTCAATTGATGTTTAGAAAATTGCTAAGAAAGCAAGGAATACCCCATCACAGGTTTAGGTGATGCAAAATCTAGTTGACAAAGAAAAACGGAGTTGGGTTGTTTTTGGGGGAGGAGACCAGACAGCGAGGTCATCGGTCTCATCGGATTAGGGAAGGGCGTGGAAGGAAGTCAGCCATGCCCTTTCAAACGAACCATCCTGGCATTTGCCTGGAACGATTTAGGAAAATCATGGAAAACCTAAATTAGGATGACCGGACCCGGTATTGAACCGTCGTCCTCTCCGAATGCGAGTCCAGTGTTCTAGCCACAATTAAAAACTGAATGAGTACAAAATGAACATAATGAGAGGAAGACAAGGAATATTCAACATATTTGAAAGTAAAACTTTGTCAACTGATGTGGCTAATAATCCCAGGAAGTTTTAGGTTTTTATGTCAGTAACTGCACTGAAATCTCCTATTCAGTCGCCCAGTAACTGTACTGGCATGGAAACTGAAGATACCATAAATAAAGCTGAAATACTTAATTTGGTCATATGAAACTGTATCGCTACAGAAGGTTGCAATATGGCGCCTCCTCAATCATTGCATGAATTTCAAAGTGGCAGATTCTGAGATAAGTGGTCAAGGAGTAGAAAAATCTATCAGCAGTAGGAAGGCACCTGGACCAGATGAGATACCTGTGAGAGTATTGAAAAAAGGGCAACAACTGATTGGAAAAAAGTGCATGTTATTCATATTTACAACAAGTATCATTGGACAAATGCACATATATTAGCCTATACCGCTGATAGCTGTCTGTTGTAGAATTATGAAACATATTTTATGACACACATTTCCACACGCCCCCCCCCCCCCCCCCCCCACACACACACACAAAATGGATTCAACAAACGTATATCTTGGAAACTCATCTAGCCCTTTTCATCCAAGAGAGCCGTAATCTATTGCATAAGTTGATACAAAGCTCCTTGACTTCTGGAAGGCATTTGATGCGGTTCAGTACTGCTGTTTAGTGAACAAAATATGGGCTTACAGAATAATGGACCAGATATATGACTGGATTCAGTGCTCCTGAACAAACAGAATTCATGTTGTTCTTAACAATCATAACTTACAGACATAAAAGTAACTTTGGGAGTAACACAATGGAGTGTTATACGGCCATTACTGTTTACAATATATATAAATGATCTATGGGTAATTTTAGAAGCTCCATGAGGGTTTTACCAGACAGTACTACTGTATACGAGTAGGTTGCAGAGGATTGACTGTTGATGCAGGACTGGCAATTGAACCTGAATGTAAATAAATGTACCTAACATATTGAGCATAAATAAGCAAAGAGATTCTTTACTTTTCGATTATATACTATTGGTGATGAAACACTGGAAGCAATAACAAGTGTAAAATACCTAGAAGTAACATTCCAGAGTGACCTAAAGGGAAACAAATGAGATACCAGGCTGAGATTTATTGAAATAATCTTAAGAAATTGCAATTCATTCACAAAAGAAGAGGCTTACAAAACACTTGCTAGACCAGTTCTTAAGCTTGCTCATCAGTCTGGAATACTTATCACATTTGATTAATAGAAAAATCCAATGAATAGCAGCATGCTTCAGCTTGGGATCATTTAGCAAGCACAACAGCTCAACAGACTCCAATGGCAGACAATAGAAGAGAGAAGATGAACATCCCAGAGAGATTTACCGTCGAAATTCTGAAAGTATATGTTCTAAGGAGAGTACAGCAACATATTACTTCTTCCTACATGACTCACAAAATTAGCATGATGAGTACATCAAAGAAATTGGAGTTCATATGGAGTTTTATCATCATTTGTTCTTCCCTTGCATCACTTGTGAATAGAACAGGGAAGGAAACCAGCAGTACCCTTTGCTATACAGTATGGGATAACTTGCAGAGTACAGAAACAGAACTTCATCAGGTAATTCTAGAGTGATAATTATACATCTGCTGGAAGACTATATTGGAGCAAATGATCCAAAAGTTTCCTTATTTCAGTTCTAACAAATAAAGCAGAATTAAGAGGAGAGCTATTTGGTGTGCCATCACAAGATGCAATATTTATTATGACGAGTCATTATCATGTGAAACTGAAAAATTTCCTACTGAGCTGGTAGTTTAAATGAGGGACTAATTGGTGAGCCAGCACAATATGCAATGTTTATATGACAAGTCACTCTATCATGTGAAAATGTGAAGCATTCCCTATTGAGCTGGTAGTTTAAATAAATTATTATTATTTAGTTTGGTGGTTTAAGGAGAATGTGGAACTATTAGTAAGTCTTCTTATCAACATCTTCCCAAAAGTTCAGCTTCTCAAGGTGGAGGAGTCAGATACTTGGCAGAGGCCTACAGCCAGGTGGTCACCGAGATTCATAATGGCAGTGGTGGAAGATCCCTTTGTCTGCAGTTTAGATGATTAGGTCAGGATTTGTTTTGAGATTGTGTATGGCTACAGTGATCACATCCAAGAAGTCCAACACAGCCTCCAATCCCTGCTTAAAGCCTCAGGTCCTTCTCGGAATCTCTCCCTAGAATCCATTTCCCTCCTCATCCCTATGAGACTCACACACCCACCTTCAACATGTTGTTCAAAATTCACAACAATCCTGGACATCACACTGTAGCTGGTTATTGTGACCCCAGTGACAAAATTTTGGCCCTCATTGACCAACACCTCCAACCAATTGCCCATAATCTGGCCTCCAATGTCAAAGACACCATCCACTTCCTTCACCGACTCTCCACCATCCCCACCCCTTCACCTCCTGGATACATACTTGTCACTGTTGATGTCACTCTCTTATATACCAACGTGCCTCTTGCTTATGGTCTTATCACTATTGAACACTGTCTTTCCCAACATCCTTCAAGACTCTAAATCCATTACCTCATTCCTCATACACTTTACTAACTTTATCCTTAGTCATAACTACTTCTCCTTTGAAGAGAACGTATTAAAAAAGAGAAAAAAAAGAGGAAAAAAAAGTCAGTGGCACAGCCATGAACACCCACATGGCACTCTCCTACGTCAACCTGTTTATGGACCATCTAGAGGAGACCTTTCTAGCCTTGCAAACACCCAGTTTGGTTCAGATCCTCATTTCTTCACAATCTCAACAACTTCTCTCCCATCCACTTCAACTGGTCCTCCTCAAGCTAGCATGCCACATTCCTGGATGTGATCCACACACCTGTCCATATTAGACCTACCAACAACCATCAGTACCTGCATTTCAACAGCTGTCATCCCTTCCATAGCAAAAAATACCTCCCATACAGCCTGAGCACCCAGAGATAGGGTATCTGTAGTGAGAACTCCCCTGCCCAATATGATGAGGGTCTCACCAAGGTCTTCACAGACAGGCACTATACCCCAAGACTTAGTTTCCAAACAGATCTCCTGTGCAATTATCTGCACACCCTCAATCATCCCACCACCACCAAAAACCAGCAGCAAAGGAGTATTCCATTTGTCACCCAATACCACCCTGGACTGAATCAGCTGAAACAAATCCTTTGTCGGGGCTTCGATTACCTACCATCATGCCTTGAAATTAATGAAATCCTACCCAAGATCCTTCCCATCTCATCTAAAGTGTTGTTCCATCGGCCACTCAACCTTCGTAACACCATAGTCCATCCCTATGCCACTCCCAATCCAAATCCCTTGCCACAGGGATCATATCCCTACGGAAGATCCAGGTGCAAGTTCTGCCCAATCTACCCACCCAGCACTGCTTATTCTATTCCCGTCACAGTCTTATTCTACCCTATCAGAGGCAAGGCCACGTGCAAAAGCACCCATGTCACATACATACTCTGCTACAATCACTGCACAGCTTTTTATACTGGTATGACTACCAACCAGCTGTCCACCAGGATGAACAGCCACCACCAAAGTAGACCACCCTGTGGCACAAAGAGCTGAACACAAGATGCTTGATTTCAATGCCTGCTTCACAACTCCACCATCCGAATCCTCCCCTACACCACCAGCTTTTATGAACTGGGACGATGGGAGTTATCCTTACAAGAGATTCTCCACTCCTGACATTATCATGGTCTCAACCTATGGTAACCCATTGTCTCCAGACCCTGCGCCCAATAATTTCTGCCCCCTCTGTCCTATCACCGACTCATGTCTCATACCCTCATACTCTGTGTGCAGCCCTGTGCAGTGCACCCATCCATATCCCCCCCCCCCCCCTCCTGATGCTGCATGTGTTGGCAATCTAATCACCGTGCGCTTTGCCATACAGCCCTCTTCTCCCCCCCCCCCCCCCCCATCTGTACCTTGCAATCCCTTCCCCTTTCCTATCCCCTCCAGATTGCTGCTTCCATCTTCCATTCTATGGAACAGTTGCATCCTGGTCCAAGCTGCGTTTGGCCAAAAGCTAAATGTGTAACTGTCTTTTCGTTGTGCCTGTCTGCAATTCAGTGTCTCATCTTTATGGTGAGTAGAAATCTGTCTTATCCTTATACTGTTCATAAAAGATTTTTAAGGCAATTTCGATTTTCCTGCTCCATTACTGTACAGAACTTTTTTGCACAAAGTTTGTGCAATCTGTGGTTTGTTATTAATTGATTCTTTGTCTTGAGATATTTTTCCTTCTTAGAGTCTGTCTTTGGACATCCCTGATACAGCTTGAAATGTTGCAGCAAATGCACTTACCGTCTGGCCGCCTCTTTTTCCTTATGCTGTATTTTAGCAAAATAGTTTTCTTTCTTTCTTGCTGGTCCTCCTCCCTGACAATGCGGGCTCAAACTGAGCAATAATCAAGAGTTAATGCTGTTGTGAAAACCACTAAATTATTTGTATAGTTTGCTCTGGCAGTTAGTGTTTGCCTACTCTTTTTTTCTTCTTTTAGATAACTCTCTTGCGTCATCACTGTGAGTGACACCTTACACTGCTATTCTTCCTTCAGTTCTCTCAGAAGCAAAGCACAATTTACATTTATTGATTTTTGTTTTAACTAGCTGAGAGGAAACACAGAGCTGTCCAAAAATAAAAGTCATTGTTTTCAACAGACTATAACAGCAGTAAATATTGATTTTTGACAAACTCATTTCAACATGCCATGCATGGCAAGAAGCTTGATTTGCAACTACAGAAATCTTTATTTTGAACAACTGAAAAAAACATTCCTCATTTGTACTGCATACAGCCATAGAGGAATTTATCGGTGTATCAAGCAGCAAATAAACATACATGTGAGAAGACTTACAAATTAAATACAAGGGAATTCAGTGTATTTTATGTAAAGCACGTTAAATAGATAATACTCCTGCACCTGAAAAAACTGGAATGACATAAGTAAAAATACTGAATATAATGAATTCAAATATCATTCATAGGTATGTTGAGCGTCCCAGGAACCTGATGTCGATGAATTAATTGACTTTAAAATAAAAGAGAAGAAGACAAACATTAGTTCAAGAGAGAGACTGTGGTGTGCCCTTTGGTTGCACGGAATTTCTGCTGCAAGGGAGACATTACAGAATGACATAAATAAATTATTTTTGGATGTGGTCATGACCACTCTGTGAAAGAAGTTGCCAAATTTTTTGCTCCATAAACACAGACTGTCCGTGTGTACAAGGAATATTATACTACTTGTGGCCATGAAACATAGTGTAAGAACAGTGGTTGTAAAAATACGCTAACAGACCTGGACCAGAGAGGACACATGCAGTGGGTACCTTTGAAAAGACCATTGCTCAATCACACTAACTACACATCTTCAAAGGGCTGGCCGAACAGAGAATGGAGGGATGTAGCTTTATCTGACAAAGTCTGTATTTTACCTCTTGGTGTCAAGTGCACCGATGGCTAAATGAGTCATTTAATCTATCGGCGGTGTGTGGAGGGAGTAGCTCATGCTAGTTGTGGTTCAGTAATGTTTGAGGGTGTTTTTCAGACTATGATTTAGGCCCACTCCTTCAGGTTACCATGAAAGTGAAGAAGGGTGTTTGTTTCAACATTCTGTGTCCAAGCATTACCCTTTCTTGTAGATGTTTTGGATGAGAATGCTTTCAAGATGACAACAGCTTTGTTACTGGTTTAACAAACACTCAGGCAACCTACTGCACCACCTGGCTTTAATACCATAGCAAATGTCTGGAACTATTTGGAATAGCGGGTGAAACACAGTGCTCAGCATCCCTGCAATTTGGTAGCTGCAAGGGTTCTAATCATCACTGAACAGAAACTCATGGACACTCTTCTTCTTCAAAAGCCATTAACAAGGCTAATGACAGCCTTACTTAGTATTAGCATTTTGTCTCCTGGGAGTGACCTTTTTTGTGTTTACCATCTTGGATGCAAATATTTTCTACATCATCTGTCATTCCGTTTCCTAGATGACATTACTGATGATGACTCAAACATATACAATGCTTTTCAGAGAATGGCCAAGGGGAAGTGATGAAGTTTGGCTTTGGTGGAAGGGGAGTTCTCTTTGTAGAATATAATTGTGTAGGGACTTTCCCATTTTGCTGCAAGAGCTTATTGCTCTTCCTTTACCATTGTTCCTGAAAATTTCACCTATGGGGTTAAATATACTGATTTGTGCATTGATGGTTGATTACAAAGCAATTATAGTAGACCTTTTCAGGGGACAGATTTAAAAAAGAAATCGCAAAATGCTATCTTTCATCTCATTTTCTTCTATTAATGTTTCTCCTTGGGAGATGTTATATTCAGCAGCATGCTTAATGGAGTTTACATAATTTTCTGACTGACTAAAAATACTGTTAACTACTATGTGAAGCAGTTATTTATCTTCCATAATAAGAACTATTCATTGGTGATTTGCTATATTAGCTTTCCCCACAAAAACTATGCATTAAAATGTCAATCTTTTTTTCTCAAGATATACTACTATGGTAATCAGTACAGTCTTGTCTAATGACTTACAATTTTCTTGGTAATACTACCAAACTGTAAACTAATTTTCTGGTCAAATTTTAATATGTCAAACTGATTTCTGATCAACGACCCCATGTATATTGCAGTAATACCAAATTCTGTAACATTCTTCGGGCACTATACCTTATTTTTTATTTCATTTCTAACCCGGCTCTATAGTATCACTTTTTCTTATTTTCCCACAGCATGACTACGCAGCCTTCATCATCATCGTCGTCGTTTTCAGACTCCAGTTTCCTGGGTGTGGTGTACAAGTGCTCGCCATCTCCTTCTCTTCTGTTCCACGACATCTTCCCATTTGTGTCCTTTATTTTTATTTTATTTACATGTCAATTTCCATAGGACCAAATTGAGGAGCAAATCTCCAAGGTCATGGAACGTGTCAGTACATGAAATTACAACATAAAAGTAATTACAGAAAAAAAAAAATGTTTGTGAACCTTAAAAAAGTCAGTCCACAAGTTTAAGTAAACACAATCAACAATACAACAAGAATCAGCTTAATTTTGCAAGGAACTCCTTGACAGAATAGAAGCTGTGACCCATGAGGAAACTCTTCAGTTTCGATTTGAAAGCGTGTGGATTACTGCTAAGAGTTTTGAATTCGAGTGGTGGCTTATTGGAAATGGATGCACCAGTATACTGCATACCTTTCTGCACAAGATTTGAGGAAGTCCGATCCAAATGCAGGTTTGATTTCTACTGAGTATTAACTGAGTGAAAGCTGCTTATTCTTGGAAATAAGCTAATATTGTTAACAAGAAATGACAGTAAGGAATATGTATATTGAGAGGCCAATGTCAAAATGCCCAGACTCATGAACAGGGTGGTCACCTATAAGCTTTTCCAGCCTCCTCTTCCCATACCTACTGAGGTGCAGACAATGCCTAGTGAAACCCGATCTACTGATAGACTCAACTGGCACCTCTGATACGTGAGCCATGTCCTCTGACTTCAGTGCCTTCTCCAGCCCCATGTTAACACGCTTAACAGCCGCATTAAGATGAGGACGATCATGACGCTGAAACAGTTGCATGAAATGCACATTAGTGCCACCAGTTTGAGTAGCTGTCTTTACCAGGTCACCATCTACATCATATTCCCCGTCACTACCAAGGCTGTTCCCTGCTCCACCCACTATTACTATCTGATCCTCCTTCATAAAATTCCTACATAATTCTCCTATGCTGTTAGTCACCTGAGTCAACCCTGCACTAGGCTTCACAATGCCTCCTCCTAGTTTGATCTTACAGTCTCTATTCAGTGTTTTCTTGGTCTTTCCCACGGTCTTCTCCCTATGAGGTCAGGCTGAAATACTTTTTGGCAGGTCTTTTGCTGTTCATTCTCATTGTATCCATACCACTGAAGGCTGTGTTTCTCTATGACACTGGTAACAGGAACCTCAACACCAGCTACTTTTCTATTCACCTCATTTCTGATTTTGTCCTTTATTGTTGTTTGATTCAAAGTTTTAATGAATCTCATTTCTGTTGCCTGAATTCTGCTGAGGTCATTGTTTAGTAGGATACATGTTTCTAAGCCATATGTATATTTTACTGTCCCAGAGACGATTACATTTGACTGCGAAAATTGGATGCTTTCTGTATCTTGCTGAGTACTTCCTGGTTAATGGTGTTGTCTTTTGAGGTCATGCTTCCTATGTACTTCAAATGGGAAACAGCTTCTACTTTGACTCCTCCTAGAAGTATATTTGAGGTTGTTCCTTGCCTGTTGATGGTCATTCTTACTGTGTTTGTTTTACCTATTTTTAGTCTGAAATTTTTGAATGTGTTGTTCCAACCATTAAGTTTCTTCTGTGCTTCAGCTTCTGTCTCTCCCCATACCATGTAAACTAACAAAAGAAAAATTACATAAAAGTACTTCATCAAAACATTCAATACTTTGGTAACAAAAAATTAGAAGCAGAAGTACTCCTGAGTGAAGTAAGACCAGACATATTATGCATAAGTGAACATGAACTAACTGAAAGTAAAATACATAATGTTGTAATAAAGGACTACAAACTGGCTAAGTACTTCTGCAGATCTAAATATAAGGGTGGTGGCATTTGTATATATATTAAAACAGGTACTCTATCAAAGAATGTAAACAGTGAAGCTGCTACATTACCCATAGCTAGAGAAAAAGGCTCTGAAGTTACTGGTATAGTGACAGAGGATTTTAGAGTGTTTTGTGTGTACAGGTCACCATGTGGCAATATTAGCATCTTTCTGAAAAAAATTGCTAGCTTATTGAGAATGAATATGAAGAGAAATCTTATAATATGTGGAGACTTCAACATTGACATGGGAAAAGACACAAAAATAAGACAGGAATTTGAAGAACTGTTAATACAGCATAACATGAATGTAACAATAACTGCACCAACAAGAGTGACTTCACAAAGTGAGACAGGTATTGACAACATAATTACTAATATGTGTAACTATAAGTCACATGTAGTTCATACAGAAATATCTGATCATCATGGACAACTAATCAGCTTTTGCAGAAGTGATGACACAGTATCAGAATCAAAACTAACAACCAAAGAAATTAGGATCATCAGTGAACAAAATATCGACATCTTTAGAACAATGTTAAGTAAGGAAACCTGGAATGAAACCCTATAGGCCCAGAGTGTAAATGAAAAATATGATGCATTTATTTCAACAATTAAGTACCATTTTAATGTAGCATTTCCCAAAGTAAAGAGACAAGAAAGGTAGCAAAGATCAAACACAGTGTATTACCAGTGAAATACTAGTACAGCGAAGGAAGCTTCAGGACGTGAGACAGATGGGCGAAGCTGAAAACTATAAAATGTTAAAAAAGAAGCAAGAGCAATTGACACCACCATAACAAACTAAAAAAAAAAAAAAAAAAAAAAAAAAAAAAAAAAAAAAAAAAAAAAAAAGGGCAAAGGAAGCTTGGAATGCAATCAATGCTGAAAGAAAGGAAAAAGATGGGTCAAACAAAGAAGAAGGTATTAGGTCAATTAAAACAGACAACGCAGTGGTCACAGATGGTATGGAAATAACAAACATACTGAATAACTATACCAGTGTAGTAGAAAACTTAAAATTGGAAAGAAATAGTCAAAAACAGAAGGATATCAAAGTACCAAAAAGATCATGCAGTACTATGTTCTTAAGACCAGTCACGGAATAATTGAGGCGCTGAAAGCAATAGTGGACTAACCCCAACCTACCTCCAACAGAGATAATCAAGGTAGAAATATACTGGTTTTAGCAGACATATTCTGTTCTTTACAATGTATGTTACAACTTTTAGCTTCTAGCAGTATTGCAGATCTAGTAAGTGGATTATACAACCAAATTACACCGTGACCTTTAAAGTTGCTGATTTTTATGTGGGTTAGTCCACTTTTGCATTACACATACCGTGACTTTCAGCAGATAGTCAATGTCCCATTAGGTGTAAAGCTTCTTTCACAAAAGGATTTCCATTTACTTGTGGAATCAAACATATTTCTGATTGTGTACTTTGCAATCCGAGTATGAAAACATCGACACTGAAAAAGAAAGTAAAGTAATATACACAAAACAAATGAATCAGCAAATACAATAAGGAATTAAATACATTGTACTCATTGAAATAGCTACAAAATAGTGAGAATACAAATAGTTATTGTTCTTTATCTACTATAGTAGAGGTATAGGATCTATAGTTTGTTTACATCATTAAACAGCTTTAGCAAAAAATGTCATGAAGTAACGCAATTACAACAGCCACAAAGGTTTCCACAGACTGTTATTGCGCATCATAATCTTCACTATGAAGATACGATACGGGCAACATACTTGCAGGGTTTGCAGCAGCTGTGCTCATGTTCTTATAAAAATCATGGTGAACTGGTGGAATGTAGTAGACACAGTAAATCTTTCTTCTTCAGTTCACTCATTGCATTACCTTCTGGATACAGCCATTCTAACTCCTTTATAAGAGCTGATGTCCTCTTGGACACATAGACTTTATTAATTACGTCACCCGTTTCATTGGAATATTTAAGAAGTATATCAAAAGGCAGGTTTTCCACAAATCGTAGCCACTGGATCATGAACCACTCTACTTAGGTTTGATCAGCCAGTATTTTGCTGTTCGTAATATTATTTTCCAGCATTTTTGTTTTAAAAAAAGTCATCTTCACTCATGTGAACTAATTTGAAAGGCATTTTCTTCCTAGCAGCCTCAATAATCTTATTCCAGTGTTCTGGAATGTAAAATTTTTAAAAATACTTCTTTTGTTTTTCAATCAAGCCAAAATCTTGATCACAAGGTAAATATGAATGACCACTGACTAAAAATTTGTGGTCAATTTCATTTACTATGTAAATGGGATTGGAAACTGTGTACTGGCACATAAGTAAGAGTTTAATATTCCTATTTTTACCTCTGCACTGATACGAGTACATAATTAACTGGGAAGATTTCACAAAATGGTTCACTTAGTATAACAAACATGAGCCAATCTCCTGAGGACCTCTAATTGCTATCGACTCATTCCAAAGAAACATGTGAACATCATTATTCCATGTTATGAATACCGAGGCAATAGGTCCACATTTGCCTTTTGTAATAGCATATCCCTATTGACAATGGAGGTGTAGGCAAAGTTTTCATCAGGTCAAATGTTATAACTGTAACATTAATCAAACAATGGAAAATGCAGGATGGAATGTAACAATATTAGAGTCCACCATCTAAAAACTGATCCCGACCTTACTTGCAGACAAAAACTCCACCACTGTTGTTTTGAGCTGCAAGGATTACATGACGGAAGGACGCCGTCAGCTGTCAGATACTTCCATCTACAAACCTTGCCATAGTGACTCCATTCCAGTAATCCAGCACGATCTCCAAACACTACTCAAATCCTTGGGCCCATCCCAGAACCTCTTCCCAGAGTCCATCTCTCTACTTACCCCTACCACTCCCACCTTCTACATGCTTCCTAAAGTCCATAAACCCAACCATTCAGGGCGCCCAATTGTGGCCAGTTACTGTGCCCCCACTGATAAAATCTCTGCTCTTATAGACCAACACCTTCAACCTATTACCCGGAACCTATCCTCCTATATAAAAGATAAAAACCATTTCCTCCACTCTAGTGGAAGACTCTGTAAGAGAGACGCTCAGTAGCTCAGTACGGGCTTTTGTTGAAGTTTCAAGAACATACCTTCACCGAGGAGTCCAGCAGTATATTGCTCCTTCCTATGTATATCTCACGAAGAGACCATGAGGATAGTATCAGAGAAATTAGAGACCTACACAGACGCATACCGACAATCTTTCTTTCCACGAACAATACGAGACCGGAATAGAAGGGAGAACCAATAGAGGTACTCAAGGTACCCTCTGCCACACACCGTCAGGTGGCTTGCAGAGTATGGATGTAGATGTAGACGCTCCACAGTTCCTGTCCCTTTACCACACGGTGCCCTGCTTGTCACTATTGATGCCACCTCCCTGTACACTAACATTCCTAATGCCCATGACCTTACTGCTATCAAACACTACCTTTCCAGATGCCCTATGGATTCCAAACCAACAACCTCCTTCCTAGTCGCCATGACCAACTATATCCTCACCCACAATTACTTCTCCTTTGAAGGCATTAACTACAAACAAATCTGGGGTATGGCTATGGGCACCCGCATGGCACCATCCTATGCCAACCTATTCATGGGCCATCTAGAGGAATCCGTCCTAAAAACACAGAATCCGAAACCCCTCACCTGGTTCAGATTCATTTATGTCATCTTTGCTACCTGGATTGAAGGTGAGGACACCGTATTCACATTCCTTCACCCAACAAGTCACCTTCCTAGATGTTGACCTCCACCTCAGAGATGGCTACATCAGTACCTCCATCCATACCAAACCTACTAACCACCAGCAATACCTTCACTTCAACAGCTGACACCCACTCCATACCAAGAAGTCCCTTCCGTACAGCCTAGCCACCCATGGTCGTCACCTCTGCGGTGAGAAGCAGTCCCTCTCAAAATATACCAAGGGTCTCACTGAAGCCTTATCTGGCCGTAATTATCCTCCCAACCTTGTACAAAAACAAATCTCCCGTGTCTATCTTCCCAGTCTCCCACTACCTCCCAAAGTCCCACAGCCTGGCCACAGAGGAACAATCCCCTTGTAACTCAGTACCATCTGGAACTGGAGCAACTGAATTACATTCTCCGCCACATTTTCGATTCTCTCGTCATGCCCTGAAATGAGAAATGTCCTGCCCACAATCCTTCCCACCCCTCCTACAGTGGTATTCTGCAGTCCACCGAACCTACACAATATACTTGTCCATCCTTACACAACCCCTGCTCCCAATACCCTTATCTCATAGCTCATACCCCTGTAATAGGCCTAGATGCAAGACCTGTCCCATACGTCCTCTTACCACTATCTACTCCAGTCCGGTCACTAACATCACCTATCCCATCATATGCAAGGCTACCTGGGAAACCAGTCATGTGATTTACAAGCTAAGTTGCAACCTATATAGGCATGACAACCAACAAACTATCTGTCCGCATGAATGGCCACCAACAAACTGTGGCCAAAAAACAAGTGGGCCACTTGAAATACGGCAAATGTTATCCCGGATGAGACACAATTGAAATACGGCAAACTGTTATCCCGGCTGACGCCCACAATTGAAATACGGATAAGACACAAGTTGATAATATGATCACTATTTTTTATTTACTTAAATTTGCCATATTTCGTGACAGTACCTTTTCCATTTAACGTTTACACGGCGATATAGTCTTGGCTTCAGTTGTCTAAGTATGATTCCACAATGCATCTTTGTTGGTTGCAGAATTGACGTGGTTCAACGTGTTTCTCTCATTTTGGTGTTTCAAATACAGTTTCTTCAAATGTAGTTTCTTCTTTTTAGTTAATACAAAAATAATAGTAACATACTTCAAACTTATTTATGACGGCGACCTTCACATTGTTCTTCCAACACCATGGTCAACACACACCAAGAGTTAGCTGCCGACTAAGTACAGTCAAAGACGACTCCAACGTCAAAGATGTTTTACACCACACACAATCTTCCAGTTGTAATCAGTCTCTTTGCTATTCTTCGATACATTTTCTAATAGTAATCAATGTGCTTTTACTCTCAAAAACAGAAGTAAATTAACATATAATAAGACAAATTATAATAAATCCTGACAAAAATATAAGAAAACATTTACAATTCGGTATCGACAAATACGGTAAAGAATAACGTCTCCCAGATCCATTACACACTGTGTTGCTGAACATCCCTCATTTCAATGACTGCTTCACAGCCCGTGCCATAAGGATCCTTCCCACCAACAGCAGCTTTTCTGAACTGCAAAGGTGGGAACTTTCCCTGCAATACATCCTACATTCCTGTAACCCCCACCTGGCCTCAACCTGCGTTAGTCACTGTCCTCACCCATCCAGCCCCCTCCCTGTTCCCATTTCAGCAATACACAGCTGTCATTTCAACACCACACCCAATCTTTTAATTTCTTTCTTTTCATTTCTCTCCTTTCCACTACTTAGACCCCCCCCCCTCTCCTTCCCACCTGCCCTCCATCTAAACTGCAACACTTCACGGTCCATCACCCCCACCATCTCATCCCTCCCCCTCCTGCCCGAGCCTCCTCCTTACCCCCACCCAGTCGCCAGTCCCATCAAGCACTGGTGCTGCTGCTCGCAGTGTGGTTCAGTTGCTGCTCGCAGTGTGGTTTTAGTTGTCCGAGACTGCAGACATGTGCGCAAGTTGCATTTGCGTGTGCTTACAAAGGCCTTAATGGCCGAAAGCTATAATTGTGGGAATCTTTTTGTTGTGCCTATCACGACTCAGCATCTCTAATAACTGTCATTTGATTTAACAAGCAAAGTATCGTTCTGCACACCTTTACGTGCACACTCAGCTTTCCTCAAATGTTCGTCTTTCTGCAAGATGAACGAACTGTCATTTGGGAAGGCCATTACTTTGATCTGGAAAGAATCACATTTCTTACATGAATCCGAAATAGGTGGATGGAAAGATAAATTTAACTGTTCATTGAAGGTTTTGCGAAATATATGATCAGATACTGGGTTCACTGTTTCTTTGCAATACAATGAATACATAATACTGATACTTAAATCAGGTGTCAAATACTTTCTACTTGATTTGTGTATGGCATAGTGACTTTCATACGCTGTAAATTTGGCAACAAAACTCTTCACTTCAGCTATTTTACCTGACTGTGTTTTGTTGGCAGATTCACATCGTCCTCGTCAGTGAAGTGGAGCAGTTGCGCTAACACCTCTCTGCTTCAGTATTCTGTCTATTCGTCCTGTAGATACTGCCAACGTGTTCTGAAAAATATTTTGTACACTTGCACATCATTACCATGAATATCAAGCAAAAAGTATTGCCTGGTATTTTCCTGTCGAGAAAGGAATGTGGTATACGTTCAAGATGTTTTACAAACACAGATACTGTTAAATAGAAAGGCCGATTGCAAATCGAAGTTCTGCCTGTCTGCACTTATCTTTAGGTGGCATTGCTTCATGCAAGAACATGGTACCATGCGGCACTCTTTTTGAGATGTAATCTTGTCCTTACCATTTACATATTCTTCCCCTTTGGAAACGGAATGTAAGAAAACAGAGACGAGCCAATCTTTCACATTCCTCAAATGCTTTTTGCCTTTCATACTGTTCACATTATCAGGGGATGATGAGGATGCAGATGGTCCTGGTATTAAGGACATTTCCAAACAGTCGTTAATATCAAGCCGCTCTGTATCATGTTCTTGATCGTCACCTTCGTCCTCCGATTGAAACATATCTGTGAACTTCAATGTCAAACGTACAGGAATCAATATTTTTGTATTACTGCTACACAATATTATAGCACACACGAACAATAATAGCATACTGTGCAATTGTTCCTCTATAGTTTTAGGTTGTGTGTTTTGATCCATCATTGTCACTTCAACAACTATCACCCAACCAATACACCACACCTGCACTATCCAATTCCACGACGTGAATCAATTTCGGATTGACATAATACTGCGATAGCAATTACTACACAAGGCAACATTGTTGTATCGCGCTGGGCATGACTGCCCGTAGCGAACACTGGAGGTGGTTCAGGGAACAGCTGTCAGTGCAGCAGTGGGCAAATGAATCGTAGTCCACTATTGCTCCAAGAAAATGTGACAAAGGCTCAGCGCAAGAAGTAGTAATTGGCACCGCGTCTATGTTTATCATACAGAATTTAAATATGTGGTTCTGTAGGGTTTCTATACTTCACACAGGCATCATTTCATGCAGGTAACTTACCACGGCAACAAATGGGGGTTAGTCCACTCTTGCTCTCAGTGCCTCAATAGACAAACTGAGTAGTATCACCTAATTTAAGAAAGAGCAGTTTGTTACAATGTGAAAATCTTGTTTCCAGTTGTTGCAATATTATTCAATATCTTGAAGTAAACCTGTTTGTATTTTGACATCAATGGATTGCCAATGTATTTATCCACCATTTCAGCTCTGTTCATGGTAGTTTCAGATTGCAAATTAGTCAAGCATTTTGAGGCATTTAAAAAGTCGATCAGCTTATCTTCATTTATTAAGTTTTCCACGTAAGCTATGCATTCTGTTACAACAATGCATCACTGGTTTTTTTCTGAAGAATGTTGAAAAACAGTTCAGTCTTTAAAAATATGTTTTGAAAAACAGGGAGAAAGAGAACAAAAACAAAGCCGCAGTTCAGAAGGCTATTTTTGAAAACATGGGCTTCTCTTGTAATCATTGCACTAGAGACTGAACTGTCAAGTATTTCACTGAAAACCTCAATTAGTGCCTGACATTTTTGTGAATGTCAAATATTATTCTGGCATTACAGTTCCATCTCGTTTTGTTGTTCGAATGAATTTATTTACCAACAGTACTGCCGAGAATTTCTATGCATTTGGAAGGGCGGTGGAAGAAAGAAGGAATACCCTGAAGTGTGGAAAAAAATCCTTACTGGTTTTATACAAGAACAGCTCTGCTGTTTCTGCCAGAACAGAAGCACCATCATGGGTTTGGGCAACCAGTTTGTCCTTCATGTCACAGTTCCAAAACATGCCGCTTGGTCCAGTGAACAAAGCAGCAGCAGATCTATTTTTGCTAACATCATGAAAATGTTCTTGAATGTCGTCAGTGGAGTCTGCTAGTCTCACAACATTAGAGCACTGCCTGATGTGTCTCTTGGTTCGTCCACAATGCAGGCATAAAATTAAGTTCTACACAAACCTGAATGTAAATTTTCAGAAATCTCCTCTTTATACATTCACTCACTTCACTTCATTCTGCATAGTTTTTGAAAACACCCCCCACTCTCCCCCCAAGAGGGACTCTTCTGTCTCCTCACGACCTCTGAAAGATAGCTCCTACTTACACAAAATACTTGCGGCATCAAACAGAATTTCCATGATGGCTCTCTTACCTTTCATTTGATTGGTTGTTACTGATTTTCATCAGACTGTGATGTTCATTAAGTAGCTCTGCAATATTAAATGCTTTTTTGGATATTTGTTTGTATGAGACAAAGCTACTTACATGACCTTCAGAAGAAGCAAGCCATGCTAAACCTCTAGACAGAGTCTTCAGATTGTGGAAACCTCATGGACATATAGTTTTTCTTGTGCTTAAAAGCAAACCTGACCAGCAGAATATTTTCCTTTTGTAGGGCTACTATATAACTACTTGTAGGGCTCATACCATGAACATAGGAACACACATTTTAAACTTAGAATTCTAAAGATGGTGAAGCACCACTGATAGACATCCTACCACAAAAATTTCACATTGTTCAGTTTCATATCTTGTTGAAAACAACAGTTCACAAGGATGTGATGGTGTTCTCACTCAAAAGTGTTACATCAGTATTCGTACAAGGTTGTGCTTCATCCATATTCATTGCACACAGGACAAATAACATAAAAGAAACCTAGAGAGGCGGCAGCACCACAGCTAAGTGTCTTCTGAGCCATGGAAGCGCTCAGCAATGACAACCTGTACCTCCTATTCTGTTCCTAGTAGTGATGTCATGGTCACCAAGGCAACTGAGTGTTTACTTGCAGCCTGGCACGTGCCCGGCCTCCTTGCCATATGCTTTGCGGCTCCATCTGCCTTAGGTTAGTTTTAAGCTTTCTCACTTTGATTTGCTCTCTAGTACTGGCAGTGTAGCGGAAATAACACAAGCTAACATTTTCCACACTCACTGACAAAAGTACATAAAAGTTTATTGTAAAAATAACTATTGCTGCTACAGAAGTGAGATGGTGTGGTCTCCCTTGTCTCCTCTTATAAAATGTAAAATTCCATTTATTCAGTTGTATATTGTAATACAGCATAACCCCTCTTTTACGTTTCTGGAATTAACATTTTCGGGCCATTTACAACTTTGTTTTTGCTCCCGTCAAATTTGCTGTGTCCATAATGTTAATACGCACCCAATTTTGCGTCAACGTATTTATAATTTTCCCAATGTGTACGGAAAAATATTTGTGGAGAAAAAACTGAAGTAAAATGACACTGGCATGGTGCTTGGCCACAAAGTAGTGTTTACCAAAATTACATGGGTAAGTTTCTTGACACCAGTTGCATTATTCAGCGGATTTGAACCGATAATTTGTAAAAGTTGGAACAATTCATGCGTATCTCATGCTGTTGCCTAGCTCTACCCGGAATGGTGGCTTATGGAAATAAGTAGATTTGTTCAAATACAGATATCATAAACGGATCCCATCCATATCCAAACTGTCTCTACTGCACATGCGCAGTTTCCTGATGTGACACCATTCATGGTAACTCCTTTGTCGAACTGTACTTAGTGTGTTTTGTCGTTTGTTCATGTGTAGTGCTAGGAACACCTTCATTCACTTTGCGTAGCTCAAATGTTTTAGGTTTAAACACAGCGCCAATTACATATTTTTTCATGCTGAGCAAAACTGTTTCGAAAATTTATTCTCATGGTCAAGTGCAGTATTTACGCATGTTTTTCACAGTGCCTGATAAACTCAAAAAGATTACTACAGTGCAAGAGATGCAGAAAAACACATATGCAAACATTACACAAAATAAATACATAAATATTTCCACTTGGCAACAAGAAAAACTTCTTGAAACATGTCATGGGAAGGATGAAAAAAATACATAAATGGTACAGTGTTTCATTATTTAAATAGTGAATGACAGTTGCAGGCTTTCCAAAAACATCGATTATGACGTATGAAATTGTGTCAAACATTCCTACCACCCAGACAGTTACTGGTATCAGTTCCATTTACATCAATGGTTTTTATCAATAAACAAGTCCCTGACATGTATTTTGATGCCTTTTATGTACAGATATCACACATAAAGTGAGAAAATGTAAGGGATTACCCAATACATAACTTTTACAGCTTAAAACGTTATTTCCCACATTTTCTAGAAGTCCCTTGAAAAGTGAGGTTTCACTGCAGTTGTGGTCTTCAACCCAAAGACCAGTTTATTGCAGCTTTTCACCTAGTTTATCCTGTTTGTAAGTACTGCAAGCTACATCCATTTGAAGCTGCTTTATTATACTATGCTGCTTAGGCCGGTATTATACTATCATATATCTTTGACAAAGATCTTTGGCGCGACACTTAAAAGGGATTTCACACTGTTGTCATACTTTGTCAAATTTCAAGATGGCAGACAACAACTTGTTATTATGCGCTGCAGTTGTTAGTACCACATTTGCACTGTTTGTGTATTTGGAAGAAAAGAGACAGGAAAAAAAGGAAACATACATCTACATCCATACTCTGCAAGCCACCTGACGGTGTGAGGCGGAGGGTACCTAGAGTACCTCTATCGGTTCTCCCTTTTATTCCTGTCTTGTATTGTTCGTGGAAAGAAGGATTGTCGGTATGCCTCTGTGTGGGCTCTAAGCTCTCTGATTTTATCCTCATGGTCTCTTCTCTAGATATACATAGGAGGGAGCAATATACTGCTTGACTCCTCGGTGAAGGTATGTTCTCGAAACTTCAACAAAAGCGTGTACCGAGCTACTGAGCGTTTCTCCTGCAGAGTCTTCCACTGGAGTTTATCTATCATCTCAGTAACGCCTTCATGATTACTAAATGCTCCTGTAACGAAGCGTGTTGCTCTCCGTTGGATCTTCTCTATCTCTTCTATCAACCCTATCTGGTACAGATCCCACACTGGTTAGCAGTATTCAAGCAGTGGGCGAACAAGTGTACTGTATTTCCTTAGGATTCTTCCAATGAATCTCAGTCTGGCATCGGCTTTACTGACGATCAACTTTATATGATCATTCCATTTTAAATCACTCCTAATGCGTACTCTAAGATAATTTATGGAATTAACTGCTTCCAGCTGCTGACCTGCTATATTGTAGCTAAATGATAAGGGATCTTTCTTTCTATGTACTTGCAGCACATTACACTTGTCTACATTGAGATTGAACTGACATTCCCTGCACCATGCATCAATTCGCTGCAGATCCTCCTGCATTTCAGTACAATTTTCCACTGTTACAACCTCTCGATATACCACAGCATCACCCCCAAAAAGCCTCAGCGAACTTCCGATGTTATCCAGAAGGTCATTTACGTATATTGTGAATAGCAACGGTCCTACGACACTCCCCTGTGGCACACGTGAAATCACCCTTACTTCGGAAGACTTCTCTCCACTGAGAATGACATGCCGAGTTCTGTTATCTAGGAACTCTTCAATCTAATCACACAATTGGTCTGATAGTCCATATGCTCTTACTTTGTTCATCAAACGACTGTGGGGAACTGTATCAAATGCCTTGCGGTAGTCAAGAAACACGGCATCTACCTGGGAACCCATGTTTATGGCCGTCTGAGTCTCGTGGACGAATAGCGCGAGCTGGGTTTCACACGATTGTCTTTTTTGAAACCCATGCTCATTCCTACAGAGTAGATTTCTACTCTCCAGAAAAGACATTATACTGGAACATAATATGTGTCCCAAAATTCTACAACTGATTGACGTTAGAGATATAGGTCTATAGTTCTGCACGTCTGTTCGACGTCCCTTCTTGAAAATGGAGATGACCTGTGCCCTTTTCCAATTCTTTGGAACGCTACGCTCTTCTAGAGACCCAAGGTACACCGCTGCCAGAAGGGGGGCAAGTTCCTTCGCGTACTCTGTGCAAAATCGAACTGGTATCCCATCAGGTCCAGCGGCCTTTCCTCTTTTGAGCGATTTTAATTGTTTCTCTATCCCTCTGTCGTCTATTTCGATATCAACCATTTTGTCATCTGTGCGACAATCTAGAGAAGGAACTACAGTGCAGTCTTCCTCTGTGAAACAGCTTTGGAAAAAGACATTTAGTATTTCGGCCTTTAGTCTGTTGTCCTCTGTTTCAGTACCATTTTGGTCACAGAGTGTCTGGACATTTTGTTTTGATCCACCTACCGCTTTGACATAAGACCAAAATTTCTTAGGATTTTCTGCCAAGTCAGTACATAGAACTTTGCTTTCAAATTCACTGAACGCCTCTCGCATAGCCCTCCTCACACTACATTTCGCTTCGTGTAATTTTTGTTTGTCTGCAAGGCTTTGGCTATGTTTATGTTTGCTGCGAAGTTCCCTTTGCTTCCACAGCAGTATTCTAACTCTGCTGTTGTACCATGGTCGCTCTTTTCCATCTCTTACAATCTTGCTTGGCACATACTCATCTAACGCATATTGTATGATGGTTTTGAACTTTGGCCACTGATCCTCAACACTATCTGTACTTGAGACAAAACTTTTGTGTTGAGCCGTCAGGTACTCTGAAATCTGCTTTTTGTCACTTTTGCTAAACAGAAAAATCTTCCTACCTTTTTTAATATTTCTATTTACGGCTGAAATCATTGATGCAGTAACTGCTTTATGATCGCTAATTTCCTATTCTGCGTTAACTGTTTCAAATAGTTCAGATCTGTTTGTCACCAGAAGGTCTAATATGTTATCACCACGAGTCGGTTCTCTGATCAAGGTAGTTTTCAGATAAAGTACTTAAAAAAAAATTTCACTGGATTCTTTGTCCCTGCCACCCGTTATAAACGTTTGAGTCTCTCAGTCTATATCCTGCAAATTAAAATCTCCACCCGGAACTATAACATGGTGGGGAAATCTACTCGAAATATTTTCCAAATTTTCCTTCAGGTGCTCTGCCACAACAGTTGCTGAGCCAGGGGGCCTATAGAAACATCCAATTACCATGTTTGAGCCTGCTTTAACTGTGACCTTCACCCAAATTATTTCAAATTTCGGATCTCCGTCAATTTCCTTTGATACTATTGCACTTTTTATCGCTACAAACACGCCTCTCCCTTCCTGTCCAGCCTGTCTCTGGGGTATACATTCCAATCTGAGTTTAGAATTTCATTACTGTTTACATCTGGTTTCAGCCAACTTTCTGTCCCTAGTACTATGTGGGCATTGTGACCGTTTATTAATGAGAGCAGTTCTGGGACCTTTCTATAGACACTCCTGCAGTTTACTATTACCACATTAATATGGTTATTCCCTGTTGCATTTTGCCTACCACCACCTTGCCACATCTCAGGAGGCGTCTTGTCGGGCCTAGGGAGGGAATTCTCTAACCTAAAAAACCCACATGTGCACTCCATACGTACTCCGCTACCCTTGTAACCGCTTCCTGCGTGTAGTGCACGCCTGACCTATTCAGGGGGACCCTACATTTCTCCACCCAATAGCAGAGGTCGAGAAATTTGCACCCCAGATCTCCACAGAATTGTCTGAGCTTCTGGTTTAAGCCTTCCACTTGGCTCCACACCAGAGGACCGCGATCGGTTCTGGGAATGATACTACAAATAGCTCACATTCCACCCTGCGAGCGAGGCTTTCCGCCTTCACCAACCGCCTGTATGAACTGAGGATGACCTATGAACCCAGATGGCAGGAGTCATTGGTGCTGACATGAGCAACAATTTGCAACCAGTGCTCTCTATCGCTGCCGGCAGGGCCTCCTCCACATCTCAGACGAGATCCCCCGGCAAGCAGACAGAGTGAACACTGGCCTTCTTCCCCGACCTTTCCGCTATTTCCCTAAGGGGCTCCATCACTCGCCTAACGTTGGAGCTCCCAATCACTAATAAACCCCTCCTCCTGTGTGCCTGCTCGGACCTTGCTGAAGGAGTGGCCACATGTCCACTCACAGGCAGAGCAGGCGATGCCCCACGGCCAGCCTCCACATTGACCCTCAGCCTCATGCGCCACGAGCGCCGCTGACCCCACCACTCCCCTTGGGGAGAGGGTGCCCCAACCACGCCCGGTACTCGCAAAGATGTCTCGACAGCAGGGACCGTGGGTGAAGCATGTAACACCTGGGGTGTACCATGCGACACACCTGACTCCCCACTGCCGCTACACTCCGAGGCAGCAGTCTGAAGACGGCTGACCGCGGCCATCAACACGTTCAGCTGTTCGCGGACAGCAGTCACACATCCTATCCGTCCTAAGAAATCAATTTACTGTAGAGAGTTAATTGACTTTTAACTAGAATACAAATTCATTAAAGGTGGCTGATAGCTGACTAAACTGTCGTTACTAGACACCTCTTGTTGAGAACAATGAAAGTAGCACTACCTGTCTCTGGACTGTATTCAAAACAAACACTAGCACTACTGACACTATGGCTGACTAAAGGGACTCTCTCTGACTGTATTCAAAACAAACACGAAATCTATGGAACAGTTACTAGCACTCGAAAATTAAAGCTTTGTAAAAGCAAAAACACGCGGAAGAAGAAGTGACAAGCAAGAAAAGTACAGTTAATACTTAAATTAACGTAGCTCGCTGCACAGCAGATGTGACGCAGATGGCAGTTACGACGACACTGACACTTGGATGAAGCCATAGGCATTACATCGAGATGATAAAAGCATTCATCAAAATTTGTTACTACAGCTGTGGATGGAGAAAAATTGTGTCACGAAATTTTAACCCTGGGTAGCTGATGCCAGTAGGAACCAAAATTACTAATTTTGTATAGGTCGACAACACAGCATTTTTAAACTAGGGAAACTTCGCACCACATGCTCCGATTGGTCATGGGATTGCCCTGTTGGTGTTTGTCGATTGACAAGCAGTGCTATGGTGGTTGGTAAGCACATGTCGAATAGGTCTTGCTGTTTGTCTCCACCTCATGTCAGAGGCATTCACACATAAGCTTTGCTTCGGAGCGCGCGCGCACACACACACACACACACACACACACACACACACACACACACACACACACACCACCTGTGATTTAATCATACAGTAAGCATGGCGGCACAGTATTCATTTGAGGAACAACGAGATATGGTTTTTGTTTATGGACTAGCTGACAGTAATGTGCACGAAGCTTGATGGTTGTATGAGAACAGTACCCACCAAGACACCACCCACACCCGCAAACTTTTACAGCAATTCACCGGTGACCTGGCGAAACAAGCATGTTAGTGGGATATCCCGGTGATGCTGGAAGACCTCCAATACGACAGGATGCTGCATTTGAAGAGACTGTTCTCGAGCACTTCGAGGAAGCACCTACGACAAGTACTCGAGTGTTTGGACATGACATAGGCCCACTCATCAGTTAGTCTGGGAGGTTTTGAGTGATAACAGCCAGCATCCATTTAGTTTCCACCCTGTTTAAGACCTAAATCCTGTGGCAGACTATGAACACAGACTAATGTTTTGCCGGTGGTTTCTGCGACGTGTTGAATGAGATCCTGACTTCCCTGCCATTGTGTTGTTTACCAACAACTGCACCTTCCATCCAGATGGCCTTTACAACAGTCGAAATGTTCATTACTGGGAAAGGGGAAATCCTCACACGTCACGGAGAAATCCTCACGTCACATACTTCCACAGACACCAGGAACGATTTTCGCTCAACATTTGGGCAGGCATTGTGAGTGATCATCTGATTGGGCCGGTCCGTCTACCTCCTTGACTTACCTTCACTTTTTGCAAGAAACTCTACCTGGCCTACTGGAAGATGTTCCCCTGGACATACAGCTATGCATGTGGTTGCAGCGTGATGGGGCGCCTGCACACAACAGTCGTGCTGAGCGCGGATATTTAAATGAATTTTTCGATGGCTGGATAATTGGCAGAGGTGCTTGTAGGACATGGCCCCTGCGACCATCAGACCTCACACCACCGGACTTTTTCCTGTGGGGATTCTTCAATTCTAAAGTGTGTGTCATTTATGACGGCAGCCGAGTTTAGATTCGTTCTGCGCATTTGACGTCACAAAACACAGTCAGCCAATGAACAGAGAACGACGTTGCCAGAGCTCGACTGCAATGCAGAGCACGGACGAGTGTCTTCAGTTTTACAAACTTTCAGTCATAAAATAAAGTAATTGAACGAAAGCAGTGCCTTGATAGCATACTTTCTTTTATAGAAAGTTTGGAAAAAGCATTCTTTATACCAATTGCTTCATATTCTATTAATTAATTAATTAAACCAAACGAGCAATAAGCCTCCTAATTCAGGCGATAGAAAGGAAAGGTACATGTATCATTCTAACTAACCGGCTTTTTCGCAATAAAGAACAGCGGTAATTGTTTATTTCCTATTGTACTTCGACGGAACGCGAGTAATTCATAGTCATACCAACAGTGTTTGTCAGTATTTTGCGTAATATTTTAAAGTCGTCCAGGACATGAATTGAACGACAAGCAGCGGTAGCGTAGTGGTTGAAGTGTATGGCTGCTAAGTGAAAGGTTCCGAGTTCAAACCTTGCTTAATGCTTAAAATTTTCTTTGTTTAAAAACAATATCGAAGTGTCTTACTTGATGAATTTTATTCGTTTGAATGTAATTTTTTGAAATTTCTAGTGGCAACTAAAATCGACCATACAGAAAGTATAAGCTATGGACTTTTACCTCTGTAAACTCTTCAAAATTTCGTGCAATGGTTCACTACATCTAATGCTGCACAATAACTGCATTGAACTTCGAAACAAAATTAAGTCATTTATGGGGGGAAGATATCAGTCATGAAGATGGGTAAAAATCAAATTTTTGCGCCAAATAGTTTTTGTGAAATCGAATGATAAAGAGTGTCAAAGCAGTCGAAACACCATGTGTCTGAACAGGCGAGCAGTGCAATGATGACAAAATCGCGCACATCGCAGAATGCGGGGAGCACGTCTCTGTAGCAGCGAAAGGGTTAATGCGGCCATATTGGCTTTATTTCATAAACTGCGCGCTCCCCCCTAAGCATAAGTTTGTGAACTATATACTATGGCGCTGCTTCTCTTGGCGCGTACAACTGGCAACGCAGCAATCTCCCGCGTCTGGGCGGGCATGCGCAAACCGCCTAGATAAAAGAATTGAACTATAATTCACCTACCCCGACGCAAAGCACCTAGAAACGAAGAGGAATTAATGGATTGCATTCAACATGCTGCCAATCACTTCAAGGCAATGCCAGGAATCTTTGAAAGCGTTCAGCAAAACACTGTTCAACGTTACCAAGCCTGTGTCGTGTCAGAGGGTTGCCAGTTTGAGCATCTGCCTTAAGTAAACAATGACCTGCCTACAAAAAAGGCCCTCTTCAGGGCTGACAGTTTGTAAAATGATTTCTATACGTGAACTAACAGCTGTTGACGAGTTTGTTCCTGGTACGTTTTACCATGAAAATACAATGGATGTGCTGGGACCCTGGTGGATCCCCCCCCCCCCCCCCCCCATGCCCCCAAAGTGGAAGGCTGGCACACTTCCACCGTGCATGCAGGCCACCTTTGATACATCGCAATCTCCAGCAGGCTGAGCATTCGCAGTTATGCGTTGTCCAGAGCATCCGGCAAAAGGGCAATCTCGCGGCCACTTGGAACACATGGTGCCAAGTTTCCTTAGTTTAACAATTGTGCGTTGTCAACCCAAAAAACATTAGTAATTTTGGTTGCTACTGGCATCAGCTATCTAGGGTTAAAGTTCCATGACAATTTTTCTCAGCCTTGTATATAAAATTAGTTACGAATGCATGAGAATGTGTTCAGTATTTGCTCAGTAAAGTGCCTTCTCATATTACAAAACAGAATACTCTCTTGAGAATTGCTATATGTGCAGAAGACAGGCAAACTGTGACACTGCGATTTCTTGATACAGGAGAGAGCTACTCTATTTTACAACACAGCACTCAAATATCACATTGCACGTTAACTAAAATAATTCAATAAACGTGTGATGTGATTTATAACGCACTGAAGAGGGAATATGTGCAATAAGAACTATTTTTATTTTTGAATAATTTAATTACTGAAATGTGTTCCAACAACTACACAATTAATAAAAAGTATGAAACAGATTAAGCACTTTTTAACTTGTGGCATCCAGAGTTTAAAAATAGACAAAGTAGAATGCAAGCTAGGAAAGAATTTTTCATTTTAGAGTGTGACCAAATTCTCTATTCTGGCTTACTGAAAAGCTTCTGGATGTTTCCACATGTAGAGGAGGACAGCTGTAGCGGTGACTGTAGACATGAAGTTGCTTGCAGCATATTCCACATACCCATCGACATACAATTAATAAGCATGCTCCAAGCGGTTACATTTCACATTGCAGTGAACAGAAGGCGAATGACTTTTATGATCAAATCTGCGGCGAGGCTCTACATTTGATCACATTTCTTTGACAACAGGTGAGGTTTGACAAAGTTCGTAGTATACCATCAAATTTCTTTCACATAAATATTTGACATATCAACTTCGACAATGAAATACATTATTGTAATGCCGACCTTACTCCCAGATCCCCTTGATGTCTCGCGGGATGTGACCTACCAACGAATCCTTTCTTCTAGTCAAGTTGTGCCACAGATTTCTTTTTACCCCAGTTTCATTATATACTTCAATCATTTGCTATTCAATCTACCCAGCCATTTTTGAACATTATTTGGCAGCAACACATTTTAAAAACTTCTAGTCTCTTCTTCTCTTAAACTGCTTACGATCTATGTTTGACTTCTATACAAAGCTACCCTTCAGACAAATACTTTCAGAAGATAGTTACTAACATTTATATTTATATATGATGTAAAGAAATTTCTCTTTTTAGGAAACACTTTTCTTCTTAGAGTCTGTCAACTTTTTGCTATCCATACAGTGCTGATGACCACGCTGTTTAGCGCCCGAAAACCTCAAACCTCTCTCTCTCTCTCTCTCTCTATCCATACAGCAAAACACAGTGACTACTTGTGGTGTCTTCATTTCCAAATAGAATTCTATCAGCCTCCCCTAATTTGACCACATTCCACTACCCCTGTGTTACACTTGTTGATATTCATCTTATAACCTCTTTCCAAAACCTATCCATTTCATTCATACACTCTACCAAGACCTTCGCTGCCTGAAAGAATTGCTACGTCATAGCAAACCTTTTTATTACTTCTCCCTCAACTTTAATTCCCTCTCCAAATTTCTCCTTGATTTCCTTTACTGCTTGCTCAGTGTAGAGATTGAACAACATTGGGGAGAGACTACCATCCTGTCTCAGTCCCTTCTAAACTATTGCTGTCCTTTTATGCTCATAAACTCTTATAACTGAGTCTGCTTTATGTGTAAGTTAACTTTTTGCTCCTTATATTTCACTAATACTACGTCAATAATTTCGAAGAGTACATTTCAGGAAACACTGCCAAAAGCTTTCTAAGTCCACAAATGCTATAAACAGTTTTATCTTTCTTAAATCTGTCTTCCAAGATAAGCCATACAATCAATAGTGACTAAAGTGTTCTTACATTTCCCTGAAACACCAACTGATCTTGCAGAGGTTGGCTTCTCTTAGTTCTTTTATTTTGTAATCACAACTTATTAAACTGACGGTTCAGTAAAATTAGCAGGTGCAACCTAAATGTCATTAACACATTAATGTGACCACTTCCTATGCTCGATGACAATGTGCAACAACCACTCACAGGCAGCAGGTGGCAGCACCACCAGAGGAGGGTATATAATGTGTCTAGGGGGAAGGGAAAACAGTGCAGGTGTTGTACTGTGAAGACAGAGCAATTTATTTGATTCTAAAAAGGCATCATCACTGGCTTTCGGGCAAAGGGTGGAAGCACTTACAAAACTGTTAAGTCTGTGAACTGTTCACTTGCTGCAGTGGCTAAAGTATATTGTGCTTGGTAAAATGGCACTATCCAAACCCGGCACCAAGTAAAATGTGGTCAACATGGACCATAGATGACAGGGGTGAACGTCAACTACAATGGGCGAATAGACAGGCAACTGATAACCGACTGACTGCCCAGAGGGTACCAACAGTATCTCTTCAACGAGCGTACAGCAAATGTTGCTGCATGTGGGCTTTCACAGAAGGCACCTTGTTCATGCGCCTATGCAACAGCTGTTCACTCTGATGAAGGCTGGAATTTTCAAGCCAATACCTCAACTGCAAGTCCACTGGGTGGCCTTTTCAGATAAAACTTTTTATGTTCTGTCAGACAGATGGCCATCCTTGCCACAATTATCAGAAGGGTCCAGTCCAGTGGGCATTCCCTGGGTTATCTCACCATTCTGGAAGGCACAATGGATCAACATAAGTTGCATCTATCCTTGGGAACCATGTCCACTCCTGCTTGTAATTTGTTTTTCCTCGGCACAACGGCATCTACCAGTTGGACAATGCAATATGTCACAGCTCGCAGTTTACGTGCGTGGTTCGAAAAGCATGAGGATGAGTTTATTGTACTTCACTGGCTACTAAAAAAACTGGCAGAGAATCTGTAGGACCACCTTGATTGGGCTGTTTCCACCACAGATCCTTAATAGAGAAACCTCATACAGCTACCCATGGCACTGAAGTCAGCATGGCTTCACATCCCTGCTGATACCTACCAAAACCTCATATACACAATTCCTGCATATCTCACAATGTTCTGCACTGCGAACTGTGATCTTTCATGCTTTTGACATGTGGTCACATTCCTTAATGTGGACCAGACAGAGTATAATACCCAAAACAATAGTTTGTGAAAGATGCTTTAAATAAAGATAATTGTTCTGTTGAATTTATTGTCTTCCCCCTCCCCCAAAAAGAGAGCTTCTAACAAACTCTCAATTACGGTGAGGTACACGCTGGGGAAAAAAAAAAAGAAAAAAAAAAGAAAAAAAAAATAATGGACACTGTTGTTTTCCCCCCCTTCACCTTTAAACTATGATTACAAGTGCAGTCATTATATTTGACACCACAGATAAATTGTTTTTCTATTCCGTTCTTTATTAGCTCTTTCCTCTCTCGCCTTGGAGACAGTTGCAAATTAGGCAGGCAATTTATGTGCCCTAGGTTTTTCCTTCTTAGCAACACTTAAGAGCGGCCAGCAGCAGAAACTGTAAAAAAAACACTTGTGACGACATCGCAAAAACATCTCACTTCAACAACAAAATGCAAACAAATACAGCTAAAAAAAAAAGAACAGTTTTTTATTCAAAGTAAATTTACTGTGGTAAAAGATATGCAGGATGTGAAAAAAATAAAATGCATTAAAATTTATCAAGAAATGCAGTCTAAAAGAAGCATTGGAACAAAATACTATAGTTCTAACCAATAGTAAATTTTGAAAAACTTTTAAGTTTGTCAATAACACAAATACTAGTGGTTTGTTTGGAACAGTTCTGGAGACAATAACTTCTTTTTTAAGAATTAGCATTGTCTTTTAACAAACAATCAACGAAGGAACTCAGAACACTGAAAACAAAGACATAAATTTGACGTGTCAAAATCAACAAGACAAAACAGGAAGAACAATTTCATCTTGTGTATCAATACTGAACCACAATTTGAACAAAAACGAATGAATTATTGTCAATTATATAGCATGGATTTTTATATTAATAACTCTGTGCTTGTCAAATTCTGCATTTATAAAACCTAATTTCTTTACCAAACAGTGCCATGACATGGAAGCAATGGCAATAACTGAAATTCTTCCAATCCTCTGTAACAAATCTTTTATGTATATTACTGTACAAAAAGGTTATTCTGAAATCAACTATCAACGGCATTTAGTAATCTCACATGTATCAGCACTTCAAAAGTCATACAAAACAATTTACACACAAGATGCCCACAATATTCTCCACAAACACAGGAACATGACACAATTATCTGTTACGACCTGGAATGTGTGATTTTCCCATAACATCATTATAAAAAAATTCTTGTATCAAAAATGACATTCTCACAGCATAAAACCTTTCAGAAGATCCTGTAACAGTTAATAAACTTCAAGAAACACTTGGTTTCAAGAATCCTGAATGCATATGGAAGAACACAGTTCACGGTCATTTATATGTCTCTCGTTATTTGCTGGAATCTTCATTTCATCATCATAGGAGTCACATTCCGTATTAGCATCATCACTTGAGGTTTGCAGTTCAGACAGTGTTGTTGACGACTTTGGTTTGCGGACTATATAACCAGACCGAGGAAAAGGTTTCAGGACTACACCCAACTTCCCACTTCTGGGACGGGCAGCGCGGTGCAGTGCTACAGATGATAAACTGAGCACCTTCCTAGATAAGGAGAAGGAAACAGTGAATTAATGTTCATGATTAAATTTATTGTGTATTTTTGGCATGCAGCTTATGAAACCACTGACAATAATGGACTTTTCTTAACTTTACCAACATTACAATGCTAAGACTTACTTTTCTTATTTTACGACTGTATCATCCCTATAACAAAGTGGACATTACAAAAAAAGAAGGAAAAACATCTTGTCCAAATTTTGTTACAAAGACACATTCTTATGTTAGGTCAGCCAGGTTACTGTCGGTAAGCTCTTCTTCGATGTTTAGTATCTGATGTACTTACATTGGATGTAACGTTATGTGTGAAATTAGAGTCACTGTAAATACAGTGTAGCTCCCTTGATATATTCCTGGATTTAATCTTTCCCCACAGTTTACAACATTTTTAATCGGTCCCTTCAAATTTCCTGTGTTAACAAAGCTAATTTGCATCCGCTTTTGCATTATCACAATTACACATTTCAGGCGGTAAACATTTCATGAAACATTAATGTGGAGAAACAATCAAAGTTGTGCAACTGACGTAAAATGTTGCTGGTAAGGTCATGTTTACAAAGATTATGCAATTAATTTTCTTGAGCTGTTCATTCCTTACTTCTCAAGCACAAGAAATTGTTAAAAGTCAGAATAATTCATGCCAGTAGTGCCCGACATCCTAACACAGTTAACTTCACAATAACTATCTGGTGTGTAGAGTAGTTACGATACTGAATGAAGTGATGGGTTGGGCTGAACTTCAGTATGATGATGATGATAATTGGTTTGTGGGGCCCTCTACTGCGTGAGTATCAGCACCCGTACAAATTCCCAATCTTAGCTCAGTCCAAACTCACCACATTCATGAACGATGATGAAATGATGAGGACAACACAAACACCCAGTCATCTTGAGGCAGGTGAAAATACCTGACCCGTGCTCAGGAAGAGACAACACAACCGCAAGACCACGCGCTGCAGACCTTCAGTATGAGTCCAAATGGATAGAAAGTGGACAACAATAAATGATAGCAATGGTATTGCCCCTTATGGATAACATACAAAATAGTTTCAAACAATGATATATGAAAACATTAACTTTGATCTGCAGGAGGGCATTATCAAGTGATGTATGGAATACGTTTTCTTTTTTCAGAATACATAGTGGGCTTCAAGGTGATGCTTAGGTTGCATCGAATAGTGAGCTTTAAACAGCTATGAGTGAAATATGTAACAACCATATTTAAATACAATCATAACTTTTAAACACATTTGGCACTTCTTTTGGAATGCTTACACCCTGGTTTCTAAGGTGTTGGTTTAGACGGGACTTGACAGTACAGTTAAAATTTAGCTGCACAATTTGTTCTGAATTATGTCCAATAGAAGTATATTTCATTATGATGCCATCTGTCTACATAAAGTTAATGAGGTAAGGTCATTTATGGAAAACAGTTCTCTCATTCGGTCTGCCACCTTATTCAATCACCCAACATCACCTTTTGCCATGTCAATCACGTTTTTAGCAATTTTCTTAAAAAAAATTAGCAATTGAAGTAGCCAGTTTTATGATCTGAAGTTTAATATACTTCTTGTTTATAGTTTGATGCCATATGCATGTTTATGACATACATTTAGATCTTGTAATTGCTTTCTGACCCCTATTAAAATGTTAATATAGACATCAAAGCTTTCATTTTTATTTATGAACTATACAACCAGATACAAGAAAACAGACAAATTATAATTCTGGATTTTTTGGTAAGGAAAGTATTAACTAAGAATGTTTTTATGAAAAGTAAAACTTCTGTAATACCAACTGATTCACATTTAAGATCAGTACGCTACAATCAAATTAATAATTGCTGTTATAAGAGGTATGTACAGGATGGTTATAACAACACTTTTGCTACTTGAGAGGGCTCCATTGAAAAATTAGTAATCTTAGGACAATGAAACTATGTAGAAATATTTGTAACAACATGTGGAAGAGAAATAACAAATAAACCACTGATAAAAAACAAAACACAATTTTATTTCCATAAGAGAGAGAGAGAGTAACATTTGCTACCTGCATGCCATGTTTACATTCCTGGTTACAAATGTTGCTCAATGTGATGACCATCTGTATCCACGACAGCCCTGAACCACAGTACAGATACCATTTCATTTCACAATTGTTTGTGGCACTTTTTGAACAGTGGATCATAGAACATTCAGCTGTTGTGACACAGCTTGTGCACTGCTTGAATCTCACATACTGCATCCAGCATTTTCCGCCATGGCACCAGTAACTTTTTCAACAATTTGTGGCAAAACTGGCCATCGACATTTCCCAAGAACAGTTTCCAACTCACCAGTTAATTCGAACTTCAGACCTACGTTGGATTTTGAAGGCCATGTCATCCTCAGCTGACAGACATCACTAACTGCAGATAGAGAGGGGCATGTGGTCAGCACACTGCTCTTCTGGTTGTTGTCAGTTTTCTTGACCGGATCTGCTACTTCTTCAATCAAGTTGCTCCTCAACTGGTCTTGTAAGGGCAGAATGCACCATAATTGGCAAGAGTACTCAGCAGACATGGATGGTTATCCATACAGGGCCTACCGAAGGCCAACAACGCTTAACTTTGGTACTCTGACAGGAACTGTTGTTATCTCTCTGACAAGACACAATCAATGCCTTCACTATGCGATACCAATGGTAATATTGCCGATGACAGAGCAAGTAAAGCAGAGTCGCTAAACACAGCTTATCGAAATTCCCTCTCCAAAGGTGATAAAGCTTGCAGAATTTGAATCAAGAACAGCTACCAACATGAGTAACTTAGAAATAGATATTCTTGGTGTAGCAAAGCAACTTAAATCATTTTGTAAAGGCAAATCTTCACGTCCAGACAGTATACATATTTGATTCCTTTCAGAATACACTGAAATAATAGCCCCATACTTAGCAATCATATGCAACTGCTCACTTGACAATAGATCCGTACCTAAACATTGGAAAGTTGGACAGGTCTCATCAATACTTAAGAAAGGAAACAGGAGCATTCCAATGAATTAATGATTTCAATTTGTAGTAGTATTTGGGAATGTATACTATGTTCAAACATCATGAATTACCTCCAAAGAAATCGTCTACTGACAGATAGCACAAATTCAAAAAATATCATTCTTGTGAAGCACAACTAGCTCTTTAATTGCACAAAGTGGTAAGTGCTATTGAACGGGATCTCAAATTGATTTCATATGTCTAGATTTCCAAATGACTTTAGACACTGTATCACGATACTTCAGATCAAATTACATGACTACAGAGTATCATCTCAGTTGTGCTATTGGATTCATGATATCCTATCAGAAAGATCACAGTTCATAGTAACTGACAGAAAATTATCGAATAAAATTTTAAGTGATATCTGGTGTTCCCCAAATAAGTGTTAAAGGTCATCTGTGGTTTCTAATTTAAGTGAATGACTTAGGGGGGAACCTGAGCAGCCCTCTTAGATTGTTTGCAAGACGATTCTGTCATTTACTGTCTCGTAAAGTCATCACAAGAATATATAAGGTGCAAAAAATAGCAATTGTCTATCAATAATGACAAGTGTGAAATCATCCAGATGAGTGCAAAAAGAAGATTGTTAAATTTCGATTCCACGATAAATCATGCAAATTTAAAGGCTGTCAATTTGACTAAGTACCTAGAAATTACAATTATGAACAACTTAAGTTGGAACGATCATATGGATAGTGTTGTGGAGAAATTAAATCAAAGACTGTGTTTTATTGGCAGAATGCTTAGGTCTACTAAAGAGACTGTAAACTATGCTTGTCTGCCCTCGGCTAGAAAGTTGCTGTGCAGTACAGGATTCTTACCATATAGGATTGACGGAAGACATGGAAAAGTCCAAAAAAGGGCAGCTTGTTTTGTATTATCGCAAAACATAGGGGGGAGAGTCATGAATAATCTAAGTGATTTGGGTGGCAATCATTAAAACAAAGGTGTTTTCCACAGTGCTGAAATCTTTTCATGAAATTTCAGTCACTTCCACAGTGCTGAAATCTTTTCATGAAATTTCAGTCACCAATTTCCTCCTTTGGATGCAAAAATATTTTATTGCTGCCAACCTACATAGGGAGAAATGATCATTGTAATAAAATAAATCAGAGTTCATACTGAAAGAGTTAAGTGTTCATTTTTCTCACATTCTCAGAGAGTGGAACCACAGAGTAGTAGTCTGATGATAGTTCGAAGAACCCTCTACCAGGCACTTAAGTGTGATTTTTCAGTGGAACACACTGCCTCCAAAGTTGGCATTTCCACAGGATCTGTGCACACAATCCTGCATGAAGACCTGAAACCTTGAAAAACACTGCCATGTGTGCTCCTTCACCATGGCAACACACCAGCTCATCGGGTGAACCAGATGCTGCATTTTCTTCATGACAGTAACTTTGAAATGATTTCTCATGCTCCCTACTTACCTAAACTAGCTCTAGTGACTTTTGGCCCTGGCCAACAATGAAAGACATTCACTTGAGCGCACATTCACTAGTCGTGCTGCTACTTCATCAGAGATTTTCCAGTGGTCAAATCAGGCTCCTAGACAAGAGTTTTCTTCTGGCTAGTGTCAGCAGCAATTTGTCATTACCATTAACAACTAAAATGAGAAGCTAGCTGTCAAGGTTCTAGCATTTCACAGCAATTTTTTTGCTTATCTGGAAAATTATGGAAGGAGGCACTGGTGAACCATACAAATACTCTTTGTCTCCTAGCTGTCATGCTACACAGTAGCATGATATATTCACAGAGGTCTGTCTAGTACAACAGCTGTGCTCATGTATTGAATATAACATAAAAACTACAACTGTACGCTTCCTGTATTTCTACTCAAGAATCACTTTCGAGCAATTTAACTCTCTTCAGCACCCCAAAATGCATGTATGAGCGCGCGCGCGCGCGTGTGTGTGTGTGTGTGTGTGTGTGTGTGTGTGTGTGTGTGTGTTCACCATTCTCCAAGCCTCATTCTCATTCTCATTCTCTGCTTCCTTTCTCCTCTCACCCGCCTACATCAGCCAGGAGAGAGAGAGAGAGAGAGAGAGAGAGAGAGAGAGTGAGAGAGAGGTGCGTGTGCGTGTGTGTGTGTGTGTGTGTGTGTGTGTGTGTGTGTGTGTGTGTGTGTAAGCACCATTCTGGAAATTTAAATGATAGTGTGTCAGCAATTGCCACTTTCATGATATGATTTTTTTTATTTGTTATACCAAACTGACAAGCACATTTGAACTTTTATAGCTTTTTGTGTTACCTTCTATTCTTCCCAATCACTCTAAACACATTTAGTGTGTTTCTTCTTCCATTGTTATATCTATTCTGTAGCTTGCCATGAGCTTCTTAACAAATTTGTTATTATAATTATAAATTTCACTCTATTGTGACACATTTTTTATATATCCTGAACCGCTTTAAGCCACCATGAGCTTCTGCTAGCCAATAGTTCCTATTTTTCTACTGGTAAAGCTAAGTTCAGAATTTTATTTGTGAGGCTGTTGCTATTCATTCTTTGTGATCACAAAACTGTAATTGTTAGTTACTGACTGTATCCGCCATATTTTCAGAAACTTGATAAATTTCCTTTGATTTCTACTTTATACAAATTCAATTTTCACATTTTGGTGATAGGATTTTTTCTACATAATTTATCTTTCTTGCTTCTCAATGTGTTTGATTCAAGAGCTGACACAAATGATTTTAGTTTCAAATGCTTAAAATCCTTCTGCTGTAACAACTATGTTACGTCATAGCTTTGCCTATCTCAAGTTAGTTTGTGTGCTTTTTGTAATTTGCAATTCTTTCTTTGTTAGTGTCTTTATTTTGCCAGCCTGGTTCAATAATCTTACCTAAATATCTAAGTCTTCCAGTAAGTCCACTTGGAAAACTTTTCCTGAACCTAATAAATAATGGTAAATTGTTGAGTCTCAACGTGGGTCCATACATGCACAGTAACGTCTCCTATGGAGTCTGGGTGTCTACTTTTTGCCCCTAATTTGTATAATTTCTCTATAGGGTGAATTGATTCATTCCTAATTTTGCAGAGGATGGCGATGCCATCAACAAATGATAAGCAATGTAGACAAATTTTGTTTTGGAGACAGCTGTGAATAGTTCTACCCTTAAATTAATTTTGCTATTTTGTAGTCCCTTTATCCTGAACTACAAAGAACAGTATCCATCCTTCTATCTTTATGGCACAAAGTTCTCTGATCAATTTTGCTAATGATGTTGTATTATGTCTGTCAGTCCTTCTATGGACCCAAAACTTTTCTGAAGACAACAGATACAATTATTGTAATAATAAGTTTAAGCTGTGAAATTTGTTCTACAGAGGATCTGCTTGTTGGTATCATTCCTGATATTCTGCAATAAAATCATCTGTTTATACTTCAAGCCTCTTCAGTGGAGATTTGGGACAATTTTGTAGCAGAGAGAGTAATGAGATTACTCCGTAGTTTTTCGTATCTGACTCATTCTCTTTCTTCTGAAATATTTGAATTTATGTGCACTTCAGTTCTTTGTGGTTTTCTGAGTTTGTCGGATGTCCTGCAATATATCTTAAATGTTTCTTCTTGTAATATGGGTCCATAGCCTATATCAATTATTTAAAGGACAAAATTTTCCACTTATGGCTTTAGAGGGTTTCAGTCTGCTACTGCAGAATTCTGAAAGTTTTGCAACACTTTTTCCAACAGTATTTCCAATATTTCCACAATAACTCACCTTCTTCAGGTGCATTTCCACAGCAATAGTTATTAAATAGTTAATGGGGTGAAGGTGGGAAGGGAATTAGGAAAAATACAAGCACTGTTCTTACATTTTAAAATGTTAAATCTGCACTTGCTGGAATTTCCATGTTACCTTTCAGGTGTAGGTCTGCTCTCAATTGCTTCTTCGAATGCCTCCTGACAACTCTGTAAATTGTGGGCACCTTTGAGGCTGAGTGTGTTGGGGCTGTGAGCCTGAGGATTTAGGTGGTTGACAGAAAACTGAAATATAAGGAGAATTCACGTCACTGATATTTGCAATAAAGTCAAAAGTCAAGCAACTCTAGGATATTTAACTGGAATATATCAGCCTGGTATTAATTAATGGTTATGAAAATAGCTGAGCACACACTTCCTTATTTAACAGGGAACATTCTTTAATATACATTTACAGAAATTTCTTTCTGGCAAAACCCTCATTATCTTGTTTCTCAATACTTCTTTTGCATGTTATATTATTTGGTACATGGAAATGCAGAGTAACTGATGAAACAAATGTCAAATGAATAACACTTTGATGATTTACTCTAAGGAAAAGGGAGACCCATTATCACATTCCACAAAAAGCAAGTTTTGAAAAATATGGTTGCAACTCAAAGGGCAAGGATAAATCTTCAAGAACAACCCATAATCAATCTAAATGTATTCCATAAAGATGTGCACAGCAAAAGTAAAGGTAGTTTATGAATGTACTGTTGTATGTGCAATGCAAAATTTCATTTGTAATCCAAAGCATTATTGATCCTGGGGTTTTATATTACAGGTTTAAGTACAATCCAGACATAGCGAAATCTATCATTAGCTAAAGCAATTTGAAGGTATTAGAGCAGTGCCATCAGTTTCTTAACATTTTGGATCAGGAATGACTGAAATGTAGACAGAGACAGACAGAGAGAGAGAGAGAGAGAGAGAGAGAGAGAGAGAGAGAGAGAGAGAGAGAGAGAAGGGGTGGCAGCATCAAAACAACTTGCAGTGATTTACTATACATTCTTGAAAAATCGCACAAAATTAAAAACAGTAATTGTATAAAAGCTTCTGCATAACACACATGTTATTGATAGAAATCCCAACATTACATGAGCTGCACACTGAAGCACTTACTAATCTCATACCACATCAATTAGGAAGGAAAGTACATTGTACACATTTTAAAAAGTGCACCAAATACAATCATCAGCTACAAGGGCAGAAGTTATTAAAGCCAAATAAATTTCATCCACTGAAAGCTGCATTTGAGTATTACAGTGCTTTACTAAGCAGTACCCTATTGGCTATGGTACACCCTGGCACTCCACTGACTCTAGAATGGATTCATTCAGCCAGCTATAGGTTGTGAACATACTGTGTAATGTGAAACCTTACCTACTGTGCAACTTCTCTGAAAGTCACATTCATTTCCAGAAACAACTGTGACTAAATGGAGATTAGGACGTGTACCTTTCGATTTCTGGTTTAGCATTCTCCCTCACCCCACAGTCATTAAGCTATAGTGCAGTAACTTCCAATACTGAACAGAAGTACTGGTGTTAGAACAGGTACAACAACAGAGAGAAGGAAGTACGGATAACGTTAAACATTTCAGTTACACTGAAATTATTATTGCTGGAGCCCTTATTCTGTTGGATATGAATGAAGGCCAATTGCTGATAACTTTGCTGAAGGAACCTTCCCAGTTACAAAAGAGCATGAGAAGAATTGTTTGAATGTGTTGTAATTGCATGCAAAAATACGAATATAAAACATAATGCTAGTGACACACATAGGAGGTGCAGTGTACTGATGTGTGTATTTTCAGTGAATGCTGGACATATACAAAATGACAGTGTCATCTTAACTGAAGGTAACTGATTCAACAAGGAACAGCAGACACCATAAAATGTGTGTCTAATAAAATTCAAAGCACGCTGTCATTTACAGACAAAGAAAAAAGCTCACATTATTTGTAACTCCAAATTCTTGTGTGTGTGTGTGAGTAAAATAACAAACTTAGTTAAATGATTATCCAGCAACCCCACAAGTGAATCCCATGGTCCAATAACAGGCATCTACGAACGTAAAATAGATGTGAATTTCTGAAAGCAAGCACTGAATTTCGTCTCTTCTGTTCCCTCTCTCTCTCCTCCCAACCTCTCACATATTTATCTGGGATGATCCAATTTTGAATTTCTTAAAGCACTGCAGTATCTTCTAACCTTACTTTGCAGTTTCAAGTGCACAAACGTAGTCACATGTTTGTAAACCATGCAGTTGGTTTGTGTTTGATGGTACTAAAGCTCCTATCCAAAGTGAATAATTCTTGAACTGATCTCCTTGTTCCAAAGTATGTAGTAAAAATAAAGACGACAGTTGTTTGTTTTGAGATAGTGAAATCATCAAGTGAAAGCTCCAATGTAACTCTGACAAGCACAAAAGTGGACAATTAATGCCCAATTACTTTAAATCAAACAGTGTTACTCTTTAGCTATATAACTGAATAACAAGAAATCTAAGGGTAAACAATTTTAATTCATGTGACAATTATGATACATACAAACAATATCTGCAAGCTCAAAGTAAAATCAAATAGTCTCTTCCATAGGACAAAAGATTTTATCAGACTCAATTCACTTAGAGATGTTATGTTTTTTGGACTATTTACCATTGTTTCACAGGCCAGCGTGTGTCCTTCCTTCCACATTCAAAGCCGAGATTTAAGAAAAGATATTCCTTGATCTCTGTATCGCCCCCCCCCCCCCCCCCACACACACACACACACTACAACCTTCATTTTAAGTCATAGAAGTTACCGACACATCTGAGAAATCATATTTTCACACTGAGGGGAGTATCACAATTTTCTATCACCAGTTACTACAAAATCTGAAAAATTCAGCTGTGGGTTTGTCTTTTATAGCACAATATATACCATAGCAGGGCCTCAGTTATCAGAAAATTTTCTGTAGCACAGCAAAACAAGCATGAAAGATATTTAAACAAACTTTACTCTCCAAGACACTTTCAAACTGCATTTGTCTGCACTCAGAAACTGCACTGAAGATACCTAAAATATTTGTACTTTCACAAGTAAGATTTTTAAGTACACAAAATCTATGTGTTTACAGAGTCTGCTGTCTGATCAACAACAGAATGCCATCTACACAAGTACAATTATTTCATTTATCTCAGAATTCGGTGTTCCAACTATTCCAGATGTTCATCTCCTAACTCTCTATTAACAACTACTTAATGACACACAGGTACATAAACTGGAACATTTCTGTTAAATGTTCATGCTAGTTTACAAAAATTGAAACTTCAAGGTACAGAACCGTGTTACACTATTAAACATGCTCTATCAATGAAATTCAATCACTGCATTAATGAAACAGTGCATGGCAACAACAATATATGGAAATAACCAACTGTTATACAAAAAATACTGGATTCTAGCAACAACTTAGTCGAAATTCAAGATATATTCTTTTAAATTACACTGTACTACAAATAACAATTGTAAGCATACATTACAACAGCTACCCAATACACTTTAAAACATGTACAAAAATAAAAATCTATCAAGACATTTAAGAAAAATATTAATAATAGATAATAAAATACAATGAATAGTTAATAACAGGCTTTCAATATAACAGTAAATTTTAAATGTTTACACATCAACTGGCCAAAACCATGCATTTCAGACCACTGGATCTTAACCATTTAAACATACCAATATTCAGTGCCTTAGAACAATGCAAGCACATGACTTTCTATTTTTATTTTCTAAGTGTGCAGTACCCCCTCCCCATGCAATGTCGCACACACAAACACAAAGAGGTGGAGGGAGGTGGGAGAAGGAGAGGAGAGGGCAAAGGGGGGGGAGAGAGGGAGGAGAGAGAGGGGGGAGAAGGGGGAGAGAGAGGGGGGGAGAAGGGGGGGAGAGAGAGGGGGGGAGAAGGGGGAGAGAGAGGGGGGGAGAAGGGGGAGAGAGAGGGGGGAGAAGGGGGAGAGAGAGGGGGGGAGAAGGGGGAGAGAGAGGGGGGGAGAAGGGGGAGAGAGGGGGGAGAAGGGGGGGAGAGAGAGAGAGAGAGAGAGAAGGGGGGAGAGAGAGAAGGGGGGGAGAGAGAGAAAGGGGGGGAGAGAGAGAAAGGGGGGGAGAGAGAGAAGCGGGGGGAGAGAGAGAGAGAAGGGGGGGAGAGAGAGAGAGAAGGGGGGGAGAGCGAGAGAGAAGGGGGGGGAGAGCGAGAGAGAAGGGGGGGAGAGCGAGAGAGAAGGGGGGGAGAGCGAGAGAGAAGGGGGGGAGAGCGAGAGAGAAGGGGGGGAGAGCGAGAGAGAAGGGGGGGGGGGAGAGAGAGAGAGAGAGAGGAGAGAGAGAGAGAGAGAGAGAGAGAGAGAGAGAGAGAGAGAGAGAGAGAGAGGGAGAGAGAAGGGGGGGAGAGAGAAGGGGGGGAGAGAGAAGGGGGGGAGAGAGAAGGGGGGGAGAGAGAAGGGGGGAGAGAGAGGGGGGAGAGAGAAGGGGGGGGAGAGAGAGAGAGGGGGGGAGAGAGAGAGAAGGGGGGAGAGAGAGAGAAGGGGGGGAGAGAGAGAGAAGGGGGGGAGAGAGAGAGAAGGGGGGGAGAGAGAGAGAAGGGGGGGAGAGAGAGAGAAGGGGGGGAGAGAGAGAGAAGGGGGGGAGAGAGAGAGAAGGGGGGAGGAGAGAGAGAAGGGGGGAGAGAGAGAGAGAAGGGGGAGAGAGAGAGAGAAGGGGGGAGAGAGAGAGAGAAGGGGGGGAGAGAGAGAGAAGGGGGGAGAGAGAGAGAAGGGGGGGAGAGAGAGAGAAGGGGGGGAGAGAGAGAGAAGGGGGGGGAGAGAGAGAAGGGGGGGAGAGAGAGAGAAGGGGGGGAGAGAGAGAAGGGGGGGAGAGAGAGAGAAGGGGGGGAGGAGAGAGAAGGGGGAGAGGAGAGAAGGGGGGAGAGAGAGAGAAGGGGGGAGGAGAGAGAAGGGGGGGAGAGAGAGAAGGGGGGGAGAGAGAGAAGGGGGGAGAGAGAGAAGGGGGGGAGAGAGAGAAGGGGGGAGAGAGAGAAGGGGGGAGAGAGAGAAGGGGGGGAGAGAGAGAAGGGGGGGAGAGAGAGAAGGGGGGGAGAGAGAGAAGGGGGGGAGAGAGAGAAGGGGGGGAGAGAGAGAAGGGGGGGGAGAGAGAGAAGGGGGGGAGAGAGAGAAGGGGGGGAGAGAGAGAAGGGGGGGAGAGAGAGAAGGGGGGGAGAGAGAGAAGGGGGGGAGAGAGAGAAGGGGGAGAGGAAGGGGGAGAGAGAGAAGGGGGGAGAGAGAGAGAAGGGGGGGAGAGAGAGAGAAGGGGGGAGAGAGAGAAGGGGGAGAGAGAGAGAAGGGGGGGAGAGGAGAAGGGGGTGAGGGGGGAGAGGGAGAAGGGGGGGAGAGGAGAAGGGGGGGAGAGGGAGAAGGGGGGGAGGGAGAAGGGGGGGAGAGAGAGGGGGGGAGAGAGAAGGGGGGAGAGAGAAGGGGGGAGAGAGAAGGGGGGGAGAGGGAGAAGGGGGGAGAGGGAGAAGGGGGGGAGAGAGAAGGGGGGAGAGAGAAGGGGGGGAGAGAGAGGGGGAGAGAGAAGGGGGGGTGAGTTGGGAGTTGGGGGGTGAGAGAGAGAGGGGGAGAGAGAGAGAAGGGGGAGAGAGAGAGAAGGGGGGAGAGAGAGGAAGGGGGAGAGAGAGAAGGGGGAGAGAGAGAGAAGGGGGGAGAGAGAAGGGCGGGAGAGAGAGAAGGGGGGGGAGAGAGAAGGGCGGAGAGAGAGAGAGAGAAGGAGGGGGGTGAGAAGAGAGAGAGAGAGAGAGAGAGAGAGAGAGAGATTACATGCAGAACATCAGCCACTTAATTCCATATAATAATCCAATAATACCAAACATCAAATATAATACTGACACTGCAGTTGGTTTAGCAGGGATGGAACTCTGTTGATGAACTTGAACTCACAATACAAAAAATGGCAAAGAAAGTATGTAAGTCTAGGAATAAGGATAGCTAGTATTTAATCCATGCACAGAAACCCTTATCAAGCAGGTAGCTTATATCATGCTAGAATGCATATTGGTAAGTGTTTACAGGTGTGAAAAACACACAATTCAAACAACATGTATACAAAAAGAAATAGCTACAAATTTTGACCAACTGGTGTTTTAATGGTTGTCACACGTTATCTCACTAAATCTTCTCTCTTTTTCCTCCTCCTCACTTTCACACAGTTTCATTTGATATTAATTTACTGCTCTGCATCTGGTCTTGCTAGGATCGTGGACCATTGCAATTATTTTAGCGGATTTTCTAGTCCACTTTTAATTTTCAACTCTTCACATGAACCCTTCCCTCAATCTGGTCCTAACACTCATAGGTTAAGATCTGTTTTTAAATATGTTTGATATTGTTATTACAATATATTGAAGGATAGTTGCTACTCACCATATAGCGGAGATGCTGAGTCGCAGACAGGCACAACAAAAAGGTATCAGAAAATGAGCTTTCAATCAACAAGGCCTTTGTCGGAGATAGAAAATGCGCACTCACACATGGGCTCACGTGCAAGCGCACACATGACGGCAGTCTCTGGTGTGTGTGTGTGTGTGTGTGTGTGTGTGTGTGTGTGTGTGTGTGCGCGCGTGCGTTCTATCTCCGACAAAGGCCATGCTGAGTGAAAGCTCGTTTCCTGACAGTCTTTTTGTTGTGCCTATCTTTGACTCAGCATCTCCACTATAAGGTGAGTAGCAACTATCCTTTTCATAACACTGTTCATTCCATCCTGGATTTTCCATTGTTCTTGTTATTAAATACTGTCTGCTAATGTATCACAATTCCTTCAGTTTAAAGCACATAAAATTATATTTTCTTTGCCTATTCATTTAATATAATTCTTATCCGAGTATAAATCCAGACTTTCATGTCAGACCTCTACGTGCCGATTATATAACTTTTGCTGGAAATTCATACTTAGTCAGTATGTAACTTCTCAGCCTAAAATTAATCACTATTCCAAAGATATTTCTTTAGATTTACAAACTAGTTTTGAAAGCTCATAATAAACCTTTATGGTGGTTATTCAAAACTCTTTGAAATAAAAAAAAAAATGTGAACATCCAAATCTCCGACCATAATGCCCGACTTCAATTTACTACAATAGATTGCTTAGCAAAGGTACACCACCTCCTTATAGGTGGATTAAAATGTTTTTGCTTGTCACTTTGATGCAAATCAACACCACTTTATTAAATACATAAAATAATAAAACATTTGCTAGCAAGACAGACACAATCCAAAGAATCATCCACATTTTTCTAATGGAAGAATGCCTTCTCTACCACATTTAAGCAGTATTGTGCAGTAATGGTTAACAGCACACTTTCTCAGCAACTCAGAACCTGTGTTTATAGGGAAATGAATAAACAGATGCCTATGAACTTTTTAAATAAATGTACACCACCTTTTATCAGAACTATTAAGCTCCAGAGGATAGACAAATGTAAAAAAAAAAAAAGAGAGAGTCCAGGAATCCACTGCTTTAAATGTACAAAAGTAAACAAACGGAGAGAGAATGGGGAAGAAAGCAAAGGAAACGTTGGAAGATCTTGTGGCTGACGGGCTGAAAGGAAAAGAAACAATAATGAGGGTGCAAAGTAATAACTGGCTGGGAAGAAATAAATGTATCTGAAAAATCACTTGCTTCAAGGGGTCTACAGAAGGTCAAAACCAGAAAAGGAAGAACTGAAAAGTAATAAAGAATACTAAGTAAACAAGGTGGGAAGAAGTTGCTGTATTGTTACTTCGTGGTATAATAGTGATTAAATCTCATTATTTACTGTTGTTGGTACATTAAGTGTAAACCTTTTAACCTTCCAGACATTTGCTATTGGGGGTGACAATCATAAATTGATTGTCAGGTTTGCTATTACTCTTAGTTTAAATTTAAAACCAAAGCAAGTGGGTTACTAATATCAGAATAACAACTGTACCCTGGTGCATGTATCACTAGAAAACAAATTTTAAATGAAGTGTTCTTCAGATAATCCTTTCCAACTTGTGTATTCATTACAGTATATGCTCAATTAGCACAACTTCAACTATCAAAGAGTGTGGTAGTGCAGAGCCACTAGCATTTGGAAGACGCAAAGTTCAAATCTATGGCTGGTTATCCAGATTAGGGTTTTCTGCATTTCTCCAAACTGCTTAAGATAAATGCGAGGATAATTCCTTCGACGACGACGATGATGACAACAATGATTTGTGGGTGATGGCCCTAAACAGCAATGTCATCAGTGCCCTTGCATCAATTATATACAGATGAATGTGCTGAAAATCTATTAAGAAATAATTATAAATTAGAATACCAAGCTGTATTCTCACACAAGAATTGAAAAGAAAACCCTGATAACGTATCGGAACAACTAGATATAATACCAGTACAGACACAGTTAAATCTATAGCAGATGACTGTGGCTCGATGACTTCTTAGAAATTATGGGTGACCACCAACCCACTATGTGGCACATTAAAAAAAGTCCCACACCTAGTAGTTTGGGAAGAATACCAGACATCATACATGATCTTAAAACACGAACCACCTTTGCATCTTTATCAGTTGAAATAGAGGGGCAGGTTCTGTGGGAGGATCAGATCAGCACTCACGTCATTGGCTCCTTTGGTAAGATCAAAATTCATTTCCTACTATGTACTCATCCATCCCACTTGGGCTGCTCCAACTGATTCATTATAGAGCTGATATTAAACCTTCTCCCTCCTCAATTTTTTCTATGGTGAGGAACCTAAACATTGGGCTGCATTTATATGTCCAAGAAAGAAGAAGAAGAAGGAGGAGGAGGAGGAGGAGGAGGACTGAGTAAAACTAAAGAAGGCATAAATTATAATGAAAATATTCTTAAAGGTGATTTCTAGGAACACAGTAAATAGTTTAAAATGACATATCTGCAACCTTTCTCCAAATTATCACAGAAAGTTGAATATTAAGTGCCAATGCTGCACAATTCCCTTTACGAAAAACATCATAATGCTTCTGTTCCATATAGTTGTTGGAATGATTTAAAAAACACGTTAAGAATTCTGTTCTAGAAATTTTGACAATGAAAAGAGACTCAAACAAAGGCATATCCTGTGTGTGATATAGAATAAAAACATACCTGTTGTAAAATAAATCTTGACTTAAAAGTTAACTAAAAGAGTCACACTTAAAATGTTGTTCATATCTATGGCATTATTACATCATGTTGTAATGCCTTTTTGATTCCAACATTCAAATGTGTAATATTATTAACCCTTTCACTACTCCCCCTCATGAACCATTTACCGTGCCGTTGGTGGGGAGGCTTGCGTGCCTCAATGATACAGATAGCCGTACCATAGGTGCAACCACAACGGAGGGGTATCTGTTGAGAAGCCAGACAAACACGTGGTTCCTGAAGAGTGCCAGCAGCCTTTTCAATAGTTGCAGAGGCAACAGTCTGGATGATTGACTGATTTGGCCTTTTAACACTAACCAAAACGGCCTTGCTGTTGTGGTACTGCGAATGGCTGAAAGCAAGGGGAAACCACAGCCATAATTTTTCCCATGGGCATGCAGCTTCACTGTATGATTAAATGATGAAGGCGTCCTCTTGGGTAAAATATTCTGGAGGTAAAATAGTCCCCTATTCGGATCTCCGGGTGGGGACTACTAAAGAGGACGTCGTTATCAGGAGAAAGAAAAGGCGTTCTATGGATCGGAGCTTGGGATGTCAGATACCTTAATCGGGCAGGTAGGTTAGAAAATTTAAAAAGGGAAATGGATAGGTTAAAGTTACGATATAGTGGGAATTAGTGAAGTTCGGTGGCAGGAGGAACAAGACTTTTGGTCAGGTGAATACAGGGTTATAAATACAAAATCAAATAGGGGTAATGCAGGACTAGCTTTAATAATGAATAGGAAAATAGGAGTGCGGGTAAGCTACTATAAACACATAGTGAACACATTATTGTGGCCAAGATAAACACGAAGCCCACACCTACTACAGTAGTACAAGTTTATATGCCAACTAGCTCTACAGATGATGAAGAAATTGATGAAATGTATGATGAGATAAAAGAAATTATTTAGATAGTGAAGGGAGACGAAAATTTAATAGTCATGGGGACTGCAATTCGACAGTAGGAAAAGGGAGAGAAGGAAACGTGTAGGTGAATATGGATTGGGGCTAAGAAATGAAAGAGAAAGCCACCTGGTAGAATTTTTTTGCACAGAGCATAACTTAATCATAGCTAACACTTGGTTCAAGAATCATGAAAGAAGGTTGTATACATGGAAGAAGCCGGGAGATACTAACAGGTTTCAGATAGATTATATAATGGTAAGACAGGGATTTAGGAACCAGGTTTTAAATTGTAAGACATTTCCAGGGGCAGATGTGGACTCTGACCACAATCTATTGGTTATGAACTGTACATTAAAACTGAAGAAACTGCAAGAAGGTGGGAATTTAAGGAGATGGGACCTGGACAAACTGAAATAACCAGAGGTTGTATAGAGCTTCAGGGAGAGCATAAGGCAACAATTGACAGGAATGGGGGAAAGAAATACAGAAGAAGAAGAAGAATGGGTAGCTTTGAGGGATGAAATAGTGAAGGCAGCAGAAGATCAAGTGGGTAAAAAAAACGAGGGCTAGTAGAAATCCTTGGGTAACAGAAGAGATACTGAATTTAACTGATGAAAGGAGAAAATATAAAAATGCAGTAAATGAAGCAGGCAAAAATGAATACAAACGTCTCAAAAATGAGATCGACAGGAAGTGCAAAATGGCTAAGCAGGGACGGCTACAGGTTAAATGTAAGGATGTAGAGTTTTATCTCACTAGGGGTAAGATAGATACTGCCTACAGAAAAATTAAAGAGACCTTTGGAGAAAGGAGAACCACTTGCATGAATATCAAGAGCTCAGATGGAAACCCAGTTCTAAGCAAAGAAGGGAAAGCAGAAAGGTGGAAGGAGTATGTAGAGGGTCTATACAGGGGCGATGTTCTCGAGGACAATATTATGGAAATGGAAAAGGATGTAGATGAAATGGGAGATATGATACTGCGTGAAGAGTTTGACAGAGCACTGAAAGACCTAAGTCGAAACAAGGCCCCGGGAGTAGACAACATTCCATTAGAACTACTGACAGCCTTGGGAGAGCCAGTCCTGACAAAACTCTGCGATCTGGTGAGGAAGATGTATGAGACATGCGAAATACCCTCAGACTTCAAGAAGAATATATTAATTCCAATCCCAAAGAAAGCAGGTGTTGACATATGAAAATTACCGAACTATCAGTTCAATAAGTCACGGCTGCAAAATACTAACGCGAATTCTTTACAGACGAATGGAAAAACTGGTAGATGCCAACCTCGGGGAACATCAGTTTGGATTCCGTAGAAATGTTTGAACACATGAGGCAATACTGACCCTATGACTTATCTTAGAAGAAAGCTTTTGACAATGTTGACTGGAATACTCTCTTTCAAATTCTGAAGGGGGCAGGGATAAAATACAGGGAGCGAAAGGCTATTTACAATTTGTACAGAAACCAGATGGCAGTTATAAGAGTCGAGGGACATGAAAGAGAAGCAGTTGTTGGGAAGGGAGTGAGACATGGTTGTAGCCTCTCCCCGATGTTATTCAATCTGTATATTGAGCAAGCAGTAAAGGAAACAAAAGCGAAATTCGGGGTAGGTATTAAAATCCACGGAGAAGAAATAAAAACTTTCGAGGTTCGCCGATGACATTGTTATTTCTGTCAGAGACAGCAAAGGACTTTGAAGAGCAGGTGAACGGAATGGACAGTGTCTTGAAAGGAGGATATAAAATGAACATCAACAAAAGCAAAATGAGGTTAATGGAATTTAGTCGAATTAAGTCAGGTGATGCTGAGGGAATTAGATTAGGAAATGAGACACTTAAAGTAGTAAACGAGTTTTGCTATTTGGGGAGCAAAATAACTGATGATGGTCGAAGTAGAGAGGATATAAAATGTGGACTGGCAAGGGAAGTGTTTCTGAAGAAGAGAAATTTGTTAACATCGAATATAGATTTAAGTGTCAGGAAGTCGTTTCTGAAAGTATTTGTATGGAGTGTAGCCATGGATGGAAGTGAAACATGGACGATAAATAGTTTGGACAAGAAGAGAATAGAAGCTTTCAAAATGTGATGCTACAGAAGAATGCTGTAGATTAGATGGGTAGATCACATAACTAATATCGGTTGGTAGGACATGTTCTGAGGCATCAAGGAATCACCAATTTAGTACTGGCGGGCAGGATGGAGGATAAAAATCGTAGAGGGAGACCAAGAGATGAATACACTAAGCAGATTCAGAAGGATGTAGGCTGCAGTAGGTACTGGTATATGAAGAAGCTTGCACAGGATATAGTAGCATGGAGAGATGCATCAAACCAGTCTCAGGACTGAAGACGACGACGACGACGACGACGACGACGACAACAACAACAACAACAACAACAACAACAACAACTTTCACTACTACAGGTGTGCTCTCTGCATTCCATGCTCTGTGTGGCTTTTGTAATGGCTGTACTGCTTGTCAAATGCTGGTGCCTGTGCTGAGTGACGGGCTCATCACTGACAGATATGAAATACGTTATCATCCAATTTTTTGAAAGGTGAAAAAACTTGATTTTTGCACATTTTATAGTCTGATATTTTCAGTCAATAAACAACTGAATTTCTTTTCATTGTCCGTCATACTTACTGGGCTGAAAAAATTAAATAAAATGCATGGAATTTTAATGAGTTTGCAGAGGTCAAAACACATTGTGCAAACTTTGTATATGGTTGATTTTAGCTACATTGTAGTGAATGTAAGTAGACAAGACAAAAAAAATTATTTTAAACTGAGAGCAGAATGTTGTCTCATTTCATTCTCAAGTTGTTGGGTTTTATATCCTACAGACTATTGCCCAAGACACATCCATTCATTCACTGTACATCACAAATCATGTGGTCACAACAATTGTCATACCTCAAACGAGTTAAGACATTGAAACGAGGTTTTCTGCAAATGACAGCACACAATGAGGCATATATGTTGTATGATAAACACTCAAAACTTTTTTATTTATGGAGATAAGGAAGTAACTCATCTGCTGCAGTGAGAGGTCGGTGGCTCAGGAAGCAGACAGACAACCACACCACTGTAGGAAAACTCAAGCGGTGCACATATACATGTCCACAGCTGTTGGGTAACTGTGCAGCAGGATGTGTGTACTCATACATAATAGTGAAGGTATTAACTATTCCTACTGTTGATGGGAAACTATTACTTTCAGACAGTAACCACCACCCTCAGTCTACTGCTTTATGCAATTGCAAAAAGATAAGAATTTTTGTTTATAGTTCAGAGTTCTTCCATGTAGCCAATGGATAGAATTAAATGTACTGCAAACTCAAATTCAAAGATCTCAAATTTATAAATTATCACAATAGACATCCAAGTCCTGTAAGAAGAGATAGCAAAATGAAAGTAGTGGGAACAACTTTGAAGACACAACAAAAGTGTCTGCGATATAATAGAATCTTTTAACCCAACAGGCAGAAATGGTTAATTCTGAGGGGGGTAATGCACGACCACACATTTCAGCTTTTTGAAAGTAGTTGCTTTTATCAAGTACGGGAACAGAATAAATATCTATATATGGGTATGGCTTCCAGTCTTGTCATTAGATTAAGTTTTTTAATATCTTCTATATACATTTCCTCATATTAAGTTCTTGAGGTCTTGGAACAACAGCTTGCTCTCTAAGAAGTATTTACTGTACATACAACTTCGCCCATTTGATAGCTCATGAGAATGGAGTGAAAAAGCCTGACGAAAAACACCCCTGTCACAAGCATTACATGTTGTTACAAAAAGTAATGATCATCTAACGTAAGACTGTTGAATTAAGAACACAAAAAATTATTACTTATTTTCTGAGCCATAAAGTAAATAAATATTCTGTATGACAAACTGTTACTGTGGCACATTTCCCAGCAGCACATTCACTACGTAACTCAAGATTGAAAACTTAATATATTTTCTACTTTTAATAGCTATTGCGCTCAGTCTTGGACTAAGTGGTTCATAACAGATTATGTTTACTGGAATGTGAAATGTGGACCTAACTACATAAGTCAGGTCATTAGATGACGTAACAAATTGGTGCAGCAGCTGTTAATTACTAAAAATTAAAGATATCATAACTGTTAAATACCCAACCAAGGGAATATTAAAGCAAAATCCACTACTTAAGAAAATAAGACTCTAGGAATATTTTTGCAATATTCTCTGCCTGTGTGGTATTTGATAAATACCTAGAGGCAGCTGCCAGGGCCAGAATTATCATTACTAACATGCAGCGTGTGTCAAACAGAGAACTGATTACTTACACTGAAGAACAATTTCTGAAATGAAACTCTTACAAGTCAGATTATCTTTAATTAGCTGGCAGCACCAGACAAACCAATTCCTTTACACAGTAGCTTTCTTCAGCTATAGCTTTCAGCAAGGGAGAAAGAAAAAGTATTGGAAGGAAGGAGATTAAATGTGGATCCATCCATGACAAGTGGAAAATGAACACTGGAGTACATAGAAATCAAGTGCACATTACAAATATGAAATTTTGAGTGCAATGCTTAAGCATTTATTTGATGCCTGTCCCAGGAAGCTGAACCAGGAGCGCTAAGTGAGCTGTGAACAATGGAGATTATGTAATGTAGGATTTCATGGCCAGTGTGTGAGAGACATAACTGGAGCCTATAAAGGAACAACGCGGCTTGCTGAGCTTGTTTACGTTTGAAACTGCTTTCTGATTCTTTATAGTTTCTGATGACGTCTCCAGCACTGAGAGACGAAATGTTAGCAGAGAAATATGCCTTGGACCATGGCCTAATGCCCATGAACAAGAATCACCTGACATACATTGGAGACTGCAGGAAAAATATTGTATTTGTTGTGGAAAACCTAAACCCGGATGGCTAAACTGAGATTTGAACCCAGCATCTACTTGAAGTATGAGTCCAGTTTGCTATAAACTGCATCATCTCACTATAATGGCTGGACAGGGACTTGAAACTTTTAACTCTTCAATGCACATGAGTACCAGCAATCTTAACCCCCCAATAGCAATATTTACATCTTAAAGATAGAGTCTGATATAACAGTATTCAGTCAATAACCAAATCTAGAACATGGAACATGCTGATATTAAAAACGTTTCTGTTTACAATCAGCAATACTACAGTTTCTCTGGAAATGAAGATCCTTTCTGGACTGACATCTACTATTGTGAACAAAACTTAAGAGAGACTATGGCAAATAATTCTAGCATGACCAGAAGAAATTTCAAAATTTTTTTATTCCTTTTTGAAAAGATATTACAATACTTGGCATTAGTGACAGATCTATAATGACAGCTTAATGGTAACCCTTCCTCACTTGTTCATACTGTTCAGATACAATATTATTATTAATTCTTTTAACTTCACCACAGCAGCCTTTCATTTATAACAGACACTTCTGGAGCCACAGTTTTTCTGCACCGATATGTTTCATCAATTGCACAAACACTTTGTCTACAGGTTTTGTCAAGAGTATAAAAATACTGAACACATCTAAAGTTCATTTGAAAATAATTATAACAGTTTTCAAGCAACACATGCAACATTCAAATCAATTCTGTCCAACAGCTGTCCACTTCCTCATTATCTCTTTTCCCTTGAATTCTATTTAATCAAACAGCAATGGTTTCAGATATGAAATGTAATCATTTCTGACAGGTAACTGTCTGTAACATGATAGCCAATTTATTTCACTATCAGTTTTTGCCTGCAGCCATTTTCTAGGGGGATTTGGAATTTTGAAGTCCCATAGTGAACAACATTGACTAATGTAGTGAACAGTGTGCCAAATCAATAGTGGGATAAACTGAATATCATCCCATAGTCAGTCATCAGGTGAAAATACTACCTTTTCATAAATACAATGCGGCTGTGGCAACAACCATTGATGGTTGTGGTGATTGTAATTGGGAGGTGGGGGCTTATGTTGCGTAAGATAGGACTGAAGTAATACACACAATGAAATAGACCACAGGCAGTCAGATGCTTTTTGTGAATAGCAAAAATGTTAATGTCTCCAAGATTAATATCAGCACACACAGGGTGGACAGAGAGAATCTGCTAAGGTCAAAACATGACAGGCGACACTGAGTCTATCCAAATTTTCAAAATACCCATAGGTTGGAAACAAAGGATTATTGAGCTACAGTCATAAGATTATAGCTGATCAGCAATTGGCATTTAGAAGGTTATTTGGTAAGCGAATGTGTCAGTACGTCATCTGGCAGTGCAGTTTTGTCTGCTTATGCTGCTGCTGTGTTAAGCTGTGGTTATTATGCCATATTGCACTTTTTGAATTTTTAGCATTTCCTGTAAAAATGCAGCTTGACAGAAAAAGACTTCAAATTTAAATTTATCATTGATTTTTCATTACTATCTTAGATAATACATACTGATCTTCTATACTTGATAGAATAAAAGTTCATTCATACTCTCAGTACATTTACAAAAAATTAAATTTTATTATCAATAACTTTGCTCATTACAGCACCACATGTTCACTATCTTACTGCAGTGCTGTTCTGCCATCCAGTTTATTACCTTTAACAAATTAGTGGCATTATGAAGCTTTTGAGTAGTTAATTTAATAGTCAAAATTTAGCCAGCAAAAGTCAAAGAAAATTCGAGTCTAAAAATAGCCATCCAGGGATACGAATTTAAAGTTTGAATTTTGCCTTGTCTTTGATAGTTCACTTAAAAATCATTATCCTAATCTCATTTTATTAGCAACTGCACTCTTTACAATAATAGGCATTAGCTGGTGTAAGTTAGTTTAAATACACACACGTTTCCAATCACTCATCACTGAATGTCTCTTATTTCATGGCTATCGCTCCACAACGGTGCATTTCCTACTTATGGATGTTCAGAAAATTGTGCTCGATTCGATCTACCCTACCTTGCTCTAATCTCCACCTGTAGTAGAAGTAACTATCCCCCCCCCCCCCCCTTTCCTTTTTTCTTTGTAACGTCTTTCAGTTTGTTTCTTCTTTCTCATTAGTGTTTAAGCCCCTCTAAAATGCAACAATATTAGAAACAAAACATTATCTCAGCTTTATTAACACCAACAAACAATCACCTATGGTGTTCCTGAAGAAAATATTCCAAAATTTGCCTTAAATTAAGAATCTGTCAATAAAATTAAAATTAGTACGGCTTATGTGAACTGAATGATGACTTTTCCCCAACTATAAGTTCTATATTTTCCCACTACACTGCTACCTAGATATTTGCACTAAACTCGGTGACTAATGAGTTCAAGTAACACAAATGAGTGAATATTTTTGAATTCAACGCAATTGTAAAATATCATGGTCGTTTGAAGGTCAAATTGCAACTTCCATCCAACAAACTGGAACTTTGCCAGGTGTGGTAGCACTGTCAAGTTGTAAAAACAGTACAAATATAATTACAGTATCTATAGCTTACACACATCTATTATTCATGCAATAATCTTGCATGCAATTTCTCAGGATCAATCATGGCTGAGGTTCAGTAATTTATGAAAATATAATACAATACTGGGTTTAAAAATTTGTAAACAAACCATTAGATATACAAGCCCTATTTTTTAAATCAGCATTTCATATTGCATAAATTCTCATCTTTCTGCTAGTGAGTGACACAGAAATTTAACATTCAAAACTGGTTCGCAAACAGCCAAAGCAGAGCCAAATCAGTACAAATGCATGCAGCAGCCACTAACTGTGTACTATTTTCGTCAGAACTCTTCTGAAAAATTTGCATTCTGTTGTCTTAATGACACTGACTTTTCTATTTCACATTTGGAAATGTTCCTATCTTCCCTGTGCAGTTTACTCATGAACCTTTCCAAATAAAACAGTGTCTTTGTATCCTATGCTTTTATTTTTCAATTTTCTGTCTCAATTCCAACTATGTGGCCCCAGGACCAGGAGGAGAATTGGGAGGGCTGGGGGTGGTAATGAACAAGGAGGAGCAGGGTTGGAACAGTAACTATGCTCTGCACGAGACCTTTCTACAGTTACAGAACCATGATCAGTCTCAGGATTCAACATGATTCTTACTTTGAATACAATCATTTTGGTGTTGAGCATCATCATTATAAATACTAAAGCCACTATGGAGTTTTCAACCGTGTTTGCAGCAGTCCTCTTCAGGGTGACTAAACTGCTAGATTCTGGGATATCTTCCCTCTGTATATACCGTCTTCAGTTGTCAGGTGACTATTGACATCACATTCTAGTCTGTCATTAGACAGTTTGAAGTAAAGATGCCTATAGAGAGGTGGCTGTACGATAGGATATTGCCCATGCTAGTCTAGTAGGTCATTGATAGGCAGCACTGATTCAGCAGTTTGTACCCAAGGAAAGTGTTTTCTTGCAGAACAATGTCAATGCCAAACACCAGTTCCCTTACAACCACTTATTTGTAGTGTAGCTGCTGGGTCTCGTAGTGCTGCTGGCTAGTGAGCACAGGGGTTTATTTGAAATCGCTGGCTGCCAGGCCATCAGCAACTTCTAGCCATCCATCCTGTTCTTGCTGTTAGGGTGCTTGATTAATTTTGTAGTTTTTCTTATTTTTTGCTGCAGCATCAATGGCTGCCTAGGAGGCACACTGAGTTTTTGAAAACTGATGGATTGTCTTCAGTCATGGTGTTCAAATGTGTGGGGATTTCTAAGGGACCAAACTGCTGAGGTCATTGGTCCCTAGACTTACACACTACTTAAACTAACTTATGCTAAGAACGACACACACACACACACACACACACACACACACACACACACACACACCAGGGAGGACTTGAACCTCCAATGGGAGGGGCTGCGCAGTCCGTGACATGTAGCCTCAAACCGCGCAGCCACTCTGTGCAGCAGTCGTGGTGTGTTACACATGTTGCACACAAGTGTTAATGCTCCAACATGCAAGTGCTGATCAATATCCTGATTTCAGCAACACAGACTTCTCTGCATTAACACTGTAGTTGTTAGGTGCAATACTTCATGGGCCTCAATGGAACTCATCTTTCAACTGCATTGAAATATTGGTGTAATTTCGCCACAGAAAAGCATTTTTCCTATAATGTTGTTGACACCTCTCACTTAGGGCAAGCTTCTAACTTACTGCGAGTTCTTACTGCTACATCCATTTACACAGAATGTTGAACAAAGCCCGTTTAGTTCATGTGGAAGGTTATCAGCATTGTTAAGTCGGTGAGCTCACGTCGTCACTGTCTGTACAACACCATTCCTTCGGGCTGGTCAGTGACTTAATTCCACAAGCAAATATTTGCTGCTATGTGTCTGTTTTCTATACACTTTATGCCCAAGTTTGCCACTAGATGTCTTGTGTACTTCTACATCCAAGAAGGAATGGTACCATTGTTCTCCTTTTCTAGCATGAACTGATGTTTTGATAAAAGCTGATGAGACCCACATGAAATGACACAGTTCTGCTTCTCCATGCGGCAATATGACGAAAGTGTCATCCACTGACCTCAGCCAAAAATGTGGACTGAACAGTGTGGTATGAAGAACTGTTGTTGTTTTGAATACTTTCATGAAAATGTCAGCTGTCACAGGTAAAAGGGGGAGCCAATTGCCAATCCATTTGCCTGCTCACAGAATTTGCACTGCTAACTGAAATGTGTTGATGACAAGCAAAACTGCAACAGATTGTACATGTTTGGAGACACACATCACATGAAGGAAGAGTCACCCTAAGCAAGCTCAGGAATCACAAAGATACTACAATTTTACAAGCAGACAGATAGACTGGCAATGGTCACCCATTTTTCACCTGTAACAGCTGACACATCCATGGAAGCATTCATACAAACAGCAGCAGGTTCTGCACCCCAGCATCAATGCTGCTGGCTAAGGTACGTGGATTGCACTTTTGTCGTATGGCAACATTTGCAAGCAGAACTCTGCACATTTCATCAACAGCTTATATAGAAACACTGTTCACATTAAAAAACAACAATGGCACAGTTACTTTCCTGGATGTACAAGTATGTATACAGAGAAGATGAAACAAAGGAACAGAAGAACTACTTCTTGTTGCTCACTTATGTCAGTGGTGCAAGCAACCGCAGTGGCAAGGCACTGCCTGCGCTGCACTACACTGCACTGCAGAGGAATTAAGCCAACATTCCAGAGTGGCTGGTAGAGCCGATGTCTGATGAGGCCCCAAAAGAGGTTCCAGAGAGGCATCTACAAACTTCAAAGTGATTGTGAAGAAGTTATGTTGATGAAATCATGAGATTGATTAGCTCTTGCATATCACAGCATGAACATATGTATGACTTAGGTAATACAATAAATTAGCTACTGCTGAATATCACAAGGACTGAGGCTGACCCATCAACTGTTTGGAAACCAGTGTGCTTGCAATCATGGACACAGGACAGGCTATTGAAATAAGTGCCCCAACAGCTTGAACATGGAGGACAGCTACAAGTTACCAATGGCCTGTCTGCCAGAGATCCCACTCCAAAGCGCTTTGTGTGTACAGCAGCCACTGGATCCACAAGAATCAGTTCTACAATTTAAACAAGCATCGACATGAGAGCTGTTATGTACAACTGACATTGCACTGCAGAAAAACACTACCCTGAGTAAAGGCTGCTGATTCACTGTTGCCTATCAATCAACAACCAGAACAGCATGGACAATACTGCACAGCCACACCTTTGTAGACATATCTACTTCTAACTGTCCAATGGCCCACAAGAATGTGATGTCAGCAGTCATCTGGCAATCAAAGTAAAACGATATAAAGGATGATTCAGCCACAGCTTGCCTCAAATATTCCTGGAACTGTTTAGGATATCAATTCGGTTTTCACCCAGATGAATTGGGATGACATATAGTCTCTTTTTATAGCTACATTAATTACAGAGAGAGCACCATCAACATTGCTTTTTCAAATGGAGCTAGAATAATTTCTGCTGCTAGTATTTCAGTTCTATACTAGAGGAACTCAATGCTGTTTCACCCTTCAAAATACGATTGTTAATTCTGAAGTAAACACAATAATTAGACATTTTTTCAAAGAAAATTCTGCACTGGCTGTATGAATGATTTTTATTAACTCTGCGACCTGTTTTACACCATTTATCGGTGCATCCTCAGGCAATCTGTACAAAAAATAATATAATAAGAGCTCATATAAACTATTTGAACCCCCAATTCTGAGGTGTAAATTAAACTTTTATATAGCCAGTTTTTTGAATGAAACAAGAAAGTACTCACATACGCTATTTACAACATAGTAACATTGAACATTGCCCTGTAGCCACTCCCCACCATTCACGTCCAATATACCGTCATCCGGTGAAAGCGATAGTTAAAATTTAAAAATCTTTTTTAGCCTTACCCCTACAGCTTACTTGTTAGTAGGTTCTGTCCAATATATTTTTATGCATACTCCGGGCCTTAAGCATTCAGAACCGCCACATTTATTATTCTTATGGTATGGTATCAGACTTTTTAAAAAAACAGACAAAGGAATTTTTTATCAAATGTTCAGCACCCCCCCCCCCCCACCTCTTCACACCTTGTACACGTCATCCGGCCTCTGGCGATTCTTGCGCCACTGCGTGAGCGCTTTCCGGGTTTCGGCCAGTCAGTCAGGCCATGTCTGCTGCTGCTGCGCGGCTCCTCTCATCTTGCACAGTATGTTCCGATATGTTTACATGGCCCTAATTCCACTGTTTGTTCATGATAATGTTCCGCTCTTCGTCGTTCGTGTTTAGGGGAGCTTTATCAGCATCGTATTTTATTTTTATTTTATAGGTCATTGACACTCCCATCATTAAATTTTTTTTTAAAAAACATTTTAAAATTTTGACTACTGCTTTCACCAGATGACGGTATATTGGACGTGAATGGTGGGGAGTGGCTACAGGGCAACGTTCACAGTTACTATGTTGTAAATAGTGTATGTGAGTACTTTACTGTTTCATTCAAAAAAACTGGCTATTTAAAAGTTTAAATTGGGGGATTGAATAGTTTATATGAGCTCTTATTATATTATTTTTGTACAGATTGCCTGAGGATGCACCAATAAGTGGTGAGAAACCGGTCACAGATTTAATAAAAATCATTCATATAGCCTGTGCGGAATTTTCTTTGAAAAAAATGTCGAAGTTTGGCTGTGGTTGCCCGCCCTACAAAACAATAATTAGCTTAGCGTGGATCTCTTCTGAATATTAAAACAATTGCAGTCGTACATGAAACTTAGTGATTTGATATCCAAATAAAGGAATACATCACTTAAGATAAAGGAGAATCAAGAGATTTGCACTGCTGTGACTCCAGTACAGATAAGACACAGAGGAGATGTAGTCGTCATTCTGTTTGTGTTGTTCACATGTGGTTGAGTACTTGCTACTTTGAAATCATTATCGTCTTTCACAACACAAGAGAAACTAGATACGCTACTACTTTATGGGGAATACAGAAAAAAATACAAGTAAACAACTGAGGTGTATGCACAAAAGTATTCTGGCAGATGATGTCTAACAAGAATGACAATTCAACAAATGTGCAAAAAATTTGTTATTGGATGGGCACTAGAACACTATGTGAGGGTAAGGAGCAATTCTGCAATTAACGGAGTGATCGAAACAGTTGTTCTGGCAGCTGTTGATAATGATCCATATGTTAGCTCCAGAGAAATTGCATGTGCTCTGGATCAAGTCAGCCTAGCATTGTTCATACTTTGCATTCAAACAGCTTCCATTCAAACAACGTTGTCACTTCACCAGCAAATTAATTAGTGGAACTGCAAAAGAAGCAAGGAATTCTGTCCCTTATTTCTGTTGCAGCTTCAGGACAACAGGTTATTTTTTTCGAAACATCCTCCTTATTGAACAAGCTACCTTTACAAATCACAGAAAGTAGAATGTTAGATATATGAATTATTGGACAGCTGAGTGTCTACACTGACTGAAGCAGACTGAACATCAGAGGCAATGGAGTGTGTGTTTGGTGTGATTGTTGGAGGTTACATGTCTGGTCCTATTTCACTGAAGAAAACATAATGGGTATAAAGATGCATACAATTTGTCAATAAAGCATTCCTAGAGGAATTAACACTTGAAATATGTGCATGTATGTGTTACTAACATGATGGGTGCCTAGCTCACTACTCACTTGTGGCTACAAAAGTGGTCACTGACTAAGCCATAAAGGTATTATCAGATAGCCTGCACATTTGCCTCATTTGACACCACCAGACCTTTTTCTCAGGGATAAACCCAAAGATGAAGTCTATGCACAAGGGCATTTAAAATATCACACTGTTACGGCATGTGCAATGGTATCGAAGGGGTATCTTCACTCTACCCAGAAGTTCTAGCATCAGAAACAGAAAATGTGTATTGCAGTAAACTGTGGACATTTCAAACACTGGATGACATAAAAGCTATTTTAAGCAAGTGTTTATGAGCATATTATGTTGTGATTTCCTTCTTAATGTTGCTGCAGATATAATTTTGCAATGTAAATATGTAAATCCATTCAGTACTTTATGTTCACCTCTCTTTCAAAGGTCTGGCAGGAACAAGAGCACAACTGTTACAGTAGTTAGCTGGTGAATCACCCTTAGATGCCATTTCCTCTTATTTCCAGTTGCTGTGTCAGGACAACCACATGTAGCAAAGTGTGAGTGATGAGTATTAGATTTAAAATAAACTTTTCTCTACTATTCCACTTTTGTAAACAGTCTCTCTTATCTGTATCAAGCTGGAGCACCCTATCAGTCCGCCGAGTCAGTTCCATATAATAACATACACTTTAACATAAGACAGCAACTGACTTCATGTTAAAAACACACAAATTGTAAATATTGCAGTTTCTCTGTATCTGCTAATCAAATACTGAAGAGTGAAATGCCGTTGAATTTGTATCTTTCAGAACTATTGACAGTGAAATGCCATTGCATTTGTATATTTCAGAACTATTGACACTATCAGTAGATATTACTACAGTTCCACTTAAAAGAATGAAGCTGATACCTGTATATTTCTAGTTAATACAGCTACGAAGAGAGACTGTACATAAGTTAGTAATTCTCAATTCATTTGGGAGAAAACACAATTATGGTATCTTAAATGGTACTGGAAATATCCGACATTTACAGCTTAGCTGAATCTCCCTGTATACAGTGATGGATAGTCCCTGAATCTAGTAGTTTAGTTGCTCTGAAGATAGCCTCTGCAAAGATGGCTGAAACTTAGGTTGTATAGCTGTTTTAGTGGTCCATAAGTAGTCCTATGTCCAAAATAACTGTACCGAAATTGACACTGGCTGTGGAGTCCTATTTTCACCGATGGAAAACACTTTCCACGAAAGACCAGAAAAATGTAAAAATACTACTAATTTTCTCTCTAAATCTTTTTCATTTCCTATGTTTACACTTACTCTCATTTGTAAAAGCTGTGACAGCATGGCAATAATAAAATAATGCTTAATGCTATGCTACTTATGACTGATAACAATGCTAACAAATAACCTCTCTTTAAATTACAGAGTTCACAGTTATGGTCACAGTTTATTTTATTAATATTAACAGTAGGTTTTGGCTTCAGAGCTGATACAAGACAGCTAATGTACCATTTAGTTCCATTATAACACACTGACCATAAGCCTTAACAGTCATATTTTCAACTTGTATTAATTGTTTTCTACTCTCCTTCAGAATGTTAAAGAGTGTTCCTATGTTTATATCTGTAGAATCCCTTTGTAAGTTAGGGAGAGATGATAAGCTGCTTTCAATTTTTTGGGTCATCTTAATATAAACAGTAACAACTATGGGATATAGATTAGAACCACCTTAGTAATTGCCGTCTGTTGAAATAGAAAATAGCCAATCTCTCAAGTTTCTATGATGCCATAGCAGTGTCACAAGTGACTGCAATACACACATCTCCCACAACTTCATCATCACATTCTGACAGGAGGTGAAGGTAATGTCAGAGGTATCCAATGCCAGTCAGCTCTTCAAAGAGCCTAAGGAGGTAATTGGTCAGTCAGGCAGTGACAAAGAGGTAACACGATTACAGTACATAGGTTACTGCCACAAAGATCATTGATTAAAAACCATTGTAGAGAAGCCACGAGATTGGGGAAAGTGATCGTACCATCAGGAGCCCAAAAGATGCAATGAAGCGAGTACCAATATTGTCATTAAGAGGAGACAGATCAATATTGGAAAGAAGTTGGTCAAACAGAAGACCCTACCAGACACAGTGGTACTTAGCCATAGGGAGTACTGTGCACTGAAATTGCCAAACAAGGTAGATTGGGCAGGGGTTATTGGATTATGTTGGTCAGCTCAGGGTGAGTGAGTGTCCTGCCTGGACGTAAATTAACATTAGAAATGGTGATCACTGGAATCATTTGCACTTGCACTGTAATTGTTTCCAACATGGTATGGTAGGGTGTCAGTTCATCCAGTCATTGACGAAATCAGTTACGTGTGTTTCCTGGAGAGCAACACAAATCGTAGAACAAGAGGAAGTTAGTTGTAGTTCCAGAACGTGACAGTAATACTGGTATCGAGGGTGGCCTCATTCGGTATGAAGGGGTCAAGACAGGATGTAACTTATGATCACTGTCTTTCACTGGTGAGTGTGGAGCAACATTGGAGTCACACGGCATGGGGGGGATCTGGCACATGCAGAGGGGCTTTCTTCCAAGATTTGTTATTCTCCTCCAACTTTACAACTTTAGGTGGTCAAAATTCTTGCGAAGTTTTTCCCCTTCGGGTGTAGGGACAGAAGAACGGTGGGGGCAATTCTTGAACCTACAGTCCATTGCCCCTTAAGCTGCTGGCTGATGCCGGGTCTTTAATCTGTGGATTACTGGGGAGCCTCACCTATGCACATTAGTGAGGAATGCTGTTGCTGCAGCTGGGTGTGGTGAGTAGTTCCTGAAGATGGTGCCGCAGTAACCATGGTGAGAGGTGGTCTATTGATCCCACGGTAAAGTTTATTTGCGCGACTACTGGATGCTGATGTTGAGGGAGTGAATACATCATGTACTGCTGTGACCTGGCCACAGTAGAGGCGAAGATCGATATAATCCTGTCGTAAACACATCAAGTCTAAATCCAAAGAGTGGGTCATCAGTTAAGTACAACTATTAGCAGTGAATGCTTGTTTATTACAAATACCAGCATGCAGCCAGAAATTAACTCTTGGGTAATGTGTGCTGCTTAAATACTCAAGAATATACAAATATAATAAATTCTGAGAATCTTTAAGATGTGATACATACTAAATAACAAATAACTCTGATGCCAGGTTTCAGGTGGAAACCCAAAATGTACCAGTTAGCAATGGTAATAGTTACACCACACTGCATGCACCACAGCTTGCTCTTCTGGAGAAACAACAACCTGCTGCTTCAGAAGTTCTGATATCCTCTTCACTATGATGAGCATTAAATATAGCCTGTTGAACCTTCACATTCATCGAGGTAGGTTTTCAGTTTCCTTGAACGAGAACACCCTCCCCCGATCACTGATCTTTGCCTCAAGACAGCAGCAGGGCTTCAGGTACAGAACATGGACAACACTGCACTTTTGTCTCCTTGATAATGGGTCATAACCCACGACCGCGTATGCGACAAGCGATGAAGGACATGATATGGCCCAAAGCAGCACTTCAGTAACTTTTCCAACAGAACCTCTTTCCACACAGGCATAAAAATCAAAACCAAGTCTCCCTCACTGTTTCGCACAGGCAGTGCTTGGCATTATAGTGCTTTTGGTCTATGTCCTGGGGGTCCAAGGTCTATATGTGAGGCAGCCATCTTGCTTCTTCGGTCCTGATGATGAGATGTTTCACATAGTCACTCTCAGTATTGCCCGACTGAAACAGGAACAGTGCAACCAATGTCGTTTCAATCTCATGACAGTGAAATGGGAAGAACAGTGTGAAGCCTTGTAGTACTTTGGGCCAATAGTTTTATGTGAGTGTCATGATAGGCCGTATTGTATCTTGATCTCTCTTTTTGACAGCGATGTACATGGAAAGCATATGTGCCAACATCTTAATTAAGCGTTCTGCGAGACCATTTGGCTATGGGTGGTAGGCAGTTATCACCTTGTGGGTGATGTCGCAATTTGAAATTACCTCTTATAGTGGTAAAGTTTTCCAGTTGAGACTAGTAGCAGAGATCATCACAAGGGATGCACCATCCTTCAAAATGATGTCACCTACACGAAACGTTGCAATTTCGGAGTTTCAGTTGCCGGTACTGCTTCGATGACAGCATAGCAGGCAAGTCAGTTAGTGCTGACTATTCTTGTTTGTTGGCATTGGGAAACTCCCCAAGCCATTGATTCCAATCATTGTCAGTAGTCAATGCAGAAGCACCATGTGCTATCCTCCCCCTTCAAATGGAACATGGGAAAGGCAGAGGACACACTAAAGGTTCAGTGAACTCATCTTGTAGCACCTTGGTGTTCGACCATGTGCTGCTTGATCTCTCTTTTCTCCACTCCGGATCTGATAACCTCCGAAAAGTGGCGCACAACAGCTAATGCTCTCTGATGATGATCAACATCAGCATCCCCCCCCCCCCCCCCCTTGGTTTGTTGTTGTCGTAGTTACACAGAATTCTTTGTCAATAGCATTAAGCTGGCCTTCCTGGACTGGTTCGGCTGTCCCTACGCACATGCCTTGAGGGATGAGATGTGGCCGCTTATGTCAATGAGTGATCCACAGTTCTCCTTGACTACCTAAAATGCTTCTGAGAGTTGCTGGCATGTAGCTTTCATTTACCAGCCTGAGAATATTTCTGCTACCTACAAAAGATTCACAGTTTAACTGAGTTTCCAGACTGATGACAGACTCTTCTTGCTGCTGCTGCTGATGATGATGATGGACAACAATGTCACCAAGAGTAAACAACTGTCCAGAAATATTTTTGTTGTGTGTGCTTGTTGAAATAGCTTCGTCAATCTGGAGCTCTGATCTTCCACAGTCTATGACTGCTTGTGATGCCTGTGAGCAGTTCCATACAAGAACATTATGACTACATGACAAAGTCTAAAGGCTGTGTTTAATCAACTAGTGACCGGACAGGTTGGCCATCAATGACGATGTCAATGAGATTTCCTGACATCTTGAAGACTATCACCCATGGAGGATTTTCATCTGTGGTGACCTCACCTCCATAGACAATCAACTACATAGTTTTCCCGAATTTTGGTATCTATGCAAGTGACCGATACCTGTGTATTGCAACGGGTAACAGCTAAAGCACGTTGGTGAGTAAAATGATGGGTTTTGTCCCACATGTCAACTAAAATCGGTTGCAGACGATTGGTGCAAAAAGAACTGCCTTCTTTCTCTTCAGTTCTGCAGAGGAAACAAACCAATGTGTAGTCTTCTGTCCCCAAATGTGGAGGAGTTGGTAGTCCTATGGTGGTCGGGTGCTGGGTGGTTGGTTGATGGCTGCGGTGTTAAATCCGAATTGGACAAATCCATTCTTCCTGGATGTATTGCCAAGAGATTGGTGCTTAAGATTAATACAACATTCTATATTACCTCCTGACATACGAGGTTAACATTCACGGTCGATACATCTTGCTTAGTTGATCAGACAGTTCTGCCTGTCATAAAATGCTTTTCTTTCTTCTCCTACAACATAGTGTAGGAGAGAGGTAAAGACATGGCAGTCTTCCCCAACTACCACAGGGGCCACATTCTGGAGAGGGTCATACATCTTTTGTTAACTCCTTTATGCTGCATTTCCTCAATGCGCTGGCACCATTTGATGAATTCCTCTGTTGTTGTCACATCCCTTACCAGAAGTTGTAAATTGTCATAGCTGTGTTGGAAAAGTAACAGAGCTTCAAGCGTTGATAGAAAGCACTGAATCTGAAAGCGTTATAGGAACAGAAAGCTGGCTACAGCCGGGGATAATTCAGGTGAAATTTTTACAGAGCCACAAACCGTGTTCAGAAAGGATAGATTAATTAAAATAGGTGGTGGTGTGTTTGCGTCTGTTGGTAGTAGTTTATCTTGTAATGAAGTTGAAATAGATAGTTCCTGCAAATTACTATGGGTTGAGGTTATATTCAATAGCCGTACCCCCCCCCCCCCCCCCCCGACTCAGATGATATAATAGCTGAACAATTCAAAGAAAAACTTGAATATCATTACAAGTAAGTACCCCACTCATACAGTTATAATTGGTGAAGACTTAAATCTACCCTCGATTTGTTGGTGAAAATACATGTTCAAAGCCAGTGGTAGAAAGAAAACATCTTCCAAAATTGTACTAAATGCTTTCTCTGAGAATTACTTTGAACAATTAGTTCATGAGCCCACACAAATTATAAATGGTTGCGGAAACACACTTGACCTCTTAGGCACAAATAATCTCGATCTAATAGAGAGCGTCATGACAGATACGGGGATTAGTGAACACAAGGTTATTGCAGTGAGGCTCAAAACCATATCAACCAAAACTACTAAAAGTAAACGCAAAATATATCTATTTAAAACAGCAGATAAAAATTCTGCTTGATGCCTTCCTACGAGAGACTCTCCATTCCTTCCAAGCTAATTATGCAAGTGCAGACCGGACATGGCTCAAATTGAAAGATACAGTATTGAAAGCAATAGATAGATTGATACTGCACAAGTAAAAAAAAGATGGGCCTGATCCACCATGGTACACAAAACACGTCAGAACACTGTTGCAGAAGCAACGAAAAAAGCATGCCACATTCAGAAAAACACAAAATCCCCAAGACTGGTTAAGTTTCACGGAAGCTCAAAATTTAGTGCAGACATCAATACGAGATGCTTTTAATAGTTTCCACAGTGAAACATTGTCTCAAAATATGGTAGAAAACACAAAGAGATTCTGGTCGTATGGAAAGTATGCCAGTGGAAAAAAAACAGTCAATACTGTCACTGCGTGACAGCATTGGAAATGTTACCGATGATGGTGCCACTAAAGCGGAGTTACTAAACAGTTTTCTGTAATTCCTTCACGAACAAAGATGAAGTAAATATTCCAGAATCTGAAACCAGAACAGCTGTTAGCATGAGTGACATAAAAGTAGATATCTTAGGTGTTGCGAAACGACTCAAATCACTTAAGAAAGGCAAGTCTTCCGGCCCAGATGGTATACCCATCAAGTTCCTTTAAGAGTATGCCGACACAATAGCGCCTTTCTCAGCAATCACATACAACCGCTCACTCGATGAAAGGTCCGTTCCTAAAGACTGGAAAGTAGCACAGGTCACACCAATATTCAAGAAAAGTAATACAAGTAACCCACTGAATTACAGACCTATATCACTGACTTCAATTTGCAGTAGGATTTTGGAGTACACACTGCACTCTAACGTTATGAATCACCTTGAAGAAAATGACTTACTGATACATAATCAACAGAGATTCAGAAAATATCGTTCTTGTGAAACACAGCTAGCTCTTTATTCCCATGAAGTAATGAGTGCTGTCGACAAGCGATCTCAGCTTGATTCCATATTCCTTGATTTACAGAAGGTTTTTGATATAGTTTCTCACAAGCGACTATTAATCAAATTGTGTGCATATGGAGTATCATCTCAGTTGTGTGACTGGATTCGTGATTTCCTCTCAGAGAGGTCACAGTTCATAGTAATAGACGGAAAGTCCTAGAGTAGAAAAGAAGTGGTATCTGGTGTTCCGCAAGGTAGTGTCTTAGGCCCTCTGCTGTTCCTAATTTACATAAATAATCTAGGTGATAATCTGAGCAGCCCCCTTAGATTGTTTGCAGATGACACTGTAATTTACCGTCTAGTAAAATCATCAGACGATCAATTCCAATTACAAAATGATCTAGAGAGAATTTCTATATGGGGCGAAAAGTGGCAATTGGCCACAAAGAAATGTGCAAGGTCATCCACATGGGTACTAAAAGAAATCCAATAAATTTTGGGCATACGATAAATCGCACAAATCTAAGAGCTGTCAATTAGACTAAATACCTAGGAATTACAATTATGAGCATCTTAAATTGGAAAGACCACATAGATAATATTGTGGGGAAGGCGAAACAAAGACTGCGCTTTGTTGGCAGAACACTTAAAAGATGCACCAAACCACTAGAGAGAGCCTACATTACATTTGTCCATCCTCTGCTGGAATATTGCTGCACGTTGTGGGAACCTTACCAGGTAGGATTGACGCAGGACATTGAAAAAGTCCAAGAAGGGCAGCTCGGTTTGTGTTATTGCGCAACAGGGGTGAGAGTGTCACTGATATGATATGTGAGTTGGGGTGGCAGTCACTGAAACGAAGGCGGTTTTCTTTGCGGCGAGATCTATTTACGAAATTTCAATCACCAACTTTCTCTCCCGGATGCAAAAACATTTTGTTGATACCCAGCAATTTAGGGAGAAATGATCATATTAATAAAATAAGAGAAATCAGAGCTTGAACAGAAATATTTAGGTGTTCCTTCTTCCCACGTGCCATTCGAGAGTGGAATGGTAGAGAAGTAGTATGAAAATGGTTCGATAAACCCTGTGTCAGGCACTTACGTGTCAATTGCAGAGTAACCATGTAGATGTAGATTTAGAGCTTGGTACAATGTACATGTCTTCTGCAACTCCTTTCACCAAGTCTCATATTTTGTTGGCTCCTGTCATGTTAATAATTCATGACATTGCATAGACTCAAAACATTCTATATGTATGACAGAGTCAAATCACCATGACATTCGGCCCTGTTCTTCAACTGCTCTTTCACTAAATGGACTTGCTGCTGATTATCACCAAATACTTTCTTCAATTTGGCTTGTAATTTGTCCCAGCTATTGACTTTCTCTTCATTGTTCTCTAGCCACTGCTGGGCCATACCATCCAAGTGAAAGTACAAATTTGCCACACACATCGTGTCATGTCTTCTTTTGTGACTTGGTCGAATCCTTTCATCAATTTAGTCGAGTCCTGATCGGCATTTCTGGAAAACACCAATGGATGCCCGATTTGTGCTGTTTTGGAATCCATTGGTCCTCTTAAGTATGCAGACCATGGACCAATGTATTGCTTGTATTCCGGTTCTCATCCATGTAGGTGATGGCTTTTACATTGCCTAATTGGAGTTATTTATTTATTTACACGTCAAGTTCCGCACGACCAAATTGAGGAGCAAATCTCCAAGGTCATGGAACGTGTCAGTACATGAAATTACAACATAAAAGTAATAACAGATAAAAATAAAATGTTTATGAACCCGAGAAAAGTCAAGCTTTAAGTTTAAGTAAATGCAATCAACAATACAACAAGAATCAGCTTAATATTTCACAGAACTGCTCTACAGAATAGAAGGAGTAACCCATTATGACACTCTTCAGTTTTGATTTGAAAGCACGTGGATCACTGCTAAGATTATTGAAAATGGATGCAGCAATATACTGCACACCTTTCTGCACAAGAGTTAAAGAAGTCCAATACATGATGATGTAGATGTTTTGAAGTACCTAGCATCTTCACCAAACAATGTTACATCATAAACTGACTCGAGTCCAAATCCAGAAAAAAGGTCATCAATGAAGTATAACAATTAGTACTGATAGCACATGTATTACGAACACCAACATTATGTGAGAACAGAACTCCTGGACAAGGAATATTGCTCATGCAATGTAGGCTTTCACGGCCGGTGTTGTCTGCAGTTGAAACTTCCGGGCTGAGAGGCTGTGGTTGATGTATAAAATTTCCACCCAATGTTTCGTCTCCATCTGTGGGAGACATCTTCTGAGGTTGTCCGGCTATTGCCACTTAGGCTGCAGGTACCCTTGTATTTATAGAGCGCATAGAGGGTACCACCATTCGACATGTGATGCCGACGGTATGCCTATCTTTGGAAGGCGGCGTCATTCTCGATTAAGAGTAATCGATCGTCATTCTGGTGGCACAATGTCGACATCCATATTTTGTTCAACTTTAAAACTTCCTCTTTTCTATTAAAATTATTATGGTGTTTGTGAATCTCTATTGCTTCTATATACATGCGCACTATGGGATGCTCATGCTAAAACACTTGTCTCATTAAATTTAATTTTGTAGTTCCCATCTCAAAAACATGCTCAGCTACGGCCGATTTTTCGATGTGTCCCAAGTGACAGTTTCTTTTATGTTCGGCTAAGCGGGTGTTTACACTTCTTTTCGTTGCTCCAATATATACTTGTCCACAACTGCATACCCCAGGTGTTGCTAGGGGGTGTCGGGCGTCTTTTGCAGTTCTTAAACGTTCATTAATCTTCTTGGTGGGTCTGAAGATTGTTTCGATCCCATACCTGGCTAGAACTTCCTCGATACGATCTGTGACTTTATTAATGAATGGTAGGAAAACTTTTCCAGTAGGTGACCGTTGTTGCTCTTGACTTCTTTTCTTCTTTGATGGAGGGCTCGATCAATTTCCTTGCTGGTATATCCATTTTTTATGAAGGCTGACCATAAGTGGTTTAATTCATCTTGCAAGTAAGCCGGCTCGCTTGCTGCAACCATACATTTGCAGAATGGTCAGTTATATTAAAAGCTCGGCTAATTTTATTGAAAAACTGAGGGAGATTAACGTCAACCCAAGTGAAATTCTTGTGAGCTTCGACCATGGTGACTGTAAATGAAGCTATTTCATATATAGCAAATATTTTTCCAACTGACATAGTGGCTTTATTTAAACACTGCCTGACGACAACTTATTTCCAGTACAACAACGAGTTTTACGAACAGATCAATGTGCTGGTGATGGGAAGCCCTCTCTGCCCCGCTGTTGCCAATTTATTTATGGAGATATTCGAACAGCGAGCACTGCAGACTGCCAGTAAAAAGCCAGCTAAGAAGGACAAGAGCTGGATGTCTTCTTGGTGCATCTGAACAGTATTAACCTGAAGGTACAGTTTACAATGGAGAAAGATAGCAACAGTCAACTCTGCTTCCTAGATGTGTCGGTAATTAAACGGGTGGATGGGACACTGGACCACAAGGCAAATAGAAAGAACACTCACATGGACCAATACCTCCACAAGGAATCAATCCATTATCTTAGGCAAAAATGAGGTGTCAGGAAAACCTTGGTGGACAGAGCCAACAAAATCTGCGAGCCGGCTTACTTGCAAGATGAATTAAATCACTTATGGTCAGCCTTGATGAAAAATGGATATACCAGCAAGGAAATTGATCGAGCCCTCCATCAAAGAAGAAAAGAAGTCAAGAGCAACAATGGTCACCTACTGGAAAAGTTTTCCTTCCGTTCATTAATAAAGTCACGGACCGTATCGAGGAAGTTCTGGCCAGGTATGGGATTGAAACAATCTTCAGACCCACCAAGAAGCTTAAGGAATGTTTAAGAACTGCAAAAGACGCCCGGCACCCCCTAGCAACACCTGGGGTATGCAGTTGTGGACAAGTATATATTGGAGCAACGAAAAGAAGTGTAAACACCCGCTTAGCCGAACATAAAAGAAACTGTCGCTTGGGACACATCGAAAAATCGGCTGTAGCTGAGCATGTTTTTGAGATGAGAACTACAAAATTAAATTTAATGAGACAAGTGTTTTAGCACGAGCATCCCATTGTGCGCATGTATATAGAAGCAATAGAGATTCACAAACACCATAACAATTTTAATAGAACAGAGGAAGTTTTAAAGTTGAACAAAATATGGATGTCGACATTGCGCCACCAGAATGACAATCTATTACTCTTAATCGAGAATGACGCCGCCTTCCAAAGATAGGCATACCGTCGGCATCACGTGACGAATGGTGGTGTCCTCTATGTGCTCTATAAATGTGAGAGTACCTGGTGCCTCAGTGGTAATAGCCAGACGACCTCAGAAGATGTCTCCCACAGAGGTAGAGGAAATCTTGGGTGGAAATTTTATACATCGACCACGGCCTCTCAGCCCGGAAGTTTCAACTGAAGAAAAGAATATTGCTATTTATACAAACATTGAATATTCCAGAATATACAAAAATTTCAAATATTGGAGACTTTGAGACTTTCCATGAATGATTCACAGTAAATAACAAATAACTGCTGATGTTCAGGTCTCAACTGGTGACAAACAACAAATCAGCCAGTGATGCCAACCACTAAGCCTTGCAGTATGCAGCACAGTTTGTGGCAATATCAATCAGACTGGATACAAACTTTTTTTCCGAGATTTAAAATACGAGAGGCTTTGTGATCTTCAGTTCCTGGTCTGTATGTTCTGTGAGTAAGTCAGCACACTTTGGGGACCGGTAAGTGTTGCCATTCTCACAATCAGGTGTAATACACATGATAGATTTTGTTATGTGGCCAACCACAGTTTCCAGGAATCAGGTCGCACGGTGTATAAAACTCCCTGTCGAGGACGTGAAATATGGGTTCGCACTGCTGCGTTAATGCATGATTTTTGACCTTGTGTGTAAGCAAATCATCCTCAAAAACAGCCATGTATGTGCCGATGTGTACTTGTCAGGTAGGCCAGGATATATGTTACTTTCTAAGTCTATCCCTTACCTCTCCAGGTGTTTGCATGTTCTTCATGGTGCAGGTTTATGATTGGAGCCCAAACGTTACTGGATACCACCAAAATGTAGCCTATTTTAGCGAAACTTAGAAAATGTCAAAGCAAGTACTATTACAAAATCCACATTATTCATTAAGGGATTTCTAGTGATTATTTTCCAGATTAACACACATTTCAGTTTCTCTCACTGCACTATAGATGCTGCTTGCTGTCTTTTCATTCATGATACAAAGTCTTTAAAAGTCACAGTATGACAGTTGGTGAAAATATGTTTACCACAGGCTATCTTATTAGTATGTACAAATGTTCTTTGTATCACACAGTAAACTTTCTAGGCACATGGCCGATGTACTCTTGGTCATAGCTACCACTCTTCAATTTATACACTGCTAAACTTCACACATATTACTATTTTCCAAACTTCATAGTTCTCCTGCATATGCTGTGGGACTAGCACTCCAGAAAGAAAGGAAACAACAGGGAAATGGCTTAGCCATAGCCTTGGAGATTGCTTCTAGAATAAATTGTCATGCTGCAGTATTCCATTCCAGCAGTGTTAGTCCCACCAGGTATGAGGTTTGTACGAGAAGTGGAGAAGTGTGTAAAGGAGATAGGCATTTGCAGAGAGCAGGTTATAGTTAGTGCTGAATACAGCCAGTACATCATTTTCCAACAGAAGGCATGGGCTCTGGGTTCCGAGTCCTGGTCTGGCACACCTACTTAATCTGCCAGCAACTTTTTATATTTCACGTTACTTTTGTTAATTGATGTTCATCTACATTCCAATGCATTTTATACAACTTACTAACTTCATAGTTAAATGTACTTGCCTGTGCTTTCTGACGCTTAATTGTTCTCAGCATGTACTTCCTTTTAAAGATCTGTTCCTGCCTCCCCCCCCCCCCTCCCCCTTCCCTAACCAGTGCCAAGATTTGAAACTGTTACCTTTTATTTAAGATCAGGTACATTGTTAGCACATTCCACTTGCTGCCCATAGAAATTACGGGCATGATGTCACTGCCTCCCCAAATGACTTTCCTGATTATTACTTCACGATGTCCGCCCCCAATAGCTGAATGGTCAGCATGATGGACTGCCGTCCTAAGGAGCCCGGGTTCGATTCCCGGCTGAGTCGAGGATTTTCTCCTCTCAGGAAGTGGGTGTTGTGTTGTCTTCATCATCATTTCATCCCCATCTGGCGCGCGGGTCGCCCAATGTGGCGCCGAACGTAATAAGACCTGCACCAAGGTGGCAGGACCTGCCCCATAAGGGGCCTTCCCGCCAATGACGCCGAACGCTCATTTCCATTTCCACTTCATGATGCAGCACATTATTTCTGAGCAGTGACAGCTTGACATCAGTTATTTGCTCTTTTAGTACTTCAGGGAGCTGCTAGATGGCTATACCTGCTTCCACAAAGTGCTACACGACTTGAAAAACATATTACATGTGTGATCAGTCGCCTTGATCACGGAAGTTTGTCATGAAGTGAGGGACAATTTGACTGACAAGGAAATTATGAGGTTGCTTGAATAATCTGGACCAAAAATTGACAATGATGGTTTTGAAATCAATCACAGTATTTCAGCCACTGTGAATAGGGATGCCAGCTTTAGTAACTTGCATCTAGTATTTTGAAGGTAACAATGAGTGTCTTGAAAATGGAAATGAACAAGCAGGTGAAGTGGAAGAGCGTGAAGCTCTCATTCAATGAGGCATAACACAAAGGCAGGAGTCTCACAGCAACATTGTTGCCTGGCTGAATGACTACATTTGACCCCAGTTACACGACTTTGAAAAGTCAAGTAATGTTCTGGCGTGTAATATCACAGACTATTGGAGCAATGAGCTGATGTTAGATTCATCTTATCTGTAAAACTCATGAAGAGAAAGAGCGAGAGGTAAGTTTATGCTTCACGTGAATAACAATGACAACTACATATGTAGAGGGCAACCAAACCATTATCCTTTGCACAAAATCCACCTTTCTTTCTGCTAACTTTAGATGAGAACATGACAGTTGATGAAGGTTTATGTCATTTTAGAAGAAAAATTAGATTTAGAGTATAGACCAAGAACAAGGCAAACTGTTATGGTATCAAGTTTTTTGTTCTTACTGATTCTGCAACAAGCTATCTGAACTACGAAGTGTATACTGGTGCAGGGGAAAAGGATAATATTGCAGATTCATTAGCCCTTAGTCCTTAATTTGTACAGTTATATACTTGAGGATCATACCTTGTAAATGTACTGGTTTCAGACTAGTGTAACGTTATTTGGAAGATTATTTGATGAGTACACATGTGTTGTTGGCACAGTAATGAGGAATAGAAGAGGTCTACCAAAGGAATTCCAACCAAAGAAACTAAGGCGGTCAAATGGTAAATAAGAGAAAAAATTACATGCTGGAACTTATTGGAAATACATTAGCGATGTGGGTGTCCTGTCTACGTAATACAGTATGACAAGAATAGTCACCAACACAAAATTCAAAAGTGGAATGCTAGAAGCACTGAAGCCTGATCTATTTGATTAGGGCAACAATGAAACTGGTGCTGATTATGGAGATCAGTTGGTGACCAACCATATTCAATGATGAACAATGAAATAGTGGAAGAAAGTATTTTTGTGTGTTTATGATGAATGTGGACAATTTCTACATTCTCTACAAGAAACTTAGGCCTGTGTCTCACAAATGAATCAAACTCTTTACATCTACGGTGAACCTGGGAAAACCGATTCTCAAGGAAGCAGGCGGAAATTTATTGAAAACGAAAAGCAGAGGTCTACAACAAAAAGGCTAACTGCAAGACATTACCCCTCTCATGTTCCATCAACAAAAAGCAAGAATTACGCTTGAAGACACTGCAATATTTGTTATGAGAAAGGTGCACACAGTACTGCCAAATGAGTAATAAGAGAGACCACATGGTGCTGTGTAAAAATGTGAAGTAGGATTGCGTCTACTTAACTGTTTCAAACAATATCATATAAAGACGAATTTTGCTTGGTGAAAAGTTACATAAATTCAGTAAATTACTTTTGTACATTAATTTTGTAATACATTTTTATGCACTACATTTACCAACTTTTTTTGCTCTCTCAGAATCATGTAATTTTCAGAAAGTAATTATTCCATAAATATGAAGAGAATTTCAAAACACCTTGAATAAATGTGAAGGTAAAGGATGACGGTATACATTTCAATAACAAAAGTTTTGCTTTTCTCTTTCATCTTATAAGAAGGAGCCATACAAAGAAGTCGAAAAAATGTACGACTTCTGGGAGATTGTTGAAGTCACTGTGGTTTGAATGGAAAGTGTTAGTAAATTCGGTTAACACCTAGGTGTCTGCTGTGTCACTGCCTTATAAGCTAATACATTTACTCTTGTTTTTGGTTTGCATATAATACATTCATGTTCCTGTTTCACTTGAATTACAAGCCCCTCTCCCCTAAATTCATTAGTATGCAATATTGTACTAGCCCTGCCTGCATATGAGTGAACTGTCTCTTACTGTCACATTCTTATCCTGCTCCAGTTTTGTTAAAACTCTCCCTTAATCTTGCATCCAGATGTTGATTTAGAAAATTCACCTACTTGTTTATTTACTTATCTGCTGCTCCACATCACATCACTTGTACAAGGTGGTGATGATGATGTTTGGTTTGTGGGGCGCTCAACTGCGTGGTTATCAGCGCCCGGACAATTACCCAATCTTTGCTCAGTCCAATTTCGCCACTTTCCTGGATGATGATGAAATGATGAGGACAACACAAACACCCAGTCATCTCGAGGCAGGTGAAAATCCCTGACCCCGCCGGGAATCGAACCCGGGACCCCGTGCTCGGGAAGCGAGAACACTACCGCGAGACCACGAGCGGCGGACACTTGTACAAGGTGAATGATTGCTGTCTCTCATACCAGAATTTCCCATCATCACTTGGGTGATTCCAATATCATTATCATTATCACTTGGGTAATTTCAATATCACTATTTGAAGTTATTCATGCAAGAACAACACTCCAAGACAGTACTTTTGGCAGTTACAGTACTTTTGGGCCGTTGCACCATCAAGTAAGACAATCTCCTAATAATAAAGTCTGCCATTTTGTTTCAGTTACAGTCAAATTACCCTTTTACTGCTTGCTTTGTCAGCTTTAATGTACGTTGTAATAGTGAGAAGAATTAAGTTAGTGAAGCAGTACTGACAGCCAAGTTCTGTTACAGGTTGTTTCATTATTCAGGATCCCATTATCCTGCTGGAACATAGCACAAGAAACACACTAAAAGAAGAGAGTATATTCAGCTGCTACAGCTTCAAAGAAGGTCTTTATTGGAGTATTCGTTCCTCGCTGCAAGCAATGTTCTCGATTTTACCCACACTATTACTACGACAGTAGGGTGAAGCTTTATCCAAGTGCCAGACAAAGTATTCAAATCAGTATCATCAAGTAATGTATATATAACTATGTCAAATTAAATTTATGCATCTCTGAAAATAAGGCAAACTTTCAAATTTGCACCTATGTGTGCCAGCCATATGTACTATTAAGAGTCGAAACCATCACTTGCTGTTTCGACTAAGCTTCAATGATTAGATATTGTGATAACACTTTCACAAACACACCATTCGTGACAGTCCACCTGTCGCCAAATCTATTCTCCCATGACATGACATTTCATTAAGGTTTCCAACTCATTACTTCCAGAAATGTTCCTGCACTGAAGTGACAATATAGTGGAGAAATTTGTACCACAGCAAGGGTGACAATTAGTTGCTGAAGTCTGTACATACTTTGCACGGCACTATTTGCAGTTGACATAACGTGATTGTTTTAAGAAAATTTACAGCTTGTCCGTGAAAGCATAATACTTGTTTAACAGCTTCCTGTTTATACACTTTGTGCGTATATACCAAAAGCACTGAATAGTGAAAGCATGCACATAAGTGAAACTACCCTGCCATGTACTCTTGTAAGTTTCATTTAACTTTGATCAGTTTCTTAGGGCGAGTCATTTCCTGTAACAAATTTACTACACAGAAAGTTGTGTCCTTAATTTTACTTCAGGTTTATTTACTGGCACAATCACCTTTAACAAGGACCATATGGATGATGAAAACTGACAAGTATGTTATTAAATAACTAATGAAGTTTGAAGCCTAATTAACACACAATGTAAGCAATTCCCTAAAGCAGAGATAGTGACAACCATTTATTGTTTCGGGGGGTTTGTACACAGGTGCGAGCGCGCGCGCGCACACACACACACACACACACACACACACACACACACACACACACACACACGTGCACGCACGCACACACGTGCACGTGCACGCGCACACACACACACACACACACACACACACACACACACACACACACACACACACACCGAAATGCTCTGGCGACAGTTGTATTACATCAAAACAAGAAATGTAGTTCATGTAAACATATGTTTGAAAATCTTTTGTTTTTGTGTTATTATTGAAAGTTTGCAATTTAGGCGATTGGAGCTCATCAACACAGACTCATAATATATGCCTCAAATGTCCTCTGCTTGCTTCTGTACATGCAAACACTTGTTGAATCATGGACTGTCACTCCCTTTCATGTACTCCGTCACAGTTTTGAATGGTTTTGCAGACTCTCACAATGCGTCGATGAAGAGTTGCTGCTTAGATCAACTGTTTAAGGTGCACCCAGAGATGATAATCCAAAGGACTGAGGGAACGTGCAGGCCATGGAACTGGTCCTCCTCCACCTATCAACCTGTCATGGTAGATAGCCAGTGCATCTCTAACACAAACTGAAAGGTGCTGGAGCTCTTATCGTGCATAGCCCACGTTTCTTCTTATGTGTAGGGGTACATCTTCTAGTAGGTCTTGTTGTTGGTTGTGGAAATTTGTCATTCCATCTCCGTGTTGATTAGCATTCAGATGGCTGCACATGAAAATCAAATCAGTCTGCTCATGAAATGAATATCCTGCCATTTTTGAATGGAGAACTTTCCATTAACTCACAACCTGTAGTATGTGTACACAATGGACACGTTGAAGACAGATGAAAGACAAATGTAAACAAATCTCTGTGGCAACACTATGCCATCTAGGACACAGAGTCCAATGGGTGCATTAACTAGTTGGGTTTATCTGGAAAGCTGCTGGGCATCAAGTTTCATTAACAAGTCAAAAATGAAGGATTTTCTGTCATATATTTATTATGAACTTTTTCTTTGCTTTGGTGTAAGGAAGGAACCTGGCCCCAAAGTTTGTGAAAGTATTTTTGGATCAGTGAGTGAGTGTGTGTGTGTGTGTGTGTGTGTGTGTGTGTGTGTGTGTGTGTGTGCGCGCGCGCTATTTCTGTTTTTTTCTAGTGTAGCTTAAGTCAGCCCAAACAAATGAGTTCACTATGTCTTTCATTTGACGCCCACTGTTGATGGAAAGCATCATTTTGTTTCCCCATTACAAACAAAGTGATTTTTAAAGCAGAATTTTATGTGCCCATTTTTATAGAGTGGTCTCTGATTAGTCTACTGAGATATTTGTTTTATCGATATGTATTAACAGGAACAGTAAAAATCTAAGAATAACCAGTACACCAGCAGCAACAGCACTGTTCTAGCCTGTGCCAACAGCTACCGCCCAGCATGCAGCGCTTGAATCGTGGCTGGATTGTTGTCTGTTCTTCATTTTTTACTGTTCCTGTTAATATTTATCAATAAACCAATAAACTAATCTGATACTGCTCTATCAAATGAAGATACTAAATTCCGATGTAAAAATTGTTTTGTTTGTGATGAAAAACAAACTGACACTTTCTGCTGACACTGGGCATTCCATGAAAGACGGGACAAACAATAATTATTTGGGCTGACTTCAAATACACAATGTAAAAATGAAATTGGAAATAGCTGCTGAAACACGAGAGAAAGTGCACCTGATGCCTTTTGTGTGTGTGTGTGTGTGTGTGTGTGTGTGTGTGTGTGTGGGCGCGCGCGCACGGGCATGCATGGGCTTCAATCACACTGGACTGAGTGTCAAGGGAGGGAAAAGCAATCTGGGGGGAAAAAAAAAACCCACAAAGGAAAACAACATAGCAACAAATAAATCTGCTTTAAAAGAAATCACAGTAACAAATCAGGTATTAATGTTCAGCTGTAAATGGACTATGAAATGTGACAGTAATGAGTCATCACCAATTTCATAGATGTAATTAGAAGAATCATTATTACTTTATTGTGTTTATAACAAAAGCTTTTAAAAGTGTGAAAAAGTATTAGGTTATTCATGCCAGGCAGAAACACCAACAAACACTGGAAAAAACAAAAACAATAACTATCCTACCTGTAACACAATATAAGGAAGAATAGGGAAATGTCAAGGCAGCTAAGATATTTATCAGTTAAAGCTCTGATGGATCTTGATCAAAGTAAGAAGAGTTCATCTGAAATCCATAACAGGTCTGAGAAAACAACCACAGCATTATTAATGCAGTAACTGGTAGGAATGGACTAATTTTTACTTTGATTCTAAACCAGCTACAGTTTTATATGCTGGAAAGGGACTGCATAGTGCAATTTGTCTCTGTTCTGATGGCAGCAACACAAATAAATAAGCAAACAGGGAACAGAACTAGCTTAAAATGAAGTGCAAACATCAAGTAACTACCTTTGATTCCAGTATTTCTCACACAATAACTCAGTAAACTGAAATAATTTACCAACTGCTAACTCAAGATTAAACTATTAATTTGTAGCTGAAGTGTCTAACCTACATAAAATACTATGCTATAAAGTGTCACTTCTTAAAATATGTGTTTCTTACAGTTATAAATAACCAAATCTATTAATACAAATGGCCTATGCTAAAGTAAAACAGAACATTACAAACTTAAATCCAATATACCCTAAATAATCAAGTTTTAACTTACTCTTTTCGGCTTTCTTATATTGGCTGTAAATTTTCCTCAACAGACCAAAAACTTTGTCCTTAGTAAAGAAAATGACAAAAATGGTTTTTAAAATGGTACCCAACTGCACAATTTTATCTAAAATAACCTTATTTTCAGAAATTTAACATAAGACACATACATTTCACTCTGCATTTTTCGAAAAATAGATGAATTCCATTATCTAAAACTAGCATATAGAGCTGGTACAGCTGACCACAGTATTTATAATACTGTTGTTATGTAGGCTTAAAAGCTCTGTAACACCCAAATTTTCCAAAGGAAAATTAGATAAGAATAGACAAGGATGATTTTCTAATTATTGCATTAAACTGATTCAATATGCATTTCCAATATCTACTAGAGTTCCTCTCTCTAAAGAAGATTGATCGAGATTTACTAAATGAAGTAGTACATAACATTCAGAATTCTTGTGAGCGACGCAACTCCTAACCACAGCTTTACAAGACAGCACATAACTAGAAACTTAGAGCTAATTACCCCTTAACATTTAAGTTTTTATAATTATTGTCTATTCCTATATTTAGTTAAGAAATGTGCTCCACTATTACAGTACAACTGACTATAGTGAAGTTGTGTAAATAACCGTTCAATTTTTTTCCAGTCTATTCTACCAACAACTCTCTTCACAAAAACTCAAAGAAAAGACACAACTTATTATTCAGTTTTTAGCTGCCGAGGAAAACAATGAAATAGTCAGTCTTTCTCTTGTGAAGATAAAGCGAATATTATTATATTCCAGTCAAAGGGCATAAATGTGCAACTTTTCTTCAATTTCCAAGTGTAATTAAATTTTAGACAAACCATTTACTTTTATTATTGCATAAAAACATAAAAATGGAAATTTGCTTCTGTGAAAAATCTTAATAAATCAATCTAAAAACATCCCAAAATACCCTACAATGAAATACAGCTTTTATAAGAAAAGAAATTGATGAACGACTTATGTGAGGTATCAAACTGTTTTAAGAATGGTTCACTTAAATGACACATGACTATCAAATTAGTCTTTGGAGAATAGTAAATTAGGTCTTAACATCCTCACAATGACAAGGTTATTAGGGGCTAAGTCCAAGCTGTCACACGATAAGTATGAGGAAGGAAATCCAGTTCTTTCCTTTTCAAATGAACAATCCTGGCATTTGCCTTAACTGACTTTGGGAAATAATGGAAAACATTAAAATGGATGTTTGGATGGTGACTTTTCAACCCTACTCTTGTATGAGTCAAATGCCTTAACCACTTTCCTACCTCAAAGCTGATTTTGGAGAACTCATAAGTTTATTTCTGTAAATAAACAGAAGGCATTCGGCTGGTCTAAATAACACAAAACAAATTCCATTCACATAATCATTATGAATTCCATAAGTCGATGGATGGGCTATTGTGTTTCTCCAGACAGAAGAGATACAAATCAGCAGATCAAATACTATGTGACATGCCACAACAATCAGAAACATGATTTTCTTCACAGAGAACTTGAGATAGAGATGGTGAGAAGTATAGGCTAGGGTAGTGAAGTGATGTCAGTTACAGTCTTTTAATTTGGAAATATTCATATATTTCCCCAAATCTTTCAGCATACAACCACAATAAAATCCTGGAGTATGATACAGAGATGTACAACTTCTTAAAATAACTTCTGTCCAATATGCCTACAAAAGTAATGACAGATGGTTTAATTGGACTGTTAGAATAATGATGATGAAACACGTACAGTACATGACAATACAACAGCCGTAAGTACTCTCATTTTATTTCCACATCTATCTTTGTCAGTTACCAAATTTGTAACGCATGTTACACAATGCTGCTTTCAAAAATTATTTGTGCGGAAGAGGTGGAACATTGCCAGAGCTTTTCCAGTGTGACAGATAACATTTATGAAAGCACTTGTTCACATCAATGTCAATAACGGGAAAATGCACTGAATGCCTGAACAGACTTATAATGATGCACACAAACAAATACTTTGTCTGTGTCCGAAATAAAATAGCTACACTAAGGAATAGACATGGAAAACCACAGAAAAACTCACCTTTGCGCCTGGTGTGGGGACTGGTACAGCCAGATGTACTTTTTTACGACAAAGTGATTCCAAAACATCAATACCTTTAAAAGAAGGAACACAGAAATAAGTAAGCTTTGCAGTAAATCTCTTCAAAAATGCTTCAAAAATATATTAAGTTAACAGTTTTTACTTAACAAAGCCATCACTTTTTGCGAACAAAACCTATTGCACCTACTTCCCAATTATTCATAAAACTTTTACATTGGTAGTGCCCTTGGGTTTGCTGCAGATCCTAAAATCAACACGATGAGATATTTTGATGTTCCACCTGTCCGCCACCTTCAGCAAAGATGTTGCTGCTGCTGAGTCCCAGAGAAAACTACTGCGAAGGCCGGCAACCATAGTCTGATAACACATGCGTTGCCCACTACAGATGCTGTGCTCAATACCGGGCTTTTGGTGTTGCCCTTAGAATGTTGTGTTTTGATGTGGGATAGTATAGGCTTCATCGTCCTGACAAGAGGAAAACCCTTGTCTCAATCAAGTTGTCTGCCAACCTAATTTCAATGCCTCTTTATAAACACTATACCAAAAACCAGACATACTGGTACCCATCACGGTTTCAGTCATATGTCATCCCCTGCCCTTGGTTACACAATGTTCCACAAGTGTTGATTTTTAGGGTGTAATAGCCTCATGTGGCAATGATGTTCCGCACCACTGTCTAAAACTGTGCGAGCTGACAGGCTGATGTAATCCTACCCACACTGACAATTTTATAAATGACAGGATTTGTAACTCCCAAACTGTCCTTGACAGAGCCTAGTAGTTACCTGAACTTGACAGGTGCACAGAACCCACTCTTCATGTCAAATTTCTTGAAATTCTTTCAATCTTAAAGGATATGCTCCCAGGATAAAGAATAAAGACCAAGGATCTATACTGCTTTGCGTGCAACTCCAGATATGATCCACACTCTGTAGGGAGACAAATTGCTTTGCATAGTAACCATCTTCCTTAAACACAGATGCCAAGAGCATAAGTTCACATGTCAGATAATTGGCATCAGAAATAACATACTGACTTCATACAAAAGTTGTAAGTATACCACTGCATTGGTAGTGTGGGTGGCAAGTCCTTACATGCAGACATTGATCAGTTATGTATTAGTTTTCAGTGAACACCAGCGTTTTTTGTAAACCATAAATGGAAGCTTCTCATCATTTTCAACCTCCACAGAAAATTTAATGCTGGGATGAAGACAGCTGAAGTGGCCCAAAAATCTGTTGAGAGTATCATGTCCACACTGCCAGACAAAGAAGGAGTTGTATTCAAGGACTCTACCAGAGGGACTCATGTAAGTAGAGATACTATCATTGAAACTCACAAACAAATCCATAGGACCCAGCCTCAAATATTTCAACCATCAAATAAAATTTAACAAGTTGGAGATACAGTGTGCAGCAAATGGGCGGTAAATACTTCATCAGGCTGTAAGTGGACACAAAGTACTAACTATAGGGCATAAGGATACTCCTTAGTTGTGTGTCTTTGGCAGATCAAACAACCATAGTGGAACGGAAGTACCAAGACCCAGTTTCTTGTACAAATATTTCAACAAAGTGCTTCTTTTCAAAACTGACAAGAGTCTTGCATTTAATGCAACCTGCTTCATTTAGTAATGAATCCCATTTAAATACATAATAATCCCTTGTTCTGGTAAAACTGTTACTTCTTCACCATTTTTCAGGGAACAAATATCTGTTCCCCTCAGAAGAGATGTTATCCTGTACACACTGTGTTTGCCTAATTTCTCCTCCTCGATCCTGAGGGGTGCTGTGTAATGCTTGTTCTATAGAACACGTAATTTTGTAACCAGAAATCTGCTTGGAGTGAAAGCAAAATTTAATACTGTCACTGTAGAACCATCCAACTTGTAACTTCGAAAGAATGTATCCCTTTCTGATGTCGTAGAACAAGAAAGCAGCCATTCAAATTTAGGAGGGCTGTCTGGTAACCTCAGTTGTACGTGTACTCAACAGCTTTCCGTTTCGTCCTGAATTATTTTGGATAAACTCTAGAGGAAGTTCTTGCTGGGATGCCAGTAACTAATTTTCCAAGATGTGTCCATTTTATTATTGACAGGAGGGTTTAAAAGATTAAGGTTGATTATGGAACTGTACATTAAAACTGAAGAAACTGCAAAAAGGTGGGAATTTAAGGACATGGGATCTGGATAAACTGACAGAACCAGAGGTTGTGGAGTGTTTCAGGGAGAACATTAGGGAACGGGGGAAAGAAATACAGAAGAGGAAGAAGAAGAAGAAGAAGAAGAAGAAGAATGGGTAGCTTTGAGGGATGAAATAGTGAAGGCAGCAGAGGATCAAGTAGGTAAAAAGACGAGGGCTAGTAGAAATCCTTGGGTAACAGAAGATATACTGAATTTAATTGATGAAAGGAGAAAATATAAAAATGCAATAAATGAAGCAGGCAAAAAGGAATACAAACGTCTCAAAAATGAGATCGACAGGAAGTGCAAAATGGCTAAGCAGGCATGGCTAGAGGACAAATGTAAGGATGTAGAGGCTTATCTCACTAGGGGTAAGATAGAAACTGCCTACAGGAAAATTAAGGAGACTTTTGGAGAAAAGAAAGCCACTTGTATGAATATCAAGAGCTCAGATGGAAACCCAGTTCTAAGCAAAGAAGAGAAAGCAGAAAGGTGGAAGGGTCTGTACAAGGGTGATGTACTTGAGGATAATATTATGGAAATGGAAGAGGATGTAGATGAAGATGAAATGGGAGATATGATACTGCGTGAAGAGTTTGACAGAATAATGAAAGACCTAAGCTGAAACAAGGCCACCGGAGTAGACAATATTCCATTAGAACTACTGATAGCCTTGGGAGAGCCAGCCCTGACACAACTCTACCATCTGGTGAGCAAGATGTATGAGACAGGCAAAATACCCTCAGACTTCAAGAAGAATATAATAATTCCAATCCCAAAGAAAGCAGGTATTGACAGATGTGAAAATTACCAAACTATCAGTTTAATAAGTCACGGCTGCAAAATACTAACGCGAATTCTTTACAGCCGAATGGAAAAACTGGTAGAAGCCGCCTTCAGGGAAGATCAGTTTGGATTCCACAGAAATGTTGGAACACGTGAGGCAATAACGACCCTACGACTTATCTTAGAAATAGATTAAGGAAAGACAAACCTAAGTTTCTAGCATTTGTAAACTTACAGAAAGCTTTTGACAATGTTGACTGAAATACTAACAAAGAGATAGAGGGGATGGCCAGTACTTACCTCAGCTCAGTACAGCCAATAGATACACATAAAACAGAACCGAAAATTTACGTTCCTAGCTTTCGAAACAAATGTTCCTTCATCGGGGAGGAGAGAGAGGAAAGAAAGGGAAGAAGGGAAAGGAGATTCAGTTACTCACAACCCAGATTATGAAGCAACAGGGAAAGGAAAATAGGGAGGGTAGCAAGGATGGAGGCATGGTTGTCAGAGGGAAGAAGAGTATGACAAAAGCATCCTGAGTAAAACATAAAAAAACGCATAGTTCTGCTGAGCAACTAAAAATCAGACTACAAATATCAGTGTACAGTCTTCTGAATTAACAGCAAAAAAGTAACAATTTTTGCAATGCAATGGATGAACAAACAATTTTGGTTGTGAGAGACAATTTACTAGTGGTGTATTTTGCCAAAAAGCAAATAAACTCCTATGAGAATGCAACTGTCCACAGCATACTGTTCTCCATAGCTAATATACTCTATTCCTTCCTCATTCTTCTTTTAACCTTTGCAGATAAAAGAATTATTTAAAATGACAGTGAGATAAGAAAAATATACACTGAAGATCCACATTGAACCAATTCCAGTTACTTGAACAACTTTTTTATGGACTGTATATTTCACGAGTTTCTGCTACAATTTGGTGCAGTGTAGCGCCCAATTTTTATGTTTCTGGCACTTCTAATGTGTACCCAGGTGGCAAATATTATAACAAACACTGTCTTTGAATCACATAAAACATCGAGAGGTCTACCAGTGTAAAAGATTATCGTACCGTGACAAGACCTATCTAGAAAGGTGTGACAATAACACATCAATTCAAGATGATGCAAAGTGTGATATCAATGTACACACAAAAGTAATAATAATCAAATTTCAAAAACATCACTTTCAATTGTGTATAGATACAATCTATCATTCAATGCACAATTACATGTAATGTGTGATCTTATATGCCTGTCGATCAACCAGTTACCTGGGATGCCTAATGCAATCTACTATCATTCTCTAAACAAATAAGGAATAAAGGGGGCTAGATTAGAATAATCATAAGCAGAACATTTGTGTATGCTTACAATGGAAAGCTGTCCTGTTGGGGACTATAGGTGACTGTTGTGTTATAAAAATGACATCTTCATTGGGGGAGGGGGACCAACAAGGACTTCATAATTACGCAGGAGTAGGAGTAGTAGTGGTGGTGGTGTAGTCACTACAGTCAGCTAGAAATTTTGTTAATCCCACAATGCCATGTAAAGCAGAATTTAATTCCTCTGCATAAAATAAAATTTACGATTTCACATATTTACTATTTAAGGAACAAAGATTATGGACACAACCATGGGTTAAAATATTCTGATTTGCAATATATCCATCATTACACCAAGTCTCACCTTTACCTATCACAGTAACAACTCAAATGAGTTGTTCAACAAAACAGTTCACGCCAAATTGAGATAATTTTCCCAGAAGTGTTTCACACTAATTAATAAGAAAATAAATTCCTGGAATTAGTATGTGATCATTATGAACTTTGGCATGTAGTACTATCCAGACTGCTTAAAGATTTTTGTATTTATTGCATTATTTCATGATCTGGCTTGACTACTGTCCATCGTAACAGCTCACCACGGCAACAAATGAAATAAACCATGAAAAATTTAATGGAAAAAAAAATCACTAAGGACAGTATCGTATACAAAAGTATCACACTGAATCAATAATACCACATCTACTGTAATGAATGCAATTTAAAACAATAAAGCATATCAATAGCAGGCATTGCATTTCATTTGCCACAAATGCACTGCATACCAAAAGGGTTTTTTCTAAAATAAAAATAATACAGTGGAACCTTACTTAATGAGCACCTCTCATAACCCACGATTCGTATAATGATCAAAACAAATTCTAAAAACATAACTCGCTTAACGAGTGACAATGATTTAGTGTGACGTCACCAGCTGTTCACGCATGGCGGGGGGAAATGTTCCACAATATGAGCACATTTCATTGTCGGCAGTGGCATATGAATGATGTCTTTAGCGCATCCTGCAGTTTGGGTTTAGTGCTCTTTCTGCTACCATCTTAGTCCAGCTTGTGAACAGAAATTTTTCTAACCTTGTGTTCATACAGTGTGTGTGTGTGTGTGTGTGTGTGTGTGTGTGTAAATTTTAATAACCTTCATAGAAAAGTCCCCAAAGATAAAGCTGTAAGAAGACAACCACAAGAGAAAGAAAATTACCTTAGACATGAAACGTAAAACATTGGAAAACTTTAACACGGTGTGAGCGTTGCTGATTTAGTATGCACACAAAATCAGTCTACATCAACCATTTGCACTATCCTTTAGAACAATGACAAGATTAAGATGACAGATGCTTCTGAAGAGACTGACAAGAGTATCTAAACAACAGTTTCGTATTCTGGACAATGTCGACAGGTTACTCCTTATATGTATAAATGAAAAGGAATTGCAAGGCGACACTATTAACGAGAACATCATTTGTGAGAAGGCAAGAATGATTTTCGACGACCTTGTTACGAAGATGCCAGGATCATCAGCAGCCAAAGAAATGTTTTTAGGGGAAGCTGTGGGTAGTTTGAGAAGTTTAAGAGAAGAACCAGGATCCACAGCATTGTGAGGCATGCTGAAGCAGCCAGCTCCGACACAAAAGCAGCAGAGAACTTCATCACCAACTTCAAAGTGCTTGTAGATTCTGAGGGTTATCTGCTGCAACAGGTTTTTAGCTGTGACGAGTGGGTCTATTCAGGAGAAATATGCTGAAATGTACCTTTTTAACAGCACAGGAGAATGCAATGCCCAGTCACAAGCCTACAAAAGACAGTCTCACACTGCTATTCTGTGCCAATGTAAGTGACAATTTGAAAATTAAACCTCTACTTGTTTACCATTCAAAAACTCCACGAGCCTTCAAGAAATGTAAAGTCAGAGAATGCAGTCATGTGTGTGAATTGCGTTTGCATGAGTAAGATTCTGGAATGAATTATGTTCATTGTGCAAAGTTCCACTGTATAGTATCAAATGAAACTGGTGACTCGGTCGAGGACACAGCCCGTTGTCTTGGATGTACAGACACTGACAGATGTAGAAGTAAATTCACTCATGTCCCAGCAAAGTGTATTTGGACCCTTGCTTTTCAGGTCAATGTTTATGACCTGATAGTTAATATTAATAGTAAACTTAGACTTCTTTCAGATGATGTAGTTACCTATAAAAAGCATTGCCAGAAAAAAGCAGTACAAATATTTACTCAGATCTTCATACAATTTCAGAGTGATGGAAAGATGGACAACTTGTTTTACATGTGGAGAAATGTAAAATTTTGCACCCTCATAACTGCAAAAATATAATGTTCTATAACAACAACCTCAAGGAGTCACGTTTAATCAGACAACCAATACAAATACTTGGGTATAACAGTTTGGGTGTATATGAAATTTAACACTCACATAGGCTCAGTTGAATGTTAGAAAGTTGGTAGACTTTGCTTTATTTGTACTACATTGGCAAAATGCAGTCAAGATCTCTAGCTAAACACTCATGTGAACAATCCTGGAATATTGTTCTACTTTGTGGGACCCATATGAACTATGTCCAACTGGGACCCATACAAACTAGGTCCAACAGTTTAATGAAAGTAAACAAAGAAGGGCAGCATGACAATCACAGGAGAATCACGGAAATGCTGAAAACCTGAGCTGGAAATGTTTTATGACAGAAATCGATTACCCCACAATAGTCTACTTACCACATTTCCAGAAATAGTGTTAAATGAGAAACTGAAATACATATTTTTAAAAGCCTCCTACGTTCTAATCCAAATTAATGCTGTGCCTCTAATGATATCCTCACTGAGAAAGTTTAACCTAGTATCTGATATTCGTCCTTTTCCCTTTTGATCTTTTTTGGAAATTTACTGCTACAGCACATCACTGCAAATATAGAGAGCAGATGCAATTTGTCACAGGCAGAGTGTATTCCAGAATACAGTTCACACAGCTTTTCCCTCTTATTCATGCAGACTAATTCTGCATGTTCTACAATCATCTTCCTGCTACTACCATCTCTTAACTGAAAAATGTTTATTATGTTTGTTAACTTGTGATCACTGAATATAAGGCTCCAATTTTGGTTTTGAAATGGGTGCTCTCCATTTTTATGCCATGCTCCCTTATGTTAAATATACTTCTCTGACAGCAATGCACCCTACCTGTTTGTTAAGATTAAGCAGTATTTACAATTTAGAACATCCCATGTATTACAATTACTTTTTGTAGGAAAGTTGACCACTACTCTATATAAAACAGCTTGTCTCCTACTGACAAAATACGACTACAAATGAAAAATGATGTAAGTGTAATGGGATTTTTGACTTGTTTAAGTTTCCTATTGCTTCATTTTGATTTCAATACTACTGTTGTTACATCATTGCATTGCCTATGAGTTTAGCATTTACTTTTGTCTTATAATCTCACAATTTTACAGCTCTCATACTAACAGCCATTAAAAATTGATACTGCGCATGCAAGACAGATATCGCATGTTGCTATGAACAGCAGTACACCTTAGAATGTGAGATAAAAATGAACCAATGGAAATTCCAATAGCACAACGAACAATATAGGAAAAAGAGAGATTGCTACTTACTGTACAGATGACACATTCAGTTGCAGACAGGTACAATTAAAAGAGAGTTATACTTAAGCTTTCAGCCACAACCTTTGTCAGGAACACACACCATTCATTCATGCAAGGAGGCATACATCATGCACACATGACTGCCAACTCCGGCCGTTTGGGCCAGAATCATTCTGGCTGAGCTGCCAGTCATGTGTGCAAGAGGTGTGCTTCCTTGTGTGAATGAATGGTCTCTCTTTCTGAAGAAGCCTGTGGCCGAAAGCTTATGTGTAAATGTCTTTTAATTGTGGTTGTCAGAAACTTAATGTGTCACCTTTACAGTAAGTAGCAACCTATCTTTTCCTACATTGTAGATAAAAATGAAATATATTTCTTCTCAATCAGCCAACACACTGATAATGTTTCTATCTGTTTTTAAGGTGACTAAATTAGGGGAGATTAAATGAGCTCACACTGAAAAGAAATTGCACAGAAAATATTTAATGCCTCTTGTTCAAGAAAGCCATGAAGAAGTGTTGGGGTCATTTGGAAAAACAAACACAAAACTTTCAACTGTAATTTCCTGAATTTATAAATAATGTGTGTGCGTGTTTTAGGAGCACCTGCAACAATCATCAACAGTTGCAAATGAATGACTGTTTGTCCTTGTTTCTGTTTGCTGTCTCCACTGTGGAATTTTCATTATCAAAATATTACTTAAAGACAATTCATCTCCTATCTTTGCTGAGAAGACTATGGAAGTTCTAAAGTTCACTACTATCACATAATAAAAAGAATTACTGTGGAATGACACACACGCTTGATTGTATGGATTTAATCTCATTGCTGTCATCTTTGGCCTTGAGTAATTTTTTTGTAGTTTTTGCTATGGAAAATAATGTGACTGCACTGTTTGCGTTGAAATCTATTATGGTTGTGTTGTTGAGGCAGACAACTGCACTGTCAATAAAAAGAATAGTATACTTTACTACACACAGAGAATTTCCACAGAAATTACGAAATTCTAACAACTAAAAATAATATTGTAATGAGCCTACATGTGCATACACTTGTAACTGTTGTCTCCTTATACAGGTAGTGTCAAAATGACAACACACAAGACCCCCCCCCCCCCCCCCCCCTCAGTGATGTATGCCTGGCAGGTTGAGCGCCCAAATGGCTATGGGCATTCATGCATGCTTGGCAGCTAAAACAGCCAGATGTCTAAGGCATTCATGTACACCCTGCAGACAGGAAGGCCGGATGGCAGGGTGCAGGACCAGGTAAATGTGCACAAAATAATGGCAACTCATTGTTGTCCACATTTAAACATTCCTGCCACCACTGTCATTATCTGCTCTTCTTTGTAATGTTGAAAGCACTACAGCTTTCACCTCCCAGTTCCTTTCTGCTTACGAGTTGATCAAGTAGATACAATCTGATTTCCTAATGTACACAAGATAAATAACACAAACATAAATAATTGGGAGGACACGAATCATCCTACAGAACTGATGTATGAGGCGTTTCAAAAGAGCAACATACTTGCAGTTTCACAGCAACTCTAGCGACCAGGAGGAACATAAAAGAACATGCATGGCTAAGTTACTATAATCTGACTTCCTAATATACACAGTAATATGATACAAGCATATATAATGTGAAAGGGTATGAATTATCCTACAGAACTGAAGTATTAGATGTTTTAAAAGACTAAAAAGGTAGCAAAATTCTTGCTGTTACTCAGCTACTCTCACAGCAGTGCAATGCAGAAAAGGTACATGATACAAACATACATAACATGAAAGGGAATGAATTATAATACAGAACTTAAGTATCAGATGTTTCAAGAAACTAACAGTGCAGCAAAATACTTGCAGTTTCCCAGCAACTCTCGCAACAGAAGACTCAAGAGTTTTGTACGTCTTAATTAGGAACGGTTCACATTCAAATTTTATATTTTGAAATGCACTGGTCTGATATTAATGAGTTTTGTATAGTTTACAGGCACGTTTATTGCTATTGTAAATCTTACATTACAGAATTTTCCAATCACAAGTAAAAAAGTTCTTATTTCTCTAAACTAACTTTTTCTCAGCCCAGTATAAATTTATAATGGACAGCTTGGATTATATTTGAAGTTCTCTTTCATGGTTGTCAAAAATTGCAACCTCTGGATATTGGTTTTATAAAGATTATTATTTAGGAGGCATGCTGTAATGTGCAATTGGCAGTAAGTGGCCAAAGTCTGCAGCGGTCATACGGCTGCCAGCAAGACGCACACAATCTTTGCCCCCTTAGCTGTTTGGGCATGCTGGACGCTCGACCTTAGTAGCCACAAAAGGGTAAAGTATAATTAGTGACGTGATGAATGGTTCCAAATCTGTGAAAGTGCTTAACTTGAGACTTCATTTATAAACTACATAATGCAACCGTGATTTTTTAATCCATGCGCCTCTTCTGTGGTAAACTGTTTCCCTTCTTCCGCTTTTTTCCCCTCTCTCCTCCCTGATGAAGGAACAAAGTTCCAAAAGCTAGGAATGTAAATTTTCTGTTCTGTTTTGTGTATCTATCGGCTGTACTGAGCTGAGGTAAGTACTGGCCAGCCCTCTATCTGTTTGTTAGTATTTGTTTCACATCTTTACATGAGATTTTCCATTAATCATTTAAACTGTTTTATTGTGATGTTGAGTGAACCAAAATGTCTTAGGGCTGTGACATAGGCAACAATAATCAATATACAGTGCTCACGTCACATTAGGCATCGTAACCGTCACATTTCATTTTAGTGTAATGGCGAAAATGATGGTACTGTTTTACTGCTAACACACAAAAGAACCTACAAGACAGGAAATTATACGCAAGTTATCCCAGAAGCTCTGTTCCTGTAATGTGGCCTTCATACGGTGTTTCCATTGCTGTCTTGACACTTTCAAAAGTCCAGGAATATCGCTACAAGGTGGCAATACTCACGGTGTCTCAGATGACAGGTGGTGAATTTTTGCATGAAATGGGTGTTTTGCAGGGATATGACTCGTGCAGTCAATACATTGGCAACAAACAGAGTATGGTTGGTCCAGGATAACTCAAAGTTTGGGTGGATTGAAAAATATCACTTTAAGAAGGCAAGGAAGGACTTCGTGGAAGATCTTTTTTTCACTAATTTTCTTCATTGTCAAACACTGGAAACCCAAGGTAGGAAAATCAACAACGTAAGAAAAGACAAATTGCTACTAACCATAAAGAAGAGATGACAAGTTGCAGGGTGTTGCAGACACGCACGATTAAAAGACTCTCACATATTGCTTTTGGTCACAGCCTTCATCAGTAAAAACACAAAAACACACACACACACACACACACACACACACACACACACACACACACTAAAAGGAAGCAAGCACACCTCACGTACACACGAACAACAACTCCAGCATCTAGGGCCGGAAAGCCATTCTGGCCCGAGATGCTGAAGTTGGTGGTCATATATACATGAGATGTGCTTGCTTCCTTTTAGAGAGAGAGAGAGAGAGAGAGAGAGAGAGAGAGAGAGAGAGAGAGAGAGAGAAATACAAATGAAGCTTAGGCATAAAATCTGGTTATGTCAAGCAACGAGACACCCAATATCCTCTCCAAAATCTTGCCCACTGCACTCAAAACCCCATCCAAGCACCGCAATAGCCCTGTTTGGTTTAACAACGAGAGGTACCCAATGGTGGGCTCAACTTTTTGAAACACCTATCGGTCAAGATCCAAGGACTCACATCCTGCAGCCATTCACACTGGGGAGCCCTCATTTGTGAGTAATCGACGAAATAAAATTCCAGAATTTCGTGTGATGCTGTATAGTTTAAAAAAGTAACAGTGTGTTTACTGGTTATCTAGTGTAATGGTTAAGGTACTAACCTGACTTTCAAAAAGTTGTTTTGAACCTCGTAAGGTACATTGAATTTTTTTAAATTTTTAAATCTTCATTGAAATGACTTGATCACTATTTTTATTCAATTAATTGGTTTACACACAATTTCTTATTTGTATTCTTTGTCACATCATTTTAATCAGTGTATTGACTTCCTCAGTTGTTTTATTTTCCATTATTCTTTTTACACTTGAAATCTTGGTGCATCTGAATTTAATTATTTTTATTAATCTATCATAATGTTTAAACATTTGAAAATGAAAAACTGTCAGTTAAAAAACAAAATATCAAATAATCCATTCATATGGGTGTGCAATGGTGTCAAGAATGTATATTTCGTTATAGGCTGTATACCTTCCTGGATGGCAATTGTCAAATATATATTTAAAATACAAATTCTTATCACAATATGAACAAAATAACATGGATGATGATTTACACCAAAGTAGGTATTATAAGTAAAATAAAATTCAAGAAAAATGAGAAATAGAAATAGTGGATGCAATAACATGGACGGAAATGTACGATGATAAAATGGAAGAAATTAAATCATAGTATACATAATAATAACCAAAATCACATGAACAATGATTCCAAGTGGAAAGACTGATACAAAGAAAAATGAGAGCAAATTATGTATTTCATACTATGAGTAACACGGTGTGACAAAGGACGAAGAAAATTAAATTTAAACAAATATCACAGAAAGAAATGTGCACAGGATGCAACCATCTAGCATCTTTGCTTTTGCTTGTGCTGTTTCATTCAATTTCATCTGAAGGATGGCAGCTTACGAAGCCAGCTATGTAACAGTTTTCTGTACAGAGGCATGAACATCAACATTTTCCACTCATATGTAGCCACTTCCAAACTTGCCAGGACAGGCTAGACTTAACAACTCCCCCCCCCCCCCCCCCCCAGCAACAATTGACTGGACACGAGCTGCTTTGAAGTCTGAAAGCCACTAGTGGAACATCTCCTCCCACCAATAGTTCCCATTGCAACAGAACCTACACTCCATCTCTTTGTTCTACTGCTGTCTTCAACCTGCTCTTATTTCTTTAGCAGGCTGCCTCATTGTCACTCACTTTATCTGTAAGTTTAGTCCTTAGTTTTTGTGCCTGCCCCAGCACCGCTAAGAGATGGAGATGTGAACTTTTTAAGAACCACCACATTAAAATCAGTCTCCTACGAAATGACTTAGCAACAAAAATACAAGAAACTACCTTTTCAGCACTTCTGAATGAGTTTTCCTATTATACAGAGTGATCTACTTAAAAACAATACAAACTTCACTTCTGGGAGTACACTGCAAAATTCAAAGATGGAAACAAATATTTGGCATCCACACTCATTGAATTTACTAGGGAAAGCAATTTCTTGGCAGCTGGACTAAAACATTTAGAGAATGTGACATTTTTTATGTGTAAACAATAAAACTCCTTTGTCCAACTGATATCAAGAGCAGTGGCCACGCAAAGTGTAGCTCTTGCATCTAGAAATGTAGTAAGATAACCATGGGAGAAAGGGGGAGGTGGTGATGGTTGTTTACAATTTCGGCATTATAAGGTTCTTCCTTACAACTCAAAGAAAGTTTCAATTTTTTTTCTAATTACTGTAGAGTCCCGCTAATCCGAACTAATTGGGACCAGACCTTGTTTGGAATAGCCGGAATTAGGATGACGAGTTTCTAGAATGAAGTATACCAAGCAGATATGTAGGTACAACATGGTAACAAATGGGAACAAGTGTGGGAACAATGGCTCACTTTCACTCCCTGCCCTTGTTGTTGCGCATTGTTGAGACGTTTGTAGTGTATAAGATCAGTGCACTGCCAATTGGCTTGTAAAGCATTGGTTATGTTAGTTATCGATCACTGGCATCTGTAACAGTTGTATTGTATTTGTTCAGGTGTAGTGGTGTATGTATTTTCGCCATGAGTAAACGGAAACATACAAAGTCAACTCTCAAAGAAAAACTGAATGCTCTGAAGTGGATAGAAAATGGTGAAAATGGCAACAGAACTGGGTGTTGGTAAAGCAACTATTTGTGATTGGAAGAAGTACCAAGTGAAACCTGAACAGTCTTGTGCAACGTCTTCGGAAAGAGACAGACTTTGAAACAGTCCCAGTACGATAAAGCGGATGAAGCTCTTTTCCTTTGGTTTACGCACAAAAGAGAAAGGGGAACTCTTTGAGTGGAGCACTGGTTCAGGAGAAGGCTGTTTACCTGAACAAGTTAATGAATGGTGATGAGTCTTTTAGTGTTAGTACGGGTTGGTTGGACAGATTCAAAAAACGTCATGAAATCCACCAGCTAACAATTACTGAAGAGAAGCTTTCTTCTGACCATGATGCAGTGAAGGAATACTTGGACAAGTTTGAAAAAATGATAAGAGAAGGAACGAATTCTCCCCAACAAATGTATAATGCTGACCAGACTGGCCTTCCTTTTAGGACATTGCCAACAAAAAGCCTGGCATCAAAAGCAGAAGACCATGCTCCTGGTTTTAAAATGTGCAAAGATCGTGTGACTTTATTAGCATGCAGCAACGCTGCCTTTAATGCTGATCGGGAAATCTGCTAGGCCCAGAGCTTTTAAAAACTGCAACATAAAGTCCTGCATATATTATTGCAACCAGAAAAAAAGGCATGGATGGATGGTAAGCTGTTCAAAGAATGGTTTCACGGCCAGTTTGTTCCCTCTGTTCGGCGGTCTTCTAAGGAAAATCATTTGTCTCCCTGTGCAATCCTTTTGATTGATAATGCGCCATCTCACCCCAGCACTGAGGAATTATGTGATGGAGAAATTGTGGTGAGGTTTTTGCTGCTGAATGTTACACCACTTCTACAGCCAATGGTCCAGGGCATACTGCAAACATTAAAACTGATTTACAGAAAACAATGTTTAAGAATGCTGATCCAAGATGATAGCATTCTTTTAGTGGACAAATAAAAAAGACCAATGTGAAGGCTGTTGTTTCTTGGGCCGCTGAGGCATGGCAGAATATTTCAGAAAATACTCTGAGAAAATCGTGGAGAAAACTGTGGACATGTCTTGAATTTCAGGACAACCTAGCTGAAATTGAAGAGAAAAATTTACTACAAATGATACAGACAATCCCTGGATGTGAAGAAGCTAGTGATGGAGACATAGATAAGTGGATGGCAGCGGATGGGGTATGGGGCATGTGTGGAGAACCTTACTGACACTGATTTAGTTGCTGCTGTTACTCAAGACCAGGAAGAAGTGGACTGCTGTGACAGAAGTGACAATGAACCTGAAAGTGACAAAGGAGAGCTGGTACCAAACAGTGATGCAGCAGAAGCCCTTGACCTCGCACTACGGTATTTGGAGCAGAAGTCCACTGCTACAACTGCCGATTTGATGTTTATGAGAAAGTGGCACCACTATGCGTCATATAACACACTGCCTTCATTACGCCAAAAAACAATGAGTTTTTGTCATCTAAAAAGTAGGGTTAAAAGGTCCGCTGTACTTTAGTAAGTTTGACAGCTTTTCTTTCATTGTTATGCATTGTTTAAACCTAATGTTTTCTTGGCAATTTTTCTAATACATATTAACTGTACTGTGTAAATTAAAATAGTGTGTATGTACAGCAGTTTACCGCACAGTTTTTCCATATTTATAACAACATTTTTTATATTCAGATGAACCAAACGTTCGGAGTACTGGGGTTTGGATTAGCGGGATTCTGCTGTCCAGTGTGTGTGTGTGTGTGTGTGTGTGTGTGTGTGTGTGGGGGGGGGGGGGGGGAGGAGGATGTTACTTTTATCAAGAGAGATCAAAAAATGTCTGCTTCACAAAGCAATTAGTTTAAAAAAAAAAAAGGTCCAATTCAAGGTCTTTGTATATTCAGGCCATTCAATTAAAAAACCTATAATTAATCAGGGCATCATTAATTTAGGAACAAATTATCTTTTTCTTTAGTAATATTGTAACATCTGACATTCACATGACATACCTTCTTGTCTGTTGCTGTAATATTTATTTTCCCAAGCATCAAACACCATATTGTAATACCTAGGAGATTCAAAAAATTCATGGTACGTGTAGGTGTATGGTGTTGGAAATATCCTTATGAATCTGTAGCCAAAAAGAGGGAAAAACATATTTAAGAAAACATGAAATTCACATATTAATACACAGTATAATCAAGTGTCTTAAGTAGAATGACACATCATCACATGAGAAAATTCCAGACACATGACAATATGAAAACAAAATAACTCATACACAAGTGTTCTATTTCTAATGGTCCCTAGATAAATGCTTAGAAATATATTCTGATTCATGAAAGGGTTTCAATTTTGTTCGATTCTTTTATCTTTTGTTTGGTCATGTTAAATATTTTACAGCAGCATGGAATAATTCTACCGTGTTATTCATAAGTGTCTCCGTGGTTTCAGGAGACAGCTGCAAAAACACTACAAGACATACAAAATTGACCTAGTGCGACTAGGACTTGTGCTCTGAGGGTCCCATACAAACTTAATTATGTGTATATTATGAGAAGGAAAGTTGCTACTCACCATATAGCAGAGATGCTGAGTCACAGATAGGCAGAATCAAAAGGTTTTCACATTTAAAGTTTTTGGCCACTGGCCTCTGTCAACAACACACACACACACACACACACACACGACTGCAGTCTCAAGCAACTGAAACCACAGTTGCCCGAGACTGCAGTCGTGTGTGCGAGTTGCATTTGCGCACACATGCGTGTGTCTTTTGGTTGACAAAGGCCATTGGCCGAAAACGAAGTGTGAAAACCTTGTTGTGCCTATATGCGACTCAGCATCTCTGCTATATGGTGAGTAGCAACTTTCCTTCTCATAATATTGTTACACTTCATTCTGGATTTTCCATTGTTTAATTATGTATATACACAGTTCACTCATCCAGGGAGTTGAGAATCGTGACCGTTTTAGCCCACTGTCAATATCTATGTTGGCAAGATACTGGTCCTAGGAATTCCAAGACTTGTGTGTAATTTGGGTGCAATTGCTATAAAAATTCCTGAGATGCCACAGTTTATGATTCTAGGTCAATGGGAAGTACCATATAGGTTTTGATGAACAAGTTTGTGAGTATCAAAATATGTGACATAAATGACCGTATCTTTCGACTGCACCGACTTAGAAGCTTAAACTTTTTACATCGCCAAGCAGTTGTAGACCTTAAGAATGTGACAAATTTCGACTGATACACCTATCTTTCCCTGAGGAAAAGCGGGCTTGACAGACAGACAGACGGACAAATAAGCAATCCTGTAAGTGTTCTGTTTTTACCAACTGAGGTTCAGGACCCTCAAAAAGACACACAGCAGTGGACAGGGCATTTCTTCAAGTTTTGATGCATAATATGCTGTAAGACGTAGTTGCAGTTGGGGGCAGGCTTTCCAGAAAATTTAGACAAATCATTCTTCCATATTGTCACACAGAATTATGAAAGAGTGCTGACAAGTAATATATCTAAATTTTTTTACATGAAAACTCTTAAAGCTTTCTAAACAAACAGAACTTTATTAACATTCTAAATCTGTATTCTTAATTTCTAGATATTTCTCAACAGTCATCCTGGTAACAAACACATTTCTCCTAATGAGAGACCACTTTGTTGATACTGTCACTGTAGAATGTTTGATTATGTTGACAAAACCACAACCTCACATCAGCTTGCACTACTTCATCAATATCAAAGAGAAGTCCTCGAATGTGATCTTTAGGTTTTGGAAGTAGATGAAAATCAGATGGAGCCACGTCGGGACTGTATGGAGGATGATCGATGACAGTGAATGCTTGGTGTCGAATTGTTGCAGCAGTCGTGTATGAACTGCCATTGCCATGCTGAAGGAGAGGGTGCTCCAAGTGTAGTCGAATTTATGCTTTCAGTTTTCTGAGGGTCTCACAGTACCTTGCAGAATTTATGGTGGTGTCTAGGCATGAATTCCACATGCAACACACCTTGAACATTCCAGAACACTGTGAGTATGACTTTGCCTGCTGATAGCATGGTCTTTAACTTCTTTGGTGTCTGTGCGCCTTTGTGGAGGAAATCCTCTGAAGCTCTTGTTTTCAGGGTCAAAATGGTGAACCCACCATTTATAGCGTTTCACAATGTTGTTAAGTAACTCATCACCATCACGTTCATAACGAAAAAGAAATTGTTGAAAGTTCACGTCAGGAATAAACATTCAAGGCACCGAACGCGCACACAGTTCTCTGTATTGCAGTTCTGCAATGAAGTCCTCCACACACTCGTGTGATGTGCCACACTTACCCGAGAGGTGTGTTTGTGTTATATGATAATTTTCTCTAATGGGTTCATGGACCCATCACTGATGAGCCTTGCTGGTTCCCATACTTGGTTGCCCACAATGAGCTCTGTCACACACACTTCATTCTGAGCACAAACTACCCAATGTCTCATATTACCTGTGTCAATACAATCGTCGTCATATGCAGATTTCATTCTTCTATGGATTTCATTTGGAGGCACTTTTTTGCAGTTTGAAAGTTGATTATAACATGCTGTTTCTCACGCACCTACACAGTTACATTATACACCACCATGTTACATGCTACAATTCATAACCCTTTACTGAGAGTTGCAACTTGTGTCAATGAAGCAGTAAAGTTAACCGAATAATGTGCATTACATTTAATACCTCAAGCAATATTCAGAATAGAGTAAAAAGTTCGGATTCGTTCCAACTGTCGCCTAGAATCAGTTCACACCAGCAGACAGGCAACCCAATGAACAGATTTCCAACATGGGTTGCTGTTGCACCTTTCCAGGCAATTTTTGTCAACAACTTCAATGAACTGCACGCTTGTATTGATATTTGCCACATTACAAATGGTACCCCTACTGTGCACCTGTAATGTTATGGAGAGCTGCCCACAATAAGTCTACTACAACCTACAATAACTGCCCATTCTTTCATTTAAAAAAAATTGTTTTCACAGCATGCAAATCACTTAGAGGGTTAACAATTGAGGCTATGAGCAATCACTGAGAACTGTGGCCACCAGTATGGTCTGAATATTGTTTCATAAGCAAATCAGCATATGCATATAACAATAATACAAGTATTAAATGAAAACTAATGCCTCCATCTTTGTTAATTGGATTTGGACGGGAATATTTTAATAAATGAAATGCAGAAATAATCCTTAGAAAGTGATCTTTAATTACCAATATTCACTTTTCCACATAATCACCAGCCAACTGGATAAATTTCTGCCAATGATGAACAAGTTTTCTGAATCCTGCCCGGAAGACATTGACATTCTGTTTCCGGAACACAGTCTCTCAGTTTTCTCAATGTCTTCATCAGCAGCATAATGATGTTCCTGCAGATCGTCTTTCATTATCAGGAACTATTGGACTGTTTGGAGGATACCATACGATGGTGAGATTCAGTCTCTGAAATTTTGCTGTATTGGCACATGAAGTGTGTGGTTTGGCATTGCCATGCTGCAGGAAAACATTTCCCTTTTCCTTTCAGACCCTTGTTAGCGATCGTTTCAGAGTTTGCAGCGTTGTGATGTAATGCTCTGAATTTATTGTTGGTCCACAATCAAGGAAATCAACATGGATAACACCATCTGCGTTCCAGAACACTGTGGCCATGATTTTTCCAGCCGAGGGCTGTGTCTTTAATTTCTTCTTCAGCGGCGAGTCTGTGTCGATATTACACAGACTGACGTTTTGTCTCTAGGTTGTAACGATGTACCCACGTTTCGTCTCCCGTCAGAATTGAATGGAGAAAGGCGTCAGCTTCATTCTCATAACGCGAGAGGAGTTCCTGGCAAATTTCAAGTCTGTGCGCTTTCATTTCAGGAGTCAGCTTCCGGGGTACCCATCATGCACAGATCTTCTGATAACCAAGCAAAGCAATAATGTGACCCACATGTTCTTGTCAAGTGCCGATTCTGCTTGCAGTTTCTCTCCGAGTGATACAATGATTGTTCTGAATCAATCTGCCAACATTTTGCTTGTGAAACTCTGTGGTTACTGTCGCAGGACGTCCAACTCTTTGTATGTCATGCAGGTCAGATGTTCCTGCCTCAACATCTTTAAATTTACTCACCCAACAACATACAGTGCTCACATCAACACAATCGCCATTAACTGTTTTCATTCTCTGATAAATCTCTTTTGGGGTGACACCTTTTGCTGTCACGAATTCAATGACTGCATATTGCTTAAATCACATTGACCAACCATCTGCGCAGGGTTCCATACTTTACAATGTAACAACCGTTCAATGCTAAGGCTTCCCACCAACTGGAGCTGTAGAGAAGAGGCTACGGAACAAGCCAACACCTGCTGCATACCAATGCTGCCAACTGTTGAAGAGTTACAAATGTGTAGGCATTACTTTTCAGTCAACCCTCGTAGAATCTGCATGAAACAAATCAGCACTTACCCTAGTGCATTGTGTGAATGTAAGTGTGCTTGTTTGTTTCGCATATCCTCCTCCAACACTGGACTGATTTCAACCATACTTGGTACACATCACTTATTGTCTGGAAAAATGCACTGTGGGGGTAGAAACCACCTACCTCTCTCAGGTGGGGGTGACAGGCTGATAAGTAGAGGGGAGAGGTTGGAGATGGACAGGAGGATGGGGAAACTGGGGATGGACAGCTCCTTACTGTAATGTAATGGCACAACGAACAAATAACAGCTAAAATGCCACACAGGACTCTTCAATTTCCTAGTATCTTTTAGTCTAGTCAAACAATCTTGAAAATGCTGGTTAATTCTCTATCATCCAATAATGCAGTTGAAGCAACAATGGACACCCAAGTACAAAGTATACAGGAAAGTTTACATGTTCAATGAAATGAATAATGCACCTCAAATTCAACACAAAACTAAAATCTACATCTGCATCAATACTCTGCAAATCACATTCAAGTGCCTGGCAGAGGGTTCATCGAACCACCTCCACAATTCTCTATTATTCCAATCTCTTCTAGCGCGCGGAAAGAATGAACATCTATATCTTTCCGTATAAGCTCTGATTTCCCTCATTTTATCATGGTAATCGTTCCGCCCTACGTTGGTCGGTGCTTGGAATTTCATGAGAAGATTCCGTGGCAGTGAAAAACTGCCTTTCTTTTAATGATTTCCAGCCCAAATCCTGTATCTTTTCTCTGACACTCTCTCCCATATTTCGCAATAATAGAAAACGTTCCGCCTTTCTTTGAACTTTTTCGATGTACTCCGTCATTCCTACCTGGTAAGAACCCCACACCGCGCAGCAGTATTCTAAAAGAGGACGGACAAGTGTAGTGTAGGCAGTCTCCTTAGTAGGTCTGTTACATTTTCCAAGTGTCCTGCCAATAAAACGCAGCCTTGGTTAGCCTTTCCCACAACATTTTCTGTGTGTTCTTTCCAATTTAAGTTGTTCGTAATTGTAATAGGCCTACCTAGGTATTTAGTTGAATTTACAGCTTTTAGATTAGGCTGATTTATCGTGTAACCGAAGTTTTAACGAGCTCCTTTTCGCACTCATGTGGATGACCTCACACTTTTCGTTATTTATGGTCAACTGCCACATTTCTCATCATTCAGATATGTTTTCTAAATCGTTTTGCAGTTTGTTTTGATCTTCTGATGACTTTATTAGTCGATAAACAACAGCGTCATCTGCAAACAACCGAAGAGCTGCTCAGATTGTCTCCCAAGTCGTTTATATAGATAAGGAACAGCAAACAGCCTATAACACTACCTTGGGGAACATCTGAAGTCCCTTCTGTTTTACTCTAGGACTTTCCGTCAATTACTAAAAACTGTGACCTCTCTGACAGGAAATCACAGATCCAGTCACATAACTGAGACGATATTCCCTAACCACGCAATTTCACTATGAGCCGCTTTTGTGGTACAGTGTCAAAAGCCTTCCGGAAATCCAGGAATAAGGAATCGATCTGAAATCCCTTGTCAATAGTACTCAGTACTTCATGTGAATAAGAGCTAATTGTGTTTCACAGGAATGATGTTTTCTAAACCCATGTTGACTGTGTGTCAATAGACCGTTTCCTTCGAGGTAATTCATAATGTTCAAACACAATATATGTTCTAAAATCCTGCTGCATATCAATGTTAACGATATGGGCCTGTAATTTAGTGGATTACTCTTACTACCTTTCTTTAATATTGGTGTGACCTGTGCAACTTTCCAGTCTTTGGGTACGGATCTTTTGTCGAGCAAACAGTTGTATACGATTGTTAAGTGTGTAGCTAATGCATCATTATACTCCGAAAGGAACCTAATTGGTATACAGTCTGGACCAGAAGCCTTGCTTTTATTAAGTGATTCGAGTTAGTTCTACATTACTGATGTTGGCAGTTGTTCTCGATTCAAATTCTGAAATATTTACTTCGTCTTCTTTTGTGAAGGCATTTCAGAAGACTGTGTTTAGTAACTCTGCTTTGGCAGCACTATCTTCGACAGTATCTCAATTGCTATCTTGCAGAGAAGGCACTGATTGTTTCTTACCGCTAACATGCTTCACGTACAACCAGAATCTCTTTGGATTTTCTGCCAGGTTTCGAGACAAAGTTTCATTGTGGAAACTGTTATAGGCGTCTCACATTGAATTCCGTGCTACTAAGTTTTGAGGTTCTGTAAAGGATCGCCAATCTTGGGGATTTTACGTCCGTTTAAGTTTGGCATGTTTGTTTCGTTGTTTCTGCAACAGTGTTCCAACCCGTTTTGTGTACCAAGGAGGATCAGCTCCGTCGTTTGTTAGTTTATTTGCATAAACCTCTCAATTGCTGCCGATACTATTTCTTTGAATTTAAGCCACATCTGGTCTACATTTATATTATTAATTTGGAATGAGTGGAGATTGTCTCTCAGGAAGGCGTCAAGTGAATTTTTATCTGCTTTTTTGAATAGGTATATTTTTCGCTTATTTTTCGAGGATTTGGGGATTAAAATATTCAATCTCGCTGTGACAACCCTGTGTTCACTAATCGCTGAATCGGTTTTGATGCTGGTTATTAACTCAGGATTACTTGTTGCCAAGAGGTCAAGTCTGTTTTCACAACCGTTTACTATTCACGTGGGCTCATGAACTAACTGCTCGAAATAATTTTCAGAGAATGCATTTAGCACAATTTTGGATGATATTTTATGCGTACCTCCAGAATTAAACATGTATTTTCGCCAACATATCGAGGGTAAATTAAAGTCACCACCAACTATTATCGTATGAGTTGGGTACATTTTCTAGAACCTTTCAGCAGCTGTATCATCTGAACTGGGAGGTCGGTAAAATGATCCAGTTATTATTTTATTCCGATTGCCAACAATGACCTCTGCCCATACTAACTAACAGGAAGTATCTACTTCATTTTCGCGACAAGTTGAATTACTTCTAACAGCAACAAACACGCCACTGCCAACCATGTTTAGCCTATCTTTTCGGAACACCATTAGGTTCATCGCAAAAATTTCGGCTGAGCTTATATCCAGCTTTCAATGCCTATAACGATTTGAGCATCAGTGCTTTCTATTAGCGCTTGGAGCTCTGGTACTTTCCTAACACAGCTACGACAATTTACAACTGTTACACCAATGGTTCCTGTACCTATGTTCTTCCTGTGTTCAGCCTGCACACTTTGTGACTGAAGCCCATCTTGTGTTTTCCCGAGACCCTCTAACCTAAAAAACCGCGCAGTCCACAACACACAGCCCCTGCTACCCGCGTAGCCGCCTCCTGTGTATAGTGGATGCCTAACCTAATCATTTGATTCAGGAGTGAATACATAGATATTGCTCACGTTTTAAAGTAAATATCTACGCAATATACAATTAGATACATTTTCCTGTAGGTTTATGATAGTATTGAGAATTTCCTAGCAGTCAGGATGCAGAATGATATATTCAACCGAGAGTCATCTACAGGTACTAAATTAGTATCTGATGTGTCCTAGGGGAGTTTAATAGGACCATTGCTGTTCACGCTACACGTTAATGACTTAGAACATAGTATTAGTTTGAAAGCTCAGAGTATTCACAGATGATGCAGTTATCTAAGAGGAAATCCCATCAGAAAAAATAAAGTACATCTCAACAAAATGTTAGCCTGGTACAAACACTTGCAACTGGTTTTTAACGTACCAGAAATGCGAAACTGTGCACTTCACAAAATGTAAGTATTTGTGACACTATATGATATTGATCAGCCACAACTAAGAGTTTATCACAGCATACAAATACACTCCTGGAAATGGAAAAAAGAACACATTGACACCGGTGTGTCAGACCCACCATACTTGCTCCGGACACTGCTAGAGGGCTGTACAAGCAATGATCACATGCACGGCACAGCGGACACACCAGGAACTGCGGTGTTGGCCGTCGAATGGCGCTAGCTGCGCAGCATTTGTGCACCGCCGCCGTCAGTGTCAGCCAGTTTGCCGTGGCATACGGAGCTCCATCGCAGTCTTTAACACTGGTAGCATGCCGCGACAGCGTGGACGTGAACCGTATGTGCAGTTGACGGACTTTGAGCGAGGGCGTATAGTGGGCATGCGGGAGGCTGGGTGGACGTACCGCCGAATTGCTCAACACGTGGGGCGTGAGGTCTCCACAGTACATCGATGTTGTCGCCAGTGGTCGGCGGAAGGTGCACGTGCCCGTCGACCTGGGACCGGACCGCAGCGACGCACGGATGCACGCCAAGACCGTAGGATCCTACGCAGTGCCGTAGGGGACCGCACCGCCACTTCGCAGCAAATTAGGGACACTGTTGCTCCTGGGGTATCGGTGAGGACCATTCACAACCGTCTCCATGAAGCTGGGCTACGGTCCCGCACACCGTTAGGCCGTCTTCTGCTCACGCCCCAACATCGTGCAGCCCGCCTCCAGTGGTGTCGCGACAGGCGTGAATGGAGGGACGAATGGAGACGTGTCGTCTTCAGCGATGAAAGTTGCTTCTGCCTTGGTGCCAATGATGGTCGTATGCGTGTTTGGCGCCGTGCAGGTGAGCGCCACCATCAGGACTGCATACGACAGAGGCACACAGGGCCAACACCCGGCATCATGGTGTGGGGAGCGATCTCCTACACTGGCCGTACACCACTGGTGATCGTCGAGGGGACACTGAATAGTGCACGGTACATCCAAACTGTCATCGAACCCATCGTTCTACCATTCCTAGACCGGCAAGGGAACTTGCTGTTCCAACAGGACAATGCACGTCCACATGTATCCCGTGCCACCCAACGTGCTCTAGAAGGTGTAAGTCAACTACCCTGGCCAGCAAGATCTCCGGATCTGTCCCCCATTGAGCATGTTTGGGACTGGATGAAGCGTCGTCTCACGCGGTCTGCACGTCCAGCACGAACGCTGGTCCAACTGAGGCGCCAGGTGGAAATGGCATGGCAAGCCGTTCCACAGGACTACATCCAGCATCTCTATGATCGTCTCCATGGGAGAATAGCAGCCTGCATTGCTGCGAAAGGTGGATATACACTGTACTAGTGCCGACATTGTGCATGCTCTGTTGCCTGTGTCTATGTGCCTGTGGTTCTGTCAGTGTGATCATGTGATGTATCTGACCCCAGGAATGTGTCAATAAAGTTTCCCCTTCCTGGGACAATGAATTCACGGTGTTCTTATTTCAATTTCCAGGAGTGTATTTAGGAGTAACAAGGCATGTATTTATGTATATATTTATGTATGTAAATATGTATGGAGCGGAACAACCACACAGGCTTAAGTGCGTAAAGCATGTGGCAGGCTATGATTCAATGGTATGATACTGGGAAACTGCAGTTTCATTGTTCTGGGGAGCTATCATTTGTAAAGGTTCCTGATGTGATTATGGCTGCATGACAGGAATTAACAGATTTAGAATGTGGAATGGTAGTTGGAGCTAGACACTTAGGGCATTCCATATCACAAATCTTTAGGGAATTGAATATTCTGAGATCAACAGTCTCAAGAGTGTGCCGAGAATACCAAATTTCAGGCATTATCTCTTACCATGGCCAACAAAATGGCCAACAGCCTTCACTTGTGAGCAGTGGTATTTGTGTAAAGTTATTAGTGTTAACAGACAAGCAACTGTGCATGAAATAAGCAAAGAGATCAATGTGGGACATAAGGCAAATCTATCCATTAGGACAGTGCAGCAAAATTTGGTATAAACGGGATACGGCAGCAGGTGACCGATACGAGTGCCTTTGCTAATAGAGCAATATCACCTGCAGTGCCTCTCCGGGGATCATGACCAGCCAGTTCAGACGAGTCCCGATTTTTGTTGGTAATAGCTGATGGTAGGGTTCGAGTGTGGTGCAGGCCCCACAAAGCCATGGACCCAAGTTGTCAACAAGGCACTGTGTAAACTGGTGGTGGCTCCATAATGCTGTGGGCTGTGTTTAAGTGGATCACTGACTGGAAGTGATTATGTCTGGCTATTTGGAGACCATTTGCAGCCATTCAGGGATCTTATGTTCCCAAACAACAATGGCATTTTTATGGATGACAGTGCAACCTGTCAGCAGGCCACATTTCTTCGCATCTGGTATGAAGAACATTCTGGACAATTCGAGTGAATCTACATCTACATCCATACTCTGCAAGCCACCTGACGGTGTGTGGCGGAGGGTACCTTGAGTACCACTATCGGTTCTCCCTTCTGTTCCAGTCTCGTATTGTTCGTGGAAAGAAGGATTGTCGGTACGCCTCTGTGTGGGCTCTAATCTCTCTGATTTTATCCTCATGGTCTCTTCACGAGATATACACAGGAGGGAGCAATATACTGCTTGACTCCTCAGTGAAGGTATGTTCTCAAAACTTCAACAAAAGCCCGTACCGAGCTACTGAGCATCTCTCGTGCAGAGTCTTCCACTGAAGTTTATCTATCATCTCCGTAACACTTCCGCGATTACTAAATGATACTGTAACGAAGTGCACTGCTCTCCGTTGGATCTTCTCTATCTCTTCTATCAACCCTATCTGGTAAGGATCCCACACTGCTGTGCAGTATTCAAGCAGTGGGCGAACAAGCTTACTTTAACCTACTTCCTCTGTTTACGGATTGCATTTCCTTAGGATTCTTCCAACGATCTCAGTCTGGCATCTGCTTTACCGACGATCAACTTTATATGCTCATTCCATTTTAAATCACTCCTAATGCATACTCCCAGATAATTTATGGAACTAACTGCTTCCAGTTGCTGACCTGCTATATAGTAGCTAAGTGATAAAGGATCTATCTTTCTATGTATTCGCAGCACTTTACACTTGTCTACATTGAGATTGAACTGCCATTCCCTGCACCCTGCGTCAATTTGCTGCAGATCCTCCTGCATTTCAGTACAATTTTCCATTGTTACAACCTCTCAATATACCACAGCATCATCCGCAAAAAGCCTCAGTGAACTTCCGATGTCATCCACCAGGTCATTTATGTATATTGTGAATAGCAACGGTCCTACGACACTCCCCTGCGGTACACCTGAAATCACTCTTACTTTGGAAGACTTCTCCCCACTGAGAATGACATGCTACGTTCTGTTATCTAGGAACCCTTCAATCCACTCACACAATTGGTCTGATGGTCCATATGCTCTTACTTTGTTCATTAAACGACTGTGGGGAATTGTATCAAACGCCTTGAATGATTAGGCTACCCAGATTGCTCAACATGAATCTGATTGAACATGTTTGGGACATAATTGAGAGGTCAGTTCATGCACAAAATCCTCCACCGCAACACTTTCGCAATTATGGATGGCTAAAGAGGCAAAATGGCTCAATATTTCTGCAGTGACTTTGAATGACTTGTTGAGTTCATGCCATGTCAAGCTGCTGCACTATGCCGGGCAAAAGGAGGTCCAAAATGGTATTAGGAGGTATCCCATGACTGTCACCTCAGTGTAATACTGCTGAAGTGTGAGTCTCTCAGAGATTATGATAAAGTGTGGCAGATGACAGTTCTGACAGAGCTCTATAAGCAATCATTCTTCCAAGCTCCTTTTCTGGAAGAAAAGTAACACACACAAAGTCTGTAACAGCAAAAAGTAGCCGTTTCCATGAATTTCACAGTGATCCATGCATCATGAAATAGACAAACACTGCTAAATTTATTTCTTCAAGGAGACCAATGATGCAGTCTAGAATGAACAACTGATCGGGTATTGCCTGACACAGTGTGGTCCCCTCCTTTGCTTCCCAACTTGGCAAGCTTATAGGATGGTGCCCTTCTTTCCTTTCCGATAAAAACATTCGACTTAATTGTTTACTGTAATTGGCTGCAACAGAATAAATGATACACATTGCATACGAGTTTGTTAACACAGCAGAATACAAGGACTGACCAATTTCTGTGATCTCAGTACACAAGACAAAATATGTAATCACTTTACAGTCATACATTTTGCCTTTCCTTCCATACAATTTGTTCCTTCCTTCCAATGGTTTTTATCAAGAAATGAGTAATTTAAAAAAATGGTCTACTGTTATTATTATCCTCTTTCAGGAGGTACTGTCTTATTGTAACACTGTCTATGAGGCAAGGAGAGTTTGCGTGTTCCTGTGAAGGTGAGAGCTGTACCAGTGGTACCATAGCTACTGGCAGGTGGTCTAATGTAGCTGGAAAGGTTTTAACAGAGGAGCCATGCAAAGTGTGCCTCACAGTGAAGCATCTTCCTTTATGTTCCATTCCCTCCCTGTTCTTTTCCATCTCCTATTCCCTTCCATCACTTACTTCAGCAGTGCAAGAAGTGGGCAATGTCGATAGATGATGACGCAGAGTAGGGCCATAGCTGGTCACAAGCCTGTTTTGAGAAAAGGAGGTTGGTAAATGAATGGATGGATGGTAAGTCTTTTAGGTTATGCCAATGTCAAGCAGACATAACCACTAAAACTTGAGCTACGTTTTTGGCACACATGGCATCTATGTGTGAAACCAGTAAACACCATTCCTTGTCTGGAAGAATGAGGGCAGATGACTAGCACTTTAAAAATGGTCCTTTTGGCTAAGACATGGTAAATCTTGACAAAAGAGTCCCTCATCCTCTAGGTTGGGGTTGGTTATCTGGTTGACCATTATACACAAGAAAAGTTGAAAAAGTTAAAAAGACAATAAATCAGCCTCAGATGTGTGCTAGATTACTTGGAAGATAAACTCCACAAGGAAAAGTGATCAACAATTTGATCACAGTTACCTGGAACATCCAAAGCCTCAACTGTCCAGGGGTTGCTATGGTAGCAGCTTTAGAGAGAATACATTATAAAATAAATGTAGCTGCCTTTCAGGAAACTATGTGGAAAATGGAAGGGGTATATGAAGCAGGTAGCAATACTACAATATTCTACGGAGGAAGATCGGAAAGAATCTGGCACAGATTTCGTCTGCAATAAAAGCAAAGGCAAACCAAGTAAAGGAGTTCAAACTGTGAGTAAACATTTGTCATACATGACAACTGAGCAGAAAAACTATGATGTGACCGTCAAAATTCAGGCCATTTCCAAGGTCAAGACAGATTATGCAAAGATAACTTTTATGAAGGGCTAGATAATGTTTATGAAGAAGTTCTGAAAAGGAACATACATGTACTTCTAGATTATTTTAACACAAAAGTAGGCAGAAAAAATATCTATTATTTGAACATCTAGGAACACTGTGGTCACAAGACAGAAAAATGGTCAATCAGATAATCATGTAATGACAGACATGCAGCAAAGGCAAATATTAAAAGATACCACATCCCAATGAGGACCAGACTGCGGGGCAGATCGTTTTCTGGTGCAAGCAAAAGATCCAGAAAAGTTCAGATTTCGTAAGAAAGAAAAGAATGGAATCCTGGTGTTTGATGTTCTGAAACTAAAGTGAGAAAGAACAGAAAGGGTTTGTGTTAGAAATAAATAACTGTTTCAGTGTAGTATGGAATGCAGATGATGGAGATGATGTGAAAGTGTGGCACACTGGGAAGACAGCTGTGACAGTTGCTGCAAATAAAGTGATGAGTGGGAGGGGGTGTTTGTAAGGAACAAGGAAACTTAGTTGAGAGAAGTAAGAACCTGTGCCAGTTATGGCTACAGGATACACAAATGAAATACCAAAGGCAATATACATAGAAGTGCGCAGAGAGAAATCAAGAGTACTGAGAAATGGAAAGAGAAAATATGCCAAACAAACAGAAAAAGAGTTTTTAAACAAGCAGCTGTATAATTTAGTACATAAAAGAAAGGAAAGGCAACCTCTCACCTTCAGCTGATTGGTGTGTGTAGCACATTGTTACACCCAACTTCTATCTATTTATACTAGCCTTTGAGCTCATCTCTTTCCCTAAAAGAAGTACACACATTCAACCACACATGATCACATAGACACCCAAACAGACATGCCTCTGGCTGGGTGGTAAAGCGGGAGGGAGAGAGGGAGTAAAAGAGAGATTAGGGTGAGAGAGGGAGCAAAAGAGAGGTTACTGTGCGAGAGAGAGAGAGAGAGAGAGAGAGAGAGAGAGAGAGAGAGAGAGACAGGACCCACATTGGGGAGTGAGTGGTGGAAGAAGGCAGTGCATGATTTGTATGGTGCAGGCATGGTGTGGACAGGAGAGAGAAGGGAAAAGGTAAGGTGAGACAGTGGGAAACAGGTTAGTGGAGGCTTAGTCCAAGGGAAGAAGAGAAAATTCCCACCTGTATGTGTGTCAGAGAAACTAGTGTTGATAGGGAGTATCCAAATGGCTCATGTGGTGAAGCAGCTGTCGAAGTCAGTTTAGGTGTTGTGCGCAGCAAGTTTGGCAACTGGATGATTAAATTTGTGGTTTGCCACAGTTTGCAGTGCCTGTGCCCATGTGGAATGCTATACAATAACTGCAGCACAGCTGATATAGCATGGCTGCTTTCACACATGGTCTGGCCTTTTATTGGGTAGGAGATGCCTGTGACTGGACTCTGGTAGGAGGTGGGCAAATGTATGAGACAGGTCTTACACCAGGGTCAACCACAAAGGAATAACCATGGAGCACAGGGGAGGAGCTGGATTGGAATAGGGATGGACAAGGATATTCTGTAGGTTGAGTTGGCAGCGGAACCCAACTTTCAGTGTTGTGGGCACTTCACTTCACAGAGAGTGGCAAGTGGTAGTCTAAGCACTGGTAAAGGATGTTGTTGAGCTTGTCAAGGTCAGGTGATACTGGGTGATCAGACAACTGCCAGTCTGTGGCTAGATAACAGATTTACTGGTGTCAGAGGAGGAGATAGTTACTAAGCAATTTCAGTTTTTTTGATCATACAGAAGGTAAAATAAAAATGTAGTGCAAACACCAAAATGACTAACAATAATTTCTGAATTTGTAAGCAAAAAGGAACTCTCATCATAGCCATAATTTACCAATGTAAATAAACATGTTAGTTGCAACATGGCAGATACTGCTCAGTTTTTGTGCAACATGCAAAAAAGTGTTTGTGCCAAAATTATAAGTGCACAAAATCTGAATAATAAGAAGCACAATAGAAAGTTAGCACATATAACAAGTAACATATCATAAATGTATAACTTGTAGAGAGTAGCATTTAAAAAAATTATTATGGTATTTCTTAAAATAATATAATCCATAGCCACAGAGCTCAACAACCAGTAAAATGGATAAATTAATGTTAAGAATTCCTGAAAATGTGGAAATGAAAAAACAGACAATAGGAGACTTTTCAAGCATGTGAAAACAAGGAAAAGGTTCAATGCAACGAGTCAGTACACCAATGACAAAAATGGAAATATGACTACTGATGCTGAATCAGTCTTACGGAAATGGAAAAAATACTTCAGCAAGCTATTCAACTGGCCTAACCCAGAATTAAGTCTCAGTGAAACCCAGAAGAAAAACGACACACAATGACACCATGGAGAAGACAGAAAGCCAATGGTAGATGAAAATCAGTAAAGCAACAAGAAAGAATATGGTCTGTGCAGAAATGTTGAGGAACGGACGAAGTAAATTACAGACTAAACTGTGCAAATTCATTCAGTTCAATTGTAAGACTCGGGCGTTGCCAATCAGCTGGAAGACAGCAGTTGTTTGTCCAACATGCAAGAAATGAAGCAGGACAAATTCCTGTAACTACTAAAGAATCAGTTTAATTGATATGGTGTACAAGAAACTTTCTACAGTTATTTTAGAAAACGTAAAATCATTTGAAAAAATATCACTGGAGAACATCATTGGATACTATCCAAACCATTTGACAACTGACACTGTGTTTACTCTTAGGCAAATTATTGAAAAATATTGGGAAAGAGAGAGAAAAGTCTAGAAACGGTTTGTCGATTTTCCAAGACCTTACAACAGTCTTCTTCGAGACCGTGGGTAATGGGATTGTGAATAGGTGCCAAGTTTCAAATATTTCCTTTGCTGATGACAGCATTCAGTCGTCAGCATACAGGATGAGCTAGCTTACGATTACATGGAGCTATACGAGTTTTGTAAAGTCATTTCCTGCTGTTTCACACTGATGTGCATGAAATACAAAATATGTTCTGCTACATTTCATGTGCTACAAGACATTGAACTAAGATGATGCAAGAATGCTTTACATCACAAGCAGAACTAGGGAGATGCCATAGGGATTTTGTTGTTTTCCTGAAGCTCATATTTCATGGGTACTGTATTTTACAATATGTCCTATGAATATATGCTTATCAAAGCAGCAGCACATTCAGGATCTCTCAAAAACATGTCATTATTGGTATGATTTGTTATCCATTTAGCATATAGCTAGCATCGCATCCCACAAGAAAACATTATTTCTTTAACAATACATACACTAATATTTAATCCACAGAAAAAACATCACATCTATAAGTTAATTAAATTTACAGTATTTACAAAGCACAGAATGCCATGGACATAGCCAACCCCTGAACATATTCAATTTATGTCTTTGTTCCTGGTGAGGAATGCATTTTGGGCATGTAGGAATGATAAGCTGAACAGTTTTGTCCTTCTGCACCACAATCACAGCTAAGCGATGTTATTAATTCCAGTTTATACTTTGAGCCAGCACATCTTCCATTATTTGTCCTTATTCTGTGGAATGCAGACCAAACCTTGCAGTGCTATTTGAAACCTGTTTGCTTGTTTGTTACTCAAATCGGAAAAGCAGTGTCAGTTGTGCAATGGTGCTGGTATCAGTGGCCATGTGAACATTCTCATTCTCACACCAGTAGGTCCTGGATGTTCACTCAGTACAGATGCCTACCACGATTGTCACATTGCAAGGACAGCAGTAGTAAATGGTGCAGCTACCACAGCATAGTTAAGAGGACTTGTGGGTCCAAACATATTAACAAAAAATGTTGCAAACCAGTTATTAGCAATGGAACTACAGCCCATCCTCCACTGACACCACAGCATCGACATGCTGTCAGAGGATCACTTGGAAGATCGAACTGCATACCATGGTCTTCAGCAATGACAGCAGATTCTGCTTGCACACAAGTGACGGTTGTTTGCGCATACAACATAAGGGTTTTGAACATGCAAGACACACTGGCCCCACCCCAGACCTTACGCTCTGGGGTGCGATAAGCTACAACTCTCATTCACCTTTGGGTATTTTGGAAGGAACATTAACCAGCACTCTGTATGTGCAGAATGTTGTCAGATTTTTTTTTTTTTTTTTTGCGTTCTTGCAACAGGAAGGTGATATGTCATTCCAACACGGTAATACTCGGCCACACACAGCCGGTGAAACTCAACATGCTCTGCAAGATGTGTCGCAACTTCAGTGGCCAGCACAATCTCTGGACTGGTCTCCAATCAAGCATGTGTGGAATATGATGGGACCAGAAATATTTGTGTGACTCATTAACCAACAACTCTTACAAAACTATGTCAACAGGTCATGCACGTGTGGCATAACATATCCCAGGAGAGTGATTCACCGTCTGTAAGACTGGCATCAGCCAGAGTCAGCATTTGCATAGTCGCATGTGGAGACTACCACAACACTTACTAATACGGGTGTTGCAGCATGGATCAAAACCTAGTACCTCAGAATTGCCTGAGCTATTGATCAGTAAATGTAATCATTTCATATACTACTTATGCACTGTTGAAACAATAAATCTTGAGTGAATTGGAAACCTCTAAAAGGGTGTACCAATTTTTTTTTTGCCAGCAGTGTAGTTTTCAGAACTGCTGAAAATTTTGCAAAAAGCAGGAAGTGTGTTCAGTTTTGTAAAACAATAAGTAAATCTACTTTAATGATAAACGTAGTAAATGAACAGGAATCTGAACATGGTACAATGTTCCTACATTTATGGAAGTAACACAAACTGACAATAACCTGAACAAAAAGGAAAAAAAGACTGGACCTCCACCATACATTGTAATGTGGCTAACTGAGTATTGATGTAGGTGTAGATTGTTGTTACTTTAACAGCTGGGTTCAGCAACATTTGCTCTTTCCATAAGCACTAGTTTTGGAAAAAAGTCAACGTGCCATTTATGTAGCTAGTGATGTCAAAAAGAAACAATTCACTACCATTTGAAAATAATAGTGATGTCCACAATAACAACACCTGTAGAGGTTAGATTAGATTCAGTTTTCATTCCACAGACCCAAAAATGAGGTGATATTAGTGGGTGTGGAACAAGTCAGGAAGTATAATGTAGAAAACATAAAACATTTGTATATAATACTCACTACCCTGATCATTTGTCAGGGACTCAAAATAGGTGAATACATTACAGTAAACTGGAACAGTTAATATTCATAAAATCAATACTTTGTCAGAATGAAACATAGTTATGCACTTTTAATAAATTTATCACACACAAAAATACCTAATCTTGACTTATGACCAAGTGTTGTCAAAATTGAAATTAACAGGCATTTTTACTTAATCCAGTCCAACTGTCCCTTTTAAGATATTCATATAGCCCTGTTAAGATATTCATCTATAGAGTAGAAAGCACTGTCTACCAAAAAGTCTTTCATGCTCTGTTTAAACTGTACTTCATCTGAAACTAAGTTTTTAATGGTCGTTTCTTTTTGGATCAAGGTAAGCAATTTTAGGTCTTCATGTAGATTGTTCTTATTCCTAGCTATTGGTTGGAAACAGATATATTACTTGCAACAAATTTCATTAAGGAATAAATATACTGAAAAGCAGTGGTTAGAATACAAAGTTCCTTCAACAGGTTTCTACATGATGATCTTGAATTTACGCCACAAATGAGTCACACTACAGCTTTTGCAAGAAAACTTTCGCTCTGTTTGACGAGTTACTCCGGAATATGATCCCCTAAGCAATAACAGAATGCAAGTAAGCAAAGGATGCAAGTTTTTTTATATTTACATCTGCCACATTTGACACCATCCTCACTGCAAATAAAGACTTGTTTTGGGACTTCAGCAATTGTGTTGTATGCCGTTTCAAACTGAAATTATTATCGAGTTGTAATCCAAGAAATTTAACATTGTCAATCTCTTTGATCTGCCTGTCTTCATATGTTATATGTATGCTGGAAGGAAATCTCTTGTACGTTCTGAACTGGATATAGTGTGTCTTTTCAATGTTTAATGACAGTGAATTAGCTTTATCCTATTTATTAATGTCAGTGAAAATTTGATTAGCAGCCTTTTCTAAATCTGTACCCGACTTCCTACTTATTGCAATATTTGTATCATCTGCAAACAAAACAAACTTAGCATCTGGTTATGTAACAGATGAGAGGTCAGTAACGAAAAAGTAACGACATAAGATGGAAGCTTGAGGAACACCACATGTAATTAATTCCCAATCAGATGAAGTCTGACTGCTTACCCCACAGGTATTCGCAACGACACATTTTGTTTCCTGTTTGTTAGGTGACACACTAACCATTTCGCAGCACTGCCGGTGACACTGTATATTTTACTTTACTTATGAGAATGCTGTGATTCACACACTCAAAGACTTTTGACAGGCCACAGAAAATGCCCATAGCCTCTAATTTGTTATCTAATTAATTAAGTACACTCTCACTATACATGTAAATAGCTTTCTCTATATCCGAACACTTAAGAAATCCAAACTGTGACTTGGACAATATATTATTTGCAGTCAGATGCTTAAAAAGATGCTTGAACACAACCTTTCCAAATATTATGGAACAATTTCCAATATTTTCCAAATGTCAGCAAAAGTGAAATTGGTCGATAATTTGATGGTATCTCTTTATCCCCCTTCTTGTAAAGAGGCTATCTTCAGTATCTTAGCCAGTCTGGAAATGTTCTGCTGATAAGAGATTGATTACACGTATAACTTAAGACAGAACGCAACTTGCATGAGCACTATTCGTTACCTTTGTTGATATGTCATCGTAACCACTAGAATACTTAGATTTGAAGGATTTTGTGATGGATGCTACTTCTTTGGGAGACATGAGTGTCATTTCTTTTTTACTAACATTATTTGTAAAGACTGGTCTCACGCATTTCATTACATTGTTTCCGAACCTTATGACCCCAAGCTGTCATTAATGTCTCGTTTCTTTGTAGAGCTATCTGTTCCTCTCCCTTTGTTGGTCCCACCTGTCTCTGTCTTCACTATATCTTATACAGTTTTTATTTTGTTGCCTGATGTAATTATCTTTTTCTTATAATAAAGCTATTTAGATTTCTGGATTACAATGCTTTAATTTTGCAGTATTCTCTGTAATGCATTGCAATGCTAGCTAACATCAGAGCTGTTCCTATATAGTAGATACAGTCTCTTTTTTGTCCCACATGGTATCTTTATTCCTTGTATAATCTGTAGTTTATTTTTACACTTCTGTTCGATTTGAGTTGCCTTTAGGGGAAAACAATTTTCAAAAAAGGAAGTAACTTGATTAATGAATGTTTTGTATTTTCCATCTGAGTCAGAAGTACTGTAAAAATCTATCCAGTTCATTTCTTTGAGCAATCTCATAAAATCTCAATTTTTGACTTATTTATTACCCTTCTGCACTCAGATTTAACACATTTTTAACCTAACAAGTTTCAACACTTAACACAGGATGCTACATGTCATGATCAGATAGCCAATTTTCTATTGGTTTTGTGATATGACTTTTTCCCACATTTGTGAACAAAGATATTGTCAATAGCACTCTCAGAGCCTTTACATACCATAGTTGCAAAGTTGACAGTAGGAGTCAAACTGAACGACAGGGTTACCAATTGCAATAACTGTTCACCGACAGAGCTTTTCAATAAATCACTAGCAACCACTACTTCCTAGTTTTTGTTCTGTGTGACAGAACAGCTTCCAGATTTTTTATGAAGAGGTTAAAGTTTCCCCGAAGGTGCTCGGTATATACTTACTATTATAAAGGACTTATTATGAAATAATACCTCTGTTGCACCAGCTTCAAGTGCTGCTCTGAGCAAAATTTATTAATATTAACACTACTGAAATCAAAGCAGTTTCTGACAAATGTGGCACCACCTCCTTTTTTCTAATGTCATCTATGGAAGTAAGAAGCTAACTTGAATCCTGTAACACTTAACATATCTATACCCATGGTTACATGATATTCATAGACGCAAATTGTATCGACACAAATAAGCAATTCATTATGCTTACGCCTTAGGCATTGGATATTCTGATGCAATGAGGATAACTGATTTTGTGCACTGGCTGAATTACAACTGGATGAACCTAGTTTTTCTGCCAGTTTTTGAATATCTCCAGTTTCAATCAGAGGCTGTCTGCATGAATTTGGTTTCTGGTTGCCTGTTTTATCAATGTGAATGTCATTTTCAGCCTGTCTCTGAGTACTTTTTGTTTCTCAGGAACCATACCGATATGAGACCCCACACCTGATCCAAGCAGTCATTCCACCTCTAAATTAACTCTACTAACAGAAGAGCTTAAATAAAGCCAGTTATGGCACCTCATAACAGATACAAGCCCACCCACTATTAACACAGTGTCTTCTCTTGTAAAGCCTTTGCAAAGTGAACCTACATCCTCCACCTGACCCAGACTTGCACATAGGTTAAAAAAAGACTTGCGACCTGGTAACCCAACCCTAGTTCTCCTACAACAGTTGGCCAACATCTCTACCATGTGAACTACCTAACAACAAAACTTTCTTCTTCTTCTTCTTCTTAATTTTTTCTGACTATTTACTTCCCAGACACTTTTTGAAAGTTTGTTGTGTCCTGTCTACTCCTACACGTACTTGTGGCTGATCAGTTTTCAACTGTGACAACAGATCAAACCTGTTTTCCACATTGGCATCAACACTGTCTGAGAAAGTCCTATTCCTATTTCTTCTACAACCTGTTCTGTTGTCACTTCCCACATCTCTCTTCCCTCATTCCCCATTAACCTTTCCAGATCTTGTTTTGCCTTATCTAATTCCACCTGATGGACAGCAATCTTCTTGCTCCTGTTCTGATTCCCACAATGCCAGTCACACACATGAAAAACACTGGAACAACCCTCACACCACACCCCAGAACTAACAATCCTACGGCGAGTCACACTCTTCTCACTCATGGCAAACAAATTTAAGTTTTAGTCTACATTAAACAAGAATAATTTCCTCGACTACTCCATTAATATTCAAAACTTCCAGAGAAATATAAAGGATTAAATCTGTATTTTTTATGTGATGAAACAAAAACAAACAAAGAACTGTGCCTACACTGTATGAACACTTTATGAACTTTTCACTTTGGCTGCTTCCTGAAGGATCAAATGCATGTGTGTAAGAATACACAAACAATAAAAAAACTGAATAAATGCCCCCCCTTTACTTGCCACTACAGCTATTGGGTTCTCAATATGGAGTGACAAAAATCTTTTATGATGGGCCTATTACGAAAGTGTCTAACCAAAAGTCTAACAAGCAGCCAAGCAAATTTTAAATCTAAACTGATATAATATTTTTTGGTCACTATATTATAGACAAATTTTAGGGACAGTAGTAACGTGTAATATATAAGGCAAAGATATTTACTTCTGTTATTAAATAAGAGAAGAGTTGAGGACTAATATGTTCACTTTTATTATATGTAGTACACTGCTGTCTTTAATCTTTAAATATATACATATACACTTTGTTGTATCAACATAAAATGTGCATATAATCTATGGAAAGTAGAATCAGGTAACTGCAAGTAAAAACTGTACGGGTCCAATTTCAACAACACATACGTACCTGCCAGCCTGGGTGAGTTCATCCTCAGATTGAATAAGGTGTCTCACATCATCAGGAGTCAAATCTTGTAAGATGTCTTCTAGGTACTGATGACAAAGAGAAAGAAAAAATGGATATATGCCCAAACATATCAGCATCACCTGAATTACTGGCTCTTATATTTATTTCCACATTCAATGAAACAGCAGATGCTGATCTACATACCTCTTGGCGTGTGCTGTTTTGCAGGTGATGGTTGTGTTTTGCACGTTCCTCCTTTGATAATACTGTTGTATACAGACGTTTATCAAAACAAAGATTCGTAACTCGACCTTTCAGTCCAAAACGATTTAGTAATTCTTCCTGCAGTGAAGAATGTAACTTGTTTGGTATCTGATAACCTGCCATGTTCATGAGATCACACACCATTGGACCCTTTACAGCCAGATCAAGTGGAGATGATGAATGCAGTGATGGTGAAATATTTACCTACAACACAAATACCAGAATAGTGTATATCAATAATATATACAAAAAGGTAACTCAATCACATGCCAAAGCAGATAATAGAGCTCACTGTCTCCAACACATTTAGTTCATTTATTTACTTCATCATCAAGCATTTTGCATGCTATTGATGTTAATAGTTTTTACAAATTAAATAATACATAATGGTACACATACTAACAAAACAGTTACATCACACAGATTTGCATACAGACATACGAGTACAAGTTAAAATTTTATATCGTCTTTTGCACAATCAACAAATTCCTGTCAATTTTGTAGAACATCTCCGAAGAGATGAGAGTATGCTTGTGATGGCAGTCACTAAACAGTTTTACTTCAAGATACAGTTTCCTGAAAAGTGGCTTACAAGATACAAAATAGCCATTACACACCTGACAGCCTTTTTTTGCCACATAAAAACCTTTTTGCCCCAGTGGAACTACCCCAAAGGAGTATGCAATATGTCATATGGCCATGAAAAAATGCTGAGCACCACGTTTTCACTCTCACGAGATGAGAGGGTCCGAGGAAGGGAGGGCGACTGAATTTCATTATACCTCCATTATTATTATTATTATTATTACTATTATTATTCCTCAGAAGAAATGTCTAACTGTTCTGGTGGCTGAACAAAGTTAAAATTCTTATTTTCATTTACTATTACAATCACAACTGATAACACAAGCAACATGCACTGAACAAACTGACCATATCATTCACATGGTGACAATGCTTTACTTGTGTGTGTCAGTTTTTCTTAAAATGGCTCTGAACTCATTTTTAATATAAAGATTCATGCATTATTTGCTTCATGAGCCTGGTTAAATTTGCGAAGTGCTTGTTGTGGTCTAACGTTTATAAATAATACTCAAAAGAAGTGTATCAAACCATTCTTTTTGCCTTTAGTTCTTTATTATATTAAATATCCTTTTTGTACTCGCACAACATTTCAAGAGAAAAATCACAGCAGTGTATTGAAAGAACAACTCCCGTAAAATTCAATCATATGAATTTATTCTCCTCCTGAAATTAAGAAAATTACATATTCTCTAAAAAATAAATGCTCCTATGTATTTTATGGTGTTTCCAATGAAGTACTAAAGATTTGTTCCCTCATAATTTTTCCAGGGAGATTGAAATCTACCACTGTTAAACCATTCTGTAAGAAATGTGATACATGTTAATTAAGAGGATTAGCTCTTTTTGTGGATGATGTTAGTATTTTAATCAATCCTAGGATACACACAGCAATAGAAGAAATAACAAAAATGTGTTCTTAAAAGTAACACTGACTTAGTTTTCTGAGAATGGTGTCACTTCCAATTTCAAACAGAGTTTTCTGAGAATGGTTTCACTTCCAATTTCAGACAGACACCACACATTCATTTTGTGCACCCAGAGGTCCTACAACAATGATAAGTATAACACATAGTGAAGAAATAATAAATTGGGTGGAAACTAAGATTTGTGTGTGTGTCCACATTTATGAGAATTTAAACGAAAAAGCACATTTCGGAACTCTTAAGACAGCTCAGTTCAGTCACATCTCTTCTTAGAATCATTGAAATTCTTGGGGGGAGAGAAATCGGTAAGTTGACATTTTTGAATATTTTCACTGAATAATGTCATATGGAATAATATTCTGGTTAGCTCATGTTTATGAATGAAAGTCTTCATTGCTCAAAAACATGCTGTAAGAATAACATGTCCGTCGCTCATGGTATCACGGTAGTGTTCTCGCTTCCTGAGCACAGGGTCCCAGGTTACATTCCCAGCGGGGTCAGGGATTTCCACCTAACTCAAGATGACCGATTGTTGTCGTGTTGTCTTCATCATCATTATTATCATCCATCGCCATTACGGTCAGAGGAAGGCAATGTCAAAACATCTCCATTAGGACCTTGCCTAGTACGGCGATGTGGGTCTCCTGTATCGTTCCCCTACATTCTGTCAAGAAGCATGGGACTTCATTTCCATAAGAATAACATGTAGTGCTCACCAATGATTGCCTTTTAGACATATGTTTAAGGGGTTAGGTAATTTGGCTACTGTATTTATTCCCACATGAAGCTGCTTGAAAATAGTCCACTATAGTTCAAAAGGAACAATGATGTATACAATTACAACATCAGAAGAAAAAATGACATTCATTACTCTACGTTAATAATATCTTTAGTGCAAAAGGGTGTCCACAATGCTGCTACCAAAATTTTTAATCACTTAGCCAGTGATGTAAAAGTTCTGATAGACAACAAAGTAAAATTTGAAAACAAACTGAAAAGTAGTTATGAAACTGACAGCTCCTCCTATTCAGTAGAAGAATTTCTATTATTTCAATGTGTAAAAGGTACTGGGGAGGAATTACTAACATTGTATTTTATATCTAAAAAGAAAGATGATGAGACTTACCAAACAAAAGCGCTGGCAGGTCGATAGACACACAAACATACAACAAAATTCTAGCTTTCGCAACCAACGGTTGCCTCTTCAGGAAAGAGGGAAGGAGAGGGAAAGACAAAAGGATTTGGGTTTTAAGGGAGAGGGTAAGGAGTCATTCCAATCCCGGGAGCGGAAAAACTTACCTTAGGGGGAAAAAAGGACAGGTATACACTCGCGCGCACACACACACACACACACACACACACACACACACACACACACACATATCCATCCGCATATACACAGACACAAGCAGACATTTGTAAAGGCAAAGAGTTTGGGCGGAAGTACAGAGGCAAAGATGATGTTGAAAGACAGGTGAGGTATGAGCAGCGGCAATTAGAAATTAGCGGAGATTGAGGCGTGGCGGATAGCGAGAAGAGAGGATATGCTGAAGGGCAAGTTCCCATCTCCGGAGTTCTGACAGGTTGGTGTTAGTGGGAAGTATCCAGATAACCCGGACGGTGCAACACTGTGCCAAGATGTGCTGGCCGTGCACCAAGGCATGTTTAGCCACAGGGTGATCCTCATTACCAACAAACACTGTCTGCCTGTGTCCATTCATGCGAATTGACAGTTTGTTGCTGGCCATTCCCACATAGAACGCTTCACAGTGTAGGCAGGTCAGTTGGTAAATCACGTGGGTGCTTTCACACGTGGCTCTGCCTTTGATCGTGTACACCTTCCGGGTTACAGGACTGGAGTAGGTGGTGGTGGGAGGGTGCATGGGACAGGTTTTACACCGGGGGCGGTTACAGGGGTAGGAGCCAGAGGGTAGGGAAGGTGGTTTGGGGATTTCATAGGGATGAACTAAGAGGTTACGAAGGTTAGGTGGACGGCGGAAAGACACTCTTGGTGGAGTGGGGAGGATTTCATGAAGGATGGATCTCATTTCAGGGCAGGATTTGAGGAAGTCGTATCCCTGATGGAGAGCCACATTCAGAATCTGATCCAGTCCCGGAAAGTATCCTGTCACAAGTGGGGCACTTTTGGGGTGGTTCTGTGGAAGGTTCCGGGTTTGAGGAGATGAGGAAGTGGCTCTGGTTATTTGCTTCTGTACCAGGTCGGGAGGGTAGTTACGGGATGCAAAAGCTGTTTTCAGGTTGTTGGTGTAATGGTTCAAGGATTCCGGACTGGAGCAGATTCGTTTGCCACGAAGACCTAGGCTGTAGGGAAGGGACCGTTTGATGTGGAATGGGTGGCAGCTGTCATAATGGAGGTACTGTTGCTTGTTGGTGGGTTTGATGTGGACGGACGTGTGAAGCTGGCCATTGGACAGGTGGAGGTCAACGTCAAGGAAAGTGGCATGGGATTTAGAGTAGGACCAGGTGAATCTGATGGAACCAAAGGAGTTCTACATCTACATCTACATTTATACTCCGCAAGCCACCCAACGGTGTGTGGCGGAGGGCACTTTACGTGCCACTGTCATTATCTCCCTTTCCTGTTCCAGTCGCGTATGGTTCGCGGGAAGAACGACTGTCTGAAAGCCTCTGTGCGCGCTCTAATCTCTCTAATTTTACATTCGTGATCTCCTCGGGAGGTATAAGTAGGGGGAAGCAATATATTCGATACCTCATCCAGAAACGCACCCTCTCGAAACCTGGCGAGCAAGCTACACCGCGATGCAGAGCGCCTCTCTTGCAGAGTCTGCCACTTGAGTTTGTTAAACATCTCCGTAACGCTATCACGGTTACCAAATAACCCTGTGACGAAACGCGCCGCTCTTCTTTGGATCTTCTCTATCTCCTCCGTCAACCCGATCTGGTACGGATCCCACACTGATGAGCAATACTCAAGTATAGGTCGAACGAGTGTTTTGTAAGCCACCTCCTTTGTTGATGGACTACATTTTCTAAGGACTCTCCCAATGAATCTCAACCTGGTACCCGCCTTACCAACAATTAATTTTATATGATCATTCCACTTCAAATCGTTCCGCACGCATACTCCCAGATATTTTACAGAAGTAACTGCTACCAGTGTTTGTTCCGCTATCATATAATCATACAATAAAGGATCCTTCTTTCTATGTATTCACAATACATTACATTTGTCTATGTTAAGGGTCAGTTGCCACTCCCTGCACCAAGTGCCTATCCGCTGCAGATCTTCCTGCATTTCGCTACAATTTTCTAATGCTGCAACTTCTCTGTATACTACAGCATCATCCGCGAAAAGCCGCATGGAACTTCCGACACTATCTACTAGGTCATTTATATATATTGTGAAAAGCAATGGTCCCATAACACTCCCCTGTGGCACGCCAGAGGTTACTTTAACGTCTGTAGATGTCTCTCCATTGAGAACAACATGCTGTGTTCTGTTTGCTAAAAACTCTTCAATCCAGCCACACAGCTGGTCTGATATTCCGTAGGCTCTTACTTTGTTTATCAGACGACAGTGCGGAACTGTATCGAACGCCTTCCGGAAGTCAAGGAAAATGGCATCTACCTGGGAGCCTGTATCTAATATTTTCTGGGTTTCATGAACAAATAATGCGAGTTGGGTTTCACACGATCGCTGTTTCCGGAATCCATGTTGATTCCTACATAGTAGATTCTGAGTTTCCAAAAACGACATGATACTCGAGCAAAAGACATGTTCTAAAATTCTACAACAGATCGACGTCAGAGAGATAGGTCTATAGTTTTGCGCATCTGCTCGACGACCCTTCTTGAAGACTGGGACTACCTGTGCTCTTTTCCAATCATTTGGAACCTTCTGTTCCTCTAGAGACTTGCGGTACACGGCTGTTAGAAGGGGGGCAAGTTCTTTCGCGTACTCTGTGTAGAATCGAATTGGTATCCCGTCAGGTCCAGTGGACTTTCCTCTGTTGAGTGATTCCAGTTGCTTTTCTATTCCTTGGACACTTATTTCAATGTCAGCCATTTTTTCGTTGGTGCGAGGATTTAGAGAAGGAACTGCAGTGCGGTCTTCCTCTGTGAAACAGCTTTGGAAAAAGGTGTTTAGTATTTCAGCTTTACGCTTGTCATCCTCTGTTTCAATGCCATCATCATCCCAGAGTGTCTGGACATGATGTTTCGAGCCACTTACTGATTTAACGTAAGACCAGAACTTCCTAGGATTTTCTGTCAAGTCGGTACCTAGTATTTTACTTTCGAATTCACTGAACGCTTCACGCATAGCCCTCCTTACGCTAACTTTGACATCGTTTAGCTTCTGTTTGTCTGAGAGGTTTTGGCTGCGTTTAAACTTGGAGTGAAGCTCTCTTTGCTTTCGCAGTAGTTTCCTAACTTTGTTGTTGTACCACGGTGGGTTTTTCCCGTCCCTCACAGTTTTGCTCGGCACGTACCTGTCTAAAACGCATTTAACGGTTGCCTTGAACTTTTTCCATAAACACTCAACATTGTCAGTGTCGGAACAGAAATTTTCGTTTTGATCTGTTAGGTAGTCTGAAATCTGCCTTCTATTACTCTTGCTAAACAGATAAACCTTCCTCCCTTTTTTTATATTCCTATTAACTTCCATATTGGAGGAGAGGAAATTCTGGAGTTCTTCTTCACTGTGAGTCCAGATCCTGAAGACGTCATCAATAAATCTGTACCAAACTTTGGGTTGGCAGGCCTGGATAACCAAGAAGGCTTCCTCTAAGCGACCCATGAATAGGTTGGCGTACGAGGGGGCCATCCTGGTACCCATGGCTGTTCCCTTTAATTGTTGGTATGTCTGGCCTTCAAAAGTGAAGAAGTTGTGGGTCAGGATGAAGCTGGCTAAGGTAATGAGGAAAGAGGTTTTAGGTAGGGCGGCAGGTGATCGGCGTGAAAGGAAGTGCTCCATCGCAGCGAGGCCCTGGACGTGCGGAATATTTGTGTATAAGGAAGTGGCATCAATGGTTACAAGGATGGTTTCCGGGGGTAACAGACTGGGTAGGGATTCCAGGCGTTCGAGAAAGTGGTTGGTGTCTTTGATGAAGGATTGGGAGACTGCATGTAATGGGTTGAAGGTGTTGATCTACGTAGGCAGAGATGCGTTCTGTGGGGGCTTGGTAACCAGCTACAATGGGACGGCCGGGATGATTGGGTTTGTGAATTTTGGGAAGAAGGTAGAAGGTAGGGGTGCGGGGTGTTGGTGGGGTCAGGAGGTTGATGGAGTCAGGTGAAAGGTTTTGTAGGGGGCCTAAGGTTCTGAGGATTCCTTGAAGTTCCGCCTGGACATCAGGAATGGGATTACCTTGGCAAACTTTGTAAGTAGTGTTGTCTGAAAGCTGACGCCGTCCCTCAGCCACATACTCCCGATGATCAAGTGCCACAGTCGTGGAACCCTTGTCCGCCGGAAGAATGACGATGGATTGGTCAGCCTTCAGATCACGGATAGCCGGGGCTTCAGCAGTGGTGATGTTGGGAGTAGGATGAAGGTTTTTTGAGAAGGATTGAGAGGCAAGGCTGGAAGTCAGAAATTGCTGGAAGGTTAGGAGAGGGTGATTTTGAGGAAGAGGAGGTGGGTCCCGCTGTGACGGAGGACGGAACTGTTCCAGGCATGGTTCAATTTGGATAGTGTCTTGGGGAGTTGGATCATTAGGAGTAGGATTAGGATCATTTTTCTTCATGGCAAAGTGATATTTCCAGCACAGAGTACGGGTGTAGGACAGTAAATCTTTGACGAGGGCTGTTTGGTTAAATCTGGGAGTGGGGCTGAAGGTGAGGCCTTTGGATAGGACAGAGGTTTCGGATTGGGAGAGAGGTTTGGAGGAAAGGTTAACTACTGAATTGGGGTGTTGTGGTTCCAGATTGTGTTGATTGGAATTTTGAGGTTTTGGAGGGAGTGGAGCTGGAAGTGGGGGATTGAGAAGATGGGAGAGACTGGGTTTGTGTGCAATGAGAGGAGGTTGAGGTTTGCTGGAAAGGTTGTGAAGGGTGAGTGAGTTGCCTTTCCGGAGGTGGGAAACCAGGAGATTGGATAGTTTTTTAAGGTGGAGGGTGGCATGCTGTTCTAATTTGCGGTTGGCCTGTAGGAGGATGCTCTGAACAACCGGTGTGGATGTGGGAGAGGAAAGATTGAGGACTTTTATTAAGGATAGGAGTTGATGGGTGTGTTGATTGGCTGAGTGGATGTGTAGGTGAAGGATTAGGTGGGTGAGGGCAATGGATTGTTCGGTTTGGAACTGGTATAGGGACTGATGGAAAGAAGGGTTGCAGCCAGAGATGGGAACTTTAAGTGTGAGGCCTTTGGGGGTGATGCCAAATGTCAGACAAGCCTGAGAAAATAAAATATGGGAGTGTAATCTGGCTGGGGCGAAGGCATGTTTGCAGAGGGAATGTAAATAAAACTTAATGGGGTCGTTGTGGAGGTGTTGTGAGGGTGACATGGTACTAGAAGGTGGAAAGTGGAACACGAGGCTGAAATGAAAATGAAAATAAATATAAAAATATATGGGGAGAGATAAAGGTAAAACTAGAAAGCAAATTGAGATCTGGTGTGAAAAAAAGGCGAAAAAGGGTTGGTTAGAGCTGGGCTATGTTGATCCTGTGGTGAACTTGTGTAGGTAGATAATGATGTGCATAAAGGTTAGGTGGTTGTGTTGCCGCCAAAATACGTTAAAGGGTGGAGAATTACGGGAAAATTTCGAAAAAACTACGTGAGGATGTATTAAAAGGAGTGGTTTGGTGGTGGCAGATTATGGAAATGAAGCTAACATTGTATTTTTGTATATTTAAAAAAAACTTATAAATGGCTAGCCTGTAACTATGTTTACAAATGTGTGATGTAAAATAACTCATTCCCCATAATTTCAATTTATTGTGCAAATGATCCATCTAACATGAAACTAACTAACAATGGATAGTCCAGGTTGAAATAATAACAACACTATGAAAAGGATAGATTGCTACTGACTGAATGTGACACACTGAGTTGCACACAGACACAACTACTACTTCAAGAACACACACACACACACACACACACACACACACACACGCACACACACACACACACACACAGATATATATACACATGACAAAAATTAATCATGGTCATTCTCTTTGTAGCAATTTGCTAACAGTGGATGAGGAATTACTTTGTCTATTAATTGTCCAAACCAGTGACAAACATCTACACGCAAAACTGGGTTCAAAAGATGTTGAGGTTGTTACTGGTTGTTCTGTGATAATTAATGTTGTCAATACAATAGCCCAAGAAATGTATCAATAACCTGCAGCACTGCATTGAGTAATAGTAGTTTACTTTACTTACAGGCAATGGCACATAATACAGAGATGCCAGAGCAAATACCTGATGTGTTGTAATGACCACAAGGCTTCCTTCATGAGTAATATCCACAAAGTGTGACAGTAATTCTGGTAAGATAATAGTAATTCCACCATGTCATATTTCACACATACCAATTGTCAAAGAGAGCAGAAATGTGGATATTTTGTGTAACAATGAGAGAGATATTTTCAACAGAGCATGTTATGTGTTAGCTACAGAAGCTTGGAGACATAGGGCACATTTCTTTATCCATTTTCCTGTCAGTTGCTCCCAACTGTTTCAAACTTCCTAGCCCTCCCATCACTCATCCCCAAAATAATTACTAAACAAACAAACAATTATTTGAATACTATATTAAAATAAACTAATATCCGTAGAATTGCAGCACCCCAAAAGAGTGGACAACTAAAATGGAATATGACAGCAAGTGAAAGCAATCTGTATCAATGTCCAAAATCAAGTGTGAAAAGGGGGAAATGATTAGTTTTTATATGCGCTAAAATTTCAACGTGTACATGGAAAGCTATTAAAACAATGGTCCATGTGAGTTGGTTGGTTGTTTGAGGTTTAAGGGACCAAACAGCAAGGTCATCAGTCCCTTGTTTCACATGTGATCCATTCCGCTAATGTGACATCTCAGGAAAGTCAGAACAATAAAAGGGAAAAGGCTAAAAACGTAAAGGGGCAGTCATGTTGTCAATGGTAAAAACACAACGAGGGAAGTCAGCAAGAGAACGAACCCAACGCTATGCTGAAGCAGCATAGGCAAGACCACCTGTGACTTAAAAGGTACAACCGCTAGAATGTAGAAAGTACGTATGGGAAAAGGAGACTAACCAAGCCTTAAAAAAAAGGCGGGGGGGGGGGGGGGGTAAAAACAGAGTAAAAGGGGAAGAAAAGAGGATTTTGGTCAGGGAGGGAGGTGAATCGGGAATCTCCCAACACTGCTTACAGTGGGAGACACCCAAACAGTCACTGCCCTGCCCAAATACCAGAGAGATTAAAAACTTTAAAACTGAGAATAAAAACTACTTTCCCAGAGGAAACCGAGAACCAGAGAGACCATCCGGGAATCGTCAGCCAACATCAAAGGTAAAGTGTGGGGGGAGTCTGTACTTAGCACACAGAGCCAAAAGAAGGGGGCATTCAACCAAAATTTGGGCTACTGACTGGAAGGCTCCACAACCACAAAGTGGGGGTGGCTCATCACACAAAAGAAAACCATGGGTCAGCCTGCTATGGCTGTCCATGTGAGGAACTAATGGACAGAAAAGGCTTCAGCGAAGTGACATGTGGATACTGTCCCATGTAATGTCAACAGTGCATGAAAGGTCCAACTTGGGATTGAACATCAAGGTTGGGATATTATTTTGCAGTGAAGCTGCAGCACTCAAAAGGTGAGGGCCATTTCACACAAATCATCCCAGTGTTATGTATACCCAGACATCTAAAATATTGCACTTTCATGTTGGCAACATAATAGTTTAAAAGTGGAGGAGGAGAGGTGTGAGGCACTAGGTGTGGGGCATAAACCAACCACAGTGCAGTAATAACTGCCAATTGGGATGTCAAGACTTTATTTTGTGTGAACATAAACAATGTGTGTTGTTAATGTTTTTACCACATCCTTTCATTGTGCTGTACTTTGTTTTGCTGCGATTTAGAAAGTTTTGATATTTGCGAAAAATGCCACTTAAGATACTTCATTCGCCAGTGACATTCCTTTGCAACGAGGTGTGCCAGGCACTGGCACTACTACGGGGAACTCTTGAGTTTTATGAGCAGGAGAAAGAATACATAAATATTCATGGACAGCCACCACTGCTACCAATAAAGTTGCAGAACAAACATAACAAATTCTTGGAATTAGCAGAAGAACAGTAGTAAGCAAGGGAAGTTAAGAGAAGTAGATATGAGCCGTAACTATTCCGAGCCGTCAGGATCAGGTAATATACTTTTAGTGACCCCTGGAAAGGAGAAAAAGCAATCTCACTCTGTTGCCAACTTTGATTCTTTCTATACTAATGCAGTTTGCAGTCACTTTTATACTTACTACTGAACGCAAAAGTATCTTACAGTAGCAACTAGTGTCGTTAACCCTCCAGTGGATGCACCTATGTATAAAGTGCACCAACAACAAATAACACTTGTACCATTCCACTGTTGTTTTACAACTGAGAGACCATTCCTATTCCTTCATTACTGCTTCAGCTAACACAGCGATAAGTTATGTTGTCATGCACCCAAGTGAGCAGCAGTACTATAAAATATCAGCAAGCTAGGCGACAAAAAAATTTACCATCTGTGCTAGAAAATGAAACAAACTGCAAACTAGCATGCAACGACATATTGATGTAACAAAAGTTTATTTTATTACTGTTTGATGAAGAAGTGCTTTAGCTTAATCTGTGATTCTGCTCATACATGTTTACCTTGGTAACAGAAGACAAGTATTCTTTACGCGTATATAAAGTACACTGTGTGTCTGCTCGTTATGAGAAATTGCGCACTTGCTTAAGGGTTAAAAGAATGTAAACATTTCAGAGGTGGGAAATCTTCACTAAGAACTGTTCTGAAAAGTATGGGTTTTCATTACAAAATGCTAGATGTAAGTAAAGTCCTGTTAGAAAATGTGCATACTGTTACAACATGAAGCATTTTATTGCAGAAAATTGTGGACAAAGACACTCATTCCATAACATGACACTATGAAATGTGGGTTCACAGCGGGGAAGCTGTTAGTAAATGCTGGACAGATGACACTCCAATGATAAGAGGAGATAGATGAATCATGGTCCATGTAGGCTCTTCCTGTTGTTTTATCCTGCTCCATTATCAAAAGCGTAGCCTTTGTTACGCTTATATCTACATTTTTTATTTTCCATCGCTATGGCAGCAATTCCAAAACAATTTCTTATGAACAATGTCACTGCTTACATTTACGAGATGGAATGGAAAACTGTGCAGTTGTTACGTGTACAGAGGCTGCTGCTGCTACATCACTATCACAGTACAGTACAGTACAGTACAGTAACACCAGCTGTCAAGTGCAATGTTTCACCAGTGCACGTACATCTGAATTCACTACATCAAAGTCGCTGCATGATGTTCCCAATGTACAAAAAACTTGAACGCCTCAACTTGAACGCCTCAGTCTGTAATGAGCATATGAATGCCACTGTTTGAGTACTGAGTTGCATAATGTACCTGCAAGCTGCCATCTTTGCAGAGCAACCTACAGTGACACTGGTTCAAAAAACACAAGACACTAGATGCTGCCACACTGAATGAAAGCCGGCCAGAGTGGCCGTGTGTTTCTAGGCGCTACAGCCTGGAACTGCGTGACTGCTACGGTCGCAGGTTCGAATCCTGCTTCGGGCATGGATGTGCGTGACGTCCTTAGGTTAGTTAGGTTTAAGTAGTTCTAAGTTCTAGGGGACTGATGACCACAGCAGTTAAGTCCTATAGTGCTCAGAGCCATTTGAACCATTTTGAACTGAATGAAACCTGGTAGTCCGTACCTTTAGTAGCACATTAAACATACTGAATGTGGCAGTTTTAGATAGCACTGCATACAACTTGCAATACGTACTTGTGTCCACCGAGAGTATTCGGAAAAGCAGCTGCAAGCCAAAGATATTACCCTTCCTTCAAGTAAATACACTGATAAGCCAGAACATTACGATCACTGCCCTCCATGATGTTAAATGCCACCTGGTGGTGTTGCGGGCTCATGACACGGCGGCAAAAGTGTGTAAGCAGAGCAGACACGGACTAGGGATCACCTTAGTGGAGGTGTAGGCTGTAAATGGGGAAATCTGTTGATGTAAACATCTTTAACAAAGGGTAGATTATTACTACGCAGAGCCTGTGAACCAGTTATCTCAAAAATGGCGAGCTGGTTGAATGTTCATGTGCATCTACAAGAGAGGTAGGAGGACAGTGAAACTACCACTAGGTGCTAAATGGTTGGATGTCCATGACTCTTCACAGAACATGGGGTTCGTAGACTGGTCTGCTTTATAAAATAGGATAGATGGTGATCTGTGACATCTGCTGAAACAGCACAATGCTCGTACATGCACAAGTGTTTTGGAGCACACCATTCATCTTATATTGTGGAATGCTGAGACCTATGTGTTCACATGCTGACCTAACGACATTGTTAATTACGCTTGTAGTCAAGCACGGGACCATCGAGATTCGACCATCAACCAATGGAAATTGGGTTGGCTCTTTGGAGAAATCACATTTTTACTACACTAAGTCACTGGCAGTGTCCACAAATGCCATCATTGAGGTGAATGACGGCTTGGAACATTAAGCACACCACAGACACAGGGTGGTGGGAGCAGTATTATGCTACGGAAGACATTCTCCGGCACTTGCATGGGACCTGTGGTAGTAATCGAAGACACGCAGACAGCTGTGAAACACCTGTATCCCTTCATGCTTATCTTCCCTGACAGCAAAGTCATTTTTCAGCAGTACAACTGTTCACATCTCAGAGCCAGAACCATGCTACAGTGGTTTGAGGAGCATTATAGTGAACTCACATTTATATCTCTAAGACCAAATTTACCTGATGTAAATCCTATGGAACTCATCTGGGTCGCTATTTGGTGCCATAACTATGTACGCAAATCTGTGGCTCGTTATTTACGTGAATTACACGACTGGTGCGTAGACATCAAATGCCGTACACTTCCACAAACCTACCAATAAATTGCTGGATCCCCGATATGCATAATCACAGATGTATTTTGTCCCAAAGATGGACAAACAAGCTATTAACCAGGTGGTCATAATGTTTTGGCTCATCAGTGTATACATGAATTATATTTGAGCAGGGAAGGTCTAGCCACAACTGTTGAGGAATAAGCAATTCTACCAAGAATGACAGCTCAGGTAAAACTGTTAGATAACTTGTTAATTTCAGCCATTGTGGATACTTTGTAGACTCGTGTACAAACAGCACGTAGTAATGTTATCACAGAATATATGCATGCTCTCGTTGACTTATGATACATTCAGAATGTATAAACGAGAGAAGAGTAAGTTTTAACATTAAATTTGTGATGCAAACATTCAATACATTGTTCTAACTCAGACTGGACAAGGATGCAGAAGGAAATTTGCCACTTCTCCATTGTGGGTCTTTTTTCTTATTTTTATTTATCTTTTTTTAAAGAGTTTGTCCTGGGACTTACCGTAAGAGATTTAAGCTAAACAGTAAAGCTGAAGTCTGTGGTGCGAGCCAGTGAACAGACTATTGGTCTGACTGCCAGTAGCGCGCAACTGTTCTATCGACTGAGGCAATAAGAGGGAGAGGAGTGGCGAGTCCTTCACCCAAACCCGGGCTGCCTTTCACCCTTGGGAAGTTCCACAGTACTCATGTAGACAACAGGCTGAGTGGGTCTTGGGTTGTCCTGGAGGGACTGATATGGCCTCCTCCAACTCCTCCTCTTCAGTGTAAGTCCACAGATTTAGCCAATGTGCCACTTCACTTCGCCCACATTTAAGGGCTCTGATTGCGGCACATGGATGTTTCACAGCATATTGAATTCTCAACACGGGTCATATACTGTTCTACCATAACCCAACTTGCAAAACAAAGTTCATTCTGGATTCCTGAATCACTCTTGTTTTCCCATTTTCACAAATGTTACTGGAGTTTGAATGACAATGGAAACTCCCAAATGGATGGAGCATACAAATAATTCAGGATGCCATGGGATCAGGGCATTGTCTGACCAAGAACTAATTATTTACAAAACAGGACTGGGAAGATACAAGATATAAAATTTGAAATTTAACCACAGATATCATCAGTATCTGCCACATGAGATACTCCATCTCCAAAGTCATGAAGGTACCAAGTTGGGGGAACCACTGTGTAACGGGGGACAGGAATCACAGATACCTCAATTCGGGGAAAACATGCCTATTGAAGGTACCTATTGATATCAACCTATGGAGGCGGTGAGGGCACATGATAGCAAGAACTTTAGCACCCATACTTTAGTATGGGTAGTAATGAGACTAGTGTGAATAAAGTTCGCAAAATTATTAAAATGAAAACTTCAAACAAAAATATAAAGAATGTCCTGCAAACTTGCACATTCCTTCACCCCCCCCCCCCCCCCCAAAAAAAAAAAAAAAAATGGCCAACAAGAATTTCATGTTGTCAGATGCAACACACAGTAAAAAGTGAAGAAGCAATGAAAATAAATAAAAGAAGATTACTTGCAGCTGGCTGGTAACTGGAATAAAAAGGACACGCCATCCACACTGCAATAAACTAAAAATCTCCAGACTAGAAGCTTACGCTAGGGTCGAGATATGCCAAAATTTGAAGAGCTCAATCACGTGTTTTGTCATCAGATAAAATAGAGGGTAGATCCCCACGTAAATTTGTTTCTGCCTACTTATCGTAACACTGGGGTGCATGGGGGCGGGGGGAGGGGGGGACCAGCATGAGGTATGCCACAACCAGATAGTTTGCAGGGGAATGGCACATTGTGTAACATTATATTCCCTGCAACTCTCCTTGGCAGCTTTGTCTGCCAGTTCATTTCTCCAAGTTACCACGTATCCTGGTACCCAGTAGAATAACAACACCTTCCCCTGTTGCTGTAGTAAGTACAGTTGGTCACACGTAAACTGGACAATTTTCTCTGCTGAATACATGAGCTGCAACGACTGAAGGACGTAAAGGGAATTGGAGCAGGTGAGAAACTGTTTGCTCGGAAGATATCTCATCTGCTCCAGTGTCTTCAAAATCACAGAGCACTGCAGAAAATACATTACAGTTACGCAGAAGGTAAAAAAGGTAAATCCTGAGGACACAGTCAAAGAAGACGACTGAACACCAAAGGGAGTCCCTGTGCTGGGAGCCAATAGTGTAAACAACATTAAAACTGGGATGCCTACCTGAAATGTTAAAGAACAAGAGATTGAAATGTAAGATTTTGAGAGCAATATTTCTTAAAACTCTTCAAATTTACATTAAACCTTTGGCCTCTGTATTAGCCAAGGTGGAGATCTGCTCCAACCTTGAAGTAGAATCTTAAGAGCAACCACATCAGTCTCCAAAATGCATTCCTTCACACGAATCCCACAGGGACCTTACCCTCGGTGTCAAGTATGAAACTAACGGCTGAGCAACAGTATGGTATGAAGATGTGTATGTTGCGGACAGTGTTTTATAGGACTGGCACGCCATGAGAAGTCATCACTCGATGTGAAGCACTGCCTCACTAGCGCCAGCACAAAAGCTCGGTATGGGACTGGTCAAAAGGCCTCAGTGGTCACCTGAATTCCTTCATGGTGCATCATCAAATGGTCAGCTGCCACACCACCTAGAACAATCTCCATACTATAAGCCATAGAAGGCACTTCCCCCATGTGTTTCTCTCTGCAGGGTAAACATTACAGGGCAAAGAGATTAAAATGGGTTTAGGAAGACAGCCACTGGATCATCTCATCATGGGAAAAAATAACCTGAAATGCTGAATGTTAAACCATAATCCCCCCCATTCTTAACTGACAAGTTGCCAAGATGTGTTACATATTGGTACATGGCAATGACAGGTTATGATTAGGATGGAAACCACATGAAGCAAAGCATTCCAACTACCAACAGGCCACCGCACAGGTAGGAGTGGAAGTATAATCTGATTAAAATCTCTGTGACTAATGTTTCAGCAAGTCAAGTGGTATGTGTGAGTCACCATTCAACCTCAATTCTTTCTGAAGTGCCAACTGCTTGCAGCATTGCCTGATTTGTAGGTATGTGCTAAGCTTTGTGAAATGTGGCTGACTGCATGCTGGTAACATAGAAATTGTGGGCATATGCTTTCAATAATCTAAATGTATAAAATACTATGAACTGCTATAGGCACTGCAATTATGTTGCTATAGTGGTGTGCCTGTGTGAAGGTGGATGACGGGACAATTCACAGAGGCAAGAAGCTATGTACCATGTCATGGTACAGCCAACAACGTTGTTCTGCAGTGTAAATCTGTAAAGTGCACTTTGGTGTGCACATAGAACATGTTAATTTACTTATGGCGATGTTCTTATCCAATTTAGCAGTGGTTCCCAACCTTTCTGAGATTGTTACCCCCAAACAAGATCAAATGACATCCAATACCCCAAACAAACATTGAATTTAATTTAACTCCAGATAACTATTAGCATTTTCTTTTAAACTGATAAAATTATTTATAATACAGTTCAACCCCACTTTTACTGTGCTGGAATTAATGTTTTCTCGCCATTTACGACATTTTTTTATCGGTCTCATCAAATTTCCTATGCCCACAATATTAATTTGCACCTGATTTTGCGTCAACATATTTATAATATTCCTGCGATTTACACATTACGAAAAAATGTCTGTAGAGAAAATATGATGCTGGCATAATGTTAAGTGGTTAAGTCTCTTGACACCAGGTGGCTGATGGGAGTATATAACTACGTTCGTTTGAATGAAGATATCATGATCTATCACAACCATTTCCAAATTGTCTCTACTGCGTAAATGCAGTTACGTGATTGTTGTGATTATCGTGACACCTTTGTTGAACCATATTTAGCGTGTTTCAGTGTATGGCCACGTGGAGCGCTAGTTGACACCGTCATTCACTTTGTGTTGCTCAAACATTGTTAGTATAAACGCAGTGCCGGTTATGTTTTGTATTCATGCTGAGCAAAACTTGTTCGTGAATTTATTCTCGTTGTCAAGTGCAGTATTTACATATGTATTTTTAGTGAAGTCACACAAACAAACAATGTGAGTGAGAGTTTGCATGTGTGTGTGGTTTTCTACGTAACTGACAAGGCACAGTATCTGATAACCTCAAAAAGACGCAGAATAACACATACTCAAACACCATACAAAATATTTATTTACATATTTGCACTTGATAACGAGAAAAAATTCTTGAAACGCGTCATGCTAAGTATGAAAAAATGCAGTATTTCATTATTTGAATAATGAATGACAGCTGTAGGCTTTCCAAAAACGTCGATTATGACATCTGAAATCAAGTCAAACGTTTCCACTTCCCAGACAGTTATCACTTCCAGTCACATCAGCGGTTTTTATTAGCTAATAGACCTTTATTAGATAATAAAAAAAGTCACTGACAAGTCTTTTGAAGTCTGTTACGTACATACATCATACATAAAGTGCAAGGGGGTATCCCATACGAAACTTATACAGCTTAAAACATTATTTCCCACATTTTACATTTTCTCGCATTTTACACTATTTTTTTGAAGTCCCTTGAAAAGTGTAAAAGTACTTAGTTAAAGATCAAACAACTGAAACATCCATGTTTTCCAACTTTTTCACTACACTAAGAAATAATGCATCGGGGAGGGGGGTGTCTGGTTCTGCTTACGTCTAATATTGCTTTTTTATGTGATCTGTCTTCTCATAGTGTATTTCTAACTTTTAGAATTCTTGAGTGTCCAGCCAGATCATGTCATAACTTCTCCATGATATTTTGGCACACAGACATGTTGCCATTTTCAGGTGGTCCCTGATGAGTAATCTGGGACCACCTGAAGATCACGACGAGCAGGTTTGCAAAATTTCATGCAGAAACTGTGACGTTATCCCATCTGAGACCTGAAAATGCTACAAAACACTTCTTTATATCTGGTTTTCTGTGCACAACTACAAATCTTATGTCATGCATAAAGTTCAATCAGTTTTTCATTTTCATTGTTACCATAGTCAAAGGTTTGTGTTCACACTTGTAAGTTGCAAATGTAATCGGTAGAATGTGTTCTTCCAATAACAACAGCTACTAATAAACTGATCTTTTAGTAAAATAATATCAGTTATGTCGCAAGGAAAACTGTTTGGAATGTGTTGCCTTTTAGAGGCTCAAGAAATGGATGCATTACATATTAGAGTCTACCATTTAATAAAATATTATCAAAGTGATAATTAATTTAGAGATATCAGCTTCAATTATTAGAGATAATTTGTGGTAAGGTCTTATGGGTCCAAACTGCTGAAGTCATAGGTCCCTTTTCAGAGAGATCAGCTTTACATTTACTAATTATCTATTCAAACAATGACAGTTCGGCTAATCACAAGGGCCCCAATCACTGCATGTCAGTGGGAACTGTCCGTGGACAACTTGCACTGACTGGCCTAACCACATGTTACCTAATAGAATAATTTCATACACCTGAAGATGAGATTTTAAAATCCTGAAACCAGTTGTGGTTTCAGTAAGTAATTAGTACAACTGAGGCAGGGCTCTCTAAATTAATTAGCACAACTCTCAGCTGTGGATGTCCTACATACCAAATCTTGTGCATTATCAGAGTGGTCACTAAGCCCACATCAAACCCTTTTGGTTTTCTCCCTCAGAAACTTTCATTTTGCTCCCCGGGGGAAGGGGTATTACCCTCAGTTTGGAAACCATTGCAGTATAATGTTAATTAAGGGCAGCATAAAGCAAACAGCAACTATTACCACAATAAGCAAGAGAGGTGATTGTCAAAGCATATAAATTATGTTAGGGCGGACAAGAAGCAGGAACAGTGGCCCAGTGTAGCACTTACGCCAGTGTTTCCGATTACCTTGGCAGGCAACAGCTGGAGCATGCAGTGTGGAACAGAAAGAAAGCTCACTGGCAACACTGCAAAGTATGCTCTGTCTCTTTGCCCAGAATGCATCATGCAGCCGCCTTCTTGTATGCACACTACTACAGCATCACGTCTGTGGATAAATAGGATGAGAAAGTGTAATAGTAGACTAAGGGATCATTGAGTGAATTCCAATAATCAGTGCAGTATTAGTGAGTAGAATAAGAGGCCGATATGAGGGATGCTGTGAAAGTTTTAAGCAAGTGAAGGAGTTTCCTAATTTTTTAACAATTACTTTCATATTTCCTTAATGTTTACTTCTGTAATTTTTGTGGATAGTGCCATTTCAAATTACCCAGTGAAGGTTTCAAGGTATGTTTCTTCAATGTTGTTTACTAATGTTTCATCACCAGGCAGGATCATTTCAAGAGACCCAAAACAATGCTGTTTGCTGCTGTTGTAATCTTCTATCCAAAGACTGGTTTGATGCAGCTCTCCACATTAGCATATCACGAGCAAGCCTTTTTATTTCTGCTTACCCACTACACCCTTCATCCATTTGAACCTGCTTATTGGATGAAGCGCTAGCGTTCTCTGAGAATTTTTATCACTCTTACTTCCCTACATAACAATACTGGTGATTCCTTGATGACTCACAATGTGTCCTCCCAACTGACCCCTTATTTTTGTTGAGTTGTGCCTTTTTTGTCCCAAATTTGATTTAGTAACTTTTCATTAGTTACCCAATCTATCCATTTAATATTCTGCATACTTCTGTAGCAACACATTTCAAAAACTTCCGTTTCTCCTCTTTTCTGAACTGTTTAGAACCATGATTCACTTCTGCACAAGGGTACACACTACACAAAAATCTCCAGGAAAGAATTCCTAATACTACTACTACTACTACTACTACTACTACTACTACTTTTTCGGCTTCAGCTTTCAGTGTTACTATGCTGCATTAATAAAAACAAACTCATCTGCTACTTTTAATGTCTCATTTTCTAATCTAATTACCTCTGCATTGCTTGACTTAATTCAACTACATTCCATTATCCTTGTTTTGTTGATGTTCATCTTATAACCTCTTTTCAAGATACTAACCATTCCATTCAACCGATCTCAAAGTCATTTACATTCTTTGCCAGAATGACAATTACTCGTTTATTTCCTTTACTGCTTGCTCAATGTACAGACTGAATACTGGTAACATCGACAATTGGTTACAACCCTGTCTCACTCCATTCTCCACTACTATTCTTGCTGCTGCTGCTACTACTTCTTACTGGTCTGATATCAGTACAATTTGTAAATAAATTATTGTTTCCTGTATTTTATTCTTGTTACCTACAGAATTTCAAATCATATTCCATTCAACATTGTCAAAAGCATTCTTCAAATCAACAAATGCTATAAATGTAGGTTTGTCTTTCATCACTCTATCTTTGAAGATAAGTCATAGGGTCACAGTCTAGCCTACCTTTTGCTTGAACCCAAACTTTTCTTCCCTGAGGTCAGGTTACAGCAGTTTTTTCCAGTCTTCTGGGGAGAAAAAAGTGTTAGCTTTTTTGCAACCATGGCTTATTGAACTGTCACTGTCTGCCTTTTAGAATCTCAATTACAGCACTCTCCTTGTGACCTGAAGATATTTCTCCTCTCTCATACATATCTTGCATTCCAAGGGCATAGTTATGTTATGGTGGGCTCTCCCAAGGATCTCAATAATTCTGACAGAATTCAATCTACTCCTGGTGCCTTCTTTCAACTAATGTCTTCCAGCACTCTGTCAAATTATTCTTACAGTATCCCATCTCATTCTCATCTATTTTCTCTTGGCTTTTCTGTAACACTGTCTTCAAGTTTCTTTCCTTTGCATAGTCCTTCACATTTCAGGTTCCCCTTCTTTGCTTAGTACAGGCGTATCACTCAGATCTCCAAAGATCTCTTATATTTTCCTATACATGGCATCTACCTTTACCATAATAATACATGCTTATAGAGCTTTTCAATTGTCCTTCAGCCATTTCACACATTTTGTCACTAATTTCTTTAGACCTCTGTATTCCCTTTTGCCTACTTAATTTTTATGTTTTCTCCTTACACCAAGCAAGATATCAAACGTCATCCATGGATACTATACCTTGTCTTTCTGTTTATTTGTTGTTTTGCTGCCTTCATTATTTCAGCTCTTCAAGTTACCCATCTGTCTTCTATTTTACTCATGTCCCTCGTTACAGTCAACTGATGCCTAATGCTCGCTTTGAAACACTTGATGACCTCTGGGTCTTCTAAGGCAGAGCCTATCTCCTTTACTTCCTACCTTTCTCCAATTTCTTCAGTTTTAATCTGCAATTCACTATTAATAAATTATGGCCTGAGTTTTGCTTTTTAAAATATGGTTTCTGAGTCTCTGTCATTTCGCAATCTATATGAAACCTTTCAGAGTCTCTCTTGTGTATAAAACCATCTTTTGTTAAGGAAAGTTACAGATTAACATCCTGTCGGCATCAAGATCATTAGGGATGGAGCACAAGCTCCGATTGTTTTAAGGATGGGGAAGGAAATCGGCTGTAGTCTTTCAAAGAAACCATCACTGCTCTTGCCTGGAAATTGTGAAAAACCTAAATCAGCATGACATGATGTGCATTTGAACCATCATCCTCCCGAATGCAATTCCAGAGTGCTAACCATTGCGACATCTCCCTTGGCACCCTCTTCATGATTCTTCAACAAAGTGTTACTAATGATTAAATTATGCTCTGTTCCCTATTATTTTTCACTCCCTTCCTTTTTCTGCTATATAATTCTAGTGCTTCAATACTAACTTTCATCTTCCTTAATGATCTGAATACTTTCATGTATAACATCATATATTATTTCAATATCTTCATCTACGAAACTACTCTAGTAGTCTCCTATACCTTGGTGAAAATTATGCTTCAACACCCAAACTGCCAGTTTCTTTATCATTACGAAACCTACTCTTGCATTACCCTTATCTGATTTTGTATTACTGACACTGATCTCACCTGCCTATACATCACTCTTCTTGCAACTGGATTTCTGTAATTCCCAATGCATCTAACTTCAACCTATCTGTTCTCCTTTTCAAATTATCTGACTCACCTATCTGAACATGAAATCTAACATGCTATCCCCCCAATGCTATTTCTTTTTTTCCTGGTGCTAACATCCTCATGAGTAGCCAACACCGGAGATCTGAATTAGAGACGGTTTCACCACTGGAAAATAATATGCAAGAAAATGCACTGCGTGCCCTTGGGAAATATAATTCTGTACTTTCCAACTGCTCTCTCAGTACGCATTTTGCAAGGCCATGTTTTTTAACGTTACAAAGCCAGATCAATCAGTCAACCAACTGTTGCCTCTCCAACTACTGAAAGGGCTGCAGACCCTTTCCAGCAACCATTTAATAAACTTCTGGGAACATTCGTTCACTTTTTTTTTTTTTTTTTTTTTTTTTTTTTAAAAAGAGTTTTCTGTGTGTTGGAGTTGTTTAGTAAATTTCGTGCTTTACTTTTCAGATGACATTTCTTATTGTTTCTAGTGAAATATTTCAATAAAACTTTGATTCACTGAGTGATCCAATGTTTGTATCTGTATTAGCTGTGGTGTTGTAGTATTAATATCTACATCTACATCTACATCCCTACTCCACAAGCCACCTGACGGTGTGTGGCGGAGGGTACTTTGAGTACCTCTATCGGTTCTCCCTTCTATTCCAGTCTCGTATTGTTCGTGGAAAGAAGGATTGTCGGTATGCCTCTGTGTGGGCTTCAATCTCTCTGATTTTATCCTCATGGTCTCTTCGCGAGATATACGTAGGAGGGAGCAATATACTGCTTGACTCTTCGGTGAAGGTATGTTCTCGAAACTTTGACAAAAGCCCATACCGAGCTACTGAGCGTCTCTCCTGCAGAGTCTTCCACTGGAGTTTATCTATCATCTCTGTAACGCTTTCGCGATTACTAAATGATCCTGTAACGAAGCGCGCTGCTCTCCGTTGGATCTTCTCTATATCTTCTATCAACCCTATCTGGTACGGATCCCACACTGATGAGCAGTATTCAAGCAGTGGGCGAACAAGCGTACTGTAACCTACTTCCTTTGTTTTCGGATTGCATTTCCTTAGGATTCTTCCAATGAATCTCAGTCTGGCATCTGCTTTACCGACGATCAACATTATAGGATCATTCCATTTTAAATCACTCCTAATGCGTACTCCCAGATAATTTATGGTATTAACTGCTTCCAGTTGCTGACCTGCTATTTTGTAGCTAAATGATAAAGGATCTATCTTTCTGTGTATTCGCAGCACATTACACTTGTCTACATTGAGATTCAATTGCCATTCCCTGCACCATGCGTCAATTCGCTGCAGATCCTCCTGCATTTCAGTACAATTTTCCATTGTTACAACCTCTCGATACACCACAGCATCATCTGCAAAAAGCCTCAGTGAACTTCTGATGTCATCCACCAGGTCATTTATGTATATTGTGAATAGCAACGGTCCTATGACACTCCCCTGCGGCACACCTGAAATCACTCTTACTTCGGAAGACTTCTCTCCATTGAGAATGACATGCTGCGTCCTGTTATCTAGGAACTCCTCAATCCAATCACACAATTGGTCTGATAGTCCATATGCTCTTACTTTGTTCATTAAACGACTGTGGGGAACTGTATCGAACGCCTTGCGGAAGTCAAGAAATGCGGCATCTACCTGGGAACCCGTGTCTATGGTCCTCTGAGTCTCGTGGACGAATAGCGCGAGCTGGGTTTCACATGACCGTCTTTTTCGAAACCCATGCTGATTCCTACAGAGTAGATTTCTAGTCTCCAGAAAAGTCATTATACTCTAACACAATACGTGTTCCAAAATTCTACAACTGATCAACGTTAGAGATATAGGTCTATAGTTCTGCACATCTGTTCGACATACCTTCTTGAAAACGGGGATGACCTGTGCCCTTTTCCAATCCTTTGGAACGCTACGCTCTTCTAGAGACCTACGGTACACCGCTGCAAGAACGGGGCAAATTCCTTCGCGTACTCTGTGTAAAATTGAACTGGTATCCCATCAGGTCCAGAGGCCTTTCCTCTTTTGAGCGATTTTAATTGTTTCTCTATCCCTCTGTCGTCTATTTCGATATCTACCATTGTGTCATTGTGTGACAATCTAGAGAAGGAACTACAGTGCAGTCTTCCTCTGTGAAACAGCTTTGAAAAAGACATTTAGTATTTCGGCCTGTAGTCTATCATCCTCTGTTTCAGTACCATTTTGGTCACAGAGTGTCTGGACATTTTGTTTTGATCCACCTACCGCTTTGACATAAGACCAAAATTTCTTAGGATTAATACAAGTAGTTGCTTTCTTAGTAGACAGAGAATTGAGAGACCACTATTGTTAGTTCTATAAATAGTTCTACTAGTGTAACTGAACTTAGGTAACAGACATTTAGTTTTTTTTTTCAGTAACTGTAAAATTTTTACCATGAGTGAGAAGTGTGGGCTCTGTTGTAGGTTTGAGAGTAATGGGTTATGATGTGAGATTTGTTCAAAGTGTTTTCATTGGGAGGGGGGAATGCAGTTGAGAAGCCAGTGGGCATGCTGACGAGATCCTCTCCTGGGAACGCTAAATCTGTAGTAGGAATAAGTTGATAGAGGAGGAGAAGCATAAGATCTGAGCCTTTCAGGTGAAGCTACAATGCACAAAGGAGGAACTAGATAGGCTGAGGAGGGAGAAGGGTGGTAGGGAATGGGAACTGGCAGTTGGCAACAAGGCAGCTAGGAGGAGGAGGTATTCAGTTATACTTCGTGTTTATGCAATGTAATTGACCAACTGTCAGAGTTGGGTGGAGAGGAGCCTCTGGTAGCTGTAGGTGTAGGTGTAGGAAACATGCAGCAGTCCTCAGCAGTTAGGAGGCCTAGGTCAGTTGCAAAGTCTAACTGAAAGAAGAAGTTTCTGCTGCTAGGTAGTTCGCATGGTAGAGGAGTGGACCAGCAGTTGCAGAAAGTGTTGAGGAGTGAGTACCAGGTCACCAACATTGTCAAGCCTAGTGCAGGGTTGGTTCATGTGACTGACAGCATAGGAATTTTACGGAGGAGGATCAGATAGTGATAGTGGGTGGAGCGGGGAACAGTCTTGATAGGGACGGGGAATATGATGTAGGTGGTGACCTGATAAAGATAGCTATTCAACCTGGTGGCACTAATTTGCACTTCGTGCAACTGTTTCAGCGTCACGATCGTCCTTATCTTAATGCAGCTATTAGGGACGTTAACATGGGGCTGGAGAGGGCACTGATGGTAGAGGGCATGGGTCACATTTCAGTGGTCCCAGTTGGGTCTATCAGTAGATCAGGTTTCACTAGGCATGGCCTGCACCTCAATAGGTATGGGAAGGGGAGGCTGGCAAAACTTATAGGTGAAAGTGTAGTGGGTGGTGGTGGTGGTGGTGGTGAGATCATTCATGGAAAAATTCCTGTAGTAGTTGGTGTTAGAGCTGCATCTTTCTTAAATTAAAGTCAGCTGATAGGTATGCCTGCTTAAAGGAAGTCCCTCTAACTACAGGCTCACCTCCAGAGGACACCATGTTTCCAAGTAGAGAAGGAACTAATAGTTTTCATCAAAATATAAGAGGTATTGAAGACAAAGTTAGTGAACTGCTTATAGATGTTGACTCTGAAATTATTGGTATATCAGAGCACCCATTAAATAATTTGACAATTCAGAGGCTTCCTTTACCAGGATACAGATTAGCTGGCTGTTTTTCAAGGCGTTCCTTGTGGGGTGGGCGAGTGGCTATGTACGTAAAAAAATAGTATTCCACTTGAGTCCATAGATGTATCACAGCACTGCACTCAACAGATATTTGAATGTTATGCAGGGGCAGTTGAATTTAGTGAAACAAAACTTTTAATTGTTGTTGTTTATACGTCCCCTAACTCTTGACTTCAGAGGATTTCTGCTCAAGCTAGAGAGGGTTCTTGTTTCACTTTGTAAGAAGTACCAGAAAATAGTTTTATGTGGTGGCTTCGATATAAATTTTGTATATGATGGTGCAAGAAAAAGGATGTTGGTAGATCTCCTAAATTCATATGATCTGATGCAGACTGATTTCCCAACCAGGGTGCAGGGAACAGCAGCACAGCCATAGACAATATTTTTATTCAGTCTCCATTACTTGATGGGCATTTTGGTTAGTAAAAGGGTGAATGGCCTTTCAGACCATGATGCACAATTTAACACTTAAAGGCTTTAGTACTCAAACAAATACCACATTTAATTACAAACTACATAGGAAAGTTAATCCAACATTAACAGAGAGTTTTTTAAACCTTGTCAAGGAACGAGAGTGTCAGGATGATAAACATAATGCTTTCAGAGAGATAGAGGGGCTGGCCAGTACTTACCTCAGCTCAGTACAGCCAATAGATACACATAAAACAGAACCGAAAATTTATGTTCCTAGCTTTCGGAACAAATGTTCCTTCATCAGGGAGGAGAGAGGGGAAAGAAAGGGAAGAAGGGAAAGGAGATTCAGTTACTCACAACCCAGGTTATGAAGCAACAGGGAAAGGAAAATAGGGAGGGTAGCAAGGATGGAGGCATGGTTGTCAGAGGGAAGCCAAAGATATTCTACTGTAAGCACTGTGCCAGCTTCAAACCAAAGAGGATGCATACAGAAGTCCTGCCTTGAATTGTGTATGAAAACATCAACAAATTACTCCACCAGGGATATGACTTTCTCAAGTCAACCCCTGAAATGAGATCATCCCTTGACAAAATTCTCCCCACACCACCCAGAGTTGCCTTTCATCGCCCCCCTAACCTCCGTAACATCCTTGTTAAACCCTACAATATTCCCAGACTACCTTCTCTACCCAGCGGTTCCTACCCCTGTAACCGACCCCGCTGCAAAACCTGCACCATGCATCCCCCCCACAACCACCTACTCCAGCCCCGCTACTGGTAAAACATACACAATTCAAGGCAGGGCCACTTGTGAAACAACACGTGTCATTTATCAGCTGACATGCCTGCACTGCACAACCTTTCACATCGGCATGACAACAACTAAACTGGCTGAGTGCATTAACTGACACAGACGAACTGTCCACCTAGGAGATGCCCAATACCCAGTAGTGGAGCATGCCCTCCAGCATAATTCTAGGGACCTAGGAACCTGCTACACCGTATGTGCCATTTGGCTTCTCCCACCCAACACCAGTCCCTCTGAACTGCGGAGATGGGAACTTGCACTCCAACACACCCTTTCATCCCGCCATCCCCCTGGACTGAACCTACAAGAAACAACCTCACTCCCATTTACTCTTCAGTCTTCTCCTCTTTCCCTTTCCTCTTTAGCCATTCACGCATCTTTTTATCCTACATAGTTGTGTTTATCTTTATACTATATACCTCTTTACTTCTGTATTCATCCTCTTTGGTTTGAAGCTGGCACAGTACTTACAGTAGAATATCTTTGGCTTCCCTCTGACAACCATGCCTCCATCCTTGCTACCCTCCCTATTTTCCTTTCCCTGTTGCTTCATAACCTGGGTAGTGAGTAACTGAATATCCTTTCCCTTCTTCCCTTTCTTTCCCCTCTCTCCTCCCCGATGAAGGAACATTTGTTCCGAAAGCTAGGAACGTAATTTTCGGTTCTGTTTTATGTGTATCTATCGGCTGTACTGAGCTAAGTACTGGCCAGCCCCTCTATCTCTCTGTTAGTATTTGTTTCACATCTTTATATGAGATTTTCCATTAATCATTTAAACATAATGCTTTCCTTAACACATTTCTCATGTTCTTTGAGAGTAACTTTCCATTAGAACATTCTAAATGGGGTACTAGCAGTAATAAGCTGCCAGGGTGGCTGACTAGTGGGATATGGGTATCATGTAGAACGAAGCAGGAATTATATCATAATGTTAGAAGCAGTCACAATCAAGTTACAGTAGCCCATTACAAACAGTATTGTAAGATGCTTAAAAATGTTATTAGGAAGGCAAAAAGTATGTGGTATGCTAACAGAATAGCTAATTCACAGGATAAAATTAAAACCATATGGTCAGTTGTGAAGGAAGTGTCTGGTCTGCAGCACAAGGTTGACGATATAAACTCAGTTTGTAGTAGAAATATTTCTGTTACTGATAAATCAGATTTATGTACTGTATTTAACAATCTTTTTCTGAGCATTGCTGGTGAATTTAACAAAAATTTAGTTTCTACAGGGAATCATAACTTTCTTGGCAAATGCCTTTCCGATATTCATGTCTGAAATACAAAGGGAAGATTGAGACAATAATTAAGTCACTGAGGACTGGACTCTCATGGATATGATGGAGTGCCTAACAGAATACTAAAGTACTGTGATGCACATGTTAACCCTGTATTTAGCCATATTTGTAATTTTTCCTTTATGAATGGTCAGTTACCTGAATGATTAAAGTACTTAGCAGTAAAGCCGTTTATAAAAAGGGAGAAAAGGATACTGTAGACAATTTTAGACCTATTTCTATGCCATCAGTGTTTGCTAAAGTTATTGAGAAGGCTGTGTATGTAAGGATAATTAATCATTTTACATCACACGACTTGCTATCAAATGTACAGTTCGGCTTTAGAAGTCGTTTAACAACTGAAAATGGTATATTCTCTTTTCTCTGTGAGGTACTGGATGGGTTAAACACAATGTTTCGAACACTAGGCAAATTTTTTGATTTAACTAAAGCATTTGATTGCACTGATCACAAAATATTGCTCCAGAAGCTGGACTTTTACAGAATATGGGGAGTAGCTCACAATTTGTTCACCTCTTACTTTAGCAACAGACAGCAAAAGGTCGTTGAGAATGGCTGTGATGTGGGGTATATGTGGGGTATATGAGGGGGGCGGGAGGGGGGGTGCCCCAGGTATCAGCGTTGGAGCCACTCCTGTTCCTTATTTATATAAATGATGATGATGCTGTTGTGTTCAGTTCTGAGACTGGTTTGATGCAGCTCTCCATGCTACGCTACTCTATCCTGTACAAGCTTCTTCGTCTCCCAGTACCTACGGCATACCTACATCCTTCTGAATCTGCTTAGTATATTCATCTCTTGGTCTCCCTCTACGATTTTTACCCTCCACGCTGCCCTCCAATACTAAATTGGTGATCCCTTGATGCCTCAGAACATGTCCTACCAACTGATCCCTTCTTCTAGTCAAGTTGTGCCACAAACTTCTCTTCTCCCCAATCCTATTCAATACTTCCTCATTAGTAATGTGATCTACCCATCTAATCTTCAGCATTCTTCTGTAGCACCACATTTCGAAAGCTTCTATTCTCTTCTTGTCCAAACTATTTATCGTCCATGTTTCACTTCCATACATGGCTACACTCCATACAAATACTTTCAGAAACGGCTTCCAGACACTTAAATCTATACTTGATGTTAACATATTTCTCTTCTTCAGAAACGCTTTCCTTGCCATTGCCACTCTACATTTTATATCCTCTCTACTTTGACCATGATGTGCCCTCTAATATTATAGGTAACTCTAAAATATTTCTGTTTGCTGATGACACTAGCTTGGTAGTAAAGGATGTTGTGTGTAATACTGGCCCAGTTTCAAATAGTGCAGTTCATGAACTAAGTTCAAGGCTTGTAGAAAATAAACTAATGCTAAATCACAGTAAGACTCAGTTTTTACAGTTTCTAACACACAATTCAACAAAACCTGAAGTTTTAATTCCACAGAATGGGCATATGATTAGTGAAACTGAACAATTCAAATTTCTTGGCGTTCAGATTGATAGTAAAATGTCATGCAAAGCGCACATTCAGGATCTTGTTCAAAGACTTAATGCCGCCACTTTTACTATTTGAATGGTATCGGAAGTGAGTGATCGTTCGACATGAAAATTAGTCTACTTTGCTTATTTTCGTTTGCTAATGTCATGTTGTATTATATTTTGGGGTAACTTCCCATTCTAAAAGTATATTTTTGGCTCAGAAACGGGCGGTTCCGGCAATAAGTGGTGTGGCGGTTCGGGCAATAAGTGGTGTAAGTTCATGAACCTCTTTTTGACCCCTGTACACGAGTCTGGGTATTTTGACACTGGCCTCTAAATATATATATTCCTTACTGTCATTTCTTTTTAACAATATTAGCTTATTTCCAAGAATAAGCAGCTTTCACTCAGTTAATACTCGGCAGAAATCAAACCTGCATTTGGATCAAACTTCCTTAACTCTTGTGCAGAAAGGTGTGCGTATACTGCTGCATCAATTTTCAATAAGGTACTGCTCGAATTCAAAAAGCTTAGCAGTAATCCACGCACTTTCAAATCGAAACTGAAGAGTTTCCTCATGGGTCACTCCTATTCTGTCGAGGAGTTCCTTGAAAAATTAAGCTGATTCTTGATGTATTGACTTTTTTTTGGGTTCATAAACATTTTACTTTTATCTGTTATTACTTTCATGTTATAATTTCATGTACTGACATGTTCCATGACCTTTAGATTTGCTCCTCAATTTGGTCCTACGGAACTTTACTTGAAAATAAATAAATAAATCTCGTCAGAGGGTGCCTGACACTTTACATCTCCCTCAGACACCTTTGCTTCAGTGTTTTGGTACTTTTTTCTACCCCAACACTACTTCAGTCTCACTAGCCACTCGATGTCATAGAACCCTGTCTTCTGCTTATCTCTTCGTTCCTGATCCTATCTCTCAAACTCACTCAAATCACATGTCTTCCTACAGCCCATGAGACAGACCTGGAGTCAATTTGCGCTGACTGTTGTGTCACTGTATCAGGGCGTATGTTGTTGCTGACACGATGCATATGCCAAACTTTAATTTTTTAATTTACAGAGATATTCAGTTTACAGAGCATGTAACCAACTTTTCCAAATGCCATTCAGGTGAGGCCAAATTACAGGTGATGTCTGCTGTTTGGTTATCTTGCACCATGTAACCAACTTTTCCAAATGCCATTCAGGTGAGGCCAAATCACAGGTGGTGTCTGCTGTTTGGTTATCTTGCACAAGTTGGATTTTACGTCCCAGAAGTATGTATTCATTTACTACGTCCAGAGGATGGTTTTTGAAGGAGACACTGATAGTGACAGGACTAATGATTCTGGTCTTTTCAAGGCGATTTTTGAGGCCTGCAGATTCGTAAGCACGTTTGAGATTTTGGATGTTGTTGTCAGTTTATTTGTATTGCTGCTGAAGAGGATTATATCATCTGCAAAGCGAAGATGGTTGAGGCACTTTCCATTTTTGCTGATACCTTTCTGTTCCCATAGACGGACAGACACTTTCACATTTCTCTAGAGTCAAGGTAAAAATATAGAAGAGATTGTGTCTCCTTGTCTGAAGCCTATCCAAACGGATACCTTTCCAGTGACACAGTCTTTCTTTATTTTCACATGTAGACTGCATTCTCGTACATGTAGCGGATTAAGCTGGTATATCTGTAGTCAATAAGGACTCTGTTCATTGATCTCAATAGTGCCAAGGTCTATGGAGGCTACCTGAAATAGAATGTTATACTTCATAAAATTCTCTATCAGTGTGCATACTGCTTGAATGTAGTAAATGCAATGAAACCTTTTTCAAATCCCACCTGTTCCACTGCTTCCATAATTCCACAATTAACTGATTATGTTTAACAATTCAACAGTGATCGGCCTTCAAAGACTACTTCAGCTGTGTGATGACATTGTAAAAGCAACCTACAGTAAAATCCAATTATAAGGTAGGGCAATAATAAATGTAATAAGTGGACCTTCACTGAACTTCCATGTTATTAAAATGATACAGCACATCTACTGCCAGTGACAATGTGAATAAGAAACCAGTGGTAATGGGGGGAAAAAAAGCTCTTCTCCTGTGAGGGTACAAAATTTGGCTGAATTAAATTTGGGGATTTTCCCAGAAGCATCACAGACATGAAATTTTATATACCTTAGTGTTTATAAATGAGCATGTGTGTCTACAACTAATTTTATAATAATTTGTATGATGGTTAAAATACTACAGAAAGAAGTCATTTATACGTATACAATGGCTTGTATTAATTCAATGTTTGTTTTGTATTTTATTAGTTGCTTGAGGTACTCCTTGGGCAGCATGCAGCAAATGGAGCTCATAAGCAGACATACCTGTTGCACAGAGCTACCAATGGCATAGAGTGAAAAAGGAAGGAAGACAACGAGATCAATGGAGACTGAGCAGAAGATCCGATTAGGGAATGATGGGGAAGGAAATCGCATGTCACAGCATTTGCCATGAACAATGTATGAAAATCTAAATCTGGATGGCGGATGGAGATTTGAAATGTCATCATCCTGAATGCAAGTCCAGTGTACCAACCACTGCATCAATTTGCTTGGTTGAGCCGAGGAGGACCTTTGAGTATTGATTTACAAGATACACCAATGAAGATGACATTCATCAACGATGTCAACAAGAAAAAAAAATTAAAACTCCTGTAGAGTCTTTAATTGCATACAAGCATTTGATCACACCCTGTACCTGTAATCACGCATATAAGAAATGTTATACGTTATTCACCCACAATTGCCAAAAATTAACTGAAACATAATAATATTAGAAGATTGATAATTATGATTTGAAAAAGAACCTGTACCGAGAAGATGTTTCAGAACCGCCGTCCCCTCAAAATGATATAAAAGTACAAATTTTCTCAGTCAAACAATGGAAAATCCAGGATGGAATGTAACAATATTAGAGGAGGAAAGTTGCGACTCACCATATAGGGGAGATGCCTAGTCGTGATAGGCATAACAAAAAGATTTACCCAATTATAGCTTTCGGCCGTTAAGCCCCCACCAACACACACACACACACACACACACACACACACACACACACACAACTTGCACACACGTCTGCAGTCTCAGATAACTGAAACCCCACTGCGAGCAGCAGCACCAGTGTATGATGATAGTGGCGACTGGGTGGGGGTAAGGAGGAGGCTGCGGTGGAGAGGGGGAGGGATAGTATGGTAGGGGTGGTGGAAAGTTAAGTGCTGCAGTTTAGACAGAGGTCAGGAGAGAAGATGGAGAGGAGGAGGGGAGGTGGGGTGGGAAGTAGCGGAAAGGAGAGAAATTAAAAGACAGGGTGTGGCGGTGAAATGACGGCTGTGTAGTGCTGGAATGGGAACAGGGAGGGGGCTGGATGGGTGAGGACAGTAACTAACGAACGTTGAGACCAGGAGGATTACGGGAACATAGGATGTATTGCAGAGAAAGTTTCCACCTGCGCAGTTCAGAAAAACTGGTGTTGATGGAAGGATCCATATGGCACAGGCTGTGAAGCAGTCATTGAGATGAGGGATATCATGTTTGGCAGCATTTCAGCAACAGCGTGGTCCTCTTGTTTTTTGGCCACAGTTTGTCTGTGGCTGTTCATGCGGACAGACAGCTTGTTGGTTGTCATGCCTACATAGAATGCAGCACAGTGGTGGCAGCGTAGCTTGTAAATCACGTGACTGGTTTCACAGGTATCCCTGCCTTTGGTGGGATAGGTGATGTTAGTGACCAGATTGGTATAGGTGGTGGTAGGAGGATGTATGGGACAGGTCTTGCATCTAGGTCTATTCCAGGGGTACGAGCCATGAGGTAAGGGATTGGGAGCACGGGTTGTGTAAAGATGGACGAGTATATTGTGTAGGTTCAGTGGACGGCGGAATACCATGGTAGGAGGGATGGCAAGAATAGTGGGCAGGACATTTCTCATTACAGGGCACGACGAGAGGTAATCAAAACCCTGGCAGAGAATGTAATTCAGTTGCTCCAGTCGCGGATGGTACTGAGTGACGAGGGGAATGCTCCTCTGTGAATCTGATGATTTCATTTCATCTCATTTTTTCCCCTTGTACATCCGTTTCGTCCTTTCCGTGATTTTTCACATATATTTGGATGTATTTTTCGGACGTAATTCTAATTTTTTTACGCAATTTTTCACATTTTTTTGCACTACCATGGATCGTTGCTCCTTCCATCTGTGTAAATACAGAAAAGTTTCCTTATCCCTAGCCAGATCCCAGTCCCACATACTGTTCCTGCATTGTTGCCTGGCTCATGAAATCCCCCCCCCCCCCCCCCCCCCAATGGCCTTACCATCAAATTACCTAACTCTGGTTGCCACCCCTCCTTCCACAATGACCTCCACCTGTTCAGATTCCGCCAATCCTTAGCCCTCACCAACATACTCCTGCAAAACCATATCAACTGCGCCCAATCCTCCTTGCAGTACCTTCTCTCCATCCACAAAATTCTCCTGCCATGTATTGCCAAATCCCTGGAACCCATAACACACATTGAAACTCTTGCCCTGCAGGAACTTTAGCAACATGCACACCACCACCTCAAAAAGCTCTCCATCCTGCTCACTTCCTTTTGCTGCCTTTGAGTACCAGTATCTACCACCTCTACAACAACTTCCAAACCTCCCCCATGTCCCCTCATAGCTGACAAATCCTGTCTCGCAGACCTACTACACTTACCCCACCCTCAAAAACTCCCACCACCACACAGAACCCAGAACCTAAACAGAACCGCAACACAGTCATGAACCTTTCCTCCAGAAGACTTAGTCCCACAGAAATATCAGTCCTTTCGAAAGGCCTCACCTTTTGCCCCACTCCCAAATTCAATCAAGCAGGACTTGTTAAAGACCTTCTCTCCTTCTCCTGGTCCCTACAGGGGAAACACTTTTTCATCACTAACCCGACCAGCCAGACTCAACCAAAGACCAATATTGAACCTTGCCTCACTCTGTTCACTCTTCTATCGAACTGTAATCCACCACCACTACCTCCAAACCATCCCCTGTTAACAGAATGAGATTTTCACTCTGTAGCGGAGTGTGTGCTGATATGAAACTTCCTGGTAGATTAAAACTGTGTGCCGGACCGAGACCCTGCAAGGTTCGCAGGAGAGCTTCTGTTAAGTTTGGAAGGTAGGAGACGAGGTACTGGCAGAAGTAAAGCTATGAGGACGGGACGTGAGTCATGCTTGGGTAGCTCAGTTGGTAGAGCACTTGCCCGCGAAAGGCAAAGGCCCCGAGTTCGAGTCTCGGTCCGGCACACAGCTTTAATCTGCCAGGAAGTTTCATCCCCTGTTAATTTTCCAGAGTTTCTTAGCCTCGAACCTTGCCTCACTATCATTCCCCAAATCCCTCAACATGCAATCTAACCTTACATCCGCAGAAAGAACCGCACTCCACCATCTAAAAACTGATTCCGACCTTATAATCCTACCTGCAGACAAAGGCTCCACCACTGTTGTTTTGAACTGCAAGGGTTGTGTGGCAGAAGGACTCCATCAGCTGTCAGATACTTCCACCTACAAACCTTGCCACAGTGACCCCATTCCAGTAGTCCAGCAGGATCTCCAGTCACTACTCAACTCCTTAGGCCCATCCCAGAACCTCTCCCCAGAGTCCATCTCTCTACTTATCCCCACCACTCCCCGCATCCCAACCACCCATGACGTCCCATTGTGGCCAATTACTGTGCCCCCACTGAGAGAATCTCTGCTCTCATAGACCAACACCTTCAACCTATTACCCGGAACCTATCCTCCACTGATTCTCCACAGTTCCTGTCTCTTTATCACACTGTGCCCTGCTCGTCACTGTTGATGCCACCTCCCTGTACACTTAACATTCCTAATGCCCATGACCTTACTGCTACTGAACACTACCTTTCCAGACACCCTATGGATTCCAAACCCAACAACCGCCTTCCTAATCGCAATGACCAACTATAACCTCACCCACAATTACTTCTCCTTTGAAGGAATTACCTGCAAACAAATCCGGGGTACGGCTATGGGCACCCGCATGGCACCACCCTATGCCAACCTATTCATGGGCCATCTAGAGGAATCTTTCCTAAAAATCCAGAATCCTAAACCCCTCACCTGGTTCAGATTCATTGATGACATCTTTGCTATCTGGATTGAAGGTGAGGACACCCATCCACATTCCTCCAGAACTTCAACAATTTCTCCCCCACTTGCTTCACCTGGTCCTACTCAACCCAACAAGCCACCTTCCTAGATGTTGACCTCCACCTCAGAGATGGCTACATTAATACCTCCGTCCTTATCAAACTTACTAACCACCAGCAATAGCTCCACTTTGACAGCTGCCACCCATTCCATACCAAGCAGTCACTTCCATACAGCCTAGCCACCTGTGGTCATTGCATCTGCAGTGGCAAGCAGTACCTCTCAAAATATACCGAGGGTCTCACTGAAGCCTTAACTGACCATAATTATCCTCCCATCCTTGTACAAAAGCAAATCTCCCATGCCTTATCTTTCCAGTCTCCCACCACTTCCGTAAGTCCCACAGTCCGACCACAGAGGAGCATTCCCCTCATAACTCAGTACCATCCGGGACTGGAGCAACTGAATTACATTCTCCGCCAGGGTTTCGATTACCTATCGTTGTGCCCTGAAATGAGAAATGTCCTGCCCACTACCCTTCCCACCCCTCCTACAGTGGTATTCCGCCATCCACCGAACTTTCACAATGTACTCCTCCATCCTTACACAACCCCTGCTCCCAATCCCTTACCTAATGGCTCATACCCCTGAAAAAGACCTAGAAGCAAGACCTGTCCCATACATCCTCCTACCAGTCCGGTCACTAACATCACCTATCCCATCAAAGGCAAGGCTACTTGTGAAACCAGTCATGTGATTTACAAGGTAAGCTGCAATCTATGTAGGCATCACAACCAAAAAGCTGTCTGTCCGCATGAACGGCCACAGACAAACTGTGGCCAAAAAACAAGTGCACCACCCTGTTGCTGAACACGCTGCCAAACATGATATCCCTCATCTCAATGACTGCTTCTCAGCCAGTGCCGTATGGATCCTTCCTATCAATACCAGCTTTTCTGAATTGTGCAGGTGGGAACTTTCCCTGCAGTACATCCTACATTCCCGCAACCCTCCTGGTCTCAACCTTCGTTAGTCACTGTCCTCACCCATCCAGCCCCCTCCCCAGCACTACACAGCCGTCATTTCACCGCCACACCCTGTATTTTAATTTCTCTCCTTTCCGCTACTCCCCCCCCCCCCTCTCCTCCTCCTCCTCTCCACCTTCTCTCCTGTCCTCTGTCTAAACTGCAGCACTTAACTTTCCACCACCCCTACCATACTATCCCTCCCCTCTCCGCTGCAGCCTCCTCCTTACCCCCACCCAGTCGCCACTATCATCATACACTGGTGCTGCTGCTCGCAGGGTGGTTTCAGTTATCTGAGACTGCAGACGTGTGTGCAAGTTGTGTTTGCGTGAGTGTGTGTGTGTGTGTGTGTGTGTGTGTGTGTGTGTGTGTGTGTGTGTGTGTGTGTGTGTTTGTCTATTGCTGACAAAGGCCTTAATGGCTGAAAGCTATAATTGTGTGAATCTTTTTGTTGTGCCTATCATCACTCAGCATCTCCGCTATACGAGAGTAGCAACTTTCCTTCTCTAATTTTCTTAGTCAAAATTTTAATAAAACCAGTGTCACATTGTACATCACCACTTTGCAAAATGGTTCAGTAAACCATTATTATTATTATTATTATTATTATTATTATTATTATTATTATTTTTTTTTTTTTTTTGCATGTGCACTTACCTCAAGCAACCACGGTTTCAAAGCTTCATCCAACAAGACATCAATTCCAAAAAGTTCATATGAGCAGTAACGGGAAACAAGATTTGCACGTGTTAGTTGACTTATGGAAGATTCCCCACTGATGATTGTCTTGATAACAAGATCCACAAGACTGTCCCACAATGCCTTAACGTCAACACCATCCTTCTCCAGGTAACTCCACAGTGTTTTGACTGTCCTATAAATTTAAAACAATAGCTGAAACATTAATCAATGGCACACAAAGGAAGAGTATACAATTATTTATATACAGATTTGGCACTGAAATGGGTCAGCAGTTTCTTGTTGTATTTCAACATTATTTGTCATTACAAGATGACTGATGTGCATCCCAAAGAATGAAGCGGAAACATGGAACTTCTTCACCTGTTTAGTTTCATTTAGATCTGACCAAACTAACAAGAAAGCACAATAATCACCTTCAGGTCACTTGACAAACCAAGTCTTAAGGAATGTGGCTCCATATGTAAACACACAATTTAATGTAACTACAAGTCATTTCTGTACACAACTGAGAATTGGTAGTGATAGTATAAGACACTATTCTTAATCTAGAAAAATCCATTTCAGTCAATCGAAAACTCGATAAGTTAACAAAATATGACCCACATTCACTTATGGCTTTTAGAATTTTTATAAGGAGGCAAGTTGAACATTTTATTCCTCTACCATCCATGTATCCTCATTCGATCAATTGTAAAACACAGTCTACAAGAAATCCAAAAAACTTTGCAGATATGTAAATGTAATGCTTTGGCAGCATGGTTTTGAGTGGCAAATATTAAGCAAAAATATCTGTTGCAAACACGTTATACATAGAGGAGATGGAGTAAGGAAGGTCGCACAGACAAGGAAAGCGTACACCCAGTGGGTCATCAATTTCTCTTATCTTTTGCACAACTGCAGTATATACTTACAGGTATCAATGCTGGGTTAGTACAATGGGCTTCTCACTGTTTTCAAGAAATAGAAGTTTTAAGTTTTACAAGCCTGGTGGATACCATACAAGAGCGCCAGATATGGAGCAGCTGCATTAGAGAACTGGCTAAAACGGCAGGCTGGGTATATGTCCATACTGGATTCAAGTCTCAATTTCTTTTCTAATCTTCCAACAAACACTTCTATTGCTCCAACGAATCATGTTTCTTCAGAAAGGAGCAATAATAATGAAGATAATCATAGTAGTATATTTGTGGCGAGGCTTAATAAGGAATGCTGATGAAATGAACATTTATTTATATCAATACATTCATACAAATATTACAAAGTAATTTCAGTGAAGTCATTTTACTTCATCTTTGTCATTGGTAGGTGAACATGTTTAGGTTGTATTCATCATAAAAATATGGAAACCACAGCAAACTTCCACTAAGCATATTTTATAAATAACACTTCCTGCCACGTACATTTAATTTTTTAGTGATTATATGGTGAAATACACCTTATTAACTTTTTAATAGGAACCTTATTTACTTTTTAATAAGAACTTTATTTACTTTTAAATACGAATAATCAATCAGAAATTGTTTTTGACATACGCCATGCATATTTCAACATAGCCATGAATGCTTGAGAAGTGTATCAACTGATACAATATCAGGGAGTGAGGAATAATTCACTCTTAAAGAGTGTTTTTTTCTAACCAAGTAACAATGTAGAAGCATTTCATCCAAGTTTCTTATTATTCCTTGCCACGAAAGAACCATTGCCACAACCAATGAAGAAACATGATTTGTTATAGCAATACAAGTGTTTGCTGGAAGCTAGGAGGGCGGGGGATCTGGGGGAGGGGGAGATGGTGGTGGTAGACTGACAACAGTGACCAAATATGGCTGTAGTATAGTCAGACTTATCTGGCACCTTTTCCAGTTATGCTAACACTGCTCTGGCTGACAGCTGGTACTCTCATGTGGTATTCAACAGTTTTGTAAAATTTTGAACCTAAATTAGATGAAAATGCTTGAAGCTGATCACACTAGGGCACCTTGTTACATTTAGCCTGTACTAAAATCGACTGAAAAATAAGGCAAATTGATGAGCAATTGCAATTTTGCTTCCATTGTGAGAGATGTGCCACACCATCTTCGAGAAAGGGGGTGATGCTTTAAGCAGTCTCACAAACCATATTCTAGAATGAGATTTTCACTCTGCAGCGGAGTGTGCGCTGATATGAAGCTTCCTGGCAGATTAAAACTGTGTGCCCGACCGAGACTCGAACTCGGGACCTTTGCCTTTCGCGGGCAAGTGCTCTACCATCTGAGCTACCGAAGCACGACTCACGCCCGGTACTCACAGCTTTACTTCTGCCAGTACCTCGTCTCCTACCTTCCAAACTTTGCAGAAGCTCTTCTGCGAACCTTGCAGAACTAGCACTCCTGAAAGAAAGGATATTACGGAGACATGGCTTAGCCACAGCCTGGGGGATGTTTCCAGAATGAGATTTTCACTCTGCAGCGGAGTGTGCGCTGATATGAAGCTTCCTGGCAGATTAAAACTGTGTGCCCGACCGAGACTCGAACTCGGGACCTTTGCCTTTCGCGGGCAAGTGCTCTACCATCTGAGCTACCGAAGCACGACTCACGCCCGGTACTCACAGCTTTACTTCTGCCAGTACCTCGTCTCCTACCTTCCAAACTTTGCAGAAGCTCTTCTGCGAACCTTGCAGAACTAGCACTCCTGAAAGAAAGGATATTACGGAGACATGGCTTAGCCACAGCCTGGGGGATGTTTCCAGAATGAGATTTTCACTCTGCAGCGGAGTGTGCGCTGATATGAAGCTTCCTGGCAGATTAAAACTGTGTGCCCGACCGAGACTCGAACTCGGGACCTTTGCCTTTCGCGGGCAAGTGCTCTACCATCTGAGCTACCGAAGCACGACTCACGCCCGGTACTCACAGCTTTACTTCTGCCAGTACCTCGTCTCCTACCTTCCAAACTTTGCAGAAGCTCTTCTGCGAACCTTGCAGAACTAGCACTCCTGAAAGAAAGGATATTACGGAGACATGGCTTAGCCACAGCCTGGGGGATGTTTCCAGAATGAGATTTTCACTCTGCAGCGGAGTGTGCGCTGATATGAAGCTTCCTGGCAGATTAAAACTGTGTGCCCGACCGAGACTCGAACTCGGGACCTTTGCCTTTCGCGGGCAAGTGCTCTACCATCTGAGCTACCGAAGCACGACTCACGCCCGGTACTCACAGCTTTACTTCTGCCAGTACCTCGTCTCCTACCTTCCAAACTTTGCAGAAGCTCTTCTGCGAACCTTGCAGAACTAGCACTCCTGAAAGAAAGGATATTACGGAGACATGGCTTAGCCACAGCCTGGGGGATGTTTCCAGAATGAGATTTTCACTCTGCAGCGGAGTGTGCGCTGATATGAAGCTTCCTGGCAGATTAAAACTGTGTGCCCGACCGAGACTCGAACTCGGGACCTTTGCCTTTCGCGGGCAAGTGCTCTACCATCTGAGCTACCGAAGCACGACTCACGCCCGGTACTCACAGCTTTACTTCTGCCAGTACCTCGTCTCCTACCTTCCAAACTTTGCAGAAGCTCTTCTGCGAACCTTGCAGAACTAGCACTCCTGAAAGAAAGGATATTACGGAGACATGGCTTAGCCACAGCCTGGGGGATGTTTCCAGAATGAGATTTTCACTCTGCAGCGGAGTGTGCGCTGATATGAAGCTTCCTGGCAGATTAAAACTGTGTGCCCGACCGAGACTCGAACTCGGGACCTTTGCCTTTCGCGGGCAAGTGCTCTACCATCTGAGCTACCGAAGCACGACTCACGCCCGGTACCCGAGTTCGAGTCTCGGTCGGGCACACAGTTTTAATCTGCCAGGAAGCTTCAAACCATATTCTGTCACTTCAAAGGAGCATTAGGAGCATTTACTGTGACAGGCTAACAACGACGAATTTAGTTGTAGTCAATGTTTAATGTATGTTTGGCACCAATGATACTAGATAAGGAATGCTGGCTCAGATTAAAAAAGATGGGGTACAAAACTGAAGGGGTTGGTGTAAGTAAGAGCTAACACTGAATTCAATAAGTGTTGGGATGATCACATTATCTGATGTGTTTTCGAATGGTCTACATGCTGACAAGAAAAATCTCCAGAGGTACTGCTATAAAACATTGCTGGGTATGTAAATTATCTTATTTTACGGTATTTACCTCTCTGAATTAAAGTGAATATACAATATGCAGTAACTCAAAATATGCTTTTTTGCGTTAGCACTATCTTCAACTGACCCCTTCAACTGTTCACACTTTTTGAACAAACCATACCTATAATTTCTAGATATGATTAGGGGGAGACCACGTGAAGTTTATAGGAGGACAAGTATAGACAAGGATTCAATCTATACTTGTTCTGAATGAGAGTCCAAAGTCTTGACCACTGTGTCATGTCTGTCAGTGATGAAAGAAAGAAATGGGTGGATGCAATAACCTAGGATTAAAGGAGACATTTCAATCTATACTTCATAACCTTTACCAGAGTATTTTCCCATAACTGTACTTTATGTTAATTATGAGTCTTTAGATTACACAATCAAAAAATTAGGTGGTTAGAGAAAAACAAATAAAAGTGCAAAAAGTTGCATGCTGACAATAAAATAGGGCAAAACCTGATAATACTGTACAATGATAAACAGTACTGATACACAACTGCTGTAAAGAATAAAAACCTACTACTTGTGACAAAATCTGCAATTTTTGGCATTTGTGCCTTTTTCAGCAGAAACTAAAACTGCTCAAGAATGAAAATAATGTCTGGACTGGCTTCTACGCTCACTTTACAGCCACTATTTGATGTACATTACACAAAACATATTTATGACTGACACACAATTCTTGAAACAATGTTGAAATACTTCGCACACCTCCTACAAACTTAGCTAGAACTGACAGATCTGTAAACAAAATACACAGCAATAATTTCTTATGTGTCCTCTACACACGCTGACAATCTGAAATCACAGCAAGAATAGTTGGAGGAGACATAAAACATTTCCAAATAAAACAACACGATTGTGAAATAGCAAAATTCTGAAGTTGTGGAGTTTTAAGTGTCATTTAACACATTACCATTTGTGTCCCTGACATGCTGATGCATCTTCATTCTGTGTGTACTGGCTGCTCATTTTATTGATACTGTAGTTTGTGAGATGCATGTATCTGTCACTTAGACATGCCATGTCACCAGAGTATTTAACTACAGGAAGAGAAAAAAATCCAATACTTAACACAATTAGGGATATGAAAATAATAAATTCTTGAAAATATACGATTTATCTGCAATTAATACATACCTGATGCAAATCTTACCAGGCCATCATCATAAATATAAATCCGCAGAGGATTGATACTTGTAACAAGAACATACAAGCGTAAATCAAACTTACTGCCATTTATCAAATATGGCTGTGAAATGTACTTCTGAACAACCAACGGTCTTCTCTTTGGTATCTGAGCCCATCGATGTATTACTTTAATGCCCGTTCCTCTTGCTGATGCAGGCTAGTAAGTAAGATAATGCATTAGACACTATTCAAAAGTGGAAAGGGATTGGATTGTTAACACTTATGTTTTACAGATCACCTAAATTGTATTATTCTAATGTAATCACTGATCAAACAAGTACGGGTGATGGAAAAATATACTTTTTGGTCAAAAACAAAAATGTATTTCATGTTTCATAATATGGATACAGAAAATCTACTCGCAATGCAACAACAAGCCCCTTGTGTGGTTTCAATTCATTGTCAATAGCATACCATATGGTCATATGGTGAGATGGTAAGCTTTGAAACTCTGCAACTCACTTTTACTGTCAAGTTTCACTAGGTCATTTTCCATATCTCTTGTCACCTGCTGTTCACAAACTCACTCTCATTTTTGTCCAGTACCTCTATTCTGATTTGAGCTTGTAGGTGACTTTTGCTGTATAACTAGGAGTATTTCGTAGCCTCTCTTCTACCAGGTTGATATGTCCCTGGTTCCAAAAGTTATTTTGCCTTTCCCTCTGCTGCCATTTGACAAATCGAGTAATTTCGACACTTTACCCTTCAAAAATTATGTAGAAAGAAAGGAAGAGAACAAATACACTGCTAAACAACAACAACAACAACAACAACAACTACCACCACCAGAATGTGACTAAACAAAAAACAAATGGGTATCATACTTCTGAATGAATATGTAATTAAGGACATAACTAAATTTATGATTAGTGTAACAATCAGCATGAAATCTTCTGTTATCCTCTGGCAAACATAAGTCAGTCAACCCATTACGGATACATCACTAACTCAGTATATATATTGTTTTTGATAGTCATCACAATTGTACACTTTGTTAATCTTACACTGGTTTCCACCTAACTGTCAATAACTTCCGTTAAGAACACAAAGCAAGTGTATGTCTAGGATGTCTAGGTTGTGGGGGTTGTTTTCTGAAGGGAGAGGAACCAAGTTTTATTTACATCATCTACAAAAATAATGAATTGTAAAGTATGATGTTCATCAATGGAAAATTCGATATTAATTGCTTAGTAGCTTTCTTAGGAAACTTCTTGTTGTACTGACACTCAAAGCAGAATCTCTGACTTCACCAATTGAGCTATCAAAGCACACTGCACCTTTCAGTTGCAATCTGCCAGTACCTTTCTCTTTTTTCCATAGCACTGTTCACACTCTATTGCACAGTGAAATTTTCATTCGGGTAACAGCATTTCAATAATAATAATAATAATAATAATAATAATAATAATGTTTGGATCAACATCTTAAATACAGAAGCAGACATCATTAGTTACGTTTAAGGTCACTAATTCATATTTTTCTGTATTATATATTAGCTTTGTTTCAATATATTCACACCTTTTCTTTTTCATGCAGGGTTTACCGAGACCATGACAATGCAGCATCTTACTTTGGCCAGTTTTGCAGTGCTGTCACCACTATTGTTTTAGCAAATAGTCAGGTACTGCAAGAAGATGGGATCTCCAGTGTCAAGATCTTTGTTGCATTTTATTACAATAATTATAATCAAGAGCTTTGTATTTGAGGGTACAATTAATGTACTGAAAAGGTTTTGTACCCTCAACATCTGGTTGATGAAGCATATATTCAATATTTGTTGTATTGTACAGACAGAGAACAAGCAATTTATGTCTTGTGCATTCAGTAAACTTAACAAACAAAAAGATTTAATGGAAATGAAATAAAATAAAATCCAGTGGTTTTATATAAAATGAATTTATTAATTTACAATACTACACTTGAAATTTTTGATAATTCCTCAGAAAAGAAAGAAATAAAAATATAATTATAGGATACACAGTAAACCTTTAATGTACCAAAGAATGACAGTAATATCTGTCTTGATATAACATTCTTTTTCATAGAATTTGTAAGTGTACGAGATTTTCCAGATTTTTGTAGCCAAAGTTTTTGGACATAAATCATTTTATTGTTTGAGGGTGAAATCTCATATTAATTTTGATTATAAACAACCTTCATAAGCAGAAGATCAGTTCATTCGTTTATCCAGAAAATCACTCATAACTTAAAAGTTTAATTATTATATCAGGGGATTAGGTAAGGAGCAAGTCTTGTTTCATATGTTGTACTATTTACCTGAGGTATTCAGGATGGGCTCCATGCCATGCCAAGAGCATTAAAGCTGTATTTGACATCATCACATGCAAAGTAATCCAGAGGTGGCAAACCACTGGCAAATCTTTAGTTGTCGGTATACCTTTACCCAATGGTAATGCATATGCTGATGAACTGCTACTCTTTTTTTTCTTTGGAAGTTTAGGCTTTGTTCAAAACGAGTTGCACCTAGATGTTTAGCCACTGATTACATTTTAACGACAAAATAAAAGCTTTCCTATAAATCAGAGTTATATGAGGCCTGGTTTTGATAGAAGTTGAGCTCTTCTACAGACATAATACGAATTATCAATTAGTCAGGGGTTTGCAGACTTTTTGGAGATGAAGACCAGCATTGTGGTAACTTGTGAAATAACTGAACCCTTGCAAAGTACAAACAATTAATAAGGAATGGTCTCTCTTTGCGACGATGAGTTGTCTTAAGAACCTGCAGATAATGAGAAAAACTGTTAAAAAAACTACTGCCACAAAAATTATTGTGCTGTGAAGTTTCCTCACATTCTTAGAAGAAAGATGAACTAACAAAACCAAACCATGGGGAACACCGCATCATCAACAAAATTAGCCTGGCAAAATGGGAAAAGATGGTCTAGTGTACAACCTCTCATCACTAGAGTTGGCAAATATACTAAATGAAATTTCAAACCTCTATTGCAATGTCTCATTTGGTGACAGTACGCGACACAACAAATGAGAACGAGTTGCTTGGCAGCATTGGTACTATCTGAATGAAGCAACTTTACATTTTAGCTGTTATTATTTATTACATAGCCCTTCATAACAAAAATATAAAAACACTGTGCTGTGTTGCAAAAGCATTCATCACAGTTACCCCAAAAGGGTAAACAACCTTTACTACAACCTTGACCAGGGCAGTAATGTGATACTAGTGCACTGTCACAGTGTGTCAAACATATTGTGATATTGTGGCGACTCCTTCCCTTGCCTTGTAGACCAGACCCCCCCCCCCCCCTCCCCCTGCTGGTCACTTCCACTGGAGGGAGAAGTTAGACGGCCACACTTTCTGACTGCTAGGTATGCCGAACCGTCGCTCGACCAGCCCCTTGTGCAATCCGACGAGGCAACATCCCCAGCCCTGCTCTTGGCAGCCTGGCCGCGGAATGCCACGAGGCCCTCGTTGTTGCCCACCGCAATTCTCTGGGGTGTGCGCGTAACACACAATTCTTATACCACGCTCATCATCGTCATCTTGTTGTGGTCCATTTAACGAAAGGAATGCTATCGTGTTTATTCACACAGCCTTTCACAGGTGCATCTTCGAGGCGATTCTACTGTCTAAAGAAGTACAAAGCCTGCTGACAGATGTCCAGTTCGTCCTCCCAGTATCAACAATTTGAATATTGCATGCAGTGTAGTGCAAATAGTGCAGTGAAGTGCAATGCGCTCTAGGACTACCAGGCTGTTTTATTACTATTCTATCCCTGGCCGTTTTGTCACTCCTTTGCCGCCAAGTGCACTAGTGAAGCAGTATTTCCATGCTGCCGGATGGCATCAAACGAAGGTTACAAGCCACCCATGGTCTGCCCGGTCCAGACCGTCCTCTCAATTAAGAGGTATTAGCTCATTTCAAATGTTACTTGTAACCGCTCTTTAGAGAGTGTTTATTCAGCAACAAGTATTAGATTAAATTCTGTAATACGAAATGACCTAAGAGCCAAAAAACAGTAGTAATATTTCGAAATAGTGTAACGCAAAGTAGTACAAAGGGAATCCGAGGAAGACATAACAGAGCTGCAGTTTGTTTTGAATGTAATATACAAAACAAACACGCAGCATTGTTAGGTCTCTTGAGTTTTTGTTTTCAGTGGTGGTGAGTGTGTTCGCAGTTCTTCCGCGGTAGTCGGAATTTTGGGCTTAGAAGTGCATTCTTAGAACCGGATTAGACATTGGAGTGGTGGAGAATAGATTATTTTGGGATAAATACAGACAGAGTCAATTAGAGGTGACTGGGTGTATGAACATTAATATTCAAGTGAATGGTGATTGTACGTGTTAAATACAATGCTACGATCATATACTTACGATTGTGAAGAGATTTATTGACAATACGGAAACTTTTATGTTGAATTTTTATTCGCTGTATGCGAGTTATTAAAGAGTATTGGGCCTGAAAATAGTTTGGACCTTATCATACTAGTATCTTTGCTGCTTGTTGTCAAGGTGATTCCACTAATAAACAAGAAGTGAAAAATAGTGCCCGTGTCTCATTACTGAAACAAGCTGGTTTCCCTTTATTAATATAACACGTATGGTCACGAAATCAGCTCCTGTTAGATCGGCCGGATGCATCCTGCTTGCACCCCTACCCACCCCTTGTCCTCTCCACCCTCCCACATCCTTCTACGCATGCCACCCCTCTGTACACATCACCGCCCCCAGCCTGCACCCCCACCCCTGCATGCTATCCCTTCGTTGTGTGCCACTGCCCCCTTCCACACCCCTCCCAGCCCCCCAACCACCTCCACATGTAAGCTATCCCATTGTGCACACCACAACGCCTCTCCCACAGCTGATAGACATGCGACCAGACAAGCCACAGTGTAACCATGCAGCTGACTGAAGAATCCTTCCTGCATCAACACACGGCAGAGATTGTACTGCGTGACCCACACCGTGCATGCGCCACCTGCCTTCTTCTCTGCAACACTGCCTGCCAGCACCCTCTTGCACACTATGAAACACTGCCTGCATGGTGCTATGTCTCTGCCACATGTGACCACCTCTACGGTAGTCAACACCTGACGGGCTGTCTAACCAGCAGACCCCCATTACCCCTCCTGCACCAGCACCTATGAGCACTTCAGAAGTATCTGAACTCCGCTTGCAAATGCCAGCACTACAGAACCGCTTGACTCAGCTGATCAATGGGGCAGCGCACCCAGCAAAGCTGATTCAGGATACCCTTGCCCCAGTTGCGCTACCGCTCATTTGCCCCCACAATGTGGTTTGCTTCCATTGAGGCAGGTTTTGCAGGCTGCTCTATCACAAGTGACGGAATGAAATTCGGGATGGTTCTCAGTCACCTCAACCTGACCACTGCTGCCCAAGTCTGGGATGTTCTTACTACCCACCCCCCTCCAGGAGCTACAGTCAACTAAGAGAATGCATCTTTTCCAGCTTTGTGGCCTCGGAACTGCAACGACATATAATTTATCGTCAACATCGTGGCAACATGTGCCTGCTGGATCACATGCGAGCACTTGCGAAACTGCACACCCTCCCTGAAGGCCTGCTTCTAAACTGCTGGCTTGCCCATCTTCCCACCCCCATTCAGGCTGTCCTGGCCTCACACGCCCATTTATTGTTACATGATGCAACAGTCTTGGCCAATAAACTGTAAGAAATCCTGAACTCCATCTCTGGTGTGGCTGCAGTGCTTAATGCTGTCTACCACTCTGCGGCTCCAGCTGGCTATTCATCCATCCCGAGCCATGACGTGCATAACTGCACTTTAACTACCTGTCTCTAACAATCCTACACCCAGCATGCAGGCCCCCCCGATCTCTACCAGATTCTGGCACACCTAAGCTTCGATACGGCATCACTTACTGCCTGTGTCGGCCGCCTACACCTCACGCAAGGTCGTGGGATCTAATCCTGGTCGGACAACAGAAATTTTTAGTCTGCCTTTTTGAAAGCAGAACACAGCTATTGAGCCACACACAATAACAACAACGATTATTAATATTATAGCGACTGAAAAATTAAAAAACAATAAAAATGCTGTCTTCTTGATGTTGGGTGCATTTTTTAAATCACAAAGTGAATTAGTGATTTTACTTATAACTTAAAAGTGACTTAAAAGTGAAAAACTGTTACTTCATGCCAGATACACAAAGTTTCCAGCACATGATATCGTATTTATATCACGTAATAAGATTGAAATTAGTTTCTGGTCACCATTTTTGGTGTAACTGAGGTAAACTCCTATTTAAGGAAAACACCCTCTTAAGGATAAAAATATCACAAGTGTCCCAGGCATTCATTAAATAAATGATTTACTGTACTTGCCTTATTACTCTCCAACATCTGTATTTTGAATCAAAATAGTTACACATCTAACTTCTCTATAGATAATTCAAATAAGATGAAGTCTACTACATATGTTATATAGTGTATTGGTCAAATTTTTATGGGGGTCAATCCAAATTAAGTGGTCCAATAAAAATTAAGTTGGTTGCTTGACCATTTTTAAATATTTTATTTTTTTAATATGTGATTACCCTATAATTGAGAAGTTCAAAACAGTTCTTTTTTTTTAATTTACCTTTCACATTTACTGAAAGGTGGCCATTTTCGTTTGTAAGCGCGGGACGATGTTTCAGTTTACAGACGTTAGCAGAAATATGAATATCTCTGCACTGGGTTAGGTTACAACATTGCAATTGACACGATTGTTTTTAGAAAAGTGTCCTCTACAACATTGTCTATTACACAAAATACCCTAAATTAAAAAATGACCAGTCAAAATTACCTCCAAACTTTGGTATCCAAACTTTCAAAAATCTACTTTTTAGTCCCAAAAATAACAAACTAGGAGTGATTTATGAGAGTCTATTTTTTTCCTACAGTTAGGTATCATACACTATTAGCCTCATATAGATCAAGAACACTTACAAATGTTTCCTTCATTTTTTATGAATTTTTGAAATTTGAAAATTTTCATCTTTTGTTACGTTTGGGGTTAGTAATCTCAGTAATATAAAAACATGATTTTTGCACAGTTTATACACCTATATGATAGCAATTTACTGTAAAAATTTCAACATTGATATCTGACTGAACAAAGATTTGAATTTTTGAAAATGAGGGAACAATTCACATTACTCTTCAACTGATCTTATGGCTGTTGCCTATTTAAATGGTTTATTGTTTCATTGTAATAAAATTTAATTGTGACATATTTAGTTAACACTATTACCCAATATTCAATTAGTTTATTTATTACTAATAATGCAATATTAAACAATAGGAGCTTTCGCTTTTGTTCTATGGTAATAAAAATGCCCACACAAGGAAGAAAGAAGAAAGCTGACAGTGAACAACTCCATTCTCTTTTCAGACCCCTAGCCACGCACGCACACGTATGCAAGCGCATGTGGGCACACGGATGTGCGCGCACGCAGACAAGGAAGAAATAAGAAAGCTGACAATGAACAACCCCATTCTCTTTTCAAACCCCTCGCTGTCCACATTCAGACGAGGCGACAGCGGAATGCAGCTGGAGCTAGTTGCGGTTGCCGACATCACTGCCTACAGATGAAAATCTGCTTTTGGATTCATGTTCTTTACAGATCATGCTTTTCTTAGTAACTTGACAGCCATCAAGCTAGGACAAAAAAAATGGGATTTGGATCTGTGTCTGTATGTGAACTCTGGGCAAAGATAAAATTTATTATATTTTTCCTGAAGAAACGTTAATTTACATCAGCATGGCAGTAAGTCAATGAGAGAATATGCCGTCTTTTAGAGTTGCAGAGGCGTGAGCTCTTTCCAATATGCTTTGTGCTGATAATGAGTCTCCACTATATCATCAAATGTAAGAAGACAAATCAGTAGATTTAAATACCTTTACACTTAGGGAATGCCTCTTTGGATGTGTCAAACAAATGAGTGGTTGCATAATACACCAACTTCCATTTCACTTGTCCCACATTTGTACAAACTTCTTTGGGTACTTTCAAGGACTACAGGAAGTGACCACGTATGGTGCTTGGTAAGCCAAGAATAGTAAGCTGAGAATGGTATCAACATGCAACAGATGCAATGTGGCATCTCTTACAGCCATTCAATTAAGCATCATGAGCCTTAATGGTACCCAAGGATTAGAAGTCGGGCCCCATACGAAATAAAATATGAGGCCTAAAATAGAAAGTAAGATAAAATGAATTTGATAATGGAAACCCGCCAATAAAACATAAATCATGAAGACAGACTACAATTTCCTATGGAAAGAAAATAATAAGCACAAAAGGGTGGTGGTTATTGAAAAGGGTGGTGTTTACTGCTGTTCAGCAAACAATTTGGAGTTTTATCAGAAAATGTCTATGTGACACAAGAGATTGATTTTTGCATGCCCTTATACAGTGCTGCATGAGACATCCTTATTTTGAAAAATGTGATAGTAGTCGAAGACAGATTACGTACACATGAGGCATTAACAGATGTACTGGACTGACAATGTGCAATTGTGTTCAGTTTTTCCTGTTAACTCTAATGCTGTCTGCCATATTTTTTCACACTCCTAACAATCTTGCCAGGTCTAAACCCTGCGTAAAATGGTAATGCAAAGCACTTTCTCTCTTCTTAAATTTTTTCCTTGTAAGTGGCCAATAGTGAAAGTTTCATTTGCATCACTGTTGTCCTGAGTATCTCTCTCATGAGCAATAGTTACGAAAGCACGCCATTCTTGTTGCAAATTGCCAATTCTCCATCCACTAATGTTGGTCACAGTATTGAGAAAGTACAAAATGGTGGCTGCACCTAGAGTTTCAGTAGAGGACTGTCAGATTTTTCTTTCTGCAAAACAGAATGGCATTGTTAGTCTTCTCCTTCACAATGATTAGGAACATCTGACATCCATTTTCTTTCACCTCTTTATACTTAGCTTGATGTTCCTGTGTCACTCTAATGGTGTCCCACGAATTCAATTATATTCCCAATGTGTGATAAGACCTATTCAAGACAGTGTATAAACAAATCTATACGAGGATTCAGGCTTCATGCAGGTAGTTGCAAACACCTAATTATGTTTTTGTCAAAATGTATCTTAAACCCAACCACAGAGTTTTCTAGCATGATTTTTTCTAGTGTGAGGACGTAAGTTTTGTTGACGTTCACTTTGATGTTGACATTTACTCGAAGGTAAGTCTTATCCTTGTAAGCACTGTCACAACAAGTATCTTTATCAGAAACAGTGGTACTCAAAGGTGGTGTTCTAAATCATATTACTGTGATGGGTCTCGTTGCCCAGGGAACAGTATTATGGAGGTCTTTTTTAAGCCTGATTTACTAAGGAGTCTTCCATGGAGTCTTCTACAGTTGGTGTATGGTTTCATTTTCCATCAACAATGATTTAGCCTAACAATGCAGCATCATCTTTACCTGCTGCTAATACAACTATGCCTTTCTCTCCGTGCAGAGCATGTATTGTCCTAAAAACTGCAGTGGAAATGTAGCTCTCCAGCATTTTGGACATGTTCAGGATTCTGGAACTTTCCCTTCTTACTTCTCTGGCGGCATCTGAGGGGAGACCAGAATAGATAATAATAATAACTGGTCACCTGTACTCTAATTTCCCTGATTACAAACACAAATAAAATGACAGCGTAATTAGTATTACCACCTCACAAAAATCCTGTGTTCTAACAAGTAAGTATTTATATTACTCTGGCAATCGCGTTTGTGTGTACAGTGATGAAAGCACATATCATTATGCTTTTAGGGCAAGTCAGTTAACATGTATTAGAAAAAGCAGATAACTTTTTACGAAGAAAAATTTTGACAAGCTTCCTTTAGTGATAATGACATCAATGCATTTCTCACAAGATATTTCTTGTGAATGTGTTAAATGACTTTAATGATGGTATGGACCCTTCGATATTTGAATGTTCCAGTATTGTTATTCTGTCACTAGGGTTCCACAAGTTTCCCAAAGTGAAATTCCCTGATATTTCCCTGATTTCCAGACAAGTTTTAGCATTTTTCCCTGACAAATTTTGAAATCTCCAGCCCAAACTCTTTGCCTTTACAAATGTCTGCTTGTGTCTGTGTATATGCGGATAGATATGTGTGTGTGTGTGTGTGCGCACGAGTGTATACCTGTCCTTTTTTCCCCCTAAGGTAAGTCTTTCCGTTCCCGGGATTGGAATGACTCCTTACCCTCTCCCTTAAAACCCACATCCTTTCATCTTCCCCTCTCCTTCCCTCTTTCCTGACGAAGCAACCGTTTGTTGCGAAAGCTTGAATTTTGTGTGTATGTTTGTGTGTCTATCGACCTGCCAGCGCTTTTGTTTGGTAAGTCTCATCATCTTTCTTTTTAGATTTATTTTTCCCACGTGGAATGTTTCCCTCTATTATATATAAAGGACTTCTGTATTTCTAAACATGTGAGCAAAAATCTTGATGTTAGTACTCATCATCTTTTGTAATGAACTGTTTTTAGATGGAGAAAGAAAGCCAAACGTTATATATGTTTCATTAAGACCACTGTGTTATTTTATTTCAATAAAGTGAAACACATTTGTGACAAAAATACGCATTTTGTTGGAGTCGCAAGACAGATTTAAAATACCTTCACTGCTTTCCGAAAGAATCTCAGAAAAACAGTAGACCTCTTGAAAGAAATGAACAAGGTTGTGAAGAGTTGTGTGAACCAACACTATAGGTGACCACCAATATGTTTGTTATCGTTGGTTAGTACTCACTGTTTATGTCTGTTATTCTAAGTTATTGTGTGATTTTTCTTTCAAGAAATACACGAGTACATAGCGTACAAACTGCCAGTGATTGCAACAACTTTCTTCTTCTTATTGTCCATACTTTCTACATATATAAAATACTTTCGAAGTGCCAAAATGGACTAGAATAAATAAAATGTCTATAAAATGCTGCACTGTACAATGTATATGCGTGAGAAAGTCGCAATTCCTGAAATCCATCACCTGTGGCCTGCCGAGGAGCACCACACTCCTGGGTTCACGGATAAACCATGAAAAACCACCGCATTACGCCATACACAGACAGATCCAGCCTGCGGGCAGATCGATGAAACTATATCTGACAGGCAGGGCCTGCAAATTAGATCCGTTAGAGATACCCACAGAAATGGCCTGCAGTTTTGGCCCATCATGGAAGTCCACTCGTGTGGCCTGTTATTCATGTGTCACAGATACCATGTCGATGAAATGATACCACGGTGATCACCGATGCAACAGATAACTTCTGCAAATACTCCAAGAATCAATACTAATGAGGATAGGAAGCAACTCACTGTAAAGATGATAGATGAGCTATAGACAGGCACATAGGAAAGACAATCACACTGTCACAACTAAGTTTTTGGCCATAGCCTTTGTCAGAAAACGAGTGTGCACACACATCCACAACTCATGCACACACGACTTTTCTCCGGCACTGCGTCAACAAGCTCTGAGAATCAGATCCAAACAAACCACTCCTCATGCCCCCCTCTGTCTCTCACTGGCAGGTGCTAGGCTAGCAGCAAGTGGTGGTGGTGACAGCACTGACTGCAAGCTCATGGGAGGGGCGGGACGGTGAGAAGAAGCAAGAATGAGAGAGTGGGGAAGCAGAGCATATACTCAGCTGGGCCCAGCCAGCGATGAAGCATGACATCTCAGTGAACAAACAATTTCATGCTTCTAAGACAAAAAACAAGATTTTACTAGTGTGATTTTTTAAATTACTTTAGATGGAAACGGAACATTATGTTTTAATAATAATAACGAAAAATGCTACAATATTTTGTTAACGCAAAACTAAGAAAGGGGGAACGCATAAGGATAAACTCCAATAGCATATTAATGTTGAAGTGAAAGGATAAATGTAACATCCATATTATCTCTGCAAAGCAAAGAAGTGTAAAAATAACTGAACAAAACATAAGTCAATGAAACCTTATGTTCAAACCAAAATGTATTGTTGATTACAACAGTGAAATTATTGGTACTGACTGCCAAGATCAGATATTAGCAGGTTTCCCTGTCATGAGGAAATTCTGAAATGGTACTGAAAAATATTTTTTACATATTTGATATGGCACTTTATAATTCATATATTCTCTACACAAAAAATGGAAAGAATCAGAATTACACCGAGTATAGACTTCAAACAGCACACGCATTACAAAATGTGCTGCCACAAGAGCTTGAAAACAAAGCGAAACGATGGGGGAATGTAAAAACTGTCTAGTTGTATTAATTATATCCCACTGTTTCGAAAACTACAACACAAGTGAAGATTACTAATCGTCCGTGAGACATCAAAACTGATACATTACCTACTTGCAAATAATAAATAATTTTTGTTAACTAATGGATCCATCACATTTACTTGTCAGACATATGAAATTATTGGTTGTGTCCCAATGTTTTTTATTATTTTAAAATTCCTTACATGGCACCAAAATACATGTACATTTTGTGCAGGTTTGAGTACATGGCAAAACAACTCAATGGTTTATATTAAACGACCTTCTTGGTTACTACACCTGAGCAATCAAAAGATTGAGTAGGCCTCGGATTGTTTTAAGTTACACAAAGCTTATTTATTTCTGCTCTTTGCTTAAGTGATTTTTTAAAGAAGCATTACACAATTACAGCCCTCAATCAACACAAGTTCTTTAACATTCTATTCTTCATTTCTACAGAAGACCTCATTTATAATGATAAAAGGCACCATATAACAGTAAATTATACTCTGCTTTCCAATTTTCTGTTTGGTATTCTATGTCCGCAACTAAATGTAATAACAACCAAATTATACTAACCCTCAAATTCATGACCCTAAATTACTTCCCAATTTTTTCACAGTACTTACCCTGATTTCATTCATTTATACCACAGAGGAACTCCACTATCAATAATGGCTTTCTGTATATGGTATCGGGCCTGGTGACCTAGCAGTAAAGCACATGCCTGGAGACCGAAATGTTATGAGATCGAATCCTGGTCAGACCCCAGAATTTTTTTCCTTTCTGTCTTTAATGTAGGATTCACCTTTCAACAATGTGAAGATTCACCAGGAACACCACTTGAGTTGTATTCCATTTTATACTTTGATCACCCCTGGTTGGATAACTAGGGTAGGTTAGGGACATGCAAGTCATTGAACTGGCCTTCAGTTAAAAGGCTTGCACTTGGCCATCAAATCTCGACATTATCAGCATAATGTATAGCTTAGCATGAAATTCATTTTTTAGGTTTTCTGACCTAGGTTTACTTGCTGAGCAGCACGCTATGTACTCGACTTGACTCCTGCTACTGATGCAGACAGGAGCACCACAAAAAATACACACGGGAGGAAAATTAATAATTCAGTATAACCGACACACACTTATTGCATAAATAAATTTTAGCTCTGACTACGAAGTCCTTCGCAAAGGAGTTCTTGGATAAAAAGTTATCTGTTTATTTTGCATGTCAAATTTCGAAAAAATCCCTAACTTGCAATGACTGCATCCAAACACCATTGTCAAGTCCGACTGTCATGGAACTGGTGAGGCTTCCACTTGCATGTCCAGAGGATGGAATCTGATGGGCCAAATTAGTTTATTATGACAAGGAAATGGCACAAACTGATTTGGCACCCTCTATGTCCATGTTATGTCTGCGTTCTCTATCCAACGTTGCTTGCTGCGCCACCACTCACATTGGGCAGTAAACTACTTTGCTAGATAGGATACATTGCTACTCACTATACAGCTGAGTTGCAGATAGGTACAATGAAAAGACTGGCAAACAAGTAAGCTTTCGGCCAAAAAGGTCTTCATCAGAATCAGACACACACACACACACACACACACACACACAAAACCACAGTCTCTGGCTGCCGAGGCCAGTTTGTGTATGTTGTCTAATTCAAATGAAGACCTTTTTGGCTGGAACCTTATTTGTCTGGCAGTCTTTTTGTTAAGCCTACTTGCAACGCAGTATCTCAGCTATATGGTGGGTAGCAATGTATCTTTTCATAATTTTATCATTATTTCGTCCTGAATTTTCCACTGTTTGACTTTGCTGGATACAGTGGACAAACATAATCTATGGATGCAGAGAATCACCTCAATATGCACCATTTCTGTGATGTAATCCAGCCAATCAGACGCATCTTCTGGGCATAGAAGTGGATGCCTCACCAGTTTCACACCGGTCAGATTGACCCTCTGGCGACGATGGAGGCAATTGTTGAAAGCTTTTAATTTTATCCGAATATGACAAGGCAAGTAAAACTAAAACTTTTTATTCAACCTTTAGTTCTACTCTTAATAAATCCCTTGCAAAACAGTATATATTTCCTGAATATCTAAAACGTGAATCACGATTTGCTTTCTGCTTATCCAGTACCAGTGGCACACCAGCCTGTTCCCTTAATATTCAGCACAAATTTGTCATAAAAAAGATATTATCAAAGGGAATTTCAATTATTTACAGACAAGAAAGAATGAAGAATAAGTTTTAAAGACACAGATCTTCAGTGGTGCCTGTTTTCGGCATACATGTGCACCACACAATGTATAGTAATTTTTTTTCCGTTAGTATTTACCCCGTCTAGTATCGAATCTACTGTACACTAAATTTATTAAATTTAACTTTGCAGCTGGATGCCCTTCTTGTCACCATAGTCATCAGTTGCTCAAGGGAGGGAAATTGTGTGGACCACCTGTCTGAAGTGAGTATTTTTTTTTTTCAAGGTGTGATTGTATTTTAACTCAAAATTGTTAAGGCTTTCGTGGCCATTTGTTGACAAACTGCCTATTGGCTTCTGTCTCGGGTTCTTCGGCCGACGTTCATCTAATGATTTTTCTGACGTTTCGCCAGCACGAGTGGCTGGCATTGTCAAAGCTTCACTCTCCATTGCCGGTGGTGGACTGTAGGCGAGCTCACGGCCGCAGGCTATATGTACCTGGCGCGCCAACGTCCGAGGGCTTCTCCGCGGTCATTTCCGGTGCAGTTCTCCTCTTGCTACCTGCGACGGTCGTTCGCTGCAGTACGGGAAGCCAGGATCTGTTTACCTTAAGGCTTTCCTCTTTCTTGTTGAAACTGTTCGCGTGTTTTTGGATTTCTACAGCTTCTCTGAACAAGCGCGTGTGATAGTGATTCTCTACAGACAGAACTTCCGTGTCGGCGAATTTTATTACGTGGTCGGTCTCATTCAGTGCGTGCTCTGCCACGGCCGATTTCTCCACCTGCCCCAACCTGCAATGTCGCTTATGCTCTTTGATCCTGGTGTTAATGGATCGTCCAGTCATTCCGACATAAACTTTTCCGCATGTGCAAGGTATACGGTATATTCCCGACATTGCAAGTGGGTCTCTCTTCTCCTTCGCCGATCTAAGACACTCTTTGATCTTCCTTGTCGGTTTGAAAATCGTCTATACGCCGTGTTTGCACAATATACGGCCGATTCTGTCAGTCACTCTGGGAATGTATGGCAGAAAGGCCGTACCCGACATTTCTTTTTCTGGTTCCTTACTTCGCCGAGTGTTTGGCTCTGTTACACTTCTAATGTAATTTGTGGAGTACCCATCGCTCCTCAGAACAGTTTCCAGGTGTTGCATTTCTCGTTTGAGATGTTGAGGCTCACATATTCGTCCTGCTCTCGTTACGAGCATACTAATCATGCCTCTTTTCTGGCTCGGGTGGTGGTTTGACAGTTTGTGCAGGTATCGGTCCGTGTGTGTCGGTTTTCGATACACGCTGTTTCCCAGGTTTTCGCCGTCCCTTGTGACCAGCACATCTAGAAATGGCAGTTTCTTGTCCTTTTCTACTTCCATGGTAAATGTTATGTTGGCATGGAGGCTTTTCAAGTGTCTCAGGAATTCACCGAGCTGTTCTTCACCATGGCTCCACACCACGAAAGTATCATCGACGTACCTGTACCACACCTTAGGTTTGCAAGTCGCCGAGTCCAGTGCCTGTGCTTCGAATTGTTCCATGAAGAAGTTGGCCACCACTGGACTGAGAGGACTACCCATGGCGACGCCTTCCAGCTGTTCGTAGAAATCGCCATTCCACGTGAAATAGCTCGTGGTGAGACATGCATGGAAGAGCTTTTTGATGTCTTGCGGGAACATGGAACCGATGTGCTCCAGAGCGTCGCTGAGTGGCACTTTCGTAAATAACGAAACAACATCAAAACTGACCAGTATGTCGTTTGGCGCAAGTTTCAGTTTCTTCAGCTTCTCAATGAAATGTCCTGAGTCCTTAATGTATGTGTCGGTCTTTCCCACGTGTGGCTGGAGCAGAGAGGCCAAGTGTTTCGCCAGTTTATACGTTGGTGAGCCAGAAGAACTAACGATCGGTCTCAGTGGAACGTTGTTCTTATGGATCTTGGGTAATCCATACAGCCGAGGTGGTAGGGCTTCTGTGTTGCGCAGGTTTCTCTGTATGTCCGCCGGCAGAGAAGATGCCTTGATTAATCGATTCGTATTCCGAGTGATACGCTGCGTCGGATCTGCGCTTAGTTTTCGGTACGTCGTCAGATCTAATAGGTCTCGGATCTTTTGCTCATAATCTTCGGTCTTCATTACGACGGTCGCATTCCCCTTATCGGCAGGCAGTACCAATATACTCTTGTCGGCGTTGAGATTCTTAATGGCTTGTACCTCTTCTTTCTTCAGGTTGCAAGCTGGTGGTTTTGCTCGGCGCAGTATCCTGGCTGTTTCAGTGCGTATTTCCTCTGCCCTTTCACAAGGAAGGGTCCGAATGGCTGCTTCGGTGTTGGCAATGATGTCCTCCATAGGTATAGTTCTCGGGATGATAGCAAAATTCCCTCCTTTTTGAAGAACAGACACTTCCTCTTCGGTCAATTGTCATTCAGTGAGGTTGACCACTGTGTGTGACATGTCGGGAATCGCCTTGTCGGTCTGCTTCCGGCATCTTTCAAACTTTTTCTTTTGCCGCTCGGTGCAGCGCTCGAGTTCGTTCTGCATGCTCCTGTGAGTGGTGCTGTCGATCTTGTCCCAGTCGTCTCGATGCATTCTGCTACTTAGTTGATAGAAAATGTCCAGAAGTTCCTGATCCGTTCTTGCCAAGTCTCTCCGTGTTGTATGTATTCGCTCACGAAGAAAAGCTCGTTCCATTCTGCCGTAGATACGATGTGCTTGGGCGGTGGTGAATAGGCGCTTGCATCTCAAGAACCTCGGTGTAGCACATTCATCTCGGCACCGTGACAGAAAGGCGAGAGAGGACATCAGTCACGCTTTCTTCTTCCGTCGTTGGTCAAGACGTCGGTACAATCTGCAAATCTCCTCCCCGTAGAGGCGTAATACAAAATTGTTAAGGCTTTCGTGGCCATTTGTTGACAAACTGCCTATTGGCTTCTGTCTCGGGTTCTTCGGCCGACGTTCAACTAATGATTTTTCTGACGTTTCGCCAGCACGAGTGGCTGGCATTGTCAAAGCTTCACCCTCCACTGCCGGTGGTGGACTGGAGGCGAGCTCGCGGCCGCAGGCTATATGTACCTGGCGCGCCAACGTCCGAGGGCTTCTCCGCGGTCATTTCCGGTGCGGTTCTCCTCTTGCTACCTGCGACGGTCGTTCGCTGCAGTACGGGAAGCTAGGATCCGTTTACCTTAAGGCTTTCCTCTTTCTTGTTGAAACTGTTCGCGTGTTTTTGGATTTCTACAGCTTCTCTGAACAAGCGCGTGTGATAGTGCTTCTCTACAGACAGAACTTCCGTGTCGGCGAATTTTATTATGTGGTCGGTCTCATTCAGTGCGTGCTCTGCCACGGACGATTTCTCCACCTGCCCCAACCTGCAATGTCGCTTATGCTCTTTGCACCGGACCGATACCTGCAGCGAACGACCGTCGCAGGTAGTAAGAGGAGAACCGCACCGGAAATGACCGCGGAGAAGCCCTCTGACGTTGGCGCGCCAGGTACATATAGCCTGCGGCCGCGAGCTCGCCTCCAGTCCACCACCGGCAATGGAGGGTGCAGCTTTGACAATGCCAGCCACTCGTGCTGGCGAAACGTCAGAAAAATCATTAGATGAACGTCGGGTGAAGAACCCGAGACAGAAGCCAATGTATTTTAACTGTTTGAGTTTCACATTTATTCATGTGATAAGTGGGTAACAGCCCAGCATTTGCCAAAACAAGCTTGGGAAACCACCTAAAACCAACACTCAAGTTGACCAATGCAATAACCACCATCGTCAACCCACAGTGAGGATTCGATCTGGACCTGGCTCACCTTCCTATTTCTCATGCTAGTGTGCTATGCATTACACTACACAAGCAGGCAGACATTGTACAGGCAAGAAGATAATTTCAAACATAACTGAAATTTGGAAAAAAAGAAGAAGGGGAATAGGGGGAAGAGAGAGAGAGAGAGAGAGAGAGAGAGAGAGAGAGAGAGAGAGATGATATGCTATGAAAATAATCTACTTCCAATGTTTACAATTATCTATAAAAATACTTTCGACTAAATGATTGACTTCTTTGCAATTAATTCTCCCAGATAAATTGACTATTGCAATAACTAATGTTCAAAAGCGCATGAAGCTCTGGCAAATGTACATGTTCATTATAATTAGCAACTAATTAGCAACTCTTCTGCCAGGTTGCAAAAGCAAACAAAAGGAAATAGAGAAGAATGGCTAAAGACGGAAATTTTTTAAAAAATCTGGTCACCTCACATATGACTACTATTAGTACATCATCAGCAACTGATCCAACAAATAAATACTATTGCAATATCCAGGGTGGAGTAATGACACTGTAATACATAAACATCATTGTTTCACTAGAACATAGATCCAAATAGATAATCTTACTGACAATAATATGAAAAGCATTGAGTCCTGCTCAACCACGTAGAGGAGTTATTGAGTGGAAGACAGGTATAATGAAAGAGACTGCTAGATATTATTCTGCTATCAGATTACATCCATCAGATGTAGACAAAACAAATCTCTCTCTCGCAACCCCCCCCCCCCCCCCCCCCCACATGCCCCCGCAGGCACTGCCACTTTCTCTCTGAGCAGTGATCTTTCTTAGGGTGGGTGGTGAGTGGTACAGCAGAAGACGTGTGAGGTAAGGACAATATCATCCTGGGCCGCTAGGTGCAGCCAGCTGTGCTGGATGGGGCCCGGGGTGGGGCAGAGGTTAAGGGAGAGGCAAGAAGCGGAGAAGACGATGCAGATATGCAGGTGGGACAGGAGGATGTAGGGCTGGGGTGGGAGCAATGAAGGAGATAGTCTTGCGGAGGACAGGTTAGTGTCAAAGAGGTTATGGGAACAGAGGACGTGTCACAGGGAGAGTTCTCACATTTGATATTCAGAAAAGCTGCTGTTGGTGAAACAATCCTAATGGTACAGACTGTGCAGCAGTTTTTGATGTCATACCAAACACACTGCACTGGGCAGCATACTCAGCAACTGGGTGGTCCAGGTTTCTCTTTGGGACTGTTTGAATGTGGCCATTCACATGAACAGATAGCAAAGCCTATCACTGCCGCACCTAGCAGCCCACTATCCTACAACATCCCTACATGGTTCTACAGACAGCACTAATGTCTCCCCCACTCCCTACCCTGCTACCCCTAACTCTCCCGACTCTTCTCTTTTGTACCCCCAGCACTAATCCCAGCGAGGATCGCTGCTCCCTCAAAAGTCGTCGAGCCTTAGTGCCCACAGAAGACAGTGGCCACGTGTGTGTGAGTTATGCTTATGTGACTGTGTGCGAGTTTTGTTTTGCCTACATCTGATGAAGGACTTTATCTGTTACCTGAATAATATCTACCAGCCTATTTCACTGTACCTGTCAACCACTCAATGTCTCCACTACATGCTGAGTAGCAATCTATCCTTTTCTACTGTTACCCATTGCAAGTTTTCCACTGTAACTTAGATGACAATGTCGCTACACAATACAGTATGTGGTTCAAGAACACTGCTCTTACAGGCAGGGTAATTCCCATTCCAGAAACTTCTATCCCAATAATGAAATTTGCAATCACATTTACAAAAGACTTAAATAGAAGCTCTGGCATTGCACCTGCAAGATAATGTCAAACAACAATGTTTTCTATAAAGGCAATTGCATAATAAAATTTCTTCAATACATGGTAAAAGTAATCTGATATAGTACTTTTTTGTAGTGTGAACAAGTGTTCAAGGAAACTGGCATCACACAACAATGTATTAAAACTACAACAAAAATGCACAGTACAGAAAAACTGAACTTCACAATATCACATTAGAACTTACAGGTTTGATAATCCACTTCTCCTTTCCACAATTCTTCTCCCAAGCCTGACGTAACATCTTGCTATCCTGTGGTAACACATAGGTTCGAGGAATGAATCCAAACCTGGAATACAAACTCACATGCATTACTTCTCTTCAGAAATACAAAAAGCTGGCATCATTTTAAGTACATAAAATTCTTCTCTTAAAAGTACCACAAACATAGAGAGAATAATTTACTGAAATAGGTAAAATTGTTACTCACCAAATATAGGAAGTACTGAGTAGTAGACAAGCACACTTAAAAATAAAATGTTGGGTATTATCCACCTATCACACAAAGTTCTTCAACTGACGATAACAAGCAAACACACACATACACAGACTTTGAAATGAGAGAGAGAGAGAGTCAGTCTGTGTGTGTGTGTGTGTATTATGCAGTTTAATGATGGACCCATGTCTCATCACACGTGACAATGTGCTTCAATAATCTTTCCCTTCTTGTCAGAATTGATTCAGAAGTGTCTCACAGATCTCCAACCTGACCTGTTTTTGTTGTTCCACTAACAACTTCGAAATCCACTATGCACTAATTTTTCTAAAGCCAAGCTGTTCACTGATAATGGTAAGCACAGCCAATGCCAATATCTACGAGGGCCATTTTCTTTCTTTCTTTCTTTTCTTTTTTCCAACCTCCTATAGGCTATAAATAAAAGACAAGTTCATAGAAAACAATTATTTTATTACTAAAAGTTTTGTACACTTATGGTTACTTTCCAACATAATCACCAAAAACATTGAAACATTTATCGTACCTGTGGACAAGCTTTGCAATACCCTCTTCAAAAAATGCTGCCACCAATGGTTGCAAATGAGCACTGACGTCGTTTTGAAGATCTTCGTTGGTTTGAAAGTGCTGCCCTCCTAGCCACGTCTTCAGTCAGCATTCCTCTTCGTTTGATTTGAATGACCAAATTTGCATTTCACTTCAGGAATTGTGTTGATCCATTACAACGTTTGTCCATACACTGCTGGCACAACCCAATGGCTCCTTGAACGATTTCAATGGGACATTTTCGATCATCCGCTGTACAGTCCTGACCTAGCACCCAGCTACTTTCACCCTTTCCCTGAACACGTGGCTACGAGGGCAGCACTTTCAAACCAAAGAAGATCTTCAAAACAATGTCAATGCTCATTTGCAATCATTGGCGGCAACATTTTTTGAAGAGCGTATTGCACAGCTTGTCTACAGGTACGATAAATGTCTCAATCTTTTCAGTGATTAGGGTAATAAAATAATTGTTTTCTATGCACATATCTTTTATTTATGGTCTAACAGAGGTTGGGGGGAGGAGGGGGGGAGGGAGAAGGTCCTTGTACCTCTGCCGTGATTTCTTCAACAGTGCATTGCTAACCAACTTCAATAACCTCTCTAACAGCACAGATGTTATCAGTGAAACTTGACCTTGGGCGTCAAGCATGACCTTCACGTTCTACATTTTCTTAGCTGTCCTTAAATTGTCTGCCCCTACGTAAGCACTCGCTTCTGCAACAGTGTAGCGTCTCCAAACTGTGCTTTCAAACGAGTTAAAACCCCCTGAGGTTTAAAAACTATATGACAATACATTGCGTACCAGAAGAAGGAACTACTCGCTCATTGCTGTACTGAGACCAGATGAGAGTGCAGCAGCAAACCAAGCTGCTTCCCCCTCCTTAATGCACCGATCTTCAATCCCCTGCTCCACCATCCTTCTTGGAACTGCTTGTTCAGTACAATGGCTTAATTGCAGTTTATATCAGAACCACCCTAATATTAAACATATGGTATTTGTTTGTGAAGTCTTAAGGTGTTATTCACAATGATGAATTGATTAACTTCCAATGAAGCTAACTTGTGGTATACATACACTGCCTGACAAGAAAAGTTAAGCACCTAGAAGACACGGTCCGATGTCAATATAACTTTGTAAACGTACACATCAGCATGTATGTAAATAAATAAATAAATAAATACAGATGCAATTATATGTGACAAGTAGAATGGCCACCCTAGTGTATTAGTGTTTAATGTTGGTACCAAGCCTGATAGAGTATATAAAGGGGTGTTGACAGTGTCAGATGTTGAGTGATCACTGAAGGATACAGATATGCCACATACACTTCTGCGATATGTTTATCAGTATCTGACAGAGTTTGAAAGAGGCCTTCTTGCCGGTCTCCACTTGGCTAGATGGTTGAATCGTGCAATATCGAGAGTGTGGGGCATTCTGGTGCGATAGTGGCTGCATAGAAACGTCAGGGCAGGCATGCTCGTCCTCAATGTTCTGTCGATCACATCTGTGACCAGAACATGGGATGACTGCCATATTGTGCACTAAGCACATCATAAATCCTTCACATCTGCACCTGCTATTCCAGAACAACTAATGGACACTCTGTAACATTCTGTGTTATCCCACATCATTGGCCAGAGACTAGCAGCAGCCAAACTGGGGAATTATCGTCTCATGTGCAGGCTGCCACTAACACCACAATGCAAAATGTTGATTGGGAGTGGTGCTATGACCAGGAAGCATAGACTGCTGATACACAGCTTTGCACTGTGTTCAGTAATGAATAGCAGTTCAGCAGTACCTCCAAAGACCACCATTGCCAAGTACAGTAGCAATCTGGGGAGGTGGCTCATCCTTCCAATCCTTTGGAGAGGCACACTGGTATTACTCCTTGTATCATGGTGTGGTGAGAGTTTAGGTATGACTTCAGATCACAGCTGATAGTGACAGGTGGAACTCTGACAGAACAATGGTACAGCACGGACACCTTGCATCCTAATGTGCTACCTCGCATATGACAGTATCAAGAAGCCATTTTTCAACTGTGTAATTTTTCAACAGGACAATGCTTTTACACACACACACACACACACACACACACACACACACACACGTGTGCCTATGACCTACCTGCATGTTGCTGCAATATTCCTGTGGCCAGAAAGATCCCTGGCTCTATCCCTGATAGAATGTGTGGAGCCAGCTCAGATGTCTAATTCATCTCAGTGTCAGTAGCCAGGATATCAAGGGCCTAAGGAGAGGCTACAATGGCTTTATAACACCTATGCCAACTTAATCCATGGATGCATCCATACCACAAGGGGTGCAATGCTGTAGTCTTAAGTGGGCTCATACTACCCAGTTCTTTGTAAATTTGACTTGATTATGTAAGCATACTATATCATCATATACTCTCTTAATTTGTGAAGTTTAATTTCTTTCCCTCCTCCCCATCTGTGTACTTCACTATTTTATCAGACTAAGCAGGCTCCAGCTGCTACCTGTGGCACACCAGTGGAACAGCAAGTTACATATTTTGCTTTCTCCAACATTGTTTTTTTTTAGTGTAATTCTTAAATCACTCTTGTATTTTAACATTTAAGAGGTGCAATCTCACATTTTAGTAACTGTAAAGTGTAGGTTCGCTCAGTCTGTAGCACGTCTGTCATTTCCTTTGAGCAGCCAGTGACACAGTTCATAAGGTGTCAGTCTCCACTGCTGACACATGCGAATGGTAGAAAGTTGCATATTCAGTTTTCTCTTTGTGCTTTTATAATTGATTTTTAAGTTAGCAATACTAGTATGGACAGGATGTGTGTGGCCATGGGAGGAGGTGGCTTCAGTTCACAACCAGCTGAAGACACTTTTGGCCACGGTCAGCCGTCTTGAGGCTGACTAGGAAGTAGTGGTGACAGAGAATGTGGCACATTACAGTGAACACATCAGGTCTGTCTTGTTTCACACATGAGCTCTGTCACCGATGCACCCTGCAGTGTACCCAACATGGGGTATCCGCACTCACCGCTGGGTGAGAAGCAGGTTGTAATGTGTGTGTGGCTCGACGCAAAGAGTCAATATGGAGGATGGCCATCTGGCCTCACCCATTCAGCCTGTGAGAGGACTAGGACTGCTTCTTCAGCAGCATCTGAGCATGTGCACAGGGAGAGGGATTTGCTAGTTATAAAGAGCTCCAATGTAAGGCGTTTTATGGAGCTTCTTAGGGAAATGGCACACATGGCAGAAAGAAGTACAATATGTACTCAGCAAGTGTCGGTGGGGGGGAGTGTCTCATTCAAGATGTGCACATTATACAGATATTATTTGTACAAAAATGACAGTTTTTACATAGAAAAATACATTTTTTGTCACATAGAAATAATTACATTAACTAAAAAGGGGTAACAAAGCTTTTATGTGGAGATAGATTTAATAACTAATGAGAAATTAGATGAATTTATGGTTTAATTCTAGTATTTGTAACAAAAACTCAATCAAACAAAGAGGAAAACAGAAACTGAGACATCATTTAATATTAAGCTGGCACTCTTCGCATGTGTGTGTCGATTTTTAGCAGGGTCATCTTTCAGATTATCTTCACAGAATATAAAACTGCACATTCTCCATCATATGAGGGTGAATCAAATATAAATAAGAATTTTTGCTTTCCATGACTTTTTGTAAATGGAGAGCTCTGCTCATTGTTCCTTTTGTTTCCAGTGATTGTTGTCATTCTGTTTCTTTAGTCAGAATCACAATGCCAGAGCAAGAGTTAGTCTCAGCTGTTATACAACAAATTACAGTAAAAATTCTCACAATAGAGAGTGTAAAACCGCCCGAAATTTTGAAAACACTTGCGGCACAGTTTGGGGACAACTTCCTGGGAAAGACAAGTGTGAGACAGAAACAGTTTTTACAAGGACGAGAAACAGTTGAGAATGCAGCTCACCAATGTTGCCTGAGGAGCAGTATGACTGAGGAGAATATTTGCATTGTTAGCCAGCTTATTGAAGACAGTCACAGAATAACAGTTGTTGAAATTGCTACCGAGGTTGGAGTAAGCTGTAGTAATGCTTAGGCAATAATTACTGATTGGATTTCAGAAAGTATCCTGAAGGTAGGTGCCTCATCTTCTCACTGCAAAGCATTAATTTAATTGTTTCAAGGGGTGCAAGTGGCTACTGACATGCTTCCAAACTGAAGGGAAACGTTTTTTGCACTGGACCATGCAACATGGGTGCACCACATTAGACCCCAAAATCAGAAAAAAAGCAACTAAAAGCACGAATCTGCACCTGTAGAAATCAAAAACTCTCTCTCCACAGGGAATGTTCCTGCAATGGTCTTTTTTGATTTTAAAGGAGTTTTTCCCATCAATTTTCTCCAACAAGATCCTATTGTGAATATTGCATTCTACTGCCAACTTTTTGGTCGAAACAAAATATGCATATCACCAGAAAAGGTGCATATTTTTAATCTGGGATGTGATCATGCTTAACGACCCCACACAGCTGTCCAAACTCGATAAAAAATTCGGGAACTGTTATAGGCCACACTACAACCTCCTCTGTACAGTCTGGACTTATCGTCCTACAATTTTTATTTGTTTGGATCACTAAATGAAGCAGTCAGAGGACACAGGATGGCCCTGCCTAAGTGTTTATGCACAACTGGCTGTAGTCAGAGCCACATTCATTTTACGAAAACGGGATCAAGAAATTACCTACCCACTGGGAGAAATGTGTTTTCTGTTCAGGAGACTATATAGTAAAATAAGTTCATTTGTATCAATTTTTCTGAAGCTTATGTAAATGTATAAAGCAAAACCCTGTTTATATTTGATTCACCATTGTAAGAATTGCGCCCTGTTATCATCAGCAAAGGTTGAAGCTTTCATCCTTAATCTCCAGCTTGCCACAGCTCTGGCTAACTGGCCAATATAAACTTTTTTGCATTGCTCGCGTGTGATTTTTATACACACTACTTTGTGTCAAGGGTTGCTATTTGTATTTACTACTGAAAAAAGATTTTGATATGCTAATGGTTAATATAAAATGAAGGTCTGTAGTTGTGAGAGTAACTTTTTCGCAAGATCGTCCGACATTTTGCCAGTACATGGGATTTTCCACCAAGCTCTGTAACTGTTGAGTGATTACTGTTGGCTAGCATACAGAAGCAATGTAATTTTTGCATTTTATTTTTTCATAGTATATAATAAATCAGGGCAGAGCTATACCCATTGCAGGAAGCAATATGTTTGATGGTCTGGAGTTCCGTTTGGAAGGCTGTTTCAGGTAATGGAAGAGATGTGAGGCGGAGCGCCAACAAATGGAAAGCTGCATGTTTGTGGCTGCATTAATGCTGGGAGCTTGCAGGGATTACCATAATAGTAGCTCTTTTTTCCGTATAAGCTAAATAGGTGTCTTTGTACTACAGGCCCCCAAAATTTTAAGAATAGCCTCCTAGCTCCACTGTAAACTAATTATTATTATTATTATTTTTTTTTTTTTTTTTTATATTGCATGTTTAAATGGTTAACATGTGTGTAAGTCTTATGTACTGTTTGTCTGTTTTTGTGACATTCACTTGTCACCTGGAGATGGCCAGAGAAGCCAAAAGTCAGTTCATGAGCAAATAAATACAATTTTGCAGAACTTTAGGAAGTGTTTGCCTTTTTAACATTATCATGTTCTGCCAAACACCAATGGAAAATTCAATTAATGTCATGAAGTGTGCTAATAAATTGCAATTAACTGTCATGTGAAGGATATTATTGAAACTGGAGTTAACAGCCACACAACATATTTGATGTAACAGGGCTTGTTTACATAATGCACTCCAAAATATGTCAACATTACATGAAACTGTACTTCCTTGGTTCCAATGAAAGCTATCAAGATTGGCAAGAGAATGTGGATTAGAAGAAATGCAAAACTGGTGCAGAACCCGTGATAAAGTTAAGTTCACTCATCTGTGCGAGTTCAATAGTTTTGATCATAATGTGCACGAAGACGTAAATCCAATTATCCACCAATGTATCTGTGCCAAAAACAAAAACTGTTGCAGTTATGAAACTATAAACTGTTGACATCATGTGTGCACAATCAATATATTGCTGATCAAATAACAAACTTCTCAAATATAAAAATTAATATGGATTAGATCAAAATATTAAATATGCTCCGCTATGCAAAGTCCCTGAAAAACAGCTAGATGTGCTAAAAGTAGATCTTTAACATGCTTTAGATGAGGATGTTTCTATGAAACACATGGTAGGGCACCATTTGAGAACTACTGCTACTGATAGTGACAAACTCTCATGCAATGAAGTCACTATATTAAGCAAGCTTAAGAAGAAAATAACCTCCAACAAAGTCATCACTAATAAAGCTGATAAACAGTTTAATTCTTTTGAACAAAGGTGTTTACCTTACCAAAGTGAACCATTTAATTGATAGTTTCAACTACCTACACCTACAAAAACATCAGACTGCAGCTTTCACTGAATACGTAAAAACCACCACCTAATCATGGAAAAGTATTATATCTAAAACTAACATCCATATGCTAGTTAATAAGAATCGTATGGCTCAGAGATTATATGACTTACAAAATTACATAAAGATGGTGTTACAGTACATCCAGTAATGTTGTCTTTCTCTGCTCCTTATTAGCTACTAGTGAAAGAGCTAGATTATATCATTCAGAAAAGACCAGTTTTAAATCTAAGTTTAGTATAAAACATTCTAATCTCTTGTTGATAAAGATAAACAGATCTTTTACACAAATCAACAGTAAATACTGTAGAATTAAATGACAATCAATACTGTTCAAAAGTTTGGCTAAGATATGTCAATGATATGCCGTGCTGTAGACTGGTACCACTAGACAATTGGGTACATTACTACTGCATTTAATCTCATAAGTTTACAATGGAGCTGGGAGGCTCCTCTTAAAATTTCACGCACCAGTAGTACAAGAAGGCACTTGTTTAGCATTTACAGGAAAAACAGCTACTGATATGGTAATTCCTGCAAGCTTCCAGCTTCCACAGAGCCGCGAACAAGCAGCTTTCCATTCGATTGTGGATTGCCTCATATCTGTATCAATTAGCCACCAGAAAAGCTAAGGTTTCACGTATAAATCTGTTTCTTTCTACGAGTGTTATAATCGAAGAAAATCGGAATTTCATAAACCACACTAAAATACCCAATTCCGCTTAAAGTAGACGTTCGTATGTCCAGATTCACAATGAAGTAGGTCCCAACCTGAAATTAAGCTTTTCAGTGTGGTTTTCAGAATGTAGATTTTATTGGAGTATCAATACTGCATTATTTCGTGTTTGGTTCTTTATTATCGTGGCATTGAATGAAGTAAAGACCTGCACCTGGCGGCCGTACTTCCCCGAATAGGGGCCTCCTGGCCAACAATGCCACATGCTCATTTCATTTTATCGATAGTGCTATACATGCCAGAAGAAGAAAATGTGCACTTGTAATCCAGCAATAAGTTGAAACTAGTCAATAGTATGGGACGAAACGCTTCGTTTCAAACAAATTGACTGCCTCAGCGGAAAAATTAATAATAACTAAATTTCTTTAGCAAACCGATGAAAATAACTTCACCGTTCTGCAAGGCGATTAATACTTGATTGTTATAAACCTGGAATTAAAATAAAACCAAAAAACTGAAACGAATAACATAATTTAGCCTTCCATAATTATGTTATTTATTTTATCTATAAATCTACGAAATCTATGAATTGATGGCTCCCGGCCACAGAAATCCGTCTTGTTTTCATTTGACGTGAGATCTGTAAACGAAGAGGAAACAGCAAAATAATTAAATGTAAACAGTATGTCCCAGAAAAGTTTTCCGGGTAGCACCTGGTTGCTTGCTACAACCACACTTCCACAAGTAGCCACAAGCGGGAGAATGCACTGTTCATAAGCGACTGGCATCTTCTCTAATGAAGCTAACTTAAACAATTGTGACATCACGCTCATCGCAAGCAGTTTGCTGTTATGAAGTATTGCATAGTCTTTCGTCCTAATGCATTTAAAACGCTTTGTTGTTGGCAGACGTTTGTGTGTGCAGTTTGTTTTCTTGTAAATGGCGCACTTCCCTTGCAACGTAAGTTTTACTTGATTTTTTCTCCCGTTTATGTTTTATTGCTGCAATATAATTCTACAGTAGCAAGGTAGAGTAATATTCTCTGTTAGACCATCAGTTGTTAGCAATCAAAATTACAAAAATTTAATTGAAAAACTAAAACTCTGAAAAATTTCCGGAGTTCTAAAAAATTCCCCTTGTTTATACCGGTTTCCTACCGGATGAAAAAAAAATCCTGGGTTTTTCCCGGATCTCCCGGGGCATATACACCATGTAACTTACATACGTATTCACATATGTAGCTGTTACCATACTAATGTATGACAAAACATAGACTTACACAAATGGGATACTAATACATGCACCCAAAAAATCAAGTAAATTAAGACTACTCAAAGCAAACAAGGCACCAGACCAACAGAATTCCAATCTAGTTTTTCATAGAGCATTGCGGAATTAGTGCCTTTTCTAGCTTGCATTTGTAGAGAATTTCTTGCCCATCGGATAGTCCCCACTGGGGAAGAGTGCAGGTTACTCCTGCTTCCAGGTGAGAAAGAATGGGTGAACAGAATTGCAGACCAATAGACGTCTATTTGTTGTAGAATTCTAGAGAATATTCGAAACTCTGAAAAAGTGTTAGAGGGGGGTGGGGGGACAGAGAGAGAGAGAGAGAGAGAGAGAGAGAGAGAGAGAGATCTTCTCTCTCAGAATCTACACCTATGTCAATACTCCACTAACCACTGTGAAGAGCATGGCGCAGGAGGATACATCCCACTGCACCAGTTATTAGGGTTTTTTCCCTTGTTCCATTCACATATAGAGCATGTGAAGAATGGCTGTTTAAATGCCTGCATGCATGCTTAATTAATCCGATTTTGTCCTTGCGATCCCTACGATGGTGACACATAGGAATTTTTTGTATATTTCTAGTCATCATTTAAAGCCGGTTCTAGACACTTTGCAAGCAGGCTTTCTCAGGATAGTTTACAACATCCTCACAAGTTTTCCAGGTCAGTTTCTTCAGCATCTCTGTGACACTCTCCCATGGGTCAAACAAACCTGTGACCATTCATGTGGGTCCCACACATTTGAGCAATATTCTAAGATGGGTTGCATGAGTGATTTGTAAGCAATCTCCTTTGTAGACTGATTGTATTTCCCCATTATTCTACCCATAAACGGTAAATTACCATCTGTTTTACCATGACTGGGCCTTTGTGACCATTCCATTTCCTATACCTACGAAGTGTTACTTGATGAGTTGATTGAGTCCAGCTATGACTCTTTGAGGCCGGAGTCAAAAGATACTACATTTTTCATTTTGTGAAGAGCACAATTTTACATTTCTGAACATTTAAAGCAAGGTGCCAATCTCTGCACCACTTTAAAATCTTATCAAAGGTCTGACTGAATATTTATGCAGCTTCTTTCAGACAATACTTCATTACAGATAACGGCATCATCTGTGGAAAGTCTGAGATTACTGTTAACATTGTCTGCAAAGTCATTAATATAAAATATAAGCAGCAAAGATCTCAACACTGTTCCTTGCGCATACCCAATGTTACTTCTACATCTATCAATGACTCTCCATTCAAGATAACCTGTTGAGTCCTCCCTACCAAAAAAATCCTCAATGCAGACATAAATGTTGCTTAATAACACCATACAATTGTACTTTTCGTAACAAGCATAGATGTGGTACGGCATCAACTGCTTTTCGAAAATCGAGAAATGATGCATCTATCTGACTGCGCTGACCCAAGGCTTTCAGTACACCATGTGAGAAAAGAGTAATTTGGGTTTTACATTATCGATGTTTTTGGTATCCACATTCATTGGCATGAAGGAGGTTATTCTGTTTGAGATACCTCATCCTGTTTGAGCTCAGAATATGTTCCAAGATTCTATAACAAATCTATGTCAAGGATACAGGATGGAGTTTCACTACTGCTCTTTTAGAACTCTAGTTTTCTTCCAGCTACTGGCCATGGCTGTTTGGTCAAGGGATCTACAATAAATTATAGTTAAAAGATGGACTAACTCAGCTGCACTTTCAGTATGGAATTTGACATAAATTTCATTGGGCCCTTGAGGTCTGTTCAATTTTATTATTTCAGTTGTTTCACAATGCTACTAAGATCTATTTCACTGACCCTTTCAACGATATGTAAATTAAATTGGGGCAGTACTCATGAATTTTCCTTTGTAAAAAGAACATTTGAAAGCAGAGTTTAGCATTTCTGCTTTTGCTTTGCTCCACCTCAATTTCAGCTCCTGCCTCATCCACAAGTGTCTGGATGTTACCTTTGATGCCACTACCAGCCTTTACATACCACTAGAATTACTTTGGGTTTTGTGGAGGAGCTTTCAACAATATTCTGCTACAATAACTGAAGGTTTCATGCATTGCTCTTTTGACAGCCAAATGTGTTTTATTTAGCATCTCCCTATCTAGTCCTATGCTTGGTTTTGTACTGATTACGCAGTAGCCTCTGTTTCCTTATAAATTTCTTTACCGTGAGTGTGTAAGATGGAGAGACCTCCCATTGTGAACTCCTCTACTGGGTACATATCTGCCCAGAGTACTTATCTATCCAGAATGTTGTTCCAGTATTTGGAGCCACAAATTAGGCATGGCAGCAGCCACTGAACAAATTTACAGAACTGTTCCAATAATTGTCACAGGTCAATATAACCTATGTTAAAGAGTAACAGGTATGTTTGGGGAACTTTAATGACAATCTTGAGAAGAAAGAAACATTGTTCTTGCCCAATCCTGTTGGATAAATTAAGGGAAACACTATCTAAGGAAGACCGTGAAACATTTCGGCAGCCACTATCAAATGTATGGTTTAGGGACAATGGACTACCGTATTTACTCGAATCTAAGCAGCATTTTTTTTCCGGTTTTTGTAATCCAAAAAACCGCCTGCGGCTTAGAATCGAGTGAAAAGCAAGCGGAAGTTCTGAAAAATGTTGATAGGTGCCGCCACAACTAACTTCTGTCGTCGAATATATGTAGCGCTACACAGGCATCCTTTGTAGGCACAAAGACAAATACTGGCGCCAAAACCTCTGCGCCAGTAAATAAATTTTTAAAGAAATTGGAAGACGAGCTTTTTTTCTCCGCCCGAGTTTCGACCACTGCTTTTTCATACATAATCCAACGAAGTAAATACAAATTCCGTATTGTTCATCTTCGAATTTCAATGTACTACGAAAATCTGACTGGTAATACTGGGATTTTTGTCAATATGGCCAACTCTACGTTCTGAATTTTTTCCTACCTGTGAGAAGAGATGGTTGCCAATAGGCACCTGATGAAATGTGAATCACATGCAGTATTCTCTTCACCATAAGAATAATACGAATATAAACATTTTGCCATGTATTCTTTCGCGTTTGCTGCTATCTCATTTAAATCCTGTCTGCCTAATAAACTACGAAACTAGAGTGAGACAACAGCAAACGCAGAAGAATATACGTATCGTGTCATGTTTATATTCGTATTACTCTTATGCCTAATAGTGATACAGTCAGAAATGAAGCACGGCAACTGACTAGATTTTTAAATCTAAGACGACTCTTAATTTCTGTGCAGAATTTGATGTACTAAAGAAGCGGCCGCAAAGATTTTCAAACGGAGAAAAATTTTCGCCAAACTCTCGTTCAGAACATGTTCTATCATACGCAGTCTATTATTTGGTTCTTGTTGATCATTATCAAAGAAAGCAGCAGTGTAAGTAACAACAAATAGCAGTCTTCTGCCATTGTTTCGCTAATGAGACGATTCCTCTCTTTTTTAAATTGTAGGCGGCGGTAGCGCGCACAAAAGCAAGCCATGCCGCGAGTAGCGACAGGCCGTAAACACGCACTATCAGAATGCGACAAACAATGCATGACACAGTATAGTAATGCATTTTCAGCTTCGAGTGACTGACGTAAACACCTATAACATAGAAAACGGCACTTATCAGATCTAAGCAAAATAAGCAATCGATTCAAACCAGACGAAGCACATGAAAAAGGAAGGGTATCCGTATAAATACGGATGGAGCACCTGACGCATAGCAATGGCTACCTGGTAAAGCTTAACTGCTAAGCTTTCGACTCGAACCAAACTACTGTAGCTGTATCGTCATTCATTCGACCTAAATTGTGTCTCATATTCCAATGGACCAACTTTGTTTCGATTTGGAGGTGCGGCCTAAAACTTTTCTCTCCCCTTGAATTTCGAGTCTCAAATTTCAGGTGCGGCTTAGATTTGGGAATTTTTTTTCCCTTTATTTCGAGTCATTTTTCAGGTGCGGCTTAGATTCGAGTAAATACGGTAAGATAAAAGATTACAGCACATGTAAAGGCATACAGATAGTAATTTTTCCCCTCTATCAATGAGAGAATATATACAACAACATAAATTTCAGAGAATCATATGTGACAGAGAATCTCTAACACTGGAACAAAGTACTTTCTGTCATATCCTGTAAAGTAATGGGCAGTGTGTACATAAAGATGTATGTAAATACTCACTCTTTTTTACCAAATTTCGTCATAAGGCGATATAGATTTTTCCAAAGTCGATCCTTGCGACCGATCTGAAATGTGCCAGGAAAATGATTTACTTTTTGAAAGTCCTTCAGTGTTTTGAAACAAAAGGATTTCATATGCTTTCCCCAAGTACCACACCAGTCATTTGATTCTGGAAAACAAAACAATGGGAATGTAGCAAACTATGTTTAATCTAACTATTATGATACAGAATTAATAATAATAATAATAATAGCAGTAGTAGTAGTAGTAGTAGTAGTAGTAGTATAAACACTAATTGATACAACACAGCTCTAGACTGCTCCTTTTATTCTTATGGTAGTTACCAAAATGCATGGTCTGTCAAAAACTTTCACTGTTTTGTTAATTGTGCAATGCCCACTACAGAAGCATTGTATAAAGGAACTTAATAATTTTTTCTTGTTAATAAATGTATAGATAATAATTTCACTTTCATACCAAACATTAATTTGAAAAATATTTAACACTGATGGACAAAAGAAAATTTACGCTTTTCGTTTATTGGTTTTAGTGATAGTTACCTTTCATTGTTCTCGTGTCCTGGTGATAAGACGTGCTGTGTAATTTTAAAGTGAAATTGTGTTATATAATGAAAGCAATTTATGAACAATGTGATTTCCTCATTAACGATACCATGGATCCCAGCTCCTGTAACTCTGGAAGATTATTATATTTTAATTTTGTATGGAGAATTTAGATGGAAGCAATGATCCTCACAACAGCTCAGCTCAACCGACACTCATGAATGTGTTCATCTCTTTCCCTTCATGGCCGCCAAGGACAATTTCAATATTTAGGTAATATCTGCAATCTTTCTTTTCATTTAATTATGAAGTCCGATTATTTCCTTTCTCAGATGAATAAACGCATTTTAACCACAATTCTTTTTACCCAGGCCATGGGGAATGAAAGTACTTAGAATGTATGTCCCTCTATCCCAATCATACGTTTGCTTACAATTGAGTGTGTACCAACATAACTATACTTATGACCCATTTCCTTCACAGTATCCTATCATTTTCCGGGACTGGATCAGACTCTGAATGTGGCTCTCCAGCAGGGATACGACTTCCTCAAATCCTGCCCTGAAATGAGATCCATCCTTCATGAAATCCTCCCCACTCCACCAGGAGTGTCTTTCTGCCATCCACCTAACCTTGGTTCATCCCTATGAAATCCCCAAACCACCTTCCCTACCCCCCAGCTCCTACCCATGAAACTGCCCACGGTGTAAGACCTGTCCCATGCACCTTCCCACTACCACCTACTCCAGTCCTGTAACCCGGAAGGTGTACACGATCAAAGCCAGAGCCACGTGTGAAAGCACCCACATGATTTACCAACTGATATGCCTACACTGTGAAGCCTTCTATGTGGGAATGACCATCAACAAACTGTCCATTCGCATGAACGGACACAGGCAGACAGTGTTTGTTGGTAATGAGGATCACCCTGTGGCTAAACATGCCTTGGTGCACGGCCAGCACATTTTGGCACAGTGTTACACTGTGTGTGTGTGTGTGTGTGTGTGTGTGTGTGTGTGTGTGTGTGCGCACGCGAGCGAGAGTATACCTGTCCTTTTTTCCCCCTAAGGTAAGTCTTTCCGCTCCCAGGATTGGAATGACTCCTTACCATCTCCCTTAAAACCCACATCCTTTCGTCTTTCCCTCTCCTCCCCTCTTTCCTGACGAAGCAACCGTTTGTTGCGAAAGCTTGAATTTTGTGTGTATGTTTGTGTGTCTATCGACCTGCCAGCACTTTTGTTTGGTAAGTCTCATCATCTTTGTTTTTAGATATATTTTTCCCACGTGGAATGTTTCCCTCTATTATCTTCATATTGTTAGCTTAGAAAATTTGATCTGAACTGTGTATACGTTCTTAAACTATACAGCCCGATAAATAGCAGAAAATTTTCCTGCGAAAACACATTCTACTTGCATGAGTGTGTTGAAGACATCTTTTGATGTCTTATCAATAAGAGAATCATGATCTTTAATAGATGGTTATAAGGAAAATGATACATCAGGCAAATTCTTATAAAAAATAATGGCACAAAACCAAACACATTTTTGACTTACTCCTTCATAAATCATGTACTCTATCAGTTGGTAACCACGCATTCCTTTAACAAGTTTTTTTAGAACCTCTAATATATTACTTACTGAAGATGATTGTCTGCTGGGATATTTGGAATAAACAGTGTGTTTGCTCAATTAAATTTTCCAATTTATAAACTTTTTGTTGACTTGTGCCAAATGTTATCCAACATCATCATTTGGCTTGTGAGCAAAGTCAAAATGAAAGGAAAGAAGACTGTCAACAGCGAAATCATTAGAGACCGCGGGCACGCTCCTTTCTGCTCACTCACTATATTTTAATCCAACATATTTTATTTACCTACAGAATTTTAAGGTGTTGGCAACTAAGTTACTGAATAATAGCAAAATTAACAACATCTGACCCATGCACCAATTAACTAGAGCCAAACTTTTAATCCAGTTAATGTTACGAAGTTATCAAATTAAAAACTGACAGAAATTTTAGCTTATACCAATAATCAAAAAAGGACATTCAATTCCCATGAAAGTTATGTCTTATACTCTTCTTTAATAATGAAGAGAGTCTGAAATGGACTATATTTTACGATCTGGATCTGCTACAAATGATGTAAACATCTTTTGTGCCAGCAGTTCCTGCAAAAATCCTAATTGTTTTTAAAAAATACTGACTGCCAGCAATACTGAATAGGATAATTCTTTTTCAATCCGAAATTAGCTGGCTAATCACTTCATCCAATACATGTAAAACAACGTCATCAGGTCTATCACTGCAACTTGTAAACTTAGCAACATCTACAGCCCAATCTTGCAGAAGTGGAACAAGCAACAGAACGTGATTAATAAATTTGATCTTACAAGCAATCAAAATATCTTAGCCTAAATTAACAAAACCACCCTTCAGAGAAGTGTTGTTCATTGAATTTATTCTTCATGCTGAACTTAGCCAAAATCACAATATCTATGCAGTCATTTCATCACCTTATTCCCAAAGACTATTCTTAATTACTTACAAAGCATGCAATTTAAATCCATATGGACACTTGAGACAGTTTACTAAATTCTAAAGACAAATTTTTGAGTGGCATAGCAATATCTTTTTCTGTTAATTTGTAGAGTAAGATGTCTAAATAGATATCCACTATCATACCACATTTTCTTATAATTTAGTAAAAACCTTACTGATTTGGAATTTATTTTATTTTTTATTAGTTTCTTACAGCATTTTGTATGATTTAGGAGATTGGAATGAATACTGAAGTCACTTCTGAATGACTCTTTCACTTACTTTAATGATATGTAAAACTTCCACTTTTTAACACATTGTTTTCTTTTTAAAGCCAAATTGTCTTGTGTGAGGTATCAATTCAGAACATGATGGGTAAGATTGAGAACCACATAAAAAATAACTGTGGCAGAAATGCTTTAGGGAAAATATTGTTGTCATCTATTTGAAAAATTCCACTTTATTTTTATGGCTCAAGGGTCATTTACATTTACTATTTCTGTAGGCGGATCTACATGCTGGAAAAAAAACCACACAAGCCTGTCCCCCCTGCCCCGCCCAATCGTACTCTTGTAACTGCTCTTATTAACCTCAAGTCCTAAAACTTGTTTTATCATATCAGATTTTAAACTACCTACATTCATTTGCGACATCGTAAGCAGAAATCTCAATGTAAAGCCAATTTCAACAATCCCAGTCCCCAAAGCAAAATGACAACAACTGATCACAAGAAATAGTGCTGCTGGTAGTTCACAGGAATGCCGTTTATTTTACAATAGCGGTGTTGGTTTGTGATTTGACAGCCCCACCATGTTATCAGTTTTCCTTGCAGAAATATACCAGTGTGAATACCAGAGGAAATTTTTAAAAAAATTTCAGTTTTCTAAACAGCATAACTCAAAGAATACGATTTGTAAGCCCATATAATGCTTACCATCTTTTAAGACATCTTTTGGGCACATTTTTATGTATGAACCACAGCTTTAGCTCTCACCCTTTTTTGTAATTGTATTTTTTTGTTGAAAGTGAAATAAACCATGCTAATTATTTATGTACATCATAGGTACACATTACTCAAAATACAAAGTAGACAGTTTATTTTTTTCTGCAAGTTCGTTACACTATTATCTTTAAAGCAGACTATTGAAAAGATGCTGCTTTCATAAACTGCGGTACAAAATTGTTTTAAGTATTGTTGTTGTTGTTGTTGTGGTCTTCAGTCCTGAGACTGGTTTGATGCAGCTCTCCATGCTACTCTATCCTGTGCAAGCTTCTTCATCTCCCAGTACCTACTGCAACCTACATCCTTCTGAATCTGCTTAGTGTATTCATCTCTTGGTCTCCCCCTACGATTTTTACCCTCCACGCTGCCCCCCAATACTAAATTGGTGATCCCTTGATGCCTCAGAACATGTCCTACCAACCGATCCCTTCTTCTGGTCAAGTTGTGCCACAAACTTCTCTTCTCCCCAATCCTATTCAATACTTCCTCATTAGTTATGTGATCTACTCATCTAATCTTCAGCATTCTTCTGTAGCACCACATTTCGAAAGCTTCTATTCTCTTCTTGTCTAAACTATTTATCGTCCATGTTTCACTTCCATACACGGCTACACTCCATACAAATACTTTCAGAAACGACTTCCTGACACTTAAATCTATACTCGATGTTAAGAAATTTTTCTTCTTCAGAAACGCTTTCCTTGCCATTGTCGGTCTACATTTTATATCCTCTCTACTTCGACCATCATCAGTTATTTTGCTCCCCAAATAGCAAAACTCCTTTACTACTTTAAGTGTCTCATTTCCTAATCTAATACCCTCAACATCACAAGACTTAATTCGACTACATTCCATTATTCTCGTTTTGTTTTTGTTGATGTTCATCTTATATCCTCCCTTCAAGACACCATCCATTCCGTTCAACTGCTCTTCCAAGTCCTTTGCTGTCTCTGACAGAATTACAATGTCATCGGCGAACCTCAAAGTTTTTATTTCTTCTCCATGGATTTTAATTCCTATCCCAATTTTTCTTTTGTTTCCTTTACTGCTTGCCCAATACACAGATTGAATAACATCGGGGAGAGGCTACAACCCTGTCTTCCTCCCTTCCCAACCACTGCTTCCCTTTCATGTCCCTCGACTCTTATAACTGCCATCTGGTTTCTGTACAAATTGTAAATAGCCTTTCGCTCCCTGGATTTTACCCCTGCCACCTTTAGAATTTGAAAGAGAGTATTCCAGTCAACATTGTCAAAAGCTTTCTTTAAGTCTACAAATGCTAGAAACGTAGGTTTGCCTTTCCTTAATCTTTCTTCTAAGATAAGTCGTAAGGTCAGTATTGCCTCACGTGTTCCAGTATTTCTACGGAATCCAACCTGATCTTCCCCGAGGTCGGCTTCTACTAGTTTTTCCATTCGTCTGTAAAGAATTCGTGTTAGTATTTTGCAGCTGTGGCTTATTAAACTGATTGTTCGGTAATTTTCACATCTGTCAACACCTGCTTTCTTTGGGATTGGAATTATTATATTCTTCTTGAAGTCTGAGGGTATTTCGCCTGTTTCATACATCTTGCTCACCAGATGGTAGAGTTTTGTCAGGACTGGCTCTCCCAAGGCCGTTAGTAGTTCCAATGGAATGTTGTCTACTCCGGGGGCCTTGTTTCGACTCAGGGCTTTCAGTGCTCTGTCAAACTCTTCACGCAGTATCGTATCTCCCATTTCATCTTCATCTACATCCTCTTCCATTTCCATAATATTGTCCTCAAGTGCATCGCCCTTGTATAGACCCTCTATATACTCCTTCCACCTTTCTGCTTTCCCTTCTTTGCTTAGAACTGGGTTTCCATCTGAGCTCTTGATGTTCATATAAGTGGGTCTCTTATCTCCAAAAGTCTCTTTAATTTTCCTGTAGGCAGTATCTACCTTACCCCTAGTGAGATACGCCTCTACATCCTTACATTTGTCCTCTAGCCATCCCTGCTTAGCCATTTTGCACTTCCTGTCGATCTCATTTTTGAGACGTTTGTATTCCTTTTTGCCTGCTTCATTTACTGCATTTTTATATTTTCTCCTTTCATCAATTAAATTCAATATTTCTTCTGTTACCCAAGGATTTCTATTACCCAAGGATTTCTACTAGCCCTCGTCTTTTTACCTACTTGATCCTCTGCTGCCTTCACTACTTCATCCCTCAAAGGTACCCATTCTTCTTCTACTGTATTTCTTTCCCCCATTCCTGTCAATTGTTCCCTTATGCTCTCCCTGAAACTCTGTACAACCTCTGGTTCTTTCAGTTTATCCAGGTCCCATCTCCCTAAGTTCCCACCTTTTTGCAGTTTCTTCAGTTTTAATCTACAGGTCATAACCAACAGATTGTGGTCAGAGTCCACATCTGCCCCTGGAAATGTCTTACAATTTAAAACCTGGTTCCTAAATCTCTGTCTTACCATTATATAATCTATCTGATACCTTTTAGTGTCTCCAGGGTTCTTCCATGTATACAACCTTCTATCATGATTCTTAAACCAAGTGTTAGCTATGATTAAGTTGTGCTCTGTGCAAAATTCTACCAGGCGGCTTCCTCTTTCATTTCTTAGCCCCAATCCATATTCACCTTCTATGTTTCCTTCTCTCCCTTTTCCTACACTCGAATTCCAGTCACCAATGACTATTAAATTTTCGTCACCCTTCACTGTCTGAATAATTTCTTTTATTTCATCATACATTTCTTCAATTTCTTCGTCATCTGCAGAGCTAGTTGGCATATAAACTTGTACTACTGTAGTAGGTGTGGGCTTCGTATCTATCTTGGCCACAATAATGCGTTCACTATGCTGTTTGTAGTAGCTTACCCGCATTCCTATTTTCCTATTCATTATTAAACCTACTCCTGCATTACCCCTATTTGACTGTGTTTATAACCCTGTAGTCACCTGACCAGAAGTCTTGTTCCTCCTGCCACCGAACTTCACTAATTCCCACTATATCTAACTTTAACCTATCCATTTCCCTTTTTAAATTTTCTAACCTACCTGCCCGATTAAGGGATCTGACATTCCACGCTCCGATCCATAGAACGCCAGTTTTCTTTCTCCTGATGACATCCTCTTGAGTAGTCCCCGCCCGGAGATCCGAATGGGGGACTATTTTACCTCCGGAATATTTTACCCAAGAGGACGCCATCATCATTTAATCATACAGTAAAGCTGCATGCCCTCGGGAAAAATTACGGCCTTAGTTTCCCCTTGCTTTCAGCCGTTCGCAGTACCAGCACAGCAAGGCCATTTTGGTTATTGTTACAAGGCCAGATCAGTCAATCATCCAGACTGTTGCCCTTGCAACTACTGAAAAGGCTGCTGCCCCTCTTCAGGAACCACACGTTTGTCTGGCCTCTCAACAGATACCCCTCCGTTGTGGTTGTACCTACGGTACGGCTATCTGTATCGCTGAGGCACGCAAGCCTCCCCACCAACGGCAAGGTCCATGGTTCATGGGGGGGTTTTAAGTATTATTATCAAAAATTTTGAAATTGAATTCAGGGTTTTTCTTCAAAAAAGCATTCTATTTGCAAAGTCACAAGAGTAATCAACTTGTTAGTTACGCACATTTTAAGACAGTATACAAAATTTCAGCTCTCTATCTTTAATAGTTTTCAGCCAAAGTGTACCAGAACCTGAAATAATTTAACTTTCGGGAAGTTAAAGTTAAAAGTTGCTTTTTCTATCAACTTGCATGGCACTAATGCATCCCAGGTCCATATTCATCTTGTTTCCGGTATTGTTCTTCCTCCCTTCTGTTTTTCACACTTCTTAATCTTGCTTCTTTGGTGGCTTCAGCACTGATTTTTCTGATTTAAAGAGTTTCATCTGGTCAATGGCTATTAAAGCTCTATACATATTTAGTCCACCAGGCATTCCCATCAGTTACAAAACATTAAGCCTTGACACTACACCTTCATTGAAACACTGAATAGCATCTACCGCACCTATTTTCAAAGTATTTAGTCCTACCAGAACAGTTTTTGGTATCCGTTCCCATACACAATTGTTGAAGCTTTCACTAGGATTTTGAGTCCTACCATGTAAACATTCCTCTAATAATCTCGTCAGTATACATAAGTTTTATAATTTACATCATAGCAAATGGCAATGAATGTTTATGGTTGTAGCTCTCACCTTGCTTAACAGCCCTCTGGTAGCCACACCATAAATCACTGCAAGGTGGGCAGAGTGCACGACATCGGTTATCCTCTGTTGGGGATTTATGAAAGAAGGTAGCCCATACAGCCTTTTTCATTCCCTCAAGGTCATTTTTATTTTGACTTATGGCTTGTCTATAATAATACTGCAACCTGTCTATTCCTTTGTCTGTAAGCCTACCACGTCCAGTGGTGCACTTACCATCAGCTATTTTCTTTCCCTTCAAGTTCCTCCTTTTCTGGACTTGTCCAACACATTCCATTTTTTTCAATTTTTGTATCAACATAAGGTTTGGATTCACAAAATGTTTGGTACCCTTTTGAGCCTTGATCTCCTAGGTAAGACTTATACATCACACCATATTTCCCTACTGACCTGTGAAATAGCTTCACACCATCTTCAGATTCCAACCCTCTACTATAACCACTAAAACTGATCAAACATTTATGGTTTTCAGTGCCACTAGTATAGCCATGACATGATAGTACTTGGGAATACATTCCACATCAATGACTTTACCATTGTCCATTTTTGATGCACAACCTCTTCTAGCATTATCTCCTCAACTACCTTCACACTACTATTGCCAAATTCCGTACATTGCAAAGCTTTATTTATTAGTTCAGATTCAGCAGACAGCTCAACAATAACACAGTCTGAATCAATAGTTGGCATCTCTATATTATCAGAATTAATACTGACAAGCCCATTGCCCAAATATTTCAGTTTTAGCTTCGAAGCACATTGAGTAGTTGAAGCTGATTCAAGTGTTGTATCATGGTATTAGCAGAGTTAATACATTTGGTGAACTGATTTCCCTAAAATTTACACTGGTTAACACCGAACTTCTTAATTCTTCCTCCTGCATTCAAGTGGAATAAGAAACTTGCAAACACAATAAGAAACTCACGCACACAGTTACTTTGCTGTAAATAAAGTATTTGCGCCAAAACAACAGCAAACAATGACTAAACTCTCTGTATAAACAAAAGACAAGCAACTGTAAAGCTTTCACAGGCTAGCCAACTTAAGGGACTAAAAAGTCATAAAAATGAAAAAAATGAAACAAATGACAACAAATTTTATTTTTAACAGAGCTGACTGTGTGCCATTGGGATGTCGGGGTGCATGCAGCCACTTTTAAATTCCTCAATTTTTGTACTTTCTGTGGTCCATTTTCTTGGAAGTAAACATTTTCTCATTCAGAAAACTACGCAGAATTTTTTAATAAAAGAATTATAAATCAATTTTTGACAGTTATTCACGTACAAGTCCCCTTAAATGGTTGGGTTTTCCTAACAGGGCATAGCAATCGCACAGAACACGCAACACTTACAAAAACTCTAAAAGAATATTCATAGCTCTGAAATATAAGAACCAAAATACATCCTACATGTCACACATGATTTACAGATAAGTATTTTAAGATTTCTAAGTTCTTGTACATAAAGTGTCATACTAAACCCAATACACACACACCAACTCTTAAAGTTTAATATTACAACATTTGATTTGACTTTCCCATGTTCCATTAAGTTACAGGCAAATACAGCCTGACCAAGCAAAGTCTGTACCAAGAATTACATGGGCACATTTTGGATGCAGTATTGGTACTGGGCTTCTTTTTTCTTTTGTATCCCCCCTCCAGAGAGCAAAAACAAATAAAACTATTTAAATTATGCTCAGTATTCCATATCCCACTTGCCTCAGATACGTAATTAACTCAGTTTCGCTCTGTTCCCTACTGTACAATGATGCCTGTATCTAAAGGCACAAACTTTGCTTGGTTGGGGTAGACAATAAACCATGTTAGTAAAGTTATTAGTCTGGACAGAAATTTGAAACAATTTTAAATGTTAGAAAAACGTGTTATGGTTCATGCACACCTCTACTAAACTCACTTCTCACAAGTCTGAATCCAGAATTTACTAGAGTTCGCCTAACAACCAACGGTGTTATAGTGCTCAATTTCCATTTCATGTGGCGACCTATTTCATATGGCAGAGGTTCACCTGTAGAATAAATAAGGATTTTGATAAAATCGACTTTATACACACACATATATTAAGTATAAAACTAGAGGAAAACTATTGCAAAATTCCCAGTTATCTAAACATAATATAACCAACTGCAACACTTCTTATGAATTGAGAGAACAAAAAACACACTGAAACTTTAAGACATACTGAATGAAAAAGTATAAATTTGTACCAGTCAATTAGATGCATAGAGTAATTCAAAATTTGGGATCATACACAGATGAATAAAATTAAACACAAATAACTATACATTCATTAAATGAGATTTAAATTCAACTAAAAATCACAATGTAACACACAAGGCAAAGCAACACACTTTTTAAGAAAAGAAGAAGCTCAATTCTAAAGAAAACACTTTTAACAAACTTGTTGCCTTGCATGCAGAGAAAGGCCAACTCCACCACTGCTGGTCCACAGTCTGGGGCATCATTTCGCAAGTGATGAGGAAGGAGGAGGGGGAGGAGTAACACCTCGTTAAAAAACCTGGGTCCATCTGGTAGCACCCTGTAAGGGCCCCTGCCTAGGGTTACTAGGTGAAACCTGGCCAACGGTCTCAAAGGCGGAAGAGGAAGTTCAGATTCCCAACGGCGGAGAGAGCGGAAGAACTACCTCCAGGACTCAATCTTGGTTGTACATTTTGTGGCCTTTGGGCCATACCCAAAATAACTTTCATCAATCATGGAAGTGTGTGATGTAAACTATTTTACCCCAGGTGGACGATCCACCGTACGCCAGTAGACATTCGGATTCTGGGGAGTCTGCAACATTGCACAAAGACAAGTCGGAGTGTCTTGGAATCTCATCCAAATTTCAATATAGGCAATCAACGTACCTAGCAACTTTCAATGCAAACTCATTGTTGAAAACCGGAAAACTAAAACATCTAACAGATATGCTAAAGAACCACAACGTACTCATAACAGCCATTCAAGAAACACTATACATGGATACCGATACCTTCGATTCCGAAGGTTTTAGGATATACAAAGGGGAAGTGGGACCGAGAGTAATGAAAAATGTACCACATCTTGGGACAGCCTTTATAATCAACAAACAAATCTTTAACTCAATAGTTGGGTTTGATTCCCAATCAGAAAGAATCTCAAGTCTTACATTCACAAGCACAAACGCAATCTACACAATTATCAATGCACATGCCCCTATAAATGAGGATAGCAGGAAAAACAAAGAAAAAGTGGGCCTTTTGGAATCATCTAGATGACATTATTCAGAAAATTCCAGATAAAAACCATCATCATTCTTCTTGGAGATTTTAATTCACAGATTGGTAAAGAAAAAAGATATAAGAAAATAGTTGGAAACTATCCTGCACACAAGAGAACAAACAGATATGGTGTGAGACTAATTGAACTTTGCCAAGCACACAATTTAATTCTTAAATCCACAGCTTTCAAGAAACTACCACGACGACAAAAGACATGGGTCTCCCCAAATCCTAGCCTTGGGGAATTTCAACTTGATCATGTGGCAATCAAGAAGATTTCTAGCAAAGAAATCGTGAACGTTAGGGTACTCAGGGGTGCAAACTTTGATTCAGACCATTACCTTCCTAAAATTAAGTTCAAAGTCATACAAAACAGGAAACGCAGCATGAAACAAGTTAAGGGTCGGAAGTATAGCACAGAAAAGATATTAAAATCAGATGAATTCACAAAAGCAACAGAAACCATTCAGACACAAAGCTGGGGGGATATCAAGGAAAACCTGATTACTACAGCTGAACGGATAGCACCTAACAAAAAAAGTAAAAAACATGCCTGGTGGTCGCTGGAATGTGATGCCCTCATTGAAACAAGAAAACAGGGATGGCAAAATTGGCAATCACAGAAAACAGAAGAAAGTAGACTGAATTTCATTACAGTTAGAAAACTGGTAGATAAAAATATAAAAAGGATTAAGAAGACACATGAAAACAAAACTCTCCTCCAAATTGATGAAGAATTTGCTAAAAACAACACAAGGAGCTTTTACAGAACTTTCAAACAAAGGTTATCAAGATACAAAGCACCCACCCTCCAATTTCGAGATGTAAATGGGACCATCGCTCACAACAACACGAAAAACTGCAAAATACTAGCAGGCTACTTTGAGAAACTCTTGAATTGTGAACCCACCCTTGAAAAATTTGAATCCATTCCAAACAACCGTGAGAAGCCGGATTCAGAACCACCGACGACTGAAGAACTACAGAAGGTCATTTCAGAACTTAAAAACAACAAGGCGTCTGGAGAAAATCAAATAGTGGCCGAACTATGGAGAAAGTCTGACAAAAATGCAGTTACATCCCTAAAGTGTGTTTTCGATCAAATCTGGAAAGAAGAGGAGATCCCCGCAGAATGGAGAACAGCTCTCATCCACCCTATCTACAAGAAAGGTTTGAAGACAGACCCCAACAATTACAGAGGAATATCACTGCTGGATATAACATACAAGATTCTTTCTAAAGTCTTTTTGAACAGGGCAGAGCCGCAATTGGATCTGCAAATCGGGGAATACCAGGGAGGTTTTAGAAAGGGTAGATCATGTTCAGAACAAATACTAAACCTCAAAAACATTATAGCATACCAAAAAACAAGGGCAAAGACATACGTAATCTCTTTCATTGATTTCAAAAAAGCATACGATTCGACTGATAGAGAAGCTCTGTTATCAGTCCTGGAAGAAATGGGTTTGGATAAGAAAACAACTAATATTATAAAAGCGACCCTTACAAATACATTTTCGAAAGTTAAATTTATGGACGAACTATCGGAACCCTTTGAAATAAAAACGGGAGTGCGACAGGGCGATGGACTCTCACCGTTGCTGTTCAATTGGGTGCTTGAGAAAGTAGTCAGAGAATGGAACACAAATATTAAGAGTGGTATAAGACTGGGTTGCAAAAAGAAGAACCTTAAAGCAAATTGCATTGCTTTTGCAGATGATATGGCCCTGTTTGCTGAAACAATGGAAGAAGCATGGGAGCAAATCCTTGAACTAAAGAAACAAGCAGCTAAAATTGGTCTTCACACCCCCTCTGAAAAAACTAAGATATTGACAAACATCAAGCACTCGTGTAAATACCTCAAAGTTCAAGAACAGAAGAATTCAAATATCTCGGAGAATGTATTAGTTGGAATGCTGGGGAAAGCAAAGCAATGGAATCCAGAAAAAATAAACTTGAATTGGCCTTCCAACTAACAAAAAATACATACAACAAAAAATCCCTTTCATGGGGGTCCAAAATTACACATTACAAGACAGTGATTAAACCAGAAGCACTGTATGCAGCAGAAACACTTAAAATGAATTTCAAAGGCCAGATGGAGAAACTTGAGGTAAAGGAAAGAAAAGTTTTAAGAAAAATCATTGGGCCAAAATTTCAAGACAATAAGATTATATACATCAAAAATGAAACTCTACAAGAAAATTGAAAAACTTTCAGATTCTATGCGAAAAAGGAGAATAAATTTTTATGGTCATCTTCTCAGAATGAATTCCAACAGATTAACTAAACAAATCTTTGACTTCTTCCGTAACCGAAGCCCAACTGGTTTAAAGAAACTGAGAAAGACCTAGTGGAATTAAATATTTCAGAAAATTCACTTATTGATCGAACTGCTAAATTAATTACTAAAGATGAAAACATAAGGTTCCAAGACAAATCCACACAAAAGTCCAAATCCTTCATCTCGGAAGAAGAGAGGAGAAGAAGATCAGAAAGAATGAAGAAATACTGGGCCCTAAGAAAAGAACAATGCACAAAGAAAGGATTGATCCAGTGTACCCCAAGGAGGGTGAAACGAAAGAAGAAGAAAGGACAACATTGTTTTGTTTCACGGCCAATTTAATGTTATTTTTCTCCATCTCTTTTTTTTCAAATTAGTTAATACTTTAGTCAAATTCATTATTATTGCCTAATTTGATGTATTTTTGATAGTTTGGTATCATTTTCTGCCAAACACAGTGCAATGTTTTTGTCAAATATGGTGATTTTTATTGCCAAATGTCTTTTTGGCAAAGATCAATGCCACTTTTGCCACACTCAGTGGTTTTTTTTTTTAATATTTGTTGTTACTTTTTGCCAGATTTGGTGGTCCGTTTTTGCCAAATTCGGTGCTATTTTCGTTGTCACATTGAAGTTCATTGTGTGGAAATAGAGGTGTCAGTTTAAGATTACACATGAGCCCCGGCCTTACAGAAATTAGATCATCAAAATGCAGTTTTAACATTCAGTAGATCTCAGTTAAGAATATCAGTAAACTGCCATACTCAGATTTACAACATTTTATAAGGCATTTTACAATTTCATGTTATTTTGTTAAAAACTGCCAATTAGTGTTATTGTTCTTGTGAAAATTTCCTGTCCCCTACTTATAGGGCACAAATTCTCTCGTGCACTCTGCACACTAGGCCAAATCTTCTTTTAATAAAATAATTTTATACCTTTAATTTATACAGGAATTTTCGAAAAGTATTTACAAACTGTTTGTTAGAGTATCAAGGCATTAGCTGAAAAACGATCATCCTCAAAACTTTTATTTACCGTGCTCAATAATTACGCATTTATGAACCTGGTTTTTCATATATCCAACTGGCATGTTTCCTGTTCATTCTATCACAGGTCTATTTGTGAATGTTCTTTCATCTTGATAACGTATAAAAGGAGCTATGAAAATACTGATTATAGGTAAGAACTGAGCTTGTCCTTCACGACACAAGAAAGAGAGAACATTCTGAATACAGAAAAGCAATTTCTACACCAAAATATTACAGTATCATGTGCATGATGTACAACTTGGTACACCTTGCCAACAGTAAAGATAACTGAACAATATAAAGCAAATGAGTATGGGTGTTTTGCTTGTGATCAATTAGACAAGTAAAATCCAATGGCAGTGTCATCCCCTTTTACAACAGTCAGCCACTTGGAAGCTATTGCTAAGTAAAGTTAACTATCTCTCTGTGATTCCAGATGCTAATTGGAATATCTGTAGAGCTCATTACAGATTTTGATGTTGCACTGGAAGAAGTAAGTATAATATTTTCCAAGTGCAGATTTCCAGAAGATGAGTTTTGCGAATGCAGAGAAATTCTGATTACATAATACCTGAAGAAGTCCAAGCTATAGCCATCAACTTACACTGCAGAAGATCTAATGCAGTGTCACAACAATGTCACTGATAAAACCAATTACTGGACAAAACATATATCAACTTTGATATTTTTAGTTCTTAACTACAGCTCTAACATACTGACCAGTCTGCATTATTATGTAGATTTAATATTTTCCCAAAATTTTATTATGGGTAATAATGAAGAGCATCTATGTGCATTCTATAATGCCAACGGATTCATTTGGTGTGCCACAAACATGTTTTTTAGAACTACTACTCATTCCAGGCCAGGTTTTCTAGACTCTTTATGAATGCTTGTGCCATTCATCCTCAATTATTAATTTCATCAATTGCTTCTCTTCTCTCCATCATTTACACAGTTCAAATTTCCTTTGTATATCTTTCTTACCCTCCATATGGTGCAGTTTCCCATGCCTCTGTTCCCTCATACATTATATCATGCGTTTTCTGAAGTGACACTGCTCTTCTCGCAACCCCTTCTCTATCCCATTCCAGAGCCTTATTTCTAACTTCTCAAATTTCTTGGCAGAGTGTAATGTAATGGTGACTGCCTACGAGTTATTACAATATTTCCCACTTCTTTTCTTGAAAAGATGTACAACAACACTCATACATGCCACGGCCAAAGCTTTCCTACTTCTACTGTCTTCACTATCTCAACACTCACTCCAGCCAACTCTGGAATCTCTTCTATTTTCATATACTTTAATGCTCATTTCTCTTGTTTTGATGAATCCCCTTTTCGAGCTAATATCTTAACTCATCTCCTCCTGGTTCCTTCCCTTCATTTCCATCCTTGCCTGCTTTGTTTATTCTTAAAATACAAAGAAGAGAATGACAGTTTTCAATCACAAGTTTTGTTTTTATTTAAAGCACAATGAATTTTGAGCCCTGAAGGCCCATCTTCAGGTGTATATCATCATATATCACAATTATTCTCACATAGGAGTTCCTGATGGTCACATTATTTAAATACATTTTAATCTAATAAACAAACAAATGTAATTAAAACAAAATACTGGACAAATTAACCTACTTCTTTTAGCAACTGCACAGACTTAAAAAAAAAAGAAGCAGCTTACATCGCACAATCACAGAGTTACACATTACAGTGCATCTTCAAAAGTTATTTTCAAAACATACATATGTTACAAAAAATACAGACATTTCAAAGAACAAATACATACAAAGCTATTGCCTTTTTTTAATTCAAAGACATCAGTTTAGTTAGTATGATTTCTTCCTGCACATTTCAGAAATGATTTGTATGCTGTAAATGTTTATAATAGTTACATTTATTTCTTTTTTGGAAGAAAAAAATTGTAGAATTATTGAATAACTTCTTGTTGACATAGTTTTGCTCATTTAAAAGTTTTCTGGTAAAACTAACTTTGTGTAAAAGTATTTCCAGTTGCCTTTAGTCTATGCATCATATATAGCGAGACTGCCCTGGATATTGTTTTGTATATTTTGTCATTACATTAAAATATCATTTTACAGGAGCAGTGTTAATTACCATGTAAGAATAATGACAGATGTATCTTCTGGACTTTAAATCATTTGTCCCTTAAACAAAACCCTCATTTCTGACTGAAGGCTTTTGCTTTTCCCTTTGCATTTTACTAATGTAAATCAGTCATGACCATGAAAATGACTACTACGGATAAAATGAAATTAGTTTATTCTACTTGCAAGCTCAGTTTGGTTTACATCTCTTTTTATCCCCTCACATAACTCTATCACAATCATTTTCTATTACCCTTCCCCATTCCCCCGTCCTCCACAACCACCTCATGTTAATGAAAATTAGCTAAAGCAGTAAATTTGAATTTTTGTTTGTTTGTTTGTTTCTTTCTTTCGTTTTTGAGGAGGCCCTTCCTCCAAAGATATTTTTCACCTAAATTAAGATTTAGAAACACATATGTTAAAATATCTTCCAAATTTGTGCATAATATTTTACAAGACACATTCAAAAAACATCAAATAAAATTAATCTGGAGGTACAAAACTCTAATCCCCTAAAATTTAGTTGCTTTGGTAATGCAAACATTTATCCTTTGTAGCATTTCTGGAATGTGTCTTTTTGAAGGTGGTTAGCTAGGTCATCACATTCTGCATGACGTCTTCTCTTGACTCATTACTTTCTGGGGCATTCTGAGCTGGGGAAATAGCCAAAACTCATATGGAGCCTTGTCAGGGGAGTAAGAAGCATGGCTAACCACACATATGCATTGTTTGGCGAGGGAAGTTTCAATCAGATGCGCAGGCTTTGTAAGGCATTATCATGATGGAGCTCAATAGTTTTTGCTGCCCACAGGTCTGGTTGTCTGCATTACACAGCATCCCAAAAACGACAAAGGAACTCTTTGTAGGATTCTTTTCTGATGATTTGGCCTTGTGGGGTGTTCTTGTAATGCACAATCCCATGATAGTATACGAAAATGATCAGCTTGATCTTGACATTGCCACAATCCTGCCATGTTGTTATGGCTACTGGAGTGTTGGACATTTCTGCTGTGATGACTCAGTTTCTGGGTCCTACCCATAAACATACATATCAACACCTGTGATCATGACGTTCAGAAGGTTGGGGTTACTGTTAGTATTACCTGTGCAATTTTCAGATAAGTGTTGCTTCTGCTCCTTTGTGAGCAATTTCAGTACGAATTTCACAGACACTATCCTCATGCATAAATCCTCCGTCAAAACTGAACATAATGATCCAATTCTTACTTCCATTTCATTCGTAAGTTCTTGTACTGAGATTCAACTGTCTTCCATGACCAAGGTATATACTCATTCAATGACACTGTTTTCGGCTTGTTAACAGTCTGCCTGAGTGCTGTCCATTAATGTCTGGCTATCATTGAAGCATTTGAACCACTCCTTTATCCATAAGTTGCTCATGGCACCATCCCCAATAACCTGTTTAATCTTATGAATTTTTTCCATTTGTGTATCACCAAGCTTTTGGCAAACTTTTATACAATATCGCTGTTCATTTTCTTCCACTGCACAAATTACTGGAATCCCACAAGAATTCACTTCACATCCTCACTCATATGTCAAATGTCAGTGACTGAAGCTAGCGCTCTCTCTCTCTCTCTCTCTCTCTCTCTCTCTCTCTCTCTCTCTCTGTGTGTGTGTGAGGTGTGTGTGTGTGTGTGTGTGTGTGTGTGTGTGTGTGTGAGGGGGGGAGGGGGGCCTCGCACGTGTGGCATTTGAGCTTTCTGCCCGCTGGAAGAAATTCATGACGACTGTGTATGAATGTTAACCCCCCCACACATCACCACCAAAGAAAGTTGCCCATACTTCACTAGTTTATGTGGGAAAGAAGACTGTTCAATACTTTTTGAAGAGACATTGCACACAGTACAAATGAAGGTTCAATTTCTTGATTGATATCTACATTCATAACCATGATTGTCAAAAAGAAATTACCGCATTCTTGATACATTACTAGAATTACGTCTTCACATTTACTTACATTGCTCTAATTGTGCCATAAATTTGTACTTTCACTTGATATACACTCACCTTTTTCATCATGCATACAAAATCTGATATACGGAGGAACATATGAGAAGAGACTAGTTCTCAATGCTTGTGATTGGTTGCAGGGGTCTGTCGTCGTCACAGCTGCAATAAAAAATTTTTGTTATTTCTCTATAGCTTCTAACAGAGAGCAAATTAATATTGAGCTTCTTAGTTATCTGATCATACCTTCTACTTTGATAATCCTTTTTGATGATGTGTCATTAAGTGAAATTGATCCCAAAGATTCACCTACAACAGAGGGAGTGTTCGAATCTGTGGATACAGTTGTTAGGCTGCTAACTGCTGAACGAGTATCTGGAAGAAAACAATTTTTAAGGTTGAGATATTCAATGCATTCGAGTAATTAAAATATAGTACTTATGTAAGGAATCTTCTATTCTATGTTTCACATATGTATAAAGTATGATAGTTGGCAAAGTGGCGAACCTCAAGCAATATACATCACTATTACAGTGAGGACAGACTACGTTGCTCAACATAATGTCTTTTGTGATAGCCAGTATTCACAAAAAGAAGCATTAAGAAATTGTTAGTGTTCTCAAGTTATTACCAAGTCATCATCAAATGATTTACATAACTTTGAGTTTCAGTTTTGTGCACAGATTAGGTATATGTAAGTTTTTATCTGCAGAGGCCTGAGATAGTGCACAAACTCAAAAAGATGAAAATTATTTCACAATGACTTAGTAAGAAGTTGTAATTGGTAATGATACCACTTAGGCGACCCCAGGCAAAATGTACTACAAACAAATTTTACAAGATGATCAACATGTTTCCTTAAGGCAGTATGCCTCGATTGTGTAATAGTAAGAACACTGCTAGGTTTTGAACAAATATTTCTTCAGAGCTCTAAAGCAAAAATCGTCAGACAGCTAGCAAAATTTCTCAAAATAATAAATAATTACTTCTTCTAAATGACGATCTTTAAAATTCAAGAAAGCTTCATGCCAAACTGTCATTTGCAAAGTCATGATGTATTATACCGGTAGTTGTTAATTGGTGATATTTCTAACACAATTTATGGTTTAAACTGTGTCAATATTTTATTTTGTGTAAATTACCGTATTTACTCGAATCTAAGCCGCACCTGAAAAATGAGACTCGAAATCAAGGAAAACAAATTTTCCTGAATCTAAGCCGCACCTGAAATTTGAGACTCGAAACTCAAGGGGAGAGAAAAGTTTTAGGCCGCCAAATCGAAACAAAGTTGGTCCATTGTAATATGAGACACAATTTAGGTCGAATGAATGACGATACAGCTACAGTAGTTTGGTTCGAGTCGTAAGCTTAGCAGTTTATCTTTACCAGGTAGCCATTGCTATGTGTCAAGCGCTCCTTCCGTATTTATACAGGTACCCTTCCTTTTTCACGTGCTTAGTCTGGTTTGAATGGATTGCTTATTTTTCTTTGATCTGATAGGTGCCGTTTTCTTTGTTATAGGTGTTTACGTCACTAAGCTGAAAATTCATTACTGTACTGTGTCATGCATTGCTTGTCGCATTCTGATAGTGCATGTTTACGGCCTGTCGCCGCTCACGGCATGGCTTGCTTTCGTGCACGCCACCGCCGCTTACAATTAAAAGAGAGAGAGAGAGAGAGAGAGAGAGAGAGAGAGAGAGAGAGAAGAAGAAGAAGAAGAAGAAGAAGAAGAAGAAGAGAGGAATCGTCTCATTAACGAAACAATGGCAAGAGACTGCTATTTGTTGTTACTGAAACTGCTGCTTTCTTTGATAGTAATCAACAAGAACCAAATAATAGACTGCGAATGATAGAAGATGTTCTGAACGAGAGTTTCACGAAAATTTTTCTCCATTTGAAAATCTTTCCAGACACTTTAGTACATTACATTCTGCACAAAAATTAGAGTCATCTTGGATTTAAAAATCTAGTCAATTGCCGTGCTTCATTTTTGGCTGTATCACTATTAGGCATAAGAATAATACGAATATAAACATGGCATGATATGTATATTCTTCCGCGTTTGCTGTTGTCTCACTCTAGTTTCGTAGTTTATTAGGCAGACAGTATTTAAATGAGATAGCAGCAAACACGAAACAATACGTGGCACAATTTTTATATTCGTATTATTCTTATGGTGAAGAGAATACTGCATGTGATTCACAATTCATAGAAGTTCCTATTAGCAACCATTTCTTCTCACAGATAGGAAAAAATTCAGAATGTAGAGTTGGCCATATTGACAAACATCCCAAACAGTGTTGCATGTCGGATTTTCGTAGTACATTGAGATGCTCCTACATTCGAAGATGAACAATACGGAATTTGTATTTACTTCGTTGGATAATGTATGAAAATGCAGTGGTCGAAACTCGAGGTGGAGAAAAAGCTCGTGTTTTGCCTTTTTTTAAATTTATTTACTGACGCAGAGGTTTTGGTGCCAGTATTTATCTTTGTGCCTACAAAGCATGCCTGTGTAGCGCTACATATATTCGACGGCAGATGTTAGTCGTGGCGGCACCCATCAACATTTTTCAGAACTTCCGCTTGCTTTGCACTCGATTCTAAGCCGCAGGCAGTTTCTTGGATTACAAAAACCGGGAAAAAAATGCAGCTTAGATTCGAGTAAATACGGTATACAAGGGGCTTTGAAAGCAAAAAACGAAGGCTAATCACTTACACAGTTTCTACACCTGAATAAATTTAAACTGAAGACAGAAAAGTCAAAAAATAAAATACATGTTGTGCACAAAATAGGCAACAGATATTCAAAACTAGACAAGTGCAAAGTAATCAATAGCCGCTACAGAAACAGCTTTTAGTACAGCACTGGAAATTCTAATTGTGATTTAAACACAGTTGATTGTAATTAATGAACTTTGAAAACACACTGAAATCTGCTATTTCATGAAAATAATTGTTTCTAAGGTAGTAGAGGAGATATTGTTTCATCACTGTATGCTGCTGCAATTATAAAGCTGCCAAAGCCCGGCACCTAGATTGCATGCGATAAGAGAAACGACAATCTTCAGAGTTGCAAAAGTTTAAAATGATAAGTATAGCTGACAAAAGAACTGAATGACCATAACATTTTCCTCTGGCTTAAGTCACATACCATTATAGCTAAACCTTCAAGTTCATATCGACTTTCAAGAAAATAAGATCATTAAAGCTTTTGTTAACTCTTCTGCACCCAAAAAGCTATTTTTCAGTCAGAAATTGATTCATGATGATTAATCTCTTATCTTTTAAACTAGGCATGGGAAATCTAAGGTGACCTGCTGGCCTGATTCACATACTTAAGCTCACAGGCTGCCAGGTTACATTATGCGACAGCAGCACTCCTAGCACAAAGTCAAAAGTATAGCATCCGTGACGTTAACATTATGGGGTAACACACTGACATGACAGCCAAGCCTTTCCTGACGTATCATGACAACAAACTACATATTTTTAAGTGCACATAAAATTAATGTTCATTCTCTTTTCAGATGTTTACATTTATGTGTGTGCCATGACTACTGTTTATTTACAGAAGACATTTTACAAAAGCTGTATTAAAAAATTTCAATGCAAAATTCTGCAACACTGTTTCTAAAGAAACAATGTTCATGAAATGTAAATGCTAAGCATATTGAAATGTAATCACAGAAAAATAAATGCCTACCAAAGCAACTGGTTGTAGCTACTTAATCATAAATAACTTCAGTTCCAACAACTGCAGTGTTCTAATATATCCCCAACACACAAGAATTATTTACTAGTGTTAATACAACAAAGCCCAGAAAAACAAAATATGGCAATGAGATACGCAATCCCGGTTGAGAAGCAATTGTGAGTAACTGTGATTTTTGGCCACAAGCAGGTCATCTGAGTGTGTGAAAGTGTGTTATTGTCCACAAACACTACTGACAAGCATTTTTTAAATATTTGTCCAAAAATACTTTGATGACTGATTGCATAGGCATAGTCTGTTTATGTAACACTAACTAAGAATGATGGACCTTGGCGTCGGTGAGGAGGCTTGCATGCCTCAGCAATACAGATAGCTGTGTCGTAAGTACAACCACAAGAGAGGGATATCTGTAGGAAGGCCAGACAAACATGTGGTTCCAGAAGAGGGGCAGCAGCCTTTTCAGTAGTTGCAGGGGCAACAGTCTGGATGATTAACTAATATGGCCTTGTAACATTAACCAAATTAGCCTTGCTGTGCTGGTATTGCAAACGGCTGAAAGCAAAGGGGAAACTACAGCTATAATTTTTCCCGAGGTCATGCACCTCTGTTGTATGGTTAAATGATGGTGATGTAATCTTGGGTAAAATATTCCCCCATTTGGATCTCCAGATGGCGACTACTTAGGAGGATATCATCTTCAGGAGAAATAGACTGGCATTCTACAAATTGAAGCATGGAATGTTAGAGCTCCTAATTGGGCAGGTAGGTTAGAAAATTTAAGAAGTGAAATGGATAAGTTGAAGTTAGATACAGTGGGAATTAGTGATGTTCGGCGGCAGGAGGAACAGGACTTCTGGTTAGGCGAATACTGGGTTACAAATAGAAGGTGAAATAGGAGCAATAAAAGAGTGGGTTTAATAATTAGTAAGAAAATTGGAATGCAGGTCAGATACTATGAATAGCATATTGAACGCATTCTTGTAGCCAAGATACACACAAAGGGCGCACCTACCACAGTGGTACAAGTTTACATGCCAACTACACTCCTGGAAATGGAAAAAAGAACACATTGACACCGGTGTGTCAGACCCACCATACTTGCTCCGGACACTGCGAGAGGGCTGTACAAGCAATGATCACACGCACGGCACAGCGGACACACCAGGAACCGCGGTGTTGGCCGTCGAATGGCGCTAGCTGCGCAGCATTTGTGCGCCGCCGCCGTCAGTGTCAGCCAGTTTGCCGTGGCATACGGAGCTCCATTGCAGTCTTTAACACTGGCAGCATGCCGCGACAGCGTGGACGTGAACCGTATGTGCAGTTGACGGACTTTGAGCGAGGGCGTATAGTGGGCATGCGGGAGGCCGGGTGGACGTACCGCCGAATTGCTCAACACGTGGGGCGTGAGGTCTCCACAGTACATCGATGTTGTCGCCAGTGGTCGGCGGAAGGGGCACGTGCCCGTCGACCTGGGACCGGACCGCAGCGACGCACGGATGCACGCCAAGACCGTAGGATCCTACGCAGTGCCGTAGGGGACCGCACCGCCACTTCCCAGCAAATTAGGGACACTGTTGCTCCTGGGGTATCGGCGAGGACCATTCGCAACCGTCTCCATGAAGCTGGGCTACGGTCCCGCACACCGTTAGGCCGTCTTCTGCTCACGCCCCAACATCGTGCAGCCCGCCTCCAGTGGTGTCGCGACAGGCGTGAATGGAGGGACGAATGGAGACGTGTCGTCTTCAGCGATGAGAGTCGCTTCTGCCTTGGTGCCAATGATGGTCGTATGCGTGTTTGGCGCCGTGCAGGTGAGCGCCACAATCAGGACTGCATACGACCGAGGCACACAGGGCCAACACCCGGCATCATGGTGTGGGGAGCGATCTCCTACACTGGCCGTACACCACTGGTGATCGTCGAGGGGACACTGAATAGTGCACGGTACATCCAAACCGTCATCAAACCCATCGTTCTACCATTCCTAGACCGGCAAGGGAACTTGCTGTTCCAACAGGACAATGCACGTCCGCATGTATCCCGTGCCACCCAACGTGCTCTAGAAGGTGTAAGTCAACTACCCTGGCCAGCAAGATCTCCGGATCTGTCCCCCATTGAGCATGTTTGGGACTGGATGAAGCGTCGTCTCACGCGGTCTGCACGTCCAGCACGAACGCTGGTCCAACTGAGGCGCCAGGTGGAAATGGCATGGCAAGCCGTTCCACAGGACTACATCCAGCATCTCTACGATTGTCTCCATGGGAGAATAGCAGCCTGCATTGCTGCGAAAGGTGGATATACACTGTACTAGTGCCGACATTGTGCATGCTCTGTTGCCTGTATCTATGTGCCTGTGGTTCTGTCAGTGTGATCATGTGATGTATCTGACCCCAGGAATGTGTCAATAAAGTTTCCCCTTCCTGGGACAATGAATTCACGGTGTTCTTATTTCAATTTCCAGGAGTGTATATCCGCAGATGAAGAGCTGTACAATAAGATTAAAGAAATAATTCAGACAGTTAAAGGAGATGAAAATATAACTGCAATAAGGGACTGAAATTTGATAGTACGAAAAGGAAGACGAGGAAAAATAGTAGATAAATATGGACTAGAGCACGGAACGAAAGAGGCAGCTGCCTGGTAGGGTTTTGAACAGAGCATAATCATCACTGACACACTGTTTAAGAACAATAAAAGAAGGCTGTATATCTGGAAGAGTCTTGGAGACACCGGGAGGTTTCAGATCGATTATATAACAGACATATATTTAGGAACCAGATTTTAAACTGTGAGACATTTCCAGGGGCAGATGTGGTCTGACCAAAATTTATTAGTTAAGAATTGTAAATTAAAACGGAAGAAATTGGAATAAAGGCAGGAAATTAAGGGTATGGAACACGGATTAGTTGAAAGAACCAGAAGTAGTTGTAAGTTTCGGTGAGAGCATTCAGCAACAGTTGACTAGAAGAGAGGAAAGGAATACAGTAGAAGATGAATGGGTAGCTTTAAGAGATGAAATAGTGAAGGCAGAAGAGGATCAAATGAGTAAAAAGATAAGGCTTAGTGGAAGTCCTGGATACCAAGAGATATTAAATTAAACTAGTGAAAGGATGAAATTTAAGAAATTTAAAGAATGCAGCAAATGAAGCAGGTGAAAGGGAATACATACTTTTAAAAAACAAGATTGATAAGAAGTGCAAAATTGCTAAGCAGGGAAGGCTAGAGGACAAATGTACGGATTTAGAAGCATATTTCAGATACCACATACAGGAAAACTAAAGAGGACTTTGAGAAGGAAAAACAGCTGTATTAATATAAAGAGTTCCGATGATAACCCAGTCCTAAGCAAGGGAAAATGAGATGGGAGATTGGATACTACGAGAAGAATTTGACAAAGCTCTGAAAGATCAACGTTGAAACAAAGCCTCGGAGTAAACGATATTCTGCCAGAGCTACTGATAGCCTTGGTAGAGCCATCTGGTGTGCAAAATGTATGAGACAGGCGAAATATCCTCAGACTTTAAGAAGAATGTAGTAATTCCAATTCCAAAGAAATCTGTTGCTCACTTATGTGCAAATTACTGAACTATCTGTTTCACAAGTTTTGATTGCAAAATACTAACAAATTCTCAGCAGGAGAATGGAAAAACTGGTGGGAGCCAACCTTGGAAAAGATCAGAGAAATGTAAGAACAAGCGAGGCAATACTGACTTTATGACTTACCTTAGAAGACAGATAAAGGGAAGATCAACTTACATTCATAGCATTTGTACACTTGGAGAAAGCATTTGACAATGTTGACTGGAATACTCTTTTTGAAATTCTGAAGGTAGCAGAGGTAAAATACAGGGAGCGAAAGGCTATTTACAAATTGTACAAAAATGAGACGACAGTTATAAGAGTCGAGGGAATGAAAGAGAAACAGCGCCTCAGAAAGGAGTGAGAAGGGTTGTAGCCAATTATTGAATATGTACATTGAACAAGCAGTGAAGGAAATCGAATAAAAATTGGTATAGTAATTAAAGTCCAGGGGGAGGAGGGGGGGGGGGGGGAAGAAATGGGGGGGGGGGGTGGGAGGTTTGCCGATGACACTAATTCTGTCACAAACAGCAAAGAACTTGGAAGAGCAACTGAATGGAATGATCAGTGTCATGAAAGAAGGATATAAGATGAACATCAACAAAAGCAAAACAAAGAATATGGAATGTAGTCGAATTAAATCAGGGAATGCTGAGGGAATTAGATTAGAAAATGAGACACTTTAAGTGTTAGATGACTTTTGCTATTTAGGTAGCAAAATAACTGAGAACTGAAATTTGTTAACATCAAATATAGATTTAAGTGTCAGGAAGTTTTTCAGAAGGTACTTGTTGGAAATGTAGACTTAAATGGAAGTGACATATGGGCAATAAACACTTTAGATAAAAAGAGAATAGAAGCTTTTGAAATGTGGTGCAACAGGAGAATGCAGAAGATCAGATGGGGTGATCATGTAACTAATGAGGAAGTAGAGAACCGAATTCGGGAGACCAAAAGATCTGTTGCACAACTTGAAAAAAAGAAGGGATCTGTTGATTGAACACATTCTGAGACAACAAAGGAGCAACAATGTAGTATTGGAGGGAATCGTGTGCACGCCCGCGCGAATATGTGTGTGTGTGTGTGTGTGTGTGTGTGTGTGTGTGTGTGTGTGTGTTTGTTGGGGGGGGGGGGGGGGGTTAAGCAGATTCAGGAAGATGTAGGCTGCAGTAGTTATTCAGAGATGAAGAGGCTTGCAGGATAGAGTAATGTGGAGAGCTGCATAAACCAGTCTTCGGACTGAAGATCACAATGACAAATTATGCCACCATTTCATTGTTCATTTTAAAAAATTTGTATATTAGGTGTATTATAGAGAAGCCAAGCTGGAAAAAATGCGAACAACAGACTAGTGAATTGTCAAACCAATAGTACTCACACTCAGTATGTACTGGTAATACTAAGATTATTTTGATCGGCATCAATACTGTTTATTAGTATTTCTAATATTTACTGCCATTTTATTAATACATTGACATAAATATTGAACATGTGAAGGCCCCATAACTTCCCTTTGACATTTCTACCTTTCTAGATGATAGGCACCAGGCTTGGCAGTATTCATGAGATGCGATAACAGCACCTCTAATGCTGAAGTTAAGAGGTATAGCATCTGTGTCATTAAGTTTATGGATAATATATTTTAAAATTAAACATAAGAAAGCAACACGTGAAATACAATGGCTTTGTCAAAATAAGATAAGCAGGCCATACACTGATCAGCCAGAACATTGTGACACCTGCCTAATAGCCGGTATGTCCACCTTTGGCATGAACAGCAGCAGCAATGCCATGTTCATTCGCATTCCAGGTGTTCAGTTGGGTTCAGTTCTGGCGAGTTAAAGGGGGGGAGCACATCAATTGAAACTTGCCACTGTGTTCCTCTCCATTGCACCCTTGGCCTTGTGATGTAGCATTTTATCTTGCTGAAAAATGCCACTGCCCTTGGGCGTACACGGTCTGCGACCAGTGTACGATACTCCTTGCCCTTTATTGTGCCTTGCACAATCTCCACTGGACCCACAGATGACCATGTAAATTTTTCCAGAGAATAATGAAGGTGACGTCTGCTTGTCTCCATCCCACAGTACAAGTGTCAAGGAGCTGTTCCCTTGGAAGACAAGAGATTCGCACCCTCCCATCAGCATGATGAAGGAGGTATGGAATTCATCAGGCCATGCAATGCTCTGCCACTGTGACAATGTCCAGTGCCTATGGTCACATGCTCATTTCAGTCATAATTGCTGATGTTGCATTTTAACACTGGTACATGCATGGGTCGTCAGCTGCAGGGGCCTATCATTGGGAGTTGTTGCTGCACTGGATGTTTAGACACACTTGTACTCTGACCAACATTAAAGTTTGACATTAGTTCCGCAACAGTTCGCTCCCGGTCTGCTCAGTGCACAATGCTCGATATCTGTAATGAGATGTGGCCACGCAGCCCCATGACATCTGGACATGGTTTCACTTTATTTCATCACATGTTGAAGACACTCACCACAGAACTCCTCTGACACCCAACAAGTCATGCAGTTTCTGAAGTGCTTGTACTGGGCCTCTGGGCCATCACAATCTGCCCTCAAATTCATATATATTGTGCGCCTTCCTTGTTCTACATACGGACAACATGCGCACTAATACTACATACACAGTGCGTGAGGGGGGAGGGGGAGTGAGGGGGCGAGAGGGGTAGGGAGGGGGGGCAGAGAGGTAGGGAGGGGGGGCAGAGAGGTAGGGAGGGGGGGGGCAGAGAGGTAGGGAGGGGGGGGGGCAGAGAGGTAGGGAGGGGGGGGGCAGAGAGGTAGGGAGGGGGGGGGGCAGAGAGGTAGGGAGGGGGGGCAGAGAGGTAGGGAGGGGGGGCAGAGAGGTAGGGAGGGGGGGCAGAGAGGTAGGGAGGGGGGGCAGAGAGGTAGGGAGGGGGGGCAGAGAGGTAGGGAGGGGGGGCAGAGAGGTAGGGAGGGGGGGCAGAGAGGTAGGGAGGGGGGGCAGAGAGGTAGGGAGGGGGGGCAGAGAGGTAGGGAGGGGGGGCAGAGAGGTAGGGAGGGGGGGCAGAGAGGTAGGGAGGGGGGGCAGAGAGGTAGGGAGGGGGGGCAGAGAGGTAGGGAGGGGGGGCAGAGAGGTAGGGAGGGGGGGCAGAGAGGTAGGGAGGGGGGGCAGAGAGGTAGGGAGGGGGGGCAGAGAGGTAGGGAGGGGGGGCAGAGAGGTAGGGAGGGGGGGCAGAGAGGTAGGGAGGGGGCAGAGAGGTAGGGAGGGGGGACAGCGGGAGGGAGGGGGGACAGCGGGAGGGAGGGGGGACAGCGGGAGGGAGGGGGGACAGCGGGAGGGAGGGGGGACAGCGGGAGGGAGGGGGGACAGCGGGAGGGAGGGGGGACAGCGGGAGGGAGGGAGGGATAGGGAGAGGGATTGGGAGAGAGAGAGAGAGAGAGAGAGAGAGAGAGAGAGAGAGAGAGAGAGAGAGAGTGAGTTTTGCCTTGCTTCCTGGTAGGTCATCGCAAAAACTTACACCTTTTAGAGAACACATGATGATATCTTGCATAGAAACTCATGTGAAAAAGCATCAACCTTGTCTACATCCACTACACCAAACATACAAATTTTGCCATGAGCTTTTAGGAAAACCACATTTAATGCCTGGCATTCTGGCCAAAGATATCAGTCATGTGTACGAGGTGTGCTTGCTCATGTGAATGTGTGCATAGCTTTCTTTCTGAAGAAGACTGGCCAAAAGCTCAGATGTATAATAGTCTTCTTGCTGTGCTTTTCTGCAGCTTAATATGTCACCTTTAGGGTGAGTGGCAACCTATCGCTTTTGTAATATTGTTGATATTCCAAGCTGGACTTCCCACTGTTTGATTTAAAGTTATTCAGTCATTAAAAATTCAACAGCAGTTTAATATGATATCTCTGAGCTTGATTTTTTACACAAGCTTGTTCATATATAGATTTACATCGCTGACATGAGTCTTAGGGCATTTTCCAGGTTGTCACTGTTAACCTTTTACATATAGTGCATTTATTTATTTATTTATTTTAATGAGAGGAAAATTATTCACACTTAAGTGTGCTTCCAAAAAGACAAATTTTCTTTATTGCAAGTGATCTCAATTGTGTAACTTTATTTTTTCTCCGTGAAATATAAAATACGGCCAGGCCTCAGACTTTAAAGAAAAATTCTGAAGTGCAACAAGTCCCACTTAAAGGTTTTCTGGCGCTTTCTATGTCACTTTTTGAAGTGTTAGCAAATATGGCAAAAGTGCTGTCTAACAGTTACCAGCTCTCATCTGCATTTACCACAAGCACATCTTGGTCCGAAAAGCTTCCAGATGGCTGTTTTATTAGTGAGCTAACTGGCTTGGCTTCTGAAGTTTGTTATTTAAGTCATTTAAATAACCTGTGATTTCAAACAGAAAGACTAACTCACAAATCTGTTGGGGCTCTACTTCAGCCAATGACAAATGATTTCTCTTTAACAGTCAAAAAATCTGCTATTGCTTGTTGAAGGTCATAAAAATGTTTCAGTATTTTGCCCTTACTCAGCCATTTCACTCTGTAACGGTAACTGAAATTTTCATGATTGGAGCATACATCATCCAAATATTGATTGAACTGGCAATGATGTAGCGCATGGGACTCTATAAAAAATTGATGCTGAAGAATTGTTACAAAAGCTTTCTCAATATTTAATTCAATAGATTTTTCATTTAATATGCCAATAAAATCTTTTCATGAACCGACCATCAAAGGTGCCTAATCATAAACTCCAGAGAGTTGTCTCCATGGTAAATTGAATGTTTCACTATTTTTTTCCTATACTTCAAAATGTATTTCATACAAAACTTCTTTTTCATATGATATTCCTTCACAACAGACAGTGATTCACCATACAAGCAAATGGTTTTATTTCTGTAAATGATAAAGAAATAATCCTCCATCCATTTCTCCTGTCAACATTCAGCATGTACTTTCCTCTTCTTAATTCTAGACATTTTCCAAATTCAGTAATGATACAAAGAAACACTTGCACAAATTAACAAACAACTTGCACAGAACTTTATGTTTAAGCCAACAACAGATAACGAGTTTGTTCATGAAGTTGCTGCTGCTGTTCAAAGCAACACTTTTCAGAAATAGATGGTAATTTCTGTACTAATGTCACCTATCATCATCTGTGATCTATCACTGTGTAGCAGACACACACACACACACACACACACACACACACACACACACACACACGAGCACATGGGCCGTAACTTTGTGCTAAGCCTGAAAATGTGTGTCTCTCTGCTGCTCAAATGCAGTCATGCTGAAATGGATTGCACATGTGCAGAGTAAGCATTTATCTTTGTCATGAGCTGCAAAAATGATGTGAGCCATCTGAAAATGTTTCCCTGGTGGAGTGCAATGCTAGCACCTCACTCCCTCCCCACAAATTTGTTCAGCAGGCCAAACAGAAGCCAATCACAGGCCAGATCTGGCCTGCGGGCTGCCAGTTGCCAACATGGATTTTAAATTAAGTGCTGTTTACAGACTCAACACTTTTAAAATAAATTACATTTCAAAATAGTGCTTCAAACTGTAGATGGCACCAATGTTTCTTCAAAATAAAACATAAATGGGCAATTAAATCAACGTTATCCATCATTACAAAATCCTGTTGTCTGCAAAGAGTGTCTTGCTTAATGATCTTCATTGTAAACCCTAGAAACTTGACTACATTTATTTTTAAATCAATGCTCGAATTACCTTCCTCACTGTCTTCTGCTGGCTCACCTTTACTGTCACCATCTTCTCCACTGTAACTGAAACCAAAACAAGTTTATCTGAGAGTGTGTGTTCTGAAACTGCTGAGGAGAAAAAGATACAGAAGTTAATGTGGAACAGCAAAATAGGACCTACTCGTAGGCAGCTTAAGAGAAAATGTCCAGATCAAAGATCAGTTTAACGAAATCAACAACTTAAGTGAAACAATTAATTGCAAATTATTAACACTAACTTAAGCAAAGATAGGAGCAGATAAATATTCAAAACATTTGCTAGTACAAGTCTTGACCAAAAATCACATCTAAACATCCAATGTAACAAAAGATAAGACCTTGCGCTAAACAGATGTGACACTGCTATTTAGCTCATTAAGGCTGCATTATAATTTTCCACATGATGAAAGCATCAAAGAGAATTACATATATTTGCCTTCAAAGTAGCACTACCCAATAACTGTTGGTTAATTGTTAGGCTATCACATAAAAAAATATTAATGTACAAGACAAAAAAAAGAACCGAAGATGGTATATAAAACTAGTGCATTCAGGACACTGAATATTTTAATTTTCCCTCATGAACAGGATATACCTTACTCACTAGAAGAAACAGTATAGCTGACCTTGACCCAGGAAGGAAAGGCGAGCATCATTTTGCGATTTCTGACCATTGTTTTATCTGATGTTTCCTAGACCCTGGAATATACTGTGTACAATAAGCCCACTGAATGCTAATGCATATTCTTCTTATATTACAATATTACTCTGGGTTCGCAAACACTATAGCCAATACACTTCACTTCACTAATTATGGGAGCTGATGAACTGAAAATTACTATTAGAAAAATGTGAGGCCACAGCACCACAATACTGACAGATCCTTAAAAGCAGTTAATACCATCAACTTTGACAGCACTTGGAAAATTATGATGGTTAAAATTTTCAGATGGTGTGCTGAAGTGATGTGAAAGCTATTTGAGAAACAGGCAGCATTACGACTGCGAATTAAGTATTACTGCATACCAGTTCTCCCAAGAGTGTCACAAGGCTTAGACCACAACACACTATTGTTGTTCTCATTTACCAATGACATCTGACTAGTACTATCTTCCTGTAAATATCATTTTTATTGCAATTACCTCCCATTTTAGTTGAGATCCAAACCAGAAGACAGCAACACTGTCATTATCCAAAATGGCTCTGAGCACTATGGGACTTAACATCTGAGGTCATCAGTCCCCTAGAACTTAGAACTACTTAAACCTAACTAACCTAAGGACATCACACACATCCATGCCCGAGGCAGGATTCGAACCTGCGACCATAGCGGTCGCGGGGTTCCAGACTGAAGTGCCTAGAACAACTCTGCCATATCTTTCTTCGGTGTTCATATGGGCAAATAGCCTAAATACTTAAAAGACAAGCAATTTTAATATACCATAAGAAGTTAATCAGCCCAGAATTCTGTGAACAACTGTTTCCAATTGTTCTCTGTTGTATTATAACACCATATTTTGGATGAGCACCTCAATTGGGAAGAAAATACTGTTGCCATGTGCAGGATGACTTCTGCGGCTAACCTTTAATATGGACCATCCACACACTGCACTTGTTTGCAGTATAGCAAGATACAGATTTATTAGTAGAAAATACAGAATTTTAATATGGGACTATGGGTCCACCTTTATGGGGTTGGGGGGGTTGATTTGGGGGGAAGAGACCAAACTACGAGGTCATTGGTCTCATCAGATTAGGGAAGGATGGGGAAGGAAGTCAGCCGTGCCCTTTCAAAGGAACCATCCCAGCATTTGCCTGAAGCGATTTAGGGAAATCGCGGAAAACCTAAATCAGGATGGCCGGACACGGGATTGAACCATTGTCCTCCCGAATGCGAGTCCAGTGTGCTAACCACTGCACCACCTCGCCCGGTTCCACCTTTGTACAAAAGACTTGTGTTACGAGGTGCATTCAAGTTCTAAGGCCTCCGATTTTTTTTCTAATTAACTACTCACCCAAAATCGATGAAACTGGCATTACTTCTCGACATAATCACCCTGCAGACATACACATTATTCACAACGCTGACGCCATGATTCAATGGCAGCGGCGAAGGCTTCTTTAGGAGTCTGTTTTGACCACTGGAAAATCGCTGAGGCAATAGCAGCACGGCTAGTGAATGTGTGGCCACGGAGAGTGTCTTTCATTGTTGGAAAAAGCCAAAAGTCACTAGGAGCCAGGTCAGGTGAGTAGGGAGCATGAGGAATCACTTCAAAGTTGTTATCACGAAGAAACTGTTGCGTAACGTTAGCTCGATGTGCGGGTGCGTTGTCTTGGTGAAACAAAACACGCGCAGCCCTTCCCGGACGTTTTTATGCAGTGCAGGAAGGAATTTGTTCTTCAAAACATTTTCGTAGGATGCACCTGTTACCGTAGTGCCCTTTGGAATGCAATGGGTAAGGATTACGCCCTCGCTGTCCAAGAACATGGACACCATCATTTTTTCAGCACTGGCGGATACCCGAAATTTTTTTGGTGGCGGTGAATCTGTGTGCTTCCATTGAGCTGACTGGCGCTTTGTTTCTGGATGAAAAATGGCATCCACATCTCATCCATTGTCACAACCGACGAAAAGAAAGTCCCATTCATGCTGTTGTTGTGCGTCAACATTGCTTGGCAACATGCCACACGGGCAGCCATGTGGTCATCCGTCAGCATTCGTGGCACCCACCTGGATCACACTTTTCGCATTTTCAGGTCGTCATGCAGGATTGTGTGCACAGAACCCACAGAAATGCCAACTCTGGAGGCGATCTGTTCAACAGTCATTCGGCGATCCCCCGAAACAATTCCCTCCATTTTCTCAATCATGTCGTCAGACCGGCTTGTGCGAGCCCGAGGTTGTTTCGGTTTGTTGTCACACGATGTTCTGCCTTCATTAAACTGTCACACCCACAAACGCACTTTCGACACATCCATAACTCCATCATCACATGTCTCCTTCAACTGTCGATGAATTTCAATTTGTTACACACCACGCAAATTCAGAAAACGAATGATTGCACGCTGTTCAAGTAAGGAAAACGTCACCATTTTACGTATTTAAAACAGTTCTCATTCTTGCCGCTGGTAGTAAAATTCCATCTGCCGTACGGTGCTGCCATCTCTGGGACGTACTGACAACGAACACGGCCTCATTTTAAAACAATGCGCATGTTTCTATCTCTTTCCAGTCCGGAGAAAAAAAAAATCGGAGGCCTTAGAACTTGAATGCACCTCGTATAACAAACAAATAACATAAGTGTTCTGCATCAAGGCAGACCCACAATCCCATATTGTTTTTTTATGCAAATACAGACAAATGGGAGAGTTTCAAGATAAAATTACACAGAAATTTGTTTGATATGATTGACACACACAAATTATACGCATTGTGACGAGGGCCCTCTGTTCATTTTCTGCTATTGCAGCATATTGGCATTTGTATGTTAATGATTTATTCTGAAAGGCAGAATGTGGTGTTGATGGCTGACTGATAAGAAAACTCTCATTGTATGGGTGGCCTTATCTTCATTTGCTGCCATCTTGATGTTTCCGTTATTGATGCATGAAATTAGGCACCTTTTATGTTGAAGCATATATTATTCGATCTTAATATCTCTTAACCTGTCACAGTACTGGCTGTGAAAAATAGGTAGTAATGTAAGCTCCCATAATACCTGTATCGAGTGTCGCACAGGAACTTCTAACAGTGGAGTTATAGGGTCATGTACCACCATCCCAAAGTAAAGCTGAACATCTTGGAAATCAACCATAGTAGTAGTTGCCACATTTCATGTTCTTGTAAGTAAACAATGAGAAATATCACATCAGATGATGTAAACATGAGATAGCACTCCCTCTTGAGGAGAAACATGATTTCCGTCTGGTGAATTTTCACCTATGGCAAGCAAAGGACTTTTGTTCCAGTGACCTTGTTCTTGCGGATTACGAAAACAATATGGTGAAGTCATATCAAATAGATTCACAGCCAAAGAACAAAAATGTGCAAGATGTGGTTGAGCTATGAGACTCATTGCTTCTAAGAAAGGAAGACCTGCAAAAAGGAAGACCGCTGAGTAATCTGAAGCATTAGAAACCTTCTTGGTTTGCAGGAAGCAAATTAGGTATCACAAAAATTTTGCAGTTAACATTTCTAAGGGTTAAACAGGGTAGACTTACATAGGTGAACTGCATATGACAGAAAAGATGGTAGTGAATTGGAAAAGCCTTTGTAGAGAAGCGAGTGTGAAATAAGGAGAAAAGTTTGGTGGGCTAGGTATTGTGGAAATTGACAAAGCAATTTTTGGGAGAGGAGACTGTTGCATGGGCTTGACAATGTATGAACATGTTAGATAGCTGCTTCATGTTTTCACGGCGTAAAGACTCTTCTGTAAAATTTCGGGCATGCAGCCGCATAAATTCAGCTTCTTCTAATATTTCAGCTGAATACTGTCCAGCCATCTTCAGAATGAGCTGAGGTGACTAATGCTCCAGCACCTGCTCCGTCGTTTTAAACGCGAGACCCCAACCACTGCATATGTAGCCAAAGATATACAAGGTGCTACAGACTTGCAACCAAATAAATCTGCGGTGGTAGAGCACTGTATTGACACTAGGCACTCTATGGTTATGATAATGTCAAAATTTTAGCCTTGACTTCATCTTTCTGGGACTTAGTAGTGAAAGAAGCAACTGAAATTCAGTTGGCGATGAATTTAATTAATAGAGAAAGTGGCTTCAACTTGGACAAATCATGGAATCCATCAACTTCTGTAATTAAATCACAAAGACGTCGCGATGACACAGATCTCCGTGACACATAGATATCACTGTGTGGATTGACTGCGCAGCCATAGATTTAATTTCCATGCATATGCTACACCTCTTTCCGTCATTCCTCAGTTGCACATATATTATTATTATTATCATCATCATTATTCACAGGAAAATACAGGATGTAATGCGATATTATGAAAGGGATGTTGCTACCCACAATATGACACAGATACTGGGTCACAGATAGGCACAACAAAAAAGACTGTCAGAAAATAAGCTTTTGGCCAACAAGCCTTCATCAGAAATAGAAAAAACACACACACACACACACACACACACACACACACACACACACACACACACACAGAGAGAGAGAGAGAGAGAGAGAGAGAGAGAGAGAGTCTCTAGCTGCTGTGACAGACTTACTTTCTGGCAGTCTTTTTCTTGTGCCTACCTGCAACTCAGCGTCTTCGCTATATGGTGAGTAGCAATTATCCTTTTAGTATTATTGGAGATGTGGTCTGTATATGTGACTAAGTAGGTCTTTTTGTTTTTGTCCTTTGTGTGTTTCACTTCATTTTATTTATGAAGCATCATTAGTGGCCTGTAACACATGAAGTTTCATAAATAAAAGGAAGCAAAATGCGTATGGCATAAAACCAGCTTTCTATTTAGTTCCACAGATGGACCATATCCCCAAGAATATTATAATCATAAAACCTGTGTTTCTGTGAAAATCCAATTTCATTGCACTATGATACATAGTAAGCCATAGAATGTTATTATGTTAAAATGCAATATTTGTTTCTCCCACGATCCAAACTAATTCACCGGCTCTAACAATCAGTTTCTCTGCCCTCTTAGCTTCCCACAAGAACTCATAGCAGGCATTTCCAGGAAACAGCTCAAAATAAGAGCATGGAAGGCTCTTTGTAAATTTTCAGATTACCATGCTTTCCAGATGTTCCAGAATATTTTCCCCACAGAAGGTGTAACATAAGGTTGTGCAATAAATCATTCCAAATCTCAATTTATTGGGATATAATCCAACATGGCACAAGTCACAAGTAGTTGAACATTTTAACAGAACTAATCACGAACGCTTGTCTGTTGCATCTGTAAAATCCATGATTGCAGTCAGACAAGATAAGTGAATATCAAACTAATTTTTACTTCATCAACTTCTGTGTGCATACACTCCAGTACCTCCCATCACAGATTAAATACCTATTGTATCATAATAATCGCCAGTCTTGCTTATCTAGTATCCCAACTGTGTCCATCCATAAAACTTTTCCAAAATACTCCTACATTGCTACTGCCCCCCCCCCCCCCCCCCCCCCGCCCTCTCCGCGCTTCTGGAACAGGTTAGAATGCCTGGTTAGACGGAATTTGATATACTATTACATTCAAGCATAAGGTAACTTCCTTTTGACAACATAATTACTTTTCTATAATGAAAATTAACATAAGTAGCCATTTTTTGCTGTCGAACAGAAAGTAAATGCTTGCAACTTCTGCAATTTACACTACTACTACTTTTTGTTTCTTAGTTAGTCATGTCACTTTCTTTCCTCCTCTTTCACTTATTTTATATCCATCTACCAGCCCTTCTCACTTGCACTGTTGCCAGTGCCCACATTTGAGATTTACCAGACAGAAATTTATCATTATTACTCTACTTTTCACAAATAAACAAACCTTTTTTCTGCTATAGTTATTGTTTTCTATTATTTATGGCATAACTATTTCCAATTGTTGTATTCCGTGTGGGATGTAATCTGTCTTATAATATGCTATCTGTGTACTGTAAATAAGAAGAATGCCTGGTTAGATGGAAGAGAGGTCCTAATGGTCCTAATCTTATGAGGAAAGATAAACCTATTATTTGTATAAAGCAGTGTATGTATGTCTGGGGTCTCCTCCAAACCCCTGTGCTGATTTCAACCAAATTTGGCACAGAAACAGTAGGCCTCACAAGCATTAGCACTATGGAGTTTATACCCTCCTAGCTTCAATAGAAGTGAAAATATACAGGCAAAGACTTGTATCTTCCCCAGTCTCTGGCATATAGACTACCCTGCATGACAGCAACACTATGTGGGAACAGTATTGGCCTGCCAAATCTACCTGCTTTGCAGGACAGCCTACATGTCTGGGGCGAGAAATAGTTTTCCGGACCCCAAAATGATGCCTGCCCTGCACGACAGGTGTGTTGTGGTTGTAGTATCAGTCTGCTTTTTCGAACAAAATTGCAGGGACTACACGTGCCAATGAGCATGGTTCGCAACAGGTTGAGATGGATAGAGGAGGGGACAGATAGTGGGGGTGGGGGGGGGGGGAGGAAAGGTAAAGAGGGGGAGATGAATGAGGCAGGAGGAAGGCACAGATCAGTAGTGGGCAGGTGAAAAATGAAGAGTGGGAGATGGAGATGGAAAGAGAGAGGGGAGAATGATATTGTTGGATGGAAGTGTTAGAGGGAGATATAGTCTAGGATAGGAGGTGGAGGAAATGGACAAAGAGATGGGGAGGAGGAGATTAAGAGAGAGAGGGTGGGGAGGATGAGATAGAGAAGGGAGAATGAGGTGGACAGATAGAGGGTTGAAGAGATGGATGAGGAGGGATGTTCAATATACATGTCAAAAGCTTATGCAGGCTAAGTTGTGGAGAAATGCTAGTAAGTAAACAAATAACTCCTTAACATCATAATTTTTTCACAGATTATGTTTCAAAACACACAAACTATGCAACTTTGTAGAATACTTGTTGTACATAAAGATACTTCAAAATAACACAACAATAAGTTATGAACTCTTGCAGATTGCTGTAATTACAATCTGTAATAAATTTGTGTACAAAACAAGTGATAAAAGTTTGAAAAATTAAATATTCTTCTTAGTGCTGTAGGAAAGTTCATATGGAATGTAAATACTTTTGGATTAAAGGAGACCACTCACAGAAAATCAGAAGCATTAGTGTCAATGCTATTTTTCGGAAGGTGGATCGGGGGGTAGTGGCTGGTTTTTCACAGATTATGTTTCAAAACCCACAAACTACACAAGTTTGTAAAATATTTGTTGTATATAAATATACTTCAAAATAACACAATAATAAGTTACGAACTCTTGCAGAGTGCTGTAATTACAATCTGTAATACATTTGTGTACAAAACAAGTGATGGAAGTTTGAAAAATTAAATATTCTTTTTGGTGCTGTAGGAAAGTTCATATGGAATGTAAATACTTTTGGATTAAAAGAGACCACTCACAAAATCAGAAGCATTAGTGTCAATGCTATTCTTCGGAAGGTGGATCGGAGTGTAGCGGCTGGTTTTCTGGTTAGAAATGTGGGGATGAGAGCTGTCATGATTGTAGAGCAGCATGTGGGAAACTGCAGTGAATATGACATGGGGATATGAATGTGGAGGTGGTGACAGGACATAGGAAGGGGAAACTGGTGGAGAGTATGGGGACTGCAGGTTATTGTATGTTGAGGCCATCCAGGACGATTATGAGCACAGAAGATGTAAGGGTAACTCCCATCTACGTAGTTCGGAGAAGCTGGTGATGTAGGGAAGGGTCCGGGTGGATTGGGTTGTGAAGCAGCCACTGAAATTTAGCATGCTGTGCTTGGCTGCATATTGTGCCAGGGTGGGTGGTCAACTATGTTTCTGACAACAGTTAGATAGTGGCCATTCATCCTGGTGGACAGCTGGTCAGTTGCCATACAAATATATTTTAGTGAAGTAGTAGTGAGGTATTCATGGTCAAAGGAAGGTAGATGATTATGAGGCTGTGAATTTTTAGTGTAAGGGACATGGGTGTTGTGAAGACGTATTACTTGTTGGTGACTTAACTCTGTATTATCGTAAATAAAATGTTGACCTCAAATGAAAAGACTACACATTGATCTTGCCAAAAGCTGAGAAGCAACTCTTCTTGATGTTTTAGCTCTCTGGGGCACTCTGGCACACCCTCTCGGTAATTTGTGACACCCCTGTGTCTCTCTGTGAATGTGTGTGTGTGTGTGTGTGTGTGTGTGTGTGTGTGTGTGTGTGTGTGTGAGATCCGTAACTTCTTGTCAAAGTTTAATACGTGTTGGTTTAATTACCCAACTGCTTAAAGAAGCTGTTGGGTTTTGGTTTTGGTCACGGGCCCTCCTATTACTAGGCCTGTAACAGAGAAAAATTCATTTTCGGTTGCGCAATGGCAGGAAGTTAGATAAGGCTGTTGCTGGGCTGTAAATAGCCTTGCGGAGCTGGTATCACTGTGACTCTGGCTTGGAGTTGTACATGTGCAACAGCATTGAGTGGCTCACAATGGGGCGTCACTATCATTCTCGCCAACACTTGTTCGCGACTATATATAAGGTTATAGACAATGTTGAGTTGAAAACTGCTGTTATCAGAGCAAAGAATAAAGTTAAAGGCATCACTTCTCGTACTGTTATTGATGGACAATGTGTGTTTTTAAGTTGTAGATTTGATTTTGCTGTAACTCAGGCTTTATATTGGTTACCACTGCCAAACTGTTGTCAAGAACAAAATTGATCACCTAGTGGCACAAAATCCATCTGAGCATGACATACTCAATTTCAAATGGCTACTTCACAATCTCAGCCATCTGGATCCTTCCATCCACCACTGGCTTCTGTGAAGTATGCAGATGGGAATTATCCTTGAAACACACCCTCCACTTCAGTAATTGTCTTCACCTCAATCTCAGGTAACCCACTGCTTCCACATCCCCCATCCAACAGCCTCCCTTTCCTCCATCCAGTCACCACCTCCCAATTCACATCCCCACATCACCTTTGGCGTGTGCTGTGTCCCACCAACCGTTACAATCCTGCCACCCCTCCTTACCCACATTCCTAGCAGGCAAACCAGCCATCTCTCTCCGAACCACTAGTCAACAACCTTTAATCCCTCTCTCTGCCTCCCTTTTCCTCTAACCACTCCACCTGACTGGCACTAAACCCATCTCAACCAGCCAGCCCATTTGTCACTTCAGTGCTGTTAGTTCAGTTGGTACCATGTAGAGGCCTAGTGTGTGTGTGTGTGTGTGTGTGTGTGTGTGTTTTTTACACTAGCTCATCACAGGATAACTCTGAAAGCTACCAGTTTTCTTTCTTTTTTGTGTGCCCATTGATGAACATTCTTCTTCCCGGTTCTAAGGTATATTGGAGGTTAACGGTGGATTTACCATTAACTTAAATGTTTGTAGCTTTATTACACATGTGATCGCAAGAAACAACACACAGGACTACATTACAGTCCTTACAAAAATGTCTGGGCATACATGGCTGCACATAATGCAAGTTCTTGTTGGATGTTTTTTCTTTATATTAGATGAAATAAGCAATGCAAAATAGTGTTCAACTTGAAGCCTGGGATTAGTGCTTGAAGACAAATGATCTACTGCTTTTGAGGCAAATTCATATTTTTCACGTTTTGAAATTACCTTCTCAATAACAGCAATACAGAACTACAGTGAATTGTTCTTACTATCTTTAATGAAGAGGACAAATGTATATCACAAAACAAATTCTGTAAGTTATGTAGAATTTAACCACTTCTTTTCCGAGTTGCTGGATTGTTTGGTAGGTGCTGATAACAACCTTATCAACTCCACTCATCGTGTCATTGTTGTGCAGCTGCTACACCTTTCCACATCTTGTGACAGTTTGTGTCTCACGGCTGTGAAAGTTTATCAAGAATACACACCTCCCTTCTCTTTCCATCAAATTTTTGTTACTTTACCTCCCTAAAAAGCAGCAATTTCACCCTTCTTCAATTATCTATTACGAAATGTTGAAAACATGTCTCTTCCACATGGCCACACAGTTCCATATGTATCAGTCCTGTGAGAAACCAAGATGGTCAGCCAGTAGAGGGAATTTGTGATAATTATTCACACCATGGAAATGACCTTTGTTTAGAAATGGTTTCATATAGGTCATTACAATATTAGTTGACAGAGACATATGTCTGTACTTTCCTGAAGTATATAATGAGTTTCCACACATACACATTTCATGACTCAATATGAAGCATTGCAATTGATGTTGTACAAAGGCAGATTAGGTTGGGTGCAGTCTTATCACCAACCTAATCTGCCTTTGTACATCAACAACCTATGATTTTCTTAGTATCGATCATATAGATGATATATATGCTCAAAATGGTCTCTAGCAGCAGTCAAATGATTGCTGCTGAGCAAGTAGTGTCAAACTGGAAGCTCTATCAATCCAACACTTAACTAATAACATAGTATAAGGATCTTGCTAAGATGCAAGAATAAAATCAGGATTTTAAGTTTCCATTAAATTTTAGTATATGAGATAACTTGTGACTTTATGTTAAATGGTTAATGTGCCAGTGAAGAGCGCACAATTGCCAGTTCAAAAACTTTTCTCTTTTATGGCTGTTAAGTCTTTTGTAATAAGAGTCCTCAGATAAAAAACTCTTCGTTAATTCCCCGCATCAAATTATTATTGATAAAGTTAAACCATCTCTGTCTGAAGGTCAGACCAAAACTTAAATTATTAACTACAAAACGATGGATGGTAATTCCCAAAGAAGCAAAGGTTGGTGTTTCACAACTGTAACAGCATTCACTTTTTGGTGTGGCATAAGAACCTTTATGTACTTGAGATCCACATAATTCATTTTTGCTTCTACTTGTGGATTAATAGTTTCATCTCAGTTAGAATTTTATCTGAAACACATTTATCTCAGAGTTTAACACACGATTAATAATCTTACTTATTGTGAAGGCTTGAGTCTAGGGAGATACTCCGATCACTCGAGTGAAGCTGAAGAGTTCTGGAGAAGTCGTCACAGCTCGGTTGCAGAGGGATACAGGGCAGCTGAAAAGAAGAGCAACATTTTTCTAACGACAGAAGATTTACCTGTCATCTGCAGTAATACCTTATTTACAGAATTTTGCAAATTAGGTAAGAAGTAGTAGTGAATCAAATGCTCAGAACAAAGAAGCAACATCCCATGAAGTGTACACTGGATCACACATAGATAAAACATTTAGCTACCAATAATATTGAATGTGAAATACTTGAGAACACTAAACATACAAAAGCATACATTTGATGCCCCAATATCTACCACATTAATGAAGAGTGTAAAAGCTTATTGACTTAAGTGTCAAAATTGGGCAATTAGCTTATTTTTCCTCCATAGCCACTGTACTGATGCCAATGCTGAGCTGTATGATGCAGCTAGAAATTCAGATAACATTTAGTTCTTCACAGAGTCACCAGATGTCAATGCTATGTCCAGAACTAACAGCACACCAAAATATTTGAAATGCTGGAGTATTACTGGTAGCTTGTGTATGAGACCTGCACCTCATAATTCCAACTTAGATCTGTGTGTGTTGACATGGATCTTTGATATTTCAATTTATTTGAAAATATGAAGGAGAAAGTGAAAAGGAAGTTGATTTTATAAGTAGCATTATAACATTCGATCTTATTTATGTCTTAATTACAGACATGTTGAAGGTTCTGCACTGCCCAAGTTTATTCACAGCAGTATATATTAGCACCGTCTGTTATCTTTTACAATTTAGGAATCTACGTGGCAAGCATTTCATACTAAGTCATTTGTGTGTGTGTGTGTGTGTGTGTGTGTGTGTGTGTGTGTGTTTGTTTTCTTCTTATGTGGGGTAATGTGGCACAGGCAAGAACCAGTTTCGTGCATGATAGGGGCCCCCTATATGGGACTCTTCACAAACTACAAATGTAACCTTTGTTTAAGTTATTACTGCCGCACAGTTTTCCTGCTCTCCTAGAAAAACAAATGGTTCTGGCACTCAGTTAAATTAGCTTTTCCAATATACATTTATACAGTCTGCTTTGGAAGAAACTTCAATGGATAATAGTATAAATCAGAATCCACTCTTATGAGGCATAAAAGTTGAATAATTAACCCCATGTCAGCATGTATAATACTTTTAAAAATCTTACACAGTCATCAGAGCCTGAAACAATATTTTACTCGAACCCTATCATAAAATTCTCTGACACCTGTCTGTGAAAACTGTGAGAACCTTAAAATGCAAGGGTCTAAAACATCAAAACTTAAGCTCACATAATATGAACTACAACATGTACTGCTTTATAAATTTATTAACTATCTTGTGAGAAAATATTGCAGTCTCATATGTAATGGCTGCCATTACATAATTTATTATTTTTAATAAAACCAATGCATAGATATTTTACCTTCGCTTCACGGCGATGGCATGGATGATTTTGTGATGGTAAGTAACTGCAGACTGGATCTGACAAACTTGAGGACATCTTTCGTCTGGAGGTGCATTCACCCATTCTGACATGGCCGTTACATTCTGGAAGTTTTGGGGAAATGTCTCTGGCTCTTTTTGGCTCCCATGATGATCCAGCTGGAATTCCTCCATTTCCAACACCAGGTTCAGATTCACTTCTCTGTCTCATGCGTTTACCATCAGTGCTACCTCGTAATTCACGCAACTTACTTCGGATTGCTTCCACATCACGTAAATATGTGTCCCGAACATCACTTGGAACTTCCTGAAAGGGAAGTCTTGAGTAAAAGTCATCATCAAACACAGGACTTTCATTTCTAGCCACATTCTGTTTAAGTGGAGAGCTATTATAACGATTGCCACTGACAGAAAATGTTTCTGATGGTGAATATATAAAATTATTGTGGGCACCATCCCCCCAAGGCTGGTTATTAGATGGAAAGTTTTTCCTACAGTGAGCTTTCGAAGGTTTCCTTTGAGAAGAATTTGGCACAGGTCTCACCCTCCCCAGACTAGGATCATATGTATCACAGGCTTCATCCAACTGCCTAGCATTCTCACCCAATTGTTGAACCAAAGTATTGTGTGTTAATCTGCTGTGATCATGAGTCTTTAAATTATGGTGGTTTGGTGGTAGAAGCCTTTCTCTGAACTTTTTTACCGGTGAAAGAATTCTATTGGGCGGAAATTTATGTTCTATACCCATATCTATTTCCATAGGCTGTATAAATGGTTCTGACCGTGAATACAATTCTTCATTTACATCATTTCTACAAGGATCCTGACGGCAAATACGGTTGTGAGAATCATACTCTCTCACTATTTTTCTCTTCCAATGCTGAACGTCATAGCTTGTCTCTTGGAGTCGGTTATGTTCTCTCAAGGGATCTGCTTCTATTCCCTCACTCTTGCTCCTTCGACGTACACATTTAACACCACGTTGCTGATCACAAGCAGGACAACTTGCATATTCAATATTGCACTGCAAACAATTAAATGTACTTTTAACTGCTTTATTACACTCAAACACTGTTTCACCACTATGGTAAGCTGAGGCCATATTGCCCAAGTGAACTTTCTGAACATATGGTGTTGCCATTTTTTTATTTATATATTTTTTTTTGTTTGTTGATTACATCACTGACTGATTATGGTTGCAATATTACTGTTAAAAATTTGGAGATGGACCTTCAACATAACCTGGAAAAAAAAAAAGATGGATTGTTACGTTTACTTCAATTCCAACAGCTATTTTCTATATACACTATGTGATCAAAAGTATCTGGACCCCCAAAAACATTTGTTTTTAATATTAGGTGCACTGTACTGCCACCTACTGCCATGTACACAGTATCAGCGACTTCAGTAGTCATTAGACATCGTGAGAGAACAGAATAGGGCACTCGGGGGAGCTCACAGTCTTAGAACATGGTCAGGTGATTGGGTGTCACTTGTGTCATATGTCTGTATGTGAGATTCCCACAATATTAAACAGCCCTAGGTCCACTGTTCCTGTTGCGATAGTGAAGTGGAAACATGAAGGGACACGTACAGCATGAAAGCGTACAGGCCGACCTCGTCTGTTGATTGACAGAGACCGCCCACAGTCGAACAGTGTCGTAATGTGTAACAGGCAGACACACATCCCGACCATCACACAGGAATTCCAAACTGCATCAGGATCCACTGCAAGTGCTATGACAGTTAGACGGGAGGTGAGAAAACTTGGACGTCATGGTCAGGAGGCTGCTTATAAGCCACACATCACGGCAGTAAATGCCGAACAATGCCTAGCTTGGTGCACAGAGCGTAAACATTGGACGATTGAACAGTGGAAAAAGTTATGTGAAGTGGCCAATCATGGTACACAATGTGGTGATCCGATGGCAGGGTGTGGTTATGGCGAATGCCCGGTGAACGTCATCTGCCAGTGTGTATAGTGCCAACAGTAAAATTCGGAGGCAGTGGTGTTATGGTGTGGTCGTGTTTTTCATGGAAGGGAATTGCACACCTTGTTGTTTTGTGTGGCACTATCACAGCACAGGCCTACACTGACGTTTTAAGCACCTTCTTCTGTCCCACAGTTGAAGATCAATTCGGTGATTGCATCTTTCAACACGATCGAGCACCTGTTCATAATGCACAGCCTGTGGCAGAGGGGTTACATGACAACAACATCCCTGTAATGGACTGGCCTGCACACTGCACAGAGCCTTGACATGAATCCTACAGCACATGTTTGGGATGTTCTGGAATGCAGACTTCATGCCAGGCCTCACCTACCAATATCGATACCTCCCCCCTCAGTGCAACACTCTGTGAAGAATGGGCTGTCATTCCCCAACAAATCTTCCAGCACCTGATTGAACATATGCCTGCGAGAGTGGAAGCTGTCATCAAGGCTAAGGGTGGGCCAACATCAGAGTTCCAGCATAACCAATGGAGAGCATCACAAACTTTTAAGTCATTTTCAGCTAGGTGTCTGGATACTTTTGATCACATAGTGTACTAAGTGAAACTGATAAACATTAAAGTAACTTATTTTAAACTTGCAATCACATTTTTTGGTCATTCGAAACAAGTGTAAATAGCTTATCATTGCATGTGTACTAAAACACATTGTATATAAATATTGTGATATGCATTTTATCACTCTTACAATGGTTAAATACATATCATTCATTTTTTTTTACACATGAGCACCTACGCTTAACTGTTAGTCTTCTTATGTAGCCAGATCTCTGATCAAATAAAGGCAATGATGGGTACCTGAAATATAGTCTCACCTACAAAGAAAAACATTGTGGTGGTCTATAACCACTTCAGTTCTCCTCCGTATTCCATGTATCAGCCATACATTTTATTTTTTGGCAATAATATCAAACAGGTTAAGGCTGTGTGGTTCCTTCCAAGAACATACAACCAATTATAGCAGTCTTAATCATTCCAACAGAAAAAGACATGAATAAAACATGTATGTGACACAATAAGAAGAATAAAGGGTACAACAAGAGAAACTCAAATGCAGTTTTATGAAGTCATAGCACTACCCACAGTACTATAGGGAGCAGAAAATCAAAAGGCCTACGGCATCTTGAAACATCAGAAATGAAATTCCTTTGATCTACAAAAAACTGTACAAGTGGAGGCTAATTGCAAAATGAGGAAAGAGCTGGGGATAAAACAATTAAATGAAAAATTTATCCAAAGAAAGCAGGATTTGAAAGAGCTTGTATTGTGATGTCAACTCAAACTCCCTCAACAAGCAATGGAATGTAATCCTACTGAAAGGAATGTGGGAAGGTCAAAGAAAAGATGGTCAGGCTGTAACAGATCACAAGACCAAATCCTGGTTTGGAAGAAGAAGAAGAAGAAGAAAATAATTTCAGTTATATATCCATAAATACACTCCTGGAAATGGAAAAAAGAACACATTGACACCGGTGTGTCAGACCCACCATACTTGCTCCGGACACTACGAGAGGGCTGTACAAGCAATGATCACACGCACGGCACAGCGGACACGCCAGGAACCGCGGTGTTGGCCGTCGAATGGCGCTAGCTGCGCAGCATTTGTGCGCCGCCGCCGTCAGTGTCAGCCAGTTTGCCGTGGCATACGGAGCTCCATTGCAGTCTTTAACACTGGTAGCATGCCGCGACAGCGTGGACGTGAACCGTATGTGCAGTTGACGGACTTTGAGCGAGGGCGTATAGTGGGCATGCGGGAGGCCGGGTGGACGTACCGCCGAATTGCTCAACACGTGGGGCGTGAGGTCTCCACAGTACATCGATGTTGTCGCCAGTGGTCGGCGGAAGGTGCACGTGCCCGTCGACCTGGGACCAGACCTCAGCGACGCACGGATGCATGCCAAGACCGTAGGATCCTACGCAGTGCCGTAGGGGACCGCACCGCCACTTCCCAGCAAATTAGGGACACTGTTGCTCCTGGGGTATCGGCGAGGACCATTCGCAACCGTCTCCATGAAGCTGGGCTACGGTCCCGCACACCGTTAGGCCTTCTTCCGCTCACGCCCCAACATCGTGCAGCCCGCCTCCAGTGGTGTCGCGACAGGCGTGAATGGAGGGACGAATGGAGACGTGTCGTATTCAGCGATGAGAGTCGCTTCTGCCTTGGTGCCAATGATGGTCGTATGCGTGTTTGGCGCCGTGCAGGTGAGCGCCACAATCAGGACTGCATACGACCGAGGCACACAGGTACAACACCCGGCATCATGGTGTGGGGAGCGATCTCCTACACTGGCCGTACACCACTGGTGATCGTCGAGGGGACACTGAATAGTGCACGGTACATCCAAACCGTCATCGAACCCATCGTTCTACCATTCCTAGACCGGCAAGGGAACTTGCTGTTCCAACAGGACAATGCACGTCCGCATGTATCCCGTGCCACCCAACGTGCTCTAGAAGGTGTAAGTCAACTACCCTGGCCAGCAAGATCTCCGGATCTGTCCCCCATTGAGCATGTTTGGGACTGGATGAAGCGTCGTCTCACGCGGTCTGCATGTCCAGCACGAACGCTGGTCCAACTGAGGCGCCAGGTGGAAATGGCATGGCAAGCCGTTCCACAGGACTACATCCAGCATCTCTACGATCGTCTCCATGGGAGAATAGCAGCCTGCATTGCTGCGAAAGGTGGATATACACTGTACTAGTGCCGACATTGAGCATGCTCTGTTGCCTGTGTCTATGTGCCTGTGGTTCTGTCAGTGTGATCATGTGATGTATCTGACCCCAGGAATGTGTCAATAAAGTTTCCCCTTCCTGGGACAATGAATTCACGGTGTTCTTATTTCAATTTCCAGGAGTGTATTAAATTTATTTTGAAATTATAATGGACTGTAAATAATCATTTATGTCTGTCAGTGTGTTGAGAGGTCGCTCTAAGTATTCAGATCTGTAAAAACAGATCCAACAATACATATAAGTTTTGAGCTCCACACATGTAAACTACTCAAACGTATTACAGTCCAACATAAGTCAATGAATACATTTCATACTTGTTTTGTAAATAAAACTGCCTTTTCTTGATGTAACTTAATTTATTTTCACCTTGTTCTTGCTGTAAGGCATCTTCAGTGGGATCTATAACGACACTGTTTTGTTACTTTAGATTATCAAACAGTTCATGTCAAAAATTTTTTATGTAATTAAGTAAGTACTTAACAGTTTCCTGTGATCTGTGTTTTCTCTTATGTGGTCTGGGCGGTCGCACTACCACTTTATTTTCAAGACATAAGCGCAATCTTTTATTCCAAACTTTTGCACATTGTTCACCATGTTTCTCCTTTTTTTTGTTATGTACTATTATTCTATTGCCACTAGATACAGCTATTTGTTCAAACACTGTGTTTTTAACAATGTAAATATTGTAACTTCATTGTGTGTTTGCTCCTCTTTGATTTGTTTACCTACAGGCTCCCACCTAATAAACTATATGTTTGAAACAAACTTCTATTCATGATGTGTGTGTGTGTGTGTGTGTGTGTGTGTGTGTGTGTGTGTGTGTGTGTGTGCGGGGATAGTTGGTGGTTTGAGTTGTAGAGTGCTGAATATGAATGTAATAGCTGTTTGAGAGTGGCTGAAAGCTTCGATGACAGCTGATTTGACTTTTGGTTTCAATATTCTGTGGAGGGGTTCACGGATTTGTGAGTGAAAATATGTTGGATGGTATTATCATATTGTGTGGTATTATTATTATTATTATTATTATTATTATTATTATTTCTTTCCTTTCTCAAACGTTGTGTCTGGTTGAAAATGGAAAGTGACGCAGACCTTGATCAAGCGTGACTTCCTTTTAACTGTACGGTATATGTTACATTGCATTTAGGAACTTTCGGGTAATTGAACACGTATCAACAACAACAACAACAACTATTATTATTATTATTATCTTTTTGACTTTTTTTTTCTCAGACTTAAGTCTGGTTAAAAATGGAACGTGACGCGGACCTCGGTCAAGCGTGACTTCCTTGTAACTGTATGGTATATGTTATATTGCATTTAGGAACTTTCGGGTAATTGAACATGTATCAATAATTACAGAATTTTGTAGTTGTATATATATGTTTGGATGTAGCTGTATTGCATTGATGTACTGGTGAATTATTATTATTATTATTATTGACTTTTTTTTCTCAGACTTAAGTCTGGTTAAAAATGGAACGTGACGCGGACCTCGGTCAAGCGTGACTTCCTTGTAACTGTATGGTATATGTTATATTGCATTTAGGAACTTTCGGGTAATTGAACATGTATCAATAATTACAGATTTTTGTAGTTGTATATATATGTTTGGATGTAGCTGTATTGCATTGATGTACTGGTGAATATTGTGAGGTATGACTCCTGTAGTTGATAGTATAATTGGGATAATGTCGACTTTATCCTGATGCCACATGTCCTTGACTTCCTCAGCCAGTTGGATGTATTTTTCAATTTTTTCTCCTGTTTTCTTCTGTATATTTGTTGTGTTGGGTATGGATATTTCAATTAGTTGTGTTAATTTCTTCTTTTTATTGGTGAGTATGATGTCAGGTTTGTTATGTGGTGTTGTTTTATCTGTTATAATCGTTCTGTTCCAGTATAATTTGTATTCATCATTCTCCAGTACATTTTGTGGTGCATACTTGTATGTGGGAACGTGTTGTTTTATTAGTTTATGTTTTATGGCAAGTTGTTGATGTATTATTTTTGCTACATTGTCATGTCTTCTGGGGTATTCTGTATTTGCTAGTATTGTACATCCACTTGTGATGTGATCTACTGTTTCTATTTGTTGTTTGCAAAATCTGCATTTATCTGTTGTGGTATTGGGATCTTTAATAATATGCTTGCTGTAATATCTGGTGTTTATTGTTTGATCCTGTATTGCGATCATGAATCCTTCCGTCTCACTGTATATATTGCCTTTTCTTAGCCATGTGTTGGATGCGTCTTGATCGATGTGTGGCTGTGTTAGATGATACGGGTGCTTGCCGTGTAGTGTTTTCTTTTTCCAATTTACTTTCTTTGTATCTGTTGATGTTATGTGATCTAAAGGGTTGTAGAAGTGGTTATGAAATTGCAATGGTGTAGCTGATGTATTTATATGAGTGATTGCTTTGTGTATTTTGCTAGTTTCTGCTCGTTCTAGAAAGAATTTTCTTAAATTGTCTACCTGTCCATAATGTAGGTTTTTTATATCTATAAATCCCCTTCCACCTTCCTTTCTGCTTAATGTGAATCTTTCTGTTGCTGAATGTATGTGATGTATTCTATATTTGTGGCATTGTGATCGTGTAAGTGTATTGAGTGCTTCTAGGTCTGTGTCACTCCATTTCACTACTCCAAATGAGTAGGTCAATACTGGTATAGCATAAGTATTTATAGCTTTTGTCTTGTTTCTTGCTGTCAATTCTGTTTTCAGTATTTTTGTTAGTCTTTGTCTATATTTTTCTTTTAGTTCTTCTTTAATATTTGTATTATCTATTCCTATTTTTTGTCTGTATCCTAGGTATTTATAGGCATCTGTTTTTTCCATCGCTTCTATGCAGTCGCTGTGGTTATCCAATATGTAATCTTTTTGTTTAGTGTGTTTTCCCTTGACTATGCTATTTTTCTTACATTTGTCTGTTCCAAAAGCCATATTTATATCATTGCTGAATACTTCTGTTATCTTTAGTAATTGGTTGAGTTGTTGATTTGTTGCTGCCAGTAGTTTTAGATCATCCATGTATAGCAAATGTGTGATTTTGTGTGGGTATGTTCCAGTAATATTGTATCCATAATTTGTATTATTTAGCATGTTGGATAGTGGGTTCAGAGCAAGACAGAACCAGAAAGGACTTAATGAGTCTCCTTGGTATATTCCACGCTTAATCTGTATTGGCTGTGATGTGATGTTATCTGAATTTGTTTGGATGTTAAGTGTGGTTTTCCAGTTTTTCATTACTGTGTTTAGAAACTGTATCAATTTAGGATCTCCTTTGTATATTTCCAATATCTGTAGTAACCATGAGTGGGGTACACTATCAAAGGCTTTTTGGTAATCAATGTATGCGTAGTGTAGGGACCTTTGTTTAGTTTTAGCTTGATATGTCACCTCTGTATCAATTATCAGTTGCTCTTTACATCCTCGTGCTCCTTTGCAGCAGCCCTTTTGTTCTTCATTTATAATTTTGTTCTGTGTTGTATGTGTCATTAATTTCTGTGTGATGACTGAAGTTAATATTTTGTATATTGTTGGTAGGCATGTTATGGGGCGATATTTAGCTGGGTTTGCTGTGTCTGCTTGATCTTTAGGTTTCAGATAGGTTATTCCATGTGCAAGTGTATCAGGGAATATGTATGGGTCTGCAATGTAACTGTTAAATAACTTAGTTAGATGTGAATGTGTTGAGGTGAACTTCTTTAGCCAGTAATTTGCCATTTTATCATTTCCAGGGGCTTTCCAATTGTGTGTAGAATTAATTGCTCGGGTGACTTCATGTTGCAAAATTATCACTTCAGGCATTTGTGGTATCATCTTGTATGTGTCTGTTTCTGCTTGTATCCACCGTGCATGCCTGTTATGTTGTACCGGGTTTGACCATATGCTGCTCCAGAAGTGTTCCATGTCTGTTATGTTTGGTGGATTGTCTATTTTAATGTGTGTGTTATCCATTGTTTGGTAAAATCTCTTTTGGTTTGTGTTGAATGTTTGGTTTTGTTTCCTTCTATTGTCACTTTTTTTGTATCTTCTAAGTCGTTTGGCCAATGCTTGCAATTTCTGCTTTTTTTCATCTAATTGCTCTATTGCTTCTTGTTGTGAGATTTTACCTAACCTTTTTCGTTTTTTGTCTGATATTTCATTTCTTATAAATTGTGTTAGCTGTCCGATGTCTTTTCTCAGTTTTTCTATTCTGATCTGTAACCTGTGTTGCCATGCTGGTTTTGTGGGTTTCTTCTGTGTGTTGGTTGGTTCTGATCTCTGCCTAGTGTGTATATTTAGTGTAGTGAGTGCTCCTATATAAACCAGTAGTTGTAACTCTTCCATAGTTGTGTTTTCATTTATTTTGTTGTGTATGATTGTGTTGATAGTTTTTATTGTTGTTTCGACTTGTGGGTTATTTGGCGGTCTATGCAAGAATGGTCTAATGTCTGTATTTGTGTCTTTGTATTCTATATAAGTCAGCTGAAATTTTTCTTCTATATCTAACACGTGTGTCTCTTCGTGTTCTATTTGTGCTTGTTCTGGTGGCTGTGTTAAGATTTTGTTTTCCTCTGATTGTTTAATTGATGCGTGTTGGTCTTTGTTTGTTTGCTCTGGGATGTTTGAGTCCTTTACTGTGTTTTCTTCTTCTTCTGATTGTACATTATTTTGTTCCAGTATTTGTTGTACTTGTTGTTTGATGTTTTCTAATTCTGACTGGGGTATCCTGTTATTTTTGATTATTACACGGATCCGATCAGCTAGTCGTTGTTCTGTTAAAAATTTTAATTTCGGGTATCTGGTAATAAATGTTGTGTATACTTGTGATCTGTATCCAGTTGTGTTGGTTCCTAGGTTTGTTGCTTGGTAATAACAGAACATGAGGTGTCGATTAACTTCATCTGACCATCTCATCCTCTGTCTTTGTTTTCCTTCTAGGGTGGTTGCAGGAAGCATATCCTGCAAAACACCTCTATTTGGATTTAAATCATTTTCCAGTTGGCTAGCAGTGTCGTTACCATTGTGGGCGGGCATAGGGTTCAAGCGTCGTCCCCGACCATGACGGCGCTTGTCCGAGGCTTCTTTAGTTCTGTCCTGAACCAAGTAATCACACTAAAAGGGGGGTTAGCCCTATTAGTGGTTTGTTCTTTTCGTCGCCTTTTACGACTGGCAGAACATACCGGAGGCCTATTCTTTTCCCGGGACTCCACGGGGTTTATTATTATTATTATTATTATTATTATTATTATTATTATTATTATTATTATTATTATTACATTAACCCTCTTTGGGTGTGTTATCCCATTATTTTATTTATTAGTGTGAACAATGAACTGTTTGTCACGTGTACTTGATCATTCAACAAGCTTTTCCTTTTTGCTTTGGTTTTCTATATGTGGTAATGTACTTGCAGGGTTAGGTGGTGTTTTTTGTTGTTGATTCTAATTATTTTCACGTCTTTGCTTATGTTCTCCTAGGTGTTCTGTACCACAAAATAAAATTCACAATTGAAAGAACAGAATAACCAAATTAACTTTCTGGATATAACAATCCAAAAACAAAACAGCAATGGACACTATCAATCCCCAATACTCTAACCACACTAACAAAAGCACACAGCACATCGACACATGCTCCATAGACTCGACACAGTGCCACTCGCCAAAGAAAACTACCAAAAAGAACTGGTTATAATAATGCAGATAGCACAAAACAGTGTTTACAATAGCAACACAGTCACAAAGCTACACAACAAAATTAAAAGCAAAATAAAAGCAGAAAGCACTAAACCACAGCCAACAACACAACACAACCAAATACAAACACACAGTACCATAACAATGACACAGAATAATCAGAAAAAGATGAAAGAAAACACAAGATGGTACACAATTACATACAAACACAAACTCTCACATAAAATCACCAACATTTTCAAAAGCCAGAGAATAAACATAGCATACAAAACAGACAATTCTATACAAAAATACACCACCAAACTGACAAAAAAACAGACATATGGGTCATTTCATGTCAAGTGGCCTAAATTTAGACAAGCTCCCCACTCGACCATCTCCAAATTTTTACAGGATGTGCATAAAAACCTCACATGAAGCACTGCCAAATTACAGCTTCGTAAGTAGTATGGTGGGGACCACCAGCCACCTTTTTGTAAAGGCTCATTTTTTGACATTGCAACTGAAATGAATAAATTATCAACTTTGTTTTACCAATGTTCAGGACCTAAGAGATCTGTCGTGGTGAAACTTTGTGATCCTGTTCAACTTTTTGGGTACCCTAGCTTAGTTGTCGTACAAAAGGTCGAACTATGGTAAATTCATCATAGTGTGCTATCAAAGTGGCCCATAAATCTTGTCGTACCAAATAAACTTACATTTATATTACATTAAAAAATACATGTAACAGTCGTACTCCTTATGGTTCCCAAGCAAATATTTCAGTTCTTATTAATTCATTTGCTGAAATTTGTTACTAATAGCAATTACAGTTGATTCTAACAAGCTATAATGTCAGCCCATTCTTGTTGCTGATGGAGCTGGAATGACAGAAATAATGTGTTGGTTTGGAGTCCAACAAGCATCCTGCCTAGCTGGCCAATAGAATAAATGTGCTTGTACATTGGGGTGCACGAAACTGACTAAAACATCATTTTCTTCTTCTGAAATATCAGATACATTACCATTTTTCCATCATATACACAGGCTATGTACTGGCCCGATTGTAAGGTTGTAACGTTTCTGAATGAAACTGTTGCTTGACTTTGGTCAACATGTGAAAAAAAAAAAAAAAAAAAAAAAAAAAAAAACAAAAAAAAAAAAAAAAAACTTGCTTTTCCATTTAATGGCACGAAATGGTGATTCTCTCTTGTTCCTGATACTGTGCAGCCATTTTTGAACCTCGCTTCCTGTTCAGTTTTTAATGTTTCAATTTCTTCTTTTGAAACAAAAATGAATTGGATTCCTCTGATACTCTTTGCACAGTATTTAAACAAATCAGTTGGTCTTTGAAGGCTCACTCTTGCTGCCAAGCACTTTATGCAGTTCCTTCAATTCATCACATGGAGATTTTCCACGACTTGTAGCAAGAAAGTTCCATTCAGTTGAGATTCCTAAATCATTTTGATGGTGGCAGAGATTCAGGAAATTTTGGAAGTTTTTGTACTGCACTGCTGACCCATCATTGAAGTAGTAAATGTGTGCGATTTTTCCAAGGAGACACTTTAGATCATGTTTCAGGCTGTCGCTCATTATACAGTAGCTGATGCTGCTGATGTCCAAGTTATTTCTGAAGTACAACAACAAATGGGTGTAAAGTTGCTTGGATGTTATTCAGTGAAAACCTTGAGCTGCATCCTGGACAATGAAGGAATAATTTTCAGCAAATTCCATTAATATGATCAGTTCAGTTGGCTTACAGCTTTCTCTTTATGCATTTTAGGTGCTTGCTCTGGTGCTTTGCAACATAATGATGAGCTGAAAGTTTGTCAATTTTTGAATGAGATCTTCAATAAAATCCTCGGTGGTCATCTGCTTGGTTTCTAATGTATCTCTATCAGTGTGCACCCACTGTTTGAACTCAATGGTATCATCTGGATTACTGTCGTCCAAACTACTTTCTAAAAACAGTTCCAGTAGTTCTTTTCCCACACAGATTTCACAGTGATGAAGCATGCAGTCTTTGGATTCCAAATCACACACCGTTTTAGTAATCAGACTCTTATAATCTTCTTTAATTGGAGTGCTTGCAAGCATCAGTTTCACATTCTGGTGTAAGCACAAACACAGACTGAGTGGATTACTGCAGCACCCACAGTGATGCACCATTTTGGCCTCAATTCGCAAAATTTGGGAAACCCAATTTCAGGCCCATGTCGAAATCGATATGCAGCAAACATTTCTTTCAAATTATTCAGAAGAAGGTATTTTTCCATCAAAGCTTTATTTCCTTCTATTCTAATTGATACACATTCTTTTTTACCTGGACAAATTCGCCTAAATTCTTCATTCTGGAGAAATGTTACCACTCTTTCTTTTACGGCATCTGGAATCTTCTTGCCACACTTGTTCTTTGGCAGAGCTAATACACCATTTTCTGCCTCTAACTTCCTAGCTGCTTTTACCATCCTCTCTGAAACACCAAATTCTTGCATTGTCTCTTTTATAGTCCAGCTTTGTGGTACTAATGTCAGTATTTGCAATTTTTCAAGCTGCCTTGACAACTGCAACTTCTCTTTCAATTCTTCAATCAGCTGCTTATAATCTTCACAATCAGGACATGTCTTGCTTGTACTAGGTGTCTGAAGATCTTTTGGGGTGAATACTCCAACAGCAGCAATGTTATTCGCAATTGCCTCTTGAGCGTCACTTATTTTTCTGTTTTGCGTAACCTTTTGCATCCCTTTTTGATACTCTCTGAAATTTTAGAGGGGAGACCCCAAAAGCAGTTAGACTTGAAGCGATTGATACTTATGGATATGCTTCATCTTCTGACTGTTTTGAAGTTGACTGTGATTTTTCTGCTTTCTTTGCTAAAAATTGTTTTCTGCAAGTTGGACAGATCTTCTGACCAGGTTTCACATTGCTCTTAGTCAGTAAACCCTTTTTTAACAGAATGGTTCTTTGCACCAAAAGGATTACAAGATCTCTGTAGAAAGTCATACTTGTCCACAAGTAGTGCTTTGTGATGAAAGCATATTTGTGCATTTTCGATAAGACATATCTCACTTCTTTGATTTATTAATTCCTGATGCTTTACTGAAAATTCTTTGATCGGAATGAAGCCTTGTTGATGCGTATATTTTTTCAGATGACATGCAGAATTATTTGGAAGGCCAATAACACTTGGTACTGAAACCTTGTTGATATCCATTGCACTAGAATTAAATGTATACTTCCAATTACCATTTGTTTCAATATTAGATAAAGTAGAAGTGGTGTACATTTCCAACTGAAAAATATTAAACAATCAGATAATGGGAACTTCCTTGACAATGCAACAGAAAAAATATTAAATAACCTGGTAAACATTTCTAAAGAGTCACCCCGTACCTTGAAATAATTTTTACTAACCGAAAAAAGTAATGACAACACACTTTACATCATTTAAAAAGGCACACACAACATATGAACACTCTTCACTACACAATAGTGTGCTTCAGACATTCTTGAAGCATGTTACCAAACTCCATAGTTGACACTAAACTGGTCTGTCTCCAAAATAAAACAACTTTTTCTGATCAGACAAGGTGAGCTCAGATAAGTCAGTTAATATTTGAGCAATCTGGATGCCACATGCAGAGCTTTATGGCGTCCTGACAGGTTGCAGATAACTAAGTATCAGCCTTAGAAAGTTATTCTCAAAGTAGATACAAGGCAATAAAGTATAATCAAAATTTGGTGCAACAAGACTAATGAGCCACTTTGATAGCACACTATGATGAATTTACCACAGTTTACCTTTAGTTTTAACAGCTAAGATATTGTACCCAAAAAGTTGAACAGGATAAAGTTTCAGTATGATAGGTCTCTCAGATCCTGAGTAAAGTAAATCAAAGTTGATCATTTATTCATCTAAGTCGAACGCCGAGAAATGTAATGTAATGAAAATATAGGTTTATTTTTTCTTAAACGCAAAGTCTCCAAAATAAAAACAACTTTTTCTGATCAAACAAAGTGAGCTCTTTTCAACAGTGCTGAGAAAAATCAAATTTGAGTGATCCCTTTTGAGATATGACCTTTTGAAAGTGAGCCAAGATTGACTGATTAAATTTTTTTAGCACAATTTGAACTCTGATAACCCCGTTATTATTTGAGCAATCTGGGTGCCACTTGCAGAGCTTTATGACATGCTGGCAGGCTGCAGATAACCAAAGTATTAGCTTCAGGAAGTTACTCTTTCAGTAGATACAAGGCAATAAAATATAGCCAAAATTTGGTATCACAATATTTATGAGCCACTTTGATGAATTTACCATAGTCTGATCTTTATACTACAACTATGCTATTGTACCCAAAAAGTTGAACCGGATCAAAAAGTTTGAGCACGATAGGTCTCTTAGATCCTGAACAAAAATGGTAAAACAAAGTTGATCATTTATTCATTTCAGTTGCAATGTCAAAAATGACCCTTTACGAAAAGGTGGCTAGTAGCCCCACCATACTACTTATGAAGGTGTAATTTGGCAGTGCTTCATGTAATGTCCATATGCACATCCTGTAAAAATTTCATCAAAATTGGAGAGGGTCGAGTGGGGACCCTTAGGCCACTTGTCATGGAATGACCGATATACCAGAAAGCAGGTATATATCAACTAAAGCGTAACATTTGTAAAGGCAGATTAATAGGACAAACAGATAGAACATTTGATGTCATATACAAAGAACACATGAGAGCCTGGAAGTATGGGACAAACCACTTCATATTTGCTGAACGCCTAACAGAACACAACCACTAGAGAAGAAGACACGAAAATAATTAGAATCAACAATAAAAATCACCTAACCCTGCAAGAAAATTACCACATACAGATAATCAAGGAAAAAAGAAAAACCCTGTTGAATGATCAAGTAAAAATACCAAACAATTCATTGTTTACACTAATAAATAAAATAATGGAATAGCTCTCCCAAAGAGCATTAATATAATAATACCACCCAACGTCTTTTACTCACTTATCCGTGAACCCCTCCACATAACATTGAAAGCAAAAGAAAAATCAGCTGTCACCAAAAGTTTCAACCACTCTCTAACGGCTATTACATTCATATTCAACACACTACAACTTAAACCACCAACTCCCCCCCCCCCCCCCCCCCCCAGCACCACAACATGCACGCACACCATGAATAGAAGTTAGTTTTGAACATACTGTTCATCAAGTTGGCAACATGTAGGTAACAAAAAAACCCAAAGAGGAGGAAACACACAATGAAGTTTACAATGTTAAAAGCACAGTGTTTGAACAAATAGCTGTATCTAGTGGCAAAAGAATTACAACAGTACACCACAGGAAAGAAAGAATCATGGTGAACAGTGTGAAAAAGTTCGGAATACAAAATTGCCCTTATGTTTCGAAAATAAAGTGGTAGTGCAACCTCCAGACTAGATGAGAGGAAACACAGATCACAGCATACTGTAAGTACTTAATTACATAAAAAAACGTGGCATAAACTGTTTGCTAATCTAAAAGTAACAAAACTATCATTATACAACCCACTGAAGGTGCCTTTGCAGCAAGAAAAGGAGGTTTTATTTACAAAACAAGTATTTCTGTGCTTGCTGCGGAGCGTGGCACACAAACGAACTTGGAATACATTTCAGTTTATGTTTTACACAGCACCTTCATTAGCAACAACAATAATATAAAAAGTAGCTGTATCAATAGTTTTCAGAAGATTTATCTAGATTCAATTTGTGTCAATTTTACAGTACATGACTCAGTCCTCTTACATGATTCTTGTACTTCTACTTCTGCATCTATACTATGCAAACCACCGTGGGACCGATGACCTCAGCAGTTTCGTCCCATAAGATTTTACCTTCCCAAACCGCTGTGAAGTGCATGGCAGAGGGTACATCCTGTTGTACAAGTTATTAGGATTTCTTCCCAGTCCATTCACATCTGGAGAGTGGGAAGAAAGATTGCTTGAATGCCTCTGTGTGCATTATAATTAATTTAATCTAATTCTCGCAATCCCTATGCGAGTGATATGTAGGTGGTTGTAGTATATTCTTAGATTTTTAATTTAAAGCTGGTTCTTGAAACTTCATTAGTAGACTTTCTCATGATAGTTTACATCTACCTTCAAAAGTCTGCCAGTTCAGTTCCTTCAGTAACTCTTGACACTTTCCCACGGGTTAACCAAACCTGATACCATTCATGTTGCCCTTCCCTGTATACGTTCAATATCGCCTGTTAGTCCTATCTGGTATGGGTCCCACATACTTGAGCAATATTCTACAACTGGTCGTAGGAGTGATTTGTAACCAGTCTACTTTGTAGACTAACTACTTCTCCAGCATACAATCAATAAACTGAAGTCTACCACCTGCTTTATGCATGACTTAACCAGTGTGATCATTCCATTTCATAGACTACAAAGTGTTACACACAGGTATTTGTATGAGTTGGCCAGTTACAACACTGACTCATTGGCAATATAGTCACAGGATATTATGCTTTTTCATTTTGTGAAGTGCACAATTTTACATTTCTGAAAATTTAAAGCATGTTAATAATTTTTGCACCATTTTAAAATCTTATCAAGATCTGACTGAATACTTATGCAGCTTATTTCAGATAGTACTTCATTATATGCTGATGTCCAAAAATTAAAGCAACACACAAACATTTTGGAAGGATGCATGTATTTTGCGACAAAACAATATAAACAGATGATAGTAAAGTAGAAGCAATGTAAAGAATACAGAACATAAACAACTGTAACACACGTAATGATAGAGAAAAATGTTCTTTTTTCTGACTTAAGGGGGGTAGGACGTCAAACGGGCCGACTTGGAGCAGGAGAGGCACCACAGGACATTTTAATTTCCACTGTCTATACTTTTACAAGTAAATTCATAAAACTTTGTCAGCATGACCAGGAAGGATTCAGGATTCACACTCGTCGCAGCGGAAGTTCAAAAACATAGCAAAATAATTTTTTTTACATGTGAAATTTCATCATTTTTTCACTTACTATTGGCTGCATTTGTTGCTATAGGTACAAAGTGTACCTTCATAAGTAAGAGAGATCGTTTGATGAATTTAGGACAGCATACAAAACATACTTACAGGTGTATGAAACTCTAGAATTTTCCAAATCTATTAAAAACTATGGTAAAAATTGAGATAATTAACTACAAAATTTGATTTTTTTTCTAAACAAAGTTTAAAACAGAGTTTCAGAAACCTGTAAGTATGGTTTGTATGCTGTGCTAAATTCATCAAACGATCTCTCTTACTTATGAAGGTACACTTTGTACCTATAGCAACAAATGCAGCCAATAGTAAGTGAAAAAATGATGAAATTTCACATGTAAAAAAAATTATTTTGCTATGTTTTTGAATTTCCGCTGCGACGAGTGTGAATCCTGAATCCTTCCTGGTCATGCTGACAAAGTTTTATGAATTTACTTGTAAAAGTATAGACAGTGGAAATTAAAATGTCCTGTGGTGCCTCTCCTGCTCCAAGTCGGCCCGTTTGACGTCCTACCCCCGTTAACCGATTTGCCCACTCTGACCATCTCTGGCAGCAATACAGGCCTGTCAACAATGGGGCATGTTGTGAATGATATCACTTTCATGTTGAGGCAACAAGGCACATTCTTCCTGCAGAGCTGCTCGCAAATCTTGGAGAGGGGTTGGTAGATGCTGATGTAATGCATCCCATCCCCTTAAGGCATCCCAGAAATGCTCTGTGGGATTCAAATAGGGAGAGCAAGCAGGCCAGGCCACGTCACACGTGCAGTATCTTCCGTTTTCAAGAAAACATCAACCACCTGTGCTCTGTGAGGTCGAGCATTATCGTCCATCAATACAAAGTCTGGGCCCACAGCACCTCATAACAACCACAAATGAGGTCATAAGATCTCGTCATGATACCTGACCTTGCCGATTTATGAATACAATTTGATGTGGAGGTGGAGTGAATCACTCTCCAGATCAAACTCAGACTTATCTGTGAAAGTAACACTGGCCCACTGTTTGAACACCCAGGTGGCATGTTGTTAATCCCACTCTAGAGGTTCCCTTCCGTGAAGACGCGTCAGAGGTACACATACATCAGGTCTCCAATAATCAAGGGTACTCTGCCGAAGTCTTCTGTACACCTTTTTCCTCGATACAACATGTTCAGTCGATGCTTTGAAGTCAGATGCAATGCATTACCAAGACTGTATCGTCGTGGACTTGTAGTCAAATAATGGTCCTCTCTTTCTGACAGCAGATGTGGTTGACTCTGCCCTGATCTTCAGAATACAGTTTCGATCTCTCTAAACTATTGCCACATCCGAGAAACAACAGAACGACTTTCATTAAGCCATCAGGCCACATCAATTTGCAACTTTCCCATTTCCATTCTTTCTATGGCCGTCCACCACAGCTGTCTGGTAGGCACCTTCTCTGTGCCATGCTGCACCACCTGTGACTATGTACAGCACGATTTGAAAGTGGGACTTCCCAGCAAACACTACCCCATTTGATAGATGCCCTGACAACATAGTTGGCGTGGTGATTTGTTAACTCGAAATCCATCTTCCGTGCCGAACACGATCATACAGACATCTGTTGACCGTTTGCATGATTATATCGTGAATTACACACAAGGCAGAAAAATAGCAGTTTGTTGCTTTAATTTTGGACACCAGTGTAGATAACTGCATATCTGCAAAAAGTCTGAGGTTGCTATTAATACTGTCTGCAAGGTGACTAACACAGAACATGAACAGCAACACACTTCCCTGGGGCACACCTGAGGTTACTTCTACATCTGATGATGCTTCTCCATCCAAGATAACATGCTGTGTCCTCACTACAAGCAAGTCCTCACTACAGTCACAAATTTCACTTGATACCCCATATGATCATACTTTTGACAATAAGCGTAGCTGTGGTACTGAGTAAAAGGCTTTTTGGAAATCCCGACATACTGCATCTCCCTGATTGCCTTGATGTAAAACTTTCACCATGTCATATGAGAAAAGTGCAAGGTGGGTTTCCCATGATCGACGTTTTTGGAATCAATGCTGGATGGCATAGAGGAGGTCATTCTGTTCCAGATAACCGATTATGTTTGAGCTCAGGTTATGTTCTAAGATTCTGTAACAAACTGATGTCAAGGAAATTGGATCACTTTTAGTACCCTTCTTGTTGTGGCCTGTGGTTTTTTCCCAAGAACTGGGCATGATTCCTCCCCCCTCCTCCCCCCCCCCCTTGCTCCCCGAGGGATCTATGGTAGCAGGGATTCCACTGGGCCCCAGAGATTTGTTCAAAATTTTAATGTTTTCAATTGTTTCTCAACACCACTGACATTAACACTTCCCTCACCAATATTTTCAGTGGTACAAGGATTAAATTGGGGCAATTTTCCTGGGTTTTCCTTTGTACATGAACATTTGAAATGGAATGAAACATTTTAGCTTTTGTTTCACTGCTCTCAATTAAAGTTCCTGTCTCATTTGCTTCGGACTGGACATTCATTTTTGTGCTACTAATAGCCTTTACACACAGCCAGAATTTCTTTGGGTTTTGTGAAAGATCATTTTACAATATTCTGCTACAGTCACTGAAGGCATCACACATTGTTCTCTCCACAGTCAAACACACTTCATTCAGCATCTCTCTATCTAGCCCTATGCTTTGTTTTACACCTATTATACGGTAATCTCTGTTTCTTTACAGGGACTGTATCCCAATAAGGTTCCTTGCCATTATAAACTGTTCTACTGGGTACATATCTAACCAGTGCGTGGCCAATTATTCTTCTGAACTTCAGCTGTAGTTCCTCTTCATGCTCCTGCCCTGTGCTGAAGGTTTTAAGTTCCTCATTGAGATGTGACACTACTGATTTTTCATCCAGTTTACTGAACATGAATATCTTTCCTATTGTTTTAGTTGACCTCTTTACTTTGGTAATCATTAGTGCCACAACAGCATCATGGTCACTGATACCAGTTTCGCCGTAGAAATTTTCAAAGAAGTTAGGTATACTTGTTGCCATTGGATTCAACATTTTCCATCAAGAGTGGTGTTCTGAACTATCTGTTGTAGGTAGTTTTCAGAGGCATTTAGTAATGTTCCACAGAATGTCTTGTCACATCCACCACTAACAAAACTGTATTTCTTCCAATTGATTGTTGGGTGATTAAAGTCTCCACCGATGATTACAGTACGATTTGGGAACTTATGTACAAGTGAACTGAGGTTGTCTTTCAAGTTTTCGGTAACATCAGGAGATGAGCCTGGTTGGCAATAGAAGGATCCAATTATTTTATGCCCACCCCTGATACTGAATCTTGCCCAAACAATCTCACATGAAGCTTCAATTTCTGTGGATTTGAGTTTCTTGTCTACTGTGACAAATACACCACCTATATTTCCCATTTGCCTGTCCTTCTGATAGAAAAGCTTTACCCAGAAATCTTACTGCTGTCAATTTCAGGTTTCAATCAGCTTTCTGTACCTAGTATTATGTGAGCTTCAGTGCTTTTCAGAAGTGCCTCAAAACTCTGGCACTCTGTTGTAAGTGCTTTGGCAGTTAACCATTAGGATTGTAATATTCTCATCTTTGGGAAGGATTTCTTTCGGTCTTCGACTGATATTTCTGGGATTTCTACAGCTATCATGATCTGGATTGGATGGAGAGCAGCTTAATCTAAAAAAAAAAAAAAAAAAACAACCTTGTGTGCACCCCACACCGAGTCAGCTACCTGAGTAGCAGCCTCTGATGTGTAATGCACACCTGACCCATTTAGCGGACCCTACAGTTCTCAACACTATGGCGCAAGTCCACAAAGTCGCAACCTAGTTTGTCACAGATCCTTAGATGTCCGTGGTGCAGTCCTCCTATTCAGAACCCAACAGCCACGATCAGTTCTAGAGACAATGCTGCAACTTGTGAGCTTCGTTGACACTCAATGTGCAAGGGTGGTCTTCTCAACCTACTCTGTCAGTCGCTGGAATGATCGAAGAATGACTAAGCCCAGACGACAGGCATTGTTTATTCCAATGTGTGTCACAATCTGCAGCTGGTTGCACCTTGTTCTCTCAATGGCTGCTGGAATAGCCTCTTCAACATGTTGAATGAAGCCCCCAGGCATAAACTGCACCTGGTGTCCTTTCCTGTCATTTCCCAACTTGTTGGAATAAGTTCTGGAATATGAAACTGTCACTTTTCAAGGTCTATAGTCACGTGAATTGTGGAGAATTAGTTTACATCAATGAAAATAATGACCATGATTTTCTTTGTTTATATTTCATTCGGTTTAACACTAACAATTAATTACTGTTTGCACCACCAACAGAAACTAAATTCTACTATCTATTCTTAATAAAATAATGGATCATTCACATTCACACAAGAGGAAAAGAATTGGGAGTGGACTCCTGACAATTTTACATGTTAAACTGACTACTTGTTAACCCTCGGCCCTTGTGACCACACCAACTTCCGTTTATAAATGCTGTTTTTTTATTTATGTATAAAGGAAGATAAATCATTTCTCAAAACAGTGAATCTGGAAAATGATTTGGCACACTTCCTGAAAGTTCTATAAATTTCTGTTTCACTGTAAGACAGAGAGCATCGAGATATCTTCTGACGTGATTTAAGCAAAATGTGTGGCAGATCCCAGATTTTGCTTGTGCCTCCCTTCTGTCTGGCTGTCTCTTTATTGGAGTCAAAGGGACCAAACTGTGAGATCATATGTCCTTTCATCCTATACATATCGAACCAAGAATAATCCTCAGAGGAAGGATACAAAAGGCAAATCCGGGGAAGCCTGACTGTATCCAAGATACAGTAAGACAGAGATAAAATCAAGGAGAAGGAGGAGGGGAGTGAGAGGGATAAGGTGGGCGAGCCATTCCGCTCAGAATGCACTTGGGAGGCACAGTATGCGGTGGGAGATGCACCCTCTGCATCTAACCAGCATTACCTCACCAATCATTACCCCCAAGAAAATGAGCAGCACAGATATGATAAAATTTTATGAAAGACAAAACATTAAAAATGACAAACATAAGGGACTAAGGAGAATAAAAAGGTGGGAATTGTAGAGGCCAGGCCAAACAACCGTGCAAGAGCCGCCATGGGTCTCCTGGGCCAGAGCAGGTGAGGGGTGCCCTTCCAACCCCTCATGTGGTCAATGAGGCCAAAGTGCTCCACCTCACAGAGACTAGTAGAAACCACTTTCGCAGGTGAAACATAAAACCAGTTCAAAATTATTTAAATGGATAGATAAAAAAAAATCTACTCACCAAGCAGCGGCAGAACATACACATAAAAGACGGTTGTCACTGGCAACTTTTGGAGCCAGTGGCGGCTCCTTCAGGTGAAAGGGTTGAATGGCAAGGAAGAGCAGTGAAGGAAAAGGACTGGAGAGGTATAGGAAAAGGGGTAGATTTCAGTAAAGTTACCCAGAACCGTAGGTTCTACACTTCTCCAGTCCTTTTCCTTCACCCCTCTTCCTTTCCCTTCAACCTTTCTGCTTGAAGGAGAAGCCACAGGCTCCGAAAGCTAGCCAAATACGACTGTTCTTTGTGTGTGTGTTCTGCCACCGATTGGTGAGTAGATTTTTCATCTATGCAATTAAATAATTTTATCATTAATTGATTGTTTTCGTTGTTATAAAACCAGTTCAGCCACTTTCGTGTCATCTGCTAACACCAGAGATAGTGTGTCCGGAAGTTTAAGGTATCACTGCAAAGCAGCCAAATTTGGGTCGGCTAACAGAAGAAATACTACACTTGACCGATGAAAGAAGAAAGTACAAAAATGTTCAGAGAAATTCAGGAATACAGAAACACAAGTCAGTGAGGAATGAAATAACTAAGAAGTGCTGGGAAGCTAAGATGAAATGGCTACACGAAAAGTGTGAAGAAATCAAAAAAAGATACGATCGTCGGAAGGACTGACTCAGCATATAGTAACATCAAACCTTTGGTGAAATTAAAAGCAAGGTGGTAACATTAAGAGTGCAATGGGAATTCCACTGTTACATGCAGAAGACATATCAGATAGGTGGAAAGAGTACACTGAACACCTCTATGAGGATGCAGATGAGTCTGATGTGATAGAAGAAGAAACCAGTATAGATTTAAAGGAGATAGGGTATCCAGCACTAGAATCAGAATATAAAAGAGAAAGGATAGATAATATTCCATCACAATGTCTAAAATTATTGGGGAAAGTGCCAACAAAACAGCTATTCATGTTGGTGTGTAGAATGTACGAGTCTGGCGACATACCAACTGACATTCAGAAAAATATCATCCACACAATTCCGAAGGCTGCGAGTGCTGACAAGTGCAGGTATTATTGCACAATCAGCCCGTGCATCCAAGTTACTGACAAGTATAATATACAAAAGTATGGAAAAGGAAATTGAGGATGTGTTAGATGACTAACAGTTTGGCTTTAGGAAAGGTAAAGGTGCCACAGGATCAATTCTGATGTTACAGTTGATAATGTAAGCAAGACTAAAGAAAAATCAAGACATGTACATTGGATTTGTGACCTGGAAGAAGCATTTAACAGTGTAATATGGTGCAAGATGTTCGGAGTTCTGAGAAAATAGGGGTAAGTAGTATACAAGATGTACAAGAGCCAAGAGGGAATAATGAGAGCAGACGACCAAGAACAAAGTGCTTGGATTAAAAATGGTGTAAGACAGGGATGCAGTCTTTCATCCCTACTGTTCAATCCGTACATCGAAAAAGTAATTATGGAAATAAAAGAAAGGGTAAGGAGTGGAATTAAAATTCAAGGTGAAAGGATATCAATGACACGATTCGCTGATGACATTGCTATCTTGAGTGAAAGTGAAGAAGAATTACATGATCTGCTGAATGGAATGGACACACTAATGAATACAAAATATGGATTGAGAGCAAATGAAAAAAGATAAAAGTAACGAGAAGTAGCAGAAATGAGAACAGCAAGAAACTTAACATCAGGATTGATGGTCATGAAGTAGACGAAGTTAAGGAATTCTGGTAACCTAGGAAACAAAATAACCAATGACTGATGGAGCAAGGAGGGCATCAAAAGCAGACTAGCACTGGCAAAATGGGCAAGAGAAGTCTACTAGTATCAAAAATAGATATTAATTTGAGGAAGAAATTTCTGAGAATGTACGTTTGGAGCACAGCATTGTGTGATAGTGAAACACAGACAGGAAAAACTGGAACAGAAGACAATCTAAAAGTAAGTGGACTGGCAAGGTAAGGAATGAATTGGTACTGTGCAGAATCAGAGAGGAAAGGAATATGTGGAAAACACTGAAAACAAGAAGGTACAGTATGATAGGACACCTGTTAAGACATGGAATAACTTCCATGGTACTAGAGGGAGTGTAGAAAAAAAAAAAAAACACTGTAGAGGAAGCGGAAGACAGAGATTTAAATACATCCAGCAAATAATCGAGGGCATAGGTTGCATGTGCTACTCTGAGATGAAGAGGTTGGAACAGGAGAGGAATTCGTGGCGGGTCGCATCAAACCAGTTGGAAGACTGTTTAAAAAAAAAAAAGCAGGATGTGGGCCACTGTCAGGTGGGCACCACATTAGCAGTAAGGTGGGCGTTCACATCAATCATGGGTCATCCAAGTATGACCAACATGTAGACAACAAACGACAGTGTATTCCCTGCGAGAAGTGTGAAGGGAGGACTGCCACATGGTTGTGTTCTCCCTTATTGCAATCAGTTTGTTTGGGGAGTCCAGGCTGGACAATTCTGAGTTCCAGATCTCTAACAACTGATGGCATAGAGTCAACCGAAGGACTAGTTTTGGAACAAGTCTTCCAGTTCATATTCAAATGAATTTTAATTTGAATGTGGGTCAATCTATATCAAACAGGTCAATCTATATCAAGAAGACTGATTTTTTAAGTGTCACCACCTAACCATGCCCAAACTGAATGAAATTTTTCCACAAATGTTCCCTACAGAATTTAAATTCAGTTGTGCAAAATCTGAGTTCAAGATAATATAAAAATGAAATTTGAACCAGCTGTAGAATTTTTTTGCTCCTCACATTGTTTCAAGCAATTGTGCAATTTTTGAACCATTTTGTGATGTCAACTGTTTATTTTTTTAAAGTGAAGTGTACTAGTGCTTTTAGTAATTACCAAGAGAAATTACTTATTAATTTTACTGCAATCCAGCAGTTATTTGCAAGTATTCGAGAGTTATCAATATGTAAGCATGCCATTCTCCCCCCCCCCCCCCCCAAATCAGATTTGTGGATACTTAAATGTATCATTGCTAAATATTATCATCTACATGAAAAGCATGGATTATTACTTAAAAGGATAGCTTACTATTCACCACATATCGAGTAGCAGACAGGCACATCAATAAAAGATAATATTAGGAGCATTCCCCTAATCCCTCACATGGAAAGCAAAATACAGAGAAAGAACAGTAATTAACCACTTGAAAACTGATCCCAACATTATAACCCTACGCGCTAACAACCATTCTGCCACTGTGGTTAGGAGCTGAAGGGTTACCTGGCAGAGGGATTCTGTCACTGTCAGTTACCTTCACCCACAAGCTTTGCCACAGTGACCCCATTTCAGAAATCCAACAGGACCTCCATCGTTTGGCAAATCCATAGGTCCATCACAGAACCTCTCCCCTGGGCATCTCCCTCTTCACCCGCACCATTCCCCGCACTCCCTTCTTCTACATGGTAACTCTGACTAACTATATCCTCACCCTCAATTACTTGTTCTTTGAAGGATATTCATGGTCCATCTAAAAAATTCCTTCATAAACACACAGAATCCCAAACCACTCACCCAGTTTGGGCTTATTGATGACATCTTTATGACCTGGATCAATTGTGAGAACGCCCTATCCACATTCCACCAAAACCTAAACACCTCCGTCCACATTAACTTCATGTGATCCTCCTCATTCTAACACATCACCTTCTTTGGCGTCTGTCTCCATGTCAACGATGGCTACATCAGTACCTCAGTCCACATCAAGTCTATTAGCCACCACCATACCTTCCTTCAACAGCTGCCCCCACTGCACATCCTTCTACACAACAAAGGCACCTGTGATCATTGCTTCTGTAGTGATGAGCAGGTCCTTTCAAAATATGCCAAAGGTCTCACTGCAGCCGTCATAGACTGAAATTGCCCTCCTCACTTTGTCCAGAAATATGTCTCCTGCGCACCGTCTTCCTAGCCATCTAGCATGCCTTCTGTCTTGCCACAATGAGCATTCCCCTCATGACTCAGCACCAGCTAGGATTGTAGCAACTAAATCACATCCTTCGTCAGGATTTCGACTATCTCTAGTCATGCCCTGAATTGAGAAATACCTTCCCCACCCCTCCTTAAGTGGTATACCATTGCCTACCCAACTTACACAATATCCTTCACTCTTCCTATTACAACCCTGCTGTCTGTCCCTTGGCCCATGGCTCATATCCCTGCAATAGACATAGATCTGAGACCTTCCAATACATCCTCCCACTAGCATTTATTCCATTTCTGTCACATGCATCTGCTACCCCATGAAAGCCAGCATCACATGTGAAAGCAGCTGCATATCTACCAACTTAGCTGCAACCAGTATGCTGCATTTTACATGAGCATGACCACTAACAAGCTGTCTGTCCACGTGAATGGCCATCGTCAAATCATGGCCAGGAGACAGCTGGACTACCCAGCTGCTGAGACTGCCAACCAGAATGATGTGCTTGACATAGATAACTGCTCTGCAGCCTGGATTCTCTCACCAACACCAGATTTTCTGAATTGTGCAGATGGGAACTCTCCCGGCAACATATACTTCACTACTGTCACCCTCCCTCCCTTCACAACCTTTAATATTCCCTGTTCTCCACTTGTCTATACTCTTCCCTGCTCCCAATCCAGTCCTACACACACTTTCTATCCCACCAGTGCACCTGCATGGTCCATTTTCCTTCTTTATTCTTCTCCCCCTCGCTAAAATGATGGTTTGTGTATGTTTGGTAATAATATTTTCAAGTTCATTTTTTTAGTGTTATCTGGAGGGTCTCGAAAACAAGCAACACCCTTTCCGGTACAAATACATGTGGTCTTTCCAATAAAACAAAAAGTAAGAAAATAGGAGGTGATAATATTTATATACATAAACAACATCAAATTAAGCATAAATATTATGCAAGAAGTTTTAATGTCATGTTAACATATCAATAACTTCTAGAATAGGCAAATAACTGCTGCAATCAATACACTCGGTAACAAGTAACTTCTCTATGGTGTTAAAAAAATATTTCAGCCACAAAACTGTCACAAAAAATTGGCACCACTGTTTTAATTCTAACTTTGACCTTTGTGGGTGGGGGTGAGGGTGGCAGGGTGAGGGGAGGAAGGCTAATAGGAATTCAATATGAATTAAAGGGCATATCCTATCCTGATTGTTGCTTTGCCATTCAATAAGCAAATTATAAAAATGTATTCACACTGAAGGTAAACTTTCTTGTTGTTTAGTACTCCATTCTAAAATACTTTAAAATAAGTTTAGATAGACTAGAAGACATGTGCTTATTTTCTCTCTTCAGTATTTGAGATATTGAAGGGAATTAAAGATCAGGGAGAAGAAATAAAAATTTGCAGTTTGTTGATGATACTGCAACTCTATTAAAGACATCAAAGATCTTGGAAGGGCAGTTGAATGGAATAGACAGTGTCTTGAAACGAGGATATAAGATGATCACTAACAAAAGCAAAATGATGGTAATGGAATGAAATCTAATTAAATCAGATGAAGCTGAGATTAGGAAACAGTAATAGATGACTTCTGCTGCTTGAGCAGTAAAATAGGATGGCTGAAGTAGAGAGAGCACAAAATGTAGAGCGACAATGACAAGAAGATTATTTTAGAAGAAAAGAAATTCATTAACATTATGTTTAAATTTAAGTGCCAGGAAATGTTTTCAGAAGCCATTTCTTTGGAGTGTAGCCTTGTACAGAAGTGAAACTGGACAATACACAGTTCAGACAAGAAGACAATAGAAGCTTTTGAAATGTGGTGCTACAGAAAATTGCTGAGGGTGCTGTGTGTGTGTGCAGTGGGGTTATTGGGAGTTAAAACTGTAGAGGGAGATCAAGGCTGAATACAGAAGCAGGATCAAACAGATGTAGGTTACAATAATTATTCAGCAAAGAAGAGGGCTGTACAGCATAGAGTACCATAGAGAGCAGCATCAACGCAGCCTTCAGACTAAAGATAACAACAACAACAACAACAACAATTTAAGTCTGGTATAGCTTCTTGACTCATTCAATAGCTCAAAGATTAACCTAAGTCAGCACAAGGTTTCAATTCTCTTATTGAAAGAGTTATCATAACCAGAAGACTTTACCATTTTCAGAGACCTGAAGATTAAAACTGCCTTGAGTCATTTTGTTTTAACTAATGCATCAATGGCAAACACACTGCTAGAGTAAATCACTCAATTATTTTCATGCGTCATTTCTACCACAGCTCCCTCTCATCTATCAAAAATTTGTTTCCTACTTATAATGCTCCATATAAGATTAATTTCAGGGGGGCTTTTTCATGTAAAAAATGGCTTTATTTCTTTTATTAAAGTAGCAGTTTGGATCTTACAATATGGGTGGATCTCACTGTTTATCTGTGCTTCCTCTTTGTTTCTGTTTACTGTTATCCTGAGTTTTTCAGTATAAAACATGCTCCATATATATGTTTGAGAGTTTTCCAACTTACAGTGACTGCTTTCTAAATCACTTGCCAGTGTTCTTTATATATAATCACTTTAAAAATCTTGCATGGATATCTAGTTAGCATTTTTTAAAGCTGATAAGTAGGTAGTGCCACCAGTATGTGACCATCATGCTTAAATGATGGTTTATTTACTCCACTCAACAGTTTGTTGACTTTTTTTCGGGGGGAGGGGGGGGGGGGGCAGATTCAAGTTTCCTTCCTCGAAAATTTCTTCACTTTGTGAAAGTGCAAAATTACTCTAGAGGATCCTACTGAGTGGAAAGGAAAATATTTAATTGCAACTGTCAGATTTGTGGCTCAAGAGCTGTTATAGCAAGGTAATTGAACAATGTAATAAGTAGTTGCCTTCTTGACTTATTTGTATGTAGCAATCACTGATATTTTTCTGAGAAACTGAATCAAGTGCACGTTCATAAAGTATAAGTCAAGCATACTTGTAAAAAAAAAAGTTAATGTTTCACAAACTTTCATTCTGCCAGCTATCCTCTTTCACAAATGAAAGATACTGTGAAACGGAATAATATATATTTCCTTTGTATGTCATAGTTTAATAAATTATTATGTAAAATCTGACTTAACAACAGCTGGGATTACAGGATTTTCTGGGGATATTTGCCACATACACTGGATTGCAGTTGTGTGTTTCACTTGCATTATTTACATAGATTTCAGTTTGATGCCAAAATGAATCTGTAGTGTCAGCTAAAGAGTTTTTATTCAATGTTTCTCAGAGCTTCAAAAATGAAATTCAAACGGCCGATTAAAGCAATGTGAAGATTACAATTAAAACTAACATTATACACACAGAAATATTGTGAATGTGAAACTATTTGTTAAATATTACTTTCATGCAAGTACACCGAAATTCAAATTATTCTCAAACGCACATAATAATTTGTCAAAGCTTACAGCATACACAAACACAATGCCATTCAACATAGCTTTACATATTATCGTAATACCACCGTGTAAAATAGCTTCTAATGCAGAAAACAAATTTTACTTCTTTACCTATGCTGATTCTCTCCTACCAATCGGCACAAATCAGAATCTTACGTTTTTCATTCTGAATTAATTGGTAACATCGCGTACAGTTTCATCAAGTTTCGCCAAACACAAGCACAATCATAATATATCGTCCCCAAATACCATCGGCATTACGATAGACCTGCAGTACGCGCACCCATGTCTTCCATCTATCCCGCCGTTCAAAGCATGCTTCATACACTCCATGCACGAAGACATGCATGCGCGCTTCATGAAACGTTAATCCCCAGCAACTACTGAAATTTTTGTCTCCTAAATTAGATACAGTATAAATTACAGCCTTCGTTAAGTTAAAAATAGCTTGTGAGGCATTTACCAGATTCTTCAGAAATATACTCACCGAGATAACAATAGGCACGCTAACATAGCTATTATGACATCTTATGGCCAATGTAACACAAAATTTACAAATCGATTCCACCGTCGTCATTAATTTTAGTACCAACATATAAGTACAAAAGTAGAACAACAACATCGCCTTAATACTCTTTATCATAGAAAATTATCATATACTACAGTTTTAAAAGAATTTCTCTTCTTTCGTAGTTATATTAATACCCATGTACCTTGTGACCGGCGATCTTCCGTATGTTGAAAATAAATTTCTAGACAGAGCATCAATATTTTTTGACTATCCAACACAAATAATTTTGTTGTCCACATTTTCGTTCAACGTAACACGTAGTTTAGTGAGTTTTGCAGGGATCTGATACATTGTGGCTCAATTACCAACGTTAATGACAAAAGAGTACCAGCTGCTCACAAGGCTTTTGTGGTGGTACTTGATGAGGTGCGCATTTTTTTTTTTTTTTTTTTTGTAGGACCTAATCATTTTTGATTATAATTTTGACTAAACTGTATTTTTTGCAAGTTTATATATGCATTGAGAGAACTAAACATATTTTCTGTTCCATTTTTTCATAAAGGGATTGATCAGAAAATATGGGAGCCGAGAGCCAGACGCCGGTGTCAAAATCGGGAAATGTTACTGCTGAAACGAAAAAACTGAAACCGTGCTGTGCTTGTCCGGAAACTAAAAAAGCGCGGGACACTTGGTAAGACAATTTTTATTTGAATGGATACTGATAACTGTGACATGTAGTTCTGTGTGTTGCACAATACCTTTTGATTTTCACATTACGCAGTTATCTGCACCATACAAGTGATTTGTCTTTTTATGTTTCTGAATCCCACGAATGATATTCCTGTCATCGAAACTGTGATTGTCTTCTCCGGAAGCTCAACTGATAAGATCCCCATGCTTTTATGGACTTCTGTGTTATCCATTAACAATATGCTTACTGATTTTGAAATAGATGTATATGCCCATTGATAACTGTCACCTCAAATTGTGCAATGAACTGGTAGGTATAGTTCATAGTCATAGAAGTATAAGAGTATGTAGTCTTAGAAGTATAAGAGCAGGGCTTGTATAAACCATTATGCATAGCACAAAAGTTGAAGGCTATGAATAAGTGTTCATGTTAACAGATTACAGCCTTCCACACACACTATGTCTATTCCTTTTGTAGCCTTCCTTCTGTAAGTTACTATTTATCGAATGGTATTTAAAACAGAATTAGCATCAGAAAATCAATCACTTTCCATACAAAGCCTTGATCTCGAAGGTATTTCTTATTCAACCAGCTGAAAACATAGAGCATACATTGTTTATGTGCTAGTCAATTTTTGCTTTAGTTTTGGACTTTGTTCTTAGTTTTTCAAATAATTTTGTATTGTAATTAAAGCTCACCAAATAAAGAATTGGGGTAGAGATAACTAGATAGGCTACATTTAACTGTCAAGAAGCAGACACATTTTTCCACCATATTCAACAGTTGTTAGTGCTGTGTTCTAAGATATGTGCTTTCCTAACTTTGTTACGCCAGAGATGGTACAGTATCTTCTATAAACATGTTATTGGCCCTTATGATTATTTCTACTATATTTATATGCATGTAATAGTGGATGACCTATAAGAACTGAAGATAGAGTTAAAAAAGAGACATGACTGATTGAGAAATGAAAGGAGAAAGAAGAGTTAATGGGAGTACTTGACTTACCGTTTGACACAGAAAAAAAGCTGTACAAGATAATTTTTGGGGAAAGATAATGGTTGTGACGGAAGTGCTTCAGCATGCAAATGGGAATTTGTGTGCAGACTGCAGGGTAGGCTATCTTGTGTCAGAGGCAGACAGCAGCAAAAGAAGAAAAGTTTGCATGTTTTTGTTTTATGGACAGGGATAGCTAGCTTACTAAATAAGTGAGATCTTGTTTTTTGTTTATGATGGCATGACAGGGTGCTTAACCTGTAACATGAGGTACTGGCATGTATGGTCATGAAGCAGCCAGTCAAGTAAACATAGTCTACTGTAATCACATAACATGTTTGGTCACACCCAGTCTACAGACATTATAAGATAGTCAGGTGCTGCACTAACAAGCTTCATGGTTAGTTCTAGCCATCTACTGTTCTCACTACTTTTGCTGTTTTCTAGTACATGACAGTACTGGAGATTCAGTTGAATGAGTGAATGCACAAGTTTAAGCTTCATGTTCTGTGGAAATGTGTTCCAAACTTTTTAAGGGCATACAGCAAATGGAAATCTCCCTGCGTGTAGTGGCAGTAGCTTCTGCTCAGATGAGATGATCATCCAAAGCTACACCCGAATTCCTCACTGGTTTTTTTTTACAAGATGTAAGAATACCACCAAGAAGAATAGGAGCAATTGTTGGTGGAGATCAGTGCTTATTTATTTCTAATGGGATACTGAATTTATGTTGGTGTTTATTTATTTATCTAGCAGTAGACAGTATGAATTATATGGATGTCATCTACACATAAATTTACACAATGCAGACTCATAAATACATTAATGTATGCAATTACAAGCATGTGAATGGATGCATACATTATTTTCTTTACTGTGTTACATGTTTGTACATCATATTTTACTGTTTTGTTGAACATACTGTAAAATATCACTTATCACAGGAGTTGACCATTAGCATACATGTCAACATAATTTATATGTCATTTCAGATTATCTTTGGTAGTGTAAAAACACTTTTCAAACAGAATTTTTTGAGTATTCTTGAAGACATGTATTTAACTTTTATCTTAGATCACTTGTGGAATTTTGTATATTTTAATTCTATTATATAGGGTGTTCTAGGAGGAATTGTCAATACACTAGACTCTTGTTAATCTGGCCATTCCTTGCACATATGGATGCCATATTAGTGAAAGTGCCAGGTTATTGACTGTGTCTTAAATTTAGTGTAAATACACAGAAATCATACTTTATTAAATCCAAAGATGCATTTATTTTCATAGAAAACTTAGTCCTTGAGTGTGTACGTGTATCAGTCACTATGAAACATGGACCAGATTTTTAGCTGTCACAATGATGATGCACAACAGCAGCATGCTTTATCACACAATGCCTTTATAAGTGTTACATTGGCACTGCATGTTTCCAATTATTCTAGAATGTTCTCCAGGAAGATGTCTGCAACTTCAGCACCAACAGTGTGAAGATCATGTTCTATCTTTCTGTGTCCTCTTCTTCATCATTTCAATCATAACTTTCCTGTATGCTGTTGATTATCTGTAGAAGTTCAGTCATTAATAGTTGCTTGTTCAACATTGTGCTTAGCAGCAATGACTTTCTGCAAGGAACCTCAGTTCAGCTTATCTCTAATTTCGAGTTCCTGCTTTATGTGTAGCGTAGTGTGTTTCCGTTTAGAAGCCATGATACTGAACAGCCTTGTTGCACAGGAGAATTCTTTATTGTATGTGTGATTGCGGTTTGAGTGACTAGAGCTACAAGCACTTCTTAAATCGAACAGATATGTTTCACAGTAGCAAAGATGATCAAGTGCTCGTAGCTCTTAAGGTACGCATTTTAGAACCCATGTTTACTAGACTTTTTTGCTTAGAATAATTGTTCCTGTCATATTCCTGAATGTTGGTCATTTCTCCAGGAACACCCTGCATAGCACACTATTTTGGGTTTTTGTTGATGTTAAGTGGTAGCTGGATGGTTCCCTGTAGAGACCTATTTTTTCTGTACTGATTGGTACCTTTCTTAATGTGAATCACTGTTTGCAAAATGTATTCACATAGACTCAATCAATTCAGTGCTGTTAGTTCTTTTGAGAAGGAAACGTAGTAGTTGAATGTGGATTGGGGGTAAGAAATGAAAGAGGAAGCTGCCTGGTAGAATTTTGCACAGAGCATAACTTAATCATGAAAGAAGGTTGTATACATGGAAGAAGCCTGGAGATACTAGAAGGTATCAGACTAGATTATATAATGGTAAGACAGAGATTTAGGAACCAGGTTTTAAATTGTAAGACATTTCCAGGGGCAGATATGGACTCTGACCACAATCTACTGGTTATGAACTGTCGATTAAAACTGAAGAAACTGCAAAAAGGTGGGAATTTAAGGAGGTGGACGTGGATAAACTGACTAAACCCGAGATTATACAGAGTTTCAGGGAGAGCATAACGGAACAATTCACAGGAATGGGGGAAATAAATACAGAAGAAGAAGAATGGGTAGCTTTGAGGGATGAAATAGTGAAGGCAGCAGAGGATCAAGTAGGTAAAAAGTCGAGGGATAGTAGAAATCCTTGGGTAACAGAAGAAATATTGAATTTAATTGATGAAAGGAGAAAATATAAAAATGCTGTAAATGAAGCAAGCAAAAAGGAATACAAACATCTCAAAAATGAGATCGCCAGGAAGTGCAAAATGGCTAAGCAGGGATGGCTAGAGGACAAATGTAAGGATGTAGAGGCTTATCTCACTAGGGGTAAGATAGGTACTGCCTACAGGAAAATTAAAGAGACCTTTGGATAAAAGAGAACCATTTGTATGAATATCAAGAGCTCAGATGGAAACCCAGTTCTAAGCAAAGATGGAAAAGCAGAAAGGTGCAAGGAGTATATAGAGGGACTATACTAGGGCGATGTACTTGAGGACAATATTATGGAAATGAGAGGATGTAGATGAAGATGAAATGGGAGATATGATACTGCGTGAAGAGTTTGACAGAGCACTGAAAGACCTAAGTTGAAACAAGGCCCCGGGAGTAGACAACATTCCATTAGAACCACTGACAGCCTTGGGAGAGCCAGTCCTGACAAAACTCTACCATCTGGTGAGCAAGATGTATGAGACAGGCGAAATTCCCTCAGACTTCAAGAAGAATATAATAATTCCAATCCCAAAGAATGCAGGTGTTGACAGATGTGAAAATTACGGAACTATCAGTTAAATAAGTCACAGCTGCAAAATACTAATACGAATTCTTTACAGACGAATGGAAAAACTGGTAGAAGCCGACCTCTGGGAAGATCAGTTTGGATTCCATAGAAATACTGGAACACGTGTGGCAATACTGACCCTACGACTTAACTGAGAAGATAGATTAAGGAAAGGCAAACCCACGTTTCTAGCATTTGTAGACTTAAAGAAAGCTTTTGACAATGTTGACTGGAATAATCTCTTTCAAATTCTGAAGGTGGCAGGGGTAAAGTACAGCGAGCGAAAGGCTATTTACAATTTGTACAGAAACCAGATGGCAGTTATAAGAATCGAGGGGCATGAAAGGGAAGCAGTGGTTGGGAAGGGAGTGAGACATGGTTGTAGCCTATCCCCGAGGTTATTCAATCTATACATTGAGGAAGCAGTAAAGGAAACAAAAGCAAAATTCGGAGTAGGTATTAAAATCCATGGAGAAGAAATAAAAACTTTGAGGTTTGCCGATGACATTGTAATTCTGTCAGAGACAGCAAAGGACTTGGAAGAGCAGTTGAACGGAATGGACAGTGTCTTGAAAGGAGGATATAAGATGAACATCAACAAAAGCAAAACGAGGATAATGGAATGTAGTCAAATTAAGTCGGGTGGTGCTGAGGGAATTAGATTAGGAAATGAGTAGTAAAGGAGTTTTGCTATTTGGGGAGCAAAATAACTGATGATGGTCAAGGTAGAGAGGATATAAAATGTAGACTGGCAATGGCAAGGAAAGCATTTCTGAAGAAGAGAAATTTGATAACATTGAGTGTAAATTTAAGTGTCAGGAAGTTGTTTCTGGAAGTATTTGTATGGAATGTAGCCATTATGGAAGTGAAACATGGACGATAAATAGTTTGGACAAGAAGAGAATAGAAGCTTTCGAAATGTGGTGCTACAGAAGAACGCTGAAGATTAGATGGGTAGATCACATTACTAATGAGGAGGTATTGAATAGCATTGGGGAGAAGAGGAGTTTGTGGCACAAATTGACTAGAAGAAGGGATCAATTGTAGGACATGTTCTGCGGCATCAAGGGATCACCCATTTAGTATTGGAGGGCAGCGTAGAGGGTAAAAATCGTAGAGGGAGACCAAGAGATGAATACACTAAGCAGATTCAGAAGGATGTAGGTTGCAGTAGGTACTGGGAGATGAAGAAGCTTGCACAGGATAGAGTAGCATGGAGAGCTGCATCAAACCAGTCCCAGGACTGAAGACCACAACAACAACAACAACAGTTCTTTTGCTACTTTTTGTTATAATTCATATCGCCAATATTAGAAGCTTAATAATTGTTTGCAGATTCTGCTCTTTTGTTCCCCAGAATTTTAATTCTTAACCAATTATAGAACGAACATGTGCAAAGTTTGTTATCCTCGTTTATGAGTTTTTAAACATTGAATTTATGTAACAAGTACATAGTATGCTGAAGCTATTCCCTTCCTGAGGGTAGTATGCTCATAGTGGGAGGTCCCAGGGTTAGGATCAACTTTTTGAAACCATTTGTACAGTGATGTGTGTTGAGTGTCACAGGTATCACACTCTGCCACCATTCACTCGAATAGGGCCTCGTTGGACAGTAATTGACAGAAAAGAATTTCACCTGATGCTTTACAGCTTTAGTACCCAGAGCAGAGATGTAGCTTAGTGATTTAGATGATTTCCTGACATACTGAAGGTTGTAGCTTCTAATTTCATTTCTTTTTTATTGATTCAATGAATCATTCTGTGTACAGAGAGTACTATGTGATATGGGTCCAGTCATTACAGTAGGTTAGTTAAACATTCAAAAACACCTGACACCAGATTAACCCTAGGATGCATATCAAGGGCCTCCGAGGCCCTTGTATGTCTTCATTTTTTAAAAAAATTCTGTAATTTTTTGTTTGATTTCAAACTGCTTTCCAGTACTCTTTCACTAACACTGTGACATTCTTCCTATCAAGTCTGAACGAGATACCTTTTTAAGTTTTTTGTATAATTCAATATGTTTACCCATACACCATGAATGCATAAGCAGGGGTTGAGAAGCCCTCACACATTTATAAATGTTCTTTAGCCTATATTGTCTTCAACATTTGTTTGGGAGCAGTTATTAATTCAACAATAACTGTAGTGGTATTTCCAGCAACAGGAGTGCCAACAGCAGCAGTAGCTGTAGTAGTAATAGTATAACTAAAAAATAATACACACTACTTTCACGTATTGGCGATGTCGGTGTATTATTCATCTTTTTCCTATCAAATGTTTTATTATTGCATAGTATTGTTATCCTGTGCTGCTCGTGTCAGCCTCATTGTTACTGTAGTTTGTTTGTTGCTGCAAGGCCCATATTGTTAAGAGTATGACTCGTTTAGTGCTGTTCGAGAGACACGCCTTTTGCTATGGCTTCGACATGCAAAGCAAGAGAGTCAATACGTGCAAATGCAGCTAATTTTGAAAGTGTTGTGGCTCAGTGGTTTGAAGAAGATGATTCTTGCGAGGAAGGAAATATTTTTGAATATGCAAGTAGTGAAGAATCAGCCAATGAACCTGCAGATGTGAATATTGATGCAGATGACAGTCCGTCCAATAATATTACTTCATCAGAGTCTGAAAATGAAGAACCACCTCAAAAAGGTATAGAAGACCACACGTACATTAGTCGGAATTGAACGATTTGGAAATTAGATCCTCCTGCAACTTTTCGTACGCCTGTCCATAATATCGTAAAGAAGACACCTGGTCCAGCCCGTGGTTTGAAAACCTGTAGGCCTAAGGAAGCCTGGGACTATTTCATCTCCAAGGAAATACTAGAGGGAATCATCAACTGCATAAATATTGAAGGCAGAAGAGTGGCTGCTTTACGTGGTAAAACATGGAAAAACGTATCGCTTGCTGAAATGGAGGGTTTTCTTGGTCTTTTACTTCTTTCTGGCGTTGAGAAGAGTTGGGATGTCCCTATTAGAAAATTATTCTTGAATGAAAAGGCAAATCCTACATTTAAGGCCACCATGTCAGTAAATAGATTCAAGGATATGAGGAGAATGATTAGATTTGATGACAGGTGTACCCGTTAAGCTCGATCTGCAGATGACAAACTTGCAGCTGTTCGCTATGTATGGGAACTATTTCTTGACAAGTGTAGAAATAGAATGATTCGCTCACAGTTGACGAACAGCTAGTCCCATTCCTTGGAAGATGCAGCTTCACCCAGTATATGCCCTCTAAACCAGCCAAGTGTATCATAAAAATATTTTGGTTATGTGATGCTGCATCTGCATATGCTTTAGACGGAATTGTTTACACGGGAGGGAAGCCCCATGAACCTATTCAGAATAACCTTGGATTAAATGTGTTGAAAGATCTTGCTAAAAGCATGGAATGATCATCAAAAAATATTACTGTTGAAAACTTCTTTACTAGTTTGCAGCTGGCAGAAGAGATGCTTCAGAAGCAAATTACAGTGGTGGGAACAATCAAACAAAATAAACCAGAAATTCCTAATGAGGTGAAACCATCTGCCTCAAGAGCGATTCATTCCTCTGTGTTTGCTTTTCGAGGTGACATTACAATGGTGAGTTACGTTCCCAAAAAGAAAAAGTCTTTAGTTCTCATTAGCACAGTGCATCACGACAGAAAACATTGATGAAACTCATGCAAAAAAGAAACCAGATATAATAAAGTTCTATAACTCTACAAAGGGTGGAGTAGATCAAATGGACCTGAAAATTCATTATTACACTTGCAAGATACAAACAAGAAGATGGCCATTTGCATTATGGATGAATATGATGGATGTCGCAGCAATGAACAGTGAAATTTTATTTTCCACCCAACATCTGACATACCATAGTGGAAGAAGTGATAAAAGGTGTTTGTTTCTAAGAGATTTAGCAGAGGAAATGGTAAGACCACTAATGGAACTTCATATTCAAATCCCTAATCTTCCAAAGAAAATTGTTGATGCCATGCAAAGATGTGGTGTTCAAAAACATATCATATTGCCGAACCAACTACCTGTTTCAGGAAAAAGAAGAAGATGCAATTATTGTCCACATAACAAACACAGGAAAAGCGCTATGACGTGCATTAAGTGTAAAACCAATATTTGTAAGGAACATAGTGGCATTCTTTGTGCTTCTTGTTTGTCACATGTTGAAAACTAAGAAAGATGCAATTTTATGTGAACAATGAATATAACTTTTTGTCAAAATATTGCCTATATTGTGAATAATGAGTATGTTTTAATTGAAGAAATTGGATGTAGTAAATGTTATAAAATGTAAACTGCAACTTATAAGTGAATTAATAAAATTATTTGTATATGTTGTATGTAAATGGATGTAACTAATAAAAATTCACTCTTGGAGGTTTTTTTTTTTAAATTAATAAAATTTTAATCAGGCCCACCAGATCCTGTTACTGTATCTTAGGAATCTTTCAATATGACAATAAATTTGACAGAAATAAATTTAACTCCAAAGAATGATTATATGAAAAGAGGAAAATTTTAAATTAGGGCAGGGCCTTGTAGGCCCTGCATATGCATTCATGGGTGTTTTCGGCACCATGCATCCTAGGGTTAAATACACCTAGACTTACACAGTTGTAATTGTAATACTTAATATTAGTATACTCACAAGTTGTTCAAAATTAAGATCAACTAGGCCTAATTAAAATTTGAGGATACATTTAAATCAAATTAAGTACAGACATGCATTACGTAATTTATACAACAGTTAAGGTTTACTAGATAAATATAATGAGTACATACAAGTGGATCAATTTTTAACAGTCGTTTAGGCCTTATAGAAATTTACATTTTGAAGATAAATTATAGTAGGTACAGAAAGATAAGAGTGCAGATATGTTATATAGAAAAATAACATGCAATATATTCATGAAAGTTATGAAAAGAGTATTTTATTAATGTTGATTTAAGCCTTATATTAAAATTTGCTGGATTCTTGATGCTTTTATATTTGGTGGTAGATGATTATAAAGTTTAATCCCCATGCATTTTACACTATCAGCATATAATTTTGTGGAATGGGGAAAATGTGTCAGCAAGTGTTTCCCTCTAGTATCGTGCACTAGTATTCTGCTTCAGGCTGCCAATATTTAGCTAGGTAAAACTTAGTATGTGCAATATGTACTGGCATGGAAGTGGAAGAATACCTAGTTTTTGGAATAGGTGTTTACACGAGTCTCTCTGCTTTTTGAATAACGTTATCCTGACAGCTTTCTTTTGGAGGTAAAATAATTTATTGAACTCAGAACTGTGGCCCCAGAATATGAGGCTATATGTTAGTATTGAGTGAAAAAGAGCATGGTGTACTGACATTAGGATTTTTATACTCGTCCCTTCTCTGATGGCAGAAGCATAAAACATACTTTACTCATTTAGTAGCTAAGCTGTCAGTATGCATTTTACAGCTTAGAGTGTCAGAGATAGGTTTTCCAAGGAATTTAGTTACATTTTCCAGTTCAGTACTATCTCCACCCATTTGTATAGTTGGGACGATGGGATTTCTATTCTGAGCTGTATGAAGTGTTAGGCCTACAGTGTTTTTTGCATTAAGAAGTAGCCTATTAAAGTAAGCCATGAATCCAGTAGAGCTGTACATTGGTTGACTGCAGCTTCAGTGCAGTCATCTGAGTCAGACATCAGAGTATTGGTGTTGTTGGCAAAAAGGAAGGTATTGCAAGTTGATTGGTGAAGAGGAAAATCATTAATGAACAGGAAAAATTGGGTCGGGCCTAAAACTGACCCTTGAGGGACACCATGTTTTACGGTTTGCATATCAGAACACGAAAGTGTGGATTTTCCTGCAGGGGTGACCTCACATATCTGCACATCCTTTTTTCTGTTTAGAAGGTAGCTTGCAAACCAATCATAGGCAGTTTTTGTAACAGTATTCTGTGGTTTACAATATTGAAGGCCTTAGTAAATCGAGGAACATTCCCATAGCTGGCTGTTTCTTATCTACAAGAGTGAGAGTTGTATATAGAAATTTATAAACAGCATCTACTGTTGTTTTTGTTCCCTCCTGGAATCTGTATTGAGCTGGAGAAAGGATACTATACTTATTCAGAAATGATTTTAGTCTGTCAGCCACTACATACTCAAATATTTTACTAAACACAGAAAGGACTGCTATTGGCCGATAATTATTGGGATCTTATTTAAAGTCTTTTTTGTATAGTGGTGTAATTTTTGCTATGGTAAGTAATTTTCAGAATATGCCTTCTAAAAATCCCATTAGGTTCTTGAAAATTTTTATTTTCAAGACTTTACCAAAATTACTTTGATTATTATTTTTACTCAATTGGTCGAAATGTAATGTTTTAAACTGCTCATCTTTTGCTGCTGAATTTTAACCATCATATTAACTTTTTTGTTTTTTCTCGCTTTTTGTTCTTATCATTCTTTTCTCATTTGGAATCTTTGTGCACATGTTTTTAATTATTTTTATTTACCTGTTGCAGTATTTAAATATTTGAAAACACCGCTCTATTGGTTAAAACACAAAAGATGAAATAATTTATTTATGTTGAATGGTGTTTGAAAATGTATTTTTCTTTTCAAGATCAACATTTTATTAGACGGTTATCATCACACAAACTTTTGAAGTGTAAATGCCAGTTGTACTTTGGAGAAAATACTGCAGATGAGGATTGAAACATAAGAAAGGATTATAAATAAAATGAAATTCAGTGTAAATGCCAGTTGTACTTTGGACAGAATACAGCAGATGAGGATTGAAACATAAGAAAGGATTATAAATAAAATGAAATTCAAGCAAAGTGAAGAACTGAAACAATGGATGCATTAATGTGGACAAAAATTTAAAAAAATGATAAAACAGAAGAAATTAAATCAGTATTAAGATATAAAAATAATAGAAATCACACTGACAAAGATGCCTGCCAAAGGAAAAAAGAATGCCAGGGAGAAGAAAATGACAGCAGATAAATAAAATAGTTAACACATTGATTAAAATGATGCCTCAAAGGATTAAAAATAAAAAATACGTTTAAACCAGATAAATGAAGAAACATAACAATCAATCATTTCAGTAAAGATTTGAAAATAGAAATTTCAAAACTCATGACAGGATTCAAAACCCACGATCTTGAGCATTTCAGGAATATTTTTTAATCACTACCCCATGCCACAGCTCTGCGTAACACTATTATTTTTAAGTCTGTAGAGCATCATGCCAAATTCTCTGGGTGTTTTTATTACTCACAAATGAGGACCCACACAGTGCATGGGTCCAGGGTGTGATACCTGAGACCCTAACCTAAACTATTGTATAGATGTCAGTTCCACTGTGGGGAACTCTCCTTGTCAATCCACTTTAGTTGTGAGCCCACATGCATCCCTAGGATTTTGTTGTTGTTGGTACACATACAGTCACTGTTGAGTTTTTGCTTATGTGGAAACTAATACTGTTTCTTTAGTCTTTTTTCAGCTTTTTCATTTAGTTTACTTGGTTTTTTGTGACCCATCACTGATTAGGATGTTGTTTTCATCAGCAAACAAACAGTACTGTTTCATTGTGTTTGCAACTCTAAGGAAAATTGTTGACATGTATCAGGTAAGAATGTTAGGCCCCGAATACTTCCTTGGGGGACTCCAATTTTGGCTTGTTCTGGGTTGGAAAGGTGTTTTGTGGTACAGTTGAAGTTTTTTGAGAAATCGCCACCCATTTTCAGGTACGAATGAAACCACCTATTTGTTACCCCCTCCCCCTCCCAAGTCCTAGTGTATCTAGTTCATTTAGCAGAATTGTGTGGTCCGCTGCATCAGATGTTATGGTAAAGTTAATGAAGATACCTGTTAAATGATCCCATTTGTCTGGTGCTTCCAGAACATCATTTGTAAATTGAGCTGTAGCTAATCCTGTGATTTTACAAACTGTTCTTCACATAGAAGATTGTAATTTGTTAACTATACCATTAGGTTTTTTTTATTGTTGTTTCTGTTACTTTTGGAAACAAAGAGAGTAGACCAAATTGGTGGACCTTTTCTGGGTCACCTTTCTTAGGTAGAGGTCAGACGTTTGCACAATTCAGTGTCTCTGGGAAGCAACCTGTGGTGAAGGATTAATTTATTATGAGTACCAAAAGGTCTTTGATACTGTCTGTACTGGCTTTCAACAAGCACTCAGTCACTTCACTAATATCTGCAGAGGTTTTATTTTTTAGGTTGTGCACAAAATTGCTCAGTTCTTCTGCAGTGGTGGGTCACTATACCCTTGTGTTTGGATCATAGTGTGTTTCATCAAATTTCTGTTGTTTGTTGGTAGCTTCATTGGTGAAGTATTGATTCACAAAATTTGCTAGTTTTGTGGTAACATGTATGGTGGTACCATTGTGCTGAAATTGCATATTGATCTCTTTCTTTAAAAAAGGCTGATTTGATTTTGTTTTCCACATTGTCTATAAATGGGGAACTCCATTGTCACAGGTGGGAAAATTGCACTATGTTCTCTGAAAATCAAAAGCTAATACAACAAAAGTAAAAAAATAGAAATACAGGTTGATTATATGAGTAGTTGTTTTACCATCCCTTTAAATGTTTCACAAGTTTACAAAGTGAGCTGTTAATCATCTTTAAAATCTTGTCAAGGGTGGGACAGCAAATGGGCATGGCACTGAATGGCCACCAACATTTTGCAAAAACATTGGACTCATGCACTTGTTTTCTTTTGAAAACATTGAATTCACACAATTAAAACAGTTCTCTGTATGATGAAGCAACAATAAATGCAGAATTATAAATAATATAAAGAAAAGATAAGATTGGTACTGACCATGAAGATGACACATTAAGTTACAGACAGGCACAATTTTAATTGTAGCTGTCTACAATTTAATGTGTCATCTTTACAGTAAGTGGCAATCTGTCTTTTTATTAGATTGTTGACATTCCATCCTGGAGTCACCATTGTTCAACGTTATTAATATTTGCTTATAAAAATCGCAGTTGAAGACCATCGTGGTTGGAACAGGAAATTACTAAGGATATAATTCATGTGAAGCAGAACCTGTTCTTACAAGTTAAAATTAATTTTGGGTCATTCCATCCCAAGTGATCACATTTTTCAAAAGTTTTTCCATTCTTGCATTTATGATGATATGCCATAGAAATGAACCCGTGCAAAATTTGAGCTCATAATACCCATTATGTTGGACACTGTGGCCCTATATTTGAGAATCTCTTTGACAAGGGTGTGGTGAAAGCGGGCAAACTCCTGTGTTTGGACCTTTCTTAATACAAGGAAACAGCAACCAGGAACCTCTTATTTTCAGATCTAATACAACTTTGTGCCCCGAACCAGAGAAACACAATGTGGCAGTGTGTAAAACACTTTGTGAGCCAATATAATGCATCAAAGTACCCCAAAAAACGTGCAGAGGAAAACATTCAAATTTTTGGGATTCTTTGGAGCCCGATATCTCTGGAGGGGAAAAAAAAAACACAAAACAACAACAACTTGGCACACCCATTAATAGTACCTGTGGCAGGACTCTATCAGTTCACTTTCCTATCTAAGCAGTTATTGTGTCTCATACTCAATCAGTAACATTGTGCCAAATATAAAACTGCAGAAAGTGAGCCAAGTTCAGGTGTATGTGTTGCAAAAGAATCACTTCAGAAGTTCTTTCCAGCACTACTGGAAAGAGAACACTTTTCTCCACTAGAAACATCTTGTATCTTAGAGTCAATTCAGCAAAGGGATGAAAAGAAAGGTTGAACTTCAACAAAAATCCTGCACAACTTGCTATCATCGCAAGGTGATATAGCTTGTTAACTGTACAGTGCCAGGTCAAGCAACAGTGATTATTGGTAAACTGAGGCCAAGAAATAGAAGACGAAGGAAAGCTACGAGAAGGATTTTCAAATGGTCTTGCTTTAGCTGGAACTCGCAAAAATCACTAATTTTTGCTAATGGGTTTGAACCACATGCAAGTTATCCGAGTTTCAAGTGATACAATTTCTTTTGTGGCCTCTGTTTATCAACCAACTGATAACAGTGGTTTTCATATCAGTTTTAAGCCTTATTACTGCAAATACATCCCCTACATCTATGACGATCACTGGTGGATTGGTAACATATGTGAAGTTGATATTGAAGAACATGATGTCCTGGTCAAATTCATGCACCCTTATTGGCCTGAAAGAAAAGATGAATGCTGGATTCTGGAACGGCACATCATTATGAATATTGCAGCACCGTCAGCAGGTAGAACAGGATGTCAGTACAATTTTACAGAAGTATGGAAGAAAAATTTAATTCCATGAAGCAGTAAATTTAAATAGCACTGGCTTGGGAACCATCATGAAGAGACCCACATACCTTCTTGGGACCATGGCGTGCTGAGTTGCGTATATAACACATTACACGACTTTTGTCGAAGTTCAACCTCATATTTGACCCCTTTGCTGAACTGACTCTTAAGAGTCAGCAGGAGGTTGCTAGTGCAGAAAATTGTATTCTTTACAATGGTGCCAAAAAGAATAATTTCTGAACTGACCCTTTTGCAATATTTACATCTGAAATTGGATCAATTGCTGTAATTTTAAATTCCATGCCATGTTTGTGATTGAGTACAATGGAAAATAATTGGGTTACTAGGAAGATGTGCTAATAGAATCATGCTCCAGCCATTGTTAACAAATGTGCTAAGTTGTAATTACTTTGCATTTTTTCCTCCTGAGATGTACGACCCCAAAGAGAGTGCATTTTTCTCTGCAGGTTTTTTGACTCACTTTAATGCATTATGCTGGGTCACAGCATGGTTTACATTCTGTCGCACAGTATTTTCCGATTCACAGCCAAAAGTTATCCAGGACCTGAAAATAAGTGTTTCCTACTTGCTTTTGTCATGTAATAAAAGAGCTGCAAATATTGAGTTTTGTTCATTTTCATGCACATTCGTCGAAAAGCCATCCAAGTACTAGGCTACTGTTTCTCATATACTTGAGCTCATGATTTAAAATTTTGTACAGATTCATTTTTAGGATAGGTCTACACTCACAACAAATTTCAGGAAAATTGAATCTCAAGGAGCAGGAGGCACATGATCACTTGAGATAGAATGATCCTTTTATTATATTAAGTTATAGATGAATCAGTAGTTACCATATAACAATATTAGAGAAGGAAAGTTGCCAATCACCATATAGCGGAGATCCTGATTCGCGATAAGCACAACAAAAAGATTCACATAATTATGGCTTTCTGCCATTAAGGCCTTGTCAGCAATAGAGACACATATACACACGCGTGCGCGCGCGCGCGCGCGCACACACACACACACACACACACACACACACACACACACACACACACGCTCATGCAAACGCAACTTGCACACACGCCTGCAGTCTCAGACAACTGAAACCACAGTGTGGTTTGTGTGTGTGTGTGTGTGTGTGTTTTTTTTTTTTTTTTTGTTGACAAAGGGCTTCATGGCCGAAAGCTATAATTGTGTGAATCTTTTTGTTGTGCCTATCACGACTCAGCATCTCTGCTATATGGTGTGTGGCAGCTTTCCTTCTCTAATATTGTTACATTCGATCCAGGATTTTCCATTGTTTGATTAGTTGGTTTGTGTCTGTGTATGTGCGGATGGATATGTGTGTGTGTGTGTGTGTGTGTGTGTGTGTGTGTGTGCCAGTGTATATCTGTCCTTTTTTCCCCCTAAGGTAAGTCTTTCCACTCCCAGGATTGGAATGACTCCTTACCCTCTCCCTTAAAACCCACATCCTTTCATCTTTCGCTCTCCTCCCCTCTTTCCTGACGAAGCAACCGTTTGTTGCGAAAGCTTGAATTTTGTGTGTATGTTTGTGTTTGTTTGTGTGTCTATCGACCTGCCAGCGCTTATAGACACACACACACACACACACACATATATATATATATATATATATATATATATATATATATATATATATATATATATGAATATAATAGAGGGAAACATTCCACGCGGGAAAAATATATCCAAAAAGAAAGATGATGAGACTTACCCAACAAAAGCGCTGGCAGGTCGATAGACACACAAATAAACACAAACATACACACAAAACTCTAGCTTTCGCAACCAACGGTTGCCTCGTCAGGAAAGAGGGAAGGAGAAGGAAAGACAAAATGATATGGGTTTTAAGGGAGAGGGTAAGGAGTCATTCCAATCCCGGGAGCGGAAAGACTTACCTTAGGGGGAAAAAAGGACAGGTATACACTCGCACACACACACATATCCATCCATACATACAAGACACAAGCAGACATTTGTAAAGGCAAAGAGTTTGAGCCAAGTGTCTGCTTGTGTCTTGTATGTATGGATGGATATGTGTGTGTGTGCGAGTGTATACCTGTCCTTTTTTCCCCCTAAGGTAAGTCTTTCCGCTCCCGGGATTGGAATGACTCCTTACCCTCTCCCTTAAAACCCATATCATTTTGTCTTTCCTTCTCCTTCCCTCTTTCCTGACGAGGCAACCGTTGGTTGCGAAAGCTAGAGTTTTGTGTGTATGTTTGTGTTTATTTGTGTGTCTATCGACCTGCCAGCGCTTTTGTTGGGTAAGTCTCATCATCTTTCTTTTTGGATATATATATATATATATATATATATATATATATATATATACAGGTACAAGCAGACATATACCGTATATGTCTGCTTGTGGTTAGACACTGGACTCTCATTCGGGAGGACGACGGTTCAATCCCGCGTCCGTCCATCCTGATTTAGGTTTTCCGTGATTTCCCTAAATCGCTCCAGGCAAATGCCAGGATGGTTCCTTTCAAAGGGCACGGCCGACTTCCCTCCCTGTCCTTCCCTAATCCGATGAGACCGATGACCTCGCTGTCTGGTCTCCTTCCCCAAACCACCAACCAACCAACCACTGAATGCTCTTTCTATAATTTTATTCTTCACAAATTGCAAATGCCCAGTGTATCAATGTTATGAAAAGTTGCTACTCATCATATAGCGGAGATGCTGAGTTGCAGATAGGCACAACAAAAAGACTGTCCCAAATAAGCTTTCAGCCCACAAGGCCTTTGTCAAGAATAAACGACAAACACACACACACACACACACACACACACACGACTGCAGTTGCACCCCCCCCCCCCCCCCCTCCTTGGTGTATGTTGTGCTTATGTGAATGTGTTATGTTTTCTTTTCTGAGAAATGTGTAACAGTCTTTTTGCTGTGCCTGTCTGCAACTCTGCATGCCAGCTTTATGATGAGTAGCAATCTATCCTTCTCCTTATATTGGTGGTATTCCGACATGGAGTTTCCATTGTTTGATACAGTGAAATATGATGTACATGACAAAACTAGTAAGCTATATGTTTCCTGTATGTAGGTACATTTACAAAAGCTTTGTCAGTTCTTAATGCTTCATAGCAGTATGTGAGTGCCCTTGCAAGCCAATATGTGTTGATTATGTAAGTTTTGTTATCAAAATTCTATTTATGCTCTTAGAGGTAGTAAAATTGTAGTATTTGTACTCTGTATGATTCGTTTATAGTTTCTTGACAGTTACTTTCCTTTATTAATGCACACTTGACTACTTCACATCCCTGAAGCCTTTCCTTCATGATAATGTTCATTGGACATTTCCATTTTCCTATCTTTTTACTGTCTGTAAGAAACACTTATCCACAGGTGTAGATCTCAAATTCCCATTCACCCATCTTTTGTTTTCTTAGATTACATGAGGCAAGTCCAGAATGAGCATGTAAATGTCACAACCAATTCCTTTCCCAACCTTGCCCACTCTGAGCTATTGTTTAATCCCTAATGCCATTCTCATTAGAGTGATACCATGTTGTTATTGTTTCTTCCAATACTTCCATCAAACATCTTAGTAGATAACATTTTCTTTATCTCTGTTTTGCAGCATTATGGAACGTGGTGAGGAGAACTGTCAGAGCTATATAGAAGCTCATAAGGAGTGCATGAGGAAAATGGGATTCAATATCTAAAAGTGTAACTGTAAAATCATGTTTCTTCTCCATAAATTATTCATCATTGATTAACATTAAGTTTTAGTGCTGTTCCTTCAACTCTGATATGAGAAAAACATTAATAGCTCATTGTGCTGGACTGTTAAAGATTTGTTGAGACAACATTTTGGAAAATGTGTTGTCCAATAAACTATTATATGGAACAGTACCTACTTAATACCAAATGAGTCCCTACACAAAATTGTTTCCTTAGTTACCTTTCGTCTGTAATTTCTAGTCAGTGCATAAAAGTTAGTTGTAAAGAAAGTGATGTTTCATTTAAGATGGAATTGGAAAAATGCATGGAGTTACTGCATCTCACAAGCAGATTGTATATTGTATTGACACATAATTGTAGTGTAAATAATTCATTAATTATCTAAGGCCTGTACAGATGAAATAATCTATACTGACAGTTTCTTGTTTGTCAGACTGTGTGATAGTTTTGTGTCTGTTCTGCAGAATTGGCTGTTGCATTATTAACTAAATAAAATGTTGTTATAGGAGTTAGTGTAATTTCTTCAGTATATAGACCCATTTCATACTTTCAAAGGAAGGAGTAAAGGCAACCACTCTATGTATAGCATGTTTTTGTGAAACAGTGGAAAATCTAGGAGTAATAATGACAATATTGTGAAAATTGCTACTCACCACATAGCAGATATGTTGAGTTACGGATGCACAAAAAGAAAATACTGCTAAACGTAAGCCAGAAGGCCTTCTTTTGAAATTGACAACATAGGCACACACATTCAATAAAATGCAGCTCACACACATGTATGTGGTCATTGGGTTTCTTTACTCCTTCCAGTATTTGTATTCTCCTCAAGACTTCCCACTTCACACTTTCGGAGAATACCATCTTATCCTTTTGAATCCTGTCAGGTCTGTTGTGGTGAAGCAGGGGCATTCGAATTAATGTGCTCATAGGTAAACAGTAGTTGATACAGTAGTAGATAATGCCTCACATTTTCAATCTTATATATTTTACACCTCTATTTCAAGCTGTCCTTATAACTGTGTCCCAAAATTTTTCTCAGAGCATATTTATTAAAAACAGTTAGATCTGTTGGTGACAGTCTCGGTCAACATATTTTTTACAATTACTGTTTTTTTTTTTTTTTTTTTTTTTTTTTTTCCACAGTCTCCATTGTATTCTATGACATTTTTACTGTAATTATTCAGTGTAGGTAATGATAAAACAGTGTGACTGACCTCGGAAAGTATGTGATAAAAATCATTACCGTTGATTCCTGAGCCAAGTTTGGAACCTGCATATTTCATTAAAGGTACATAAAGTTTCTTGTATTTTCCTACCAAGCTCTTGTGCTGTGATTTTACTTTCGTACATGAAGAAAATTCTGCCGATGTATTTCTGTAGCGACAGTGTTGTCTCTCTTCTTTCTTGACCATGTCACCAAGAATTTTAAATAATGAACTTTTCTTCTCAGCATTGCTTAACAAGAAGGACCAGGTTTAATTTTCTTTCATTGACAGATGTATTCTTGCTGTAAGTACAGCTGCAATATGTTACAGTTGATGTCGTTATTGCTTCCATGATGCAATAACTTTTGTTTATCATTCAGAAATGACTTTTGGTGTAGCAACTTCACTATTGGTTATGAAAATAGCTCAGATACTGTAATATAGACTTCATCCAATAACAGGCTGTTACTGTATAAGTGTCTACAATGTAATGTATTGTCTCACAATAATTATGCTTGGGTGTGAAACATTTATGCTCAAAGCACAGCAGGTTTTCTATTCTATAAAAGTACAGGTTAAAACATTCTTATTTGCTTTTGTATCTCTTGTGGGATGTTTTAGCATTTGTTAGTGCGAATTTCATATTTTTAAACATCAGCCTATAGCAGATGTTGTACATTTAAATGATACATGATATCTTGCATTTCCTGTTGGTAAAAGCTCTTGTCATGTGCTTGTAGCCATGTTTTCACTGCATGATTTATGCCCTCATCTCTTTGTGTAGATAATTGTTATGTATGTGGCCCCAACAGAAGGTGCTCAGATGGTGCCAGGGCTGAGCTAAAAGGTGAATGAGACAGTGATGTCCAACCCAATTTGGTAATGTTTGCTCCTGAGACTTGTACTTGGGCTCGATTGCCATATTGGAATGAGTTCTCTTTTGGATTCTTGTCAGACCTAACACGTCAGAAGTGGTTCTCAACTTTGTTCATAGTATTCACACATGCCTCTGAATTAATGGTTGACCATTTCAGCAACACATCTATAAGAGCAACACCATGTCTGTCCCAAATCAATGTCATCATGACTGTGCCAGCAGAGGGAGCTGCCTCAATTTCTTCCTTTTGTGGAGATTGTGGGTGATGCCACTTTCGTTACTGCTTATTTGTTTCCAGTTCAAAGTGATGCAACCAGGTTTTGCCACCAGTAACAATCTGCAACAGAACGGTCTCTCCATTGGCCTCAAGCTGCTCCCACAGTTCAGATGGAGGGTCATTTCTTTGAATTTTGTTGTCTATTGTTAATTTTCATGGAACCCATCTTGAGCATACCTTTGAGTATCCAAGACTCCAAATTATTGCACACACAGACACTTGAGGGCACACACACACACACACACACACACACACACACTCTCTCTCTCTCTCTCTCTCTCTCTCTCTCTCTCTCTCTCTTTTTTCCAATGCTCACCTATTGTTGTAAAGCCAAATGCCGAGTTTCAATGTACCAGACTGCATGAATAATGGCATGCACGTAATTCAGTGTGTCAGGAGCAATTGCTTTGGCAAGACATCCAGAACATGGCCGATAATGGAGCTCAGTTTCGGTACATTCTGATACTTTGACTGTCTTTACCCGTCATCCAACAGCACATCTGTCATCATTACTATATACAGCGCATGAATATTCATGTGTATTCATCACAGTTTCTTTTTCTGCAACCCAGAATTCATTTAAAGCACATTGCCTGTTAAGAGTGTCTTGCCTAGACACCATTTTAACTCTTCTTCATGCCTCTGCCTTGTGTTGGAATAGTTTGAAACTTCGCTTATGTGCAGAACAAACATCAAACTTTAGTACCTAAAGTAATGTTTCCAATACATAATATTGGCTGTAATAAATTTGGGGCATTGTTTAATGAGTGGCCCTTGTATATTGCCACTGTGGAAGCTCTTCTTGATTGAAATGATCATAGCTGTAAGTATCTGTAAAAATAAGTAAAAAGGTTTAAACATCTGGTTGAATCAACATAGGAGCAAGTTATATCAAATGTGAAAATAAATAATGCAATAGAGAATGGAAAAAATTGTTGAATGTTAAGTTATAGCCATTTTCAGCCCAACTTTAGGGGGACCCTTGTGAGGATACAAAATTTTAGCGTCTTTGTTATTTAAGAGAGATGAAAAGTGAGTCAACACGCTCACATCTCCAGAACCATGAAAAGTGTTACTATTAATTTTGATGCATTGAGAGTTTGAGATTCCTCCAAGTCATGGGGTAGTGGTACAGATTCTGTGGCATTCACAATCCCAAGTTTAACCCATGAGAACTTGTGACTTTAAAAGTTATGTGACTGATCACGTGTTGAGCATTTTGCTCACACTTGACAAACAATCAGAAATGTACCTAAAATGTGGAAATTAGTACGTTTTTGTTATTTTTATAATAAAAACACTCATATTTTAGTATTTAATACATTTATTTGCAGTACACAACAACGAGTTTATTACAAAAAAATTGAAAAAACAAAAAAAGAAGGTATTTCTTGTTATTTAACTTTTGTGACAATCTTCGTGATATATCTAAGCTTTGCACGTATCACATAATATTACAGCATGTTCAATACACAAAAAAATTTGACAATGGATACAAGCCTTTTTTGTTGTCGAATTTTTGCGTCTTTGATGGACTTGACACATACCACTGGATTTTTCAGCATCTGAAACTTCAGTTTCATTGGTAAATTGTTTTATAACGGTGTAGAGGATGAGATAGGTTTTGCATTGTACTTCTACACATTGTACTCCTCTAGAGCCAGAGTTTTCAATTTTTGTCTCCTGGTAATAATCAAATTTGTATTGTCTTTATATACATGGTGTCCCATTTATTTTGACCACCCTAAATAACTGTTTGTCGAGATGCAAATTACAACATGTTTCAAGCAAATGTCCTGTCTTCGTTGTAGCTTTGTTTTTTACAAAGATATGAACAGCAGTATGATTTTTTTTAAATGGCACCCTGTATTTTTCATTTGTTAATTCGTTTCCTCTCCTAAAGACCTATTCAAAATTGTATCACAGTGTACCATTCACTGAAACACAACATTATTAATTATGTAACACAATATTGACTTTGAGCCCGGGATCACAACCTCATCCACTTGCTGGAGATGTCAGAAAACAGATGAAAACCAAGTAAAAACATAACACAAAATTGACTTTGGCTCTCCTGCACCATTGCCCAGGAGTAGAACATTCAAAGGTGCTAAAATTGGTGACCCTGGACACCGATACACTTGTGCACTCGTTGAATGAAAGAATTATTTACCGCTTCCAGTGCTGCCTGCTGAAGAGAATTACAAGCAAGCACGATACGTTCCTGCATGTCCTCTGGTGTTGTTGCAATATCACATTGGACAGCATCTTTAATGCATCCTCAAAGAAAAAAATCCCGAGGATTTAAATCAGGAGACCTAGCAGGCCAAGTAACTGTTCCTCCTCGACCAATCCATCTGGCAGGATACCTTCAGTTCAGAACACGACGTGCACGCAAGGCATTATGTGCTGGACATCCATCATATTGATACCACATAAACATTCTGGTTCTTAGCGGTTACCGCTCTCTTTACAGTTCCGCTGCCTGCGTAGCATTTCGCCTACCTTCAACAACAACAACAATAAAAGTTGCTAACATTCGCCATAGACGAGTAGCATTTCTACTTTCTCTTCATTGCTGTACATTCCACTCACACAACTCTTCAACTGACGGTGGTTGACGGAATGATGGGTGTGCATCTACATATGTTTACATTTGTCCTCTGTCAACGTCAGCATGTAGATGTGTTCCATTACCCCAAGTACCTGCACTAGCGCTGGGAGCATCAATGTCAATATTATGTTATGTAATTAATATTGTTGTGTTTCAGTGACTGGTACACTGTGATACATTTGTGAATAGGTCTTTAGGAGAGGAAATGAATTACCAAATAAAAAATGCAGGGTGCCATTTAAAAAAGGTCATACCACTGTTTGTATCTTTGTAAAAAACAAAGCTGTAACGAAGGTAATCAAGCTGATTGATGTCCCCATGACAGCTAAGGAATGTTTCCTTAAAACATTTTGTAATTTGCATCTGAACAAACAATTATTTATGGTGATAAATGGGACACCCTGTATTATTTGGCTGTTTATGCCAGTAATATTTAAAATTAAAATAATAATCTCAGTGGCCATCTACATGTCACTCAAGCCATGGAATACTCTTCTTTCAGTCAATCCACCACATCGACACCTCGTTTTGTTCGATTATAATACGTGATGATTTCAGGTTTTGTGTGTTCCCCAGTTGTTGGATCAATCTGATCATTGTCATGGAGTGTACTTGTCATAAGCACAACTTTTTTCTTTTTTTTTCTTTGGTACATAGGACCTTGTTCTCATGAGAACCAAAGATACTGCTGGGTGTTGGTCTTATTGTAGTATCGAGGAACAAAGGAGGGATTTCTTTTTTATTCTTCCTGAGAGTACCAACTAAAGTTGTTTGTTTGCTCATCAATTCGTCAGCCAATGGAATCGAGGGGAAATAATTATCAGTCGTTATATTTCTGCCAGTGTAATATATCTTGCTATAAATGACTCACGACAGCAGACCCAGTGTTATTGAACTTGTATGGGCCATTTGGTTGCTTATCTGGGTATATTTTTACATTACTTGTGAAAAAGAATTTGAGTCACATAAAGCATACACCTTGATTGTGTTCTTGGCCGGTTTATTTGCTATGTAAATATGGAATTTACAGTGGCCTCGAAATGCTTCTAACATTTCATGAATTGTTACATTTTCTCCTACCTGATAATTTGATCGACACTTTGCAACAAATGAATCAAGTATTTCATGAATTGGGGTGAGATTGTCATACTTAGACCTCTCTGAGTGGGTTTGAATATCATCGAACAATCAGAAAAAGAAATCTAATAGCGCTCATAAAGGCTCGAAAAATATCAGGAGCCCCACATGTCCTGCACACTCAAATGAAGCAATTTTTTTTTAATACCAGTCACGTGTAAAATACCGATAAACACTTTCAATTCTATAATACAGTCTCTTAACAATCCCCCTCTCTTCAAAATCGAGCCTTGATTTTTCTAATATGAATATTCTTTTACGTTACTATGTCAGTCAGCATTACTTCACCTACAAAAGGAGGGAACAGTCTACAATATCTTTGGCGCCTTTGCCAAAAATTTTATCTCTTGTTTACCAATAACAATATGATGAGATTTTTGTCCCTACAATGGAACATCCTGGATTGTAACTTCCTTTGTTTGTTTGTCTTTGCCTAAGTAAAATAACTGTCCTCAAGCTTGGATGGAAGACATTTCCACCTCATCTTCATCTGATGACTGTTCTGTTTCGGTATGTGGTCAGTATGTGGTCATTGTGTTCATTGTCTAGGTCACTTTTGGTATCATCGGCTCTAACAGATGCTACTGCAACATCATCTAGGTCGTCGTCTTCCAGCCACGCCAAAATTCTTTCTTCTATACTATCCACCTATAAAAATACAAAATGATGTTAGTGTACTCATTACATAGATACGAGAACAATGAACATAAAATGACATTTTAAGAAACATGAGTAACAAAATATATACTTACATCAACACTTGCTTGATGATCAAAATGCCACACGGGGATGATCGGCACAACCAAATGATATCTGTGAGTGACACCTGCATACTGGCGCAATGACAACAGTTTGCGCGGGTCGGGGGATGTACAAAACCCAGGTACTGAGCGAACGACAATGCTGAAGGCATTGTTGACAAAATGCCAATTGTTTTAAAATTTGTGTGAGCAAAATACTCATAGTGCAAGTGCTCACAGGTTATGGCCAATGTGGGTGATTGGACGGAAGTAATAACAAACATAAAAAGGATGGAACAAAAAGAACTATAACAAAATAATAAGAGGCGGTAAAGGGAATACAATGGATTGGAAACAGAGTGCATTGATGTGCAATGTGCTGTAGTGAGCAAAGGTTTTTTTTAGCAACCTGGATGTTATTAAGAAAAGTGGATACATGTTATGAAGTATGTCTTGGTAATTATCGGCATTTTAACAAAAGTATTTAATTTGACTGCAGCACTGTAAAAGGAGGATGAGTGAGGTTTCAGAATGGAAATTAATTTGGAAATGTAGCACTAAAAACAAGAGTCAAGAAGCTGTAAGGAAATGAGCCCTCATACACTAAAAAAATGTGTGACTGCACTTTCAAATAGCAAAGAACAAAATTTTAATTTCATGATTTTTTTTTTTAAATGAGATATTTACAGAGCACACACAGACTCGCTGGGAATAGCAGAGGGGAAAAATAATAGGAAATGAGTAAGAAATACTTAGCAGTTACAAAGTTATCCAGTACATGTCATGTTTTGAGAATATTGATTTGTGTTACGCTAATATATATTCCTGGATGGGAACAACAAACCAAAATGGTAAAAGCAACCACTTACCTGCGGCTGATTGATGCATGTCATGGAGAAGCAAGTAACAGCATAGAGACATTACTAGCGTTCAAGCTGCCTTTTTCTCACACAAAACCATTATTTTTTCTCGTACTGGTATAATGTCACACTATATTTTACCAACCTTATCTGCAACTTCGTTTTCAAAGATAACTTGTACCTCTAAATGTTGATATTTTGCAGTGGCCCGGATCATCAAACTTAAAATTCAATGATAAAGTTACACACTGCCGTATGCTTCATTAGAAGGACCATTGTGTTTCCAGAATGAGATTCTCACTCTGCAGCGGAGTGTGCGCTGATATGAAGTTTGGAAGGTAGGAGACGAGGTACTGGCGGAAGTGAGGCTGTTAGGACGGGGCGTGAGTCGTGCTTGGGTAGCTCAGTCGGTAGAACACTTGCCTGCGAAAGGCAAAGGTCCCGAGTTCGAGTCTCGGTCCGGCACACAGTTTTAATCTGCCAGGAAGTTTCACCATTGTGTTTGTTCTTTGTATGTTTTTCTTATAGAAGGACTGCATTAGCCATTTTAAGTAAAAAGTTGAACAAGACAAAATCTCAAGTTCCCGATGTTGATAATATCACTTACAAAGAAGCCAACAATTAATTGCATATGTATCTGTGAGTTACAGTAATAATTATTAGATTAATAAGGATTAGCTTTCATACTTGTTCTGTACAATGCAGTAAGCATGTCTGTAAACATACCCTAACACTGGTCTTTGCACACACATGTATTGTTTGTCATTAATGACCGCCTTAATACTGTGTGAAGAGGGCAACATCAGTATTGTAAAACCATTTGACATGGGCTTGTTCTCCTCAACTTTTGTATTGATCATTGTATCTTTGTGCTATATTTTTTACTTTTTTACCTGAATGCAGAAGAGATCCTGCCATCCTATTGGCTATAATAATGTAACAGGTCCAAATTCCTCATTCTTCCTACATCTAAATACTCTGATAAGCCAAAATGTTATGACTACCTTCTCAATAGTGCATTGGCCCATGTTTGGAACACAATACAGCAGTGGTTCTGTGTGGCACAGATTTGACAAGTTCTTGGTAGGTTTGTGGAAGACATCTACACTCAGGTCACAAAATTCCCCGAATTACAAGCCAGTTGTTTGTGTGTGAGGAGCTGGCACCCTGTAGCATGCCAGATATCAGTGTGAGTTCATTGTTATGCTCTTCAAACCACTGTCGGATGATTTGGGCCTTGTAATATAGACAGTTATCCTGTTGGAAGATGTCATTGCCATCAGGGAAGATGTCAAGCAAGAAGAGATGCAGGAGGTACACAATAATGTTTACATAGTTCACTGCTAACATGGTGCCTTTGATTACTATCACAGTTCCTACAGAAGCCTAGGTGAGTGTACCCCATGGCTCTCCATGGCGGTGCATGTTTCAAGCAGCCATTTGCCCGGACATGATGGTCAACATATTGTAAAAAGACATTTGATTAATCTTGCCACACACACATTTTTTGTTCATCTACAATTCAGTCTCAATGATCTTGTGCTCACTGTAGTCATAACTGAAGCAAGAAGTCTGATGTTTCTGTTGACATTGTCTGCCAAGATCATTAATATACAACATGAACAGCAAGTATCCCAAAACGTTCCTGGAGCATGCCTGAAGTTTAATCTACATCTGTTGACGCCTCTCCATCCAAGATAACATGCTGTATTTAACTTGCCAAGAAATCTATGAGGGTTGGCTGAAATGTAATGCCTCCACCTTTGTAACTCTTCAACATCTGGCAGCATTGGTATGCGGTAGGTACTGGCCTGTTCTGTAGCCTCTTCTCTACAGCTGTAGTTGGCGGGAAGCCTTAGCATTGAACGGTTGTGTTGTTCCAGTGTAAAGTATGGAACCCTGCGCAGACGGTTGGCCAATGCAATTTAAGCAACGTGCAGTCATTGAATTCTTGACAGCAGAAGGTGTCACTCCAAAGGAGATTCATCAGAGAATGAAAGCAGTTTATGGTGATTGTGTTAATGTGAGTACTGTGCGTCGTTGGGTGAGTAAGTTTAGAGATGTTGAGGTGGGAACATGTGACCTGCAGGACAAACAAAGAGTCGGACATCCTGTGACAGCAGCCACTGAGTTTCACAAGCAAAACGTTGGCAGATTGATTCAGGACGATCGTCGTATCACTCAGAGAGAAACTGCAAGCACAATAGGTGTTTCACAAGAACATGTGGGTCACATTATTGCTTTGCTTGGCTATTGGGGGTGTGCATGATGGGTGTCCCAGATGCTGACTCCTGAAATGAAAGTGCAAAGACTTGAAATTTGCCAGGAACTCCTCTCGCATTATGAGAATAAAAGTGACACCTTTCTCCATTCAATTGCGACAGGAGACAAAATGTGGGTACATCATTATGACCCAGAGACGAAACATTAGTCAATGGAATATCAACACAAAGACTCGCCCCAAAAAAATAAATTTAAGATGCAGCCCTCAGCTGGAAAAATCATGGTCACAGTGTTCTGGGGCACAGATGGTGCTATCCATGTTGATTTCCTCGATCACGGGACAACAATAAATTCAGAGCGTTTTATCACAATGCTGCGGACTCTGAAAAGACGGCTAACAAGGGTCTGAAAGGAAAAGAGAAATGTTTTCCTGCAGCATGACAATGTCAAACCACATACTTCACATGCCACCACAGCAGAACTTCAGAGACTGAATCTCACCACTGTACAGTATCCTCCATACAGTCCAGATTTAGCACCGTTTGACTTCCATCTGTTCCCGATAATGAAATACGATCTGTGGGGACATCATTATGCTTCTGATGAAGATGTTGAGAGAACAGTGAGACTGTGGTTCCGAAAACAGATTGTCGACTTCTTCTGTGATGGCTTCAGAAAACTTGTGCATCATTGGCAGAAATGTATCCAATTGGCTGGTGATTATGTGGGAAAGTGAATATTGATAATTAAAGATCACATTCTAAGGATTATTTCTGTGTTTGATTTATTAAAACATTCCCATCCAAACCCAATTAACAAAGGTGGAGGCATTACTTTTTGTCCAACCCTCATAATCAAAAATTTGGTTGGGAGCCCATACGATCATACTTTTCTTAATAAGCGTTGGTGTAGTACTGTGTCAAATCCTTCTTGGAATATGAAAAAAGGCCCAGCTGGATTTCACATTTTAGTGGTTCGACCGTTTTATTGTTTCTTTGTTTGTTATCCTCGGTGCCGATGTACTGCGTTGCTACACTGGCTGAAAAATGGTGTTTGTAATTTGGACACTGACTACTGTAAATAATGTAACCGACAGTTGCACAATTGCATTTCACAGATGTTTAGTTTCACTTTTCACAACCCCCCATATACACATTTAATATGGCCAGTGCACTATTGTTTAACTTTCCATAAGCCTCATTAATAGCTTGCAGGCAAACATCCACATACTGCTACAATAGTTTCCTGTTGTATATCAACGAGCAGTAAAAGCTTAACCACACAATTCATAGTCTTTCGAATAAATTGAACAGACACTGTCATTGCTTTAACACATGGCCTATTGGTGTAACACTTATTTCACTGTTAAGTTGATGCATTGTTGTCGTTCCAACCGACACAGGTTCTTCGTCTGAAACTCGGCCGTGGGCTGACTGTCTCGGGACCAAAAATTGGGCCCTTATATTTCCTCACAACAATAGGTACTGAAACTAGACATTGTTCGAAATTAAATTTACGGAAATTACAATTAAAACTTAACTCATCTGGTTAACTGTACTCGTAGAAAAATTGGTTCTTTTTAATAGTTTCTTCTACCACAAGAGTTAGGCCAAATTATTTGTTTAAATCAAGAAATTAGCAAATATTGTTACACAAACAATACTTTTAACAAAACTGTTAATTACTTTGGAATTAATTAAGGGCTGGCTTTGCTAACATGTTTTTGAATAGAGCCAAATAGATACTTTAAGATTACTAGTATTTTGCCTTCCAAATGTTTATAATTGGTACGGAATTTATATTTGTTTATATGTCAACAACAGAATTTAAGTTACAAAACAATTACTCATTTCACCCTATAATGAAAGATACTAACTAGTAATAGTTGAAATAAATTATAGAATCAATTACATACATAAACTAAGCACAAAATTAGATCTGGTGTTGTATTCTTTAATACTGAGGGTCGACATTTCTCTATTATGAAAATACAGATTATTCTCATATATGTTAATAGTACTTAATTCAAAAATGAAAGAAATGAATTTAAGTAGGCAGAGGGCAAAACAAGAGGGGAAGTAAAAATATCCCAGCATACTTCACCACAGCATGACCAATGTTTTTGGAATTTATGCTAGTTATGGAGGAGATAATTTTGGGTGAGGTAATCACACTATTAGAAAATGTTGCAAGATCTGCAGCAGGGATGCCAGTGTAACTGAACTGTGGTTTCTTCTATCTTCTCCTTCTGCTACCTCATTGTAGATGGGTGTGATGTGTTGCAGTGTTCAACATAATTTTGTGTTTTTGCTATTTAATAGACAGTAAATCATTAATCACTTTGGACTCTATAAGAATGCAAGGAAATCACATAACTCTGAATACATTTCTTTCCATAGCAGTGATATGAATAAAACATAGTTATATTTCTTTTTCTTTCCATTTCTAATTATTTTTATATATTCATTTACCTTTATTCTTGCTTCACCATTGACGTTTGAAGTTTACCAATCAATGCAACTAGGTTCTTCTTTAAGGGCTCTGTCACATCTGATCTAGTACAATCCTCCATTTATATTAACACAGTATACTGGCCTTGCAGTGGTCATCCATAGTATGTTTTCCTAATTAATTTCAGTTATTACATAGGTGCAGAAGCCCATAGTGTTTTTGTTTTGCATGTTGGTATTCTGGTTGCTATTGGTTTATTTATCAGTTGTCATTTCTGTTGCTATTTGAGTTTAAATATTGTCATTTGGACGTAGTGGGGCTGTGGGAACTAGAAAATGGAATGCCAGATGGTGAAATCTGTACGTATCCAGAAGGGTGACAGCAACGGAGGCAGCCAGAAATACTTACACTGTGTATGAGGATAATGCCATTCGACAGAGCAGGAAGGGAGACTGTTTTGACAGTAGTGACTCTCCACATTGAGAAAGACCTTCGAGGTTTGATGCAAATTGTTTAAATTCATTGATCCACAATTGTTCCTGTCAATGTACTATCAGATGTGTTGAACTGTGATCATTCCAGCATTGTGCGACTTTTCCACGCATTGAGTAAGATTCAAAAATAGGGTGTGTGGGTACCGCATTCTCTAAACCAAAATCACAAATTTCTTTTTAGTGTCCTTACGTGCATCTCTGCTTGCTCATCGTCAATTGGCTCATGAACAGCACTAACCATTCCTATCCTTTATTATTAGCGGTGATGAGAAATGGTGTCCTTATGCTAACCTAAGGAAAGGAATAGTTGAGCCTAAACAAAGCAGCAGCTTCCCACACAAAGACCTGCAGACAGCCACAAAAAATAATTTTATACATCTGGTGAAACAGCTGTGGTGTGGTGAACTATGAATTGCTTCCCTGAGGTGTAACCGTTACTGCTGACATTTATTGTCAACAGCTGAGACATGTTGCAGACGCAATCCAAGAAAAACAAACAGGAAGACTGTGTGAAGTGATGCTACTCCACAATAAGTTCTTCTAGGGTGACTAAAAGAACTATACAGGAGGTGGGATGGGAAGTCATTCCCCACCTACTTTATTCACCTGATCATGCACCCTGTCAAACACCTTTCAAGGAACTTCCTTTCCAGATGAAAATGCCTTCCAAACATGGCTCTATGCAGTCTTCACTTCAAAACAACATTATTTCTACAGTCACAGAATCAAAAAGTTATCCAAGTGTTGGGAGAGTTTGTAAATAGTAAAGGAGAATATATTATTAATGAGTCTCTGTTACGTGTATCTGTTGTATTTTTTAAACTTCTAGAACGCTCTGAACTTATACATCAACCCAATACATAACTGCATAAATATTTAGTTCGTGTCAGTAGCTGGTAAACGTTAACTCGATTTTAGTGAGAGAAATCAGAGAATAACCCAACTGGAAGCAACTTGGACATTGCTCCAAATAGCCACTCATTTAACACATTCATAAATTCATTAAGTACTTTCAAATAGTAATAAGCTTGACTGCTTACTGTTAGAACTTCAAGTTTAACACATATATTTCGGAACGACACAACAACACATATAAGTCACAGAGTAAGTTGACATGTGTATTCGTTAGCATTCGAATAAGCACTGAGTCCCAGTCTAGCGGCCGCTGCTCGGCTGGCCGCTTAGGTGGCGCAGCTGCTGCATGGCTGGCAGACAGCGCCGCACGTAGAGGACGCGCGTAATTGCGCGGCGGCACTTTGAATGATCGGCGAGTCACAACACTTTTCCCCCCTTTGAAATTGTTGCACTGATCTTGATGGAGGTGTCCTGGAGATGGCTAACATCCATAGGCGTTGTTTGACTCGCCGTAAAGTCTCGAGGAGGCGGCTTCCCGTACGGACGGAAGTGTCCCCGATGATAACGGGTCGAGATGACAGGAGACGTATGGGTCGAATCTGCTGGGGCCCCATGCACCCATCTGCCCATTGTGGCAAGTCCAGCTGATATGACAGGAGACATGGGTGATGTGTCGGCATCCATTGGAGGAGGAGGCGAGTAGATTTGCTCAGACAGAGGATGGTCCTCCGGTTCCTGCATGGGCACGTCTCCTGGTGGCGTCCGTTCTGGTGCTGGCATCGCGATGACGGTGAGAGGGCTGCGTTGTGAGTATTGAGAGATGCCAAGATCCCGAACGTCAGGTAGAGCCAAAGGTGGTGTGGCGGCATTCGGAACAGGCGTTGCTGGCACCCGAGGCCGAAGCTGGTCCGAATGACGCACTGCAACACCCGTGTCCGTCTGGATTTCATACAGGCGTCTGCCACAGTGTCTTAAGATGCGGCCCGGGCTCCATTTTGGCCGCCTGCCATATCCCCGTACCCAGACGAGGTATCGGCGGTGAACCGGCCAAGTGAAGGCACCCGCGGCCGTGAGGTGGGAGGCCGCAGAAGATGAAGTAGCGTGCGGGGCTGTCAGCCATGTAAGAGCTCAGCCGGGCTGTGGTCGCCCATGGGGGTGAAACGGTAAGACGCCAGAAACTGGAGAAGTGCCTCATCAGCAGCAGAAGAAGTCAGAAGTTTCCGCATCTGAGCCTTAAATGTCCGGACCAGTCGTTCAGCCTCACCGTTGGATTGTGGATGGAACGGCGGGGCCATGACATGCGTAACACCGTGACGAGCACAAAAATCCACAAATTCGGAAGAGGCAAATTGCGGACAATTATCAGTAACAAGAGTAGAGGGGAGGCCTTCCAAAGAAAAAATGCGGGCGAGAGCACTGGTGGTTGCCGTGGTGGTAGGTGACGTGCAACGTACAATGAAAGGAAAGTTAGAGTAGGCGTCAATTACGAGGAGCCAATAAGTACCTAAAAAGGGTCCCGCAAAGTCAGCATGAATGCGCTCCCAGGGCTTCTCAGGCGAAGGCCACGGTGACAAAGATGACTTCGGGGCAGTGGCCTGTGACGCACAAGGGCTGCAGGCAGCGACCATGTGTGCTATTTCGGAGTCGATTCCAGGCCAGTACACATGACGGCGCGCCAGAGATTTTGTGCGAGACACACCCCAGTGCCCTTGGTGAAGCAGGCGCAAGACCGAAGCACGCAAATATGCAGGTACCACAACACGCGGCGAAGCATTCAGTGGAGAGGAGGATAACACCATCCCTAGCCGTGAGGCGGTAGCGCAAAGTGTAGTAGTTTCGCAACGGATCAGAAGTCTTAGCGGACGGGCGATCTGGCCAACCCTTCTGAATACAGCGTAAAACCCGGGAGAGGGTAGGGTCAGAACCCGTAGCAGCCGCCAGCCTGTCCCCAGTGATGGGGAACCCGTCCACAACCTGCTGCTCGGCAACATCCAGGTGGAAACACAAAAGTTCGTCCCTATCGAATGCCTGATCAGGACCCATGGGAAGGCGAGACAGAGCATCAGCATTTGCGTGTTGAGCCGTTGGCCGGAAATGAATCTCATAATTGAAACGGGACAAGTAAAGAGCCCAACGTTGGAGGCGGTGTGCAGCCTTGTCGGGAAGTGACGTTGATGGATGAAACAAGTAAACAAGTGGTTTGTGATCCGTAACAAGGTGAAATTTGGAGCCATAGAGAAAAACACCAAACTTATGAAGAGCATAAATGATGGCCAAAGCTTCTTTCTCAATTTGAGAATACTTTTGTTGGGCATCCGTGAGCGTTTTGGAGGCATAAGCAATGGGTTGTTCCGAACCGTCAGAAAAATGGTGCGCAAGGACTGTACCGACCCCGTATTGAGAGGCGTCTGTGGCAAGAACAAGATGTTGGCCAGGTTGATAAGTAGCCAGGCACGGAGCCTGTTTCAGCAGAGTCTTTAATTTGTGGAAAGCCGCTTCACATGACGCGGGCCAGTGAAAAGGCACATTTTTATGCAACAGGCGATGCAACGACTGAGCCACCAAAGCCGCAGACGGTAAAAACTTGTGATAGTATGCTATTTTCCCCAAGAAGGCCTGCAGTTCCTTAACAGATGTAGGGCGAGGAAGGGCATTGATCGCAGCGACAGTTTGTTGAAGCGGACGAATACCATCCCGAGAGAGTTGAAACCCCAAGTACGTGATAGATGCCTGAAAAAATTGTGATTTCTGAAGATTACACTTAAGACCGGCAGTCTGTAAGACATGAAAAAGTGCGGAGATTTTCAAGATGTTCTTCCGTGGTGGAGCCAATGACAACAATGTCGTCCATGTAATTGATACACCCAGGGACAGGGAGCAATAATTGTTCCAAGAATCGCTGAAAAAGAGCAGGGGCGCTAGCAACCCCGAATGGCAAGCGTTGGTATTGATAGAGGCCAAAAGGCATGTTAAGGACCAGAAACTGCCGGGAAGCAGCGTCAAGAGGAAGTTGATGATAAGCTTCTGACAGGTCAATTTTAGAAAAATACTGGCATCCAGCAAGTTTAGTGAACAGTTCTTCAGGACGGGGCATAGGGTAAGTGTCGATGAGGCATTGAGCATTTACAGTGGCTTTGAAATCGCCACAGAGACGAATATCACCATTTGGCTTAGCCACTACAACGACAGGAGAGGACCACTCACTGGAAGTGACAGGAAGCAAGACCCCGGACGCAGTGAGACGATCCAACTCCCGTTTTACCTGATCACAAAGGGCCACAGGAATGGGCCGAGCCCGAAAAAACTTAGGCCGAGCAGTGGGTTTGAGCGTGATATGAGCTTCAAAGTCGTTTGCACGGCCTAACCCAGGAGAAAAAAAGAGACGAAAATGTCGTCGACAAGGAATCCAGTTGAGCATAAGGAATAGCGTCAGAGACAATATTGACAGAGTCATCTATGAAGAACCCAACAACGCGAAAGGCATCGAAACCAAAAAGATTTTCTGCGTTGCTCTGGTCAATTACAAATATGGGAACAGTGCAAACGACGGATTTGTAAGATACCTCAGCATTAAACTGTCCCAAGAGAGAAATCTTCTGTTTATTGTACGTCCGTAATTGCCGAGTGACAGGGGACAGGATTGGAGAACCCAGCTGAAGATACGTCTGAGAATTAATTATAGTGGCAGCAGAACCAGTATCCACTTGCATGCGAACATCTCGACCAAGGATTTGGACAGTGAGGAATAACTTCCCTGAAAGGGAAGAAGTGCAATTGACAGACAACACAGAATCAGAATCAGCTTCATGTTCATGAACATCATGAATGCGGTCGGATTTACAAACAGAAGACACATGACCTTTCTTTTTGCAATTGTGACACACAGCCCAACGTTGGGGACAGTCCTCGCGTGAAAGTTTCGTAAAACACCGCAGACATGAAGGAAGTTGCCGGGGGTTTTGCTGCAGTTTCTTAGCGGGTTGTTTTTGACAACGATAAAAGGCAACACGAGAGGCTACCACATGCGTTTGCTTTTGAAAATAGACAGACAGAAGTGAGCACATTTCAGCGAAGGACAAAGACGCAGGATCCTTCAAAGGAGCCAATTGTGACAACAACCGATACATTTGAGGTGAAATCCAGGAAAGGAACAGAGACTTACATGGTTGTTCGTCCGTGACATGAAATGCCAAGAAGTGCTGTCGAAGACGTTTTTCATAATCAGACCAGTCTTCCGCCATCTCGTCGTAAGGAGGAAAAGGAGGGATAGCCAACGACGAGAAACGCCCCGCATTTGACGCCGCGACAAAATCGCGAATCGCCGCTGTCAGAAGCGTTGCTCGACAGTAGCCATGGAACCCTGTGAGTCAATGCTGAAAAGGAAAAATCCACTACCTCGTCGCCAATTGTTAGAACTTCAAGTTTAACACATATATTTTGGAACTACACAACAACACATATAAGTCACAGAGTAAGTTGACATGTGTATTCGTTAGCATTCGAATAAGCACTGAGTCCCAGTCTAGTGGCCGCTGCTCAGCTGGGCGCTTAGGTGGCGCAGCTGCTGCATGGCTGGCAGACAGCGCCGCACGTAGAGGATGCGCGTAATTGCGCGGCGTCACTTTGAATGATCGGCGAGTCACAACACTTACTTTATAGTTAAACTAATCAGTCTTTAGCAAACAGTACAGTTCCAGCCATATCATCATTCAGTAAAATCAAAATACGAGGGTCATTCCAAAAGTAATGCCTCGTATTTTTATTTATGGAAACTACAGGAGACACACAATTCACAATAGCACAGCTAAATAGAACATAATTTCAGCTGTCATTTTGCCACATAGTCACCACCATTTGTTATGCACTTTTGTCAGTGATGAACCAGACCTTGCATGCTGCACTTGTAAAAGCTGTAACAAGCTGAGGCTAATCACTTCCTTACAGCTTTGACAACAGCATCCGAGTCTTGAAAATGTTCATCACATAGTCCATCTTTCAGAGGCCCAAAGAGATGGAAGTCTGAAGGCACTATATTGAGGCAGTATGGTGGATAAGGTAAGACAGTCCAGCTGAATTCAGCGAGGAGTTGCGTGGTCGTAAAACTACTGTGGGGCCTGGCGTTACCATGTTGCAGATGAAAGTTTGTTTTCTTTTATGGCCTTACCCTGGAAATTTGGGCTTTCAGCTTAGTCAGTGTTGTCTTCTAGCATGCTGAACTGACAGTTTCTCCAGGCTCCAGCACATCCAAAAGAACAACACCATGGCTATTCCTGAAGACTGTGCCCATCACTTTGCCAGCAGGTGGCTGTATCTTGAATTTCGTTTCTGACAGAGAATTCGCATGTCACCATTCCATGGACTGTCTTTTGGATTCTGGCTCGTAATGGTGACACGACGTCTCATCTATGATGGTGATGCTATTCAGAAAATTGTTACCTTAGGCTTCCTATTGCTCCAGCAGGTCCCAACAAATTTCCATTTGATGAGTTCTTTTGTTCTTCTGTAAGCATCCGCAGGACCCACCTCGCACAGACTGTATGATAACCAAGATGTTTGTAGGCTCAAGTTCCTCAGTGATACACACAGAACTGAAGTCTCATATCCTGAAAGTATCACAGCTCAATAACAGATGCAGCATCATCACTTAAAGTTGACTTACATGCATGATTAGTCTGTTTATACCACATCTGAGTGATGACCAGCTTACTCATATCACTTCTGTTTGTATTTCACTAAGAACAGTCTATCACTTACACTTCATGATTATTATCAATGCATATACACTCCTGGAAATTGAAATAAGAACACCGTGAATTCATTGTCCCAGGAAGGAGAAACTTTATTGACACATTCCTGGGGTCAGATACATCACATGATCACACTGACAGAACCACAGGCACATAGACACAGGCAACAGAGCATGCACAATGTCGGCACTAGTACAGTGTATATCCACCTTTCGCAGCAATGCAGGCTGCTATTCTCCCATGGAGACGATCGTAGAGATGCTGGATGTAGTCCTGTGGAACGGCTTGCCATGCCATTTCCACCTGGCGCCTCAGTTGGACCAGCGTTCGTGCTGGACATGCAGACCGCGTGAGACGACGCTTCATCCAGTCCCAAACATGCTCAATGGGGGACAGATCCGGAGATCTTGCTGGCCAGGGTAGTTGACTTACACCTTCTAGAGCACGTTGGGTGGCACGGGATACATGCAGACGTGCATTGTCCTGTTGGAACAGCAAGTTCCCTTGCCGGTCTAGGAATGGTAGAACGATGGGTTCGATGACGGTTTGGATGTACCGTGCACTATTCAGTGTCCCCTCGACGATCACCAGTGGTGTAAGGCCAGTGTAGTAGATCGCTCCCCACACCATGATGCCGGGTGTTGGCCCTGTGTGCCTCGGTCGTATGCAGTCCTGATTGTGGCGCTCACCTGCACGGTGCCAAACACGCATACGACCATCATTGGCACCAAGGCAGAAGCGACTCTCATCGCTGAAGACGACACGTCTCCATTCGTCCCTCCATTCACGCCTGTTGCGACACCACTGGAGGCGGGCTGCACGATGTTGGGGCGTGAGCGGAAGACGGCCTAACGGTGTGCGGGACCGTAGCCCAGCTTCATGGAGACGGTTGCGAATGGTCCTCGCCGATACCCCAGGAGCAACAGTGTCCCTAATTTGCTGGGAAGTGGTGGTGCGGTCCCCTACGGCACTGCGTAGGATCCTACGGTCTTGGCGTGCATCCGTGCGTCGCTGCGGTCCGGTCCCAGGTCGACGGGCACGTGCACCTTCCGCCGACCACTGGCGACAACATCGATGTACTGTGGAGACCTCACGCCCCACGTGTTGAGCAATTCAGCGGTACGTCCACCCGGCTTCCCGCATGCCCACTATACGCCCTCGCTCAAAGTCCGTCAACTGCACATACGGTTCACGTCCACGCTGTTGCGGCATGCTACCAGTGTTAAAGACTGCGATGGAGCTCCGTATGCCACGGCAAACTGGCTGACACCGACGGCGGCGGTGCACAAATGCTGCGCAGCTAGCGCCATTCGACGGCCAACACCGCGGTTCCTGGTGTGTCCGCTGTGCCGTGCGTGTGATCTTTGCTTGTACAGCCCTCTCGCAGTGTCCGGAGCAAGTATGGTGGGTCTGACACACCGGTGTCAATGTGTTCTTTTTTCCATTTCCAGGAGTGTATATTATGTTAACATCAGCTTTCCACAGATCAGTCACTTAGGCACAGTTCTTAAAGTGAGTCATGGACACATTGAATTGACTTTAAGGCACTTTTTTCAAATGGATCTTAATTTGGTACTAGCTTAGTGTGGACTTTGATACATTTTACCATAGGCTGTTAATGAGAGGAGTGGGCTGGGTTTATAAGCACTCTGATAAAGATTAGTAGAACAAATCTGCTTAAAATGCTGAAAATGTGATAAAAGAAGTAAGAGCTGATCTGACACAAAACTGTGCTAATTTTCTCCAATCACACACACACACACACACACACACACACACACACACATACAGTCATCTTATCTGACATCCTGCTACATAGTGTTAAAATGGTCAGATGTTCTAAAATCATTAATTAAAACACAAGTGAGGTGAGAGGAAAATTAAAGTAATTACACAGGGGTATGTGGCTGGCTGATCACTTACAAAAAACATGGATGAGCCAACTACAACAGTAATTTTAATGTATGAATTGGTTATGGAATTGAAATCATCATTTAATTAGAGCAAAAATCTCGTGGTGTAAAACCCGTATTACATGACACACCTAACATATACAAGTCTGCACTAGTGCCTCAACCATACAAGCGTGCAACTATCGACTGGTTCATGCCGACTGCTTACACAATATACCTACCGTGAATGTGTATCCTAGAGCCCCAGGAGAACAAATTTGGCAATACAGTATTGTTACATTGTTGACTGTGAAAATTTATCATTTTGTAGAAGAGTTAGTTATTCATATTAAATCTTCTGAGAGATCTAGATTCATATTTATTACGCAGCACTAAAATGAAACTACATTATGGTTATACAGAATTTTAGACTGAAGTGTTCTCTTTCTGGTGCAAGAATATTATTATTATCAATGTTTACTTTCACTCACGGTGTTTTAGACATGGATGATGCTATTATTTATGCTGCATTTGCAGTGAAAGTAACCTCTTCAGTAGTTACGAGGACAGGTCGGCGACATGATGTTAGGGGCGGGGATTGGGTTCTGCCTTGGCTGCAAAGAAGCGGTGAAGGCAGGGACATCTACTCCCTGTTAATGAAAGAGTTGAGGCCTGAAGATCCTCTGGAATTCAGGAATTTCGTCTGAATGGATGTCTCCTCTCTTGACAAACTACTGCCCATGGTACATGATGAGATTTGTGCATGTGACACTGTGATGAGGGAAGCCATCTCACCTAGTTGGAAGTAAGACTCAGGTCATTTAATTTGTGTGTTTTATGATTGGACCATCACATATCACTGACAACCTCCATTATGCCCTACTATGTTTCAGGTTGGTTGTCACACTTCAGTTCGTGGCAACTGGGGAATCATTTAAGAGCCTAGCTTTCAGCCAAAGAAGTTCACAGCCAAGCATTTAAAAAATTATTGTGCAGGTGTGTGGAGCAATTTGCAACAAACTGAAAGATAAATATTTGAAGACACACTATCATTATTTTTCGAGAGTGGAATACGTTTAGGTGGCATTGAGACACTAATTATGTTTAAATTTTTAACGGGCCCCAACAACAGAAGCAGAATGGAATCGAATTTCGAAAGAATTTGCTAACTTGTTACAGCTTTCAAATTGTATTGGTAAGCCACAAAAGTGAGCTATGTACTGTTGAAAACCTGTCATTAAGTGATTATGAATGTATAAAAAATGAAATAGTATCTGTGTCATATTCTGCACTAGTAGGACTTTTCAGCAGTTTACTGCAGTTGCCAATAAAAATGTGTCCATTATGAAACGTATATGCAAATTCTCTTTTAAGATGCAATGCATGGGAAACATGTTGGGTTTGTTCCTCATAGATCTGCCGGCTCGACATATTACAACTACAAAAAGTTTCACAGCCTTGCGCTGTTGGCTGTTGCAGGTGTTAGGTATAGGTTCACCCTCATTGACAGTGGTTGCAATGATAAATGATGGGGGATAGGGTGTGTCTGTGCCAACAGCCAGATAGTTCTGCATTGCTTGAGAACTGGCAGCAACATAAAAGTGCCATATGTAATACTGGCAGATGAAGCATTTCACTAGGAAACAGGAAGCCTTAGTGAGACTGTGAGATTTGGAGGGGGGGGGAATTATTCTACTATACAGGCTTTTGAGTGGAAAGTATGTAGTTGAAATCACTTTTAGTAATTTGGCAAATCGTTTTAGGATTCTCCTGGCCGACATATACCTTTCTGTGGAAAAAGTGGTATAAATCATACACACTTTGTGTATACTGCACAATTGTTTAATTGATGTAGCAGATAGCACTTATCTGGTAAGTACTGATGTCGAAGACACAGATGTGTGCACAATAGGGAATGGGTCTTGGCAATGTGACAAATCACTTGCTAGTTTACCGCAGCAGGGTGGAAACAGGACATCATTTCATGTCAGAGAAGCACATGAGAAGTTCTGTGAATATTATAACTCTGAAGTGTTCCCTGACAGTGGGAAGCTATAAAGAATGTAGTGGCACCACCGTTTAGGATAGGGAAAGTTAGTTTTGTGCAATGTTCTGAGCACAAGTTACAGCCATGTGCGGGCCGGATTGCAGTGGGTTACGCAACCAACAACTGCGAAGTAGAATAGAGGCCACAGGGCCGTCAAATTGCTGAAAGAGTATACATAGTAATTTTGCATGTCTCAAATGACAGGCAGAAGGGGCCCACTGGCCAACCTAGCGTGTTATGAGCACGTGACGCGAAGCGGCGCATATGGCAAAACACAGGTGCACAGCCACGTATAAATAGGTGCAGGTTTCTAACAAGATTCGTTCAAGTGTGGCAGCTCTCCTGGACGGTGGAGCGTGTCACACCACCAGCTACACACAGCAGCAGATGGGGCGCCAGGGTTTCAGTCCACGGTGGGTCACTGGTCCACCCTCTGAGGCCGAAGCGGGGTCCGTAGACAGCCAGCAGCGGACAACTCCACAGTTCGCTACCGCGGGCAGTCGTCCTGGCTTCCAACACACGATGGAGGCATCCTGGGGCGAGGGCCACAGATATAGACACTGGATTGCGGTCGCTTGTTGTCGCCACAATCTCAGCCACGTCATTGAGAAGCATGCAGCTGGCTGCCTTCTACTCACACCGAGTGGCACTGAGTCGTCAGGAATGCAGACCGCTGATTTGACTGCCGGTATCCTGACAGTGCCGCAACTCTGCTGGTGTACAAGGCTGACACACAGTAGTGCATGCACGTGTCACTGAGGCAGCCATTCTGCACCAAGCCGTTTTGCAGACAGTGAAGTGGTATCCTCAGCATTGCGGGACCCGACGACGCAGACCAAGGGGAACACAGCACTGTAGTTGGAAACAATAAATCACTTGGAAAGCTCATACGAGTCTTAATATGGTGCCTTCTACCTCTTTCCACTACATTTGGCATCAGAATAGCGAACATTGTCTGTCCAGTATGAAGTTCGAGCCCACCGCCCATATTACATTCACAAGATGTGGTGAGTTTTGACCAGTTTTCTTTTGAGTATTGGACTTTTTCCTGCCTTTGTGTGTTTTTGACTATGGCTCATGGCAGGCCATTTTAGATGTTTTGCATAGGGATATTATTATTATTATTATTATTATTGGCCAACGGCCTTGCTGCAGTGGTACCACCAGTTCCCGTCATATCACAGAAGTTAAGTGCTGTCGGGCTGGGCTAGCACTTGGATGGGTGACCATCCGGTCTCCTGAGCACTGTTGGCAAGTGGGGTGCACTCAGCCCTTGTGAGGCAAACTGATGAGCTACTTGATTGAGAAGTAGCAGCTCCGGTCTTCCAAACTGACATACGGATGGGAGAGCGGTGTGCTGACCACATGCCCCTCCATATCCGCATCCAGTGACGCCTGTGGGCTGAGGACGACACAGTGGCCAGTCGCTACCATTGGGCCTTCATGGCCTGTTCAGGAGGAGTTTTTAGTTTAGTTTAGAATAAGTGTTAGTGTATTTGAGGCAGAAAGACTTTTTTTTCTTTTTTTCGTGGCATTTAATTACTTTTGTATTGTTTTGAGTATGATGTTACCGAGTATGATGATACTGAGGAGTAGGGAGTTGGGTTATTCTTGTACTTAAATGTTTTGTTTCGGGACTAACTGGGAACGAAAACAACACAATGGCAGAGTCAGGGACGCAACGTGTGTCGGAACCAGAAACGGTACAGATTTTGTTGGAAAAAGTCACACAATTGACAGCAGACAACACACAGTTGAGAAATGAATTAACATCTAGAAGTGAGCAGGAAACCGCATCTGATCAGTCGTTGTTGCCTAGGGTGTAGGCAATTGATCCAGCCACCACAACTCTGATTATTCTGTTTTTTGGCAAGGCATCTGAGGATGTGTGTTTGTTTGTGAAGGACTTAGAGACTCCAGCGGTGATGAATGGTTGGTCTGATGAGCAGTTGTTACATATAGCCAAGATTAGATTAACGGGTGAAGCGAAAACATATGTAAGGTGTTCTGAGGCCTTAAGGAAGGCAGGACAGTTGAAGCAGTTAAAAGAAGGGCTTTTACAAAGGTACAAAAACAGAATAGTGCTCGGTCCTGTAGAGAGAGGTTAAGTATAATGACAAAGAGACAAGGGGAGACGACGGAGAAATTTGCAGACAGCATAAGGGAAATTAATGAATATACTTACGAGTTGGGTCAAAGCGATGAAGCGAACAGTGTTCTGTTGCAGGAGGCCGAGCAAAGGGCACTTGATGTTTTTTTGAGAGGGTTACTGGTGCATATGTCACGGAAAGTGTGTGAAGGGCTCCGAAAAAGATTTGTATTGGGCCATTCAGCTGGCAATTCAATGTGAGGAAATAGATGTGGCAACAGGGGTACGCGAGAGGCAAACAGTGTTTACAGAGGGTGTGAAATGTTTTAAGTGTGGACATATGGGACATGTGCAGAGGCAATGTACCCACCGAGGAATAAAGGAAGGGGTGGAAATTGGCTGCAGGGAGGATGTAGAAGTGGAGATAGGAGAGGTGGACAAGTGTTAAACCGCAGAGGGGGCCCAAGACCCACCTAAGAGAGCTCCCGTTTAATTTCGATGCTACGAATATGTATGCAGAGGTGAAATGTTCAGTGGTAGGAGCCATAGGAACTAAAAAGTTTAAGATTTTGTTGGACACAGGGGCGCAAGTGTCAGTGGATACCAGGAATGTAATGGGACGGAGGAAGCTAGACCCACCATGTTATAGGTTGTGTGGAGTGGGGGATAGGGAGGTCACACCTTTGGGGTCGGTGACAGTTGACTTTCAAATAGAGAAAGTCCGATTTAATGCATGAATGGAGGTAGTACCATGGGTAAGCAAGGGCTACGACATGATCCTAGGAGATTTCTTTCATCAACATCATGCCAAAATTGACCTTGGACAACGAACTGTGGAACTTGGTGGAATGTTATTTCAGCTAGGGGAAACTGTTGTCAATGCAGAGCTGTCGCAAGGGGCATTCAACATAATGAACAAACCAATTGAACCGCGGACATTAGCATTAAGGCTTAATTTGGATGAGTGTGTGTCTAGTGGCACCAGGAAGTCGCCTTGGGTAAGTGTGGAGTATGTGTTATTGAACCATTGGAGGATAATGAAGTTTTGGGTCCATTGGTTTTTTTTTTTGAAACTTAATGCGAAACTTAATGTGAAACTTAATGTTGTATGCGTATAGGAGGGGAACAACGAGTGAGTAGTTCCCGTGGACGTGGATAATTTTAGCGCTGTAGACGCGAATTTGAGGAAAGGAGTTTTAGGATTAGATTGGATTGGATTGGATTGTTTGGGGGAAAGAGACCAAACAGCGAGGTCATCGGTCTCATCAGATTAGGAAAGGACAGGGAAGGAAGTCGGCTGTGCACTTTAAAAGGAACCATCCCAGCATTTGCCTGGAGTGATTTAGGGAAGTCACAGAAAACCTAAATCAGGATTGCCAGACGCGGGATTGAACCGTCATCCTCCCGAATGCGAGTCCAGTGTGCTGAAAGGAGTTTTAGTAGCAAATTTGGATGTGCCAGATGACGAAGATTGATGTTCGAGAGGTAGGCGAAATGATCAACCACTGACTGCAGATAGAACTGCATTGCGTGACAAAATTAAGCATTTGAAAGACGGAGAAAGAGAGCATATGGAAGAATTATTGTGGGAATTTAAGGATTTGTTTTTTCCACAAGAGCCGTTACCAGCAACTCCATTAGTTCAACATAGGATACCAACAGGGAAATGAAGCACCTGTTTACTGTAAACCGTCCAGCATACCAAGGTATTTGGAGCCGATCTCATTGATCAGCAGCTTGCAGATGGTACTATAGAGCATAGTAATAGTTGCTGGGGAGCGGGCATTGTCATTGTGCCTAAAATAACTATGGACAGAACTAGGAAATACAGGTTCTGTTGTGACAACTGATACCTCAATAATAAGACAGTAACGAACGCATACCCCATTCCAAACATACTGGAGACTTTGGATCACTTAGGACAGTGCCAGTACTTTTCTACAATGGATTTGACAAGCAGTTATCATCAGTTAGAGGTGACTTCAGAGGATCGTCCAAAAACTGCTTTCTCTTCTCCTGGAGGCCATTACCAGTACATTAGAATGTCATTTGGTTTGAAATATGCTCTGGCAATATTTCAGATGTTGCTAGACAGTGTCTTGAGGGGTTTGAAACCATGGCAGTGTCTGGTCTATTTGGATGACATTACAGTGTTTTCAAGTAGTATGGAGCAACGTAGACAGCGGTTAAGGGCAGTCTTTATGAGGTTAAGAGGAGCTTATTTGACATTGAGCCTGGAGAAGTGTCATTTTGAATTAGAAGAAGTAAAATATTTGGGTCATATTATCAGTAAGGACTAGAGATGGGGGATCCGCTCCTGAACTGTTTCATAGAGTTGAATCTTTCAAAGGAGTGAACAATCAGTGATTCAGAAAAAAAGAACGGTAGCTCCAAATGTTTCCCACGGCAGAGAGAGAGAGAGAGAGAGAGAGAGAGAGAGAGAGAGAGAGAGAGAGAGAGACGGAGCATAACAGCGGCGCCTCTGCTGGTCAGAGCACAGTGCACGCCATCCAACACAGTCGGCGCCGGCCTCTGCCCTGCTACTACCTTGGGTGCCTGCATTGTGCAGTGCCCCATTGGATTTTGTGTTTCACGTATGCCGTGCCGTCTCTGTGCGTCCTCTGCCGCGTGCAGTGTCTGGCGCACCTCAACTTAGCATCGCACTCTGTCGGCGATCGTTTCAGTTGCACGTTCTGCCCTCTGGGCAGTTGATACGAGCAACAGGACAGAGAGCCTCCTAGCGGATAACATAAGAACTACTTGCAACAACCTGCTCGCAAGAGAACGGACGATTTGTCTCGGAGCGGGTGACTGGTGGCCGTTCACCGCTCCCCCCACCCTCGGAACTCGCCCGCTCAACGCTTATCCCACCGTTCTCGACTCTAGCCAGAGCGTTGAGCAAAGCAACTCAGGTGTCACTCTGGTCGCTGCGGTCTTAGCTCATGCAGTAATACAGCTCGCGGCTCGACCTGCTCGACTCAGCGCCTCTGCATCGGAGTTCGTCTCTACTGGATATTGTTCTTCGTAGTAATACCGCTATGTATATTACATTACTATGTTATGTATACATCATTTGTTTTTATTTTGTTTTTATTTGTTTAAACTGATCAGATCAGGTCCCTGACGACTCCTCTTACTATAGGATTTTTATTATGGACACTCGAATTTACGCTTTAATTACGAGCAAACCGATAAACGTATCGCAAAATGTGATACACCAATATTTTCCTTGTTTTATTCTGCGTAAGGCTATATGCAGCACTTTAGTCTTACAGTCAAATTTATATATATTTTTTTCTTATTCTGGTACGGATTTTGCGATTTTAGGCGTCTTCGGAAGGAAACGTTCTCTTTAAAAATATATGGCTTGCGATGTATTTGTATGAGGTTAATGAAATTTTAATACATTATAGCCAAATATATTGTTAATGTAAATCTCAAGTTACATTTTCCGATCACCCAAAAAACCACGATAGTGCAAAATAAATCAATAATAAAAAACTTTGTCATATCGTGGAAATTTCAATAAACAATACAAAATTCTTACTCATTATCTGCGTTACTTCAAAATAGGATCAAATAAGATCAAAATACAGGTATAGTACTGGAATAAACCAAGTTTAAAGGGCAATGTGCCTTCCATTTATTTTCTATTGTGAATGAGTGGTGAGTCATGAAAAAGAGTTAGTTCATTTCAGGGAGTGAACAGTTCTGATCCAATCTCTGAAAAGAACAGTTTTGCCCATCTCTAGTAAGGACGGAGTGTGAACAGATCCGAGGTTGGTACGGGCTGTAAGGGATTTTCGGGAACCGAAAACAGTTAAGGAAGTGCAGTCATTCATCAGAATTTGCAATTTCTATCGAAAGTTCGTGAAGGGTTTTGCAGATTTAGCACAGCCATTGACACGATTGTTATGGAAGGGTGTGAAATTTGAGTGGATAGAAGAGTATCAGAAAGCGTTTGACAAACTGAAAGAAATGTTAACATCAATTCCGGTTCTTGTGTTTCAAGATTTTGAAAAAGTTTATACTAGCATGCGATGCATCTAATCAAGCATTAAGGTGTGTCCTTAGTCAGGAAATTGATGGGAAAGAACATCCTGTAGCCTATGCGTCTAGGCAGTTGAGTGCACCGAGAGGAATTACTCAACAACAGAGAGGGAGATGCTTAGTGTAATCTATGGATTCACATATTTTAAATGTTGTTTATACGGGAGAAGATTTCGGGTAGTGACAGATCATGTTGCGTTGAAGTGGTTGTTGGGGTTGAAGGTTCCGTCCACTAGACTCGCTAGGTGGTGCACAAGCCTGGGGAGAAGCACGGTAATGCAGATGCACTGAGTAGAAAGGTGGCAAAAGTAGAAGTCATATGTTATGACTTAGCAGTATGGCAAGAATTACAGGACACTGACAAGGATTGTAAATTGTATCGGACACAGTCACAATTTAATATGTATGACGGTCTTCTGTGCAGGGAAACGCAGTTAGGGCCAAGGGTAGTAGTGCCAGTGAAGCTAAGAGATGAGGTTTTAACATGATCACGTGTTATCTGGTCATGGTGGGAGTAGAGCGACGAATAGGAAAGTGGCAGAGAGGTATTGGTGGAGGGGTAGGAAAGGAGATGTGCATCAATATGTCAAAAATTGGAATGGGGGAAAGAAATACAGTAGAAGAAGAATGGGTAGCTTTGAGGAATGAAATAATGAAGGCAGCAGTGGATCAAGTAGGTAAAAAGACGAGGGCTGGTAGAAATCCTTGGGTAACAGAAGAAATATTGACTTTCATTGATGAAAGGAAAAAATACACTCCTGAAAATGGAAAAAAGAACACATTGACACCGCTGTGTCAGACCCACCATACTTGCTCCGGACACTGCGAGAGGGCTGTACAAGCAATGATCACACGCACGGCACAGCGGACACACCAGGAAGCTGGGCTACGGTCCCGCACACCGTTAGGCCGTCTTCCGCTCACGCCCCAACATCGTGCAGCCCGCCTCCAGTGGTGTCGCGACAGGCGTGAATGGAGGGACGAATGGAGATGTGTCGTCTTCAGCGATGAGAGTCGCTTCTGCCTTGGTGCCAATGATGGTCGTATGCGTGTTTGGCGCCGTGCAGGTGAGCGCCACAATCAGGACTGCATACGACCGAGGCACACAGGGCCAACACCCGGCATCATGGTGTGGGGAGCGATCTCCTACACTGGCCGTACACCACTGGGGACACTGAATAGTGCACGGTACATCCAAACCGTCATCGAACCCATCGTTCTACCATTCCTAGACCGGCAAGGGAACTTGCTGTTCCAACAGGACAATGCACGTCCGCATGTATCCCGTGCCACCCAACGTGCTCTAGAAGGTGTAAGTCAACTACCCTGGCCAGCAAGATCTCCGGATCTGTCCCCCATTGAGCATGTTTGGGACTGGATGAAGCGTCGTCTCACGCGGTCTGCATGTCCAGCACGAACGCTGGTCCAACTGAGGCGCCAGGTGGAAATGGCATGGCAAGCCGTTCCACAGGACTACATCCAGCATCTCTACGATCGTCTCCATGGGAGAATAGCAGCCTGCATTGCTGCGAAAGGTGGATATACACTGTACTAGTGCCGACATTGTGCATGCTCTGTTGCCTGTGTCTATGTGCCTGTGGTTCTGTCAGTGTGATCATGTGATGTATCTGACCCCAGGAATGTGTCAATAAAGTTTCCCCTTCCTGGGACAATGAATTCACGGTGTTCTTATTTCAATTTCCAGGAGTGTATAAAAATGTAGTAAATGAAGCAGGCGAAAAGGAATACAAATGTCTCAAAAATGAGATCGACAGGAAGTGCAAAATGGCTAAGCAGGGATGGCTAGAGGACAAATGTAAGGATGTAGAGGCTTATCTCATTAGGGGTAACATAGATACTGCCTACAGGAAATATTGACTTTTAAATCATTTTCTTGAATCAAAAACACCTATATTTTTCCTTTCCCCCTGAAAGCTAGGTGGGGGTCACACCTCATCCCACACCCCTCTCTTGCCCCCAGGTATAGGCACCCTTGACTCTGTGCACAATCAGTAAACAAGCATTACTATGCATATATAAAGAAGAATTATATTAATGAATCTGTAAACAGACTCCCTACAAGTCATTATGACATGTTGTGCAAGTTATCTATGTGACACATAGCTAAATATGTTAAGACTAAACCAAGCTGATATTTTGCTATCACTTGTCGATGAGTTTTGCCAGTTGGCCAATGATAAAATTTTAAACAAGGAATTTTATGAAGAGTCTGTACAATGACATCCAGTTCTTAAATATGTAAGTCACTGTTAATTGCCTGCAACTGCAACATTAGGGAATTATATGTTTATTCAGCAATATTATATCTGTGCAGTACAGTTGCATCTGGCTCTTAGCCAGTAAGCTTGTATTATCTAGCATACATTATAGCTCTGGAAAATGCTTTAATGCATTTGGTAGTATCACAAGTGAAGAGGAAAAAGGGCATGAATATCTTTCTAGAAATCTGCTCCTTGTCTGTATTACATAATGGCTTCCAAGTCAAACACAAATAACTATATTTTTATACTCCACAAACCACTATGAAGTGCATGCAGAAGGTACTTTCCAGTGAACCAGTTATTCAGGTTTTTTTCTGTTCCATTCTTGTGTGGAGCCTGGGTAGAGCAGCTGTTTAAATGCCTCATGATCCCTACAGGAGTGATAATTAGGAGGTTCTAGTATGTTCCTAGCGTCAGGTTCTTGAAACTTTGTAAGTAGCCTTTCTTGGGATAGTTTATATCTCCAACAGTCTGTCAGTTCAGTTTCTTCAGCATCTTTGTGACACTCTCCCTTAGGTCAAACAAACCTGAAACCATTTGTTCTGCTCTTCTATGTATATGTTCAATATCCTCTGTTAGTCCTATTTGGTATGGGCCCACACACTTGAACAATATTGCAGGATGGGTTGTATGAGTGATTCCCATGCAAATGGTGGAATGACCTACAGCTCTTTACTGCTGCATATAGGATGTCATTCTGATTAGTCTGGCATGCTGATATGCATTTTTCAGTATGAGACAGGAAAAAGGGCATCCACTTATCCATCTCTGAGGCAGCTCTTCTTCTCCCAGAACCTCTTCATCCTCTCTCTTCTTCTGAGATCTTCAGTTTCCGTTTCTCCTGTCGGCTCCACTGGTGACACTCTAACCTTTTCCTGTATTCTTCTCTGTCATTGATCTCTGGCATATTGGCAAGTGTATATTTGTTCCTCCAATTTTCCTTTCCTTCGACCTTGATCCCCAATTTCAACCAGTCCTTCCGAAGTTCAACAACCACTTGGTTCCTGTCTTTCCCCTTGTCCTCCCTGTTGTTTCCCACACTCTCTTCGTCATTCTGTCCATACTCATCCTAACTACATGTCCAGCAAACCTCGCCCTTTTGAGTCTGATTTCCCCGGATATTGTTCTCATGTTCTGGTACAATTCTTGCCTAGGTCTTCGCATCCACCTCTTTTGGAACCTAGTATTTTTCTGTCTTCTTTCTCTAGTGGTTCTGCCCCTTTCTTCCTAGTATCATCGTCTCAGCAGCATATAATACTGCATTCCTCACTGTTGCCTTGTAGTGGCGTATCTTTGCCTCTATGGATATATTCTTTTTATTGTATATGTCTCTCATCATGCAAAAGACTGACCTCATCTTCTTTATCCACTCTGTTATTCCCTCCTTGCTCCTGTTCCTTCCTGTTATAAATTCTCCAAGATATTTAAATTTTTCCACCATTTGCACAGTCCCTTCTGGTGTTTCCCAGTCTGCAGTGGTATTTAATGTCTTTGTCTTGTTATAGGCGATCCTCAGTCCCACCTTTCTGGCTACCTTACTTAAGTTGTCGAGTTGTGTCTTTGCGTCTTCTTCCATCTCGCTTACTATTGCTATGTCGTCTGCAAAGGCTAGGCAGTCCACTTGAGCCCTGTTGTCCTTTTTATCCCCCACATGGGTCTTTGGTATTCCCATTTCCTCATTTATTGCTCTCCACTGCCTGATCATTTCGTCCAGTGCTATATTGAACAACAATGGTGACAATCCACCTCCCTTTTTAACACCAGGCTTGACCTCAAATTCTTCTGACAGTGCTCCTCTGAATCTCACCCTTGTTTTTGTGTCTGTCAGAATTTCTTTTGTGAGTTCTTGTGTAGTTCCATCAAATCCTCTGTTCTTCAGGATCCTAACAAGAGTCTGTCTGTTGATGGAGTCATATGCCTTTGTGAAGTCCATGAAGGTTATTACTGTCTTTTTGTTTTTTAAGGCTCTATGTTCTATCAGTTGCTTCAGGATAAATATCTGTTCTATACAGCCTCTTCCCTTCCTGAATCCTGCTTGGTAGTCGCCAACTGTACTTTCTACCTTTTCTTCTACTCTCCTGAGCAATAGTTTTGACAGCACCTTGTATCCGACCTCTAGTAGCGATATTCCTCTGTAGTTGTTTGCATCTCTCTTGTCCCCCTTCTTATGTATTGGTAGTGCAATTGCATTCTTCCATCCTTCTGGCAACTTCTTTGTTCTCCAGATCTGGTGAATTATGTTGGTCATGTTGTCTATTGCTTTGTTGCCTCCCCACTTTATCATCTTGGCTGCTATACCATCTTCTCCAGCTGCCTTATTATTCTTTAGATCACTTATGGCATGTGCGACTTCCTCCCTGGTTGGAGGGCGTGGCGCTCTCTCTCTTCTCTGTCAGTCCCCAGTTCCAGCTCTTTTTCAGGTGGTTCACAGTTCAGCAGGTTGTGAAAGTGCTCTGCAAAAAATCCGACAGTTCTCCTTCGCATTAACAGCAAGCTCCCCTTTCTTATCTCTTATAAACAGTTCTCTACCCTTGTATCCAATCAGACACTTTCTTAATTTCCCGTAAAAGTGTCTGCCGTTATTTTTCCTGAAGTTGGTCTCAATCTCGTCCAGTTCCTGCTTCATCTTCTGTCTTCTGGTCCATCTTATTGTTCGGGCTGCTTCCTTTCTTGCTCCTAAGAAAACTTCCCATTTTTCTGGGTCCTTCTTGCTGCTCCAGTCTCTCCAGGCTTTCCTGCGAGTCTCTACCACTTCCTCACATTCCTTGTTCCACCACCAGTGCTTCTGTTTCTTTTCTTCCTTTCCCCATAGTTCAGCCTGTTTCACCATATTTCACTTCATGTTGTCCCATTCATTGAATGATTCAATTCCTTCCTCATATTTGGATCGATTGTGTCTTAACTAGTCTCTGTCTACCTTTATGTTTCTGTTCTTCTATTCATCTGTGGCAGTCTGTCCCTGTTCGGAATCCAAAGGCACTTAACTTTTGTAAGATAGTGATCCGATTCTATTCTTGTGTTCTTCCTGACCTTTGTGTTCATGATCTCTTTAGCATTTGTCCAGCTGATTGCTATGTGGTCAATTTGGAATTCCCCAAGGCGGGTGCATGGGTTTGCCCATGTCTTTTTCTTACACAGTTTGGCCCTGAAGTGTGTTGTCATCAATCTCATTTTGTGTTCTCGACACAGTTCAATTAGTCTTTCACCATTTTTGTTTGTCCGCTGGTGTGCAGGGGACTCGCCCACTGCTCCTTTATGTTGCTTCTCTCTTCCAATCTGTGCATTATAATCTCCTACGAGTATCTTTACATGTCTGTATGGTATGTTTTTCAGTGTATCATCTAGCTCTTCCCAGAAACTATCTGCAACTTTCTTGTCTTTCCTGTTCTTGTCATTTGTTGGTCGAATCCAATGGTTGTTGTCTTGCAAACGTCCCCATCTGTTGACTCAGGGATCGAGACGTGGCTGCACGATCCGTTACAGTCATGCGGATAAGATGCCTGTCATATCGACTGCTAGTGATACGAGGCTTGAAATGTCAGTGTTGATATCCTTTCTGACCTGCTCTTCATTTCAGTTATGCCATCCCCCTATCTCTTGTCTACTATGAACCCTGTGCCAAAGTATCTAGGTGCATGTCTTTCCTTTCCCACTTTACCTCCTGGTTTGCACCTCAACAGTTTATGAATGAATACACTTTCTCTATCCCACTTAAGTCTCTTATTTTCTGTTGAGAAGTATGTTGGAGCATTACAAATATCTTTTAAATGTAAAAACACAGGCTCAATCACTCTATACAGATTTATATTTCTCTGTCTTGGTTGGCAGCCCTGCAGCCAGGTGACTAGCACGAGTTTTGGTGTTCTCGTAAAGATAAGTCATTTTAGATTATAACATCATTTAGTTTAGTACTGATTACATGGTAAATAGGTGTATTTGTGTGCATTTTAAGCGTACTATTAAAGGATTCATTTTTCCTTATGTAATATAGCATAAAATGCAGAAAGATCATACAGTCAGATTATAGTCGTATTTTGTTTAATTGTTCTTTGCTCTCTCCAGAAATTTAACTATAGCATCCCTCTTCATTATTTAAATCACATTTCTGGAAAGTAGCGTAAAGTTTAAGTTGTTATTTCAGAAACATTGCACTGTTGATTTTGTTTACATACAGTTGCGTATAGGCCAAATCTACATCTACACTACTGGCCGTTAAAATTGCTACACCAAGAAGAAATGCAGATGATAAACGGGTATTCATTGGACAACTATATTATACTAGAACTGACATGTGATTACATTTTCACGCAATGTGGGTGCATAGATCCTGAGAAATCACTACCCAGAACAACCACCTCTGGCCGTAATAACGGCCTTGATACGCCTGGCCATTGAGTCAAACAGAGCTTGGATGGCGTGTACAGGTACAGCTGCCCATGCAGCTTCAACACGATACCATAGTTCATCAAAAGTAGTGACTGGCGTATTGTGACGAGCCAGTTGTTCGGCCACCATTGACCAGACGTTTTCAATTGGTGAGAGATACGGAGAATGTGCTGGCCAGGGCATCAGTCGAACACTTTCTGTATCCTGAAAGGCCCGCACAGGACCTGCAACATGCTGTTGTGCATTATCCTGCTCAAATGTAGCGTTTCGCAGTAATCGAATGAAGGGTAGAACCACGGGTCGTAACACATCTGAAATGTAGTGTCCACTGTTCAAAGTGCCGTCATTGCAAAAAAGAGGTGACTGAGACGTGTAACCAATGGCACCCCATACCATCACGCCGGGTGATACGCCAGCATGGCGATGACGAATTCACGCTTCCAATGTGCGTTCACCGCGATGTCGCCAAACACGGATGCGACCATCATGATGCTGTAAACTGAACCTGGATTCATCCGGAAAAATGACGTTTTGCCATTCGTGCACCGATGTTCGCCGTTGAGTACATCATCGCAGGCGCTCCTGTCTGTGATGCAATGTCAAGGGTAACCACAACTATGGTCTCCGAGCTGATAGTCCATGCTGCTGCAAATGTCGTCGAACTGTTCGTGCAGATGGTTGTTGTCTTGCAAACGTCCCCATCTGTTGACTCAGGGATCGAGACGTGGCTGCATGATCCGTTACAGTCATGCGGATAAGATGCCTGTCATATCGACTGCTAGTGATACGAGGCTGTTGGGATTCAGCATGGCGTTCCGTATTACCCTCCTGAACCCACCGATTCCATATTCTGCTAACAGTCATTCGTTCTCGACCAACGCGAGCAGACACGATAAACCGCAATCGCCATAGGCTACACTCTGACCTTTATCAAAGTCGGAAACGTGATGGTAAGCATTTCTCCTCCTTACACGAGGCATCACAACAACGTTTCACTAAGCAACGCCTGTCAACTGCTGTTTGTGTATGAGAAATCGGTTGGAAACTTTCCTCATGTCAGCACGTTGTAGGTGTCGCCACCGGTGCCAACCTTGTGTGAATGCTCTGAAAAACTAATCATTTACGTATCACAGCATCTTCTTCCTGTCGGTTAAATTTCGTGTCTGTAGCACGTCATCTACGTGGTGTAGCAGTTTTAATGGCCAGTAGTGTACATCTACATCCATACTCCGCAAGCCACCTGACGGTGTGTGGCACAGGGAAATTTGTGGAAACATATTTTCGTGTTTATCTGTAATTCAACTCACTTCTTCTTAATAAAATATTACATGTATCATGAGTGAAAAGTGCTTGACTTGCTGTAGAATTGCTGGGTCTGGGCTTTGGTGTAACAGGTGCTGTAGTTTTTTCCATGTGGGTGACTGTAGTGGCGTGGGAGCAGGGGAAGTAAATGAGACTGATCAGTGGTTTTGTAGGACATGTAGAAGAGATAGGAAGATACTAGAACAGGAGGGGGAAATTGCCACCCTTCAGGCTGAAGTAGACAAGGCCAGAGGAGATCTTGACAGGTTGAGGAGGGAGAAGGGTAAAGAGAGGTGGGAAGTGGCAACAGGAGGAACAGGCCTAGAACTTTGTTTGACAGCTTCATGGTGAATGTGGAAAATATATTTGACCTGTTGTTTCAGTTACAAGCTGGTGAGCATCAAGCAGTTGCAGGTGTAGACAGGGCACAACAAAGTTTCAGCAGCATATTGAAAAGTAAGAATGTAGGGAAATCAGTACAGAGAAAGAAAGTGTTGTTGTTAGGTGTTTCCCATGGAAGAGGAGTTGGCCTACTTTTGCAGGATGAACTAGGGTGAGAATACCGATTTTTTTTTAACCTAGTGCTGCTCTGGAGCAGGTGGCAGAGGATTTAGGATCACTTTGCAAAGATTTCACTAAGGAAGACACCATGGTTATAGTGGGTGGGCTGGGTAATAGTACTGACAGAGATCCTGGGTACAGTATAGAGTGTGACCTGGCAAAGACTGCATCAGCATTGAAGCATACTAGTGTTGACTTTGTATCTGTTCTTGGGCACCATGACCGACCTCATTTGAACTCTTCTGTCAGGAGAGTTAATTAGGAGTTGGAATGGCTGCTTATGTCGGGTGCAGGGTCACACACTGGTGTGTTTCCTGTTGATTCTCTCTCAATAGGTGGGATAGTACTAGGCAAGGCCTCCACCTCAATAGGAAAGGGAAGTGTAAACTGGTTGGAAAAATAACAGGAAAGTTAAAGGGGGGAGGCACTGTCATGAGTGAAAAAATACCAGTTGTTATAGGGTTCAGAAAAGACCCTTTTTTTAGGGTATGGAGGACAGAAAGGAACCAAGTTTTAAGAGACGTTACGATTGACACAAACCTTTGGTTTGAGAAAGAAACCAAATAACATAATTCTAGTTTATTACATAAGCATAAACAGCTGTTGGTTAAAAATTTTCAACAGTCAGCAGACATTTCAACTCTACCCAATTTTAACTCAGTTAATGTGAAATGTCAGTTATCTTTATTGCATCAAATTTTCGAGGACTGAGAAATAAAATTGATGAATATATAGAACTTTTAAATGTTACAGGATTTAGGTTAGCATCTCACTTTTGCAGAGCAGAAATGGGGAAAGGAGGAGTTGCCACATTCATCAGGAACTGTCAAAAATTTAAGAACATAGACATTCATAAATTTCGCCTAGAACAGCATATGGAAGCATGTGCAACAGAAGTAGAATTTCATAAAAAATCCTTCATAATATTAATTGTATATCGAGCACCTGCAAGTAACTTTAATCTGTTCATAAACCACCTTGAAGCTGCACTGGCCCATTTAACAACCAAATACAAAGAAACAGTGGTTGCTGGTGACTCAGTGTAGATTTCCTTAAAGAATCTCCCAATAAGAACTTATTTGAGTTAATAACACAGTCATTCAACTTTATTCCCACTGTAAAGTTCCCAACTAGGATAGCCAATTGCTCACAAACAGCCATTGATAATATCTTTATAGAAACGAACAAAATTATATTACAAAACCAATAATCAATGGCCTCTCAGACCATGACATGCATTTCCTTCTGTTAAATGTTAATACTGAACAAGATATAAAATCTGTTACATCTGAACTCAAGAGGGTAATCAATATGCCAAAAATTGATTATTTTAGGACACTCCTCAGAGACATGCACTGGACTGATGTTTACAGTACTCATGGCATGAATGAAAAATATAACACTTTTGCTAATAAAGTGCTTACCTTATTTGAACATTGTTTTCCCCCAAAAGCAGCCATGGATTACTCAAAGGAATAGAGGTATCTTGTAAAAGAAAAAGAAAACTGTATCTGTCAATCCGAAACAGTTCTGATGTTGATGCTACAGCACATTACAAGAAATACTGTAAAGTATTAAAGACTGTAATATGGACATCAAAGCAAATATATTACAAGGAAAAGATAGTCATATCAGATAACAAAATAAAGACAATATGGGATGTAGTGAAAAAGGAGACTGATAGAACCAGACATGGAGAGGGGCAAACAGTATTGAGAGTAAATAATATGTTGGTGACAGATGTGTATAGAGTTGCAGAACTTTTAAACAAATATTTTATAACTGTTACTGAAAAGATGGGGTTGTCAGGTTCTGTAGATGCTGCCATGGGATGCCTCAGACCAGATATTTCAATTAATTTCCGTAATATGAATTTGACCTTCACTACCACAGCAGAAGTAATGTCAATCATAAAATCTTTAAAATCAAAAACATCAAGTGGGTACGATGAAATACCCACAAAGATAATTAAAGAATGTGATTCTGAGTTAAGTAACATGTTAAGCTATCTGTGTAGCCAGTCATTTATCAGTGGAATACTTCCTGAATGGTTGAAATATGCTGAAGTTAAGCCACTGTTTAAGAAGGGAAATAAAGAAATAGAGTCAAATTTCTATCCAATTTAACTTTTACCAGCATCTCAAAAATTTTAGTAAAGGTAATACACAATCGGCTTTATAACCATATTATCACAAATTACATACTGTCAAAGTCACAGCTCAGGTTTCTAAAGGGTTCTGATGTTGAGAAGGTTATCTACACTTACAGTAAAATGTACTTAATTCATTAGACAAAAAATTTCAGACAATTTTGGTATATTTTGTGATCTGTCAAAGGCATTTGACTGTGTAAATCACAATACACTTTTAAGTAAAAATGATGTAACAGGAAATGCTGCAAAGTGGTTCAAATCTCTTATCTCTGGCAGGAATCAAAGGGTGTTATTAGGAAAGAGACATGTATTAAGCTATCAGTCATCATCCAACTGGGAACTAATTACATGTGGGGTCCCAGAAGGTTCCATCTTAGGGCCATTCCTTTTTCTTGTGTATATCAATGGCGTTTCATCAGTAATATTACCAGATGCCAAGTTTGTTTTGTTTGCCGCTGATACAAACATTGCAATAAATAGCAAATCAAGTGTAGTCTTAGAAAGATCAGCTAATAAAGTATTTGTGGACATGAATCACTGGTCCCTAGCCAATTCTTTGTCATTAAACTTTGAAAATACACAATACATGCAGTTCAGAAGTTGTAAGGGGTATTCCATGAGTATATGCCTAACATATGATGACAGGCAGATAGAAGAAGTGGACAGTGTTAAATTCTTGCGATTATAGCATCATCATCATCATCATCATTTAAGACTGATTATGCCTTTCAGCATTCAGTCTGGAGCATAGCCCCCTTATACAGTTCCTCCATGATCCCCTATTCAGTGCTAACATTGGTGCCTCTTCTGATGTTAAACCTATTACTTCAAAATCATTCTTAACCGAATCCAGGTACCTTCTCCTCGGTCTGCCCCGACTGCTCCTACCCTCTACTGCTGAACCCATGAGTCTCTTGGGTAACCTTGCTTCTCCCATGCGTGTAACATGACCCCACCATCTAAGCCTGTTCACCCTGACTGCTACATCTATAGAGTTCATTCCCAGTTTTTCTTTGATTTCCTCATTGTGGACCCCTCCTGCCATTGTTCCCATCTACTAGTACCTGCAATCATCCTAGCTACTTTCATATCCGTAACCTCAACCTTGTTGATAAGGTAACCTGAATCCACCCAGCCTTCGCTCCCATACAACAAAGTTGGTCGAAAGATTGAACGGTGCACAGATAACTTAGTCTTGGTACTGACTTCCTTCTTACAGAAGAGAGTAGATCGTAGCTGAGAGCTAGGATTATAGCTTGATAATAAATTCAACTGGGAGAAGCACGTCACAGAACTGCTGAAGCATCTAAACAAATCTCTATTTGCAATGCAAATTCTGTCAGACATAGGGGATATAAAAATGAAAAAGCTGGCATACTACACTTACTTTTACTCCATAATGCCATATGGGATTATTTTTTGGGGTAAGTCACCAAGCCAAGCTAAAGTTTTCCAGGCACAAAAATGTGCAATAAGAGTTATATGTAGTGTCAAGTCATGAACATCCTGCAGAGGCCTGTTTAGAGGACTAGGGATACCAACTACTGCTTCCCAATGCATTTATTCCTTAATGAAATTCGTCATTAAAATATATCACTTTTTCAAACCAACAACTCAGTTCATGGAATCAATAATAGAAATAAGAAAAATCTTCACAAGAATTTAAAGTCACTTACTCTTGTACAAAAAGGTGTGCATTACTCAGGTACACACATTTTTAATAACTTGCCAGCAGCCATAAAAAGCTCAACAACCAATCAATGAAATTCAGTTTAAGAGAAGCCTAAAGGATTTATTGGTGGCCAACTCCTTCTACTCCATTGGCAAATTTCTCAGTAGAGTGTGTGTGCAAAGTACAATCTAACTCTTGCACCATTTCAGTGCAGTAATGTGTTCATTGTAAATAAGTATTGTAGTAGCTCTTTTATATGGTTATTACCTTATAAATAAATAAAAAAACATTTCTTTCTTAAATTTTAAATTCAGTGCATTAATGCAATCTTAGAAAATGAGTGTTGTAAAATGATCCTTTCATATAATGTTCATCAAAAATAAAAAAATAAATAAATAAAATCATTCCACTTGAGACCTATGGAAGGTACATTAGCTTATTTCTTTTAGTTGTAAATAGTTGTCATGTATAATTGTTTTTTCTGACATGTTTTACATACTGGTGGACCTCCTCACTATGGATCAATTGGAATGAAAGTAAAATCTAATCTAATAAATGGCAATAAAACATGTTTCTAGGTTTAGTCATCAGTGATACTACTGTGCATAAATTTGATACTGCTACAAAACCCAGAGTATTCTAAAATAATAACTACAAACTGCTCTTCATTACTGCAACAATGACAGTGTGACAAAGCTATTATAGCATTAAGAAGACTTTTTCTTCCTTTGGTTCATTTTATGGCTGAATGATGTTTTATTGTCCACAAATACATATTTGAACCAGTGCATAACAATAATAGAAGATATTAAGTTGAAATTTAATGAACAACAAGATTCAATAAATATCACAATCATAAAAGAAAGGAGACAAGACATTTCAAAGACAAATTTGTTCGAAATTAAACCAATTATGTAAAATATTAGTTTCCATGAGGTATATAAGTTTTCTGACCAATATATATTTAACAATTCGTTGTTTAATTAGAAATTTACATGCTGGTACATGATGCCAAATAATGAGGCTGCACTTTAACACCAGGCATATTTTCAGTAAAATGTTAACATAAATTTTTTGAATAACTGCAAGTAAAGGTATGAAACAGCAGTCACACGTTGCATGACGTGCACGCATAAAAAGTTGAGAATGAATGCATATATTAACTACATTGTTTTGAACATACATTTAATAAATTCTGTAATTTATTTATTCACAAATGTACAGTTTAAAATAAAGAGTAGCACAATGCATGATAAATGCAAATTGTTTCTAAATCACTTCAACAACAGAAAATAAAATTCATCAAAGAATGTGACAGTGAGTGAAGTTGTGATTTGAGGCCTGTAACTGTTTCTGACCACAGTAACTTTTAACATTTATGTTCAACATATTTACAAACAGGCTGTATTTTTATACACAAAGTATATGTATAAATCATTCTGTAATTTCACTGAATAGAGCAACAAAGATTATTGTACAAGTACTAATAAATAACATTCTCTGTCTGGTTTAATAATTTTGGCAAAGAATCAAAGACATTTGTACTTTGTAATAAACAACTATGGCATTATAAACCAAATGTTCTTGCCTGAAGAGCTGACATAAGAAGTTACTGGAAGTGAACACACTGATAATATATTAAATTATGAATGGGATTATATAAAAAATGGATTATGGGAGAATGAATAACATCAGATGATGACTACTTAATTTATAAGAAGACTATTGGTTGTAAAACAATTCTCTAAAAAAAGGTTTGCACTCACAAATAGGAATTCAAAATGAGAGAACAAGAGTGCTGAACTAAAGAGAACAATAGAGTGCTGGATGATGAAAATGCAATGAGCAATACTAATGCAGACTTGGGCACAACCAACATTTGGGAATGGAGATCATGACAAAGGTAATTTTGCAACTTCATAATGTTTGGAAGGCTGTAAGTGGACAATCAAGTGTGGAAGGCACATCTGATATTAGGAGGTTGCATTTTCAGAGACAGTTTCTCTCTCTCTCTCTCTCTCTCTCTCTCTCTCTCTCTCTCTCTCTCTCTCTCTGTGTGTGTGTGTGTGTGTGTGTGTGTGTGTGTGTGTGTGTGTGTGCGTGTGGAGTTATATGGATATAATAGTTTCAATTTTTATGCCAATATCTTCAATTGTGACGTGCTAAAATTGATAGAACAAGTACATTCAAGCACCAAGCACATATCAAAGCAATGGATTCTGGGATTGTAAGGTTTGTGGCAGATACATTTTTCCCTAGACTTTATGTTTCACTGCACTTGATGTTTCTCTGTATTCTGTTTTCATTTAATTAATATGAACTATGCTTTTATTTTGATAATTTCAGTGCATTATCATGCATGAGCTTGAAAATGAGTACACAGCTGTAACTGATAGTTGGTTAACAGAGCCATTCATGAATTTTAAATCAGATGCTAAAAGGCACTAATGGCAGACTTATGTACAATAGCATCTGCTGCTCCCCATATGCTCAAAAAAAAAATCTAGCTTCTTTCATTGTCTCTGATTCCTTTCAATAAAAAGCACATCTCATTTACAAAATTCTGTAGCATTCAAGTTTGACACAATAATTTTAGCCATAAGAGCATTACCACAAAGGATTATACGAGTCAAAGAAGGCACTCGAAGACAGCAGGAGTTACAATTGGTGAGTAAAAAAATGAACACCATTCATCGGCTTTAAACATTATTCAAATTAACTCTTGAATATATCTGTTAAGTGGAAGAACAAGCTTCATTACATGTTCATTGTGCATAGGGGTTTCAGAAGATTCAGCCAGCAATATATGGATACAGTTTACAAGGCATGTTGAATTTAATGTAATGTTCATTTCTTCATTTAAATTGGCATTACACAAGTGTAGGATCTCACAGGAATATTTATTTCAACCATGATTGTTAATCCAGCACAAAATGTTGCAACTGTTAAAAAATTTGGGAAAAACAAATATATCTATGTGCTTTTAGTGGCAACAAGGTCCACAGCTATGATAAACTTCTTGAAATAAATTAGTTTCCTGCACTGTTTTTTTTTAATATCCATTTTTTTATTTTGTATATTACAACACTTTGGCTGTGCAGCCATTAAAGCAAAGGGTTTAACCAATTGATCACATATGTTTTGGTTTACAGTCATATTCAAATGAAAATACAATAGTCAGAATTGTAAACCAGAGATAAGTACCATTTCATTCATTTTTTTCATTATATATTTTACAGCCGTCCTGATGAGAGAATACTCTAGTACCTCCTCAATCAAAGACAAAGAGGCTCTTTACCTTCCTCTGTTGTTGATATACCACTGTGCCATACGTTTACCCAGTCACTAGCATCTTCTATCTACTTTTTACAATCTCTCTCAGTTCATTTAAGCTAAGCACAGGTCATCATGGCTTTGCCTTCTTCATGGAAAGGGATTAAACATTTTTTTGAAAATATTAAGAAATGAGTGAAACATTTTTCTTGAAAATGGCTACACAGCCAAACATTGTGGCATACAAAATAAAAATAAAATGGATATCAAAAACATCCAATGCACGAAAATATTTTCTTTATACATACTTTTACATATTTCTCTTAGTCACTTATCATTCCCGATTCTTTAATATCAATCTGTAGTAAACCATCATTCTCATGTTGACCGTTCTAGTTAAAACATTTTTAAGCTGTACATTATTCAGCAGATCTTGTATTTACATGCCATTTGTTGAAATTTTTAAGGCATAGGAAAATCAAGAATGAAAAAATATCGATGCAACCAAACAAGCAACGGGTGTCTAAAATGTCAAAATGGTCATGCTAAGGTTTACTGAAACAACACAAAAAATTATTCTCAGAGCTGTTTGAGATTGACAGTCTTCTCATCAGGAGAGGAAAAGGAGCAAATAGGAGATTCAGAATTGTAAAACACAGATACCTACTATTTCACTTTCTATTGCTGTCGTCCTGATGAGAGAATGCTGTCATCAGAAACACTTGTACCTCCTCTAAAAAAGGAAAACAGGGATCGTTATCTTTATTTGTTGTGGATTATAGCATTATGTCATGCTTTTACTCAGTCATTAGCATCTTTTACCTACTTTTCATGATATCCTTCAGTCCATTTAAGCAAAGCATATGTCATCACAGCTCTGCCTATTTTATGGAGCATTTTCATAACAACTAACTGGAACAATGTAATCCCTTTCTTCTATTTCTTTTTAATTTTATAATATTTTAGGCTTCAATGAAAAAACTATCTGTCTAGTTTTGTTAGGAGCTTTTATTTGCATACTCAGTGACCCTTTCCCTTATCTTGATTCCAAATAGTTACGCTTTTCCTCTTTTCACAAATGTAATTCTGTGTGTAATGAAAACATCTTAGCTAACAAGCCTTGAAATTTAAATGTTTCTCATAAAAAGGTACATTTTATGTCTCTCATTTAATAAACTGTAACTTATGATGCAGTGATATTTTTTAAGAGTAACTACAACAGTTTTCATCATAAAGCCTGGTTTGAAAATCACAGGCTTGTTTCTTTTAGCAAATTATATTCATAGAGTTGGTATGAACTTATGTTTGCCTTATGTAACAAGTAACTCATCCAGTCATTTGTGCAGTGACTTTACAGATAAGTATAGAATCTAAAGTAAGCTACAACCTTGATTTTTTGTATGTGTGTGCAGATTTTTGTCATAGCTGAAATCCATATGCACTTCATAAAAGTTGTGGCCCTCAATGGATTTGAAAAGGAACTTTCAGCTTATCATACTGAGGTTAAGCCACATGTGATACATACTATTGTTTAGAGTGTATAATGTCAATGGTAAATATCATTATCGTTTTCCTTTCACACCACTAGGGTGGGTATGTTTAAATTTGCCCCCCCCCCCCCCCCCCCCCCAGTTTGGTTCTTTTTATACACAGTTTAGGCTCTGTAGCATTTGCTCATGAAGGTAGTGAACAATGCATGATCCAACCAACATAATTTGCATTTTTCCACATTATTCGAAGCAAACAGTTAGACAATTGCTAATGAACACACAATGTCCAACTCCTTCACCATTAATAACATTTACAAAATAAATTAAGTTATTTTAGTTTCTGTTTTTATTTTTATTGTATAAAGTGTGTTTTTCACTGTAAAATATCACAGTTCCATGCTCTATTCTTCCTTCTAATAGTTCGTTTATGTAATATGACACAAATGTAACACTGGGAGGGAGGGAGGAAGAGAGGAAAATCATCATTCTAGGTACAGGGCCAAACAAGGAAAATACTTGATATTAAATTCATTCATCTAGCAACAATTCCTAACAATCTCTAGTACTGCATTATGCTGTACAGCATGACCAAGGCAAATAGAAAGACAACTATCATATCGATTGCTGATATAGGGTTATGGTGAAGAGGAAGTTTCTTATGATATTACAATCACATTTGTTGTTGTATCCATTAACAATATCTGAGAAAACCTAAAAAAAAAAAAAAAAATTACATGCCATGAAGAACACAATGGCCGTCTAAGCAATCTTACTATCAGACAATAGAATGGCACCTACCTTGAATTTTGGTTAGCTTGACATCACCAGTTACCTTTAAAATGATTGACTATCTGCTATGGCATCAAAATGTTGTTCTTCAGAATGGGAATATCAGAAAAACAAACATAGACACTTATGATCATGTGAAATGACCAGCATGAGAAGTGGTTTAAGCTTAAGGCAAGATGTGAAGTGTGATGATCAGAAGACAATTCTGAAAGATGAAGTGGAGTAGAGTGCAATAGAGCTCATGAGAGCAAAAGATTTACACATAGCGGCAGCCACCATGGACAAAGCCAAGGCAAAATTTACAAATTTGAGGACGAGAATGAGAAAAGATGTTTGCCAAAGGGCAAACATAAGCCTCGGAACATGGAGGATGCTAGTCAGTATAACATGGACAATTGAACCATCTGCTTCACAGACATTGCCATCTGGGTCATATCTTTCTGCATCTATTACTCTGAACTACCCTGGTGGGAACTGTTTCTTTAGAATTTCTAAAGACACTTTTGAATTGAATATTCTCTATATCCTGCCTCCATTGCAAGTCTTCTATCTGTTCCTTTGCACCCTTCCTTCCTTTTTATACTCCTATTTCAATTTCTCATTGTAATTTTGTAAACATGGGGCTTTTTAATTTCATCTTTTGGTCTATCTTTTTGATTACATTTCTTTTTAAAGTTGTGTTACCATTATTATTATTTTTAACAAACCTGAATATTTTCCCCTTCCTCAGACCTCTTTTCCTTCTTTGGTCACTTCTGCTGCCTGCTCCCTCCTTACTGTTCCTCCTAAACACACATTAACTTACACCTGTCTTCCCTTCCCACAAGATTTATCACTATAGTTTTATTCTCTTCTCTGCAACCTCTGCTCACTCTATTGCATCTCCCTTCACTGGAACTAAACCACCCCTCCCATCTTCCACATCTTAGAACAACACACCCACTTTCACACAACAACCAAAGGAGGATAAATAGTGAGTGAGAGAGAGAGAGAGAGAGAGAGAGAGAGAGAGAGAGAGAGAGAGAGAGAGAGAGAGAGAGAGAGGGGGGGGGGGGGAGAGGGAGAGTGGAGAGGAGGGGGTGTTTGGGAGAGTTTATAATACATTTTTCAATTTGAATAAGACAAAATTCAACAGGTGAAGCAACTTGATATCTCTATTTTCTGTAAGTCTGTTTGCAACAAAAAAACTTATAGGTAACTGGCAGCCTTTTCTCACTTCACAATTATTTGAAATTCAGGACTTTTCAGTACTGTAATCAAGATCTTGCCACCATCTCTTATAAGCAGATAAGAATGACATGACTATGGTATGCTGAACAAAGATCCCTGAAAATTAAAATGGGATTTGTATGAATACTTTGCACACTTACCATGATCAACCACATAATGTGATTTTGTTTATGATTGTATGACAACACATCAATGTCGTCACAATCCTAGAAAACTATTGCTAATTTCACATTAGAAACCTGGCAACAGTACTGTCAACTGTCAGATTTATTCTTTTGCATCAGAGTATAGCAAATTAGATTACTTGTAGTACAAGATGGTGACTTTACCTACAGTTTCTATGGCCTTACTTATTCAAGAGGAAAAGTGAAAAATGAGTCAACACTAACACAGGCAAACTACAATTCCATTCTTTTCAATGTGTTAAGAGATTAGAATCAATGATGGTACAAAAAATATAATAACTGAAAGTTAAAATGAAACATAATGACATCAGAAGTACAACTATCACGCAAAGAAGTACACAGTTTTTACGCCTCTAACATATGGTTACAACAGATGCAAAAAATACCATTAGTAACATTTTTGATTTTCCTATGAACCAATCCTGAAACAAGTCACTAAGACCTCATAAAAGAATGGTAGATGACTCCACCCCTTGATTCAGATATCAGGATCTTGATAACAGTAATGATAGCTTGTTCTTGGAGTTACTTGACACGTACACATTTGCACAATTCAACAAAGAAAAGATCACAGACATCAAATTAGTTGCTGTTGCTTTGCTTCCATATTTTAAATGAATGTCAAACAACACTACCAGAAACAGCTAGAAAATCACATACATAAGGCATTTTAAAATGTGGCCTAGTACCCATTTGATAAATAACAAAAAAGTAGTCTAAGGCAATCGTTTTAAAATGATATTTACAAATGGCAGTCGCTGGAAGTACACAGATGTTGTCGCTAACATTTCACATAATTCACTGTTTTCACTAATCCCTGTCAGATGTCTCATTTCTAAATTTCCGGATGATGAGATCATAGAGTTCGTATGAAACAACTTTGTACAAAACCAAATTTAACACCCTTGGTGCAGTCCTGAAAATTGGAAAACATTACAGCACTTAAATGAAATAATTCATTAGTACTTTAATAAACAATGGCAGCTTACAACAATGTGATGGGGAAATAGACTCACCTAATAAAATAGGTGTTATCATCGATCTTGGGGGACTCGTACTGATCGCAGAATTTTACTTTGCTAGAAGTAGAATAACAACAAATATTTTAGATTAATGAGAACTCAGAACTTACATGCAACACAATCAAGCACTAGATCCAGTATCATAAATGTTCATAAAATTCATTTAAGACTGTTGACACATCTTCAGTTTCTCACATATGCAGGACTACCATTTCCACATTATTAGAAGCAGTGAGTAGTGAAAAAAGGGGGTGTGCAAGGATGAATGAGGGAGAGGGTGACATAGTTCAAAATGAACCAAGACTGACTGCGGAAAAAGAAGTAAGAGTTAGTGACAAAGATGTATCATCTACACTGGAGAAATTCAAGCTATGTTTCCCAAGTACGAGGTACACAAATTAAACAGAACAGTGCTGTAGTCACATCATCATGAACACTCTTTGATGCTTGTGTACAACTCCCATTTTGCTTGGAATGCCATGGTTGTGACAAAAGCAAAATTTATAGCTTTGTTCAAGTTAAGAAATGACATTATTGGTCAGAAAAAGTCAATACAACAATCTGATACTCATGACACTTCTGCACTGTCCCCAGGGTTACTCTGCTCTGTAAGAGAGACAAAGTATAAGGTTTAATGGGGTCTGTCACAAATTCATTAGAGATAAAATGCAAACTTGAAGTAGGGTAAGGATGGAGAAGGAAAACAACTGTACCTTTTCAAAGAAACTTCTCTGGCATTTGCTTTAAGTAATTTAGGGAAGTCATGAAAAATCTAAATCCAAATGGCCACACAGAGATTTTAACCACAGTCCTTCGAATATGAGTCCACTGTCCTACAACTTCACCATCTTGCTTGATCTCCACTCTGAAAAGAACTGTCATAAAGGAACTTATGCATGATACAAGGGTACAATTATTATATAATTTTTTAAGTGGGCTGAAGTTTACTCAATGCACAGAAAATTTGAACAGGGTAGGAGAGAGCAAATACCCCTAGTAATCTTTCTGCTGCTTCAAATTCTTCAGAAAATTTTCTTGACAAATCATTTGGAGCATGGAGTACAACACTGGTCTTTTCTGACAATAGGTTGTCTGGACATGTTGTTCACTATTACAAAGAAAGAAGACAGGTATTTGAGGACTATTATCTCAAAAAGCATCAATCATCACAACAGCCCTATTCACACTAGTCAACAGCAGATGGTTATTGTCACCTTCTGGGCCAAACTTCATCACTGTACCCATAACAATGTTGGTCCCCAACACACAATTCTTGTTCTCCGTCACCATACAGAGGTACCAGCTTCTCACCTAGCCATCTAAGGAAAACTAAGTGATGTGACCATTTGTGGTGGTGAGGCCACCACATATGAAAATTCTCCATAGATGGCAGTTACCAACATGACAAGAAATCTCATCGAGGTAAACAAGTCTCGATGCTTGTCGACAAAGGTATTTCTTTTATTATGTCTGATATCTATCATCATCAGTTAAAGAAGACTATGTTCCATGATAGGAAAGCAATTGTGCTAAAGCTGCAAATGGGAAATATGTCCAGCCAACAGGAATACGCATCATAGGAATACCTATCAATGACAGAATGCAGCCCTTCGAATTTTTTGTTTTAGCAAAATATGGTCATAATGTTATTCTTGGATGGGGTTTCTTGCAAGCATCATAAGCTGTCACAGACTGTGGTATATCAGAGCTCCAGACTGATGTAGCTATTCCAACAAGCAAATATATCAACGATTGCTCTGGGCGATAGTTTGCCACTGAAATCATTGTTATCCCATAATCAACCATACAGTGAGTTCCACTTGCCTATCAAGATGTTCAGTAAAACTGTGAAACTTTTGTCAACTGCAAAAAGCTTATTAGCCCACAAATGAAATCTGCACGCCAGCAACGAACATGAGCATTGTATATAGTCAAGGAGAACTTTTGGATCACTAACTGTAAAGGCATCCACAACTCATCGCTAAAAGGGACAGCAGAATCATTCCAGGAAGGGTAGATTTGTGTCCTCAATGAAGAATCATGCTGTGTTGCCACTAAATACAAGGCAGAGGAGGAAGCTACTGTCAAACTGCCAATAGGATCTGTCCTGACCATGGAACTATGTCGAAAGTGATAGCTGTTCCTAAATTTTCGTATGCTTTCAAATCCGAAGCGGAAAAAAGATAGATCAAAACATTTTATCAACATGTGGATCATACACCAAATAACCAGTTGTCATACAATGTCACTGACTGAAGGACAGATAATCTGGCAGAAAGAGAGGAAGATGCTGCAAGGTCACACCACTGAATTTTCAGCGTCCTCGTGGTTCTTGCAAAGAAGGACAACTGCAAATGGCATTGTATGACGAGAATGTCAAGACAGAACATCACACTGATCCTAGGGGTTTTAGAACTGGAGCAGTTCTAGTACAAACTCAAGAAGGTGCGAAAGGGTGATACCTTTTATGCTTCCAGGGTAAGTCCAAAATAAACTACTCTATGATAGAAAATGAGTGCCTCGCTGTTGATTGGCTGTGTTTATTTGGCAAACCATTGACCATTGTGATGGGCCACCATTCTCTATTCTGGATGATTAACCTGAAGGATCCTTCATGTCAACTGGCAAGACGGATACTAAGATTTCATGTGTACAACCTCACAGTAGCATACAGAAGTGAATACAAACACAAGAACACTGACTGGTTCTTGAGGAATAGTTTTGTGGAACACAACAAATGGTTCAAATGGCTCTGAGCACTATGGGACTTAACATCTGAGGTCATCAGTCCCCTAAACTTAGAACTACTTAAACCTAACTAACCTAAGGACAGCAAACACATCCATCCCCAAGGCAGGATTCGAACCTGCGACCTTAGCAGCAACGCTGTTCCGGAGTGAAGCGCCTAGAACCGCTTGGCCACAACGGCTGGCAGAACACAATATGAACGAAATCTCAGTCATCACTGTGTTAAATGATATTGCTGCTGAATAGAGGGAAGATCCAGCACTGTTGAAAACCATAGAAGTCTTGAATAAAGAGGAACCAACCAAACGAGAATTCCAATAAATAGAGTATTGTATAAGAGAAATTATGGTCTGATGGGGTGGAAATAGTTGCTTGTCATTCCAGCTATTCTATGACTAGGTGTCCTGAATTATTTACATGATTCTACTACATCTCGTCACCTGGGTTTTGTGAAGACTCTAGACAGAATCAGACACAGGTACAGGCAAATACTGGCCAGGTCTCTATTAATACTGGCCAGGTCTCTATTGATCCTTAGACATTGTGTGAGCCACTGCAAGGAGTGCCAATGACAAAAGCACATGCCACAATTACCTTAGGGCATCTGGTACCTGTCAAAAGTCTGCACTGACTACATCATCCACTACAATGTCACCAAAGCTGTGTTGATCAAAGAAGCTCCAGAAATTGCAAAGTTACTTATAGAAGTCATCATTTTGAAGCAAGATCACTAACTGGGGAAAAGTTTTTCAGTCAAGACCAATATCAAAGATAATTTTAAAATTTACAGGGTGACAACTGCCTACCATCCGCAGATGAATGGACTTACTAAATGCTTTAATAATACACAGACTGACATGCCATAGATGACAAGGAACAATGAGCAACTATTTCTGCTCCATCAGATCATAGTTTCTCTTATACAATACTCCATTTATTGGAATTCTCATTTGGTTGGCTGATGTTGAACAGAGATATTGCCCATCATGACATTTGCATACAGTACACCACAGCAAGACATTACAGGCTTCCTACCATTCTGTATGCCCCCCCCCCCCCCCCCCCCCCAAGGCCCAAATGACAAAGGATACGCTGTTCCTGTTCTGGCTGGACAACACTCAGGATGACTATATGAAATATTTCATTGCCTGGACAGAAGAATAATGGATACGAAATCTGGATGGTTGGTAGAAGGAATGAGTGCACTAAAACGCCAAGCACTGGCCGGTGAGATACAGCCCAGTGGACTTGGTTTGGATTTTTACATCTGTGTGGAAAGTAGGATTATCAGAAGCGTTGCTAAATTGCTACTTAGGGCTGTATCATATCCTTTGTCACTTGTCAGGCAACTAATATGAAGTTGAAGATTATCACTCTTCACCAAAAAGACAGAAGTGCAGAGATGTTACTTTTGATACTCCCCATAATGAAGAGGATGTAACAATACGACCAGAATGCAAGGAGCAGCCAGCGCCACCATTCAGAGGACAACTGATAAGATCTAAATTCAGGGTGCTGCAGTCAGATAAAAATGAGAATTTCTGAAACAGTGGGTCACTGTTTCTCCAGGAAATGGAGCAATGTTGCAGGTTATAGCACACACAGTGTAGCATAGTGGTTAGCTTCAATGGTTGGCGTGCTGCAGATGGTTGGGTCAAACTCAACCAGCAGCAATTATTTGTTATTTTGTATTTATAATTTCTGGAATGTTTTTGAAATATCTTATCTTTGAAATGCTTGTATATTCTGGAGTTTGAATATTTATATAAAGATCAGCATTCAAGCATATTTGATGGTTGTGTAAATAGCTGCACTTTCCATGTAGCAGTTCAGTTCTGTTCTGGTTGTAACCAACACATTATGACCACTTACTTAATAGCTCATTTGTCCATCTTTCGAATGAAATACATCACTGATTCTGCATATCAGGGACCCGACAGTTTGTTGATAGGTTTGTGGAGGAATGTGGCATTAGACATTTACACACGGGTGGCACCAGATGCCTACACACAGGTCATGTAATTCAACTAAGTAATGGGCTGCTGATTGGTGTATGTGATGAGAGCGCCTGATAGTGACCCTGGTGAGTTCCATAGGATTTATACCAGCCAAATTTGGTCACTGAGAAATCATCATGAGTTCACAATAATGCTCCTCAAACCACAGTAGCATAGTTCTTGCTCCAAGACATGGACAATTATACTGCAGAAAGATGACGTTGCCAATGGGGAAGATATCAAGCATGAAGGGATACAAATGATTTAGCAGCTGTCGATTACCACCACAGGTCTCATGCAAGTGGAGGAGAATGTCTTGCATATGATAATACTGCTCCTACTAGCCTGCGCCCATGGCACACTGTACATTTCGAGCTGCTGCTCACCTCATTGATGGCATTTGTGGAGACGACCAGTGACCTAATGTAGCAAAAATGTGAATCACCTGGAGAGTCGACAGATTCCCATTGATCGACAGTTGACTCCTGATGGTCCAATGCACACTGCAGTCATAATTGATGATTTCATTGGGTCAATATATGAACACGTAGGGTGGTCTGCTGCATAGCTCCATGTTCAACAACATGTGATGAACAATGTGCTACGAAACACTTGAGCAGGCACCAGCATTGTGCTCTTTCAGCAGAGATGTCGCAGATCACAATCTATCCTGCTTTACCGAGAGCAGACAAGCCTCTGAACCCCATGTTCTTTGAAGAGTCGTAGACATCTAACCATTTAGCGCCTAGTGGTAATTTCCCTGTCCTTCAACCTCTTTCCATACATGTTCACGACAGTAGCATGTGAACATTCAACCAGCTTCACAATTTTCAGGATACTTGTTCACAAGCTCTGCATAATAATAATCTGTCCTTTGCCAGAGTCACTTATCTCAATGGACTTCTCCATTTGCAGCCCATATCTTCACTAGAGTGAGCCCCCATCTGTATCTGCTTGGCTTCCATACTTTTGCTACTGCGTCACTTGTCTGCAAAGCCACCAGGTGGCATCCAACATCGCAGTGGGTAGTCGTCATGTTTTGGCTTATCAGCGTTCATTGATGTCAGTAATAAACGAACTTTCTGTTCTTAGTGATGTGCTTCATTAACGATCCTGTCTTTGGATTCATACTTTATTGTGGTTTCAACATAACAGTATCATTGTCATAACATGGAGCTGCTCTTGCTGAGAACAAATGAGCACTAGCATCAAGCATACATAAAACATTTGCCATTTTGGCACTGTAACATTCACTGCTTTGTCTAAGTTTAATATTAACTGTTCCTTGACCAAATGCGTGCATATTAGTACCAATGAAATCATTTCAGGAACGAAATTAAGTCAGTACATTCAGAGATATATGCTTTGAAGTACCACTGTCACAATACTATTTATTTGCATCAGCATACACTACTGCCATTAAAATTGTTACACCAAGAAGAAATGCAGATGATAAACGGGTATTCATTGGATAAATATATTATACTAGAACTAACATGTGATTACATTTTCACACAATTTGGGTGCATAGATCCTGAGAAATCAGTACCTAGAATCACCACCTCTACCCGTAATAACGGCCTTGATACGCCCGGGCATTGAGTCAAACAGAGCTTGAATGGCATGTACAGGTACAGCTGGCCATGCAGCTTCAGCATGATACCACAGTTCGTGAAGAGTAGTGACTGGTGTATTGTGACGAGCTAGTTGCTCAGCCACCATTGACCAGACGTTTTCAATTGGTGAGTGGTCTGGAGAATGTGCTGGCCAGGGCAGCAGTCAAACATTTTCTGTATCCAGAAAGGCCCACACAGGACATGCAACATGCGGTCATACATTATCCTGCTGAAATGTAGGGTTTTGCAGGCATCGAATGAAGGGTAGAGCCACGGGTCGTAACACATCTGAAATGTAACTTCCACTGTTCAAAGTGACGTCAATGCGAACAAGAGGTGACCAATATGTGTAGCCAATGACACCCCATACCATCACGCCAAGTGATACGCCAGTATGGCGATGACGAATACACGCTTCCAATGTGTGTTCACCGTGATGTCGCCAAACATGGATGCGACCATCATGATGCTGTAAACAGAACCTGGCTTGAACGGAACAAATGATGTTTTGCCATTCGTGCACCCAGGTTCGTCGTTGAGTACATCATCGCAGGCGCTCCTGTCTGTGATGCAGTGTCAAGGGTAACCGCAGCCGTGGTCTCTGAGCTGATAGTCCATGTTGCTGCAAACATCATCGAACTGTTCATGCAGATGGATGTTGTCTTGCAAACGTCCCCATCTGTTGACTCAGGGATTGAGACATGGATGCACGATCCATTACGGCCATGCGGATAAGATGTCTGTCATATCCACTGCTAGTGATACGAGGCCATTGGGATCCAGCACGGCGTTCTGTATTACCCTCCTGAACCCACCGAGTTCATATTCTGCTAACAGTCATTGGATCTCGACCAATGCGAGCAGCAATGTCACGATGCGATGAACCACAATCGTGATAGGCCAGAATCCAACCTTTATCAAAGTCGGAAACGTGATGGTACGCATTTCTCCTCCTTACATGAGGCATCACAACAACGTTTCACCAGGCAACACCGGTCAACTGCCGTTTGTGTATGAGAAATCGGTTGGAAACTTTCCTCATGTCAGCTCGTAGCACGTGTCACCACGGGCGCCGACCTTGTGTGAGTGCTCTGAAAAGGTAATCATCTGCATATCACAGCATCTTCTTCCTGTTGGTTAAATTTCGCGTCTGTAGCACGTCATCTTCATGGTGTAGCAATTTTAATGGCCAGTAGTGTAGTTTCTAGAAGTCACATCCATGATATGTGAAGCAAAGACAGCATTTCCACTCACCTTCTCCTCTTGCCAGACATTAGTGCTATCCATACGCATTCTGCTGCCCAATGACATAGTTGTCTGCATTTACTACACAGACATTTTTGCTTTGCTTGCTCTTTTGGCATCTTCTTTTGACTATTACTTTGTTTCCCTTTTGGGGTATTAGAAATGACACACACAGTTGGTTCCATTGTTATTTGTTCATACAATTTAACAGCTGCAGTTTTACAATGAGTAAACTCAAACTCTTGTTTTCTGAAGGCAATGTGTCCCATAGATCTTTACAGTAAACATATTCTCTTCACATTTAGTTAATTCATCATTTTGATCTGCAAATAACGTTTGCAGCTTAGCTTGAACTGTGCTAATGTCTTTGGTTTTGACACACTTGATTTGAAAAAAAGGTTTCAATGAACTTTTTTAAATGCTGTGTGTTACTATGTTCAAAACATGCATGTAGTTTGCATTGTACTTCTTTACCACTGCTGCACATCAACACAAGTTCTGCAACTGGTTTACTTTGTGCACTTGCTTTCATACTTGCTTCTTTTGATTCGTTGTTTTGTCTTTTGTTCACTTGTTGCTTCCCATGGAACCACCACATGCTTGTGTGTACCATTAATAATATCATTGCGTTCATATCAATGCAGCACCGTAGAGACATGCCATGTCCATGCTGCTCAATTACCAGGTTCTTCAAGTTTATCAATATTCACTTTATAATCACCATTGGTACTCCTGTTCTTATGGAACGTTCTCACCATTGTGTGAGTTGTTTCAACAAAAAACACTTCTACAAGCACACATTGGATTTAGTCAGTCTTCTTTAAAACTGTGTTTTGTTCATTTCGACATGGCCTGGGCTCATAACGTCTTGCAAAATTATTATGTTCAACCACACAACTTTATTTATGAACAAGTTGTTCACAGGATTCAAAATATTCTCCAACAAAACGATTACAAAGAGTTTTTATTAAAAACCAAGGACAGTTTACATTGATCTCTTAAACAGTTTTCCTTTTATTACAATATACATAACTGCATTTTCTGATGAATGCGAGAGGTTACTGTTAAATATTGTCTGCAAAATCATTAATGCACATCATTGAAAGCAAGGGCCCAAAACATTTCCCTAGGGCACACCTGAAGTCATTTCTACATCTGTTGATAACTCTTGATTCACGATAACATACTGTGTTCTGCACACCAAGAAATCATCAGTCTAATCTCAAATTTTGCTTTTGATGCTAATTCAGGGAAGCAGTTTACACTGTGTACCCTAACAATGTAGTGGAGACAGAACAAACTCCCGATCTTGGAAGAGATTTTATTTAGATTATAAGGTGCAAAATATCCAACATAAGATATGTCAAAAACTACCCTGAAATTTTTTACATAGCAAGAAGACAATGAAATAAATGCACTGTCAAAATTTTAGCTGTTAAGAGGCACTGCACATAATTTAAAAAAATAGCTGAAAACAGCCAAATTCGTAGCGTGTCAGGTGGCGGTAGAAATGAACACCCCTACTGGCGCTGTAGCAACTGCGCATGCGCAACTAGGCAACACACACAGCTGAGGTCAGTAGTACATTTGTAAACAGGAAACATGACACAACCCGATAGTAATTTGTAAAGGATATTTCAGGTTACCATTCGTTGATAGCTTCTCTGGCACTGCACTACACAGTTACTATTCTCTCGAATTAGCCACTCAAGTAACATCTATTACTAATTACCAGTACTTTTTACAGTACTGGTAAGTACTGACAATGCAGATAAAGCCGAATTAATGTTTATTGTGCTTTTGTCAGGCATGTATACTAATAGTACCTTTTTTTCTTCCAGTTTCACAGTAATGTGGAACTCAATTAACATTCTCAATGTAACAATGATGAAAGATGAAGAACGTGGTTTTCAGCCGAAATCACCTACTTCTCCTGAGGCTGTACATATGTGTCATTAGTCAGACGATTTCCTTGACATTCATTCGAATGATATTGACGTTTCATTTGAAATTGTGGATACGTTAGAAGAAATAGGAAATAAAACTGTGATGGTTCCATGAACTGTGGTTCAGACGATGTGTCAATCGTGCCAGTAACAGTTCTGAAGTAGAATACCTTCCAAGCCTAAAAAGAAACACATGCTGCAATAGCTTTCAGTGACAAAGAAAAGGCAGTGAAATATTGGTTAAAATAAGGGGGGGAGGGGGGGGGGATGCTTGAAGTTATGCAGTGTGCAAAGGTGTTTTTGTTCCATAAAATCGGAGCGTGAATTATACAAACAGAAGAATGAATTACATGCAAGTCAGAAATATGTCCCAAACAGAAACCCGAAACCATCTGAATGAAAAATTGTTCGAAAGACTTAGAACTGCTCGTGAGAGGATATGCACCATTACTGATGGAGATCTATGAGACTGGGCCCTCCGAATTGCATCTGATATGAACATTGCCCATTTCCAGGCTTCGTCGACCTGGCTATGCCAAAATCGTACAGAATAGGAAGTCGTAAAATTACCAAGTTCACATCACGTAAACGTGTAGAGCAGCTGCCCGTGGTAGACAATGCTATAGAGAAATTCAAAGCTGGCATAAAGATGAAACTTTCTATTATCCTCGCAACTGCTGTTTATAACACTGATCAGTCAGGTTACATGAAAGAACTGTGTGCATGCTGCACTTTATCATGTTGTTGTTGTTGTTGTTGTTGTTGTTGTGGTCTTCAGTCCTGAGACTGGTTTGATGCAGCTCTCCATGCTACTCTATCCTGTGCAAGCTGCTTCATCTCCCAGTACCTACTGCAATCTACATCCTTCTGAATCTGCTTAGTGTATTCATTTCTTGGTCTCCCTCTATGATTTTTACCCTCCACGCTGCCCTCCAATACCAAATTGGTGATCCCTCGATGTCTCAGAACATGTCCTACCAACCAATCCCTTCTTCTAGTCAAGTAGTGCCACAAACTCCTCTTCTCCCCAATTCTATTCAGTACCTGCTTATTAGTTATGTGATCTACCCATCTAATCTTCAGCATTCTTCTGTAGCACCACATTTCGAAAGCTTCTATTCTCTTCTTGTCCAAACTATTTACCGTCCATGTTTCACTTTCATAGATGGCCACACTCCATACAAATACTTTCAGAAACGACTTCCTGACACTTAAATCTAGACTCGATGTTAACAAATTTCTTTTCTTCAGAAATGCTTTCCTTGCATTTCAGATGGAGACTGTTGCCCAATCAATCAATGCAATGACACATCCATATAAAATAATGCCAGTGATAAGTATGAGTGGTTTACAGTTCTGCAGCTGTATATCTGTCTTCAAATATTGCAAGGCAAATTAGGACAAAAAATTAAAAAAGATGGACTGTTTGGTTGCAAAAATCTTGTAATCCACAATCAAAATCTGGAAAAGTGGGAAAGAATAATTTTCAACATTTTGTTCAAAACATATTCCTACCAGCTGCAGAAACTGCTTCATTGCTTTTGTTGCATTCATGGTCTGGATATAACAATGCTTCTCTTTCTGTGGAGGACCATGAAAAATCTGTAGATGTAATGTGGTTTCTGCCTGGAACTACTAGTGCAATTCAACCTCTCGATACAGAATTTTTTCGACGGTGGAAAGCATTTTTCAGGAAATTATTAGACAACATAATTTTCAATACCTCTCTCTCATTTCAGGTTTATCAGTGGAACACTATTCTTATGCTCCAGTCATTTGTGCATTAGCAGTAATCTTCACCATGTTTAACGAATTTGATCAAGTAAGCCCGGTATGCAGTGCAATATGATGCAGAACAAACGGCCGGGATCATTTCTGACTCCATCCCAGTTCTGCCTAAATAAAACTAATGGTTACTATGAAATGCCTGACTGCGTCAATTTTTCCTTTGTCCGGTGCACCTGGTGTTAGAAAAATGTTTGCTTTTGTCATTCAATAGACACGTCACATTTTTGTGACGACTGCAGGGAATAAAAAAAGAACTGTTTCACTGATAGTCAAATGTAAAACATTCGAACATTATTATGAGGAATAACCTACAGGAATTGTTATAAAATGTAGTAGTGCAAGACACATTCATTTCCACAAATTACAAGTCCTCATTGATGGAAGTCGTCTGTGACATCAAACACTGACATGATCTTATTTTCTCTGCTAGCCACTTTTATCAGAATTACATGTGCAAGAACTGAGTTGTTGATATGACGTTATTCAAAAAAATGTTTCTGTAGTTTAAGCCAGGTTTTCAATGGAGCAAACAAGCTGACAACCATGAGCAAAAGCGAATTCTGTCTGGTGTACCCTGTAGGCCTCTTGCAGGTCTTTCAACTGGATGTCAGTGCAGCTACTTACATGTCCCTAACCTTCCCCAGTTCCCTAATTGCAAAACGGAGAGCTGCAATTTAATGTGGAATCCAAACCACATGTTCTTTGTGGCCACTCCAACATCTGTGACAAGTGAATGTTCGGTTAAAAATCACAGTGAAAAAGTTATGGTCTGAACGGGATTTAACCCCGCTGTCTTTGGATCACAAAGTGCGCACTTTGCCAGTGGATAATTCTTGATGTACAGATGTATGACCATTAGACCTTGCACGTGTAGTGGGAACACTAGCTGTGTCATCTCTTGAGATGATGCTCGACATTGCAAATTATTGTTCTGTTAATAAATTTTCCCTAAATGGTAATGAGAAACCAGGGAAAAATGGCAGCCAACAAACACGGAAAAATTTGGACCAGTGATAAGGAGAGCTGGAGATGCAATTCCATGTAAAGAGCACGATCTCCATGCATGTCACGCTTCCATACAACTAAAACACTTAAATTCCGCCTTCTCTGCACCGTTTTGCATACTCCATCAAAAACAGCGCACTCGCCATACAAAATAATCCTCATTGAATAGAAAAGTTTTACATTGTGGCTCTAACAAGATAAGAGTTGTATCCTGTATTCGAAATATTATCTCCAAAAACTAAAAACTAATAACACAGCATTCATAGGCAATGTTCACTACCTCGTGTTCTCTTCCGTTCCCTCTAGTATAAATGAGTCTACCAATATACAAGCGAACGGTAGAGAATTTTCTGCAAATGCTCATTGGCATGTGTTCGCTTCCATTTGCTTCACTTTTAAATCAGGCTTTAGGTGCCTAAAATTGGTGTCTGTGAACTCCAGATAACTCTGCTATGTGGCGCTGCACATGTGATTCAACAAGTCGCCCACTAGGCAAGCAGGGCTATACAAACAGTTGTTATTAGCTGTTCTTCAAATGGCAAAAATGAGTAACTTCAACATTTTTTACAAAATATTTGCAGTGCCTCTTAGCAACTAAAATTTTGGCGGTGCATTTCTTTCATCGTCTTCTTCCTGTGTAAAAAATTTTAGGGTGGGTTTCAACACATCTTATAGGACCACTCCCTTGTAAGTACCACAGACCACACGACATGATTAAAACAGGTAACAATGACATTGGGTTACTGCAAATCCATACCTTGTCTGAGGGATGGTTCTATCACTTTTATGTAGTTCAGATTAAATAAAACATCTCCACTCCATCTGGCCAATTGGTACAGCAACTATACAACGATTATGAATTGAATGAAATAATCTTGAGTAAACCCCAACGAAGTATCACAACTCCAAAGTGAGGAAAAAAGTTTCTGTAATCACATAGTGAATACAGAGGAGATAAGACCAGACGTGAAGTAAAGCGACATGGTCATAAACATACAAATCTGTGGAACAAGAAACAAATGAAAACATTTCTTGCACTTGGATGTTTTTATGAGCGTTATATAGGGAATGAAATCAAGAGCAACTCTGAATTATTACACTTTTCCAGACAGAAGACTACACAAGAATGGAATAAGAAATGTTGAGAGGATTTTAATCACATGGAGGACATATGGTATTTGTAAGGGCAAATTTTTTTACATCATACTGATTTACAACATGAGATTAAACTGGTGCATCAGATTATGGAGTGAGAGATGAAATTTATCAAGAGAATCACCAATGAACTGTGTGTGGATCGTCTTCCTGCCATCATGTATTTTACACCCTGTTTTTAACGTACTTCCACCTCACTACGTTAATTTAAATTACTACTGTCTCTGAGCTGCTGCTTTGCCTGACCATGACCGGCACTAGCAGTGCATATCGATATATCCCCTCTCGTAGTATCTTTGCTTGACCTTTATTACTTCCCGGTCATTGTCTGCCATACACCAGTTGGCACAGGGAGTTCGTGTCGCGAGTTCGGGCTGCCAGTCAGTTGGAATGTGTCTGGAGCACAGTCCAGACCTGCCAGTCAGGGAATTGCAGTGCGGCACTAGTGCAATCGGGTTGGTGCGGCTGTGAGGTCTGCGTCGACATGGCTCGCCCGAACATTGCCGCCATGCATCACTTGAGCCGGGCCACCGTCTCCATGGATTGTCTGCCGGTTGTCCTACCGGGCGATGCATTTTGGCTCGCCAATTGTTCACGAGTCGGCTGTGTGTGTGTGTGTGTGTGTGTGTGTGTGTGTGTGTGTGTGTGTGTGTGCATCGACTCACAATTTGTCTCCATGCTTGCTTAGTTACTGTTGGGTATCGTTCAGGTCATCATGCAAGTGTTTGTCGTGTTGTGTGTGTAGTTAGTGTTATTTCCACTGACAACTATTTTAGATGTTGTCGGCATTCTGAGAGGAGTCGGTCGGCTGCTGCGGACCAGAGAAGTTATCTCCGTGCTGAGCAGTCGGCTGGGTCTGCTAACGGTCCGTGCGTGTGTGGGGCTGTCCGATCACTACGAGCTTTGTGGTTCACCGAACCAGGACGTCAAAGTTGAGTAGTGGTTTCAATTTCCTAAGCCACGTCCATTCATGTTGTGATGGTTCATTTCAGTGGTTCGCTGTTGGGGAGTTTTTCCTGTGAGCAACACCGAGTGTTTCTATTGCTGAAATTTAGCCGCCATGCGGTGCAATTAACTATATTGGTCGACTACAATTCGAGTGCACCAGCGGAATTTTCTGTCTTGTGGTCGTTAGTGTTCTGGTTATCTGCCCTGGCCACTGACGTAAAATCAGGTAGTGTTCTTTTGGGGTGAATTTAACTAGATTACCGTAGTTCAAATTCAAGTGTGCCAGCGGAATTTTCTGCCTTGTGGCCGTTAAGTGTTCTGGTTACCTGCCCTGGCCACGAATGTAATTTCAGGCAGTGTCCTTTCCTCACTTGTCATCGCTGTTCAACATGGTATGTAATTTTGACAGCTAACACATACAACATTGTGGATTATCATGTTCGTAACATTTTGTGTTTGAGTTCTCATGTACTGATTGATGGCAAGCAAGCCGTTGTGTCTGTCAGTCCGTGGCTGTCCCCTGGTTGGGTTCCGATGGATCAAGTGTTGTTGGGCTCACCACCTATCTCACCTAAGTGAATGAGGGCAGACCGACCTCCCTGGAGGCTTCCGAGTGCCGTTGTCTTTATTGTCTTTCCCACCGGTGTTTGATTATCTGTTTTCAGCTATTTAAAATTTAAGGCTTATGGCTATATTTTTTTTTTCTAAATTTCAGAAAATTAACTGGGCTTTCAGCCTTGTGACTTCGTTCTTAAAATTATCTTTCAAGCTTAAAAATTACAGCCTTCTGCCTTTAAAAGATTATGGTAATATATTTTAAAATTTTGAAATTTAACTGTGGCCTTCAGCCATTTGTATTGCACCTTGCATATGTTTGTTCTATCCTTTGCCTTGAGGCTTTCCACCTAGCTGTGATATATGTTTTTTTTAAATTATTTTATTTGTTATTTTAGCTGCATTTTTATTTTGTTGATTTTTAAGATTTTTTGTTTGGAGGCCTTCAGCCGTGAAAGAGTTGGATTGGTAAAAGGTTTGGCTATGTGCCGCTTTGGTTGTAAATATGTTATTAAATTACAATAAATTACAATTAGAAGGTGAAACTGACCGCAACCTTATTTGGCCCTTTCCACAATCCTAATTACCTGATCTGCCCAGCAGGTTTAGTGGTCGTCTCAAACACCACACTAGTACTTTTGACAGTAGAATACTTATGGTACATGAAAAAATTACTCAGCTACAGAGAAGATGACGATAATTGCAATTTGAGTGTGCAAAGAAATGAAAATATATTTTAGCAGTTAGGAATATATTCTGCACTAATCATGAAGTGTTGACATTTTTGAGATGTACGTAACTCCTACATGGATGATTAAAGCAATCAGCATTATATTTACTGGAGTACCATTTGAAATTCATCATATTACAGAAATTGGCAATATTGTGGCTATCTATTCTTGAGGTTAGTTGTGAATATGCTACATTTTTAAAATATAAGTAGCAAGAGCAGAGTACAGAGTGTATCTCTGGGAAGGGTCAAAGTGTGGCAAGGAAATATAGGAGCTCATAATTAAGATGGATAAAAGACTAAAAGAGGACAAATATTTAAACACTGTAATATGCTGATGATGTGGCACAGAATGAATAGCAGCAGAGGCAAAGAGATAGTTACGGCAAGATGAGGTGCTATACTGGAGATGACTTAGGGCACATCAAAGATTGCTGTTATTGTTGTTGTTGTGGTTTTCAGCCCAGAGACTGGTTAGATGCAGCTCTCCATGTTGCTCTATCCTGTGCAAGCTTTTTCATCTCCAAGTAACTACTGCAAAGTTACTACTGTAAAGAAGAAGGGGCTGCAAAATTCCAAGTAACTCACCTTGTAAAGAAGTGGAATGTGTTTGGGGAAATAAATAATTATAACCCACACCCACACTCACACTAAGTCATCAGAGCATCAGAACGTGGCGACCTGTGCAAAAGCACCGAGAAAACAGGAATTTTAAGTCAAAAATGAGGAAAGAAGCTGTTGTGTGTTGCCATAGCAACCAAACATAATAAGACAACAAGGAAATTACTCTGAGACATTGGAATACGTTTAAGTATCCAATTTTGAAGGGAAAGACTGTGAAGAAATGAAAACCTCACAACGATAAAAATAGTAAAGAAGATTTCGAAGTATTTGTCTAAGAAGGAGTATGCATAGAACACTTCAAACAAGAAGATCCTGTGCAGGGAGTTTACAGCTCTCACAAACACTGCGGGGATGCAGACACGGAGACCAACCTACGTCCTACGCTGCCAGCACCAGCTGCTATTCACCGGTGCTGACCTGCCTCCACATCCGCTCACTTACGCCACAAGAATTCTACGCTGGGTGAGCATGAAACAAAACTTCATTACTTTAGAATAAAGTGGTGCAAGGTACTGTCGAGTGAACTTTTATTGTGACATTTATCTTATTTAAATTTAGTTTTAAATGCTTACTAGGACTAAAGCATAGCAAAGTATGGAGAATATACAACAAGCTGGGGACAATCAAGAACCGGCTATGGCCATGAAAGTTAGCAAAGAATGATACCTTTCAGGATTTGTCAAAACGGTTATAACTTAACATTGAGAACAAATGTAATAATGTAGAATCCGAATTAATTGAAAAGTTGGGCTCTTTTGAAAACGTGTACAGTATTAAGTACAATGATGTAAGACATGGGTTGTATTCTTTGCAAGAGAGTGTAGATAAGCAGAATGAGTTAATGCCATTCAATTGCAAATTACAGGTGTCAGTACACAGATAGACAATGTAGAAAGGAATTTCAAAGAGAAAATAGCTAACTCTGATATTATAAACTCAATTAGTTTGGAGAAACAATTTGGGGAAATTATACATCAAAAAGTTACCGAGAGAATAACATCCGGGAACGTATCGCCTATTCCTTTTTCCAAACTCACTGATGCCAGGAAGGCATAAATTTGATAGAGCATTATATTTGTGGAAAACATAATATGACGTGACTACCTGAACAACTGTTATACCATTGTTGTTGTTGTTGTTGTTGTTGTGGTCATCAGTCCTGAGACTGGTTTGATGCAGCTCTCCATGCTACTCAATCCTGTGCAAGCTTCTTCATCTCCCAGTACCTACTGCACTACTGCAACCTACATCCTTCTGAATCTGCTTAGTGTATTCATCTCTTGGTCTCCCCCTACGATTTTTACCCTCCACGCTGCCCTCCAATACTAAATTGGTGATCCCTTGATGCCTCAGAACATGTCCTACCAACCGATCCCTTCTTCTGGTCAAGTTGTGCCACAAACTTCTCTTCTCCCCAATCCTATTCAATACCTCCTCATTAGTTATGTGATCTACCCACCTTATCTTCAGCATTCTTCTGTAGCACCACATTTCGAAAGCTTCTATTCTCTTCTTGTCCAAACTAGTTATCGTCCATGTCTCACTTCCATACATGGCTACACTCCATACAAATACTTTCAGAAACGACTTCCTGACACCTAAATCTATATTCGATGTTAACAAATTTCTCTTCTTGAGAAACGCTTTCCTTGCCATTGCCAGTCTACATTTTATATCCTCTCTACTTCGACCATCATCGGTTATTTTACTCCCTAAGTAGCAAAACTCCTTTACTACTTTAAGTGTCTCATTTCCTAATCTAATTCCCTCAGCATCACCCGACTTAATTTGACTACATTCCATTATCCTCGTTTTGCTTTTGTTGATGTTCATCTTATATCCTCCTTTCAAGACACTGTCCATTCCGTTCAACTGCTCTTCCAAGTCCTTTGCTGTCTCTGACAGAATTACAATGTCATCGGCGAACCTCAAAGTTTTTACTTCTTCTCCATGAATTTTAATACCTACTCCAAATTTTTCTTTTGTTTCCTTTACTGCTTGCTCAATATACAGATTGAATAACATCGGGGAGAGGCTACAACCCTGTCTCACTCCTTTCCCAACCACTGCTTCCCTTTCATGCCCCTCGACTCTTATAACTGCCATCTGGTTTCTGTACAAATTGTAAATAGCCTTTCGCTCCCTGTATTTTACCCCTGCCACCTTCAGAATTTGAAAGAGAGTATTCCAGTCAACATTGTCAAAAGCTTTCTCTAAGTCTACAAATGCTAGAAACGTAGGTTTGCCTTTTCTTAATCTTTCTTCCAAGATAAGTCGTAAGGTCAGTATCGCCTCACGTGTTCCAACATTTCTACGGAATCCAAACTGAGCTTCCCCAAGGTTGGCTTCTACTAGTTTTTCTATTCGTCTGTAAAGAATTCGCGTTAGTATTTTACAGCTGTGACTTATTAAACTGATAGTTCGGTAACTTTCACATCTGTCAACACCTGCTTTCTTTGGGATTGGAATTATTATATTCTTCTTAAAGTCTGAGGGTATTTCGCCTGTCTCATACATCGTGCTCACCAGATGGTAGAGTTTTGTCATGACTGGCTCTCCTGAGGCCATCAGTAGTTCTAATGGAATGTTGTCTACTCCCGGGGCCTTGTTTTGACTCAGGTCTTTCAGTGCTCTGTCAAACTCTTCACGCAGTATCTTATCTCCCATTTCATCTTCATCTACATCCTCTTCCTTTTCCATAATATTGTCCTGAAGTACATCGCCCTTGTATAAACCCTCTATATACTCCTTCCACCTTTCTGCTTTCCCTTCGTTGCTTAGAACTGGGTTGCCATCTGAGCTCTTGATATTCATACAAGTGGTTCTCTTCTCTCCAAAGGTCTCTTTAATTTTCCTGTAGGCAGTATCTATCTTACCCCTAGTGAGACAAAAGCCTCTACATCCTTACATTTAACCTCTAGCCATCCCTGCTTAGCCATTTTGCACTTCCTGTCGATTTCATTTTTGAGACGTTTATATTCCTTTTTGCCTGTTTCATTTACTGCATTTTTATATTTTCTCCTTTCATCAATTAAATTCAATATTTCTTCTGTTACCCAAGGATTTCTATTAGCCCGCGTCTTCTTACCTACTTGATCGTCTGCTGCCTTCACCACTTCATCCCTCAGAGCTACCCATTCTTCTTCTACTGTATTTCTTTCCCCCAGTCCTGTCAATTGTTCCCTAATGCTCTCCCTGAAACTCTCTACAACCTGTGGTTCTTTCAGTTTATCCAGGTCCCATCTCCTTAAATTCCCACCTTTTTGCAGTTTCTTCAGTTTCAATCTGCAGTTCATAACCAATAGATTGTGGTCAGAATCTACATCTGCCCCAGGAAATGTCTTACAATTTAATACCTGGTTCCTAAATCTCTGTCTTACCATTATATAATCTATCTGAAACCTGTCAGTATCTCCAGGCTTCTTCCATGTATACAGCCTCCTTTCATGATTCTTGAACCAAGTGTTAGCTATGATTAAGTTATGCTCTGTGCAAAATTCTACAAGGCGGCTTCCTCTTTCATTCCTTCCCCCCAATCCATATTCACCTACTATGTTTCCTTCTCTCCCTTTTCCTACTGACGAATTCCAGTCACCCATCACTATTAAATTTTCGTCTCCCTTCACTACCTGAATAATTTCTTTTATCTCGTCATACATTTCATCTATTTCTTCATCATCTGCAGAGCTAGTTGGCATATAAACTTGTACTACTGTAGTAGGCATGGGCTTTGTGTCTATCTTGGCCACAATAATGCGTTCACTATGCTGTTTGTACCAGCTAACCCGCACTCCTATTTTTTTATTCATTATTAAACCTACACCTGCATTACCCCTATTTGATTTTGTATTTATAACCCTGTAATCACCTGACCAAAAGTCTTGTTCCTCCTGCCACCGAACTTCACTAATTCCCACTATATCTAACTTTAACCTATCCATCTACCTTTTTAAATTTTCTAACCTACCTGCCCGATTAAGTGATCTGACATTCCACGCTCCGATCCGTAGAAGGCCAGTTTTCTTTCTTCTGATAACGACGTCCTCTTGAGTAGTCCCCGCCCGGAGATCCGAATGGGGGACTATTTTACCTCCGGAATATTTTACCCAAGAGGACGCCATCATCATTTAATCATACAGTAGAGCTGCATGTCCTCGGGAAAAATTACGGCTGTAGTTTCCCCTTGCTTTCAGCCGTTCGCAGTACCAGCACAGCAAGGCCGTTTTGGTTAATGTTACAAGGCCAGATCAGTCAATCATCCAGACTGTTGCCCCTGCAACTACTGAAAAGGCTGCTGCCCCTCTTCAGGAACCACATGTTTGTCTGGCCTCTCAACAGATACCCCTCCGTTGTGGTTGCACCTACGGTACGGCCATCTGTATCGCTGAGGCACGCAAGCCTCCCCACCAGCGGCAAGGTCCATGGTTCATGGGGGGAGGAAGTAGTATATATAGACATAATATCCATTGAAAGTATAGAAGCTGAAAAGTAGAGGAAGACTCTTGGGAGCGAATGGTATATTAAAGAATGAATGCGAAGTTTAAAATAAATTTATAGCTTTACCAGAAAATACTTAATTATGGTATACATAGAAATGTATATTAGGGTAATGAACCATGAGGCCTACTCAGAAAGGATAAGGGGGCATAACAGGCTTTCACTAAGTATAAAGGGCAGACGTACCTATGTGGAGATAGGACGATCTGTGGCCTAAAAACAGAGGTGGTTTGTAAGGGGTGTACCTATCAGAATGGAAAGAGGAAGTGCTCTCATAAGGTCAACCCACAAGCAAGCAATAGATGCTGATCCTAGGAGTATTGCGACAAAAGTCACAAATTTTATTGGAATTATTCTGGAAAGTGTAAATTCTGTGAACGACTAGCATTATTATGTTTCGTGGAAGTAAATGAGTGTCAAATGAACACTTTCATTTCGCCCAGAGTTCCTCCAAGCTACAACTAATGAAAATAGTACATATGAGGAAAAGGTAGTACAGAAAGATAAGAACATAAAATAGATTACTCATGTGTCATAAACACCAGAAGTTTTTATTGAAAAAGGAAATAAAGAAAAGAAAAAGCGTCCTCACAATTCCTAAATATTAGTAAAGCTGACTAAAACCACAAGTAAACGCTCATGTCTTAATAACAAATTAAAATAAGAAAAGAATAGAGAAACATTAAGCAAAAGATTGTTCCAGAGAGGACGAGAATTGTTATGGAAAGGAGAGATATGTATAAAAACCTATGTAAAAAATGTATACTGTTAAGATGTTATTATGAGTACCACTCAGCCTTCTACCGTCTCGAACACACAACATTCTAGATATGAATGCGGCATGGTAGAATCCTACCTACTGCGCATCTCATGTTTGTGTGTGCAGGTTTAAAATCAGTCGCAGGAAGAAAGTAGATGCGGCGGTCAAACGGCACCAACTAGTACCTGTCGGGCAATCCATAGAGGTGTTAGTGAGTGCATATGGAAGAACCATGGAGTCTATATGCAGCTTTGTGCTTATTGTGTCACTGACTATTGTTATGTGAAACAAGAACAGTTGAAAAAGTACTCATATAGACTCCTGACTCAGCCTTGTGAGAGGCAAGACGTATTTTCTGCTTCTTTTTTAAGGAAGTCATGGTAGTCAAGCCAACTTTCTTTTATCTGTAACTCATTTTGTTTCAAAGGAAAGTTTGTATGTCTACTCATTTTATAAGTATAAAAAGGTTAAATGTTCCTGCACCTAGCTCTCTCTATTTGATGGAGAAGAAGTCAAGAGATTCTCCAGCAGCTGATTATCCTGTAAAGAAGAGGGGCTGAAAAATTCCAAGTAACTCACCTCGTAAGGAAGTGGAATGTGGTTTGGGGAAATAAATCAGTATAACCCACACCCACATTCACACTTCAAGTCATCGGAACATCTGAATGTGTTTACTTCTTTTTGTCTGCTTCATTTACTGCATTTTAATATTTTGTCCTTTCATCAATTACTTCAGTATCTCTTCTGTTACCCAAGGATTTCTACTAGCCCTCCTCTTTTTACCTAATTGATCCTCTGCTGCCTTCACTATTTCATCCCTCAAAGCTGCCCATTCTTCTTCTACTGGATTTCTTTCTCCAGTTCTTATCAATTGTTTCCTAATGCTCTCTCTGAAACTTTCTACAGCCTCTGGTTCTTTCAGTTTATCCAGGTCCCATCTCCTTAAATTCCTACCTTTTTGCAGTTTCTTCAGTTTTAGTCTACAGTTCATAACCAATAAATTGTGGTCAGAGTCAACATCTGCCCCTGGAAATGTCTTACAATTTAAAACCTGGTTCCTAAATCTCTGTCTTACCATTATATAATCTATCTGAAACCTTCCTATGTCTCCAGGCCTTGTCCACATACACAGCCTTCTTTCATGATTCTTAAACCAAGTGCTAGCTACGATTAAGTTATGCTCTGTGCAAAATTTTACCAGGTGGCTTCCTCTTTCATTCCTTACCACCAGCCCATGTTCACCTATTACTTTTCCTTGTCTTCCTTTTCCTACTATTGTATACCAGTCCCCCAAAACCAGTCCCCGATGACTATTAAATTTTCGTCTCCCTTAACTATGTGAATAACTTTTTTTATCGCATCATACATTTCTTCATCATTGGCAGATCTAGTTGGCATATAAACTTGTACTACTGTTGTAGGCTACAATAATGCATTTACTATGCTGTTCGTAGTAGCTTATCCGTGCTCCTATTTTTTTTTTTTTTATTCATTATTAAACCTATTCTTGCATTACTCTTATTTGGTTTTGTATTTATAGCCCTGTATTCACCTGCTCAGAAGTCTTGTTCCTCCTGCCACCAAACTTCACTAATTCCCAATATATCTAACTTTAACTTATCCATTTCCCTTTTCTAACCTACCTGCCCGATTAAGCGATCTGACATTCCATGCTCCACTCTGTAGAACACCAGTTTTCTTTCTCCTGATAATGACGTCCTCCTGAATGGTCCCCACCCGGAGATCCAAATGGGGGACAATTTTACCTCTGGAATATTTTACCCAAGAGGATGCCATCATCGTTTAACCACACAGTAAAGCTGCATGCCCTCAGGGAAAAATTACAGCTGTAGTTTCCCCTTGCTTTCAGCCATTCACAGTATCAGTACAGCAAGGCCATTTTGGTTAATGTTACAAGGCCAGATCAGTCAATCATCCAGACTGTTGCCCCTCCAACTACTGAAAAGGCTGCTCCCTCTTCAGGAACCACACGTTTGTTTGGCCTCTCAACAGATACCCATCCATCGTGGCTGCACCTACAGTGCCGCTATCTGTATTGCTGATGCAAGCAGGCCTCCCCACCAACGACACTAACCACGGTTCAAGAGGGAATCAAAGATTAAGAGTGTGATTACCTGGGAGACACACACAGTAACTTATACCAGTAACTAGCTGATTCTTTAAAGAGTTGCATTCCCCTGTAAAAAACAACTGCAGATGTCTGATTACTTTATGAATGAATGAAATACATTTGACATTAAGCATTTAAGCAAGAAAAGTTAAAAAAAAATGTTTGAAATTATGCTTTAAATTTTGCTGAATGTGACTAAGTGCTCTAATTAGTGAACACTGAATGACTGTAGTCTGGGTAATTTGCACTCCATTTTAAGCAAAAGCAAGTTTTTTACACATCCTAAAAGTTTATGACATCATATTTTCTGAACAATGTGTCGTATAATGATATACTTTTGCAAGTGCAAACTATGTCACGAATAGAGTAGATAGTAAACAAGTAATAAATTAAAACTTCTAGTCTGATGCTGACATTTTACTTCATGAACAGCAAAAACGTAGTAAATGATAAACTTTTTTCTTTTCACCATTTTTTCCCCCTTCTTTTTTGGTGGGGTGGGGGGCATGGAGGGCTGTCAGTGAGAAAAGGTTTTGTTGAGGGTTTGGAATTATGTGCAAAGTTTGTTGGAAATCAGTAAGTATTCTCATCCTCAAGGAATTTTAGGAATGGGTAGCCCATCTATAAACGATACTGTGTATAGAACACTAGTGTGACCCAATCTTGAGTATTATTCACGTGTGTGGTGTCCCCACCAGGTCAAATTAAAGGACAGGGTGAGCAGCAATTTGCAGCTGTTTACTGACCTGGAGGGGAGACAACATTCTTTATGCAAGACACTATTGAGAAAATTTAGAAAACAAACATTTGAGGCTGGCTGCAGACGAATTCTATTGCCATCAACATACATTTTACGTAAGGACCGTGAGTGTATGATAAGAGAAATTAGGGCTCATACAGAGGTTTATAGAGAGTAGTTTTTCCCATCCTCGAGATGCACAGGATGGGAAAAAGACTACACTTATGGAAAAAAAATCACAACACAAAGAATGAGTTGTGCAACATAAATGAAAAATGATAAGTGTGTTCCTACATCCGACAGATGATGTCTATTCAAATTTCACATCAGTCACATAAGAGGAGCACTAGTAGTGCCACTATGAGGATGCAAATCAGGTTCGTTTTAAATACACACTGTAATGGTCATGAGCATTAGTTACCTTTGAGATTGAACGTCGTGAGTTGATGTAAGTGAACAACACCCTTAAGGGGACAAAGACACAATTATCAACACCCCAATGGGTTTGAATAAGGTTGTGTATCAGGGCTATGAGAAGCTGGATAGTCCTTTCATGATATTGCAGAAAAACTTGGCAGGAGTGTAGCCACTGTACATGGAGGCTGATAATGGTGCTCATGAGAATGTGTGATCACAAGAAGATGGGGCTCTGGATGGTCACAAGGCACTACTAAGAGGGAAGATCATTGTATTTGGTGTAAGGCTCTGCCACATCATACTGCCTCTGAAGCAGCAGTTGACACCACAGTGACACATCGAATTGTTACAAATCAGTTACTTCAAGGACAGGTCCGAGCCAGACACCTTGTAGTGTGCATTCCACTGACCCCAAACTACCATCATTTGCGACTTTAGTGGTGTCAAGCAAGAAGTCATTGGAGAGAACATGGCAGATTGGGTTTAAGTCCTGTTGACAATGACATCATTAGAGATGGAGCACAAGCTCAGAATGTGTCAAGGATGGGGAAGGAAATTGGCCATGCCCTTTCAAAGGAACCATCCCAGCATTTGCCTGAAGGGGTTTAGGGAAATCACAGAAAACCTAAATCTGAAAAGCAGGAAGCAGGTTTGAACTGTTGTCCGCCCAAATGCAAATCCAGTGTACTAACCACTGTCCACCTCACTCCGTAAGAGCTCACTGGATGGCAGGATGGAGGTCTGTTGTGTCCAACAGGATAACACTCACCCACACACTGCTACTGTAACCCAGCACGGAATTTCGACATGTTGCCCTGGCCTGCTCAATCACTAGTTCTATCTCCAATCGAGCACATATGGGACATCACTGGATGACAATTCCAGTGTCATCCATAACCAGCATTAACCTTCACTGCATGGATCAGCCAAGAGCAACAATCGTGGCCCTCTTTACTACAAACTGAAATTTGCACCTGTACAACACAAGGCATGCAACATTCTGACAGTTACATTGATTATTAGTGTACCAGCATTTCACACTTGCAAGGCATATCTCATGCATATATTAACCTATGACCTTACAGTGTTAATCACTTAAATATGTTCCTATGACCTTACAGTGTTAATCACTTTAATATGTTACTAGACAAATGTATTCTTGAAATTTCATTACTCTACATTAATTTATTTTCGGTATTGCAATTTTTTTCCATCAGTGTAAGTGGTACAAGGTACCCCTGCCATGCATAATCCACTGACTTACAGAATATGTACGTATATATAGATGGAGATGTAGGTGTAGAAGGAAGATTAGGATTTAATGTCTCATTCACATCAAGGTCTTTTGAGATGTAGCATAAGCTCAGAATGGAGAAGGAAACTGTCTGTGGCCTTTCAAAGGAACCATTCTGGCACTTGCCTAGAGCAATTTAGGTAAATCATGGAAAACTTAAATCTGGATGGTCGGATGTGTATTTGAACTGTCATCTTCCCAAATGCAAATCCATTACACAAACCACTGTGCTACCTTACTTGGTCTCATTCTCAAATACTAGATGAATCAATTTCAAGTATTTTCACACCATCTGTTATGCTGCCTCAAGACAAACACACAATTTTTAACTGTAATTGTTAAACTTCTAACATAAGATTCTACCTCTTAGTGAGTGAATTATGACAGCATTCAGTTAAAATTTGTTCAATAGCTACACAAGACAATGAACATCAAATTTTTGCTGCCCCTAAAGCCATTAGACGGACAACCTGCAAATGGTACCGGGTTCCAGGAGAGTCACTTAGTAATGTCAATGGTGAATACATATAGGAAACACCTACTTAATTATGGTACTTATAAATTTATTATTTTATTATTTAAAACTACCCATATACAGTTGTTATAGTTTTAACAGTAACATTTTACATGTGTAGGAAATGTCATACTCATAATGGCACTCAATTTGTGGTGTAGAGATTGTAACAGGCAAAGGAGAATGGCACATTTTAATATCAATATACCACTCTACAGAGAGTCTACAGAGTGTCTATAGAAGGAAAACCAACAGGTGGAGAATATTATAGAAAGAGAAGATGAAGTAGGTGAAGATGAGAAGTGAGGTATGATACTGTGAGAATTTGACAAAGCACTAGAAGACTCAAGTGAAGACTCCTTGCATAAACAGTATTCCCTCAGAAAGATTGAGATCCTTGAAAGAGCCAACCATGAAAAAAGCTGTCCCACCTGGTGTACAAGATACGTGAGATAGGAAAAATTCCTCTAGACTCCACGAAGAATTTAATAATTCCAATTAAAAAGAAGGCAAGTTCTGAAGGATGTGAATCTTACGAAACCATTAGTTCTGTTTCGTAAGTCACGGTTGCCAAAATTGGCACAAATTATTTACAAAAGATTGAAAATACTGGCAGAAGCTGGTTCCAGACAAATGTATGAACATGTGAGGCAATACTGACCCAATGACTTATTCTAGAAGATAGGTTGGAGAAAGGTAAATCAACATTTATAGAATTTGTAGATTTAGAGAAAGCTTTTGGCAATGTTGACTGGACTAAACTTTTTGAAATTCTAAAGGCAATAGAGATAAAAAACAGGGACAAAAAGGTTATTTACAACTTGCACAGAATTCAGAGTGCAGTATAAGAGTCGAAGGTCGTGAAAGGGAAGCCGTAATGTGAGACACGTTTGTATCCTATCTCCGACATTGTTCAATCTGTACATTGGGCAAGCTGTGAAGGAAATCGAGGAGAAAGTTGGAACGGGAATTGAAGTTCATGAAGAAGAAATAAAAACTTTGAGGTTTGCTGATGACACTGTAATACTGTCAGAGACAGCAAAGGACTTGGAAGAGCAACTGAACAGAATGGATAGTGTCTTGGGCAACACATTATAACATGATAATCAACAAAAGTAAAACAAGAGTAATGGTAACTAGTCAAATTAAACCAGGTGGTGCTGAGGGAGTTAGAATAGGAAATGAGATACTAAACATAGTAACTGAGTTTTGCTAATTGGGCAGCAAAATAACTGATGTCAGCCAAAGTAGAGAGCATATAAAATGCAGATTACCAATAGAAAAAAAGCATCTCTGGTAAAGCAGAATCTGTTAACATCTCAGGTCAATCTAAGTGTTACAAAATCTCTTCAGACGGCCTTTGTCTTGTATGGAAGTGAAACATGGATGATCAGCAGTTCAAACAAGAATGGGTTAGAAGCTACTGAAATGTGGTGCTACACAGAGTGAAAACAGTAACCTTTTACAGTATACCAAAGTGATTTAGAAGAAGTTGAGAAAACAGTTTGATACAGGACAATTGTGGTCTATCAAGTTGGGAAACTATCTCAAGTTGGTCTGGAAAAAACACCGAAGACACAGCACAGGAGAAAAAATGAACAGGATTTTTTTTGCAAGAAATTTAATTTAGTACTGGGATACATTTTTGTTAGAGGCCACAGTTTTAGAGCTATTCATGCAAAACAAAAAAAGGGAACTTCAAATGCACTCCCATCCCCACGCTCAACCTCACCAGTAGTATATCATTCATGGCACTCCCTCCTACCACTGAACACAAATTTTCAACTTCACTTATTATTTCCCATATCTGACATTTCTTGGTCTTTATTATGCCACCAGTTTTGTCAGCTATTTTATTAACATTATTAATTTCAACATTTTTAATTTGAGCTTTCTCGCAACGGTAAAGAAGGAAAAAAAGACTTTTGTAAACATTACACAATAATTAATTATGTTTACAATTAAATCTGAACTTAACTCCCTTACAAGCATAATGGTTTCACACTAAGAAGGCCAGGCAAATAAAATGCTATTAAAATTCACAAAACTGTGAGGTAACATTTATACAAATGTCAATTTTACAATTTATAAGTGCTAGACTGAACTGGTGATGTAATAGCCGAGTGAATGAACACCAAAAAAGATTGAGTTTGGGAAATAATTCATGCAGTCGTAAATTGTGTATAGTAGTAGAAGGGGGTGCTGTCAAGAACATACTAAAATACTGACTGTACAAAAACACTAATTCATTCTCCTGGCTGTCTGCAGCGAACATTAGCTGGAAAGCTATACACCCAAAAAATATTAATATCCTGTATGATGAAATGACCACAGTCGACCTCCATTAAAATAAATTAGAATTATATTAATACCATCAGCTGTGCATGGGCGTTGAAATAGATCAATGGGGACAGGAGAAAATGTGTGCCCCAACCGGGACTCGGACCCGGGATCTCCTGCTAACATGGCAGATGCTCTATCCATCTGAGCCACTGAGGGCACAGATGTGACTGCAGGGACTATCTCGTGCATGCCTCCCGCGAGACTCACATTCTCACCTTGTATGTCCACAAACTACACTCGTAGTGTCCCACCCCAAAGCACTCATTACTCGTGGAAGACATTCTTCCAAGTTCCATAAGAGTTCGGGGAATATGTGCTCGTCCGCACAGGAGAAGAAGGTACGGCCGGTATCGCCAGAACTATATACTTATATGGACATGTCCAAAAGAACAGACACCATCTCCATATAAGTCTATTAAAAGAAGTGTTATTGTGAACCATAAATCACTTCGAGTACAAATTGTATGGTGCACCATGTTGCCTTTTCTCTTTCTATTGCATAATGTGAGACAGAGGTAGACTGGGTGCACAAGAATTTACCTCAACTCTGCAATTTAAAAAAAAGGTTATCAGTGATCTACAATGTATGCTGCAGTTAACGATATGTCTCAAGCAATGTTACATCAGTTTAAAAATATAGACTAACAGATTAACAAAATGAAAACACAATTAAACGGATGGATGTCCAAATTGTAACTTAAGTTGAACAATCATGAAATGAACTCATAGGAAAAGAAGACCTCGGTAAGAGAAGATATAAAATTTTTACAAGAAACTCTCAATAACATCAAACAGAAATTCTAAATGGACTTGGATCTAAATGTGACAAGTTGAGAAACAAATTGATGGTGGGACCAAATTGATGTTAAATGAGTTATTATAAATGTTTAGAGAGATCTGAATAAGTCCGAAAAGGTAGCCACTCATAATTATTAGGTGGCACCTGATGATGTAATTTTAGACTTTGAAAGCAGTTGTATAATAAAAAAGAAATTCGGGTTTGCAGCCGGTCGTCGTAAACTTCATTGCACGATATTTCGGCTGGACAATTGCCAGCCATCTTCAGGTGAGCTGAACAAGGACTGATGAAGACGTTCTCCGCTCCATGCTTATATAGTGCGCTGATAGTACTGCCGCGCATGCGTTGCAATTGCGGAGACAAAAGGGCCACACCGACCAGCGGCAGTGCCCTCGCTGGTGGAACTGCAGTAATCAGCTGCCGTTGGTAATGTCGCTGGCCGCAGCTATCGAAGTCTTCTGGCGTCTTCGTCTCGAGCAAATTTCGGAGATGACAGGATTCCATGCGTTATTCAATTGGTAACCACTGTCATGGTTCATTAGATTTCCCGCAATGCGTATTTCAACTCATTCTTTGATAATGGAGTCCCAAAAAGTTTTTGTAGTGGCCAAAATCAAAGTTTTGTCGTACTCCATTGAATGTCTGTTAGAAATACAATGTTCCGCAACTGCAGACTTACTGGGTTGCAGTAGGCGAGTGCAACGTTGATGTTCTGTACAACGCTCTTCCACTGTACTCATTGTCTGTCCTACATAGGCCATATCACACTGACACGGTATTTTATAAATACCCGCCTTCCGCAGTAACAAATCATCCTTCACCGATCCCAGCAAATCCGAAATCTTAGAGGCGGACGAAAAACCACTTTCACATTAAAACGATCAAGAATCCTTGCTATCTTGAAGGAGGTATTTCCGACAAAGGGAAGAAAAGCTATGGGCTTGGCTGGCACGTCCTCCTCTTTATCCACTTCCCGGTTCCTGGCTCTAGTTGAGAAGGCCCTGTTGAGTACCCATTGTCTATGAACACCGTCCTCAAATGTGCCAGTTCCTTAGGCAAATTCTCGGCATCCGACACTGTGTGTGCCCTGTGTACAAGGGTTTTAAGTAAACTCATGGTCTGGGATGGGTGATGGCAACATGATGAATGTAAATACAAATCAGTGTGAGTGGGCTTGCGATAGACAGAATGTCCCACAGTGCCGTCACTTTTCCGTTTAACCAAAACATCCAGGAATGGAAGGCAGCCATTTTTCTATAATTCCACAGTAAATCGAATATTCTCATGGATGGAGTTAAGATGATGAAAAAACTCCATTAACTTTTCTTCTCCTTGGGGCCAAACTATATAAAGATGGCTGCCTTCCATTCCCAGATGTTTTGGTTAAATGGAAGAGTGACGGCACTGTGGGACATTCTGTCTATCGCAAGCCCACTCACACTGATTTGTATTTACATTCATCATGTTGCCATCACCCATCCCAGACCATGAGTTTACTTAAAACCCTTGTACACAGGGCACACACAGTGTCGGATGCCAAGAATTTGCCTAAGGAACTGGCACATCTGAGGACGGTGTTCATAGACAATGGTGTACTTGACCCGGCAAATTAACAGTGCCTTCTGAACTAGAGCCAGGAACCGGGAAGCGGATAAAGAGGAGGACGCGCCAGCCAAGTCCCTAGCTTTTCTTCCCTTTGTCAGAAATATCTCCTTCAAGATAGCAAGGATTCTTGATCGTTTTAATGTGAAAGTGGTTTTTCATCCGCCTTCTAAGATTTCGGATTTGCTGGGATCGGTGAAGGATGATTTGTTACTGCGGAAGGCGGGAATTTATAAAATACCGTGTCAGTGTGATATGGCCTATATAGGACAGACATTGTGTACAGTGGAAGAGCATTGTACAGAACATCAACATTGCACTCGCCTACTGCAACCCAGTAAGTCTGCAGTTGCGGAACATTGTATTTCTAACGGACATTCAATGGAGTACGACAAAACTGTGATTTTGGCCACTGCAAAAACTTTTTGGGACTCCATTATCAAAGAATGAGTTGAAATACGCATTGCGGGAAATCTAATGAACCGTGACTGTGGTTACCAACTGAATAACGCATGGAATCCCGTTATCTCCGAAATTTGCTCGAGACGAAGACGCCAGAAGACTTCGATAGCTGCGGCCAGCAACAATACCGATGGCAGCTGATTACTGCAGTTCCACCAGCGAGGGCGCTGCCGCTGGTCAGTGTGGCCCCCCTGTCTCTGCAATTGCAACGCATGCGCGGCAGTACTATCAGCGCACTATATAAGCTGGAGCGGAGAACGTCTTCATCAGTCCTTGTTCTGCTCACCTGAAGATGGCTGGCAGTTGTCCATCCGAAATATCATGCAATGAAGTTTACGACGACTGGCTGCAAACCTGAAATCTTTTTGACCAGTTGATTCGCCGGGAAAATTTCAAATTTTACAATAAAAAAGAAATTATTGGCAACTTAAATGGATTTTTTATTCTATTAATCCTTGTCTGATTCCTCTTTCATTTTTGATAAGAGTGTATCAAAAGGTACAGTCAATCCTTGATGAGATGATAGAGGACTTTATTTGCACCAAAATTTTTAATATAATTTTTCCGTGTTTGTTACCGTTTCGGAATTATGTGTGCAAGTCCAAAAGGGGGAGTTTTTCTTTCCTTTGAATGCCAATCTCAATTTATGCATTTCTCATATTATTCATTTTATTTTATTCATTTAATTCCTTTAAAAATTACATTAATACATGTCATTGTACTTGGTTTGTCTTAGTCCTATTGAGACAGATGCTCAAAATATCCCCTCTCACATGAATAAAGCTTCAGCATACCACATGATCTCTCTTTACCAAATCCCTCCTTACATATTACCACTGCCATTGCATGAATCTTTGCAACAAGCTCTTCTTTGCATGTTATCTCCAATCTGTACATTTACCTTTTGAGAAAACCCCACAGATAGAAGTCAAGTGGTGTCAGATTGGGGGACTGTCCTTGACAAGGAATGAGACCATCCCTTCCAATCCATGTATCTGGTAAATGGTCATCCAACCATAGTTGTACTGATAGTTGGAAATGTGTTGGAGCACCACCAAGCCTAGATACCATTGGTGTTGTCTTTTCGTGTAGGTGCGTATCACCCCAGATGGTTATACGCCCACCTTCTAAGAGATGCAGGTAATCAGCAACACCCATTCTGTTCTCCAGCATGAATGGGTCAGACAGCATACCACCGAGGATACCTGCCCATACATTAACACTGAATCTCATTTGGATTGATACAGAATGAGTTACATGAGGATTCTTGTCAGTGTAGATGTGTATGTTGTGTCTGTTCATAATTCCCTCTTTTCTGAACCCTGACTCGTCAGTCCCTAAGACATGGCCCATGAATTCTGGTTGACCATTAAGCATCTGTAATAATCAATGACAGTATGTGAGACCATGTCCATAATCTTGTGGGTATAATTATTGCACAGGGTTCAGATGTTACAGATAAAGACCTTACTGACGAAGTATTCCCCAAGCAGCTGAATGAGACAGTCCAACATGTCACCCAGTATGCCTCATCTGGATAAATGGACATGCTTCTAACAGTATTAAGAATTTCTTTTTCATGATCCTGACCAATATGATGTGTAGGTTTAGGTTGTAGCAATCCTGTATCGCCCATGCATTGGTGAAGTGCTTGAAATACCTGCCTGCATGGATGATGTTGCTGCTTAAAACTCTCTCCTGTATCCCCCATGCATTGGTGAAGTGCTTGAAATACCTGCCTGCATGGATGATGTTGTTGCTTAAAACTCTCTCAGTATTATCATTACAGAAACCGTAAAAAAGTTGTATTTCCCAATATTCCTCATTAGTAAACACTGCGGATATTCACAGATGGGCTTTACATTTGCAAGTGATTGCTTCAGCCATCTTATCCAGGAGCACACAAAGCTTAAAAAAAGGGGGGGGGGCACCAATATTGGTAACAATGAATGCTGTACTTAGCTACAGAACCGTACACAAATGGCAGAACTTACACAACGGCTGGCACCATGTGATATTCTATACTGCGTGCACACACTCCATCTCCCAGATGCTCCTTTTTTCACATATGGGGATGGGGACAACACACATGAATAACATGATAAATGCATTAACTTGTATTGGCATTCAAAGAAAAGAGAAACTCGCTGTTTTAGTAGCTCTGAAAAGGTGATAAATGTGGAAAAATTGTATTACCATTTTTTGTTGCAAGTAAGGTCCTCTACCATCTCATCAAGGATTGATCTTATCTTTAGACACACCCTGTGTGTATATACATCTACATACTAACATGCTTGAAACAGTGCCTTATTTCTTGAAGGCTGTTAGTACCAGATTTTGGGGTAATGAAGTCACTACATTTCTCAAAATCTATGAATCCCAGACTAAGAGATAATTCATAATCACAAAAGTGCCTTATTATTCCTTTCGACTTGCTCTTAGTCCATTGTGGTGTATCCATTTCGAAGGACAGATTTTTCCTTTGGAGCTAGTAATGATTTAAGTAAATATCTTAAACATTATAGAAGGGGACTGTTACATCTATAGTTCTTTATATACTAAGTAGCCAAAATATTATAACCACTGCTCACCCTGAGACTGACTGCTGCCTGGTGGCATTGTAGGCACGTGACATGCTAAGGAAAGTGTATAAGTGGAGCAGAGACGAGTGGGGAATCATTCTAGTGATGATACGAGCCACAACTGGGGAAATCCACTGACATAAGTGACTTTGACAAAGGGTATATTTTTATGGTCTGGCACCTGGGACAAACATCTCAGAAACAATAAGCTCGCTGGCTTGATTAGCTGTCTGCGTGCTACTGCTGTGAGCATCTGTGGAAAATGGTTGACCAATGGTGAACCAAGTAGGTGACAAGGTGCTGGACATCCATGCCTCCTCATAGAAGGTGGAGGTCAGAGGTTTGCCCATTATCTGAAGCAGGATAGGCAGTGATCTGTAGCAGATGTGACAATGCTGATGCAACTGCATGTGTTTCTGAGCACAGTGTTCAGTGCGAATTGTTGAACATGGGGCTCTGGAGAGATTACAACTGGAGTGGACATGGAATCATCAAGATTGGACTGTGGAACAATGGATTCATGTCACCTGGTCCACCAGGTCGACAGTCATGTCCAGATACACTCTCATCCAGGCAAATGGCTGCTCAAAACATACACTGTGCCACAGAAATAGTGTTATTCAATTGTACTTGCATGGGACCTGTGGTAGTAATCAAAAGCACCATCGCACCTGAGGATTATGTAAACATGACTGCAGACCGCTTCCATCCCTTCATGCTTGATAACTTCAAGCCTGGCAATGGTGATGGCATCTTCCAGCTGGGTAACTGTTCATGTCACAAGACCAGACTCCTCCTACAGCAGTTCGAATAAACTCATGTTGATGTCTCGGTCACCAGTGTGATGTCGCTCCTCTTTTCTGCCACTATAAGTTCTACATCACAATATTTCTCTATTTTGGCTAATTTCATTCACAAATGATATCTATCCATAGATTCTGTACATTTTAAGACTGATCAGTTTTATTCTCAAAGTTACAATACATAAAATCCTTCAGTAACATGATCATGTACAGCTGAATTGCATCATACACCAGACACTAAAATTACACATCATTTAAACTTGTCCTATTCCAGGTATTTAGTCACTGCTGTAGCTACAAAACAGCAGAATTTCATACTGAATGTGAAGAACCAGCTTGAGACTAAAGTCAAGGAAGACCGATTAGAGCCAGAGGTAAAGTGGAAAAGGAACAAATGTCAAGTATCCTTTGTGAGATCTTCACAATGACAACACAAGACTGAGTTAACAACAAGCAAACAAATTCCAAAGAGTGACCAAATGAGAAACCGAGGCAATAGCAGAAGCAATCCGGAGACAGGTAAGATAGCAACTATGGGCAGCAGAACTGAATACCAGAATGATAGACTATCAAACATGAGGGCTTATGTATCTCCACTGCAATAAGAGATATCAGCTGGAGCATTCATATGAGGAATTGTGTGTGGGGATACCTCAGTAACTGCATTACTTCATAGTTAATGCCGAATTCTAGTGACTGTGTAAATCAATTTCTTCCAGTGGGCATTAAAATTCATCACACCATGATATCAAGAGTCAGCACATTCTTTCTTTCTTTTTTAGTATAGAAGAACTAGAGTTCAAATGTTTGTGTGCCTCCCTCACCCCTCTCTGTGTGTGTGTTTTATCTGATTCCACGTGGTAATTAGATTTTTTCCCCCATGTCTTTATTTGGTTACTGCAAAGTCCACCTTACCTGAGCTATTACTTGTGTATAAAGAAAATATTACAGAATTACATTCAACTACGAAAGTGTATTGGGTTCAACATGATACTATACTGAATTAAACAATGACAGAAAAATCTACTTACCAAAGAGACAGACACATGTATGAATAAAATTTGATCAGAAAGTGATAGGAAACACATAGGAGCAAATTGTCTATTAAGGGATTAAGTTTGCGATTATTCAAGATAATGGGACTAATGGCAGGGCAACCACGAGGAAACTCACAAATGTGTCTATATACTGTCCCGGCAGGTTTCATATAGCAAGGCCGGCATTAACCTACTCATGTGTACAATCTTCGTTCCATACACACAATTTAAAGTCTCTGTCATCAGCACTGACATAACAAATGATTTATGGAAACATGACATTGTCAGTAGTAAGGTACTATAGATTTGATGACGGTGAAAAATTTCATGCTTAGTTGAAGGCCTCAGTGTTGACGACCTTGCATAAAGCACTACGACATGTAGCTCAGTTTTTCACTGCAAGCTGTTAATTGAAGGCACAAAGTTCAAGTTTTTCTTTCTTTTTTCTTAAAAATTCTATTAAAGGAGCTACATGAACTAGAGATTTGTCTACCTGTAATTTTCATAAGTAGCCACATTCACTTAGATGTTTAAACATAAAATATGACTCAATGAATCTTTCGTCCTCACCTGATATTCATGTTCCGTATCCATTATACCACATACTGCTACTAGTTGGTACTGGCGAGCTTTCATTGAAGCTAAGGATTTCCGTATAAGGCGCATGCCTGATACTGCAGTTGATGTGTTTTGAAACTGAGCCATCTGGTGTGGTGTATGGCTGGGGTCAAACACTAAGAGATTTATTCCTCCATCTTTCAGCTGTTCCACACCTACTATAGTACGGCTGTGGCCTGTATTAAAAAAAAATAGCAACAATAATAACTTGTTTGTACTGAAAAAACATGATACCTATAAGTTCTGAAAAACTACACTGCTATACATCAATAAGTGCTCCTAAACACTATTCTCATTTGGAAAATTTCAACTTCTATGTAATAATGATAGTTAACTACCATTTGATAAAAATTAGCTACTCTTTCAGTTGCATATGACAGTAAAATTGTGACAGCAAATTACTGAAATATTCAGTCTCATGGCAAGACATCTTCTGAGGAGACTGTTTGAACAGTAAATTTAGATATAAGTCTGTATACACTGAGGAAACAAAAGTGACGGAATACCACCAAATATCATGTTAGACCTTCTTTTGCCCAGTGTAGTGCAGTAACTTGATGTGGCATGGACTCAACAAGTCGTAGGAAGCCCCTGCAGAAGTACTGAGTCACGCTGCCTCTATAGCTGCCTATAATTGCAAAAAATGTTGCCCTGGGAGGATTTTGTGCATGAACTAACGTCCAATTATGTTCCATATATGTTAGATGGGATTCATGTTGGGTAATTTGGGAGCGAAATCATTTGTGTGAATCATCTAGACTGTTCTTTAAATCAATTGCGAATAATTGTGACATGGTGCATTGTCTTCCATAAAAATTCCATTGTTTTTTGGGAACATGAAGTCCATGAATGGCTGTAAATGGACGACTCCAGTCAATGATTGGTTCAGTTGGACCGGACGACCCAATTCATTCCATGTAAACACAGCCCATACCATTAAGGAGCCACCACCAGCTTGCACAACCAGGGACCATGGCTTCCTGGGGGTCTACGCCACACTTGAACCCTACCAATAGCCCTTACCAACTGAAATTGGGACTTTTCTGACCAGGCCATGATTCTCCAGTTGTCTAGGATCCAACCAATATGGTTATGAGCCCAGGAGTGGCACTGAAGGCAATGTCGTGCTGTTAGCAAAGGCACTCTTGTTGGTCATCTGCTGCCATAGCTCTTTAACGCCAAATTTTGCCACACTGTCCTAACAGACATGTTCTTCATACATCCCACATTGATCTCTGCAGTTATTTCATGAAGTGTTGCTTGTCTGTTAGCATCTACAATTCTAAGCAAACAATGTTGCTCTTGGTCATTAAGTGAGGGTTGTTGGCCACTGCATTGTCCGTGGTGAATGGTAATGCATGAAATTTGGTATTCTTTGCACACTCTTGACACTGTGGATCTTGGAATATTGAATTTCTTAAAGATTTCCAAAATGGTATGTCCTATGCATCTAGCTCCAACTTCCATTTTATGATCAAAGTCTGTTAATCCCCATCATGCAGCCATAATCATACCAGAAACTGTTTTGTATGAATCAGCTTAGTGCAAATGGCAGCTCCGCCAATGCACTGCCATTTTACAACTTGCGTATGAGATACTAGTGCCAGATGCGTATATGCATGTTGTTACCCCACGCCTTTTGTCACCTCAGTGTATAAACATACATAGCAGTATCACTATTGTAGCAGTCTGCAGAAAAATCCATTAAAAAGGGACTAGACTTTCACATTAAATAGATGTGCTTTAACGTTCTACTTGTTATTCATAATCACATGAGAATTTTCTAGAACAGAATTTTAAGGGCATACACATCATCTTTATAGATCCAATACCATGTCACTCTCAACAGAATACAATCAACAGATGTAAAGGTAATTTCTGGAGTATCACACTGTTTACAAAATAAATAAATAATCTAGTGGATAGTGAAACTGTCTTGCAGATTAAAACTGTGTGCCGGACTGAGACTCGAACTCGGGTTCAAGTCTCGGTCCGGCACACAGTTTTAATATGCCAGGAAGTTTCATATCAGCGCACACAATCTCATTGTAGTGGATAGTGTCAGAAGCTCTGTACGCTGTTTGCAGACAACGCAGTTATCTGTAGCAAGGTATCAATGTCCGAAGACTGTAGCAAATAGCAGGAAGGCCTGCAGAAGATTGGTGAAATGACTGGTAGTTTACCCAGAGCATAAAGAAATGTAATGTACTGCACATAAACAGGAAAAGAAATTCACTGTTGTTCAATTACACAATTAGTGACAAATCAGAGGAACAACAACTACCACAAAATACCTAAGAGTAACCTTCTGGAGTGACCTAAAGTGGAATAATCATATCAAACAAATTGTAAGGAAAGCAGATACCAGGCTGAGACTCACGCTAAGAATCTCAAGGCAATGTAATTCACCCATGAAAGAGGTGGCTGACAAAACGTTTCACTGATTCTTGGGTACTGCTCCTTACTCTGTGACGCATACAACACAGGATTAATAAAAGAGAGAGGGGAGATAAAACAAAGAGTTGCACATTTTTTCATGGGATCATTTAGTCAATGCAAGGGTGTTGGGGAGATGCTCAAAAAATTCAAGAGGCAGACAGTACATGCACTGTAAGAGAGATATTGTACATCAAAGAGAGGTTGACTATTGAAATACTGAGAGGGTGTGTTCCTGGAAAATTCAAACAGTATGTTGCTTTCTCACACCCATCTCTTCAACCACAATGAGGAAATCAGAGAAATTAAGAGCTTTAAAGAGTTTTACTGAGAATCATTCTTTACATGCACCATTACTGAATGAAACAGGGAAAGGAGAAAAGATAGTGGTGCCCAAAATACCCTCTGCCACACACCATATTGGGGCTTGTACAGTATAGACTGTGAAATTTCGAACATTTGCGAGTCCCATGAAAAACTAGTATTGTTATTCAAATAACTTCCGGGAATTCAGCCAGGTAACACTTTCAGTGACCGCCGATATTTCGGCGGGAGAACACCCCGCCATTTTCAAGGCAAACTGCAACGGACAGGCGGCGTACATGCAAATTTAATACCTCGGTTCTCGGACCGAAGCAGGAAAGATAACACACACACACACACACACACACACACACACACACACACACACACTGAACACTAGTGCCACCAAAGATGACCAAAGTCGGAGCTATCGATAGTGAGACTATGAATTCGCAGGTGAGGCAGCATTGACTCTGTTCCTCTGTTTTTTGACAAGGGAGAGAGCCGTATTCCAAACAGAGTTTAAACAGAAACCTCCATCCCTGTTAACGAGGTTGCTCGCTAATTTAATCTCAACTGCCTCCCTTATGACACTGTCCCAATAGCTGGACGTGCATGCCAATATCTCGGTGTTATTATATAACATGGGGTGACCAGTATCCAAGCACTGTTCGGCAATAGCAGATCTATTTGGCTGCTGTAATCATGTGTGCTGTTTATGCTCAGTACATCTGTCCTCCACGGTCCTGATAGTTTGACCAATATATGCCATGCTGCAGCTACAAGGAATACGATATACACCCGCCTTACGCAGTCCAAGATCATCCTTAACGGAACTCAAAAGTGCTCTAATTTTAGATGGAGGTCGGAAAACACATTTCACATCGTATTTCCGTAAAATACGACCGATCTTATTGGACGTGTTTCCTACGTAAGGCAAGAACGCAGTAGACTTATCATCAATCACCCGATGTACAGTTGGTCGATAGCGCAACGCACGTTCAATCTGTCTATCACTGTAATCATTTTGACGAAATGTAACTTCAAGATGGGACAGCTCAGCTGGCAAAGTCTCAGCGTCAGAAACGACATGTGCCCTGTGTACCAAGGTACGAAGTACCCCTTCAAGCTGAGCCGAATGGTGACAACTATTAGCTTGTAAGTACAAGTCGGTGTGAGTACGTTTCCTGTAGACTGCATGTCCCAATGATCCGTCATCCTTCCTCCTAACCAACACGTCGAGAAAGGGAAGGCAACCATCCTCTTCCACCTCCATCTTAAAACGAATGTTCGGGTGGATCGAGTTCAGATGTTCTAGAAAGACATTCAAATTCTCCCTACCGTGAGGCCAAACAACGAAGGTATCGTCAACGTATCTAAAGAAACAGGCGGGTTTTAAAGGCGCCAACTCCAATGCACGTTCCTCGAAGTCTTCCATAAACAAATTTGCGATCACTAGAGACAACGGACTACCCATCGCAACTCCATCTGTCTGCTCGTAATACTGGTCATTAAATAAAAAGTAAGTGGATGTCAACACATGCCTAAAGAGATTAGTTAAATTAGCACCAAACCTGGCTTCAATTAACTGCAACGAATCAGAAAGAGGAACACGAGTGAAGAGAGAGACCACATCGAAACTCACTAAAATATCAGAGTCATTCAGCCTCAGTCCCTCCAAATGACGTAAAAAATCAGCTGCGTTCCTGACATGATGTTCACACGGTCCTACTTGTGGACTCAACAGAGAAGCAAGATGCTTGGATACACGATATGTCGGGGCGCCGATGTTACTCACTATAGGACGGAAAGGAACCCCTTCCTTATGAACCTTTGGAAGGCCATATAACCTAGGGGGAACCGCACTATAGGTGTTAAGCCTCTTGATTGTGTCCTGCGACAAACCACTTTTCTTCAGGAGGCTGTTGGTCTTTCTCTCAACACTTTTCGTGGGGTCAGCATGAACCATGAACCATGGACCTTGCCGTTGGTGGGGAGGCTTGCGTGCCTCAGCGATACAGATGGCCGTACCGTAGGTGCAACCACAACGGAGGGGTATCTGTTGAGAGGCCAGACAAACATGTGGTTCCTGAAGAGGGGCAGCAGCCTTTTCAGTAGTTGCAGGGGCAACAGTCTGGATGATTGACTGATCTGGCCTTGTAACATTAACCAAAACGGCCTTGCTGTGCTGGTACTGCAAACGGCTGAAAGCAAGGGGAAACTACAGCCGTAATTTTTCCCGAGGATATGCAGCTCTACTGTATGATTAAATGATGATGGCGTCCTCTTGGGTAAAATATTCCGGAGGTAAAATAGTCCCCCATTCGGATCTCCGGGCGGGGACTACTCAGGAGGACGTCATTATCAGGAGAAAGAAAACTGGCATTCTACGGATCGGAGCGTGGAATGTCAGATCCCTTAATCGGGCAGGTAGGTTAGAAAATTTAAAAAGGTAGATGGATAGGTTAAAGTTAGATATAGTGGGAATTAGTGAAGTTCGGTGGCAGGAGGAATAAGACTTTTGGTCAGGTGATTACAGAGTTATAAATACAAAATCAAATAGGGGTAATGCAGGAGTAGGTTTAATAATGAATAAAAAAATAGGAGTGCAGGTTAGCTACTACAAACAGCATAGTGAACGCATTATTGTGACCAAGATAGACACAAAGCCCATGCCTACTACAGTAGTACAAGTTTATATGCCAACTACCTCTGCAGATGATGAAGAAATAGATGAAATGTATGACGACATAAAAGAAATTATTCAGGTAGTGAAGGGAGACGAAAATTTAATAGTGATGGGTGACTGGAATTCGTCAGTAGGAAAAGGGAGAGAAGGAAACATAGTAGGTGAATATGGATTCGGGGGAAGGAATGAAAGAGGAAGCCGCCTTGTAGAATTTTGCACAGAGCATAACTTAATCATAGCCAACACTTGGTTCAAGAATCATAAAAGAAGGTTATATACCTGGAAGAATCCTGGAGATACTAAAAGGTATCAGATAGATTATATAATGGTAAGACAGAGATTTAGGAACCAGGTTTTAAATTGTAAGACATTTCCTGGAGCAGATGTGGATTCTGACCACAATCTATTGGTTATGAACTGCAGATTGAAACTGAAGAAACTGCAAAAAGGTGGGTATTTAAGGAGATGGGACCTGGATAAACTGAATGAACCAGAGGTTGTAGAGAGTTTCAGGAAGAGCATAAGGGAACAATTGACAGGACTGGGGGAAAGAAATACAGTAGAAGAAGAATGGGTAGCTCTTAGGGATCAAGTAGTGAAGGCAGCAGAGGATCAAGTAGGTAAAAAGACGAGGGCTAATAGAAATCCATGGGTAACAGAAGAAATATTGAATTTAATTGATGAAAGGAGAAAATATAAAAATGCAGTAAATGAAGCAGGCAAAAAGGAATACAAACGTCTCAAAAATAATATCGACAGGAAGTGCAAAATGGCTAAGCAGGGATGGCTAGAGGACAAATGTAAGGATGTAGAGGCTTGTCTCACTAGGGGTAAGATAGATACTGCCTACAGGAAAATTAAAGAGACCTTTGGAGGGAAGAGAACCACTTGTATGAATATCAAGAGCTCAGATGGCAACCCAGTTCTAAGCAAAGAAGGGAAGGCAGAAAGGTGGAAGGAGTATATAGAGGGTTTATACAAGGGCGATGTACTTGAGGACAATATTATGGAAATGGAAGAGGATGTAGATGAAGATGAAATGGGAGATAAGATACTGCGTGAAGAGTTTGACAGAGCACTGAAAGACCTGAGTCGAAACAAGGCCCCCGGAGTAGACAACATTCCGTTTGAACTACTGATGGCCTCGGGAGAGCCAGTCATGACAAAACTCTACCATCTGGTGAGAACGATGTACGAGACAGGCGAAATACCCTCAGACTTCAAGAAGAATATAATAATTCCAATCCCAAAGAAAGCAGGTGTTGACAGATGTGAAAATTACCGAACTATCAGTTTAATAAGTCACAGCTGCAAAATACTAACGCGAATTCTTTACAGACGAATGGAAAAACTGGTAGAAGCCGACCTCGGGGAAGATCAGTTTGGATTCCGTAGAAATGTTGGAACACGTGAGGCAATACTGACCTTACGACTTATCTTAGAAGAAAGATTAAGGAAAGGCAAACCTACGTTTCTAGCATTTGTAGACTTAGAGAAAGCTTTTGACAATGTTGACTGGAATACTCTCTTTCAAATTCTGAAGGTGGCAGGGGTAAAATACAGGGAGCGAAAGGCTATTTACTGTTTGTACAGAAACCAGATGGCAGTTATAAGAGTCGAGCGGCATGAAAGGGAAGCAGTGGTTGGGAAAGGAGTGAGACAGGGTTGTAGCCTCTCCCCGATGTTATTCAATCTGTATATTGAGCAAGCAGTAAAGGAAACAAAAGAAAAATTCGGAGTAGGTATTAAAATTCATGGAGAAGAAGTAAAAACTTTGAGGTTCGCCGATGACATTGTAATTCTGTCAGAGACAGCAAAGGACTTGGAAGAGCAGTTGAACGGAATGGACAGTGTCTTGAAAGGAGGATATAAGATGAAAATAAACAAAGCCAAAACGAGGATAATGGAATGTAGTCAAATTAAGTCGGGTGATGCTGAGGGAATTAGATTAGGAAATGAGACACTTAAAGTAGTAAAGGAGTTTTGCTATTTAGGGAGTAAAATAACCGATGATGGTCGAAGTAGAGAGGATATAAAATGTAGACTGGCAATGGCAAGGAAAGCGTTTCTCAAGAAGAGGAATTTGTTAACATCGAGTATAGATTTAAGTGTCAGGAAGTCGTTTCTGAAAGTATTTGTATGGAGTGTAGCCATGTATGGAAGTGAAACATGGACGATAACTAGTTTGGACAAGAAGAGAATAGAAGCTTTCGAAATGTGGTGCTACAGAAGAATGCTGAAGATAAGGTGGGTAGATCACGTAACTAATGAGGAGGTATTGAATAGGATTGGGGAAAAGAGAAGTTTGTGGCACAACTTGACTAGAAGAAGGGATCGGTTGGTAGGACATGTTTTGAGGCATCAAGGGATCACAAATTTAGCATTGGAGGGCAGTGTGGAGGGTAAAAATCGTAGAGGGAGACCAAGAGATGAATACACTAAGCAGATTCAGAAGGATGTAGGTTGCAGTAGATACTGGGAGATGAAGAAGCTTGCACAGGATAGAGTAGCATGGAGAGCTGCATCAAACCAGTCTCAGGACTGAAGACCACAACAACAACAACAACAACAGCATCGATTCTGCGATACGTTGAATCAGATAGTAAACGTTGCACCTTTTGTACATAATCATGTTTATTTAAAAAAACGGTGGCATTGCCCTTGTCAGCAGGTAAAGTCTCTGAAGAAAAGTGGTTTGTCGCAGGACACAATCAAGAGGCTTAACACCTATAGTGCGGTTCCCCCTAGGTTATATGGCCTTGCAAAGGTTCATAAGGAAGGGGTTCCTTTCCCTCCTATAGCGAGTAACATCGGCGTCCCGACATATCGTGTATCCAAGCATCTTGCTTCTCTGTTGAGTCCACAAGTAGGACGGTGTGAACATCATATCAGGAACTCACCTGATTTTTTACGTCGTTTGGAGGGACTGAGGCTGAATGACTCTGATATTTTAGTGAGTTTCGATGTGGTCACTCTCTTCACTCGTGTTCCTCTGTCTGATTCGTTGCGGTTAATTGAAGCCATGTTTGGTGCTGATTTAACTAATCTCTTTAGGCATGTTTTGACATCCACTTACTTTTTATTTAATGACCAGTATTACGAGCAGACAGATGGAGTTGCGATGGGTAGTCCGTTGTCTCCTGTGATCGCAAATTTGTTTATGGAAGACTTCGAGGAACGTGCATTGGAGTTGGCGCCTTTAAAACCCGCCTGTTTCTTTAGATACGTTGACGATACCTTCGTTGTTTGGCCTCACGGTAGGGAGAATTTGAATGTCTTTCTAGAACATCTGAACTCGACCCACCCGAACATTCGTTTTACGATGGAGGTGGAAGAGGATGGTTGCCTTCCCTTTCTCGACGTGTTGGTTAGGAGGAAGGATGATGGATCATTGGGACATGCAGTCTACAGGAAACGTACTCACACCGACTTGTACTTACAAGCTAATAGTTGTCACCATTTGGCTCAGCGTGAAGGGGTACTTCGTACCTTGGTACACAGGGCACATGTCATTTCTGACGCTGAGACTTTGCCAGCTGAGCTGTCCCATCTTGAAGTTACATTTCGTCAAAATGGTTACAGTGATAGACAGATTGAACGTGTGTTGCGCTATTGACCAACTGTACATCGGGTGATTGATGATAATTCTGAGTCAGCACCTAAGTCTACTGCCTTCTTGCCTTACGTAGGAAACACGTCCAATAAGATAGGTCGTATTTTACGGAAATACGATGTGAAATGTGTTTTCCGACCTCCATCTAAAATTAGAGCACTTTTGAGTTCCGTTAAGGATGATCTTGGACTGCGTAAGGCGGGTGTATATTGTTTTCCTTGTAGCTGCGGCATGGCATATATTGGTCAAACTATCAGGACCGTGGAGGACAGATGTACTGAGCATAAACGGCACACACGATTACAGCAGCCAAATAGATCTGCTATTGCCGAACATTGCTTGGATACTGGTCACCCCATGTTATATAATAATACCGAGATATTGGCATGCACATCCAGCTATTGGGACAGTGTCATAAGGGAGGCAGTTGAGATTAAATTAGCGAGCAACCTCGTTAACAGGGATGGAGGTTTCTGTTTAAACTCTGTTTGGAAGCCGGCTCTCTCCCTTGTCAAAAAACAGAGGAACAGAGTCAATGCTGCCTCACCTGCGAATTCATAGTCTCACTATCGATAGCTCCGACTTTGGTCATCTTTGGTGGCACTAGTGTTCAGTGTGTGTGTGTGTGTGTGTGTGTGTGTGTGTGTTATCTTTCCTGCTTCGGTCCGAGAACCGAGGTATTAAATTTGCATGTACGCCGCCTGTCCGTTGCAGTTTGCCTTGAAAATGGCGGGGTGTTCTCCCGCCGAAATATCGGCGGTCGCTGAAAGTGTTACCTGGCTGAATTCCCGGAAGTTATTTGAAAGTTGTATACGCCAGGAGAAACTCAGGTAGTATTGTTATTGTCAATTGTAGGCTTAAACTAAGTTGTGCTTATTAAAATTTATAAGGACAGTAGTTCAAAAATGTTCAAATGTGTGTGAAATCTCATGGAACTTAACTGCTAAGGTCACCAGTCCCTAAGCTTACATACTACTTAACCTAAATTATCCTAAGGACAAACATGCACACCCATGCCCGAGGGAGGACTCGAACCTTCACCGGGACCAGCCCCACAGTCCATGACTTCAGCACCTTAGACTACTCGGCTAATCCTGCGCAGCAAGGACAGTAGGCACATCCTCTTTCAAAACAATCTTTCTCTAATTTCATTGTCCAATTACATGAGAAATAGGTTAGTTTCAGAATTTTCGGATGCTTACAAAACTACAAAAAATGACTCTGAGCACTATGGGACTTAATATCTGAGGTCATCAGTCCCCTAGAACATAGAACTACTTAAACCTAACTAACCTAAGGACATCACACACGTCCATGCCCAAGGCAGGATTCGAACCTACGACCGTAGCAGACGCGCAGTTCCGAACTGAAGCGCCAAGAACCGCTCGGCCACCACGGCCGGCACAAAACTACATTTTCCTAAGTTAGTGGGATAAATGTTTAATTCATAGCAAATCAGCATTTGTGGTTAGCAGTTCAGCCAAATTATACATCACCCTTGAATTTCATTGTATATCAATGCAAATAAATATGTGTTTTTGAGGATTTTTGGAAGCTACCATTGTCCTTTGCATAATCTACGAGCAATCAGGGTTTGTTATTTGGTTATTGTAGCAGATTTTCAGACTAAGATTTTGTGTTACATCTAGTTTTCCCATAAAAAGGAGGAGCCCCATATATTATGTGCATTTATCATAAAGTAACTCGGTTTTCGAGTTTGCTAAGAGCTGTAATTAACATCAAAACATGATAGGAAATTAGTAATTTCTACAACAGATTTTTGTGTTGCCTTAATAGATATCTCATTATGGTGTATCTGCCTCAGTTCTTATAAGGATTTAGCAACTTTTTAGTTCAACAGATTAAAAGATAATCAGCAGGTTTGATTTAAAGTCCTTTGTTCACTGCCCTGTTATACACTGCACCATCAAAAATGCAGCCACACTGTGGATGCCGTTCTCAAACACAGGATCACTTGGTCGACATTCGTAAGCAGCTGGAAACTGCCCCGACTTCTGTCAAGTGATTGACAACTGCTGTGAATAGGTATGTTGGAAGAGACCCCGAGAGTCGTGTACCTGTGATACCTGTACCAGAGATACCTCAAGTACTATCTTCACCTGTGGATCCTGTCTCCTCTTCAGAAAGTACAGGATCTGTCATTATCCATCCACACGACCGTGAGTGGTGTGTCAATGATAGATCTAGGCGTCCTGTACAGGGTGGACAGGACCAGGGAGGACTCAGGGTGTTGTACCGATCCCCCTCATCAACAAGTTTGAGGTGCTGTCTTTCACTGAAACTGAGCCAGTGGGAATCACTTGACCTCTTAGGGAAACCCATTTTGTCTAGTGTCACGAGGAGGCAAACACAAAAGGTTAGGGGTCTATTAATTCTCAGCTGTTTAAACATGGCAAATTATGGTACCCCTTAGGGAAATGGGGACAGGAAAGGACACCAGGTGCACTCAGTGTGTATGCCTGGGGGCCTCATTCAACATGTTGAAGAGGCTATTCCAGCAGCCATGGAGGGGACAGGGTGCAACAAATTGCAACTGGTGCATGTTGGAACAAATGATACCTGTCATCTGCGCTCTGAAGTCATTCTTGGGTCATTTCAGCAGCTGGTAGAGAAGGTTGAGAAGACCAGCCTTGTGCGTGGTGTTTCAACAAAGCTCACAATTTGCAGCATTGTCCCTAGAACTGATTGTGGCTGTTGGATTCTAAGTCAAGTGGAAGGATGAAACCAGAGACTTCACAAGTTCTATGACAAGCTAGGCTGTGACTTCCTGGACTTGCATCACAGGGTTCGAGAACTGTAGAGCCCCCCTAAATAAGTCAGGTGTGCACTACACATCAGACGCAGCTACTCAGGTAGCTGACTGTGTTTGGGGCACACATGAGGGTTTTTTAGATCAGTCAATTCACCATCCAATCCAGATAATGATGGCTGTAAGAAACCCAGAAACATTAGTGTAAGATCGAAAGAAATTCTTTCCATAGGTGAGAGTATTAAACTCCTAATGGTAAACTGCAGCAACATTTGTAACAAAGTGTCAGAGTTTGAAACGCTCATGAAAAGCAGCGAAACTCACATAATACTAGGCAGAGAAGCTGGTTGAAACCTGAAATTGATAGCTGTGAGATTTTTGGGGAAAATTTAAATGCATATCGAAACATTAGGCAAATGGGAAATGGAGATGGTGTATTTGTTGGAGTACACAAAAATCTCAAACCCACTGAGATGGAAATTGAAGCTGCCTGTGGGTTCTTTGGGCAAGACTCAGTATCAAGGGTGAGCAGAAAATAATAATTGGATCCTTCTATCACCCGCCAGACTCATCTCCTGATGTAATGGAAAACTTCAGAGAAAATCACAGATCACTTTATGTAAGTTCTCCAATCATGCTGTAATCATCAAGGGAGGCTTTAATCATTTAACAATTAATGGGGAAAATTACATCCTGAGAAATTATATTAAGTGCCTTGTCTGAAAACTGCCTAAACAGATAGTTAGCAACCCCACTCATTATGGAAATATATTGGATCTACTGGAAACAAATAGACCTGACCTCTTTGAGGATGTTCACATCAAAACTGGTATCAGTGACCATGAGGTGGTTCTGGTAACAATGATTACTGAAGTACAAAGGAGAACTAAAACAAGCAGAAATATATCTTTCAGCATAGATCAGGAATACTTAGAGGAACTCTGGCTCAACTTTAAAAGAATAGTTGACCACGCACTGGATTGATATGTACCCAGTAGAACAGTTCACTATGGGAGGGAACCTCCATGGTATATAGTCACTGTAAAGAAACTTCTAAAGGAACAGAGATTACTGCATAATAGGTGTAAAACAAACCATAGGGCTATAGATAGAGAGATGCTGAATGAAATGTGCTTGGCTGTCAAGAGAGCAATGTGTGATGCCTTCTATGACTACCACAGCAAAATATTGTCAAATGACATTTCACAAATTCCAAAGAAATCCTGATCATATCTATTCAGTCACTAGCAAATGAGACAGGAACTGAAATTGACAGTAGCAAAGCAAAAGCTGAAATGCTTAACTCCATTTTCAAATATTCCTTTACAAAGGAAAACCCAGGAGAATTGCCCAATTTAATCCTCGCACCACTGAAAAGATGACTGAAATAGTATTAGTGTCAGTGGTGTTGAGAAACAGCTGAAATCATTAAAACTGAACAAAGCTCCAGGACCCCGTGGAATCCCTGTCAGGCTCTATATTGAATTTGCGGCTGAGTTAGCCCCTCTTCTCACTATGATCTACTGTAGATCCCTCACACTAAACACCATGCTCAGTCCTTGAAAAAAGGCACAGATTACACCCTTCTACAAGAAGGGTAGTAGAAGTGATCCACAAAACTACGGTCCGATATCCTCAACATCAATTTGTTGTAGAATCTTATAACATATTCGAGCTCAAACGTAATGAGGTATCTCGAACTGAATGACCTCCTCAATACCAACCAGCATGGTTTTCGAAAACATCGATCATGTGAAACCCAAATTGAACTATTCTCATGACATAATGAAAGCTTTGGATCAAGGCAACCAGGTAGATGCAGTGTTTTTAGATTTCCGAAAAGCATTTGACTCAGTACCACACCTAAATTTATTGTCAGAAATACAATCATATATGGGAATCAAGTGAAATTTGTGACGGGATTGAGAACTTTTTGGTAGGGAGGAAACAGCATGTTACCTTGTATACAGAGTCATCGTCAGATACAGAAGTAACTTCAGGTGTGCCCCTGGGAAGTGTGTTGGGACCCTTGCTGTATGTTGTATATTAATGACCTTTCAGATGATATTAATAGTAAAATCAGGCTTTTTGCAGATGATGTAGATATCTATAATGAAGTATTATCTGAGAAGAGCTGCATAAATATTCAGTCAGATCTTGATAAGATTTCAACATGGTGCAGAGACTGGCAACTTGCTCTAAATGTTCAGAAATGTAAAACTGTGCACTTCACAAAATAAAAAAGAAAGTGTATCCTATGTCTATAAAATCAATGAGTCACTGTTCGAATCAGCCAGCTCATACAAATACCTGGGTGTAAAACTTTGTATGGATGTGAAATGGAATGATCACATACAGGGGATAGGCAAAATAATGTGAACACCTGTACTTACTAGGGAATAATTTATTAACAAGGGATTGGACCCCCTTTCGCCCTTAATACAGCTGCAATTCTTCTTGGAATACTGATTATATAGTCTCCAGTGGAATGTTATGCCACTCTTCGGTCAGAAATTCATCTTACTCCTGTAGTGATGAAGGAGACAGAAATCTGCTCCAGAGTCTGCACTCAATACCACCCACAATGGTTCAATACTGTTAAGTCCAGGGACTGTGCTGCCCAGGGAAGACGTTGCAGTTCAGCTGCATGCTCCTCATACCACAATTGTACAGTCCTAACTGTGTGACTGGATGCATTATTGTCCTGAAATATGGCACCATTGTTGGGGATCAACATGTGAATGTGGTGCACTTGATCACCTAAAATGTTCACATAACCGTTGGTTGTAACACGGCCTTTGAGAGTACTTATGGGACCAGCAGAATACCATGATACTGCTTCCCACACCATCACACTTTCACCTCCACGCTTTACCATTGGAATCAAGCAGTCAGGATTATAGGGTTCTTTTGGCATTCTCCAGAATAAACCCAGTTTGATGTTGGAAATAAGGAAAATGTTGACTCATTGGACCATATGACATGTTTCCATTGATCAGCCATCCACAATTTATGCTCCTGATACCATATTTTACACTTCTTTTCATGGTTGTCATCACTAATGATTTCGGTACAGTAGCTCATCCATGAATATTCTCTTTATGGAGTTCTCAGCAGACAGTGTTAGATATGGGAACTCGAAGATGGCTAATTGAGCTCTGTAGTCACTTTAGCTGCTGTAGTTTTGAGTTGTTTGACACAATTTGTGTTAGCGCACGACGATCTCTGTCACTTAGTTTTAATTTGTGTCCACTATTATGTTTACACAATGATGTCTTGCCATGTTTTGTGTAGGCTGTCTGAAACAGCTTCCATTGAAACGGTCAATAAGTTGGCTGTCTTGGTTACTGATATTCCAGCTAATCGGGCCTCCACAATCTGCCCTCTTTGGAACTCCGTTAGGTCTTTCACTGCACTTTGACCTCAGCCTCTGAATGCAAATACAAGTGTGCCTACTCATAAATAACCAGCACTGATGTCTAGTCCATACTGAACCACACAGTCCAGTGTGACACGTTCCTTATCTGCGTTGTTGACCGTTAAACACAACCATCCCATTACTACCACTGTTCACATTATTTTGCTTATCCCTTGTAGGTTCAGTTGTATGTAGAGCAGGTAGCAGACTTTGGTTTCTTGATAGAATACTGGGGGAAATGCAGTCAGACTACTAGAGAGATTGCTTACAAATCACTCATATGACCCATCCTACAATATTGCTCGTATGTGTGGGACATGTACCAGATAGCACTAACATGGGATATTGAATGTATACAGAGAGTGTAACACAGATACTGAAGAAACTGAAGTGGGAGAGTCTCAAAGACAGGTGTAAACTATCCAAAGAACATCTATTAACAAAGTTTCAAGAACTAGCTTTAAATGAGTACTCTATGGATATACTACAATCCCCTACCTATTGCTCACACAGGGATTGTGAGGTTAAGATTACAATAATTACTGCACGTACAGGGGCAGTCAATGAATCATTCTTGCCATGCTCCATATATAAACGGAACACGAAGAAACTCTAATAACTGGTACAATGGGACATACCGCTCTCATGCACCTCATGGTGGTTTGCAGAGTGTAGATGTAGATGTATACATGTAGATGTAAGACTATGTAAACTGTGTTATGTCAGCTTGGAAATGTATACAGACATATTTGTCAATAGACCTTTCAGTTATCAAACAATGGAAAATTCAGGATGGAATAATGACAATATTATGAAAAGGACAAATTGCTTCTCACCATATAGTGAAAACGTTGAGTCACAGACATGCTCAACTACTAAACAAGTAAGCTTTCAGCCAGATTCCTTCTTCTGAAATGTAGACACACACACACACACACACACACACACACACACACACACACACACACACACACACACAACCACTGTCTTTCGTCACTGAGGCCAGACTGTTATCAACAAGATGTGATCAGATTTTTGCTCTAATTTCTTCTGCTAGAGTAGCCGGAAAGTGCAGCATAAACATGCTATCCTCTATGCCCCCCCCCCCCCCCCCCCCGCTTCAAAAGAGAGAGAATAATAATAATAAGAATGAATGAATGATTCTGTGCATGCTGCAATTAGTCTAATCTCGTCTTCAAAATCACTACAGGACTGATACAAAGGAAGCTGTAAGATATTCCTAGAATCATCACTCCAGTTGGTTCTAAAAACTTTCTGAGTAGGCTTTCACAGGATAGTTTGCAGTGTATCTTCAAGTGCCCATCAATGCAGTTCTATCAGCATCTTTGTGACACTTTCCTAAGGGTTGAACAAACCTCTAACTCTTCATGCTGGCCTCCATCCCTTCTTCATATCTCTTCAACATCCTCTGTTAGTTCTATTTGGTATGGTTCCAAGCACTTGAACAATATTCTAGGATGGGTCACACAGGTGTCTTGCATGCTGTCTCCTTTGTAGACTGATTGCATTTACCTACAGCTGCATCAATGAACCACAGTTTGTACCCTGCTTTGCCTATGATTGACACTAAGTGATTGTTCCGTTTCATATACCTACAAATTGTTACACTCTGTATTTTCATGAGTTGAATGATTCCAAATGTGACTCATTGATATGAATGTCATAGCGTACCACATTTTTCATTTTGTGAAGTGCATTTGTGAACATTTGCAGCAAGTCACCAATCTTTGCACCAGTTGTATTGAGTGAAATGGTTTTGGAAATCAGGAAATACAACATTTACCTAAACACCGTGATCCATAGCTTTCAATACGCCATGCGAAAAAAGTGGGAGTTGGGTTTCACATGTTCTATGTTTTGTAATCCATGCTGCTTGGCTTGAAGGATGTCCTTCTGTTCAAGATACCTCATTACATATGAGCTCATAATATGTTCTCTAAGATTCTACAACAAATAGATATCAAGGATATTGAATGGTAGTTTTATGGATCACTTCTGTTACTCTTCTCACAGACAGGTGTTTCCTGTGCTGTCTTCCAACTACTTGGCATCGTTTCACGTTTGAGGGAGCAATGGTAGATTATAATTAAAAGACGAGCTAACTCAGCTGCAAATTCAGTATAAAACCAGACAGGGGTTGATCAGGCCCTGGAGCTTTATCTTTCCAATGGTACAAGAATTAACTTGAGGCAATAATCTTGGGTTTTCCTTTCCAAAGGACCATTTTAAAATGGAGTTAGGCATTTCTGCTTTTGCTTTGCTACCCTCAATTTCAGTTCCTGTCTCATTCAAGAGCGACTGGATACTAATTTAGGTGCCACTGACAGCCTTTACACATGACCACAAAATTTCTTTGGGTTTTGTGAAAGATATTTTGAGAATATTTTGCTACGGTAGTCATTTGCAAGCTTCACGCATTGATAACTTTAATGTCAAATGTGTTCCATTCAACATCTCTCTATCTATTGCCTTCTGCTCTGTTTCACACCTACTGTGGAGTGTCTCTGTATCTTTATGAGTTTCTCCAGAGTTACTGCATGCCATCATAAAATTTTCTACTGGGTACACGTCTATTTAGTACATGGCCAACTATTGTTTTAAACTTGAGCCATAGTGCCTATACATGGCCCTGTCCTGAGCTAAAAATTTCAAATTCCTCACAGAGGTGTGACACTACTGCTTCATTATTTAGTTAGCTGAACATGTAAAGCTTTCTACTTATTTAGTTGTTCATTGTACTTTGATAACCACTGTTGCTAAACGGCCTCATGGTCAATGATACCGGTTTCGACGTTGACATTCTCAAAGAGGTCAGGTCTTTTTGTTGCAATGAGATCTAATGAGGGGGGTTCCGAACTATCTGTTCTAAGTAATTTTCAGAGAATGCATTTAGTAATGTTTCACAAAATGTCCTGTCACATTCACCACTAACAAAACTGGAATTACCCCATTTGAATGTCGGATAATTAAAGTCTCCTATGATGATTACAAGATGACTGGGGAACTTATGTAATACTGGACTGTGGTTTTCTCTAAAGTTTCTGAGTAAATCATGAGGTGAGTCTGATGACTGATAGAAGCATCTAATAATAATTTATGAACACCCCAAACAATTTCACTTACAGCTTCAACCTGTGTCTCAATAGATTTGAGCTTCTTGTCTACTGCTACAATTACATCACTTCCATTTCCCATTAGCGTATCTTTTCAATACACTTAAATTTTCCCCGAAAGTCTCTCTGCTGTCAACTTCGGGTATTGACCAGCTTTCTGCATGTTGTATTATGTGAATTTCACTACATTTTTTGGAGCACTTAAAACTCTGGCACTTTGTTGAGAATGTTTTGGCAGTTAACAACTGGGATTCACTTTTGCCTCTGGGGGCATTTCTTTGAATCTTACATTAATACAGTTCTCCTACAGTTATCATTATCTGGAATGGATGGAGAGTTGCCTAATCTAAAAGACCTCTTGTGTGCAACACACACACAGTCAGCTGGCTGGGTGGCAGCCTCTGATGTGTAGCACACACTTGGCGCATTTCTTCTTAAAGAAGAATGGTGGTCTATGACATTGCTGAGCAGTTAGAGAGACTGAAGTGGCACTGGGCAAGACACATGGTGAGCAACAACTTCAAATGGACCATTACACTGATGGAATGGTGTCCAAGGGATATGTAGAGAAGTGTCAGACATCCTCTGACAAGGTGGAGGGACACCGTGCGACATTAGGAAAAACTGGATTCATACCACCCAGCAAAGATCAACAATGAAATCTTTGGAAGAGGCCAATGTCTAGGAGTGGATTCTAGAGACTGAAAAAGAAGACAAAGAAGAAGAAGAAGAAGAAGAAGAAGAAACAACTCTGGGAACAAAGCTGCAGATTAAGAGTTTCACTGAAACTCTGTGACCAAGGCTGATATTCTCAGTCTTCTCTGCCAGTCATTGGAATGATCCACGTATGACCTAGGAGCCCAGACAACAGGCATTGTTTGTCTCAATGAAAGCCACATCTGTAGTTGGTTACACCCCGTTCCCTCAATGGCTGCTGTAATACTCTTCAACATGTTTAATGAGGCCTCCAGACAAACACACCGAGTACCACATGGTGTTCTTTCCTATCCCTTGCTCCCATTCCCTTAAGGGGTACCACTATAAGCATACCTTCAAACTGCTGATGATTAATAGACGACTACCCTGTTGTGTTTTCCTCCCCATTACATGGGACTCAGTATGGCTTTCAACAGGTGCAGTGAGTCTCACTAGCTCAGTTTTGGTTTCAGTAGAAGATAGCATCTCAAACTTGTTAGTTCTCCCTGGTCCCTGTGTTCCCAGTACAGGATGCCTAGATTTACCACTGACACAACGCTCACAGTTAAGTGGATGTGTAGCAACAGATTTTGTAGTTTCTGCAGAAAGGCCAATGTTCACAGTAGAGGATAGAATCTTTTCAGATGTGAGAGCTTGTAATGCTTCGAGAATTTCTGCGTAAATTCTAGAACCACTCGTCCTTCTACCATCACGAACACATGATATTTTAAATGTAAGTGTGACAATGGAAGCGTATCTACTGCGCCACCTGTTTCTGTGTGCAGGTTGGAAGTTTGTTATGAGAAGACTGTAAGACTGACAGTCCACTGACAACGACAAATGTTTGCTGCTAGTGCCACAGATGCTGTGTGAAAGAACAAAGAATTATTATATGCTATTCTTTGCTGTGTTAGTGAATGTGATTATTGTAAAAAAAGAAAAACGAACAATTGACTACAGGCTATTAGCTCTGAACAAGGCAAGACAGCATGTGATGTTCACAAATTATTTGGTTGTCAAGCCAATGCAATTATGAATGTGTTGAATTGAGTCTAATGTTTGATGACTAAGTTGATTTCCAGAAGTTTAAATGTTTGTATGAAAAATGGTAAAGCTGTTTCCTGTGAAAGTTGAAAATATATCGTAATTGAACTGAAAGTATTCTGCGAGTACCCAATTATTTCAAGAGTAGAGAAATAGTCAAATAGATTCCTATAACCAGCGATAGTCTTCGGAGAAGAAGCTTTGGGGAGATCGGCGTATCTTATTATCCAGAGAAGAGGATTGGCTGCACACATCATGTAAGTCAACTGATGAGAGTGAGGTGTGAATTGTGAATGCAATCCAGTTTCGCACCATTTCTCGTGTCATCAAAATGTTAGAAGCTTCACCAAACATAATACAGGGTGCTGTAAATGAACTCTGAAAATTCATAAATACTTATCCATACAACTTACAGACCTAGACTTGGCAAAAAGTAGATCAAGTTTTGTCTCTTGTAATACACTAGTACGAATTACACTAGTGCAAGTGCTATTGACAGTTGTAGCAATGCTGGCTATCTCCACTGGTCTCACTGAGTGTTTTGGTTTGAAGAATCAAAGTCTACGACAACCGTACAACATAATTTTGTATGGTGTATGTTAAAGGTCCTTCCAACATGCCTATCACTTGTAAGTGCAACAAGTGTTTTGTTGAAACTGAATAATCAGTAACCTATATAAAATTCTCACATCGACCAGGAAATAACAATGATATAAGGAAAGTGAGAGAAAACTTTGTTAATAATTCTACAAAATCAGCGCAGCTTGCTCCTTGCAAACTGGGTGTCCCATATGTGACTGTTCAATGTGGGTTAAGAAGATATTTGTATCTCAAACATGCAAACCAAGAATGACACAAGAACTAAAAGACAATAAGATTAATTCTGGAAACAACAAGATTGTTTGTACAGACATTTTCGGGAAATGTTACATCAATTGCAACAAGATGAAAGTTTCACTGGAAACATTATCTTTAGTGTGAGTCAACTTTTCAGTTAAATGGTAAAATTTATAAACACAGAATACAAAATTTGGGGCCATAGAAATCAATGAACAACCTGGGAACATGTTCTTGATAGCCCAAATGTTGATGTATTTTGTACTTTGAGCAAAAACAAAGTTTATGGCCCTTTCTTCTTCCAAGAAGAATAATTCAAGTTATTTGTTTACTGTTCTGTGTAATATTGCACCAGCCATTATGCAGTCCAACAGTGTTTGCTGTTCTCAAACACAGAATGAGGGGCTATTCATAAGCAGCTGGAAATCTGTAATATTACATTTTATTATGGAAATAGCTGTGTCAGATAAAATACGGTGAGTAGGAACCACAGATGTTCCTCTCTGATTTTTATCCCTGTTGTCTAATGTAATGTTAATGACTCCGATTTTGTATTTGCTCTGATAAAGACAAAGGGAACTTATAATTGTAAACATTAAGTATTACAACTTGATAGTAAGTGCAAAAGTTGAATTCAAGGGAGAAATAAATGACTGTTCATCTCTGATAAATAATTAGGTGAGACTCGAACATAAATACTACTCTTCTACTCATTCTAATTACTCAAGTGTCAGCTACTCTATGTTGATTTGGAGTTGGAGGGACGTTGGGGAGATTGGTGAATAGCACACATATTACCACACAGCAAAAAACACACACACACACACACACACACACACACACACACACACGCATGCACATGCTCAAGGTGGGTTTAGTTTCAATTGACATTTCAATACACCATTTACAAACCAAGAATATATGCTAATCTTATCAATAAAATCATAAAATACCATAAAAATAGCAATGTAAGTCTTCCTGACTACTGTCAAGTGACTGGAAGCTGCTGAAAATGAGTGTGTTGGATAGTTACCATGAGTCATGTACCAGACAGGTCCTTAAATTGAAAATTTTCACAAGTGAGTGATTGTTTTACAAAAATTTTAATGTGAACAGCACACCAATGTAGTAAGTTACATCACCTTTTACTAGGTTATCCTTCCCTCACTCTCTCTCTTCAGAGGTTGAGCACAAACTTTAATATTTGTACACACTTACGTTAAATGTTTTCATAATGCCAATACAGCCTGACCTTTAAACATATTATTAAATAAATAATTTAGAAGTCAACAAATTATGTGACTGTTAGCAGTATTTGAAAATCTTTTCATATTTTTGAAACAGTCACGGTTTATTAATAGTCAATATGGCTTCTAATTTCTCTCACTTCTGTTGCACGCAGACAGTGACCTGCTGAGCTTGAAGCATGTATTAACACTAGCCAACATTTCATTTACAAACAATGCCTTGGGCAATGACAATCATGTCCTATTTCCCTATTGATATCCCTACAGGAGTGCTACTAGTGTTTGTTTTCTTTGTATGTATGAAAATGACTAGTATACAATAGTTCACCCACTTAGACAACATTTTTATAAGCTACCAGTATATCCTCAACAAACGCCTGGAATGTCCCAATTGTATTCTTATTATGATTATTATTTCTTTCCTTTCTCAGACGTTATGTCTGGTTAAAAATGGAAAGTGACGCGGACCTTGATCAAGCGTGACTTCCTTTTAACTGTACGGTATATGTTACATTGCATTTAGGAACTTTCGGGTAATTGAACATGTATCAATAATTACAGATTTCTGTAGTTGTATCTATAAGTTTGGATGTAACTGTATTTTGTTGATTTACTGGTGGATATTGTGTGGTATGACGCCTGTAGTTGATAGTATAATTGGTATAATGTCAACTTTATCCTGATGCCACATGTCCTTGACTTCCTCAGCCAGTTGGATGTATTTTTCAATTTTTTTCTCCTGTTATCTTCTGTATATTTGTTGTATTGGGTATGGACATTTCGATTAGTTGTGTTGATTTCTTCTTTTTATTGGTGAGTATGATGTCAGGTTTGTTATGTGGTGTTGTTTTATCTGTTATAATGGTTCTGTTCCAGTATAAGTTGTATTCATCATTCTCCAGTACATTTTGTGGTGCATACTTGTATGTGGGAACGTGCTGTTTTATTAGTTTATGTTGTATGGCAAGTTGTTGCTGAATTATTTTTGCTACATTATCATGTCTTCTGGGGTATTCTGTATTTGCTAGTATTGTACATCCACTTGTGATGTGATCTACTGTTTCTATTTGTTGTTTGCAAAGTCTGCATTTATCTGTTGTGGTATTGGGATCTTTAATAATATGCTTGCTGTAATATCTGGTGTTTATTGTTTGATCCTGTATTGCAATCATGAATCCTTCCCCCTCACTGTATATATTGCCTTTTCTTAGTCATGTGTTGAATGTGTCTTGATCGATGTGTGACTGTGTTAGATGATACGGGTGTTTACCATGTAGTGTTTTCTTTTTCCAATTTACTTTGTTCGTATCTGTAGATGTTATGTGATCTAAAGGGTTGCAGACGTGGTTATGAAATTGCAATAGTGTAGCCGATGTATTTATATGAGTGATTGATTTGTGTATTTCACTAGTTTCTGCTTGTTCTATAAATACACTCCTGGAAATGGAAAAAAGAACACATTGACACCGGTGTGTCAGACCCACCATACTTGCTCCGGACACTGCGAGAGGGCTGTACAAGCAATGATCACACGCACGGCACAGCGGACACACCAGGAACCGCGGTGTTGGCCGTCGAATGGCGCTAGCTGCGCAGCATTTGTGCACCGCCGCCGTCAGTGTCAGCCAGTTTGCCGTGGCATACGGAGCTCCATCGCAGTCTTTAACACTGGTAGCATGCCGCGACAGCGTGGACGTGAACCGTATGTGCAGTTGACAGACTTTGAGCGAGGGCGTATAGTGGGCATGCGGGAGGCCGGGTGGACGTACCGCCGAATTGCTCAACACGTGGGGCGTGAGGTCTCCACAGTACATCGATGTTGTCGCCAGTGGTCGGCGGAAGGTGCACGTGCCCGTCGACCTGGGACCGGACAACAGCGACGCACGGATGCACGCCAAGACCGTAGGATCCTACGCAGTGCCGTAGGGGACCGCACCGCCACTTCCCAGCAAATTAGGAACACTGTTGCTCCTGGGGTGTCGGTGAGGACCATTCGCAACCGTCTCCATGAAGCTGGGCTACGGTCCCGCACACCGTTAGGCCGTCTTCTGCTCACGCCCCAACATCGTGCAGCCCGCCTCCAGTGGTGTCGCGACAGGCGTGAATGGAGGGACGAATGGAGACGTGTCGTCTTCAGCGATGAGAGTCGCTTCTGCCTTGGTGCCAATGATGGTCGTATGCGTGTTTGGCGCCGTGCAGGTGAGCGCCACAATCAGGACTGCATACGACCGAGGCACACAGGGCCAACATCCGGCATCATGGTGTGGGGAGCGATCTCCTACACTGACCGTACACCACTGGTGATCGTCGAGGGGACACTGAATAGTGCACGGTACATCCAAACCGTCATCGAACCCATCGTTCTACCATTCCTAGACCGGCTTGGGAACTTGCTGTTCCAACAGGACAATGCACGTCCGCATGTATCCCGTGCCACCCAACGTGCTCTAGAAGGTGTAAGTCAACTACCCTGGCCAGCAAGATCTCCGGATCTGTCCCCCATTGAGCATGTTTGGGACTGGATGAAGCGTCGTCTCACGCGGTCTGCACGTCCAGCACGAACGCTGGTCCAACTGAGGCGCCAGGTGGAAATGGCATGGCAAGCCGATCCACAGGACTACATCCAGCATCTCTACGATCGTCTCCATGGGAGAATAGCAGCCTGCATTGCTGCGAAAGGTGGATATACACTGTACTAGTGCCGACATTGTGCATGCTCTTTTGCCTGTGTCTATGTGCCTGTGGTTCTGTCAATGTGATCATGTGATGTATCTGACCCCAGGAATGTGTCAATAAAGTTTCCCCTTCCTGGGACAATGAATTCACGGTGTTCTTATTTCAATTTCCAGGAGTGTAATTTTCTTAAATTGTCTACCCGTCCATAATGTAGGTTTTTTATGTTGATAAATCCACTTCCTCCTTCCTTTCTGCTTAATGTGAATCTTTCTGTTGCTGAATGTATGTGATGTATTCTATATTTGTGGCATTGTGATCGTGTAAGTGTATTGAGTGCTTCTAGATCTGTGTTACTCCATTCATTACTCTGAATGAGTAGGTCAGTATTGGTATAGCATAAGTATTTATAGCTTTTGTCTTGTTTCTTGCTATCAATTCTGTTTTCAGTATTTTTGTTAGTCTTTGTCTATATTTTTCTTTTAGTTCTTCTTTAATATTTATATTATCTATTCCTATTTTTGTCTGTATCCTAGATATTTATAGGCATCTGTTTTTTCCATCGCTTCTATGTAGTCGCTGAGGTTCTCCAATATGTAATCTTCTTGTTTATTATTATTATTATTATTATTATTATTATTTGTGCTGTGATCCAAAAAATTACAATTTATCAGATAATAACAGAAGATGTGCTTTTTATTGGATAGCATGTGATATTGATAAATAATATCTGTTAGATAAAGTCAAAAATTCCTGCGAGTATGCTGTAGCAAACTGACTTCCGTAGTACACATTACACTGCTTATAAGTGAGAACCTCCTATGTTCCCATTTTTCCTAATAAGAAAGTAGCATCCATAATGATGAACAGAAGGCCGTGAGGTAGTGGTAGCAGAACTGTGGCTAATAGTCCAGGAGGTAGTTCTTGTCTTGAATGCGGAGGCTGTTAGTGTGTAGGGTTGGGCACCCTTTTGGTAGGGTCAAGGGGAATCTTAAAATTTATGGATTTTAGGAAGAGTGTTAAGCAGGAAGAGGTACAGAGAAATTAACTGTCATAGACTAAATGAAGCACTGTGTGTAAACTTCATGGGGGCCAACTGGTGCAAATGGAGTTGAAATACATACATAAACAAATTAAAAATCTCCGTTCAGCATATTTTGCCTTTACAAGTATTTATTATTGTACTGACCTAAAGACAAGATGTTAGTTTTATTTCACATACACTCCTGGAAATGGAAAAAAAGAACACATTGACACCGGTGTGTCAGACCCATCATACTTGCTCCGGACACTGCGAGAGGGCTGTACAAGCAATGATCACACGCACGGCACAGCGGACACACCAGGAACCGCGGTGATGGCCGTTGAATGGCGCTAGCTGCGCAGCATTTGTGCACCGCCGCCGTCAGTGTCAGCCAGTTTGCCGTGGCATACGGAGCTCCATCGCAGTCTTTAACACTGGTAGCATGCCGCGACAGCGTGGACGTGAACCGTATGTGCAGTTGACGGACTTTGAGCGAGGGCGTATAGTGGGCATGCGGGAGGCCGGGTGGACGTACCGCCGAATTGCTCAACACGTGGGGCGTGAGGTCTCCACAGTACATCGATGTTGTCGTCAGTGGTCGGCGGAAGGTGCACGTGCCCGTCGACCTGGGACCGGACCGCAGCGACGCACGGATGCACGCCAAGACCGTAGGATCCTACGCAGTGCCGTAGGGGACCGCACCGCCACTTCGCAGCAAATTAGGGACACTGTTGCTCCTGGGGTATCGGCGAGGACCATTCGCAACCGTCTCCATGAAGCTGGGCTCCGGTCCCGCACACCGTTAGGCCGTCTTCCGCTCACGCCCCAACATCGTGCAGCCCGCCTCCAGTGGTGTCGCGACAGGCGTGAATGGAGGGACGAATGGAGACGTGTCGTCTTCAGCGATGAGAGTCGCTTCTGCCTTGGTGCCAATGATGGTCGTATGCGTGTTTGGCGCCGTGCAGGTGAGCGCCACAATCAGGACTGCATACGACCGAGGCACACAGGGCCAACACCCGGCATCATGGTGTGGGGAGCGATCTCCTACACTGGCCGTACACCACTGGTGATCGTCGAGGGGACACTGAATAGTGCACGGTACATCCAAACCGTCATCGAACCCATCGTTCTACCATTCCTAGACCGGCAAGGGAACTTGCTGTTCCAACAGGACAATGCACGTCCGCATGTATCCCGTGCCACCCAACGTGCTCTAGAAGGTGTAAGTCAACTACCCTGGCCAGCAAGATCTCCGGATCTGTCCCCCATTGAGCATGTTTGGGACTGGATGAAGCGTCGTCTCACGCGGTCTGCACGTCCAGCACGAACGCTGGTGCAACTGAGGCGCCAGGTGGAAATGGCATGGCAAGCCGTTCCACAGGACTACATCCAGCATCTCTACGATCGTCTCCATGGGAGAATAGCAGCCTGCATTGCTGCGAAAGGTGGATATACACTGTACTAGTGCCGACATTGTGCATGCTCTGTTGCCTGTGTCTATGTGCCTGTGGTTCTGTCAGTGTGATCATGTGATGTATCTGACCCCAGGAATGTGTCAATAAAGTTTCCCCTTCCTGGGACAATGAATTCACGGTGTTCTTATTTCAATTTCCAGGAGTGTATTATCATTCACTGTTATTGAATTTAAATACCTTCTGGAGTCAGTGGACCCAAAGCAAATGGAATACTTTTCAGAGGAATGTTGTGTAATGTAGATAACTGCATATCTTATGAAGACCATTTTAATGATCTTGGAATTACACATTATGTTTATTGTTTTCCATGGATCCCTTGGAGAGGAGTCTCTGGGAATTTTTCCAGTTCCTTCCCACTGCATTTACTTTTTAATTGTTTCTGTTGTTGTTGAAAGATATCAGTTTTGACTGAACTGTTGATTTGCACAATAACAACACAAGGTAGAGAAAGATTTTCATGCAGACTTTTACTCTCCTTCAAGGGCTAAGAGTGGAGCTATTAACTCTGGTGCAAACATATTTAACAAACTCCCATCTAACATTAACCGCAAGGATCTGGGACTCCCTAATAATTCAAAACAAAATTAAAAGCACATTCTATTAGCTACTTCCACAAATTATATGCTTTCTTGACTTGTGGGTGAAAACCTGATGAATAAATTTATGAATGAAACAAAGTTGGTTTTCCATATTAACAAGATTCAGAGATGGTGTCCAACAGTGGTGACAATTCTACATGAAGAAATTAAGTTGATCATTACTGCAGAAATGGAGTCTTTGCCTGCAGGCAGAAAGATGAAGTCAGCATTGGCCTCTAATCTGCAAAGGATGTGTAATACTGGATGGATGGAAGGAAGTGATAGAGGATGTAGAAGATGATCACAGATGAATGAGGGTTGAAACTGTGAATGGCAAGATTAATTATTAGGTTTAGAGTGGCAGTCACCAAGGAAATACATTGTGAGGAAATAGTTTCAACAGAGAGAGAGTTGGGTAAAAACAACAGATCTTCATCAAATCCAGTATGACTAAATCTGGATGTGAAGCTAAACATTCAATCTTCAGAGAAGAATGAAATTTCAGATTCCGAGAATTATACAAGTCTCCCTACTATGCTCAATGATCAAACAGACTCCTAAATCTACATTAATTCCTGTGCTTCATCTCTGATACCTATTCAATCTCCTGTCCCTGAGTCTCTGACTGTTGGATGGTGATTACAGGAAAGGTAGAAGAGTGTGACTGGCACTTCATCTCTGGATCAGATTGGCACAACTACACTATATCATCAGTGAAAACACTGAAATCAATTACAAAGTGTTGGCAAGCAAATATCTATCCACATAACTCTTAAAACACAACACATATTCCTGGTTTATACGAGGCAGTTCAAACTTTCTTACTGAAATGGAAAGTGTTGTGTAAGATCTTTCATACGGGAGGAACTCAAATGGGATGAATGATAAGTTGAAGGCATTAGGTATCTTGTTTGAGTTAAGTAGATATCTTATTTAATCTGACAAAACCATTAGGTCTTACAGATCACATTATTATTTTGCAGTAGTTGGAACATTGTGAAATTAAGGGAAGTGGCGGAACAATGAATAATTAAATATCTATAAAACACAAGGTTGTCCTAAAATGTCAAAAACAGGGAATAGATTTCAATTTAACTAAGGAGGGTGGACGGGGGAAGAGGATATCATGTCTCACAGGGTTCTGCTGTGCCCTTTGCTTTTCTTGATATATATGATGCAGTCAATTAAAAAAAAAATACTATTTGCTGATGACACAAGTGTCATGGGGAAAAATGTCTAATGTAATGTAAATGATTTAGCAAATAGTGTAAAGCAGAACATTAGCTCGTGGCTTACAGGAAACATTTGTTTTGTAAATAAAAACCACCTTTCCTTGTTGCAGTGTGTTTTATTTGTTCCAGACATGTTTCACCTTTTAAGGCATCTTTAGTGGAATAGTTATTTGAGTTTTTGGCTGACATCTACATTTCCTCTCATCGTATCTCAACGCGTCTGGAACAAATAAAATACACTGCAGCAAGAAAAGGTGGATTTTATTTGCAAAACAAATATTTCAATCCTTGCTGCAGATGATGACCATGTTAACAAATTTGTTATAGGAAACAGATTGACACTCAACTGCCAAAAAATAACTGCATACCGTTTCTTACACAGAACTCTAAAAAAAGTGAAGTTTTATTGCCAAAAGTTGATTAAATAATCAGTGGTCTTTTATTTTTCTTAATTCTCAGAACTGGAGATAAGTGAAAGCTCAGTTAGAAGTATCATAAGCACAACTCTGTGCAGAAAATAAAAGCTGCTGACCTCTCTATAAAAACAATTCTGACCTCCAGGATGAAGCGGACAAAGAACTGGTAATGGTGAGAATTACAGACCAAGCCAAGAAGATATGTCAACAGACAAGAATATCGGACAATCACCAGTTCAGCACCTTGCATGCCAGAAGTAAGACACTGATTGCTACTTGCAATTAGTGGCTCTAGTAGAGCTGCCTACAAGGATGACAGATTTGCTGCTCCATTACACTCACTCAGGGCAACCCACCCTGACAGAATCAGCTGACAACAGCAGCAAGAACTATTTCATTGTCTCTAGAGCAAACAAGAAAGTTTCTGTCTATTGCATATTTCACTCTATTATATCCTCTAGTACTGGGACAGCTCTGAGCATTTACAAAGAATATGCTTATTGCAAAAATGGGCACACAGAAAGGAAACTTCATTCAAGTGGTTGTTTAAGCAACTTCAGGCAAACAGATGGAGGTGTTGTTACCTATGACAACGAAAACTATCAGCTCTTGACAGACTATTTTAAAGTGCCACTAAACTGTGAAGAGCCTTGGGAATGACTGAATGCTCAGAAACAAATTCACATTATATTCCAAAGCATCATCAAGCGTCAGTGATATCAGGCAAGTAATCAAGGGGCTCTAGCGTAATACAGCACCAGGCAAAGAAAGTAATGTGGAAGATTGCATGGTAAGTCACAGCAGATGGAATACACTGGCCTACAGAAGAAATATGGAGAACTGAAAAGGTGTAAAAGATTGGAAATATGTACCCATTCCATAAAAAAGGCAATTGAATGGATTTGAACAACTACAGAGGGATCTCCTTACTTTCAGTTGCTTGTAAGATATTTTCTTGTTCTGCTGAGAACAGATGAACAGTCTGATCGAGTGATTGGAGAATATCAAGACAGATTCCAAAATGGCAGTTCATGCATCGAACAGGTGTTCTACTTCTCTGAGAACTAGAGGAATGAGTTCCAGAGCATAGTAGTAATTTATGTCAACTTCAAACAAGTATATGACTCAACTGATACACCAAACTTTACTTAGGGTTTTAGAGGAATCGAAAAGTGACAAAAGTGACAGATGACGGTCCATAAAACAAACACTGACAGACACCATCTCCAAAGTTGTTGTCCCCCCCCCCCCCCCCCCAAATCCCCCTCCTCACAATTCTCTTTACTGTCATCCTGGAGAAAGTAATGAAAAGCTAGGAAGGTCTGAAGTTGCAAGTAATAAGTGGAATACACCTTGGGAAGAACAGAAATCAGGTTTAGCTTTTGCCAATGACCTTGGTCTTTCATACCGAAACTGGAAGGATGCCCAAAGAATGCTGGAGAGTTTGCATGAAATTACTGGATAAATAGGTTTCAAAATCTCTTATCAGAAGATGAAATATATGGAACACAGACACCAAAAGGAGAAATACTTCGGGGTAAAATACAGGAAGATAAAAAGGTCAGACAAATTCAAATACTTAGAGTCGATCCAATACAATGGAATAATCAGAAAATTAAACCTTGCTTACAAACGAACATAGAAAGGTACAACAAATGATCTACATCCTACAAGGGCAAAATCAGGCATTATAATTCAGTTAAAAAACAAGGAGGATTCTACACTTCAGAGTGTCTAATTTTAAATAAAAAAGAGAAAGTTGGAAGGACTTGAAAAGAATAAATGAAGATTCTCAGATAATTTTATGAATCCAGAAAATTACTGATGGGACATGGAAGAATAAGAAAAAAAGGAGATCTCCACAAATCCATCAAAAAGATTACAGACACAACGCAAAAACAGCAGTTGAAATTTTATGGATCCTTAGTAAGACAGGGTGAAAACCGATTAGGCAAAAGACCTTCAATTACATCACACCATTAAAGTGCACCTCCAAGTGGGTAGAAGAGGACAAAAGATTTGTAGAAGAAACTGGCATTGCACTAGAGATGAACTAAACCAAAGAACAATTCAGAAACAAAGTCAACAGCATGAAATTATTTGAACAGAACCACTAAAATGGAAGTCTATACATTAAATTTTTGACAAGGAGAGAAAGTACTAAAATGAAGAGGTTCTGCAAAGAGAGGCTAAGAAGCCATAAGTTCTACATTACACAGTCAATAGTTGACTAAATTTGGGTGGGAGAACACAGATTCATTGACAAGGAAATTCACATTCATTCAGTGAACACTAGAACTGAAAATAATTGTGCGCATTCTACTGAAAGGTCACATTTTAATAGGTTTCCAGCAGAACTGAAAAAATTACATGATAAACCCCAGATGTTCAAATCTGCATTGAAAGATTTGCATTTGGCACATTCCTTCTATTCTACACAAGAGTTACTGCAGTATATTAGTTACTGTACATATTACTGTGAATTGTTTTGATGTCTTCTTAATTATTTAATGACTCATCCACAGCACCTTGGCTCACAGAAACTTGTTAAATTAGAATAAAAAGAAAAAAATTAAAATAAGAGCAAACTGCTGAACATACTGTTTGGTTCAGTAAGGGCACTCTTCAATTAGTCTATGATTACAAAATACAGCCGAGCACAGTGGTGCAGTGGTTAGCACACTGGGCTTGTATTTAGTAGGATGAAGGTTTGAATACCTGTCCAGCCATCCAGAGTTAAGTTTTCCATGATTTCCCTAAATTGGTCCAGGCAAATGCCAGAATGGTTCCTTTGAAAAGGGGACTGACAATATTGTTCCACATCATTTCATACACTGGTCCTGTGCTCAGTCTCTAATGATCAAGCTGCTGCTGGAATGTTAGACTTTAATCTTTCTTTCTTTCTTTCTCCCTTCCTTCCTTACAAACTAAGTTTTCTCAGGTTTTGATGTTGGATATTCAGACCAACTTCCTTCTCCAAAAGAGTTTCCTTTTGTTTTGAATTATTTGAAAAAATGAAAGGAAGGGGAAGACTTGAGAAAAATAATCATTCCAGCCACTGATTCACAGTAAACATGCAGAATACAGGTAAAATTTGATACATTGCTGGAACATAGGTGGGTGCCTACCTTTGAAGTATGACAATGGAGCAGTATCCTGTCATTTTCCAAACATTTGGAATATTTTCATATAACCCACATGTGAATGCACGATGTTTTTGAAACAATTGAGTAAGAAGGTAATGATTCTTGCGGATATAGGTTGATATTCTGTTTCATGACAAATGATTAAGCTCTTTTATAACGGTTTGAAGAACTAAATTTTGAGCTTTAGCAGAAAAAGGCTACAGATTTATTTTGTAGTTTTCAAGGGATTATAATGATTGTAAACAGTGATAAAAGAAATGCTTCACTTCTGTCACCATGTACCAAATTACATGCTTCAGAACCCTAGCTTCCATTATCAGGTACAATAAGGTGAAAAATTAAAATGGTCTCATAAATACATAACTAAGGTAGATCGCTAGTGACAACTTTTGAAATTTGACAACGAAATACATGAGGAAAAAAACATAATCCAAATGCCAGCAGTCTACATTTTTACACTTTCTAAATATCAGAAGTGAAGTACCGAACTAAATATGATAGTATGCTAAACAAACTCAAACTGACAGTCTGACATAACATAACATAACATGAAAAACCAGCCATATCAGCTGCAAAAGCCACTTGGGCACACAGAATGCATAAACTCTGGCCTGCCTATACACAGATTGTGTGTTTTCTCCCTGTGTTTCAACTTGAGGCTCCTAAAATTGTCAATGGTTAACTTTATTGGTTATGCATTTATTGGAATAGTTTAATTATTCAGCTTTCCATACCCGACGATGGAAGCTACCCTTCTGAAACTTACAATGTAGTGAATATACTGAATCACATTGCCAGAGGTTGCACATTGTTTTTATCGTGACTTATCCTCAGGCTGCCAAGGGTATCACCATTTCACCTTTTCATGATTAAGTTTAGCTAAACAGCACTACTCATTTTCACTTCACTAAATAATATCAAAAGTATGCAAAGTATGAGTAATATCTAAATTTTATACCTTGATGCTGAAGATAGAGTGGTGGTTTGAATTCTTCATTCTTTTGAAAGTATTCCAAAACCCAGCCAAATAGTTCAGGATGACTTCCATCAGCACTTGTTGGTCGATGAAAGTCTACTAGCTGACACCTGTGAAACGACAGAGAAACATATGATGGAGCACTAGCATGCCATTTTGTTCAACAGTCAACACTTTTGGAAACGCAATATTGTGAAAAGGCATTCGTCAATACTGGCCTAAAGCTGTATTTGTGACAGTCTTTTTGTTGTGCCTATCTGCGACTCAACATCTCTGCCTTCGTCAATACTGGCCAAAAGCTATATTTGCGACAGTCTTTTTGTTGTGCCTATCTGCAACTCAGCATCTCTGCTATATGGTGAGTGGCAACTTTCATTTTCACAATATTGTTACATTTCATCCTGGATTTTCCATTGTTTGACTTTTGGAAAAAGTTGGTGAACTGCTTTTCATGTTCTAATATTTGGTTACAATGGGATAAAGTGTTATTTTCATCATGGTCAGAATGTCTGCTATCAGCTGAAGGCTCAGCCACCAGTCAGAATTGAATCAATCATGCACATGTGTCACATTTCTGTCAATTGGGAATGGTGATGGACATCCACTGCAGAGTTCATCAGTAACTTCCTCTCAGTCCTCCTTGAATGACTTATGCCATTGGAGAACTTACGATTTGAACAAATAATCACTCCCAAAGGCTCCTTGAACTAACAGTAATATTTTGGCAGCAGACTTTACAAGTTTAATGCAAAATTTGCTACTTTAATGTTGCTCCTCAGAATGATCCCTCATTCCTTGGTATGTAACATCAATATGCAGTTCACGAGAACGCAGATCCTGACTCTCTGACACCTTGGAGGCAACTGAGACTGAGTGCATTTTGAAGTTAAGTGCCCCTACACCTATCCCAGCAATTTAGAATGTGCTGTGATATACATCACATCAGGAAAAAATTTGTCGCATTATTTCCGGGACCCACTTTGTATTCCTGCTGTTTCCGGTTGCTACTGATTGTAAGTAATCCTTTGACAATTTTTCATATGGCCTTAAATGTATTGGTGGATTCATGTATGTACCTATTATTCTGCAGCTGTTTAGCTTTATACATTTCTTTTCTTGGGATCTTCCTAAGTAACTTAAAGTAGATGTGGAAATTTGAATGTTTGGCAATACTGTTTCGCATGTATTGTGTCCTTACAGTCTTGCATGATACAATGATGCCTTTTGTTATTCAGCCATGATTTAGTTTTCCACCTGTGTGTTTTAATGTCACACACTTCAGTGGAAAGGAAACATTGAAATCCTTAACTACTTCAACAAGCAAGGCAGCTGTTTTTCTGCCGACATTATCTTGGCACAGTAGAGGGTTTTTGAGGATCTGGTTAATATTAAGGTCATTTGCATATCTTTTAACGACAAATTTGGTAGTACTGGAGGAGACTTTTGAGAGGCAAACTATTTTCCCAATGTGGTCAGAGCATCCATTAGGCCAAATCTATACGTCTGATACGGGAAAAAAAGAGTCAAAAATCAACAAATATAACATTAATGTTACTACTAGAATTTACCGTTACCCTTGTGGAGTCCTTTACTATGTGTCACACCCTGAAAGTGGCAAGAAAGTTTGATACTTCAACCATACTTGAAAATCAGTGGAAAAATGCTCATACTGGAGCACAAAAAAGGCGAATATGCTCCTTTTTATTAGAAAACTCTGACTAAAACTGGGGTACAAGCTGTCTCTCCTACCTCCCTTAGTACCCTCAAAAAATTTTCCAAACATTTTGGCATGTAAATATATTCACACTCTTTTTAACATACAACTCACCTCTCACTCCCACAAGATCCCCTAACTGTAACTCGGTCATGCCCACTAGTCCTTCGCTGTAACTCGCTCATAACCGTCCACTCCCACTTGCCCATTCTCACTCACCCATTCAGCCCAACTGAGGTCATTATCTCTTTGTGTCTTTCTTCCTTTCACTGTCTCCTGTCTCACAGCCACAATCTCCTTTTTTCTGTCCTCCTACTACTGTCTCCTCTCACTGTCACTGTCTGCCTCTTGCTCTCTCTTACTGCTACCACATCATTCATTCCTTCCTTCCCACTGCTGCTGTCTCTTCTCACTGTCACTATTTCTCTCTTTCTTGTTGTCGTCACAGACTCTGTCTCTCATTATCACTGGCTCTAACCTATTTCAACTTTCTCCTCCTCTTTTTTCTCTCCCAATGGCACTGTCTCCTTCTTTTTTCCCCCCTAACACTGTATGTTCCAGTTCCCTTGTGTCCTGCCCTTTCTCTTACACTGCAATCGTCTCCTTCACTCCTTCTATACCATAATCATTGTCTACTGTCTTACAGTATTTATTACTGTTCAATTTTGTCTCATCCTCACTACTATTGTGTCTCCTTCTCTCTCAGCATGAAACAGTGCAAATTTACTCACATGCCAAAATTATTGGGAAAATATTTTAAAGGTGCTGAGGAAGGTAAAATGAAGCAGCTGGTACACCACTTTTCAGAGTCTTTTAAGAATGAGCAATTCACCTTTTTCGGTCCTCTGATAGGAGCATTTTTCCACTGTTTCCCTTCTTTTTCCTGCCACAGCAGGTATGTCACACATATGAAAGAACTTTAAGGGTCAGCAAAATTTTAATAATTTACTTATGTGAAATTGAAGTAATGCAAAACTAATTTTACCTCTCAGCCCAGATTTTACATGCTGTCTAGGAGCCTGCAGCTCGGTTTTGGTATGAAAAAACTGGTAAAAAAACAAACCATTTTTGGAGGGGTTTTGTAAGGAACTGTCCATGAATTAATGGTGCCTCCATAAGCCCCACCACGGACATTATCAAATGCAAAAAGAACGAACTGATTTGGCTCCATTTGCCTAAGCAGGAGGAAGTGTGCAATATTCATAGTTTGAACCCGTACTACAGGACAGTGACACTACGATGATCCCTCTGTTGAGTGTAAAATGGTTCCTAGCCCAATGACTATCCAAAATTCTTGACCCTACATTTCCATCACCGACAGAACCAGAGGTATGAGCCCTGAAAGAATCCATTTTTATGCACGGGGTTTTGGAACATAGTGAACAATAAATGCAGAGAATAATCATATTAGTCAGTGTGATTTTTAATGCACAATGTTCAATCAGTGTGTGTGATTTCTAATGCACAATGTTCACTTTCTTGAAATTTAAATGATCAGTTTTGTTGATGATATTTAAATCCATGCATTCCTTGAGAAATATTAAGCAGCCTCCATCTCTTCTGTCTGATCTACAGCAACTGCTACAAACTTTTTAATTAAGAAATTTAAGTAGAGGCAGGGCATCAGTTCTGAGCCAGTACTCAGTGGAACACATTAAGTCTGTAGCATCTTTGTTATCACAAAGAAAGACCTCACCAACAATGGGTGAGAACATGATTAAAGAGGTAAATAGGGAACAAATAAAAGAACTTTATATTAAGTGGCAGTGATCAGATATGAAGGAGATCAGTCTTTATAAGATGAACTGCCCGGTGGAAAAGTAGCTCATACAAATGGGACAGAGAAATCACCTGTAGCTGCAGTGTAAACAATGTCGTGAAAAACAGGACTTGATACAGGCAGGGACATGAGAATTTATCAAAAAGTATGTGGGTGAAGAATTGATATGATACTCATGGAACAGCCTCACATCATCTACATCAACTTTCTGCACACCACAGGGAGACGAATGGCAGAGGGCACATTCCACTGTACCAGTTTCTTCCCGTTCCATTCATGTAAGGAGTGCAAGAAGAATGATTGCTTGAATACCTCTGTGCATCCACTAAATATTTTAATCTTATCCTCATGGTCCCTATGTAAGTGATATGTAGGGAACTGTAGAACATTCCTAGAATTATCATTGAAAGCTGGTTCAAGAAGTCAGTGAAATTGTTAGGCATCCATCTTGACAGTAGGTTATGTTGGAATACCCAGACAGAAAAAGTTTGTAATAAATTATCAAGATTAGTGTACCTGATAACAAAATTAAAAAGTTGTGTCAATCAAGACCACCTCCTTATGGCCTATTATGCATTTTTTCACACATATTTGAACTATGGGATAATACTCTGGGGGAACTCTGCTGGGGCTAAGAATGTTTCCTGTGGCAGAAGAAGGTAGTAAGGTGCATTTTTGGACTACAAAAAACAACTTCCTGTAAAGAATACTTCACCAAATACAAAAAACTTACTGTTCCCAGCTTGTACATACTGCGAGTTCTTGTCTACGCCAAAGAGAATGCTCTTATATATGAAACTAGTGCTAATGTCCATACTTATGAAACCAGCAACAGAAACTTGATAAATGTCCCCTGGACTAGAATATCCAAGAACAAAAACAATTTTACACACATTGGCAAGATGTTTCTGAACAAAATACGACAAAGTATTAAGGAACTGCCACACAATAAATTTAAAATGGTGATGGAATCATGGTTAAAAAAAAAGGCTTTCTATAATGTTCAGGAATTTTTATGTAATACTGTAAATGATTTAACTGTAATGTGAACTAAATTATGTACATCATAAACAGGGGAATATAAAAATTGAAATTTATCTAAGTTTAATATGTAACATTGTATTCTGTTGCCGACAAAGAAATAACTTATACAAGTATTAATTAAAATTTATGTAAGTTATATGTAACATTATATTATGTTGTCCACAAAGAAATAACTTGTACTTGAGGATGTCTTATGCAACAGCAATGTTGTCTTCAGACAAATAAAAGGGATTGATTGACTGAAACTCTGTTAGTTGACTTTCTCGGCATAGTTCAGATCTATCTCCAAAAATCATCCAGTACACTTCCATCAGTACCTCTATGACACTTTCAAATGGTTGGTTCAAATGGCTCTGAGCACTATGGGACTCAACTGCTGAGGTCATTAGTCCCCTAGAACTTAGAACTAGTTAAACCTAACTAACCTAAGGACATCACAAACATCCATGCCCGAGGCAGGATTCGAACCTGCGACCGTAGCGGTCTTGCGGTTCCAGACTGCAGCGCCTTTAACCGCACGGCCACTTCGGCCGGCCTATGACACTTTCCCTTGTATCAAACAAACCTGTGACCATTTGTACTGCCCTCCTCTATATATGTTCAATATCCCCTGTCAGTTCTATTTGGTATGGCTGTTTCTCAACCCCACTAGCACTAATATATATTTCATTCATCTTTTCAGTGTTATGGGGATCAGATTGGGTCAATTCTCCTGGGTTTTTCTTTTTAAAGGAACATTGAAAATGGGGTTAAGCATTTCAGCTTTTGCTTTGCTATACTCAATTTCAGTTCCTGTCTCACTACAGATTGAATTTTGATGTCACTAACTGCCTTTAAATACGATCACAATTTCTCTGGGTTTTGTGAAATATCATCTGACAATATTCTGCTATGGTACTCGCTGAAGGCTTCATGCATTGCTCTCTTGACGGCCAAACACATTTCATCTTTCTATCTAAATCCCTATGCTTCATTTTACACTTATTATGCAGGAATCTCCATTTCTTTAGAAGTTTCTTTACAGTGTCTGTATACCATGGAGATTCCCTCCCATTATACACCGTTATACTCCATACATATCTATCCAGTGCATGAACAACTGTTCTTTGAGCCATAGTTCCTCTACATGATCCTGCCCTATGCTGAAAGTTCCAAGTTTCTCACTGAGATACAACACTATGTTTTGATTGAAGGGGGGTGTCAATGGAACAATGACACAGAGAACTGAAGAGGAAACTTTATCAACGTTTAGTATTGTAGTGATTTAGCTTCAATAGTCAATGTTGGAATGTTGGTAGTTCCCGATAGAAATACAGAAATATTATAAGGCATAAATTGGATGGTGGCCTATAGTACAGTCATTAACTTAAAAAGAAAGGAAATGAACATAATGACTGAAGGAGGAAAGGTATAAATATCCTAAACTAAAAGAACAGTTATCAAGGCAGCCAGAGTTCAAGGACCAGCTGGAGAGTGGTTGTAGAAAAGGAGGTAACCCTGAAGACATGAAACATTGTTGAAAGCTTCAAGGAAGATTACAAAAGAGGGATGAAAGGATGGATAAATTATAAAAGTAGGGAAGCAAGACAAAAAAAATTGGTATGGAAGCAAGCCACCAGAAGACCTTTTATAAGAAAATCAGGGTATACTTTTGTAAAGTTCAAGAACAATAAGTGGATACATGTAGATAGCATAAGTGAAGGAACACATTCCATTTTTTAACTAACCATTCCAGTACACACGACAGGCTGTATGGAATGTGCTAAGCAAAATGTTAACTTTGGAAATGACTAAATAGGGAATAAACCTTGTGGTGATACATTAGTAACAGTAGAGAAACAAAATGGTAATTTCAGAGCTAAACAAATTTCTCAATGCTGAGAGAGACAAACCTGTACTGATACCATGGAACAGAGATCAGAATTAATGGAGCGAAGTTTTTAAGTTTGGTGATCTTGAGATATTCATCAAGACATTTATCTGGAGCATTTTAAGCTAAGGTTGGGAATGGCAGACTCAGGGGAAACAAAAGTAAAAAAATTTGATGCAATAGAGATATGGATATGGAGAAGAGGGACAAAAATAGACGGGACTGAATAGAAAATCCAATGAGCATATACTTCAGAAATGAAAGAGAAAAAGACATTGACAACTGATTACATTACATATATATAAGAAAAACTAAATTGACTGAACACCTAACCCAGGTTCACAAAAAAATCTTAGAAGGAATAACCTAATCAAATGGTATATAAAAAAGGTAATGTACTGAACGCCTAAAATCGAATGTCAAAGTATGGAAAGACTGATATTTTATACACTGCCTAGGCACGGCATATTTTGCCAGACTGTCAGCTGCCAAAGCATATAATATGCATAATCCCACCATTTTTTTCATACCACCACTGTCCGCGGGGGTGTTGGGGTATTTGTTAAAAGGTTGCAAAGATAGCCTATTGTTGTATGATGTTCAACTATCATCTCACAGATATCGCCATAATAGTTTTGCAGTGTATAGCATCCTGCTGAATTTCCACAGACACTCTCCAACCACCCTTTCCCGTTGTTCTTGGCTCAACAAGTTGGAAGGAAGTGTAGTGCCAAGACAGAATCACACCATGCTGACATGCAATGGCGGATCTGCAATGAATTATCTCACATAAGAGCCAATGCTGCTAGTAGCTGGGTTTTCTACCCGAAACCAGTTACCAAAAGTTAGCCAATGACATGAAAAATGCAAGGCATGAGACCACTGGCTGTTGAAACACTATGATGTAATGGTGGTCGAGGATAAGACTAAGTTGATATATCCTGTTAAAGAAGGTACGAGTGCTATCCAATTTTATGTCGAGAACTCTGAATAATTTGACATGCTCCATAGGGCCCACTTGGCTATTATTCATAGAGGGCGAGAAGGATGTTGAAAGAAGTTTCATCCAAGTATAAGACCATTACCCATTCTGATATTGAGCTGTAATTCACCTCTGTGAGCCTTGCCTGAAGAAGCAAAAAGGTCAATCCAATGTATTTTTTTTTAATTCAGTTCCCACTGTAAGGTCAATCTCATCAATTTTCAGTCCCATCCTGATAGGGAGACAAGTTAATAATGATCTACCAAGGTCAAATCACAAAGTCTGTAGTTCTCAGGGCTCTGAAATCAAAGACAGCAGAAGAGGTAGCCTACAACACCATCCACATATTTATGTTGCTTGGTGCTCCAAAGATTCTACAGTGCCGTAATGGCAGGTAATTTGCAAACAATGTGGTAATCAGCTTTGATTATCATTCATGGTATGCTGTGCCTCTCACAAAGTCAGGGTGGCACTGAAAGAGCAAATCAGGACATTTGCTTGGGTGCATGGTGAGAAAACTAACTGCTGGAGTGATAGACTGTGGTTCGTCCAACTTATCAAAAACAGAGCTTTACATTCTGGGATTAACAGATCACCATATGAAGCTCTGTTCAGCTGCAAAGCCACAGTAGGTCTCTCAATGTCCTGCCAGAAAATGTTTTACTAGATGTAAAGAGTGAGAGAGAGCTGGAAAAATAATAGAGAGTATACAAACAATACAACAGCAAAAATAATGATAAGATGAATCAATGCAAGAGGCACAGCTCCTTGCAGAATACATATATGAGAATGCAATCCATGATGGAGAAAACCATGGCAGTGATGAAGCCATGATTATCAAAGAGAGCCTTCCATTTCCGTGGTCACCAAAAATCCTTCTTTTCCAGATATCTGTTGCATCTGCTTAAAAGAAAGCAGCAGTGCTCATAAATGTCAAAAGTGTGACCGAAGTGTTCATGGTATCTACAGAAATTCTCCTAAAGATGATGACAGCGATGATGTAGATCATGGGGTTAGCATTCTGTGCAGTTTTTGCTTCAATATTAAGAAAGCTGTTCAAAGGAAAATGGAATTGAGAGTGAACTTTGAGATTCAGGCCAAAAAATGAAAAGGGATTTTTACAAAAAAATTTCCTTCTGGGCCTTTGTGCGCCACTGTGTGAGTTTCAATCTTGATGTTGACAAGAGGATGGGATGACTCCTGCAATCTGTTAGCACCTGTTACGAATGTGACGGAAGACTTTTACCAACTTGGGACTGCAGAAGGAATCTTGAAGCAGCTCTACCTAAGATCAGAATTCACCGTACTGAGAGCTTTTAATTCTGAGATTAACAGATCACCATATGAAGCACTGTTGGGCTGCAAAGCCAGAGTACACCTTACTGAGAACGGAAGATGTTCCTGTCCACAAAATACCTCTCTCCACTGCAGACTTCTCAGGCCACAGGAAGTGCCCAAGTATTCATCAGTTGTATGTGCATAAAAATAAAACATAAAAAAATTGAGTGAAAAACGAAAATGAAGTGTAATTCAAACTAAGTTGTGTCAGTTCTGCCTTGTGTTTTACCAGTAACAATATTCTAGTCACATTCTTCTTTAAGTCATGAAATCTATGTACAAGATCAAAATGTAAAGTGCTTTCTTGTGAAGAAGAAAGTGAGTACTTATTGTAACAAGTACTTCAGTCTCAGTTCTGCTGTCATTGTTTTCTGGTAAGAATATATTTAGCTTTATTTCATAGTTTTCTTCTTTCAGTTTCAAATGCATATTGATTAACAAAGGCTTCTCATCTTGTGCCATTGTGTAAATGGCACTGTTCACTCTGTATACCAGTAATGCCTATGAACTGTATAGCATGCCTAGGAAAAGTATGTAACATTTTCAAAAAGAACTTATATTTCATAGTTTGCCTAAAACCACAAGGAATTCCGTACATTACCTCAGCATTCTATAGAATAGATTGGGATTTCACACAATGCTGGTTTATATATAAAGTTCTAGGACAGGTTTAAAAAAAAAAATGCATTTACCAAGTAATGAGCTTAGTTCCTATCAAAGTAGTCCCCTTGGCTATCTATACACATGCGCGAACATTTCTGGAGGTCATGAGAGCAAGCAGGAAAATTTTCAACTGCGATGCCTGTAAGCTCATTTGTCTCTGATACCTTGATGAAGTTTTCTTTTCAGTTGCCTTCCCACTTGCAGAAATGAGAAAAAATCTCAAGACAAGAGGTCAGGTGAATATTGTGGGTGTGGGATGACAATAACAGAATGTCTGGCCTCAAACTCGGTAACAGAAAAAGCAGTAGGGGTTCTTTCTTTGTCCTGCAGTAGGAACCAACCCCCAGAAAGCCAAAAATCAGGGTGGTGATAAATAATTGCTTGTCGTAAACATTTCACGACTTCTCTGTAAAGAGTTTGCTTCACTGTTTGACCTGGAGGAACATACTCATGGTGAACAAATCCTTTACTATCAGAGAATGCAATCAACATTGGCTTTGTTCTCAGAGGTTGTTATTTGACTTTTTTCGATGCTGGTGATCCAGGACTCTGCCATTCAGCATTCTGACACTTCTTGTGATGGTCATACTGGTAAAACCAACTTTCCATCCCCAATAATCTTTGACAGAAATGTGGAATCACGTCTGACTATCCAGTAGTTCAGCAGAAATTCTTCATAAAGTTTCCATTTCCTAAGTCTTCTCATAAAATCTTATTGCACACATCACAATTCAAATTAAGTTCTTTTGATATCATACGGTCAGTTACATGACAGTCTTCTCACAATAACTGCTTAAACGCTCCCTGTTTGCATCCTTATGTGCTCCTGACAGGTGAGCAGCTCTGCGATCATCTTTCACTGAATCCCTGCCTTCATGAAACCTTTTTTGCGATTTGAAAACATGCCTTCTTGAAAGTGCCTCGCCTGCATATGCTTGCTTAACCACTGTTCGCATTTCGCTATGGGTTTTCCCAAGTTTGGCACAAGACTCAATGTTACACTTTTCCCACAGTTAGCATCCACTGTCACCATAACTAATGCACCAAGAACCCAAACAATGTGTTGCTAAGCACAATCCTGTCACCTAGTGAGTTTGTGTGGAAACACGGTCAAGGTCATTTCAAGGAAACACATACTATAAAGAGAGAGAGAGAGCATGGATTTATCAACATCACATTGCTTTTACTATCTTCTGATCATCTTATTGTCAGGATAGTCAGAAGTTTCACTGTTTAGGCGGAAGAGGATTAAAAAAACATACTTTAGTTTGAGACACACTGCTTTGATTTTAAAGTTTGCGTATTGGGTTGAATGTATTGCTGTCAACATTCATCCATGCACTTACCAATTTTTGGTGAAGATAATAATACATCTAGGTGAAATGTTTATCATATCTAGAAGGTAGAATGAACATGGGATACTTTGCATATATTATTGAAAAGATCCTACCAGAAGGGAAAATGTCCAGGCCTCTGAAATAAAGGGCATCTGAAGGTGTTCTTAGACCTGGCAAGATTCTACAGCTGATCTGTCTTGGGGCAGATTTTAAATTGCGAAATGATATTGATATTGTAATCATAAAATACTACAATTTTGTATTTTGTCAGTAGCATAATTTTGTCATTCACTCCCCGTAAAAACTCCATAGCAGTTTTCATTTATTATCAAATCCGGTCAGAAAATAAAAAACAAATAGTTGAACCAGAGGACAAGTACCTATTTATCGACCTCTAAAATAGGTCAACACATTCTGTGAATGATAAAAGTACTGTATCCCAATTTAGTCTGTCTTTTGAGCAAGCAGAAGACATCTTGTAAACAAAGTTACTTTACTACATATCTCGGGTCACACAAGTGGTATAATTACTAGTTTTGACTTCTTAACAAGTCATCATCAGATCATATACTTACAAGAGGGATAGTGAAATATTTTTCAGAGTTTTTTAGGCTAATATTGATTGCCTGACTGATTGTTGAGTCATTTGGTAGGGCCCATATATGTGATTTTGCCTTTTGAGATTTGCAACATAATTTTCAACAACTTCAAGGAAAAGTATTGGTTAATATTGAGTCCATCCATTGATGCAAGCATGTATCATCAGTTTGTTTAATTGCAATTGGGACTCTTCATTTACACACAATAGGGCATTAAAGGAAGCACCAAATATACGGTATTTTATTATATTAGAAACATGTAACAACTATGTTTGACATACTGTCAACTTGCTATATTATTATTAATATAATGGCATCTAATTTCTGCATTATTACTGTAATTCAAAATACAAAACTGACAATCAAAACAAAATGTTTACTTAGGCTACAGGATTACTATTTCGAAATTCCGTCTAGACTAAAAAAATATTGCGCTCATAACTGATGCAAGAAACATGGTAGAAATACTTGGTATAATGCAGTTGCTGTGCCATTAACAAAAAATGTAATCAGCCATTTATCTGAATCATTTCGCTAATTTTTCCATGAATACGTATTGACCTTGTATTTTATTTCATGTATTTTGGTTCAAATGGCTCTGAGCACTATGGGACTTAACTTCTAAGGTCATCAGTCCGCTATAACTTCGAACTACTTAAACCTAACTGACCTAAGGGCATCACACACATCCATGCCCGAGGCAGGATTTGAACCTGCGACCGTAGCGGTCACGCGGTTCCAGACTGAAGCACGGCCACACCGCCCGGCTCATGTATTTTAATTGTAATCTCCAAATTACAACAATTCTATAATTTTGAACAACTTCTGTGATTGTAATTATCAAAATTACTATATGCATCAATGTTCAAATTGTTAGCGTGAGTATATAAGACCCACGAGAAATCATGCGAGAGTGCCAGTAAAATGCGTTATTTTGAACTGAACTGTCTGGCGTAACATCAAATAAATTTGTGTAGACCTGAAATTTTCTTTGGCTTTTCAGATTAGTAGTTAATCAGGTGTTCTCTGGCCCATTATCACTTAAGAAATTTACAGGACGACTCAACTGCTGCAGAACAATGAAAAAGAGTTAAGTTCACATCAATATTTTTTGAATAATCTGAGTTACACCCATCCTACTTCAAGATTAACATTCTTAAAGATTTTTGCTTTGACTTACTTTTATTTGACAATTATTAATCCCAGCTAGGTGGTTACTCAGCAGCAGAAAAATACTAGGAAAAGTAAACTATAAAATCAAAGTAAGTTCTATACACAACTACCGTATTTACTCGAATCTAAGCCGCACTCAAATCTAAGCCACACCCGAAAAATGAGACTCGAAATCGAGGAAAAAAAATTTTCCCGAATCTAAGCCACACCTGAAATTTGAGACTCGAAATTCAAGGAGAGATAAAAGTTTTAGGCCGCACCCCCAAATCGAAACAAAGTTGGTCCATTGTAATATGAGACACAATTTAGGTCGAATGAATGGCGATACAGCTAGAGTTGTTTGGTTTGAGTTGTAAGCTTAGAAGTTAAGCTTTACCAGATAGCCATTGCTATGCGTCAGGCGCTCCGTCCGTATTTATACGGGTACCCTTCCTTTTTCACGTGCTTCGTCTAGTTTGAATTCGTCTCATTAGCGAAACAATGGGAAGAGACTGCTATTTGTTGTTACTTACACTGCTGCTTTCTTTGATAATGATCTACAAGAACCAAATAATAGACTGCGTATGATAGAAGATGTTCTGAACGAGAGTTTAGCGAAAATTTTTCTCCGTTGAAAATCTTTGCAGATGCCTCTTTAGTACATAACATTCTGCACTGAAATTAGAGTCATCGTAGATTTAAAAATCTAGTCAATTGCCATGCTTCATTTCTGACTGTATCACTATTAGGCATATGAATAATATGAATATAAACGTGGCATGATATGTATATTCTTCCGCGTTTGCTGTTGTCTCACTCTAGTTTTGTAGTTTATTAGGCATGAGATAGCAGCAAACATGAAACAAATGCATGGCAAAATGTTTATATTCAAATTATTCTTATGGTGGAGGGAATACTGCATGTGATTCACAATTCATAAAAGTTCCTGTTAGCAACCATCTCTTCTCACAGATATGAAAAAATTCAGAACGTAGAGTTGGCCATATTGACAAACATCCCAAACAGTCTTGCCAGTCGGATTTTCGTAGTACATTGAAATGCTGCTACATTCGAAGATGAACAATACAGAATTTGTATTTACTTCGTTGTATAATGTATGAAAATGTAGTGGTCGAAACTCGGGGCGGAGAAAAAAGCTCGTCTTTCACCTATTTTTAATTTATTTACTGACGCAGAGGTTTTGGCGCCAGAATTTATCTTTGTGCCTGCAAAGCATGCCTGTGTAGCGCTACATATATTCGACGGCGGAAGTTAGTTGTGGCGGCACCTACCAAATTTTTCAGAACTTCCGATTACTTTGCACTCGATTCTAAGCCGCAGGCGGTTTTTTGGATTACAAAAACCGAAAAAAAAAGTGCGGCTTAGATTCGAGTAAATACGGTACATGCCCTTGAATACCTTAAATAATAACTTGTCACAGTACAACTGTGCAACTCAGGAGAGACACTGCACTCTAATTGTTGGAACTAATGGCTGCAGTTAGCTATCTAATAGTATGAAGTATAGTACTTAATAGCATAAAGTATAATATAGTATAGTATAAAGTTGGCAACTTTTAAATCATGAATATAAGATTAAAGTATTCACAATAAAGAACTGATTGTGAGATATAAACTCAAAATGAAAACTAGTAAATAATTTTGAAACTATTGGTGCAGGTAGGCTAGACATACACTACAAGTGGTTTAAATGACAGCCACTTAGAGACCTGAACTGCAAGTGGCAAACTGGTATCCGGCAGTCACATTTATACACTGAACAGAGAGTATAAAAGAACCAATAAACCGATAAATTAACCTACTGTTAGGCAAGTGAGAGCCAACAGAAAAATGGAACAAATCAAAGGGAAAGCAAAATGACATCTTAACAGATCACAGCCTACTTAAAAAAAGTTTTTTTTGTACAGTTTTGTTCATTTTAACAAGTGGTGAGGGTATTTTCTTAAAATCAGTAAAACTTTCAAGCACTTTGAGTGTATCAATGTGGCAACTGCAAAAATAATAAAGGATAAGTGGCAACTTATCACAATAACTGGAAGAGGTCAACACAGTGAATGGCTTGTAAATAATTGTCTTTGGTCTACTGTTTCTTCTGAATAACACATGTGCTAAACTATGCATGTTACAGAACTAAATAAACTGAGACCAAAAACTTCACAAAAAAATAATACGATAACTATAGTGGGGTACCGATGGTTTCAGTATATTAAGCCATTTTTGCAGATTTCAAGTGCTTCTGCCATGCAAACTTTTATTTTCAGATTAAACTCAGAATGTTTGTCAAATTTTTAAAAAAATCTTTCTATTATGTCTAATCAGTGTCAGTTTGATTCTTTCAGCAATGCAATTAAAAATGAAAGGGCACAGAAACACAATCTATATTGCTAACATAAAAGAAAAAGGGATTTTGGCAGCTGTATCATTAACACTGGTTACTAAATTAGTTCGATATCTACTATTTTATTTTCTCAGAATTTGGCAGATGTCAAGTAATTAAATCTTAGAGAAACAGATTAATAAAAAAAAGTCAAATCAAGGATAAGATAAAAAGGTTTTTGGTACAGAAAACATAGGAGATTGAAACAGAAGTGATAACAGCTGCCTTGGGAGATAAGAGGAGGGGGAAATAATTTTTCACAGTCCTTAATGTGCTTTATTTCCTTACATACTACCAATACATTTCCTATCTTCTCTGAACCTATCTATTCCATTCCAGACTCAATTTTGAGTTCATCCAATACTACAGTGTCTTACCTTCAGCATAAGGTTCCCTGTGCAACTTTGTTCTTTACTGACTCAAAAGTTCCCTTTTCCTCTACACACATTATTCATTTTTCTTGTACAAAGGAAATTCTAGTTTAGTAAGTATACAAATATTTGGGAGCCCTAAGTTCGTTTTTGGGGAAGGGTATTGCATGGGGTGGAGAAGTTTCTTTTAAGCAGATACATACAACTTCTCTCTCTCTCTCTCTCTCTCTCTCTCTCTCTCACACACACACACACACACACACACACACACACACGTCCACTTTTTCACCTAACATTAAATTTGTCATGCTGTTATGTTTTCTTTAGCTATGTTAGAAGAGTGGACAATGCCGACTAACTTTCCACAAAAGAAGGTAATTGGATGGCCACTTTTATGGTTGATGTCGTACAACAAATGACAATAATCCACACTGCATCACGATGAACACAAGTTTTCACAGGATACAGAATATTTTAATAGATTCTTATCCCGAGTAGCTATCAAAAGGGGATGCAATATACACTCTTAAAGCGGACAAAAATCTGCAGTTTAACACTAAATTTGTGGCAGGTTTTGTTGTTATAAAGTAAGCATGCCAAATACATTAGTTGAACTTACCGTATCCTAAGGGAAGAAAGAACTGTGACTACTTCAGTTGCTCCAATCCACTTTCGCGTATTGAAGAGTTTTCCACCAAGCTGTTCACTCCCCTGGAGATCAAAGCCCTGACTCCATGCCCATTCAATATGTTGTTGTAAACGAGAGATTGATGGCATGGCACTACGGCTAGGCATCTCAAGACCACAGGACCGGTTACCTAACCCATATAGACCACCCCCAACTAAAGAAGGCTTATACAGCTGTTCATTGTAGCCTGTATGATGCAGCAATGAAGACAGCATCATCTGCATATTTCTGGAAAAGAAATGTATATTGGTATTACATTAAAGAAGCAGGATTTTGGTAAGCATGCCACAGATAGCATAAGTGAAGATCATATGCTCCATAATTAAGCCACACAAAAATAGAATGTCAGAAATGCTCCTGGTTTAACACTGAGATAGACAGAACTACTTTTCCAAATGTCAAAGACGAAACAGCCAAACTATTTCAGACAGGCACGCAAATGTGAAAATTCATACATATACATTCATTTATTCATTTATAAGCTATTAAAAGTTTTAAAACACATAAAACTGGGAGAGATGGGGTTCACCTTTACACTTTTGTTTACAATAAGCCTTTCCTACCTCGTGGTTCTTGTCTTTGTAGGGAGATCCTATTATGCATGTGTCCAATCCACTTTTATAAAATCACTTTTGAAATTCACAATGACAAAAAATCTAATGCATAAGAAGTGATAATATAGACTTTGGCTAGGTTACTCTATATTACTAGAAAGGTCATAGGTTTGCAACTTCAATTCCTTTCTTTCAAATCTACAGACAAAGAAATGATCCTGCAACCTCTACTAATCTCTTTGCTTCACCTGTTCTTAATTCTTTTTTTCCAAATTAAGTTCTCTCTTTCTTCTAATCACCTATGTTTCTGTTAACCCCAGTCTCTATTTTTGATAATTTCTCACATATTTGTTTTATTTTCACTCCTCCAGGAGATACGCACACTTCACTCTGTCTATTTCACTTTTTTATCTTCAATTTCTATCAAAAGCTCTGTGACGACTTTTCAAGTTCCAGTTCACTGCATTTACATTCATTGAGGGTTGTTAGTAATGATCTGGACTTTAATAGTTCTATATTAATGACGAATAGTATGTACAGTAATTTACTTGATGTAGTCTCTTGGTTCTATATCTGTTCCTCACCTTTTTAAGTTATTAACTCTATTATGGTCATTCCTGGTCCAGTGAAGAACAAAACACAAGACTACAGAGTTATGACGAATGCAACACATTTGGCACTCAAGAAGGCAACTTGTGAAGCATTCAATGTATCTATGGAAAGATTACACAAAACCCGAGGAAACTTTACTCATACATAAAGATTATCAGTGGCACCACAGTTAGTGACCAGACAAGGGAACTGAAACTGATTGTAGCAAACCAAACTCAGAAATGCTGAATTTTGTTTACTGTTTGTTTCATCACTAAGGAAGATATAGAAGTACTGTGCTGTTTACTTCCCACACTAATGAAATGGTAAGTGATATAGATATCAGAGTCAGTGGCACCGAGAGAGAATCAAAATCAAACAAGGCTCCTCAGTCCAACGAAATCTTTGTTAGATTCTATGTAACATTTGCAGCAGTGTTAGCTCTCATTTTAATCATAATGTAGCATATAACAGTAGGACAAAAAAACCATGCCCTGTGATTGGAAGATAGTACACATCACAACTGTTGACAAGAAGGGTAGCAAAAGTGATCCACAAAACTATCATACTATCTCATTGATAGCCATCTCTTGTTGAACCCTAGAACATATTCTGAGCTAAAACATTAGTGAGGTATCTTGGAACAGTATGTCCTCCTCCATTGCAACTGGCATGGATTACAATGACACCAAACATACAAAACCCAATTTGCACTTTTCTCAAAAGACATCCTGAAACCCATGGATGAAAGAAATCAGCCGACTACAGTATTTATCGATGACTGAAAAGCATTTCGCCACACTACTGATTAATAACAAAAATTATTATAAGGAATAATAAACAAAATCTGTGAGTGGATTGAGGATTTCTTAAAAAGTGGGGAACAGGATGTTATTTCAAATGGACAATTGAAGATAGAAGTAAATTTAGCCATGCCCCATGGCAGCGTAAGGGATCCCTCTTGTTCATATTGTATGTAAATAACCAGGCAGACAACATTAATAGTAACCTGAAACTTTCTGCAGATACTGCAGTCATCCATGCTGAAGCAGTATCGGAAAAAAGTTGCACAAATACCCAGCCATATATTGTTAAGATTTCAAAGTGGTGCTACTTGTTTTAAATGTTCAGAGATGTACAATCATACATTTCAAAAAATGCTTAGTAAAAAGGAGACTCCTTACAAATCAATTGTGTGATCCAATTTTGAATGTTGTTCAAGCATGAGAGACCCATTCAAAATCTGAGTAATGGGGGACATCGAGCTTATGCGGAGGAGAGCAGCAAAGTGGTCACAATTTTGTTTGACTCATGGGAAAATGTCACAGAAATATTTAAAAACCTGAATTGGCACACACTTCAAGACAGACACCAATTATCCTGTGATAGCCTACTTACAAAGTTCTAAGAACAGTATTAAGTGGAGAATCTATACATATTCTTCATTTCCCTAAGTAATGCCCCATAAGGAACATTAAGATAAAAGTACTCTAATTACAGCACACAAACAGACATTTGATCTGTCATTCTTTATGTGCTCCAGATGAGATTTGAAGAGCAAGAAAACTCAACATCTGGTATCATTTCAAGTACCCTCCGCTGAGCACTTCAGTGTTTTATATAGTATGCTTGTAGATCTAACGACATTCATCAGTAGTCAGCAATCTTTCACTTCACATAATGGCAAACAACAATTTCACTTTTAGACTTCATGATAAAGAAATAACATTGAATAGAAAATAAATATGCATCTTTGTCACCAAGTATAAAATTCTGAAATGAAACAAAAAAATTTTGGAAAAGTTCTCAAATTATTCTTTCTTGCATCAGATGCAAAAGAACAGAAAAGTTTCAGGGTGCTTATTCAATAAATGTTAACAAGAACAAAAATAATGAAGACATATTGTTCATGTATGTGGCCATGCTGAAAAGTAATGCCTCTGAATTTTTTATGTGAAAACTCTTAAATCTTTTTAAATAAAACAAACATTATTAACATTCTGCATCTTTTTTCTTCGTGTCTACATATTTATTTCTCAACATTGTAAGCCTGGTGACGAACGTATTTCTTCCAATGAGTTGCCAGTTTGTTGATACCATAGGTGAAGAATGTTTGACTTCAGCAACGGAGCAACAATCTCACCTCTGCTTGCCCCGCTTCATTATTATCAAAGTGCAGTGCTTGAAGTTGTCCTTTTAAGTTATGGAAACAGACGAAAATCGGGTGGGACCAAGTTGGAACTCTGTGAAAGATGACTGAAGACAGTGAACCCAAGGTGTCAGGTTGTTGTAGATGTTGCAATGCTTGTGTATGGTCTGGCATTGTCAAGCTAAAGGAGAGGATAGTCCATGTGTGGACAAACTCTTTGGTCAGAATCTCTGTTACAGCATGCTGTTTCTCATGCACTGACATACACTCCTGGAAATTGAAATAAGAACACCGTGAATTCATTGTCCCAGGAAGGGGAAACTTTATTGACACATTCCTGGGGTCAGATACATCACATGATCACACTGACAGAACCACAGGCACATAGACACAGGCAACAGAGCATGCACAATGTCGGCACTAGTACAGTGTATATCCACCTTTCGCAGCAATGCAGGCTGCTATTCTCCCGTGGAGACGATCGTAGAGATGCTGGATGTAGTCCTGTGGAACGGCTTGCCATGCCATTTCCACCTGGCGCCTTAGTTGGACCAGCGTTCGTGCTGGACGTGCAGACCGCGTGAGACGACGCTTCATCCAGTCCCAAACATGCTCAATGGGGGACAGATCCGGAGATCTTGCTGGCCAGGGTAGTTGACTTACACCTTCTAGAGCACGTTGGGTGGCACGGGATACATGCGGACGTGCATTGTCCTGTTGGAACAGCAAGTTCCCTTGCCGGTCTAGGAATGGTAGAACGATGGGTTCGATGACGGTTTGGATGTACCGTGCACTATTCAGTGTCCCCTCGACGATCACCAGTGGTGTACGGCCAGTGTAGGAGATCGCTCCCCACACCATGATGCCGGGTGTTGGCCCTGTGTGCCTCGGTCGTATGCAGTCCTGATTGTGGCGCTCACCTGCACGGCGCCAAACACGCATACGACCATCATTGGCACCAAGGCAGAAGCGACTCTCATCGCTGAAGACGACACGTCTCCATTCGTCCCTCCATTCACGCCTGTCGCGACATCACTGGAGGCGGGCTGCACGATGTTGGGGCGTGAGCGGAAGACGGCCTAACGGTGTGCGGGACCGTAGCCCAGCTTCATGGAGACGGTTGCGAATGGTCCTCGCCGATACCCCAGGAGCAACAGTGTCCCTAATTTGCTGGGAAGTGGCGGTGCGGTCCCCTACGGCACTGCGTAGGATCCTACGGTCTTGGCGTGCATCCGTGCGTCGCTGCGGTCCGGTCCCAGGTCGACGGGCACGTGCACCTTCCGCCGACCACTGGCGACAACATCGATGTACTGTGGAGACCTCACGCCCCACGTGTAGAGCAATTCGGCGGTACGTCCACCCAGCCTCCCGCATGCCCACTATACGCCCTCGCTCAAAGTCCGTCAACTGCACATACGGTTCACGTCCACGCTGTCGCGGCATGCTACCAGTGTTAAAGACTGCAATGGAGCTCCGTATGCCACGGCAAACTGGCTGACACTGACGGCGGCGGTGCACAAATGCTGCGCAGCTAGCGCCATTCGACGGCCAACACCGCGGTTCCTGGTGTGTCCGCTGTGCCGTGCGTGTGATCATTGCTTGTACAGCCCTCTCGCAGTGTCCGGAGCAAGTATGGTGGGTCTGGCACACCGGTGTCAATGTGTTCTTTTTTCCATTTCCAGGAGTGTAGTTATGTTACACACTGCCACATTACCACTACAATTTGGGGCTTGTAGTGTTTAGATAATTTCCGCGTAAATTCTAGAACCACTCGGCCTTCCACTGTCTCTAACACACGATATTTTAGCTGTGAGTGGGAGAAAGGAACCCCATCTACTATGCATCACCTGTCTGTGTGTGCAGGCGTGAAATCAGTCACGAGCATTAGGTTGAATGGCACCGAAAAGTACTTGTCGGGTGATCCATGGAAGTAGAAGTGAAAGCACACGAAGAACCAAGGAGCTTCTGTGTTATTCTGTGCTGTTTGTAATTGTGATTATTGGTAGTGACAAAAGAACAACTGAGATTCTGAATTGTGAAAAAACTCTTATCTTGGGCTTGCTAGAGGCAAGGCGTATTTTACGATATGTTTGTATTAGAGATATGGTTGTTAAGCCAACTCTTTCGTAAATGGACTAAAATCTGTTTTTAATGTGAGACGATACGAGTTACTTACGAGAAGTTATATGTTATGTGTGAATTTTGTTCTTTATGAAGCTCATTATATACCCATAGCTATTGAATACCTCATTATTTCACAAAGACAAAGAGAGCCTTAAAGGTTCCTGTGACTAGCATCGTTCTTTGGAGAAGAAGTTTGTAGAGATTCCAGAAGCTGGCTATCCTGAGAAGAAGATTGGCTGTGCATTCCCAAGTAAGTCAACTCGTCTAAGAGAAATAGGGAGTTTGCACATACACTTCACACACTTTTCTGTCATCAAAATTGTTAGAGGCTGTCTAGTGGCACAGTACTGCAAATATGAAGACATGAAGAATAAAAAAGTTGAATGTTAATAAAATTTGTTTTATTTAAAAAACAAGAGTTTTTACATTAAAATTTGGAGGTATTAACTTCCAGCACATCCTCATACAAACTGGAAAACTAAAAGTAAGGTATGATCAAAGCTGGGAACATAAAAGTTTCTTTCACTGGAGACCTTCCTTGCTTATAGGTGATGGAATAGAAAGTGAAATGTTAACATCACTTTACAAATGCAAAAAAGTTTCCTAATTCCTATTGAGCAACACCACAGTGTTAACTATATAATCACATTACACTGGTCGTATTTCATACAACCATCAGAGAATGGTTTCTGGGATGTGGAAAGAAGTCAAAGATGTACATTTCTGTAATTTACCTGCAATGCAATGAAATGACTTAATATAACACAACAGTGCAAAATCTAATTATAAATTTCTATGAAGATTCTCTTTGATAGAGTAGAAGTAGTTGTCCAACCAGGTTGTGGTGTTACATATCATTCTACCCCCATGAACCATGGACCTCGCCGTTGGTGGGGAGGCTTGTGTGCCTCAGCGATACAGATGGCCGTACCGTAGGTGCAACCACAACAGAGGGCTATCTGTTGAGAGGCCAGACAAACGTGTGGTTCCTGAAGAGGAGCAGCAGCCTTTTCAGTAGTTGCAGGGGCAACAGTCTGGATGATTGACTGATCTGGCCTTGCAACACTAACCAAAACGGCCTTGCTGTGCTGGTACTGCGAACGGCTGAAAGCAAGGGGAAACTACAGCTGTAATTTTTCCAGAGAGCATGCACTTTACTGTATGGTTAAATGATGATGGCGTCCTCTTGGGTAAAATATTCCGGAGGTAAAATAGTCCCCCATTCGGATCTCCGGGCGGAGACTACTCAAGAGGACATCATTATCAGGAGAAAGAAAACTGGCGTTCTACGGATTGGAGTGTGGAATGTCAAATCCCTTAATTGGGCAGGTAGGTTAGAAAATTTAAAAAGGGAAATGGATAGGTTGAAGTTATATATAGTGGGAATTAGTGAAGTTCGGTGGCAGGAGGAACAAGACTTTTGGTCAGGTGAATACAGGGTTATAAATACAAAATCAAATAGGGGTAATGCAGGAATAGGTTTAATAATGAATAAAAAATAGGAGTGCGGGTAAGCTACTACCAACAGCATAGTGAACGCATTATTGTGGCCAAGATAGACATGAAGCCCATGCCTACTACAGTAGTACAAGTTTATATGCCAACTAGCTCTGCAGATGATGAAGAAATTGATGAAATGTATGACGACATAAAAGAAATTATTCAGGTAATGAAGGGAGACGAAAATTTAATAGTCATGGGTGAGTGGAATTCGAGAGTAGGAAAAGGGAGAGAAGGAAACATAGTTGGTCAATATGGAATGGGGGAGAGAAATGAAAGAGGAAGCCGTCTGGTAGAATTTTGCACAGAGCATAAGTTAATCATAGCTAACACTTGGTTCAAGAATCATAAAAGAAGGTTGTATACATGGAAGAATCCTGGAGATACTAGAAGGTATCAGATAGATTATATAATGGTAACACAGAGATTTAGGAACCAGGTTTTAAATTGTAAGACATTTCCAGGGGCAGATGTGGACTCTGACCACAATCTATTGGTTATGAACTGTAGATTAAAACTGAAGAAACTGCAAAAAGGTGGGAATTTAAGGAGATGGGACCTAGATAAACTGACTAAACCAGAGGTTGTACAGAGTTTCAGGGAGAGCATAAGGGAACAATTGACAGGAATGGGGGAAATAAATACAGTAGAAGAAGAATGGGTAGCTCTGAGGGATGAAGTAGTGAAGGCAGCAGAGGATCAAGTAGGTAAAAAGACGAGGGATAGTAGAAATCCTTGGGTAACAGAAGAAATATTGAATTTAATTGATGAAAGGAGAAAATATAAAAATGCAGTAAATGAAGCAGGCAAAAGGGAATACAAACGTTTCAAAAATGAGATCGACAGGAAATGTAAAATGGCTAAGCAGGGATACCTAGAGGACAAATGTAAGGACGTAGAGGCTTATCTCACTAGGGGTAAGATAGATACTGCCTACAGGAAAAGTAAGGAGACCTTTGGAGAAAAGAGAGCCACTTGTATGAACATCAAGAGCTCAGATGGAAACCCAGTTCTAAGCAAAGAAGGGAAAGCAGAAAGGTGGAAGGAGTATATAGAGGATCCATACAAGGGCGATGTACTTGAAGACAATATTATGGAAATGGAAATGGAAGAGGATGTAGATGAAGATGAAATGGGAGATGCGATACTGCGTGAAGAGTTTGACGAGCACTGAAAGACCTGAGACGAAACAAGGCCCCGGGAGTAGACAACATTCCATTGAAACTACTGACGGCCTTGGGAGAGCCAGTCCAGACAAAACTCTACCATCTGGTGAGCAAGATGTATGAGACAGGCGAAGTACCCTCAGACTTCAAGAAGAATATAATAATTCCAATCCCAAAGAAAGCAGGTGTTGACAGATAGTCACAGCTGCAAAATACTAACGTGAAATCTTTACAGATGAATGGAATTTTGATGATCATTCCTACCTATGTAGGTTGGACTCAACAAAATAGTTTCGCATTCGGAAGAGAAAGTTGGTGACTGAAATTTCGTAAATAGACCTCGCCGCGACGAAAAACGTTTTTGCTTTAATGACTTCCATCCCAACTCGCGTATCATATCTGCCACATTCACTCCCCTATTACGCGATAATACAAAACGAGCTGCCCTTTTTTGCACCCTTTTGATGTCCTCGATCAATCCCACCTGGTAAGGATCCCACATCGCGCAGCAATATTCTAACAGAGGATGAACGAGTGTAGTGTAAGCCGTCTCTTTAGAGGACTTGTTGCATCTTCTAAGTGTCCTGCCAATGAAACGCAACCTTTGGCTCGCCTTCCCCACAATATTATCTATGTGGTCTTTCCAACTGAAGTTGTTCGTAATTTTTACACCCAGGTACTTAGTTGAATTGACAGCCTTGAGAATTGTACTATTTATCGAGTAATCGAATTCCAACGGATTTCGTTTGCAACTGATACTGCTCTTCGGATGACCTTACTAGACGGTAAATTACAGCATCATCTTCGAACAACCTAAGAGAACTGCTCAGATTGTCACCCATGTCATTTATATAGATCAGGAACAGCAGAGGTCCCAGGACGCTTCCCTGGGGAACACCTGATATCACTTCAGTTTTACTCGATGATTTGCCGTCTATTACTACGAACTGCGACCTTCCTGACAGGAAATCACGAATCCAGTCGCACAACTGAGACGATACCCCATAGGCCCGCAGCTTGATTAGAAGTCGCTTGTGTGGAATGGTGTCAAAAGCTTTCCGGAAATCTAGAAATACGGAATCAACTTGAGATCCCCTGTCGATAGCGGCCATTACTTCTTGTGAATAAAGAGCTAGCTGCGTTGCACAAGAACGATGTTTCCTGAAACCATGCTGATTACGTATCAATAGATCGTTCCCCTTGAGGTGATTCATTATGTTTGAATACAGTATATGCTCCAAAACCCTACTGCAAACTGACGTCAATGATATAGGTCTGTAGTTCCATGGATTACTTCTACTACCCTTCTTAAACACTGGTGCGACCTGCGCAATTTTCCAATCTGTAGGTACAGATCTATCAGTGAGCGAGCGGTTGTATATGATTGCTAAGTAGGGAGCTATTGTATCAGCGTAATCTGAAAGGAACCTAATCGGTATACAATCTGGACCTGAAGACTTGCCCATATCAAGCAATTTGAGTTGCTTCGCAACCTCTAAAGTATCTACTTCTAAGAAACTCATGCTAGCAGCTGTTCGTGTTTCAAATTCTGGAATATTCCATTCGTCTTCCCTGGTGAAGGAATTTCGGAAAACTGCGTTCAATAACTCCGCTTTAGCGGCACAATCGTCGGTAACAGTACCATCGGCACTGCGCAGCGAAGGTATTGACTGCGTCTTCCCGCTTGTGTACTTTACATACGACCAGAATTTCTTCAGATTTTCTACCAAATTTCGAGACAATGTTTCCTTGTGGTACTTATTAAAGGCATCTCGCATTGAAGTCCGTGCCAAATTTCGCGCGTCTGTAAATTTTAGCCAATCTTCGGGATTTTGCGTTCTTCTGAACTTCGCATGCTTTTTCCGTTGCCTCTGCAACAGCGTTCGGATCTGTTTTGTGTACCACGGGGGATCAGTTCCATCTCTTACCAATTTATGAGGTATAAATCTCTCAATTGCTGTTGCTACTATATCTTTGAATTTGAGCCACATCTTGTCTACATTTGCATAGTCAGTTCGGAAGGAATGGAGATTCTCTCTTAGGAAAGCTTCTAGTGACACTTTATCCGCTTTTTTAAATAAAATTATTTTGCATTTGTTTCTGGTGGATTTGGAAGAAACGGTATTGAGCCTAGCTACAACGACCTTGTGATCACTAATCCCTGTATCAGTCATGATGCTCTCTATTAGCTCTGGATTGTTTGTGGCTAAGAGGTCAAGTGTGTTTTCGCAACCATTTACAATTCGCGTGGATTTGTGGACTAACTGCTCGAAATAATTTTCGGAAAAAGCATTTAGGACAATCGCGGAAGATGTTTTCTGCCTACCACCGGTTTTGAACAAGTAATGAGGAGGTATTGAATAGAATTGGGGAGAAGAGGAGTTTGTGGCACAACTTGACAAGAAGAAGGGACCGGTTGGTAGGACATGTTCTTAGGCATAAAGGGATCACAAATTTAGCATTGGAGGGCAGCGTGGAGGGTAAAAATCGTAGAGGGAGACCAAGAGATGAATACACTAAGCAGATTCAGATGAATGTAGTTTATAGTAAGTACTGGGAGATGAAGAAGCTTGCACAGGATAGAGTAGCATGGAGAGCTGCATCAAACCAGTCTCAGGACTGAAGACAATGCCAACGACAACAACAACAACAACAACAACAACAACAACAGAGTGATATGTAGCCCTGTATCTACCTAGCCAAGAAATGATGGTCACGAAGGACCAGATAATAATTTAATGGTTAAAACAGGAAGCTGTTAATAGGTTTTTGTTATCTATCTTGCATGCACTGCATATATGGATGGACACCACATGTTTTCAAGTTGGGATGGTGATCATGGTACTACCGTGAGTTGCGGAGCCTGCGTGGGCTTTGTGTAACCTCCATTAGACAGTGTCCTAGCTTGGAGTAGCACATTGCACCATTGAGTAAAAGCACGCACCAAGGCAATGTTGCACATAATAACAATCTCCTACATATGAACTCGCTAAAAGCAGAAGCAATGGTCCCAATACTGTAATATTCGAGATGCAGGGAGTATTGTACATGGTGACAGAATATACAAATATGATTACAGAAGACATATTTTGTTTTCATTATACAAAACTGAAATTTCGTTGAAGTATGTTCGATTCCAGAACAAGCACAACTGTATTGGAGATGAGATTCATCAGAGCTGCACTGGCACAATCTGAATTTAATTTCTAGGTGCAGACATTCAGAGCAAAGGAAAGACAATAAACTTGAATCTGAAGAAACAAATATTCAAAGGGAAACACAGCAAGTATCCATCCCTCATTCTCAAAATATATGACGTCACAGAACACTGCGTGAAAGAGCAACTCTATAGTTACTTTGGGAACAATAAGGTAATGTCTTCTTCACTATATGGCTTTATGCCTGGTCTATACACCATAGGAGCTGTTAAGTCTCTGGTTACAGATGTTCTGAAATGTTTTGAAAGCTATTCTTTTGTCTGTGTTATGCTCCTTGATCTGAGCAAAGCATATGACACTGTATAACATGATATCATAATATCTAAATTTGAAACATATGATATCAAGAACAATAAACTATCTCTAACAAAATGTTATCTGATAGATAGGAAACAAACTCTCACCATACATAATAGTAGATGAAATGCAAACTAGTTACTACAGGGGTGCCACTAGGTTCTGTCCTGGGTCCTTTTCTTTTTCTAATATACATGAGTCATCTACCTACTTCTTTGCCTTATAAGGCAGTAATATATGCTGATGATACAATCATTGTAATGGCCAAATCGAATATAGAGGAACTGAAACATAAAACACTGACAATGATTGATATGTCGGCTCAGCAGCCACAAAAATAAACTAATGCGATGTTGTTGTTGTTGTGGTCTTCAGTCCAGCGACTGGTTTGCTGCAGCTCTCCATGCTACTCTATCGTGTGCAAGCTTCTTCATCTACGAGTAACTACTGCAACCTATATCCTTCTGAATCTGCTTAGTGTATTCATGCCTTGATCGCCCTCTACGATTTTTCTCTTCACGTCTTCCTCCAGAACTAAATTGGTGATTCCTTGATGCCTCAGAATGTGTCCTACCAACCAATCCCTCCTCCTAGTCAAGTTCCTCTTCTCCCCATTTCTTTTCAGTACCTCCTCATTAGTTACATGATGTACCCATCTAATCTTCAGCGTTCTTCTGTAGCACTGCATTTCGAAAGCTTCTATTCTCTTCTTGTCTAAACTATTTACCGTCCATGTTTCACTTCCATACATGGCTACACTCCATACAAATATTTTCAGAAAGGACTTCCTGACACATAAATCTATACTCCACATTAACAAATTTCTCTTCTTCAGAAACGTTTTCTTTGCCATCGCCAGTCTACATTTTTTATCCTCTCTAGTTCGACCATCATTCATTATTTTTCTCCCTAAACAGCAAAACTCATCTACTATTTTGAGTATCTCATTTCCTAATCTAATTCCCTCAGCATCACCTGATTTAATTTGACTACTTTCCATTATCTTCGTTTTGCTTTTGTTGATGTTCATCTTATATCCTCTTTTCAAGACACTGTTCTTTCCGTTCAACTGCTCTTCCAGGTCCTTTGCTGTCTCTGACAGAATTACAATGTCATCAGAAAACCACAAAGTTTTTATTTCTTCTCCATGGATTTTAATTCCTACTCTAAATTTTTCTCTTTTTTCCTTTACCGCTTGCTCAATATACAGATTGAATAACAGTGGGGATAGGCTACAACCCAGTCTCACTCCCTTCTCAACCACTGCTTCCCTTTCATGCCCCTTGACTCTTATAACTGCCACCTGGTTTCTGCACAAATTGTAAACAGCCTTTTGCTCCCTGTATTTTACCCTTGCCACCTTCAAAATTTGACAGAGAGTATTCCAGTCAACATTGTCAAAAGCTTTCTCTAAATCTACAAATGCTAGAAACGCAGGTTTGCCTTTCCTTAATCTATCTTCTAAGATAAGTCATAGGGTCAGTATTGCCTTGCGTGTTCCAACATTTATATGGAATCCAAATTGATCTTCCCCAAGGTCGGCTTCTACCCATTTTTCCATTCATCTGTAAGGAATTCACGTTAGTATTTTGCAGTTGTGACTTATAAAACTGATAGTTTGGTAATTCTCACACCTGTCAGCACCTGCTTTCTTTGGAATACAATATAAAACAAAAACTGAAACTATATACTTTTTCTCCTTGAACTAAGTGGAAAGGCAAAAGAGTCTGAGTCCATCACACTGTTAACAAGTCTCCACAATATCCTTTCGTCCAGGAGTGCTTGTTCCGCCAGTTTTTTCGCAGAAGAGATTCTGTGAAGTTTGGAAGGTAGAAGACGAGGTACTGGCAAAAGTGAAGCTGTTAGGATGGGTTGTGAGTCATGCTTGGGTAGCTCAATTGGTAGAACACTTGCCAATGAATGGCAAAGGTCCCGAGTTCGAGTCTCTGTCCAGCAGACAATTTTAATGTGGCAGGAAGTTTCATAGCACTGCACACTCCGCTGCAAAGTAAAAATTTCGTTCTGGATACTAATAAGTCATTTGGACCCACAACTGAAACTGAATGAGTACAAGGAGCATTCCTATATTAAATTATACCAAGTGGTTTACTAACTATGCAAGTTAAAACCTTGTGTCAGTAAGGAATAGCTTCAGTCTTCTCATTTAACTTCAGGAAAATATCCTATGGGACAACTTTTCTAACCAAAAACAGTGTTTTGAGTCCCAACAACATAAATAAAAAATTTAATTTTTTTACAAAACTGACACTTACTATGGTAGTGAGCAAAGAATACAAGAAGAAATGGCAAAAAGTGAACAATCAATTGTATTTTTAAAGTGATGGTTTCACTTTGAAATCACTGGGACACATACTTTTCAACCACCCATTATTTTATCATATATATTTGAAAGCAATTCCACATATTTTCTTAGACACAATATCACATCCCAAAACTTCCATGAACTCTTGATACAAAATTAAGGTCCTAAATAACAAGCAAAAATGGGTCTAAAATTTAATAAATTTACATCAAAAGTAAATACTGCTCCAGTGGTTTCATTTGGAAACCACTCATTAACAGCAGTAGTTCAAACTGAAATTTATGTTACAATGACTTTAGATATACTTACTTTAACTATCAATAATTTCCTCAATAAGATAACTACATTGTAAAACATGCATGTCACAATCACATTGCACAATATCTATGCCAACTGTTGCTTTGAACAGTGTGGCTAATACAGAGCACTAGAGTTGTAGAAGTATCTCTGGGTACCACTAGATGTCTCTGTCTTGCAATAGCATTGGTGGTTTCATGATAAAGGCACTGATACTCAAAGGGTTAAGTGGCAAAAAAGCAGTGAGAACAGTTATAGACATTCCAAACAGAATGTCATGCCAGTCACATTTCAAAGAACTCAGCTGTACCATCTTTCCATATTAGAGCCTGTCTCCTCTTAATGAAAAAGCAGCCAGAGGCTTAACGTGCAAAAGTTTTATGCACAATTAAGGCACAAGCAATAGAAATAGCGTAAATTTAGAATGCACCACATTTATTCAGTTCCAAAATAATTTTACATATATTAGCATAAATCTGTTTAATAAATCGCCCTCTTTTGGTAATGTAGGATGAAAGGGGATTTTATCAAACTTGTTTTGAATAGCTTTTCTTAGAAACTGTAGGATATCTACTAAGGAGGTGTTCAAACCTAAATTATCTGCTACTAACTGAAAAAAAGTTATTACAAGAGACTGAAACTTTTAATAAATTACTTCATTTTCCTGATTTGTTTTTCTTCTCTCTCTCTCTCTCTCTCTCTCTCTCTCTCTCTCGCTCTCTCTCTCTCTCTCTCTCTCTCCCTTACTATGTTCCACATAGTTCTTGTTTACTGCAACAATTGGTTTTTCTTGAAAGCACATGCATTTTAATGCTCTGAGGACTTTTCTTAGAATTTTTCAGTACAGCGTGTTATATCAATTGTACTGAAATGCAGGAGGATCTGCAACGAATTGACTCGTGGTGCAGGGAATGGCAATTGAATCTCAATGTAGACAAGTGTAATGTGCTGTGAATACATACAAAAATAAGATCCTTTATCATTTAGCTACAATATAGCAGGTCAGCAGCTGGAAGCAGTTAATCCCATAAATTATCTGGGAGTAGTCAATAGGAGTGATTTAAAATGGAATGATCATATAAAATTAATCGTCGATAAAGCAGATGCCAGACTGAGATTTACTGGAAGAATCCTAAGGAAATGCAGTCCGAAAACAAAGGAAGTAGGTTACAGTACACTTGTTCGCCCACTGCTTGAATACTGCTCACCGATGTGGGATATGTACCAGATAGGGTTGACAGAAGAGATAGAGAAGATACAATGGAGAGCAGCGCGCTTCTTTACAGGATCATTTAGTAATTGCGAAAGCATTACGGAGATGATAGATAAACTCCAGTGGAAGCCTCTGCAAGAGAGACGGTCAGTAGCTCGGTACAAGCTTTTGTTGAAGTTTTGAGAACAGACCTTCACCGAGGAGTCAAGCAATATATTGCTCCCTCCTACGTATATCTTGCGAAGAGACCATGGGGATAAAATCAGAGAGATTAGAGCCCACACAGAGGCATAAAGACAATCTTTCTTTCCATAAACAATACGAGGCTGGAATAGAAGGGAGAACCGATAGAGGTACTCTAGGTACCCTGTGCCACACACCGTCAGGTGGCTTGCAGAGTATGGATGTAGATGTAGATACGATTTAACTCTACCATCATCTGTGTCATTCAATACTAAGTAGAATCTTTTCTTACTTTTGGATGACATTCTGATTTCATTTGTAACTCAGCATTTAGGTGCATTTTATCTACTTTCACTGGTTAATTTCTTAGCTTATGGCTATGCAGTAACTAGATGCTAAATTATATCCATCCATATTCTATGGGGAAATGACATTCAGATGCACATCAAGCACATAATTTGCAGGCTGCAGTACATCTTAACAAATCAGAAGAATATTTTTAATAAGTAAATTTAGTTTAACCTACTTTTTATCTTCATACATTTGAGGCTCAAAATTTTCAACTACGTATTCCTTTTAACACTTTGCCATCTGCACGTCTCGTACAAATTTATTCGCTTCGCGCCAGCAGCGCTAATTCGGATTCCTTGGCGTATCGCCGGTCATTCTTGACATTATGTAGAGATTATATATTCTTAGGTTTTACTAATCTCATTGTTAGTTCTCATAAGTTCTCAACCCTGTTCCCCTTCTTTCATGATATTTCGAAGACATACACACATAAATAAACTCAAAATTTGTTTGTTTTATATATTTAATATTTCTCTTTCATATGATATGCAGCAAAACAGTCTCCACGATGTAACGCAACTCCACAACACTTGCACATTAAGTTGTTTTTTTTTTTTTTTTTTTTTTTTTTTTTGGAACATGCATGACAGTTTCTTTGTTTTTGTTTATCGTTTCAGAAATATGTAGGCCTAGTAGTTGGTGTTGGTTTAGGTGACCGGAAAGTCTGTCAACCAGATCATGATGAGACGTACGAGGTGTGGCTAGAAAAAAACCGGACTAGTACTGGTGAAACAATAAAACGAAAGCAATAAGGCTGAAAGTCGCATGGCCTATCCCGTGACTCTCGCTCCGCCTACTGCTCGAGTTTCATCTGCCTCCTGCACTCAGTCTGCCCATGGCGTCTGTTTTAAGTAGTTGACGTTTTGTCTGTGCGTCAGAAAATGTTGAGTGTACAGAAAGAACAGCGTGTTAACATCAAATTTTGTTTCAAACTAGGAAAATCTGCAAGTGAAACGTTTGTAATGTTACAACAAGTGTACGGCGATGATTGTTTATCGCGAACACAAGTGTTTGAGTGGTTTAAACGATTTAAAGATGGCCGCGAAGACACCAGTGATGACACTCGCTCTGGTAGACCATTGTCAGTAAAAACTGATGCAAACATTGAAAAAAATCGTTAAACTTGTTCGACAAGATCGCTGCTCTGCTCTGATTGTTAAATGGCCTTCTCCACAACATTTTCTGTGTGTTCTTTCCAATTTAAGTTGTTCGTAATTGTAATACCTAGGTATTTAGTTGAATTTATGGCTTTTAGATTAGACTGATTTATCGTGTAAATGAAGTTTAACGAGTTCCTTTTAGCACTCATGTGGATGATATCACACTTTTCGTTATTTAGGGCCAACAGCCACTTTTCGCACCATTCAGATATTTTTTTTTCTAAATCATTTTGCAGTTTGGTTTGACCTTCTGGTGACTTTATTAGTCGATAAAGGACAGCATCATCTGCAAACAACCAAAGACGGCTGCTCAGATTATCTCCCAAATCGTTTATGTAGACAAGGAACAGCAAAGAGCTTATAACACTACCTTGGAGAACGCCTGAAATCACTTCTGTTTTACTCGATGACTTTCTGTCAGTTACTATGAACTGTGACCTCTCTGACAAGAAATCACAAATCCAGTCACATAATTGAGACGATAGTCCATAAGCACATAATTTCACTACGAGCCGCTTGTGTGGTACAATGTCAAAAGCCTTCCGGAAATCCAGGAATACGGAATCGATCTGAAATCCCTTGTCAATAGCACTCAGCACTTCATGTGAATAAAGAGCTAGTTGTGTTTTACAGGAACGATGTTTTCTAAACCCATGTTGACTGTGTGTCAATAGACAGTTTACTTCGAGGTAATTCATTATGTTTGAACACAATATATGTTCTAAAATCCTGCTGCATATCGACATTAACGATATGGGCCTGTAATTTAGTGGATTACTCCTACTACCTTTTTTGAATATTGATGTGACCTGTGCAACTTTCCAGTCCTTGGGTACGGATCTTTTGTCGAGTGAACAGTTGTATATGATTGTTAAGTATGGAGCTAATGCATCAGCATACTCAGAAAGGAACCTAATTGGTATACAGTCTGGACCAGAAGACTTGCTTTCATTAAGTGATTTGAGTTGCTTCACTACTACGAGGATATTTACTTCTACGTTACTCATGTTGGCCGCTGTTCTCGATTCGAATTCTGAAATATTTACTTTGTCTTCTTTTGCGAAGGCATTTCGGAAGGCTGTGTTTAGTAACTCTGCTTTGGCAGCAGTGTCTTCGATAGTATCTCCATTGCTATCGTGCAGAGAAGGCATTGATTGTTTCTTGCCGCTAACATACTTCACATACGACCAGAATCTCTTTGGATTTTCTGTCAGGTTTTGAGACAAAGTTTCATTGTGGAAACTGTTGTAAGCATCTCGCATTGAACTCCGGGCTAAATTTTGAACTTCTGTAAAGAATTGCCAATCTTGGGGATTTTGCGTCTGTTTAAATTTGGCATGTTTGTTTCGTTGTTTCTGCAACAGTGTTATAACCTGTTTTGTGTACCAAGGAGGATCAGCTCCGCCATTTATTAATTTATTTGGTACAAATCTCTCAATTGCTGCTGATACTATTTCTTTGAATTGAAGCCACATCTGGTCTACATTTATATTATTAATTTGGAATGAGTGGAGATTGTCCCTCAGGAAGGCGTCAAGTGAATTTTTATCTGCTTTTTTGAATAGGTATATTTTTCGCTTATTTTGCGAGGATTTGGGGAATACAATATTCAATCTCGCTACGACAACCCTGTGTTCACTAATCCGTAAATCAGTTTTAATGCTTGTTATTAACTCAGGATTATTTGTTGCTAACAGGTCAAGTGTGTTTTCACAACCGTTTACTATTCGCGTGGGCTCATGAACTAACTGCTCGAAATAATTTTTAGAGAATGCGTTTAGCACAATTTCGGATGATATTTTATGCGTACCTCCAGAATTAAACATGTATTCTTGCCAACATATCAAGGGTAAATTAAAGCCACCACCAACTATTATCGTATGAGTCAGGTAAGTGTTTGAAATCAAACTCAACTTTTCTTTTAACCTTTCAGCAACTGTATCATCTGAACTGGGAGGTCGGTAAAAGGATCCAATTATTATTTCACTCCAGTCACCAACAATGACCTCTGCCCCTTACTAACTCACAGGAAGTATCTACTTCAATTTCGAGACAAGTTAAACTACCTGTGACAGCAACAAACATGCCACCACCAACGGTGTTTAGCCTATCTTTTCAGAACACGGTTAGGTTCTTCACAAAAATTTCGGCTGAGCTTATATCCAGCTTTCAGTGCCTATAACGATTTGAGCATCGGTGCTTTCTATTAGCGCTTGGAGCTCTGGTACTTCCGCAACACAGCTACGACAATTTACAACTGTTATACCAATGGTTCCTGTATCTACATTCTTCCTGTGTCCAGCCTGCACCCTTTGTGACTGAGGCCCATCTTGTGTTTTCCCGAGACCCTCTAACCTAAAAAGCCACCCAGTCCATGCCACACAGCCCCTGCTACCCATGTAGCCACCTCCTGCGTATAGTGGACAGCTGACCTATTCAGTGGAACCCGAAACCCAACCACCCTTTGGCACAAGTCGAGGAATCTGCAGCCTACACGGTCGCAGAACCGTCTGAGCCTCTGATTCAGACCCTCCACTGGGCTCTGTACCAGAGGTCTGCAATCGGTCATGTTGACTATGCTGCAAATGGTCAGCTCTGCTTTCATCTTGCAAGCAAGACTGGCAGCCTTTACCACTTCTGTTATCCGCTCGAAACCAGAATGAATCTCTTCTGCTCCAAAGTGACACACATCAATGGTACCTATGTGAGCAACCATCTGCAGTTGGCTGCATCCTGTGCTCTTCATGGCATCCGGGAGGACCCTTTCCACATGTGGAATGACTCCACCCGGTATGCACACGGAGTGCACATTGGTTACAGATCCCAAACACTCGAGCAGTAGTCAAGAATAGGTCACATCAGCACCCTACATGCGGTCTCCTTCAGAGATGAACCACACTTTCCTAAAACAATTCCGATAAACTGAAGTTCATCATTTGCCTTTCCTACCACAGTCCTCACATGCTCATTCCATTTCATATCACTTTGTAATCTAATGTCTAAATATATGAATGACATTACTATGGAAAGCAGGACTCTACCAATGCTATATCTGAACAGTATGGGTTATTTTTCCTACAGAGCATTAACTTACTTTTTTCAAATTACAGGGTTATTACAAATGATTGAAGCGATTTCACAGCTCTACAATAACTTTATTATTTGAGATATTTTCAAAATGCTTTGCACACACATACAAAAACTCAAAAAGTTTTTGTAGGCATTCACAAATGTTCAATATGTGCCCCTTTAGTGATTCGGCAGACATCAAGCCGATAATCAAGTTCCTCCCACACCCGGCGCAGCATGTCCCCATCAATGAGTTCGAAAGCATCGTTGATGCGAGCTCGCAGTTCTGGCACGTTTCTTGGTAGATGAGGTTTAAACACTGAATCTTTCACATAACCCCACAGAAAGAAATCGCATGGGGTTAAGTCGGGAGAGCGTGGAGGCCATGACATGAATTGCTGACCATGATCTCCACCACGACCGATCCATCGGTTTTCCAATCTCCTGTTTAAGAAATGCCGAACATCATGATGGAAGTGCGGTGGAGCACCATCCAGTTGAAAGATGAAGTTGGCGCTGTCGGTCTCCAGTTGTGGCATGAGCCAATTTTCCGCGGGCTACATGTGAAACTTGCCCGCACGCGTTCAACCGTTTCTTCGCTCACTGCAGGCCGACCCGTTGATTTCCCCTTACAGAGGCATCCAGAAGCTTTAAACTGCGCATACCATCGCCGAATGGAGTTAGCAGTTGGTGGATCTTTGTTGAACTTCGTCCTGAAGTGTCGTTGCACTGTTATGACTGACTGATGTGAGTGCATTTCAAGCACGACATACGCTTTCTCGGCTCCTGTCACCATTTTGTCTCACTGCGCTCTCGAGCGCTCTGACGGCAGAAACCTGAAGTGTGGCTTCAGCTGAACAAAACTTTATGAGTTTTTCTACGTATCTGTAGTGTGTCGTGACCATATGTCAATGAATGGAGCTACAGTGAATTTATGAAATCGCTTCAATCATTTGTAATAGCCCTGTATTTATTTAAGGCTAGGTGCCATTCATTATGTCAACTAGAAATTTTGTCTAAGTTCACGTGTGTCATCCTACGGTCACTCAGTGTGTAGACCAGGAAAAGTTATTTGATAATTTAGATTGGAATAAGCTTGCAAATATGCTGTGACAACAAGATAACTTATAAACTCATTATATTTGACAAAAGAAGGTCTGTGAAAGTGAGGAAAGAAGGTGTCAACTGGACAGAACCAGGAAAAGCAGTAAGATGAGGCTGCTATCTGTCCCCTATCATTTTCAGTAAGGGTGAGACAGACAGGATGGATGTTTTTAGAATAGATTTTATTCAGGCTCAGGTATATGAGTGGGGGGACTGATGTGGTCCAGTGTTTGGTAGCTCCTGCTATACTGTTTAGTCAAGATCAGGGAGACATGGACTGTGCAACATTGTGTGTTTGCTCGCAATAATGGGTCTATTGTTGCAGTTTAGCATGAGTTTCATTGCCATCTCAATCTTGCAAGACATGCTAGTGTTCCTGTAACACTGTTTTACATTGGGCTGAATCATTTTGTTTATGAGAAACAGTGATGAACAAAAAACCACCAGGGGCTCCTTGCTCAGTATGCACTGCAGAAAATGTTGAAAGTGTTTGGCAAGCCATACTCTGTAGTCTTGGTCGATCTGGTAGGGAGACATTCTGCTGAACTTGGCCTCAGCAGTTTCTCAGTAAGGTATACTTTGCATACAGATCTAGGATTTCATCCCTACCAAATGGCCATGGTGCAACAATTGAATCTGAGAGATTATGTACAGCAGCTAAATTTTGTTCAACAAATGCAGGCCACAAATGAGCAAAATGACAACATTATATTGTTTATGAGTGACGAAGCTCATTTTCATTTTAACAGTAAATAGTAAATCAGCAGAACTGCCATTATTGGGCCAGTGAAAATCCAAAATTAATGCAAGAGAGACCATTACATAGTTCCAAGGTGACTGGTGTGCTGTACCCAGTACAGATGTTATTGGTCAATATGTTTACCAAGACGATAATGGAAAAACTGCAACTGTAACTTCTGAATGTTATGGACAGATGATCACTGAATTCTTCCTACCTGAACTAAGAAGACAACATCTCGTGAGTTTGGTTTTAGCAGGACGGGGCTGCAGCTCACATGGCAAGAATGTCAATGTAAGCTATTTGGACTATTTTACATGGTCACATCTTTTCACAGTTTGGTGACATTAGTTGGCCTCCTCATTCCTGTCCATGTGCGACTACTTTTGTTGAGTTACCTCAGGTCAGAGTGGAGATGAGCATAAACCACGCACACTTAAAGAACTGAAGGAAGCAATTCCGGTGGAAGACATTCAAATTGACAGAGCAATGTTGGAGGAAATGGAAGCCAACTTCCGAGAGTGATTTGAAAAGTGCATCACTCAAAACAGCTTTCACCTAGGAGATGTTTTCAGAATTAAATTTGTATAATGGGAACATCACTGGAGTATTATTCTGTAAATAAAAATTTTTTTGAAACACAAGTAACAATATATAAATCACCTAAAACAGCAAAGAAACTACTGGACATCTTAACAAAGAGTAAATGCAGCATGGAGTGGCTACAGGAGGTTCAGAGGGACATGCAACAGATCAACATTAAAAATCTCAAAGAGCACAACAAGTGCTGGAGTAAAATCATGAATGTGAAGTTCAAGCAAAGAACAACACAACAGCCTGGTAAAAAGTGGGCAGACAAGCGGAAGAGAGAACATTCTGTGAGGACGAAGTGTTTCTGGAAGAGGAAAAACATTGGCTCTGAGCACTATGGGACTCAATTGCTGAGGTCATTAGTCCTCTAGAACTTAGAACTAGTTAAACTTAAGGACATCACAAACATCCATGCCTGAGGCAGGATTCGAACCTGCAACCGTAGTGGTCTTGCGGTTCCGGACTGCAGCGCCTTTAACCGCATGGCCACTTCGGCCGGCTAGGAAAAACATTCACAGATAAAATCGTGAATTCAAGTTCAATCACCCTCCTGAAGAGGAATAATGGATTAAAAAAGACAATGTTTGTTAGAGTATTGTGTAAAAATCTGAAGTATACGGCCAAGAAATTTTCAAGATTTTTGGAAACTACATAAACCAATGTTTTTATTAGCCTATTTCTGTCCAAATGTTTATTAGAGTTATGTGTAACAATTTGGTCGGAATAAGTCAGGAACTTTTTAGATTACTGGAAACAACACTTTCTCTTTACTTATTATTATATTAAAAAATTCATGAAGGTGTGTTCTGTCTATGCAACTAAATAAAAGGCAGTTCGTTTTTTGCCGTACACATTTTGCTACTTTACTTGTGAAGCATCTTCAGTGACCTGTAATACATGTTTCTTTTTATACAAATAATAAATGTACTATATAGTAGTTGCAATATGTGACTATGTTACATTTTGTCATGTTAGAAACAACTTTTGTAGCACAAATATTGCGATGTTAAATCATTGTTTGGTGTTACTTATTATTATGCTTATCCATTACGAATATTTTAGAACCGTGACTGTATATTGAATGTAAATAAATTATACACAACTGCAACCAGTCACTTTTTTTCAATAATAATGCTTTATTACATGAACCGGTTTTCGAACCTTTTCAGGTTCATCTTCAGATGGTTTCGGGAGGATCCGGGAAGTTACATCATTACTGGTAGTAGCATAATGCTGGCTGCTGGTTTGTGACAGCATTATGCTACTACCAGTAATGATGTAACTTCCCAGATCCTCCCGAAACCATCTGAAGATGAACCTGAAAAGGTTCGAAAACCGGTTCATGTAATAAAGCATTATAATTGAAAAAAAGTGACTGGTTGCAGTTGTGTATAACTTATTTACATTACTTATTATTTCCATTGTTGTTAGTCCACATAAGTTCATACATGTGGTCGTGGAGATGTGTTCATTCAGTCCTCATGCTCCACCTGTCCGATTCCCAGCATTTTTTCACCCACGTTTAGGGGGGGGGGGGGAGAGAGAGAGACAGAGAGAGAGAGAGAGAGAGGGGGGGGAGGGGAGGAAGAAGATTCATTAATTATATACTCTGGTTATGTTTCATATTTCTGTTTGTTATTGTTTTTGTGACTAACATGAACAAGGAGTTATTGCTTGTATTGATTTGGTCATAATTGCTTTCTTTTTTATTGCAAGAGCTCTTTGCATGTGAAAGTTTTCTTATAATGGCAGGAGTTATTTATTTTAATAATTTTTGTGTCTTGTTCCATGTTGGATGGTTCGTGTTCTTGATATTGGGGATCCCACTGGAAGCTCATTTTTTGTAAGTGAAATTTCTTTTCAAATTGGAAATGATTTTTGGATATAACTGCTTTTGAAGGTTTTGGTTACTTCATTAATATTGTCCGCAGATAGTTTGTTGTATGTTTGTAAGTTTTCTTCAATTAGTTTTATTGTGTCTGCAGTGGGTATTGAGGTGTACATGTTCTCTATGTCGAAAGAGATGAGTGATGCTGTCTGTGGAATGCATTGCTTACAGAACGAAGATCACACTACAGTCATATTTATGAACGACAACAGAAAAACCAGATAAATACCAGGGAGCAAGTGTATACCCGTTAGTTTGCCAATAATGTGCATCGGTATATCTTGTGATGATGGACAGGAATTTCAAAACTAGGTTCAAAGAACATATAAGAAGTGGTAAGTATGAACCTAGCCATTCTACATTCGCTGAGTGCCTCATAAAATATGGACATGAACCATCCAACATGGAACAAAACATGAAAATTGTTAGTGTGATCAATCACAACAAAAAACTCCTGCCATTAGAAGAAAACTTTCACACACAAAGACCCCTTGCAATGAAAAAGAAAGTAATTAATGAACAAATCAATACAAGCAGTAACACCCTGATCATGTTAGCCACAAAAACAATAACAAACAGAAATCTGAAACATGACCAGAGTATATAATTAATGAATCTCCTCTCTCTCTCTCTCTCTCTCTCTCTCTCTCTCTCTCTATCTCTCTCTCTCTCTCTCTCTCTCTCTCTCATAGACACACACACACACACACACACACACACACACACACACACACACACACACACACACAGCAAATGAAAAATATCAAACCACACACATAACACACACAAAAGACAGAAGATAAACTATAATGGAAGTGACAAATAGACGTCATTTTATTTTATTATACACTAAAGTCGTGTTAAAAGCTTTCGCTTAAGATAATACTAAGTTAGGTGTTGCGATCAATAATCAATATTGGAATTGTATGTTCTTTGTAGCTTATGACTGTGATCTTTGGTCTACAAGGGTTTTTCGGCCACTTGAGTGTTGGCCGCGGTTGAGTGTAGTTGTGTATCTAGTTGTGACAATAAAAGTGTGTTTTTGATACAAAGAAACCGTGGAATACTGCATCATGATTTCGATAGTCCAGTGATAATTAAAAAGCCCACACCTTTTTAATGGACCCAGAGCAGCAAAGGAATCATCGCCTTGACAACGAGAAGCCACATGGACAACGCAGACTCAGCAGCATCAACAAAGGAGACATCATGGCCAGCTCTACTAAAGTACTACACAGCCATTAGCCACACCGTAACGGTGTCTTTATGGAGATAACTTTTCCTGCACAGTAGAGCAGGTTCGTGACAACTGGGGGCTCGTCCGGGATTAAGACATTTATATGTACTGGATTGACGAAATCTGTTTTGCAGAAGTCTAATGACCACGTGGTACGAAGAAGTGCTATACATGGAAGTAAAGGGAGACGAAACAAAACAGTAAAGTGGACTAACCACACAAGTGAGGACCCAGACTGAAAAGATAAGTACATTTGTTTAGTGCTGTTTATTCCTTTTATTATTTTGTGTGTGATATTTCACGAAAATGACCATTGTGAAAGAGGAAAGTGGTGCTGAATCCGAACAGGATTGTGAAAATTTGTTAGTCTTTGGGGACGTAGACATGTCGATAAAAACGGAAGATGAGTCAGTCAAAGAAACGGATCAGAGTCTTAATTCATCAAAACGTGAGACATCGGACATTAAATCACTGTTACAAATGATGGAACAATCGTTAGCTTTAAATCAGACTGTTGCTGTCCGCTTACAAGCTAATGAAGAACAATTGGAAAGCATGAATCAGACGGTCGCGGACAGTTTTCGGGTTATAAATCAGAAAGTGTCGCGTCTAGAGGGAGCTATGAACAAAAAATTTGATAATGTCTTACTTTGGGGTAATAAACTTCTCAACGATATATCAAAGATCGACAAGAAACTTAGCAAGGCAAAAACAAAGATTTTGGCGGTAGAATTTAAAGTGGGAGAAGTAAAATCTAGTCTGAGTAACAAAATTCAGTCTGTAAAAAATGAACTGGTCACAGACAGAGAGAAAAATGCAAAGTGTTTTGTTAATGTTAATAGTCAAATAGATACAGTTTGTGTAAATGTAAAAGCTATGGCAGGAGATCTTGAAAGTAGAGTAGACTCGAAACTAAATGTTGTGAATGATAAAGTGGAAACACCCAGTAACACAGTAAAACTCCACGAGATTGAAACTAAGACAAATGTTAGTGAATTAAAAAGTACAGTATCAGAGTTAAACCAAAAGTTTGAAATATTTAGCAACGATGTAGCTAACAAAAATTTTTCTATGAACACACGTACCTTAGTATCCAATATTCAAGTTAAAAACTTTTCTAATGAGTGTAGTTTGCATCCTGTTGACTTTCTGCAGAGTTGTAGAGACAATTTTTTGCCCAATATGAGTGAAAGTTTCAAAATTAAGTTTGCTAAAAAAAGTTTGGAGGGGGAATCTTTGTCATGGGCCAATCAAAATTTTTCTATGGACATGTCTTATGCAAAATTTGAAACTGAGTTCTTAAAACGGTTCTGGTCTGAAACTGAACAAGCCAGGATAAAGAGCGAATTCCTGAATGGGCCAAATTATAGAGAAACACAGGGGACTATGAAACAGTTTTGTAAAAATCAACTGAAGAAACTTGTACATTTGAATAAACCCTTTGATGAGCTCACACAGATAGATGCTTTAAAGAGAAGGTTGCAAACAAATGTGCAATGGGACCTAGTGTATGGACCCGATGACAACATTGAACAATTTCTAAACTATGTGGACAAACTTGACAGGATTATAGACAAAGTGGGGAAACCAAAAAACTATTTCAATCACGCACAAAGAGGTGGGGATCATAGTTGGGGAAACACTAATTTTAACAGGAGGGAAAACAGTAGGCCCAAAAACCATAATTTGCATCATAGGGAACAAAATAGTCACAATATTAATAATAATTTCCATTCAGTAATTACAGGGATTCTGAAAACAGGAATTGGCGTGAACATAGTGACACCAGGAGTCAAAATGCTATGGGAAGTCATGAAGTAAAAAACTAGCATGCGCTCCATTGTCGGTCCACAAGGTAGGGGCGAAAAGCATAGATAACAGATGGACCAATAACAGTGACTACGTTGCACCAAGAGATACGTCTCAAGTAATGAGTAGTTATCTTATGAATGTGTACTACCCTCTAAACACAGTTCCTGTTAAGAATGAACACATTGGTTGTAATACAGAGCCAGAGAAAATAATTGACTTAGTTGAATTTTATGAATGGGCAGAAGCTTGTAGTTTGTCAGAGGACCAGCAGATTAACGATTTAAATGATTTAGGAATTGATGCACTGATGAGGGAACCAAGTGAGCAAATTGTTGACACTGATTTAACGAGTAAAGAATTAAAAACACTTGGGTGTGAAAGCAACATTTTAAGTTTTCGGGAGAGAGAGGTTGATGATTGTAGTATTTGGGAAAATGAAGATTTAATGATACATGATGATGGTGAAAAATATTTTGTTTGCTTGAAAGAGGAAATGGAAGCACTAGGTGTTGTGGGAGATACTGATATGCATGTTGTAGATGTACCCAAGGATGTTATTAACATTTTAAGTGGTGTTAATGCCAGTGTCACACCCAATAGGTTCTGTAATCCAACATCTTATGAAGGAACCTGGGCAGTTGATAAAGATTCCCTGAACAGTAAAACTGACTGTGCAAGTAGGCTACCATTTGCAATGAACAAAGGTGAATTATTTCTTTATAATATGTGGCTAAATAGTGATGCAATTAAAAATGATAGCAATTTTAGAAAAATGGTTCTTAATATGTCTCAAATTTTATATCCTGACTGGTGGCAAAACACTAAACATATTATTGTTGAACAACTGAAGGATAAATACCTTTGTGGTGAACAATGTTATATGGGTGAAAATATTTGGATTAGTGAAATATCAATGTAAGTGACAGTGCTAATGATGTGTGTGTTAATGTAATGACCGTAGATAATAAAGGAGTAATATAGGTACTTGTAAGTCAGAAAGTCATTGTTTCAGTGAAATTCAAAATGATTTATTGTATGAATACGTTCAGCCTGAAAAAGGTGATGATAGGTAGTCCGTTCATTAGAGCAAAAGTTGGTACCTGGGAAGGCAAGTGCCTTATAGTCACAGGGAGTCAGGTGTCAGGAATATCTGAAATTCTAAGCAAAAAGCTGAAGTGCGAGAAAGATTACATTGAAATGCCAGTCATTGGGGTGAAAATAATAGGGGCAACAGGAAAACATAGTAAAACTGTGAAAAGACAAACTTTGTTATCTTTTACAATTGAGGGAGTCACATTTACACATGGATGCCTAATTATACCAGGCCTCAGTGAGGACTGTATTCTTGGGATGTCATGGATTCGGAGTGTAGATGCAAGATTTGACTGGGGAGGACAAAAACTTATCATAACAACGCCAAATGGGGGGTGTATCTCCACCAAGTTTGTCAGATCAAATACAGTTTTGTGTAATGATAAATTTAACTCTATAAATCTTGTAAAGGAGAAAAGATATGTTGACAAACACATAACGGAGCTAGATTTAAGTGAAATAGATTTCAACACTCTGGTAAACACTAAGATTTCAGAAGCTAGCGGTCTAAATGATGAGCAAAAACAGGAACTAGAGTCTTTGTTATGGGAATACAGTGATGTCTTTAGCAACATTCCAGGGAAAGTTAGGGGTTATGAATGTACTTTGCTAGTAAGACCACATGACCCATTTTTCATAAAACCATATGGTGTGCCCATAGCAAAACGTACAGCAGTTGAGAAAGAATTACATAAGATGGAAGTGTGTGGCATTATTGAAAGGAGTATAAGTGCTTATAATAACCCACTGGTAGTTGTGTCAAAGAGGGATGGGGGAGTGAGAATAGTTCTTGACTCCAGGCCTTTAAACAAGATCTTATACAGGGAAACAGACCACCCTGAAAACATTGATGAGCTGTTGCACAAGTTCAAGGACATAAAATTAATGTCAAGTTTAGACTTAACCTCAGGCTTTCACCAAGTACCCCTGGCACCCAAATCTAGAAAATACACTGCTTTTCTTTACAATGGCCGTTGCTATCAGTATTGTGTAGTCCCGTTTGGCTTGAACTCATCGGTAGCAGAATTCATTAGAGCTTTAGACCATGTGCTTGGGCAGGAACTTGTATCCAAATTAGTGATTTATGTAGATGACATTTTAGTAACTGGACAAGATTGGAATGAGCATGTTGAGCTTTTAAGACAGGCATGTGAAAACTTAGAAGAGGGGGAATGACACTAAAACTAGAAAAGTGCAAATTTGCAGTACCTGAGTTAAAATTTTTGGGACATGTCATAACAGAAAAAGGAATTTTGGCTGATCCAGACAAAATTAAAGCTATTGCAGAGTTTCCTATACCCCATAACAGAAAACAACTGAAATCATTTTATGGGCTATGTGGCTTCTACAGAAAATTTGTAAGTAAACAAAGCTTAAACACACCCTGTCTAAGTAAATTGTTACAGGAGGACACTGTTTGGATATTGAGTAAAGATTGCCAAGAGGCTTTCGACATAATAAAAAAGGAACTGAATAACCAGAACCTGTTACACAGACCAGATTTCAATTTACCTTTCTGTTTACATACTGACAGCAGTGATTATGGGCTAAGTGCTGAATTATGTCAAGTAAAAGAAGTCAATGGGGAGACAGTTCATGCTACAATTGCATTTGCAAGCAGAATGTTACTGAAGCATGAAAAGAACTATACAGTAACAGAAAAAGAGCTATTAGCCATACAGTGGTCATTTTCAAAATTCAGGACCTATTTACTTGGACATAGGGTAATAGTGTACTCTGATCATAAAGCCTTAAGCTATATACAGGAATGCAAGCTCTATCATGATAGGCTTACAAGATGGGCATTGTATTTACAACAATTCAACTTTGAAATTAAGTATATTAAAGGCACTGACAACATAATTGCGGATGCTCTATCAAGGCTACCAGTAGGAGGGGAAACAGAAATTTTTGATCAGAATGAAGAAAAACAGTTTAAAATGAGGTATATTAAAGAGACGAAAAAGTTGTTAGATCATTGTGTGATAAAATCAGGAGGAACCAGAACCGTGATGCAAATTCGAAATTAGTAAAGAGCTGTTTAGGGAAAAAGAACTATGAAAAATTAGATGAGTACTATAAGGTGTTTAAAGGTACTCTGTTTAGGAGAACTGACGAAGACTCGGGCAATTGGAAACTATGCTGGCCTGAGGAGGAAGCTGAGAGGTTAATTAGATATACTCATGAGAGCTATGGTCATTGTGGCATACAGAAGTGTACACAGAAATTACAAGAAAACATATACTTCTACAATATGGCCAAGAAAGTTAGAAAAGAATTGTCAACTTGTGATAAGTGCCAACAAGTCAAAGTAAGTAACAGAAAATGTCAAGGTGAAATGCAAAACATTATTCCTGCACAACCTCTAGACTTAGTCACTGTTGATTTCTATGGGCCACTTCCAAGGAGTAGGAGTGGCCACTGCTACATTTCTGTCATGGTGGATGTATTTTCTAAACTAATCAAATTGTATCCTGTCAGAAAAGCCACAGGTAAAGAGATAGTTACAAAAGTTGAAAAAGACTATTTCTTAAATGTTGGGAAACCAAAAGCAATCTTGTCAGATAACGGTTCACAGTTTTTGTCAAAAGTTTGGAAAGCCTTTGTTGATAAATCGGGAATCAAACATGTTCAAATATCTGTATATAATCCATCGTCAAACCCAGCAGAGAGGTATATGCGCGAGATTGGTCGTTTATGTCGTACATATTGCAGTCATAAACATCCTACATGGTACGACCATGTACGAGACTTTGAAGATGTTATGAACAGCTTGCAGCACACTTCCACAGGATTTTCATCTTATGAAATTATGTTTAATCTAAAACCAGACAACATTATCACTGAACTTGTAGAATTTCCACCATGCACAATGATGACTATACATGAACGTGAAGCTATAGTCAAAGAAACAATGATAAAACAGAGGGAAATTAGAAAAAGACGACATGATGGCAAGATCAAAGCAACCAAGTTTAAAGTAGGAGATTATGTTTTAGTAAAATCACATGAGAAATCAAAAATTCTAACTTCTGAAATAAAGAAATTCTTTGATATATACATGGGTCCATTCGAGATTGTAGAGCATCCACACCCAAATGCATACCGGTTGGTGTATCCTAAATCCAGGAAAGTTCTCTGACTACGGAATATTGTTTCATTGAAATTGTATAAACAAAAGGGGTAAGACTATTCTGAGAAAGTTAAAAGGTGACTCAACAAAAGTTTTTAACTGGAAATTATGAAATTTTATCTATAAAAATTGTCTGATTTTGATACAGTTTTGTGCCCTTGAAAATGTTTATTATTTGTTTAATATGTATTCACTGTATGAAGTGTTTGCAATGAATTTTCTGTGTAATATGCTAGCCATGTTAGTTTTTTATATTTCTGTATGTTTATGCAACTTGATTGATGTTTGATAATTTGTGTAATTTTAGTTTAACTCTCACACCACACTTGGTGAGACATCATTTAAAATGCAAGCCACTAGTCAGCACTAAATCTGTCTTGCAACAATTAAGTTTTTTAAATTTTTTACTCTTAAAGGCAGAGTCCTAATTACTACACACTTAAGTGCTTGAAATATCCAACTCTACAAGGAGACAATCATTTTCAGTAAACCACATGAATTACTGTATATTTCTCTCTCAACCACTGCAAATGCATAATATTTTTTAATTTTGATAGATACATACCATTCCAAAACTTTCATCCATGATTCTACCTTTGCACTTTTACTGTGAATATGAACCCTTGTAACAAGCTGCCTGTAACTTTACTTTTGAAAACAATTTAATTTTTTTATCCTTGGAGTAATGACTTTGCGATAAGATATTTTACACCCAATATGTTAATGCATTTGTATTACATGTTTATTGAATTTATTAGTATTTAAAGAATCTTTTTTTGGACCAGTTCATATCTGTGTAGTATTACTTAGACAGATACTGTAAACTTCTCCCACTAGATAAACATTACCAGAAGGTTAACTATGTATCCTAAACATGTACTTACATATAAACATTATGTAACCAAAAGGTGATCTCTGTATGAGATTTTTAGATAACATGGCATTATAGTCAATGAAGCGATACAAACAGCTAAGCTTTGGAAACAGACGCACTGCAGGACAAGCAGAAATCAGACCTTTTAACGGAAGTCACCTATGTGCAGATGGACAATGTGGGACAGACTGTGAGTAGTGTGAAAAGTGGACAACAAAAGAAATTAAAACAAGCCTGCAGTTAAAAGTTACAGTCTTTGGTTTCATGTGAAGTGCTACAACATTATGGGCTCTTCTAAGTGAAAATTGTGAATCTTCTTTCGTATTTCATTTACTCTAAGGTTAAAAATTGTGTGTTTTCCTTTACTGAGTATAACAATTTCAGTGTTAGCATAATTCAAAGGAAACAGTCCTATCAAAAATTTTAATTTATTTAAAATCATATTCTTGGCAGTTCCATTATTCTGGTGTCAGAATTTTGTTCGCATTTTCATACTTACGAAATTCTTGGGGGGGCTATTGTAATGGAACTGACAAATAGACGTCATTTTATTTTATTATACACTAAAGTCGTGTTAAAAAAAGCTTTCGCTTAAGATAATACTAAGTTAGGTGTTGCGATCAATAATCGATATTGGAATTGTATGTTCTTTGTAGCTTATGACTGTGATCTTTGGTCTGCAAGGGTTTTTCGGCCACTTGAGAGTTGGCCGCAGTTGAGTGTAGTTGTGTATCTAGTGGTGACAATAAAAGCATGTTTTTGATACAAAGAAACCGTGGAATACTGCGTCATGATTTCGATAGTCCAGTGATCATTAAAAAACCCGCACCTTTTTCTTGGACCCAGAGCAGCAAAGGAATCATCGCCTTGACAACAAGAAGCCACATGGACAACACAGACTCAGCAGCATCAACAAAGGAGACATCATGGCCAGCTCTACTAAAGTACTACACAGCCATTAGCCACACCGTAACGGTGTCCTTATGGAGATAACTTTTCCTGCACAGTAGAGCGGGTTCGTGACAAAACACACAGAGAAAGTTGGCAAAACAACACTCTGTAAACACACACCTACAAATCACAAAATGAAAAGTGCAAGTGACATGTTATAATAAATCTGAGTGAAGAAACCCTGTAAATCAGCCAGCTGGAGCATGAGGAGCGAATGAACACATCTCCATGACCACACATATGAACTAATATGAACTATGTAATGGGATACATTCCTGTAACATTGCCTTTCTTTAATAGAAATAGCTGGTACCAGGAATATTTTCGAATTGTATAGGTGAACATTATCTCAGCTGTTTCCCTAAGGGAATTTCACATGATTTTGTAAACTATGTATTACATTTCAGGCTAATATGTATAAAAATAAATTAATTTGTTATAATTGATATGTACTAACTCTGTATGCACAGTTAAAATTGCTCTTCTTTTAGAAATATTTGAAATTATGAAATATCTGGCATACTTAAAATTCCTATTTTTATGTATGCAATCAGGGCGAACAGGCTTAGATGGTGGGGTCATGTTACACGCATGGGAGAAGCAAGGTTACCCAAGAGACTCATGGATTCAGCAGTAGAGGGTAGTAGGAGTCGGGGCAAACAGAGGAGAAGGTACCTGGATTCGGTTAAGAATGATTTTGAAGTAATAGGTTTAACATCAGGAGAGGCACCAATGTTAGCACTGAATAGGGGATCATGGAGGAACTGTATCAGGGGGGCTATGCTCCAGACTGAACGCTGAAAGGCATAATCAGTCTTAAATGATGATGATGATGATGATGATGATTTATGCAATATAACCCTAACTATTAAATTTATTTCAGGATTCATTTACAAAACAATGAAATAACTTCTTGAAGATTCTTCTTTTGCAAGAAAGTTAATATTTTTTGTTTGTTTTGTAAACTCTTTGGAATATAGTTTGTACTGCAGAAAAAGTTAGGAGTAGTGGGCATGCCTCTGATGGAATCGGTCATGTTTTCTTTATGTTTGGCAATAACAATGTAGATTTCTGTTTTAAATTGGAGATTGCAAAGACAGTGTGACAAAGAGACATGGGATAAAATAAAAAAAAAGTCATAGAAACAGAAATAACACAACAGCTTTACTTAATATTTATCGTATGATCTGAACCCCACTAAGTAAAAAAATTTCAGCCTCAAGAGTCTATCCCTAGATCTGACAAACTGCAGCCAACAACAAGAAAATGAAGATAAGTAAAAAAGTTATTTGTACATCTTACGCCTCTTGAAGCTTAGAAGAAAGGACAGTGATTTGTGTCATCACACACACACACACACACACACACACACACACACACACACACACATGGATTACCTATAACTTGAAGAAAGAAGACCGAGAGCTGCCCAACAAAGTCATATTAACAGTGACGAGATACTACAGGGTGTATTGAACTGACATCATACATACAGGGTGCACAGTCAAGTGGTGGAAGGTATTTTAAACTGCTGTCGCTTGGCAGAGGAATCTTTGAACCACTCCTGTATGGCAAAGGGTGCAACATACCGTATTTACTCGAATCTAAGCCGCACTTTTTTTTTCCAGTTTTTGTAATCCAAAAAACCGCCTGCGGCTTAGAATCGAGTGCAAAGCAAGTGGAAGCTCTGAAAAATGTTGGTAGGTGCCACTACAACTAACTTCTGCCGTCGAATATATGTAGCGCCACACAGGCATGCTTTGTAGATACCAAGATAAATACTGGCGCCAAAACCTCTGTGTCAGGCAAAAAAAAAAAGAGAGAAAGAAAGAAAGAAAGAAAGAAAGAAAGGTGGAAGACGAGCTTCTTTTCTCCGCCCCGAGTTTCGACCACTGCATTTTCATACATTATCCAACGAAGTAAATACAAATTCCGTATTGTTCATCTTCGAATGTAGCAGAATTTCAATGTACTACGAAAATCCGACTAGCAAGGCTGTTTAGGATGTGTGTCAACATGGCCAACTCTACGTTCTGAGTTTTTTCCTACCTGTGAGAAGAGATGGTTGCTAATAGGAACCTGATGAAATGTGAATCACATGCAGTATTCTCTTCACCATAAGAATAATACGAATATAAACATTTTGCCATGTATTCTTTCGCGTTTGCTGCTATCTCATTTAAATCCTGTCTGCCTAATAAACTACGAAACTAGAGTGAGACAACAGCAAACACGGAAGAATATACGTATCGTGTCATGTTTATATTCGTATTATTCTTATGCCTAATAGTGATAGTCAGAAATGAAGCACAGCAACTGACTAGATTTTTAATTCTAAGATGACTCTAATTTCTGTGCAGAATTTTATGTACTAAAGAAGCGGCCGCAAAGATTTTCAAACGGAGAAAAATTTTCGCCTAACTCTCATTCAGAACATGTTCTATCATACGCAGTCTATTATTTGGTTCTTGTTGATCATTAGCAAAGAAAGCAGCAGTGTAAGTAACAACAAATAGCAGTCTCTTGCCATTGTTTCGCTAATGAGACGATTACTCTCTCTTTTTTTTTTTAATTGTAAGCGGCGGTAGCGCGCACAAAAGCAAGCCATGCTGCGAGCGGCGACAGGCCGTAAACACGCACTATCAGAATGCGACAAACAATGCGTGACACAGTACACTAATGCATTTTCAGCTTAGAGTGACGCAAACACCTATAACAAAGAAAACAGCACTTATCGGATCAAAGCAAAATAAGCAATCGATTCAAACCAGATGGAGCACGCGAAAAAGAAAGGGTACTCATATAAATACGGACGGAGCGCCTGACGCATAGCAATGGCTACCTGGTAAAGCTTAACTGCTCGGCCTAAAACTTTTCTCTCCTCTTGAATTTCGAGTCGCAAATTTCAGGTGCGGCTTAGATTCGGGAATTTTTTTGTCCTTGATTTCGAGTCTCATTTTTCAGGTGCAGCTTAGATTCGAGTGCAGCTTAGATTCGAGTAAATATGGTATGCTGTTAGAAGCCACGGAGGTAGTGTGGAATAGTTTTGCAGGAACAATTAGTAAACAAGTTGTCATCATCATCATCAGTTTTCAGCCATGTTAGCAACTTCTTTACATCTCCATTTCTTGCGATCACTTGCTTCCCTGTTAATGGTGTTGTATGTGCTGCCATCCAGCACATAGTCTGGGATCTGAAATCTCTTTCTTCCTCGCCTCCTCTTCCTTCTTCTCATTCATCCAAGACTGTTTCTATAAGCCCTTCTTCATTCTTAATATATGGCTAATCCAGTTTCTTTTCCTTCTTTTTGTAACATTCAGTAAATGTCTTTGCTCCTCCATCTCTTCTCAGTGACTCTTCATTTTTCATTCCATGCATCCAACTCATTCTGTTCATTTTGTGCCATTTCCACCTCTCAAATGCCTACAAAATATTTTATTAGTCTTTACCACAAATCTTTGTCCATATTGCTGCGGAAAACTGTCGTTTTCTCACAAGGTGCCTCTTTTGCCATTACCATCCTGTTTTTAATATCTGTACTGCTTTAACAGTCACTTTCTATCCTGCTTCTTAGGTATTTAAAGGTTTCCATATGTTCTAATATTTATCCATTCAGCTTTATCTTTACGCCTTTATTTCCACTTAATACCATTACTTTTATTTTCTTTGCATCAATTTTCATTCCATAATTCTTTACTTTAACTTTAATTAGCATCCCAGTCGTTGCTTTGCATAGGTGACACTAAGTATCTACAGCCAGGCAACTTGTGTAGCGTAGTAGTAATTTTGTTTATAGTACACTGTGTAGAGTTATGATTGAAATTTTGGTACATGCTATGACCACTTGCCGGCCCCCTGATGCCAATGTCACTCCGTCACAAGACACATTTTCTGTGTGACCTTCTCCCTCAACTCCCGAAGTAATATCACTACAAAGCACCCTTATGTACTTACTTATACTGGCCACCCAAACCACAGCCGGTCCTAGGCCTCATTAAGTCCAGCCTTCCACACTTTCCTGTCATCTGCATCGTCATCTCCCAGACCCAGTACCTGCATGTCTGCCATGGTATTATCCTTCCATCTCATTCTCAGCTGTCCCAGTGGTCTCTTTCCTTCAGCTTCTCAATCCATTATAGCCTTTATTACCATGTTCTCCCCTCTCCTTCTCATATGTCCATACCATCTTAGTCTCTTAATTTTCATACTCACTACGATGTCAAGCAGTGTGTATAATTGTCTGAGTTCTCTGTTTTTCCTTATTCTTCACTGTTCATTTTCTTTCACTGGTCCATATATTTTTCTCTGTACTTTATTTTCACAGGTGATGAGTTTTTTCTCTGTTTTCTTTGTCAGGGTCCATGTCTCACTTACATAGCACACTATTGGCTTGATGGTCTGATATATTCTTATTTTTGCCTGCCTAGACAGTAACTTCGATCTTATGATGTTGAGCATAACTCCTAGATATCTTCCCCCAACTTGAATTCTTGTTACTATATCTTGTTCTATAAGATTTTGTCGGTTGATGTTGACACCGAGGTACGTGCATCTGTCTGTCTTTTGTATTGTTAGAGTTCTGATTTTTGGATGGTTTGGTCCTAAATGAGCTCTTCGTCCTACTACCGTGTACTTTGTTTTACTTTCATTTATACTTAGACCTACTTTCTTAGCTTCTTCCATTAGCACAGTCTCCATTTTCTCCAGGTCTTCCATGTTCTTTCCTATCAGCACAATATCATCCGCATTCCTATGGTGACTCCTACACTTTCACATGTTACTCTCTCCAGGGTGTTGTTGAGGGCGAAACTGAACAGGGTTGATGATGTATCATCTCCCCATCTCATTCCTGTTTTTACTTCAAATGCTAATGAGAACTCCCCCTGTACTTTCACTCAACACTTTGATTCCATCACACACATTTTAGTTAACTTTATCAGCTTGTCAGGTATCCCATACTCTGCCATTATCCACCACATTTCCTCTCTTACTATGCTGTAATATGCTTTGTAAAAATCTCTAGACAGGCAAAAGGTATCATGATTGTGCTTCCAATACTTATCTAATATTTGTGTTAGTGTGAATATTTGGTCAATTGTTGATTTATCCTTTCTGAACCCTTCTTGTTCTGTGTCTAATATTTCCTCAATGTATGGGCGGAGCCTGTTGAGTATACTTCTTGATATTACTTTATAGCATGTGCATAGGGGAGATATCCCTCTGTGGTTCTGTGTCAGCATTTTGTGTCCTTTCTTGTGTATGGGACATAACAGCAGCAGTTTTCCTTTCCTCTGGCATTACTTCTTTTCTCCATACCTCTTTTATCAGTTCGACTAACCATTCATGTGTCTTCTTTCTATCTTCTTTGTTGAGCTCTGCTGATATCATGTCTATACCAGGGGCCTTCCCAATTTTTAGTCTCTCAATTGCCTCCTTTACCTCCATCAGACTTGGTTATTCAACTAATGGCTGTACGTTCTGCTGCCTTGTTTTCATTGTTGTAGGTTTCTACCGGGTTGTTCAGCAGTTCTTTGAAGTATTTCCTCCAGTTCTCTAAATTTCCTGCATTCGTAGTGATTAGTTTTCCATTCTCATCCTTCATTATCACAGACATAGCTCTGTAATCTTCTCTATAGCTATTCGTTGTCCTGTAAAACTGTTTACTATTGTTCTGGTTATAGTCCTCCTCAGCCTTCTCTATCTGTTTATATACGAATGCTCTTTTCTCTCGCCTTATTATACTCTTCATTTTTCTCATGGCTTTCCTGTATGTTGTATGGTTTTCATGATTGTTATTGTTCATCATTGCCTGTCTGGCCCTCTTCTTGTCCTGTACTGCTTTTCTACATGTTTCATTCAACCATGATCTGCACTTTATATTGCTATTATTATTATTATCATCTTCTAGTAGTTCATTCTCTGTCTCCCTCATTACTGTTGTCATCTTCTTCCATTTTGTGCTGATATCTTCGTCTTCTTTTCTATTGTTGTCATTCTCCGATTCAGCGAATCTATTTTTAAGCTTAATCTTAAACTGTTTACTCACCTCCTCCTCTCTTAGCCCACTCTCATCTACTCTTTCTGTTCTTTTACCACTGTTGTTCTTACTTGGTGGGTTTGGTAATGATTCTTTCATCTTTATTAGCACAAGAGAATAGTCTGATCCTATCTCAGCCCCTCTCATTGTCCTAACATCTGTTATTGCTTTTTTATGTTTTTTCTCTATCAAAACGTGGTATATTTGGTTCCTAGTTAATCCATACAGTGAGGTCCATGTTGTTTTAAATATGTCTTTATGGGGATTGATGTACTTGTTATTTTCATGTTGCTAGCTGTGGCAAAGTTGATAAGCCTTATACCATTAGCATCTGATTCAGTGTGAAGGCTGAACATGCCTATATATGGTTGCCATTGCTGTTCTTGTCCTATTTTGGCATTTGAGTCTCCCAGCACAATTGTGATGTCATACTGTGGTAATCTGGAGTACATCTGGTCTAAGGTGTCATAGAATTTGTCTTTTATGTCTTCCTCCTTGTCCTCAGTTGGGGCATGGAGATATTTTTATATTTGCTTATGATTCTGATGTAGCATATTCTTTCATTGACATTTTCTAGTGTCATTCATTGCCCATTATTTTATTATGAACCGCAAATCCTGTCCCAAATATATGGTGACCATGCTCGTTTGTGCTGTATGTGATTGTGTAGTTTTTCTCTATGTGCATACCTTGTCCAGGCCATCTTATCATCTGTAGGGCTGTAATATCCATCATGTACTCTGTTAGTTCTTCATCAAGTATCTTTGTCTGTCCTGCAGCGTATAGTGTTTTTACGTTCCATGTACCTATTCGTAGTCCTTTGTTCATAAGCTTGGGTCATTTTCCGTTACATCCATTTCAATCTGAGGCTGGGTGTGAGTGTAAAGGAACCTGTCAGTTTTTTACAATGTTGGATGGTTAGCCCAACAATTAACCCTCCGACTTTATCCAGGATTGGGACCGGCTGGAAGGCTAGTTTTCTTGCAGGGGTGGTTCTACAAAACACCCTCTGCCACATAAAATAAGAAACACCCTCTGCCATGCACCATTGTTATGAGGCATGCCCTGCAGCATAACATTGCTAAAACATGCTCTGCCATATAACATGGTATGGAACACCCTCCAACAGGCAAATCAATACAGAAAAACCTGTGCCACAAGAATGATATGAAGTATGCTCCACCACGTGACACTGTATGGAGCACGCTCTGCCACACTACATGGCATGGAGCACTCTCTGCTATGTAGCAGGGTATGTAGCACCATCTGCCCCACAACATTTGTAAGAGTGGTTTGACAACTTACTATTAAAATTCTGAGAAAAACTTTAGGTAGCTGAATATCATCACTTTCATACAACTTACACAGTTTAAGCAGTGCGCTCCAAGAAATTTTTCAGGAGGCACGAATATAATCTGTTCCATATATAAATGGTGTTTGGAGTGACATCTCATGACAGTGACAGGAGCTGCGGGCTACCAGGCTGCCAGGTCCGTCCATCTGCTTAGCTATGGCTACTTCCTGGATGCGTGACTCGAGCACCAGTCCAGTGAGAGCTATATTTTCTATGTAACCTTTTACCACATTTTCCAACGTAACATTGTTACAAAGCACTCTCTGCCATGCATTGTCAGTAGGATGCTTCCTGCTGTGAAATATTGGTATGAATCACCCTTTAACATGTAACATCAATGTGAAGCACCCTTTACTGCGTGGCATTGGCAAGAAGCGCTCTCTGTCAAGCACAATCGGTTTGGATCGACATCACTATGAAGCACCCTCTGCTGCGTGACAGAGGTACAAAACACTCTCTGTCACGTGACAGTGCTATGAAGCACACTCTGACGTACAACAGCTATGAAGCACCTCTGCCTTGTGACAGCATTAAGTTGCACCCTCTGCCACATGATAATGATTGTTGCACCATCTACCATGCAACATCAGTACCGTATTTACTCAAATCTAAGCCGCACTCAAATCTATGCCGCACCTGAAAAATGAGACTCGAAATAAAGGAAAAAAAAATTCCCGAATCTAAGCCGCATCGTAAATTTGAGACTCGAAATTCAAGGGGAGAGTAAAGTTTTAGGCCGCACCCCCAAATCGAAACAAAGTTGGTCCATTGTAATATGAGACACAATTTAGGTCGAATGAATGACGATACAGCTACAGTAGTTTGGTTCGAGTCGTAAGCCTAGCAGTTAAGCTTTACCAGGTAGCCATTGCTATGCGTCAGGCGCTCCATCCGTATTTATACGGGTACCCTTCCTTTTTCACATGCTTCGTCTGGTTTGAATCGATGGCTTATTTTGCTTTGATCTGATAAGTGCTGTTTTCTTTGTTATAGGTGTTTGTGTCACTCTAAGCTGAAAATGCATTAGTGTACTGTGTCACGCATTGTTTGTCGCATTCTGATAGTGCGTGTTTACGGCCTGTCGCCGCTCGCGGCATGGCTTGCTTTTGTGCACGCTACCGCCGCTTACAATTAAAAAAAAAAGAGAGAGTAATCATCTCATTAGAGAAACAATGGCAAGAGACTGCTATTTGTTGTTACTTACACTGCTGCTTTCTTTGATAATGATCAACAAGAACCAAATAATAGACTGCGTATGATAGAACATGTTCTGAACGAGAGTTAGGCGAAAATTTTTCTCCGTTTGAAAATCTTTGCAGCCGCTTCTTTAGTACATAAAATTCTGCACAGAAATTAGAGTCATCTTAGAATTAAAAATCTAGTCAGTTGCTGTGCTTCATTTCTGACTGTATCACTATTAGGCATAAGAATAATACGAATATAAACATGACACGATACGTATATTCTTCCGTGTTTGCTGTTGTCTCACTCTAGTTTCGTAGTTTATTAGGCAGACAGGATTTAAATGAGATAGCAGCAAACGCGAAAGAATACATGGCAAAATGTTTATATTCGCATTATTCTTATGGTGAAGAGAATACTGCATGTGATTCACATTTCATCAGGTTCCTATTAGCAACCATCTCTTCTCACAGGTAGGAAAAAATTCAGAATGTAGAGTTGGCCATATTGACAAACATCCCAAACAGTCTTGCATGTCGGATTTTCGTAGTACACTGAAATTCTGCTACATTCGAAGATGAACAATACAGAATTTGTATTTACTTCATTGGATAATGTATGAAAATGCATTGGTCGAAACTCGGGGCGGAGAAAAAAAGCTCGTCTTCCACCTTCTTTTTTTTTTTTTTTTTAATTTATTTACTGACGCGGAGGTTTTGGCGCCAGTATTTATATTTGTGCCTACAAAGCATGCCTGTGTAGCGCTCCATATATTCGACGGCAGAAGTTAGTTGTGGCGGCACCTACCAACATTTTTCAGAACTTCCACTTGCTTTGCACTCGATTCTAAGCCGCAGGCGGCTTTTTGGATTACAAAAACCGGAAAAAAAGTGCGGCTTAGATTCGAGTAAATACAGTAGTCACCAAACGCAATGAGGCACTACTCACAGCATTGGACAAGATTTCAAAGACCTTCATCGTAAAATTCTGCCGCCTGAGACTTCAGCCAGTGAGTCACGCCCACCTGGAGTTCCTCGTTGTCATCAAAGCTTTTGAATGACAATTTCAAACAACAAAGTCCATGAAACTTGTGGAAAAGAAATCAAAAGCTTTGTTATTGTGAAGCGACGGTTTTCACGAATCATTTCATCAACTTTAGCAACAAGTAGGTTGGGTTATTTGGGGAAGGAGACCAGACAGCGAGGTCATCAGTCTCATCGGATTAGGGAAGGATGGGGAAGGAAGGCGGCCGTGCCCTTTCAGAGGAACCATCCCGGCTTTAGCAACAAGATCGTCAGTCACTATGCTTGGACGTCCTCTCTTCTCTTCATCATGAACGTTGGTTCGGCCATTTTTAAACCGAATGCACCATTTCCGGACAGAAAATCCACTCATTACATTGTTTCTGTACATTTCGCACTGTGCACAATAAATTTCTATAGATTTTAGGTTTTTTGCCAACAAAAACCTTATCACAGACCGCACCTCACAACTGGCGGGATTTTTGATTGCAGCACACATTTCAAATTCAAATATTGAAAAAACCAGATGTGCAGAGATGCTCCCACTGTATGGATGGATGGCGACTGAGCTGCCGAGCACGCACATGCCAAAATATACGTGAGTGGCGCACACATAGTGGCGTCAGTCGGAAACATTCCCTACTTTCTGAATAGCCCTCGTAACATTCTTTTGCGTGACCCAGAAATACTGTGCATCTGTTTTAATGTCACTTTTTGTGCTGAAGAGTTGTCTGGTAAATGGTCTTTTTTGAGTTTAAATATCGACAATATAAGAAAAAGGACAGATCACTACTCACCATAAACATGACACATTGAGTTGAAGATGAATGCAACGAAAAGACTGTTGCCCATTTATCTTTTGGCAAAAGCCTTCCTCAGAAAAGCAAGCACATGCATTCATTCACACAAGCAAGCACACCTCACGCACACAGGACTGCAGTTCCTGGCAGCTCGGGCCTGAATGTAACTGTCACATTGAACAAAAGCAGCAATCTGGAGGGGGCAAGGAAGGGGAAGGAATAGCAGGGTATGAGTCAGGGGAGAGAAGAGCACTATATGGGGGAGCATGAAGGGACTAGATGGAGCCATGTCAATACTGTCACCACGCACAACCGTGGGAGGCTGTGCTGCTGGAAGGAGGGGAGAGGGAAAGGGGAGCAGAAAAGGAGAGTAGCAGGGAAGGAGAAATATGTGCAGATGCATTGAGTGAGGGCAGCACACAGTGATGGTGAGGGGACGTGAATAGGTACGAGTTGCTAAGACAGAGGGGGCGGAAACAGTTGGGTGAAGGATGTGGGGGCTGCAGGTTGCCTTAGGTTGCAGCCAGGATAATTTTGGGAGCAGGGAAAGTATTGAAACAACAACTATCATTTGCACAGTTCAGAAAAGCTGGTGGTGCAGGGGAGGATATAGATGGCCCAAGTTGTGAAGCAGCTACTGCAATGAAGTAAGTTACGTTCAGCTGCATGTTGTGCAACAGGGTGGTCTACTTTGCTCTTGGAAACAGTTTGGCAGTGGCTGTTAATCCTGGTGGACAGCTGGTTGGCAGTCACACAAACAGAAAAAGCTGTGCAATTATTGCAGCAGAGCTGGTATATGGCATGGTCGCTTTCAAAAGTCGTCCCACCTCTGATGCAGTAGGATACGCCTGTAACAGGACGTGCTGGGTGGGTGGATTGGGTAGGTCTTACACCTGGTCTTCCATAGGGATACGGTCCCTGTAGCAAGAGGTTGGAAATGGGAGTGTCATAGGAATCAGCTAGGATGTTGTGGAGGTTGTGTGGGCAACAGAACACCACTTTAGGATGGGTGAGAAAGATCTAGAGTACAATGTCCCTCAATTCAGTCATGATGAAAGGTAATCAAAGCCCTGATCAAGGATATGTTCAGTTGTTCCAGACCTTTCTAGCCTCCCAAAATGCCAAACCCTTAGTCTGGTTTAGGTTCACTGACGATACTTTCACAATATGGAGTCAGGGCCACGACATCCTATCCTCATTCCTTCACATCCTCAATCCTTCTGTCCCATCCATTTCACTTGATCCTCCTCAAACCAGCATGCCACCTTCCTGGATGCTGACCTCCTCCTCTCTGATGGCTGCATCCATACCTCTGTCCACACTGAACCCATCAATCACCAAAAGTACCTGCAATTTAAAAGTCCACATCCCTAGCATAACAAAAAATACCTTCCATACAGTCTGGCTACCTGGGAACGGTGTATCTGCATTCACAAGAACACCCTTGTCCAGTATGCTGAAGGTCTCACCACGGCTTCTACAGACAGGCACTATCCCCCTGATCTAATTCACAAACAGATGTCTTGTGTCATTTCCTCACATACCCCCAACCCTCTCGCCACCCTAAGAAGCAGCTGCAAAGGATGCCCCCCCCCCCCCCCCCCCCCCGTCATCCAATTCCATCATGGACTGGAACAACTGAACCACATCTTCTGTCAGGGCTTCGATTAGCTATCATCATGCCCTGAAATGAGAAACGTCCTACCCAAGATCCTTCCCCCCCACCCTAAAGTGGTGTTCCGTTGCCCACACCACCTCGACAACAACCTAGTCCCTCCCTAGGCCACTCCCAATCCTAACCTCTTTCCACAAGTACCATATGCCTTTGGAAGAGACAGTTGAGTGACCTGCCCAATCCACCCACCTAGCACTTTGATTTCAGTCCTGTCACTGGCTTATTCTATCGCATCAGAGTCTAGGCCACCTGGGAAACCAGCCATATTATATACAGGGTGTATACGTGGACAAGGAAAAAAAATTCCTGGATTTCGCCCGGATTTCCCGGTTAAAAATACACTTTCTCCCGGGTGGAAACATAGTTTTTCCCTGTTAATTGACAGTATATTTTCTCTTGGAACTGAATAACTTCTCAATCCCTTGAATGGTTATGGTTTTATAAATGGGCGTAGAATTTCCCAGCGCTTTAAACACCTTTTAGAAAGATGTTTGGTGTGCAGTAACATGCACGCTGCATATTTTCGTATTACGAAACTATAAATTAGAATTCCACGAAACACCGCATGTTACTTTCCGAAACATTGAAATCAAGATTGCGATGCGTATTTGTAAGCCAGTCATAGCTCATGTCACTTGATCTCGCCAGCCGATGACAGCGGATATTCAGAGCTTCGGACACGTGGTGCAGTCAGCCAGTAGCAACATCACTTGTTTCAAATATACTGACCGCCTCAACGGAAAAGATTAATAAAAGAAAATTTCTCCAGCAAACCGATAAAATCAGCTTCATTGTTCTGCATGGCAATTAATGCTTGACTGTCAGAAAGGTGGAAATAAAATAAAATCTGAAACTAATAACGTATTTTAGACTTCCGTAATTATGTGAGTGTATTTTAATTCACATGATAGATCCCGGCCAAAGAAATCAATTCTGTTTTCATTTGATGTCAGTGCAGTAGACAAAGAGGATACAGCAAAATCACTAAATGTAAACACGGGTCACATGGAGGCTACCCGCTTCCCTATTACAACTCAGACTGCTCTGAGCATCAGACCCGTATCTACGATATTTCCGAACCGGGGCAATAGTAGATAGTGGCGTCCCTCGAGCGTTTGAGATAGGATGTCAAAAATTTTTAAAAAATCGAATTTTCAAAAATACTTTCATTTTATAGCGTACATCTTTCTGAAGACTCTGATACATAAAACATACGTGTCCGAGGAATTGTAAGACACGTTATCTGATCTTAAGTGTTCAAAAAATGGTTCAAATGGCTCTGAGCACGATGGGACTTAACATCTGAGGTCATCAGTCCCCTAGAACTTAGAACTACTTAAACCTAACTAACCTAAGGACATCACACACATCCATGCCCGAGGCAGGATTCAAACCTGCGACCGTAGCGGTTGCGCGGTTCCAGACTGTAGTGCCTAGAACCGCTCGGCCACCCCGGCCGGCATTTTAAGTGTGCCAAAGTGCAGCGCCACAACACCTCTTCACACTGCATTCTTCTATCACACGTCACTGTATTTCGGTCTGTGGAATTGAAATGTGTATATTTTGTACAGGATGCCATCAAACTATATTCAGGACGGTGGAAATTAAAATGTCTTATGGTGCCTCTCCTGCTTCCAGTCGGCTGGTTTGACATGCTGCCCTTGTTTATTTAAAAAAACTCTTCGGAAAATTTGCACTCTTTATTCCCTATTAGCTAACAACTTGCAGCTTTGCGTGACATAAAATTAAGTATAGGATACATAAAACCAGTGAAGAGAAGAGACAAGCAAGACAATACACATTTCTTCAATCCTTAGCTCCTAGAATTATTTTCTCTCTAATCTTGCTACAGATTTACATGGCATGCTTTCCTTTCTGCGAAAGGATCTGTTACCTCATCAAAGTTCGTCAAACGTTTTGCTACATGAAAAATCGAAATGTTGTCTAATACTGAAAAAGCAGTAATTACAAACAGGCCCAAGACTGGTGTGGTTTCTCGACCTGATTGCCAATATTTTGTCACTGTCTGCGAGATAAAACAAAATAGGCTTTTATAATACTGCAGCAATTGTAACACACGCCACATAAACGAGACTGTTTTGGCAGAAATGGTCATTTTTATAACACGGCAGATTAAAATTCACGAAGTACCAATATCAAATGTCTATTAGGCCTACTACAAGCAAAAAGCTTTACGTTAGGAAATAGTTTTACACTTCATTCATACGCTCCAGTTTCTCAAGCATGCGATCGAAAAGTAGTAGTGCGAAATTTTTATAGAAATTTGGAATCGTCTTATTCTGCCATAATTTGTGTGATGTCCCCGCTTCTTCTCCTTCCTCGCTCTAACAAACAATATTGTCATCACTAATTCTGTATCTATTCCTGCCAATGTCAAAGCTTATTCGCCGGTTAACTTCACTAACTCTGCCAGAATCACTAGTTTGGTTATCCCGCGATTATTCTCCGGTTAGCCATTGTTACGTGTTCGTACAATGCGTTTTCCACACTACTTCCAGAAAGAATAGACCTTAAAGTGGCTGCTAGCCAGAGACTGTACAACTGGCCCTTGCTAATATAGCGATCTGGCCAAAAATTTTCTGTCTAAATTTCATTTTCTTGGATACACAGAGAAGATAATACGTAATCTTTCTTACCTGCTATTACTGTAAGTCGTTTATTCGCACTCTGGAAGTCTGATGCTGGTAATCGTAACAATGCTCATCATTTGCAAACCCTATCAACCACATAATCAGACAGTGGTTGGCTTTCTTTCGTTCGGCTATACTCTGCTCAGCTCGTATAGCCCCTTTTGTCTGCAGGAAAGTTTATTTCTAGATGTGACGAGGATTCCACTGACAGAGACATCATGTACACTATGCACACATTCAAAAATCGACTTATGATTCATTCAGAAATCAGAATGTGTTCAGCAATGTTCAAAAACCGACAGGAATGCGCATGTGCCACTCGTAGCTGCTAAAAAAAATCTAATGTTAACAGTGTGACGTCATGCTCATCGGAGGCAATTTGTTGTTACAAAGCATTGCATAGTCTTCCTAAAGCCTTAGACACATTTTGCTGTTAGCAGACGGTTGTATGAGCACTGTGTTTTGTTGCTGTATATGGTGCATTTCCTTTGCAATTTAAGTTTTATTTTAATTTTTTCTCTCGTTCATGTTTTATGGCTGCAGTATTATTCTGCAGTACCAGGATACAGTAATATCCTTTGTTAGAGTATTGGTTCTTACCAGTCAAAATTTCAGAAATTTACTTGAGAACAAAAATAATGAAAAATTCCCGGAATTACAAAAAAAAATTCCCGGGTTTTTCCCGGTTTTCTCCCGGATGAAAAAATTCCCGGGTTTTTCGCGAATCTCCCGGTTGTCCCGGGCCGTAGACATCCTGTATATACCAGCTCCACTGCAATCTCTGCACAGTATTCTATATTGGTATGGCCACCAACCAGCTGTCCACCAGGATGAACAGCCACCGTCGAACTGTGGCAAAGAGCAAAGTAGAGCACCGTGTGGTAAAACATGCAGCTGAACATATCATGCTTGACTGCAATGGCTGCTTCACAACCCAACCATCTGTATCCTTGGCCCCCTGTATCCCTGGCCATCTGTATCCTTTCCTCCACCACCAGCTTTTTTTAAAACTTGCAGCTAGGAGTTTACCTTACAATGCTTTCTCGGCTCCTGAAATTATCCCAGCCTCAAACTAAGGTAACCTACAGTCCCCACACCCTCAACCGAACTGTTTCTGCTCCGTCTGCCCTATCACCTCTTCCCTATTCACGTCCCCTCACCCTCACTGTGTGCCATCCTCTGCTTGTGCACCTGCCTGTCTTTCCCTTTCCCTTCTTCTGTCCTTTTCTGCTCCCCCTCCCCCCCATCTCTCCCAACCCCACTGCCTTCTTGTCATGTTTCCATCTAGACCCTGCATGCTCTACCAGACAGCACTTTTCTCTCCCCTCCAACCATACCCTTCTACCCCTTCCTCTTCCCAGCCCCCTACAGATTGCTGCTTTCCTTAATGTGACAGTTGCATACGGGTCCAGGCTGAGGGAGATGGTGGTCCTGTGTGAGTGTGTGTGTGTGTGTGTGTGTGTGTGTGTGTGTGTGTGTTTCCTTTTCTGAAGAAGGCTTTGACCAACAGCTAAATGTGCAACAGTCTTTTCATTGTGCCTGCCTGCAACTCAATGTGTCATTCCTTTATGGTGCATTCGTTTAGTTAAGCATGCTCTACCATGATTCTTTTATCATTTGCTCAAATCTCTCAAGTGCTTTGTTTCATTCAGGATTTTCTTTTCATTTACCTTATTCATACCCGTAACAAATTTTGCTGTTTGAGTAAGAACCTTTGTTAAATAGTTGCCCCTTGTGAGACCTGCATTTCTCCTGGTGTATACAATGTTCAAATAACATATGGAAATGCAGCACAAAGACACTGCCAACAACTGCCAATATTTCGACTGGAGCACACACTGTCATTTTCAAGGCATAACTGCAGCAATGGAATTTAAAACCTCAGTTTTTAGAGAAATTTCAGATAGATAACACTTGCACATACTGTACACACTAGCACCATCACAAACCAAAGATCAGTGATGTCAGAAGTTATCAACAGCAAAATTAATAATCAATGAGTGATGTAGCATCAACTCTGGCCATTTCATCTAAGTCTGCCCCCTTCATCTGAGTCTGTATAGTTCTCATTTTCTAGTATGCAGAACTTTTTTATTGATTAATCTGATACAGCTCCCTGTTCTTAAATAAATTCTCGCAATCTACATTTCCTAGTTAGTTATGTGTTCCATTGATCAATAGCACGGAAAAACCGTTATGATGTGGAATGTGTCAAATGCACAAGAAATGCGCACTTTTTTTTTTACATTATAGTGCTAAGTGCTATATCTGAATATTTCTATAACCTATCCCATTCCCTTAAATGACACAAAATGCATATATTATCTCTTCAGATTTATTTACTCATATTCAAGAATTCATCTATGTTATAGAAGGAGTTGTCAAGGAGGTATGATTTCAATTTTTTGGAACTATTACTGCTGTCTGTCATACATTCTATTTCATCTGGTAATTTATCAAGAAGTTTTATAGCAGCATATTTTACCCTTTTCTGTGCCAAAGATAGGTTAAGTAAAGGATAGTGTAGGTCTTTCTTTTTTATAGTACTGTAATCATGAATGTCACTGTTGATTTTAAACTGGTCCATGTTGTTGAGAAAAAAATTCATCACTGAGTAAATGTACTGTGAAGCAGTTGTAAGAATTCCTAACCTTATAAACAGATGCCTACAAGATGTGCAACTATGAACCCCACACATTACTCAAACTACTTTCTTTTGAGCAGTGAATACCTTTCGCCTAAGTGCTGAGTTGCCCGAGAATATTATTCCGTATGACATCAGAGAGTAGAAGTATGCAAAGTATGTTAGCTTACTAATTTCTACATCCTCAAAATTGGCAATTATTCTGATTGCAAAAGTTGCTGAACCTAGTCACTTTGTTGTTGTTGTGGTCTTCAGTCCTGAGACTGGTTTGATGCAGCTCTCCATGCTACCCTATCCTGTGTAAGCTTCTTCATCTCCCAGTACCCACTGCAGCCTACATCCTTCTGAATCTGCTTAGTGTATTCATCTCTTGGTCTACCTCTACGATTTTTACCCTCCACACTGCCCTCCAATGCTAAGTTTGTGATCCCTTGATGCCTTCTTCTTGTCAAGTTGTGCCACAAACTCCTCTTCTCCCCAGTTCTATTCAATACCTCATCATTAGTTATGTGATCTACCCATCTAATCTTCAGCATTCATCTGTAGCACCACATTTCAAAAGCTTCTATTCTCTTCTTGTCCACACAATTTATCGTCCATGCTTCACTTCCATACATGGCTACACTCCATACAAATACTTTCAGAAACGACTTCCTGACACTTAAATCTATACTCGATGTTAACAAATTTCTCTTCTTCAAAAACGCTTTCATTGCCGTTGCCAGTCTACATTTCATATCCTCTCTACTTTGACCATCATCAGTTATTTTGCTCCCCAAATAGGAATATTCCTTTACTACTTTAAGTGTCTCATTTACTAATCTAATTCTCTCAGCATCGCCCGACTTAATTCGACTACATTCCATTATCCTCGTTTTGCTTTTGTTGATGTTCATCTTATACCCTCCTTTCAAGACACTGTCCATTACATTCAACTGCTCTTCCAAGTCCTTTGCTTTCTCTGACAGTCTCTTTAGGAGATCCAAAATATGACTTTTCCAATTGAGATTCTCATCTATATGTACACCCAAAAACGTAGTATGCCTTACCCTGGCTACTGACTTCTTCTGATGTGTTATGTTTATTGAAGGAATTATACTTTTTGCAGCAGAAAATTGGATGTACTGTGTTTTTTCAAAGTTCAGAGCAAGCCCATTCACAGAAAACCAATTAATAACTTTTCCAAAGATCTTATTTGTACCATTTTCTATTGGACTTTCTTTTACTGGATTAATAATTATGCTTGTATCATTAGCAAACAGTGTCAGTTCCGCATCTTGTTTCACATAAGAAGGGAGGTCATTCACATATATCAAGAAAAGGAGGGGACCCATGATCGAACCTTGTGGGACACCTAATGTAATTTCACCCCAGTTAGATGAAGTGGCAAACTCCTTTGAATCACTTGAAGCACATAAAGAGACTTTTTGCTTCCTGTTCTGTAGATATGACTTAAACCACTCACATACTGTTCCATTTATACCACAGAATTGTAATTTCTCTAACATAATGTCATGGTTCACACTATCAAATGATTTGGATAAGTCACAGAATATTCCTACTGGTGACATTTTACTATTTAAAGACTATCATGTGGACAGTGAAATTGAATATTGCTGTCACAGTGGAACAGCATTTCAGAAAACCGAGCTGTGATTTACTAAGTATCAAATTACTGTTGAGATGTCTAACCACTCTTGAGTACATTACTTTCTCAAAGATTTTTGAAAATGCTGTAAGCAAGGATACTAGCCAGTAATTATTGGCATCTGTGGTTTACCCCTTTTTGTAGAGAGGCCTGACAATGGCATATTTTAACCTGTCTGGAAAAATACCCTGAGTCAGAGATGCATTACATATGTGACTCAAAACATCAGCTATAATTGCTCCACATTGTTTTAATAACATCTACTCCAATAGAACATTTATTTTTCAAAGATTTAATAATTTTCCTCATTTCACAGGAGGTTGTTAGATGAAACTTAATCTGACTAAAATTTTTCAAAACTGCCTCTTCCATGTACTGCCTGGCTTTTTCTTTTGAACTATTCTCACCAATTTTTTCTCCTACATTTAAGAAGTGATTGTTAAATACATTGGCTACCTGTGTACTGTTGGTTAAGATGGTCTCATTCTCTTTAACAGTAATACTACCTACCCCAGTCGTTACTTTTCCTGTCTCCCTTCTAACAACATTCCATATTGATTTTATTTTATTTCTGGAGATGTTAATTTCTTCTCTAACATACATATTTCTTGATTTCCTTACAACTTTTCTCAGTAACAATAATTTTTATAGCGTAAAACTACTTCTGGATCTTTACTAGTTCTTGCTGTCTCATACAGTTTTCTTTTTCTTTCTGAAGACACTTTAATACCTGTAGTAATCCAAGGTTTCTTTGAAAAGTGTGTGGTGTTACATGTAGTAATTTTCTATGGAAAACAATGTTCAAAAAATGATACAAATTTATCAAGAAATATGCTGCATTTATCATTAGCCTTTGGCTCAGTATATACATCTTCCCAGTTTACATTTCCTAAACTTTCTCTGAAGTGATCTACAGATACCGGGTTGAGCACCCTCACACTTTTACTTAATGGTTTCTGAAGTGTACGCCCTGTTAGGTTTTGTAAGTTAATCAGTTGTGCATCATGGTCAGATAATCCATTTGCCACAGGGAAAGCATGTGTTTGTTCTACATTCTCTTGCTGTACAAATACATTATCTATTAGAGTACTACTGACCTGAGCTATATGTGTAGGAAATTGATCACTGATTCTAAGTTATATGTTGTTAACAACACTTCTAGTTCACTTTTCCTATCAGAATTGCTTAGAAAGTTAACACTGAAATCACCACAGATTAATAACTTCTTTTTGTCTGACAGACAGCATAATAGGGAGTCAAACTTTTTATGAATAGCTCCCAATCTCCTAGTGGAGACCTGTACACTGTTGCTAATATCAACACAACATTACCTAGCTGAAGTTCACATGCACCAACCTCAAAGTGCTGATAAACACAAAATTTGCTTACTTCAACAGTTCTGTATTTATACCCTTGTTTTATGAAAATGGCAACTCCTCCTTTATCCATACTAGATCTACACATGTAAGATGCTAAATTATACCCATTTATACTGACATTTTCCATCCCCACAGTTACATGGTGCTCAGACAGACAAAGTATATCAATCTCATTCTCATTTTTGAGATCATCTAAACACATTATCAGCTCATCTACTTTATTTTTTATTCCCCTGGTATTTTGGTGAAATAAGTTGATTCCGCCCTTAGCTTTATCCCTATTTGCTGTGCATGAAGTTTCTTTCCTTCTATTTTCCTTGGTTGTTGTCTGTCTGGAATTTGGCTTTAACCCAAAAAACCTGTCTGCCTGGTCCCCCCCCCCCCCTTACAGTATCTGCTAATAGAAAAGCTAACTTATTTTTCCCCTTCCTATTAAGGTGAAGGCCACATGTAGTGTAACCCCACCTACCAATAGCATCAACTGGAACACCACTCATGTGAGATTTTCACGGTGTCTGGGACATCTCGTTCAGCTCAGTGTTAACACGCCTTACAGCAGTGTTTACCCAGGCTGATCATGGTGCTGAAAGACCTCCACAAAACTCACATTCGTGTGCCCAGTTTCTGCTCCTATTTTATCCAGGTCACTCCTAATACTGTATCTTGGATTCATAGCCAGGCTGTTTCCTGCTCCCCCAACTATAATTACCTGATCTTCCTTCTCAAAGTCCTTGCATAGCTGACCTAAGTTTTCTGTCACCGGGCTAAGGCTAGCACTTGGTTTCACAAAACTTGTGAAACTTTTTTTCCTATTCTGGTTTGATCCCAGCCTGTCTTTCTTTTCTTTAAGCTAGTATTCTGCTATCTGCTTCAACTACATCTGAATGAGGTCCTTTCTCCACTACTTCAGATAGCAAGCCAAACTGATTTGCTAACTGAATTTCGGGAGTTTTACCAAATGTTTCCCTTTTTCACCCTCTGCTTGCTACCTTTTCCCAGCACCCAGAGTCCTTTTCCTCCCTTAGCTTACATAATTCCAAATTCGCAATTTCTAATTCAGCCTTAAGGGCACAAATCTTTGCCTCCTGTTCCACGATTCTTCTGGCCTTTCTACATAACCTACACTGCCATGGGAGAGCCTCATTATCTACCCTCGTTTCCTCTCCGCTGCACTCGCCCCAATGAAACTACAACCTACAGTCTATACAGAACACCCCTTCTTTCAAATTTATACGGCAACCACCACACTTGTCACACCTGGTTTGATAGTAAAATGTAACACAAAAGCAGAAAATAACTTCAACAACACAATAGTTTCGTAACCTATACTAACACGTAATTAAACACTAATGTAAACAAACTTATAAACTTGCTTCAGAAACTTTTAATTAACCACACAAATTCTGGATGAGAGACACGAATTAATTTAACTTTGAAGTCTAGTCAAAAACAAACACCTACACTCGTACGAAATTTACGCCGAAGCATGTAAAGAAACTCGCGACTGCCAGCCTTTATGAAATACTTCCTTTTTGATGTGATTACACTTAGAAAAGCAAAACCTTCAATAGATTAGATAAGAAGTAAATGCACTAGTCTAAAATGTAATATTAACTAAATTAGCTCTTATTTCAATATTAATCGCTTAACTTAGTGAGAGCTTCGTATACACATGTCCGCCTGGCTGCAGGTCTGCATCTAAGCTATTTCCTGATAAACTCCTCCTCTCTCTGTATTTCTTTCTACTTGTGCTTCCTACTAGGCTACTATTACTTAAAACTCTAAAATGGTTCAGGGCACTCTCATTATGTGCAGTTTCTTTATTGTTTGATGAAACAGGGCATGCCAGAAGACGTTACACACTTATTTAAATTTAATTTTTCTATTTGATTATGGTATTGGAAAGAGCCTTTGAAGATGTCTTCAATGGCATAATGTGTGGCTCCTTTAGGAGTAAAGGACAACAGCAGAAGTACTGAGTCATCAACAGGCACACACAAAACAGAAAACTTACAATAAATACTTTGTCAAGATAGAGTGTGTGTGTGTTTATTTGTTTGTTGGCAAGGGGGGGGGGGGGGGGGGGAGGTGAGGGGCACATGCAGAACGAGAGGGCATATGTATTTGTACTCTAGCTCAACATGTGACAAATTCACAAAGCTTTCTCTTTTGTGAGTGCCTGTCCATAACTCAATGCTTCTACAATTCAGTGAGTTGCCTACTTTACTCCTGAAGTATTTACATTCTGCCAGAACTTTCCTTACTATATTTATAACGTGTGGAAATTGAGCAAATAGTAACAAGCTAACAGCATTGCAAACGACTGTTCTGCCATCAGGAAAGAGGTTCCCAAATACCTGTCTTACCGTATCAAATGCGAGCCACCACCTAACTCAGGTATGGTAGTATGTTATTATGGCTTTCATATCAAATGTTCAAAAATTGACCTTGGAATCAATACACACTATAAAACAATTCTGGACAGATAAACTGCATGCTGACTTACCTGGACTTATCACAGCACAGACTTGTTTATGACATTTCATGTCTTCAGGAAATATCAGTGTTTCCTTGTAGACCTTTTGTTTTAATTTATGCCACTGATAAGAAACCAGAGGTGTTTAGCCTTCTGAGTGTGCAACACATCTTGTGTTTCCTGAACACCTGCACACACAATCTGCTCCAAATATCTTGTTAAAAAGGTTTACAAGTATCTGTGAAGAAAGGGCAAGACATCAATCAGGTTGGTAACACATGGAGTGCCTTGTGCAAGATGTCTGCCAATAACTAGGGGAGCAGACCTGTTAAGAACTGTAGATAGTAATGGCTGTTTAGTGTCCCATCAATAATACAGCACCAGCGATGTTATTCTTGAAAAGCGTGAACCACACATTGGCAAGATCAAGATAGTTACTGATTCATTTCTCTCAGCCAACATGAATCTTCAACTGAATAGCAGTGTATATCATAAAGATTCATTTGCCCTGGGCTTGTGAACTATGTTTCATCCATAAACAATATATTTCACAGAAATGACATATCACTTGGCAGTTCTAATAGAAACCATTTGGAGAACTGCAATGGATTCTGATGGACTCTGTGATGAGGTTCTTGATGGAGCAAAATGTGGAAAGAATGCAATGCATCAGACTGTAGTATTTACACATCATTCCTCTGGATGCTCCTATTCGCACTTCCAAGCTGCCTTGTAGTGATACGCAGATTGCGTGTTACTGCCGCTAAAGTGTTAACTGTGTTTCTCTCGTCAGCTGCTATTCTTTTTCAGTACTGTACTTTCTTCTTCATACTTCCAGTTCCTTGATTTTTGAATGATCTTTGCAAAGACATGTCAGCAGAGTTTGGTACAGTTACAAGAAATTTTACTACACAACAGCAACTCTGCTCTAATAATAACAAAGTATAGACTGATGTTTCCAAGTGCACCGGAAAAACAACAAACTTTACATGTAGTATGTGTTTGCTTATATTTGGTGCAGAATGTAGATGTTTGTGAGAACAATTCTCCCGATGGCAGGTCAGTGGTTTTTAGCATTTTTATCTGGGTACTAACTGATCATCAAGTTCCATACATGTTATGTCTTTGAAGTATCTTTCCAATGCCACATAAAAAATGCATATTTACCTCTAAGTCAGTCTCGTAATTCAGCAGCTATGAACATATACAATGGTTTTGTTTTCCTTTTATCTAAAAAATAAGTAATGTATCCCACATGACAAGAATAGTTTAAGAGCTAACAAGAAAATAGGAAGTGATATAGTAATGGCTTACCTGTAGCCACAGCCCCAGCCTTTATCACCATACGTGGAGGCATAATGGTCAACAGTGGTACACATGTATGTTCTGATTACATTTGCCGAAGAAGAACTGACACCACGTATCTTAGGAACAAGACCTAAAACACAGACCAGAAGACAAATGAGTAAACATAAATGAGATGAAATGTTTTCCTTCCTTATTTTTTTGTACATACAACGGTAACCATGCCATCTCCAATGCTGAACTGCATTCCAATTGTTTTCATACTTCTGTCGTTGTAAGTAATAACCTGTTCCATATTTCCTGTTTATATTTTCTGTGCGCCACTTCTGCCATACAGTTCATGTTATTACTTAGACAACAATGAGCATGAGGCCATTATAAGATAAGTACTGGTAACTCTTGTAATATGCTATAGTTATGTTCTGCAGAATTGCCACACATACAGTTGTTGTTGTTGTTGTTGTTGTGGTCTTCAGTCCTGAGACTGGTTTGATGCAGCTCTCCATGCTACCCTATCCTGTGCAAGTTTCTTCATCTCCCAGTACTTACTGCAACCTACATCCTTCTGAAACTGCTTAGTATATTCATCTCTTGGTCTACCTCTACAATTTTTACCCCCCACACTGCCCTCCAATGCTAAATTTGTGATCCCTTGATGCCTCAGAACATGTCCTACCAACCGGTCCCTTCTTCTTGTCAAGTTGTGCCACAAACTCCTCTTCTCCCCAGTTCTATTCAATACCTCATCATTAGTTACGTGATCTACCCATCTAATCTTCAGCATTCTTCTGTAGCACCACATTTCAAAAGCTTCTATTCTCTTCTTGTCCACACAATTTATCGTCCATGTTACACTTCCATACATGGCTACACTCCATACAAATACTTTCAGAAACGACTTCCTGACACTTAAATCTATACTCGATGTTAACAAATTTCTCTTCTTCAGAAATGCTTTCCTTGCCATTGCCAGTCTACATTTTATATCCTCTCTACTCCGAACATCATCAGTTATTTTGCTCCCCAAATAGCAAAACTCCTAATCTAATACCCTCAGCATCACCCAATTTAATTCGACTACATTCCATTACCCTCGTTTTGCTTTTGTTGATGTTCATCTTATATCCTCCTTTCAAGACACTGTCAATTCCGTTCAACTGCTCTTCCAAGTCCTTTGCTTTCTCTGACAGAATTACAATATCATCGGCGAACCCTAAACTTTTTATTTCTTCTCCACGGATTTTAATACCTACTCCGAATTTTTCTTTTGTTTCCTTTACTGCTTGCTCAATATACAGCTTGCCCAACCACTGCTTCCCTTTCCCTTTCATGTCCCTCAACTGCCATCTGGTTTCTGTACAAATTGTAAATAGCCTTTCGCTCCCTGTACTTTACCCCTGCCACTTTCAGAATCTGAAAGAGAGTATTCCAGTCAACATTGTCAAAAGCTTTCTCCAAGTCTACAAATGCTAGAAACATAGGTTTGCCTTCTCTTAATCTAGCTTCTAAGATAAGTCATAGGGTCAGTATTGCCTCACGTGTTCCCATATTTCTACGGAATCCAAACTGATCTTCCCCGAGGTCAACTTCTACCAGTTTTTCCATTCGTCTGTAAAGAATTCGCGTTAGTATTTTGCAGCCGCGACTTATTAAACTGATAGTTCGATAATTTTCACATCTGTCAACACCTGCTTTCTTTGGGATTGGAATTATTATATTCTTCTTGAAGTCTGAGGGAATTTCGCCTGTCTCATACATCTTGCTCACCAGACGGTAGAGTTTTGTCAGGACTGGCTCTCCCAAGGATGTCAGTAGTTCTAATGGAATGTTGTCTACTCCCGGGGCCTTGTTTCGACTTGGGTCTTTCAGTGCTCTATCAAACTCTTCACGCAGTATCATATCTCCCATTTCATCTTCATCTACATCCTCTTCCCTTTCTATAACATTGCTCTCAAGTACATCGCCCTAGTATGGTCCCTCTATATACTCCTTGCACCTTTCTGCTTTCCCTTCTTTGCTTAGAACTGGGCTTCCATCTCAGCCCTTGATATTGATACAAGTGGTTCTCTTTTCTCCAAAGGTCTCTTTAATTTTCCTGTAGGCAGTATCTATCTTACCCCTAGTGAGATAAGCCTCTATATCCTTACATTTGTCCTCTAGCCGTGCCTGCTTAGCCATTTTGCACTTCCTGTCAATCTCATTTTTGAGACGTTTGTATTCCTTTTTGCCTGCTTCATTTACTGCATTTTTATACAGGGTGATTCAAAAAGAATACCACAACTTTAGGAATTTAAAACTCTGCAACGACAAAAGGCAGAGCTAAGCACTATCTGTCGGCGAATTAAGGGAGCTATAAAGTTTCATTTAGTTGTACATTTGTTCGCTTGAGGCGCTGTTGACTAGGCGTCAGCGTCAGTTGATGCTAAGATGGCAACCGCTCAACAGAAAGCTTTTTGTGTTATTGAGTACGGCAGAAGCGAATCGACAGCAGTTGTTCAGCGTGCATTTCGAACAAAGTATGGTGTTAAACCTCCTGATAGGTGGTATATTAAACGTTGGTATAAACAGTTTACAGAGAATGGGTGTTTGTGCAAAGGGAAAAGTTCTGGACGGCCGAGAACGAGTAATGAAAATGTAGCACGCATCCAGCAAGCATTTGTTTGCAGCCCAGGAAAATCGACTCGCAGAGCTAGCAGAGAGCTGCAAATTCCACAATCAACTGTATGGAGAGTCCTACGAAAAAGGTTAGTTATGAAACCTGAACGTCAACTACCCGAGGCGATGGATCGGCCGCCAGGCAGCCTGTGACAGAGCACTTCATCACTGGCCTCCAAGAAGCTCTGATCTTACCCCCCTGCGATTTCTTCTTATGGGGGTATGTTAAGGATGTGGTGTTTCGGCCACCTCTCCCAGCCACCATTGATGATTTGAAATGAGAAATAACTGCAGCTATCCAAACTGTTACGCTTGATATGCTACAGAGAGTGTGGAACGAGTTGAACTATCGGGTTGATATTGCTCGAGTGTCTGGAGGGGGCCATATTGAACATCTCTGAACTTGTTTTTGAGTGAAAAAAAAAACCTTTTTAAATACTCTTTGTAATGATGTATAACAGAAGGTTATATTATGTTTCTTTCATTAAATACACATTTTTAAAGTTGTGGTATTCTTTTTGAATCACCCTGTATTTTCTCCTTTCATCAATTAAATTCAATATTTCTTCTGTCACCCAAGGATTTCTACTAGCCCTCGTCTTTTTACCTACTTGATTCTCTGCTGCCTTCACTACTTCATCCCTCAAAGCTACCCATTCTTCTTCTACTGTATTTCTTTCCCCCATTCTTGTCAATTGTTCCCTTATGCTGTCCCTGAAACTCTGTACAACCTCTGGTTTAGTCAGTTTATCCAGGTCCCATCTCCTTAAATTCCCACCTTTTTGCACTTTCTTCAGTTTTAATCTACAGTAAATAACCAATAGATTGTGGTAGGAGTCCACATCTGCCCCTGGAAATGTCTTACATTTTAAAACTTGGTTCCTAAATCTCTGCCTTACCATTATATAATCTATCTGAAACCTGTCAGTATCTCCAACTTCTTCAATGTATACAACCTTCTTTTATGATTCTTGAACCAAGTGCTAGCTATGATTAAGTTGTGCTCTGTGCAAAATTCTACCAGGCAGCTTTCTCTTTCATTTCTTCCCCCCAATCCATATTCACCTACTACGTTTCCTTCTCTTCCTTTTCCTACTATCGAATTCCAGTCACCCATGACTATTAAATTTTCGTCTCCCTTCACTATCTGAATAATTTCTTTTATCTCATCATACATTGCTTCAATTTCTTCATCATCTGCAGAGCTAGTTGGCATATAGACTTGTACTACTGTTGAAGGTGTGGGCTTTGTGTCTATCTTGGCCACAATAATGCGTTCACTATGTTGTTTGTAGTAGCTTACCCGCACTCCTATTTTTTTATTCATTATTAAACCTATTCCTACATTACCCCTATTTGATTTTGTATTTACAACCCTGTATTCACCTGACCAAAAGTCTTGTTACTCCTGCCACCGAACTTCACTAATTCCCACTATATCTAACTTTAACCTATCCATTTCCCTTTTTAAATTTTCTAACCTACCTGCCCGATTAAGGGATCTGACATTCCACGCTCCTATCCGTGGAACGCCAGTTTTCTTTCTCCTGATAATGACGTCCTCTTGAGTAGTCCCTGCCCGGAGATCTGAATGGGGGACTATTTTACCTCCGGAATATTTTACCCAAGAGGACGCCATCTTCATTTATCCATACAGTAAAGCTGCATGCCCTCGGGAAAAATTATGGCCATAGTTTCCCCTTGCTTTCAACCATTCGCAGTACCAGCACAGCACGACCGTTTTGGTTAGTGTTACAAGGCCAGATCAGTCAATCATCCACACTGTTGCCCCTGCAACAACTGAAAAGGCTGCTGCCCCTCTTCAGGGACCATACGTTTGTCTGACCTCTCAACAGATACCCCCTCTGTTGTGGTTGCACCTACGGTACGGCTATCTGTATTGCTGAGGCACGCAAGCCTCCCCACCAACAGCAAGGTCTCTGGTTCATGCGGTGGGGGGACACATACAGTATTCATGTATATCAAGAGTCATTTTGCATGTAAAATATGGGGTTTGGTATTCTCAATTACTCAGAGATTAGAGTTTCTTAGTATTTTTAACCAAAAATAGCAATTACTGTTTCTGTGAAATCCATTTTAAACAAAATTTACACGCTTGAAACTTTTAACTCCAAAACACATATTTTAGTGTATTCTTCATCTCCAGTGAACTCCCAGCCTGATCTTTCCACAACCCTTAAGTGCCCTAGGATTTTGAGAAAAAAGAAGGGTGCATCAGGCCTTGGCAGTCTTAACTCCACATATTGTTTTTTCTTCAACTGAAATGCATGTGCAGCTAGGTATTAGTTTCCAAATAAGCTCATTTCGTCAAATCTGAAAACCTGCTTTGCAATATAGCCCTTCTCTGTCACAATTTCTTTACAAACAAATCTATGGCACAAACGTTGCATGTGCGGCCAGATGTTAGTTTCCAAAATAAACTTGTTCATCAAAGTTGAAAACCTTGTTTGCAGTACAGCCCTTCTGTCACAATTTCTTTACAGACAAATCTGTAGCACAAACATAGGCACCCTCTTATGCCAACCTGTTTATGGGCCATCTGGAGGAAATCTTTTTATACTGCCAAAATTCCCAACCACTAGTCTGGTTCAGGTTCATCGATATTATCTTCATGATCTTGGCTCAGGGCCAAGACATCCTATACACATTTCTTCACAATCTCAAAATCTTTTCTCCCATCTGCTTCATCTGGCCCTCCTTTAACTGACACGCTACCTTCCTGGAAATTGACCTCCATTTCGCTGATTGCTCCATTCACACCTCTGTCCACATTAAACTCACTAACCACCAATAGTACATGCATTTTCATAGCTGCCATTCCATCCCCACCAAAAAAATCCCTCCCACACAGCCTAGCTACCTGCTGACTGCATATATGCAGTGACGAGAATCCCCTTGCCCAGGCCTTACAAAGGCCTTCACAGAAAAGTAATAGCCCCTTCCTCTCCCAATGGAAACCACTTCTACACACAGATTTCCTGTGCCATATCCTCACGCACTCCTAATCCTCTCACCTCCCCCAAGAATCAGCTACAAAGGAGCATCCCCCTCGTCACTCAACATCGCACTGGACTGGAACAACTGAAACATATCCTTCATCAGGGCTTTGATTATCTCTCATACAGCTCTGAATTGTGGGACACCTTATCCAAGATCATTCCTGCCCTTGCTAAAGTTGTGTTCCATCAGCCACCCAACCTACACAATATCCTAGTTCACCCCTATGCCATGTCCTCTCCCAACCCATTGCCACAGGGATATGATCGCAGTGGCAGACCAAGGTGCAAGATCTGCCCAATCCACCCATCCAGCATCTCCTACTCCAGTCCTGTCACATACTTATCCTACACCATCAGAGGCTGGACCACCTGTGAAAGCAGCCATGTCATTTACAAACTAATTATGGGCTGGTTACCGAAATGAGATACTATACTCCCATTCTGTGTTTTATGGTTACTCAGTACAAATTCTTGAGAAGCTACCGGATCTAAATTTGAATGTGGATGCTTCTTTTGATAATTGTTGTTACAACTTTTCTTATTCTACTGGTGTATTATTGCTGTGTTTGCCTCATGTTTTTTAAAATAATTTCCACTACTTTTATAGTTCGAACTTTCATTTTGGTGTAAAGTTTCGTTGCGGTCCTTATTTATTGCATCAAGTGTGTCAACAAGAGACAGCAACTGTTCTATCGTTTTCCAACCACTACACAAGATGTCTTTTCTCGTATAGATTAGCAATCGTCTAATTAAAATACGTCCTAACCCTTCTTTTTCCACTGGCTTATCTAAATACTTTGCTCATGTTAAATGCCAGTCAAAATATTTCCTCATAGTATCCCAAGTATTATTATAATATTTTGGGTCCCACAGATCTGATATTAACTTTTCTTGAGCAATGGCAGACCAGTACTTCTCTTTAAATTTCTTTTGAAAGTCTCCCCCAAGAAGAAAAATTCTCAATATTTACTGTTCCCCATTCTGAGGCTTCCCCTAGAAGGTACCCCACAGCAAATTTGATCTTCTTGGAATCTTCCCAATTTTTTGGTAAAGCTTGGTTAAATGTTTTTAAGAAATAGGTCGAATGTACATCCTCATGTGACCTTAAAATTAGGGAATTGTCTAGATAACCCTGAATTAGCTCCCCATTACAAATCAGTCACCACTTCACTAGTCAATACATTAGGTGAAGTTACCCTTTTCTCCACTTTATCTTGGATAAGCTTAATTTCTCTCCACAGGTCATCCATACCCTTTCTGGTATCACTAAGCTTGGAAGAAGGAATAGGCGATACGTTTCCGGATGTTATTCTCTCCGTAACCTTTCGATCTATAATTTCTCCAAATTGTTCCTCCAAACTAATTACATTTATAACATCAGAGTTAGCTATTTTCTCTTTGAAATTTCTTTCTACATTATCTACCCTTGTATTGACACCTGTAATTTGTGACTGAATGACTGACATTAATTCATTCTGCTTATCTACTCTCTCTTTCAAAGCATTCAACCCCTGCCTTACATCATTATATTTAATATTGTAAACGTTTTCAAAAGATCCTAACTTTTCAATAAGTTTGCATTCTACATTGTTATGTTTGTTCTCAATGTTAAGTTCTAACCTTTTCGATAAATCTTGAAAAGTGTTACTCTGTTTCTGACTAAGGTCAGTAATTATATGATTTATATGAGTTGTCAAAGAATTTGTCAACTCGCTCTTTAAATCTGCTTTTAAATTCTCTACTTTATTACTTATAGTGTCAAACTCAGTATTCAAAGCACCCATGCCTTCGCATAGGTTACTAAATTCTTTGCTTTGAGAGTCAACTTTGCCGTTTAACAAACCTAAATTTGTCATTTGAATATTTAGTGTTTCAATCTGAGCATTTAAAGCTTCACTCTGGGTATTTAATTGAGAACTTAATGAGTTTAACTTAAGACTCTGAGCTTTGATTAAATTAATGAACTCAGCCCAGTCAGGCACTTCTTTGCTAATTTCCATGGCCATAGCTGGGTCTTGAGCTTCCCCAACCACTTTGTACTAAAGTAATCAAGTTTTGTTTCACGCTCACCCGTGGTAGAATTCGCGTTGTGTAGGTGAGCGGATGTGGAGACCGACAGCACCGGTGAACAGCAGCTTGTGCCGGCGGCGTTAGATGTATGTTGGTTTCCGCGTCTGCGTCCCCGCAATGTGTGTGAGAGCTGTATACTCCCCGCACTGGATCTTCTTGGTTGAAGCGTTCTATGCGTATTTCTTCTTAGACAAATACATCGAAATATTCTTTACTATTTTTATCGTTGTGAGTTTTTCATTTCTTCACATTCTTTCCCTTCAAATTTTGCTCCATTGGATACTTGAACATATTCCAATTTCTCGGAGTAATTCCCTTGTCTTATTATTTTTGGTTGCTATGGCAACGCATAACAGCTTCTTCTCTCATTTTTGATTTAAATTCCTGTTTTCTTGGTCCTTTCACACAAGTTGTTGTGTTGTAATGACTTGTGAGTGTGGATCTGGGTTATATCGGTTTATTCCCCCAAACCACCTTCCACTTCTTTACGAGTTGACTTACTTGGAACTTGCAGCCACTCTTCTTTACTGGCTAGCCGGCTGCTGGGAACCCTCTTGACTTCTTCTCCATAGAATAACACCAGGTACAGGAATATTTAGACTCTTTCTACTTATGAAACAAGTAGACATACAAACTTTACTTTTCATCAATTAATGATGTATTTAACCTCTGTACACAATAAAGCTCTCACTTTCCATATAAATATGTAACTTCCCGTAAGTCTCTCATACAGCCGAACGTCAGAAACAAACTGGGTTACAGTTAAAAGAAAGTTGGGTTGGGTTGGGGTTGTTTGGGGGAGGAGACCAGACAGCGAGGTCATCGGTCTCATCGGATGAGGGAAGGACGGGGATGGAAGTTGGCCATGCCCTTTCAAAGGAACCATCCCAGCATTTGCCTGGAGCGATTTAGGGAAATCATGGAAAACCTAAATCAGGATGGCCGGACCCGTGATTGAACCGTTGCCCTCCCGAGTGCGAGTCCAGTGTGCTAGCAACTGCGCCACCTCGCTCGGTGAAAGAAATTTGGCTTAGATACCATAACTTCTCTTAACATGAATCAGAAATAAGTTTTGCCTAAAGCAAGCTTACGTCAGGAGTTTCCAAAAGTTATTTCTCAACAGCCCTTGTTTTAATAACAATAGTCAGTGACACAATAAGCACAGAGCTGCATATAAGCTCCATGGTTTTTCCTTACACACTCACTAAAACATCTATGGATTGTCTGACAGGTACTTGTCAGTACCATTCGTCCACCGCATCTACTTTCTTCTCACGACTGATTTTAAACCTGCACACACAAAAATGTGACTCGCAGTAAGAAGGATTCTACCATCCCATAGTCATATCCAGAATATCGTGTGTTCAAAACAGTAGAAGGCTGAGTGGTTCCAGAATTTACACAGAAATTCTCGAATAACTACATTGGTTGCATTATTGACACAAATGAACAAACACAAGTGAGTGCAAATATGCTGCTTTCTCACTACACAAGGAATATAGTTCAATGTACGTGAATAGATAAAAAATCAACTCATCAAGCTATGTCAGGAGAACACGCATTTAAAATCACTGAAATTTGACAGTTTTCAGAGCCAGTGGCTACTTCTTCAGTATTCAAACGGTATTCACATAACAGCTGGTACATGATGTTTCAATTCATCTGTGGCTCTCCCTCTGATAGTATATGTTTGAAACTTCCTGGCAGATTAAAACTGTGTGCCCGACCGAGACTCGAACTCGGGACCTTTGCCTTTCGCGGGCAAGTGCTCTACCATCTGAACTACCGAAGCACGACTCACGCCTGGTACTCACAGCTTTACTTCTGCCAGTATCTCGTCTCCTGCCTTCCAAACTTTACAGAAGCTCTCCTGTGAACCTTGCAGAACTAGCACTCCTGAAAGAAAGGATATCGCGGAGACATGGCTTAGCCACAGCCTGGGGGATGTTTCCAGAATGAGATTTTCACTCTGCAGTGGAGTGTGCGCTGATATGAAACTTCCTGGCAAATTAAAACTGTGTGCCTGACCGAGACTCGAACTTGGGACCTTTGCCTTTCGCGGGCAAGTGCTCTACCACCTGAGCTACCGAAGTACGACTCACGCCCGGTACTCACAGCTTTACTTCTGCCAGTATCTCGTCTCCTGCCTTCCAAACTTTACAGAAGCTCTCCTGCGAACCTTGCAGAACTAGCACTCCTGAAAGAAAGGATATTGCGGAGACATGGCTTAGCCACAGCCTGGGGGATGTTTCCAGAACGAGATTTTCACTTGCCCGCGAAAGGCAAAGGTCCCGAGTTCGAGTCTCGGTCGGGCACACAGTTTTAATCCGCCAGGGAGTTTCATATCAGCGCACACTCCGCTGCAGAGTGAAAATCTCATTCTGGAGAGTCTATGTTTGCCAGATACAGGGCTGATATAGGTGATGTTAGGAAGCTATATGAGGCATGTCTTACATGGGGGACAATCACAACGGTAGTAGCCGTAGCGTAAGGAAATGGGTGCAGAAGGAGCATAGGGTCTAACAAGGATATTGCAGAGATTATGATGGCGACAAAAAGCTATTCTAAGCATGGTGGGCGAATTGTCTGACAGAATGGACATCATTTCAGGCCTGGATTTTAAGAAGTCATAGCCTTGTCGAAGTAACTGACTGATACATTCAAGGGATGGATAATACAGAGTGACAAGACATGTGCCTCTAAGTTGTTCTTTTGGAGGGACCAGCAGTACCAGGACTGGATGTGATGACCAGGGAAATCTGCTTTTGAATTAGGTAGCTGGAGTAATTATGTCCAGTGAAAACTGAGGTGAGAATGGTGGCGTAATACTGTGAGGAATCCACATCTGAAGAAATACGTTTGCCTTAAATGCCAAGTCCATAGGGGAGGGGACATTTGTCATGGAAAGGATGGCAACTGTCTTAATTTAAGAACTGTTGGCCGTCCGTAGGTTTAATGTGAATAGAAGAGTGTACCTGACCATTTGTGAGGATGAGGTCAACACCAAGGAAAGTAGCATGGGATTCAGAATAGAACCAAGTGATATTTAACTGGGAGAATGCATTTACTGATTCCAAGAATTTTAACATGTCAGTCTCATCATGAGACCGTATGGCAGAGACGTCAATGTCAATTGACTTGTGCTGATGTTTTATCAGTAATCTCTGTCTTGTGTATTACCCTATCTTCCATCTTCAAGCTCTCAGGTTTTCAAATATCATCTGGTGCAGTCCCCAACAATCAGTCCTTCCTTCTCATTCCATCCAGTGAGTCTCCCTTAAACCCAGTTCGATGTGAATTTTCTGAACTTTTCCATTCCTAATCCTCTACCTTCACCTTCAACCCTTCTGCCAGAAGAAGGAGCCACAGGCTCCTAAAGCTTACACATTTCTATACCTTTATATGTGTGCTCTTGTGCTGCCACTTCGCGAGTAGATTTTTTTTATCCATCCAGTAAAACAAGATCTATATCACATTAATACTGAGCTCAAAACTTCATAGTAAATAACATACCATATGAAGTGAATCATGCAGACTGAGCAGGCTTCTAGATGCACACCTTATTACATAATCTCAGCATGTGCATAGCTTAATTCAAATTGAGGCTGCTATTTTCAGACAGCCACCTGTATATGTTATAGAGAACAAACAATGCCCTCTATACCAATGACATTTATGTAAGACTAGCAGTGTGTATATTTAGCGTAGATGTACAAGCAGTGCAGTCGGTGCTTCAAATTCATGGTGCTGTATTCCTTAACTAATTATGTTGATGTAATAAAGGAAGCAGGATGTGGCATTATAAAGACCTCTGAAGTTTTGTACTACGAATCAATTCATCTGGATAATAGCACAGGAGAAACATTGTTACAGAAGTACTGAGTCAGAGGTATAATCCACCTGTGGGTATGGAATATGAATTACGATTTTTAAGAGGATTGGAAATTACTTCCCAGACACCTCAATATAGTCATCAGAGATTGGAAAAAAAGGCTGCACACTGGAACAGTTGTGATTTCTGCACAAAAACTTCTAAAAACGCTGTGAAACTGTGGAGACGTCAGTTCCTGTGCAAGTAGTTGACACTAAAGACAAAGGATGAATTACTGGTTTCAGAGACAGTCTTTATTATCAATGGAAAGGTTTGTTAGATATTCTATTTCCTTGTTTAATTATAACTTAGTGTGTGGGCAATAAACAATTATGCATTGTGAATTGTTGTGTCCATGGTTTTTATATGGGAATTATTCTTGTTGACAAACTACCCACAGTGATGACTCTGACATGATTTGTTGAAGAGGAGGTTCAGAACTGAGGATTCCAACCCCCCCCCCCCAATTCAGTAATGATATATGCAATACCACAAATTCCAAAGACGAACTTAAAATGGAACAAATCACATCTCTTAGCTATGCCGCAATATGCAGCCACTGACATAAATCGGCAAAATGTGTATTCCACAACCCATTTTGGTCATGTCAAATTTCTGCTGTTCTGGCCTAATTGCCACTGACATGGTACACACGCATAAAATGTATTTTTTAACAACATGGACTGCACACATCACTGACACACATGTAATCATGGTTGCACATTTAGAAGGAGCAGTGATAGAAGAAATGGAACACATTTTGCCACAGTGTTGCTGCACATCGCTAAAGGAGGATCTCATGCAACATTATGCACTGTTGCTGGAGCTTTGGGTGCAGATAGCTTCTAACGACAAGCAGCTAGGCAACAGATCACCATACCAAATGTTGTGAGCTTTACGTTTGTTAGCTGTCCCTGGTTTGATGCCTAAACAGTTGCTGCGCATGCTATTGCTTCATAAGTTACCAGTTGTTACCTATACAGTTGGAGCAGTGCATCAACATTTGTCATTGCAGACATTGGGAGAGAAGGCTGACACAGTATCGAGCATCCTGCTAAAGTTCTAGTATGCGCTAAAATTGAGAGCACAAATGACAGTGGTCACAGTATGTGGGTTGAAGCAGCGAATGTCACCTCTAGCACCAAAACACATACAGTGAGTACAGATGAACCAATACAGGAGTAAAGTGTGGACCTGTTACAGGCTCAAACTGTGCACACAGCAGCACAAATTCTGATGCTACTATGAGAGCCCTCCCAAGCAGCAGAAAGAACATTAGAAAGATGACCAGTGTAGATTTGATATGACTACTGACCAATGATGCTGGTGTCACAGATGTTTTGGCGACACAACTTGCCAATTCACCTGTACCTGCTGTTACCCAAACACAATAGACAGATGTTGGAGGATGCCGATGTTTGTCGTCAGCAATGTGTGCATCTGCAACTGAAGCATAAAAGGCAGTATGCTAACACAATCCACTGTCGGTGTTCCACCAGTTGTAGAGGTTATGACTGCATCTCTGATAAACATTTTCTTGTATATTCTGGGTATGAGGTGGCAGTGTGTTTACCCCAAACAGCTGAGTGCTGTACCTGCCTCACTGATGTGGCATATACTGACCTCAGCGAACTATTTGTGCACTGAAACTCACGGTAAGCAGAAAATGACATTGGATTTGTGTCTTCAATTTGAACTTAACCTGGAGATCTATTATTGGCAATGGCACAAGCCCTATACTAAGTGTGGATTTTTGTGCCTCATTTTCGCCTGTCCTGGGATTTAGTGACACATTGTTTAATTACAGAGAACTGCAGTGATCATCAACCATGTCAACTGCACTGGTAAATGAGGAGTTAACTATGCTGATACAACAGTAGGGAACACAACACTGTCTGCAGGTCTTGAAATATTTATGTTTTTTTTTTCTTCCCTTGAACGAAACTGTTACCACAGAAAATTATGGCAATCTTTTTGGCCTCATAGTGCAAGAATTTCCAGCGTTGACCCAACAGGTCACCACCAATGCGAAGTTCCACCACCACAGTGCAACTTCTATGGATACTACCTGGTCGGCCCATTGTAGCTCATCCAAGGGGGCTTCCACCACACAAGCTCCTGGCAGCACAAGCAGATATCAAGAAGCTGTTGAAAGCAGCAGATAGTTCTTGGAAATCCTCTCTATACATGGCACTTCACTTCAAAAAGACGGCTCCTGGTGATTATGCAGGGATTAAAAGGCACACAATGCCTGCACAATTCCCAACCTTTACACTATGCCTAACAGGACTGACTAACAGTGCTATCACTCAGTCTTGAGTGTTCAACGTACTCAATTTTGCAAAGGCATTTACGCAAATTCTGTTGGTGCCAGAGGATGTATTGGAAACTGCAGTCATAACACCTTTTGGGCTTATGCAGTAAAGATTCATGCAATTTGGGATGACAAACGCACATAGATGTGGCAGTGTTTTAGACATGAAGTGCTGATGGGTTGCCATACCTATTTTCTTACATTAACGATTTCCTCATATTTTTGCCTACATTTGAGGAGCATGTGACTCACTCACAGCAGATTTTTCAGCATCTACAGTGATACTCAGATATAAGTCATTAATAATGCAAAGATCAAACAATGGGAAATCCAGGATGGAATGTGTAGGCACATTATCTACAAACAAATCCAGGCTACGGCTATGGGCACGTGCAGGGTACCATCCTATGCCAACCTATTTATAGGTCATCTAGAGGAATCCTTCCTAAAAACCCAGAATCCTAAACCTGTCACCTGGTTCAGATTTACTGATGACATCTTTGCTATGGATTGAAGGTGAGGACACCCTAGCCACATTCATCCAGAACCTCAACAACTTCTCCCCCATTTGCTTCACCTGGTCCTACTCAACGCAACAAGCCACCTTTCTAGATGTGACTTCCACCTCAAAGATGGCTACATCAGTACCTCCATCCATATCAAACCTACTAACCACCATCAATAACTCACTTCAACAGTTACCACCCGTTCCATATCAAGAAGCCCCTTCCACACAGCCTAGCCACCCGTAGTCATCGCATCTGCAGTGACGAGCAGTCCCTCTCAGAATATATTGAGTGTCTCACTGAGGCCTTCACTGACTGTAGCTATCCTCCCAACCTTGTACAAAAACAAATCTATCATGCCTTACCTTTCCAGACTCCTACCATCTCCCAAAGTCCCATGGTCCGGCCACAGAGGAGCATTCGCCCCGTAACTCAGTACCACCCAGGACTGGAGCAACTGAATTACGTTCTCTGCCAGGGTTTTGATTACCTCTTGTCGTGCATGAAATGAGAAATGTCCTGCCCACTATCCTTCCCACCCCTCCCACAGTGGTATTCCCCCGTCCACCGAACCTACACAATATACTTGTCCATTCTTACACAACCCCTGCTCCCAATCCCTTACCTCATGGCTCATACCCCTGTAATAGACCTAGATGCAAGACTTGTCCCATACATTCTCCCACCACCACCTACTTCAGTCCAGTCACTAACATCACCTATCCCATCAAAGGCAGGGCTACGTGTGAAACCAGTCATGTGGTCTACAAGCTAAGTTGCAACCACTGTGCAGCAGCATTCTATGTAGGCATGACAACCAACAAGCTGTCTGTTCACATGAATGGCCACCGACGAAGTGTGGCCAAGAAACAAGTGGACCAATATTCTTCATTTCATATGACTGCTTCACAGCCTGTCCCATATGGATCCTTCCACCACCACCAGCTTTTCTGAATTGCGCAGGTGGGAACTTACCCTGCAATACATCCTACATTCCCGTAACCCTCCTGGCGTAAACCTTCGTTAGTTACTGTCCTCACTTATCCAGTCCTGTCTCTGTTCCCATTCCAGTACTACCTACACAGCTGTCATTCCGCCACCACACCCAGTCTTTTTATTTCTCTGCTTTCCTGCTACTCCCCCCCCTCCAACTCTCCCCTGCCCTTCGTCTAACCTGTAGCACTTCACTGTCTGCCAGCCCCACCACATTATACCTCCCCCTCCCCACCCCAGTCTCCTCCTTGCCCCCACCTAGTCGCCACTCCCATCATGCACTGGTGCTGCAGCTCACAGTGTGGTTTATGTTGTCTGAGACTGCAGTTTTGTGTGTGTGTGTGTGTGTGTGTGTGTGTGTGTGTGTGTGTGTGTATCATTGACGAAGGCCCATGGCCAAAATCTTCAATTGTGAGAGTCTTTTTGTTGTGCCTATCTGCCACTCAGCATCTTCACTATATGATTATTAATAATGCAAAGAGAGTTTTTGAAAAATGAGAGGTGCAGTTTCGGGATATGTAGTCTCAGCTGGTCTGTCACTGCCTTCTGAATCTATGGCAGCAGTGCAAGATATACTTTTGCTGACAACCTGCAGAGGATTGCACAGATTTTTGGGAATGATAACTTACTGCTGGCGACATCTTCTCAGGCTAGAAATTCAGCAGGAAATACTTACTCCGCTGTTCTCGGGTAAGAATACAACTGGTAGTTGGAAGATACCTAGGATTCCAGAGAGTGAAGTGGCATTATGGACGTGAGCCAAAATGTAATTGGCGCAGCACTGCAACAGAGTGGCTGGTCAATGACGACCACATGCCTTTTACTCACAGAACCTCTTATACCACAGCAGAAAAAATGGAGTGCTATCGATTGTGAACTGCTGGCAATCTACATGACTATTAACTATTTTTGAATGTCTGTGGGAAGAAAACATTTGATAATTTTCTACTGACCACAAACCACTAACTTGCTTCTTCCAAAGCACAATGCATTTGAAAACTGCTTCCCCAAGAAAATAGTTAAATATACTCGTAAGAAACCTTGTAACAAACCATGGCTTACTAAGGGTATAAAAATATCTTGTAACCGGAAAAGGGAAATGTATCTGACAGCAAGAAAGAGTAGTGACCCAGAAACTATAAAAAATTATAAAAACTACTGTGTTATATTAAGAAAAGTTATTAAAAAATCCAGGAGTATGTGTATCATGTCTGAAATCAGCAACTCTGATAATAAAATTAAAACAATTTGGAATATTATTGAAAGAGAAACAGGTCAACCAAGAGCAGAGGAAGACAGTATTACCATCAAATTGAATGAAAGCTTTACGAACAAAAAGTCAGAAGTTGAAAATATTTTTAATAATCATTTTCTAAATGTTGTGGATATAGTAGGATCCAGGTGTTCATTAGAAGATGCTAGGCTGTTAATGGAAGAGGCCATACCTATGCAATTTGATACAATTGAAATCTCACCCACTTCTCCCTCTGAAATTAAGAAAATAATAAACTTGCTTAAAAGCAAAAACTCACATGGAATTGATGGCATTTCCAGCAAAATACTAAAAGCTTGTTCTCAACAGATAAGTAAGATTCTCAGCCACCTGTGTAATAGCTCTCTGGAACAGGGCATTTTCCCTGATAGACTGAAATATGCTATTGTTATACCTTTGCATAAAAAGGGGGATAGATCTGATGTCAACAATTACCGCCCAATCTCCCTTCTAACAGCTTTATCCAAAATTATTGAGAAAGTAATGTATTCAAGAGTAGCTTCACATATCTGTAAAAATGAAGTACTAACAAAATGTCAGTTTGGTTTCCAGAAAGGTTTTTCAACAGAAAATGCCATATATGCTTTCACCAGTCAAATTTTGAATGATCTGAATAACCGAAAACCACCCATTGGGATTTTTTGTGATCTCTCAAAGGCTTTTGATTGTGTAAATCATGAAATTCTGCTAGACAAGCTCAAGTATTGTGGCATGAGTGGGACAGTGCACAAATGGTTTAATTCGTACCTAACTGGAAGAGTGCAGAAAGTTGAAATAAGTAGTTCTCGTAACATGCAAAGATCAGCACATTCCTCAAACTGGGGAACTATCAAGAATGGGGTTCCACAAGGGTCAGTCTTGGGTCCTTTGTTGTTCTTATTATATATTAATGACTTGCCATTCTATATTCATGAAGAGGCAACGTTAGTTCTCTTTGCTGATGATACAAGTATAGTAATCACACCTGAGAAACAAGAATTATCTGATGAAATTGTCAATACTGTCTTTCAGAAAATTACTAAGTGGTTCCTTGTAAACAGACTCTCACTGAATTTTGATAAGACACAGTACATACAGTTCCGTACAGTGAATGGTATGACGCCACTAATAAATATAGACCTTAATCAGACGCATATAGCTAAGGTAGAATATTCCAAATTTTTAGGTATGTCCATTGACGAGAGATTAAATTGGAAGAAACACATTGATGATCTGCTGAAACGTTTGAGTTCAGCTACTTATGCAATAAGGGTCATTGCAAATTTTGGTGATAAACATCTTAGTAAATTAGCTTACTACGCCTATTTTCACTCATTGCTTTCATATGGCATCATATTTTGGGGTAATTCATCACTGAGGAATAAAGTATTTATTGCACAAAAGCGTGTAATCAGAATAATAGCTGGAGTCCACCCAAGATCATCCTGCAGACATTTATTTAAGGATCTAGGGATATTCACAGTAGCTTCTCAGTATATATACTCTCTTATGAAATTTGTTATCAACAACCAAACCCAATTCAAAAGTAATAGCAGTGTGCATAACTACAATACTAGGAGAAAGGACGATCTTCACTATTCAAGATTAAATCTAACTTTGGCACAGAAAGGGGTGAATTATACTGGCACTAAAGTCTTTGGTCACTTACCAAATAGTATCAAAAGTCTGACAGATAACCAACAAGTATTTAAGAAGAAATTAAAAGAATTTCTGAATGACAACTCCTTCTACTCCATAGAGGAATTTTTAGATATAAATTAAGAAAAAAAATTATAAAAAAAATAAATAAATAAAAATAAAAAAACACACAAAAAAATAAAGTTGTTATATTAACTTAAGTATGTTGTTAAATTAACCTAATTATGTCATGTATTGGAAAATTCGACTCGTTCCACATCATTACGAAATATCGTATTCATGATCCATGGAACTAGTATTAATCTAATCTAATCTAATCTAATCAATGGATTATGGCTAAAGAATATATAGATAAGAGGAATATATAGCCCTATTTACAACCCATATGTGTGTTGTTTCAGCTATATTATTTCAGATCCAACTGTCACAGACTGCCTGTCCCAAAACTGCAACAGCTTACAGGTGGTGTCGTGCGATGCGATAGCGACCAAACAACACAAGGACACAGTGCTGCAGCACTTGCTCCAAAGAGAACAGACAGCCCTATAGCTGAATTGTATTTCAGTCCCAAATTGTGCCATGAGTATCTCGTGTGACACATTGCAAGGCAAACAACATCCATACATTCCTACATAATTTTGGCACAGTTTTCTGAGCACTGAATAATTTGGCTCATCCAGGCATTAGCAAAGTTAGTGACAATGAAGATGGAATGGACAGAAATAAAGAGGAACTGCAGAGCTCGGATGTCCCCTGCTCCAATTGCCAACACAGCAAATTCAGCTGACGGGCCTTGACACCAGTTCAGCATTTTCCAGTGCTAAAAGCAAGGTTTTCATACACACATGTAGACATAATACGGCCATTACCTTATTCTGCTTGTCACTCCTATCTAATTACTGTAGTAGATCATTTTCTGGGTGGCCAAAGCTACCCCCGTACCAGTCATCTCCACAGAGGTGTTACTGCTTGTATGATTTTTGAGGTTACGTATTCCTCAAACCATTACGACTGATCGCAGACACCATTTCAAGTCACAGCTGTTTAATGAGATCCTTCAACTAAGTGGCTGCAACCATCTTCGCAGCACTAGCTAGCATCCTGCTAGTAATAGAACGGTGGTGTGGCTGCATCACATGCTACAGGTGGCATTGATATGTTACTCCTCAACACAGATGGATGCCTTGCCACTGGTATTGTTATGCCTGCTCACATCAGTAAAGGAGGCTCTGCAATCTTCACCAACCCAAATGGTCTACGGTGTACAGTTGTCAGCGTCAGGTGAACTCGGTGTATCAGTAAGAGACAGTGACACAGTTCGCAAGACAGTTCAGCTCCCAGATGCTATAGCTGCATCCAGCCCCACTTGTCAGTCATTAAGAGAGAAAGGGTTTCATCCATAAGGACTTGCTTGCAGCATCACATGTATGATTCAGAGTCGATTCCATGCACCCACTGTATACCGGTCCCAGCAGGGAGCATTTGAAAGAGGAGAACATTTTCAATACTGACCAGAACAACAGACAGAAAACAGCCTCCACAGATCATCTAAAGCCTGTACACCTGTACAAGAAGGAACCTCCACAGCACTGTCCTATCAGTTTTCCACCAACCTGCACTGAACCTACAATACCAAGTAACACTGCAGCTTTCCTGGAAACTCCACAGGCCATCACTGATCTGCCAGCTGCTGGCACCCCCCGCCCCCCCACCAACCCACCCCATCAAAAGGGATTTCTGATTCCTGGAGCAACCGCTATAAAAAGGCATGGAGGGGGGCGGGGGGGCTGCTGTTGTGGTTACATCAGTTCCCGTGCAAGTAGCTGAGCAAGAAATAGAAAATGAACTGCTGGTTTCGCAGTGTGTCTTTGTTAGCGACAGAGAGTTTTGTCAGATATTCTTTCTATTTCTTCGAACATAATGAATAATCATCGTGTCCACAGTTTTTATATGGTAACTGTTTATGGCTGACAAATTAACCACAAGATCGTAGCCCTTTTTAGGAGAGGTTTATTTGGAAATAAATTTATGCAAACTGTGGAAAAAACATGAAGTACATTTCCATACTTTTATTTTTTACTGGAAAGGTCTTAAATTCAAACTGAATAATGTGATTTTTGTTTGTTTGTTTGTATGCTCATTTCTGTTAGTAACATTAAAAACTGTTAGATTGCAAAAACTTGTAACTTATCTTTTTTCAGGTTTTCCTCATCATTACAACCATATCAATTTTGCTAATCAATTTATTTATAGTGAATTGTGATAGCTAACCATCAACGTGATCATATTATTTTAGTATTTACAATACTTCAAAACAGAACTTGCATGTCATATTAATCGTACCTATTAAGAAAATGAAACATGTTTATGTGTTTTCCTCCATTGTCCTTACCTCAGTCTTTGCCACTATTTCTTTCCCCGAGTGCTTGAATTAATGAGATTTATGCCTACTATAAAGTCAGAAGAACATATGCTTCATACATGTATGTTTTCCTTGTGAACAGAAAACGAGACTTCAGTATACTCCCTATTAATTGGGGTAATGTGGGGGAGTAGATGGAGGAACATACGAAAATCATGAATAACTGAGATGTTTTCAAAGATGAATTCTTTGTTTAAAAGTTTATCCAAATTCTGCGAATAGGTACTGTACGCATGTTTATTTCTTAAAATAGTCTGCGATGCTTGTTTCATTGTATTGAAGCCCCTTCTGGCCCATATGATCTAAAGGGTATCAACACATTGCAATGCAGTACATTGACTGACAACGTCATTGTCTACATTCCCACTGTCAAATTCAGTGTTCTCTTCTTTCTTTTACTGTGAATCAGCAATCACAATTTCAGCATCACTCATGCACTGGAAGCCGCATTCACAGGCCTCTACCTTCAGCTACTCATTCAAGTTTTCTTCATTGACATCTTCAAAACCAATTAAACATGCTGCTAGATCCAATACTTGTACAGTTGTTATTTCATCATCACTGACACCTTGAGAATCACTCTCTTCTATATCTGGAAGAATTTTGCTCCTTGATCAAACTACTGTACGTGGCTTGACTTCCTGCTAGGTATCAGAAATCCCATGAATAGCACCTAGAACTGACCCTTCTTCTAGAACACCAACAAATCATCCTCATCAATTAGTATGCTCAGTAAACCAGCCTGGTTTCATCATTTTACTGATACGGTTATGCCTTGGCCCATTGCCTGTATAATGGCAGTACAGTTAGTAGGTAAAAACTTTTATGATGAACCATCATTCCATTCTCTTCTAGAAATTGCCAAATTCATGGCACAAAATGTGTATGTAACCAGTTTTTGAGCATTTCACTATTCATCCATGCTCCTTTTGGTTGTAATAATGTACAGGGAGATTATTAGCTGAGATATTCTTGAATGCTCAGAGTTTCATTTTCACTTCATGGTTCCCAGAAGCATTAGCAGAGCACAAAGTTGTAATGTGTTCCACAGACAACATATCTAGGAGCAAAAACTTTGCTCTTAAAAGCAAGGGTCCAGATTTGTAGAATTTCCAACAAGGACTAGTTTTAACTGAATTATAAATTTGGTCTGGTGTGAAATTCTCTTCTTCCACCAAATTTCTGGAACTCTTCCCAGAAGAAATTAGCTGCTGCAAAATTTGATCTAAACCACTCTCCTTCCATAGTAAGTTTGTGAATCTAGTGACTATGTTTGAATCTGTTTAACCATCCAGATGAGGCATTAAATTCTCCTTTTAACCCTAGAGCTTAGTGAAAAGTTTAGCTTTTTTGCCCCACCTCACACCTGAAACAATGACAACTTCCACTCGCTTTTGGCTAAACCATTGCAAAAGAGCAGCACCCAATTCATCAAATGTATGTGTCTTCATACTTTTTCATGTAGGTGGTCAAGAACTAGATTCACATTTCTTGATTAAATCCTGTCTTTGCAGCTTATTCTTTTCAACATCCCAAACAGTTTGCATTCCAGTGCCACAATCAGCACTTGGTCTTGTAGCAGTTTCCCTCTTCCCATATCTTTCAATTATTTCTAATTTTTGTTTCAATGTCAACACATGTTTCTTTGGTTTCTCCATCATCTCTTTTACAAATTTCTTTTAACTTGCTTCGTTGACACTTACATGATGATTAGCATCAGAAAACTTTGTTTTTGATTTAATTGGAAAAGGTGGACTGATAACAATGGAAATGGTATTCTGTTGCTGTATGGCAGTCATTTAAACAATGGACATGACACTTATTTGTCACACAGTTGGTTGTTAGCTCAATATTGCACTTTTTTTATGCATGTATAATCCACGTATGAATCACTGGACTTACACTGTATTTTTTTTAATAAAACACAACAATATTTTTTTTTTAAAGCTTACACTAAGAGGAATGTGTTACATAAATAGTGAGCAATAAAAGAGAATAATGGAACTAGATTAAAATAAAAAGCTTTCCTCTGAAATTGAAACACTCATGTCTGAGTACCACTAAATGATGTAGTTATTAAAATACCAGGAGAAAAAATTACATTCATTACTCAACTCTAAGGCTTTCTTTAGCATGAATAAGAGTGCACAATACTGATAAACTAAGTTTTTAATTACCTACCAAATGTTATAAAATGTCTGACAAACAGAAAAGTTAAACAAACTGAAAAAGTTGCTTGCTGAAAACTACTCCTATTCTGCAGAAGAATTTCTATTTTTCTAATGTGTAAAAGGTGGTGGGTAGGAATTGCTAATTCACATCTGTATGAAAAAATAAATAAATAAAACCACTTGTAAATGGTCAGCATATAGCCATATTTACATATAAATGTGTAATGTAAATGTAAATTGAGTCAGTCCCCATCATTAGTCGTATAGATGATCCATGGAACGTTGGTTGAGTTGACTTGGAGGAAGAGACCACACTGCAAGGTCATCGGTCTCATCGGATTAGGGAAAGATGGGGAAGGAAGTTGGCCGTCCCCTTTCAAAGGAACCATCCCGGCATTTGCCTGAAGCAATTTAGGGAAATAATGGAAAACCTAAATCAGGATGGCCAGGCAAGGGATTGAACCGTCATCCTCCTGAATGAGAGTCCAGTGTGCTAACCACTGTGCCGCCTCGCTCGGTCATGAAACTAGTTAAAATCCCCCCCCTCCAACACATACAAAACACTCAAGAGTAAGAGTACCAAGTAAGTGTATTCCTTTTTAATTTATTCTTTCTGTCATTGAAACTCTGTATAACATACACACATCAAAAAAAGTTTTGCATCACCTCGATTCCGAGTTTTCCGGAACCAGAATTGGAATAGAGATCAACATAAACATCATTTCTACCCTTTTTATTGCTCATGAAAACCACACATTGCATGTTGTACCACATTACAGCGAGACATTCAGAGGTGGTGCTCCAGATCGCTGTACACACTGGTATCTCTAATATCCAGTAGCATGTCCTTTTGCATTGATACATGCCCGTATTCACCCGTATTCGTCATGGCATACTATCCACAAGTTCATCAGGGCATTGTTGGTCCAGATTGTCCCACTCCTCAACAGTGATTCAACGTAGATCCCTAAGAGGGGTTGGTGGGTCATGTCATCCACAAACAGCCCTTTTCAATCTCTCCCAGGCATGTTCACTAGGGTTCATGTCTGTAGAACATGCTGACCACTCTAGTCAAGCGATGTCATTATCCTGAAGGAAGTCATTCATAAGATGTGCATGATGGGGGTGCGAATTGTCGTCCATGAAGATGAATGCTTTGCCAATATGCTTCCGATATGGTTGTACTATGGGTCGGAGGATGCCATTCACGTATCGTACAGCCATTACAGCACCTTCTGTGACCATCAGCAGCGTACGTCGGCCCCACATAATGCCAACCCAAAACAGCAGGGAACCTCCACCTTGCTGCACTCACTGGACAGTGTGTCTACGGTGTTCAGCCTGACTGAGTTGCCTCCAAACACGTCTCCAATGATTTTCTGGTTGAAGGCATATGCGACATTCATCGGTCAACAGAATCTGATGCCAATCCTGAGCGGTCCATTCAGCATGTTGTTGGGCCCATCTGTACGGTGCTGTATGGTGTCCTGGTTGCAAAGATGGACGTCGCCATGGACATCCAGAGCGAAGTTGTGCAACATGCAACCTACTGCGCACAGTTAGAGTATTAACACGATGTCCTGTGGCTGCACAAAAAGCATTATTCAACATGGTGGTGCTGCTATCAGGGTTCCTCTGAGCCACAATCTGTAGGTAGGGGTCATCCACTGCAGTAGTGGCCCTTGGACGACCTAAGTGAGGCATGTCACTGACAGGTCCTGTCTCTCTGTATTTCCTCCACATCTGAACAACATCGCTTTGGTTCACTCCCAGACGCCTGGACGCTTCCCTTGTTGAGAGCCCTTCCTGGTACAAAGTAACAATGTGGACATGATCAAACCACAGTACTGACTGTCTAGGCATGGTTGAACTACAAACAACACGAGCCATGTACCTCCTTCCTGGTGGAATGACTGGAACTGATTGACTATTGGAACCCCTCCATCTAATAGGCACTATTCATGCATGGTTGTTTACATCTTTGGGCAGGTTTAGTGACATCTCTGAACAGTCAAAGTGACTGTGTCTGCGATACAATATCCACAGTCAATGTCTGTCTTCAAGAGCGTGGGAACTGGGGTGATACAAAACTTTTTTTTTATGTGTGTAATATCACTTAAAAACATGGTGCATGTAACAGGTTATATTTCATAGATTAAAAAAAGGTAGTTTGAAGAATCCACACAAATGTGTCTTTTAAGCAAATACAGTGTATGCAATACGTCAATTATATTTTTTACAAAACACACAAAACTAAATTACTGATTTCACAGCAACTTCTACAGACCAATTCAAAACACATACCTTTTGTGCAAGAGCTACCATCATCAACCCCATTACTTTCTGCTGCACGAAGTTCAATTTGTCTCTCATAGTAATCAGAAACAGACATTTCTCCCGCATACACAGCTTTCTGCATGTTGGTCAGACTCTGTTCTCTGAAGTTCCCTTGATTGTCCATTCCATATTGGGCCTGGAATTGAATTATTATTACAATTACCAATGCCACTGACACAACTGTTAATGTGGATGGTGGTATTTTGAGCAGCAGCAGCCGTATTATCAGTTGTGCAACTAAATTAAAAGTCTGGAAAATAATATAACTTGCAAGTCTGACACTCCAAACAGAGATGCTTAACAATAACTCAATGTGATGGAATTACAGGAGAAGAACATTGATGACTGAAGCTTGTACTGGGTCAGTCCAAAAATGTTGACGACTGGATTAGCAAAAAACAGAAAAAACATTAAGATGGTGGTTTTAATGCTTCAGGTATTCAACATAGTCTCCCCCACTTGAGTATGATCCACAGAATGGTCACACAACAATGTGAAACTTTCAGACATGCCCGTTTTTTGGATGTTGTTCAACTCGTGCATTGCTCTGGCTTGAATAACAATGATGGAAATTCCTGGATGGAGCAACACATAAAATAAGGGAAAGGCAACCACTCAACTGTAGTGGATCGATGCAAGGAGCATAGTAATGCATAACAGAAAACAGCATTCACACTAACCTTAGAGCATTAGTTCTCTTTCTAACACAAGTACACAAGTTACATACACAACCACACAGATACCCAAATACACACTCCTGTGGCCACACGTCCCTTTTCTTGCATATTGACTTAAATAGTGATTATGCTGTAAAATTGCTGTAAAATTGCTGGTCCTTCATGTGAATTCCTGCAGATTTGTGGTTGGTTCTGTGATGATTTTTTCCACTAATTATTGACATTTTATATTTCAACAAAGTTGCAGCAGGTGTCCATTTGTCGTTTTTGTTTGGAAGTCAAGGTGATTGTTCAAATGCACAGCTTTTGTTTACAGCTGTTTGGTCAAGATGCCATCATAATTACTGTGCTGATGTTGCTTATACGCTAGGAATAAAATCAGTCATGGAACTTTTTTGGACAGATGGTGTGTAATGATTGATAGGTTATCCACTGCTTTTAACTCTATTAAAATTATTTAAAAAATGAAAGACTATATTTGTTGATGTGTGAGGGAAGATGTACCACAGATAACACAGAGTTGTTTGTACAGAACTTGCTTGATCAAAGCCGCCTAACGAATGTCTTATCAGTTGGTCTAACAGTTCCAAATCACAAATGTTGTCATTATAAAACAGTTTCATAACTGAAGTGTTCTCATTGATTAAATTCTTATAGGCACTGTTTTTAGCTAAGTCTTAAAATTGTAATTTTAGTGATTTTACAGCTACAGTTATGTAAGCAGACTTGTATCCAAAACGAATACCTTTTAAGTTCGATTAAATAAGTTGCAGCAATACAACTGAAAAGAGTCAGTTTTTTATTTGTGTGTGTATTATTATACTTCTGAAGTTATAAATTTTTTCTCTAGTATTCATAAAATTATTAATTTTTTGTTGTTTGTCTACCAAATTATTATGATTATACAATGGGAAATCTGGGCTGAAATAACAGTACAAATATAAGGATAAATTGCTAGCTACTGCACTGAGGAAAAATTGAACAGCAGATGGACACATTTAAGCATGCAGGGATGTGGCTTGGATAGGACGGTGAGCTATAGGGGAGAAGCAGAGAAAGGGAAAGGACTATGCAGGTGAGCCACATGGATAGAAGGCATGAATAAAGTTGGAGTAGCCTCCATCACAAATATATTCTCACACACTGTACCCTAACAGCTGCCCACAATCCGCTTATTCACGCTTGCTCCATAATGACCTCACCCGATCCTTTTACAACAGTCCCTTCTCTTCACTCATATCTACCCACCAACAGGCACCCTTATTTAATCATCAACCCATTATTTAATTCTATTTGACTATGATCTCATCTTGTTTTCACCTTGTCTTTCTTTCCTTCTTTTTTTTTATTTTTTGCTATATTTCAAGTTGCTTCATCTTATATGAAATTTAAAGATGGTTTTTAAATATATTTACACATTCTTTATGCTCCTCTCTGGATCTCTGCTCCTTCCATCTATATCAAGATAGGAAAGTTTTCCTATCACCAGCCAGAATCTAGTCCCACATACTGTTCCTGCATTGCTGCCTAGCTCATGGAAGGGGGAGGGGGTGGAAGAACATTTCATTCAATTCTGTACAAGACAGACTACAACATCATCAGTAATAATAAAACATCGGGGAAAGAAATACAAAATACACCATCAGACAAAGAAAGTCAAGCACCCAGAAGAGGAGGAGGAAACAAAATGAAAAATCGTGAGTTGAGAGTGTATCTGACGTTATTTCAGAGATCACAATATTGAGTGAAAATTATGAAGAACTTGGCAGTATGAGCCCACTTATCACTATGACAGTCACTTCCTCTGGCCAAGATGCATCCACTTATTCAGTTGGGAAAGATGTCGTAAAGCTGTTGCAGCCTCTCCTCAGGCAAGCTGTTCCATGCCCTGTAACTGTTCTAACTGGTTCTTCATATCGTGAGTACTGGAACTGAGACAAAGTTGACTTCTGAGCTGGTCTATTCTTCTATTAGACACATCTGGGGATCTTGCTGGCCATGGAAGTTCCTCAGCATCTTGCAGACAGTTTGTAGAGACACATGCCACATGTGGGTGAGCACTGCCCTATGAAAATTAGCATCACAACTTCGTTGCTTCAGAGGTTACAAATTATAATGCGGGATGTCCACAGTAAACTGCTGTGCCATCAGAATTCCCTCAGTCGCTACCAGCTATGATCTGAAGTCATACCCAATGGCTTCCCACACCATGACACCAGGAATAACACCACTGAGCCTCTACAAAATGTCAGAAGAAGAGGACCTATCCCTGATGATTGACATCTGGTGTAACGCAGAGCCGTGATTCACTGCTGAGCACAATGTGACACCATTCATAATCAGTCGATGTCATGGCACCATTCCAAACACAGCAGTTTATGTTGAGGAGATAATGGCAGCCTATGAATGGAATGAAATTTCATAGTCTGGTTGCTGCTCGTCTTTGACCCATGGTGCAGAATGACACAGAATGTTGCTGGGGGTCGATTTCTTGTTCTCTGATGGCTAGTGGACAAGTGTAGGGGTTAAGATGTGCTTGGTACACAATATGGTGATCCTCCCTTATGGTGCTCAGATGTGACTGACCTGAATTTTGATGATGAGAATGCCTGCTCTCATGTTCCAACGCAGTCCAAAATCAGGCTCTTGTAATGTCTGAACGCCATAGAAATGTTAACACTGCATGATTTGGTCAGTTAGCCAAATGGAGACCCCACAATGACACCACTTTCAAATTATGTCTGGAACTGGTGATGTCATCTTGCATGAGTAAGCAGCATCTCAGTGTCCTCCACAGTGATCAATCAACATCTGACACTGTTCACTCCTGATATACCCTAACCAGGCTAGGCAACAACATTACACATGAACAATATAAATGCACACTGGTGGCCCTTCTTTGTTACTAGGTCTGCATCATTAACCAGTCACGACTGGACAGACTGTGTCAGGGTTACATATATAAGATTTGGTTATAATTTTATACAACTTACAGAGAGGTATTCACAATAAGGGCAGATATAACATATTCGGACAATATTGTTTTTTCCATTCACTTTGGTCAATTGTAGCAGCACCACCGTTTAAGATAGAAAGTTAGATTCAGTGCAATATTTTTGAGTGCACAAGTTACAGCCAGGCACGGGCCTGTTGACAGTAAGTTACGCTGACCAGCGGTTGCGAAGTAGAATGGAGGCCACAGGACTGTCAAAATGCTGAAAAGAGTAAACGCAGCGGTTTACATGGCGCAAGTTACAGGCAGAAGGGGCCGACTGGCACAACCTAGGTTTTATGAGTACGTGGCCCAGAGCGGCGCGTTAGCAAAACAGAGGCGCACAGCCATGTATAAATAGGTGCTGGTTTCCTAATGAGGGCATTCAAGTGTGGCAGCTCTCCCGGACGGTGGGGCATGTCATACCACAGGCTACACACAGCAGCAGATGGGGCGCCAATGTTCCAGTCCATGGCGTGTCGCTGGTTCAACCCTCTGAGGCCAACGTGGGGTCCATAGCCAGCCTGCAGCAGGCAACTTGACAGCTCGCTACTGTGGGCAGTCTTGTTGGCTCCCAACACATGCCGCAGATGTGACTGTCGGATCGCAGGCACTTATTGTCGCTGCAATGTTAATCACAATGACGAAGAAGCACGTAATGGGCTGCCCTGCAGCTCCCAGCGAGTGGAGCTGCGGCAACGAGGACGAAGGGCGCCGACACCGTCAAAACTTTGCAGTTGTACACTGCCGGCACGCCACAGTACATTGCACAGGTTGCTGGTGCAGCCCCTCCGCGACAAGCTGTTTTGCAGACAGCGAACTGGCATGCTCTGCATTGCAGGACCCTGTGATGCAGACAGAGGGGAACACGGCAGTGTAGCTAGGAATAATAAAATACTTGAAGATCACGACCAAGTTTTAACACAGCACATACTGACAGTTTCCATCCATGTCCAACATTCCTCCACTGCATGCCAACTATAGTGGGTGTCATCACCACAGTATGACATTCGAGCCCACCGCCTGCATTACAGTCGCAAAATATGGTGAGTGTTGACCAATTTTTCTTTTTGAGTGTTGGACGTTTTCTTTCTTTGCATTTTCAGAGTAAGTGTTAGTGTGTTTGGGGCAGTAAGATTTTTTTTCTTTCGTGGCATTTAATTACTTTTGTATTGGGATGAGTATGATGTTTTATTTATCTCCTCCTATTACGTCATGACCTTGCCGTTGGTGGGGAGGCTTGCGTGCCTCAACAATACAGATAGCCGTACCGTAGGTGCAACCACAACGGAGGGGTATCTGTTGAGAGGCCAGACAAACGTGTGGTTCCTGAAGAGGGGCAGCAGCCTTTTCAGTAGTTGCAGGGGCAACAGTCTGGATGATTCACTGATCTGGCCTTGTAACACTAACCAAAATGGCCTTGCTGTTCTGGTACTGCGAACGGCTGAAAGCAAGGGAAAACTACAGCCGTAATTTTTCCCGAGGGCATGCAGCTTTACTGTATGATTAAATGATGATGGCGTCCTCTTGGGTAAAATATTCCGGAGGTAAAATAGTCCCCCATTCGGATCTCCGGGCGGGGACTACTCAAGAGGACATCGTTATCAGGAGAAAGAAAACTGGTATTCTACGGATCGGAGCATGGAATGTCAGATCCCTTAATCAGGCAGGTAGGTTAGAAAATTTAAAAAGGGAAATGGATAGGTTAGAGTTAGATATAGTGGGAATTAGTGAAGTTCGGTGGCAGGAGGGACAAGACATTTGGTCAGGTGAATACAGAGTTATAAATACAAAATCAAATGGGGGTAATGCAGAAGTAGGTTTAATAATGAACTAAAAAATAGGAGTACAGGTGAGCTACTACAAACAGCATAGTGAACGCATTATTGTGGCCAAGATAGACACGAAGCCCACGCCTACTACAGTAGTACAAGTTTATATGCCAACTAGCTCTGCAGATGATGAAGAAATTGATGAAATGTATGACGACATAAAAGAAATTATTCAGGTAGTGAAGGGAGATGAAAATTTAATAGTCATGGGTGACTGGAATTCGAGAGTAGGAAAAGGGAGAGAAGGAAACATAGTGGGTCAATATGGAATGGGGGAGAGAAATGAAAGAGGAAGCCGTCTGGTAGAATTTTGCACAGAGCATAAGTTAATCATAGCTAACACTTGGTTCAAGAATCATAAAAGAAGGTTGTATACATGGAAGAATCCTGGAGATACTAGAAGGTATCAGATAGATTATATAATGGTAACACAGAGATTTAGGAACCAGGTTTTAAATTGTAAGACATTTCCAGGGGCAGATGTGGACTCCTATCACAATCTATTGGTTATGAACTGTAGATTAAAACTGAAGAAACTGCAAAAAGGTGGGAATTTAAGGAGATGGGACCTAGATAAACTGACTAAACCAGGGGTTGTACAGAGTTTCAGGGAGAGCATAAGGGAACAATTGACAGGAATGGGGGAAAGAAATACAGTAGAAGAAGAATGGGTAGCTTTGAGGGATAAAGTAGTGAAGGCAGCAGAGGATCAAGTAGGTAAAAAGACGAGGGCTAATAGAAATCCTTGGGTAACAGAAGAAATATTGAATTTAATTGATGAAAGGAGAAAATATAAAAATGCAGTAAATGAAGCAGGCAAAAATGAGATCGACAGGAAGTGCAAAATGGCTAAGCAGGCATGGCTAGAGGACAAATGTAAGGATGTAGAGGCTTATCTCACTAGGGGTAAGATAGCGCCTACAGGAAAATTAAAGAGACCTTTGGAGATAAGAGAACCACTTGTATGAACATCAAGAGCTCAGATGGAAACCCAGTTCTAAGCAAAGAAGGGAAAGCAGAAAGGTGGAAGGTGTATATAGAGGGTCTATACAAGGGCGATGTACTTGAGGACAATATTATGGAAATGGAAGAGGATGTAGATGAAGATGAAATGGGAGATACGATACTGCGTGAAGAGTTTGACAGAGCACTGAAAGACCTGAGTCAAAACAAGGCCCCCGGAGTAGACAACATTCCATTAGCACTATTGATAGCCGTGGGAGAGCCAGTCCTGACAAAACTCTACCATCTGGTGAGCAAGATGTACGAGACAGGCGAAATACCCTCAGACTTCAAGAAGAATATAATAATTCCAATCCCAAAGAGAGCAGGAGTTGACAGATGTGAAAATTACCGAACTATCAGTTTAATAAGTCACAGCTGCAAAATACTAATGCGAATTCTTTACAGACGAATGGAAAAACTGATAGAAGCCAACCTCGGGGAAGATGAATTTGGATTCCGTAGAAATGTTGGAACACGTGAGGGAATACTGACCTTACGACTTGTTTTAGAATAAAGATTAAGGAAAGACAAACCTACATTTCTAGCATTTGTAGACTTAGAGAAAGCTTTTGACAATGTTGATTGGAATACTCTCTTTCAAATTCTGAAGGTGACAGGGGTAAAATACAGGGAGCGAAAGGCTATTTACAATTTGTACAGAAAGCAGATGGCAGTTATACGAGTCGAGGGGTATGAAAGGTAAGCAGTCGTTGGGAAGGGAGTGAGAGAGGGTTGTAGCCTATCCCCGATGTTATTCAATCTGTATATTGAGCAAGCAATAAAGGAAACAAAAGAAAAGTTCGGAGTAGGTATTAAAATCCATGGAGAAGAAATAAAAACTTTGAGGTTCGCCGATGACATTGTAATTCTTTCAGAGACAGCAAAGGACTTGGAAGAGCAGTTGAACGGAATGGACAGTGTCTTAAATAGAGGGTACAAGATGATCATCAACAAAAGCAAAACAAGGATAATGGAATGTAATCGAATGAAGTCGGGTGATGCTGAGGGAATTAGATTAGGAAATGAGACACTTAAAGTAGTAAAGGAGTTTTGCTATTTGGGGAGCAAAATAACTGATGATGGTCGAAGTAGAGAGGATATAAAATGTAGACTGGCAATGGGAAGGAAAGCGTTTCTGAAGAAGAAAAATTTGTTAACATCGAGTATAGATTTAAATGTCAGGAAGTCGTTTCTGAAAGTATTTGTATGGAGTGTAGCCATGTATGGAAGTGAAACGTGGACGATAAATAGTTTAGACAAGAAGAGAATAGAAGCTTTCGAAATGTGGTGCTACAGAAGAATGCTGAAGATTAGATGGGTAGATTGGTAGATCACATAACTAATGAGGAGGTATTGAATAGAATTGGGGAGAAGAGGAGCTTGTGGCACAACTTGACTAGAAGAAGGGACCGGTTGGTAGGACATGTTCTGAGACATCGAGGGGTCACCAATTTAGTATTGGAGGGCAGCGTGGATGGTAAAAATCGTAGAGGGAGACCAAGAGATGAATACACTAAGCAGATTCAGAAGGATGTAGGCTGCAGTAGGTACTGGGAGATGAAGAAGCTTGCACAGGATAGAGTAGCATGGAGAGCTGCATCAAACCAGTCTCAGGGCTGAAGACCACAACAACAACAACACATTACGTCATTGCATAAAATGTAAGGTGTGATACTGAGCTGTAGGAAGTCAGTTTATTTTTGTAGTTAAATGTTTTGTTTCTGTGGGATTTTATAGGTTGAAATGGGACTAACTGGGAATAAAAGCAACACAATGGCAGAATCAGGGATGAGAGGTGTGTCAGAACCAGAAGCGGTACAGATTTTGTTGGAAAAGGTAGCACAATTGACAGTGGACAATACGCAGTTGAGAAGTGAATTAACATGTAGGAGTGAGTGGGAAACCGCATCTGATCAGTCATTGTTGCCTAGGGTGCCGCAGCAGGAGACTGATGCAGCTGCCACGAGTTTGTTATTTCGTTTTCTGGCAAGGCATCTTAGGATGTGCGTTCGTTTGTTGAGGACTTGGAAACTTCAGCTGTGATGAATGGTTGGTCTGATGAACAGTTGTTACACGTAGCCAAGATTAGATTAACGGATGAAGCGAAGACATATGTAAAGCGTTCTCAGGCCTTAAGGAAGGCAGGACAGTTTAAGCAGTTGCAGGAGGGGCTTTTATAGAGCTTCAAGAAACAGAATAGTGCTCAGTACTTTAGGGAGAAGTTGAGTACAATGACGAAGAGACAGGGTATAATGGTTCTTTAATTACGTGAGCATTACGGCGCTCCAACCCCAGTTCTCGATACCAGTAATATCCTACTACTTTTCTGCAAAGTAACAGACATATTTTTGTGACAATATTCACATTTGGTTTTATTAATGTATAGGTACTCCGATGTATCAATATATTACAGTGATATGGCTCTTGTGTGTATTCATTTCTGTGAGACTGTCATAATCTTAGACTTACTTGTAACTGTTCTGGTGCGAATGCGCACAGAACAGTCTTTGTTTCACTTTGCAGAAGTTAAGTTATTACTTCGCTTTGTAAAAGAACAGTCAAGTCTTGTGTTTGGTTAAAGTGGAAATTAAATATATGAAGATTGATACAAAACTGTTTTCTTGATGATGTGACAATTAAGAAGAAGTATATGTGAATTTACAAGAAGTTTAATAAAAATGTGGATCGTGAACACCAAGTCAAAAATTATTTCTACATACCATTGTTCTGATCTGGGATTGTTTGATCATTAAGAATTTCCTGAAAAATGCATTTGTTAGGCCTTCAAATATTGCTAAAATATAAATCTGGACCTTCTAGCAGTCAAAGTGGAATCACCCTAGAATCAACAAGATAAGCCATAACAACTTCGACGAAATTTACATGAGAATCCATTCAAGATAAGTACCAAAATTAATGACTTTTTTACAGTGACTTCATTATTTCCATTCTGACGATACGATCCACAGTCAATAACTTTTTTGTTGCCCAATAAAGCAAACATATGCTGCGTGAGCAACATTATTAATCTGATTTGTAACCTATTTTGCAAGTGGTGGTATTGTTAGAAGGGGAAGACGGGAGAGAAATTTGCAGACAGAATAAGAGAAATAAACGAGTATACTTACGAGTTGGGTCAGAGCGAGGAAGTGAATGGTGTTCTGTTGCCGAATGGTGTTCTGTTGCAGGAGGCCAAGCAAAGGGCACTTGATGTATTTTTGAAGGGGTTACCAGCGCATATGGTGCGGAAACTGCATGAAGAGACTCCAAAAGATTTGTATTCGGCAATTCAGCTGGCAATCCAGTGTGAGGAAATATACGTGGCAATGGGCTGTACATGACAGACAAACAGTGTTTACAGCAGGTATAAAATGTTATCAGTGTGGTTGTAAGGGACATGTGCAGAGGCAATGTACCCAGTCACCGAGGAACAGAGGAAGGGGTGGAAATCAGCAGCATAGAGGATGGAGAAGTGGAGTTAGTAAAAGTGGACAATCGTTAAACGGCAGAGGGGGCCCAAGACCCACCTAAGGGAGCTCCTGTTTAATTTCAGTGCTACAAATACGAATGCAGAGGTGGAATGTTCAGTGGTAGGATCCACAGGAACTAAAAAGTTTAAGATTTTGTTGGACACAGGGGTGCAAGTGTCAGTGGATACCAGGAATGTAATGGGACGACGGAAGTTAGAACCACCACGTCATTGGTTGCGTGGAGTGAGGGATAAAGTGGTCACACCTTAGAGATCAGTGACAGTTGACTTTCGCATATGGAAAGTCCAGTTTTATGCATGCTTGAAGGTAGTACTATGGGTAAGTGAGGGCTATGACACGATCCTAGGAGTAGATTTCTTGCATCAACATCATGCCAAAATTGACCTTGGACAACGAACTGTGGAACTTGGTGGAATGTTATTTCAGCTAGGGGAAACTGTTGTCGATGCAGAGCTGTTGCGAGGGGCGTCCAGTGTAATGAACAAACCAACTGAGCTGTGTACATTAGCATTAAGGCTTAATTCGCATGAGTGTGTGTCTAGTGGCACTGGGAAGTCGCTTTGGATAAGTGTAGAGTCAAATCTACCTGTGGGTACGGTATGTATTATTGAACCATTGAAGGATAATGAAGTTTTGGATCCATTAGGTTGTTTTCTGAAACATAGTACTGTACGCATACAAGAAGGAAACGACGGGCGTGTCCCCATGATTGTGGATAATTTTAGCGCTGTAGACGTGAATTTGGGAGAAGTTTTAGTAGCGAATTCGAATTGGGATGTACCAGATGACAAAGACTGGTGTTCGAGAGGTAAGAATAGCGATCAACTAGTAACTGCTGATAGAACTGCATTGCATAACAAAGTTAAGCATTTGAAAGGAGAAGAAGAGCATATGGAAGAATTGTTGTGGGAATTTAAGGATTTGTTTTTTCTGCAGGGGCCGTTACCAGCTACTCCATTAGTTCAAGATAGGATACCAACAGGGAACGAAGCACCTGTTTACCGTAAACCATACAGAATACCGAGGTATTTGCAGCTGATTGTGGAGGATTTCATTGATCAGCAGCTTGCAGATGGTATTATAGAGAATAGCAATAGTTGCTGGGGATGGGGCATTGTCATTGTGCCTAAAAAATCTATGGATGGAACTAAGAAATACGGATTCTGTTGTGACTACCGATACCTTAATAATAAGACAGTAATGGACGCATACCCCATTCCAAACATATCGGAGACTTTGGATCACGTAGGACAGTGCCAGTACTTTTTTACAAAGGGTTTGACAAGTGGTTATCATCAATTAAAGGTGGCTCCAGAGGATCATCCAAAAACTGCTTTCTCTTCTCCTGGAGGCCATTATCAGTATATCAGAATGCCATTCGGTTTGAAAAACACTCCAGCAATGTTTCAGAGGTTGCTAGACAGTGTGTTGATGGGTTTGAAACCACAGCAGTGTCTTGCCTATTTGGATGACATTATAGTGTTTTCAAGTAGTATGGAGCAGCATATACAGCGGTTAAGGGAAGTCTTTATGGGATTAAGAGCAGCTCATTTGACGCTGAGCCTGGAGAAGAGTCATTTTGCATTGCAAGAAGTGAAATATATAGGTCATATCATCAGTAAGGAACAGATCTGAGGTTGGTACAGGCTGTAAGGGATTTTTGGGAGCCGAAAACAGTTAAGGAAGTGCAATCATTTGTCAGAATTTGCAATTTCTATCGAAAGTTCATGAAGGGTTTTACAGATCTGGCACAGCCATTGACGCGATTGTTACGGAAGGGTGTCAAATTTGAGTGGACAGAAGATTGTCAGAAAGCGTTTGACAAACTGAAAGAAATGTTATCATCAGTTCCGGTTCTTGTGTTTCCAGATTTTGAAAAGGAATTTACTCTAGCAGGCGATGCATCAAATCAAGCATTAGGGTGTGTTCTTAATCAGGAAATTGACGGGAAAGAACATCCTGTAGCTTACGCGTCTAGGCAATTGAATGCAGCGAGAGGAATTACTCAACAACAGAGAGGAAGATGCTTAGCGTAATCTATGGATTCACATATTTTAAAAGTTGTTTATATGGGAGAAGATTTCGGGTAGTGACAGATTATGTTGCGTTGAAGTGGTTGTAGGGGTTGAAGGTTCTGTCCACTAGACTCGCTAGGTGGTGCACAAGCCTGGGATGAAGCACGGTAATGCAGATGCACTGAGTAGAAAGGTGGCAAAAGTAGAAGTCATAGGTTATGACTTAGCAATATGGCAAGAATTACAGGACACTGACAAGGATTGTAAATAGTATCGGACACAGCCACAATTTAATATGTACGACGGTCTTCTGTGCAGGGAAACATAGTTAGGGCCAAGGGTAGTCGCGCCAGCGAAGCTAAGAGATGAGGTTTTAACACGATCACGTGTTATCTGGTCATGGTGGGAGTAGAGTGATGAATAGGAAAGTGGTAGAGACGTATTGGTGGAGGGGTAGGAAAGTAGATGTGGATCAGTATGTCAAAAATTGTATACCATGTGCACAGAGAGCAGATTTGAGTCAGAAATGGATACAGCTACAACGACTGCTGGAAGCGACATGTCCATTTTCTATGATGGGAATTGATGTGTTAGGACCTTTCAGTTGAACACCATTGGGGAACAGACTCATTCTGAGAATAATAGACCATTTTTTGAGGTATGTGGAGATGGTAGCTATGCCAAATCAACAGGCAGTAATGGTTGCGCAAGCATTAATAAACAACTTAATTTTGAAGTTTGGTGTACCAGAGACAATAATTACTGACCAAGGGACCAACTTCTTGTCAGATTTAATGAAAGAACTGTGTAAATTGCTGAACGTAAAGAAGTTGAGGATGCACGCGTTGCATCCACAGGCAAACGGAAGGACAGAATGGGTACACAGAACAATCGGGAAGATACTGAGTTTTTATGTGGATTCTCCATCATTGTCAGTGGGACCAGTATTTGAAGCATATTGTATGTGTATACAATGCAAAAATCCATATGAATACCGGTTTGTCTCTGTTTGAGGTAGTGTACGGCCAAAAAGTGCCATCACCATTTGATTTCGTGAAGCTGCAGAAAGGAAGAACCGGTGAATTGTATCTGTTTAAAATCTTCAATGAACTGCATGAAAAAATTACATTCACATGTTAGTGCAAAAATGAAGATTGTCAGCTGAACTACTTGGATTTAACATCAACGATAACTGATGATAGAATATCCTTTAACATTTAGCGGAAAGAAACATACACGGACCACACTGTACCAGCCTCTTCAACGCATCCTGAATCCCATAAAAAAGTCTTTTTTCATTCAGCCATCCATAGAGCTGTTTCCACACCACTGTCAGCCGAAAATCTTGCAACTGAGAAAAATCTGTTAAGAACCAGCACAGATAACAATGAATATAAGCTGACTATAGTAGATAAAATCTTCAGAAATAAGACCAAAGCCAGAATTATTACTCTCAGCACTCCTTTTAATAATGAAGTTTACGAAAAGAAAAAATATTTTTCCATTCCGTATATAGGGCCTGTATTTTACAGGATTCAGCGATTACTCAGGAACAAATATAACTGCAACGTAGCCTTTTCTCCTAACAACAGCTTGCATGGTAACCTTATACATAATCCAAAATCAGAACCGTCTCCCCTCCAGAACTCAAGTATCCATAAAATCAGTTGTGACACATGTAAAGCCTATTACATAGGCCAAACAGGTCATGCTTTCTCTGCAGATACAAGGAGGATCTTTTAGGGAAAAATGGTTCTAACATTCATAACTCAACCTTTGCCGACCACCTGTTGATCACAGACTACAAACATGAAAATTCATGACATCGGAATTTTGCACTGTTAAAGAAAAGGTTTTAGACTAAACATTTTGGAAGAGTTAGAGATCTTCAAACATCTTTCTCTGAATGATGGCCTCATATTAAATGAACAACTGCAGTTGCATAATAAAAAATTTTTCAATGGCTTAAAGCCATTGTCTGATAGGTAATGTTGGTTATCCGCTTCCCTGTTCGGCCCTTAAATACTGTTTTCCTCTCCCTTGCTTTTATGAGTTACATCCTGTGAATTTGTCAATCACTATTATAATAATTTCGTATAGATGTTGTTAAACCTTTGTAAATTCTGCTACTACATGGCACAAGTTGTATCATGTTCACGTTGTCATTTGCTACGGCCCACTTGCGCAGTCGCTATTACTCATTTGTGTCCTATACTCTGTAGTGCCCTTAGCGGCATATTTATACATTGTTTTAAAATTTTGACTATACCTGAAATGCAATTCAGACAATGTCTTTGTTCTTCGAATTCTTTGGCTATTGCAGGGAGTTATATAATAAAACAATAAACAGCCGTCTTTCGTTGCATGCTTTCTACACTAGTAAAGTTACCAATAACGACTGAACGTTACAGTGCAACAATAACTGGAAACTCTCCAAAGCTTCCAGTGATTACAAGTAGCAGCTAAGTGATTCATGATGAACAAGCAGAGCAATTAGGTTCAGATCATACAGGAAAAAGAGTGTACAAACGAAATATAAACAATGATTTAGACACGGTGCTAGAAGAAAACTTACAGGAGGAACCTTAACAGTCAATTTACAAGTCAAATAGGGGTGAAATTAATCAGAAGCAATTACAAGGGATATAAGTATCTCATTCCAGGAGGAGAAACCTCACACAAAACAGAGAACAAATCCCAAGTATTGTAAAACCTTCCAGTTTGTTACAAGAAGGTAAAACACAAGTAGGTGCTATTAAAAAATGCCACTAGAATCTAGAGCAATATCAGGCAACATAAACGTGAAAAGAGTGGAATAAATAAACCTTAAGTTATCAACGTAGAGTTGTGGCAGAAATTTCAAGGCATTCAAATTATTGTGCAGCTTTTTCAATGAAAATTTGAAGGGCTCGGCAGTAGAAAATAGTACGGGACAAATCAGTAGTTCTGAGAAAATGCACCACAGATATTTTAATAAAATCCCATAAATCAGATATCTCAAATATATACAAAATCATGTTTTTTTTGGGTACAGCATTGCTTTATTACACAGCTTCAGTAGTTACATATTTTTAGTATGTAATATCAACTTGAAAAAAAATTTTCAAAATTTCAGGAACATGTACTTAACATTATTTACTCGAAACATTGTTGTCTCAACACACTTTCTTAACATTTTTTACATGAAAACATTATATTCTCAATGGATTTACTTAACATTATTATTTTACTTAAAACATTGTTTTCTCAGTACATGATTGTAGATTGTAGATTGTGGATTGTATTTTATTGGTCCTGTTGTCTACATAGCAGCTTATGCATAAGACATTGGACAAGTCAAGTTATAAATATACAGGCTGAAAGTAATTTCAAGGCATACATATTTAAGCTTACAATAATACACTTTACACACAAGTATTTATATAACACATTTCATAAATTTAAATATTCTTCAATGGAATAAAAGCCGTGATGCTGTAAATATGACTTTAGAGATTTTCCAAATGTATTGACCTCAGTGATAGCTTTTATGTTTTCAGGAAGTTTGTTATAGAGCTTAACTCCCATGTGAAAAGTACCTTTTTGGCACAGTGCTGTGCTGATTTGAGTCATATGTAAGTTCCTGTTTTGTCTGGTAAAGTGCTCATGTGTATCACAGTTTTTTTGTAGCCTCTGGTCCTTGCCTATTACATTTAATTTAAAGAACAAAAGGGTTTCCATAATGTATACACACGGTAATGGGGGAATACCAGATTTCTTAAACAGGGGTTTACAAGAGTCTCTAGGCTTGCACCCAAACAAGATTCTAATGGCCCTTTTTTGTAGTTTAAAAGTGCTATTAGCTATTTTTGAGTTTCCCCAGAAGGTGATCCCATATCTAAGACGAGAATGAAAGTACGCATGATATGCATTCAATACTGTTTTCTCACTACAGCATGATTTTAATGAACAAAGAAGATAACATGTTTTGCTCAGTTCTGCATTGAGACATTCAATATGCTTATTCCATCTGATGTTACTCTGCAGCCAAAGTCCTAAGAATTTGGTTTCAGTACTGTTACCAACTGGTTCGTCATTGATAGAGACTGATGGGATAAACATGTCCTTGTTAGGAACATTGTGGAATTTTAGAGCAACGGTTTTCTTACTGTTTATTACAAGCTGATTACTCTGTGCCCAGCTGCTAAGTTGTTTCGTGACCGTGTTTACTGTCTGCTGTAACTGTTCATCGTCGTCTCCTTTTAGTAGAATCGTGGTGTCATCTGCAAATATGATTGATTTGTGTGCATCAATATTTAAGCTTAGATCATTTATGTACAGAAGAAACAGAAGGGGTCCCAATACGGATCCTTGGGGTACACCACATTTTATTTGTTTATAGTCAGATAAGTGATTAGATACAGTTTTTAGTTCAATATTTGTGTGCTTGATGCACACTGCCTGCATACGATTTGTCAGGAAGGAACTGATCCACTTGTTGGACAGACCTCGAATACCATATCTTTCTAGCTTTGATAGCAGAATTTTATGGTCCACCATGTCAAAAGCTTTTGACAAGTCAATAAAGACTCCTATTGTTTCCTGTTTTTTGTCCATCAGGTTTAGGATGGAATTGATGCACTCATAGACAGCAGTTGTCGTTGACCTCTTATTTCTGAATCCATGTTGTTCATTACATAGGATGCTGTTTTTATTTATAAATTTCATAAGTTTCTCATACATAACTTTTTCCAGTACTTTAGAGATGCAGGAGGAAATTGTGATGGGTCTGTAGTTATTTAAATTGTCTTTATCCTCTTTTTTAAATACAGGAATAACTTTTGATGTTTTTAACACATCAGGGAAAGTGCCTGCCTGAAGTGAGCAGTCGCATAAATGTGTGAGAACTTCAATTAGGTTTGATGCGCTCTTCTTTAACATTGTTGCAGGTATACCATCAATACCTGCCGATTTGGAATTTTTTAGTCCTTTTATTGCTTTAGCTACTTCATCTTGTGAAACAGAACTGATGTACATTGATCCTCTACATGTACTTATTTTATATTCATTTGCCTGGATGCTCTTAAAGTTTGATTGTAACATATTTACAGCAACACCTGTGAAAAAGTTGTTAAATGTGTTAGCTACTTCTAAGGGGTTTGTTACTTTTTTATTTTTATGTGATAGTGTTATATTTTTCCAAGGTTGTCTGTATTCTCCACATTCTTTTTTTATAATCCACATAGCCTTTGATTTATTAGCTGAATTATAAATGATTTCATCATTATGCATTATTTTTGCTGCTTTTATTACTTTTCTTAATATTTTGGAGTATTTTTTATAGTATGCGCGTACTACAGGTGAGGAATTTTTTGAGTTACATATTTCATGAAGTAGTCTTTTCTTCTGGCATGAAACCCTTATTCCCTTTGTGATCCAGCTGTTTGTTCTAGAGTTTCCCTGTATGGTTAATGTTTTCAGTGGGAATGCAAGTTCAAAGAAATGGGTTAATGTATCAACGAAAGTGTCGAATTTTTCATTTATATCGTTCATTTTGTACACTCCTAGCCATTTTTCTTTCTGTAATAAGTTGTTGAAGTAGTTCACATTATGCTGATTATAGCTTCGATATGCTGTTCTAAAAGACATGTTGTTAATAATACTGCCTTGTACTTTTATGCTTAATATTTGAGCAAGATGATCACTAAAACCTGCATTGAAAATTTTTAGTGAGGTGTTGTGTAAACTCTTCTTTACTAGAAACTGATCAAGAGCTGTTTGACAAGTTTCTGATATTCGGGTAGCTGCTTTTACTTCAGCCTTTAAATTGTAGGACGTTGCAAGGTTCAAAATGGTCTCCCTATTTCCACTATTCGTGAGGAAGTCAATATTGAAGTCACCACAGATTATCAATTCACAATCCATTTTATTTACTTTATTTAGCAATGACTCCATTTTGTTTAAGAAAAGTTCAAAATTCCCGGACGGTGATCGGTAAACTGTAGCAATAACCAGGTTGAACTGAGTAATTTTTATAGCTGCAATTTCATAATCCTTTTCGACATTTGCCCTAGTTAAGTCAGGTAGTGTAATAAAATCTACATTATCCTTTGTGTAAATTGCTACCCCACCCTGTTTGCTGTTATTCCTGCAGTAGTAAGCAGCCAAGACAAATTTGTTTATTTTCGTATTCTGGATTAATTCTGGGTTAAGCCAGTGCTCTGAAATGCATAACACTGAGATATCATTAAGTTCATGTGTTAATAGAACGTTAATTTCATCGATCTTATTACGCAGGGATTGCACATTATGGTGATAAATTTTTAGTTCGGGCGTATTCACGATTTGGTAATTGGGAATCATATTTACAGCATCACATACCTCTAGTTTAAATTAGGAACGTCAGCAGCGTTGTATTTTCGTTATTCTTTCTTGTTTATTTTGTTTTCCTCGCTGTTGGAAGGATGTTTAGGAAGCTGATAAATTGTTCTATCCCTTACAAGTCTTTCTTTGATTATTTCACTAACACGATCACAAACAAATCTTTTCCCATCATAGTTCAAATGCATTCCATGCTTCGTGTGCAGATTTCCATGTAGCTTGCTTATATCCAGTACATCGCACTTAGTGTATTGAGAACACAGTTTCCTTATTTTAATGTTTGTTTTCCGAATTTCTTTGTTTACACACGAATTATAAATCAGATCATGCCTATGAGGAAGTGTGGCAACTACTGTGTTTCTGCATTTATTGGCTTGTAAAAAATTCTGTAGCGTTTTCACGCAAACCTCTGCTTCATTTTTTGCCACATCGTTTGAACCCATTATACAGACGATAAAGTCATTTTCTTGCATTAATTTCGTCTGAGAGTTAATGTCTACAACATTTTTACATCCCGCTCCCGGTTTCACTACACTAGTCACTGCTATGTCGCGATTTTTCTCACGGAGCATGCTGGATAGATTCCTGCCATGACTGTCTGTTAGTAATAGTACACTACTCTTTTTCCCTGATGATCTGTGTTTGTTGTTGACATTATTTGAAAAAACGTTATTCATTTTCAGTTCACTGTCTTTTTCAAGTTCACGATCATTTGGAGAGTCGTTATCACAGTCACTTGTTTGCAAAACATGATATTTGTTTTTCTCCGAAAATGTGACATTTTTAGCAGATTTTGTTGTTCTTTTTGTAGTTGGAACACTATTTTTGTACGGCACTTTTACCCACTCGGACGATATATTACTTTTGTCTTGCATCACTTCACTTAGTGTTGGCTTCGATCGCAGATCCCGATTTTCTTTCTTGAGTGAGTCAATATCGCTTCTTAAGGAACTGACTATGAATTGTAAGCTAGCAATTCATTCTTTTAGCGTTGTTATTGCAGTGTTACAATTCTTACAAACACCCTTTTTAACAGCATAACTATAACTATTTCTCAAGTTAGATTCACACACTTCTACACTCGCGGCCATCTTGCAAGTCAATATGATTGTCTATCTTTCTTCTTCATCTTCTTGTTGCTGAAGTGGAGTACCTCCTTCTGCTTGGAGTGAGTTGTACCAATCATGGTATACAGCAGGTATCCATTTTAAGCTTGAGAGAATGTCTCTTAGCTTGTCTCCTTTAATAGGAAGAGGCCCAGAATATTTTGGTTTAAGCTCTGTCACGAAAGAACTGTTAGCAGGTCTTCCATGTTTTGATAAGGCAACAGATTCTAGGCATGCACTGTATGTATCACTAAACACTAATGTTGGGGTGGGACTTCGTAGCTCAGCAGAAAGTAGAAGTTGAACACAATTTCTGATACTGAATTTGATTTGAGTAGTTGATGCATGTGGTTGGTGGAACAGCTGTTTCAGTGCAGAGAAGCTATAGAAAAACTCTTGAGTCGTACAAGCCACCTTGAATGGCTTCTTTCACTGGCATGTTCTAAGAACTTCTTCCCAATGATCAGGTCCATAAACACTTTGATAATGTGAGGTGACATTTTTCTCCTCCCGAGCAAAGTCTCTGTCACTAGGTAACATGCAATGTCCAGCCTGAGCAAAGGTGTGCTTGATGTATCTGAAATGACCAGACTTTAACAGGTATAGCCAAAACACCGCTAAAGTCCAATTCCTGTTTTGTCCGTCACAGTTGTCAGGAAACACAATCAAGTTTTCAGCTTTGGTGTCATTCTTTTCAAAGTAGATCTGTAAACAGCTTGCTATTTCGTCTGGTCCCCTTTTAGCTGTTGCTTCATCCCAGAGAAAAAAAAGTCCTTGGCTAGCTGCACAAGAGTGGACACTGAAATTATAGTACCATATTTTACACTTATAAAACATTGGTCCAGTAGTCAGTTTAGGCGTGGGTAGTGTCTGTTGCAAATCGAACGTGTTTACATGAACATTTTTGTCTCGTTTTGCTACTTTCATTGCTTCACGTATCGCAGATTGCCCAACTTTTCGATGGTGAATCTCCTGCATTATTTGCAATGAATGTATTTCAGCCTCGTTTTTACAGTTCTCAGCATGCTTGATTGCTACATAAATTGAATAACACTGTTGACAAGTGTTCATTTTAGGGCTCTTGAAACTTATATTGAATTCCTTGGTAAATGTTCGTCGAAATTTTCTATAGAAACAGAACTTTTGCTTGCCGCATTTCCTCGACGTACTTCTCATAACAGAACTGCATGGAATATTCAATGCTTGAATACTCTCATGATGAATCTTTTTCTAGTGTAGTGACTCCTATACTATGGAAGTTTGTCAATAAATGCTTTCACATCGTTGATGACATACTTTGAATATTTTCTAGGATGACTGGTATGCTTACTTCTGCCATCAGAAGTAGGTGAAACGGCACCATTTTCAATCGTTTCATGATATTCTCCACACATCCTCTATTTTTCTGAAGTCCATGAATGTTAGGAAATCCAGTTTTGCAAACAATGACATCCTTTCTGGCAGTTTTCACTGCATATGCAACTGTTTGACTGCGTCTAGATATCTGCTGTTTAGTCTTTTTTCGGATAACAGTTTTTGACTGCAAACAACCTTGTGGGTAAGCATTTGAGCATCATAGCAATTCATTTCTCAGCAATTTCGGAATATTGATTGTTTATCTACTTTATTGATAAGCTGGAAACATTTTTAGGGCATTTGCATGGCAGGCCTATCCTTTTTTCTTCAACAACAGCACCTGAACTTTGTATACTGCTTTCTTTCGTTCCTGGTTTTCTTCATTTGATTTTTAGGGCATTTGCATGGCAGGCCTATCCTTTTTTCTTCAACAACAGCACCTGAACTTTGTATACTGCTTTCTTTCGTTCCTGGTTTTCTTCATTTGATTTTGCACACTGCCATTTTTTAGCCTCTTTCATCCTTTCTGTATGCTCAGTTGATCGTTAACCTGTTTAGTGTTTGCTTCATCATTGTCACTACTGCATGTACCTTTGGAGGAACATCTACCTCCAAGAAGCCTCTGAACCTACAAAAACAAATCAAAGTCATAAGATTAACATTCTGCAAAGTTCTAAGAATAATGAAATGCCTAAGACTATACATCCACTGTAGTTTTCATTATGTAACATATACACTGACATTCTCCCACACACCTTCTCTAGAAAAATATCTAGGAAAAGATAAGCATGTGAAATAGAAAAACTACATAATAACAGATCCGTAACTTAATAATGATTCCAGGATGAGATTTTCACTCTGCAGCGGAGTGTGCGCTGATATGAAACTTCCTGGCAGATTAAAACTGTGTGCCCGACCGAGATGAGGTACTGGCAGAAGTAAAGCTGTGAGTACCGGGCGTGAATCGTGATTCGGTAGCTCAGTTGGTAGAGCACTTGCCCGCGAAAGGCAAAGGTCCCGAGTTCGAGTCTCGGTCGGGCACAAAGTTTTAATCTGCCAGGAAGTTTAATAACGATTGCTATTAGAAGGCCAGGTATTAACATATAGCAACATGTACAGATACCATTATACTTAATAGAAAACTGATTTGGATTTCTTCCTATGGCAAGTAAGCAGTGTTAAGGGTGGCCCTTAACATTATGGGCATCACATTGTCAAGTAAATTCATGTAAATAATGTTAAGGGACGCAACTTAACACTGTTTACTTGCAGAAATAAATATTCATATTTACCTGATTATCAACAACTCTGGAGGTGCTTTCATCTTCAGGAACGTATTCAGGGTCTTCATCAGTGTCATAAGTATCCAGGTCATCTCCACACTTGTTCAAAAACTCACTGCAAAGCTCGTTTTTCACACGAATATTGGACACTTCTCTCTCACTTGCCGCCATATTATTTACTTGCACATGAATCAAAAAAGCTGGCAACAGTGAAAACCTGAAAGTTGGCATAGTGGTGCCATCTATTGGTTTTTCGTGGAACTTTTTACTAATATGAATGAAACATGCCATCTCTGACATTCTACAATTAATATATCTGCTTCTTGCAGACTGTCCCTCACCAATGTTTGCTGCCGAGCCCCTCATTTCATACATTGCTCCTACTCATAAACAACCAAATATAGATGTGCTACACATTTGCTCTGAGAAATACTTTGTAGACTACCAACAGACATTAATTTCAAACCCCCTCCCCCAAGATTTCTGAAATTGTTATATCTTTAAAAAAGTGGCAATTCTTGTTGCTACAATGGTGCTTTTAGCAGTCTAGTAGGATTTTATATTGACTTGGTAGGACTATCCTTTATAATATATAATAGTATAACTGTAATAGTAAGTTATTACCTAACATCGTATTACCCAACAGTCCTTATTATGCTATATGGAAACCCATCTACAAAAAAAAAGTAAGCAAATCTATTGTTTCAGGACTTTAAAAAAAATTTACAAAGTTGTCTGCGATACAGTACTGACACATTTTTCACAGCGTAACTTGCTGGCCATCTTTCCATTTGATTTACATAAAGGACTTTCTACAAAGATAACTACATACACTCTCACAAATTAAATCTGGGTAAATCAAGCTGTCAGTGTATTCTGTGACCTTGCGAAGGAATTTGATTCCATGGAACAGAAAATTTTCCTAGAAAAACTAAAATTTTGTTGGTAGTAAATGATGGACATTCATAACAAAGAACAAAATTGCACAATAGAAATATATTTAAACTCAAAATGAGGAGTCACACAAGGTTCAGTATAGGGTCCACTCCTACTCCTACACTGTACTGACTGCTCAAAAGCTGTAATGTTTGCTGATGACATCAGTATATGAAGCAAGGCCCCAAACTTAACCATATCAGACAAAGGCCAGATGAGCTGAAAAGATCTGTAACAGATTCACAGCAAATGTTTCAAATCTTAACTCATGAATAGACATATTTTGAAATTTCAGACAGATGAAAAGAAATTGCTGTTGGCAGCAATAGACATTGATTATCATATGCTAGCTGCTGCAGAAGCAAAAAAGAAGTTTGTTCTAATACAATGGACAGCTTATGTCTATAAACCATTCAGAAACAAACTCAGCATTAACTAGTTTTTTTTTAATTACTAACAACTCATAAACCTATTATCCATTGGAGAAACATAAAACTGCAAATACTTGGTGATTAATACAACAATGAAACAACCACATACAAAATTCTGAGTCATCTGGTTCATTCAAATGTTGGCATTTAGCCTACATTCCTCCACAGACTCTGAATCTCGTTAATCTAGCTGTACACTTTGAAATACACCTCCTACGAACTCGTTTCTGAAGAACCTCTAAAATCAATGTTGACATCTGTGGCTTAAGAACACCAATGAAATCACTTTGTCCAGTTTTACTTTTCTACATAAGATATTTGGAGAGACTATGTATTGATTCATTTAACACTAAAAACTTAATAATAGACTTTCCTCATTTTTCCCACGTGGAATGTTTCCCTCTATTATATAAATATAAAAAAGAAAATTCTACAGAAAAACTATTTTATGTAACAATGAAACTAAAAGTTTATTAAAAGACACACAATACTACAAAACACAATTATTCTGTTAACATGACTGAATATAATATTTAACAGTCTTAAAGCCTCACCCTTAACATTTCAAATTCTCGTTGCTCACGTAATCTGCGAACTTCTCTTTCCCGCTTCTCTATTTCTCGAGCCAACATCCGATCACAGGACATGTCTGGAGTAATAGGTGACAAACCTGGAACATTTTTATCATATATGTTTCAACAAACTTTTAAATCATCTTGAACCTACATAAATATGTGTAATGAATGAGAATTAAATCTGTAGGTTCAAAATTCCATAAAATAAAACAAATAAAATTAAAACGAGATTGTGCAAGCTTTTTACCCCAGTCATTTCCAAACTCTCAGACACAACACTATGTATGGAAAGACAGTAAAAAATTTTCTGGGTTACATTTGGTAGTTTTAAATATGTGGTAAAGATGATTTGCCATATAATCATCACAACTACTATACAGCCTTCACACTTGAGTGTGCTTCTACATCATTAGTAAAGTTTTTAAGGTGTATTTTTAACAATACTTTTCTAATTTAACATTATTTGAATGGTTAATTAGACACATATTTTTCATGGAATATTGCATGTTAAAACTGAAAATGAAATCACTGCTATAGCATGAAACTAGAATAGCTGTATAAAAAGAATCATTCACTTGAGAAAACTATGAAATTAAAAACAGACATAATCTACTGGTTGATCATCACTTACTTTCAGAAGACAAAATTCCAGTACCGCCAATGGACACCATTTTTTAAACAACAAAATAACAACTACAACAATAATAATAATAATAATAAATTAGATATAGGAACTATTTGCTTCTTTCTAAGGGACACGTTCCACAATGTTGGAAAGGAGGAACAGATAGCTAGGAGGCTGAGAATCTGGCCAGCCGCAGACTGCAGTGGGCATGCCAGTAGTAGTAGCATTCTCTGGTAATACACAGGATTTAGTTTAATTTTTGTTCTCTCGCGCTTTTGCAAAGAAGTGTATTGTATCTATGCCCTTTAATGTGTTAACTAAAGTGTAATGACTTGTTCTAAATTTTTGCGCGAATTTTAGGGCAATTTAATTGTGGGAGCTGATTGTCTAATGCAGCTTCATGCCACCATAAGTGCTATTATTGTCAGATTCAGTTTGAATCTTGCAACCTTCAAGTAGAGTATAGTCAGTGTAACTGCAGATGGAGACTGCAGTGGATGTGGCAGGATCAGTAGCATTTTCTGTTCATACAAAGTATTAGGTTTAGTTTTGTCCTCACATTATTCTGCAAAGAAGTGAATATTACTGTGTTGACTAGCGTATAACAACTTAAGTTTTTGTGTAACAATACTGAGTCACAGAAAGAATGACAGAAAGTGAGTAGTTGCGTTTGTGTGTGTGTGTGTGTGTGTGTGTGTGTGTTTGTGTGTGTGTGTGTGTGTGTTTGTGTGTGTGTGTACTTGTCTATTTCCGATGAAGCCCTAGTTGGCCGAAAGCTCACTATCTGACAGTCTTTTTGTTGTGCCTATCTGTGACTCAGAATCTCCACTATATGGTGAGTACCAGCTATCCTTTTCTAATATTGTCACATTCCATCCTTAAATTTCCATTGTTTGCATTTTTATGTACATTTTAGTGCTTTTGAATTGTGTGATCTGACTCTGGACAGTAGTAAAAACTAGAAATAGCTTAGCAGTACAAACAGGATTGCACCCAGTGACTCTTTGGGTTAGTGTAAGATTACTTGTGATATACACAAAAAATTGTTTAAAGATGAAATCATGAATGGATACAGCGGAAACTAGCCACTATCTGCAAGCAACTAAAAGCAGTATTAGCCACTGTTGACAGGCTTCAGGCTGTTGCCTTATTGTGACACACAAGGCTAAAGCTTTTACACCACTGAAGTCTATAGTTTTGCCTTGGATCCCAGATGTCGCACTGCCTTCCAAATCGCACATCTTGACTGGCCAGCACTTATCTGATGGATAAATGGAAAATGGTAGTGTGGTTGTGAATCTATATTGTTCTCTCTACCCTATCCTGAACCATGTTTCTAAATGCCTTCCAAGATTTCCTTTTAGTTTCCTTCAAGACATGTTTCACATAATTCATTCTTTCCTATACTCCACCCCACCTTCTTTCATATGATATGATATCTATCTTTTCCAGGCTTCCTTCTTATACTTCACCACCTGCTTCACTTCCTCATTCTACAAACTTGTTCTTTTCTTCCTTGTATCTATTACTACTGCCACATAGGTCTTCTACCGACAGTAGTAATACTGACTTCAGCCTAATCCACATGAAATACTATCCTCATTTGTTCTATTTTGGAGCCTTGTTGTCACTGACGCCACATACATATTTTTTTTCTTGTTCCTTCTGAAATTTCTTCGCTTTAATTGACTTTAATTTCTTGGTTTTAGATTTAGCTGGTTTCCAGAACTTAAGTGTCCATCCCCATCATCTGCAGCAAATTTGGTCCTCATATAACCTTCACATCAATGATGTCATTCAGTATATGCTGGGTACATAAAAAGTAATTGATAATGATTTTGGCATTTCTACCTTCTGTTTCATAGATAATTTTGCACACTTGTTTTTCAGGGAAAAAGGAGTTACCAAGTAACACTTGATTTTCCATGCAGAATTCTATTAGACACCTGCCACCATCATTTTGGGTTTTCTCTCTGCCATGACTGCCCATATTCCCATGTGTACCTTTTGTCCTGACCTGCTCTACTAACTGAAATTTCATCCAGTTAGTACTGGACAGCCTTTGGCTAGATTTTTGCCCAGAGTCCACCTGTAGTCATGCATAGAAATCTTCTTGACCTAACAATGGAAGATACAGGATGGAAAAATGACAATATTACACAAACAGATTGCTACTCACCATATAGCAGAGATGTTAAGCTGCAGACAGGCACACACAATTACTGTGTCTGGCTGCCAAAGTCTCACCTAGGTAGCCAGAGACAGCAGTCATGCGTGTGTGAGCAGCGTTTGTGTGACTGTGTGTGTGTGTGTGTGTGTGTGTGTGTGTGTGTGTGTGTGTGTGTTTCAGAAGAAGGCCTTGTGGCTGAAAGCTTACATGTTTAGTAGCTACATGGTGAGTAGCAATCTACCTTTTTCGTAATATTGTCATTCTTCTTGATCTAGTATATTAGAATCTTCAGTTGGTGCGTGCACCTGAACGTATGACTCTTCCATTTCCAAGTCAAAATCATCAGCTGTTATTCTTGAACTGACTAGTTCCCATCCAATCACTTTCATTTCAAGCAGCTCCCTGATAATTATACCTACTCCTGCTTTTGCTCAACTACACATTGCAGACCCAGAGTACCTTCAAATATAATAGCCCTCCAGCATTCTTCTCATTCCACTACCTCTGCTTTTCACCTCACATACTCCAAGAATGTCTAGTTTATGGTCCTTCACTCCCTGAAAAAGTACTACCTCTTTACCATTAATCATCTTTATATTCCATGATCCAAATCTTGTCCTTCATTTCAAAACCAGTCGTCATCATACAGATCTCTCTAGTCAGAGGCTAATACTATTTCTCTGAAACACTTTTACCTCCACATTGGTGATTAGCCCATTCTTGAGTAGTTTGTCAGGTCACCTCCTGTGACGAAGTAAGCTGGGATAATTTTAATTACCCTCTTGTTTTGTCATCTGTCTCCTTAAAATTCATTTTTTTCATTTTGACTTAATTGACATTAACATACATGAGTATAAGCTGTATTTTCATAAAACAGAAAGATTGGCCCTCCTTTTTAAATTAAATAACACCAGACCTAATTTTGTGCTTAGTTTTATGTATGTAATTGATTTTCTAATTTATTTTGACTACTCCTAGTTAGTATCTTTCATTATAGGGAGAAATCAGTAATTGTTTCGTAACTTAAATTCTATTGTTGACATATAAACAAATAAAAGTTCTGCAATACTTGTAAACATTTGGAAGACGAAATGCTAGTAATCTTTAAGTATCTATTTAACTCTATTCAAAAACATGGTAGCAAAACCAGCTATTAATGAATTCCAAAGTAATTAACAGTTTTGTCTAAGGTATTGTTTACATAACTATATTTGTTAATATCATAATTTAAACAAATAATTTGGCTTAGCCCATTACAGTACAAGATACTGTTAAAAAGATGGAATTTTTCGATGTATTCAGTTAATTTAATGAGTTACGTTTTAATTGCAATTTCTGTAAATTTAACTTCGAACAATGTGTAGTTTCAGTACCAATTATTGTGATTACATATAAGGGCCCAAATTTTGGTCATGAGACAGTCAGTCCATGGCCAAGTTTCAGATGAGTAACCTGTGCAGGTTGCTTCAATTTAACTACGAAATAAGTGTTAAACAGTTAGGCCATGTGTACAAACAAATGACAGTGTCTGCTCCATATGTACCTGATTATTCTTCAAGAAGTGGGGTCTTTGTGGTTATGTTTTTACTGCTCGTAGATGTTCAACAGGAAACTATTGAAGCAGTATGTGGAGTTTCGCCTACAAACTATTAATGAGGCTTAACGCAAGTTAAACAATAGTGCACTGGCCATATAACTGTATTATTGGGGGGTCGTTAGCAGTGAAATTAAAGTACTGTGAAATGCAACTGTGCATCTGTCGGCTGCGTTATTTAAAGTAGTCAGTGTTGGAATCCACAAACCCCATTTTTCAGTCAGTGTAGCAACGCAGTACACCGACCACCGAGGACAACAATCAACAAACAAGAAACTAAAAAGCAGGAGGGATCGTTTCATGTGGTACCATTGCAGGTGAGGATTATTGTACATAACCACAGTAAAACAAGGACTCGTTAACTTTGAAAACTGAAATCAAGAGCAGTTTACAGTGCAACGGTGCAATCACAAATCAATGCTGGGGTTTCATAACAATGAAGGTGCAACAGTCAGTCAACGAGCAGGTTCTAAGGAAGCAACCACTGAGTACAGGAGCAGCCAGTCAGCACGCAGGTGGACACAGCTGACCGGAGGTAAACAAGATGACTCGCCGAGAGAATTACAATGTGCAGCAGACGATGAACTAAGAGGACAACCACAGCAGTAGCAGCAGCAGCAGCAAGAAGAAGAAAAAGAATGAATGAGGATAAGGTAATCTCATAGCAAAGCAATTTTGTATTAAGTGATACATAATGAGTGACCTTAACGAACAAGACAGTGTTACAGAGGACAAAGCTGTAGAGGTTAAGTTGTTACATGAACAGGAGGATGTAAGTGTGACTGGTTCCGTAGACGGTGACGATTCTAAATCAAACATGAATGTAACTTTAACGGATGGGGACGAAGGTCCTATTATAAAGAGCGAAATGGACAAAAACAGTACTGAATTGTATGAGGTCGTTAAGGTTAAGGAAGAGGAACCTAGCAGCAAAAGTCAGCAAGGGAAAAAGTTCATGGCATACGAAAATTGGGGAGAAATGTTAAGGCAAATTATGAGTAATATCAGCAGCATGAAAGAAGACATTAGTAGTATAATGAAGACATTAGTAGTGTGAAAAAAAGACATTAGCACGGTGGGAAAAAAACTGATAGCATTAGAACTGACATGGTTAGCTCAAAGGGTGAACTGAAGAAAGAAATTAAAAAGGAGATTAAGGTAGTCAGCTCTAATATTTCAGAATTAAATACAAAATTAACTTCGAGTAGTAAATGTGTAGAAGAGAGAGAGAGAGAAACTTTGTGATGACCATAGTAAGAAGGTGGAGGTTTTCAAGAAACAATGTGCTGGAAATAGAGTTAAACTTGAGAACCAAATCGATCACATTAGAAATGATTTAGAGACAGAGGTAAAAACAAAGTGTGCAGTAGTGGTAAAGGAAAAACTGGTAAAAGTAGATCAAAATGTAGATTCAAAATTGAGAGAAATAGAGAAAAAAGTGGAAGATATACCAAATCTAGAGCATAGCATGAGTGAAAGTATGTGTGAGTCTGACTGTAGTCAGATGACAGCAATGACGAATCCAGTAGTGATGAGAATGGAGTATTTGAATCTATAATTAATAACAAAGGCAATGTGTTAAGTACAGAAAGGATTAAAGAGGATTTGTTGTACAAACAAGATCACATGGTAAGTAAAAAGGAAGTGTGTCAACCTGTAAGAACAGCAAGTGTACTAGGTATACATGTTACGTGTTTATTGGAAAGTGGTAGTGATTTGAATGGCATGTCCCAAGCATTTTTTGAACCAATGAAGAACACAGATGGTATCATAGTAATGCATGTTTCTAGAATAAAAATTATTGGTGCTACTGGTAAGCTATCACCGAGTGTGACACGAGAGGTACTATTAAATGTAGAATTGGCAGGACAGCCGTTGAAATACAATTTGTTGGTGATTCAAAATCTCAGCATTGAGGTAACATTTGGAACTAATTCATTGTACAATTAACAAGTAGGGGTTCAACATTCTGTGTTGAACTCATCATGCGGCAATAATGTTCACCCTAGCTGTCTGTCTCATTTTTCATGTTTCCTGAGACAGCCAAACTCTTCCCCTATCCTATCTGTCGTTTATAAGTGAATCAGAACCATTCTATCTTCTACTTTCATTGTACTTTTGTATAGTAGCATACTTTAGTATAGAAATATTTCAGAAAAGTTTTATTCAATGTAATATATATATATATACACTCCTGGAAATGGAAAAAAGAACACATTGACACCGGTGTGTCAGACCCACCATACTTGCTCCGGACACTGCGAGAGGGCTGTACAAGCAATGATCACACGCACGGCACAGCGGACACACCAGGAACCGCGGTGTTGGCCGTCGAATGGCGCTAGCTGCGCAGCATTTGTGCACCGCCGCCATCAGTGTCAGCCAGTTTGCCGTGGCACACGGAGCTCCATCGCAGTCTTTAACACTGGTAGCATGCCGCGACAGCGTGGACGTGAACCGTATGTGCAGTTGACGGACTTTGAGCGAGGGCGTATAGTGGGCATGCGGGAGGCCGGGTGGACGTACCGCCGAATTGCTCAACACGTGGGGCGTGAGGTCTCCACAGTACATCGATGTTGTCGCCAGTGGTCGGCGGAAGGTGCACGTGCCCGTCGACCTGGGACCGGACCGCAGCGACGCACGGATGCACGCCAAGACCGTAGGATCCTACGCAGTGCCGTAGGGGACCGCACCGCCACTTCCCAGCAAATTAGGGACACTGTTGCTCCTGGGGTATCAGCGAGGACCATTCGCAACCGTCTCCATGAAGCTGGGCTACGGTCCTGCACACCGTTAGGCCGTCTTCCGCTCACGCCCCAACAACGTGCAGCCCGCCTCCAGTGGTGTCGCGACAGGCGTGAATGGAGGGACGAATGGAGACGTGTCGTCTTCAGCGATGAGAGTCGCTTCTGCCTTGGTGCCAATGATGGTCGTATGCGTGTTTGGCGCCGTGCAGGTGAGCGCCACAATCACGACTGCATACGACCGAGGCACACAGGGCCAACACCCGGCATCATGGTGTGGGGAGCGATCTCCTACACTGGCCGTACACCACTGGTGATCGTCGAGGGGACACTGAATAGTGCACGGTACATCCAAACCGTCATCGAACCCATCGTTCTACCATTCCTAGACCGGCAAGGGAACTTGCTGTTCCAACAGGACAATGCACGTCCGCATGTATCCCGTGCCACCCAACGTGCTCTAGAAGGTGTAAGTCAACTACCCTGGCCAGCAAGATCTCCGGATCTGTCCCCCATTGAGCATGTTTGGGACTGGATGAAGCGTCGTCTTACGCGGTCTGCACGTCCAGCACGAACGCTGGTCCAACTGAGGCGCCAGGTGGAAATGGCATGGCAAGCCGTTCCACAGGACTACATCCAGCATCTCTACGATCGTCTCCATGGGAGAATAGCAGCCTGCATTGCTGCGAAAGGTGGATATACACTGTACTAGTGCCGACATTGTGCATGCTCTGTTGCCTGTGTCTATGTGCCTGTGGTTCTGTCAGTGTGATCATGTGATGTATCTGACCCCAGGAATGTGTCTATAAAGTTTCCCCTTCCTGGGACAATGAATTCACGGTGTTCTTATTTCAATTTCCAGGAGTGTATTACGTTAAAATGAAAGGCGTCAGCATGTGTGGAGGATAATTAACATCTGAAGTAATCATCAGCTCATGGGTGCAGCAGCAGAGACAATGTGCAGTATAAACCATCTTAAACACTAAATCTTTATATTAATTGTTGTATAATAGAAGTATTTGTGTTCAGTGCAGTCAGTACATGTGAGATAACTATCTATCTGTGTCATGGTACAGCCTCTTCTAACACTAAGGAACTACAACTTTAAACATAGTTGCCTGGAGTGATGTGTGATGAATGTATTAGCAAGACTTGTATGTATATTGCCCTTCAGGCTAGAATGTCAAGCAAATAATAGTTTTTCTAAGTGGAAATTTTGTCTGACTGGTAATGAGAGTTAAGTTTGCCTTAGCATATGGCTCTGTTACTGTGGAGTGTTTTTCAGTAGAGTCAACTTTGCATTAGATAAGCAGAGCAGGTGTTTATTTATTAGTTAATGAACCAATAATGGAATAATAAAATAATGAATAATGTTAGGGTCTTAATGGTTAGGGAGCCTGTCTCTGCAGTAGGGATATTTTTTGAGAATGCAATCCACTAGTTAACAAGGCATGAAATGTAAGTGAAATAATGGAGCTAACAAACATGATCAAGTAATGAAATAGATGAATGTATACAAATGAACGTGGTGTAACTGTAATGATGATCTAGTTTTGAACTAGGCAACCTTGGGTACTGTGCACATTGTGCAATTTATGACACTGCAGCTGAAAATGCTAGTTTAACAGAAAGAGCAATATTTACAAGTCATATAATGCTGTATCACTGGACTTATATGTTACCTGAAAACTGCTTTTTGTGTTCTGAGGATGGGCTTGAGGTGGTAATAATGTAATGAAGAACAAGAAGTTTGCTGATTAACTGATAACTGTGGTGCTAGACTGATGTGAATATTTCTGACAGGTCAAATATTTGGTAACATTTAGTGATTTTGTGAGGATTTAATTTTCTGGTTGAATGAGAGCACTGCTCAGAGTTGAGTGGAGAAATACTGCAATGATTTGGTACAACATCCATCCCCTTCATCTTGATTTGAATAGTAATTAAGTTAAGTAATGGTGACTGTATTCTTTTTTCATAATGTACTGATTAGCAAAATCTATGCTACTGCACTTCTTGAGTTTTTTCTAGACGTAATGTACATATTTTAGACACTAAGGTGCTATTTTGCAAATGGTAAGAAACTAAAGTCTTTCAAGTTTAAGGAGTTTTAGTCAGTTACAGCTTAGAGTAATATATTGTTGTGTAATGTGCACTTTGTTTTAAAATGTTTACTACTCCACACCTTTCATACTATAGTCAAATTTAGTGCTAATTATTGTAATATTATGAAAACTATGTAATGCATTTATTTATGATGTATGGACTACCATTTTTTGTAGGACACATTTTTTTCTTTGACTTAAGTTAGAAGTAAAAATAAGTGTACTAAAGGAGGATATTTTGTCTAATTTTTTCACGTGCTGTAGCTGAGGAGAACCACCTCCAAGGGAACAGATCACAGTGCATTTCCTAACTGTCACTTGAACCTGTTGAAGGCATGGACAGCTTGGTGAGAAATTGTGTTAAAGATCATTAAAATTGTGAAAGTGCTTCTTAAACTCATTGCAACCCATTAGGATTTATTCTGTTTAGAGGACTTCTACAACGTGATATGTATCTTAAATGTAATCTTTGCTGAACAAAAAAAAAGGACATCACATATGATTATGATGCATAAATTTTGTTAAATGTATAACTTGTGTATATTTTTTGTGTGTACAATAATCTGTACATAATTATTTTTCATGGGGATTTTCTTATAGCCAGTTCACATAAGTTAGAATTGAAAAACATATTTCCTGTAGTTTTCAATAAGATTACTTACGTAATAATTTTTGTGTGTGTAAATAGTAAACCCAATTTCTGGTGTCACTTGTGGTCAGTGAATTGCCCATTTAGCTATTAGCAATATCTATCTGGTCAAACCAATGAGGGGATGATGTGACGAAGCACGCTGGGATAATTTTAATTACCCTCTTGTTTTCTCATCTGCCTCCTTAAAATTTTGACTTAATTAGCATTAACATACATGAGTATAAGCTGTATTTTCATAAAACAGAAAGATTGGCCCTCAGTTTTAAAGTAAATAACACCATACCTAATTTTGTACTTGTTTTATGTATGTAATTGATTTTCTAATTTATTTTGGCTATTCCTAGTTAGTATCTTTCATTATAGGGAGAAATCAGTAATTGATTCGTAACTTAAATTCTATTGTTGACATATAAACAAATAAAAGTTCTGCAATACTTGTAAACATTTGGAAGACGAAATGCTAGTAATCTTAAAGTATCTATTTAACTCTATTCAAAAACATGGTAGCAAAACCAGCTATTAATTAATTCCAAAGTAATTAACAGTTTTGTCTAAGGTATTGTTTACATAACTATATTTGTTAATATCATAATTTTAACAAATAATTCGGTTTAGCCCTTGTAGTAGAAGAAACTGTTAAAAAGATGGAATTTTTCGATGTATTCAGTTAATTTAATGAGTTAAGTTTTAATTGCAATTTCTGTAAATTTAACTTTGAACAATGTGTAGTTTCAGTACCGATTATTGGGATTACATACAAGGGCCCAAATTTTGGTCATGAGACAGTCAGTCCATGGCCAAGTTTTAGATGAGTAACCTGTGCAGGTCAGAACAACAACAGTGCTTTAATTTAACTGTGAAATAAATGTTGAACAGTTAGGCCATGTGTAGAAACCAATGACAGTGACTGCTCCATATGTACCTGATTATTCTTCAAGAAGTGGGGACTTTGTGGTTATGTTTTTACTGCTCGTAGGTGTTCAACAGGAAACTATTGTAGCAGTATGTGGAGGTTCACCTGCAAACTATTAATGAAGCTTATCGCAAGTTAAACAATAGTGCACTGACCATATAACTGTATTATTGGGGGGTTGTTAACAGTGAAATTAAAGTACTGTGAAACGAAACTGTGCATCTGTCGGCTGCGTCATTTAAAGTATTCAGTGTCTGTATCCACAAACACCATGTTTCAGACAGTGTAGCAACGCAGTACGCCGACCACCGAGGACAACAATCAACAAACAAAGAACAATCAACAAATGAAGAAGCAGGAGGGACCGCTGCACTTCCCATGGCCTTTTTGGCCATCACATCCCAGGTATTCGGGGTGTGGGCAATGCATTTCCTCTGTATCCATTTAGGTATGATTTTTCATCAATTATTCGGTGGGTGGTGGTAGTTGTTCCCCAGTGGACGGTAGGGTTGTCACATTCCTTTGCCCAAAAATGTGCATTAATGAGCATATATTTGATGAATTTTATATTTAAATGATGTGAGTATTTGAACTGAGCAAAAGGAGGGGGAAGGGGGGGGGGGGAGACTAGAGTGAAATTGGAAGAAGTGTTCCAGTTATTACCATCTTCCAATGCTACCGAGTGAGCCACATGGCTTGCCATGAAAATTGTCTCAACTTTAGCACATTCAAGTTTCTTGGAAAACTTTGAAGTTGATTTTCTCCAGTTTCTTGAGAGTTTCATGCAACTGCTTTGGGAAATTGACATTTGAATTCTGTACTTCACATACCATAAATATAAAAAATTTAAAAATGCAGTTGCCAGGTGGTCTCTATGTTAGTCTGCACCTGTTCTTGACCTACATGAAGGACATACTAGGAACACTGGAAGTCTGTAACTGGTTCCCAGGAAACAGAATACCCCTCTATCTTACAAATACTAGCATTATACAATTCTAGTCCAATAAATATGAGTTACAGATTCCAAGAGCAGAGACCAATGGACATAGACTGAATGAGGTTCCATGTGTGAAGTTGCTAGATATCTAGATGGCTATTAATCTGAAGAGATACCAGCACATGGATAACTTCAGATAAAATCTGTTCTGCCCACTTTGGACTTGGAAATCTATCATAATATGTTGACCTGTAGACGGGACTCTTGGCACACTTTTGCTCAATAATACGCAATTACATAGTTTTATGAGGCAACACAGCTAATGTTTAAAAATTATTTATTCTGCAGAAGTGTATAGTAAAACTATAATGTAAAACCGATTACCAGACATCTTGCAAAAACCTCTTCAGGGGACTTGATATTCTTGTACTTATGTTCTAATACACTTATTGCCTAATGGTTTTGTGATTCATAAGAGTGAATTTTGAATGAACTGTGAAATTCACAGCCACAATATTACAAGTAAAATAATGTCTGTGTAGGTGATTCATGCCCACCTAGGGCCCACAATAGAGTTTTACATTCAGGTGCCAAAGTTTGGAAAGGTTGCCAGCAGAGATCAGACATATAATTTGAAATCCCCAGAAATTAAAAGATAAAGTAAAAGAACATCCCTGCAGCTATTCCTATAATTAATAAGAATATCTGGACTTGGGGATACAAATTTTGAGTAACACTAATTTTTATAATAACTCTCCACCACGAGCAACACAGACGTGCGATCAGCTCTTTCCAGACAATTCCACGTCTTACTAATTACTGCTTTGTTTGCACGTCACAAGTCACGATTTTTCCATAAAATACTTTTCAATTGTTCTGTAACACCATAGGCTGCTACATTAATGTCAAATCTTTTTCTGGTGCTCTGCAACATCAGAGATCGCCATTTTCCTGTCTGAAACTACAGGAGTTGCGTCTTACATGTTCTCCAGTCTCTCTCACATACTAACATGTATACCTTATCATGGCAGCAATTTCGTATCCGTATTCCAAGCTTGTGTTTGTGTGTGGAACCTTGCTTTAAGACATGCAATACTCCGAATATTTATCAACATGTTCATTCTGCTTTTATACTGTGGAACCTGCATTATTTACATTAAATGGCAATTAAAAATCAATTCTAAAGTAAGTTTTTTGTTTTCTTGTTACATTCCTACGATTTTATCCTTAAAACTATTCTGATTATCGAGTAAAACTGCCCTACGATTTTGTATGGAAAAAGAAAAAAATCTGCAAATTGCCCATAGTTAGTGTGTTAAACGGGTTTTTGGCTTTTCTCAGTATATACAGAAACATGGTCTCTGGTGAGTAGAACAAAGTACTGGCTAAAAGCAGCACACGAATGGTGGAAGACGAGGATCAGTGGCCTTTCAACCCCCCCCCCCCCCCACCAAAGTAGCTGCTTTCTCCTAACACAGATATATAAAGTAATCTACAAATAATTCCCATAGTTATCAGAATGAGGAGATTAGCACTGATAACATATTGTTATTTGTATTCTTTTCAGAAACTGTTTGCAGTGGCTCTTTCTATCTGATAATGTATAACTTGATTCGTTCCACTTCCCGAAGTCTCTCCTTCGTGGTGGGATTCATTGAACATGATGTGTGAATTAAACAAATAAAAGAACATATATGGCACTAGAGTAAGTTTTGGAATAACGGTTTGTGCCAAGGTATGCACTATGTGACATGTAAAGAGGTTTCAAAAGGTTCTACAAAAATGCTGCAAAATGTCTGGCACGAAAAGCAACACAACTGAAATGAAAACACTTTCGCATAAAACAGGCTTATCTTAGAAAATTCATAGCCTTGGTAGAGATACTGGTTTTAACTTCTGTTACAGATTACGAATTCATCTGACACAACACTCTAACCAGAGACTTTACAATTTACCTTTCTACTTTCACCAGCCGTACAAGAAAGAATGAATGCAATCAAAAGTTTGAGATTCTGTTAGGAGATATGTGTGTCTATTGCCATGCGATACTGTGTAGTTAGGACTATTTTATGTCACATAAATTAGTCTATTAGCAGCTATTTATGTAGCGTGCTGATTAAAACTCAGGTATACATTTAAAAAAAACTGCACATTTCTTGGACCTACCCTTATTATTAAAATGTTCTTCAATATGGGCTACCATCTCCTGATTGCTCTTGAAGTTAGTCATACAGCATACAGGACAGCTATCACTCCAGTTCTCCACACTATTTACAGGTTGCTGTGGCTGAAAAATAGTGGTCCAAGATTGAGAAAAAATACATTTACAGTTCAAAACATACTTCAATTTTAGTGGTAAAGTTAATCAGATGAATGTACTGTTAACAGAGCCTTCATCTAATAACTTACAACTGGTTCTAAATTACTTATTAAGTAATACCACATATTACCTTGCCAAACAATACACAGCCTATATCTGTACAAAGAGAAATCAGTTTCACAAAATAACATTTTTTTGATTTATTACACAATTTTTTTTGGGAGGTGGTGTTGGTTTGGGGTCTCCCACATCACTCAGTAAGCTGGCGTTAGTCAGAGTTACATGGTTTGTTTGAGAGCTATTTCAACCCTTTGACAACAAATAACATGGCCGATGTAAAGGAGCAAAGAGTTGGTGCTACAAGTACGATCCACAATCAAAGCAGCAAATGGACACAACAAATGTCACCACAACCCAAGAAAGCACTTCACTGTCCACAAGGAGTTGGTTCGAAAACAGTAAACCAATATTTTATCTGGATGTGTGACAAAAGCAGCCGGAAATGTGGAGAAATGGGAGCTGTTTGCTCCACAATGACAATGCTCCAACCAGCTCCAACGGTCGGACAGTTCATGGCAAAAATAACAAGGTGCTTGTGCCTCATCCATCCTACTCACCGTATCTGGCTGTTTCATTCCACCGAGGAAGCAAACACTCAAAGGAAAGCAATTCAGTGATATGGATGACATCAAAGAAAACATACTATCAGCTATGAACAGTATCCTGCCTCAAGAGTTCCAGAATTGTTTTCAGCAGAGATAGAAGTATTTGGACAAGTGCATTAATGTACATGAACAATTCTTTGAAGGGGCTAAAGCACGGTGAATGTAGAGTTCAATAAAAATGCAAAACAAGAAAAATTTTTGGGTCCCCCCCCCCCCCCCCCCTCACATATGTTCAATGTCCTACTGCTACTGAGCTAAATGGGCTATGCAAGAGGTCTTACTTGAAATGAGTGAGAGTAAAAATTGTATAAAACCTTAACATGTGGCATTATTTTTGCCATAGCCCATGTGGAACTGGGAAATCAAGAACAATCTACATACAGATGTCCAGAACTTGGATTCCTGTCTTGGTCCTTTTAAGGCAACCATTCGCTGCTCTATCGTTTTAGTTGAGCAACATACAGCCAACATCTAAATGGGAAAAAAATCTGTCTGGTGTTGCTGCTGGTACAATCACTGCTGTACTTTTCATAAAATGGCATTGATTATCAGTTTTTAATGTTTGTCAATATTTTGCAGTGCCTGGGAATAGAAATAATATCGTTCTCTTACTTGAACAGCAAGAATGAGATTTTTTTGCCATATAACATATAATCTTTTACAGGCTAATAGCTGCTACTGAGTTAGTGTGGAGCTATGACCAGAGGCAGCCATACCTGTGGGGTGTAAAGGATACATTGCAGAGGGGCAACAAAGGCTTGCTCATGATATCTCTCTCTCTCTCTCTCTCTGTCTTTCTTTCTTTCTTTCTCTCCCCACCCCCTCCCCCCTTTAATACTACCTACTTAATAATCTAATTTCAACATCAGCCAGGTATGCATAGGAAGTGCACCCTAGTCCCTGATAGGCTAGGGCTGTCTATGGCTATGACATAATCCATCTAAAAATGTAACACAGCATTTACACATTCAATACTATAGTTTTAGAGAAGTCTAATCATTCAAATATTGTTCATTTAAAGACTCAGAAAAACTAAATATTACATCAGAAACACTATATCATGAATCAAACTTTTATTGGCAGCAGTTCTAAGCATGCCCTGAACCAGCTGAGTATTGCTGTTCATCACTTACAACCTAATTTCATGCAGTGATATGAAGATGTAGGACTGCATCTCTGTACTGAAGCTGAAGAGCATAATCATCTCAAAATGACAGTTATATATCTATTAAAATGCACATTTATGAATGTTAAGTTAGGTGCCATACCAAGGTTTCCTTAAGCTTGCTGTAAAATAGCATTTGATATCTCTGATATATTTAAAACAGAAAACAAACTCATACAAAAAGCAACAAAAGGAGCCACTGATTTTCAGACTGTATAAAGAACTTATAAGTACACAACAATAAATACAAAATTCAATGAAGACATCAAAAAGACAAATTTCTTTGTTTAAGTACATACCTTTGCAGGGCTAAGAATGTCTTTATGTTCAATGTTTACATGTAGTTCTAAATCTGGACTGTTTTGAAATGTTCGTACACAAAGTGGACAACTGTACACAGATTCCTCCAATCCAGGTGGTGTTGCCGGTGGGAATGATGGGCTCGTCAGATCAAAATGTTGCCTGTTGATATGTTCTTCAAGCTGCAGAGGATCCAAACTGGTGTAAGAACACATGGGGCACTGTTGTGGTTGGACGGACTTTTTACAAGCAGGGTTTGGACCAGGTGAAGCACTTGCTCGTAGATCTAAAGCTAACTGTGAACGCAAGGGAGAACCGGAGCCAGCAACTGAGCTGCTGGATGCCACTGTGCAAGTGCTGTGACTTGGATCAGGGTCTGTACTCCTTCCTGCACCACAGTAATTATTATTGTTATTATTGTTGTTGTTAATGTTATTTTCCCAGCAGCTACTGGCACTGTCAGTACCTGGTTCAGGATAAAGTTCCCAAGGCAAAGGTCTTGAAGGAACACAAGAGTCATCCCTACCATCAATATCTTCATCATCAATGAATGCAAGCAATTCTTGTTCAGGGGTTAAATAGTCCAAATGGGCACTATTTACGTGCATTAACAACTGTTCTGCAGACACTTCACCCAGATCACAAAAAGGACATGAAACAGCACCTTCTAAATGGTACACCACCATATGTGAACGCATCTCCTCTTCGTTTAATCCTTCAACTCCACATATTTCACAAGAATAAGTCATTTCCGGCATCTTTGAAGCCATCACCACGTTCTACTATGTACAGACCTGAAGAAATATGAAGCCACCATTACACAGAGCAAGATACATGAATTCTGCAACATTAATACATACTAAAGCAAAAACAGGCATGAATACTATTAAAAAAATTAAAAATAAACATAATTCTATAACTCTACGACAGCTGTTTTTAAACTGTGATCTGCAGACTCTTGCTATTCACTGAATTTGATATCGTTCATCAACTAAATTAAAGAATTCGAACTGATTTGTCTGTTAGTCAGAAAATGCATCTTTAGTGATACTACAGTAACATTCAGGAAATGTTTTAATCAGAAATGACTTTTACTTTCTAGCAAAGTAGGCACTGAAGTAAGCACTGGCAACAAGCCAAAACTGTACGTAAGACTGGGATTCAAATATCTGTCTTTTGCAGGCAGTGTGTTGTTAACAGCAGCATCTGAGTGGATAACACAGCAAATGGTAGCACACAGCCCATCAAGCACAGATATTTGAGTTCAAGTCCTAATGCAGCATCGAGTTTTAACTTGTTGCAAAATCTTATAAATGTTTATAATTTCACATCAATTACTAACACGTGTACATGCTCTTCATTCTGAGACAGAGAAACATAATGTAACAGCTATGTAATTCTATTTACAAGCCAGCTACTTCCTACGATATTACCCATGGTTAAACAGTTGCTTATAATAAAAATGCCAAGGAGTGTATTTATTCCAAACTTCTATTCGTTACTTTCATTCTCCTCCTTCTCTCTGTGCACCTCCTCCGCCTTCTCTCTCTGCCTACCTCCTCTACATCCTCCCCCCAATCTCTGTTGATCCCTCCCCCCTCTCCCTGCTCATCTCCTCCTCCCTCCTTTCCTTCTCTTTCCTGTCTCTGCCCATCTTCCCTCTTCCCTTTCTCTTTCCATCTCCCCTCATCCTTCTTCTGTCCATCTCCTCCTCCTCTCCCCACCTTCTCTACATCTCTTCCTCCTCTTTCCGTGTCCACCTTGTCCTTCCACCTCTCTGTCTGTCCATCTCCACTTCCTCCCCATCTCTCTCCACATTATCACCCCCAGCCCAATTGAAAGTTGGTAGTTCTTACTCCACTGTATTTTTTTCCATACTGTAATGAATATGTGTACCAAACTCGACTGAAATTATTCCAGGGGTTTAGGATGAGCCTTCTATCTATGGTTTTGTCCATATATGCACATGTCAAATATAATTCACATGTATTCGACATATTTCACCTATATCTCTAGCAAATTTCATGCTGCAGTTTCATTTTCATGCAACATGCTAGTTTTGATGTTATATCTCCTGAACTGTGTGTTGTACAATTAATATTTCTGTAGGCACATTGAGTGACGTATGTGAATACTATCTGTGAAATTGTTGTGGAAAGAGTTAATAGCTAAGAAGTAATAAACTTAAACATCACACAAGGTGCAGAAGTTCTTCACACATTTCAATGTTTATGATGTCATATTTTGTGAACTATGTGTTGTACAATGACATAATTTTGCGGGTACATTACGTGGTATATGCACATACTGTCTGCAACATGTAACACACACACACACACAAACTTCCACAGTCATAACATATTATAAGTCACATATTACCAAACATAAAAAGAGAGAAGAAATGGTATTAGCAAGGTAGAAAATTATAATTAGATATATTTCAATGTGTGCCTCTAAATATCTGAGGTGACGATATTCCTGTATCCCAACATAAGTCCATCTCAGCAACCTGTAACTTGCACATAATAAATAACCTGTAAGATGAAAGCATTACAACACATAAAAATGAAAAATATGAACATTTACGTACTCATATTACGAGGGTAAGCACAAAAGTAAGGTCTCCTATTTTTTTTTATAAGTACAGAACTCTGTTCATGTGACAGTTAGTCAGACTGTTATGAAGAGTGCTTCACATGCTGTGTGTAAACATGCGCATGCCACACTGAAGCACTCAGTCTTGGCTTGGCAGCCATTGAGAATGGAGCTCCCCCTGGATGTTACCGCCAAGTGTGAATTGCGCGCAGTTATTCAGTTTTTGAATGCAAAGGGCACTGCAGCAATTGAAATCCATCACCAATTGACAGAAGTGTATGGTGAGTCGTGCGTGGATGTCAGAAATGTTCATAAGTGGTGTAGAGAGTTTGCAGCTGGTTATAACGAAATTCACCACAAACAAAAGAGCGGGAGACTGTCAATTTCTGAGGAGACAGTGTTGAAGGTTGAGCAAAGCATGCATGAAGATCAGCGGATCACCCTGGATGACCTCTGCATGTTGGTTCCTGAGGTTTCCCGAAGCACCGCCCACAGAATTTTAATGGAAACATTGAACTATCGGAAGGTGTGCGCAAGATGGATGCCACGCATCCTGACTGAGGACCACATGCAGCAATGAGTTGATGCTTCCCGTGCATTTCTTTGCCGCCTTGCAACCGAACAGGACAACTTTCTGGACTCAACTGTCATGGGTTATGAAACCTGGTCATAGCACTTTACACCTGAGACCAAGTAACAATCATGCCAGTGCGACATCCTTCTTTGCCAAAGCCGCGGAAATTCAAACAAACACAGTCTTCCGGTAAAGTCACGACAACCATTTTTCGGGATTGGAAAGGGGTATTGTTGGTTGACTTTATGCTCACTGGGATCACAATTAACACTAACAGATACTGTGAGACTCTGAAAAAACTCAAACGGGCAATTCAGAACCTCAGCCACCCACCCTGTAGTCTTGACTTGGCACCCAGTGACTATCACCTGTTCCCCAAGTTAAAAGAACATTTCGCCGGAAAGGGATTCAGCTCTGACGACAAGGTGAAAGAAGAGGTTCATAACTTTCTGAACAGCATGGCGGCGAGCTGGTATGACATGGGCATACAAAAATGCATCAACAGAAATGGTGATTATGTCGAAAAATAGCTAAATATTCAAGCTGTAAACTGATGTAAACCGTTGTAGAAATAAACAGGTCTATGTACTTATAAAAAAATAAGAGACCTTACTTTTGGGATTACCTTCATATATGATGATAAAGTACGCTGGCTGTAATATTTTCACGACCAAACCTTTGAAGTGATTTTGGTGAAATTTGGTACAGAGATAGATTGAATATTAAAGAAGAATATATGCTACCTGGGAAAGTGTGTGGTAAAAGATATCTATTGATTTGAACAATATTATGTAAAATTAGTGAAAAATCTTTACTCTATGGAAAAACTATTTACTCTTTGACTTTTCAACTTTATAATACTTGTGAAAGTGCTTTTATTGGTTGTCAACACAACGAATACAGTGCTATACAATTCTCAATGTTTTAATTCATACCTCCATACTAATAACATTAAATATGAAAGTAATTATGTCTGTTACATTTTCACGACAAAACCACTGAACCAATTTTGATGAAATTAAGTACGGACATAGCTTGAAACTTGAGGAAGAAAATAGGCTTCTTTAAGACTAAAAAGGACCCCTAAGAGTGTCAACTAAAGAATGGAAAATAGTTCTTTATGTAAGTGAATATAAAAGATGTCAAAAAATTATTACAGTTGTTGCATAATGTAAGTGATATATAATGTATACCTACTTCAGTAGAACAATGCATATATTCATGCTTCTCCCTATGCCCCTCTGCACACATCACTCACTCAGCAGCGATGCTGTGCATGTCATTGTGTTGTGAGTTGTGGCACTTGGGGAGAACACATGGCACAAGCTTTGCTTATCTGAACATGCAGACACTTGAGGGCAGCTGATGTTATTGCATGTACGACAGCTTACTTACCATCACTCATCACAGCAAAACTACTGAGATGCACGCACAGCTGTGAGTAACAGTAAGTACAAACATATGTCGTTAATAGAATAACAGACAAATAATTATTTCAATATATTTCCATTGACAGTTGTCAATCAGAGGTTCCCTCACGAACTACGGACCCTGCCGAGGTGGGATGGACTGCAAGCTACAATGTTTCAGAGAGCCATAAAGTAGGTGTATCTACTGTGGAGAGGCCAGACTAACAAGTACTCACGGAAGAGGAGAAACAACCTGTTCAGTATTCCCAGGGGTACCTGTCTGGATGATAGACCAATCTGGTCTTGTAACATTAGCCTACATGGCCTTATTGTGCTGGTAGTGTGAATTTCTGAAAGCAAAGGGAAACTAGAGCTGTTATATTTCCTAAGGACATGCATCTCTATTGTTTAGCTTAATGATGATGATGGCCTCTTAGGTGAAATATTCTGGAGGTAAAACAGTCACCCATCTAGATCTCCAGATGGAACTACTCAAGAGAATGTCATAAAAAAAATGTATTCTACAAGTTGGAGCATGGAATGCTAGATCCATTAATTAGGTAGGTAGGTCCATTAATTGGGTAGGTAGGTTAGAGAATTTAAAAATGGAAATAGATAGGTTAAAGTCAGATATACTATGAATTAGTGAAGTGTGGTGGCAAGAAGAATAGAACATCTTGTCATATAAGTACAAGCTATAAGCGTAAAACCATGTAGGGGTAATGCAGGAGTAGGCATAATAATGAATAAGGGAACAGGAATGCAGGTGAGTTAGTGAATGGATTATTGCAGCCAAGTCAGACACGAAGATAACACCCAATACCATAGTGCATGTTTCAATGCCAACTTGCCAGTACATATGATACAGGGATTGAAAGAGCGTATGACAAGATAAAATAAATTATTCAGGTTAAGGGATGCAAAAATTAATTGTTACGGGGGACTGGAATTTGAGAGTATGGATAGGAATTAAAAGAAAAATAGTAAGAAAACATGTGTTAGGGAAAAAGAATGAATGAGGAGGCCACGTGGTATAATTTTGCACAGAGCATTGCTAACACTCGATTTAAGAAAATTGCATACATAGAAAAGACCTAAACAGACATGACTACTCTGCAACTCACACTTAACTGATTGGCAAGGTGATCATTGAACCACCTTCAGATCATTTCTCTACCATTCAACTCTCAAACAATGCACGGGAGAAACAAGCAAAACTTTCTGTTTGAGCTCTGCTTTCTTTTATTTTATTACAACTACAAGTTTTTCCTATTTAGGTGGGCGTCTACAAAATATTTTTGCTTTCACAGGAGAAAGTCATGATAGAAATTTTGTGGAAAGCTCCTACTGCAACAAAAAACGCCTTTGTTTAACGATTGGCACACCAATTCACGTATCATATCTGTGATACGCTCTCCCTTACTTCATGATATTATACAAAATGAGCTACCCTCCTTTGAATTTTTTCTGTGTCCTCTGTCAATTCTATCTGGTATGGATCCCATACCGCACAGCAATACTTCAGATGAGGATAGATAAGCATAATGCAGTCAGTCGTTTTTTGTAGATCTGTTATATCTTCTAAGTTTCCTACTAACAAAACAGTCTTTGGTTCACCTTCCCTGTAACATTTTCTATGTGATCACTCCAATTTAAGTTGTTTGTAATTATAATCACTAGGTATTTAGTTGAATTCGCAGCTCTTAGATTTGTATGATTTATTGCGAAACTGGAATTTAACAGATTTCTTTTTGAACTCAAGTGAATGACCTCACATTTTGCCTTACTGTGAGGCAATTGCCACTTTTTGTATCATACAGATACTGTGAATGAGTCATTTTGCAATTGGTTTTCAACTTCTGAAGAGTTTATACCATAGTCTACAAACAATCTAAGAGGGCTTTTCAGATTGTCTTCTAAGTTGTTCATATAGATAAGGAACAGCAAGGGACTGTAACACTTACTTGGGAAGTGCCACATATCATTTATGTTTTACTCAATGACTTTCCATCAATTACTAGAGGTATATTTCTGAAAGGCAATCATGAACCAGTCGAATAACTCAGACGATACTCGATAAGTACGCAATCACATTACAAGCTGCCTTTGAAGAATGGTGTCAAAAACCTTCTGGAAATCTAGAAATACAGAATCAATTTGCGATCCCCTGAGGATATCAGTCATTACTTCATGATAAATAGCTAGATGGTTTCAAAAGAATGATATTTTCTGAATCAGTGCTGTGTGTCAATATATCATTTTCCTTGATTAATTCATAGTCTTTGAACACAGTTTATGGTCCAAAATCATACTGCACATTGAATCAGTGGTATGGATCTATAATTTGGCACATTACCTCTACTTTCTTTGTTGTGTATTGGTGTAACCTGTGCATCTTTCAATTCTTGAGGTACAGATATTTCTTTGAGTGAGCTGTTGTATATGATTGCTATGAGTGGAGCTATTATATCAACATATTCCGAAAGGGACCAACTTGGTATGCAGTCTGGACCAGAAGACTTGCCTTTATTAAGCGATTAAAGTTGCTTTGCTATGCCAAGGGTATTTATGTCTAAGTTCCTCATTTTGGCAGCTATTCTTGATTCAAATACTGAAATATTTGTTTCATCTTCCTTGGTGAAGAAATTTCAGAATACCATGATTTAGTAACTCCACTTTAGTGGCACTGTCATCGGTAAAATTACCATTGCTATGGTGCAGTGTCAAGTCACTGATGTACTTTCCATATGACCAGAATCTCTTCGGATTTTCTGCCAAATTTTGAGAGTGCGTTTCAATGTGGAAAATATTAAAAGCATCTCACATTGAAGTCTGCACTAATTTTCGAGCTTTTGTAAAATATCGCCAATCCTGGATATTTGGTGTTCTTTTAAATCTGACACACTTTTGTCATTGCTTTTGCAACAGTTTTCTGGCCTGTTTTGTGTACCATGGCGGATCTGTTCCATCTTTTAAAATTCCGTTTAGTATGAAACTCACAACTGCCCCCAATACTATTTCTTTGAATTTAATCCACATCTGAACTAAGCTTATATCATTAGTTTGGAAGGACTAGAGATTGACTCTTAGGAAGGTACGAAGTGAGATTTTATCTGTGTTTATTTTCAGTGGTTTTGGATGTTACAGTATTCAGATTTTCTACAACAACCTAGTGGTCACTCATATTTGTATCCATCACAGGAGTTGCACTGGAAGGTTTCAGATTGACTGTATAATAAAACAAAAATTTATTTATACTGTAAGAATTTTCCAGAGACAGATGCAGACTCTGCCCATAACCTGTTGTTGTTGTGGTCTTCAGTCCTGAGACTGGTTTGATGCAGCTCTCCATGCTACTCTATCCTGTGCAAGCTTCTTCATTTCCCAGTACCTACTGCAACCTACATCCTTCTGAATCTGCTTAGTGTATTCATCTCTTGGTCTCCCTCTACAATTTTTACCCTCCACGCTGCCCTCCAATGCTAAATTGGTGATCCCTTGATGCCTCAGAACATGTCCAACCAACCGATCCCTTCTTCTGGTCAAGTTGTGCCACAAACTTCTCTTCTCCCCAATCCTATTCAGTACTTCCTCATTAGTTATGTGATCTACCCATCTAATCTTCAGCATTCTTCTGTAGCACCACATTTTGAAAGCTTCTATTCTCTTCTTGTCCAAACTATTTATCGTCCATGTTTCACTTCCATACATGGCTACACTCCATACAAGTACTTTCAGAAACGACTTCCTGACACTTAAATCTATACTCGATGTTAACAAATTTCTCTTCTTCAGAAACGCTTTCCTCGCTATTGCCAGTCTACATTTTATATCCTCTCTACTTCGACCATCATCAGTTATTTTGCTCCCCAAATAGCAAAACTCCTTTACTACTTTAAGTGTCTCATTTCCTAATCTAATTTCCTCGGCATCACCCGACTTAATTCGACTTCATTCCATTATCCTCGTTTTGCTTTTGTTGATGTTCATCTTAAATATTCCTCTCAAGACACTGTGCATTCCCTTCAACTGCTCTTCCAAGTCCTTTGCTGTCTCTGAAAGAATTACAATGTCATTGGCAAACCTCAAAGTTTTTATTTCTTCTCCATGGATTTTAATACCTACTCCGAATTTTTCTTTTGTTTCCTTTACTGCTTGCTCAATATACAGATTGAATAACATCGGGGAGAGGCTACAACCCTGTCTTACTCCCTTCCCAACCACTGCTTCCCTTTCATGTCCCTCGACTTTTATAACTGCCATCTGGATTCTGTACAAATTGTAAATAGCCTTTCGCTCCCTGTATTTTACCCCTGCCACCTTTAGAATTTGAAAGAGAGTATTCCAGTCAACATAGTCAAAAGCTTTCTCTAAGTCTACAAATGCTAGAAACGTAGGTTTGCCTTTCCTTAATCTTTCTTCTAAGATAAGTCGTAAGGTCAGTATTGCCCCACGTGTTCCAGTATTTCTACAGAATCCAAACTGATCTTCCCTGAGGTCGGCTTCTACTAGTTTTTCCATTCGTCTGTAAAGAATTCGTGTTAGTATTTTGCAGCTGTGGCTTATTAAACTGATTGTTCGGTAATTTTCACATCTGTCATCACCTGCTTTCTTTGGGATTGGAAGCATTATATTCTTCTTCCCTGAGGTCGGCTTCTACTAGTTTTTCCATTCGTCTGTAAAGAATTCGTGTTAGTATTTTGCAGCTGTGGCTTATTAAACTGATTGTTCGGTAATTTTCACATCTGTCATCACCTGCTTTCTTTGGGATTGGAAGCATTATATTCTTCTTGAAGTCTGAGGGTATTTCGCCTGTTTCATACATCTTGCTCACCAGATGGTAGAGTTTTGTCAGGACTGGCTCTCCCAAGGCCGTCAGTAGTTCCAATGGAATGTTGTCTACTCCGGGGGCCTTGTTTCGACTCAGGTCTTTCAGTGCTTTGTCAAACTCTTCACGCAGAATCGTATCTCCCATTTCATCTTCATCTACATCCTCTTCCATTTCCATAATATTGTCCTCAAGTACATTGCCCTTGTATAGACCCTCTATATACTCCTTCCACCTTTCTGCTTTCCCTTCTTTGCTTAGAACTGGTTTTCCATCTGAGCTCTTGATGTTCATACAAGTGGTTCTCTTATCTCCAAAGGTCTCTTTAATTTTCCTGTAGGTGCTATCTATCTTACCCCTAGTGAGATAAGCCTCTACATCCTTACATTTGTCCTCTAGCCATCCCTGCTTAGCCATTTTGCACTTCCTATCGATCTCATTTTTGAGACGTTTATATTCCTTTTTGCCTGCTTCATTTATTGCATTTTTATATTTTCTCCTTTCATCAATTAAATTCAATATTTCTTCTGATACCCAAGGATTTCTACTAGCCCTCGTCTTTTTACCTACTTGATCCTCTGCTGCCTTCACTACTTCATCCCTCAAAGCTACCCATTCTTCTTCTGCTGTATTTCTTTCCCCCATTCCTGTCAATTGTTCCCTTATGCTCTCCCTGAAACTCTGTACAACTTCTGGTTCTTTTAGTTTATCCAGGTCCCATCTCCTTAAATTCCCACGTTTTTGCGGTTTCTTCAGTTTTAATCTACAGGTCATAACCAATAGATTGTGGTCAGAGTCCACATCTACCCCTGGAAATGCCTTACAATTTAAAACCTGGTTCCTAAATCTCTGTCTTACCATTATATAATCTATCTGATACCTTTTAGTATCTCCAGGGTTCTTCCATGTATACAACCTTCTTTGATGATTCTTAAACCAAGTGTTAGCTATGATTAAGTTGTGCTCTGTGCAAAATTCTACCAGGCGGCTTCCTCTTTCATTTCTTAGCCCCAATCCATATCCACCTACTACGTTTTCTTCTCTCCCTTTTCCTACACTCAAATTCCAGTCACCCATGACTATTAAATTTTCATCTCCCTTCACTATCTGAATAATTTCTTTTATTTCTTCATACATTTCTTCAATTTCTTCGTCATCTGCAGAGCTAGTTGGCATGTAAACTTGTACTACGGCAGTAGGTGTGGGCTTCGTATCTATCTTCGCCACAATAATGCGTTCACTATGCTGTTTGTAGTAGCTTACCCGCATTCCTATTTATTATTAAACCTACTCCTGCATTACCCCTATTTGATTTTGTGTTTATAACCCTGTAGTCACCTGACCAGAAGTCTTGTTCCTCCTGCCACCGAACTTCACTAATTGACACTATATCTAACTCTAACCTATCCATTTCCCTTTTTAAATTTTTTAACCTACCTACCCGATTAAGGGATCTGACATTCCACGCTCCGATCCGTAGAACGCCAGTTTTCTTTCTCCTGATAACAACATCCTCTTGAGTAGTCCCCGCCCGGATATCCGAATGGGGGCCTATTTTACCTCCGGAATATTTTACCCAAGAGGACGCCATCATCATTTAATCATACAGTAAAGCTGCATGCCCTCGGGAAAAATTACGGCTGTAGTTTCCTCCTTGCTTTCAGCCATTCGCAGTACCAGCACAGCAAGGCCGTTTTGGTTATTGTTACAAGGCCTGATCAGTCAATCATCCAGACTGTTGCCCCTGCAACTACTGAAAAGGCTGCTGCCCCTCTTCAGGAACCACACGTTTGTCTGGCCTCTCAACAGATACCCCTCCGTTGTGGTTGGACCTACGGTATGGTTATCTGTATCGCTGAGGCACGCAAGCCTTCCACCAACGGCAAGGTCCATGGTTCATGAGGGGGGGGGGGGGGGGGTCCATAACCTATCAGTTACAAATTGTAGACTAAAACTGAAGCAATTACAAAAAGCTACAAAATCAAGGCAATGGGGCCTCAATAAACTGAGAGATGGGGGTTGTAAATATTGCAAATGGAGCACCGGACAAAACTGACTGAAAAAGGGTAAAGGAATACAACAGAAGACGAATGGTAGCTTGAGAAATGAAACAGTTAAGGCAGTAGATGATTACATCATTAAAAAGGCAAGGTCTAGTAGAATTCCCTGAATAAAGCAAGGCATATTGAATTTAACTCTTGAAATGAAAAAGTATATGAATGCAGAAAATGAAGTAATAAAAAGGGAATACAAATATCTAAAAAATGAGACTGACAAAAAATGAAGATGGCTTAGCAGGATTGGCTAGAGGACTAACGCAAGCTGCAGAAGCATGCATGGCCAGGGAATGATATATGTCGCCTACAGGAAAATTTAAGAGACCTTTCAGGAAAAGAGAAGCAGCTGCATGCATATCAAGAGATCAGATGGCAAGCCAGTACTGAGCAAAGAAGAGAAAGCTGAAAAGTGGAAGAAATATGTAGACAAGCTATATGAGGGAAATAATCTTGAAGGAAATATCATAGAAAGGGAAGAGAAGTATAGTTAAACGAGATGTGGGATACGATACAGTGAGAACAACTAGACAGACCACAGGAAGAGCTTAGTGGAAATAAGGTTCCCAGAATTGATGATATTCCCTCAGAATTATTGAGATCCATGGGAGAGCTAGCCAAAATCAGAGGGGTAAAGTAACCTCAGGCTTCAAAAAGAATGCAATAATTCAATTTCCAAAGCAGTCAGATGCTCACAGGTGTCAATACTACTGAACCACCAATTTAACAATAAGGGAAAATCAGGGATGGAGCATTACGTAAAATAAGAGAAAGGCAACCACTCTCCTATAGTGTATCAATGCATGGAGCACAGAAACACGTAACAGAAAACTGCATTCACACTATCTTTTGAGCACTAGTTTGTCTTTCAGCAATGGCACACACATTCAGACACACAACCTTGCAGGCACCCCAAACGCACACTTTAGTGGCCACGACAAGACTGGCTGTGATAACAGGAATGAGTGTGTGGAAGACCTAGGCATGAATACAGAAAGCAGATTCGGATGGATGTACATTACATTAGTTATTCAGAGATGAAAATACTTGCATAGGATGCACTAGTGTAGAGTGCTGCATCAAACCAGTGTTTCGACTGAAGACCACAACAATTAAACAACAACAATCTGTAGTTGTATGTACCAAGAGTTATTATCTAAGTAATCGCATTTATGAAAGAAGTAATTTTCAAAAGAAAGAGAAAAAGGGGGTAGCAGATGGGAACACACAGTAAAATACAGAACTGTTGCCTTTTGGAAACAATAAAAAGCTCCAAAAGCCATCAGTTTTACACCTATCTGTCTGATGCAACTTGGTAAGAACATCTGATCTACAGGATCAACATTTACAAGTATTTTCATTTCACTGATCATTTCCATTAAAAAAGACTTTTAAAAAAAGAATCAAGTAGGCTAGATTTTCTGTAGCAGTTATGTCTATTTCCTTTGTCAAACTACAATTTTTTTTTTTTTTTGTACAACTCTTCCTTTCCAAAAACAAAGACTTAATTTGCATCATATTTTAAAATTAAACAGAAAAATACAGAAACAGTATGGAGGAAGTTTGGTTTAACATTAAAGTATTTGGAGAAGGAGTTTGTTTCAATGTTTCCGAGAAATCACAGCAAATCTAAGTCCCGAAAACATGCCCAGGTTTTCATTGTTGCTCCACCTGAATCAAAATCTGAGGTTAGCAATATCACAATCAATATGAGAAAATAAGTTCACCCAGAATAGGTCAATAGGAAATGGCTGAAAGAATATTAAAACATGGAGCTACTAATAAACTGATTGTAGAGCACCCACAATTTGATGACAATCAGTAATAGTGCTAAAATTTTGACAAAGACTTCCATTCTCTTTATAGAATTTCCAGTAAACATTAACAAAAACAAGCCATAAAAAGCAAAACAATGTCATAAAATTTCAACCTAAGCATTAATAGTAACTATGATCGTTCACACTTTTTCGGTTGTGAGCTTAAAACAAAAAGTCTGTCGCATACAAAGCTGAGCTAAGAGTTTGGAATGCACTGAAATCAACAAAGAATGAGCTCAGCCAACATTTTTAAGTACACATGACAAGTCATGAATTGTCATAAGCAGAACAAAGACTGCAGTTCTTTATGTAATTAGTGACTTTGTTTGTAATTACACTTAAGAATTATTTATTTGTCTGTAAATAAATGATTTTTTTTCAATGTTTATACTAACAAAAGAATAGCTCCCTTTATTAACATCATTAACACAAGCAATGTATACAAAAGTTAAGGCAAATAATTAAAGGTAGTAACATAGTTGATGTTAGTTAACAGAACTATTTAAAGTACCTAAAAAAGGACACTCTTCCTTTAGAATAACGAATTCCAGACAAGCAACTACTAAAATGGCAAAATACTATAGTGTAAGAAGTAAATAACAATACTGCATAGAATGATGTTTGGTTCAACTTCACACTACAATCAACTTTTTGATCTATTTGTATTCCTTTCTATAGCAAAATGGCACACGGCAAAAGAAATACAGGCATGTAACAAAACAAGACACTGACTTAATGTGTAACATAATTAATATAAAAACGTCAGTAAAAAAATAAAACAAATCAAATGAAAACTGGATATCACTGTTAATTCAACAGTTTCATCAACAGAATTGGAGGAATGGGCAGTTGCTGCGAAGGGTGAGAGGCAAAGTAGATAAAGACATTAGGATGGCGCAAATTACTGTTACCTCTCTGTACCGTGTACACGTGTTACATATTGACAATAATGTGTCAGCATTATTATATGATGTATCACTTCACTGGTTGCCCATTTCATTGGAAGTTTTGGGAAAGGGATGGTTTCACAGAAAACCTTTTAAAATGTCGACTCACAAGAAAAATGTGTGTGTGAGTTCACTGAAAAACAAAATTGATTTATAAACCATACGGCATTTGTGGTATGGCAATAATGTTAGTCACCGGTACGTTTGCTCAACACAAATTGTCACAAAAACCATTACCGGTTTAATTAAACATAAGAGAAATTTATTCACACACGCCCTACCATGTATTCTCAAATAAAAATAAAACTTCAACAATGTTTGTGATTGTACGGCAAAGACATATCTTCCGAAATGTGTACTGACGGCACTGCAACAAAAACCCTTTTACAATAAAGGTTTCTGATAGCCACTGTCTGAACACGACAATCTGCTGACGATTCTGCATACAAACAGTTATCTTAAACATTATCCGCTGCGAAAAAATATAATTTTTTATAGTATGTTACTATTATATAACACTGCCAGAATGTGCCAAATCATTAAATAGACTATTACGGATACAGCGGGATCGAAATTGTGATTTCAGTTTTGCATGCGCTGTATGCTCAAACAATTTGGGAGCTGGATTTTCGTCTTACAGTTCCTTCAACATGCAAAGCGCGGTTCATAAAAACTTGTGCTTTACCTCTTTGATTACCCTCACTGAGCCATTAATAGCTCAGACATGCCTGCCGCTCAATGCGTCAGCGCGACACGCTGTTCAGGGAGTCCATAACCCGACTTTGTTTTCGCGCTTCGTGTTCACGAATGCGACGGGAGGATGCGCCACACGTGAAATGACCGACGAACAGAGTAAGCGCACAAGAGCAGTCCTTTCTCGCGACAGGCAGTTGTAAGTGATTGCCGAAATACATGCTCTGTCCCCGTTACCTAACACACAGCGGCGACAACGAACTGGCAAGCCGATACTGCACTCGGCGGGCAGCTGTGTCCGAAATCAATAGGACCAGCGCCACGCCGACGCCGACCAGTTTCATTCACAGATGAGAGCCATCAGCCGAGCGCACGACCAATGCGTCGCGATTCTTGCACTTATTACGAGCTCGCGCGTGATAGAAACACAGGAAGATAGCAGTTAGGGGAATCCCGCACTGTTCATTGTTAAGTAATCGATTATGTAAGAAACATACCACTGACATTCACTCGATTCATATTTGGCATTACTATTTCTAGAGCATGCAATGACTTTTGTGATATACATCGCGCTGCTAATGGCTTAACTGTGAAGAGACACGTCTTACATAAAAGGGTTGATGGTGGACCTATTACTTGGGTAGAAACAAATGAAAGAGCGTCAGAACAAGGATCGTATTTGAAATTGTAATCTCTTGCAAAAATACATGAGACATTCGTTATGTTTCAGAGTCGAGATGTTTGAGGAATCACCTCTTCGGCATTAGCACTGAAATCACCTTTGTCAAACTGTAGTGGCCGTTTGGCAAAAAGTAGCAATATTGTAAGTAGCTTTAACCAGTATTCCAAAATGTATTGCTGCTCTTTGTGTACTTCTGTAGAAGAACACTAATAGAAAATTGCGATTAGGGCTTTGTATAGCGATATTTGCCCACGATAATAACTCTCAGAACAGACGCATCCATTCAGTGTCGGCATGCCCTCACTGTAAACATGTTTACATAAAAAAAGTCTGAAAAACCCGTTGAGTGCGGTAGCTTTGCAGAGAAAGTAGAAATGCCAGATAATATAGTACCATAACTATACCCCACACACCCTTTTAGACAGGTAGACACACGGTCAGTATGCAGTAAATACGCTTAAAGTCAGCTAAATTAATGGCAGCTTACTGGCCCACTCACTTTGGCAACATACATGAAAGAAGCAACACTGAACAATGTGAAAACTGGAATAGAGACATTGAACGAAATTTTGCGGTAAAGTCTGTTATATTGTCAGTATTTGTGATCTACACATTTCAATTAATCAGTTTTTTTTAAATCCAAAACGAAACCATGTAATTTAAAAAGCAGTCAAATGTTGGGCTCCTATCAAACATCCTGCATTTTTCCTCTGTTATGGTTACCATTAGATACAACATTGAAAAACGATAAGATTATACATAATGTCACTCCTCCAATGTAACCACAGCCCACAAATTAGTCCACCTTCTCTTTTCATGTTAAGAAAGGACAGATTTGGCAGAAGAGATACACAGTAGTGTCTGTAAGACAACTGAACATGAAAAGTGACACATAAAAACATAATACAAAATAGATTTGTTGGTATAATCAATACAAAAGTTGGTTTGAACATCACAGCACTTTACTAGGGGTAGTCTTGTTGGAGACTGTGTACACTTGTCTTCATCCAAACCTTGAACTGAGTTATCCAGCCTATTACAAAGGAACCCACAATTTAAAGTGTGCACCAAAGCACAGTGCAGTTGTCATGTTTCATATATAAGTCCAAAAAAAGAGTACCAATGATAAAAGAAGTAACAGATGACAGAAAAAAATTCCAGGGCCAGCTGACGATTGAACTACAGAGGTTTGGCTTTTGCAGTCTGACACACAAACACTCTGAAATGTCTATCACTACTTTCAATTGATCACTCTAGCAATCACCTAGATTCAATCCTAGCAAACTGACAGATCCTGTGTCAAAGGTTTGCCCATGAAACTGCAATTTGCCACCTCTCTGACCTCTATAAAAGGACTGCACAGTTTATTCCTCAAGACACTGCTAGTCTTCTGACATGACATGAACACTTGAATCAGCAGATTTGTGGATCAAGCTGATGATGTAGTCTACCAATTCTGAGATACTTATATCAAAGTTCAACCACAGTCTGCTAAAGGTATCAATATAACCTAACATCGCTGACCATCACCGTACAGACATTTAGGTAGGCTACATCATTGCATCTAAAAATATGAATTTTATCCATAATGGATGCAGCTGAACTCCGTGAATGTTTACCTCTTTTTCATTTTCAAGTGCTTCGCAGCTTCAGCTGCATGATGGGCATTGTAATGAATAAACGTAATCCTTTCAGACAACTTTCATTGTCTTATCTGTTGGACGGCATATCAAATGTGTCAAAGAGTCTCCCTGTAGCCTGTTGAAGCTATTTTCTTTTCTCTTCGCATGAACTCCACTAGGATTAAACTGACAGACGCAAGTGGAAGGTGTCATCACCTCCCCAGTGTTTAAGTGGGCTTGTCTCCGATTTTCTTTTGTTTGGTATATTTCAATTATGCCCCAGCACTGACTGAATTTGAGATCCACGTGTTTCATAATAAACTGCAGTCTCATAACAGTGGAGGTGAGAAATTTCAAATCTTGTCTCCTATCAGCTTAGGAAATCCAGAGTTCCTCCCATCCATTTTGTATTATGGACTTTGGTCAACTGTTTGGGAAGGCAGAGTGCTTTTCTCCCGTGTATTATCTGTAACCATCTCAAAATTTGAGAGAAGGAATTGTATACATGTGTCTGTCATAAGATATCTTCCTGCATTATTTTTTTGATCTGATTTTTGTTTGAAGCCCACTGCAATTTGTCATACAAGGTGTTTTTTTTCCACCATTTCCTTACAGGGGATTTATTCACTGTGTTTTCACCATACACATTTCATTTGACTGCAGATTTCTACAGGCCAATATCTGATGTACTCAAAACCCAAATATAGTTGCACATTTCATAGGATGGATCCGATTTCCTATTAAGATTGCCATTTTAAACAACTCCAGTAAAACAAATGTACCCACACAATGAAAGTCAACTCAGAGTGAGACAAGGAGAAGAGCTAACCAGCAAGCAGATAGTCATCATGTTGCAGTGGTGTGGTCCGATGGTCTGCACATGGCGAAGACTGCAATAATTATGCTTTACTTTCTGTATGATCTTTACACATCAATATTTTCCAATATTAAAGGAATCACCATCAGCTAAGTTATCCATTTTACAAGCATCTATTTGCTAAGTCATCCTACAAGCAATAGGGATGATGTGACTTGTTCACAGACCACCCTTTTCTTCATTACGAGCTGTCAGATCCACTAATTTCACTATCCAGCCACCTGATAAATTATAAACATGCAGTTGGATAGTACACATTCCAACTTTACCACGACTTAAATCTCCTTCCTATGTAATGTAGCAAGTTGATAATTTTTTCGTAATAATTTAATATTGTTTATCTTTTATGGGGCATTACTGGCTATTCTTACTGGATTTTTATAACATACACAGTGGCACATACCTGAAATCTGCCTTTAGTTGGAAATAATATAGGTATTGAGTTCTTTGAATTGTCAGTTGACTTCAACCACAGCTTAACCGTTTGCCATATTTTCAAACTGACATCAGTGACATCTAACACTAGTTCTGGTACTCCCCCGCAATTTCTGTAATACCATACTCAGCATTTTCTGTAACAGTGGTTGTCAAACTGCGGCCTATTGGCCACATGCTGCTTGAATAAAATATTTGTGGAGCCCTATTTTGTAATGATATGCATCTAGCAACTAACAGCCGAGCCCAAAAATGTTGACTAACATTAAGATCTCCTTAAAGAGTGTAGTTTTCCTGCTCAGTAATAAACAAAAGTACTTACAGAGACAGTAACATTTAATGATTGCTTAATTTTAACTGCATTGGTGAATCGACTGTGAGCTAAGTAAAGTTGGCCACCTACCCTAGGGGCAAAAGCACAAGTTGTGTGACCAATGCAGGGGTACAGGATGTGAGAAAGGTAATCTTTTATTGTTTCTCTTCCAGTATTGTTAACTCGAGGGCATTTGCAATTTGTACCAATCAGCTGCTGTGGTACAATTTTTGCACAGAAGTAACATCTGCCAGTGAATGTGCATTACATAGATGGTCATCTCGTAATATGGTACTTGTCTGTGGCAAGGAACATTAATTTTGGCTGTTTTAAAGCAAAAGAAAGATGACAAGTCAAAATATTTAATAAGCAGTTTTGATCACGTCTCATATCGCATACAGTCAGTCAGGGTAACTTTCTACCACTCAGAGTATCTTTGCACCACTTACTACTTTTGTTTCAAATGACTGGTGTTTCCCCTACTTGCATTATTTTGTACTCAAAGGAACAGTTTTACTATCTCTGTGATTTCTAGTTCATATTTTAATTTTCTTATCAAGTAACTGCAAACTCTTAGGTTTCTGATTATCCTTTAATTGCACTGGCTGTGAAGACAGCTTCTGACAATAGTGACTGAAATTGAACAAATATCTTGTTACAAATACAAATCATGTTAAATCAAAGTAAAACTATAATGCTGAATTAACACGTCTTTTTTGCTCCTTATTAACCCTTGATTTCCTTTTGACGGGTCTAAAGTTGGTCAGGGAATTATATACAGAAAAAATGAAAATGTTTTAACACTGGCCTAAAGTTCTACATCTACATCTATACTCTGCAAATCACCTTGAAGTGCATGGCAGAGAGTACCCATCGTACCAGTTACTAGAGTTTCTTTCTGTTCCATTCACATATAGAGTGCAGGAAGAATGATTGTCTGAATGCTTCTGTGCATGCAGTAGCTATTCTAATCTTATCTTCGCGATCCCTATGTGAGTGATACAAAGTGGGTTGTAGTATATTCTTACAGTAATCATTTAAAGCCAGTTATTAGAGTTTCTTTCTGTTCCATTCACGTATAGAGTGCAGGAAGAATGATTGTCTGAATGCTTCTGTGCATGCAGTAGCTATTCTAATCTTATCTTCGCAATCCCTATGCGAGTGATACAAAGTGGGTTGTAGTATATTCTTACAGTAATCATTTAAAGCCAGTTATTAGAGTTTCTTTCTGTTCCATTCATGTATAGGGTGCAGGAATAATGATTGTCTGAATGCTTCTGTGCATGCAGTAGCTATTCTAATCTTATCTTCGCAATCCCTATGAGAGTGATACGAAGTGGGTTGTAGTATATTCTTACAGTAATCATTTAAAGCCAGTTCTTCAAACTTTGTTAATAGACTTTGTCAGGATAGTTCTATCTTCGAGAGTATTCCAGGTCATTTCCTTCAGTATCTCTGTGAAAATTCTCGCACAGATTAAATAAACCTGTGACCATTCATGCTGCTCTTCTCTGTATACTTCAACATCCCCTGTTGGTCCTATCTGGTACAGGTCCCACACACTTGAGCAATATTCTAGAACCAGTCACACAAATGATTTCGATCACATGAATAATTTGTAAGCAATCTCCTTTGTAGATTGATTGTCCTTCCCCAGTATTGTACCAATAAACCCACAACTAACCTATGTGTTCATTCCATTTCATATCCCTACAAAGTGTTACACCTCGGAATTTGCAAGAGTTGGCTGATTCCAGCAGTGACTCAGTGATGATATAGTACTAACATACTACGTTTTTTTTTGTTTTGTGGAGTGCAAAATTTTACACTGCTGAACATTTAGAGCAAGTTGCCAATTTCTGCACCATTTTGAAGTCTTATCAAGATCTGACTGAATATTTCTGCAGCTTCTTTCAGAGAGTACTTCAGCATAAATAACTGCATCATCTGCAAAAAGCCTGATTTTGCTATTAATATTGTCTGTTAAGGTCATTGATATACAACATGAACAGCAAGGGCCCATGACACTTCCCTGGGGTGCACCCAAAGTTACTTTTACATCTGACTCTCCATGCAATCTTCCCTACCAAAAAGTTCTTAATCCAGTCACAAATTTTACATGATACCCCATATGATAATATTTTAACAATAAGCATAAACACGGTACTGAGTCAAATGCTTTTTGGAAACCAAGAAAGACAGCATCTACCTTATTACCTTGATCCAAAGCCTTCAGTATGTCATGTGAGAAAAGTGTGCATTGGGTTTCACAAGATCAATGTTTTTGAAAACCATGCTAGTTGGCATTGAGGAGCTCATTCTGGTCAAGATCTCATTATGTTTGAGGTCAGAATATGTTCTAAGGTTCTATAACAAATCGATTTCAAGGATATTTGACAGTAGTTTTGTGGATCACTTCTTCTGCCCTTCTTGTAGACGAGTGTGACCTGTGTCTTTTTCCAAGAAATGGTACAGTTTTTTGTTCGAGGGATGTACTATAGATTGTAGCTAGAAGAGGGGTAACTCAGCTGCAAATTCAAAATAGAATCTGACAGGGATCCCATCAGGGCCTGGAGCTTTGTTCAATTTTAACAATTTCAATTGTTTCTCAACACCACTGACATTACTTATTTCATTCATCTTTTTTCAGTCATACGAGTCTTAAATTGGGGCGATTCCCCAGGGTTTTCCTTTGAAAAGGAATATTTGAAAATGAAGTTAAGCATTTCAGCTTTTGCTTTGTTACCCTCGGTTTCAATTCCTGTCTCACTCATTACGGGCTAGACAGTAACTTTAGTACCACTGACAGCCTTTACATACAATTTCGTTGGGATCTGCAAAATATCACTTGACAATATTCTGCTTACGGTAATCATTGAAGGCATCACACATTGCTCTCTTGGCAGTCAAACGTGTTTCATTCTGCATCTCTCTATCTATAACCCTACACTTTGTTTTACACCTATTATGCAGCAATCTCTGTTTCTTTAGAAGTGTGTTTACAGTAACTGTAAACCATGGAGGTTCCATCCCGTTATGAACTGTTCTACAGGGTACATATCTCTCCAGTGCACGGTCAACTATTCTTCTAAACTTGAGCCAGAGTTCCTCTACATGCCACTTGAGCCAGAGTTCCTCTACATGCCCTGTGCTGGAAGTTTCAAGTTCCTCACTAATATATGACATTACCAATTTTTTATCTACTTTACTGAACATGAATATATCTTTCTGCTTGTTTTAGTTGTCCTTTGTACTTTGGTAGCCATAGTTGCCACAACCACATCATGGTCACTGATACTGGTTTCGATGTGGACATCGTCATTTGTTGCCATTAGATCCATTGCATTTCCCTCATGAGTGGGGTTCCTAATTATCTGTTCTAGGTAGTTTTCAGACAAACCATTTATTAATGTTTCACAGGGTGTCTTATCACACCCACCACTAACAAAACTGCAATTTTCCCAGTTAATTGTTGAATGATTAAAATCTCCACAATGATTACAGAAGGATTGCGGAAATAATTTACAAGTGAACTGTAGTTTTCTCTTGAAGTTTTTGGTTACATCAGGAGATGAGTCTGGTGGATGACAGAAGGATCCAACTACCATTTTATGCTCTCCACTAATACTGAGCCTTGCCCAAAGAATCTCACATTCAGCTTCAATTTCTATCTGGTGTATTTGAGTTTCTCGTCTACTGCAACAAATACACCACATCCATTTCCGATTTGCCTGTCCTTTCGATACACATTTAAAGTTTCTCCAAAAATCTCACTGCTATTGATTTCAGATTTCAACCAGTTTTGTGTACCTAGTATTATGTGAGCTCGACTGCTTTTCATGAGCGCTTCAAACTCTGACACTTAGTTGTGAATGCTTCGGCAGTTTACCATTAGGATTTTAATACTCTCACCTGTGGGAGGCATTTCTTTCGATCTTACACTGATACTTCTGGGTTTCCTACAGCTATTGTTATCTGGACATACTGATTTAAATAGGTTACTAGTTATTAACAAGATCGATACATGTGCGGCCTGAGGTTCCGCCCCACAATGTCCATACTGGCCCTTCAGCAAAAAACGTTTTATGATTACTGGTCTATAATATCAAAAACAAGAAAATTTTAATACTTAAATAGTTCCATTGTACCTTTATACATTGCTACAAAGCTTAAGGGTAAGGGGCAGGGGAGATGCTCCAGTGTACCTATATATGTTGCTGCAATGCCTATACAAAAGGGAGGGGAGGAGGGAGTGGGGGGTGGCTCAGTGTTCAATGTCAGTCATTCAGAATATGGAATACGTAATGGCCTCTACACTATATACTACAGGACTAAGCCCTTGACTTCCTTATAAAGCTTGGAGGGATGTTGCTGAGAAATGGTAAATGATTGTTCCTTTTGGTTGGGAAGTACTGTTATTATCTTCATCATGCAGAACTAACATACATAATTGTTTCAAGATTAGACAGAACCCAGAAGCTAACTGCAGATCATGATTATGACAATATTGCAAGGAAGGCAGTTTTCATTATCATTGTTCCACCAGAACTTGTTTATTATAAGGTGCTGAATAACAAAATTTTGACTTGGCTAAGTCCCAGGACTGAAGCACATACCTGCAGGTAATTAATGGGTGGGTGACACATAAGCATCTTTAAAAATCTGAAAATCACATGGTTTTTGCTTGAAACACTAATTTATATAGTTTCCTGGAATACTAACCTTTTCTCCTGGGAACACTTTGTGTTTATATACAATGTTAATCCATTGTATTGCCACTTGTAAGACAAATACAGTTATATAAAGTTACTGGTAAAGTCTCTCAACCTGAATTCTACACAGCATGTATGGGATTTGCTGGGGAGGTTAACTGCAACACTTCAGTCACCAAAAGCTACTGCTGACCTAAACATAGCTCTTTCTCAGGCATTGAGTGACAATAGGGCACTTTAATCACCTCAAGGAGCATTGCCCAGTATGTGAGGCAGTAATGTGGGAATTATATCCCTTATCAACTATTTTGTTGCTGTTGAGGAAATTTTCTAGTGTAATTACCTTTTTATATCAATTTTCAGTCACAGAACATGTTTATAATGCCACATATATTGGAATTAAGCTCTACCATGTTCTGAAACCCTTATTATTTTCCAGTTCAGGAAACATACTCATTTCTTAATTTTGTTTAGCTAGTGTATTCAGTCTGGTCTCGTAAACTGACATAGCGGGGAGAGCGGTGTGCTGACCACATGCCCCTCCATATCCGCATCGAGTGACGCCTGTGGGCTGAGGATGACACGGCGGCCAGTTGGTACTGTTGGGCCTTCCAAGGCCTGTACAGACGGAGTTTAGTTTTAGTTTGTAGTGTATTCAGTAGATGTTTCATCAGTCTTGCAAATGGGCACTTTATGTTCTTCTGAAGTAGTTTAAATTTTAAGACACTATAGAACAGCCACAGGTATGTGCTCCTTCAACAGCATTCAAAATAAATGCTAGTGCCTGTCCCTGTCCATTCTCCTACCTACCAAAATTACACTATTCTAATATTAACATCAATAGTTTACTTAACTGTGCTCACATTTATTTTGAATACTTTCCATCTTTCTCTCCAGTGGTCTTAGGTCAAGTCAATATAAAGTGAGCCAGTCTTCCCCTGTAACACCCTCCATCCAGGGATCTGTTACCTTGTAATATGGGAGTCATTTAATTTCTGCACAGTCATCATAACACATACATTCATTACCTAAAACTAAGGAAGGGAAGTGATTAGTAAGAGGATTTTTTTGTCACTGGTGCCCACGACACACTCATTCAATTGATGCCACCTGCCTCCCACCACCCTCCACCCCCCCGGAAAGGTTTGTGTGCCTCAATGACACTGAGGGCTATGCTAGCAGCAGTAGCTTAGCTACTGGCAGGACCATCCAAGCCAGACAGGTATCAGTGGAGGTGTCTGCAGTAGAGTGTCCCACAAGTTATGGAAGGGAGAGCTGAATTTCTCCCAGGGAGCTCTGACAACAATGGTTCAGTACAGTCAAGGCAACCCTGGGTGTCAGGAGCTGGGGCTGGCCAGCACTCCCAGACCTTTGTACTGTAAACTCTGGGCATTCTTCAAGGACCCTCGTTAGATGCAGTGGTGGAATGTTGTGTGAATGGTTGTTGCAGTAAAACAGTCTACAGCAGGGAACCTCCAGGGCACCTGCACTCCTCCCTGCCCTGATCCCCCCCCCCTCTCTCTCTCTCTCTTTTTCTCTCTCTCTCTCTCTCTCTCTCTCTCTCACACACACACACACACACACACACACACACACACACACACAAAGTTGTATAAGGCTTGCACAGGCATTTATTTCCCTAGCTGCTCTTATGATCCCTGTGGAGCGACCTCAGTTCACGTCCACTCCGTACCTACACCCATCCAACAAAGAAGGCTCAGCTGGTCAGCCCACCTGAGAAGTAGTCTCACAATTATAGAAAGAGGGCATAACACTTTCATTGTAATCAAGAGGCCAGAAGAAATCTTTGAGAAAGTCTCTCCTTTCGATGGAGTGTATTGCTTGGTCCTTAAAATGTGTTACACAGCTTTCTAATGGAACACTTCTAGTTGACTGCCACATCACACCGAGTAACTACGCTTCTGGAACTACGCTTCTGGAATGCGACACCTTAGGTGGCTACTCTGTTGTTGTTGAGTTGCATAACACTCACAACTTCTGTAAAGACGTGGTTGCATGTTCAGATATGTTGGAGGTGGACCCTGATGAGTTACATGAAGTGTGGAAAAACACGGTTGTTATGCAAGTGCAGAACTATATTAGGAGACTCAATGACACATTGATAAAAACTGCAACACTTATTTTAAACTTGAAAACTCCAGAATTCGCTGAACATATTCTTGCACACTAAGGTTTGACCATTTGTTCCCAATCCAATGAGTTGCTTCAAATGTTATAGGTTTGGTCATACCACTATGGCATGCGACTCGAGGGCTACGTGTGGAAATTGTGGAGGCTCAGCCCACGAATTGTGTGTCTCTTGTACATTTCCTCTGAAATGTATAAACTCCTGTGGGGATCGTCGTGTATCAAACAGGAAGTGCAGGGTTTATAATGAGGAAAGAAAAATTCAGGACTTCAAAGTTACAAAGTGCATACGCTAAGCTGAAGATAAAAAAAGGTTTCAAAACTGTGCAGCCTCTGATGTTTGTTAATTCTTTTGCATCGACACTTAAGAAACCAGTCAGCAAGTGTGATACCTCCACACAAACCCAGACCTCACATGCGAGTAAGAGAACAAGCACTTGTCAATATATGACACAAAAACCATTCAGAAGCCATTAACAATGGGCTTAGAACCTTGGTCACATACCACTGCACACCATGAGAGTTCCCTAGGCCATTCTCTCTACTCATGCAACCAGTTCCTTCCATAATTAAGGAAAAGGTCACACAAAAAGCCATTCAAAACCAGAGAAGTGACAGCAAAACCACTGGATCAGTGAGCACTCTCCCTTCCCAATGGTGGTTTTACAGCCAAGGCAGAAACAGAGAGCTGGCCACCATGTAGTGTTTCCCTGAACACTCAGGTAAATTACCACCACTGAAAGGGGAATAACAGGGACAACCGTCATTAATCAGTAGCTCCCACAGGGCCTCCTGTAATGCAGTGGAACTTAAATGGAAACTACATTTGGGAGAATTATAGCTCATGACTCAGGAGAGACCACTCTGCATCTGCAGCAAGAAACTCATTTTACAGTCACCATCACACTTGAGTTAGGAGACTACCACCCCTGTAGGAAAGATTGCCTTACTTGAGACAGGGCTAAAGATGGGGTGGCTGTCTTCATTGATGACAGATGCCACTCCTCCCCTGTCCCTCTTACCAAGGCCATACAAATAGTTGCAGTGGAAGTCCTCACGCCAATTATGATCACAATGTGCTGTTTATATCTTCCACCTCACAATCCACTGGATGCAGATGCACCAACAGAGCTCTTCCGGGACTCTCCCATCCATTCCTACTCATGGGTGACTTCAGTGCACACAATGTGCTGTGGGGCTCTGCTACCACTTGTTCCAGTGGTGGAATTATTGAGCAAGTCGTCCATTTAGAATGTACCTGCCTTTTGATCTTGGGCCAGACGACACACTTTTGTACAGCTACAAAGCCATCTTCAGCCAGTGACCTTTGTTTCTGCTCCCTAGCTACTGCAGACTCAGTTCAGTGGGAAGTGGCCACAGATTTGCATTACAATGACCTCTTTCTGGATTGGGTCCAGATGGTGGTCAACAAGAGATCACAAAGGCGGATGCTTCAAGGGCCACACACAATCAGCAGGCTGTCTTCATACAACAGGAATGTGCCCAAGAGATGGTGGATCACGTAACCTGTGTGATGCAATGAGCTGCTGTTGATTCCATTCCCCAGTCTAGTCACAACCTCAGACGATGGCCCTTCCCTTGGTGAAATGAATAATGACGTTCGGCAATCACAGGCATGCAACTTTGGAGAAATTCAATACACCTTCCAGCTACAGAATATCTTCATACCTTCAGGTCTGCAAGAGCACAGGTGAGATGAATGGTAAAAGAATGGAAGAGGACTTCCATTAATTGGCCCACTTCCACTGTGCAAATTTAGGATTCAATAAGGCAGGTTTCAGACACGGACAGTACACCATCCATTACAGCTTTGTTAACAAATAGTCTTGGTGGATGCACCAGAAGCTGAATTTTTTTTTTTTTTTTTTTTTTTTTTTTTTTTTTTTTTTTTTTTTTTACCGTCACTGCATCATCTGGGCCAACTCTTCAGTTTCAAATGTTCCATGGAACTGTGGAGATGAAGAGGCTCTATTTCTAGTGTAATGAGATATAGAATCTTCCATTCTCCATGTGTGAACCGGAATCAGCTGTCTGCAGCCAGAGAGACAGCTTCAGGACCAGATGAAATTCGTTGTACGATGCTCTGTTACCTGTGTGCTAGAGCCAAAGATAAGCTCCTGTATTGTTTCAATCAGATCTGGTTTACTGGACAGTACACAGTTACTTGGAAGGAAGAAATATTAATTCCCTTATGGAAACCAGGCAAGTATTGTGCCACCACTAATAGTTATTCGAGTGTAGTCCTTACCAGCTGTACAGTTAAGACTCTTGAGTGCATGGTCAGCTGCAGTCTCATCTGGCTCTTCGATTCCTGTAGCCACCTGCGCCACTCCCAATGCAATTTCTGATCCATCCTTGACAACTTAATTCTGCTGGAGATAGTGATACTGGAGCCTTTCTATGCCATCAACCATTTAATCAAAGTGTTTTCTTGACCTTGTAAAAGCATACAATACCACTTAGAAACACAGCTTCCTTTGCCAACTTCATGAATAGGAATTACATGGACATCTGCCACTTCTTATTCAATCCTTCCTTGGGGACAGGTGCTTTGCTATTGAGCTCATGATTCCTCGTCTGAATGCTTTGTTCAGACAATTGCCCCCCCCCCCCCCCCAAGGCAGTGTACTCAGTGTCAAACTGTTCACAATTGCTACCAGTGGTATTCCTTCAGCAGTCAGACATCCACTTAAAAGTTCTTTGGTTATGAATGACTTCAGCTGACAGTATGGAGGCTGGAAACTTTGGCCAGTAAAACTGGTTTCTGGTTCTCATTTGAGAAGACTACTTGTGTCAACTTTATCCATGCTTGCCGCAGTTTTCACCCACCAAGTAATGGGGGAAACTCTTGTAAATTTTAAGGACAATATATGTTTTTTGGGCCTAACACTTGACTCATAATTAACATGGTTCCTGCACCTGAAAGACATGTGAACAAAGGGTTTCACATCATTGAATATTTTAAAATGTCTGTGGAAAGGCATGGGGAGCCGACACATCTTACCTCCTGCAGATTTATAGTGCATTTGTCAGATCACAGTTAGATTATGGCAGCATTGTTTATGGAACAGCTTGATGTTACATGCTATTCACCATAAGTGCATTCAGATATCGACTGGAGCCCTTTGGACCAGCCTGGGTTAGAGTCTATGTCCATAGGTGTGAACCATCCCTCCAGATTCAGTGGTGCCTTCTTCTGGCTCGACCGGCCCTGAAAATCTCAGCATTGGGTCAGTTGTTGGCATTTAGTGTGACAGTCCACCCCAATCTGAGCTGCTTTTCAGGAATCAGCCTCATGCAACCAAGCCATTCGGGATATGTGCTGCCCATTCGGGATATGTGCTGCTGACTGTTTAACAGATCTGGAAATACCAGACCTCTGAATTAACAGATAGGGATGAAACAAACTGCTACCTTGGCTCTTCAACGCCACAAAGTTATTGTATGCCTACGCAGTACAAGAAAACTTGTACTTCAGATTACATTTTCACAACAGTTTTCTTCAATTTTAAGTATGTACCATTGTTTTAGTGTTGTTTATAGAGATGAATTCCAGCAAGAGAATGCTCTCGATTATTCAGCTCTTTTTCCCTGATCACGTTCCCAAGTACACCTTCCAGAACAGTGGACAAATTATGATGCAGACTTGTATGGCATTATGATGCCTCTGGAGTGGATTCAGCATCACAAATATAAGGTTCTCCTCTTCTGACTCACCCAGTGTGCTATGAGGGGCCCACAAAATGTACCCAATAGACCAGTTGGTTTAAGTCAGCTATGACACCTTCCAGCAGCACCAACACCGAGGTAAGATGATGGTCTCTTGCTGGGTACCTGGACACATCAAGATACATGGAAATGACATAGCTGACAAAGCAGCCAAAGAAGTATGTTATGATGAAGTATGTTGATGTGCCATCCTCTTGCATGCTATCATCTCATTACCACACAGAAGTCATCTCTTTACCACACAGAAGAATCATACAACAAACTGTGGTCACTCAAATTGACCACCATGCAAGGCAGACTTCATACCAACCACACCAATGGATGGAAGTGCTGCTCACTAAACTGCACTTGGGACATAGGCCTTAAACATACAGTTTCCTCCTCTGGTAGGAGGATCCACCACTCTGTGAAGATGGGGTGTGCAGCACGTGTTTTGTATACTAACATCAAGGCAGTCCTCAGTTTGTATGAAGATCTGTTCATCATCCTCACTGACAATGAGAGCAGTGTCACAGGTTTTGAAATTTTGTGAACTGTTGGCCCTCATCCCCAAACTTCTGTGGTGGAGAGGTGGGCTTTAAAGTGTTATTAGCAACTCAATCTGCACGGACAGCATTTAGCATTTGTCTTCATATGCCCAACCTCCCCTATTCTCCACACAAAAATGGCATACTGACTCTTTGTAAGGGTGCTGATGACCATGCTGTTGAGTGCCCCACATCCAGTCATCAAGTGTTGATGTTCAGTGGATGAAGATTTGTAAGAGAGAGGCTCTTGTGATGCACTACCACCAGACTTTTGCAAGATCCATCTTCTGTATGCTCTGTACTGCATCATCACTTGATGCTTCGTTTGCCCCACCCTCCCGACCCCACTCTCTCTCTCTCTCTCTCTCTCTCTCTCTCTCTCACACACACACACACACACACACACACACACACACACTCAGAGGCATGCATACACCCACACATTTATCATTGCTGTAGACTTTTTAATGAGTACAGGACAAGCAACTCTGATCTATATCTTTTGTGCTGAGAGCCCATAACTCGTCTTGCGTATCACGGAAAGATAGTACATGTATTTCTAGGTGATATATTGGTGTGGTGTTGTATTCTCAGTTACGAAAGATCTTGAATGACAGAGAGTGTTGCAGAAAATTTTCCAGCTTTATCTAACTGAAGCTTGTGTGTGTGTGTGTGTGTGTGTGTGTGTGTGTGTGTGTAGGGGGGAGGGGGAGTTGGGGGGAGTGGCAGATAATTATCATTTATTAGAGGTGCTGTCAGCAATGTGCTGCCACATTTGCATCTGGTAAAACTCGTGTTTGTGTCATTTTCAGTTTGCAGTGAATGCAGCTTCAAGTGCACATTGCATGAGGTGTAATATTCTCCACATAAACTATGTAGTGTATATTATACTGGTAGTGATAGTGAGTGGAAGGTGGTAAAACTAGTTCCTGGCATCTAAGCAATTTCGTAACAGTTCTAACACAAGAAGGCCAAATTTGCTGACACGATACTCATCACCTGACAATGGAGGAATTAAAAGGGATCACAGTAAAGGCAACCAAAGCTAACACACAAACCACCAACTAAGCAAAATGAGAGGAAATATTTGAAGATTGCAGACATCAGTACAGAGCATACAGAATCTTGCAAAGAGAGGATGGATATGTCATGGCTATACAGGATCCACTTCCACAAATGAGTCACACCAACACATCTCCACAGCATCAGCACAAATGTTTTACGGAAAATGCCTCACCTGATACAATCAACAGTCCAAATGCACACTTAGTGACTAGAGAGGGACTCAAATGGGCACCTAATGACCAAGAACACGAGTTGTCTTTGATCCAATTTGTGGGTCAACATCACATACAATCTATCCAGTATGGAGTTCAACCCCCCCCCCCCCCCCCCCATGAACCATGGACCTTGCCGTTGGTGGGGAGGCTTGCGTGCCTCAGCAATACAGATAGCCGTACCGTAGGTACAACCACAACGAAGGGGTATCTGTTGAGAGGTCAGACAAACGTGTGTTTCCTGAAGAGGGGCAGCAGCCTTTTCAGTAGTTGCAGGGGCAACAGTCTGGATGATTGACTGATCAGGCCTTGTAACAATAGCCAAAACGGCCTTGTTGTGCTGGTACTGCGAACGGCTGAAAGCAAGGAGGAAACTGTTGTGACTCGCCAATTATTCAAAGTGCCGCCGCGCAGTTACACACGTCCTCTATGTGCGGCGCTGTCTGCCAACCCTGCAGCAGCTGCGCCACCTAACCGGCCAGCTGAGCAGCGGCCACTAGACGGAGACTCAGTGTTTAATCGAATGCCGACTTGTACACAGGTCAACTTACTCAGTGACTTATATGTGTTGTTGTGTTGTCCGAAATATATGTGTTAAATTTGAAGATTTCACAGAAACTACAGCCGTAATTTTTCCCGAGGGCATGCAGCTTTACTGTATGATTAAATGATGATGGCGTCCTCTTGGGTAAAATATTCCGGAGGTAAAATAGTCCCCCATTCGGATCTCCGGGCGGGGACTACTCAAGAGGATGTCGTTATCAGGTAGGTTAGAAAATTTAAAAAGGGAAATGGATAGGTTAGAGTTAGATATAGTGGGAATTAGTGAAGTTCGGTGGCAGGAGGAACAAGACTTCTGGTCAGGTGAATACAGGGTTATAAATACAAAATCAAATAGGGGTAATGCAGGAATAGGTTTAATAATGAATAAAAAAATAGGAGTGCGGGTAAGCTACTACCAACAGCATAGTGAACGCATTATTGTGGCCAAGATAGACACGAAGCCCATGCCTACTACAGTAGTACAAGTTTATATGCCAACTAGCTCTGCAGATGATGAAGAAATTGATGAAATGTATGACAACATAAAAGAAATTATTCAGGTAGTGAAGGGAGATGAAAATTTAATAATGGGTGAGTGGAATACGAGAGTAGGAAAAGGGAGAGAAGGAAACATAGTGGGTCAATATGGAATGGGGGAGAGAAATGAAAGAGGAAGCCGTCTGGTAGAATTTTGCACAGAGCATAAGTTAATCATAGCTAACACTTGGTTCAAGAATCATAAAAGAAGGTTGTATACATGGAAGAATCCTGGAGATACTAGAAGGTATCAGATAGATTATATAATGGTAACACAGAGATTTAGGAACCAGGTTTTAAATTGTAAGACATTTCCAGGGGCAGATGTGGACTCTGACCACAATCTATTGGTTATGAACTGTAGATTAAAACTGAAGAAACTGCAAAAACGTGGGAATTTAAGGAGATGGGACCTAGCTAAACTGACTAAACCAGAGGTTGTACAGAGTTTCAGGGAGAGCATAAGGGAACAATTGACAGGAATGGGGGAAAGAAATACAGTAGAAGAAGAATGGGTAGCTTTGAGGGATGAAGCAGTAAAGGCAGCAGAGGATCAAGTAGGTAAAAAGACGAGGGCTAGTAGAAATCCTTGGGTAACAGAAGAAATACTGAATTTAATTGATGAAAGGAGAAAATATAAAAATGCAGTAAATGAAGCAGGCAAAAATGAGATCGACAGGAAGTGCAAAATGGCTAAGCAGGGATGGCTAGAGGACAAATGTAAGGATGTAGAGGCTTATCTCACTAGGGGTAAGATAGATAGCACCTACAGGAAAATTAAAGAGACCTTTGGAGATAAGAGAACCACTTGTATGAACATCAAGAGCTCAGATGGAAACCCAGTTCTAAGCAAAGAAGGGAAAGCAGAAAGGTGGAAGGAGTATATAGAGGGTCTATACAAGGGCGATGTACTTGAGGACAATATTATGGAAATGGAAGAGGATGTAGATGAAGATGAAATGGGAGATATGATACTGCGTGAAGAGTTTGACAGAGGACTGAAAGACCTGAGTCGAAACAAGGCCCCCGGAGTAGACAACATTCCATTGGAACTACTGACAGCCTTGGGAGAGCCAGTCCCGACAAAACTCTATCATCTGGTGAGCAAGATGTATGAAACAGGCGAAATACCCTCAGACTTCAAGAAGAATATAATAATTCCAATCCCAAAGAAAGCAGGTGTTGACAGATGTGAAAATTACCGAACAATCAGTTTAATAAGCCACAACTGCAAAATACTAACACGAATTCTTTACAGACGAATGGAAAAACTAGTAGAAGCCGACCTCGGGGAAGATCAGTTTGGATTCCGTAGAAACACTGGAACACATGAGGCAATACTGACCTTACAACTTATCTTAGAAGAAAGATTAAGGAAAGGCAAACCTACGTTTCTAGTATTTGTAGACTTAGAGAAAGCTTTTGACAATGTTGACTGGAGAACTCTCTTTCAAATTCTAAAAGTGGCAGGGGTAAAATACAGGGAGCGAAAGGCTATTTACAATTTGTACAGAAACCAGATGGCAGTTATGAGAGTCGAGGGACATGAAAGGGAAGCAGTGGTTGGGAAGGGAGTAAGACAGGGTTGTAGCCTCTCCCCAATGTTATTCAATCTGTATATTGAGCAATCAGTAAAGGAAACAAAAGAAAAATTCGGAGTAGGTATTAAAATCCATGGAGAAGAAATAAAAACTTTGAGGTTCGCCGATGACATTGTAATTCTGTCAGAGACAGCAAAGGACTTGGAAGAGCAGTTGAATGGAATGGACAGTGTCTTGAAAGGAGCATATAAGATGAACATCAACAAAAGCAAAACGAGGATAATGGAATGTAGTCGAATTAAGTCGGGTGATGCCGAGGGAATTAGATTAAAGTCGGGTGATGCCGAGGGAATTAGATTACGAAATGAGACACTTAAAGTAGTAAAGGAGTTTTGCTATTTGGGGAGAAAAATAACTGATGATGGTCGAAGTAGAGAGGATATAAAATGTAGACTGGCAATGGCAAGGAAAGCGTTTATGAAGAAGAGAAATTTGTTAACATCAAGTATAGATTTAAGTGTCAGGAAGTCATTTCTGAAAGTATTTGTATGGAGTGTAGCCATGTATGGAAGTGAAACATGGACGATAAATAGTTTGGACAAGAAGAGAATAGAAGCTTTCGAAATGTGGTGCTACAGAAGAATGCTGAAGATTAGATGGGTAGATCACATAACTAATGAGGAAGTATTGAATAGGATTGGGGAGAAGAGAAGTTTGTGGCACAACTTGACCAGAAGAAGGGATCGGTTGGTAGGACATGTTCTGAGGCATCAAGGGATCACCAATTTAGTATTGGAGGGCAGCGTGGAGGGTAAAAATCGTAGAGGGAGACCAAGAGATGAATACACTAAGCAGATTCAGAAGGATGTAGGTCGCAGTAGGTACTGGGAGATGAAGAAGCTTGCACAGGATAGAGTAGCATGGAGAGCTGCATCAAACCAATCTCAGGACTGAAGACCACAAGAACAACAACACATGGAGTTCAAAAGAGCATGCAGTTTTATTGTGTGCTATAAGACCTAGCAGGAACACTTAGTTAAGGTGACAACCGTGCAACTCATGATTGTTTCCAGTAATACAGATTGGTTGCATCAGACAGTGTTGCACTCTTTTTCCTAGGGATGATGGTCTCTCTCAAAATGGCAACATACCTTTACATTACAAACAATCACAGCAGAAATGGTTTTCACTTTATTTAGCAGAAACCAAATTCATCTTACCTCAATTTTACCAAGAACTTTTGATAAATCATGGAGCACAAGTTGTAAATCAATGTCTCCCCCTACCATACCAACAACAGACACACACAACATGCTGTATTGTTGATTACTCCATTATATTACCAGTGAATGGGATGGTGATATTGTTGATCAATTTATCATGCCAAGTTCTAAAATCCTGAGACTGCTTAACATTGGGCATGCACAGAAACAGGGGATGGCAGCATTGTCTGCTAAATGCAGAAGTTAATCAATTCTCTCATCACTCATATTATTGTAATGGTTTGTGTCTCTCCTTAATTTTACCATTTTCCTGACACATTAAAAGGATTGCATAAGGACTTGATATTCTTCCTAAGGGCGTTTCCCCCACAAGACACATAAAAAGTTATTCAAATTTTACAATACTAGGACAATGAGTGAGTCTACACTGTGCATATACAAACTGTAACTATAGTCACTTCGACAGTAAAAACAACACGTCTGTTGAAAGAGGAAAGTAGTATTGGGTGTTCTTTGGGACAAAGAAAGAAGGATAAAGTGACCAGGTGCTAAATATTGTATGATGTATTTGTATGTATATATTTTCTCAAGCAAATTATTGTTCATGTTTTCACATGTCTGGATGGCAGGTTCCCTAGTCTTTCATTCTTCAGCTATGTGGAGGCCATTGTTAAGAATGTCTACTATGATTTTTGATTTGATCATGAATAAACCCTATTGAGACCAGTACTCCATAAACTCACCAACACCATTCAAGAGCTAAATTGCACGGTAGACAACACTCCAACACACATAATTTTGGTGCTCAGGTTTGGAGAAAAATGACCACCCATGACAGGTGAATCTCAATACAGGCATAATATGTCAGAGGAGATACAGTATACTAACATGCCCTAAGTAGTTGATTGAGACAAGAAAGTTGCTCATGTAAAGAGGCTTACTATACAATATGAGATATGTGGTCATTATTCAGTAACCGCATGTTGTTTGTCCTCCCATAAGATTTCTTTAGCTGAGCAGAATGTGTAAGTTGTAGAGAATACAAATCCCCATAGATCTTTCCATTGCTTCCAAAATCTTGAGAGGGGCATTTCATTCTGCTCACTATCACACAACAGGGAAGTAGGTAAGGGCCAAATTGTAACACAAGGCACAGTCCCTTTTTTATGACTTTTGCCTATTGATGGAGGCTTATCAATGGTAAATATGTACCATCTAGCACACAAGTAAAATGACAACGGAGTTAAAGAAGAGCACAGGCAAATGTGACTGGCTGACTACCTACAAAAATATTGGTGAGTCAAGTCACCCTGTTAACACATTAAAACCATGACTTTTGGTATCTCAGTGTAATTAAGACCCTTTACCCCTAGTTTAGAATGAGACTGCAGAGAGGAGACAATCAGACTTATGTTCAAATAACCAAGAGATATTAACTGCCCGTTCTTAATGCTGAAATGCAGTTATGGCTTCCAGAATGAAATTTTCACTCTGCAGCAGAGTGTGTGCTGATATGAAACTTCAGGACCTATGCCTTTTGCAGGCAAATGCTAAGGATGGGCCATGAGTCATCCTTTGCTTGCTAAGTTGGTAGAGTATTTGCTTATGAAAGGCGAAGATCCAGAGTTCGAGACTTTGTCTGGCTCACAATTTTAATTTGCCAGGAAGTTTCAATTATGCCTTGTTTGTAACTAGAAGTACTGCCCCAAGACAAGATATTATGTACAACATGTTATGTAAATATTCTTAAAGAAATTCTTTCCGTTCTTTTTAATCATAAGTGGTCACAGGGATTGCAGTCAGATTCATGGTGGATGTCAGTTATAATACCCATCCTAAAACCAGGAATAGATGGCACCTCAACTAGCAATTACTGTAATGTCACTCTCACAAGATGTGCAGGAAAGAACCGTGAGTAGATAGTGAACCACCCTAAGAAATAAGCACGTCTGTTGCTTCCAAAAAACTGTGGGTTTGGAAAGTATTGTTTCATTCTGGATAACCTGACCCTACTGGAAGCAACTACACAGAAAACTTTTCTCTGAGACACTGCATCTCAGTCACAGTCTTCTGACAACTAGAAAGCTTCTGCACTACATGGAGGTAGAGCATACTGAACTAGCTTGGCATTGGGGCTTTGTGGAAGGTTACCAATTACTTCTTGCAGAGAGGCTATTTCTGTCTCTCATGCAAATTTGGACAAGGATTTCACATCCCTCAAGGGAGCAGTTAAAGTATTATCCTGTGTGGTATTATGTATACAGCACAACTAACAAGTCAAAGAGACCACTGAAGTTTTCAATGTATGAAGATGATTTTATGATTTACTCCTCCACTTCCTGTCAAGCCACCACAATTCGTCAGTCCCAGGTGGACTGTGTGTTTCAGGGGCAGGTTGCCGGAGAGCTAGGGACAGTGAGGAAAATAGCGGGATCATCGGGATAAGATGGAGTATCTAGACTGGATGAGAGTTAAGGATAACAGGTACAGGTGAGTAGCAAGGTGGACAGAGTAATGTGAGTAGTGGCCATGGAAACTAGGTTTGTTGCAGCAAAAGTTATATTGCTGGGATATTGTGATATGATTAACAATGTTAGTAAAGCAGCCTTTGAATTCAACCACAGTGTGTACCGCAGAAGGCTCTGTCCACAATTTGGCAATGGCCATTCCTATGGGTAGATGGTATGTTCATTGTGTTATTGTCATACAATGTGGTACAGGAGTTGCAGCAAAATTATATTATATTGCTCCTTTCATGAGTGACTCTTCCTTCGATGTGATAGGAAATGCCAGTGATAGCATGTGGTGAGCAGATGTATGAGATATGTCTTGCCCTTGGGTCTTCCATGTGGATAAGACCATTGGGGCAATGGTTTGGAAGCAGAAGGGACATGAGAATCGGCAGTTGCAGGTGGGAACTCTCCCTGCAACATATACGTTGTTCACTTTGTCCCGATCTCTAGCAGTCCCTTTCCAGCAATTGTCTTGCTACCCTCCTACCCCACACCATCATATTACTTCCACGTTAGTTTTGCACACCACTTCAGCTCACTCACTGGAGTCTTTCTACCTTATTCTCACGCTCTGAATTTGTAGTCCTTGTGTCATTTCTCTTTTTTCTCTTGTGTTCCCCTGAGAGGTAAAATCACTACTTGTATTTTCATAAAGAGAGTGCTCTGATAAAGGACTCTGACCCAAAGCTAAGTCACTTTCCATCAGCAAGGCATTTTATCCTCTCTCTCTCTCTCTACCAAGCTTTTGAGCTGGTCTGTGGCTCTTCTATTCAGTGAGTGGTGATTTAACAAATATTTAATGCAGTGAAACTTCACTTTCCAAAGGACATTACAAAAAACTGGTGTAAAATGCATGAAAGTGGTAAATGATATATACAAAATACCCTCATACATTTTCAAATTTTATGGATGAAATATATACATAATATGCATCAAAATATTTGTCAGAGACTTGTATATTGTCTAATAAAGGTTTTCTAAAATTGGTACTATGTTTAGCCAAGGATGTGACATTTCCCAACACTTTAGTACAACAAAGAGAAAGGCAGATAGTAGCAAATCAAGTAGCTGCCAAGTTCATTTACGAATCTGCGAAGCTAAGGTGCCGTTTTTGGCAGGTTTCATATTTATATACGTGTGTTACGAAAATATGGAGTTTTAAGATTACAGTGCATTAAAGATCCCTCCAAAATGCAACATTTTTAGTGTAGTTTGTCCTGCTAAGTGTTCAGGAAAGTGACATTGGCAGCTGAACATAGTATCCTGAACTTATTAGCTGTTTTATATTTTATAATGAAAAGTGCATGAAATATTGCAATGTGCATTAAATATAGTGTGCAAACATAAAGATCGGGCTATGCTGCAGATAAATCTGTCACCACTGTCTTTATTTCACATTCACATTCATTGGAATTACCAACTCACAGCACGATAGTGATCTTCGAACCTAACCTAGACTTCAGGCTATGCTGCAAATCAGCCTGTCACCACATCTCATCTGATTTCAGGGGGGTTTACTATATCACACTTTAACCTTTTAAGCACACATTTTACAAAACATTTAACAAAAAAAAAAAAATTGTAGGCTGTCTTAATTTTCTTAATGAAATTTTTCAACATGGTTTTCCTGTTCATAAACACACTAGACAGCTTTGACACTTATATCTGCAGCAGATTATTCATCATCATCATCACTTTCCAACATCATTGTTTCCCTGTATATGAAATCAATCATATCCTCAACAGATATATTTCCAACAGTGACAACTTTGCTGGCAGCATATAGGAAATCTTTCACTGGATGCTCCAACTACAGCATTTCCCATGATGAAGCAAATATAGTTTCGGTATCATCATTGTTTCTCAGATTTGGTATGGCAAATCTATTTCCTTTGACTGGTTGAATGAATCCCGCTTTTTGAAAGCAGTTAGAGATGGTGGTGTCTGTAACCTCTGTCCATGCCTTGGCAATATAGTGCAAAACATAAAAACTGACATTTTAAAGGAAGGTGGGTCTTTTCGAATTTCCATCAAACTTAATGCATTCTGCACAAATTTTGTTCCTAGAAAGATATGGACAATGCCCAAATTCAAGGTCTGCCACTGGCTTCTGCAGGTGTGGCAGGAACTCTGACTGCATACTGCGTAAATTTATATTTTTTGGATAACAATCATGAAATACTCACCATGTAGGGGAGATGCTGAGTCGTAGATAGACACAACAAAAATGCTGTCGGAAAGTGAGTTTATCGGCCAACAAGGTCTTTCTCAAAAACAGACAAAACGAACAAACAAACAAACAAACAAACACACACACACACACACACACACACACACACACACACACACACACACACACACAACTGCAACTCACACACATGACCACAGTCTCAGATTGCGAGCAGCAGTGCATGACGGGACATGCAACTGGTAGTGGGAGTAAGGAAGAGGCTCAGACGGGGAGGGGGAGGGATAGCAGGGTAGGTGTAAAGTGCTGCTTGTGGGAGCAAGCAGGGACAATATGGAGTGCGGGTAGGGCAGTTAGGTGCAGTCGGGAAGATACACAGAGGGCCAGGGGAGAGAGGGGGTAGTGGAAAAGGGGAGAAGTAAAACGGCTGCATGTGTTGGTGGAATAGACAGCTGTGTAGTGCTGGAATGGGAACAGGGAAAGGGCCAGATGGGTGCGGACAATGATTAATGAAGGTTGAGGCCATGAGGGTTATGGGAACATAGGATATACTGCAGGGTGAGTACACTCCTGCACAATTAAGAAAAACCAGTGTTGGTGGAAAGGATCCAGATGGCACAGGCTGTGAAGCAGCTTTGAAATGTAGATTGTGGTGTTGGGCAGCAGGCTCAGCAATAAGGTGGTCCAGCTGTTTCTGGGCCACAGTTTGTCAGTGGCCATTCATGCGGACAGACAGCTTGTTGGTTGTCATACCCACACAGAATGTAGCACAGTGGTTGCAGCTTAGCTTGTTGATCACATGACTGGTTTCACAAGTATCGCTGCCTTTGATGGGATAGATGATGTTTGTGACTGGACTGGAATAGGTGGTGGTGGTAGTATGTATGGGACATGTCTTGCATCTAAGTCTGTTACAGGGATATGAGGCAAGGCTTTGGGATCAGGAGTTGGGTGGGATGGACAAGGATATTGTGTAGGTTTGGTGGGTGGCAGAATATCACTGTGGGAGGGATGGGAAGGCTAGTGGATAGAACACTCCTCATTTCAGGGCATAACGAGAGATAATCAAAACCCTGGTGGAGAATGTGGTTCAGTTGATCCAGTCCTGGGTGGTACTTCATCACAAGGGAATGCTCCTCTGTAGCTGAACAGTGGGACTTTGGGAGGTGATGGGTGACTGCAAAGATAAGGCATGGGGGACACGTTTTTGCACAAGGCTGGGAGCGTAATTATGATCTGTGAAACCCTCAGTGAGACCCTCAGTATATTTCGAGAGGGACTGCTCGTCACTACACATGCGACAGCCACGGGTTGTCAGGCTATATGGAAGGGTCTTCTAGGTATGGAATGGGTGGCAGCTGTCGAAGTGGAGGTACTGCTAGTGGTTGGTGGGTCTGATAAGGGCAGAGTTACTGATGTAGCCAGCTTTGAGGTGGAGGTCATCATCAAGGAAGGGGGCTTGTTGGGTTGAGTAGGAACAGGTGAAGCAAAAGCAGGAGAAGGTGTTGAGGTTCTGGAGGAATGTGGATGGGGGTCCTCGCCCTCAATCCAGATCACGAAGATGGTCATCAGTGAATCTGAACTATGTGAGGGATTTGGGATTTTGGGTGTTTAGGAAGGGTTCCTCTTGGTGGCCCACGAATAGGTCAGCATAGGATGGTTCCATGGGGGTGCCTATAGCTGGATCTCAGATTTGTTTTGTAGGTAATGTTTCAAAGTAGAAGTAATTGTAGGTAAGGATATAGTTGGTCGTGGCAACTAGGAAGGAGGTTGGTGGTTTGCAATCCGTCGGCCATGGGAAAGGTAGTGTTCAATAGTGGTAAAGCCATGGGCATTAGGAATGTTAGTGTAAAGGGAGGCGGCATCCATAGTGATGAGCAGGGCACCATGTAGTGAAGGAACGGAAACTATGGAGAGTCAGTGGAGGAAATGGTTGGTATCTTCTGTATAGGATCAGACTCAACCAAAGACAAATGTTGAACTCTGCATGACTCAGTTCACTTGTTCATCCCCCATGATCCACTCCAACTGCCCGCATAACGCCTGCTGTTGACTTTCCAGAATATCTTAACCTCAAACCTTGCGTAACCATCATTCCCCAAATCCCTCAACACACAAACTAACCTTAGATCCACAGAAAGAACCACAATCCACCACTAAAAACTGATCCGAACCCTTAATCCCACCTGTTAATAATGGCTCCACCACTGTTGTTTTGAACTGCAAGGATTAGCTGGCAGAATGACTCTGCCAGCTGTCACATTCATCCACCTACCTACAAGCCCTGCCACAGTGACCCCATGCCAAATATCCAGCAGGCTCTCCAGTCTTTCCTCAAATCCTTAGGCCCATCCCAGAACCTCTCTTCAGAGTGCATCTCTCTCCTCACCCCTACCACTCACCACACTCCTACCTTCTACATACTTCCTAAAATCCATAAATTGAACCACCTACCACCTAGGATGCCCCAATGTGGCCGGTTACTGTCATACCACTGAGAGAATCTCTGCTCGTAGACCAACACTTTCAGCCTATTACCTGCAACCAACCCTTCCATTTAAAAGGTACCAACCATTTCCTCAACTGACTCTCTGTGGTTCCTGTTCCTTTAATACATGTTGCTGGGCTCCAGCTGCCAGAGGCTGTGGTCGTGTGTGTGTGTGTGTGTGTGTGTGTGTGTGTGTGTGTGCGCGTGTGTGCGTGCGCACACATTGAACACCTTGTTAGCCGAAAGCTCGCTCACCAGCAGTCTTTTTGTTGTGTCTATCTGTGACTCAGCATCTCCGCTACATGGTGAGTAGCAACTATCGATTTCCTAATATTGTTACATTCCATCCTGGATTTTTCATTGTTTGATTAAGACTGTACAGTTGCTATTCAAATAGTTCAAGTGTCACCGATACTTTGTTATAGGCACTGTAGTTTGTGGTTACTGTTCTCACATTTTTTTTTTTTTTTTTTTAGATAATGTGGTTTTCCTGATTTGCTAATCAGTATGGCTTAATGTTTTCAAAACCATCAGCATTTGTGCTTACCATTAATGAAAGGCAAATTTTACTGTGGTTTCCTTCATGACAATCTTCACCTAAAGGCAAGTATTTCGTTTAAAAGGAAACTGAAAGAGAGACCAGTATCATCTATAATGCTGAAGATGCCCTTCAATTTACACTGCTTTTTTAAGTGCTTGTAAACAACCATATGTCATAATCACAGATTGAAGTTAACACTAAACCAGTATGGTTACCATAATGTCAGCTTGCTGCTTTTTGTATAGCACACATTATTGAAAGCTATGGTTGGTAGTGATGAGAAACAAGTGACTATTCATCTGAAGTCACACTTTATTGTTATTTCTATCAAAACAGTTACTCCCATCAGTCACCAAATTGAGTGGCATGGGAAAAATAACTAACACTACAAATTATTACAATTTTTAGCGAGTCAGGGCTCAATAAATTTAATCACGCAACATTTGCAAACACCAATTGATGGCAATGCCATGCTAGTGTCATATTACATCAGATTTTTCTTCACAAATGTTATTTGATACAGTATAAATCATGGGCAAATGATGAATATGTTAATGCAAAAATAGTGTGAATTTACACTACGAACATAAAAAATTTAATGGGAGTGATAAAATGATGTTGTAAACAGTGAGAAAGCCAGAATTCTTGGAATGAAAAAAGGAGACTATATTATATTGTCTATATTGTATTCCATACTGGACTGGACAATCTTTTAAAATATGGTATAATGATACTCTCACGCAGCAGCAGGCATCTGACATCGGTGGGCTCTCTTCCAGAATAAATCCATGAATTATCCAACAGTATTCTATTCAACTGTTGGTTATATCAACTTTATCCTGCCATTCTAATCAGAAGGAAGTAAATAACAGCCAGGTGGTGTTTTTTATGCACCACTCCTCGTTCCCTGCATTTCCACCCCTCTTTCTCTCACTGATCTATGACACTCCCCCTTCGCTGTGAGATCACTGAGTGGTGGAGACAGCATTATTTTCTAATTGTTCTACATTTGGTGATTTCATCTCTAGAGTAGATTTAAAATGGCTCTCAGTTAATAAGAAAAGATGAGAAAGTCTACTACAAACACAAACACGCACATGCGAGCACGCACGCACACACACCCCTCTCATACAGCCATTTGTCCTCAAGAGTGCATTTAATTCCTCATCAAGGTGATATACCTGCACCACCACATCCATGAAATACTACTGAGCACCAAGGAATGCCATTTACAGTGTCTCTTTTATACACCAGGTTTCTCAAAAACGTATTGCATATGTACTGTATGATTCAAAAAGAAAGAACAGATTTCAGTTGCTTATTAAAGACAAACTATAAAAGATAGAACATATTCCACATGTCACTGGATAGAGGAAGGTTCAAAGTTTTGATACTGCTGTGCTGTCACTTGTTTGTGACAACATGACAACTACACCAAAAGAGAAATTGTTTTGCGTGTTGGAATCTGTGCAAAGTCAATCCAAGTGCAATAGGCAGTCCCCTGTCTGTCAACATGGCAAGAAGCCACCTCTGCACAAGTGGATTTATGACTAACTTACAAAATTTTTGGAAGTTAGTTGCATATGCAGAGGGAAGCCAGACATAAGTGGTTGTTTGTAGGCTGAAAGGTTGTCCAAGTACAAATTCAACTGTTCAAGATTGGAATCCCAACTATAGACAGGATTTGTTCCTGCCACTAATCACTGGCAGTTCAGTGTCACTTATCTCCATGAGTGCAAGAAATCACAAGTTGCACTGTGTCTGGATTTCCTATTAAAAAAAAAAAAATCCACAGTTTACTACAATATGCTGGTTCACACGTCAAACGCAAGGACACACCTTCTCCAGCTGGACTCGGTAAACTAAAATATTGCAGTATTCAAGCCTATCCTCAACATTACTGGTCATTTATATATAAAACTGAAAACGGAAATCTACTTAACTAGAAATATGCAATAAAAGCCACAAATGTGTATAATTAGAAAATGATTGCCAAATTATTAATGCCTCAGAGGGAGATAACTAAATACCTAATTTAGAATAGCATGACTGGGACACTTAGCTGACAGTGTAATGCAAATGGCAAACACACAACAGCATAATAATTCCAAGATCAAGTTCGAAATGTGAAGGTATAACCCAGTGACACTGGAACACAAACAATTTATGAAGTAAGTTTGAGCTACAATATGTAGAATTTGATACACAAAAATCTGAGGATTAGTAACCAACACAATATCAGGCCAACAGACCAATTAAAATCATTAACAATGCCTAGGTACAAGCCTTAAGAAATGCCCAATCACTAAAACACACACACACACACACACACACACACACACACACACACACATACACACACAGAGAGAGAGAGAGAGAGAGAGAGAGAGAGAGAGAGACTAAAACACACACACACACACACACATACACACACACACACAGAGAGAGAGAGAGAGAGAGAGAGCATACAAGAGGTATAAGTGCAAATATCTATTGGTGACTGAGGACAGTGTACTGAACATCACATAAGTATTTATATTATTTACAGGCTAATAATTAGGCCTATAGCCATTACAAGTCATATGTTTTTAGGTTGGCTAGTGCCTGTACATGTGGCAAGAGCAAGCCAATAATGCTTATTTTTCCCTGGGCAGTAAGTCAGGTGTTGAAGAGTGGACGCAAAACGGTTAGTCTATCCTGACAGGTGTAGACCACTTAGTGGTGCAGTACAGCCATGCAGAATACATCAGAAACATTCATTGGCTTCACCAAATCTCAACCATACTATCACATTTCACCTAACAATGCTACCCCTTGCCAATGCTACAGTTCAGTCTGTCATCACAGCCTAGTAAAATAAATGTCTTGGCAATCACCCATGAGAAATAAAGTTATACTACATTTTAAACAAAACATATGAGTGACATCTAGAACTGAAAACAATAAACACGTACATCACACATGCTATCTACAGAAGCAAGACATCGGTGTATTCTTTAAAGTGTGAAGTCTTAAGTTGCCTAGTTATCTTCTCTGAGGTCTTTCTTTGTTACGACGTACGTGTTCTTTACTGTCATTTAGTTATTGTAAGTGGTACCTTAGATCATAGTTATACTAAACATACAGGTCAGAGATCAAGAACAGAGCAACAGCAAATCTAACGATGGATGATGCATACATTAGAAACCAAGTGCCATTTTAATGTCAGTCAGATACTGGCTTACTTTTTCCCCACTACAGTAGCACTGCAGGTGCTTCTTACTCATCAACTTGGTCTCTTACTGAAGTGTGCAGAAGCGAAGGGCTAGTTGTGACACCATGGAAGCTGGGTGCATGATCTTGCTGTTGTAAAGTAGCACCAAAGGTGGAAAAGACTGATTCCTGGTTTCAGATGGTCTGTAATGAAGCTACGTTTTGGGACTGGGGGGGGGGGGGGGGGGAGGGGGGGGGAAGACGAAAATTAAAATGTTGCAAATGTGCAAAAGTTATGTCTGGAAAATGTTCAGTGCTACAGATCACTCTTCACATGGAAAATGTACAAAGTTCATAGTGCAAACAAAATGGTTGTGTTCTTGTTTATTCCACCACCACAAGAAAAAGTATGTCCCCTTTCAAACAAAAAACGTGCACAGAGCAATATCCCTATGTCTACAAAGCACATTACTTGTGTATTCTTACAGTCACGACAATTTATCAGCTAATAGAGAGCTGCATAACTTATAATTCATTTCCATAATTTTTTCAAAAACTGCTACACATTTATTTTAGTAATAAAACTCCATCTGGGAATACACTTCAGCCTCATGTTCTGTTGTCCTGTACTGTGATCGCAAACTCAATGACATTTTGAAACCATGTGTATATTAATGTAATTGTTAAACACCTTCTAAATGGAGAGCATACAGGGTGTTACAAAAAGGTACGGCCAAACTTTCAGGAAACATTCCTCACACACAAAGAAAGAAAATATGGTATATGGACATGTATCCGGAAACGCTTACTTTCCATGTTAGAGCTCATTTTATTACTTCTCTTCAAATCACATTAATCATGGAATGGAAACACACAGCAACAGAACGTACCAGCGTGACTTCAAACACTTTGTTACGGGAAATGTTCAAAATGTCCTCCGTTAGCGAGGATACATGCATCCACCCTCCGTCGCATGGAATCCCTGATGCGCTGATGCAGCCCTGGAGAATGGCGTATTGTATCACAGCCATCCACAACACGAACACGAAGAGTCTCTACATTTGGTACCGGGGTTGCGTAGACAAGAGCTTTCAAATGTCCCCATAAATGAAAGTCAAGAGGGTTGAGGTCAGGAGAGCGTGGAGGCCATGGAATTGGTCTGCCTCTACCAATCCATCGGTCATCGAATCTGTTGTTGAGAATCGTACGAACACTTCGACTGAAATGTGCAGGAGCTCCATCGGGCATGAACCACATATTGTGTCGTACTTGTAAAGGCGCATGTTCTAGCAGCACAGGTGGAGTATCCCCTATGAAATCATGATAACGTGCTCCACTGAGCGTAGGTGGAAGAACATGGGGCCCAATCAAGGCATTACCAACAATGACTGCCCAAACGTTCACAGAAAATCTGTGTTGATGACGTGATTGCACAATTGTGTGCGGATTCTCGTCAGTCCACACATGTTGATTGTGAAAATTTGCAATTTGATCACGTTGGAATGAAGCCTCATCCGTAAAGAGAACATTTGCACTGAAATGAAGATTGACACATTGTTGGATGAACCATTCGCAGAAGTGTACCTGTGGAGGCCAATCAGCTGCTGACAGTGCTTGCACACGCTGTACATGGTACGGAAACAACTGGTTCTCCCGTAGCACTCTCCACACAGTGACGTGGTCAACGTTACCTTGTACAGCAGCAACTTCTCTGACAGTGACATTAGGGTTATCGTCAACTGCACGAAGAATTGCCTCGTCCATTGCAGGTGCCCTCGTCGTTCTAGGTCTTCCCCAGTTGAGAGTCATAGGCTGGAATGTTCCGTGCTCCCTAAGACACCGATCAATTGCTTCGAACGTCTTCCTGTTGGGACACCTTCGTTGTGGAAATCTGTCTCGATACAAACGTACCGTGCCACGGCTATTGCCCCGTGCTAATCCATACATCAAATGGGCATCTGCCAACTCCGCATTTGTAAACATTGCACTGACTGCAAAACCACGTTCGTGATGAACATTAACCTGTTGATGCTACGTACTGATGTGCTTGATGCTAGTACTGTAGAGCAATGAGTCGCATGTCAACACAAGCACCTAAGTCAACACTACCTTCCTTCAATTGGGCCAACTGGCGGTGAATCGAGGAAGTACAGTAAATACTGATGAAGCTAAAATGAGCTCTAACATGGAAATTAAGCATTTCCGGACACATGTCCACATAACATCTTTTCTTTATTTGTGTGTGAGGAATGTTTCCTGAAAGTTTGGCCGTACCTCTTTGTAAAACCCTGTATATCAAAATAAATTTGCAGCAGTCTTTGAAACAGTTTTATCTGTATCCATACATAAATATAGCAAGGAAAGTCGTGACAGAATGCAAATAATACAGACATAAAGGAAATCACTCACCGAACAGCAGAAGTGTGGAGTTGTTGACATGCAAACACAAAAGACAATGAACATTTTGTTGGCTTTTGGAAGAAATTCTTTGACAAACTAGTGTAACAAGACCTCCTCCTCCCTCCCTGCCCCCTCAAACACACACCTGTACTAAGCCGACTAGAGAGACAATGGTGTGTCCAGCCAGCACAATGTGCGTGCACAAGTGCACAATTCGCCCCTCTGTGTGTGTGTGTGTGTGTGTGTGTGTGTGTGTGTGTGTGTGTGTGTGTGTGTGTGTGTGTAACAGACTTCTTGCTTCCGCTATAATGCAAACAGTCTCCTTTACTCCTAAATTATTTATACACGGACACAAACATATACTTACACAGACACATGTATACCTACAAACATATATATACACCTCTGGTCTCCGTGACTTGTTACAGAGTAATAATGCATTTAGATTCATTTGGCTTTGTCACATGAATTACATCTGTTTCTGTAAAAATACTTTCACAACAGTGGAAAATCTGTAATACGAAATCACCAAAATCTAGTAACACCTGTGCCTCTGTACAGATAGAAAACTACAATGATGTCTGTGGGGACAGCTGAGCATAGCTCATGTCATTCTTCTACTGTATTCAGTGAATGCCAGGAAAAAAATAATAATTTTAGTAATAATAATAATAATAATAATAATAATAATAATAATAATCTGTGATAGATTGACTGCAACCTTGAGTAAGCACTTATGTTGAAAGCAAGTGATGTGAGTGAATGGAATTAAGTTTGTTTCGAAACATGACACATAGCACATACTGCCAACATCTGCACTGTTTGCAGATATTTTCAATGCGCTACTGAAACACAAGGTAAGAGACAAAACGAAATGTAGTGAGCCACTTAGGACCACAGTTCTCTCACACCAAAATACTCAGACAATATCCTTGAACATCCTCAGAAATTGTCTGTGGAGTTCTAGTTTGCTCTATATATATACTTTTCCACTTACTGATTAGTCATTATATTGGTACACAATAATTGTCATACTCAAAGTTTGCATATGTAGAAGCAAAGCCACAAGCCCCCGGTTATACATGTAAATTCGTGTGCTCACTCTTCTTTCTACATTTGTATAGTCCACTTGTACTGAGAGCAGACTCAAATGATGAGTTTTCAGTTAAACTGATATCTATAGTAGCGGAGATATCATTTGTACTGAAGATTGTGATACTGCCATTCTACTTTGTACTGACTGATCTGTAGCGTAGCTTGAGATCTAGGTTAGGTTGAAATGTGACAGTCTGGTTGAGAGTTGGAGAAGTCAATGAATGTGCCATGACAATCTCTTTTTATTATTCACAACATACTCTATAGTTCGAGTTCCATGTGTGGTGAAACCCTCTATTTTTCCCCTACCGTCTGATATGAAAATTGTACTATATTTCAAGGCATTAATACCAAGAACATCCCAATCCAAAACCTCTATTACCATGTAAGTCCTGTTAGTTTTTAGTTTTTTTTAGCTAATCCTTTCACATTGTTAGTGATGTCACCTGTAGTTTGTTTTGATAGACTTATCTCTGACATGTTAATGACGTCACTGCTCTGTCACGGTAGTACTAAGTCTTTTACTAATCCTAACAAACTCACAAGATTAAAACATACACATAAAGAAAAGAGAAGCAACTCACAGAAATTTAATATGTACTAAATTAAAATAGCAAAAAGTCAATAAAACTTAGAACCAAATCCAGTGACATCAATTACAGTAACCAAAAGCCTAGAAGTAGTCACTGCAAACAATATATTTTACAAAGTAGTTGCTCGACAACACATTGTACCATGTGTCTGTCCTTCTTTCAGCATAACAGTATATGACTTTGTAAATCATATATTTATTCTAAACAAATGCTCAACATTGACAGGTGCTGACTGCTGATTATCTCCACAAGAAAACCATTGTAGTGTAGACACTGGCAGCTCCTACCTGACAGTAGTCACCACCTGACAATGTCAAGCAGGTGCATCACAGGAATACAAATACTGTGGGATTTACAAAACAATCTGGCGGCACACGAGTAAATACTCTCAACAAACGTGATAAACCAGATAGAAAAGTATGTACATAAAACAAAATAATGACTGCCACAGAATATTTACAACCTAAATGTAAGCAATTTCTTGGAATCTGCACCATAAAACAGACTGACCTCCTCAAGTGATATGTAAACAGATATCATTAATCCAATAAGTGTGACTAGCTTCAGCTACAGATGCAGGTCTATCATAAAATCCCAAGGAAAAAGACAAGGAAATAAAAGTTAAAAAATGCACTAACAGTGCAGCTACAATGCACAAAGATATATTGGTATTACTTGATGAGAGTGGAAATCAGGATAGGAGATAAAGATTTTAAAAATCAATTGTCTGTGTCAAGAATAAGGCCAGGAAACTCAACATTATTTTACAGCATCTAGTATTTGGAAGGTATTATTTTACGTTACAGACAATGAAAGAATATACAAAAGCAACAGCAAAAGCTTCAGAAGAAGAACTATTTTGAACCACTCTGTGGCAGAACTATGGGTTGCATACTTTAAGAGAGTACAGGTTTGTATCCCTAGGTATTAATTTCTTTATTATAGGCCTAGTCCAGTATGAAATTCGAATAACGGAGAGAACCGCTCCAATTTTCAGATCTTATCTTAAAAAGGAATGAAATTTAAATGACAGTGACTGCCAATTTTTGTGTGTTTACATTGTGTCATATAATTTATAATATGACCTACGAGCGAATGCTACTTTATTAAGTGCATTATAAAGTCTCACATAAAACCAAAATATGAGACTTATGGTGCAACTCCGTTTTCAAGAACAACAACGTACGGAACAATGATGTACGGTCATCTTTTCCACATAATCCCAGTGATCAACAACAAACCGTTAAGCAGCTGTGCGGCAAATGGTAAATCTAAGCTCACAAGTAGAAATTCTTCATACACCAGTAAAAACAAATGTATGTCAAATCCAAATACTCGTGTTTTTTCATAATCAGATTAGTGATCAGGACTTGCTTCCATGGGTTCAAACTTTAATTCGTGGTTTTTGTGTTGTGCGACGTGTGACAAAATTACCATCCAACGAAAATCTTGGTCATTAAATGTTGACACTTACATCACGTTAATCATAACGCACTAGCCTACACGATAATAACCATAGCGTATTTTCAAATCTTCTATTTTGAGTTTCCATATCGCGCCAATAACTAATAATCAAAACAGTAGCAATCGAAAGATACTCCTCGGAGTTGTCTTTGACGTCTCGTGAAAATACAGTCGATACAACTCCACAAGCGACGAACGCATGATGAAAATAACTAAGTTCATGAACTGACGCCAATTATTTTTCAGTTGCCGTATCACTGGGGTCTGGCGTTGGTTATGATCGTATAGTGCAGCAATGCTGCATTTTGATGTCGTTGCAGATTTGCAACGAGTTGGTTGGGCTAAGTTTATAAGGATCGAAACGACTTAAAAGAGGGATACAAATTAGTCATATAAGATGAATGACTCCAACAGTGTATATTATGCCACCTACCCACCAGTGTATAGCCTCGGCAATACTGACTATTTAAGAAGGGGATAATCACGATGGGCCAAGGAATGATGTCCCTTAACCTACTGTCTAAATAAATGTCTAGCTGAAAACAAGTTTCCTGATGTACAAAAAATATCTAGAGTGGTCCCAGTATATAAGAAAGGTGATACGAACTGTTCTGCTTGTTACAGACAAATATCGTTAACTCCTGTTTTCTCAAAAATTATTGAAACAATTATGTATAATCAAGTTAGCACGTATTTAGGTAATTAAACTTAATAAGTGACAAACAATATGGATTCATGAAAGATAAATCCACAACAGATGCTATGTATTCTCTTGTAAAATTTGTTCTGGATGTATTTGAGGCTAGGGGATTTGCTCAGGCTACATTTTGTGATCTGAGCAGAGCATTTGACTGTGTGGACCATGATACTTTACTAAATAAACTATCCTGTTATGGTTTTGCTAATAGCAGCATAAATATGATTAAATCCTTCCTTGAGAACCGCCAACAAGTTGTAAGCATTAACAGAGAGAAGTCAGACCTGATTAATGTTAGGTCTGGTATGCCACAGGGCTCAGTACTTGGACCTCTATTGTTTTTACTTACGATTAATGACCTGCCATCTTTTGTAAACTCTCACACAATAATATATGCCGATGACACAACTTTTTTAAAATAAAAGCTCAGATTTAAACACACTAAAAAATATAGTTAAAGATACCCTTGCTCAGAGTTCATTATGGTTTAGAGCAAACTGTTTTCTACTAAATGAATGCAAGACGCAGGCACTTTCCTTTAGCTTAAGAGATAATCATGACTTAGAAAGTATAAAAATTTTAGGTGTTATAGTAGACAACAACTTGACATGGTAACCACATGTCAAACATTTATCTGACAGACTCTCAAGAGTTATCTATTTACACTCCTGGAAATTGAAATAAGAACACCGTGAATTCATTGTCCCAGGAAGGGGAAACTTTATTGACACATTCCTGGGGTCAGATACATCACATGATCACACTGACAGAACCACAGGCACATAGACACAGGCAACAGAGCATGCACAATGTCGGCACTAGTACAGTGTATATCCACCTTTCGCAGCAATGCAGGCTGCTATTCTCCCATGGAGACGATCATAGAGATGCTGGATGTAGTCCTGTGGAATGGCTTGCCATGCCATTTCCACCTGGCGCCTCAGTTGGACCAGCGTTCGTGCTGGACGTGCAGACCGTGTGAGACGACGCTTCATCCAGTCCCAAACATGCTCAATGGGGGACAGATCCGGAGATCTTGCTGGCCAGGGTAGTTGACTTACACCTTCTAGAGCATGTTGGGTGGCACGGGATACATGCGGACGTGCATTGTCCTGTTGGAACAGCAAGTTCCCTTGCCGGTCTAGGAATGGTAGAACGATGGGTTCGATGACGGTTTGGATGTACCGTGCACTATTCAGTGTCCCCTCGACGATCACCAGTGGTGTACGGCCAGTGTAGGAGATCGCTCCCCACACCATGATGCCAGGTGTTGGCCCTGTGTGTCTCGGTCGTATGCAGTCCTGATTGTGGCGCTCACCTGCACGGCGCCAAACACGCATACGACCATCATTGGCACCAAGGCAGAAGCGACTCTCATCGCTGAAGACGACACGTCTCCATTCGTCCCTCCATTCACGCCTGTCGCGACACCACTGGAGGCGGGCTGCACGATGTTGGGGCGTGAGCGGAAGACGGCCTAACGGTGTGCGGGACCGTAGCCCAGCTTCATGGAGATGGTTGCGAATGGTCCTCGCCGATACCCCAGGAGCAACAGTGTCCCTAATTTGCTGGGAAGTGGCGGTGCGGTCCCCTACGGCACTGCGTAGGATCCTACGGTCTTGGCGTGCATCTGTGCGTCGCTGCGGTCCGGTCCCAGGTCGACGGGCACGTGCACCTTCCGCCGACCACTGGCGACAACATCGATGTACTGTGGAGACCTCACGCCCCACGTGTTGAGCAATTCGGCGGTACGTCCACCCGGCCTCCCGCATGCCCACTATACGCCCTCGCTCAAAGTCCGTCAACTGCACATACGGTTCACGTCCACGCTGTCGCGGCATGCTACCAGTGTTAAAGACTGTGATGGAGCTCCGTATGCCACGGCAAACTGGCTGACACTAACGGCGGCGGTGCACAAATGCTGCGCAGCTAGCGCCATTCGACGGCCAACACCGCGGTTCCTGGTGTGTCCGCTGTGCCGTGCGTGTGATCATTGCTTGTACAGCCCTCTCGCAGTGTCCGGAGCAAGTATGGTGGGTCTGACACACCGGTGTCAATGTGTTCTTTTTTCCATTTCCATGAGTGTAATTAGAAACTTAAAAAGACATGTCCCTAATAGTTATATAAGATCAGCATATTTTGCTTTCTTTCATAGTATCATATCATATGGAATCTTATTGTGGGGCAATAGCAGTCACGTAAAGGGCATTCTACTTTTACAAAAAAAAATTAGTAAGAATAATAACCGACTCAGATAAGTTAGAACACCGTAAACCCTTGTTTGTTAAATTGCAATGCCTGATGGTAATAAACTTGTACATCTGTAACGTTCTATTGTATGTTAGGAACAATATTTCAAATATAGCATTAAGAGGGGATGTACATAGCCATAACACCAGGAACAAATCATGTTTAGATGTACCATATCAAAGATTATCCAAGTCACAGAATTCATATTTAGTTCTTGGACTTAAGTTGTACAATAAGTTAAGTATAGATTTAAAAGAGTTACCTGTCAATATCTCCAAACCTAAGTTGTACAGACTACTAGTAAATAATCCTTTCTACACAGTAGACGAATTTTTTAAAACTGAAAATACTGTCTTTCAACACTGTATCTAGTGGATGGCCTTATGTAATCCAAACTAAATTGTATTTAGTAATTAATGTTAAAAATGTAAGTTATCTCGACAGTGTCTATTACTTTATGAGCTGAATGACGATGAAATTTGATTGATTGAGTGATTGTTGAAATATACCATACTATGTACAAAGGATGTCCCGATGGAGAACACGGTGGGCTAGAAAGAGAGAAATATATTTTTATGTACTGCATGTTAATGCACCAATGATCCATTTCAAAACGAACAAAGTCTAATACAGATTTTTAACTAACGACAAGTGGCATTTTCCGTGTTAGTTATGAGATCAATTTCTGGTTAGTTATTTAACCGTGGAATGCTACTGTAACCCAGTGCTTCCAAAAGGCGTAGCCAACTGCCAATAGAGAGCACTGCAATTCTGTGCTTCCCAGTAGTTTCATGCCTTAACAAGTTAGTATGGCTATGACCTTCACAGAGTTGGGAGTGTTTACTTTTTTCATGTTATTTAATCTTTTGGATACAGGTGCACCCCAGTGTAGCATAATCTAAACTTTGGCTTATAGATGCACGCCAGTGTAGCGCAATAGGTGTAAAGGAATTACATGACTTGTCTTTATTTGTGTAAGCATTAGTGCATTATTTTAAACGCTAAAAATATAACGGTTTTAATTGTAATGCCTACATTATTTAATGTTTTGAAACAGTTACAGTGAATATGTAACAGTTTGCAGTAAACTGAATTGTTTAGGTGAAAAAAATGAAATCTCGAAAACAGACATTCGACCTTACCAAAGAGGAACATATGGAATACAGCATATGCCCTTCAATTCACATTCCGAAAGGTTTTTTTTCTGATATCGATCAATTCGATGACGATAACTGTGTCATTCCAGATTTTAAAACCAAAGAAGAATCTGAAAAATTACGAAGAACGATCCGATGCTCTAGCAAGTCAAATTCAGTGTTGTTTTAAGCCAGTTTCTGATTCTGATGAAGACAACCCAACTGAGAATCTTCAAATTTCTCACCAAGCTAAGGAGAATATCGTAAAGGATCCAAATAAACTTAATAGGAAACATAAATTCAAATGGAATGACGAAAGAATAGTCCTTCATTGCATTCCTAAAATAAATTTTATATTGTGATTAGCAGGAAAGAAAAATGAAGCAAGACAAGTAAAGAAAGGACAAGGAAACTTGGCATATATGCTTTACAAAAGTGAGGCTGCGCCTAAAGACAATGAGCCTTCAGCTCAGAAAAAATGAATTATGTTGAAATACAAACTTTTTAGGATTTTTGTGCTGTGCTGGAGTCATGAAAATGAGGAATACCTTTACAAAAGAGCTTTTTGACCTGAACAGTGATATAGGAATATTTAGGCTACCAAACCTGAACCACATTTCAGATTTTCAGTAAATTGTCTCAGGTTTGATAACACAGACGCTCGAGTACAGAGGAGACTGAGTACCAAATTAGCCGCTATACAGGGGCTTTCGTGTACACCTTACCCTTTTATTGTACTGTCCCCAACAAAAAAAAAAAGATGCTGTGAATTACCCAAATCTAAGAGTCTACGGATTGTGCGCAGCCGTACGGTGCATAGTATGTGCTCGCCAGCTGACCTGTCTGGAATGCTGACATTTTGCTTGGTCAGTAGAGGCGTGTCTGGCCGCAGTGCGATGCAGGCAGAGTACGTGACTGGTCACCGTTCGCAGCGGGCAGTATTTACTAGCGCGGCCTCGGGCGCGAATATGTCTCTTTTTGTAACTCACCATGGAGCCTTTCGATACAACCGTAATTAGCTGTTGTTAGGATATCAGACACAGCGATGATGGGTACACATAGCGTGCGTGTTTTATAATCCGCCTTTGTTAATAAAACTGTTTAAACTTAGTTCTTGTGTTCGCGTATTGCTGTACCTCAAGGACCCACCGCGCAACAAAACAAACAAACTACCCCCTTATAGAAGTGTGTCAGAATAGGGATAATTATGGAAAATCTACAGAGGTGCAGCACAATGTGAACTTCGAGTAGCAGCAGCATGAACATCTTCTGACTACACGAGGACATCCAATGCTGGAATTCAGGTTGCTCTACTCCAGTTTGGATAGAATACGAAAGGCAGTGATGGATTTTTATTTTACATTTGAGTGACTCATTGGCGTTAAATTGGACGAAATGTCGCAATCCAGTCAGAATAACGTTGTCGATCTACAAACTGTTATTAATGAACTGCAGGCCCGCATCTCGTGGTCGTGCGGTAGCGTTCTCGCTTCCCACGCCCGGGTTCCCGGGTTCGATTCCCGGCGGGGTCAGGGATTTTCTCTGCCTCGTGATGGCTGGGTGTTGTGTGCTGTCCTTAGGTTAGTTAGGTTTAAGTAGTTCTAAGTTCTAGGGGACTGATGACCATAGATGTTAAGTCCCATAGTGCTCAGAGCCAGCCAATGAACTGCAAGAAGAGATTCGGCAGTTAAAAGTAGAAAGAAGCGAGCGTAACGTTCTGAGAGACTTGGCAAATGATAGTTCATGCAATACAGGTACAACTACAATAAGGAATGTTTCATTATTGCAATCAGTACCAGTATTTAGTGGGAAGCCCAAAGGTGATGTGAAGGTGTTTTTTTGTAAACTTGAAGGTGCCGCCCTTTTAGGATCATGGATGGATTCCTATAAACTAGTGGTTGCCAAATTAAGAATTCAGGGAGCAGCACAAGATTTCATTAGCGCGGAGCCTACTTGCGTGAAAACAGAAGATTACAATGAGTTTAGAACGATTGTCGATCAGAGATTTAAACGTAAAAACGTGCTCAGATTTTACAGAGAGCAGCTTGCGAATGCGATGAGACGAATCTATCGAGCAGTTTGCCGACAGAATTCGAAACAGCAACACTCAAACGTACGAGTTAGTAGAAGATGGAAATGAAAATCACATTCCGTTGTTCGAAGCCGACCAGAGAGCCTTGGACACATTCATTCATGGGCTGCACGGAGAGGAAGTAAGCAAAGCTGTTCTATTGGCGCGATGTTTCAGGAAGCAGCAGAATCAGCTGTTGGTTTCGTTGAAGCACTAAGACGACCGAATGTGATGCAGAAACAAGAACACAGAGTTTTCAGCACAACAGTACAATGCTACAGATGCAGTAAGCTGGGTCACACGCGTAAGGATTGTAAAGAGAATCGAATCTGCTACCATTGCGGGATGCTGGGTCATGTTTCGAGAGATTGTCGCAACAAGAAGAAATGTAATGCGAACAAAAGACAATCTGCCAGATCTTCAAACGGGCATGGGTACGTACAGGCCACCACTCTGTCCGCCCCTTGTCAGAGACAGTGATTCCTGTTAGTTCCAGCGAAAATCAGACCGAAAATGACTTCCTGATAGGTGCTGTATATCGTGGGAGAAACATCAAACTACTTATTGACACAGGAGCACAGACCTAATTAATGTGGTGTTGCATAGATAAACGGGATAAATTGAAACCGCCGCTATTAAAGGTGCGAGGGTTAAATGGAGGAAAGCTACATAGATATGGAGAGGTTGACGTAGAATTAATTCTTGACCAAGGCCAATATGAAGGTGAAAATAAAGATAAAGATAAATACACAGTAAGGGCGCAAGTAGTTTCAAATAACGAAACTCATTACGATGGTATACTTGGATTTGATTTCTTGTCCGCTAATGAGGCAGAGATATTTGTCACAGAAAGAAAGATCAGATTAGGCTGTAGAAGCTACAACCTAAGAAATCGTTCTTCAGATCGTACTCAAAGGAGCAGCAATACTGACGTCGTGGGAATGGGCCGCCCAAACGATGCATCAGTTCAAAATGTCCGAGTCGATGTTCAAATTGATCAGCCTCAGCAAAGTCCCAAGGGAGCAGGAAGTTAAGTCACCATGATGCAAGGAACTTTGTTATTAATTGAGCGATCCGAGAAAAGTGAGTTACTGGATACAATGCATTGTTATATGGCTAGAAGTGTAGGTGTCGCTACAACGGTGAGACAGAATGTCGCAAAAGTCCCTCATTGAGGATCTTGTTTTGTCACGAGGAACGAAAGTTGCTGAAGTGTCGAGCATAAGTAAAAGTGACGTAATACAGATTCCAGATGAGGTAACAAATGCTGCACTTATAAACACAGAATTTTGTAACAGTACCGCAAAATTACAACGAGGAGACGAAGTTAATAATGAACTGCAGCGCAAGATTTGGAAAAAGGTAGAACATTTGACAGTTGATGAACAGAAGATTTTAGCGCCTGTGTTGTTGGAGTATGCAGATTTATTCCGAGAACGCGCAAATTTACCTGTCACTCATTTAGTTCAGCACCGTATTCATACAGGGAATGCGCCCCAATCACACAGAAACCTTACCGGATATCATTCAGTCAAAGAGAGTTGGTAGAAGACATGGTTAAAGAACAGTTAGAAGCCGGAATTATAAAACCAAAAGTTCCTTCCGACCCACCATGATGTTCGCCTGTTGTAATTGTAAAGAAGAAATCAATTTCTGGAGAACCACAGTTCCATTTTCGTGTTGATCTTTGAATGCTGTGACCACACCCGATGTTTACCCCTTACAAAATTTTGTGCACACCATGGATTACTTGGGTAGATGTCGAATTTTTTCAGTATGTGATTTAACAAGTGGTTATCACGAGTTAACAGTGCATCCAGATGATCAAGCAAAAACTTCATTTGTAACAGCAACAGGAGTATACAAGTATCTTTGTATGCTATTTGGACTTCGTAATGCTCCAGCTACATTTCAACGCCTGATGGATTCAGTTTTATGAGGGCACACCGCAACACAAGCACTTGTTTACCTTTATGATGTAATAATTTTTGGTGAAAACATGAAGCAGCATACTGAGAGACTACAAGCTGGTTTTGAGCGTATAAGAATCGCAAACCTGTCTATATCAATAGATAAATGTCATTTTGCACAAAGTAAAGTTGACTATCTTGGTCATGATAGAACCAGAGAAGGTGTTCGACCTGATCCAAAATTAATTGAAGATGTAAGGAATTTTTCTGAACCACAGAATTTAAAAGAACTACAATCATTCTTGGGATTGTCAAATTTCTACAGATGATTTACAGCCGGTTATGCGAATATAGCACATCCATTGACACAGCTACTGAAGAAAGGAGCCACATTTAATTGGTCAACAGAGTGCAAAAAGGCAATGGAAGAACTTAAAACTGCTCTAACCACACCTCCAGTGTTGGCTCAGCCGGATTTCAGTACGCCTTTTATTCTTTCAACAGATGCATCCAATTTTGCCATAGTTGCAATCTTGTCTCAAGAAGTTGATGGTCATGAACATCCAATCTCATTTGCCTCCAGACAATTAAACAAAGCAGACTGTAATTATACTACTACTAAGAAGGAGCTTTGTGCTTTGGTTTTTGGTACAACACGCAACAGATGTTTCTTAGCAGGAAGAGAATTTACCGTTATTACAGATCATGCTGCACTGAAATAGTTATTGATCTTAAAGGATCCAAGTTCCAGATTAACAAGATGCGCATTAAGACTGAGTGAGTACCAGTTTAAGGTTATTCACTGACCTGGTAAACAACAAATGAATGCTGATGCAGTGAGTCGAAAAGTCAATGTTTGTGTTACAATAAGTCGAGAAGAAGAGTTAAAGGCAGCTCAAGAAGAATATCCACAATGCAAATTATGGAAAAATGTTCAATGTCTTGTTGAAATGGATGGATTATTGTACAAAATCACTAGTAAAGGAAACCGCCTAGTTATTCCAGAAAGCATGAAAGAACAAGTCATGAGTGAATAACACGATTCTTTATTATCAGGACATTGCGGTAAAAAAGCAACAAACATTAAAATAGCTCAAATGTTTTGGTGGCCGAGCCACAAAGCTGACGTTTTCGATTTGTTAGACAATGTGAATCCTGTAACAGATGGAATAATGTTGGAGAAAGTAGAGCACCCTTACAAGAACTGCCAAAGACAAGTGAAGCATTTGAACTAGTAGGACTAGATGTCATAGGTCCATTGCCTAAGACTAAAGATGGAAACAAATACATATTGACAATGTTAGATCATTTCTCTAGCTACCTTCTCATGATACCAATACCTGATCAGAGTGCTGAGACTATAGCTGAAGTTTTTGTAAAAGAATGGATTCTTAAGTTTGGATCACCATTAAGTATAATTAGTGATCAAGGAACGAATTTTATGAGTGAATTACTTAAACAGACTTGTAAGCTCATGCAAATAACTCAGTTAAGTACTACATCAGCACACCCTGAAGGAAATGGAAGAGTCAATCGAGACCACAGAACAATTATTAAAATGGTTATCCATTATGTGAGCAGCAAACATGACAATTGGGATGTCTGTTTACCATACTTGGTAAGTTGTTGCAATACCAAAATGCACAGCTCAACTGGCCTAACTCTATATGAGATCGTATATGGAAGAAGAATGCATTTACCCCTGGACTTTGCACGATCGACTGCTACAATCAGCAATGAACATGTAAGGGATCTAGCACACAAGCTAAAGAAAGCATGGGGTGGAGTGAAACAGCGAAATCATCAATCCTTTCTTCAGCAAGCAAGACCACATGACCGCTAAGCAGCAGTGCCACAGTATCGAGTTGGAGATCTTGTGTATCTGAGCAATGTGGTGTTAAAGAAGAATCAAGTCAAAAAGTTTAAGAAGTTTAGGAAAGGACCATACCCAGTCTTGGAGGTGTTGTCTATCTGAGCAACATGCTTTTAAAGAAGAATCGAGTCAAAAAGTTTAAGAAGTTTCGGAAAGAACCATATCCAATCTTGGGGTGTTGTCGCTCCAACTGCCCTTTCGTTCGATTGTCGTTCATGTCAATCGTGTAAAGCCATTTCTGGGTAGATTTCCTGTAGTATCGCAAGACAACGAGGACCGACTGAGAGGCAGACCTGCTATTCTCAAATCCAGGAAGCATACATACAGTGTCTTATGATAGCTGTTTCCTGGCACATAGAACACCGGATGACCAGCTTGCCATCACCATGGATGCTAGTGATTCGGACGTTGGGGCAGTCCTCCAGCAAGAGGTGGTAGATGGCAGTCAGCCCTCCATTTGTTCTCCAAGAAACTCAACGAAATGGTCTGCATTAGATCATGAGTTGCTTGCCGTCTATGAGCCTGTACACTACTTCTGTGAGGATGTCGAGAGTCATCACATCATTATCTACATTCACCACAAACCACTGGTGGTTGTTATACATCACCCATCGATAACTGTCAACTCTTGACAATTTCGCCATCTTGATATCGTTGCCTAGTATTCCACTAACTTCCTTCATCTGCGTGGTGCAGACATCATTGGCGATTACCTTTCATGAGTGTACACAATCTGTCATTCTCCATTGCAACAGACGCTGAGGAACAAGAGCACAACCTGACAATTTCTGTCTTACTCGATAGTAGCTCCTGCAGTCTCAAAACGAACTCCATTGAAGTCCCAGCTCTGATATCAGTGTTCTCTACAACGTGTTTTAGTATGGACTTCGACCGCTCTCCCCTGATCAATGTGACGGCCAATTTTCTATCGCCTCCACGATATCACTCATCCAAGTGTTTCACCAATGAGAGCTATGTTTGGCCAAGTATTAGGCACGATGGCTGCACATGAACATAGGCACACCTCAAGTACAGTGGTTAGCATACTTGATTCACATTCAGGAGGAGGATGGTCCAAACCCACATCCCGCCATCCTGATTTGGGTTTTCTGTGATTTCCCTAAATCGCTTCAGGTATATGCTGGAATGGTTCCTTTGAAAGGGCACAGCTGACTTCCTTCCCCCTCATTCCCTAATCTGATGGGACTGATGATCTCGATGTTTGGTCCCCCCCTCCAAATCAATCACCCAACCAACAACTCAAGTGCCAATGCAGAAGGTGGGCTCCTAGGCACAAACACCACTTGGCAGCTTAGCTTCAACTTACTAAGCAGGTGTTTCTGTCTTGCATGCTTGGACCTCGTTAGACTCATGCTGGAGTTGGAAGGATGTAGATATTTATTCTCCATGATTGATAACACTTCACGCTGGGTGGAAGCAGTGCCAGTCACATACATTAGAGGAGAATCCACAGCTTGATCCATCATGGTGGCCTGGATACCCTGTTTTGGCTGCCTGGATACCATCAACGCCGATCATGGTCGTCAGTTCGAATCTTTGCTCTTCAGCATTCTCTACAACGTCTGCAGCACCTTCCACCATTGCACCACCACATATCATCCCCAGAGCAATCGCCTTGTGGAACAGTGCCACCATGCAATGAAGAGGACTTTCATGTGCCATAAGGCTGAGGTGGATGTTCAGGTTGGTTACACCAAACAACACCAATTTAACAGTAGTTCGCTTATTCACCTCTACACATCAAAGGCTCACAAAGAACTGACATGGCGGAACCGCCCAAAGACAATGCTCAGCGTCCAAAGACAATGCTCGGAGTCTAGAAACAAACATATATCGATGCTGGTGTCGACCTCGTCGGCGCCACATAGCCCCCCCCCCCCCCCCGCTCATAGTGCAGAGTACTCTTGAGAGGCCGGGGGGGGGGGGTTGACTAAGGCGTCGGCAGGGGTGGTCCGCGGGAGTCGGACCATGGGCAGCTCGACAGCATTGTCGGGGAGCTGCATGGGTAGATGTCATGAAGGAAGGTTTCGCCACCGAACCTGGAAGTTGTTGAAGCGCGCCAGGCGTCGTACTAGGTGTGCTCATCATGCGGCGACAGGTAGGCCGGCGGTTTGCGGGTGGAACGGAGCGACGACGACAATGTCTCAGGTGGGCATGGCGAACACACGAAGCATGTCCAGGTCGACGTCGGGCGAGAAGGGAACACATTTCACCAGGTGGCAGGGAATGGCGGAGGTTGTGTCATGAGCACTGGATGAATGGAAGCACTCAACGAACAGTGTATAATCACGTAGTATTATTGAGATGTCGTGGATTATGTCCGGCACGGGGACAGGCACAAACACCTGGAGCGAGGGCATGTTCAAGATGGGGGGGCGTGAGAAACCTCGACAGGGCGAGGCAGGCGACGGTGGAGAGGTCGAAGGGACCGGCGACAAGAGCGTAATCTTAGGTAAGCTCGACGTGGCGAGTGTGCGGTCATGCAGTGGAGTGCATGAGACTGGAGTAGGGGGCGAGGTCGGAGGAGAGCTCGACGACTGGAACTGGAAGTCACTCTATCGAGTGTGTAAGTCCGATGTGGAGGGAGTGGTCGGAGCACTGTGAGCCACGATAGTGAGTGGTGTGGTCGAGGCCTGAAGGGGGGTAGAAGAAGGCTCGACGTGAGCAGGCTTAAGTGTGTTGAGAGAGACTGTGACAGCTGAATCTTTCATCTGGATGTCATAGGTGTTGGCTGAGCGCTGGAGAACTCGGTATGGGCCGGTATATGGAGGTTGGAGGGGAGCATGGACAGTGTAATCTCGGAACATGCATGACGTACTCGCAATTGTCCAGAGATTTCGGGACGTGAACCTTAGGGTGTGAATGGCTAGCGGGCGGAGGGATGTGGAGGTTGATGAAGTGGCGACTGACGCAGTCTACGAAGGAAGGTAAGTCAGACTGAGGGAGAGAAGCAGAAGGGCTCACGAGTTCGCCAGGGAGAACAATGTTCTGGCCGTATATGAACTCAGCTATTGTGTCTTTGAGGTCTTCCTTATAGATCACACGAATACCAAGTAGCACAAGGGGAAGGGCCTCCATCCATAGAGAGTCGTGGCATCGAAGATCCGCCTTGAGAGTGCAGTGTGAGCACTCGACTAGCCCATTACTTTGCGGATGATATGCTGTGGTATGGATGCACTGGATGCTGCAAATGTTACAAATCCCATTGAACAGGGCCGACTCAAATTGTCTGCCTTGGTCCGTCGTGAAGATGGCTGGACATCCGAAACGTGATACCCATAGCTCGACGAAAGCTCGAGCAACAGTTTCTGCCGTAATATTGGGGAGGGGGGCAGCCTCGACCCAGCAAGTTGTTCAGTCAATAGACGAGAGAACATAATGAGAGCCGTTAGAGGGGGCGAGAGGGCCGACAATGTCAATATGAATATGCTGGAAACGCCCAGGAGGGATCGAAAAGGAGCCGAGGGGGGGGGGTGAAGTGTGCTTGTGTACTTTGCAGCATTGGCACCTGACGCAGGAGCATGCCCACTGCTGGCAGTCCTTGTCGATATTTCTCCACACAAAGCGCTCTGCTACCAGGCAGGCAGACGCACGAACACCGGGGTGGGCTAAATTATGCAATGCGTTGAAGACAGCTCGACGGAGTGTGGTTGGGATGAGGGGGCGTAACGTGCCCGTATTGTCGTCGCACCAGATCTCACCAGGTTTCGTGTTTCCTCGTCGGCGGGTTGGAGGTTAGTCAGTTCAGAGAGGTCTAACAGCGAATGGATGGCGTCGACTCGTGAAAGGAAATCAGCAACTTCATTGTCAGCACCCTATATGTGTCTGACATCGGTGGTGAACTGAGATATGAAGTACATGTATCTGAATCTGCGAGGAGGCGGGTCAGCTGGCGGGTTTGTAATGCCTGCTGCCAGAGGTTTGTGGTCCATTAAAACATAGAAGGGCATCCCTCAACATCTGTCTTAAAATGCTTAATCGCTTCGTAGACCGCAAGCAACTCCCTGTCAAATGCGGAATATTTCCATTGTGCATTGGTGAGCTTGCGCGAGAAGAACTACAGAGGTGAAGTTTTGCCATCGATTTTCTGGCTCAGGACTGCGCCGATGGCAATATCGCTCATGTCTGTGGTGATGAAAAGCTGCGCATTGGGATGAGGATGCGCGATTATGCATGCCTTGGCAAGAAGATTTTTGAGGGCAGTGAAAGAGTCAATCATAGCAGGGGTCCATGGAACGGGCGGCGAAATGCCATCAGCAGAGACCCGAAAACCAAGAAAAGTGACAGCGGGTTGATGTAGCTGCAATTTGTCCTGGTTGGTCTCGATGCCTGCTGCCGCGAGAGTGTTCATAACAGTTTGCACATGTTGAATGTTGTCCTCGATGGAGGAGCTGAACACAAGAATGTCATCAAGATATGCAAAGCAGAATTTTAGGTCGAATAGTACTTCGTTGATGAAGTGTTGCCAGGTCTGGGTTGTGTTTTTCAGACCAAAGGGCATGAATCGAAACTGAAATAACCCAATTGGGGTGGTGATTGCTGTCTTCTCGATGTCTTCAGGTGCCATGGGGATCTGGTGGTAGGCCCGTTTGCAATCAATGACAGAGAACGAGGTCGCACCTGCGAGGGAACTGGTAAAGTCGGCAATGTTGGGTATGGGGTAGGTGTCCATAATTGTTCGTGCGTTTAGACGACGGTAGTCTCCGCACATGCGCCAGGACCCGTCTTTCTTGGGTGTCATATGTGTGGGCATCAACCAGCTACTGGCAGAGGGTTCAATGACGCCGGAGCTTAGTAGTTCAGAAATCTGATTTTTAAGGTCGGAGAGGCGCTTGGGACAAAGTCGACGTGGTTTACTGGAGATCGGGGGACCTGGCGTGAGGCGAAGCTTGTGAACCATGCCGTTAGTGACGACGGAAATGTTGCCAGCAGCACGGGAGGCTGTTTGTTTACAATGTGTGTTGGGGGGGGGGGGCAGGCGAGGCATGGTTGTGGTGTTCGGAGACACTTGACGGATCCAACAGGAGCCGAGGTGGCAAAGTGTCTCAGGAGTCAACGCAACAAGATGGCTCACCATGGTCAGGTGAGCTCAGTAGAGCTCGTGAGCCGTTAGTGAGTCCATTGTCCTAGAGCGCAGCCTGTGGCAGCATGGTCACGGCCCAAGTGCTTGGCGTGAGTGCACTGTTTGTGTTTGTCAGTGGCGGTCGCACGGCGGCGCACAGGAGCTGAAGTTGCATAGTTTGAGGTGCTGTCCGCGAGGGGCGGAGTAGGAGCCGTCAGTTTGGGAACATGTGACACTCGTTGCACATGCACACTTGTGTGCAGCCGAGTGTCAAATGCTGCCATGTTAGGGGGGTGTGGCCCTGTGGAACTGTCAGTACCCGTTATGGCAGACCTGATAGCAGAGTTGCAAGGGGTAGCAGGAGGTAGCCACACGGAGGCTCGATTGCTGGGACTGCAAGCAGATTCGGCGCACTTACTGACCTTGCTTTGTCCTTGCTGTAGTGCCTGTAATTCCTTTGCTGCATCGGAGAGCTGGAGCTGAGTTTCGTGGGGCCGGAGAGAGAGCTCGAAGTTTTCCTTGCATAGGCGAACGACGTTTTCAAGCTCGACAAGGCACTTGGGCGTTGTTTCTTGGAACGTCTGTACAAGCATTTACAGATGAGATGAGCCTGGACCGATGTGTCACGGGGGGTTTGCTCGATGGAGCACAGGAAAAGTGAGTCTTGGATGGGTTATGAAAAACAGTGTTTTGCTCTAGGTCCAGTGAAAGTTTGTGGTGTCACAAGAAGTCAATGACTAGTATAGGTTCGTCAATTTCGCACACTAAAAAGTCCACTCGAGTTTGCAGTTTGTGGAGAGTGAGACGACGTAGGAAATTGAACCTGAGCATTGTAGTTTAGTTGAATTCACGGCTTGCAGTGAAGTATGATGAGGGCGGATGTTCAACAACACTAAGGACGTAGGCAGCAGCGAAACATCGGCGCCTGTATCCACTAGGAAAAAGCATCCCAACGAAATGTCTTTAATAAAGTCGTTCGCAATTATCTGGTCATTCCCGGACAGAATGGAGCACTGGGGGGTGCCTGTCATGCTGTGCGCAGGAGGCAGCACCCGGACCTACCTGTGATTGGCGTTTGGGAAGTAGCAGGGTGGTCTGCAGTTCTGTGCCGCCTCACCAGACCGTGTGTGGAAGAAACAGTATGGGTAGTGCGGTTTTATTTCCTGCAGAAAGTTCGTTGCCAGAGGCGGTGGCTGAGGTTCGGTGGCCGCAGCAGGTTCGGTTGCAGGAGTGGGCGTAACCGTGGGTGGAGCCGGCGACGTCCCAGTTGCTTGTTTACTGCTTCCCAGAGCAAGCGGAACAGTCGGTACTGTGCGGCCCTGGCCGCGTCCGGCCGCAGGACGATGAGCCTGAACCTGAGACTTGTCAGGTAGGCAGTGGCTGGCGAAACAGAGCAGTGATGCATCATGTAGCTTGTCAGCAATTGTCATTCGTTGCTCGACAGGTTTGGGAGACCTCTAAGCCAGAGCAAAGCGGATGTGAGGAGATAGTTTATCTGACCAGATTGCGAGGAGAGCCGTGTCAGAGAGTAGATTGTTGCTGACCAGGGCATGTAGTCATCTCCAGAGCTGGAAAGGTTTGTCGTTGCCTAGCTGCTCGACGTGGAGCACTTGTCGTATTGCTGCCTCAGTTGAGCATGCAAGCCGACGTATAACTGTCTTTTTGGCTAGAGTGTACCGGGTAGTTGAGTTGGGGTGTCAACCAGGTCAGCAATCAAGTCCTCCTGGTCGTGCAGGTGGGTGATGAGGCACAGAAACCTGATTGACTCGTCGAGTTTGTAATGGTCGAACACTTCGGCCACAATTTTGAACCAGGTTGTTGCTCTGTCGGGATTAAACGACGGCAGCGTCGGTAAGCATTGTAGAATGTTAAGAAGAACAGATTGAGTTGAGTTTGTCGGGGCACTGCCTCAAACAAACTGTTGTTGCTGTAGTATTCCAGGAGAGTGTGCCTCCAGGGGATGTGGCGACGACGGCTGGTCGGGTGGCAGATTGGAGGTGACGCGTTGTGGTTGAGCGCGATCTGTTGTGATGCGGAAGGCCGACGTGTGTGAGACACTGTCATGTGTCGATTGCAGTTGAAGAAGCTCAACACATTGCGGGTGTGTTCAAATACACTCCTGGAAATGGAAAAAAGAACACATTGACACCGGTGTGTCAGACCCACCATATTTGCTCCGGACACTGCGAGAGGGCTGTACAAGCAATGATCACACGCACGGCACAGCGGACACACCAGGAACCGCGGTGTTGGCCGTCGAATGGCGCTAGCTGCGCAGCATTTGTGCACCGCCGCCGTCAGTGTCAGCCAGTTTGCCGTGGCATACGGAGCTCCATCGCAGTCTTTAACACTGGTAGCATGCCGTGACAGTGTGGACATGAACCGTATGTGCAGTTGACAGACTTTGAGTGAGGGCGTATAGTGGGCATGCGGGAGGCCGGGTGGACGTACCGCCGAATTGCTCAACACGTGGGGCGTGAGGTCTCCACAGTACATCGATGTTGTCGCCAGTGGTCGGCGGAAGGTGCACGTGCCCGTCGACCTGGGACCGGACCGCAGCGATGCACGGATACACGCCAAGACTGTAGGATCCTACGCAGTGCCGTAGGGGACCGCACCACCACTTCCCAGCAAATTAGGGACACTGTTGCTCCTGGGGTATCAGCGAGGACCATTCGCAACCGTCTCCATGAAGCTGGGCTACGGTCCCGCACACCGTTAGGCCGTCTTCCGCTCACGCCCCAACATCGTGCAGCCCGCCTCCAGTGGTGTCGCGACAGGCGTGAATGGAGGGACAAATGGAGACGTGTCGTCTTCAGCGATGAGAGTCGCTTCTGCCTTGGTGCCAATGATGGTCGTATGCGTGTTTGGCGCCGTGCAGGTGAGCGCCACAATCATGACTGCATACGACCGAGGCACACAGGGCCAACACCCGGCATCATGGTGTGGGGAGCGATCTCCTACACTGGCCGTACACCACTGGTGATCGTCGAGGGGACACTGAATAGTGCACGGTACATCCAAACTGTCATCGAACCCATCGTTCTACCATTCCTAGACCGGCAAGGGAACTTGCTGTTCCAACAGGACAATGCACGTCCGCATGTATCCCGTGCCACCCAACGTGCTCTAGAAGGTGTAAGTCAACTACCCTGGCCAGCAAGATCTCCGGATCTGTCCCCCATTGAGCATGTTTGGGACTGGATGAAGCGTCGTCTCACACGGTCTGCACGTCCAGCACGAACGCTGGTCCAACTGAGGCGCCAGATGGAAATGGCATGGCAAGCCGTTCCACAGGACTACATCCAGCATCTCTACGATCGTCTCCATGGGAGAATAGCAGCCTGCATTGCTGCGAAAGGTGGATATACACTGTACTAGTGCCGACATTGTGCATGCTCTGTTGCCTGTGTCTATGTGCCTGTGGTTCTGTCAGTGTGATCATGTGATGTATCTGACCCCAGAAATGTGTCAACAAAGTTTCCCCTTCCTGGGACAATGAATTCACGGTGTTCTTATTTCAATTTCCAGGAGTGTAGACGTGTCGCGGAAGACCGACGCAGATGATGCACCGAGATGTGCCAAGAACGGTAGCGGAAGCTCGACCGGAGCCGGCGACAGGTGAGAAAAGCTCAAAGTTTGAGAACACGTGTTAGTCCGAAGAAAGCTTGACATATGATCAGAGCTGGGGCCACCTGTGTTGCAGGGAGGCTGCCAAGGTGCGGGCTGTCCAGAAGCACAGTGTGGGAAATGATGTCGAACGTGGGACAGAATGTGTGAATATTCACTGTTCATAGTCACTCCACTCAATACTGTGCGGATAAGGTGAATGTCATGGCACAAAACACTGAGGCGTAGCAGTGGGACGGAGATGGAGGTCAGGCACAGATAACAAGTTATTGGTGCTGTTGCAGGCTGAGGTATCGAAGCAGGAAGACATGTCCTGATGCTGAACCGAGGCAGGCGCGGGTGTGGTTGGATGCTGAGGAGGTTGACCTGTGAACAAAGCAGTTCCGGCCACTTAGCAGGAATCCGTGTAGTACTGCATGGATTGCGGCGTGGCAAATCGTTGTCCTGACAGTGGTAGATTGCCGAATGAAGCATTTGCAGAAATCGGCATTGGTCCCGCACTGCATGTAGATCCGTAAGAGGTAACTGCCCCGTCGATGAGGTGGGAACAAAGGCGCCTGATAGCCAGAATCATGCACACTCCTAACCTCACTTATTGTTGCAGGCTCGAAAACGTCCGGCGAAATCGTCGAGTATAGAGGCATCGTGTTGCAGTCCTGGCGGGTGTACATCGCCCGCAACACGATGCATGTCGATCACAAAATCCGGCGTTAGGCGCTAGGCCGTAGTCATTGTTCGAATGCTGTGTCGATGTAATATACGCGAAAATAACCGACGCGGAGGTCGCGGACACAGTAAAACGGCGAAAACGGAATACGTTACAACTTGGGGTCACCAGTGAGATGGATTTTCGGGTTGGTTACACCAAGCAACACCAATTTAACAGTAGTTCGATTATTCACCACTACACATCAAAGACTCACAAAGAACTGACATGGCAGAACCGCCCAAAGACAATGCTCAGTGTCAAAAGACGATGCTCGGAGTCTAGAGGTAAACATATATCGATGCTGGTGTCGACCTCATCTGCGCCACAAGGCCTATAATGACATATCAGTGATTTTTTGCTTTTCTTGTGCTAGTAAAATTACGTTCATCAAATATGTACTGAGTTATTAAATCCACTGTGTCTCAAAATCTGGAGGAAGAATTACAAACTACAATTTCTTTGTGAAGTGACATTTATCAATTGTGTGTCTTTCTTCTCATGTCACTTCCTAAATTACCTTTCCTCCTTTTGGCCTTGGTGTGTTAAGATGTATGTATCATTGTGAATCTACTGGTGTGAATAATTATCTATTTTATAACAGTTATGACTTTCGTTTTATTGTTTCTTAACAGTAATCTCTCTCTTACATTATTAACGGATTACCAAATGGAAAGTGGGAGAGTGTTGTTACATTATCCGCAATAACTGTCTTGGGTGAAGTCTGCATAGCCACCATTGTGGTTGCCTCTCTGAGGCAACTACAAATTGTAGTAATTGTTTGGAACCTGTTCTTAATTTAATTAAAAAGTCCAATTGTCCAATGCAAATTAAATTATCACACTTGAAATGTTATATTTAAATCCATAGACCTTTCATCAGTTTAACCCATCCAGTTCTTATTAAGGTCAATTAAACTGGCGGCCATGACTAGACTAAGTAAATAGGTCATTAGTATGCTGTATATATTTTATTTCAAAATGTCTATATTTCATGTTTTTTTTCATGTATCCCAATGAGATGTAGAATTAATATCGAAAGGCTTATAAAAATTGAAAAAGGTGTGGCATGTATTGAAAATTATCAAATCAGGTAATCGATAGGTGTATAAAATAAGGAAATGCCATGAAACAATTGTAATTAATAGATTTTTGTTGACCTCATTGTTAATGGTCATATCATATTGTAAGACCATATCCTACTGATTCTCCCTAGTTTCGCTTTCTGTGGTTATAAATTTTTTTGAGGCTTTAAATATAGAAAATTTAGTCAGTATTAAATCTGGTAATTACTACATAACTACAGTGTACATTTAGTTGCATTACAATAAGTAGTAGATTCATCAAAGTGTATCATAAGTAGTTTAATGATAACTTGTCAGCAATTCAGAATGACAGCTTCTTCACATACAGAAACTGAGTCTAAACAGGTAGCAGAATGCGAATTAGCCACTGAAAATGTAAATAATATGGTAGCTGTAAGAGTGAAATTACATTGCTGGTTACAGATGAGAATGTTCCTGAACCTGTTAGTGTAGCATCAGACACTATTAAGCAACTACCTCTGGAATTTAAAAAATGAAATGCCTGCTGTGACTCACAGGCAAGGAGGTATGGCCAGTGATTTCACCAACATGAAGCAACAACAAAATAATTTGACTACCCAGTGAAACACCACTGTTTAATTTCTTTATTGGATTTTGTATAATTTATCGAATTCGCCAAACAGTTAATTATTATGATTATATGACCGTGTGCTTAATGGATGAAAGGCTATCGGTTTTTCTGCTGTGGTTTCGGGAGTATTTCAACCGAGTGTGGCTGTTTTGCAACTGAATAGTGGAATGATTGAAAGTTTGTCTATTATTAAGGACCACAAAGGTTGCGATGTACAAACTGATATATATATTTCCTACTAACACACAAATGCTGAGGCAGTTGCTACCTTCACCTTACACGTCTAATCACAGTTATATCTTTTTATTGGTTGTTGATTTTTCAGTACTTCGTCACATGCAATGCTGATGGATAACATTCACAACAATCCTCACTGCAACCCATGGTTGTTGCTGGCTGACGCGAAACACGTAATTCGGCACTTGTCACTTTCTGTTTCATATCACTCGCGAATCGGTATTAGTGAGGGTCAACCCCACAACGATCAGGGGGACGTGCTCACTCGTCATACTCCGGTGAATTTTACCGTGTACAACTCACTCGACCACCATTCTTGCCCATCTCTCCAGCACTACCGCTCACTCGACACTCTCCAGTACTACTCGCACTCAGCACTCGTCTCACAGCCTACTGCAGCACTTGACAATCGACTCCTGTCTACTATCGACTTGGGCATCGGATACCAGCATCTATGTTCATGGGATCATGGATCCCTTACATCCCCGCCCTAAAAACCTTCTTTGTAGCCATAGGCTAAAAAGAATAATAGGAAAAATTATCACATAGCATATAAATGAAAATGAGGAACATAAGTTCTGCTTCACATACTGAAAGTTACATTGTATAACAAATAATACCCTATTGACTCCGGTAGCAAACTGCCCCTGCAGAAACATAATACAAAATGAACAAATTCAATCTATCTTATCTAACATACCATAGTAAATATTTTTATAAAACTTTGCCTTACATTCAATTCCCAAAAATCTTCACTTTCAAGGGTTTGTACTACATATTTATTATAACTTGCTACAGCAAAAACAAAAAAAAAAAAAAAAATTAGTTGAATGCCAGCTACCCCTTTGGTATGCCGTCCTTTCAGTGGGGTTCGTGCTGTCCATACTACTATCACTCTAACTTATAACTCACTTGGTCAACACACATTAAAGTTAAGGAAGAAATTCACAACTTATTCATTTGAGTCCTCAACACAAGCAAAACTGAATATCAAAACAAAATATAGCATTTACACCTTGACTTATTCAATTATTTTACAATCCCTCATACCTCTACAAATTGATTCCATAATATTAAATGCTCCATTATTGCACTAAGTATGCCTTATGTAACTATTTGCATCACTATAAGTAATGTGGTCGCCCAATGAAAATTTTAAATTACTGATCATTTCATTTTGCCAAACATTTACTGCCATCGCTAATCCTCAGATGAAAAATATAATATTTCCTATTATACTGACATTAATCCAAATCTGCTATATGGATATTTATTACTCGTTACACAGTGCCAGAATTCTGCTTCTAAAGCTTGATGTAAGTACAACCATACTTGACTTTGATAGCTAATTGGATACATGAATTACTCATTACTCATGAGTTACACTTTCTGTTTTATTCAGCATACTTCAGATAAACATGTATACCTACAAATAACTTGCAAACAGATGTTGCTCATGTGCTAAATGACCCACTTCAATACTTCTAACATCTCATACTCCATACACTTCATTACACATAACTCCCTCAACTTAACAGAAACTTCAACTGCAAATAAATATACATCTTCAAACTACTTCACCCCTCCATATTCGCTCCAATAACTACATAAAAATACTACTCCAGGCTCCTTGGCCTCTCCGTTCCACATCATTTATTCGAGCAACTATCTCCTCATGTATTTGTTTCTTTATATGCCTTCCTATTTATAAGCTGATACATTACTCCAATTTTCTTACAACAGTTTGACCCTTTCATGGCTCACAAAACAACTCTATAAGATTACACAAACTCTTGTTTGACCAATTAGCTTCCCACCACATTTTATAAACATTAGCTTTCTGATCTGGTTCTCATTTTATTACTTCTGGCACTAATAGTTCTGCAATGTATTGACACTAAGCTGATTTTTGACTTATTGATTCTCTGACATCTCACACTCTACGTCAACAGTAACTACTTATCCTTATTTTAAGTCAACTATAAATATGCTACATGGTTCCTGACTGAATTACTTGGATGACCACTACCAATCCCAACTACAACACACTAACTTTCTTAACCTAAGGATAGAGAAATATGGTAGAGGAGTGAAACTTGAAACAAGAAATAAAGTCTCACCCAGCGGAGTGTACCAGTTGCCACTTGGTATACCTGCAAAAGAGTTGCTGACTCCCTACACCTAACTTTCTTCAATTCGTACCTCATGATCCCTTTGTCTATCTTCTCCCCTCTCATAATTCCTATCATAATCTCTCCTATGATTGTGGTAAAACTGTCGACCATTGCCACGGTTCCTATGTCCATTACCCCCACCTCTACCTCTGTAATTTGGAGGGCCATTAAACTGACTTTGATGGTAATTATTTCCACCTTGGTTCTGATCACGCATCTGGCTGTTTTCCTGTGCACGAATAGTTTCTAATTGCTCCAATACTTCCATTAAAGTATCTTTATCTTTAATCAGGCTTCCAGATAAGTTTTCTTGCTTCCTACGACTTAACCTCCTTTTAACTGCTGATATCATTATGTCGTCATCCAATGGCTGCTCCAATGTTTCATTCAACTCCCATAGATGCTCAGCAAATTCTCTCAAGGTACCTCTCCAGGTATTAAGGGACTTGCGATGCAGTAAATCTTCAAGTGTTGCACACTGGTGACTTTTGGACCAGTATTTCTTTAAAAACTCTTCCTCAAATTGACTGTAGCTGGTAACTTCTTCTTTCTTCCCAACTCCCCAGGTGAAAGCTTCACCTTCCATTCTGTCTATTGCAAACTGGATTTTATCTGCATCTTGTAAGTGTGCTGGGAAAACACCTCGTAACCACTTCGTAAATATCATTGGATGCAATGCCCCTTTGGTTTTATATTTTTCCCCATGTGGGTCTGGGTATACTTATTATCAGCATTTACTAGTGTAATGAAGTTGCCCTCCCCTACTGTTAAGGTGGCACTATTTATCTTCCTATCAATCTCTTCGGTTTTAGTTTCTAGCTGTTGTACTCTCTTCTGCAGCTGTTTGATCTCACTTGTGACTATATGTTCCACAGCCTCCTCCAATTTCACTTGCCTATTTCCCAATTTACCAATGTTAACATGGCACCGCTGTTGTATTTGTATCACGTCTTGAATCTGATGGTTCTGGTGTGCTTCCATTTCTTGCATTCTCCCTTCCAATTCAGTCTTGACTTCCTTGACATCCCCCTCAGCTTTTCCGATTATCTCTGCTTTCATATCGTTCATCTCTTCTTGGAGTCGGTCTACCTTCATCTGTAGCTTGTCATCTCTCTCCTGAAAGGTTATTCTCATCTGTTCCTGGAATTCCTGCAGCCCTTTCCTTAAGTTTTCTTGGTATACTTGGGACATCTCTGCTTTACTTCTCTTGATTTCTTTGTTCTCTTTCTTAATTTCTTCATTTCCTTTGGACATCTCTTCTATACGTTTGTTGGTTTCTTCATTTCCTTTCTTGATTTCTTGGAACATCTTGAATATTATTGACTGTAATTCTCCATCCTCTTGACTCAGTTCCTTTCCGATAGGTTTTACTGGTGTCTCAGGGTAACCAGTTGAATGACCCAACGGGCTGTCCATTGACATTGCACTACTACCAATTCCTGACTCATCCTTGTCCTCCTGCCCCATCTCCATTTTTATAATCACCTCCTCTACAACCTTTTCTTTCAATTCAGGATCCATTCTAACTATTCACTATGCACAGACAAGAAAAAGAAATAAAATTAAAATAACCTCCGAGTAACCCAAACACTCACTAATTAGTTAATAACGAAATAATCCTTCACTGGATTAGGTTAACCCAGACTGGCAAAATAGACCTCCAGATCAAACTTCTATGGCTGATTTATACACAAAATCTCAAAGTAACATAAACACAACTTAAAAGACATATAAACATGTAGTTTATAATAAATAATGCAAATGAGACACTATTCTGTGCTGTATAGCATGAAAACACATGCATATTAGCATACCAGGCTTCAGAGCAAATTTGCAAAAAAAATGCTAAAAAAGATTTTCTTATAATTTCTGCAATTGTCAAATTTAATTTGACGTTCCTTCCGCACTGTGAAGATAGTGCAATATTAATTCTTCTCGCGCCAGCAATCGTCCTCACTCACCCCTCGACGCTCGTCGAAGTCGCGATGTTTTGACGTTTGAAGTCGCGCTACTAGTCGCGTTGACGTTGGCTCCTCCGGCGCGGCGGCTGTCAGGCGATGCGTTGCTGTAGCTGGTGTGTGGTGCCGTATGCAACCAATGCCACCTAGGATGCAACGCGAAGCTCGCGGCGAGTCGCGCTGACGCAGTCTCGTAGTTCGTTGGTTGGCGACAGGATGGAGCTGTTGTCACGTATTTCGTTGATCGGCGGCGCAGACCGTCGTATACTTCGCGGGTACGCCACTAGATGTCGAACTCTGCGCCGTCGTTGTTTCTACTTCAGCCACTTGGCTCCGCTGTAGTCACTGGTCAGTGTGGTACGTCTCCGGTGTCTAAATCCTTGATTTCGCGGCGTGTGGAACTGCTTCACTGCTTCAGATGCTTTGGCTAGCCGCTCATAGAGTCTAAGTAACGTCATCCAACAATTGCGCCAGTTAACACTCGCAAATGCGGTAACAGTTTATGGGTCCACATCAAATTGAGCGATTTACACCATTCAAAAGACAATTTCGGATACAAAGTCACTTGCAAACATGTTCCTGATACTTTCGTAACGGAATTTTGGCTGGTTCACTCGCGATTATGCACAAACGCGCCTCTTCTTAGAATATGAATTCTACAGCAATGAATGCAGGTTTTTTGTGTCCATATTTGAATACATTGTTCATTAACACTGCTTTTGTCACTTGAACTTGTAAAAAGAAATTGTTTACTGTTCCTCAGTCACTTTTGCACTGTATTGTCCAAATAATGTGCTTCGTTCCCGCGTTTTCTAATTTCACCATAAATTTTATATTACACTGTTTCTAGTTGGAATACTATAATTTTAATCACGGTAACGACAATACCAAATTATTTTTGCACTAAAATCGTCCGATAATTGCCAATGTCTTTCCACTGAACCAAAAATGGTGCTTAATAAATCATTGTTCGGATCCGAAGGTTGCAACTGTCCTTTTCACAGGAGCCAAGATGAGACACCCACGTTTAATTTCTTTATTGGATTTTGTATAATTTATCTGAGCCGCCAAACAGTTAATTATTATGATTATATGACCGTGCGCTTAATGGATGAAAGGCTATCGGTTTTTCTGCTGTGGTTTCGGGATTATTTCAACCGAGTGCGGCTGTTTTGCAACTGAATAGTGGAATGATTGAAAGTTTGTCTATTATTAAGGACCACAAAGGTTGCGATGTACAACCTGATATATATATATCCTACTAACACACAAATGCTGAGGCAGTTGCTACCTTCGCCTTACACGTCTAATCACAGTTATATCTTTTTATTGGTTGTTCATTTTCAGTACTTCGTCACACGCAATGCTGATGGTTAACATTCACAACAATCCTCGCTGCAACCCATGGTTGTTGCTGGCCGACGCGAAACACGTAATTCGGCACTTGTCACTTTCTGTTTCATATCACTCGCGAATCGGTATTAGTGAGGGTCAACTCCACGACGATCAGGGGGACGTGCTCACTCGTCATACTCCAGTGATTTTACCGTGTACAACTCACTCGACCACCATTCTTGCCCGTCTCTCCCGCACTACCGCTCACTCGACACTAGTGGTGGGCACGAAATCGCGTATCTGTTAGAAATCACAGTGACTGAGAAGTCACAGATATCACAGTAGCAACTTTACAGAATCTAACTGCGATTTCAGTCACAGTTAGCAGTCGCAAGTAGTATTTCATATTCAAAGACGTGAGCCATCTATTGGTCGAATTTAGCACTGCTTTCTGCGATTTCAGTGACAAGTCGCAACTAAGAGTCGCAAGTAGCAACTAAAAAGCGCGGTTAACAGTGGCATCTGTTGGCCAAAGTTCGTACTACGTCCATCTCTGCGATATGGTATCGGGTCTAACTGCGATTTCCGTGACAAGTCGCAACTAAGAGTCGCAAGTAGCAACTAGAAAGCGCGGTTAACAGTGCCATCTGTTGGCCAAAGTTCGTACTACGTCCATCTCTGCGATACGGTATCGGGTCTAACTGCAATTTCCGTGACAAGTCGCAACTAAGAGTCGCAAGTAGCAACTAGAAAGCGCGGTTAACAGTGCCATCTGTTGGCCAAAGTTCGTACTACGTCCATCTCTGCGATGCGGTATCAAGTCTAACTGCAATTTCCGTGACAAGTCGCAACTAAGAGTCGCAAGTAGCAACTAAAAAGCGCAGTTAGCACTGCCATCTAATGAGCAAAGTTCATACTACGCTATTCGCTACCGAGTCAAACTGCGATTTCTGTGACAAATCGCAACTAGAGTCGCAAGTAGCAACTAAAAAGCGCAGTTAACATACTTTTCCTAGTGTCATCTGTTGACCGACGTACGTACTTCGTTATGAGAGCCTTGAGCCTCACGAGATCTGTGTGCTGTGTGTGCATATGAAGAGCTTATTTCAATAGTGGTACAAGTCCATTTTTGTTCATTTTGAGATACAGAGTCGTAAAGTTAAATGAGCGCTGACAAATCTGCATTTGAGATACCAGAAATATTCAAGCATATGGCTTCTTGCTAGAGATGAACCTTTGTTTATGTTTGTTTGGATCACTAATTTCAGAAGCATTATAGACAGAAAAGTGGAGCTAATGGACTTGTACCACTATTGAAATAAGCCCTTCATATTATATGACGACATGCACATTCAGCATCAGTTATGGTTGGTCAAATACTGCTGTGACTCTGAATGTATTACATTAATAAGAAGCAACATTGCCTGTTTCTCCTGAAAATATCAAGTAACGTAACAAATGTGTTTGATTCTGCTTCCAATATGACAGTTTTGGTTAATACTCCACATGCCTACAGGACTTTGCAATGTTAACACAGCACAACTCAGACATCTGTATAAGTGTAGAGAAATGAAAACAGTCATATGAATGCCTCACTTTTGTTCCGATACAGTTCAAGACTCGGGAGAAAAGTTTTACACCTGGTGTTCTACATGGCAACTTCACACACAAGAACTTTTTGCCGACACTAATACCACCTACATAAGTAAGATTTTCCTGTGTTACTTTCAAGTAATGCACTTAAGCTATTCCCGATTTAACTGGAAGATCTGTACTTCCCACTTTCATATCAACAGCCTCAAAATGCATATTGTAGACTTCGGGATATGTTACAGGTCAGTGTCACACCAAGATTGTGGAGAAAGGGGGGGGGGGGCGGCATGTCATTTTCCAACAAGTGTTTACCAATAAGTAAGTGGCGGAAAATTATGGGTATAGGACGGCTTAAACATGTGGAAAATGAGATTTTTATAATTCACTCACTGTATTTGACATTTATTATTCCTTTAAAATCGCACAACAACTTCAATAAAACGCAGTTTAATCATTCACACACTTATTTCACAATTATTTCACTTTTAAACTGCAAATCGTCTAAGAGCTGTCTTGAATCTTCAAGAGTCTCTCTCAAAAACAGCCTTGATGTGGATAGATACGTACAGCAATCAGTAATCAGAGTCAGAACTGTGTCTGCAAAAACACAAGGATTATTAAACAATTTTTGCTGTCATTAATTACTAGCAATATAATTGACAGAGTAGATTGCTAATATTTGCTATAATGAATATCACATTTGCAAGAACGATCTCACTGAAGTAATTAAGTCCATCGAAACGCTTAGAAACTAACCTCTCGTCTGATGAAAACGGTCTAAAGACGCTGTGGCAATTTCTTCAGATCTGTTGACAATGATATTTTGAGTTATCACTTTACTGAGTGACTGAAATGTAGTTCAGGTACCTGTGAACATAACAATATGTTAGAATTCATTTTCTAAATACGAACTATTACGGTACTGTACGGCTACTTACATATTAATTGGACTATTAATATTTTCACAGTTGTTTCTTTAATACAAAATTAAAGCCAACGGAAGAAAAAACGTAAAACATACTTGCCAATGACAGGTTTGTTGAGATGCAATTTTCTGTGTTGACAGATGTAACTTTTTCATACGGTGGTAAGTCGCAGGAATCACAGAAATCGCAGAAGTAGCAGAAGTCACAGAAATCGCAGAAGTAGCAGAAATCGCAGAAGTAGCAGAAGTCACAGTAATCGCAGAAGTAGCAGAAATCGCGGAAGTAGCAGAAATCGCAGAAATAGCAGTGGCGGAGGGATACACGACCTATGTTCCTTAACTGCGACTCTTAACTGCGGCAAATCACAGTTAAGAATAACAGATACTGAAAAGTAGCATTCACAGAAATCACTGATATCGGAAAATCGCAGTTTAGCCCATCACTACTCGACACTCTCCAGTACTACTCGCACCCACCACTCGTTTCACTGCCTACTGCAGCACTTGACAATCGACTCCTGTCTACTATCGACCTGGGCATCGGATACTAGCATCTATGTTCGTGGGATCACGGATCCCGTCCATCAGGTTGCCCAAATTCGGAACAGATAAAAAATCAAACTAAACAACTAAAAACTGAAGTTTCTATTCACATGACCATAATGTTTCAGACCAATCTACAAACCATAACTAGCGAGCTTACAGACTTGAAAACCGCATTTAAAGGTATTCCTGTATCTATAGAGAAGCTGATTGGAAACATTAATACTTTGCAACTAGAATGAGAACCTTTGAAATGCACCCTTCAGCAGGAAGTAATCCAAGCAGAAGATCTCTTCACTTATTCCGAAAATAGAGAAGATGAATATTTAAAGGAAAAGTACCATCAAATTACAGGAGGACTAGAGGCTGAATTAAAGAAATCAGTGCAGCCAATGATTACCAAAGTCTATTTTGAACAGAGCACTTCTGCACAGGCAGTTAAAGATGAATTAGGACATATAAAAAAAACGTTGGCAAAAAATTTACCTAATGGCAAATAAATTTTCAAAGTCATCTTAATGATCAAATAGAAAAAGAATTAAAAACAGCAAAAAGACAGGTTTGGAGTGATACATCTCAGGTGCCTCAGGTAGGTGAGCCTTGTGATGTAGTGCAGTACCCAGTGAAAATACTTATGATGATGAAAAGCATTTTAGTAATTTGCGCCACAGAACCATACAGGCAGGAGTATGGGGAAGGGCCCACTCTTTCTTCTGGTCTGCTGAATGACAGTCTCCTTAAACACATGCAACTGCAGGTGTTCATAGCAGAGAAAACTGTACACTAAATCTTTTAAGGGTGTATGGAATGAGTTTTTGATGAGAAAATCGGTTTTTGGGAAAACGCATTTTCGAACTATTTAGTCTCCCATTTAAAATTTTGTATAAATACTGAGACGACTTGCATAGAAATATTTTAAATCGTTTTTTTTTTTTTTTTTAAGATTACGACACATAATGTTCCACGCTGTGTTTATGAGACATGAATGTGCCTCATATAGCTTGCCTTGTTAGAGATATAACTGAGCGTAATAGAGTTATTTTTTTGTTGGGTACACTGCAAGACAGGCGACAATCAATTTTACACCCTTTGTACTGTTTCCTTTATAAGTAAACCCGTGTGGCTGTGTGAAAGTCATATTTGTGAAATCACTAAGTTTTGATCCCTTCAACATGCAAAGACCTAGTCTGGATGTGTTTAAAAAGAATGTACATGGGCCAAGAAAGTAAGTGGTTCTCAGCATTCGTTTGATTCATTGTCTATATTACGATTTAACGTCCCATTAGAGTCTAACCTCTATACTGGTAGTGATACATTCGGTGATGCTGCTGAGTTGCGATTGCAAAACAGTAGAAGAAACTAAACAGTGTGACTGCAAAATATGAGATAGTTAATGTGACTTTATAATCAGATGTTTTGAAGAATAATGTGTACTGGAATCAATGTGGAAAATATTGTGTTTCACTGAAAAGAAACATACGTGTTAGGACTTATTGCTGATATGCAATTATTGCAAACAGAGTGTTATTTTTTTCAATTCCTCACATATTACTGAAGATACAGGTAAACTATAAGATGTAAACATTAGCCTGTTGGGTGGATTACAGTCTGCAGGTAACGTCAGGGCTGCAGGTGCATGTTATATGGTTTGACGAACCTCACTGCTCCACCCTCAAAATTTGACAAACATGTCACTGTAACCATCTCTGCTGTAGAAGGTGCAGCACAGTAAAATATGAAAGATGCTGTTGAGGAAGCTGTTGTTGAAAATAATGATAACAGGAACTTTCCTATAGCTTTTGATGGAAGATAGCAGAAGAGAGGCCACACAGCTCTGAATGTTGTTGTAACAGTGACAAATATGAACAATGGCAAGGTAATTGATGTAGCAACATTCTCCAAGTGTTGCAGATGCAAGGATCAAATGAAAAATAAATATGAAAAAGAGTGTGTAAAAATTATTGTGGTTCAAGTGATAGTAGGGAAGCTGGTGGAGCAAGAAGTGTTTATAAATGTTCAGTAAAATGATTCAAAGTGAGATACATAGATTATCTTGAAGATGATGACTCAAATGTATTCAGAGAAATTGAGGAACTGAGGCGCTATGGGAACAATGTCAACATTTTAAAACTAGAATGTGTAGACCACATTCAGAGAATGATGGGATCAAGGCTTTGACAGCTCAAAGCTAACATGAAAGGCAAGATATTGAGAGATGTAAGAACTTTAGATGGGAAAAACAGACTGACAGACAATGCTGTAGACCACATTCAGAAGTGCTATGCTCTAGTAGTTAGACGGAATACAGCAGTATTAATTGTAAGTGCAGTTTGGGCTCTGTTTTTTAAACAACTTCATGTGACGAGAATCCCAAACATGGGTTATATTCAAAAGGCGAAAATAACTGGTGAAAGTACAATAGAGGAAAGGTAATGCACAACAAGACAATCACACTCATCATTTGCCACCTGCTATAATGGACGAAATAAAACCAATATTTCGAGACCTCATAGATATTAGCATACTAAAAAAATGTGTTCATGGCTGGACTCAGTATCAAAATAAGTGTTTGAACTATGTGTTATGGAACAGACTACCTAAAACTGTTTGTGGATATATACACTCTTCACTTCGGAATTTATTATGCTGTTTCATCATTCAGTCAGGGAAATATAACGAAGTCTTAAGTTTACAGGCTTTCAAACAATATGAGATGGGGTGATGGGGTCGCCCTCAACTACATACCCTCTGACTCAACGTTAAAATATTAAAAGTTTTGGCTGGTTTTGTTGTCTTCAGGCTGGGATACTTAGTTCCTTTATTACAGACCAAATACTGCTGAATCTACAGTATACGATAAGAATACACACATGAGTCGAATAGTCGAAGGTTTCTATCACTCGGCAATTGCGAATTATGAATGTAACATATAAATTTATAAATGAAAGATTGCAATTAAATAAAATCTGCAATTACCATCTTAACTACTTTAAATGATGAGTAAGACAGTAGAAGTACTTTTGAGAATGCGATATATTTCTGCAAAACACATATTGGTGTCGATGGTCCAGCAATTAAATAAAATATGAGTTGAATTACAGGGGAACAATAGATTCCTACTGCACGTAATTAGTTACGAACGACAACATAGCTCGTGAGATATCCACTTCCAAATGTGTACTACATCTTCATTGCAGAAGCCATGGAAATCTCACAAGTACACAAGTCGGCACTCCGAAGTATTTCTATCTCTCACGATCACGCGCAAACTGCTCCACTCCATGTTTTTCCCACAACTGTATGTCGCGCCTTCACGTCCAGCCTCTCCATGTCCTGAGCTGTACTCCCCGAACTGCCTCCCGCTTCCATCCAGTCTCCCCATTCACGAGCACCGTGATTGGCCAGAGCGCTCCCGCCCAGTATTCAAGTCGACCCACACTCACAAACATAATGAAACATATTCGAAATACTGGATTTACTTTTAAATAACTTGAAATTAAATAAATATTCCTACGGCTGGAACATAAACACACTCTAACACACATTATTAGATACATAAACAAATTAAATAAACATATATCAAAGGGATAGAACAAAAGGTAGGCCAGTAGCCTAATGTCTCTGTGCTTTCTAAAACACAGTAAATATTTAACCAGTTTCTCATGAATAGTATATATCGGTTATAAACAAAGACATATATGAATAAATATATTTATAAGAATGCTGCTACCATTTTTTCTTGTAACTGTGGTGTACTTATGGCTTGACGCGATCGATAGTGATCGGCCACTTTGACCTCCAATAACTCATGTACTATTTAATTTACATGCATGTAATTCATACCAATTTAGATTTCTACAGACACGTAGATCGAAGAAATTGGATGAACCACTTAGATTTTGGAAATTCGTTGTTGCACGTTACTTGAATAATTTACAGTCAGATACTAAACTTTAAGCTGATAAAGATATTGAAAATCTAATTACACCATCACAATCGTCGTGCAAATAATGGTAATGTACATGTTTCTTTTAGAGGTATCATGATTTATTTGTCAACTATTAATTTCTATACATACTGTGTAATGTCTGCCATTAAGGTTTCACAAAGTCCACCATCTTTGGCCCTCCCAGTGCACAGCATCACCAAGGAATTCCCCGCCACATGCTCGATGGACCACACACTGGGACTACCCATCTCGTCCGGCTAACATTCGGCACCATGTGTTTGCTGCTGGGCCCCAGCTGGCCGAGCGGCCCATGAGGCCACTGCTTGCTCCGGACTTATAATATTTTCAGGGCGCCACGACTCGCCTATTACCTCACACACCTCCACTGGCTTGCCAGAATGTTCAGAAGTAGCACTCTTCAGTTCATACAAGTCCATATAAAACAAATTTCAAAGACCAGAATTAAATGATTAAACGCCAGGCCAATAGTGTTTACAAGATCTTTGTAGTGGTGTGGGAGCAGCATGAATTTCGAAATAACGTAAATTAACACGAATTATAAACGAAACGGCATATTAATTAAATGCCTGCATGAAATATTTTTTTGGACAAGATATAAAATTTTTAAATGCGCTTTCACTTATGTGCGATTTTGTAATCGCTTCTTGTGCCATTCACTCAGCACTAAGGCTTCTTCATGCACTAATTTTTTCCATTGCACTACACATACTCACATGGATTTCAATACAGGGTATTGATCAACTCACATCAGTCTTCAGACCAAGTGCCTCGCAGAAATCGTGTCTGCCTCTGAATTCTGAGCTCCACCGTTTATCGTGACAAATCTGTTTACAACGAAAACCAAAGCTAGAAACCCCTCAACAAACCATTTCCCAAAACCAACCAGGAACCTCTCTAAAGATGCCCTCCAGCGGAAAACGATACTTCGGGAACAAAGTCACAAGGTGAACAACTGAATCACAGTAAGCTCAAATGCCCATAAGTTCTATTTAATTGACTTAAATCAACCCCTCCTACTTCCATGCACCAAAAATTGTGTGCACATACAATTAAAATTTTAATACCCTTCAAATTGTCCACTAAATTCTTTGCCACACTTTTATACAAAGCATAAATCAATATATATTTTACTTAAATTCACAAGGTCACTGACCTCCATGCAACCTCAGTGCCTAAACTTCCCCCTTTTGCAGATGTATAGTGGCACAATAAAATAACAAATTACTAATGAAACCCCAAGAAAAACTTATAAACTATTCCTCAAAAAGACTACCACTGATCACAAATTAGAAAAACTTTTCATTTCTCCCCTTTCTCTATACTGTATTTGGACAGGAAGCCAGTACCTAAATTACCTCCTTTATTAGACCATTCACTACAAAACATTCTATCTCGAATTTATTTTCTCCACATTTAAATCCTAAAACTATTTGTTGTCTTATTGGCTTACTCATACCACCAACTGCCATTTTAACCTGAACACCAGTGACTGTGAAGATTACTAGTTTCCTATTTTTAATCATGTTCATAAAACTATCCGACACTGCTGACTCATTACTACCTGAATCTAGACGTGCATCTACCATTTCTTTGCCAACTTTAATTTCAATAATTGGCTGTACATTTACCATTTCCTTTCGTTCTAAATATTTCTTCCTTAATAAATCATTTTTTATGTTTCGTCCCTTCTCTTCCAGTTCTAGTGTGCACACATCTTATTCTATCCAACCCTCAGTCTCAGGTTCATCCCAAAATAATTCATTAAATATTTCCTTCACCCCAGATTCATTCCTTCCCCTTTCTAATCCTCAGGCAATTTTAAGCTTTTCTCGTTTCCACATATGCAGCAGTAATGACTGTAACGTTCTACCATACCAACGCCAAACAGTCACACTGAAATCACACTTCTCCTTCATAGACCAATTTATATGAACTTCATTACACAAACTATCTCCATCCACACTATTTATTTCAGACCTCTCTAAATTTTCTGTTAGGTCTTCCTACAACATCCACAGCTTCACTGTTTTTCCCCTCCAAAACATCGACAATTGCAGCTTCAACAAAATTACACATATATTCACTGTTAAACACTTTATCTTCCTGAAATAATACATCGATGTCTAAGCCATCATCACCAGACATCATCTCAGCAGCTTTATCTGCTGATACACCATTTAAATCACTACAAAATTTCACATCAGAAACCTAACATTACGTGAATCGCACACAACTTTATCCTCCAGCGCTACATTACACAAATTGCTGCTACCTTGTTGTACAATTTTGGGACTTGCAGACTTGCTACATTCTGCTGTGATCGGACAAAAATCAGCTCACACTGCCATTTCTACACACCTTTCATCCAGATTAACCCCCAGTCCTATTTTACATACATTCTCACTTTCACACTCTGACAAACCTTTTAGATTCACCCATTCATCAATATGTTTGTTTCGCCGTCATTCGTGACTAGAAACGCGCAAATTCCTTCCTCCTAAGTATCAATACCAGTAGCTCTTACATTATTACATAAATTATCATTACTCTGTTCCTTTAAACATCTACCTCCGCCAATACATTTTTAACTGCAACTGCTGGCGAGACCAATGCTAAGCCTCCCGTAGTAACATTGGCGCTTTCCGCCGAAACACAATCATCCTCACTTGCAGCTGGCGAGACCAAAGCTACGCCGCCTTCACTAATATCGACGCTTTTCGCTGACTCACAAATATTTGCTACTCCAACACCTTCCTTACTGCAATTGCTACTGTTTACTAATACCTCTTCAGAACTCTCCACACAATTTGCTTTCACAGAATTCATCTCCTCTTTAACTTCTTTTTGAACCACTGAATCTTTCCATTCGTCACCATTAACAAACTCATTCATTACACATTCATAATTTATATCATTTCCCGCAAATTGATTCTTACTGCTTTTACTTATATCTCTAAAAAATGTATGCTTTCGCCGTTCACGCCTGCTTTTATTGAAAAAGCCACCTATATAGCCTCCCTCTTTAACATACTCCATATTACATATCTGCTGCCTTTCTCCAAACCTATCAACATTTCTATCATTACGATTATCTTCACTCCTTTTCATTGCCTGTTTAGAGCGCCATCCCCAGACCTGAGGTGTGGCGAACATCAGTTTACCAACTGGTTGTTACGCTATTGCACTTCGCGCGAATGTCCCCCATCAAATCTGCGTCCTTTACTTGGATCTTGTTCACGGAAGTTATCACTTCTGTTCATTCTCCGACCATTCTGCTCATTCCAGCTACTATCTCCCTGAAAATTCCTTTGATTTCTCTCACGATTATTATTTTGGCGATGATTATCTGGCTTTCCATTTTGATAACTACCACCCGGTTTGCTCTGAGCTTTGAACTTCAAAGCCGTCTCTAATTTTCCTACAAATTCTAGAAATTCGTCCATGGAATCACATGGACTATGGACAAGATCCCACTGCAAATCTTTTGGTAATCACCTTTTTAACGTGGTGATTTCCGTTAAAATCCCCAACGGATTTTTCACGTGCATAAACTTGCCAAGTTCGCGCTTGCAAAAATCTTTCATTGTCCCATTAGCGTACCTGTAATTAGGCCCATTTAAAAATTCATTTTGGATCCGCGCCTGTTTTGCTTCACTCCAAAATTTGTTCAAAAAACACTTTTCGAACTCTTTGTACGATTCGTACGAACTAAATTTAACATTTGCCTAAGACTGTGGGTCTCCCTCCAAATGCCGTTTAACGTATTTTATTTTCCACAAAATTGTTAAGGCTTTCGTGGTCACTTGTTGACAAACTGCCTATTGGCTTCTGTCTCGGGTTCTTCGGCCGACGTTCATCTAATGATTTTTTTGACGTTTCGCCAGCACGAGTGGCTGGCATTGTCAAAGCTTCACCCTCCATTGCCGGTGGTGAACTGGAGGCGAGCTCGCGGCCGCAGACTATATGTACCAGGTACCAGGTACATATAGTCTGCGGCCGCTAGCTCGCCTCCAGTTCACCACCGGCAATGGAGGGTGAAGCTTTGACAATGCCAGCCACTCGTGCTGGCGAAACGTCAAAAAAATCATTAGATGAACGTCGGCCGAAGAACCCGAGACAGAAGCCAATAGGCAGTTTGTATTTTATTTTCACTTCGTCTGATATGCCATGAACAAAAGCGTCCCTACACGCAGCCAAGAAATTTACTGGGTGATATCTTCCGTCATCTGTGTAATATATCACAGATCCGGTATTTGCCCAAGGGATATTTATAACCGGCTTGGCCTGTTGGGAGGCTAACGACTTTAACTCATTTTTTATCTGTTGCATATGTTTTTTAAATTCATTTTCACTAGTGATACAGGACTCTATTTCATCTTTAATTGTGCTCACTTCTTTCTCCCCATCACCTATACGATTTGCAATGCCACTAATTGCTTAATTTATGTCGCTTTTATGAGCATCTAGCGGTTTCATACAGTCGCTTACCTTGCCCGTCTGTATCTTATCCATTTTTCCCCCAAGATCTTTTTCCACTGATTCGATTTTAGATTTACTATTACAACTTCGTCTGTAATTTTCCCCATATCCAATCGGACACATTTTAATTTATCATCAATTGCTTTTTCAAGGTTACCCATAATTTTTTCAACTTCCTCTTTCACAGCAGAACATATTTCAGTTCGCATTGTACCTATATCAGTCCAAATTGTATCTATAACTGTTTGAATTGTACTGATATTATTTGCCGATATATTTCAATTATTTCCCAATCCCTGGATCATTTGCATTAGCTGAGACATCATATCTCGCCCACATTCATTCCCCTTGCCTGAATTCCTACTAGTTACACTTTCGCGCTCTGATTTCGGACTAACTGGCTCACATCCATTTTCAGAATTACACACACTAGGTGACTGTTTTATATTCGCGAGATCTGTAAGTGGAACTTGAGCTTCAGAGCCAAACACTATCTGACTATTTGTGCAGGCATTTATCTGATTTGAGATGGTTCCCTCTGCCATGGTGATGCCGTCGGTTGTAGTGGAAGTCGACATTGAAGACTGCCCTGGAGTACTCGAAGAAGCTGCCGGTGTACTGCTGTTGATTTGCGTCCACCACTGAATAAAGTCGCCTGATGTAGTTGCAGCTGCTGCTGATTACTGCGTGTTCCAACCGTCTCCAATACCAATGTCTGTTAAACGCGCTAACCACTACTGTTCCCTGAACTCAAGATATTTAGACTCTGAGCCCCCACGGAAATTGCCTTTAAAGTGGTAGATTAGGACCTCTGTCCATAGCATCTGTTAATCGTGAAAATTAATACGTAATTTCACTGTCCCCAGAAACCTACTTGTGGAAAAAAAACCGATCTCATACGAGAGGTTCACTCTGCAAAAATCTCTACCTTTTGCAAAGGTTTTTACACTTCGCGTAGAACGCCGAATAACACAGAGCAAAGGAATTACCATTTTGCAGGGCACAAATCCTGGAACGTACCGCCCGTTGTGGGCTTTCAAACAATATGAGATGATGGGGTCACCCTCAACTACATACCCTCCGACTCAACGTTAAAATATTAAAAGTTTTGGATGGTTTTGTTGCCTAGGGGCTGGGATACATAGTTCCCACATTACAGACGAAATTACTGCTGAATCTACAGTATACGATAAGAATACACACATGAATCGAATAGTCAAGGGTTTCTATCACTCGGCAATTGCGAATTGTGAATGTAACATATAAATTTATAAATGAAAGATTGCAATTAAATAAAATCTGCAGTTACCATCTTAACGACTTTAAATGATGAGTACGACAATAGCAGTACTTTTGAGAATGCGATATACTTCTGCAAAACACTGTACGTCGCGCCTTCACGTCCAGCCTCTCCGTGTCCTGAGCTGTACTCCCCGAACTGCCTCCCGCTTCCATCCAGTCTCCCCGTTCACGAGCGTTGTGATTGGCTAGAGCGCTCCTGCCCTGTCTTCAAGCCGACCCACACTCACAAACATTATGAAACATATTTGAAATACTGGATTTACTTTTAAATAACTTGAAATAACTTGAAATTAAATAAATATTTCTACAGTTGGACCATAAACACATTCTAACACACATTATTAGATACATAAACAAATTAAATAAACATATATCAAAGGGATAGAACAAAAGGTAGGCCAATAAAGCACAGTAAATATTTAACCAGTTTCTCATGAATACAATATATCGGATATAAACAAAGACATAGGTGAATAAATATATTTATAAGCACGCTGCTACAGTTTTTTCTTGTAACTGTGGAATACTTACGGCCTGATGCGATCGATAGTAATCGCTCACTTTGACCTCCAATAACTCATGTACTATTTAATCTACATGCCTGTCATTCATACGAATTTAGGTTTAGACTAATAGATTTCTAAAGACAAGTAGATCGAAGAAATTGGATGAACCGTTTAGATTTTGGAAATTTGTGGTTGCATGCTACTTGTATAATTTACAGTCAGATACTAAACTATAAGCTAATAAGGATATTGAAAATGTGATTACACCATCAGAATCGCTGTGCAAGTATTGGTAATGTACATGTTTCTTTTTGAGGTATCGTGATTCATGTAGCTACTATTAATTTCTATATGAACTGTGAAAAGTCTGTCATTAAGGTTTCACAAAGTCCGCCATCTTTGGCCCTCCCAGTGCACAGCATCACAAAGGAATTGCCCGCCACGTTCTTGATAGACCATGTGCTGGAGCTACCCCTCTCGTCCGGCTAATGTTTGGCACCACGTGTTTGTTGCCGAGACACGGCTGGCCGAGCGGCCCGTGTGGCCACTGCTTCTTCCGAACTTATAATATTTTCAGGGTGCCACGACTCGCCCGTTACCTCACAAGTTTTGACAAAGATGGGGCTTAGTGCAGGATTATGAACTGCAGCAGCTATACATGTTTTACATAAGTAACCACGAAAGTCTTCAGATAACGCAATCAAAATCTATTCAGAGATGACTAGACAGCATAGGAGAGCCATCAAGAGTAAGATGTTGGACAAGTTATGATGATACTAGCTGCACAGCTGGCATGCAATGAAGTAAAAACTTCGAAACTCATTTCCTCTAACTTTAATTTTTTTTGTATATAACATACATTTTCTCATAGGCTACTTACAGCAGAAAGGCAAACTTTGTGGAGTTGTTCCTTAAGACCCTATAATATATCTGAATTAAAATATTTGTGAATTTTTTTCGTATTAAAGGATTTGTATTTTAAAAGACATTTATAAAACATAAAATACCTCAAAAACTAAAGTTTCTTTTTCCAAAATGATTATTTCAGCAGAAAAGCAGAGGATTTGTCTATGTTCTGTGAATAATAATCGATTACATAACATTAATACTTGTTCCATAGATCATGAATATCACATTTTGTAGTGATGTTGAACATGGCAGTTTAACACAGGTTTTCTTTACATGATATAATTAATTTGTATTTTTTTTACAGTTACTACTTCACATGACAGAAAATGTTCCCAAATTTGGGTCAGTTTAACACTGTAAGAAGAGGGCATTCTGTTTGCCCTTAAACATGATAGAGCAAAGTGGCACAGAAGTTTGCAAGCTGCACTCACATTCAGGAGGACACCGGTTCAAAACTTGCGTCCAGTCATCCTGGTTTAGGTTTCCCATGATTTCTATAAATCGCTTCAGCAAATGCTGGGATGGCTTCTTTGAAAGGGCATGGTTGACTTCCTGTCCCATCCTTGATGTCACTGTTTGGTCTCCTCTCGCAAATCAATCAACCAACCTTGAATGTGTGTTTGCTATATCATGGTTTGACCAGCAAGATATACAATATATCACAAGCTTTATGCAGGTTGAAGCCACCCTTTGAGCAGCTGAAGTGTTTCAGGTTGTCTTGGGCTATATTGTGGTTTGTTATACTTCACCTCATGCACCGAACACTTAAATAAGCTGCTACCTGAACACTCATGTTATGTACAAAGAATGCTGCTTACTGTATATTTGATCGCCATTAAGTATTATTAATCAGGGTCCAGCTAGCCTGAGCCCTGTGTCCTTGTGCCTTTCTCCTCCAACCTTCCCAGACTTTGCCTCCATAAAGGCTGCAGATAAAACTGCTGAAAATTAACTTCTCGTTCTCATTCACTCCACCACAGAAAAAAGAAGCGAGATGCAATTCACCTTCTTATATTGTATTCAAAATTACAATTCAATACATGATAAATGAGGACAGCTACCAACTTGTATATTACCTCTCTATACTATGTACATAACAGATCTGATATTCAACTTGATAATTAACATATGTAATGCATTTATTGTCTTTGATGTTTCGCTTTCTTATACTTCATGGACATCTGTCTACCATACCGCCTGCTCCATGGAACTCCTATCTCCACCTCAACAGATAGGATCATCTGATTGCTATCCACTTCCATACAGACACTGGATCGTTAGCTGTGGTATCAGCACCTATGATTTAAAAAACCTTCCAACACTGTGGTGCTCACCACTTATTGACTTCTCTTAGTCACAAATATCTTTTCTTTGACATGTAATTTGAAGGACACGATACCCCTCTCATCATCATCATCAGACTCTTCGCTTCCCTAAATCCATTTTGATCTTTTCTTCAACAAGCATAACAGTCTTGGGTTAGTCATCAGTTGATCCTGAATATATCGCCAATAAAATCCTGCTAACCTTAGAAGGGCCTTTGAATGTTTAGTATTCTTTGGTTCTGGGCATTCCTTTACAACTCTGATCATTTGGCATCTCGTTTTACACCGTTTACACTTATTAGGTGCCCAAGGAATCAGAGATCTTCCCTATCAAAAAATGAGTTAGATAGTTTAATAGTAATGTCATAAAACTTTTGTAGTGCCTTTGACAGTAAATTACAATTTTCTTGCTATATCTTGCATTCTAAGAGTATATCATCCATACAGATTATGCATTCTCTTAACAAATCTTTACGTAGTGCAGCATCTGGGTTCTTATAAATTCTGGTATGAGATATTCAGTCCAAATGGTAATATTTTAAATTGGTGTGACTTACCTTCTTAAAGAAATGCTGAACATTTTTGGAATTCTCGTCCAGTATGACATGCCACTACCCAAGGCTGAGATCCATCAAAGTGAAATGTGTAGGAATTTTGTCAAAATTCTTATCTATACTGATCGGTCTATCTCTTTCTGTTTCTATATGTTTACTCAGATTCTGTGCATCCAATGCCAGATCTACTCGATCTGTGGCTTTATGCACGACCAGTAATGGGTTGTTACATACACATGAGCTATATTTTATTATTCCTTCATCCAACATCTTACTGATTTCTTCCTGTACAGCTGGGCGTATTCTCAAGGATAGAGGATATGGCTTATAAAAGAAATTTTCATCGTTGATCTTAAAACTACACATATAATCACCCAGTACTCCAGGCTTACCTGAAAATGCTCTAATGTATTTTAATAATATTTTGTACCAATCATCTTTTTGTAAATCGTTCAGTAATTCAGACACATAAGTTTTAGCTTTAATTTGTTCTTGTAGTTAATCTTGTGTTCCAATTGTATCCACTAAGTTTATAACAGTGCTAGTATCTATTAAACAGACATTATCTGTGTCTTTATTACCGCTAGTGCTGTCCTTTAAATGCCATTATGTACATTTTGTCTCTAAAATTACACATTGAGAGTTGTTCGGAGAAATCGAGGATTACTCTGTATGTCATCAGCCATTCCTCCCCAATAACAATAGCTATTGCAGATTTACATTAGATAATACTAAACAGGTCTGCATAATCGTAAACTTACTAAATGTCATTGTCAAACGCACTTCTTGTTTAATCTGCCTAGCTTTAACTCCTGTATCGCGTACTATATGTACACCAGTTACAGAAAGTATCAGATAAACTTTTTCCTGTCTTAAAATATCAAATAAAGGTTCTGATATAATGGAAATTTCACTTCCCGAGACTATGTAGATATTTACTTCACAATTGTTTATTGTACATACAACTATTTGTTTTGTAATTTCGGTACATGTCTGCCACTCATCTTCTGCTAATAGCCAATTTTTTAACAGTGTGATTTCGTTAAAACCTATAAATTTCTCCTTATATGGACCTATATTCAATTTGATACATCCTGAATCATGACCCCTTGACCAGGACATCGATCGTTTCCATCCCTAAAATTGTTTGGGTTATCATAAACGGTTGTACAATCCTTTTCTCTTCTTCTTATCATTATTATTAAACGCTTGTGTATCCACAATACTTAAGACACATCGTTGTTGTATCGAATTTCCTCTCAGATATTTAGTCACTTGGCAATAACTTACTTCTCATTCTTTTGATACTTTTGGATAAACTTACTATTTCATGACCTGTATCTTCCTGATTTGGACTACTCTTTTTGTTGTTCATAGCATCTACATTTTCTGCAAATGATAATAACTCGTTTACAGTAGCCCAATCTCAGTACAAAATTTCTTTACATATATAAAAGGGTAACCATTTCATTAATACCTTAGCTAAATAAACTTCGTCGATTGGGTTGTCTAAGTATTGAGGTCATGTTAAATGCAACTCAATATACTTTCTAGAACTTTCTCACAAACTGTTGTAGTGTTTTGGATTGAGTAATTCTAAAGTTAATTTTTCTGGTATTGTTTGTGACCCACCTATACTTCTCTTTAAAATAGTTCCATGAAGTAAATTCTTCTGGGTAAGCATTCCACACTCAGCAGTATCCCCTACTAGATAACGTAATATAAAATCTATTTTTCGAGAATCCCCCCAGAGTCGAGGTAAAGATCTTAAAAGAACTCGTAAGGAGTATGTTGGGTGTACATCTCCATCAGGTTTGAACTGTGGGAAATGCTTGTATGTTCGTGGTACTGCCTAATTGTAGTTTTTCTAATAAAGTATTTGTATCTGCAGATTCCCCTCTACACTGACTTTCTGTGATTTCTTGTCTCATTTTATCTAGCTCATCCCATAATCGTTTAAATTTATTAATTGGATGAGTTACTTCATCCACAGAAAGCTGTACACTATTTAAAGTTCATGCACTCTCTTGAAATTTTTGATCTGCTAAGGCCTATATTCTTTCCTGCAAACCCAAAAAGATATCATGTGAAGAAACAGAATCTCCATTCCCACTCCTTTGCTCTAAAAATTCAATTATGTCTGCGTATGTGAGATCTGATCCTTTACAAGTTTACATGCATTTACTGCCAATTCTCACAAACCATCTACATCAGTATGAATTTCCCTAATATGTTCTTCAATTTAGTTGTGTACAAGGTCGCATTGTTGAAGCACTTCAATATGAATTTCGTTTTTAAAAACATGTAATCTATAATTTAGTGTATTCGCTAAAAACTCCACCAGATGCTCTTTTCATTAAATCGAGCAAATCTGTCATTATTACTGGTATGTCCCTCCCCCTTGGATGACTGTATTTTATTGTTAATCTCTGTAAACTGGTTTTGTGTCTACTTAGTAAGTTCATCGAATTTTCCGAAGATTATTTCTTGATTCATTTCTTCTGACATCATCTATTGTGAAGGCAGGCATAAACACATATATTATTTTTCATCTGAATACGTTATCATCAATATTGATGTTTTTAATTTTGAATAGTAATAAATAATAATGGCATGTGATGAGGGCCTCCCGTCGAGTAGACCGCTCGCCTGGAGCAAGTATTTCAATTTGACGCCACTTCGGCAACTTGCGCGTCAGTGGGGATGAAATGATGATGATTAGGACAACACAACACCCAGTCCCTGAGCGGAGAAAATCTCCGACCCAGCCGGGAATCGAACCCGTGCCCTTAGGATTGACAGTCCATCGCGCTGACCACTCAGCTACCGGGGGCGGGCTTTAATTTTGAAATTAATTGTATTCTACAATTGTCTTATTGTATCACTCGCAAGACATGTAACTTTTTAAATACGTCGCAAGCATAGCTCACCGCTAGCTTTATTCTGCATGGTGCTGATTGACTGCGCATTGACTGCTAGTTGCTCTCAGCTGCGTGCTGCCGGCGTGCTGCTGACGTACTGGGTATGTAGGCTGCATTGTGTCAACGATTGTGTGTGTGCTGCAATCTTTAGACAACTGCTTGTAGATTGCATACTGTCATTGGGTGAATACTGGTTCATTTCTCCCCAACAGAGTTCTTCTTCCTTTTTCACTTAGTTTTGTTATTCATTCATGATTCAGTTTGACGCCTGTACTGTATAGAACGTCTTGTTGTTTTTTCCCATTGCCCATGCCAACACGTTTTCTCCTTGGTGCTTTCTCACGAAATTTTCCAGAGATTTGGCTTTTTAGATACATTTTATCAGTCTTTTAGCTGCTAAGGTCGCCACAAAAAGTGGTTCAGGTTGGCCTGGTCTGTTATACTGCTCCTCATGCACCAAACACTTAAATAAGTTGCCACCTGAACACTCATTTTATATCAAATGAATGCTGGTTATGAATATTTGGTCGCCATTAAGTATTATTAATCAGGGTCCAGATAGTCTGTGCCTTGAATCCATCTGCATTCTTTCTCCAACCAGGCTCACATCGCCTCCGTAAAGGCTGCAGACAAAACTGTTGAAAATTAATTATTCGTTCTCCTTCACTCAACCTTAGAAAAAAGAAGTGAGATGTAAATTCACCTTCTTATGTTATCTTCAAAATTACAACTCGATACATGATAAATGAGGACAGCTACCAACTTGTATACTGCCTCTCTGTATTACATACATAACAGATCCGATATTCAACTTGATAATTAACAATTACAGTACATTTATTATCTTTGACATTTCAAGTTCTTATATATCCACTCTGTGGAACTCCTATCTGCAACTCAGCAGGTGTGGTTATCTGACACTGGATAGTTAGCTCTGGTATCAGCAGCTACAATTTAGAACACCTCCCAACAGTGGGGTACTCACCACTTATCGACTACTCTCAGTTACGAATATCTTTTCTCTGATATATGTATTTAAGGAAATGATACCTCTCATTCAAGGAATGGGATGTATCACTACACAGCTACAATTGCTAAATATTGTCACACATGTGAACAGTTTGAAAATACCTTTTTGTCGACATATTGGTCAAACTGTTTACAAGAGAAACGGCGAAAAGAATTATCCCATTCAGAGCCATGTATGTCAAACAATGAAGCTTAAGAAAGTACTTTGACAAGATCCAAATTAAATTCGCTTTTGCATTGAAGCAGTATCTCACCAAGATGTGTTGCATATTTTGTACAGTAAACTGCTGATCTATATTAGAGAAAAACTAGTCCAAGTCTGCGAATCAAACTTATGTTATTGCTTGTCTGTTCCATTGATACAATAAATGAAGACATTAGGACTATAGTAACAATAACAATATCGAAATGGAAATGGCATGAATCAGCCCATGCTGATTTGTCAGCAGTACTGTGACAATTGTGGGAGAGCATCTGACAGTCATGCTGGCTTTGTTGCTCTGCTGCTGGCTCTTCAAATGTCGGGTGGTAGTGGATATGTGAATCGAAGGTCTCCAAACCATAAAAAGAGGAGGACATCTGATGATAGGTATCATCCTGGCTATCCAAATAGTGCCACATATCCCTGGAATAATCAAAATACTAGTAATCAGTGGTATCCTGGTGCGCAAAATCAATCACTGTTTGTAGTGAGTCACGACAATTCAAGTAGTCATTCACCTTTTGATGTATGTGACACTTGTCAACAATCGAATACTGGATCAAATTCAATGTTGACACACAGTGGCGAAATCAGAAGCAAGTGGCCAATGTTTTTGAGGTCACTGACAAGACCCATGTTGTGACTGTAAGCCCAACAAATCAGACCTGGCCCCATTTAGCCCCTGAATGATGGCCTTCAAATGGAGTGGGGTTAAGTAATCCACTGAGTAACCTGTTAAGATACAATGATGATACAGATATCTGCAAAGATTTGAAAGATACTTCTCATAAATGTTCCGAAAATTTAGAAGATGTAGTGCAAGCCTGCATTCATGGTGTTGTGGGAACTATTACTACTATTATTCTGGCTTACACAGGAGCTACAGAAATGTAATACCCGGAACTTTATTTAACGAAATCGGTAGTGTAAAAACATTAACCACCTACATTGTGCAAACACGTGTAGTGGGTAGTGCAGTAGGTGATAAATCAATACCAGTAAAAATTAAATCATAGGTTGATGTGAGAGTTTGAAATTTTGTGATGGAATGTATCTTTCTTGTGGTTGAGGATTTAATAAAAAGGTCTGTATTTGGTCTTGAATTTCTTAGAACACAAAGTGCCAAAAGTTACTTATATTTAGGAAAAAGCCCCTTACATAGACGAATTTTTTTTATTGCAGACCTAGTTAAAACAGCTGGATGTGATAGCAACTTCTGTCAATGTGTACAGTTAAAGCTTATTCGAACAAAATAGATTATAATCAGTGTTTCTGGATATATTGTTTCAACTCATGGTGGTGATCATGTTATTTATAATCAAGTTTTAGAATCCAGTGAAATCTCACAACAACAGCAAGAGCAACTCAAAGATTACTGTTGAAATATGTACAAATTTTCAGTAAAACCAGGTGAGACTGACACATTGAATACCATATGGAAGTTAAGCCCTATGAAACTTTTTGTGGAAACACTTATTCTATTCTGTTGTCAAAGAGGGAGGTAGTAAACCAGGAAATGAGACATATGTTAGAGTGGTGAGTCTTTGAGCCCTCACTCTCTCCATACTGTAGCCTACTTAAATCAGTATGTAAGTGAGATGGAAAGGTATTTCTCAGTCTAGAAGCTCGGCCAATTAAGCAAATTATTATCCATGTTCAGACTCGACGACAGATTCTGAAGGAGCAACTGCAGAACTTTTTTGATGTTGACATTTTGTCTGGCATAGATATGTGACATCATATTGGCAGATTTTGCTTTCAAAAGATGTTCAAAGTATAATATTTTCATAGTTATTGGAAGATTCTATCAGTACCAAGCATTAGTTATTGGCCGGGGTTTTTAATATTGCACTTAATATGCTACTTGGATCTGAATACTGGATAAAATTATGGTCTGTGTTGATGACGTTCTAATAGTCACACCTGAATGGAAGGAACACCCTTAATTTGTTGGAGTAGATGTTGCAGAAATTTTTTTCTGGTGGCATCACTGCCAACAAACTGAAATCAAAGTTTGTCCACTGTTAAACTGAAATATGATCATATTTATTTAAAACCAAGTTTGTAAGTCTCTGATTGGTATCTGAGAAATGTATAAAACTTATTTTTATATTGAAATGCGTAAATATTAGTGCAGGGCAAAAGAAGTTTGTAAAAATTTAATTTAGAACGGCAAATATGTGGAGCTTGTGCTACATGATGTGAAATCCAGACCAACAAGTACATTAAACAATTTATCTGCAAGAAAGCAATCCTTTTTCAATGACTTTTACATATACCACCTCACAGCAAAACAAAATGATATTCATTATATTGATTATATTGCTAATCTTTATCTAGGTCTTGTAAACAATCACTGTACCAAAACTGCTATTACAATTACAGAGAAAAAGAACATGCAATTAAATGTGTCTGACTTTCTGATAAAACAGCTTGAAAATTCACACAATAGCACTTTACTGACATCTTCTACTGATATTAAGCCTGTGAACTGATGTGATATTATTTTTGATATACACTCTGACAATCACTGTGCCTTTCAATGTATATGAATCTTGATGGTAATTAAATTCACTGGCCTATCTGTGTGCATGGAACTCTTGTCTGTTCTGCAATGTGTTACTATTAGGAATAATGTTGTAACTGCCAAAAACCAAATTTCCTTTGCTGTACTCACGGTGTCCAATGCAAGATGGCAACTTATAAATGTTCATAATATGCTTATCAGTACACAAGTGGCGGTGTGGAAGACGAGTGTGCAATCATGAAAGTAAATGAAAACAGGGAACTAATCGTATGACTGGTAAAAGAGAACAAATCTTAACTATGCTTCATTAAGCCACAATAACATTTTATAAACTTCTCACACAAAGACATCTTAGTAAAATATTTCTTAATAACTTTCCTGTGTACAATTACTTCCCTTGACACTTGTTTCAACCATAAGACAAAACCATTTGATGCATTTTAAGAGTTCTACAGTAAGTTTCTACCATATACAATATTATAACAATTAAAAGCTATACAGTTAAAAATAATATAAAAGATGTGATTACCTTAAAAATGTCTTTCATCATTCTTGCATTCATATCATCACATTTCCTCAAAACTTTTTCTCAAAACATGTTATTATAAAATACCTTTTAAATAATGCTGCCTCCATCACATGGCAGGCCGGCTTCCATCCTCCTGAAACCAAGTGCATTTCCAGACTGTCCAACACACACTGTTTCTCTCTCCAAATAAAGTAACATCTCTGACCAATATCTGAAGACTCAAGAACAGACTTACAAAGCATATGGTTATATCGATACTACAGAGGTTGAATACATTTACCAAATCCGCATCTTCATTCATATTTATGGGTAAAACGTCTTCAAAGTCGTCATGGGAAATAAGAGAGCAACGTTTCATCATCCCTTCCCTATTAAACTAAAAATTTACAGAATAATTTCCTCTGACACAATAGCAGGAGGCATCCAATAAAATTCTCCAAAAGAAACAACTGAAAAAAACATGGGACAAAAGTGTCATTACAAGTTCTTGGGGCAGGAGATCATGTATACAAAAATCAGTGACCAGGCACAATGTGACAAAAATATGGTACATAAGTTGAAATACAAGTAATGGTATATACATGCAAACAAGTTTACAAAGCTTCCAGTAATAAATCATTTGTCATGGTACAGAAGACATGGCATACTAAGATGCTTGCTGTGGTAAATCAGAAATCTAGTTCAGTCAAATATAGTGGCACACACACACACACACACACACACACACACACACACACACACACACACAGATATATATATATATATATATATACACTCCTGGAAATGGAAAAAAGAACACATTGACACCGGTGTGTCAGACCCACCATACTTGCTCCGGACACTGCGAGAGGGCTGTACAAGCAATGATCACATGCACGGCACAGCGGACCACCAGGAACCGCGGTGTTGGCCGTCGAATGGCGCTAGCTGCGCAGCATTTGTGCACCGCCGCCGTCAGTGTCAGCCAGTTTGCCGTGGCATACGGAGCTCCATCGCAGTCTTTAACACTGGTAGCATGCCGCGACAGCGTGGACGTGAACCGTATGTGCAGTTGACGGACTTTGAGCGATGGCGTATAGTGGGCATGCGGGAGGCCGGGTGGACGTACCGCCGAATTGCTCAACACGTGGGGCATGAGGTCTCCACAGTACATCGATGTTGTCGCCAGTGGTCGGCGGAAGGTGCACATGCCCGTCGACCTGGGACCGGACCGCAGCGACGCACGGATGCACGCCAAGACCGTAGGACCCTACGCAGTGCCGTAGGGGACCGCACCGCCACTTCCCAGCAAATTAGGGACACTGTTGCTCCTGGGGTATCGGCGAGGACCATCCGCAACCGTCTCCATGAAGCTGGGCTACGGTCCCGCACACCGTTAGGCCGTCTTCCGCTCACACCCCAACATCGTGCAGCCCGCCTCCAGTGGTGTCGCGACAGGCGTGAATGGAGGGACGAATGGAGACGTGTCGTCATCAGCGATGAGAGTCGCTTCTGCCTTGGTGCCAATGATGGTCGTATGCGTGTTTGGCGCCGTGCAGGTGAGCGCCACAATCAGGACTGCATACGACCGAGGCACACAGGGCCAACACCCGGCATCATGGTGTGGGGAGCGATCTCCTACACTGGCCGTACACCACTGGTGATCGTCGAGGGGACACTGAATAGTGCACGGTACATCCAAACCGTCATCGAACCCATCGTTCTACCATTCCTAGACTGGCAAGGGAACTTGCTGTTCCAACAGGACAATGCACGTCCGCATGTATCCCGTGCCACCCAACGTGCTCTAGAAGGTGTAAGTCAACTACCCTGGCCAGCAAGATCTCCGGATCTGTCCCCCATTGAGCATGTTTGGGACTGGATGAAGCGTCGTCTCACGCGGTCTGCACGTCCAGCACGAACGCTGGTCCAACTGAGGCGCCAGGTGGAAATGGCATGGCAAGCTGTTCCACAGGACTACATCCAGCATCTCTACGATCGTCTCCATGGGAGAATAGCAGCCTGCATTGCTGCGAAAGGTGGATATACACTGTACTAGTGCCGACATTGTGCATGCTCTGTTGCCTGTGTCTATGTGCCTGTGGTTCTGTCAGTGTGATCATGTGATGTATCTGACCCCAGGAATGTGTCAATAAAGTTTCCCCTTCCTGGGACAATGAATTCACGGTGTTCTTATTTCAATTTCCAGGAGTGTATATATATAATTTTACAATAAGGTACAAAAGGTACAAAGCATTATAAAATCATCATAATTAATTAAATGTACAACTGTGTAAAAGGAACCTATAAGGCAAGTTAGTATTCCTATCAATTCGAAAAAAGTAAGAGAGATACATTTCATGCAACTTGGTTCAAAACATCGCAAAGTAGTTGCAATTGTCTGTTCAAATGTTTAAGATAATCTTTTATAAAATGGATTTTAACCATCAGCTTTTATTGTCCCATTAGTCGTCTACCAGTTTCGGCTGTTAACCATCCTCCAGGATGTAGGGTACAACAGATTAGTTAAAAACACCCCCTATTATTTTGAAACTGAACCATATCGAAATTATCAACAAATGTACAACCAATTTGTCTTAAAATACTGACACTCGTATTTTATGTCAAACATTCAGTGTCTTTATGTTTGATGTAAAATGTGCAAAATCTAAACATACTACAAAGGTTCTTTTAAGAAATCTATTCCAACATCTTATTCACTATGTTTACATGCGACATATCTTACAAAAGACGAAAACCGTTTTCCACTGTCATTTTTACGTGTTAAGGTCCGAAGCAGATTTGCTAGCCCAATTTAATATGGCACCTGGAAAACGTCTGTTACAGTTGCTGATTTATCAGCACAATCACTATTTCAGCTCAATCAGACAGGGTGCAACAGCTTCAGTCTAATATTTCTGCTTATCCTTCATTGTACAAAAAGCCACTCTGTCCATATTAGACGAAAATTTAAAAAAAAAAAAAGAAAAACAGGAGGAAATATGAGAGCCCTAGCATGTTTCAAAACTGGTTGCCTTTACATGGGTGCGAAAATCGATCGCGGAATTGGAAAACTGGCAACTAGAAGCGAATTTCAAGAATCAATTTTGCAGTGTTCACATGACAACCCAAAGCGGTATTGGAAAATCGGTTTAGGAAACCGGTTTCTGGAGCCCCATGCACACAGGGTGTTTATGGATGTGGAACAAGCCGGTCAGTTTACCTACAAGACGAAGAGTATCGATCTGAATCTCCAGGAATAAAAAGTAAAATGTACCATACGTCAGTAAAATCCGATTCTCGCGAGAATACAAAAAAAACGACAAAAAATACGGGTATTAGTGCAGTTTTGTTTGCTGACAGCTGTGGAAGAGAGCTTGCGAGAATTATTCGTTATCAGCAAGATTACGTTACAAGCGTTGTGAAACCCGGAACAGGTATGCAAGAAGTTCTAATGGTCATAAAATCAACATTTGTCCGTCGCACAATCAGTGTATTGTAATTTTCGGTGGCTTACATGACTTGCATAAAAATGAACTAAAAGTAGCAAACAGAAACTTCAGAAATGCCCTCTGTACATTAGGTTATCGAAAAGCGATTCTGATAGGTATACCACACAGGCATGACCTTATAGATTCTCCTTGTGTAAATAAAGAGATTCAAGAAGCAAACAAGAGCCCAGAAAGATCTATAAGACCACTTCAAATGTTTTTTTCTCCCTGTCGATGATCTAGAAATGAAGAACTTCACCACACATGGAATGCAGCTGAATAAATTGGGCAAATCACTACTCAGCCAGAAAATCAAAGTGTCAGTGAAGAGTGTGTTTCCCCAAAAGTCAGAAATGTGGCCAAATTTCACTGCCAACTGTAAAGGAGGTGTGCGAAGTATCTTCCCTATGAACAAATCCTGCTATAGTGGTACTAGAACAAAAAGAAACGATTGCAGTAGAAAGTGTTGAGAGAGAAGAAGTTATAAGATCAGTGGCAGCAGCTGATACAACAGTCAGAACAAAAGAAAAAGAAACAGTAAGAGTGAGAACATATCAGTTCTAGAAACAGTTACATAATTAGATGCAACAGTTAAAATATCCACAACAGTAATACAACATGCTAGAATAAGGCGTCCACCATCAAGGAGTGAGAATTTTTAGAGGCCACAGATGAAGACAGCACCTCTATAGTTCATCCCAGAAGTGCTCTTCAGATGAAAACGAAAAGGAGGCAGACACCAACAAAGGTAAGTGATGAATCGAAAATACAAGCAGAAACCCCAAGTTTGCAGTTGTCCATCCAAATGTGCAGTCATCACAAAACAAAATTAATGAGCTATTATTGTCACTTCAATTAAAAGAAGTATCCTGCATGTGTTTGAATTAACATTGGCTAACTGGTGATATGTTGGCAATCACAAGTATACAGAGTTATCTTACAACATCTCATTTATGTAGATATTATCTACCCATGGAGGACCATGTATATTTGTGAAAGACAGTATCAGCTATTGCTGATTAAAGTCAATGGAAAAGTTGGGGAAGGAAGGTGATTTTGAAATTTCTGCTGTAGAACTAACCTCAGTAGAAAACAATTATCATTTGCCTGTACAGAAGTCCACATTCAAACATGAAAATGTTATTTAACCGACTTGGAGGTAGTCTTACCAGTATCAGTGAACTGAAAAAAATAGTTATAATATGTGGAGGCTTTAACATTGACTTCAAGAAAGTTTCAAAAGACAGAGATAATCTTGTGGCTAATTTTGCAGCAAACAACCTGCTCCCAATTATAAATTCCTCAACCAGAGCTACAAGTATATCCAGTATCACTACTGATAGGATACTGATAAACAATGAAAGCCATGAATACGCAGCTAGAAATTTCAACATTGTTTTCAGTGAGCACTATGCACAGCTTCTTGAAATATCGTAAATTCTGAACTTAACTACACAAACAGGAAGAATGAAAATGGGAAGAACTTTCAGCTATCAAACCGTTGAATACTTTCGGAATTTACAAAGGAAGGAAACTTGCACTGAAGTGAACAGAAACGAAAATAAAAATGAGAAGTTTAACATATGTATGGATATCTTCACACATTACTTTAACATGTCATTTACAGTTAAAAATCAAATTAGAACGCTTAACAGAAAAAATTGCTGCTTGACAACAGGTATATAAATGTCATCTAGTGAAAAGCAAAGGTTATATGAGATCTCCATGTATTCTATAGCATCTAATAAATTCCGACCATATTTCAAAAAATATGAAATGATATTTCAAAAATTTATCAAATAAGCTAAAGGAATAGCAATCGACTGCTATATAAATAAATCTACTGACAGAATGAAAGCTGAATGGAATATAGTGAAACAGCAAACTGATAACGTTTCTAATCCAGTATCAAACTGAATTGTAACAGCAAAGAAATTAATGATCCTAAAGAAGAAGTAAGTGTCTTCAATACTTATTTTAGCAATAAAAGCGAACAATTATTCACTGAAACCAAACTTTACAATAAAAACAATCCAGTACCACTTATAAATACCAACATAAATACTGTCAGTTATCAGAGCTTTAAAAATGAATGATACCAATGGTTCATATGGCATCCCAGACTGTCTTATTAAAAATCTGGAGATCTCATTATTGAACCATTAGTTCACCCTTGAAAAGCTCCTTTCAAACTGGAATTTTGCCACGAAGCTCAAACTGCTGTTCAAAAAAGGTAAAAAGGATGAAATGGCTAACTATGAGCCCATTGCTCTGTTATCTACATTCTCAAAAATCGTGGAAAAAAAATTCAAAGATAGTAGTAGATTTCCTGGAAGAGTACAAAACACTATCCATAACACATTATAATTTCAGGAAAGGCCAATCAACTTATACAACGATTTTTTAACTATTAAGTGAAGCACTTCAGAAACTAAACAATGGCGAAAATGGCACTGGAATGTGTTTAGGTCCCTCTAAGGCTTTGGATATCGTAGATCACATGTAACTATTACCTACGCTTGACAACATGGGGATTTTAGCAACATTTAACAATTGGATAAATCATACCTAAGTGGTCGAAAACAAATTGCTGAAATGCAAATGAAAGTTTCAGCAAATTGACTCACTCCCATTCAAACTATAGAACCATTAAATATGGGGAGCCACAAGGCCCAGTTCTGGAATGTCTTCTATTTCTGTTATATGTGAATGAACTGAACAAATTTTGCGAGAACAGCATCCAGTTTACTGATGATACAAGTCTGCTAGTGAGTGTGAAAGAAATGGAAATGTTTCAGAAATACACAACAGAGACACTGAAGATGGTTTTCTGTTGTGTGTGTGTGATTTGAGGTTTTGGGGCGCTAAACAACATGGTCATCAGCGCCCAAACGTTTACAAACAGAAACACATGCGGTGAAGGGACGAAGACGGACAGGGAACAAGGAGAACAGATAAAAGACACAGACCTGATGCAGTTTCAAATCCTCACATACAGAGGCAAAACAAGAGGAGAAGAAACGCACTAAAAAGGATAGGAAACACAAGGAAAAGACAACAGAAATCGAAGTGAAACAAGTAGGTAATCGTGACTGGCGACCTCTTCCCTAAAACCTGGGTGAGCCAGTCACCCAGCAGTACATTAAAATCCTCTCCTTAATATCCGAGGCAACAAATTGGACAGGACACAAAACCGTAAGACCTTAACCACAGTCGCTGCGTCGTCTTGCAAAATAGAGGGCAAATCCGGTGGCAAGGAAACCACCTCCCTTTCTGTTTTGGGCTCCTTTGTCAGACTGTTTTCTGTACTCATTGGTGCTTGTCATGAGTTGTTTCACAGGTTAACAATCCATATGCTTTTTATCTTTTGATAAAGGACCAAGTAGCACTGTCTTGCTAATTGAGATTAACGAGAACACTGCATGATAAAACTGTGTTCTTGTCTGAACGAAAATGAGAGACAAAATATCGTCACTTATATTACCTGAATCATCTCCCCCCATGCAGAAAGAAAGTTGTAATTAAGTAAAAATGCGTAATGCAGTATAAGTGCTTCAGGTGAATTACTAAATGAATAGTAATTAAATTACTTGTGAGTGAGGCCTAACATTACAAAGTGTTCTGTAAGTAAGGCAAGGAGAACGGAATAAAACTTACTTTGTCCAGTGCAAGCAATTATTTGTGATATTTGCATTTAGAACTGATTGTTGTGAATAAAAGATAAGATGGTTGTAGGTGATGCAAAATAACTGTGGTACCTTCTGAATAAGCTATGTAAAAACAAAAGTGCGTTTCATTTACCAGTGCTGAGATGTTATGAAGGTGGACAGCAATTCCAGTCACTAAAGAAGCCATCTCTTGACTCAGAGAACTGTGCTCAAACCAGTAAAATAGCTAGTAACACACATACACATCCAGAAGATTCACTGAATCAATGTGATGTATGAGCATCTGTCACTCGGGCAGCATGGCACAATTCAAAGTATGGCACACTCTGCAAGATAGCCTTAAACTCAACTGTTGTCGATATGTTACCTCTCACACCTGCATTCTTGACTTTCTACAAACTGATACGAAGTGTTTCAAAGTTGACAAACTGATCCATGATTAAAAAAGGCGATTAAACAAGACTATCTTCAGTATTCTGTCAATTAATTGTGCTGGAGCAAAAACTGTTGTGATCATATTGTAATATTGCAGCCTCAAGCTGCACACAAAATAATGTCTTGCAAGTAAATCTTGCTGCAAGTAACGAAGATTATTACCAGCCAAAGAGAAAGTAAATTAATTAACCCAAATATAAGTTTTCTTGTCACTCGTGTAGGTCTTTTGTGAATGAAACTATCCTAATATGAGTCTGTCTACTTGTTCATGTAATCCACCGAATACAGGTATCACGCAATCTCTATGGAACTGTGTCCCAAGAGGTATCCTGTCCATTAATGCCTGTCCTATATAACTGAGGATTTTACAAAGCAGGAGCATGTTGTGATAGTGGGTGGGCAGGAAACAGTATTGATATGGATACGGCTACAATATTGAGTGTGGGCTGGTAAAAATAGAAAGGAGTATTAGGAATGTATGTTAAAATTTATCATAGTTTGAAAATTTGGAAACTAAAAGATTTTGTGTACAGCAGTATGTAGAAGTATTTGAGTGTGAGCTTAAACTAAATAACAGTACTTTTATAACTGTAGTTACGTGTAGATCCCCAGTGGGAAATTTTCTGCCAGGTCTGAAAAAGTTGAATTCTTTGTTGTGCAGACAGAAGCAAATTATTGTTTGTGGGGATTGCAATGTAGACACCCTGAAAGAGTCTGATAGAAAGCATTACCTTGTAGTATTACTTGGTCCTTTCACTTTGACATCAGTTATCGATTGTCCTACTTGGGTAGTACAGGAAACTAGCACACTGATAGATAATGTTTTTATAGATCAAGACAAATTTAATGACATAAAAACTTTTCCTTTTAAGAATAGGCTTTCTGATCATGATGCACAGCTAATTACAGTATACGACATAGCTCCATACAGTAACCCAAAACAGTTATCCAAAATAGGGTATTCAATTAATGGTTTAACAATTGTAGACTGTAGCTTGTTACATGTAGACTGGGATGCCATGTACAGGAGACCTGATGCAACTTGAAATTTAGTCTTTGTCATGATACCTATGTGAGTATATCTGGAAACAGTTTTCCTAAGAAAACAGTGAAACATCACTGTAAGAAACCATATATAAAGTCATGGCTTACTAAAGGGATAAATATATTTTGTAAACAGAAAAGGGAGATGTATCTTATAGCTAGAAGGAGTAATGACCCAAAAAGAGTCTAACATCATAAAAACTATTGCATTGTATTAAGAAAAGTTATTAAAAAGTCCAAAGTATGTGCAACATGTCTGAGATCAGCAACTCTGATAATTAAAACAATTTGGAGTATTGCTAAGAGGGAAACAGTGCAACTGAGAGCACTGGAAGACTGTATTTCTGTCAAACTCAATGAAAAGTTTGTTGACAAAAAGTCAGAAGCAGAAAATGTTTTTAACAGTCATTTTTTAAGTACTGCGGAGAAAATAGGATCCAGCTGATCATTAGAAAATAGAAGGTTGTATATGGAAGAGGCAATACCTATGCAATTTGATAAAATTAAATTTATACCGTCCTGTCCTGCTGGAATTAGGAAAATAATAAATTCACCACAAAGAAAAATTTTGCTTGGAATTGATGGCATTTCCAACAGAGTACGAAAAGCTAGTTTCAAACAGGTGAGTACGATTCTCAGCCACATATGTAGTAGCTTACTGAAAGAGAGCAATTCTACAGATAGCCTGAAATTTGCTATTGTTAGACCATTGCTTAAAAAAGAAGATAGGCCTGTTGCTAACAACTACCGCCCAATCTCACTTCTGGCAGCTTTATCCAAAATTCTTGAAAAAGTAATGCATTTGACAGTAGCTTCATGAATTTGTAAAAATGAAGTACTAGCATAATCGCAGTTTAGTTTTCAATGGCTTTTCAACAGAAAATGCTATATATGCTTATACTGATCAAATATTAAATGCCCTGAATAACCGAACATCACCCATTGGGATATTTTGTGAGCTCTCAAAGGCTTTTGGGTGTGTGAATCGTGCTATTCTTCTAGACAAGCATAAGTATTGTGGTATGAGAGGGACAGGGCACAAATTATTTAATTCACAACGCACAATTAGCACTTCTTTACTTGTTTATTTCTAAGAGTAAACGAAAAAATGACGCTGTATCACCGGCTTCGTCGATATAAAGCAAAACACCTCAATATGCCCAATTTTACCTCTTCTTATAGGATCGGGTACCTTACTCATTAATTTACTACATATTATTTCCAATAACACTAAACAGGTATCGCCGTCATATTTTAATTGTATTCAAAAGCATGTTATTATTATAATGAACGACCAAATCGTAACAAATCGCGCGGCGTGCGTTTTTAACGATAGCTTTACACTCGCCCAGCCTTTATTCATGCAATATTATATATAAATATACAGGCAGGACCGAAAGATCGATCTCTCTACCGTAACCAATAGTGGCAAATACGCTATTCAAGTTCCGTTACATCTATCTTGACTCGTATTGTTACAAAGAGAAAAAGTATTCATTGAATAAAAGAGTGTAATCAGAATACTAGCTGGAGCCATCCAAGATCACCTTGCAAACATTTATTTAAGGGACTCGAGACATTCACAGTGTCTTCGAAATATATGTATCGACTTATGGAATTTGTTATTAATAACACATCCCAATCAAAAAATAATAGCAAAGTGCTTAGTTATAACAGTAGAAAAAGGATGATCTTCATTACACGGTGTTAAATCTGACTTTGGCAAAGAAATGGGTGAATTATGGTGCCACAAAAATCTTTGGTCATTTGGCAAATAGAATTAAATGTCCCACATAGCCAACCAGTTTTTAAAAACAAATTAAAAGAATTTCTGAATGTCACCTCCCTCTACTCAACAGACAAATTTTTAGATATGAAGTAGTAACTGTAAAAAAAATAATGTTATGTAGGGGTCAACTTAAGTTGAACTGACACATTCCACAACATTATGAAATGTCTAGTTATGATCTATGGAACAAGTATTAATGTAATGCAACGTAATGTACCAGAAGAACTATTTGTAATGAACAATTGTTCTCTGTGATAATCACACAACAGTTGTCACTTTCGGAAATTTAAAATTGAATAGCCTCCCAGGACAAAGTTGTAACACACATTTGCACAAATTCTGGCTTTTACATGGAAAAAAGTTTTTAACAGTACTTGTCACAAGGTAGAGATATTGGAACTGCTCTACACAATCTTTTGGTGGAGTCAAATTGGCAACAGTTCTGCGCTGTGCAGAACAAGATTGTTTCCATAAGTAAGATGGTGGATGTATCAAGTATACCTCTTATAGGCAGTGTTCAAAAACGCTTGAATAGAGGAAAAAATCGCAAACAACATGTAAGTGAGCGGTATAATTTGAAACGTAAATGACTCAGGGACGCTGGTAAACAATATATATCAAAGAGGGGGACGTTAATAGTGGCAAAATCTCCGCCAGATGAGGTATGTAGAACAAGGTTGTAACACAACTATATAAATGGCTATTTTTCATTCTAATATTATGATCCCATAAACTTAAATAGTTAGCCAAGTTTGTGACTAGGGATGCAAATTTCTATCTAGCCTTTAGGGTGAATTATCACCAAGTTGTGCAAACCTTATTGCAACATAATGAGTGGCTGAACAATGAAAGGGTTATGTAACACAATGCATAATAATGTAACATAACAGAGCACTTGACTTACACATTCAGACAGTATTATGCTTTAATCATTATTTTAGACTGGATAAATAACAACAAGTTACAGTAAGTTTATAAAAATACAACATGTTTTCCCAAACACTGCCTCAAAACGTGATTATAATTTTTTATGATTTCAGGATTTCAGCTACAGGTACACCTATCAATATAAACAAATTACACTGGATACACAACACACATTGTTTAAAGACTTCTATATTTTGATTTACGATCAACAGTCAGCATTGTTATGACAAAACAGTGTAAAACCTGAGCACATTAAAAGAAGAGAGGTTGAAGAAGATGTTTCTCATACACATTGCGGTTTTCTTATTTCTTAACAGTATCATCAGATGACACTAGGTTTGTCAAAACTGTTATATCATGTTTATAACATACCTCCTCGCAGAATACAGAAATTTCAAGAGAAAATAAAATGTTCGAATTCGTTCTGTCAGAAGAGGGGCAAACATAAAAGTCGACCACATGCTATACCTGACCATGTGACGAAAGCTATGCAAAATCTTGTATGATCATTGCAAAAACAGGAAAATAATATAGTTGCCACGAAGTTTGCATTGCCACCATTGCGACCATCTCACTGAAGTGAATAGGAATTGTAGTAATTGTTTAGAACCTGCTGCTCACCTAATTAAAAAAACTGATTGCCCAGTGCAAATTAAATTATCACAATTACAATCTTTTAAACTTCCACAATCATGAAAATACAAAGCAAGCTGTTATTCCAAGAGAATAATACTTTGTGTGCCACTATTTTTAAATCCGTAGTCCTTTCGTCAATTTCACTCGCCCAGTTCTTATTACAGCGAGCTAAAGGGCTCTTTCGTGACTGCTCCTCAGCCTTGGAATGACGTTCAATGACAACTCACATGCTTCACTCAAGGAAATACTTCACAGCTAGACCCTTATGCTGCCAACTCGACGAGACTTTCCACGTTGGTGCAGCATGTCAAAATTCACAATCGTAATTCACTACTGCCTTACCTGTCTGTACACTCGGCATTGAAGTCATTCATCCACAAGAAGCTCTTATATTGAACATTCGCCACACTCCACAATGACATCATTTGGCTGGCTTTACAACCAGGCTATTCTGGTTGTTGAATATAAACGTCCCTTCTACAGTGGTCTCCATCCACAGGCTGAAGTTTGTGTGGACCCTCTTCACAATGGTTTGATACAACTGCTTTTCAGGATGACAACACATATAACAACTTGCCCACATGTTGCTTATGACCCACTAAACCAGTGAGTATTACAGTTGATGTCTGTGACTTTCAACCAGACAAAGTCATGGTCATACTGATCAACGCTGAACTTTTGGTTCAAGCTATTCATGTTGCTCCAGACAACATCCATCGCTACTTGACTTTCCTGTACCTTCTTCTGACTACTGCAACTGTGAATTTTTATGCTGTGTCCCACTGGCTTCCTCAAGCAGATGAGCTCACTGTCACACTATCAGCTACTTCTTTATGCCTCTCGCTACCGACAGCTGTGTCTCTATTACCACCCCCTCTCACACACAGTCTATAGAATCACCTCCAGTCCCCAGTACCTCACCATACAGCCAGCCCCATCGCCTCCCACCACAGCTTGTGCTGTACCCTCTGTACTCATTATTTAGGTGAGAGGCTCCAATGGGTACCTGTAGCATGTGATACTTGGCTACCACACTGCACACCTTTCAGATCTCTGCATTCGAGGGTGGTGGGGGGGGGGGGGGGATGGCGGCCATGTGGGTGCACTGTGAAAAATCCGAACACTGGTCAGCATTCTCTTGCAGAAGTGTAGAATATCTATGACTGGGACCAGTGGTTCGTTCTGAGACATCTCAAATGCTGTATGCCTTGTATTGTGTTGGAAGTGAATAAATGATTTATACCAAAACATTCGTGTCCATAGTATTATTGGTATGTTCTCATATCCTACATGACAGAAAGCACCTACGTTGGTGACCCCAGTGTGATATGAACGCGCAACCATGGTGGAATGGGGACAAAAAGCCCCACAACAGCCCCACATGACACAATAAGGGAGCATGTTCAAGATCGGGGACGAAATCTGCAGAGAAAGTTGATCCCCGTCATAGGTTCAGCAACATCAGTGGTGTAGAAGCCTAGTGGCAGCATAGCTTGTCTGTGAGTTATATGAAACGATCTGCAACTCCATGTACGTGGATGCTAACGTCATTAGCTGCATAGAGCTGCAACACAAGAGCGTCAGAATGCAGTTCATACGTCCGTTGAGACGCCATGCATAGTCTCGTCCTATATCAACAAGGAAGAACTTGTTTGTAGATCGACCACAAATACACAAAAATTCATCAGCAGACCACTGCAAGTGGTTCCAACAGCAGTGTGGTCATGAGGCGCTGGAATCAGCTGATATGGTGTTGTCTGCTACTGGTGGTGTGGTCTGGCACTTATGAGGGAATCCATGATGCCAGCTATGCGCGGTGTTGGGTTACATCGAGTTCGTTCAGCAAGTGATCCTGCCGCCACAACACTGTCGGCAGGCACACTCACATTGATGTGCTGCTTATGTTTTATGTAAACAGTCTGTCTGCTAGGATTATTTTATTGTCCAACAGTTCCATCTCATTCGGAATCATTGCTAGCTGTAGTGGAGGTGGGAGTTTGACGATAGACAGCGTCCACAGTGTTGAATCTGGTATCAAAGTGAGGCAAACAAAGGAATATAATCGGCGCCGGTGAGTTGTTCATTGTAGATCACTTGGCGCACCTGTTGCTACAGGGTACAAGCAACCCATTTTATCAAGGCTGCCTTTGTGGTCTCATACTTGTTGTAGGTTGGAGGGGTGAGTATGACGCCACTGATTAGTATGGCATGTTCGATAAGACGACAGACTAGCATAACAAACTTCGGATTCTTATCCACCAAGCCCAGTTAGAAAAAGACACAATCGGCTATTGCAATTTAGAGCGCCAAAACGTAAATAAAAATATGACCATAACCCAACTTTACGATATTTTCGAGTTTTCTGGTGTAATACATACGGGAAAGTGAAACCTTTAATAGTAAGCTTAAAAAACACTTTAATACACGTTTTTAATGAGTAATCTATATGAAACCAACTGTTATACTTTATACAACAAACTTATCTTTACTACTGCACAAAAACTCGTTTATCTACCTGGCAGTTCTGTCGCCATCTTCACTCTTCATTCTTTTCTAATTTGATATAATTAATTAATTAATTTACATTTAATATTGGTTGAGAAGAGAATGAGACAGGGTTGTAGCCTATCACAGATGTTATTCAGTCTGTGTATTGACCAAGCAGTAAAGGAAACAAAAGAAACATTTGGAGCAGGAATTAAAGTCCAGGGAGAAGAAATAAAAATTTTGAGGTTGCAATGGCTTTCTAATTCTATCAGAGAAAGCAAAAGACTTGGAAGAGCTGTTGAACGGAATGGGCAGTCTCTTGATAGGAGGGTATAAGATGAACATCAACAAAAGCAAAACGAGGATGATGGAATGTAGTCGAATTAAATCTGGTGATGCTACATCTACATCTACATTTACATTTATACTCCGCAAGCCACCCAACGGTGTGTGGCGGAGGGCACTTTATGTGCCACTGTCATTACCTCCCTTTCCTGTTCCAGTCGCGTATGGTTCGCGGGAAGAACGACTGTCTGAAGGCCTCTGTGCGCGCTCTAATCTCTCTAATTTTACATTCGTGATCTCCTCGGGAGGTATAAGTAGGGGGAAGCAATATATTCGATACCTCATCCAGAAACGCACCCTCTCGAAACCTGGCGAGCAAGCTACACCGCGATGCAGAGCGCCTCTCTTGCAGAGTCTGCCACTTGAGTTTGTTAAACATCTCCGTAACGCTATCACGGTTACCAAATAACCCTGTGACGAAACGCGCCGCTCTTCTTTGAATCTTCTCTATCTCCTCCGTCAACCCGATCTGGTACGGATCCCACACTGATGAGCAATACTCAAGTATAGGTCGAACGAGTGTTTTGTAAGCCACCTCCTTTGTTGATGGACTACATTTTCTAAGGACTCTCCCAATGAATCTCAACCTGGTACCCGCCTTACCAACAATTAATTTTATATGATCATTCCACTTCAAATCGTTCCGCACGGATACTCCCAGATATTTTACAGATGTAACTGCTACCAGTGTTTGTTCCGCTATCATATAATCATACAATAAAGGATCCTTCTTTCTATGTATTCGAAATACATTACATTTGTCTATGTTAAGGGTCAGTTGCCACTCCCTGCACCAAGTGCCTATCCGCTGCAGATCTTCCTGCATTTCGCTACAATTTTCTAATGCTGCAACTTCTCTGTATACTACAGCATCATCCGCGAAAAGCCGCATGGAACTTCCGACACTATCTACTAGGTCATTTATATATATTGTGAAAAGCAATGGTCCCATAACACTCCCCTGTGGCACACCAGAGGTTACTTTAACGTCTGTAGACGTCTCTCCGTTGATAACAACATGCTGTGTTCTGTTTGCTAAAAACTCTTCAATCCAGCCACACAGCTGGTCTGATATTCCGTAGGCTCTTACTTTGTTTATCAGGCGACAGTGCGGAACTGTATCGAACGCCTTCTGGAAGTCAAGAAAAATAGCATCTACCTGGGAGCCTGTATCTAATATTTTCTGGGTCTCATGAACAAATAAAGCGAGTTGGGTCTCACACGATCGCTGTTTCCGGAATCCATGTTGATTCCTAAATAGTAGATTCTGAGTTTCCAAAAACGACATGATATTCGAGCAAAAAACATGTGCTAAAATTCTACAACAGATCGACGTCAGAGATATAGGTCTATAGTTTTGCGCATCTGCTCGACGACCCTTCTTGAAGACTGGGACTACCTGTGCTCTTTTCCAATCATTTGGAACCTTCCGTTCCTCTAGAGACTTGCGGTACACGGCTGTTAGAAGGGGGGCAAGTTCTTTCGCGTACTCTGTGTAGAATCGAATTGGTATCCCGTCAGGTCCAGTGGACTTTCCTCTGTTGAGTGATTCCAGTTGCTTTTCTATTCCTTGGACACTTATTTCGATGTCAGCCATTTTTTCGTTTGTGCGAGGATTTAGAGAAGGAACTGCAGTGCGGTCTTCGTCTGTGAAACAGCTTTGGAAAAAGGTGTTTAGTATTTCAGCTTTACGCTTGTCATCCTCTGTTTCACTGCCATCATCATCCCGGAGTGTCTGGATATGCTGTTTCGAGCCACTTACTGATTTAACGTAAGACCAGAACTTCCTAGGATTTTCTGTCAAGCCGGTACATAGAATTTTACTTTCGAATTCACTGAACGCTTCACGCATAGTCCTCCTTACTCTAACTTTGACATCGTTTAGCTTCTGTTTGTCTGAGAGGTTTTGGCTGCGTTTAAACTTGGAGTGAAGCTCTCTTTGCTTTCGCAGAAGTTTCCTAACTTTGTTGTTGTACCACGGTGGGTTTTTCCCGTCCCTCACAGTTTTACTCGGCACGTACCTGTCTAAAACGCATTTTACGATTGCCTTGAACTTTTTCCATAAACATTCAACATTGTCAGTGTCAGAACAGAAATTTTCGTTTTGATCTGTTAGGTAGTCTGAAATCTGCCTTCTATTACTCTTGCTAAACAGATAAACCTTCCGCCCTTTTTTTATATTCCTATTAACTCCATATTCAGGGATGCTGCAACGGCCTTATGATCACTGATTCCCTGTTCTGCACTTACAGAGTCGAAAAGTTCGGGTCTGTTTGTTACCAGTAGGTCCAAGATGTTATCTCCATGAGTCGGTTCTCTGTTTAATTGCTCGAGGTAATTTTCGGATAGTGCACTCAGTATAATGTCACTAATGAGAAAGTATTGAATAGATGCTACATTTAGCTAATGATAGTATATTTTGATGCTCAGGGAATAAGATTAGGAAATGAGACACTTAAAGTAACAGATGAGTTTTGCTATTTGGCCAGTAAAGTAACTGATGATGGTCGAAGAAGAGAGGATATAAAATGTAGACTAGCAGTGGCAAAAAAAGTGTTTCTGAAGAAGAGAAATTTGTTAACATTGAATGTAGATTTAAGTGTCAGGAAGTCTTTCCTGAAAGTATTTGTGTAGAGTGTAGCCATATATGGAAATGAAACATGGCCAATATCCAGTTTAGACAAGAAGAGAACAGAAGTTCTTGTAATGTGGTGCTACAGAAGAATGCAGATTAGATTGCTAGATCGTGTAACTAATGAGAAAGTATTGAATAGATGCTACATTTAGCTACTGATAGTATATTTTGATGGAGTATTGTTGCAGAAGTGACTACTAGAATGATTATCTGTGAGAGTATTCAGCTCATAGGAATACTGTAATTTTCTCACCCATTTTGTAACAGTCCAGTACTTGAGACATTTCAGTATGCTAATGTAGTCTGAACTAATGAAAATGTTGCTGTGATAACATGCTTCATGCAAAACTTATGCTGTATAAGGATCTGTTACAACTAATTATGGTTTTCATGACTATATGATGAAACAATGCTGTCTTGTAATTAATGCTTTTATTAATGATGTGTCATTTTACTGAGATTTCTAGTCACTATGATTGCTACAAACTGAATTACAGTCCTCCATATCTTCCTGTCTAGCCTAAATATACATAATTCCATCTAGTTCCCCACGAAAACCCACCTGACTTTTTGCTTCATCATCATAAGTATCAATTTTATCATTACTCCCATTATAATTAACTGAAATAATGAAACTTCCTGGCAGATTAAAACTGTGTGCTGGACCGAGAATCGAACTCGGGACCTTTGCCTTTCGCCGGCAAGTGCTCTACCAACCAAGTTTGGATGGTAGGAGACGAGGTAGGCAGAAGTAAAGCTGTGAGGACGGGGTGCGAGTCGTGCTTGGGTAGCTCAGTTGCTAGAGCACTTGCCCGTGAGAGGCAAAGGTCCCGAGGTCGAGTCTCAGTCCGGCACACAGCTTTAATTTGCCAGGACGTTTCATATCAGCGCACACTCGGCTACAGAGTGAAAATCTCATTCTGGGAACTGAAACAATCTCTTCATCCTCTTGTATGCGAGTGTCAGACCCTTCACCTTCAGTATCGCAAATAAGATTACTCTTAAATTCTGCTCCCTCATCATGCATCACATTATTTATACTATAATCAGCAAAGTTTCTATTAAATACCTATTCCACCTTGAAAACTTTGTTATATGACTGACCACAAAAATATGTGAGCGCTTCTATATCCAGTTCTATCTCTTTACTGCAAGCATCATTAGTTTTTCTGTCATCACTCACATCTGTATTATAACATTGTATATGCTAGGTATGAAATATATTAGTTTCCCCATGAAACTATGTAAACATATAAAGAATAAAATGAAGGTATACTAATGAAAACACAATGCTACCATAACACATTATGAATTTCCATTTTGTTTTTCTGTAAGAAACGCTTCACCTAATTAAAATAAACATAATAGGATTTGGCCAGAGACTTTTGCTGAAGAGACCAAACAAAAGGGAACTCTGTATCTTTTTCTGTAAAACAAAAGAAACAGTGTATTTTTTTAATTCATGCTCACTTACGAGTGCCATGTACTGTAACTGTTGTGACTAAAATACTGTGTATTATTATAAACATGTATGTGGAATTTAATTAAAATATTAGGCCATATTATCTCCCATGTTAATAACCATAACTTCGTATGAATTTTTTAAGTTTTTCAGAGGCTGTAAAAAAAGGATCATTGACAAATTGTGTGATGATACAATGCCCGAATTCAACACATATTTGTCATTTAGAGTGTATCTCTAAGCAGAACCTCCTGAGATTAACTTGTAGATCATTTCTTTTAGTTCTTTCCGTATATTTTTTACATAAAAATCTTTTTAGGTGGTTAGTCAATTGCGTTGAAACAATGACATCGGCAATTATTTCACTGGCTTGATGTATTGCACTTCACCAAAATCAACAGGCAGCAAATGGAAATATTATGTGAATGCGCAATTATTATCTTCTAACAGCAATTATTAATTCCATTTATCTAGAAATTTGGATCAGGTTTGCCATCTTTGAATGCTTCTCTTGCTCATTATGTATAACATTATAGTTAGCGCTTTAATGACCATACTATATTATTATCATGACTTACTAGGGCTTTTTTGTAGTAAATTGAAGATGCAAACGCTGCAGTGTTCATTACTTTTTAGTATTCTCTATCAAAATACAGTTCACTCACCTGTTATGGTCCCCTGCCACTCTACCTGTAGGATCCTGAGTTTCTTGTCTCTTGTAATCTTTTTCTGAAGTTAGTTGTTAACCAGATATTAAAGTGTCACACCCTAAAATGATGAGCTCCTAATGGGATGGCTCTCAGTTTTCCAGAAGATTTCCACTGGTACCTTGTCTTCTGTTGTCATGTGGTCTGTTATTCCCTTGACAAGCTCTAGTCCTATTTTCAAATTCTCTATTTCCATACCTGTTTCCATCATTCCACTGAAGATTTTTTCTATTACCCCTTCCTGGAAAATCATTTGTAAAATTTCCTGTATCCCTTCTTCTATGGTTTCCCCTGTTACAGTTTGATTTCATCCCCCATACTGATAATTGTTACATCTACCCTGATTATCATTGAGTCTCTCATTGTTCTGTAATCCCCCAATTTATCCAGATACTTCAGAAACTGTTCAATAGAGTTGTAATATTCATAAATCCCCACTGCACCTACCCTGGTAAAGTTTTTCTGAATGAATCTGTTTGTGTTTATTCATCAAAATTTTTATCTAAATGAATTAACATTTTAACTCGTTTTTCCCAAAACTACTTCTTTCTCCCCCTCCCTCTCTTTAGCCTGCTCCATTCTAGAATTCCTCTTTAATGTCAGCTTGTTCTGGCTCTGACCAGAATTTGTTTAGAATGCATTCTTCAAGTTTTCAGTTAAACATGTCTGAATTGATTTGTCCATGGCAGTGTTTCTCATCTAAAGCCTTCAAAGGCGTCCTTGTGTCTGGTAAAAGTTCACCCTTCTGTTGTTACTCCTTAGTCTCTTTCATATCTGATTCAATATCTTGAGGACTGTACTTTCTGCCATATACCATGGGGTTTGGGAAGCTACCATGTAAGAGCAGGTAATACCCCTCTATACTCTGATTTCACCATGTGCAATGCTGAGTGAAGTTGTGAACACACATTAGTTATGTTTTATCCTGTAAGTTATTCAATAAGCGCAACAGAAACAATATTGACTCACCTTGATGATCCAATGAATAGGTTACATTAAACACTTAACGATTCATATGTCAAGCAGGGGTCTTTCTATTAGTGGATGACACAGGGTGTAGGGAAATGGCAGAATGTGTTTGGGAGGGGGGGGGGGTGGAGAAAGGCGAACTGCATACCACAGAATATGAATTTATTAGCTTGAAAGTTTTCCTTTTTTGGCGTGAAATATGTATTTATTTACTTGTAAGCTTCCCTTTTTCCATCTGCTTATTGTTTACCAAAAGTCAACCAAACTTATTGATATGGTTCCTTAAGGTACTGAATTTCTGATAAAATTACTGAAAATTGTTCTATCAGTAAGTTATTTTTATGCAGATAAAAATAGGTCCTGGATGCTTTTCATAATGCGACAGGCTGTAACACTCGTAATGCACAAGCAGCCATACTGTCTAACAAGAAGCTAAAGAAGGAGGTGACACAGGATTTGCACACTAGCAAGTAATATCATTACAGATGGGCCAGAAGAAAATTTGAAACTAAGTTCACCATGTTGGCTAAAGTTATAATACTCCAAATACAAATAAATTCCATGCTATCATCACCTTCATAGACTAGTGACTGTCTAGGTCAGGAAATAAAGTAGGTTACAATGGTATGGTTCTATTGTATCATTTCACATATTATCAAAGAGCATTAAACTCTTGGGCATTGAATTTAAGAAATGTAGAGATCACCTACACAGAAGAATTGAATTACTAATGGATATTTACCAAAATAAACGTATATTAGGTGTGCTTGTTATGCCACAAGCTACTCACCTTTCTGACAAGGGAAGTCTGCCTGCTGAGAACAATTTTAGGAAGCCTTCTTGGATGCCGTGTCTAGTGCAACATTCCAGAGTAGGGATACCAGACACCCAATTGCCAAGAAACGCCACCGAGGCGCCATGCACATTCCCAATCAGGTGGACGCCAAAAGTGGAGGATTTTGTTGTTCAAGTTTACCTCTGGCTTACTGGACTTTACTATTTGTTTGAGCAATGGAAAAGTGTGCTCTTGAAAAGAGCGGTATTTCTGTTGTCCTCTGTCCAATCAGGCCACAAGCCAGGTTTGAGAAACAAGATCAATGGAAAGTTCTCAGGCCTCTACAAGGGGAACTAAAGACAAATACCCTGATAACTGCTGTTCATGTGCACATATGATTACCTACACATTCAAACATTGCAGGGCTTATTCACTATAGGGGTTATGGAAAGAGGCTACTGATATGTAACAGAAAAAATTCAATAAAGAAATATTTTCCTACACAATTCTCATAGCTATAAGACATACAAAATAAGCAGTACAAAAGTAATCTGTCAGATTAACCGAAAGTAAGTTAAATCTTTCAGATAACAATGACATGAAAGTGGTCTGAAACAATCATCTTTTAAACTTTTTCACAAATTTTCTTTTAAACATATCAGCCACACCAGAAATAAAATTACTGTTACAGTGTGACACAAAATCGAAAGGATACAGTTCATCATCTCCAGAAAAACTTTTAACAGCTACATCGGACAACACTTCACTGAATTTACTAACAAAACTGTTTACAGCTAGAATTTCTTGTAATACAACTGGTTTGTTACTAATGTCACACATTACTTTTGCATACATCTTCATTATTAGTGACTACTTTTTCTATTCATAAAACTGGATTAATTGTTTTACATTTCAAAATTTCAAGTTTCTCTTTGAGATTCTGTTTTGTCTGAATTATTTTTGATTTCAAAATTTGATTTTCCTGCTTCATAACTTTGTGAATAATATCAAAATTTTTCGCCATTTTCTGAAATTTGATATGCATGATTTGATTCTGTTTCTACAATTTTAGTGTAGATTTCAATTGTGCTTGCAAATCATTTATGTTGTGGGATTCAGTTTTTAATTCATTGTTTGAAATTTCTATTTTGTTGCTTAGTTTACTATTTGGTTCAGTCACTCAGAGACCCAACTCAAACGTTTGTTATATCAATTTGTTGTTTGTTTCCTAAAGTGAAATTAAAATCATTTTCTAAATTTCTGTACATCTGTTCAAAAGTTCAATTTCCCACAGAGAACATCTTGTAGAAACTACAAACCCTGAGTCACTTCCTATCACACTGTCTAATACCAGTTCTTGTTAGTTTATTTTGAAATTATAGCAGTTACAACATGGGGACTAAAGTTCATTTTTCACAAATTATCAAAAAATCATAAAATTCCATAGGTTCGTTTGAAATTTTACGATTTTTTCCCTTAATTTTTCAAGAAAAATTACCCACAATCCCCACATTATATTTACCATAGAAATAATCAAGGGAAAAATGGCCATTTTGTACGAGTATTTTCACCATTTTTTAAGGATTTGTCAGCATTTTTTTTATTCACTTCATTTTTTCCTTCCATTTCCCTAAGAAAACAACGAAAATGAATCAATTTATTAGAAACATGATTTTCATATGTATAGTTTTTATAATACTCATTTTTTTAAATAATTTGGGCATCCATAACGATTTTATAAGGAATAAATGAGACTTGGCTCAATTGAGATATAATAAAATTTTGTAAGGATTTTATAAAATCATATTTTATATTTTTAATAATTCCAAGGCGGTTGCTCGCCTACCCTGAGATTAAATAATGAGTAAAGCATAAATTAACATTAGTAATCAACATATTTTCCTCTTCAAAGAAAGTAAGTAAGGTAAAATAAGTAAGTAAGGTAAAAATTTTAGTAGAATTCAGCACCATATACTTTCACACTAAAAATTCCAGATCATAGTTAATCACTTTAAATAGTTATAGAATTTACAGCATGAATTCCAGATCATGAAAGTCATTATTAAAATTTTAAATTTATTAATTAAATTCTATTTCAGTTTAATTGCTCGAATTATTGAGCTTCTTCAGCAGGACTTCCATTTACATAAAAAATTTTAATAATGAAACATAAATTTATTTAGAGTATGGCATGCCACATCCTGAGAATGTTTTTGTATTAAATTTTATTTGTTGTAAACGGATTCAGAAAACAACAACAAAAAATGTATTAGGGTTTACATAGTTGAAGAGATAGCAGCAAAGATATGTTATAACTATGAATGATTTTCCTTACTTTTTACAGATAAAGAAGAAGACTGGGATCTGAAGAACACAGTGATTATGAAGACCACAAAAATTATTATTTGACTAGCATCAGTTAATGTTGATATGGCAATGTGTCTATTTTATTTTCCAACACACATCTTTAATTACCACGAGGACTCAATGCTTTCTTGTTTACCTCTGTTGAATCAAGTTCATGTTTAAAGCTTCATATTAAATTCATGGTTCTATGTCGTTTTGTATTATTTAATGAACAGTCTCTGTAATCTTATAACCTTATTTTATGTTTAACAATACATTTCTTGATTCCTTTTCTTTTTTCTTAACCTTGTCAACAAATTTATAAGCATACTTTTTGCTGTCAATTTACAAAATTCTTCCATTATTTTTCCATTACATTAATCCTTTGTTTCACCTGAAACTTTCTTTTTTACTTTTGGAATGCCAATACATTATCTGCTTGCATCAAAAAGATCAATCATCGATTTAATATCTTCATAGAAATTTTCAGTTTTTATATCATGTATGGAAGAATTACAGTTCCTATAACAAAGATCAATATTTTCTCCATATTTTGGTTTTGTAATATGATAGTGAATATCATACATTTTTCTTGAAGTATCTAAAATATTCGCTCCAATGTAAATCGCTTTATTAAACTTAATTTTTGTTTTTTCATGTGAATTGAAGCAAGATTTTCATTAAGTATTGTTCTCCCATTGAAGTTTGGCTTAGCCACAAGTTAATGACATTTATCTGTATTTGAGACTAATTTTACATGCACTCTGTTTCTAATATTTTCCATCATCTGTACAAATACTGAATTATTCGTTAGTTTGTAGAAACCTTTTAAAAATGGTTCTTTGCTTTCATTCTCATTTCTGTATTCAAATCTGTATATCTTTTCAGCCAATCAGATTGCTTAAATTCTGAAACTTGGTTTAGTTTCGTTATCTTCATATATGGTTTAAGACTTCTGTAGTGAACTACCTAATTACACTTGCCATGCAGAGAAGTCAATAATTGTCTTCATTAGTTCTCGGCAAAACTTTATTTTCAGGAGGAAGTGGTAAATGATTGTGTATGTCATGCAGTTCTCTAGAATATTCTAGATCTACTTCAAATATATATACAACTTGAGAATGTCTGACATCTTACTTATTTTGCTAGAATCAAAACAATCAGGGTCATCCCTTTGAAATCCAGCATGTGGTAAATATTCATGGCATTTCCATAAAAGTTGTTAGCAAATAGGTTTGCCAAATATATGCTTTGATATCTTTTTTACATCATAATCTTTCATTCCTTTCTTACTTGCTTTCACATGTCATTTACAACATTGGTATGAGCCACCTCTTATTCCTCTTTCAGCCATTAGTCATGTCATAACTGTGTAATAACTCAAGTGGTTGTTTATTAATTTTCAAATTTGCATCCCAAGATAAACTAGGAGCTGTAAAATACCAAGATCGATCAGAATTGTATCTTGATATAAGTTATTCTAAAATTTTCAAACACATCAGCTAACAACAAAACATCCGATTTTAGCTATAGGTCATCACTTACACCATGATTATTCGTATTAAATCTTTTCGATACTTTTTGGCAGGCTCATAATCTTTGTACATTACTGAGCAGTCACTGAGATTATTATAATAGTCTTACTTTTGTTGGAAGCTGTGTCTCTTCAAATTTTTTCCACGAATCCATGTAATCATAGAGATAGACACTTTTTGATCACTACATTGAATAAATTTTCTGGAAAAAAATTCCTAATGTTTGTCATCTGATCGTTCCTCAAATCTGATGAAAGTTTTCCAAGACTTGAAGCCATACGTTTAAAAGTGTCTGGGATGGCGGATTAAATAATTATATATTTGCCGCCATTTACAAGAGCCTGAAAACTATTTTTGTGGTCAGCCATAAAACTAAGCAGAACATACTGACCATAATTTCCAGTCTGCAAATCGATGTAAACAGCACTATGATCAGTTCAGCAGCTACTTTTACTGTAAGCTCCAATTAAAATGGACTTTCACACTGATGCCTAATCATCAAAATTAATTGCTCTCCACGAAAGTGAAAAATAATCTCACCACTTGCCTCATAGTTTTGTCAACATTAAGGGTGATACACAAACAGTTACTTCATTGAAATCTAAATGATCCAGGAGATTGCACAGTCCTTGCAAGTTCACTTGCTACTCTTACTGAACACATGTTTAGTAGCAGCCCAGCTGTGACATCATCTAAGGTAGCATGGAAGACAGCTTTTGACTGTCATGGACCGATTGATAGCCGGGTGTGAAGTATGTGTCTTTCACTGCCTCTCTGGCCATATTTATATATGGGTGCAGTGGTCAGCCAAATGGAAAATCTGCCATCAGCTGCTATAAGCACAGTCTAACAGCATATAAATGGCAGCTTTCTCGAGCACACAGTATTTAATAACTCTGTCGTGAATCAGTTCACAATATTCGTAATTTTTATATGAATGGAGTTAACTTGGCTTTCATTATAGAAAAAGTCTTAGCTCGACTGCGTTTAAACTTCACCAGCTAGAATTCTTAGAATGGAACCGACAGTAGAACATGACCTCTGATTTAGTTCTTTAAGAGACATTGTATTGATTGTTATGTATATTAAAGTCTTGAAACTTGTTATAGCTTTATTATTTAATGGATGCAATCAAGTGCTGTAATCATAACTTTCTATAATTAAAACAATTAATACTGAATCTCTTACAAGCAATAACATTTTTGTTCCAAACTTAGTTTTTAGTAAATTAGTGTTAGAGGTAGCTTAAGGCAGCCACATAGTTAATGTTTTTATATCAAAATTGAACCTTCATGCGAATTTTCATCTTTCTGAGTCTAATATTTAGCGTCTTCAATTTTTAGAAGAAAGGCCGTTTTCGACAAAAATATTACTCCAATCAAGTTCAGGCTTCTAATAGTGGACTATGACATGCATTTTCACATTCTGAACAATTTCTTGGCTTTCTAGCTTTATTATTTAGTTCCACTTCTTATTTCTTAAAACAATATATTCAGCAAAACATATTCATCTGATCATTCTGATTTTTAACATTAACATACTGGAGCTAATATTGACCAAGTTTGGGAAAGCTACTTTCATTTTCAATTTCATCTGTAGATTATGGCACAATACTTTGTATGCTACGCAGCGGCGCACTATGATGATGTGGCCCAAGTAGCAGTAAACTGGGGTAAGTCCTGGCGCTCTCACTCGCCTCTGTATCTTTCAAATGATACAGCACCTGTTTCGCCATATCATCCCCTCTTTATTTTTGTGAAACTAATTTACTTTTGTACAAACTCAAGTATTACAAACGAGAATGTTACCACGGCTGACCTCTTTCAAATGAAATTGATTTTAGCAAAATTTTTCTTAATACTACACTCACAAAAACAACCACACATACATGCACACACACACACACACACACACACACACACACACACACACACACACACACACACACACACACACATGGACGTAACATCCATTATGCCATGTTTTAGAAACATGAAATAAAATTTTCCATTGATATAAAATACTTTCTTGATTTAGATTATTCAGTCTTTACCTGAAAGAGAAACACACATAAGAATTCCCTTTTTAGTACTCACTTATTTAATAACAATCATAGGCAGCAATGTGAGCATCTGTATGAACCACTTTCACTTAAACATTTGAGGTATAGGGTGTGAAGTCACTTTATGGTGTTCTCTATTATATTCTGCTACAAAAGGAAAAGGGGAGTATTCGCTGTAGACCATGCCATCGCTGCTTTCTCCAGCACAACTTACAGGCTGCCTTTCATGAAGCCTCCATGTTCCTGAGAAACAGATAACATATCCTAAGCTTCTGTTCTCAACTTACATCTAATGGAGGACAAAACACATATTATAATCAATTTTCCTTCTATAATTCAAATAAATAATCGATGAGATACCAGGGGCATTGTAGTTCTTATTTTTCTTAAAATTTATGATTTGGAAAACTATCCCCTTCGCATCCCAGAACCTTTCCCGCCAAAGAAATAGTCTTCACTTTCTTTGGTGGTGGAGAATCAGCATGGCTCCACTACTTTGACTGTGGTTTTGTCTCTGAGGTATAGTAGTGCACCGAAGTTTCATCTCTGGTTACAAACCGGTGCCAGAAATCTTGTTCGTTTCTCCTAAAACAAGCCAAACATTGTTCCAATATGTCCATTCTCATGCGTTTTTGATCCAACATCAAGAGTCGTGGCACCCATCTTGCAGATTGTTTTTTCAATTCTAATTCTTCAGTTGAAATGTGACATACCCTTTCGGATGAGATCCAGGAAGTGTGAGCAATTTAACACACTTTCAATTGGCGATCATCCATGACCATTTTGTGCACTTTTGCAATGATTTGTGGATTAGTGACACATCTTGGCCTACCATTGCGCTGATCATCATCTAAGTTCTCCCAACCAAAATTAAATTCATTTGTCCACTTGGCAACCGTTGAATATGAAGGAGCAGAGTCCCCCAGTCTATTATAGAAATCGGCATTAATGTCCTTTGCTTTCATACCTTCCTTTACAAAGTACTTAATCACTGCTTGACTCTCGATTTTTTTACATCCTCGCAAATCAAACGCAGAAACAACGACAGAGCCACGTCTCCGACACAGCTCTCTTCCAAGAGCACTGATGTAGCACGTGTTTACAGGCAACCGTCCGTTGAATATCACGTGAACAACTCGTTGCGCTAGCACAGTATGCCAAGGTGTGTATCTGCCAAAGAATGACAGATACACAGACAGAAGAGGAGAATGAAACTTGAAAGGGAAATACAGTTCCATAGTTTCATCCATCTGGGACCGCACAGTACGCCAAACTGTGTATCGCCAAAGAGAGGCAGACTACCTACAGAATCTGGTTAAAGTCGTTTATAAATCTCTTCAGGTCTACAGTATTTCGTAGGTCTAGTTCTTTCTGACTTTTCGGGTATTCCAAATGGTATGCGCCTGCATGAGGCTTACCTATTATCCTGAATAGTCCTTGATAAACATTCATAAACTTGTAACTTCCTGGCAGATTAAAAATGTGTGCCGGACCGAGACTCGAACTCGGGATCTTTGCCTTTCGCGGGCATGTGCTCTACCAGCCGAGCTACCCAAGCATGACTCACGGCCCGTCCTCACATCTTTACTTCTGCCAGTACCTCGTCTCCTACCTGCCAAACTTAACAGAAGCTCTCCTGCGAACCATGCAGAACTAACACTCCTGAAAGAAAGGATATTGCGGAAACATGGCTTAGCCACAGCTTGCGGGATGTTTCCAGATTGAGATTTTCACTCTGCAGCGGAGTGTGCGCTGATATGAAACTTCCTGGCAGATTAAAACTGTCTGCTGGACCGAGACTCGAACTCGGGACCTTTGCCTTTTGCGGGCAAGTGCTCCGCTGCAGAGTGAAAATCTCATTCTGGAAACATACCCCAGGCTGTGGCTAAGCCATGTCTCCGCAATATCCTTTCCTTCAGGAGCGCTAGTTGTGCATGGTTCGCAGGAGAGCTTCTGTTAAGTTTGGAAGGTAGGAGACGAAGTACTGGCAGAAGTAAAGCTGTGAGGACGGGCCGTGAGTCGTGCTCGGGTAGCTCAGTTGGTGCCGGCACGGTAGCTCAGCGTATTCGGTCAGAGGGTTAGCTGCTCTCTGTAATAAAAAAAACTGAGTGACTGGATCAATAACGAACTTCAAAGGGCGTCTGGGGACGTCTGCCACGAACAATTGCAACGAACTATAACGAACAAAATGAGGTTACAAAAAAAAAAGAAAAAAGAATTGGTAGAGCACTTTCCCGCGAAAGGCAAAGGTCCCAAGTTCGAGTCTCGGTTCGGAACACAATTTTAATCTGCCAGGAAGTTTCTTATCAGCGCACACTCCGCTGCAGAGTGAAAATCTCATTCTGGATTCATAAACTTCTTTGTTTCTACTTAAATTTTCTTAGATTTTTCGTTAGTTGTGATTAACACTAGTTCACCACTGCTAAAGCTAGTGGGGGAAGATTTTGCGTCATGCCTCCTTTTACTATCCAAGGCAATTTTACTTATGTTTGCTCTAGCTTGGGCCTCCTTCTCATCTATAAAGCTCTGAGATAGGGCTGGAAAATCGACAGTGCTTGAAAGGACGTTATGAGGTCTCTGATTAAATGTTAGTTCACAAGGAACAAATCTTGTAGCATCATGTTTAAGATTGTTGACGATTTGTTCAAAGTTTTTGATACGATAGGCTCAAGTCAAATGCTTCCTGGCACTGTAAGTTCTATACAGTCTGTGTAGTTCACGCAAAGCTCCCTCGCGTGTTATTTCCCTGTGGAAAATACTATTTACTGCATGCTTTCCAAGAAGTAGAAAAAAATTCTTAAAGAACAAAAAAATTATAAGGCATATGGAGAAGATCAGGTTTTTGTTGAAATGTGGAAATATGCATGTGACACAGTCAAGACCTCCTTACACATGGCTCTAACAACAATTTGGGTAACAGAACAATTCCCCGAACATTGGACCACAGATATTAGCCACCCACTACACAAAAAGGGAGATAAGAGCAACCCAGAAACTACAGAGGAATCTCTCTCCTAGATTGCACATACAAAATTCTATCCAAGATCCTATATGAAAGAATCAAGGAGCAATTAGAACAGGAGTTAGGGGAATATCAGGGAGGTTTCAGAGCATGGAGAAGCTGTACAGAGCAGATAATTAGTTTAAAATTGATTATGGCATACTACAAGAAACGGAACAAACCTCTGGCAATAACATTTGTAGATTTTAAGAAGGCATATGACTGTCTCCACAGACCTTCAGTATTAAAAATTTTAAGAAATCTAGGACTCCATCCAAAACTAATTAAAATAATACAACTCACTCTAACCAACACCAAATCAAAAGTGAAGTTTAGAGGAGAAACTTCGGAACCATTCCTCATAAAAACAGGTTTAAGACAAGGTGACTGCCTATCACCATTACTGTTCAGTTGTGCACTGGAATACATAATGTGAGAATGGTACAAGGACAATCCAAAGATGATAAGAATTGCAAGTGCAAAAGATGATATTAGCTTAAACCGCTTGGGATTCGCTGATGATCTTGCTCTCCTAGCCAACACCGTTCAAGACGGCAGGCAACAAGTGAAATCACTACAAGAAATAGCAGAGAAAGTAGGACTTAGAATATCATTTGAAAAAACGGAGATTATGCTAACTGATCCACCACTTGCAAACAAAATTACAATAGGAGAACAGGAAATCAAAATTGTCGATAAATTTAAATATTTAGGCGAAATAATAACATACAATCTAAATGAGAAGTCATCATGGCAGAATACAGGGTGATTCAAAAAGAATACCACAACTTTAAAAATGTGTATTTAATGAAAGAAACATAATATAACCTTCTGTTATACATCATTACAAAGAGTATTTAAAAAGATTTTTTTTCACTCAAAGACAAGTTCAGAGATGTTCAATATGGCCCCCTCCAGACACTCGAGCAATATCAACCCGATACTCCAACTCTTTCCACACTCTCTGTAGCATATCAGGCGTAACAGTTTGGATAGCTGCTGTTATTTCTCGTTTCAAATCATCAATGGTGGCTGGGAGAGGTGGCCGAAACACCATATCCTTAACATACACCCATAAGAAAAAATCGCAGGGGGTAAGATCAGGGCTTCTTGGAGGCCAGTGATGAAGTGCTCTGTCACTGCAGCTGCAGACAGTGCTTGAACCAATTTCAGACAATAAGGTTTCATAACTAACCTTTTTTGTAGGACTCTCCATACAGTTGATTGTGGCATTTGCAGCTCTCTGCTAGCTCTGCGAGTCGATTTTCCTGGGCTGCGAACAAATGCTTGCTGGATGCGTGCTACATTTTCATCACTCATTCTCGGCCGTCCAGAACTTTTCCCTTTGCACAAACACCCACTCTCTGTAAACTGTTTATACCAACGTTTAATACACCACCTATCAGGAGGTTTAACACCATACTTCGTTCGAAATGCACGCTGAACAACTGTCGTCGATTCACTTCTGCCGTACTCAATAACATAAAAAGCTTTCTGTTGAGCGGTCGCCATCTTAGCATCAACTGACGCTGACGCCTAGTCAACAGCGCCTCAAGCGAACAAATGTACATCTAAATAAAACTTTATAGGTCCCTTAATTCGCCGACAGATAGTGCTTAGCTCTGCCTTTTGTCGTTGCAGAGTTTTAAATTCCTAAAGTTGTGGTATTCTTTTTGAATCACCCTGTAGAATAAAAAAACTGAACTATGCAAATTACATTACCAAAACTACATACAACAAAAAAAGCCTATCTATAGATGCAAAATTAAAACACTATAAAACAGTTACACAACCAGAAATAATGTATGCAGCTGACACTATCTTCAAAACAACTAATACAGCAGAAATTGACAGAATACTAAAAATAGAAAGGAGAATAATTAGGACATGTATAAATAAACAGTATAAAATAAATGGACATTGGAGAATAGCATCAAATGAAACAATATATAAGAAAATAGAACCAGTCATGAGCACGATCAGGAAGAAACGCATCTCATTCTTTGGACATCTGATGAGAACACCAGAAAACGGAATTAGTAAAAAAATAATACAAAAATTGTGAAATAGCAAAAGCGACATTAAATGGATCACAGAAATTAAGGAAGATATAAAAGAACTCCAAATTACAGTAGATGACCTAAAAAACAAGACAGAGAAAACCAGAATACTGCAAGACCCGCAAACCAGACTAAAAATGAAAATAAAAAAAGGAGTACAGGATGAGTGGTCTCAAATGAAGAAAGAAAGAAAATATCTGAAATAATGAAGAAATATTGGGCAGACAGAAGAGCAAAACACCTTTCATATAAGAATAAATGCTAATAATTATATTACTTAAATATCATATTAAGTTATTGTTGAGCCAAATTGTATCCCTGTGTAACAACTTGTTTATAACTTTGTATTTTTGAATAAAGTGGTCCAATGAAGGCCATAAAATAAATAATAATAATAATTAGTGCATGTACCTTCTGATGCATCTTATCGAAAATAACTTTCTCACTTAATTTAGCAATCCATTTCTTGGCCCCATAATGTTAATGTAGTAGATACACGTAATTTATCTGCAGATACGCATGTTGTGATGGAAAACATATTTCCTATTCTGCTGAACGTAACCTTCTTTGGAATAAAATTCCTTTATGGAAGCAATAGTATTGCGATACTTTTGGATAATTATGGACTTCTAGATGGCTTTTGACTAACCTCAATTGATCATCATCATATTACTTCCTTCATAAGTTGTTTTTACACATTTTCTTCAAGGCACTTTCCTCGTTGAGCTCATGTGTGGTCAACATGCTCACTTCATTAATTCCTCTAAAGGAATTTCTGATTCCCTGCACAACTCAATACTTCTTGGTAGCCCATCTGCTACCAGATTGCTCTTCCTTTGTATATATTTAATCTCAAGGTCGAACTGCTGAAGGTACATAGCCCACCTGCTTAGTCTCGTATGTCTCAGTTTACAAGTTTTTAAAAAACGTAAGTGCCCTGTGATCACTATAGATTATCACCTTGTGCCCTAACAAGTCATGCTCAAATATTTGCATACCAAACACGATGGCCAGTGCCTCTAATTTCGAAAATCCATAATTTCGCGCAGCCAGTTGCAATGATCGATTCGCAAACGCGATTGTTTTATGTATCTCTTGGTCGCCTTCTGTTTCTATCAAAAACACCTCTACTGCATTCCCATAACCACTTGTGTCAACTGACATGCAAAATAGGTTCGAAAAATCTGGATGGTGCAAAAGTGGACTACTCATCAAACAATTTCTTAATTATTCAAAAGCGGGTTGGCACTCTTTAGTCCAAACCCACAGGGTATTTTCTTCAACAAGTGGAGTAAACTATTCAAATGTGTGTGAATTCCTGAGGGACCAAACTGTTGAGGTCATCGGTCCCTAGACTTACATACTATTTAAACTAACTTAAGCTAAGAACAAAACACACACATATGCCTGTGGGAGGACTCGAACCTCTGTCGGAGGGGCCGTTCAATCCGTGACATGACGCCTTTATCTGCGCGGCCTCGGCACAGCTAGTTGATTAAACAAGGTGCATTAAACAAATGATCTTTAACAAACGGCGGTAGATTCCGAATAAACTGAACACTGACCTGAGCTGCTTTTTATTTTTGGGCGCTTCAAATTTTTCAATGACTGATGATTTGGAAGGATCAGGTAATATACCTTCCCTGCTAATTTCATGCTCCAGGAATTTTATTTTGTCTCTTACACACTCAGTCTTCTCTAAATTCAATTACATACCTCCTTTTTTCTATAGCTTCTAACAGCCTGTGGGAGTGGCCAACAGTATATCATCTACACAAATAGTCCCTGATCCAACAATTTCTGCGACAATACAAAGGCACACACAGAAATTTTTAATCCAAATGGGGCTACTTTATATTAGTAGCACACTCCTTCATACAAAAAAGTTATATACTTACGTGATTCTTTCGCCAGGTGCAGATTCCACTATCCACAAGTTATGTCCATAGATGTAAGATACCTAAATCCTTGGAACTTTTGTATCAGTTTGTCCATTTTGGGGATGGTCACTCTCCCTTACTACAATTTCATTTAGCCAGTGCGCATCCAGTACTAATGTAACACTTCTGCCACACTTAGGCACAACAACAAGAGGATTATTATATTCACTAACTGTTTGCTCATTGACACACCTTTTGCCAATATAGTTGCATTTCTTTCTTAACTGCTTGCATTCTTGAAACATGTATCTGATAAGGTTTCTTGAAAAATACATGCCCAGGGTTTACATTCAAAGACCATTCACACCCTTTAACTTCACCAGGTGTATTCGAGAATACATTGTGATGAGTGGTTAATATTTCCCTTAATTCTGCTCTTTCTTTGCCAGAAATTTCATTTGTTGACTGTGCCTTTGCCTCTGTCTCTTCTAGGATATAGTTCCCTTCTGCATTAGCACCTTTCACCTTACCATCAGATACAATATCTTCCTGCACATATCCTTTATTCCTCATTACTCTAATGGGCTGTCCCAATGCTTCAGTATTACTGCCTATATAATTTCCTATGAAAGTTTATTTAATTATCTGAGAACCAGATAATGTTAATACTAAGTGATTCTGATCAAAATCAATGTTTCCCTGTTATGTTGTTAAGAAATCTGTGCCAGTTAACATCTCTACACTTAAACTAAGGTGGCCGAGAGGTTCTAGGCGCTACGGTCTGGAACCGCGCGACCGCTACGGTCGCAGGTTCGAACGCTGCCTCGGGCATGGATGTGTGTGGCGTTAGGTTTAAATAGTTCTAAGTTATAGGGGACTGAAGTTAACTCCCATAGTGTTCAGGGCCATTTGAACCATTTTTGAACTTAATCTGAGCATGGTTAAACAAGGGTGATCTATTATTATGTCACCTATACCAACTGGTATCAAAGCTTCATGTTGTACAGGTCTAGAAACTTTTCCAGCAGAACCTGTTATTCTTAAACCACTTACTGTCATGACAGTCAATTCACTCTTATTAGGAACAGACTCAAAAAAGGCTTTGGAGGAAGTACTTGCTTTTCTACCGCTATCAAGAAGACAACACACTGTTACTCCTGAGATGTTAGTTTTTATATTAGGGTGAGTTATTCTAGTTTGAACAGGTTCCTCGCTAAAGTTTTCGAATAAATCCTTTTCAATCTGTTTCCAGCTAAAGCAGTTTTGTTCAGTTGCAAGTACATTCACACTTAGATTAACAAGATAATCAAACCCTACATCCTCAGCTGTCTTTTACAATGTGCCCACCAATTTTAAATCAAAGCACTTGATGGCTTCCTCTACTTTCGTTTGCTGCAAAGCAGCTGAGGTACTCTCTACCTTTTAGCAACTGCATCCCTGTGCATTATTGCTACCTATAACACTGTTGTCGGCTTTCAGAGTTTGTGGTAAGTCAGTACAGCTAATAGGCTCCTTGACCTAATTATTATTGCTACCCCCTTCATTCATGAACTCCTCATCGAAACCTTACAAAACTGAATCTACCTCCCCTACCGAAACTTTAGACTTCAGATTGCCACTATTGTCGAAGATGTAAGCCTTTACTCCATCTTCATCCTTATCGAATTCATGGGCGGTTCTAGAATTCGGCCAAGGGAGGGGGGGGGGCTAATTGGGGGAGGGGGGTTGGGAGAGTGGAATATCACTTAACAAAAGGAGAGTTGTGGTCCTCCGCTAACAAATTTGTAAAATTTGATGTTGCTTAAAGTAGTTTTTGGTAATTGTTTTGGAGTTCAGCGTAAAAGAAACTTATTTTCACACGGGAGATTTTATAAAGTACATAAACCATGAAAAAGATCAACTTACAACAAACACGTTTTCATTAATTTTCTGGATACAGAAGGTGACATGAATGTAAAAACTTGAACTTGACATGAATATAAAAAAGTTCTGTAACAAAATTCACTGTATATTTCCATCTTCTGCCCAATTTGTCACGCTCATTCCCCTCTGTTTCTTTTTACTGAATATGTCAATCAGATTTTCAATGTCCATATCTCTTTCTTTATGGATATTTGCAAAAGCCAATCCATTTAGTCTCACCTGCCCCATTTTGTTACGCAAATAAGTCTTTATTCGTCTCAAAGTAGAGAAGCTTCGTTCAGGAACGCTTGTGGAGACAGGAATAGTCCCAAATATTTCGAGTAAAACATATAGATTTGGGAAAAACTGCTTGTCACAGTTCTTTAAAGCTTCAGTTACTTTTTCATGTCTTTTACTTTCATCAACCCAGTTTTTCTTCCATAGTTTCAGTTCTCCTTTCATTAAAAGCGAAGGACTCTCCAAAAACTGTTTATATTTCTCGGATGCCTGGATCACTTCATCCTCACTGTATTTTAAACAGTATGCAGGAATAAGACTTTCACGTGGTAATATGGTGCGAAAATCTTGGGGAAATTTTGTTTCTAGCTCGGCAATAAAACGATCCACAACTGGTAAAAATACTGTTCGCCTGAAGTATTCCTCGGCGTTTGAAGCAGGAATGTTATCTTTTGGTTTGTGTTGAAATACTTCTTAGCATTGCTATTACACTTACAATATCTTCTGCCAGTTTAACAGCGTCTTCAAAAATACTTCGTAATTCTATTTCCGAATTCGTCCTTATTTGTTGAACACCTCAAGCACACCATTAACATGATTTAAGGCAGCTGTTAAATCCATTTCGGGACTTCGGAACTTTTCGCTTAGTCTTAAAGAGAAGCAATATTTTGTGTTAGCAGAAGGGCCAACACCGTGTTACGAGTGGAGGCCGAAATGCACGCGTTTTAGCTCACGCAGGCTGGCGTGAGGAAGGAAGAACTATACTGACGTCTGGAACATGACGAGGAATGAGAATTCAGAAAGCGGACGTAATTAGTTTGATACTTAACTTTAATCCATTAATGATGAACGTCGCTCTTGACGGTACATGATTCACAATATTATCTGTTCAGAATACATTCTTGAAGTAATTATGGTAACTGAATATGGCGCCTTGCTAGGTCGTAGCAAATAACGTAGCTGAAGGCTATGCTAAACTGTCGTCTCTGCAAATGAGAGCGTATGTAGACAGTGGACCAACGCTAGCAAAGTCGGCTGTACAACTGGCGAGTGCTAGGGAATCTCTCTTAGACTAGACCTGCCGTGTGGCGGCGCTCGGTCTGCAATCACTGATAGTGGCGACACGCAGGTCCGACGTATACTAACGGACCGCGGCCGATTTAAAGGCTACCACCTAGCAAGTGTGGTGTCTGGCGATGACACCACACAATATGCTGCAGTTGCTAAAGCTACTACGAAGTCTCCTCTTCGGACAGCAGAACGAAACATAAAAGCTTCACTAGCCGTTTCTGCATTGGCTTCATGACTACTTGAAAGTTCGTCAAGCAAGGTCATGACCGGGGCAAATAGCTCCTTGAAAGTAATAAGGGTATCATGTCTTTCCATCCATCTTGCCTTCAACTTTGTTTTCTTTGACTCTGTGAACGGTAGTCGTGATATAACGTTCTCTAGGGAACTTTTACTGTTTGCAGAGGCAGACAAGTATGCTGTAACTGATCCTTCAATTCCCATCATATTTCTAACTATTGGAGTATCACAAGACAGAAACGTACAAGTTCAAACAGTAGCTAAAACAGTGGGTATAAATAGCCAAGGGTTGTTTACTTAAAATAAGAGCTTTAAATCTCCCAGCCATGTTTGAGCCGCCATCATAGCCCTGTCCACAAAGGTATTGATAGCTCAGCACCAGTGTCTTGAGTTCTTCATCGATAGCTTCAGCAATCGAAGTGCCAGTAGTAGATTTAAGCTCAGTAAAACCCAGAAAGTCTTATTTGGTAACAAAGGTCTCTATGTCAATGTACCTAATACAAAATGTCATCTGTTTCTTAGTGGTGACATCAGTTGTTTCATCACATATAAAGCTAAAAAATTTAGCCTTTTTCACATCCCTCGATATTGAGGAGCGAACAGCGTCACCAATGCAATGTATGACTTCGTTTTGGACTGTGTTACTTATCATAGAACTGTTTCGGCCACATGTACTGACATGATGTTTTAAATCTTCATCTCCAGCATCCATACGAAAAGCCAAAAGACTCTGAAACAATCCATGTTTTCCCTCTAGAAGATCATCAGTTCTTTCTTCTTTTATGACCACTAAAAGTCACCATTTGTCTTCCAAAACATTAACATTGCCCCATATCCCTCGGTCTTGCTCCCTCCACCTACAAACATTCGTATGGGCGCTCTCGGTAAACAGTATTGAAACAGTCTTGTGTATTGACAAGCTTAATGAAGGTACTAACTCCAGCAAATCCGTACGGTAATGACAAGGAAAAAAGACTCAGAACAGTGAAGCAGTAAAGAGTAAGAAAGCAGACAACAATGGCTTCTTCAGACAGTGTTTCAGCTACCTAATGTTACCGGCAGCCTGGAACAAGTGACTGTCATCACTCGCCCTTTACCAATTCAGGACTGTCAAGATACAGTTTACACACTGTAACTCTTATTTGTTTGTGAAATTGGTCTGTGAACGGTTTTTATGAGTCCAAAGATACGTAAAATCTAAGTTTCTCTTAATTTAGTGGCCTTTGTCTGGAAGTTTCGTTTGAAATGTTCCTACAGAAAGGCTTCAAAATTTAACATGACATTAGCGATCTATGTCAGTGAAGGTCGTTGGTTGGTTCCGCCCTGTGCCATCAGTCAATCGCAGTCAGATTAATAACTGCAAAACCAGGAAAGATTCCGCATCACATCATTTCCTGCAGGCCTAGCTTCCTTCTAGTAGTCTAAAAAGCTTTTAGAAACTTCTGAAATGGTCTCACATGTTTATAGACTGTTACTGAAAGTTGGTAGATATTGTTGAGAAAGAAAACTTTGAATAATTTGTAAGGTGAAGGTCAATTTCGCACCTTACATAAGAGCTTTATATACCTTAACGGGAAGGTGAATATGACACCTAACTTAATTTGGCGGTAATGAGCAAATTTGCCTGTAAGTATGTAACGCAAAAGGGATGACACTTAATCGATGGTATGAACACGCCGAACATGTAATGCATGTCTATGAGCAGAACGTGACACAAGCTGCGAGAGGAAAAGTATTGAAATGTAAGCAATCGTGAGGAGAGGCGAAGGCCACACCACAGGGGGTACCACGGAAAGCACTTAGGGCGCGTCCCAAGGCGGGAGTCAACGACTGACCGACCAGGTGACTCAGACCCTATTGGTCGAAAAAAGCCGTGACACGGAGAATGAAAAAACCCAGGTGGGGAGACAGTTCGGCTACAAGAAAGACAAGACGGAAATTTTCGAGGACTCTTCTCTGACCAGGCGTGAAGTGCAGAACGGGTCGCATAACGCTCTGCACGACGTAGAGGAGACATTTGTGTGAACACTGCGTTCACAGCGGCTGACGTCCAGCTAGGAATTAGCTGTAGCGTCGTTTAGCTTCAACAGCGGAGAAACGAACCAGTCAGTTAGTTAATTGTTCTTGAGAGAACTGAGAGGGCATTATAATATGCACGCTGCTCCAGCCATTCGCGTGTATACTGCCATATTCCAAGACTAGGGATGAGTACTTATTTTCTCGCATAATGAGAGACATAGGGGAAAATTCAGCAAAGGTTTAATAAGTTTTTATAGGAATTTCAGAGGAAGAGAGCAGCCATGCATATGATAGCTCATCATAGCAAAGGTGCAGAGGTGTAAACTTGTTGGTTCACCAGCTTGTGTGCACTGTAAACTCGAGGGACCTTGGGTAATCTTTTACACAACTTGTCACAAAACTAACCATCCTCTGTAGACTTGATTGTCATCCTAAATAGTACTGAACATTGGACCGGAATCGGATGATTTATCGTAGTACTAACCAACATTGTAACGTAATTGTAAGAATAATTTTGTAAAGAAACTCGTAGTTAAAATTAATATTGTTTTGTTTAGGATTAGTTAAATTTCAGAGGGCAAGATACGTCATTTTCACAGCTGTCTTAACATTGTCACATTGTAAACTGTGTAAAAGTGTGTATATCTCTGAAAAGTTAGTAACATTAAGCAAATGTCATTACAGCATACAGAGTTGTGTCCTCAGTCATAGAATAAACAATCACCATCTCACATCTTACAAATTTTGTCGATATTATTAATACCAAAAATATGTATGGCCAGCTTTAGTAAAAAAATAAAACAATAAAGTCTTATTTTTCAGTACAAATTAATTAAATAATGCTGGCTTGTGCAGAAATTATTTTACCTCCTTATAGACGAATGGCGTCTTTAAAAATTGACCTCACTTTCTATGTTTTCAAGCAGTCATATTCTTATCATTAGTTATCGATTAAACATAAAAGCGCTAATCCTACATAATTAAACTAATAACTACTAGTAAAATATCTCAGTGACATGCAGGAATAATTATTTAAAATTAAGAAGATATGACTCTTACCAATTGTTTTGTGTTGTCGAAATTGTATACTCTAGATGCACAAGCCTGTGACGGTTCCAATTCTATAGCCCAAGCTTCAAATTCCTTACGAGAGTTCTTGGCCCTAGGCTCAGGTTTGCCAAAATAATCCGTTAGCTTGCGACTCATTGCAGCAACGTCTTTAATCACTCACTCCAATCTCTAATACACTATTGTTTCAGAAAAAAATTGACACTTCACGACACATGATTCGGTCACACTACCCAGTTACACACTTCAAAAATATCAATAATCGTAATCGGAAAACAAGTGTTCGCTGACAGGACATGGAAGAGTTGGAAGGACAAACGACTGTTTGTAACAATCGATTGGTCGATTGTTTTTTCGTCCAGTCGGTTTCTTCAGTCGGTTGCAGCCGTTATATGAATTTTACACTCCGTTTCTGGTGTTGGACTTTTCGATTATCATATCAATGTTTAATTGGTTTTTAAAATTTAATATCAGAGGCTGCCCTTTAAATTTATGTATATATAAATGAACCATCACCTTTTAACACGTTTCTGAAATATCTATGATCAAAGCTGTAAAGATCGTTTTGGAACACCCTGTATTTTCCTTACTTCTTTATTGAGATGATGAGAAGCCGCCAACAATCGGTGATCGTATACACCACGATGTCGTCCCGCTCGCCAGACAACTAAATGATTTAAATGTCATTTGCCTTCTACTCATTGAGCTGTATTAAAACGGTCTTAATTTACGTTCATATTCCTTACTACAAACGTGTACTTTTTAAGTTAAATGATATATATTGTTTTAGATAGTAAGCTGGTTGCCGCTCTTATTCTTTTATAAAAATGTGTTTGAAATACATTGGAACCCATATTGCTACATAATTATAAAAAAATGATTGAAACTGTTGAAGTAATATATTCCCTGATTTCTGAAGTCATTTTATCCAGTATAAAATGGTACTCCATTAAGGGGGGGGCTGCTATAGCCCCCATAGCCCCCCCCCCCGACTTGCCACCGCCCCTGATCGGATTCAAACCTGTTAATTTGTTCCTCCGTATTATCTGTACCACTATCTTTATCCTCCTTGACCCATTTCTCTAATGTGTCCAAAATGCTGTCAACTATATAATGAGTGTGGTTTAGTGCATCACTCGTTCCATCTGTTCCTATTTCATGACCCTTGTTATCGGTTTGTGTGTACTGACTGACTGAGGTATGTGTTTTTGTTATTGGCTGTGTTACTGTTTGCGCCTTGTGAGCACCGGTTTCCTCATAAATGGGACTTAATTGGCCATACATGGCCTGTCGTGTATATTCTACACGGAATCAGATAGGGCAGTATTTGGCTCTCCACCTTGTCTCAACGGCACATTATTTACATGACTGCTTCCACCACAATAATAATAGTGAAAGCGAGGTGCTCTACCCACCTCTTCTTCTACCACGACCTTGACCACGATAATTAGATCCCGTATTCTGAACCTTCATACTTCTAACATTCATGTTCCCACTTCCATTATTTCTGTTATTTAAATGATTCTTAGAAGACCTGTTATTAATTAGCACCTGCTTTTCAGCAACAGCTTCTCTTTCTACTCGCTCCAGATATTCAGTGAACCAATCCATATTATCTCTAGGTGCAGAAGTAATTATTTCTGCCAATACCAAGGCAGTTTAGCTTCTAGTTCCACGATAGTCATTTACGGCTTCATCTTTTCTGTCATACACAACAAATGTGAAACCCAGTTTTTGGAGAACTCTTAGTGAGTCACGACCTGTAGCAAACTTTTTATCATTCCAAAACTCTCTAAAAACATCGTTTTGTTTATCAAAACTAGACATGATTGTCTCAATGGGAATTCCGCGATCGTTTATTAAGTAAAATACGGCGTTTCAGTCTTCGATCGCTATTCTTTATTTTCAGTTACCGGTTTGGGGCTAGCTGCCCATCTTCAGATCTGTGTAATGATTCACAATTGTCGTTCTTGATCGTATGACATATACGCAGTAAACACATGTCATACAATCAAGAACGGCAATTGTGAATCATTACACAGGTCGGAAGACGGGCAGCTAGCTCGAAACCGGTAATTAAAAATAAAGAATACCAATCGAAGACTGAAACGCCATATTTTATTTGACATTTTGTTTGTTGTGTGGCCAGTACTCATTAAGGAATGCAGTCTTAAATTCAAAAAGAGTTTTGCGTTTAATCATTACATCAGCTGACCATCGCAAAGCATCTCCTGGTAAATGACTTCTTATGAAAGAAATTTTTTTCTATTATTAACAATGCGTTAGGCAAAACATCCTCAAAATCATTCCAGAACTCTAATGAGAGAATTTGTTTGTCTGGATCGAAACGTAAAAATTGATTACATCTGATGAAATCGGCGTCAATTGAAGCAACATGTTGTACAGTAGTATTAAAAGAACTACCAGACGTTACTCTATTTTATATGTTAGTAATATTAGTACTTAGTTCTTCTGCTTGCAGTTTTACTGCTTCCACTCTGCCAGCAAATCTTTTATTTACTTCGTCACATACTTTTACACAATCAGGTTTTACTTTCATAACACCCTTTTGACAAGCATTTACTTTAGTAGCTACAAATCGATTGGAGCAAAGTTTGGATTCATTGCCTACTCTTTCTCACAACCTGCCTTCCATAAGTTAATCTGCATCTTTGAAATATCTGCGAACTTCGCTAATTTCGGTTTTGAAAGTATTATGCAATTAATTTAGCTGTTGCCCTACTTATTCTTGCAGATCACAGTGTTAAGAATCAGTTTCATAATTAATGTCATTCAGTTTTGAGGTATAGCTCTTCATGAATAGATCCAATCTTATTGTTTAACTATTTACTATTAGATTCCATCGTATTGTTCAGTTAATTATTACTATCCTTTAGTTTGTTATTACTATCCCTCAGTTCTTTTTGATGTGATTCAAGTTTAGCAAACAGTACTTGTATCCAACTGCCACTTGGTATTTCCACCAGTTTTTATAGAAGTTTCTAGTATCTCCTGACCTGGCTGAATTTCAGAAATATTGAAGTCAGTTTCATTATCTGATAACTCTAGTAATTCTACTTTTTCTTTTCAAACTCAACTTCAATTACTTCATCATCAAAAAGTGGTCCGGTCTTTGCAGTAACATTGAAATTAAATTCTGATTCTACTTTTGACAACTCACACTACGATTTTGGATTTATTACTTTGATGGAAACATCCTCATTAATTTCAGTTTCTGATTCTGAAGATTCATCTTCAGAAATTGGTTCCCTCTTAATTTCCACACTGTTCTTATCAGTACATTCCATCTTCAGTAGCCTATTTGAAGCAGTTAACAACTAACTTAAATATTCATGATAACTTAATTGCTTGACCTCGACAAACGATGCTGGCACTGTGTATGGGCAAACGTGATATGACGCATCGCTACGTAATGCAGGCAGCAGCAGCAGCTGTAGCAATGAGGATGGCGGCGACTATGGCCTGCTGCAGTAGCTCCACGGTGGACTGGGCACTGGCGAGCGCACTTAGTAGCTTGCAGTTGGCGCGCACGTACACACAGCTCTGTGATGATGCAGTGTCTTCTTCTAGCCTCAGCGCCGGTAGCAGCGATCTAGCTTCGTCTTCTTCCCTCCTTTCGTCACAATCAAGGTTACTGAGGCTAATATTCACAGCTTAATTTCCACACTCGCGAGCAAATCTTAGCATTGTTTTCGCACTGGTTTCAGCATATTTCATTCGGTATCCTGTTAGTGCCTACCGAGTTCGCTGTTTTGCACCGATCACTTTCCCTTTTCAGTTTCCCAGCCAATGCACCATATGTGGAGTGTAGGGTTAAATAATTATACATTCGCCGTCGTTTACAAGAGTCTGAAAACTATTTTGCGATCAGTTGGAAAGCGATGGAGAACATACTGATCATAATTTCCAATCCGCAAGTCCACTTTCTTCCTTTGCTCACTGAATGAAAATATTTCTACTAGCTATTTACCCAGCGAGATCAGGAACCACGATTATAAATAAATGTTTTGCGTTCTAACTCATTAATACATTCAGTAAAAGTTCACATGCACAAACGTAGTAATATTCCTGATAATAATAATAATAATAATAATGTCCCTACCATAAACAATACCTTATCAATCAGAAGCTACCTTTACTATAAGCTCCAGTTAAAATGGTCTTTCACCCTGACTCGTAATCATCAAAGTTAATTGCTCGCCGCAAAAGCGGAAAATAATCTCACTGCTTGCCACACAGTTTTGTCAACATGAAGGGCGATACACCGTTACTTCCATGAAATCTAAGCGATCCAGGGTGGTGTACAGTCCTCGCGAGTTCACCTGCTACTCTTATCGCACAGGTGTTTCATAGAGCCTGGCTGTGATGTCATATGAGGTAGCATGTAAGCCAGCGTTTGGCTGTCATGGACCGATTGATAGCTGGGTGCGAGGTGTATGTCCTTCACTGCCTCTCTGGCCGTATTTACATATGGACGTAGCGAACGGCCGAACGGAACATCTGCCACACACCGTCAGGTGGCTTGCGGAGTATAGATGTAGATGTAGATGTAGATGCCATCTAAAACCCTAGGCACAGCCAACCTAAATGTCCACGTTCTCAAACATACAATATTTGATAAATCTGTAGTGAATCAGTTTACAGTCTTTGTAATTTTTATATGAATGGACTTAAGTTAGCTTTCATTATACAAAAAAATTTAGCTCAACTGCGTTTAAACTTTTCCAGCTAGAATTCGTAGATTGGAACCAACAGTAGAACATGATCTCTGAACTACATCTTTAAGAGACTTTGTATTGATTATTATTTACATTGATGTCTTGAAACTTGTTACAGCTTTGTTATTTAATGGATGCAATCAAGTGCTGTAATCAGAACTTTCTATAATTAATAGAAATGATACTTAATCTGTTACAAATAAGGAGTTTCTGTTTCAAATTTAATTTTTAGTAAATTACTTGAAATCTATTAGAGGTAGCTTAATGGGGTCACATAGTTAATGCTTTTGTATCAAAACTGAAACTTCATGCGAATTTTCATCATTCTGAGTCTGATATTTAGGGCCTTCAATTTTTAGAAAAACTCCAATTTTGACCAAAATATTGCTCCAATCAAATTGAGACATGTAATAAATGATTATGAGATACATTTGCACATCCTGAACAGTTCTTTTATCTTTCTGGCTTTATTATTTAGTTCCACTTGTTTTTTCTTAAAAAATTATGTTTGGAAAAACAATTTCAAAATTAACGTACTGTAGCATATACTGACAAAGTTTGGTAAAGGTACTTTAATTTTTAATATCACCCTTAGATTATGGCTCAGTACTTTGTATGCTATGCAGAGGCCCAATATGATGATGTGGCGGTAGTGGCAGTGAACTGGGGTAAGTCCCAGAACATTCACTTGCCTCTGTATCTCTCAAATGATACAGCACTTGTTTTGTCACAATGTCAATAAATCTCACCTTCAAACCTTTTGTCTTCTTGCCAAAACTAATGTATATGTCTTCATTGTTAGGGACCAATTCTATTTGTTTTTTATTTATGAGAGTTTAAGTGTCTATACAGGACAGGATCATTATAATCTCAATTGTAACCAAGCTCTTTCACAAACAAATGTGAATCATATCCCAATAAATTGTGTACATATATAGATGCAAATGAAGGTGCCTCAGCTAAGGCTTACACTGATTGTTTGGGGAGAAATGTATTTTTCTGTCAAATGATCATCATTGAGAACTTTTTTGTTTTTCTTTGAATAATTGCATCTACATAATGAACATGTCTTTGATCTTGTATGTCTTGATTGTTCTTCAGGTGTCAGTGGTTTTATTTCCTCAATTTCCAAGTAAGTTTTCCAGTTTCAACATGTTTTTTAATACATTTTATAAATTATTTATGAGAGTTTCATTGTCTGTACATGATGGGATCTTTATAGCCTCCATTAATATATTTGATATAATAACAGAAACCACTTGGTTTGTATTTTTGATATTTGATAGTATAACATTTATCATTTAATTTTATTAGATTAATCTTTTTGTTGTAAAGTTGATATCTGTCTTTTAATATTTCCTTGTTTCCACTATGAAAATCATACTCTGTTAATACAGGATCTTTTAAATTAATTTAAACATTTTAATCATTTTTGAATTTGGTTCACAGTTATACAATTTTAAAAGTCAAGTTTCGAACTGCATAAATAACTAAAGGAGATTTCTGCATACATCGATAATTTTTAAAATTTACATATGAGCCTTTCTCTGGTAATTCTACTTCTAATGGTATACTAACTGAGCACTTTGGTGTGTGGTCATTACAGACCAGATAATATGCATTTGCATGCTGCATATATATTTGCTTATTTGGCTCCTTTTCACCAGTTATCGCAAATTTTAACTAAAAACTACCGATGATAGATATTTTGGCTTTATGTTTATGTTTTAAAAATCTAGAAGAGTGGGCTCTTGTTTGATCTCATATTGCTGTCTCACAAACTGACCACAACCTAGAGCTATTTGCGATTGTGAACTGAGAAGCTACTGGCTAGTGAACTGGTTACTGAACAGCAACTGGCAGACAGAGTCAATGCGCCTGCTGCCCGCTCCCTGACTTAATCCTCTCCCCTGTCGTACTACAAGTGTTCACAACAATTAAATTAACATACACAAGCTATTAGTCACACTTCGATTGTTTCAGTTTAGTTTTCTTTTTTCTCAGGAAGCTTAACACATTTATGTGCGCCAGGCCACCCGAAAAAAATGTCGTTTTGTGGACAGCTGACTATCCTGTAACATTTACCTATGGCGGAAATGTTTTATATTGTCGAGTTTGTGGAAAGACGTTTCTTGCACAAAAAAAGTCTCACATAGACCAGCATGTCATATTACAGGAACGTGAATGAAAGGCCCACAAAAACAATTTTCGATAGTGGCAAGTAGCAGTAGTAGGGATTTAATCTCTGAAGGTAAGCAAGAAATCACTTTGACATAGCTTTACGTGAAGCTTTCATTGAAAGTCATATTCTTCTTCAGAAACTTACAAATCCTATCCTCATACGTTTCCTGTGCGATATTTCTTAAATGGAAATATACCAGATGAATCAATATTGCATAAAAATTACATACTGACAGTTTACCTCCATATAGTGCAAGAAATACAAAGTGAACTCAAGGACACCATTATTTCGATTTCAGTCGAGGAAGCAGCCGACACTTGTGTCTGTTACATTGCAAATTTAATTGTTGGTGCGTTAAAACACGAGCCTTCTTTTTCATACTTAGGGCCTGCAAAGAAATTGAAACGACAAATCATAATATGATCACCAGATTTGTGAGTAAGGGTATTAGAAAACTGTTCTAAGAATCTTCTGCAGATGAAAGGGTATTTAAGTTTCCTTCAGATGCTGCTCCATATGTGATTAAAACAGGAAAAGCACTCCAAGTATTTTATCCCAATTTCATTCATGTGGAATGCTTTGCTCATGGCGCACATCACCTTGCTGAAGAAGCACGATCCATATTTGAGAATGTAAATAAACAGATTTCATCTACACAGAATGTGTTTCTTAGGGCACCTACTCTTATCAAGACCTACAAAGAGAAACTACAAATGTGCCTTTACTCCTGAACCAGTTGTAAGTCGTTGGAGTACGTGGGTGGAAGCTGTGTTGTCGTGCAATGAACATTTTTTGGTCTTCAGAGGCGTAGTAAACGGCTTTGATAGTGTAGAGGCTTTGGCAGTTTGCCAGTGCAAGCAAACATTTTATGTTTCCAGTACTTAAAGAAAAGCATTTCTGTGACGAACACTCATTTTTCCCATATACCTGTGAGTATTAGAAAGCTTGAAACTCAAGATCTGGCACTGAATGAATTTCTTCAGTTAATGAATAAAATTAGTCTAGCGAACTCCTCACTGCTGGACACATTCTTGACAAAACTTTTTTGGACAATAACTCAGGCTTTGAACCCTTGACCTATGTTGATAGTTTTATTAATGGGACAGATGAATTCTTGGTAGAAAGAATAAGTGCCAATATAGCACCAAATTGAAATACTACCCACCTACCCCACTTGATGTAGAACTATCTTTTTCTGCTTATAAAAATGTTTTGAATGATCAAAGACATGACGTTAATGTCAATTATTTGGAACAGTACGTGAGCTTTTATGTTGACAATAATAGCAATGTGTGAAATAATATGTAAATGATACTTTAGTGCTCGCCGGAGTGGCCGAGCGGTTCTAGGTGCTACAGTCTGGAACCACGTGACTGCTACGGTCACAGGTTCCAATCCTGCCTCGGGCATGGATGTGTGTGATGTCCTTAGGTGAGTTAGGTTTAAGTAGTTCTAAGTTCTAGGGGACTGATGACTTCATAAGTTAAGTCCCATAGTACTCAGAGCCATTTGAACCATTTTGATACTTTAGTACAATAATATTAATTAAATGTTAATGGTGTTCACAAATTCCTGATTTTTGTGTATATGTGGAAAATATGTTTCTAAATGTTATTACAATGAACTCTTTAAACGAATTCTGAGTGATAAACGTTCTAAAATATTGTTATCGATAAAAACTCATGGACAACAACAAACTGGATGCAATGATAACACACAAAAAGGTGCATTAATTGTCAAGAAATTAAAAATTTAAATTGCCTTATGAGCATTCATATTGTAAAGACACACTTATGACTAAATGTAAGAAATGTATTCCATAATATATAAAATAAGAAAACTGGTTGCATACTTCGACCTATTGTTTGCTGCAGCTGCCTCAAGTGTTCAGGACGATACCAATTACTTTTATTTTAGCTTATTACAATTTTTTATATTAAGTGGTGTCCAAACTGAAACAGTTCACGATTTCTCAAGTTCAACATTATTCTAGAATGAATAATGATGGATGTAGTAAACTAAGAAAAGCTAATATGATTGCATTTATTATTAGACATCTGGAAAATACTTGGAAACAATTACCTTATTCTACAGTTGGAAACAATGATGAAATTTTTCAAAATAATGAAACTAAACTGTTGGAAGAAATATTTCCTTCTTCAACTAACATATTTGAGAAATAAATAAGTAGATGAACAGTTAATGATTATCTAGATAATTAAGCATTTGGAACATACAGCCCATAATTTTTGAAAATAATTTAAAATCAATTGAGACAATTTTTTTTCGAATAAATCTAAGCCAAATATTATAAATATAGTGAAAAATTATCTAAAATTTCAATATGGACTGAAGTTTAATTTTATCCTCTTTTGCGAATACCAAATGCCAAGAGACCAGAGCATTATTATACAATCATGAATGAAAGACATTTGGTTAGATAATTTAAAAAAGAAAAGAGAAATTTGATTAAAAATATCATATTTTCAAGCACAGAATTATTGGCTTGCAATGAGGAATTAATAGGTATGTTCTCTTAAGAGGCTCATGTTATACTGACTTACCATAAAAAATAAGAAACCTTTCATTAATGTGAGAAATAATGACCAAATATCTTTTCCATTTTCTATAAAAACTGCTTTGTTTCCTATAATTTAAAATGCAGGTAGAGTTACAAAATACACAAATGCTGAAAAATTTAGTGTTCACAGTTGTGACCAATAGCACTCCAAAAATTGAGACTAAAATTAATGTAACTATTAATGTATACTCATTTGATAAAAATTATCAAGTGCCTTCACTAAAAGTTACTAAATGGAAGAAGAAAAAAATATAAATCAGCTTTATTTCAACAAGGTGAAAATTTAGTCAACTATTGGATAAGAGATTTATTTCAACTTGTTTCAACTAAGGTAACAAAACATCAGTAATCGAAATGTATTTGTGATATGTGTTTATCACATTTCAACAAGGAAAAATTGGATGATCATGAGGGACCATATATAATACACAAGATAAAAAGCTCAAAATATACATGCAAATATATATTAAAAATGCTTCAAATGTACATGTAAAGTGTCAAAACATGCAATATCAAATAATAAAAAACATAGTAATTGTTGTTGTTGTGGTCTTCAGTCCTGAGACTGGTTTGATGCAGCTCTCCATGCTACCCTATCCTGTGCAAGTTTCGTCATCTCCCAGTACTTACTGCAACCTACATCTTTCTGAATCTGCTTAGTGTATTCATTTCTTGGTCTCCCTCTAGTAATTACTACATGTGATATCTCTCGAAGGTTCAGCTTATCGATTGCAAAGAAAACAAAATTGTAGCATTTAGAATGCTGATCACATGTTGTGTATACTTTGTGGCAAGGTTATATAGAGTCGTTTTTTGAGATTAGATTTTTTAAATGCAAAAAGGAGACAGCCTCATTGTTTCAAATATTGTTCCTACTTTGCTATTGTTGTCAGTACAAAGTGAATGTGATGCATGTTAGCAATTGTTAAACAATCGATACACTGCAGGGCATGCACAAGAACTCTATACTATTTTATTTCAAAAACAACATACAATCAGGAATTTTTGAACACCATTAACATTTAATTAATATTATTGTACTAAAGTATCGTTTACAAATTCATTCATGGCTACTATTTCAACATAAACGATCAGCTACTGTGCCAAATATTTGACAGTAACATCATGTCTTTCATCACTCAAAACAATTTTATAAGCAGAGATATACCATTCTACATCAAGTGAGGTAATTGGGTAGTATTTGAATTTGGTGCTATATTGGCACTTATTCTTTCTGCCAAGAGTTCATCTGTCCCAGTAATAAAATTATCAACATGGGTCAAGGGTTTAAAGCCTGAGTTATTGTCCCAAAATGTTTTCAAACTTTTCTTTAAGTTTTCTCAAGTATGTCTCCAGCAGTGAGGAGTTCAATAGACTAATTTTATTCATTGACTGAAGAAAATCAATCTTTGAATTTTAAGCTTTTTTAATACTCACAGGTATATGGGAAAATGAGTGTTAATAACAGCAATGTTTTTCTTTAAGTACTGGAAACATAAAATGTTTGCTTACACTGGCAAACGGCCAAAGCCTCTGCACTACCGAAGCCGCTGAAGACAAAAAATGTTTATTGCACAACAACACAGCTTCAAACCATGTACCCCAACGATTTACCACTGGTTGAGGACGTAAAGGCACATTTTGTTGTTTCTCTTTGTAGGTCTTGATGAGAAAAGGTGTCTTAAGAAACACGTTCTGTGTAGATGAAATCAGTTTATTTACATTCCCAAATAAGGATTGTGCTTCTTCAGGAAGGTGATGTACGCCATGAGCAAAGCATGTCACATTAATCAAATTGGGATAAAATACTTGGAGTGTGGTTTTTTATGATATTGGTTTATACATTGTCTACACATTGTTATATAACTATGTTTTGTATATTCCTGTGAAGTAAAATTATGAATCGACTTCTCTACATCACAAGTTTTACACTTCTTGGATTTGACACAGGTGTAGGAAAAACTTTTTATTGGGAATAGATTAAAGTAAAATTTTCTAGCTTTTGCAAGATATTTTTTAACACAATTATCTTCTAAGGAACTAATTCAGATGGTTTACTGCAATATGTACCAAACAGGGATAAATCATGTGAAGCAGCTCTAACTACCTTTCTTGTTAATTTGTTATATTCATAGAATGTATCATCCTTAAAAAATAATGAATTAATTTACATAAATACAGAATTTATTCCAGCAGTAACATCCAACAATTCTCTGCCAATAACTTTATGAATTTTATATACAAAATTACATACATCGAATTCTGCATAGAAAAAATCACTAAAGCATAAAAATGATCTACCTGAATGTGTATAGACTACAACATTTAATGCTGTATGCTCACGTTATCCTTTACTAGATAGTGGCTTTGGATATTCAGGGATTAGTCACAATGTTTGGAAATTTATCACATTCATCATGTTGCAAACAAGTAACAGAACTTCACCATTAGGTCTTTGATATACTCCATCTACGTTTTGCAAATCTTGTGGTTCAAATGTTAACCAGTTGGTTATTAGCTGTGTTTCATCAACTTTCCACACCCAACTCTGATAAAAAATATATAAAATGCCATTTGCAAATAATAACTGATCAAATGTCTTAATTTCACATAATGATTCATCTGGTTCAAATGGCACAATTGGTATGCTTTCTGGTAGAGATTGCTGTGTTGTTGGTGCTGATATTTTTTACCATAGAAGCTTTGACTAGCATTGATGTCATCTTCAGGTAATTCTAAATTTGATCTGTTATAGAATGGATTCATTATTGATCCATAAACATCTGAATGCTCTAACCCTAATGCATGACCAATTTCATGCATGACAAATTTCATGCATTAAGACTTCAAATAGATTTGCTTTACCTTTCGGTGTATTCCCGTCAGTCTCCAAGTACCACATCTCATCTTGAATCATCCATAACTGTACTGGATGATTATTCATGTTGGAAAAGTGAATGACCTAATACATCATTTTTTCCATCTTGTTGGTTTGGATATTGGTAACCAAATATTTCATAACTGTGCACTTGTCTTTCGTTTGTTATTAAAATATCAAAATTATCACTATCATGATGAAATCTAACATCAATATAACTTTACCATAAAAGAAATGCTGCCTTTGCTATTTGTATTACTTTTTTAGTTGCTCCTTTGTAGTATCATTTTATATTTCTTATTCCATTTTTGAATATTTGTTCTATCTGTCATGTCACATTCTCTAACTCACCAGGTACCATAAGATCATGTGTATACTGAAATAACATTAATGCTGTTCCTAAAGTACTGTCAGTCACTTGAGTTGCTTCAGCTTTCGATGGAATAGCTAAGTGACCAAAATCATTCAAATATTTTATATCTTTACTCTTCTCATTTGGTTGCAGGCCTAACCCTATTTCAGCTGGCGCTACTACTACTGCTTTCACAAACAAGAATAGAAGTACCATCATGTATATACATTTAAAATATTATAAGATGTATATCACAAAATAATTTTAAAATGCAGCCAATCTTATAAGGAAAAAAGATTTATTAATGAACCAGGCTTATTTAAAATAGTTATAATAAAAAGGTTTTCTGTTAAATGGAGTCATTCATCAATCTTGTCAACAACAAACTTGCATACAATAGTAAGCAAGTATATGATAACTGACCTAAAAATAATTCTTGGTCTAAAGTTTAATATGCTGCAGAGAAATTGGAGTATAAAGATACTAAGCAAACTATTAGAAAAATGTGGATATAGATGATACTGAAATATTAGAAAATATAAATGGCATCTGGCAGACACCCTAACCCATAAAAAATAAATCATTTATCAGTGAACCAGGTCTCTATTCTTCAATTTAAAATGGAAAATTAAAATTCCCAATAAAAAACTTTTCTATTAAGTGGCGCCAGTCATAGATCTGGTCAATAACAAGCTTGCATAAAGTGGTAAACAAGTATCTGTGATTATTGATGAAATAAAAAATCCAGGGTATTATGAAAATCAAGTTGCTGATCTCTTAGGATATGAACGCCCCTGTGACATTATAAAACTCCATATTAAAGAAAACTATTGGAAAAAATGGGAAATTTTCAATAGAAGTGAAATACTGCTATCTAAGAATATTCATCCTCATACAAAATTTATAAATGGGCTGGGTCTATATTATTTAGATATGAGTTCTAAGATGTCTTTTGTACAAAATTTTAAATATCAGCTTTATGAAGAGGATTTAACATCAGTTCTTAATAAGATTAAAACTGAAGTGAAAGAAATTTACCAAGTGTAAATGGCTCACTTGAAAAATATAAATAAAATTCAGAAGATCAAATAAAAAATTTAAATGAAGTAGTTGACAATGCTTTAGGAATAATAAGTGAAAGAAACAGAGAAGTAGATAGCTAGTTGCCTCATGTTTTATATGAAAATTAAGACCAACTTTTGTTGTATTAAAATTATTCAATGATGACTGTCAATATAGCTACTATGTTATTAGAACTCAAAGAATAAGCCTACAAAAATAATTGAGTAATATTAGACGTATACATCCAAGTTGAGTAGAACAGTTAATACTTGATTATTGTCTCAGTTCAGTAAACTTGTATCAGAGGATGAATGAAAATTTAAATATTATCTGCTATAAGAAATATTTGAATATGTTGGATAATTACAAACAACAGGAATTCATTAATGACAAAATTATTCTTCATCAGATTGAGTTAGAATAAAACTTTGATTTCAAAGAACAAATACTCGTACTCTGCAAATTTGCTGCAACTAAAGCAGGACACAGTCTGGAGACTGCTACAGAAGTTGCTGCAGCTGTCAGTCTGCGCCTTAATTATATTTCTGTAATAAAAATTCTGCACATTAGACAAGAAGAATGAGCTGTGAACCATGCATCAATACATTCTTTGTGAAAAACATGATTAAATTTTGTTTTGAGAAACTGACAATTTTGGTCCATTACGTATATACAGCGATTTATTTCAGCCTGTGCTGTTATTTCATAAGGTGTTTTTATACAAGGTATGTCCACAAAGTAAGTTCCGTTTGATTATATAACACAAATGTGTACAGATACAGAAAAAATATTTATTATACAAAAATTTACAACTGTTAAACTACTTTTCTACATATCTTCCGAAATTTTGTAGGTCCTTGTCATAGCATGGCACAAGTTTTTGTATGCCTTCTTCATAGAAGGTTGCCACCTGTGTATTCAAACATGTGGTAACATGTTCTTTCAGCTCATCATCATCATTGAAGTGTTGACCAGCAAGGACAGATTTTAGGTGCAAGAAGAGATGAAGGTCGCTACGAGGCTGGGCTATGAGCAAACGTGTCCCAGTGGAATTCCCATAAGAGTTGTTTGGTCACATTCGCCTTGTGAGGTCGGGCATTATAGTGGGAAAAAAACAACACGTTTTGACAGTAATCCTCGGCTCTTGTTCTGTATTGCGCAGTGCAATTTCTTAATTATCTCGCAGTAACATTTTGCATTGATTGTTTGGACTACTGGTAAGAAATCGATCAGCAAAATGCCTTTTCTGTCCCAAAAAACGGTGCACGTGACTTTTCTAGCCGTCAACATTTGCTTAGCGTTAACCTTCATTGCGGATGAAGTGTGCCTCCATTCCATTGATTACCATTTTGTTCCAGAAGTGTTGTGCGGTACCCAAGGTTCATCCCCCCCTGACTATCCGAGAAAGAAAGTCATTGCCTTCTTCATTGCAGTGTATCAAAAACTGAAGTGCACTGCCCATCCATTGTATTTCGTGTTGTTCAGTAAGAATTTTGGGTACCCAACAAGAGCAAAGTTTCCAAAATTTTTGTTTTTCAGTAACAATTTCATGAATTAGTGATCATGAGATTTGCGGAACTTCCATAGCAAGGACACTAAGTGTTAACTTACGGTTGTCCTTAATCTTCTCTTCAACTGGGTGAACCAGTTCATCAGTAACCACAGACAGCTGTCCACTTCGTTCTTCACCATGCACTTGATCACGTCCTTCATTGAACAGTCTGACCTATCTTCTAACCATTTAATCACTCACAGCATTTTGTCCGTAAACCTCACAGATTGGGTTTCCTTTGGTTTAACTTTCTTTGCATTTCGAAAACGAATCACAAATCTGATTTCACATGTGGCGGCATTTTCAATTACAGCTGACATAATAAATAAGCACTACAAAGCACGCGTGGGCTGCAGCAATCTGAAAATGGCGTACATATCTTCTCCTTGAGTCAGCTGCCACGTATGCTCGGAACTATGATCATAGTGCTGCCACAGATAGAAATAGAAATGGAACTTACTTTGTGGATGACCCTAATATTTTGGGTGAGAAATATTGATAGATTTTTGACATTCCAAAATTATGTGCCAATCAATTTCATCTTCAACTTCTTTTATAAAATCTTCAGGCAATATTTGATTGCTTGATATATCCTCCAAATTTTATTTGTCTCGAAATTGTCTCATAAAATCTTAAGATAAATCTTGCATCACTGATATAGTGTTCGAGACTATTCTGACTTGTAATTCTCTCATAGAATTTTCTGATAACTGATGTTCATTTGATACAATATCTGAATTTAATTTTTCTTGAAATTCTCTAATAAAATCTTCTGACAGTTTTTTTAGATGATGTACATCCCAAACATATTTTGTCTTGGAATTCTCTTATGAAGTTTTCAGTTAAGTTACAGTGTTGTGATACATTCTGCTAATTTACTTTATCCTTAAATTCAGTAATAAACTCTTGAGATAATAATTTTCGATTACATTACATGTAAAACTATCCAGATGCATCAAATAGATTTCTGTTTTTGATGTAATGAATAACTATATCTCTGTACATTTCATTTGTTAAATGCAGTTCATACAATTTCTGAAAATATAAATTTTTACAAATAAGATGAATCTGTGAATAAATCATTCTTCTCCACATTTTAGTTCTTTCACCTCAATGCGACAGCTAAAGCAGTTGTCAGGCTACATCTTGTTACTGCTGTTGTTATTACTGTTGTTCTTAATTAATTCATGCATTTTTGTGTATTAGTCTGGAAGAGATAATCGGCCAGTTCTTGTTCTCTCTGTTTAGAATATCCTTTAATTCCCAGTTCCTTTGCTTTAGCTTTTAGTTCTTTTATAGTACAATTCATCTATTTACTGCTATTATTGTTGTTACTGTTGATGACACAATGCACGTTCTGTGTATTAGTCTTGAAGATATGATCAATACATTCTTATTTTCTCAGTTTAGAAAATCCTGTTATTCCTAATGCCTTTGCCCTAGCTCTTAGGGCTTGTAGGCTCTCCATTTATTAGATTTATTTTTTAGTATGAAAGTATAATAAGAACTACATACAATAGTATTCCATGGGGTGAATATCCTTACCCTTGACAATTTTAGGGGGCACTACCAGTCCCTCCCTTCAAATTCATAGAATACAGAGAACAAATTTGCAAAAACAATTGCTCATTATTCAAGATAGTTGCAGCCCAAAGGCTGCTTTAGCTGCTGTTGGCATCCAGATTGTGCAGAAAGATTAATAATTAATTATGATCCCAGTTCAAGGCAACAGTCTTGCCACAGTGGATACACCACTGAAGTTAAGCACTGTCGGGCGTGGCCGGCATTTGGATGGGTGACCATCCTGGCCGCCATGCGCTGTTGCCATTTTTAGGGGTGCACTCAGCTTCATGATGCTAATTGAGGAGCTACTCGACCGAATAGTAGCGGCTTTGGTCGAAGAAAACCATCATAACGACCGGGAGAGCAGTGTGCTGACCACACAGCCCTCTCCTATCCGCATCCTCAGCAGGATGGTGGTCGGTTGGTCCCGATAGGCGGCTTGCGGCCCAAAGACGGAGTGCCAATTCTATAAATCTACAACAGACAGTAAAACCAAATTTGAAGATTCCAGAATGGAACTTTCACTCTGCAGCGGAGTGTGCACTACTTTTGAAACTTCCTGGCAGATCGAAACTGTGTGCGTGTGCCAGACCGAGACTTGAACTCAGGGCCTTTGTCTTTCGTGGGAAAGTGCTTCACCAACTGGCGCACCCAAGCTCGACTCATGACCCATCCTCACAATTTTACTTCCGCCAGTACCTCATCTCCTACCTTCAAAACTTCACAGAAGTTCTCCTGCGAAACTTGCAGGACTAGCACTACTGGAAGAAAGTAAATCAATAAACGAAATAATAACTGCCATAGAGAGCAAGAAATATGTTACTGGAGTGTTCCTTATTCTAGAAGAAGCTTTTGATTGTGTCAACAACACCATTTTACTTGACAAGCTGAGGAAGCTCCGTAATTAGAGGAACTGGCTATGAGTTAACAAAATCGTTAATGAGCAACAGAAAATAATTTGTATTGCTTAAAACAAACAGTGGGTCTCTACAAAATTACTGATATCAAATATGGAATGATTCAAGGTCTTGTGATCCCTTCTTTTCTCGATTGACATTAATAATATAAAGTGGTGTTTTTGTAACTCTAAAAAAAATATGTATGCAGATGATACATCAATTATGCGCAAATACAAAGCCAAAGTTAGTCTAGAGGTGATGTGCAACATTGTAATCAATGAAATAGTAAAGTCTTTAAATGAAAACCCTACAAATATAGGTGCTTCAAAGACTGCAATAACGGAATTAAACATCAGGAAACAAACAAAACTAGATCTGAAATTCTCCATAGGAAATGACATTGTAAAAAAGGAAAAATGGACAAAACCTTGAAATCACAATCCAGGACACCTCAAATGGGATGTGAATATATTTATTAGCTGTCAAAAAAATATTTGCTATAAACATGACAAGCAGTTATTGTAGAGATATGTGTGCACTAAAAACTGCTAATGATTCCTTATTCTCTTCAGGTTTAAACTATGTTGTAATAATATAGGGTGCAACATCACAATCCAATGTAAGATCATTATTATCACTACAGAAAAATGTTATCAGAATTATCTCTGGCACCAAACCTAGAGAATCATGTCAGAACCCATTTCCAAAATTAAGTGCATTTATATTGAAAGTAATATTGCGTGTGAAAACAATAAATCCAAACTTCAACTGTGGTCCAGACCAGCATGAGACAAGGTAGGAAGTAAGATACAATGTAAATAAGCACAGGGCAGTGTTATATGAAAAAAATGCAAACTGTACTGGACTGAAGCTAGCCAATGACCTACCAAAGAGTCTCACCAACCTTCCTACCAGCAAATCAAAAGACTAGCTAAACAGAAGTTTAATTGAAAGTCCACTTTATTTCCTAGATGAGTACCATATCTATAAAAAAAGTGCTTTTAAGCATGTCAAGCCCATAGTTTTAAGTAATTCACAAGTGAACTAACGAGGACAAAAATATTTGCAATACTGCTGTTTTTATATAAACAAATACAAAATTTATTGTTACAAACAAATCTTCAGTTTTTAATTTGTATACTGATATATTCAGAGGAATAATCTGTGCTATATCCTGAAACTGTATTATTTCTAGGGATTGTATCTGATTATTCGATGTTGAATAAAAATTATTATTATTATTGTTATTATTATTATTAATGCCAAGATTTCTCTGATTGTGAAAATTTTTCTGTTGTTTATAAATAGTAAAGCAGTCTCCACATCTTCCAAATAATTAACGAATGAATCTATAGTATCTCCCTGGATTTTTATGAGGTCAGATTATACATTTTTAGGCAAGCTGCTCTTTGAATTAGGAATGGTAAAAAGATGGCCTCCTTAACTTGTCCAAAAGTGCCAATTTTTCAGTTTCCCTCACACAAAAGTCTTTCATAGTCCACATTTGTGGTCTGTATATATCTCCATTTAGAATCATTTTGAATCAAGGGTTATTTACCTCTTCCCAATATGTTTTGAAAAATCCCCTCTAAATGTGCTCATAGGTAAGAAAATTGTTCTGATGTTGATTTGGCTATGACAAAGCTTCTCATTCTAATTGTTATTTTCTATACATAATCCTTTGCTCATCAGTCATTTCATCCTTATGTCTGACTCTACAGTATATAATAAAATAGGCAGGGTGATACTTATTGTCATTCTTAAAAGACTTTAAATTCTGAGAATTACTTATGGACAGTGTATTTACAATATTGCCTAAAATTCCCTGTTGTACTGAAACAACCTTTGACTCAGTTTCCAACTTTCTTTGCAGTTGTGGGAGTGACATCAACTTTTATTTTTTGCATTGATTTCTACTCAAATAACAGTGTCCATTGTTCCAGCATGAGTCATTTCCAATTCCTCTTTAGCAATTGTTCCAATAAGGAATTATCAGCACTGTAGTTTTCATCTAGTTTGAAAATTCTTTCCTTTCTTTGCTGTTTAATGTATCACTTTCCTATGTGTCTCTCACTATTCCTAATCTTAGCTTGCCTTCCATTTCTGCCAACCTCTTACTTAATTTCCTCTCCAGAAATTGGATACTGATTTTCGTTTTATACATGGTACTCTTAAGGGGACTGGTATGTGAACACAAAGAGAAATATTGAAAAATTCAGCAGTTTTCTAAACAGTGTGGTTCAAAAATAATAACCGCAATTGCATTTAATGCTTATCGTTTTTTACTGTATTTTGTGTTGTGAGTGAAATCAAGCATGTTAATTGTGTATATACAGCATAGGTTCACATATGTCAAAATAAAAAAGTAGAAGCTTTATTTTTTCTATAAGTTCTTAACACAATTATTTTTGAAGTAGCCAATTAAAAAGATGCTCCTGCCATAAATTACATTTAACAATATTATGCTTATCAAAAATTTCGTTAATTAACTAATTATTTTTTTAAAATTTTCAGTTTTCAAATTTAATGTAGCCAGTGTGAAGCAGGATATCAAAAACTTTTGGGAAATTCAGCTTAAAGTTAAAACTTGTTTTTCTAAGTAACACAGATAATTATAATACTTCACAGTCTCATATTCATCTTGTTCCTGATGTTATTCTACCTTTCTTTTCTTCTCCGGAATACCTTCTCTTATTCTTGCTTCTTTGATGGCTTCCGACTTTGATTTCTCTGCTCCAAAATGTCTCCTACCATCAATGGCAAATAAAGTTCTTTGCATACTTGCTCCACCAAGCTGTTGTAATGCTACATGGGTCGCAATATACTGGCATGGACACTGACACTCAAATCAGTGGTGATGCGGATTTAAGATCATTCGTGTCTTGTAAACGAGTGTGTATATACAGGGGTGAAAAGGTGACGGAGTCAAGCTCAGATTTTCCAGGTCTCTGTGATTAGAGACAATCTGTGATTCGAGACAATACAGAAAGACTTGGATGTTAGGCTAAGTAGGTAGATATGGTGATGGTAGGGAAATGAGACTGTGGAGCAACTTACAGGTCTGTTTTTTATTGCTTCCTCATGTGGTTGCAATGAACTTGCAACAGAGAACAGACAATAGCTATCTAAAAAAAAAAAAAAAAAAAAAAAGACACTAAATTTCGCCTGAACAGCGGTAGCAACCGGCCGCCATGTCATCGTCAGCCCACGGGCAGATATGGAGGGGTATGTGGTCAGCACACCGCTTTCCCAATCGTATGTCAGTTCATGGACCACAATAGTTAATTGCACTAAGTGTAAAACATCGTGAGGATTACAACATTCTCCAACGAATAACCAAAAACAGGCCACTTTGGCCGGTAAATTTATTAAAATTTGGATTTACGCAATAACACATGGTACTACAGACCACAAACCATGGAAGTGCCAGATTCCTTTGCTCTAATCGAACTCTTAGACTCAAGTAATCGTCACGATGAGAGTGATGCACCGAGGAAGATACATATGGACAAATGTGTGATGGAAACCAATAAACATAGTTCTGAGGTACATATAGGCAACAACCAGGGAAGGGAGTTCGGCGCAGCGACGTGTTAATTAAGTAAGTCACTGGACAGTACTATTGACATTACAACAAAGCACTCTGGCTGGATGGGGTTTGTAACATTGGCTACAGCTGCAGAGCATTGAACAGCTAATGCCGCTTTATTGTGACCAAGAGTGAAGTAACATTTTGTACCTTCGAGAACTTGCAAGCTACCTAGAATCTCACACACATACTTCGTGTGGAGTGAGCTACGAAAAGCTGACAGTGCGAGTAATATGAAGCAAACTCAGTCCACCCCCCCCCCCCCCTCCAATCCCCCGAGTAGGACTGCATCAGAAAGGTAGCTGTAATGGTACAAATAATCGGGCTTAGAGGCTCAAGGCATTCAACCTTTCTGCCATTCTGTTTGCAACTTGAACTAGAAAGAATGATGGGCTTTTGAACTTCAGAGAAACCATGGTTAACCCTTGGTGATGAGAATTTACTAGCAGCCTGCCCACCGATTATACCTATAGGGTGGCGGCTGTGGGCATTGGCGAACATTGATGATGCAGGGAGCTGGTGTGTAGTTAGCCTCCGCCCTTTGAGCGACTATAGCTGATGGACTGTAAGTTATCTAAGATGTGATCGGGGGGCGGGGGGGCGGGTGAGGTGTGCCCTCAAGGCCTCCTAGGCTACCGGCTATCTTTGTGTTCAGCAAGTGGTGGTTGACTGGGGTGTTCCTGCCTGCTGTCAAATATCTGGTGTCGGCTGTCACACTGAAGTACACAACATGGGGACCACAAGTATACACAGGGGGGGGTTCGTAGCTGACAAAGTTCTAAGGACCTTGGGGGGCCGCGCTCGTTCTTCACCCGCTGGCAACACACATGGCACTGCTTTAGCAGCCGCCCATGATTCAGAACAACTGACGCTACAGGCACCATTCGGGACTCAGCGCAGTTTGCAGTCAGCTGCCTTTACCTGGACACGGGACAGCTGTCACAATGTACACGGGTGCTGGAAATAAACGATGTGAATACTATCACTACTTCAGTCTACGCCCTGGCGTAAATCTGCCTCTGCCCCACCATTTCTCTCACCCATCCTGACACATAGCAGTTGGAATAGGCTGGGTCGTTACAGTTGGTGTCAGTTAGTGGCCGTTACACTTCCGCACAAGATGTGTTGTGTCGAGAAGCGTTTGTCCAACATTCAAACACTATGGCTTGTTGAGAGAAGTGATTTTTGGGTAACACTCGACACCGAGTAATAAGATTGGATACCTTGGTAACTATGTATGAGTAGTGGTACTTCGCGTATTTCCAGTTCAGTAGCATCAGCTCAGCACATTGGGGTGCAGTGAGTCTCATTTTATATTTGATTCAGTATCTGATCTCATTGTTAGATCTAATTTATGTAAGTATTGTACAGATTATGTTTAAGGTCACGTTTGTGAAGCCATGTGAACCCATGAACTTATTACCATTTAATGGTTATGGGAAGTCTGACAGTCTAATTAATATCAGTAACGTGTCAGTTTTGAAGGGCACGAGTTCCCATGCACTAGGACTGTAGCAGATGTAGACGTATTGGTCGTCTGGATAATGATCTTCCAGAAAAAGTAATTTGTAAAGTTTTTTGAGTACTGAGTACATTAAAAAGTATTTTGTGTTTCTGGTAGTAAAATATTGAAAATGGTAGAAACACGTGCTAACCGCGGGACTGCTACGATCGCAGGTTCGAATCCTGCCTCGGGCATGGTGCATGGGGGCTCAATTAAAATAAATATGAATGCAAATATTTTTAGTATTTAGTAGCTGTCTGTCCGGTTACGCAAGTCTCGTAAACGGCTGGCCCTGACTAGTTTTTGTACGCAATCTGACTGCATGTAACAACCACAAAGAATGAAATGAAAATTTCAGTTAATACAAATAATTAATTAAGTCCCCAGCAACTATAAAACCTACGAAACCAACAAAGCACTAGTGTAGCTGTTCTGTATGTGGTAGTATGACTCAACGCACATCTGGCACGGTTCTTCTTCAACAAGACAAGAATTTTTAAATACCAATTATACTGACGTGATAAAAGAAAATTACAAATACCATAATTGTGCAAGAAAACCAAAATTACACTCTAATACAAGAACACAAGCCAGATGCTTTGTTGACTGAACCTGTAATGGCACATTATTCAGGACACACAAATAATAAAAGAATAAAAGAAAATACCTCCATATATATTGACGAAATGCACTCTGACCATTACAATATCTCCATTAGAACAACATCTGCTATCTCTCCCATCAAACCACTGCATAAAACATGGAACAACACTCTCCACTACCACATCTCACTCTAACTTCAGCTACAAGCAGTATCCACCACAACTTCTCGGCAAGAACTGCTTGCCGCTACGTCTCAATAATCACTGCCAGTGGAGGCGGCGGAACAATACTCTCTGGCGCGATTTTTGGCGCTGTGGCTCAGTGTAGCCACCTTTCATATGCCCTTCCTCCACGGGCTAGAATTTGATGGTATTTTTGCCAGCATTGGTGGTGAAAATACCACCAAATTCGTCAAAAAAAAAAATACAGACAAAAATAAAAGATAATATTAATATGTAAATATCATATAACTAGATAAAATTTTGGCTTTGCACTGACCTTTCAATAGCCTAATATATAAATTACACTAAGCAATACAAATTCTTTCATACATGTGACTTTACATAATAGTTTACACAAGTATTTTGTGGTTAAACAGTTCAATCAATAGTGTCAGCAATGACGAATATGTACAGGTAAGAGTCTCATAAGTTTTCACAAACAGTAATACACAAAAAATCAGTTTATACAAATATTCACATAAAATGTTTACACAACAAGTGGTTGACAGTTCCAGCAGTAGCACCCAGCAATGTTGAGTAGGTGCAGACTCCAACAGGTGACATCATTTCAGTAGAAGCAGTCCATCAGTGGCACCCAGCATTGTGGAACAGGTGCAGACGGCAACAGGTGACATCATTTCAGTAGAAGCAGTCCATCAGTGGCACCCAGTAATGTTGAGTAGGTGCAGACTCCAACAGGTGACATCATTTCAGTAGAAGCAGTTCATCAGTGGCACCCAGCATTGTGGAGTAGGTTCAGACACCATCAAGTGACATTATGTCAGTAGAAGCAGTTCCATCAGTGGCACCCAGTAATGTTGAACAGGTGCAGACAGCAACAAGTGACATCATTTCAGTAGAAGCAGTCCATCAGTGGCACCCAGTAATGTTGAACAGGTGCAGACACCAAGAAGTGACTTCATTTCAGTAGAAGCAGTCTATCAGTGGCACCCAGCAATGTTGAACAGGTGCTACTGCAACAAGTGACACCATTTCAGTAGAAGCAGTTCCATCAGTGGCACCCAGCAATGTTGAACAGGTGCAGACACCAACAAGTGACATTATTTCAATAGATGCAGTCCATCAGTGGCACCCAGAAATGTTGAACAGGTGCAGACACCAACAAGTGACATCATCTCAGTAGAAACAGTCCATCAGTGGCACCCAACAATGTTGAACAGGTGCTACAGCAACAAGTGACATTATTTCAATAGATGCAGTCATCAGTGGCACCCAGCAATGTTGAGCAGGTGCAGACATCAGTCCATAATATTCACTATCACTAATCACACTGTTGATCAGAGTTTATCAGCAGAAATGAAACATGTCCTAGTGGCACCAATCACGTAGAAAAAGTGCAAGTAACAGTCCATAATATTCACTATCACTAATTAGACAGTTCATCAGCAGTAATTAAACATTTCCAGGTGGCACCCATTATGTTGAACAAGTGCAGGTAACAGTCCATAATATTCACTATCACTAATCAGACAGTTCATCAGCAGAAATTAAACATTTCTAAGTGTCACACATCAATTTGAACAGGTGCAAGTGTGAACAACAGTTTGAATGCACACACAATTGCTTTTACAAAATTATTATCAATGCTCTTACACTAAACATACAAATCATAACAAACACACAAATGATGTCAGATAATTGTCATATTAACTATTACAAGTACACAAACATCAGTAAACCTATAATATTTATGGGTGTCAGTGCAAGCCACTACAAACAAATAAAATAATATTTAGGAGATAGGTGGGTAGGATTAGGAAAGGAAAATACACAAAACACACTCACTCATCTTTCATCCACATTAAGTACTACTGTGTAATTGAATAGTGTTAACTGTGTGAATCCACTTCTGTCAAAATTTCATGTTCATCATGTGTATCAAGTAGTAGTGACAGCAATGTATAACAGTCAATAATAGTTAAGTCAACATCATAGTCATCATGTCAAGACCAATGTTTGCCAAGCCAGATCAAAATGTACGGTTGCTGAACAACTGTCAGTGTGCCAAGATATGCAACTTCCTCTCTCCAAAAAAAAAGTACATACTGCTTAGTGATTTAACAAAGTGTGTGTAGACAATCTTCCTTCCATATTAGTGTTCTAGTCTGCTATCTTCATCCTCCTTGTTCCATATAGACCAACAACAAAAAAAAAATATGCACCTCACTTATTTTACCTCTTATACACCATAACTCCAATCAACTTCATATAATCTCAATACCTCCATAATACCTCTTCAATACGTCGATACATATAAACCTTATTGCCAGTATCATTTTACTTCCATGACAACTCTTTCCTCTAGTCAGTCTCCTCGATCGAGTACAGATAAAATCCTAATGCAAACCTTCTCATCCCATACAATCCGAAGACACACTGTCAACACACAACCTCTGTGTAATCCATCTGACCAAAATCTTCTACTCATTATGAATTATAAACAAAGAATGCATACATGACCTCTAACAGACTTAGTTCGAATAACTCTCAGTAATTAAGTACAATTACGGAGTGTGAATGATCATAATATTTCACAGTGTGTACACCACTTCAAGAATTATGGCAAACAGAAGCAAACATGTGGAGTATTTCTTGTGTCAAGTGTCACTTCCTATTTCAATTGCTCACGAAAAATGCAGTGTAATAACTGTGTTGGTATGTCATGTCGTTAGCTTCCTTCCTATTGGCATACATTTATACAGCTTTCATAAAACCTCCAGCTCATGTGACTTCTATGAAGTTTCTTGTACTAATGTCATTCGTCGAATTATAGCAGTTCATTTTCTTATCTTAAAAATATAAAGCACTGAGCGTAAGCAAAACAAGCAATAGCGAGTAAATATACCAGTAGAGAACAGAATGTCAACAAGTGGATGCAGCACAAATCTTACAACGAGGCTCTGCCAAGCGAACAATCTATAACTAATACCATAGTGTAACCTAAACTCTATGTTCATACACAGTACAACAGCATTTCTATATACCAAATTAAAGAGTAGTTGTGACAACAAACAGAAATGTATAAATGTGCAATCCATACGCATAGCAGCAAACATATCTTACGTAACGTAAGCAAATAAATGTTCATATGTAATTATAATAAGTAAACATGAAGGCGCAAGCAGATAAATCACAAAGTATAACTTACATACCTAACCACATCAGCACAATTAATCAGGTGACAATTATAATTTAAATAAATAGGCACAGCAGGCACATAATTAAAAATATGACATCAGTGAAAACGCAGTGCAGCCAAGCGATGCATAATATACACAAGTAACAACTCAGTTCATTAATAATCATTGTCAAAATCAGTTAACGTACGCAAGCACGTCGCTTCACAAGTAAATTCATAGAACATGTAATTAGCACCAAGTACGAATCACGTAATCGCGAGCAGCAAATTACGTCTAAAGTACGTACCTAAGTGGAAATATGTTACCTGAAAAACAAACTCAATTAATAATTACCTTTTTAGTTTATTACTTTCTTCTTCGAAATGACATTTTTCCTGAAATTTTCTCGATAGCAAGTCGTCTTAACGTCGGACACGCACAGAATTTACGTGAAGTTCTTAAATATTTTATAGAACCTTATCCTGAAAAATACTGAATGTTAATAACAGAATTCATCAAGTCACTATAGCTTTATACTGAATTTAGTCGGAGAAATTAGACTGTGTATTTATTTACGGCTGTCAGTGCATTCGCACTGAGCGCTCGATTAGCTGTAGGCGCGTGACGTAGGAAGTGATTGTTTGCGGTCAACGACTGCCTTGTGCGGCGCGCAGAGACTTGACTGTTGCTTTGAGTATATGCCGCCGCCAAAACACAGCGCGGTATCCTTGTACTCTCCGTGTGTTTACATACAACTGTTAGTTTCTCAAAAGTATGTCATTCTACAAAAATTTTTCAAAAGTATATCATTCCACAAAAATTTTAACGTTAGATATATGATGTATTCCCTTAGAGCGTCGTGATTTAAGAGTTTCTACTTCAACAGTGTTATCATGAATAATTTTGCGAATTCTATATGGGCCGTTATAAAGCAGAAAAAATTTGCGACACAAGCCTTTTCCTTTGTGAGACAAACGATGAGACTTAATTAACACCTTCTGACCAACTGACAAGATTTTTAAACGACCAGGACGCTTAGCTGATTTCTCTCTTCTAGCAGCCGCAGATGTAATATTTCGTAGAGCCAGGTTGACAATTTCAGAATGCCGCAGTTTCCGTGTAGGCGGAAAAGGAACGATTTCAGAAATGCGATTTGTCGGTGCTTTGTTTTTTAATATCAGTAAAGGCGGTAAAGAAGTTGAGTCATTAGGAAGTTCATTCAGAATGTTTTGAAAAATATGAAGATACTGATCCCAAGTTCTGTGATTCTGATGACAATAAAGACGACACAATTTATTGATTTCCTTCATCCATCTCTCTGAAGCGTTAGATTGAGGGTGAAAAAGTGAAATGAAAATTGGTTTAATTTTACGACGCTGTAGAGTACGAAGCCAAATTTTAGAACGAAACTGTGATCCATTATCTGATATAACCTTATCAACATGACCCACTTCTTTAAGAAAATGTTTGATGAAAGCATTAGATACTGAACGAGCTGTTGCTTTGCGTAACGGTGTAAAACACACATATTTTGATGTCAACTCCACTGCTACGAAAATGTACGCAAAACCATTAGTAGATCGAACCACTGGACCGAACAAATCAACTGCAGCCATGTCCTTTAATTTTGCTGGAATGATAGGAAACAACGGTGCTCTGTGAGAAACTGTCGGCGGCTTAGCCTTTTGACATAATTTGCATTTGGCAAGAACAAATCGAATACGTTTTTCCATATTATTGAAGTAGCAATTTTCTCGTAATTTATGAAAGCATTTTCTGGGACCAAATTGTGCATAACTGAAATGCGTATACCAAATCAGCTTATTAACCCACTCATCAGGAATACAAACTAACCAAACAGAGTTGTCGACCGATTTTCGTTTAAAAAGAACTTTCCAGATAGATCGCAAAAACGAGGTGTGGCCAAATTGTCCAATCTAACAAAGCGTCTAAGAAAATTACAGACACCAAGGAAACTACGAACATCACGTTTTGTAGTAGGAACAGCATAATTACGAATAGCGTCTAATTTTTCTGGATCAGGAAGAATACCTTCTGTAGAAATAATGTGGCCAAGAAATTTCACCTGAGAACGACCAAATTCAGATTTTTCCAAGTTTACTGTAATGCCAACTCGTGCAAAAATACGTAATAATGAATCCAAAATTTTGTTGTGCTCACTCCAAGAATGTTTAGCAATAAGAATGTCGTCAACATATGAAGTAATATTGTCACGAAGATAAACAGGTAAAATTCCATTTAAACTACGAATGAATGCTGCTGAAAATACAGTAAGTTCAAACGGTAATTTCCAAAGTCACTTTTGGGTAAAACAGTCATATCCGGTTAATTTTTTACACGCTCTCTAGATAGATTGATAGTCGAAGAGTTGTTTTGATAGATGCAAAGAATAGTGAAAGAGTAGGCAGCGGTACAGAAAACTAAAAGAGAAATAGCACCACTACAGCTCGGGGCCCTATGCTCGCTACGGCACATATTCACTTAGTGTAGTGAATCCCCTGAGGACTTTAATAGCTGCACATAAATTCCAGTTTGTGACTTTGGGGCAAATCTGGCGGAAGTGCGTACGTAAATTGACCTAACCATGCACATGGATGTATGTCATTCTTAGAATTGCGGAAGATCTTAAATTTCCGAACAGTCAAAAAATGTTTATAGTCAAAGTTTTCGCCTCGTGGCGACAAAGACCTATCGCGTCTGTCCCTGTCCCAATGTCGATTATTGTCAAGTTCGCGCGCATGGCGCTCTCTTGTTGCATCCCGTAAATGAAACAAATTATTTTCTTCAAACCCCTCTGGTATCTGTGATTCTAAATTTCTTTTGCCGTCTTTTCCTACGATTTCGCCTTCAATTTGTTTGACTTGCTTTTTTAATGCCTCAAATTCCCTTTTCACGCGTTCATTAAATTTTCCCTGATTTTCAACATGTTTATTTATGCTCTGGTACTCTTCGGTTTCTGAAAATGGCAATGGAGCTGTGTCATCTGAATCTCTGTCCCCATTTAAACTAAGATTTGTCAATTTATCTGAAATCTCCTCCACTCTTTCCGATAAGTCACCAATTTGTTCTTTCTGTTTATTTACGTCTTCCGTAAGTGTCACGACTCGCGTTTCAGTATTAACGCATTTAGTAGTTAACTGTTCATACTGTTGTGTTAGGTTATTTAATCTGTCATTTGGTACGGATTCCTCGATTCTCTCAAATATTTCTTCCTTATCTTTTGCACGTTGTAAATTTAACTCTGAAAATTTCTGTACTATCACGCGATCTCTTTCTTCCTGTTCTCTATCCTGTTCCTTTTGTCTAATCTCTACTGCAATTAATCTATTATTGTGAGCATTCAAAATCGGTTGTACTTCTTCTCTAATTTCTTTCTTTAATTCATCTTTCATATTTTTGAAACATGTCCCTATTCGTGAGTCTAACCGTGTTTCCATTGTTTCCATCTCTGTTTCTAAACGTGTTGCCACTGTTTTTAATTCAGATCCTAACCGTGTTTCCATTGTTTCCATCTCTGTTTTAATTGTTCCTATTTGTGTTCCCATATCTGTTTGTAGTTCAGATCGTAAAGTTCCCATCTCTGTTTTAATTGTACCTATCTCTGTTTTAAATTCAGATCGTATCTGTGATCCCACTGTTTTTAATTCAGATCCCAAATTTAATATTACACCCATCAACTGCTCCATACTAAATGGTTCAAAATTCTTTTCGCCCCTAACATTTCCCGCAAAACTAACTTCCTTCTGCATAGCCATAAAGCTATCCGTGTTCGATACTATTCCAGAATCTTCTATCGTTAATCTCGTATTCTGTGAATTTTCTGATCGAGAAAAATTTTGAAATGGTTCCGGACTATTTTCCCGACTTATTAAATTGTTTTCAACTTCATTATTCATCACACTGTTCTCCTGTGTTGGGGAGTTCGCCATGTTAACAATTTCGTCATTCTCACTATTCATCATTTTTGCCTTTTTCATTGATCGCGTAATCATTTACAAAATATACAAAACTCGTCACTATATGAAAATTACACACAATGACACTTTATCACCAACAATATCAATCACACGAAATGCTTCCTTCAAACACGATTAACGAACAATAGAAGAATGACAATTACCAATCTACACATGCAAAATAGACTACAATTACTGAACTACAGATTACTACAACAATACTACTGTCTACTATTTTTGCAATCAGAAGAATTCCAAGGGACGATCCTGGCAGGGTCGCCACGTGCATGGGGGCTCAATTAAAATAAATATGAATGCAAATATTTTTAGTATTTAGTAGCTGTCTGTCCGGTTACGCAAGTCTCGTAAACGGCTGGCCCTGACTAGTTTTTGTACGCAATCTGACTGCATGTAACAACCACAAAGAATGAAATGAAAATTTCAGTTAATACAAATAATTAATTAAGTCCCCAGCAACTATAAAACCTACGAAACCAACAAAGCACTAGTGTAGCTGTTCTGTATGTGGTAGTATGACTCAACGCACATCTGGCACGGTTCTTCTTCAACAAGACAAGAATTTTTAAAATACCAATTATACTGACGTGATAAGAGAAAATTACAAATACTATAATTGTGCAAGAAAACCAAAATTACACTCTAATACAAGAACACAAGCCAGATGCTTTGTTGACTGAACCTGTAATGGCACATTATTCAGGACACACAAATAATAAAAGAATAAAAGAAAATACCTCCATATATATTGACGAAATGCACTCTGACCATTACAATATCTCCATTAGAACAACATCTGCTATCTCTCCCATCAAACCACTGCATAAAACATGGAACAACACTCTCCACTACCACATCTCACTCTAACTTCAGCTACAAGCAGTGTCCACCACAACTTCTCGGCAAGAACTGCTTGCCGCTACGTCTCAATAATCACTGCCAGTGGAGGCGGCGGAACAATACTCTCTGGCGCGATTTTTGGCGCTGTGGCTCAGTGTAGCCACCTTTCAATGGATGTGTGTGATGTCCTTAGGTTAGTTAGGTTTAAGTAGTTCTAAGTTCTAGGGGACTGATGACCTCAGATGTTAAGTCCCATAGTGCTCAGAACCATTTGAACAATTTTTTAGAAACACGTGCTGCTGTTACTACAGAGTCCATTGCTACTCGAACAGAGCAAGTACGTGTGTTAACATACGAAAATTTTCACCATAAGCAGGAGAATAAGGATATTCTTCGTAGATTTGAGGTTTTGGAAACCACTGAGGTTCAGTCACAGTCCGAGTCAGGGGAAAATAAAGCAGAGTTGTGGCTGTCTTCTTCTTTTGATCCGGCTGTAGCCGCACAGATGAAGCCCTCTTCGGGTAAAACAACAAAAGCCCTTTTCGGGTAAAACAACAAAAGATGTGTTAATATTCATTAATGATGTTACAGCTACTGTTACAATGAGCGGTTGGTCAGATGAACCTTAGTATGTTACTTGCGTTTAACAATGAAAGGCAAAAGGTATGTGTTATATTATGAGATCCACAGTAAAGCACTACGCCAGCTTTACCAAAAACAAAATATCACACGGTTTTTTCCGAGAAGCTCAGTACTTTGTCAAAACTTAATGAGTCAATGGAAGTATTTTCCGATAGGATTTGCAAACTCAGTGCTCAAGATTCATATGCCTAACCAGAATGCGGATCCAAATAACGTGTTACTGCAGGAAACAGAAAACACGGCTTTAGACGTTTTCTTGCGCGGAATACTCGCAGAAAGCTCACGAAGAGTTTGCATTGACAACACGAGCGATTTAATAAAAGCTTTCTTCTCCAGGTTTCTTCAGTTTCTGAAACAGAACCAGCTTCAGGGTTGAATGCAGGCAACCAGGGTGTTTCTCTTGTGTGGAAGGGGGCCACGGAGCATAGGATTGTAGTAAGAGGAAAAATGGAAAAGGCCTTCGGGAGAATCAAACGGAAGTGCTTCGACCATCAGAAAGCAGTTCCGATGGATCGTAACACTGCATGAGTTAGTGGTCAGACTAAATGTTGCTTACTGACCGTGCCGACGTTAGGTGTCGGCGATCGCTAACCGTCCGACCTCGGAAAAAGGTCGCTCAAATTGTTGAAATTTTAGCTATATAGTTATCCGTATTTATTTCCCTACGACTGTAGTAGTATTTATCTAGGATCGTCTGTCAACACTATCAGAGTTAAGCCCCTATTACATAGGGTACATAGGTACTAAGGTGTACACCCATTCAGCAGCGCCCCAAGCGTACACGTTTGGCAGTAAGCACGAAACTCAGAAAGTCAGAGATTCTCATGTGCAAAACTTCTGGCTACGTTTCTTTTCATTATTAAGTAAAAAAACTGGTTTATTGTAAATAAGTTTTTACTTATATTTTGATAATTTATCATAGTGTTGTGATTTATGTAAAACGTTATTGATTTTGCCGACATAAACTTTAAATAAGTATTTCGTAAACAATTTTTATATTTTATATTATTAATTTTTATACTTTATTTCGTTTATATGGCGGATGAAAAAAGTATTCTGTTATGTATGATGATCACACATCCTATCCTCTCTATACTATAGCAGTGAGTGCTGTACCAACCTACTTAACAGAAAATATTTTTCAGATCACCATGTCTGGAGGACCCTCAAGGGACAAAACCATAGAGAGGAAACGGGAATATGGTGCATCAAAAGGAAGAAGAAATGCTGAGAGAGTTATATCCAACCAAGCTATGAGATCGAGTGTGATGAAATTTCTTGAGAAACCTTCTTCAGGTGCAACTACTCCAGAGGCCTTCAATGAGCCTCTTCTCACAGTTTCTGAAACAGAAGCAGCTTCAGGGTTGAATGAATCTGTTACCATTTCTAATACAGCATCAGAGTTTGGCGAAACTGCTGTGATCAAAAATTCTGAGCCGAATAAAGATCGCAGCATCATGACTTAATTCAAAATGGTTCCCAACAAAACCTACAGAAATCTGATGAAAGTTAACCCAAAGACGCAAATGAAAGACATTTTACTAGAAAACTGAGTACTGGTGGAAAGCAACACCGCAGATGGTCCACTTACTCCATATTTCAAGATAAAGCTTATTGCTTTTTATGTAGACTTTCTCACATTCGCAGACACAGATGGTAAAAGAAGGATGTTGTGACTGGAAAGATCTGAGTAGGATAATGAAGAGACATGAACAGATTAGATTATATTAGATTAGTACTTGTCCCATAGATCATGAATACGACATTTTGTAATGATGTGGAACGTGTCAGGTTAAACAAAGTCAAGGACACATGAAGTGCATGATTAAATGGATGGAACTCTGTATTTTTACTAGAAAACTGAGTACTGGTGGAAAGCAACACCGCAGATGGTCCACTTACTCCATATTTCAAGATAAAGCTTATTGCTTTTTATGTAGACTTTCTCACATTCGCAGACACAGATGGTAAAAGAAGGATGTTGTGACTGGAAAGATCTGAGTAGGATAATGAAGAGACATGAACAGATTAGATTATATTAGATTAGTACTTGTCCCATAGATCATGAATACGACATTTTGTAATGATGTGGAACGTGTCAGGTTAAACAAAGTCAAGGACACATGAAGTGCATGATTAAATGGATGGAACTCTGTAAAGGAATCAAATATGGAAAAACAATAAATAAGGAGAACTAGAGACTGATTGGGGAATCACAGAAGTATTGGTAGAGCTTGTTTGAAAGATTGACTGATATTATCAATTACGTAACCTCACAAGATCTGACATTTAGAGCTCATGGAGAATCCCTTAACCTGAATTTTAGCGGAAAATTTGAAGTTATATAGACGTATTTAAAATCTTATCCAGATAAGGTCTAACACTATAAAAGCACTTGCAATGTATTATTGAAAAGCAACTTTGTCAATATCATCTGTGTCAAGACATGCAAGACGAATTAATTACACTAATTTCCAAATCTGTTATTAACAAAATTATGAACAGAGTCAAACAAGCAAAATATTATGCTTTCAGGCTCAATTGTGCCAGGGATGTGAGCCATGTGGAACGAATGTCAGTAATAATAAGATTTTGCAATTCCTCAACTGGAGACATAGAAGAATGTTTCGTTGGGTTTACTGCAGTCACAGAAACAGTGGGAGAGTATTTAACAAATAGCCGTCCGGAATGGCCGTTCGGTTCTAGGCGCTACAGTCTGGAACCGCGCGACCGCTCGGTCGCAGGTTCGAATCCTGCCTTGAGCATGGATGCGTGTGATGTCCTTTGGTTAGTTAGGTTTAAGTAGTTCTAAGTTCTAGGGGACTGATGACCTCTGAAGTTAAGTCCCATGTGCTAAGAGCCATTTGAACCATTTAACAAATGCCATTTTATAGTAGAAAATAATGGCCTAAATATCCAAAACTGTCGAGGATAATGACATGATAATGGCGCCAATATAGTTTAGATCAGATTGAGTTTTCGTTCCATTGACTCAAAAATGAGATGATGTGGACATGCAAAAGTCTGAAAACATAACATTAAAAAAGATAAAACATTTGACTATAATACTCACTACCCTGATCATTTATCAGGAGATTGTCAAAATATATCAATACATTACAGTAAACTGGTACTGCTAATATTTTCAGAATTAATACACTGTCCTAATGAAACATGGTTCTGCACATTTAAGAAATTTATCATACACAAAGTACCTAATCTTGACTGTTGTGACCAAGTGCTGTCAAAATTGAAATCTAACTGACATTTTTACTGAAACTGGTCTAACAGTCCCTGCTAAGATATTCATCTGTGGAGTAGAAGGAGTTGTCCATCAGCAAATCTTTCAAACTCTGTTTAAAATGTTCAGTGAAAATTTGATTAGCAGCCATTTCTAAATCTGTGCTTGACTCACTATTTATTGCAATGTTTACATAATCTGAAAAAAAAAGCTTAGCACCTGGCAATGTAATAGACTGGAGGCCATTCATGTACATGAGAAAAATCAATGAACTCCAAATGGAAACTTGAGGAACACCACATGTAATTAGTTGCCAACAAGACGAAGACTGATTTCTTACTCCACAGTTATTTCGCAATGACACATTTTGTTTCCTGTTAGGTAAGATTCGAACCATTTTGCAGCACTACCAATGACACCATAATATTCTAATTTGCTTAAGAGAATGTTGTGATTCACATAGTGAAAGGCTTTTGGCAGGTCACAGAAAATGGCAGTCACCGATGGTATATGTTCTTTCGAACATGTCCAAAAAGAACAGATGCCATCTTAGTGTATATATAGTTAAGGCTCACCGGCCACTTGACCATCTTCTTCTGTGCGAATGCACAAACAGTGCCCGAACTCTTACGGGAATCGGCAACGCACCGCGAGTAATGAGTATAATGGGCGGGGGCACTACGAATGTATTGCGGGACAATACGTTGAGAATGTGGGTTTCGCGGGAGGCGTACCAGAGATAAATGCCTGCAGTCGCGCTATCCTCTGTGTCCTCGGTGGCTCAGATGGATAGAGCGTCTGCCATGTAAGCAAGAGATCCCAGGTTCGAGTCCCGGTTCCAGCACACATTTTCATCTGTCCCCGTTGACGTATGTCAACGCCTGTAAGCAGCGAAGGGTGTTCATTTCATTGTAATTTCATTCTAATGAGCTGCATGGTCACCGATGGTATCTGTTCTACCATCTGTTGTACCATCTTAGTATATATCATCTCGGCTTGTTCCCGACGTCAATGTTGGGGCATTCTGCTGCTTGCAGTACACTGCGTCACACACAGCCTGCAACACACGAGAAAAACATGGCAAGTGGTCAGAGGAATGTCATTCGCCAGCGCCATTTACCGTGACATCGATGCATTTCTGGACACATGTTCACAGGACCTTTTTTTCACCATTTCCAATCAGGAGTCCGTCCCTGCAGTTTGTGTGTTTCATTAATATTCAACCCTTTTTTCGAAATCATTCCTGCCCTTGAACTGCAAAAATTCGAGACGAATTTTATTAAGGAAGGTGGAGATGTTATGCCCCAGGATAGTATCCCTGGTGGACACTAAAAATACGCCCAAGTTCTACCTCAAGGCTCCCAGAAGCAGAACCGTCTGTGTCAATGACCAGTAGACTGCCTGCTAGGGGGAAATGCTGAAAGAGTTGCGTCAAACACAGAAGGTGTCGCAGCACGGGGGAACGACCGAGCGCACAGGTCTGCAAACGAAGTATAATGACATCATGGAAGCTGAGAGATACCATCATACCGGTGGCAAAGCAGAGTTTCGTAAGGAAAGTAGAGAAAACGCAACAATAAGTATTCAGTTGCTGAGCTAGCAGAAAAGAGCCTCTGAAATGTGAAGCTGCGAAAGTCGAAGTCTCTAAGAGAGATGATAGCGAGCGAAAAACAAGGCACATGATCTCATAGCCATCAACACTACTGCAGAGTGCACGGTAAACACCAACATAAATTCCCCACCCCTCTTAACAAATGTCTGACTGCTGATTGCCACTTGCCCAGTGTGTGCTCTTAGTTCTTGTGTCAGTTGCAGCCACGCAGCGGGAGAGGGGGTGGGGTGGAGGTCGACCATCGACACACCTATACTCCATACGGCGAGAGAAAAGCTCTGACAATTGACGTGGCCTTGGAGCACGTGCTTCGCGCATCTATGATGGCCAATCAGATCGTAACCTTTTGTTTACGTTACCATGGCAATGCTCCAGTGTTGTCGTTATGCTGGGCGACCACTGCTTTCAGGCATTTGCGACACGTACTACGTTCAGGTTTGTGTGTATACGTAAGCATTCCGCTACTTCTGTGAGTTTCTTGTCATGTGTATAAGTGGAAAAGTGTGTATAAGTGTGTGTAAGTGGAAAATGGCTGCCTGTAGTGCAGAGAAGATGGCTTTTGGGAAAGGAGCTACGCTGAAATCCCAAGCACGCGAATTTATAAACAGATTGGGGTCTGGTGAAGCAGGGGATACAACCTGTCGGCTTTGACCAATGACGTCAGCTCTTTCATCTTTATAATACATGATCTCTGGCCAATTCTGACGTCATTGGTCAAAGCCAAAGGGTTGTATCACCACCACCTAAAGAGAAGGCCGCGGCGCGCTCTTGTGACGTCACCCAGAGCGGGCCAGGGTTGGCTTTGCGCTGCGCTTAAGGATTCGAGACGCACGGCCTGCAAATCTTTGTCAAACGGTTTTACAGAAACTGTTCCGTAGAAAATAATTAATTTCTGAAATACTTCTAGCTTTATATGGCAGCTTCATGATGAAGTGCCAATCATTTCGATAATGGTCATAACTATTGTGGTATTTCACAGATGAGTATCAAATTTGAGAACGTTGCCATCAAAAATAGGGGGCGCTATGAATTTGTGTTTGATGCATATTATATATTCTATTGCTGAGTGTGAAATACAGATGAGGTTTGGAAATTTTCGTAAAACTTTGGATCAATATCTGCTTCCAATCTCGAAAAATTTGAGCATCTGCAGCAACTTCACTTCCGATCGCAACGCGCGGGAATGAAATATTCATAACGCTTCTCATATCTCGTAAACCGCTGGAGATAACGTAACGAGATCTTGGCAAATGATACCACGCAAAGAGGAGAGTACTTTGCCGTATGGTTAAAATACGTAACTTTATCAATCGCGATATAGCAGAAGCTATAGTTTATAATTCTTTTTTGCCGGTAATGTAATTGCTTAAGACTTACCAATAGCCAGTGAAAACGTACGAGTGCGGGATGTAAATAATATTGCGATATACATGATAAAACAAGGTACATTTGTGAAAAATGCACTGTGATTTTCTGGACCAGACGACTATTATTTACACTCACTTGAAAAATTCTGCACTAATACAGTGTATAATATTAAATTCCTCTGCCTTCAGTATCCTAAATAAATATTCTGTAACTGTTTATAGAGCGCCCTCAGGAAAGCTGAGTACATTCCCCAAGCAAACAATCCCTAACTCACCTTTTCTCAGAAACAAAAACAATTATGCGTTGTTATTGTAATGTAAATTTTCTTTCCTGTAAAAATATGGCAGATTTTGAGCATGTAATGGGCCGTCTGCAGGTGTTGACTTTCTCACAAGAGTTGCAAAGAACTTTACGAGCCTGATTGACAATACTCTGCAGATAAAAGAATTAGCAACATATGTTTAAGTGAAATGTTAGATGTATTCCTGACCATAATGGTCAGCTGTTCAAAATGCATGCTGTGAGCCCTGCAAACAACAGTAGTTTTATCAACAGGACCTTTATATAAGTCAACAGTGAAAATCTACAAACCTTCAGCAGACATTTGCAGCAGTTGGAATGAGAATGTGTCACGCTAAAAATGTCAATAATAAATTTAACCTACTTCTAGAGTAATTTGTTCCATTGTTTGAAGCTGTATTTCGTAACAGAATTTCATTAAGTGTCTACCTACGTGACTGCAGGAGACAGTGACTCATTAAGGGAATCAAGCGATCCTGAAAGAAAAAAAAGGGAATTCTGTATACAATACTAAGAATTTTATTAAACTTCAGAACAAGGGACACTACAATTCACATTTGCACTTTAGTAACTCCAGGGATAGATCAGAAATCACTGCTGGTGACTACAGCTCAAGCTAAATTCTTTGTAATATGTAGACAGATTACTGTAACATGAGAAAGGTAGTACTCAGCATGCTTAAAATAATGTAATTATTAATAGTTTATGTTAATGTAGAATTATAAAACACTGGAAGTAATGAACTATAATTTATTTAAGTCAGCTATATGTACATCTACTTCCTGAAAATGCTGATACAACATCCAGGGCACAGCATGGTTCCATTACAGAAATAGATCACGATTTCCACCTTAAAAGACAGCAAGCCTTATCTACTTTCAGAATGATTGATTAGTTGTACACATTTGATATATTGTATTTTGTGAAAAATGACAGTTGCAAAACATGTCAGATGCGTATAACAGGTTACATTACCAGTCTTACTGTCTATAAAATTTAATAATTGTGACTAACAATTACTTATGTTGCTGTCAAAAGTATTAACTCAGAGAGAGTAGTAGAGCAACAAACATTTGTTGGCATGTATGCAACATGATATAAAGGTGTACTGGGATGAGGCACTACTGAAGGACATTCAGTAATACTGAGTACGACAACATATCAGACCAACCTCACATTACAGTTGAATACCTGATACAAAACTGAAAGAACTCTTTTATACTGTTACTGCACAGCTATGCAACATTTGTTGAAAAACCTGCCACAAGCTAGAAGTAGGCCAATTTCCTTGTAATGAACTTAAGTGTAAACAAAATAAATCAGAGGAACTAACTCTGGGATTAACGAAAGATGTACAACATAAATCAAAACTGTAACAATTTTACACTGATTCCAAATTAAACTGAATGGTGTAGGATATAATGTCCTACACATTCAAATAAAATGCAGTATCATGACACTCCTTAATGTTGTAAGGATACTCTCCCTCTATATAGGTGGGAAGAACTTTTCCTTAATTAATATATAAACACCACCTTTCACATTATTCCTTTTAGAATAAACTATTTCAATTAAACTGACAGTATGGAACATCGAAGCTGTATTTTAATGCTGTGAAGTGGTTTTCTGTAACAGAAGATTCTACAGCTACTGGCACAAACAGTTCAAGAACACACTTTTGACTCAGTACCAAAGTGTGTGCTGTTATGAAATTTTCTAGCATATTAAACACATGTGCGGTCCAAGTCTGACACACAGCGTCACACTACCAAGGGAACACAATAAGATTAGTAACAAATTAATGATCACAGTCTGGATGAGATGCAAATTTGGGAATGGAGACCAACTACTGTGTCTGATATTAAACTATTCCAAGCTGTGAGTGGAATAAGCAACTACTGGAATGTAACTATGTCTCAGTAAAATAATATATGCAAAGCAATAACTAATTGTTACCCATATGCAACAATACTGACAGCTTGTATCAAAATTTAGATGAACAGCTGTTATGAGAAGTAACTACATTAGGAAACACCCTGGTGTCATTCTGATTCAGGAAAATGGGAGAAATCCATTTTTGGCTTTCCCTTTTGTATTATTGTAATATTCTACTGTAAGTTTTATATGTCTGCATGCCAAAATAATAGCCTCTAATTACATACATAGTTATAATGAATTACATGAGGTTTAATACAGAATTACTTTAACAGATTTCTTGTTGTTGGGCAGCACAGGCTCAACAAATTGAAAGGAAGATGTAAATATTTCTGCACAGAATAGATGAAAGACATAAAAACTTTACTAGGAAAAACTGGCCCAGTTTCAGCTTTAGGCCAGTATCAGGTGCACAGATGGATGTATACACAAACTGATAAAAGTTTACAATGATGAGATTGAAACTAGCCATTAGTGCTGGACAAAGTATTTACTTCAGCTGAATAGCCTGCATGGAAACAGTTGTGACCATCTGACATTTGAAACTGTTGGAAGCAAATTACCCAAAACTTACAGGCTATATGGACCAAATGACAATTAGTGTGCATTCAGTTGAAGGTACTACACCAATATGGATTATGGAACCTGCCACTGCTTTCAGTGGACCAAATACAGTGGAACTGAATGTGTGAGACATAATAGAAATTTCCTGTGACACCTGATAAATGTCCTAACATGTAAACTGTATGCAAATTAAAATGTGCTAAGCTTCCGTTTCTTAAAAGAAGCAGTAAAGGTGTCATTCTTTTTCTTAATGTAATTATTTAATAATACGTTGGTGGATGCTTTGACTAACAACTTCAGTATTTTATCTGCCGAATGACCATTACTGCAAATAAAGTCTGTTAAGAAGAAACTTTTCTTCTGAACAGCATTTATGGTTACATTTTGAACAAGCACCCTTTGACTGTTGGATGACAAAAATTTTTTTTCATTAGGGGCAGATATTAACTTCTGTACAGTAATGCAATTGTACATAACAACATTCACAGCATCAGGCTGAGGGAAAAACAGACCACCCCTGTCCAAATTTTTGATTAAACTAAGATGTTGTTCACCATGCAGACACATTTCTTTGTCTAAGAGAAGGTATTTGCTGCACACCTCACACTGCTGTTTCTTCAGTACACTGCGAACACAATACCCTGCTAAATATGTTAATACTGGAAGGTATGTTTCTGCCTGCCTGAAATCTTCCTCCAAATACATAATGTCAACCAGAAACTCAGTCTGTTTGTACAGTCTCTTTTGTGTCATCATTACAATTAAAGATGAACCCTTCTGCAACAGGCAGTTTACCAAAAGTACTTGAATTCAACATGAGTGGTTACATGTTCTGCATCCTCATCTTCGCTTCCACTTCAAAAATCTGTCTCACAGATATGAGATACTGAGAGCCAGCCATTGATCGGTAACTGCTAAACCTTGCTTCCAGAGAATCAGTTTGAATTTTTCCAGGCAAAAAATAAGTGAAACCAAGCTCTTTAGTACAGTACCTTGCCATCTCAATCAAACCATAGGTTGTGTGTGTCAGAGCTATATGTGTATCTTTTGAAAGGGTATTATTTTTCAGGCCTAAGTCCTTCCACTTATCGAGCCACACAAGAAACTTTTCCAAAAAAACTAATTTTTCATCATTATTACTTAAAGACAGAGGGCACTGGAAGAGATCATTCAGTCGAACACCTTTGTGAACTGTCTTAACATTTACAATTTTCCACCATGTAAGTATAATTTTAATAAATTCTGCAGTGGTCTGGTAATGTAACAAGTTTTTCTGTTCTCCTACAGTTGAAACGGCTTCAGCTGTATATTCATTGAATACCTGCAAAACAAGGCTCACATTCTGTTTCTCAAGTGAAGATGGATAAAGAGACTTCAAAGAAAGACCATAAGAGTGCTTAAGTAGACCATTACACTCAATCTTATGAAGCTGCCTCAATGCTTCAAAAGATGCCATTAACACCTGACAATCATCACTGCTTCCATCAAATTGTGGATATTTGAGCAAAACTTGAGAGTCCTTTTGATTAACCCAATTATTACGTATACACTTAAGGATGTGGACAGAATCAATTATAAAAAATAGTGGCTGAGTAGGATTAGCTGGATGTGGGTAAACTATACTGAGTTTCGGAGGTGAGCTAAAAAGTGCCATAGATTTCCTATTTATAGCATTGTTGTCACTAACTACACAAATAACTTTGAAACCATCACTAACTACACAAATAACTTTGAAACCAATGTCATAAAGGCCACATAATATTTTCTTAACATACAAAAATAACTGTTCAGCTACAAGGTTTCTCACTGGAAGGACATGCACTACTTCTTTAAAAGAAGACAGCAATGATTGTATCATAAAGACATATGCTGTAGTAGCAGCCTCGTCACTATAAAATGCTGCCCCCACAATGTTTTCTCCCTTGTAATCAAAATAAGGTTTAATATGAATTTCATCCATCATTAAAGAAATGGTACAATCACTTTCCTGCAAAGATTTAAATCTTTCCTTAATATACAGCAGCATAGCACCTTCATTTTGTTCATTATGAGGACCATTAGTATATGAGGAACATATTTTCTGTAAAGTTCTTGGATGAGGAAGAATAAGATTGCCAGATGACCTCAAAAATTTATAGGCATGAGGGGAGATAGAATGCAGGATACAACAAAATACAGAAAAGTGAGGATTAAACCTATAGTTTTCCTCACAGCTACATAGCAACTTAACTTGCTCACTTAAGAATTGAATTTTTTTCTGTTTTTCTTCATCTACAGAACTGCACATGTCATTTAAAATGTCCTGTATAAGAAGGCACTGGCTTTTTAGTGTATTTTCTTTTGCACTGACTAATTCTTTCACTTTGTCTAATACTGTAAACAAATCATTCATATTTGAAAGTTTGTGTGATATTTTTCTACTGCCTATCTTTCTTATCTCAGTGTTACTTCGATAGGCAGACAACTGCAAATCATTTGTCACTACAACAGATACAGATACAGATGGAGAAGGCAATACAGTAAGCAATAGAAATAGGACACAGTCACTTCTCCTAACAATGGTCCATTCACTGGGAATAGTTTCTCTTTCTAGGCACTGCAGAAATGCTTCAAAAGTAGAAAATAACTTCCTCGAATCATACTCTGCTTTGGTTACTATACTGTCTTTAATTGCTTGTAGAAGATGTTCATTGTCCAATCTAGCTCTCCTTTCCTCTGCACTTTCTCGAGAGCTGGTGGATGGAGTAGACAAATAGCTTGGGCAGCCTGGTAACACTGATGGGACAGCACCCTCTCTAAGCCTTGGTCTTGAAAGCTTGACGGTAAGCTTTGTGCCTTTCACTTCATCATAACATTCCGTATGCCGGCAGATGTCAGATTCAGTGAAGTGAAGTTCACAAACCTAAAACAAAGTAGTGTGAGTCAGTACAACATACAGCAAGATCTAGAGATGTGTGTCTTTATGTGAAAGTAAAAAACACTGGATACTCATTCATTTTCCACCAATATCAGCTTGACAGGTCACACCTTAGTGGACGTACACAAATTATTTAGGCCTAACAGCAATATACCATGTTCTACAACAACATGCATATTCCATTTTAATATTCTTTTATTAATTAGTACTATAAGCACTAGGAGCATACCTCACCAGGCATCAGTATATGATGAATATACCTGTGAACTGCTTGTGTTACAGCAGTACTGTGATATTTATGGAACTATAAGAGTGCAGTTCCTGTTATGGATTAAGTGGCACCAAATTTCAGTAATCTGTTGGATTCGGCATGTTAACATAGCAATTATTTTATAATTTTGACTTTACAGTTTCTTCATTGTTGGTATAAGAGATATCAACAGCTGCAGAATACTATTTCACTGTGGGTGTTTTTATGCCAGCACATATTGAAACTGTGTCATTGCAGGTAACACTGAATGAGGGTCTTGATATATGCCTAGCACAAATTTCATGTTTGGATAGAACAACAACTCCAAAGCAAACGCATGCCAAACACAAAATAAAGTTGAACAGATGCCAACATAAATGACACACCTCAGTAAGACAGTCATGAACATCCAACTGGAAGTATGTTAAGATGATATCAACTAAACATTCCGTGCCAAGCTGTGCTGTATGAACTAAATGACACTTGTCATTTCAATTAACCACCTGAAACATTTAAAATACCGGACAGATTAAGTAACTGGATGCGTTATTAACGAGAATGCCGTTATATGAGGCGGCTCAAGTGATACAGAACGCCATTGAAATCTGTTTGTGAAGACACCTATTCTGCATCGTAACCTGAAGTTAGGTTGGTTGAAAGATAATTATTTGATCGTGGGTTGACGAATGTCTAACAGGAAAAAGTAACATACATAAAAACAACGCAGATATACTTCATACAGAGAGATCGCTTTTTAAACATGAAAACAGCAGTTTCAACATTCGTTAGTACTCATGCTAACTAATGCGAGAGTGAAAAACATTACCCACTCACAAATAGAGAATAAAACGTATCGGTAATGCGTAACAAAATACGAACTGCAGAGAAATTTAAACACAAATAAAAGGTAACACGAGCCACAAATTTATATTTCGTTTCTCAAAATCAAAATAATGCCACATGAAAACGAATACTAGGCTTATTTACTGCGAACTTTTGCTCACAATTTTAGTCAAATGTATCCAAAATGCAAGATATTCCACCAGAAAAATAATAATTGTACTAGGTATATAGTTTTTACATACCTTCGTGTGCTCAGTGGGTTGAAAATTGTCTCGATGGATCGCTGAAAGCCATTTCCAACGCAGATTCGCATCTTTCGGAAACGAAAACAACATTACTTTCGGTCCAGTTCCGTAATTCCCACGACACCTTGGCACACAACATTTATAAACCATGTTCACAGTAGCTTCACTACACGTAAACTCTGCAATTGCTAGTTTAAAGCACGAATATAGCACTCGATCCAACAAACATGTTAACAAACGCTGCGAAACACAACATGGTGGCCCGCTTGGAGTGACGTCACGACCTGCTATGAATTTCGCGCCGCGGCCTTGTCTCTAGGTGGTGGTGGTTGTATCCCCTGCTAAACTAGACCCACAGATTGCGTGTTTACTTTGAAAAGGAAAGGGACAATGGTGGGCCTTTGATATCAGTGAGTAAAGTGGTTGACAGAATGGCAGAAGCAATGAACATCTCTACAGTGACAGTGAAGAGAATCACAAATGAGAAAGAGGCTCCCAGTTCAGCTGCGAGCCCTGTTATTGCGATGCCTGGAAAGTCAAGGAAGAGATCGTGTCGTGCAGCTGAAACAGACAACTTTGACGAGAGAGCTATCATGAAACACATACACACATACTACAGCAGTATCCGACACTTAAAAAGTTGATGGCATCATTGTCGGCAGAACGACTAGTCTCTATTGTTTTGACTTCCATTGGAAAATGTTCTCAGGATGAAAGGTATTAATGAAACATGGAGACATTGTAGCATGGACATGTCGTTTCCTGGGCGAGTTGCTAGCAGTGAATCTGGAAAACGTAATATGGATTGACGAAACATGGGTCAACATGCATCGTGCATGTTCTGTCGTATGGACAGACGACACACACCATGGAACTATACGTGTGCCATCTGGTAAGGGAGGGCGACTAATTATACAGGGTGTCCCACTCAAACATCCCTGATTTAGATCCAGGAAAAAAACCACAGCAGATAAGACAATGAAAAATGCACCACATCGTAGAGCATCTCAAAGAATTTATTTATTTATCATCAACATACCTCTACATGTGAACCGTTTGTAGCACAAAGAATATCGAGTCTATATTCAATTTTTTGCCAAGTTCTTTGTAACATTTCCTCTGTTGTTGTTGTTGCAATCGCATTAGTGATACAATGTCGTAATGTAGGAATATTGTCCACTTTGGTCACATACACGTGGTCCTCACGAATCCCCATACGAAGAAATCAAGCGGCGTAATGTCGGGTGAACGTGGTGCCCAGGCAATGGGTCCTTCACGTCTGATACAATGATTGGGAAATTTTCTACCCGGGAACTTGCGAACAGCTGTTGACCAATGCGGCAGAGCTCCATCTTGTTGAAAAATGATGTTGGGTTGCAAGTCTTGTATCACAGGGTACACAACCTGCTCCAACATGTCCAGATATACTGACCCATTCACTGTTTGTTCCACAAAAACGAACAGTCCAACAATGCTGTCGTGCATTAGCCCACACTAGACTTTTAGTTTAGGGCTATCACGAACATGCGGATTTTGGGAAACCCAAATCAGAACATTATGCCTATTAACCCTTCCTGATAGATGGAAGGTTGCCTCATCTGAGAATAAACATCTTTCGAGGAGGCTGGCATCAGTATCAATACACTGCAGCATATCTGCAGCAAATTGTTGTCAGCATGGTTTGTAGTTTGGCGGCAGATGTTGCAGAATTTGCACTTTGTAACCATACATACAAGACGCTGGTGAACTACATGATGCAATGTTGATCGAGGTACATCAAGTTGCCTAGATGCTGAATTGACTTACGTGGGATTGTGAGAAACGTTTGTTTGATGTCCTCCACTGTCTCTTCTGAAACTTTGTAACGTGCACCGCCAGAATGTTTCAGAACACTACTTGTTGCCAGGAACTTCCTATACCATTCCTTATTGTTTTCACATCAGGTGTATCACATTCATACACACGAAAATAATTTCTTTGCACAATAATTGGCGATTTTGTTTCTGCAAACCACATTACCGCTAGCCTGCACTGCTGTGGAGTCGCCATTTTCACTTCATGCGCCATGCTGCACTCTGGCGACGATACTTGGCAGTTCTGATATTTAAATTTTGTAACCTCTACGTACAATTCTATATACATCTACTGGTCTTTCACCATAACAATATATGGGAGAAAAATGCCTTCACCTTTTGAAGTGATTAAGCTGAAGCTTGGATCTGACGTCGAATCAGTAAAAAAGTCTGCTAAGAAATTGCGAGACATTTGGCAACAAGTAAAAAGCGCGAATACGAAAGCTTTAGAACGACAAGAAAAGATAGGCCAATGTGTAGGAAGGTTACTACAATACGGGATATTAGTGGCGAACCCATGTACATCAAAAGGCAAAACAAAGAAATTCCTGCTCTGATGCCATGGACCACATAAAGTGACGTCACCAGTCAATGTTAAAATATAGATACCAATGAAGACTTCGATTATTCACGTGGGACATATTAAGCTTTTTAAGGGAGCTGTCGATGCACTGCTACTGATACCAGAAGCATTTGCAGTACAGAAACAAAGAAGAAACCAGAGCACATCTAAAATGCCTTAGGTCCTTAGGCCACGTCGGTACATAATATCTGAGATTATTGTTTGCCTATATTGCACTCCGTCTGTTCTTGTATACACATTGTTCAAATGGCTCTGAGCACTATGGGACTTAACATCTGAGATCATCAGTCCCCTAGAACTTAGAACTACTTAAACCCAACTAATCTAAGAACACTAAGAACATCACACACATCCATGCCCGAGGCAGGATTCGAACCTGCGACCGTAGCGGTCGCGCGGTTCCAGACTGAAGTGCCTAGAACCGCTCGGCCACGACGACCGGCTCTTGTATACATTCAGTTTTATTTTGTTCTACTTATATTAGATTGATACAATGTTCCTTTTGTATATGAGGGTATAATTTTGTCTGGGTTATCTCGCCTTCGGAAGCGAGGGAGGCAAAGGTTCATTTCTCTCAGGTCACATACCCAAATGGGTACAGGGACAGACCAAAAATGTATTAATAATTTCAGAGCAAGGAGATAGTTACGCTTTAATGTCGTTGGAAGAACTACAGAGATGCCAGTGGGAAAGTGTTATGATCTTGTTAAGTAGGATGACATAGACTGGCCTACGGGCATGCGAGGTACAGTTATTTCTTGGAAAAATCAAAGCAAATGAATGTCAAAGGGTCGAGTTAACGCCGTGTCCACATTTCCAGAGAGTAACCAAACACTGGGTTTACTCAGTTTTTCACCTAAAGTAGTCACAGTAAACTGTTACGATCACGGGAAACCAACAGGTATAATTAGAGTGGAATTACGCGACAGCGTCTACCAGTTACGATCTCAGTTACGACTACACTTAAGTGGGAACAACCAATGCTGTACTGGCTGGTGAAGCCATTAGAGGTGCTGCCTACCCAAGACTTAATCTTCCTAAACAGTACCCTGAATCCAGAAAATTTACGCTCATTAGACGAATTAGTAGCAATGAAAAAATGGAGAATTACAGCAGAACAAGTTTTCCAGCGCATATAGGAATAACGTGATATACAACATCATAGTATCATGATGATAGGAGTGACATCTACCAGCGCTGTAGCGGCTCTGTTTGTGATTCGTGTAATCTACCTGTATTTTAAACGAAAATCAGTGCACCGCTCAGATTTACCTGTGCATCAGATAACCATTGATTGGTGTGTCAATAAAGCTCAGACGTAGTAAGGGAATTACGTGTAAACTAATAGATGAGCCTATAAATATATGAATAATTGTGTCAGAGTATAAGAAATGACTTCTGCAAAGACCTGCTTTATCGCTTGGATATATCAGTCATTGAATAACATGTAAATTAGCTGTATGGAAAAACATGTAAATTAGCTGTATGGTAATGGAAGAATAACTTAAGTTGTATACTGTGTAACTACTGGTACAAAATATGGCGGATGAGTTTATCACACGTACTTCAAACTGGGAAATTCGAGACGAATTTTATGAAGGAAGGGGGAGATGTTATCCCTGGCCGACACCAAAAATACGTCCAAGCTCTACCTTGGCAGTTCCTGGAACCTGAACTGCCTTTGACAATGACCAGTAGACTACCAGGAACTAGGAAATGCTGAGCGAGTTGCGTCAAACGCAGAAGCTACCTAAGCACAGGGGAACTGCTGGGCGCCCAGGTCTGCAGGCGAAGCATAATGACATCATTGAAGCTGAGACATGCATTAATACACTACCGGCCATTAAAATTGCTACACCACGAACATGACGTGCTACAGATTGAAATTTAACCGACAGGAGGAAGATGCTGTGATATGCAAATGATTAGCTTTTCAGAGCATTCAAACAAGGTTGGCGCCGGTGGCGACACCTACAACGTGCGGACATGAGGAAAGTTTCCAACCGATTTCTCATACACAAATAGCAGTTGACCGGCGTTGCCTGGTGAAACGTTGTTGTCATGCCTCGTGTAAGGAGGAGAAATGCGTACCATCACGTTTCCGACTTCGATAAAGGTCGGATTGTAGCCTATCGTATCGTGACATTGCTGCTCGCATTGGTCGATATCCAATGACTGTTAGCAGAATATGGCATTGGTGGGTTCACGAGGGTAATACGGAACGCCGTGCTGGATCCCAACGATCTCGTATCACTAGTAGTCGAGATGTCAGGCATCTTATCCGCATGGCTGTAACAGATCGTGCAGCTACGTCTCGATCCCTGAGTCAACAGATGGGGACGTTTGCAAGACAACAACCATCGGCACGAACAGTTCGACGACGTTTGCAGCAGCATGGACTATCAGCTCGGAGACCAAGGCTGCGGTTACCCTTGACACAGCATCACAGACATGAGCACCTGCGATGGTGTACTCAACGACGAACCTGGATGCACGAATGGCAAAACGTCATTTTTTCGGATGAATCCAGGTTCTGTTTACAGCATCATGATGGTCGCATCCGTGTTTGGCGACATGGCGGTGAACGCACATTGGAAGCGTGTATTCGTCATCGCCATACTGGCATATCACCCGGCGTGATGGCATGGGGTGCCATTGGTTACACGTCTCGGTCGCCTCTTGTTCGCATTGACGGCTCTTTGAACAGTGGACGTTACATTTCAGATGTGTTACGACCTGTGGCTCTACCCTTCATTCGATGCCTGCAAAACCCTACATTTCAGCAGGAAAATGTACGACCGCATGTTGCAGGTGCTGTACGGGCCTTTCCGGATACAGAAAATGTTCGACTGCTGCCCTAGCCAGCACATTCTCCAGACCTCTCACCAACTGAAAACGTCTGGTCAATGGTAGCCGAGCAACTGGCTCATCACAATACGCGAGTCACTACTCTTGATGAACTGTGCCATCGTGTTGAAGCTGCATGGGCAGCTGTACTGTACACGCCATCCAAGCTCTGTTTGACTCAATGCCCAGGCGTATCAAGGCCGTTATTACGGCCAGAGGTGGTTGTTGTGCGTACTGATTTCTCAGGATCTATGCACCCACATTGCGTGAAAATTTAATCACATGTCACTTCTAGTATAATACAGGGTGATTCAAAAAGAATACCACAACTTTAGGAATTTAAAACTCTGCAACGACAAAAGGCAGAGCTAAGCACTATCTGTCGGCGAATTAAGGGAGCTATAAAGTTTCATTTAGTTGTACATTTGTTCGCTTGAGGCGCTGTTGACTAGGCGTCAGCGTCAGTTGATGCTAAGATGGCGACCGCTCAACAGAAAGCTTTTTGTGTTATTGAGTACGGCAGAAGTGAATCGACGACAGTTGTTCAGTGTGCATTTCGAACGAAGTATGGTGTTAAACCTCCTGATGGGTGGTGTATTAAATGTTGGTATAAACAGTTTACAGAGAATGGGTGTTTGTGCGAAGGGAAAAGTTCTGGACGGCCGAGAACGAGTGATGAAAATGTAGCACGCATCCAGCAAGCATTTGTTCGCAGCCCAGGAAAATCGACTCGCAGAGCTAGCAGAGAGATGCAAATTCCACAATCAATTGTATGGAGAGTCCTACGAAAAAGGCTAGTTATGAAACCGTAACTACCTGAACATCAACTACCCGAGGCGATGGATCGGCCGCCAGGCAGCCCATGACAGAGCACTTCATCACTGGCCTCCAAGAAGCCCTGATCTTGCCCCCTGCGATTTTTTCTTATGGGGGTATGTTAAGGATATGGTGTTTCGGCCACCTCTCCCAGCCACCATTGATGATTTGAAACGAGAAATAACAGCAGCTATCCAAACTGTTACGCCTGATATGCTACAGAGAGTGTGGAACGAGTTGGAGTATCAGGTTGATATTGCTCGAGTGTCTGGAGGGGGCCATATTGAACATCTCTGAACTTGTTTTTGAGTGAAAAAAAAACCTTTTTAAATACTCTTTGTAATGATGTATAACAGAAGGTTATATTATGTTTCTTTCATTAAATACACATTTTTAAAGTTGTGGTATTCTTTTTGAATCACCCTGTATATTTGTCCAATGAATACCCGTTTATCATCTGCAGTTCTTCTTGGTGTAGCAATTTTAATGGCCAGTAGTGTACTAGTGACAAAGCAGACTAGTGACAGGAAAGGCTAGGGAAAACGCAAAAGAGAGCTGACAGCGAGGAAAACCCAGAACAACGATGCCATACCCTTCCCCAACGCTGTAGAGTGCACGGGAAGTGCTGACATCACCCATCTTAACAAAAGTCTGACTACTGAGTGCTGACTGCCAACTGCCCAGTGTCTAGTCTCAGCCTTTGTGTCAGTTGTAGCTATCCAGCGAGAGAGGGCGCTATGGAGGTCGACCCTCGGCACGTCGAACTGCCTTCGATTGTGTAGGAAACCCCTAGTCCTGCTGGAAGGAAGCTGCTACTGCCAACTGCACTGCCAACTTCCCAGACAACACTGCCATCGCCCTGCAGGTCTGCTGGAGGCTTGGCCTGCGTGACTTGGACACTGTCCGTGATCAGCCTTTGGGACTGGGAGGCACTGATGCTGCTCATCCAGTTCCTGTCGCAGACACCGATGCTGCCGGCTCTTGTCTCCTAAAACATATCTTCAGTGGGTGAACTTTGGAGATCAATACTCAGAGCTGCAGGCCGCGGGTCGACAGCTGCCCATAATGAAACAGCCACCACCCAACACTTCGCTGGTCCGGCGGTACTGCGAGTTGAGCGCGAGGCGGCGTTCCACTGCTGATGAGGCGCTGCTCTGCCAGCCCGGCTGAGGCGCGGTGCTTCGGAAGACAATCTTGTATTACAGCCTCATAAATTTGTTATTGTCAATGATGTTTTCTTGGCACTTTCGAGGATAACCAGGCCCTCAACACCGCGACTGGCTCTCTCCTAACAATTGTAAGAGTCGGGGGCTAGTCACTTACACTTCTTAGTAAAGGTGTTCAGCGAGGTATCGGAGCCTGGACCCCACATCTGACATCGGTTTTATGTGTCGTAAGCTGAAATGGATTATGACACACTTTCTTAAAAGCTCAGGCTCAGGACGGAGGTGAGGTAGGATTTAAGATCATCCATTTCTTGGTACACGAGTGGCTGTGCACAGGAGTGAAATGGTGATGGGATCAAGATGAGATTTTTCAGACCTCTATGATTGGAGACAGTACAGAAAGACTTGAATATTAACTTAAGGATACAGATGCGGTGATGACAATCGAATGGGTCTCTGGGTAGGCTTACAGGTCTGTTGTTTATTGTTGCTTCACATTTGCAACGAACATACACAGAAGTTCAGACACTGGTTTACAGTTACACTAAGTGTAAACCAAAGATGCAGTTTACTAGATTCTCCAATAAATTACAAGAAAAAAAGGCCACCTAAGCCTATAATTTTAGTAATATTCGGATATACATAGCAACATTTGCTACTACAGACTACGAACCGTTGTAGTGCTAGAGACTACTGCTCTAATCGAGCCCTTAGTTTGAAATAATCGCAATGAGAGTGACATGCAGACATGGGTACATGTAGACAAACGTACGATGAAAACCAATAATCTAGCTCAGAGGTACCTACAGTCAATATTTGCAAGTCCCTCTTAGAGTACAAGCTTAATTGTAGACAATGCTCACTCTTATGATATCCAATGTAGGCTGTCGGTCATACAACGAACTCTTCTGATTGCTGTACTCTTCTTGGTGTTTGAGGGCCTCTGTATAAGCCGTCTGGGGTCTTTGCTTGCAGATGGGACGTGACTGTGACGTTTTTTACGTTCAATTCGTAATCAGTGAATATGAAATCAGCGGTTTCTCAATACATATGACCTCATAATGGACTGACGAAAGCTAGTTGCACTGTACGTCTCTAACCAAGTTATAAGATTTACTGCTAATATTAATACTTAGATAATTTTTCGTTTTTTCTGGCAACCTTTCACGATTTGCTCATTACAAGACACGCCCGTCAATTCCACAATCTTATACTTCGACACTGCACCATCACTGAAACACAGCAGAACATCTTCAAAGTATTTATTCCTACCAGAGTAGTTTTTGGTATTTGTTCTAATACACAATTGTTAAAACTCTCTTTTGAGTTTTGAGTCCTGCCATGTGAACAATTATCTTCTTCTCTTGTGTCACTAAAATCTCTATCTCTTTAGAACTTTCATTACAGCAAATTGTAAATAACGTTTATAGTTGTAGGTTATACCTTTAATAACAGCTCTCTGGTACTCTCACTGTGGCTCACTGCCATCGTCATCTGTGGTTGTTTTGTGAAAGAAAATAGCCCATACTGCCTTACTAAGTAATATAATCTGATAAATTTTGAAAGATTTCAACTACTGTTGAAATACATGTAAAATTTCACGATTTTCTTGGTAAGGGCCCATACAGATCTACCAATCTACCACAACTAATTTTATTACTTCACTGTAAACACAGATGTTAGCGACAAAACAATAATTAAAGTCTCTGTGGAAACAAAAGCGGAGCAGCCTTGATGTTTTCATAGCTTAGCCAACACAAGAAACTAAAAAGTCTTAAAAAAGAAACAAGTGAGAACAAAATACTGTTTTTAACAGAACTGTCTGCATGAGATGGGAGCATCGTCATGTGTGCAGCCACTTTTAAATTCCTTTAATTTTGGAGCTTTCTTCAGTCAAACTACTTCAAAGTAAACTCTTTCTTGTTCAGAAAACTACAGATAATTTTGTAAGACTAAAAATTAAAAATTGATTTTTTGACACATATTCATGTACTAGTCCCATGAAGTTCTTATAACTGTTCACTCATTTGTTTCTCTTTGGTTTTTAATTCCACATGTTGCATTTGCATGCTATTTTGAGTCCCAGTCACGCTCCTCTGCAATTGTGCTAGAGTGTTCATAATTTCTTTCAACGCAAGCACATCAATAATGTTTATTGAAACAACGTTAATATTCTCATGTGACGACTCCAAATTGCTTGCAACATCATTTGTAGGTGTTCGTTCTGCTTTAATAAAAGTCTGCAGCTCACAACAATAAATACTCCACAAACTGCACACTTCCATATTTACTTAACTATCCAACTTCCACTGCTGCTATGTGTAACCCCAGAAGTTGCTGCCACACCTAATCGATCACAGCCCACATGATTCTCACTCTATGGTCTGTCACCACTCTTCTACTGGCACGCTGAACTGCCTTCAAAGCCTTTTTCACTGTGTTTGGCCACAACATACGCTGTCTTCAGGTAGACTGCTATGGTCCAAACATCTCTGACTGAGCTCCCAGTTATAGCCCCAAGTGTCACTACAGGCTTCAAAATACTCATGTCGAAGTTCCTGTCTACTTTTAGCTCTATATTGATGATGTAAGATTCAGTTCTTGGCCACCTTACAGTGCCAGCTTTTTACAGCAAGTCATGAGTCATTAAGATGCATGCAGGTGGTTGGGCAATAAAAGTCACTGTTCACTTTATTTCGATCATGACTGCCTGCTAGTACTGCTCCAATGGGAGGATGCCAAGCAACCTGTGTCCCATGCCGTTATGTACATGTACGTTATGAGAGGGACTGTGGTTCTGTTCTTTTCAAAGATGTCCTTATGAGCACCAATTGATGTTTCTGTTTTCACAGTATCGTGATGACTGAGGTAGTCATTCTTGCATGTGAATTAAAGCAGCAGCTCATTATAACTTCAGTTGGTTTATTCACTGCAATTTCGGAAACTATTGCTGCCTTTTCTTACTTTGAAAGTGAGAACATGCCAATTTCATATGTATTACGAAAAGTCCTTAACTATAAGCTCCCCTGGTGCTAAATAAGTGTGCTGGTTTGTGAAGTATGTTCTAATTTATGAGAAAAATTGCAGTTCACTGTGACCACAACTTCTTCCTTTGCACTTGAAAGTAACTGAAACAATGGGATAAAACTGCGACAAAAATATTTCTATACTGGTAGCAGAATACATTTCATCTGAGTATGTAATTTAATTGAAGATGATTATATTAGGAAACGAATCTGACCAAAAAAACTACCTTGCTTAGATAGCTAAGAGTAAGTTACTTGTTAAGTCTTTCTCAAATGTGTCAGCCATGTCCATGCTTTTTATTATGAGCAGTAGACTGTTTTACCAGATGATCAATGTGTTTTGAATATTTACTCATATGCTTAATTTGTTAATTTTTGACAGTGACTACTGTAATGGTCGCCTAGTCGTAGATATAGCTAATTGCTATAATCGCACTATTTAACTCCTATTTACGGAGCTTGTTAGCACTTGATGTTAGGTTGGCGCCATTAAAATGCATTGTGTTGTGGTAATCGCTGCTACTTGCTGGATCACTGCTGTGTCTCGATGCTGATGCTGGCTCTAAATCTGGTTGTCTAGGGTTAAAAACATGAGGTCCCATGTTTTTTATGTGCTTTTGATGATAAAGAACGAGCGAAACCAACAAATATGTAAACTTCAAATATTTATTACTCTGGTGGCCGTCTTAATTCCACTGTCCACCAAAGACCATGACACAACACAAAGTAGTACTTTCTTTACATGTTCTTTGCATTGTTTATCCACCTCAAACAATAACACACAAACACACTTTACCAAAGTGACATTCCGACTGCCTCTCGACCGTTCTTGCTGCTTGTATTTATAACATTGTCAAAGAATACTAATAAGAGATATAGTTTACAAGTCACATGTACATCTGTTATCATAATTTGTGCAGAAAAGTTATTAATTTGCATCGAGTGACATAATTTAACATGTTATTAAAATGACAGACAGATTTGTTGACTTGACAGAATAATTCTTTGTTACAAAAAGCCGGCCGAAGTGGCCGCGCGGTTCTGGCGCTGCAGTCAGGAACTGCGAGACCGCTACGGTCGCAGGTTCGAATCCTGCCTCGGGCATGGATGTGTGTGATGTCCTTAGGTTAGTTAGGTTTAACTAGTTCTAAGTTCTAGGGGACTAATGACCTCAGCAGTTGAGTCCCATAGTGCTCAGAGCCATTTGTTACAAAAAGGCCGTTTTTTAGAAGTTTGTCAATTGACTTCTCTAATTTGCATAAATAAGTAAATAACATGAATTATTAAGAATTACATTGGTTTTCGTCTAAAATAGGATTGATTACGTGAATGCTGAGTGAAAACGCTCCTAGTGAACAAATAGGTTTCACTGGGTGATTTTTATTTAAGGAGATCCAAAATACCTAAGTTGGCCACTATTTTTCGTACTTCATATTAATTATTTAAGATGAACTTAGTGTTTTTACATGATGACATTTGCTGTATCAGTGATCAAGTGATATAAACTTTTGTGTGAGTCAGTTACTCAGTATAATTTAATGGTTTGACTGTTTATGCAGACATGTTATGCAATCATTGTTAACATACACAATAACTTTTCTATAATCATAAATACTCGTTAAACTGGTTGAATTTGGAGGGTATCACATACTTTGGTACAGTAAAGCCTTTAATATGTTCCATTACACTACTCACTCCTGAGAGAGAGTGCTCTTGTATATACATAACAGCGAATATTATAAACTTACTTCTGTTAAGTCAATAAGATAGTCCTAGGCTTTTTTAGAAGTGTGAAGGTGAATTAAAAGCATTTGGAAATAGTAGGACATAGCCAGCTGCTTTAATCTTTGTAACTCCATGCCTCTATCCTCTACACTATGATTTTTTAAATCTGTTATTGACATGAAATACAAGAATTACAATGTTTTACCAGTGTTAATATGTAGCTTAATCATAATCAGTATATTCCTCAAATTATTTATATTAAACAGGAAATGAATAATAACAAAACAAAAATAACAATAGTAATAATAATAATATAATGATGGTGATAAAGAGGTCGACTATGGCAATGAATATTTTGCATCCACAGGAACATATTTTCTTTTTAAACAACATAAGTTGCCCTTAGTTCTTCTTGCAGAACTTTTCTTTCTGCTGTGTTTTATATTTTTTAAACTGCTTTAGAATAATTTGGATAAATTAAACTGCAGAATATCTACACAATTTAAGTTATTTGCTACAATAAGAATTTCACATGTCTTACAAGACAATGAATAGTCTCTGTTTATGTTACTGATAGGAATAATGTTTTCAAATTTTTAGTAGATGGCGAACTTGTGCAACTGGTAATTGTGTCATTTATCTTACACCTTTTGTAAGTTTTAATTGCTGATCTGTCGTTTCCTGACATTTAACTGTAACAAATTGTACCAAGAACAGGTTGTTTTTGATAAATATTCAATGTGGCATTGTCTTGAAATGTCATATTGTCATAACATGCAAACTATACAGTAATATGAAAACAACCAAATACCTAAATCATTTAACCTCCTATATGAGGCATTTCGTCATTTTATTACTACAAATCATACCATTACCAATGCGTTTTCGAGAGGCACCAAATGTGCTGGTGTTTTAAGAAGCATCTATGCATAGGACATAAATTATAATATCAAATTCACAAAATACAAGCTTTAACTGTCAATAACTAAATTCGATAAGGCGTTGCCCAAGTCCTTCATCCATTGTACATCTTTGAAAGGAACGAAACATATATACATGAGCTCAGTGCTGTACTGGAGAGGGTACAACACAAAGTAAAGCCGTGATGTGTGACGCCATAGTCACCATGTTGAACTGAGGCAAACTGTCAAATTGTGCTGCTATTCAGAATAAATCCCATTACGATTTATAGATACTGTGTGACACTGTCTGGTTTTCGTTTATAGTTCACTGTTAATACCTTTGTGTATCTGCTAACCCTTTCTGCAAGATGATTTCGTGTTTAGTCTACTCCGTTTCCATTCGCAATTTCCTTACCGCTGCTAAAGATGGTCACAAATTATACTCCTCAAAAATGTTGCATATATTCAAGAGGTATTTTGCTTTCACTTTCCGCATTTTATTTCTTGAATAAGGAGACTATATGGCGACACAAAATGAGCAAAACATTGACATGATACATTTTTTATTGTGGTTATCTTGCTAGATAGGTGGGGACTTTTTAGGCAATAAATCATGTTGTGGAAAATGCTTCTCTCTCTACTCCTACGCGGAAAAAAGTTATGTACTCATTAGAGGCCTTAAAATTGCTGAACCACATCTTCGTTTTTCATTCCAGATAAACTGACTACAAACAGAGGAAAAAAACTTTGATATAAATGTGAAGCATTTAACAGGTTGTTATGTGAACTATGTGCAGATAGGAATCATACTGAAATTAGTAACATGTAAACATTAAATTTTATTTTGTATTTGTTATCAGGATCCTAGGAACTCTCTAGAAATTGTAGGGGATAAACAACACGAGCTCATTGTCTGTGCCGCTAAACAGACTTTCATTTACTTATTATAGAGTTTCACATGTGAACCAGAAAGTGAGTTCGCGCATTTTAAAGACTCACACTCTTGCAGATAATGCGACTTCAAAATAAAACCCCACTTCACATCCTCAGCTTCACAATTAATTATTTTCTTCTCAACTAAAGTATTACGAACTAGTTTCAGTATATGCCATGGACCAAAGTTTACAGGCACATTACCCTCATTGGCAGGACGTTTGCACTAAGAAGCACAGTTACCAGAATTCTGTGGGCGCCCAAGATACTTCGGTGTCTGGGTGTTGACAGCAGCACTATCACTTGCCACTAAACTCACGAGGATACCCACAGAAAACAAAAAACGGAGTGATTTAAATTGGAACGACAATATAAACCGAATCGTAGGAAAGGCAGATGCCAAACTGAGAGTTAGTGAGAATCCTCAGGAAATGTACACCATCCACAAAATATTTTTCGACCGATACTTGAAAATTGTTCGTTAGTATGGGAACTGTATCAGAAAGGATTAACAGATGAATTCGGGAATATCTGAAGAAGAACAGCGCGTTTCGTTTCAGATTCGGTTATTAAGCTTGAAAGTCTCACTGAGATCCTCATCCAACTCCAGACATTCATATATGTCGTGTGCGTGTTCCGGGAAACAGCCATACGGAGGCTATTGACAATCGTTCATCCTATATGACTGGAATGAGTAAGAAGGGAAGTGACAAGGGTACTCAAAGTGCCCTCCACCACACACCATTAGGTGGCATGCAGGGTATAGATATATGCTCATACAACGAAGGCTTTCACCACCGGATGTCTTAGCTGCCGAGAATTCTTCCGGGCTGTATGGCCGTGGTCCGTGGAACATCTTGTTTACACCACTTGCAGACAGATACAAGATACACAGAATCTTGTATACACCACTTGCAGACAGATACAAGATTCCGTGTACATGTGGTAGGGTCTACATTGGAATTACAAAGAAAAGTGTGAATACACGGTTGAAGGAACATAAAAGTCTTTGCCGACTAGGGAAAACAGACAAGTCAGCCATGGCATAACATGCTCTTCAGTCAGGTGATCACGTAGCGAAATTTTCGGAGACTGAAGTTTTATGTACTGTGACGAACTATTATCCACAGCTATATAGAGAAGCCATCGAAATGTATAAACATGGGGATAATTTTAACAGAAAAGAAGAAACTATGAAACTCAGCGATATATGGACAGTGGCGCTACAGAATCGATGAGAAGTTTTTATCTTTGGTGTACTACGATCGATAGTTATATTTTATCCTTGACAGTATTTAGGCCGTTCTTCGACGTCCGACTCGTCAGTCGGCAAGACTCAGCACAACCAGGAGGATCTCCGAATATATACAACGTAGCTTTGGACAAAAAGTCAGGGATAGATTAGTTCCATGGACCACGGCCATACAACTCGGAAGAATTCTCGGCAGATAGAAATACACTGATATCCAAAAGGAAAGGAGGAAAATAACTTCCACATGAGAAGAAATGGCACTTTTGTTTAAAGATGTAGTTACACTGAAGTCACCGCGATTGTTTGTAGTCCCCTGGACATTACAAGAGTTCGGACACGGTTCTTAAAAGGGTGTGTGATTACCACGGACAGCAGTGCATCCTCTGCAGTGTGCTCCTATGCTGGCCACAACGTCGGTAAGGAGTTCTTGTGGTAGGACGTTCCAGTGCTGTTGACAACTGCAGGATGGTCGTTGGTGTATGTGGACGTGCGGCAATACGTCACCTCAACGCATCCCACACGTGCTCGACGGGATTTAAGTCAAGGGGACATCCTTTCGTTCCAAGAGGTTCTCCATGTGCGCGGTTTGATACAGTCGCGCACTGTCATCCATAAAAATAAAGTCGGGACCGAATGCTCCTCTGAAAAAACGCACAGGGGGAAATAGTACAGTGTCACAATGACGTTGACGAGTGAGTGGACCACCTTCAAAGTTATAGAGCTCAGTACGCCCCTGGAACATTCTGCCTCCAAACACCATAACAACTGGACCACCAAAACGATCATGTTCGACAATGCAGGACGTTCCTCGCATGGCGGGAGGTGGTAACACGTAATGCACCCAAGGACATTGTCGATTATGTATGGTCCAAGTTTCTACTTATTAGTCTACCACAACATTATTGCGCATAGGTGTAAGGGCGCCTCTGTCGGCTTATCGTGAGTCATCGCGTAATCGGTATTGATATTGTTGTGTCGGCTCCTGTGCGAGTCAGCACCGACATAAACAAGGAAGCAGAGAAGGTATGATGGCCACTTGTAGATTAATAGAACGATTTATTTCTAAAAAGGAAAGAAACATAACTTCTCGTTATGAGATGGCTTGATGTGCCCCCTTGATGCAATTACTTTCACACAATTAGTATTCGAAGAATGCAGGCTTCCTATTCTCGGTACAAACGCTCTCGAAGTCTGCGACCGAACTCCCCGACCAGCGATGGGCGAAAGTCAATCTTGAGAGGGAGCGCTGAACTCTGTCTTCCTGAAGTAGTGGCGCTGCCCGTTCGTTCCATTGATGCGCGGTCAGCGCCTTCTTAATGCTGTTTGGCGGCGCTGCACTGGTCCGTGTGCAGTGGATGCTTTATAACTGCACAGATATTATATGCACAACTGGCCAGAAGGCACTGACAGTGCGATACGTTTTCCTTAGTCGCCATTGTACTTGTTTAATGTAACATCGCCCCGTGTTTCTGATAACGGCCAAATACAATAACATCGTGGTTGAGTATCGTCCCTCCACATTTCCGGGACGGAATTTGTGTAGATCATCTGTCTGAGTCTAGTGTTGTTCTATGGAATGCTTGACAGATCTGGAAAAAATTTAAAAGTAATTTTTCTTCACAATCTATACTCCATGCATGGCAGTGACACTTCATGCAAAAGTTATTTTCGTCCTTATGTTTTGCTCACCAGTGTATATGTGGATGTTACAACACTGCCAGACAAAAATTGTTTACCCATCTCGACTATGGGAGCGGGTTTTATGAAAATTCACTGATATTTTTCAACAATATTTAACTTGGTACGGGAAGGAGCAGCAGAAGTGATGGCGATGAGCATTTAATGTCTAGTTGATGACAATGTATTACAGATGCGAAACTGTTTCGAATGGGCCAAGTGTGGGAAGGTAACTGACAGGGTCCTTTCCTGAAGAATTATCGAGGCATTCACCGTAAATGATTTATTGGCACCCCAGGAAACTTAAGCCTATATGGCTGGATGGGGATTTGAAGCAAGAGTTCATGTGTTAACCACTGCAACATTTTGCTTGGTAATAGCAATAGGTGGGAAAAATTGTAGGTCCAGATGAAGATTATAATATGTAAAACAGGCTATTGTGTGCAATAACAATGAGGAGGTAAAAATACTAGCTCAAATAAGAAAGAAAATGACAAAATGACTGCCGATACTCCCCACACCTTTTCACAGACAGTGAGGTATCAACAGAAACGTGAGAGGTACAATGTATTTAATACGTAAAAGGTAATACATAAATTCGGAGTTCAAAGGGATGTGAACACTGAAAATATTGACAGTGGGTGTATCTCATAAACATTTCTTCTTTTCTTGACCTTTATCCTGTGTCTTCGTGGGGTTCATGGTGTTGGAATATTAATTTTTAGGATTTCACAGTGCTAGTGATAGATGGTGTCCGCATGTCTTTCCTGTCGGCATCCCCCCCCCCCCCCCAAATCCTGGGAATTTGGATACCCCATAAGCATTTGATATTATAAATCTATAAGGGGCAGTCAAATGAAAACCGAACAATCCACCACAATGGGACCACGGAATGGTTCCATTCCAAAGTAATCGGCACATGCATTAGGACATTTGTTCCATTGCGATGTGAGACGATCAGTTCCTGCTTCATAGAACATGGTCGGACTCTGGCAGATCCACAGCTGCACCCGCGCTTGTACTTTTCCGTCCAACTAGAACCAAAGTCCATGCATGTATTTCTTCAGGTCGCCAGATCCGACAGCATTCCTGGGCGTTTGACTTAATGGCACGCCGCAGTTTCTGCGAAGTGTCACCATAGCGCTGCACATTGGCTGTTGTTCCACTCACGAGCAACTCGACGAGACGGTGGAAAAGGTCGTTGTGATCTCACCGGAACTTGTCCGAACAGCTTTGGTTTTCTTTGGCGGGGAAGATGTGGGATGTTCCCACTGTTGGCTTTGTCATATGACCTCAGGCGGAATGCTTTCGGGTGGAATCATTATGCTGCACGATAACATCCGCCCCCACACTGCCAATTGGACGAAGGCAACGCTTCAGATTTAGTTGGGAAACACTACAAGATCTCCTTACAGCCTGGATCTTTCACTTTGTGATTTTCACATCTTTGGAGATCTGAAGCAAGACATGCATGGACGTCGGTTTAGTCGACAAGGAAGTGCATGGTTAGGTGCGGTTGTAGAACCGTAGGCGGCCGACAGCGTTCGATGAACCAGGAATTGATTGTCTCGTCTCCTAGTGGGAAAAGTGTCTTGACGCGTGTGATGATTACTTTTAAATGGAACCATTCCATGGTCCCGTTGTGGCGGGTGTTTGGTTTTCATTTCACTGCCCCTCATATATATTGCAAATAATTCTGAATAAACTGGAATGTCTCATGTTAGAAAGGTTTTATTTGCTTCCTGGAGTGGCACATGTCAGAACGGTTTTATTTGCTTCTTTTCATAACCGATTAATACCAAGCCGTCAACACCAGAAGAGGATTATGCAGACTCTGCATAACATGTTTGTTGAGAGATATAGTAACCATCGGAGCGCGACAGATTTACCTTCTTCATTTTTAAGGACTCTGTTCTGAGGAGTGTTTCCTCGTTTGAGTCATTTTGATATTTCCCTTTAAAAAGTGTCTGCGTTCCTAAATAATGTGATGTCTCTATTTCTTTAATACACAAGGCGTCAGATGTGGAAATTTCGGGACACGACGGTAGATTATTTTCCTGAGTAAGTACGGTCTGTCATGCCACTTGCAGAAAATTAGACCATATCATTCTGGTATGTTGTGGAGACAAAGGGGACGTGCTAAAAATAGCTGTGTGGTCAAAGGACAGTTTATCAAGATTTCATTTTTCTGAAATTATACTTCACTGCTGGGAGCCTCCCAACACGATGAGCTTTGGCTTTTTGCGTAAGCACGGCCTGTCATGCCACTTAATAGCAATTATACCATATATTTCTGGCATCTTGTGGAGACAAAGGGGACGTGTTGAGCTGCGTAATTAACAGATAGCTTATCAGGAGTCGGGTTTTCTGTTGTCGTACCTCATCGCTGAGAGTCACTATACCTTGAGATGCATGATGCATATTAACATGGGCGATAGTAGCAAGCCTTAGGCTTAGTGCACTTCCAGTAAGAATACACATGTAGTGTTTATAATACTATTTTTCTAGGATGGAAACAGCAGAAAATGTATAAGCACTACATCACAACAGGGAAACTTCATTATGTACGTTTAAAAATATGGATGAGAAAAACGTCTTCAGTAAGAGTTAACTGACACTACAAATTTGATCACGGTTTTCGTAGCAATATAAGTAGCGTTATCAAAGTGCACTGAAGAAAATCGGGACAGAATTCTGTGACCTGTGTTTGGGCTAATCGTCAGTATATATAAGAGTTGCAGGCATTTATGGGAAAATAAACCACATTTTCACGTCTAGCAAGTCCTAATAACTATTTTACGATTAACGTAGCGTTTAGCACACTGTTTCGATCTTACGGCGGTGCCTCGTCATGCCTCAAATTCTATAAGCCACATAAAGCTTCTGGGATCTGTGATGAACCACAACAGCACAACTCAACTCCAAGAAACATTTCTCCAACCCCAGCATCTAAGATATTCACAATAGAATGAGATGTCACTTTTGTGCCGTGAAATTTTCCGACAGAGTTGGAGAACGATGGGGCAGTACATTCTCTAGTACATGATCCAAATTTTGAGTTCCGAGCATTTCTTTGCGAGTTAAAGCTACGAACCAAAACAATACTGAAACTTCCTGGCAGATTAAAACTGTGTGCCCGACCGAGACTCGAACTCGGGACCTTTGGAAGGTAGGAGACGAGGTACTGGCAGAAGTAAAGCTGTGAGTACCGGGCGTGAGTCGTGCTTCGGTAGCTCAGATGGTACAGCACTTGCCCGCGAAAGGCAAAGGTCCCGAGTTCGAGTCTCGGTCGGGCACACAGTTTTAATCTGCCAGGAAGTTTCATATCAGCGCACACTCCGCTGCAGAGTGAAAATCTCATTCTCAAAACAATACTGTCGCCCCCCGCAGAGTCCATGCGGTTCTAGGCGCTTCAGTCTGGAAGCGCGCGACCCCTACGGTCGCAGGTTCGAATCCTGCCTCGGGCATGTATGTGTGTGATGTTCTTAGGTTAGTTAGGTTTAAATAGTCCTAAGTCTACGGGACTGATGAACTCAGAAGTTAAGTTCCATAGTACTTAGAGCCATTTGCACCACTTTGAACCAGATTTTGAGTGGGATGCTGTAAACAAACAATGAGTGCATATGACCAGCCATGGGGCCCTTTCGAAGGAGCGATATCAGATATGCAAGGAAGCCCATTACTTCTAAAGTAGTGGTTCCTTATAGAGCGATTCTGTCTATGATTTCTGACGGCTCAAATGGCTCTGAGCACTACGGGACTTAAAATCTGAGGTCCCTCAGTCCCCCAGAACTTAGAAACTTAAACCTAACCAACCTAAGGACATCACACACATCTATGCCCAAGGTAGGATTCGAGCCTGCGACCGTAGCAGTCGCGCGGTTCCGGACTGAGGTGCCTAGAACCGCTCGGGCGCAGAGGCCGGCCCTTGATTTGTTGATCGCAACAATCCACCATAGGGACTGCTGACTAATTTGTGGCAAGGTGCCCCATGAAAACCCGAGTGTTCACTACGCTTGGTCATAATACTTTGGGCACAATGAAATGTACAAACATCTCGTGTTTAGTTAATTATATGCACGGCTTCCACTCTTTCAGCTAGTACCACAACATAAACATAAAACAACATAAAAAACAGCCTTGGCTTACGAAAAGAATCAAAATATTATGTGCAACGAAAATGCAACTGATAATATGGTAAGGACAGAAAGAGAATTTGAAATTAAATATTACAAGAAATACTGTACTGTCTTAAGAAAACATCTGAAATTACTAATCACAAATTAAAATTAAATCTTTGTGGGCAATAGTAAAACGAAAAATCGGGAAATCGGTAAAGGACATTGTTACTGAAGGATACAGCCAAATAATAAATTACAGAAGTCATGTAGCCAACATCCTGTTGGCTAGTCACTTCCTGGAGCAATTCAGAAGATTCCCGTGGACAGTTAAAGGATAAAGCAATGCCAATGCCTCACATGCCAGGCAAATCAAATTACTCCATACTCTGCCAAAGAAATTAAGGACGGAATTATCTTCCACAAAAGCATAAAGTCTCACGCAGCGAACAATATCTCAAGAAAATTACTAAAATTTTGTTCTTCGTATGCAAGGTGTTTCTTTTTATCTGTAACTTATAAAATAATAAGTGAAAGATATGTTTATTTACGTAGGTAAACGTAAGAAACGTTACTCTTTCTGCGGAGCTATGAACCTAGTTTATTTGCTGTTTTGTTTTCAGAGAGTTACTGCAACGAGCTGTTATTTGTTTTAACGGAATATGTTTTTCCTATAATGTAGCTCAGCTGTTCTATTAAATCAATTTAAATCAAATTCCTGTTGTTGTTGTTGTCTTCAGTCCTGAGACTGGTTTGATGCAGCTCTCCATGCTACTCTATCCTGTGCAAGCTTCTTCATCTCCCAGTACCTACTGCAACCTACATCCTTCTGAATCTGCTTAGTGTATTCATCTCTTGGTCTCCCCCTACGATTTTTACCCTCCACACTGCCTTCCAATACTAAATTGGTGATCCCTTGATGCCTCAGAACATGTCCTACCAACCGATCCCTTCTTCTGGTCAAGTTGTGCCACAAACTTCTCTTCTCCCCAATCCTATTCAATACTTCCTCATTAGTTATGTGATCTACCCATCTAATCTTCAGCATTCTTCTGTAGCACCACATTTCAAAAGCTTCTATTCTCTTCTTGTCCAAACTATTTACCGTCCATGTTTCACTTCCATACATGGCTACACTCCATACAAATACTTTCAGAAATGACTTCCTGACACTTAAATCTATACTCGATGTTAACAAATTTCTCTTCTTCAGAAACGCTTTCCTTGCCATTGCCAGTCTACATTTTATGTCCTCTCTACTTCGACCATCATCAGTTATTTTGCTCCCCAAATAGCAAAACGCCTTTACTACTTTAAGTGTCTCATTTCCTAATCTAATACCCTCAGCATCACCCGACTTAATTCGACTACATTCCATTATCCTCGTTTTGCTTTTGTTGATGTTCATCTTATATCCTCCCTTCAAGACACCATCCATTCCGTTCAACTGCTCTTCCAAGTCCTTTGCTGTCTCTGACAGAATTACAATGTCATCGGCGAACCTCAAAGTTTTTATTTCTTCTCCATGGATTTTAATACCTACTCCAAATTTTTCTTTTGTTTCCTTTACTGCTTGCTCAATATACAGATTGAATAACATCGGGGAGAGACTACAACCCTGTCTCACTCCTTTCCCAACCACTGCTTCCCTTTCATGCCCCTCGACTCTTATAACTGCCATCTGGTTTCTGTACAAATTGTAAATAGCCTTTCGCTCCCTGTATTTTACCCCTGCCACCTTTAGAATTTGAAAGAGAGTATTCCAGTCAACATTGTCAAAAGCTTTCTCTAAGTCTACAAATGCTAGAAACGTAGGTTTGCCTTTCCTTGATCTTTGTTCTAAGATAAGTCGTAAGGTCAGTATTGCCTCACGTGTTCCAGTATTTCTACGGAATCCAAACTGATCTTCCCCGAGGTCGGCTTCTACTAGTTTTTCCATTCGTCTGTAAAGAATTCGTGTTAGTATTTTGCAGCTGTGGCTTATTAAACTGATTGTTCGGTAATTTTCACATCTGTCAACACCTGCTTTCTTTGGGATTGGAATTATTATATTCTTCTTGAAGTCTGAGGGTATTTCGCCTGTTTCATACATCTTGCTCATCAGATGGTAGCTCAAATTCCTATAAATTTTATTTATGGGGCTAGACATGATAAAAGTTTTAGAGGTGGATTTAACTGCTGTCCTTAAATGGCTGTGTTCAGATGGATATTCTAGAGAGGGAATGTTCATTTAAGTGAGTTGTTCCAACGAAAGCCCATTTTTCTGAATGCATGACTCAAAGCGCATACTAGACGATCTGCGGACGAATGTAAAGCTGCTGGCGTCACTGGACGACAGTCTTCCTCGATGTGCTGTTTGAAGTCATTTGGGGTAGTGGGTTTGGTGACGTAAGCCGACAGTACCTGTATCTAGAAGGCTTTGCATAAACACGATTCTTTTAATATCTCCTCAAACAGAAATTGGGTGACCTGCCGGCAGATCCTGAGGACCAGGCGACGTAGAAATCTTCCAGGAAATCTGGTTTCAGTTCTTGCACAATATCACGCGCAGAATGGATTGGGTGAGCGTCGTGCTGCTTCTAATGTCTAGGCTAGTAGCCGTCAAACTGCAATCGCGAACTGCATGTAGCCCGAATGAAGCATTCGTTCGGCCCGTGGTTCTCACCTGTATTCTGCAATAATATGCAGCCAAATCCAGAAACGTCAACTGACTTCAAACCGTTTTAAGAGTGTACTTTTTCTGCTCAGTAACAAACAAGAATACTTATAGAGACAGTAGTATTTTAAGATGTGCTTCGCTGTAATTGACGTTCGTGAATTCGGCCGTTGACTAAGTAAAATTAGCCGTTTACCTCAATAGCAGTGTCGTAAGTAGCACGGCCACTGCCGGATTACAGCATCTGAGAGGGCGAGCGTGTGTGACTAGTACCGATGAGCTGTTACGGCATAAATTTTGGCTCGGAAGTAACATGGATTCCTGAATGCGCATTACAGAGACGGTCATCTTTAAATGCGGTACACATTTGTAGCAAGGAACATAAAATCAAGTTAAGACTGTTATAATACAACATAATGAGTAGTAGTAAACATTTGTCATTATGTCTCATATTTCATAACACATTTAAATATAAGTACTATTATTATTATTATTAATAATCAATTAGGCCGGTATTACACTATCAAATTTCTTTGTCAAATATCTTTGTCCAATATCTTTGTCAAAGATATTTGATGGTGTAACAGGGAACTTTGTCAAATGTCGTCCAATATTTGATCAAATCTAGAGCCTCGCTGTAGATTTGATCAAAGAAGTCGCTTGTCTTCTGTTCACTGCAATGTGACATGTTACCACATGGAGCGCTAGCATCGCTGCATTCTGTCGTCTGTAGTGTTTTTATAAACATTGCCGGTAAATAGAATTTGGGTGTGCCGACAACTACAAAATTAATAGAGATGTATGAAGCTGATGAGGCGCTTTACAACGTGACGCACGCTGAATACAAAAATAGATTACGAAGATTGGAGACCTGAACTAACCTAACCCTCTCCTGTAGCAAGAAATCGGAGTGTTACAGTGAGCCTGTCTTCTGCAGATGTAGCAGTTCTTAAGTGAATATTGTGCTTTGTGATATGAGGGTACACTTCATTGAGCACATACAGAAATGTATGCTCATCCATTCTTAAGTAACTGGTGTACGACTTGACGTCCTTCACTATAAGCTCACGTAACAAGTTTCGTTGAATGCTTTTATCGTGTCGTCGTAAAACCCACGGCTTCACTCAGGTATGTTTCCTTTTTTCCCCCGTTTCTCTTCTGCATGTGCACACAGTGCAATTGTGGTACATGCAACTGCTGCGGTTAATAACAAGTTGTTGTTGTTAGCCATCTTGAACTTTGACGAAAAATATGATGACAGTGTAATACCCCTTCTAGCGCTACGTCAAAGATCTTTGTCAAATATATTTGACGGAATATTTGATCACATCTTTGATCAAATCTTTGACAAAGAAATTTGATAGTTTAATACCGGCCTTATTCATCCGCTCACACAGACAACACAGCACCACTTTATCAGGCAGTTACAGTGCCACTGCTCTGGTGTCACTGTGGTAGTGATGGGGAGCTCGTGAATGAGTCGTTCAAATGAACGCTTCACTCCAGTGAAGTGTGAACTAACCATTCAATTTCAATGAACTGGTACTTCAAACTCTTCACAGATAGCACACTCCACACTTTTTCCTAGTTCACTCACTCTCTTCCCCTCTCCCTCTACATCGGCGATACGTCACTCATCCTCCCTTCACTTCAGTCTTCCCTCTGCTGCCTGTCGACGAATCGCGCGGGGTTTGTGGGGAACGATAGGTTTATGAGGGGTTGGGGAGGTGAAGGGTGAAGGGAAGGCAGCGTCAGCTGGTACGTGCAGTGCTGACATTACTCGTGACTATTTGTGCAGTTATACTTCGCGTCTACGGGTAGCCTACCGTTGGCAGCGCTTGCAGACAAATGAATATTAAAGATATAAACAAAGGGGCTGGCTGTGTGAGCACGCACAGCCAACATGAAAATAAAATGTTTGTTAATAACACCGAAAGAGGGATTTTACCTGAACTCGTACCAATGACTACAGGTGACAGTTTACGTTTTGAATCTGGAGGGTTATTATTCTCAACAAAAATAAAATCTACAGGAAAACATCTGAATAATTACTTAACGTAGGTATATAGACTGTGACAGTGGTAAACATACTCATTCTATTTTGGATTAAATTTTACAAGGAACATAAAATTGGACTACATTTCGTTGGTAGCCCTATTTTTCAGTTCATGAATACAACAAATAATATTTCATTTGGCAGATAAAGACTTTTTTGGACGCTTCATGAGAAAATTTCGAGCAAGATTAAATGTAATACCTTCTTTATATGTGACAGGCTTCTCTGTTTATCTTTCCTTTGTCCCCTTCGACCATGCTCTATTTAACTCAGACGCTGTGAGAGGTAAACCGTTGCGTGCACGTTACTGCATAGTTCGGCCATCTGTTGGTAAAATTATGAAGTATTACGAAGCTTCATTGTACGAGCGAGGCGAAGCGAGCGTAGCAGCGGCTGAGCGGCGAACTGGGCAACTTCGACAGGCTTCCGTACTTCACGAATGAACTACTTCATTTGAACGCTTCACGGCAAAGAGTGAAATGAATGAAGTAGTTCACTGGAATGAACGAGTTCGACCCATCTCTAGGCATGTGCACACAGTGCAATTGTGGTACATGCAACTGCTGTGGTTAATAACAAGTTGTTGTTGTCAGCCATCTTGAACTTTGACGAAAAATATGATGACAGTGTAATACCACTTCTAGCGCTACGTCAAAGATCTTTGTCAAATATATTTGACGGAATATTTGATCACATCTTTGATCAAATCTTTGACAAAGAAATTTGATAGTTTAATACCGGCCTTATCCATCCGCTCACACAGACAACACAACACCACTTTATCAGGCAGTTACAGTGCCACTGCTCTGGTGTCACTGTGGGTTGCAGCAATCTGAAACAGAGAACAGTAGATACGAAGTATTCCGAATGGTGCCGAGTTTCATCGACGACTACTTAACGAGCTAGCGGGCAACTTACCGCGCCCTTACTCTAGCTAAAATACAGGGGGCTCATAATATGTATGGCACCAATTCATAATAAGACTGATACGTATGCGGCCGCCACACGATGTATGTACTGGCTCTTCAGCAAAAGAGGTTGACGAGCACTCGTCTTGACTGACACTTTCAAGGAGAGCACCGAAACTGTCGACGATAAAAGCTCGATATAACTCACCAGTGAGAGTACCTGCGAAGTAGAGTGTAGAGGCGTACCGAGGTGATCCTGCGCCCCTGGAAGAAATAGAGAATATTTACTTACGCGTTAAGTTCCGTAGGAACAAATCTAAGAGCAAATCTCCAAGGTCATGGAACGCGTCCGTACATGAAATTACAACATAAAAGTAATAACAGACAAAAATTAATGTTTATGAACCCGAAAAAAGTCAGTCCATAAGATTTAGTAAACGCAATCAACAATACAATAAGAATCAGCTTAATTTTTCAAGGAACTCCTCGACAGAATAGGAGTGACCCATGAGGGAACCCTTTAGTTTACATTTGAAAGCGCATGGATTACTGTTAAGATATTTGAATTCGAGTGGTAGCGTATTGAAAATGGATGCAGCAGTATACTGCACACCTTTCTGCACAAGAGTTAAGGAAGTTCGAACCAAACGCGGGTTTGATTTCTGCCGAGTATTAACTGAGTGAAAGCTGCTTATTCTTGGGGATAAGCCAATATTGTTAACAAGAAATGACAGTAAGGAATATATATATTGAGAGGCCAATGTCAAATCCCCAGACTCGTGAACAGGGGTCGACAAGAGGTTCGTCAACTTACACCACTTATTGCCCGAACCGCCCGTTCTGAGCCAAAAATATCCTTTTAGAATGGGAAGAGTTACCCCAAAATATAATACCATACGATACAAGAAAATGAAAATAAGCAAAGTAGACTAATTTTCGTGTCGAGCGATCACTCACTTCAGATACCGTTCGAATAGTAAAAATGGCAGTATTAAGTCTCTGAACAAGATCCTGAACGTGGGTTTTCCACGACAGCTTATTGTCTATCTGAACACCTAGAAATTTGAACTCTTCAGTTTCACTAATCATATGCCCGTTCTGTGAAATTAAAACGTCAGGTTTTGTTGAATTGTGTGTTAGAAACTGTAAAAACTGAGTCTTACTGTGATTTAGCGTTAGTTTATTTTCCACAATCTATGAACTTAGATCATGTACTGCACTATTTGAAACCGAGCCAATGTTGCACACAACATCATTTACTACCAAGCAAGTGTCATCAGCAAACAAATATTTTTGAATTACTCATAATACTAGAGGGCATATTATTTATATAAATAAGGAACACTCAGACCCCACATCACAGCCGTTATCAACATTGTTAATAATGACCTTCTGCTGCCTGTTGCTAAAGTAAGAGGTGAACCAATTGTGAGCTACTCCCCGTATTCCTTAATGGTCCAACTTCGGGAGCAATATTTTGTGATCAACACAATCAAACGCCTTAGTTAAATCAAAAAAATATACCAAGCGTTCGAAACCTTTTGTTTATCCCATCCATTATCTCACAGAGAAAAGAGAATATAGCATTTTCAGTTGTTAAACGACTTCTAAAGCCGAACTGCACATTTGATAGCAAATCGTGTGATACAAAATGATCAATTATCCTTACATACACAGCCTTTTCAATAACTTCTGCAAACACTGATGGCATAGAAATAGGTCTAAAATTATCTACATTATCCCTTTCTCCCTTTTTATAAAGCGTCTTTACTACTGAGTACTTTAATCATTCAGGTAACTGAAGGAAAAATTACAAATATGGCTAAACACAGGGCTAACACGTGCAGCACAGTACTTTAATATTCTGCTAGACACTCCATCACAACAATGAGAGTCCTTAGTCTTCAGTGATTTAATTATTGACTCAATCTCCCTCTTGTCTGTATCACAGAAGAGTATTTCAGACATCAATCTCGGAAAGGTATTTGCCAAGGAAGTTATATGATTCCCTGTAGAGACTAAATTTTTATTTAATTCACCAGCAATTCTCAGAAAATGATTGTTAAATACTGTACATATATCTGATTTATCAGTAACAGAAATATTTTTATTTATATCGTCGACCTTGTGCTGCTGACCAGACACTTCCTTCACAACTGACAATATGGCTTTAATTTTATCCTGTGAATTAGCTATTCCATTTGCATACCACATACTCTTTGCCTTCCTACTAACATTCTTAAGCACCTTACAGTACTGTCTGTAATGGGCTACTGTAGCTTAATTGTGACTACTCCTAACATTTTGATATAATTCCCGCTTTGTTCTATATGACATCCTTATCCCACTAGTCAGCTACCTGGGCTGCCTGTTACTGCAAGTACCCCATTTAGAACGTTCTACTGGAAAGCAACTCTCAAAGAGCATGAGAAATGAGTTAAGGAAAGCATTGTATTTATCATCTATGTTATCGGCACTATAAACATCCTGCCACTCTTGTTCCTTGACAAGGTTTAAAAAACTCTCCATTGCTCTTGGATTAACTTTCCTACATAGTTTACAATTAAATATGACATTTGTTTGAGTACAAAAGCCTTTTAGAGTTTAAATTTGTGCATTATGGTCTGAAAGGCCATTCACGCTTTTACTAACAGAATGCCCATCTAGTAATGACGAATGAATAAAAATATTGTCTATGGCTGTGCTACTGTTCCTCTGCACCATAGTTGGGAAAAACACAGCCTGCATCAGATCATATGAATTTAGGAGATCTACCAACATCCTTTTTCTTGCGCCATCATATACAAAATTAATATTGAAGTCACCACATATAACTAATTTCTGGCACTTCCTACAAAGTGAATCAAGAACCCTTTCTAGCTTGAGCAGAAATGCTCAGAAGTCGGAGTTAGGAGACCTATAAACAACAACAACTGAAAGTTTAGTTTCACTAAATTCAACTGCCCCGCACAGCATTCAAATATCTGTTCAGTGCAGTGTCGTGATACGTCTATGGACTCAAATGGAATAATGCTTTTTACGTACGTAGGCACACCCCCACAGTGCTAGGAACTCCTTGAAAAACAGTCAGCTGATCTGAATCCTGGTAAAGGAAGCCTCTGAATTATCAAATTGTTTATGTGGTGCTCTGTTATACCAATAATTTCAGAGTCAACATCTATAAGTAGTTCACTAACTTTATCTCTAATAACTCTTATATTTTGATGACTTATGCTAATTCCTCCTCTACTTGGAAAAATAACATCCTCGGAAGGTGAGCCCTTAGTTAGAGGGACTTCCTTTAAGCAGGTATACCTATCAACTGACTTCAATCTAAAAAGGGTGTAGATCTAGCACCAACTACTACAGGAATTTTTCCATGAGTGACCCTACCACCACCACCACCCACTACACAGTCACCTATAAGCTTAACCAGCCTCCCCTTCCCATACCTATTGAGGTGTAGGCCATGCCTAATGAAGCTCGATCTACTGATAGACCCAACTGCCACCACTGAGATTTGACCCATGCCCTCTGCCATCAGCGCTCTCCCCAGCCCCATGTTAAAGCGCCCAACAGCCGCATTAAGGTGAGGCCGATCATGACTCTGAAACAGGTGCACGAAATGCACATTAGTGCCACCAGTTTGAGTAGCTATCTTTATCAGGTCACCAACTACATCATTTTCCCCATCCCTATCAAACTGTTCCCTGCTCCACCCACTATCACTACCTGCTCCTCCTTCGTAAAATTCCTACGTAACTTCCCTATGCTGTCAGTCACTTGAGCCAACCCTGCACTAGGCTTCACAATGCTGGTGACCTGGTACTCACTCCTCACTCCCCAACACTTCCTGCAACTGCTGGCCCACACCTTTACCGTGTGAACTACCTAGCAGCAGAACCTTCTTCTTTCTGTTAGACTTTGCAACTAACCTAGGCCTCCTATTGCTGAGGACTTCTGCATGTTCCCTACAGCTACAGCTACACGAGGCTCCTTTCCACTCACCTCTGACAGTTGGTCAAATCTGTTGCATATACGCAAAGTAAATCTGTCTGAATACTTCCTCTTCCTAATTGCCAGTTCCCATTCCCCACTACCCTTCACCCTCCTCAACCTATCTAGTTCCTCCTTTGCGAGTTGTAACTGCACCTGAAGGGCACAGATCTTACGCTCCTGCTCCTCTATCAACTTGTTTCTACTACAGATTCTACATTCCCAGGAGAGGATCTCACTAGAATGCCCACTGGCTTCTCCACTGCATTCCCCCCAATGAAAATAATTTGAACAAATCCCACACGGTAAACAACTACTCACAAACCTACGACAGAGCCCACTCTTCACACTCATGGTAAAGTTTTACAGTTACAGTTACAGCCTGTAACACCCTGCATATGCAATGTACTGGTATTCAGTGACATGTCCTATACAGCACTACAACGGGATGTATTTCCACACCGACTGAAATATGCTATTGCTTGGCCTTTTTACAAGAAATTTAGTGGCACTTCACAGATATTATCAACTGTGTACTACTATCAATACTTACCTCCTTCTCATAGGTAATAGAAAAGATGAACGCCAGAATTATAACACACTTATTCCAAAATAAGATACTTATACAATGTCAATTTGGATTTCAAAAGAGTTTTTTCTCAGAACATAGCACTTTTCAATTCGCGAACCAAATTATACAAAATTTAAAAGACAAATATTGCCAACTGGTATTTTCCGTGACTTGCAAAGCGTTTGATTGTGCAGTTCACTGTATTCTCCTAGAAAAGGTCAAATGTTATGGTAGCTGTAATCTTGCTGCTATCTAAGTAAAAGGATGCATAGCATCGCGTCAAGAAATTCTGGGAGTGTACTAATCGAAACAATGTCTTCAGACTGGGGAGTAATCACTAAGGATATACCAAGAGGATGTATACTGAGAATGGTCTTATTCTTATATATCATCGTGCTGCAGTCGTGCTTTTAAATATGTAGGTTTTGCTCATCTCTTCGGGCAGTTAAATGTACAATTTGATTAAATAGTAGAAAATATTGTTTTGGATTCTTTGTTAATTTTTCTTGATATGTGTCGGGTAAGTGGGGCTGCTGTTCCATGGTAATGGATAGAAATGTTAATGTAATTGTCACTGACGTGTTTCTTCATTTACATAGAGGTTTGGTAAATACACTCCTATCGTGAAGACAGAATCTCCACTTCTTTAAAGTCATTTTTACAATGAGCTCGATTATTGCTTTTCGTATTATTCTTACGGTTTTTTTCTGTATCACCACGTTTTGTGTTTTTATCTCCCAAAAATGGTACCACCGGTAAGAACTGAGTAAATAGGACTAGTATGTAATTACGCGGCAACTACAGATGTACACTTATATCAGGACTATAAGAGCATGTAGTCTCTTTTGCTAGTTTGTTTGCACATTCCACTTCAACTGACTGTCAGTATCCATCCTAAAAATTTTGTACCTGTCATCTATGGGGCTACAACCCTACTGAAATGTGACGGAATTAATTTTGCTCTGTCTTCTGAAAACAAAAGAGTTATAGTTGTTTCCCAACAAAAAAATTACATACACGTTCCTACATACCGTCCGGACGTGGAAATACATCATTAGTAATAGTAAGTGAGTCTTAGTGAATGTTGGACTCGTAGACTGTCCACATGTGTTCGCACAAGATTCTCCTTCTGGCAATCAGTAATGCGCACATATTACATGAGATGTTTCGTCTTCAGCCAACTGATACCCACGGGTAGATGAAGACCTTATCCAGATTTTTCTATGCATTACTGTCTTCAGTTATACGCGTTCAAGTACCAAGAATTGCGTCTTTTCTGTCTCATCTACTATCTTCCACGAAAAGATAAAATATGTTTGTACTAACTTATCTATAATGTGACTCACTTGCGGAAGTAAGTAATGGTCTGTGCCAGATCTCTTAAAGGCTTTGCTATGTCAGAAAACATCTTCTTACTGAAGGTTGTTTGGGGTTCTGATGACAGCAACTGCTTTACTCTGAATTTGAATAATAGTAGAATAATTCATATGATCAGTGACGACGGCACGAATTATTTGTAAAAGAATGGAAAATCTGATACAAACCGATCTCAGGGAAAGTAAGTTTGGGTTCCGAAGGAACGCGCGAGGCAATACTGACCGTGCGTTTTATCTTTAGAAGATAATTTGAGAAAAGACAAACCTACGTTTCCAGCATTTGTGGATTTAGAGAAAGTTTTTGACAATGTTGACTGAAATATCCTCTTTGAAGTTAAGTAGCAGGGATGAAACACAGAGCACGAAAGTTTATCTTCAACTTGTACAGAAGCTAGACTGTAGTTCTAAAAGTCGAAGGGCGTAGTAGTGGCTGAGAAGGGAATGAGAGAGGGTTTTAGCCTATCATCGATGTTATTAAATATGTGCACTTAACAAGATGTGAAGGAAACGATGGCCTTGCAATCCTGTAAGAAATGAGTAAGGACTTGGTAGAGCGGTTGAGAGGAATGGATAATGGCTTGAAAAGAACTTAAAAGATGAACATAAAAAATAGCCAAAGGTAATGGAAATTAGTCGCATTAAATAAGGCGATACAGACGGACTTATATTGGGAATTGAGAACCTGCAAGCGGTAGATGAGTTTTATTATTTAGACAGAGAAATGAATGATGATAAAAACGACGAGAGCTTATAAAAAGTAGCAAGACAACCATTTGTGAAAAATATAGTTTCAAATTTCGAAGCAAAGACCGACGCCAGCCGCAATCGGGCATCGAACTAACTCGATGGTGAGAGTTGAAAATTTGTGCCGGACTGGGACTCGAACCCGGATCTCCCGCTTCACACGACTGGTTGCCTTAAGCAAGTTTTTAAGGCAATATGAGAACTTTATTTCCAAAAAAGAAAGCAAATCAGAGATAACGTCACAAAACGCAGATGGGTAAAACTGACTTCCTTGCAAGCGGACGGAAGGTGGAAGACGAGAACGCGTGGGGCGCCTCCAGCTGGATGACAGAGCGGGGAGCGGTAGGTAGGGGTCGACCATATGAGGCCTGGTCGTGGTGTCCCATCACCACCCACCAACCGTAAACCCTCAGGAAGGGCAGACAAGGAACGAGATACTCAGTTATAATCACATAATTCCATTCTGTCTACGGCATTAGTAGGCAGGGCAGAGGGGAAATGGAAAGGAAAGAAAACGTTGTAGGAGGCACTGTGCCACGAGGGAGTGTCAGATGTGCCGCTCGACAACAGTCGGGACATCCGTGCCGGCAACATTTCAGCAGAGTGGAAGATCGTGCAGAACCCCACAGAGGTAATTGGCGAAACAGGTGCGGTAGCGTGGACGTCGTTCAATCACCGCATGTGCATTCTGTAGGAGGGTCCAAAACCCAAGTCGTGACTGATGCCGTCCCCATGAGGTAGGTGACCGTCCATTCTTTGACTCAGGGTGTCACATGAGTATTGGATGCACGTACTCCAGGCAAATGAAAATGTACGATTCGACCATGGATGGAGGGGCGAGGAACGAACAGGCCATCATTTGCCGCCCCAGCGTCCAGACTTCATGAGTATTAGCGTGTCCACAGAGTGACAGATGATGCATGAACGGTATCCATCAAACCAATTGCATCTAAGCGCTGGTTGTTTTCCACAGGCAACGTGATGCCATGTTGCTCAGACTGGCAACATACAATAAACAGCAGGAAAAGCACATGCCAGGCTGAGATTCATCCACGAAGGAAGTGGCTTACAAGACGCTTATTTGGCCGAGTCATTAGTACTGCTCATAGGTCTGGGACATTTACCAAGTAGGATTAATAGAAGAGCCAGCGAAAAGCGCCGCGTTTTGACACGAAATCATTTAGTCGGCGTGGGAATAGTACAGAAATGTTCAATAAACACTACCCAGTGTCAGACGCAACAGGATAAGCGTTGTACATCATACACAAGTTTACTATTGAAATTCCGAGAGAGTACGTTCCGAGAAGGGTCAGTCAATAGTTTACTTCGTTCCTCACACATCTCGCTAAATAATCACAACGAGAAAATCTGAAAAAATTGCTAATAATGGGTTTTATCGACAAATACTCTTCCCGGGCGCTACTCGGGAATAGATGAGGGAAGGAGAAGTACCAGAATTACTCACTGCCACACATCGCAAGGTGGCTTGAGGAGTGTAGATGTAGATGTTGGTGTTGATATACTAGGAATAAAAATCATTATGCCGTTCCCCACTTTATTTTAGCAGACGAAAGCAAAAATTAAACTATAACCAACGAACAAAATGAGCTTACAGACAATGAAACTGTGGTGTCTACAAAACCTGCGTACTCGGTTCGCTAGACAAACATTGAAGCAAGTCGTATTAATGAGTTTTATTATAATAAAAACTTTACAGTACTTAACTTCTGCAACTACACAGATGTGTCGCAGGCGAAGGGTGACATACAAAATAATCAAACTTCTTCAGTACAGACAATCTAAGTCTGTGCAACATAGAGAGTAGAAGGTACAAAGTCGACGCTGCTGTACAAGTGTCTAATCTTGAAACTCCTATTCAACGGGGTAATCTTGAAGCTGCTATAGAACTGGGACCTCATCAGTCGGTCGCGGCGCTTATGTCCTCTTCACATAAGGACTGCTGCTGTCACGTTGTCGTCCTGGAGGGAGGTCCGGTCAGTGTGCGAATGGCTGGCTTCTTCTCACAGCCTTCTCTTCCCTGTCGTTCCCGACTGCCGTGCCGGCGCTTGACTTTACGCCGTAACAGAAACCTATCTTAATTGCTATTATTATTTTTGTTGGACAACTCATTTTACTTCATAAGGGAAATTTTGAGCAGCATGTTCTAAATAGTCCAATGAAACCTTGATTAATGTAAGCGTAAATAAAAGCCTGTCAGTCAAATGGTCAGCATAGAGCGAGGTGTCAGAAGTCATGGGATAGCGATATGCACATATACAGATGGTGGTAGTACCACGTACACAAGGTATAAAAGGGCAGTGCATCGGCGGAGTTGTCATCTGTATTCAGACGGTTCGTGTGGAACGGCTTCCGGGGCGATTATCGCCATACGACGGGAATTAACAGACTTTGAACACGGAACAGTAATTGGAGCTAGACTCATGGGACATCACATTTCGAAAATCGTAAGGAAATTCAGTATTCCGACATTCACAGTGTCAAAGAGTATGTCGGGAATACCAAATTTCAAGCATTACCTCTCACCACGGACCACGCAGTGGCCGATGGCCTTCCACTTAACGACCGAGAGCAGCGGCGTCTGCGTAGAGTTGTCAGTACTAAGAGATAAGCAACACTGCATGCAATAATCAAGGTACGACGAACGTATCCGTTAAGACAGTGTGGTAAAATTTGGCGTTAATGGGCTATGGCAGCAAACGAGCGCTACGAGTGCCTTTACTAACAGCACGACAATCGCCTGCAGCTCCTCTCCTGGGCTCGTGACCATATCGATTGGACGCTATACGACTGGAAAACCGTGGCCTGGTCAGATGACTCCTGATGTTAATTGGTAAGAGTTAATGACAGGGTTCGAGGGTGGGGCAGACCCCACGCAGCCATGGACCCAGACTGTCAACAGCGCACTGTTGGCTCCGTAACAGTGTAGGCTGTGTTTACGTGGAATGAACTGGGTTCTCTGGTCCAACTGAACCGAACATTGACTGGAAATGGTTATCTTCGGCTAATTGGAGGCCACTTGCAGCCATTTGTGGACTTCATGTTCCCAAACAACGATGATATTTTTATGGATGACAATCCACTGGGCCACAGTTGTTCGCAATTGGTTTGAAGAACTTTCTGCACAACTGGAGCGAATGATTTGGGCACCCAGCTCTCCCGACATGAATCTCATCTAACATTTATGGGACGTAATAGAGAGGTCACTTCGTGCACAATAACCTGCACCGGAAACACTTTCGCAAATATGGACGGCTATGGAGGATGCATGATTCAGTGTTTCTGCAGGGAACTTCCAACGATTTGTTGCGTCCATGCCACGTCGAGTTGCTGCATTACTCCGGGCAAAAGTAGGTCCAACATGGTAGTAGGATGTACCCTATGACTTTTGCCACCTGATTGGACAGCCGAATGTTCAGTACCAAACATTACTTCCGTAAATCAGTTGAAACATTGCACGTCGTAACAAGAGATAACGATAATGATTCATGAAACAGAGAAATACCTAATAGGCTGCTAATGGACTAACAAAGTTTAATGCTTAACGAAAGTTTCTAATGCTATTTAGGGGTCCATTTCATCAACTTTAAGTTCTCAAATATTCAAGTAATTTGTTCAGAGAGTTACCATTCAAATACATCTTCCTTTCTGACTTTGCATTGTAATGGATGCCGCCTCCGTAGGCCAGTCGTCAGCGCGACAGATCCTCACGCAGGGAATCGCGGGTTTGAATCCCCCATGCCCCTCCACACCGCATCCGATGATAAATGACTGAGGATAACACAACGATCGACCCACTATCGCGTGGTCTTCAAGGCCTTGTCACGGGTTTTCCTTTCCTTCGTAGTGCATGTGGGAACGCAATCTTCCATTTATTTCCAAGCATTTTGGTGGGGGGTGGGTGGGGGGGGGGAATTGTGGATATGGCACTCTGAGAAACATTATCACAAAGAATTTATGAGTTATTTAATAAACTATGGTACTTTACTTGTAAATGACATACTTATGCTTTGTCTGAGTATTGAGAAGTTTATGTTTAGCTGATAAATACCTGGGCAATTCATGGCAACAATAATTCCTGACATGTATATTAAGTTTATTTACTTACGCATCTCGCACTTCACGACCAATGGCGACTGATTGTTCTATAATATTTGTTGTAGGTAGTACAAAACTACAGAATGTTCGCTGGAAAGAGTACACTGTAATTTTGAAAATTCCTTTTATTCTCTGAAATGTAACTGAATGTTTCTGTTCATCTAAAATGTATTCACTTCCTTCAGGTATCACTGCTTATACAAAATATCCATTTATTTAAATTCATACATATTCTCAAGGGATTTATGGGAAGGCTTTAAATATGAACACCGTGGTATACCTCTGCTTATGCGCAGCAGTTCCGCTGCGAACATTACTAATGTTATGTAAGTTACCATAATGCGCTTCCTCAAAAACAAGTTTTAAAATGCCAGTTCAGGGCGTTTATAATACACCGATCTACCGTGCATTTCAAACAGAAGTACACAAGCAAGCACGAACGCACGTTTAATGCCCATATCTCATTTCTGAGCTTCTGTAAACTATACTCAGACGCAACAACACCTGGTGATGTCAGCAACGAGAATGACTTCTTCTTTCGACTATGTTGAAGAAAAATACCTTGATGAATACAATCTATACAATCATGCATGAATAATGTTCTATATAGCCTTCGTAGTCGGCACAATCGTTTGAGGCATCTTTCTGAACCCTTTGTACCCTTTACTTTTAGTTTTTCGTTGATCGATAAGCTTTGAAAGCTAAATAATAACGGAATCTTCGTCGCCTTCACCTAGTGAGATGACGCAGTGGTTGAGACACTAAAGGACAGGATTGCACGCATTGGCGTGACTAACGTTTTGGGAGCCCCCGGCAAACAAATTTTGATAGCTTTGTTTACTAATACACATTTGAAGAACAAATATGAAAACATTAGACATTCTCACCATGATTTGGATTAAAAGTGAAATAAAATCAACTATTGATGCACTTCTTGTAAAAAAAAAAAAAAGAAACACGGCCTTCAGTTTTGTGATGATAGATGCCAATGCTAACACATCTTTCTAGTTCTCCTACGCTTATCTTTCAAAATAGTTTTCGGCAAAGTCATCCTAGTTGACAGGAAGATGTATTTCACGTTCAATGCCTAGACTGTTAGAGCACTTAATCTAGACTCGCACACTGAGTGTCTAAGAAACGTTTTGCTTAGTTTCAGTTTATAAAATGATATTTCTGCCGTACAACTGAAGAGTTGTGCATAAGAGAGGGAGGCTGCTTGCAAAGAAAAGTATTTTCAACAAACAAAAATTTAGCGAAATCTTTAATTGATAACATGTTTTCTTTCCCATCTCTTTCATAGCAAGAGTTTCAGGCCAATAAGGTCATATGTAAGATTCACCGTGAAATCTGATTCGTGGTTTCTAACCACTTTTCTTTGTTTTTCTGAATATCTTCATTTTGTAAGTTAAAATGATTAACAGTATGTAAGAAAGAAAAATAATTAGGGACTGATTAAGATTTTACACGTTGGTAAAACTTTTGCTTAGTTGTTGAATTGAAACATCAACAGAAGCATTGAAAATGTGATTTTTAAAGACTTTGGTCATAATGTATCCACAATTCTTAGATCTGCAATAAGCTCGTCAAAAAGTTTGTTCACTTTATAGGTACATTTTGAGGTCAACTCTGGATCAATGCTCCAAATTTTCGATTCATCTACTACAACTTCAGAATTGTTTGTCAATGGCGACTAGATAGTTTCTTGCAGTTTGATGAAGTTGAGTGGCACTCTCTATATTAGCATTAGGGGACTGCAGTAGTTTGGAAATTAGGTTAACATTTTCCAACAGCTTACTCTAAAATGTGAGAGGCAGGATAAAATCAAAATTTTCCACTTTTTTTATGAAATTAGAAGCCTCTCTAGTTTCTTCTTACTCTTTAAAATGATGCTGGGTTCACAATGAAAAATTTTTATGAAATCCATTTTGATTCATGACAATCAATCAAATCTAGAAGGCTGTCTATCTAGTTGGGCATAGTTTCTTCTGAATCATAAAGCGTCTGTCAGTTGCAATAGTTTCATTTATTTTCTTGCTATTGAACAGCAGAAGTACTAAGGAAAACGTAAATACATGCAATTTTCTCATGCAGTTGTTGCATTTCCACACTACTCAATTAGCCCTAAGTGTTGAATAATGTATAAACTCAACATTTGGGATCCGTCCTTTAATTATTAACTCCAGACCTTAGTGTTTGCCACTCGCAGATGCAGCATCATCATATCCTTGACCTCTGCACCTATCCAGTTGCATGTTCATCTTCTCTAAATCAATTATTATTTCTTTTTCAAAACTCTCTGCATCATTACCTCCTACGATTCCTTTATTTCAAACACCATTCTATTAGGATTGCTTAAATCTAGATGCAAATATCTTACACCAATTTTGACGTTGGTCCTTTCCTGATATATTGAGCGTTGCGCCTAGAGTGAATGAAAAAAATGACAGCTAATATGTTTGTTTGCAGGGCCATCTTCCGCAGACGCTGTTATAATCAATTATTATTGGTTTCTCCGTCTTAGGTTCACTACAGTGAAGTTAAACGCGTCTGGCGTAACGTTATTCTTTAATTTCAGCAAGCTTAAGCCGGCAACACTAATAATATCTGAGAAAGACTGCTGTTTAATTTCACCAATGATCCGTCCTATACCACAACCCTAAATCACCGTCATTTAACAGCTGTATCATCGCGTTTTGAATTTGTGGGCTCTAATATTTAGTTTTAGTTTTTTAATTTCACAGGTGTGTCCTCAGAGGAGGATCATATCCGAAGAAGGGGTCTATTATATTTAAGAAACGGCCTCTATGTTCTTCTATTTCTTTTCACGATAGCCGTGGAAAGCAATTTAATGCAGAGCTAACATCCTTGTTACATTCAGTAATCTACAAATTCCAGCTTTCATTTCGTCGTGCCATTCGTCGAAAGGTGTGTAAAGGTTTTGCCATGCTCCCACATGCTTTAAGTAATAAATGAATTTAAATGTGCAGCGCAGGTTTCATGCATTTTTTTCTTGCTTGGAACTTGTCAATCGCTAACTTGTACATCAGGTCAAGCATTTTTTCTATCTCCGAATAACCAGCGCCCTACATAGCATACCGCATTCAAAGTAAGGGAACATCATAGCAGGAATCGTTCAATTTACTGGCGTGTTTTAGTATGATTATAATAATAATCCCAGATAAACAATCTTTTGGAGTTGGTGTCTCTAGAGAAAGGACCCTGAGACGTGCATGCTCTGCTGTTTATAATGTTTAGTTTAGTCCCTTCATTCAGTTTACCTTGAAATAATCCTTTATCAGGACTAAAACCTGCATTTTGCTGCTTATCTTAAAATTTAGAAGCACAACCTCTTGGTGGTGAAGCGGCGTCTGTTGCTATCGCCGTTGTCAAATTATGCATCGCCAGAATTTACACTCTATTCATTTTGACAGCTTACATAATCCTGCGCACACCAGAGGAGCTCACAAAACTTAATTGGACAGTCCATTAAATTTCGGGCACGGAGCCGCGCAAGTAAAATTTCCTCCACTGGTATTTCGGCCGCGTATCGTCCGGCCATCCTCAGAGTGAGTCACAAGACTGACGACAAGATGCCAAGAGCGACCTTATATTCTCCACCGCGCTGGTACTGCGCATGCGGGTCATAGATGCTGGTCGGCGGCAGAGAAATACGTTTACACATGCGCCGCCTGTGGCGAAGGCGTACAGACATTCGATTCACTTATCGATGTACGATCGGCGGCGGTGACACCATGACGACTTCTCTGCAGTTTAATTACCCCAAGAGCCGGATTCCATGCTTTGTCCAAATTAAAACCATGATCTCTGTTTATTAAATTATTAGCTAATCTAATCTCTATAGCGTCCTTGAAGACAGATTCCCAAATAGAAGAGTTGGATGTTAAAATCTTCACATCACTGTAATTCATGGAATGCCCTGTATCAATTGGACAGTTCTCGTTCATTCTCCCTACAGCCCGTATCTCATACAGACATTCGATTTACTTATCGATGTATGACTGGCGACGGTGACACCATGACGACTTCTCTGCAGTTTGATTACCCCAAGAGCCGGATTCCATGCTTTGTCCAAATTAAAACCATGATCTGTGTTTATTAAATTATTAGTTAACCTAATCTCTATAGCTTCCTTGAAGACAGATTCCGAAAAATAAGAGGTGGATGTTAAAATCTTCGCATCACTGTAATTCGTGGAATGCCCTGTATCAATTGGACAGTTCTCGTTCATTCTCCCCATAGCCCGAACCTCGCGTCTTCAATATGTTTGGTCCAATGAAGGATGCATTCCTCGGGAAGCAGTACGTGGACGATGGGGAGGGTCTTGACGCAGGAAGACATAGGCTCCTACCTCGACCAGTAGATTGGTAGCATGCGGGCACAAAGGTCCTCCCAGTAAGGTGCCGTAAGGCCGTCACATTGAACGGAGATTATTTTGAAAAATACGGTTTTGTATCCAAAAGAGTGAGGAATAATATAGTGTACTGGAATCCTTAAGAAAACCAACCTGCTTTCAAAGAATAATGTGTTGCAATACACATTGATCGCTCTTGTGCATCCAAATAGTTGTGGAATTTAAGATCTGTAGGAAAATATGTGTTGCGATATTAGTGCTATGAAGAGTTTCGAGCATTTCTTTGCGAGTTAAAGCTCCGAACCAAAAAAATACTGTCAGTTATGGTAAGCATCAGTAAACTAATTACATGTTGTTGGACATCTGAACCCCGATTCCCATGTTGGTATTTGTGAGCAAGGCACCTTAAAATCATCCGTCATAAACGTTTTGGTACAGTTCTTTATGTCTTGTTGCAATTTCATTGGAGCGAGGGAGACAGTGGAATGGCAAAGACTGTTGTATGTCAGACATAACGACGACAAAACAGACTTATTAAATATAGTTTTAAGAGAGTGAATACCAGAAAGGAATGTTTAATTTATGTAAGTTTCAACCTATGACGAGAGGAGTAGCATCAAACATTTTCTAAAGGCTAAATTGTTTACTATGCACGAAGTGACACACCCAAATGACATAATGTGCAATAAAGCAAAGCCTCTTTTGTTTAAACTATTGTTTCATGTTCCAATTACAGTAAAACGGGAACAGACCGTTGCGAAGCTCTGCGACCAAAACCAGTCTAGATTACGCAATGTTGCGGTACTTGACATATCTGTTTGTGGACACACTGCATGTGTCTCATCAGCTAAGTAATCTGCTGTGACTTCCTTTTGACGTCATATCACAGTCAGCAATGCGTCGCTCCACGATGTGGTCGGACGGTTAACCGCAGGCTCCTCTGTCTCGAATCCACTGACCAGATGTCGTCTCACACTAAAGACCAGTTTGTAATTTTCCATTACAAAGTCGAATTAAACGTATTGACAAAAGATCCATTTCCACCTCAGTCTCATTTCAGTCTGTGTCTGGAGCGCTCAAAGGCGATGTTTTCAGCGGCCTTATAAATATTAAAAGAAACGAATGTGGATGAAATGGCTAAGAATGTTATCACACAGTGAGGGTAAACCTACAAAAAGGCATTCATTCAATCACTCACTCCGACCTCGCTCGTAATCTCTTTTCGTTAATTTAATACACACATGTGATGAATTAGTTATGCTGGTTATTTAGTTTGATCTAAAATACGAAGTTTGAGCCAAAAGTCATTGCAACTATTCTTTCTTGCAGATACCAGCCCGGTTGGAAAAGGCGACATACACAGATGGTTAAAATGGTTGAAATGGCTCTGAGCACTATGGCACTTAACATCTGAGGTCATCAGTCCCCTAGAACTTAGAACTACTTAAACCTAACTAACCTAAGAACATCACACACATCCATGCCCGAGGCAGGATTCGAACCTGCGACCGTAGCGGTCGCGCGGTTCCAGACTGAAGCGCCTAGAACCGCTCGACCACTCCGGCCGGCATACACAGATGAAAGGACGATGTAGGAACTACGTCAGTGGACAATAAACAAGGCGCGAACATTGTGCCTCACATATTTATTACGCTAGTGTACAGAATAATACTGATTTCATGCTGCAAAACGATTGCAGCACAGCATACATACAGTTGACAAGACAAAACTGGGTCTAAAGGTCCCTTACCACGTTCACTACACGCTGCCAACGGAGTGGGAGGCGCTGACAGTGGATAGTGTAGACATACTCTACCACAACTCTAAATCACATAAAGCAGTGTGTACAGGGTGGTCCATTGATCGTGACCGGACCAAATATCTCACGAAATAAGCGTCAAACAAAAAACTACAAAGAACGAAACTTGTCTAGCTTGAAGCCGCCAGATGGCGCTATGGTTGCCCCGCTAGATGGCGCTGCCATAGGTCAAACGGATATCAACTGCGTTTTTTTTAAAATAGGAACCCCCATTTTTATTACATATTCGTGTAGTACGTAAAGAAATATGAATGTTTTAGTTGGACCACTTTTTTCGCTTTGTGATAGATGGCGCTGTAATAGTCACAAACATTAGGCTCACAATTTTAGACGAACTGTTGGCAACAGGTAGGTTTTTTAAATTAAAATACAGAACGTAGGTACGTTTGAACATTTTATTTCGGTTGTTCCAATGTAATACTTGTACCTTTTTGAACTTATCATTTCTGAGAACGCATACTGTTACAGCGTGATTACCTGTAAATACCACATTAATGCAATAAATGCTCAAAATGATGTCCGTCAACCTCAATGCATTTGGCAATACGTGACGACATTCCTCTCAACAGCGAGTAGTTCGCCTTCCGTAATGTTCGCACATGCATTGACAATGCGCTGACGCATGTTGTGAGGCGTTGTCGGTGGATCACGATGGCAAATATCCTTCAACTTTCCCCACAGAAAGAAATCCAGGGACGTCATATCCGATGACCGTGCGGGCCATGGTAGGGTGCTTCGACGACCAATCCACCTGTCATGAAATATGCTATTCAATACCGCTTCAAAGCACGCGAGCTATGTGCCGGACATCCATCATGTTGGAAGTACGTCGCCGTTCTGTCATGCAGTGAAACATCTTGTAGTAACACCGGTAGAACATTACGTAGGAAATCAGCATACATTGCACCATTTAGATTGCCATCGATAAAATGGGGGCCAATTATCCCTCCTCCCATAATGCCGCACCGTACATTAACCTGTTAAGGTCGCTGATGTTCCACTTGTCGCAGCCATCGTGGATTTTCCGTTGCCCAATAGTGCATATTATGCCGGTTTACGTTACCGCTGTTAGTGAATGACGCTTCGTCGCTAAATAGAACGCGTGCAAAGAATCTGTCATCGTCCCGTAATTTCTCTTGTGCCCAGTGGCAGAACTTTACACGACGTTCAAAGTCGTCGCCCTGCAATTCCTGGTGCATAGAAATATGGTACGGGTACAATCGATGTTGATGTAGCGTTCTCAACACCGACGTTTTTGAGATTCCCAATTGTCTCGCAATTTGTCAGCTACTGATGTGCAGATTAGCCCCGACAACAGCTAAAGCACCTACTTGGGCATCATCATTTGTTGCAGGTCATGGTTGACGTTTCACATGTGGCTGAACACTTCCTGTTTCATTAAATAACGTAACTATCCGGCGAACTGTCCGGGCACTTGGATGATGTCGTCCAGGATACCCGCTGGGCATTTTGATCACAATGGCCATGGATCAACACGATATCGGCCTTTCACGCAATTGGTAAACGGTCCATTTTAACGCGGGTAATGTATCACGAAGCACTGGCGGAATGTTACGTGATACCACGTACTTATACGTTTGTGACTATTACAGCGCCATCTGGCACAAAGCGATAAAAGTGGTCCAACTAAAACATTCATATTTCTTTACGTACTACACGAATATGTAATAAAAATGGGGGTTCCCATTTAAAAAAACGCAGTTGATATCCGTTTGACCTGTGGCAGCACCATCTAGCGGGCCAACCATAGCGGCATCTGGTTTCCCCCTCCAAGCTAGACAAGTTTCGTTCTTTGTAGTTTTTTCGTTTTACGCTTATTTCGTGAGATATTTGGCCCGGTAACGATCAATGGACCACCCTGTATACAGCGGCAACTGCGACGCTGGGGAAAGGAAGAATTGGAACACTAGTCACCTTTCTCTCTGTGACTTTGATCTGATCCGAAAGGTAAAGAAACAAATACGTGGTAGGCGGTTTGCCACACGTCGAGGAAATTGCCGATACTGTGCGGCAACAGATGACCCGATTCAAACATGGTGCGGGCAAGTGGTGACGCAAATAGTATTCAGCGCGTCCCACATCGTTAGCAGTGTGTGGCGACATTGCAGGAGACTATTTAGGGGGGACTTTAGATCCAGTTCGGCCGGAGTGCCGAGCGGTTCTAGGCGCTACAGTCTGGAACCGCGCGGCCGCTACGGTCGCAGGTTCGAATCCTGCCTCGGGCATGGATGTGTGTGATGTCCTTAGGTTAGTTAGGTTTAAGTAGTTCTAAGTTCTACGGGACTGATGACCTCAGAAGTTAAGTCCCATAGTGCTCATAGCCATTTAGATCCAGTTTTCTCATATCAAATAGATGTGTTCTTTGCTGTAACCATTTTGCACCATCAAACCTGTACTGTCCTGTACTCAGTCATAATAAATATGTGACGCACAAATGTTCGCGTGTTCTTCAGTTTCCACAAATATAATTCCCACTTCGTACTTTTCATCAGTATACGAGGGGTAACGCAACATATTTTTTTCTCTGGGAGCAGGTTGGTTTTACTCAGCATTCCAGTACACCATATTATTCCCCGCTTTTTGGGTTACAAAGTCTTGTTTTTCAACATCATCTCAATGCGACAGCCTTGACCCACCTTACTGGGAGGGCCTGTATGGCGGCGTGGTACCACTCTACTGGTCGACGACAGAGCCAACGTCCTGCTGCATCAACAATCACCCCATCATCCATGTATGGCTTCCCATGTAGCGCATCCTTCTTTGAGCCACACAGACGGAAGTCGGAAAGTGCGAGATCCGGGCGTAGGATGGATGAACAAGAATGGTCCAATGAAGTTTTGTGAGCTCCTCTCCCGTGTGATGTCTTGCGTTGTCATGGAGAAGGAAAAGTTCGTTGACAAAATTGTTAAAGCTTTCGTGGCCACTTCTTGACAAACTGCCTATTGGCTTCTGTCTCAGGTTCTTCGGCCGACGTTCATCTAATGATTTTACTGACGTTTCGCCAGCACGAGTGGCTGACATTGTCAAAGCTTCACCCTCCATTGCCGATGGTGAACTGGAGCCGAGCTCGCGGCCGCAGACTGAAGCCAGGAACCTGGCTTCCCGTACTGCAGCGAACGACCGTCGCAGGTAACAAGAGGAGAACCGCACCGGAAATGACCGCGGAGAAGCCCTCGTACGTGCCCGTATCTCGTGGTCGTGCGGTAGCGTTCTCGTTTCCCACGCCCGGGTTCCCGGGTTCGATTCCCGGCGGGGTCAGGGATATTCTCTGCCTCGTGATGGCTGGGTGTTTTGTGCTGTCCTTAGGTTAGTTAGGTTTAAGTAGTTCTAAGTTCTAGGGGACTGATGACCATAGATGTTAAGTCCCACAGTGCTCAGAGCCATTTGAACCATTTTTGAAGCCCTCGAACGTTGGCGCGCCAGGTACTTACAGTCTGCGGCCGCGAGCTCGGCTACAGTTCACCACCGGCAATGGAGGGTGAAGCTTTGACAATGCCAGCCACTCGTGCTGGTGAAACGTCAGTAAAATCATTAGATGAACGTCCGCAGAAGAACCCGAGACAGAAGTCAATAGGCAGTTTGTCAAAAGTTCGTTTGCATTTCTGTGGAGATGAACACGCTGACGTCGGTTCTTCAATTTTCTGAACATAGCACAACACACTTCAGAGCTGATCGTTGCACCTTGAAAGGGAGGACATAAAACAGAAAAACTTTTTCAGAGTACAGGAAGACCATCGCCACGACTTTACTGGATGAGGGTGCGGCTTTGAACTTTTTCTTCGGAGGAAAGGTGGCGTGGCGCCACTCCATGGATTGCCGTTTTGTATCTGGTTCGAAGTGATGAACCCATATTTCATCACCTGTAAAAAGTTCGACAAAAATATTATCACGATCAGCGTCGTAACACGCAAGCAATTCCGCACAGATGGTCCTCCATTGTGCTTCTGTTAGACGGCGAGGAACCCTGCGAGCACACAGCTTTGAGTATCCCATCTGGTGGACGAGTGTGTCAGCACAACCGACAGAGACTTCCAATCGAGCAGCGATGCGTGTCACTGTGATCCGTCGATCACCTCAGATGAGAGAGTCCGCACGTTCCAACATTGCAGGAGTCACAGCTGTGTGCGGCCGGCCGGCAAGTGGGAGATTGGACATGTTTGCGCGACCATGTTGCTATGATGACAGACGCCTCGGCCAACGACGCACCGTGCTTTTGTTCACTACCAGGTCCCTGTAGACACACTGCAAGCGCCTATGAATATCTGCGATGCTCTGGTTTTCCGCCAAAAGAAGCTCAATGAGAGCTCACTGCTTGGAACAAACATCCGTTACAGACGCCATTTTGAAGGCTACATACAGCGCCGCCTCCTATTGGAACATTGTGAAACTGTAAAAGCAGGAGCGGGAATACAGTACGATGTTCCACAACAAATTCTGCGTTTTCCCAACGGAAACTGGACGAGAAAAATATGTGTTGCATTACTTACTGAACGCCACTCGTTTGTCGAATTTTCCAAACCGGCTGTGTTACACGCACCTAGTCGAAGTGGCTAATGAAAGTGGAAGTCGAATGAAACATTACAGTATTCTTACGTTGTTTAGTATCATCTTGATCAGCGTCAGAAAGCGCATTCAGTGCTATAAACAGATCCAAATAAAACCTTTCGATAAAAAGTCTATATTTTGCACACTTAAATTACAATACGCATCTTTGACCATCTGGCCGCAGGTAGATAAGTTCTCTGTGTGGCTTACTGTATAGGTCAATCAGAAGACCCGGTTCAAATGGCTCGATATATGTATTCCAGTCAAGTGGTCAGATATCGTAATCTTCCTGAGAGTAGTTAGAAAACAAGTGGTCACATATTGGAATCTTCCTCGGAGTAGTTAGAAAACAACAGGGCTTATAATGGTTGTATTAGTGAGAAGTTTAACTCTGTCTCGCGGGTCGAAGCGTGACTGATACGGCACTGTAGCAATGAGGAAAATTCGTGCAGGTCCGCCAGTAAACGTTTTCGTGTAACTCTGCGGAGCAATGCATTGCGTAATTTGTCTCGTTCAAAAATGGCTCTAAGCACTATGGGACTTAACATCTGAGGTCATTAGTCCCCTAGACTTAGAACTACCTAAACCTAACTAAACTAAGGACATCATACACATCCATGCCCGAGGCAGGATTCGAACCTGCGCCCGTAGCAGCCGCGTGGTTCCGAACTGAAGCGCCTAGAACCGCTCGGCCACAGCGGTCGGCAGAAGACTCGGATCCTGTGATGGTTTGTGTGGTTTTGTCCAGAGACCATGGTGCCAAACCAAACTCTGCAATGCATACTAATATCACAGACGTTAGCAAGGGCTCGCTGCAATCCGAACAACATATGGAAGGCGCTCCTGAAAACCATGCCTCTTCCCCAGCACTGCAGCGCCCTCACACTGATGTCAATGCAGTGCCAAGGATGCAAGAGCTCAGCCTAGTTTGTGACCTCTGCTTCAACAGTCAACATCATCTAGTAGGACGGTTTTAGTCGACGTTTCAGATGAACTTGTACATTAGTTAAAGTTGAACCTCATAATTTAAGAGAGCAGTTTGTGATTGTATCCATCAAGTGATGCTTTCATAGTCAATGGCGGTTGTAAATATTCTATACTCTCTTGCTGCAAAGAACAGTCTCAATTTAAGTAATTCTTTTTATTTATTCATGTAATTAAATGAACTAGTATTTCATCTGCTGCAGTTAAAAATGGGCTAACTTCCAGACCACTAAAAGAATGCACAGAGAGAGAGAGATGATCGTATGGCATTGTTGACCAGGAGGCCCCATGCGGGGGAGTTCGGCCGCCGTATTGCAAGTCCTCTTTAGTTGACGCCACATCGGCGACTTGCGAGTCAATGATGATGATAATGATGGTGAAGGACACACAACACCCAGTCCCCTGCTGGGAATCGAACCTGGAACCTCTGTGTGGTAGGCGGTAACGCTGCTGACAAAGAACGCACACTTGTGGCCAGATGATTGTAGTTCAGTGTAGTCCTAATAGTTTGCATGTCGAGGTAACCATAACAGGGATTGGGATTTTCACTCAATATAGTTTCTAATACTCAGAAAAATTCGCAGTGTAAGTTAAAAGACAAGCTTTTCATGAGTGATCGGGTTTGGGACGGTGAAATATCTTGATGGTTGGTCAGTGTAGCTCACTCTTTGCTAATTTAATTAAGTAAGCCTTGGTTTTGAACTCTAATTAAATTTCAGTAGTTTCAGTTAATCAGTTTGATCATTTATAATGCTTTCAAATACGTGTATTTAGTAGGTGGCATTTATTTGGTGTCAGTTTATGTTGTCCCTATAATAGATGTGAAAACTGGAATAAAAAAAGCATAAACTAATTCCACAGTAGCTGGCAGCCCATTGGTACCGACCGACCGCCGTGTCATCTTCTGCCAGTGGCGTTATTGGATGCTATATGGAGAGTCGTGGAGTCAGCGCACTGCTCTCCTGGCCGTTGTCAGTTTTCGTGACAAGGAGCAGCTGCTACTCGGTCAAGAAGCTCCTCAGTTGGCATCACAGGACTCAGTGCATCCAGTTCCAGTCCTCCCGCCAAGGAAAAGTCGGTAGCAGTACTGAGAATCGAACCCTGGGTCCTCAGCTGTGCTGGCCATTCAGCTATGGATGCTGACAAAATAAGTTTTAAGTTGAAATACAGGGTGGGTGAGAAGTCGCTCCCTAGTTTTAAATATCCATAAGTGATTGTCGATATTTATTAATGAACGTTGTTGTGTTTTGTTACAAAATCACTGAGAGTACTTTCACCGCCCATAGCATCTTTTTACGGTGAACAATGAGATGACAAGGAAGTTGACTGTACAAGGGGGCAATACGTTGTTAGTGTCAGTCGATTGTTACTGAAGATTCTCCTGGTATCATTTTAAGAAGTTGCTGTAACAAAGCAATGATATCTAATAACAAGTAGAACGTACTCGAATCTCATATATAGTAGATTAAGTCTTGAACTCCAACCCAACCCAAAATATCTCTGTTACATACATCTCCATGCAGAAATGCTGCGATGATCTTTTCTGCCTGGATACAATCGATTTCCCTCCTAGCTTCACAGAAACTGACTTAATGCTTTATCTGTAATGACCACGTTGTCTTTGAGATTTTATAGCTCTATTAGAGAAGTGCAAAATATGAGAAAGCCGTAGAATACCTGCAGCCTATTCCCTCAGTAGATGCGTTCAGTGCAGACGGATAGCTGCCGATACCACACATTGAGACAGCTTATCAACAACTCGATACTCGAGCTTCCTTATAAGGCAGCAAATACGTGTGCGTCTGCACGTATTTGCGTCGATAGCTGCCTTCTTGCCAGATAAGAAAGACAATTCAGTGAAACCACTAGCTCTGAAGCGTCGTAAGTGTTGAGGAGAAACTCACTCATACACGCTCTTGCACTGTCTCTGCTCATAGATAGGACCCAGCAATCTGCTGACTTGTGACCTCTATGAAGCTAATGCGTTGCAATGCACAGCACGCGCCATTCATAGTTACTTTAATTAAAGAAATGTAGTTCACTATATAATCGCTCTTCGATATTTCTAATGATATTGATGTTGACAATACGTAAAATTCTCTATCTTTAAATCAAGGATTGGCGCTCAAGTCCTAAGTGGAGGAAATTCCGTTATGATAAAACCACTGCTTGTATTACTATTATTTATTGACTCACTTATATTACGTGGCATTGATGTACACTACTGACCATTAAAATTGCTACACCACAAAGATGACGTGCTACAGACGCGAACTTTAACCGACAGGAAGGAGATGCTGTGATATGCAAATGATTAGTTTTCAGAGCATTCACACAAGGTTGGCGCCGGTGGCGACACCTACAACGTGCTGACATGAGAAAAGTTTCCAATCGATTACTCATACACAAACAGCAGTTGACCAGCGTTGCCTGGTGAAACGTTGCTGTGATGCCACGTGCAAGGAGGAGAAATGCGTACCGTCACGTTTCAGACTTTGATAAAGGTCGGATTGTAGCCTATCGCGATTGCGGATTATCGTATCGCGACATTGCTGCTCGCATTGGTCGAGATCCAATGACTGTTAGCAGAATATGAAATCGGTGGATTCAGGAGGGTAATACGGAACACCGTGCTGGATCCCAACGGCCTCGTATCACTAGCAGTCGAGGTGACAGGCATCTTATCCGCATGGCTGTAACGGATCGTACAGCCACGTCTCGATCCCTGAGTCAACAGATGGGGACGTTTGCAAGACAACAACCATCTGCACGAACAGTTCGACGACGTTTGCAGCAGCATGGACTATCAGCTCGGAGACCATGACTGCGGTTACCCTTGACGCTGCATCACAGACAGAAGCGTCTGCGATGGTGTACTCAACGACGAACCTGGGTGCACGAATGGCAAAACGTCATTTTTTCGGATAAATCCAGTTTCCGTTTACAGCATCATGATGGTCGCATCCGTGTTTGGCGACATCGCGGTGAACGCACATTGGAAGCGTGTATTCGTCATTGCCATACTGGCGTATCACCCGGCGTGATGGATGGGGTGCCATTGGTTACATGTCTCGGTCACCTCTTGTTTCCATTGACGGCAGTCTGAACAGTGGACGTTACATTTCAGATGTGTTACGACCCGTGGCTCTACCCTTCATTCGATCCCTGCGAAACCCTACATTTCAGCAGGATAATGCACGACCGATATCACACATTAAGAGAGCTTATCAACAACTCGATACTCGAGCTTCCTCATAAGGCAGCAAATACGTGTGCGTCTGCACGTATTTGCGTCGATAGCTGCCTTCCTACCAGATAAGGAAGACAATTCAGTGACACCACTAGCTCTGCAGGTCCTGTACAGGCCTTTCTGGATACAGAAAATCTTCGACTGCTGCCCTGGTCAACACATTGTCCAGATCTCTCACCAACTGAAATGTCTGGTCAATAGTGGCCGAGCAACTGGCTCATCACAATACGCCAGGCGCTACTCCTGATGAAATGTGGTATCGTGTTGAAGCTGCATGGGCAGCTGTACCTGTACACGCCATCCAAGCTCTGTTTGACTCAATGCCCAGGCGTTTCAAGGCCGTTATTAGGGCCTGATTTCTCAGGATCTATGCACCCAAATTGCGTGAAAATGTAATCACATGTCAGTTCTAGTATAATATATTTGTCCAATGAATAGCCGTTTATCATCTGCATTTCTTCTTGGTGCAGCAATTTTAATGGCCAGTCGTGTAATTACAACAGTTTAAATAACAAGTTATCACCAAATTAACTGTGTTCTCAAAGAAACCTATGTACTATTTTTCGTGCGTTCAATGCCGGTACAGGGGTTAAGCGAGTTCTGGACAATCTTACCAGGTTGTGAATTTTGTACGTAGTTTTAGTTGTTTATGTTCTCGTTGTGGTAGTGACATATATATAGAAAATTCGTCAACACAGGCTCTGCGCCATGTTTCATTTAAAGACATTATTTAAAACATGAAACACACTAAGCAACGTATAGTGATTACTAACTTAAGTGACGAACTTCAAAGTTGCTATACACCTTTGCGCAACACTGTGTCAATCAAAAATACAATTTCTGTTACATGATAAAGACGACATAATAGCGAGAGGAATACGAGGAAAAATCGACAAAGAAGCACTGGAAAGCATCCAGGAGAGATAAAAATTCTGTGGGCATAAAAGGTGGAATTAAGTGACATCACAATAGATGTTTCGATGGAACAACTGCCGGAAATATTGTAGCAGCTCTGTGTAGACTACTTTTATGTTATGGACGTGGATATAACGCACGATTTTGCTGAGATTTTTAACAAAATGGAGTATGTGATTATCTAAACTCAAACTATAACTTCAGTGTGCAAGGAGCCTATCAAGGAAAATTAAGTACTACAGCATAAATTCCACATCTATAAAATGTTTGTGTCATGTGTGAAGAATATTTTAAGATATTGACACTACTGCGTAGCTTACAGTTGACGTCAATAAATTCCTAATATTTGGTGGCAAATTTGAATTGTAATTAGATTCTCGAGTTTTTTTTAATTTATGCAGTCATTTGTAGGATGGGAAACGTTGTAATATTCAACCTCTGAAAGCGGCGCTGAGCGACCACAAGGCTGCGCCCGCGAGCTAGTGGGTATGGTGGACATTGTGCTCCCCTCCATCTGGGTAAATCATCTTGGTGTAGGGATGGGGGGCTGCAGCCTCTACTCAAGGAGTTGTGAGGGCTGGGGGCACAGAGGAAGGAATCTATCATGTCACAGAGTGGCAGTCGCTTTTCAAGAGATGAGAGGCATACACCATCATGCAGGTGGACTGACGGTTGGCTTGTCAATGGGCTGTGCATTCGCATCCTGGAAACGGAAATGTCGTGTGACTAGGGCCTCCCGTCGAGTAGACCAGTCGCCTGGTGCAAGTCTTTTTAGGTGACGCCACTTTGGCGACTTGCATGTCGATGGGAATGAGATGATGATGATGAGGACACCACAACACCCAGTTCCTAAGCAGAGGAAATCTCTGAGCCAGCCGGAGCCGGGAATCGAACCCGGGCCCCTTGGCATGGTAGTCCATCACGCTGACCATTCAGCTGTCGGGGCGGACATTCGCGTCTGTGATACGTGGCGGCGGCAGACTCACGATGTACTCAGGCATAAGGCCCATCTGTGCGGGGCTGACAGCTCCCCAGCGGACAGTTAATGACAGCGGGCAAGTGAGACTCGATAGCAGCATTTTCGAAGCATGTACCAGGTGTATCGGTATGAAATGAGCGTTTTTTGTGAAAATGAAACACTAATTTTGAACTAAAAAGTAAAAACATGTTATTCAAAGTAGATTTTGACCACCTTTCTGGCAATTTGTGGACACCAGGCCAATAGAAATGCTCGTCTTTTGAAGCAAACCAATCAGACACCCAATTTTCGACTTCTTCGTAGGAATCGAAGTGTTCCTCAACCAATGCGTGTCCCATTGATGAAAACAAATGGTAGTCGGAAGGGACCAAGTCTGGTGAATACGATGGGTGGGGTAGCAGATCCCAGCCAAGTGTTCTGACTGTATCCTGAACCAGTTTTGCTTTGTGTGCAGGTGCATTGTCGTGTGAAAAAATTACTTTGCCATGTCTTCTGGCCCATTCTGGTCTTTTTACGATCAATGCATAGTTCAAGTTGATCATTTGTTGTCTGTAGCGCTTAGTATTCACAGTTTCACCGGGTTTTAGAATCTCATAGTACACCACACCTTTCTGATATTACCAAACACAGAGCATTGTCTTCTTGCCGAATCGATCCGGTTTTGGATTCGATGTTGATGGTTGTCCCGGATTAACCTATGATTTTTCCCGTTTAGGATTCTTAAAAAAATCCATTGTTCATCGCTAGTAACAATTCGATGAAAAATTGATTTTCTTTCATGTCTTTGAAGCAAAATTTTACAAGTGGTTTTTCGGTTTTCCATCTGTCTTTCATTCAATTCATGTGGCACCCATTTTCCACACTTTTGGATCTTTCCCATAGCTTTTAAACGGTCAGAAATTGTTTGTTGTGCAACATTTAGCATTGCTACCATTTGCTTCTGACTCAAAGTGTCATCTTCATCCAATATTGCTTGCAATTCGGCGTCTTCGAACTTTTTTCGTGGTCTTCCACGTTCGTCATTACTTACATCAAAATCATTATTTCTGAAGCGTTGAAACCATCTTTTGAATGTTGCTTCTATTAGAGCATGATCACCATTTGCCTCGACAAGCATTCGATGCGACTCTGCAGCACTTTTTTCAAATGAAAACAAAAAATTAATGCTTTCCGCAAATCATCACTTTCTGGTACAAAATTCGGCATTGTTAACACGATGAAAACATATGATGTTGTTTGTTCCATGACTTTGACAGATGTCATACCAACCAAACAAAAACAAAAATTAAGGCTCGCTCACAACAAATGTTCCCTATCGACACATTTGTATGCTAACGCTAATATCATACCGGGCACCTGGTAAAGTGTTTGCATATTTGGTCAAATGTTAGATAAAACACCTCTAATTGTTTAAAAAATAAATCCAGCACTCCCAACCCTACTTCAGTGTAACCGGTTAGAATACAATGAAATTTCTTTAAAAAAGTTAATCCATCACTTCTACAGTGTAACTATTATCATCACTAGTGTAAATCGTTTAAAAAATGAATTCACCACCACCTCATTGTAGCTGTTGCGTACCAAGAGTGCAACTGTTAAAAAAGTATCTCTCACACATACAGTTGATCTTGTTTGTTCTTGTTCAAATAATAATAAATTGTCTTAGACACCCCTCAGGTGTGCAAGACATCCTCCACAGTTTAATAGTTACGCAGCAAGAGTCTACTAAATGAACACCGTACCTCCACAATATAACTGTTATGTTGCAAGGGTGCACTTTGTTTAAAAAGTCTCTTACACGTACAGGTGGTCTTGTTTATCTTTGTCCAAATACTAATAAATCATATTGGACAACCCACAGTTGTGCTAGACATCCCCTCTCTATTGTTTCATTAACCATGGCGTCAGGCATAGTTGTATACCAGGAAGTGTGTACTTTTGACCTTGTTCTTGGGGAGAGGGGAAGAAGATGGCATCCTTTAGAACTGTCAAGGACAAGTGGGGTAGTACCACCATCTTGGATTGTGACATCATAGTTCTGTCTGCTTTTGACCAGCCGCCATCTTGGACGCCATCTTGATGACACTTTATCTTTGTGGTAGGGACGATAGGGCCTAAAATCCTTCTCTTGGTCATCAGTTCATATAGGTCTATGGTCGGAATAGGTGGTCTATCACATAAGCACTCCACTTGGTCTACCATAATTAATTCAGCTTCAGCCAGAGGGATAAGGATTTGGTTACAGCAGGGTAATAAATTATCCTGGACTGCTATTTGTACATAAGGTAATTGGTGTAGAGAGGGATGTGGATCTGATTATAGTACATTAATAAATTATCTTAATCAGTTCAGCTGTGTGACTGGGGGACGGTGGGGGGGGGGGGGGAAGGGCAAGGGAGGGTAATACTTTATTTCGGCTCCTTTATCTGTCCTAGACCACATGTGACATGTGGAGGTGTGCAAATCAGAAAACTCTACTGTCCATGATAGGATCTCAGGGGGTGTGGGGTCATAACTTAAGCGACATGGTGGGGAGTGCAATCATAAATTAGTGGAAGGTGAGGGGGAGGGGAGAAGGGGTGACAGGTCATAAATCAGAGACCAGTGAACCCACTCAGCCCCCCTAATTACTGCCATATGCTATTGCCAAAAGAACAAAATATGAATATTTTGGTCCTGTAGGATCTTCAAATTCCATTTTGGGACAATGCTGTTGTCCATTAGTACTTCTGTATGTAATGACTTACGTTTCCACTTGGCTTTTACCCCATCTTCCAGGCCCATGTATTAGCCATCGTCTCATTGCTCATCGTTTGCAAATTATGGGTCTTGGGTAACGGAATCTGTATAAGGAAGACGGAATGCTTAGCTTTATTAAGTCTATTACAACACATGATTTTATCAGTTATTATGCTGTGGTTCGAATAACTTTTGAAATTTTCGTTTTCTAGAGCAGTGAGAGGGAAGTCATTCATTACTTGATACTGCTGCCCCACCTTCTTGTGCATTATTTTGGTGATCTCATTATACCTTTTCAAATATTCCGCAGTTGACAAGATAATACATGTACTATGCTATGTGACCTTCTTTTGATCTCCACACTCCCTGCTTACTCTTTCTTGGTCTGATATTAAATCGTTATGATACACGACAGTACATGTGGTTTTACTGCATAGCTTGAGATCCTCGCTTTCAATGTACACAACACCTAAGTCATTCGCCATCTATCGGCTGTGTTACGCGTTACAGTATCAGGTGGCCCCTCAGAACGAAGTGAGTACCCGTATTCCAGAGTTCTCTAGTGCGGCACACAGATGGCTGTTGTCATTTATGAACGCTGTATTCAAACAAGCACTTCCAATGCGGCAATATTTTTTTTTTTTTTTTACTGTGGGACCAAACTGCTGAGTTCATCGGTCACTAAGGACAACACACACACACACACACCCATGTCCGAGGGAGGACTCGAACATACGACGGGGTGCGACATCTTCATGCAGTGAAAGCCTGTTTGATCCAAGAAGGGTGTACCTTCCGTCGTGTTACTGCAGATGCCAATGTCTCTTCGTCTGTAATCCATAAGTTGTGAACACGCTACAGCGAGACAGGTCAGTACACAAGGCGGGTTGGAAAGGACGCTGACTCATTAAAATTCCATGTGAAGATCGATATCTATGCATCTTTGTGTCACAGCATTGTGCGGGTAAAGAGCACTGCAGGACGGTCTCAGAAGACCCACTGGAGCCGCTGTGTCCGATCAGACTGATAGGAACGGGTTACGAGAAAGGACCTTACGACCCAGACGTCCTGTTCGAGTAGCCCGCTTGACACAACATCTCATAGCTCGCCTTAGTTCTGCCGTTCCTATGTCAACTGGCAACTTCGTCACTGGCAAAATGTCTTACTCACAGACGAGCCCAGATTTCCTCTGACGCAAAGTGATGGCCGTATTCGCGTGTGGAGACGCCATGGTGAGCAGTACCTGCCAGACGATGTCCATGAAATCCGCAAGTTCTGTGATTGTGTGGACAGGCATCAGCGCTGGCAGCCATACGGATGTTGTCGGTGTCCATGGTCGCCTTACCGCCATGCAATATGTCAGATCCTGTTGGACTTTGTGGTGTTTTGTGAATATGGTGGAACCTCGAATTCCTTCTCATGCGCGATAATGCCATGGACAGTGTGACGGGTGTCACCAGGGATGTCTTGGGAAGCCTGGTCATTGAAGTAACGGAATGGCCAGTGGAGAGTCCCGACATAAACCTCTTCATGCATGTGTGGGACGTGCTTGATAGACGTGTTAGTGGCGCTCCTGTTCCACCACAAACTCTCCGAGAACTCCCAAGTGCTCTCATTGAAGAATAGGATCGGATTCCACAGCGTGACTCTGAAGACTTATATGGAGCATGCCACATAATGTCAGGCAGTGATAAACGCTTAGGAGCTCATCACGTTATTGAAGCTCTCGAAGTTCAGTGAAAAGCATCCAGGAGGACGGGATAAATGGTGATTTCCACTCTTTTCCCACGTTACGTCAATGTCCATTGACAGTAATAAAATACCCATACATTCCTGTGGACATGGATTGTAACAAAGTTAAGTATTTATCTTCTTCAAGTAGCAATAAAGTGACCTAGTAATTTATACGCTGTAGTATCAACTCGACCTCCTCCAAGAGCGACGATAAGAACCCACCGCTGTGCCGACGAGTGTTGTTTCGTCCGGTAAAACACAGTAGTTTTGGCAAAAACATCCTACAAATACCTTATATACTAACGTAAATATATGCAAATAGGTAAATCAAGGTACACGTCCATGAGTGACAATGGACTCCCATGGAACTAACAGTCCAGAATTATAGTGTTCCTGAGGTACGTCTGTCTTCTATCGAGTTTTAGCTAAGAGTGAGTTCCTATCTCACTGTTTTTAGTAGCCTAGCATCCGTATTGCCTCTAACTGTTCGATTTCGAACTGGACCAATAGGCCATCCCCAAACCACCCACCAGAGGCCACGGCTATTCCCCCAGTTGGCAACAATAATATTTTATTATTTTTTAGACGAGACGAACGCCCCCTTACATCAATAGTCTCTGTCTGCCCTTTTTCCCTTTTTATTTATTAAACCAGTCGCTAATAAACCAATCGCTCATTGTGCGAATTACTTGTAGTTTAGGAACTCACGTTTTAGCGTCTGATCCCTCAGTTTGAAAAACCTCCCGCCTTTCCCGGGGTAGTGGGAGGGAGAACTTGCCCGTCTGTCCATCAACGGCCGTTTCGAGGTGGAAAGCTCTGACTTGTGCCGCCTTGGCGCCTCCCGGAAACTTGTTCCCATCTGATTGGTACCAAAGGTGGGTACTGCTGCCAACGATGACAGGCTATGATCTAAGCACATCCCACGATCTCATTACCTTGCAACGTATAATTCTAAATTTCACAAAACGCAAAACCGTTGTATCTTATAGCATTCTGGTCATGTTTTCGTTTCTTGCAAAACTCAAAATATTACATTTCTGAACGTTTGAAGCACATGGGGAAGCTGTGCAGCACTTAGAAATCTTACCAGGATCTGGCTGTATATGCAGATGTATTTCAGGCGGTACTTCATTACAGACAACTGCATCATCTACAAAAAATCTGAGGCAATTATTAATACTGTATACCAGTTCATCAACATCCAACATGAAAACCAATGGCCCCAATACATCTCACTGAAGCATGCCTAAGGTAACTTTTGCATCCGTCGATGACACTCTAGCCAAAATAATGTGCTGCGACTTCCCTACCAATAAATCCTCAATACAGTCACAAAATTCGTTTGGTACACAATATGATAGTACCTTTATTAATAAGTGCTGGTACGTCGCTGAGTCAAATGCTTCTTGAAACTCAAGAAATGCTACATTACGTGACCGTCTCGATCCACGGATACCAAGATGTCGTGCGAGAAAAGAGTGAGGTGTGTTTCGCACGATCCAAGTTTGCGGAATACATGCTGGTTAGCGTGGAGGAGATGGTTCTGTTCGTGATACCTCATTATCTCTGAGTTCTGATTACGTTCTAAAATGAACAAACGGTGTGGTTTGTTGTCTCACTGAAGATATTTTTTTGTGTGGGTTGCTGTACACTAACAATGGAACGCACGTAATCAAACATCCAGTACAGTATCTACACTGCATGACAAAGTTAAAGGATCACTTTTCCTAAACCCCTTAATTGTCTCTCAGTCCGATGCATAGGTTTGAAATTTGACTCAAAGGTGCGTACAAGATTTCTCTGTAACGGTGCAAAATTGTGGCGTCCTGTGTCGTCACCCTCGGGCTGGACGACGCTTCAGATAGCTAGACGTCGATACACGAAAAAAAATTGTGGTTATCCTAAGAGCACTGTATTACCAGCTTGGGGACAGCAATATACGACTGCAGAATGGATGGCGTGTTTGGCCCTGCGAAAGACTGTTTACGTGTTTTAAACGCTAATAAACACTATTTAGAATGTGCTTCTCTGTACTCTGTACCAATCAGAACCGTGCGGTGTCAGCTAATAAATACCTTACAGATCTATTCCTGCACGATTTTTAACAAAAAGCATACAAGTTGATTGCTGTCTTTGATGCTTTCCTGGAAAAGAGAACCATCTGCCTCTAAATGGACATCTGCGTTAAATGATGATAGAAGGTAGGTGGAGTAATCGTTTGACAGAGGTTGTAACGAGCTTCATTTGTCACACATTTAACCATTTTTTTCTGTTGTTCTCTAGGAATGTACCAGTTGTGTGGTGTAACCTGCCTTCGACTCGAATTGCGTGTTCTGTGTGTGACTAAGAGTGCTATCTACCTGCGATCTTTAACAGCAAACCTCTCCATATCGCAGTCAGCAGGGGCTTCCAATGCTTGTGTGATGATGAATCATGTCCACCAAACCGATAGAAAACTATTTCGACACCCTCCTCTAGACGAACGAAGATGTATGCGAAGTACTCCACTCCCCTACCACATCTTGGACATAAACAGAGTCTTGTTTTATAACTGCGGTGATTCTAAGTTAATGACGGGGATTCGTGAGGTACTGCAATCCATGTGTATACATTTTCTTGGCAGATGTTGCGTGTGGAAGAGACTGTTTTATGTTCATGGAGTTAGAGCAGCATAGAGTGGAACACAGAGAATCTGTGTTTTGTTTTCCTTTGGTGTAGAAGGTAGTACTCTTGTCATCTTAAAGTTTCTCACCATAGTGAGGGGGATAGAAAACTTGCAGGGTGGATGTATGTCAAGTGTTGGAAATATATTTCCTTCATTGGAGTTTCAGTTCACGCGACTAACATACCACGAGTCACACTGCTTTAACATAATAGTACGCTTAAGTGCAGAACCGTGTAGCCTTCGGAGTGTGTGTTTACGTTCTATGATCATTTATCTTTTGCCAATACCATCTTAGTACGGAATAAAACACTACAACAATTCTGTAGACTTGATAGCAGATGTGCTTTACGTAAAATGTTTAAAACTCCCTTCATCTGGAGCTTCATTATGCATACATCATACGTTTCTTCTTCTTTTTTATCGTCTGCTATACCACAACAATACTCTCAAATGATTTATACTCGTATCTACTATGCACCAGTAAGGAATGCTAAATTCCTCAGCTTGCAGCATCTAAAGAGATCATTTGTAACTGAACGGGTGATGTGAGTAAGACCGGTACGGAACAATCTTCGCAGAACGGCAGTTACGGCATTAGAATGAGAACACCGGCTTGTATTACTAGCGTCAGTCAGTACAAGTCTGGAAAACGCCTTTGCGAAAGCATAATTATGGAAGTGTATTGATTACACGGAACTCAATTCGTTCTGTTCCTTCACGAGACATCTATGTAGTAGGCATAGTACTTTCCTACTTCTGATCAGTTCCAAATTAAATCAGAGACAATGTTTCAGGGAAGGATGGATAAAGATAGAGAAAGAGTTACGAGATGCATAGAGAGAAGCCATCTAGAATTTTGCTTAGCGTCCTTAGCCTACAGGTTCATTTCGAAGTAGAGGGCTGAATGCTAGAGCTTTCAATTTCGCACTTTATCCCACGATTGTGAGAATACTTTGTGACTCCATCCACATAGGTGGAGATGGCAAATTGTAATAAAATCTTACCGAACTTATAAACTGTTTTGGCTAAGAAGCGTAGTTTTGGCACCTCCTGTCTGCTGATGGATATTTCTTACAGTAACAAACAGCGATGTAGGCAGTGTAACAGGATTTGCAATATGTCCACATCTATATGACTCCGGTAAAGTAATGGAGAGGGTGATTGGGCAATGATACAGAAATTGAAAGCCGTGCTACGTCATTGGCTGACAGCATCATGAGATCGACGCGACGAGACGTTGTGTTGACATGGCAAATCGTCGATAGTGGTGGTTTGGACATTGAGTAGTTGAGCAAATGCGTTGAAATTACAGAAGACCCGGTAAAATTACAAAAATTGATGGAAAATACGTAAAACTGATGAAAATATGGCAAAAATGTGGAGGGATGAGGGTCCTTACATGCTCGCATGGGCGTATGAAAATCATTCCATTCCTCCACCGGTAGGATTGACAATTGATGATGCATACTTCCATGCTCTCTGGGTTTAAGTCCTGCAGAATAACCCCTGCACATGTGGAAACATTCTGTTACGCACTATAAGTCATAAAAATAAAAGACGCAGTGTCCAAACATTTAGGGGTGACTACTGCCTGGAACGGCGAAACAGTGATCATATACCTGGGTACAATATGCCCTACCAATATGAGGAATCAATGCTCTGGGTCTCTTCAAAACCAGAACACTGAGACATCTACTACCCCGTCACTGTGGAAGATGAGATTTAATGTATAGCTCGTCACATTCAAGTAGCTGTTGGGAAACACTCCGCAATTCCGCAAACTCTTCCAATTTCCATATATTGTGATTTTTGCCAATAAGAAACACCGCCTCTGTCTTTTATTTCAACCATTATGTGTGTTGTGGAAGCAGCTCAGTTTACACCATGTGATGTTCCGCTTTCTGTAAGAGTCAGTGGAACAAAACGTGTTAATGTCGGTTTAGTAACTGACACAAACCTCAAAGTCATGGTAGAAAAACAGAAGGTATGGATGTGTACACAGACATAGTCATACACTCCTTTGATGTGTTACAGCAAAAAACAAAATATCAAACTGCTTATAACAACAAGATGAGAATCCTTTATTGTGATTGATAGTCAGTGGAATATGGTCTTCCTGCAGTACAGGCAACAAAACATTACACAGGTCCGTGGAAGCAATTTCGATCACTCGCTGCCTGCTCCGATGGACCAATATTTGTACATCTAATGAGATCAACACATATGGTCGATGTCAACACGCAGACGGTATTTTTTTTCGATGTTACAAAAATAACGAGGGAGGGAGAGACAGAGAGAGAGAGACAGAGAGAGAGGCGGGGGGGGGGGGGCAGAGGGAGGGAGGAGAGAGAGGAAGCGAGAGAGAAAGAGAAAGAGAGAGAGAGAGAGAGAGATAGACTGTGCTGTCAACAAAGTCTCTGACACCATTACACTGTCGCATTTCTAACATAGTAATCACAGGGATACGAATTTCTTCTTATTAGTTAGTGTGTTACTTTTTCTTTGTGATAGCCCTCTACCTAGTCAGTGATGGGTGGAGGACTAGACTGTCTTCTAACTATCGAACTGTGCTGTCAGAACGTGATGGAATTTCGAGAGAATTTGCACGGGTCTGTGACTTGGCTGGGGGTATCAGTTCTTCCCGGTTTGGGAAACACCAACTATCGCGCAAGAACGTACATAACATAAATAAAAAACGCGAGGCCTTTTTAATTGTAATTATGTCCTTTATTCCGCGAAAAATATTTGATAACGACGATGTGGAGGTAAAATTTTGCTATCGGGAAGCTACGGTAGGCTATGCGAAAGACATCCAGCTCCTATGAGTGGGGACCTATCGTAATTTTTCGGACGCTGTGCACCTATAAATGATAATCACGCTACTTATCGGGAATGTTATGCTGTTGGAATGTAACGTTACAGTGGTTACTGTTCTGACATATCACCAGACAAATGTGGGAAATGATCGGACTACTGTTCCTGTAAAAGAATATTATGTGTGTCTAATCTTAAGGGGAGGATAGATTTGACGTGGAGAATTGTGATTTCAACGCATTGAGGAGTATTTGTGACCGTAAGGGGTGATGGATTCATTTCGTAAACACGTACACAACATACCAACGAAAGGTTTCAACTGGATTGCTAAGTGTACAAACAGGGAAGGCAATATGGCTGTAACCAAAAGCAGATCCTCACTATCAACTGCGATGTTTATTACAGAACACAACCCAAATCGGTGATGTTTTTCCAACCTTTCGTTGGCGGGAGCGCTATTGATAATCGGATAGTGCCAGACACGTGTGCTTTACTTGGTTGAGAGAGACTTGGGGGGAAGGGGGGGGGATGCAGCACCTGCAGTCTGTTCTCGAATTTGATTGGCTGTAAGACTCAAATATCAGTCTCCTAGAACTGAGGAGAATCGAGACACCTAGCAGGTGTGCGTGTGGATACACCATACTTTTTTTGGATGCTATACACATATAAAAGATAATCGAAAATGTGTATGTGTTGGAGTGTAAAGTTACTGCAGTCAGCGTTCCGACATGTGCAAAGAAAATCGCAATGGCTGGTCATAAGGGAGGTATACATTTGATGTGGAAAACTGTAATTTCAGTGCATTGACAGCTGTATTGGGGGGGGGGGGGTGAAAGATTTTAAGCAGAAAATTATGTCCAGTGATATGAAGGATATAGATTTATGTGGGAAATTGATGTTTCCAGTGACACAGTCAGAGGAGGAGGTATTTCTGATACTTTGCTCATTGTCGAATGTCACCAGATGGGCGCTATTATCGTAATATGTAATTGCAATTACACTGATAAATTTGTGGCTGGTTTTCTAGGACGACTCTGCCTTGAGTCCGGGTATGTGATGACGGTAGCCAGTGACCAGAATAAACTGACATTTCTGGCTTAAGGAGCGAGCTGCCACTGAGCCTCCCAAACTGGTCAGGTGGGGTACAGGGACGCAGTTGACCTCATCATGTCGCCCTCTAATAGCAAACCAATATTCAGTATGTGTTGGGCAGCCACAGCGATCATGTGTGTTGCGAGCATTCTCCAATTTTTACGTGCGTATTTGAGAAGATTCAGTATCGTCATCCGGATGGTCCTCTCTGACTGGCCAAGTCCAGATTCAGAATTGGCGCAATCACTGAGACACACGTCCATGGCAGCATGTGGACATTGGGACATGAGCGCGCATGATGTCCAAGTGTTCCAGCGATGTGCAACATTTAACCGTGGCAACTACTACTACGGAATGGAACGTGGTTTAAGTGTGTTTACTGCTTCTCAACACAGTCTACTGGACTCTGTCTTGCAGCTGAAAGGTGGGAGTGGTATTTGTTGTTGTTACTATCCTATCACATGGTACACCTTTCTCCTCCCCTCCTCCTCCTCAATCTTCGCCCTGGTGTAGCTGAGGGAACAAACTTAGGGATTATATAGTGATTTAAAAACAAATAGCAATGTAAAATTATCGTTAAATCATATCAGAAATGGTAGGATCAGAGAGGTTATGAATGTCGAAAGCACAATCCTAGAATACACAGAAAGCAAGCGCCTACTCTCCTATGGTCACTTACAGCGTATACCAGACACAAGATGGCCAAAACGTGTATGGCAATGGACTTCACATCAAAGAAGAAAGCGCAGTAGACCTGCGAGATGCTGGAAAGACGGTGTCAACGAAGCAATGGCGGCGGGAGGTTTTAGTGAAGGAGACTGGAATGACTGTAAGCGATGGAGATTGGGATGCGAGAGGCGGCGGCAGTCGTAGAAACCTCGCTCATATACATAATTCCTGACTGATCAATTTATGGTTTCGCTGTGGCCGAGCAGTTCTAAGCGCTTCAGTCTGGAACCGCGCGATCGCTACGGTCGCAAGTTCGAATCCTGCCTCGGGCATGGATGTGTGTGATGTCCTTAGGTTAGTTAGGTTTAAGTAGTTCTAGGTTCTAGGAGACTGATGACCTCAGATGTTAAGTCCCATAGTGTTCAGAGCCATTCGAACCAATTTATGGTTTCCGATAGTGGTATCATGATCACACCCCAGTCAAGCCCTACCCTGTCTCCTGCAAATTGCTTAAGAACACAGCGCAACTGCACTGAAATTTTAAATTCTCAGCTACTTACAACATAACATACTTCCTGACAAATGTCCTACCTGTGCCTGTATTTGCCAACAGGATGCAAGGAAAAAATCCAGGAAGGGAAGAATAGGGTTAGGAAACTGGGCAGTTGCAGGATCGAATCCCAGATTTCCCTACTTCGTATACCAGCCCTAGTATCCTCCAATAGAATGCAAGCAAAAACTATCCCACACAGAGGGCATCTAGTTAATTATGTATCCAGTCAATGTGATAGAGTGGGGGGACCTATTTCCAAGACATCTTCATTCCTGCATTTTTGGAAGGTCTGGAGTTTTCCTAGGTATCCACTATTTTATTCAGGAGAAGGGATAGGCTAGTGTGGTTTCTGGTGGCACACAACAGATGCTATCTAGTTCTTCTAGAACGCCTTTGTTCCATCCACTTCAGGTTTCCATAGCACCAGAAGCATCAGAACAAAGGGATATACCAACTACTAACACCAAGTCTGAATGAGAGGTAGTGAGGTTGGTGGAAACACCTTGGTTTACGTGTGCTTCCACATGTTGGTTCACTCACAGACAGGAAGTAGCTACTTGAGAGAGAATGGTGATTGTTTCTTACGTATCAAATATCAAAGGGTTGCCGCCACCTAATGTTTTGTTTGACAGGGTGTAGCCACTTGAGAGGGGTTGGTGCACGTATCGATCTTCAGTCCTGCCCTGGCTGGTGCTGGTGGCACATCATGTGGTCACTGGTGAAGCAGCCAGTGTGTTTGTCCCTGAAGACGCGATGTCCCGGCGAGTGCAGCCCACGGCACATCTGCCCTGTGGTCGATGCGAAGACGTGATCGGAAGATTTCCAACAACCTAATTACGTGTGGTGAGTTATGTTGATGTCGATTTCGTCATGATATTCCTTGCTTGACTGGAAAGAAACGTCTGCCTTGTGATCGGTGCAAAGATTGTGATCGGTGCAAAGATGCGACTGGAAGATTTTTAGCAATGTAATTACGAGTGGTGAGTTACGTTTATAAGGATTTCGTCATGGTACTGCTTGCCTGAAAGGAAAAAAAAATCTATTTAAGCATTTAATTACTTCTTTTCGATGTATTTTACAAGACCTGTATCGTCCAAAACAACAGAGAATGATGAGGTTTTTCCCTCCAAATAAAGAGACCCAATCCCTGCAAATCTAATTTTATAAATAAACAATATATTATTGCACCATCTATGCAATATAGTTGAATTTCCTGCCATGCGGTCCTCCCAGTCCACCCGCTCAGCGGTTTTTCATGAGATTTTTTTCTGGGAGGGGTGGGGAGGTAGTTGGTGAGGGGAGGGACATCCTCTGGTGGTGGCATTGTGGATTCCTGCACATCAAGGTGAGCACACACGTGAACATGTTCAAAGAAGACAATACCTCCAATCTGAAGCAGTGTAATTATGCAATTAGGACGTGTACCCGCTGGACAGGATAATACTTGCACCTTACATACCAACAGTACTGCTCAGACTAAACGATTTTCCCACTAATGTTTTCTGGGGCCGGCCGCTGTGGCCGAGCGGTTCTAGGCGCTACAATCTGGAACCGCGCTACCACTACTGTCGCAGGTTCGAATCCTGCCTCGATCATGGATGCGTGTGATGTCCTTAGGTTAGTTAGGTTTAAGTAGTTCTAAGTTCTAGGGGACTGATGACCTCAGAAGGTAAATCCCTTAGTGCTCAGAGCCATTTGAACATTTTTTTTGTTTTCTGGGTAGGGAGGGGAGAAGTGGGGGAGGGGAGGGCTGGGGAATTTCCCATGGGGGGAGGGGGTAATTAATTCATAAACTTAATTAATTAGTCAATTAGTTTGATATTGAAAGTGTGTATTGGTAGTGGGAGGAGCGAGGGTTGGGGGATTTCGCAGAGGGCTGAGGAGGAGGAGGGGGAGGGGTGGGTAGTTTCTCAAAATAGGCTTACCCCTGAATGTATGGTTGCCCCTGAATATAGGCAACCCACCAGAACCCAATTTGCCCAACCACTAACTTTAACGTTCAGGGAATGTTCTCATGAGATTCCCCAAGTGATCTCATCATTCTGGAAGGCACAATAGATCAACACAAATAGGCATCTGTTCTTGGATATCATGTCCACCCCTACAGATAGTTTGTTTTTCCTCGCTATAAGGGCATCTGCCAGCAGAACAATGGAACGCATCACACAGCTCTCATTGTACATGTGTGGTTTGAAGCGTATCAGGATGGATTTACCGAACTCCACTGATCGCCAGACTCCAGGGATTTAAACCGAGAAATCTAGCGCAGTTGGTCATGGTACTGGAGCTAATAGAGCCTCACATCCCCGTCGGTCTCTTCGAGAACCACTTGATTCTCCTCCTGCTTGTCTCGCAGTGGCCTGCGCTGCAAAAGGTGATTATTCAGGCTTTTGACAGGTGGTCACATTAGTGTGATTAGACAGTGTATCTTTGGTCTAGAAGCAGCTTTCTAAAACATCTGTCAAACCACGATGGGTCTTTCGCATCTCTCACAAATTTGTTCGACTCTGCCTGTCGAACATGTATTGTACTATACGTATTCGTGAATTTTGTCCATTCATACCTAACAATTTCATATTTTCAGACTCAGAGATGAATGGTCGACTTTGATCGCTTATATAATCTGTGGCACTTGCTAAATAGAAATATCTTCGTGCCTTCCTTACAATTGTTTCTGAAGAAATTTTAGTGCTTTTTTTTACTAATGTCTCTGAATGCTGTGTTTTTGGGTAACCTTTTCTCTGTTGACTTTGAACTGCATCACACTATTGTTGTTGTTGCGAAGGTCATTGTCGGAAATTGCTTGGAGTCAGTTGAAGTCGATGTGTGAACTGTAGGCTCGATGTATGTATTCCAGTCAAGGGGTCAGATATCGTAATCTTCCTGGGAGTAGTTAGGAAACAAGTGGTCAGATATCGGAATCTTCGTAGTTAGGAAACAGCAGGGCTTGTAATGGCTGTATTAGTGGGAAATTAACTCTGTCTCGCGGGTCGAAGCGTGACTGATACGGTACTGTAGCAATGAGGAAAATTCGTTCAGGTCCGCCAGTAAATGTTTCCGTGTAACTCTGCGAAGCAATGCATTGTGTAATTTGTCTCGCGCACCTCTCACTGCCAATAGCCAAGTCTAGCTGCGTCCAGGATTGGGACTTCGTACTACGCACCGGTAGCTTCGCGAACGAACGAGAGCAGCGTTCAAAGCTTGCGTGCAAAATCTGTACCCTAAGCACTGGATGCCCAACTACTTCTGGGAAGGAACACTTTAATTCCAATAAAATTTTGCAGTATGAAAGAACATGAATATAACATGGAAGACGACACGATGTAACTTGCCCTCCATACCCAAGCGAGTTGCCAGCTCTCCTCAGTGCACCTGAACGCACGCTCAACATTGCTGGTGTAATTGTACTCACCACTGCAGAAATGCGTCCACGCAGATGCTGCAAATCCCTAATCTTCACCTCTACTCATGTCTCTTGATGAGCCCCACGCAAAGAAGTCCAAGAATGTTAGACGAGGCGAATGTGCTGCACAGAACCGAGATGAGCCTCGTCCAGCCCATTGTCTTGAGAACGCCTCGTTGAGGTAATCACGCAGTGTGCAGCGCCGTCGTGTTGGAACACCACCGAATCCAGAACGTTGTCGGCAAACATTCAGGTAGGATGTTGCAGTGATTGTTGCTTCCGCTTAACCTTTCGAGTCCCAGTGGTACAAAAAAATATATTTTAATATTTTTCACAGAATGAACCTTTATCATCATAGTAGTCAACGAATACAAGAAGAAATTGGCAAAAAGAAACAATTAATGAAGCACCTACATGGGAAAGGTCGTAATTGGCAAAAATTCCTATTTTGAGATTTTGTATCAAGCAGATAGTATGTGGCCACGTCAAATGCACAGAGAAGGTAGTAGGACTAGATAAAATCAAAGTTAGCTGAAAACGTAGTCTCTAGATACTGTAGGTTGTACATACAGAGGTAAGAGATGTTGGTAGTACCTCCTTTTACTGTGTCTCGACAACAATGTGTCTAGGCATGTTGGTAACAAACAGTAGTGTTTTAGTGTCTCGGATCTATGTTTATAAATCAGTACGCCGCCCAAACCGCCTCCATTTACAATGGAAAGTTCAAATTTGTAGTTTCAGGAGATTCCTTCATGCCCTGTGATAGGTAATTCGGCGTCATTGAGAAAAGAAAAAATTGATCAAGTACGAGTAGCTCTCCCGCACTGAGGGTTCCGTACAAAGCTAATTAGACAGTTCATCCATTCCGGGAATCGAGAATCACGAACATTTTTGTCTGTTAACATCGATACTGGCAAGATATCGGTCCCAGGGATACCAAGACTTGCGGGAATTTTTTAATTTCAATAATATAAATGTGGCATAAAGTCATGTATGAGGCAGGCGACCAATATTATAGAAATCATAAGTGGGTGCATTCAGGCGGACTGGATCGCAATGGCAAAAATCAAACATCAGGCAAGGAATGACTGTATTGATCATAAGACGCGTTTCGGACTAGTTTGCGAATGCTTCTTTCACAGAAAACTTGAAACGCCTTGTATACGTGCAATAATCGCTTCTGGATATCTGGTGACAGCTAAATACCGAAACGCGTCATATGAGCAATAAAGTCATTCCTTGACTGATGTTGACTTTTACTGCCGCGACCTATTCAGCCTGAATCCAGATCTACTGACAGTTTTAATTTCAAGTTTGACATCCCATAACAAATTACAAACGAATTTTTATTTCTGTTTGGGAATTACAAATTAATAATTTTCAGATTTTTTCCCTTTACTTGTACTGTTAAACCTCGCCTCTGGCCAAACTTTATGATTCTATAAGTAGGCCAACGAGAAGTACCCTATAGGTTTTGATGAGTGAGTCTGCAAGTATTAAAATAGACGACGTAATCTTTTGAGTGCGTTGAAGTAGAAGCTTCAATGGTATACACCGCCAGAGTACCATAGGCCTCAGAATGTGACACAAATTTCAACTTGAAACATCTACCCGTTCGTGAGAAAAAGGGTTTCTGACACTCGGTCAGACAGACAGTCAGAGAACAAGTGACCTTATAAGGGTTCTGTTGTTATCCGTTGAGGTACGGAACTCTAAAAAGAGACACGAGACAACTATTTCAGAAACGGTACCATAAATGATTCGAAAAGCAAAAGCTGTAAGGCCTAATAATGTAATAATGATGAATACTGAGGAATTCTTTGACTTTTTGCAGAATGTGACAATTTTTTGATCACAAATCCTTTACAAATCAACTCCCTCAGCTGGATTAGACTGTCAAGAAATGATTTTCCTGTCATACAAACAAGACAGCCATTGAATGACACTGAAATGTGGACGGAGCACAGAATTTTTACCTTGATGAGAAGTATAATGCATGTTACCGCAAAATCTATGCATAAAATACAAATAACAGTAATTTTGATTTTGAATAAGGAGTGATTTTGTATGTTTTATGTACAGAAAGTGGGATTTCATAGACCAAAACATGTCAATGTTTTCAAATTCATTTGTAACACAATGTGTGAGTGTATGCCTTCCATTCCGAACAGTCTTGTAATAATGTTAGTGAAAACGAATTCATAAATTTGCTTTTCGTTTCCCTGAAAAGTTTTCTGTTTGGCAGTTACTGCCTTTCCCGTATCAATGCCTTAAATTGTTTTAAGAAGGCTGTTTCACTCTACAACATAATTTCAAGATTTTTCGCAAAATTAACTTATATTAGCATAGTAAGCAACGAATACAAGTAGAAATTGGCAAAGAATGAACAATTAGTTGTTTTAAGGAGGTGCTTTCACTTTGGAACTACTGGCACATACAGCTTTCAACCAAACTTAATTTCATGAGATATATCTGACAGCAATTTCGCATTTTTGCACACACAATCCCACACCTCGAAACTTCAGTGAACTCATAATGCCTAAACAAACTATAATCCTAAACAACAAGCAAAAAATAGGCGTAAAATTTAATAAATTGATATCAAAAGTGGATACTGCCCCTGTGCTTTCATTTCGAAATCGTTCCTAAAAGCAGTAGTACAAACTCAAATATACTTTACAACAACTTCAGATAAACTTACTTTCACTGTCAACAGTCTCCTCAATATGACCACCCAAAAATAAAATAAAATAAAAAAGCCACAAACTCTATCAATCACATAGCACAATCTCCGCACAAACTGTTGCTTTGAACGCTATAAGTCACTGCTGCAGTGCACTATATTCGTGGAAGAACCTCAGCATACCACTAGATGTCTCTGTCTTGCAATAGCATCGATGATTTCATGCGAAAGGCAGTACTGATACTTCAGGAAAACATTAATAAAACGGGTGGATTCAGAGAGAAACCACTACTATTTAACGGGGTAAAAGAATTGACCGTAAATGCGCTGTTGTATAATGCCCAGGCACACCTTTGGAGTGTCCCCCCCCGGTAGCTGAGTGGTCTAATCCATGGGGCGCACTCCCGGATTATGATCAACGGACATCAGACTGAACCATCACCTTGGACGGTCGGTGCGACAGGGACGTCCTTTATCAGGAGTCATATTCGCGGCGGCCCTCGAACCTGCACTGAACGGCCATCGCCAACGATTGGAAAGCATCAGCATTCGAGACGTGACCTTCCGATGTGCTGCCTTTGCAGACGGCGTGGCGCTCTTGGTGCGGTCGAGCGACGCAATCCAAGCGAAGCTTCAGTGGTCGTGCCGCAACGACGCGGTATCGGGCAGTGTCGTCAACATGCGCAAGGCAACATACATGGATGTCGGGAGAGGCCTTCTACACCCGACAGCGATCCCCTTCCGAAAGGTTCCCTCACTGTAAGCACTGGCGGTGCAGTTCTCCAGCACAGTTCGCCGAACTGCGACAGCTGCATATCGCCGGCTACTACAAAGGACACGGGCGCTGCTCTGTGATAGCAGATTCCGTAATATGGATACGATTCTCCGAACGCGTTACGTCAACACTTACCTAGCGTCCAAACTTAATTATCTTGCCCACATTTTACCGCTAACAGCCGCCATGGTCCGCACTTTCCAGGCAGCGTACGGACAATTTGTGAGTGCAGGTCATATATTCAAAGTTCGCTACATTACTTTAACGAGGCCTCCACTGGCAGGGGGCCTGGGGTTGACTCACGTCCACAACCGAGCGCGGGCATTGTACCTACGGACGATGCGGTTCGCATGGACAGCGATCAACAACTATTTGACGGGAACTCTGCTACAGATCGTCGCGCCTCGAGATCTTCGTCCATCGGTCGCCGTGGGCCACCTCCGTCTTTTGCTCACATCCGCGATTTTCTGGTCGAACTGAGTTACATGACTGAGGATCTACCGGCGACGAGGACGCCGAGCACGAGAGATTACTACCGCTTCTATCAGGCACGACAACCCCGTAACAACGTTTAACAACAACACCCAACCATCCGCTGGACCAGGGTGTGGCGAGCCGTCCACACCCCATACATGCCCACGTACGCTCGTTCCCTGTAGTATGTGGTGGTGAACGGCAAATTAGCCACACGCCAGCATCTCCATTCCATCCATCTCACCGACGACCCTTTGTGTCCGCATTGTGCCGTCGTCGATTCGGATGCCCACCGCCTGACATGTACTGTGACAGGCAGATGCTGGGATCTTGTACAACGTATGCTGGCGCACCTGTTGCGACGACGGTCAGAGTCTGTCACGCCGGACGAACTCCTACACCCATATACCACTTACTTTCCCACTACAAGAACGAACGCCGTCAACTGACTGAAGGGCATGGTGCTGTATTACATTTTGCAAGCCGCTCCCGAAAACGCTCTCGACTTGTGGGTCCACCTGACAACGACTCATGAGGCGTTCCGCCACCATGCATTGTACCGCACACGACTATCGAGCTATTTAGGCGCATTATTCGAGGATCTTCCTGCCAACAGGGGCGTTCCGAGTACTAGAAGGCACACTTAAAAATGATTCACGGCGCACGATTGATCCTCAGAGCAAACGGTATAGAGGGAGTCCCCCCTTACATTCATTACGCGAAGCCGACTCGGAAGATTCTGGTGGCGGTAGTTGGAATACAGGGTGGTCCATTGATAGTGACCGGGCCAAATATCTCACGAAATAAGCATCAAACGAGAAAACTACAAAGAACGAAACTCGTCTAGCTTGAAGGGGGAAACCAGATGGCGCTATGGTTGACCCATTAGATGGCGCTGCCATAGTTCAAACGGATATCAACTGCGTTTTTTTTAAAAATAGGAACCCCCCCCCCATTTTTATTACATATTCGTGTAGAACATGAAGAAATATGAATGTTTTAGTTGGGCCACTTTTTTCGCTACGTGATAGATGGCTTATTTCGTGAGATATTTGGCCCAGTCAAGATCAGTGGACCACCCTGTATGTGAATTTGATCCAATAAAGTTCTGTAGATCCTATCGAACCCCTTTCCTGGGATGGCGGGAATGGGACATTGAGGCCAGGCCTCGGTAGACGACCCCTACCCTCTTTGCCCCCGAACCTTCTCTCAGGCCCTTATGAAAAACAAAAAAAAGTGGTCAGCGCGGCACAATGTCAGTCCTAAGGACCCGGGTTCGATTCCCGGCTGGGTCGGAGATTTTCTCCGCACAGGGACTGAGTGTTGTATTGTCCTTATCATCATCATTTCATCCCCATCGACGCGCAAGTCGCCGAAGTGGCGTCAAATCGAAAGACTTGCACCAGGCGAACGGCCTACCCGACGGGAGGCCCTGGTCACACGACATTTACAATTACCTTTGGAGTGTAAGGTTCCAATTACAAGGCCATGTGAGGTTGTTCATCAGGCTTTATCCTGCTGTTGTGGCGACTGACGAGCCCACTAATATTAACAGTACCCCCATCACTGAACAGGAATTGTGCCAACAAACGTTCATTGTTTACCGCCTCAATTACGTTGCGATACACGGCCATGCATGTCGCATAGACGTCAGATTCAAGACGATGGAGCAGCTGGATGTGATAATGTCTTTTCTTCAGCACACTGTGCAAGGTCTGCCACTCATTGGACTTGGGAACTCCGTGTTCCCGGCTGAGACAACCTGCCGACGGTTTTGGACTCTTCTCGATAGCTTGTCGTTTGCTCTCCACTGCTTCCTGCCGCGTCGACGGCTGCCCAGAACGTTTCTCGTCAAAAACATTCACAGTTTTAACGTGGTCGAAGCTCAGCAGTGGGCTTACATTCAGTCTCCAACTTACGACGCTGATTCGTTGCACTGCGATAAACATCTTTCATATTACCTCCAACAACAAAACAAAAATGAGCGTTGTCCTAGAAATGGCTATGGGCATCTCGGGCCGGCCGGTGTGGCCGTGCGGTTCTAAGAGCGTCAGTTTTCGAACCGCGTGACCGCTACGGTCGCACGTTCGAATCCTGCCTCGGGCATGGATGTGTGTGATGTCCTTAGGTTAGTTAGGTTTAAGTAGTTCTAAGTTCTAGGGGACTGATGACCTCAGTAGTTAAGTCCCATAGTGCTCAGAGCCATTTGAACCATTTGACATCTCGGGCGCCCTGTGTACACCCTCTATTTTCGATATACCCCGCAACTGTCATGATAAAGATTGTGGTTCATCTGCAATGCACAGAAACTCAAGAGACACATTAGAGAGATGACGATCTGCGACACTTAATGCGACGTCATTAAACTTGGGGATTTCAGAAAAGTAAAACCTGGACTCTGATGAAAAATTACGCAAAAACACAAAGTTCAAATCTAGTTAAACGCTGATTAAATAAATCTAGATGTTTACATTTTCATGTACTCTCATCCTACGCAGATATGGGAGTGATACCACGTGCACAGGATGCTGTAATGATGACTATCTGTGATAGCAAATGGTATGTAACAGCTTCTGGTGTCTGGTTAAAAACTGATAAGTTATTCAAGTACTTCATTATCGACTCACAGATCGGTAGTCCCACCAATTTGTGTCTATCAGTTCTTTTACATAATTGTTTGTCTACATAGGTTTCGTTTATAATTCGCCTATCAGTATACCAGATTTTAAGAAAACACTTGTGAATACAATTAAAAAGTTATTTTGAGCGATTACGGTATAACGATGTCATTCTTCCGTCTGTCTGAAGTCGCACAGTGAAACGTTTTTAATGCTAAGTACAATATTTCGTCACGATATTGTTTCTGAAACAATTGTTAACAGATGAAGCATACCTGTTCACTTCGTTCGCATTTTTAGAGGCAGACGCTAATTACAATATTGTTTTAAGAAGGCGAACGTTTACAACTTTTAAATATTTTAGAAAAATCGTAATTTGGCGCGATAAACGTGTGTTGCTTTGTTAAAGCTAACAGATTCGCTCAAAAAAATATCATTTTCAGGTACATCGCTTTTTTTAATATCGGAGAATCATCTGAAACTGATAGTTTTAATAAAGTGGTCTACAACTATTCTGCTAAAACATGAATTTTGAGTTTCGCTATTTCATCAAACTACAATTACATTATAACTAGACATTAAATACAGGTAGAGGAGGCTGTGAGTTTTCGACTATGGGTTGGATTGCAGCCTCAGTTCGACGAAACTCGTTTCAAAATAACAAATCTCCTGACCTTCTTCACTTCCAGCTTTTACTATCTGTACACTTCCGGCTTTATATCGCTGTCTTCGTGCAGACAGGACCGAACATTCCAACTGCGTATCCCATATGGCGTCGTCCCCAACAATGCCTGTTTGGTAATCAACAGTAACCCCTCTCCCACCCCCCATCTACGCCGCACAGTGTATCATCAAATACTCCATGTGTATAATGTGGGTAATTTGTGCTCCGTTTTACGAAAAGCTAATTTTTCATTCATTTCAATGTTCATGAAATCATATCTCATGAACCTAGTGTTTAAAGTGCTATAATTTTGCAGGTACCTTCAGTAGTATATTTAGATACCGTCTGAAAAACGGGTTGCGAATGGAGTTTGTGATGAAGAAGTAATAAATTGAAGCATCGTTCTGAAGTTCTTCTGTGTGAATGGCGAAAATGAAGTAAGCAATAATCTTTATTGCGTTCATTATTTTGTGGGTGGTGTGGGCTTGTGTCGGCGAGAAAAAATTTCGAACAGATTTGCAATTATGTGTAAAGCCTGTTGGAGGGCACTACGTACTATCATCCTCAAATACATATTTAATATAATCTGGATAATTTGGGTGCTCTGAGTTCCCTGCTTCAAGTCATATGAACAGTTTCTAACTTTAATACTTGGCTTATTGTGTTATACCATTAACGTAAATTGTATTATTTAATGATATATTATGACAGTATTTTGAATTTTTAACTTCTGTCAGTAATAATATGGAATACTTAAAAATCAAATTTTTGTTTCTCTTAGAAGTCATTAAAAAGACAACTTGCAAGACATTCCGTGAGTCCATATTAGCCATTTAGTAATACAGATACCAGTTTGTATCTGCGTCCAAGTCAGACTACGTCAATTTCCATACGCTGAGTGATTTTCCTGTAACTCAACATTAAATTTGACTTTGCAAAAACAGACATAATGTCTTATGGGATAACAGCAATCAGTGATTTTATAATGTTACTTAAAATCCGTCTTGATTGCAAATTTTTTATTCATATGACCGGTTTCGGTTCATTCAGAACCATATTCAGATCTGATATTTCAGTTACAGGAGTAACCCGTCCATATCCAGCAACTTTCACATGCTTTCACAAGACGGATTTTAAGTAACATTATTAAATTTGACCTTCAAGTGATAGACATTGTTCAACAAAATTTTTTATATCCAAACACTGAAACAATTGTAAGGAGCAACTGCTATATACTCTTAACAAGGGAATGGTCCAATCTTCCGTATCGAAACGCATTCTTAAACTTTTCACATACAAAGAATACGCCAAAATAAATGCACTGTTAAAATTTTAGCTGCTAGCGCGGACTTGGAGCATTTTTTTAAAATTAAATTTACCCCCTTTTGATGCACAAAGAACTCTTAAAACAGCGGTTTGTACAGCTTTTCCTGCACAGCGCGCAAATCGACAAATAAGCAGATGCTGTCGCGACAAAGAACGTAATGTTCCGTAGCGCGGATTTTGAGCACTGAAATGAAATGTCGTCTGACTAGGGCCTCCTGTCGGGTCGCCAAGTGCAAGTATTGTGAGCTGATATCACTTCGGTGACTTGCTCGGCGATGGGGATGAGACGATGATGATGACAACATCCAGTCCCTGAGTGGAGAAAATCTCTGACCCAACTGGAAATCGAACCCGGGCCGCTCTGCATGGCATTCCGTCGTGCTGACCACTCAGCTATTGAGGCGGACATTTTAAGCACTTAAACTATGCCATAAACTGTTGCAGATATCACTGTAGACAAGTGACTAGCAGAGGAAAGAAAATCAGGGTAGTATATGGCCTGGAGGGGTGGAGGAAAGGGGAGAGGGTGGGAGATAGGGGTGGGAGGGCGTCTCATTGATACAGGTGGGGAAGATGTGTCAAGACTATAGGATGCACTGAAACTCAAAAAAGGGGTGGAGGAAGGAGGAGAGTTTGGGCGATAGGGATGGGTGGGGGCCTCATAAATCATTGATAAGGGTGGGGGAGATGTGGCAAGAATGCAGGGTGTGCTGAAACTCCCAAAAGGGGTGGAGGAATGAGGAAAGGGTGGGAGATAAGGATGGATGGGGGTCTCATAAATCACTGATAAGGGTGGGGGAGGTAAGGCAAGAATGTAGGGTATGCTGAAACTCCCAAAACGTACATACTAGCAGAAATTAGGTGTTTCTGTAGACCAAGGTATTATTCCTGAAAAAGGGTGTACCATTAACTTACTCTGTAATAAATAATGAAACCATAGAAATAAAAAAAAACGAAATATTACTTTTTACTGAAAACTGCAACTTAAGAAAGGATATATACAGGGTGAAGCGAAATTCGCGCACTCGGGGTTCGCAGCGTGACTCCTCACATGCCAGTATAAAAAAATGTATGTCACGAAATTTAGTCTGGCGAATACATCTGACAGAAAAAGGACGTTAAAGAGTGGCACTCTGGCAACACTGTGACCATATGTATGGTAACTACCTCTGTCAGCAGTTGTTAGTCGTGCTGTACAGTTGGTGCACTGAATAAGGTTTTGGGTTAGCCTGAGGAGGTCGAGGGTTCGATCCTGGGTTGGGGTGCATTTTTTTATTTTCTAATTTCATTATGACATTCCATATAGTAATATACACCCCTTCTTAGGTCAATGTACCCTAAATTTACAACATTTTGACAAGCTGAACATAACAAATACTTGGTTAGACAAATAACAAATAGAGAGTTGAAACAAATGACCTGTCACAGGACAGAATAACTATAAAACAATATCAATTTGGAGATGCTAAAGATGATAGCACGATACAATAATGCTGATGATATTCAGTTGCGTTTAACATTGCTCAGCCGCGTGGGATTAGCCGAGCGGTCTGGGGCGCTGCAGTAATGGACTGTGTGGCTGGTCCCGGCGGAGGTTCGAGTCCTCCCTCGGGCATGGGTGTGTGTGTGTTTGTCCTTAGGATACTTTAGGTTAAGTAGTGTCTAAGCTTAGGGACTGATGACCTTAGCAGTTATGTCCCATAATATTTCACACATTTTTTTTAACATTGCTGCAGGCATTTCAGGTATGGACGATGAGCTTTATTCATTATCAAGGTGGGCAATAAACCTGTGTCTTAAATTAAACCTTCAAAAGTCACATGTCGTCGTCATATCACACTAGAAGTTGGCCAGCTAACATTTTCGTGAAACAATTTCTTCTCTACTCCTTGATGATATCCAGCTGTTGTTGTGGTCTTCAATCTGAAGACTGGTTTCACGCAGTTCTCAGCAATGTGTATCCTGTAAAAGCCTTCTCATCTCTGCATAACTACTTCAGCCTGCATTCATTGGAACCTCCTTATTATAATCCAACCTTGACCTTCACCTACTATTTTTTCCAACATACCTCCCTTCATTAGCAAACTGACGATTCCTTGATGCCTCATGATGTGCTCTCTCAGTCGACCCGTTGTACAATTAAGGTATTTTACTCTCATTTCTGTGCAGTATCTCTTGGGTTGCTATTCATTCTAACCACACACAGTCAAGTTATCCCATCAAAATAGTAATAAATCTTGATCAGCATCTAAACTGGGAAGAATAAATTTTCAAAGCATACATGATATCTTTCTTGTATTAGCGTGATTAAAATTTTTAGAAAATATTGCCACCTGAAACAAAGAAAAGCTATATTTTAGTCCCTTCTTTAGTTATGTCAAACATTTGCAACTGTTGTGCGGTTCAGAAAGATACAAATATTGTAAACGTCAGACGAAATGAGCTATCCATGAACGCTAGCAAAAGATACATGTGTGTAAAATTCTGTTGTTTACACACGAATATTTTAGGGCAGAATATTTTAAGGCAGAAGTGACTGGATAGGTGACTACATTTCCATACGTTTTCTTTCCTACAACGGTTTTTTAGTCACGAGTGTCTTCAGTACCTCTCCTCGGAAATCAGGTACCTACTACAATAGTAGATCCGATATGTCCATCGGCTTCACTGACACCACTGAATAATTCACCGTATTCTTCTCCGTTTCAACCATAGTACCCTATGACCCTCTCAAAGCCAAGCCCCATTCAAGAGGCGTCTAGATCCTCATCTGTGATTATCAACATAGTTTCCTGCTACACATATCCCAGCTGTCTTAATTCTGTTCAACAGCGAACCGGCACTCCTGTCTCATTGCTAACACTATTCGTTCCTCGTCCCAATTTCTTTCTTCCTTCCTCTCTCATCTGTTAAGTTTGCACTACAGTTTTTTGCACCTCCCCAGACGACCCATCTGCGGTTCCAGATTTGGTTTCTTCTGTTAGTGCGAAGACTGCAATAAAACGGAGGAAGTATTATTTAAAATTTGTTATCTCGAACTATATCAAGTTACTGTATGGAGCTTGTTTCAAAGTCCTATTCTAATTACTGTAGCTGTTTTATTTTGCTTCTTTTATACAGTATGGCATACATTGGTATTTTTCCAATTTTTTGCGTTACTTACCCGGGGGGAAATTAAGAAGTTAATTTCAATTTGTTAATAGGGTAGAGATATGATTAGAGATGAATAGTTCCTGTCTGGGTATTAAGTGTTTTTTATTTTGTTTTTACACATGTTGGTTTGCTATATTCATCGTAAGATTTTATATTGCTATATTATTCATAGCACATATTTTAATTTTTGTAAGTAATTGCAACAATGTTTACTTACATCTTATATCATTACACTATTTGTATTCTGTAGATCCCAGAGAAAAGGATATATGACATTTCAAAAGCACAAAGTGTACATTTCAATTAAGTGCAATACAGTGAAATGATTTTATTTGATCCAGCGTTCAAGGTTGCTACGAAGATTTTGAATAAACAGTTGCAGGCATCATGGAGTCATTAAAAAAATATATAAAGAAACATTATTGTATTTTTGATAGTGCTATTTTGAATTGTAAATTAACACATAACATTAATTGTAAGAGTTTCTGCGAAGATACTCTTCAATGGTGTGGAAGTTGCTTGACACAAAGTTCATTAATTCAATCTTAAATGTAACTGTATCATGTATCCTATGTGATCAAAAGCATCCGGACACCTGGCTGAAAATGACTTACAAGTTCGTGATGCCCTCCATCGGTAATGCTGAAATTCAATATGGAGTTGGCCCACCCTTAGCCTTGATGTCAGCTTCCACTCTCGCAGGCATAATTCAGTCAGGTGCTGGAATGTTTCTTGGGGAATGGGAGCCCATTCTTCACGGAGTGCTGCACTAAGGAGAGGTATCGATGTCGGTTGGTGGGGCCTGGCACGAAGTCGGCGTTCCAAAGCATCCAAAAGGTGTTTTGTAGGATTCAGGTCAGGACTCTGTGCAGGCCAGGCCATTACAGGGATGTTATTGTCGTGTAACCACGCCACCACAGGCCGTGCATTATGAACAGGTGCTCAGTCATGTTGAAAGACGCAGTCGCCATCCCCGCATTGGTCTTCAACAGTGGGAAGCAAGAAGGTGTTGTGGTAGTGCCACGCAAAACAATTAGGGGTGCAAGCCCCCTCCATGAAAAACAAGACCACACCATAACAGCACTGCCTCCGAATTTTACTGTTGGCACTACACACGCTGGCAGATGACGTTCACCGTTCATTCACCATACACGCACCCTGCCACCAGATCGTCCATTGTGTACCGTGATTCGTCACTCCACACAACGTTTTTCCACTGTTCAATCGTCCAATGTTTACGCTCCTTACACCATGCGAGGCGTCGTTTGGCATTTACCAGCGTGATGTGTGGCTTATGAGCAGCCGCTCGACCAAAAAATCCAAGTTTTCTCACCTCCCGCCTAACTGTCATAGTACTTGCAGTGGAGCCTGATATTATTTGGAATTCCTGTGTGATGGTCTGGATAGATGTCTGCCTATTACACATTACGACTCTCTTCAACTGTCGGTGGTCTCTGTCAGTCAACAGACGAGGTTCACTATCACATCAGAAACAGTGGACCGTGATGTTTAGAGGTGTGGAAATCTGGTGTACAGATGTATGTATGTATGACACCCAATCACCTGACCACATTCGAAATCCGTGAGTTTCGCGGAGCCCCCCATTCTGCCCTCTCACTATGTCTAATAACTACTGAGGTCGCTGATGGAGTACTTGGCAGTAGGTAGCAGCACAATGCACCTAATACGAAAAACGTACGTTTTTGGGGGTGTCCGGATACTTTTGATCACATAGTGTATTAGACATTTGATATGGCCTGGCAGTTTGTTGAATACACTTTTACCCGTTATTTGGCTCCGTTCTATATTAACGTTACTCTTTTGACTCTTTCAGAGGTTGTTTCTGATGCGAATGTTATACAGTAGAACTTTAATTATCTGAGCTTCGATTAACCGACTCCTCGGATTATCCGACCATGGGTCCAATCATCTACCTGCGCTCCATGGTGAACAGTGTGCCAACGTTGTCGATAGATTTTCCTTCTGTCACAGTTGGTGTTCGTCTTAGTGACCCTCCTAACACATGCCCAGTTGACAGACTACTGTATTGCTAGACTGTTTGCTTTACTGTGCTCTCTATTCTGTTGCTTTATCTGTGCGCTTTTACGTATATTACTGAGTTCCTTTTAATTTAAAAGTTGCTATGTATTTCATACAGTTTTTTAAGTTGTGATATTTTGAAAGACTAAAAATGGCTACAAATAAGAAAAGGAAACGTGTTTTGTGCATAATAGAGCAGAAACTAAGTGTTCTGCAAAGACTTGACAAAGGTGAGTCGGTTACTAAATTAACGTCTGAACGTGTGTTAGAGTGACAACCATTAAAGACTGGAAAAAGAACCGAAAAGATCTTGAAGTTTTACGCTAACAATATATGGTGAAAATCAGAAAATCAGTGGAAAAACCTGAACTTGAGCTCTTGGGTGACGCTATATGGCTTTGGTTTTGTCAGGAAAGACTTAAGGGATGGGGGGGGGGGGGGGGAGGCGGGGGCCGAGGGAGGAGGGACAGTGAAGGAGACAGATTCCAAGCAAGTGATGGTTGACTTCACCTGTGGAAAAATCGTCACCTAGTTAAGCAACTCGCTATTTCGGGTGAAAAACTTTCGGCTGATGATGACGCAAGCAGGGAGTTTGTTGAAATTTTTTAAAGAAAAAGACAGTCTCCAAAAGTAAACTGGTAGATGATCTGATTCTTGAACTTTCTCTGGCGTAGTGAATATTCTGTGAGGTTCCAGGATTGCAGGCGGATCATGTTGACTTCTTGCCACAACATTTCGGCTGGCAACCGTTCAGCCATTTTCAGATGACTGTCCGCCACTGGGGACTGCTAGTTTTGTTTTTTCTCCTTTATTGGTTTTCAATTCTCCCCGGAGGGGGCGGGATGGCAACAGCTTAGTACGCCGCTCTTCAGTCTACAGAACTTGAATAACACAATAAGAAGCTAAGAATAATAAAAGCAGGTGATAAAAACGGTGACTTTTAAATGTTAAAAATGGCAGAAACTTGTGGATGTTAGAATATAAAACAAGAGTTGGCGATGATAATTAAAAAACACAATAAGCAGATATGTATAATAGCAGACAGACAATTAAAAAAACAGTTTGGTTTCTGTTCGCAAGAGATAAAAAAACACATCTAGCGACACTGTGGTTTCTGTTCGCTACATTTAGGAAAAGACGCACAACATTTAACACTCACGTAAAAGCACTGCACTAAAAAATTGGCACGAAGATGACACACCACAGCCTAGGACAGAGGGGGGCACACCAATGGAGGTACAAGGTGCGGGAATTGGTGTTATGGACGGTGACGTAAGAGGGGCGGCGGGAGAGGAAGGAGGCAATCAGCGGACAAAGTTGATAGGAAGGGCGTAGGTCTTCAGTTTAAACAGGAGACCGGGATGCCATATGCCGTCGTAGGCCTTTTCGAGGTGTAGGGATATAAAAATGGCGGAGCGACGGGAGAGGAGATGGGTGAGGCATGGGAGTTGGTCGTCGGCAGAGAAGGAAGGTTGAAAGCCACGTTGGGTGTTGGGGAGGAGGTGGTGTTGGTGGAGGTGGTGACGGATGCGCTGGGTAAGGATGGATTCTAAGGGCTTGCTAAACATCGAGGTGAGACATATAGGGCGATAGGAAGAGGCATCAAACGGAGGCTGGTGAGGTTTGGGGAACTTCAGGACACACGTGGTTTTCCATAGGTTTGGGATAGAAGCTGGTGTCAAGGAGTAGTTGTAGAGGGCGGCAAAGACTGCAAGGAAGGAGGGAGGACAGTATTTGAGGTGGCGGTAGGTGATGTGGTCGTGGCTGGGGCAGTATTGCGTTTAGTGAGGAGTGTGGGGATGATGTCCTGTGTAGTGATGGGAGTGTTAAGTTCTGATGGAAGTATGTGGCCCAAGTACTGGAATCTAGGAGCAAGGGAAATTGGGAATCATCTGGAATGGATAAGACTTCAAATAGGGGGAGGCGAAGTAGTTGCCAGGAAAGGGACGGTTATCATGGAGAAGAGGGTATTGAGGGGTAGGACGGTTCCCAGTAAGGTGGTGGAAAGCAGATCAATACTTGGAAGAGTTTATTGGGGCGTGGCATTGAGTTGTGTGCATGTTTGTCACCAGACACGGTGTTTCTTTGCAGTAAGCATGTTGAAGATGTGTCGTCGTAATTGATGTGGCGAGTAAGTGTGTCCCGGTCACAAGTGCGGAGGATGATTGGTAGAGTCGATGGGATTCATGAAGGAGAAAGATAGCCAGTGAGGGCAGGGCTGGACAGTGAGGGTGGATGGCTTTGGTAGGGATATGGGTGGCCAAGGCGTCAGTCAAGGTCTGGTGGAGGAAGGTAGCAGTGCGGGAGATGTCATCAGGAGATTGGAGCCGAAGGTTGTGGCGTTCAACCTGGGTGTATATGGAGTCGAAGTAGGCATCCCAATTGGTGTGGGAGTAATCATGGGTACATTTAGGAGAAACCCCAGGACGAGGAAAGGAGTGGGGATGGCGACCATCAGTGATGGTGAGGAGGACAGGAGCGTGGTCACTGCCAGTGAGGTCAAGGACTTACGTGATGATACACCCAAAGAGGTTGGGACAGGCTAGGATCACGTCAGCAATGGTGTTGGATTCAGGTCGGGTATGTTTGGGGTGGGCAACCAGGTCTCCCTGGATGGTGGTGATCAACTGATGCCACCACTGGAGGTTGGCAACAGCACAGCTGTGGGTATTGAGGTCTGTAGCAATTACAAAGGTGGAGAAGGTGATCAATGTGGGCCAGGAAATCATATGGAATGGGGGTGCGAGGGCAGATGTAGATGGTGACACATGTGATGATAAGGGAGGGGGGGGGGGGGAGAAATGGCATGTGGGTGAGACGCTTGGTGGGACTGTTGAGGAGAGGTTGGAGCCAAACACGGAGTTATTTAAGGTGACTGATATCAACCCCACCACGTGCTAGGGGTATGGGTTATCAGAGCAGTGGAGGGTGTAAGGGGCTGTGGAGATGGAGAGACAGGCTTGGAGGAAGGTTTCATTGAGTATGAAAACCTTCACACGGTGTTGATTGAGTTCGTGCAGGAAGCGGTGTTTGTGGGTGGGCAGGGAGCGGATATTATGGTAAAGGGTACTGTAATGTTGTCGCACCATGGTAGGGGAGATTTAGACGAGGGTGGTGATAGTGGTGAAGGTGAAGTGGGCCTGGTTGTGGGAGTAGGTGGCATAGGTGATGAGGTGAAAGACAGGATGGGCAGAGAGGGCAATTTGGGAAAGGGTGTGGAGGCATTGGAAAGGGTGGATATTTTTTAGGACTATGATGTCAAAGCGAATGATGTCCTCTGCAGTAGGAGGAGGGCCGAGGGAGTTGTTGGGGTGGATGGAAGCGTCTACTGGACAGATGGGGATGATGAGCTCTGGAGTGATGGGAGGACGCTTTGCTTTGCATTTATATGAGTAGATAGGATGGGATTCATTACAGTTATTACAGGAGGGGAGAGAGGCAAGGTTGGGGCAGCTCTTGAGGAAGTGTCAGTCTTTGCACTGCGGACAGGTAGGGGGACTCTTGCAATCAGCAGGGACATGCATGTTATATTTAAGACATTGTTCGCAGTGATAGGATTGGAGAGGGGAACGGGATCGGTCAACTATGTGGTGCCTGTTAAAGATGAGGGCTCCCTCTGTAAGGAGGCGGTCAGTAGAGGAGGAGGATTCAGTGAAGATTCTCATACGGTAAGTCGGCCCAGCATCATTAAAAATGTGGCGGGTTGAGCAGATTTCAAGGTTGGGGTGGGAATTGAGTTCTGCCAACACCTCAGTCTCTGTAACCATGGGGCTAAGCTTCATGATCACGATGGTGAAGGTAGGCGGACATCGGGGAGGTTGAGGCTGTCAGGGAGAGGAGAGGGTATGGTAGGGGGTAAGGGTGGCCTGTGGGCCAAAGTGGACATGTGCGATTTTTGAGAAGAGATCAGTGTGGAAAGATGTATTGGGGGATTTGATAAGGACCAAGTCCTTGCGAGGAATGAGAAGGGAGATGGGGGCATTGGGGAAGTATTTACTGATGGCCATGGTGACAGCATGTGCATCGAGGAACTAAGGGTCAGAACTGGAGAGGATGAAGGTGAGAGTCAAAGGACATGTAGGGGTGTGGGATGGGGTCGCATCCATGGGGGTGAGTGGGTCACGGGGATTTCTTTGTGGAGAGGGTGGAGACAGGGTCAGCATTAGGGCATTTGGTAGGTTTCTTCAATAGGGCAGGTTGGGAAGGGGCTGGGGTATGGGTTCGAGGGGTTGGTGTCAGGGGGCAGGTCCTCTCTGAGGGGCAGGTGATGCAGGGGTAGGGGCATGGGTGTGGCAGAGACTGTAGCAAGGCGTACTGAGATTCGTGCTGGCTGGGAGCCTGATGTAGGAAGGGATAACGGGGATGGGGTCTGCTGATTAGCTCCATGTGATGGTGGTTGGAGCAGCAGAAGGGGAGGTGAAAATGATGGAGGTGGTAGGGTGGGCCATGTTAGTGGTGTGCAAGTGTGGGGGGGGGTGAAGATGGAGACAATGGTGACAGTGACAGTAGTGGCGGTGACGATGGCAGGAATGAGAAACGGCGGCAGCGGCGATGACAGTGACGTCGGTGTAGGACATCGGCGACGGCAGCAGCAACATCGGTGATGAGGTAGCCCTCAGCGAGGGAGGGAGGGGGCAGCGGCAGCAGCGATGACAATGGCGTTGGTGTAGGACAGCGGCGATGGCGGCAGCAGCATCGGTGACGAGGTAGCCCTCAGCGAGGGGAGGAGGGGGCAGCGGCAGCGGCGATGACAGTGACATCGGTGGAGGACAGCGGCGATGGCGGCAGCAGCATCGGTGACGAGGTAGCCCTCAGCAAGGGGGGCAGGGGGTAGCGGCAGCGGCAGCAGCGATGACAGTGACGTCGGTGTAGGACAGCGGCGATGGCGGCAGCAGCATCGGTGACGAGGTAGCCCTCAGCGAGGGGGGGAGGGGGCAGCGGCAGCGGCGATGACAGTGACATTGGTGGAGGACAGCGGCGATGGCGGCAGCAGCATCGGTGACGAGGTACCCCTCAGCAAGGGGGGCAGGAGGCAGTGGCAGCGGCAGCAGCGATGACAGTGACGTCGGTGTAGGACAGCGGCGATGGCGGCAGCAGCATCGGTGACGAGGTAGCCCTCAGTGAGGGGGGGAGGGGGCAGCGGCAGCGGCGATGACAGTGGCGTTGGTGTAGGACAGCGGCGATGGCGGCAGCAGCATCGGTGACGAGGTAGCCCTCAGCGAGGGGGGGAGGGGGCAGCGGCAGCGGCGATGACAGTGACATTGGTGGAGGACAGCGGCGATGGCGGCAGCAGCATCGGTGACGAGGTAGCCCTCAGCAAGGGGGGCAGGAGGCAGTGGCAGCGGCAGCAGCGATGACAGTGACGTCGGTGTAGGACAGCGGCGATGGCGGCAGCAGCATCGGTGACGAGGTAGCCCTCAGCGAGGGGTGAGGGGGCAGCGGCAGCGGCGATGACAGTGGCGTTGGTGTAGGACAGCGGCGATGGCGGCAGCAGCATCGGTGACGAGGTAGCCCTCAGCAAGGGGGGCAGGGGGCAGCGGCAGCGGCGATGACAGTGACATCGGTGGAGGACAGCGGCGATGGCAGCAGCAGCATCGGTGACGAGGTAGCCCTCAGGAAGGGGGGCAGGGGGCAGCGGCAGCGGCGATGACAGTGACATAGGTGGAGGACAGCGGCGATGGCGGCAGCACCATCGGTGACGAGGTAGCCCTCAGCAAGGGGGACAGGGGGCAGCGGCAGCGGCGATGACAGTGACGTCGGTGTAGGACAGCAGCGATGGCGGCAGCAGCATCGGTGACGAGGTAGCCCTCAGCGAGGGGGGGAGGGGGCAGCGGCAGCAGCGATGACAGTGGCGTTGGTGTAGGACAGCGGCGATGGCGGCAGCAGCATCGGTGACGAGGTAGCCCTCAGCGAGGGGGGGAGGGGGCAGCGGCAGCGGCGATGACAGTGACATCGGTGGAGGACAGCGGCGATGGCGGCAGCAGCATCGGTGACGAGGTAGCCCTCAGCGAGGGGGGCAGGGGGCAGCGGCGATGACAGTGACGTCGGTGTAGGACAGCGGCGATGGCGGCAGCAGCATCGGTGACGAGGTAGCCCTCAGCGAGGGGGGGAGGGGGCAGCGGCAGCAGCGATGACAGTGGCGTTGGTGTAGGACAGCGGCGATGGCGGCAGCAGCATCGGTGACGAGGTAGCCCTCAGCGAGGGGGGGAGGGGGCAGCGGCAGCGGCGATGACAGTGGCGTTGGTGTAGGACAGCAGCGATGGCGGCAGCAGCATCGGTGACGAGGTAGCCCTCAGCGAGGGGAGGAGGGGGCAGCGGCAGCGGCGATGACAGTGACATCGGTGGAGGACAGCGGCGATGGCGGCAGCAGCATCGGTGACGAGGCAGCCCTCAGCAAGGGGGGGAGGGGGCAGCGGCGGCTCGAGCAGGGCGGGGCGGCAGCCCTTCCGGCAAGCGGTGAAGATGGTCCGGCGAATACCTCTGGGCAGTGCTTTGACGATGATGGCAACAGGGGTGGCTCGGTATCCCTGATTGTGGACGGCGGCAACGGCAACAATTGGGGCGATGCAAAGCCCCACCACGGCGGCGGCGGTGGCGGACAGACAGCCGGCAGCGGCAGGGGGTTGTTCTAAAAGCATCGATTGTACCCCGAGAATAGGCCAAGCAGAGTAATCCACCGATTTGAAAGTGAGAGGACCCAACCCTCGACATGAGACTACTAGTTCACAGTGTTGGCTTTATAGCAAAATTTGGGACGGAAAGGCATGCGCATTGGCTGCCATCACAGGAGCGTCCTCTGGCGAAATCCGCGCCCTCTGCAAATACTGTTCAATCTTTGACGCGCACGTGCGTGCCTAAAAGAGGAACGACATGTCCGCCCTATTTCGGAATGATCAGTAGTGAAAAATCGATAAAACCGTCGATCCTGCTGCCATTTGTAGATAAGGTATTTAAGAAAAGAGCAACAGAAAGGGAAAAATTTCAAATATAATTTTATTACGGTCATTTTTGTGAAAAAAGAGAACAATGTAAGAATCCGTCTGGACTCAGGACAAAGAGATAAAAGGGAGAACATGTCCGGATTTATCTGGACGCTTGGTCACCCTACATACAATCATGAAGCGAAGCAGGGATGCTGCACTGCCTGTTGCTTTCTTGGGCGCATCGGGCTCCATGTAAGGGAACCAACAAGAGTGATTGCTCAAAACCTTTATATAATTTTTAAAGTACTAAAAATCAGAGAATTAATTTTAGTTCAGATGAACAATGCTGCTAACATAACATCATCAACAACAATAAAGTAGCTATATATGTGTTAAGTAGCGCATTTGTGAATATTAAATATGCTAGAAAATCAGAATTTCGGTCACAGTTATTTAATTAAGACAAAATGATTATTCTTGCTATTGCAATGTCATAAAACTTCCATAACAATTTTAAAATCCTGTTAATTACCAAAGTTTGGTTAACTGTTGCACATTAATAATTTTGATATGATTTTTAAAAAAAGTTGGTAGATTGCAAAAGTAGTCATTAGATGTTGACGGAATTCCTTTTTTTTCCACAACGCGTTTCAGATGAAGCCCGACATCAGATGACCTGCTGAATTAATAACACACTTTCATTTTACAACTGTGAAAGCACACAGAAACGTACACTCCTGGAAATTGAAATAAGAACACCGTGAATTCATTGTCCCAGGAAGGGGAAACTTTATTGACACATTCCTGGGGTCAGATACATCACATGATCACACTGACAGAACCACAGGCACATAGACACAGGCAACAGAGCATGCACAATGTCGGCACTAGTACAGTGTATATCCACCTTTCGCAGCAATGCAGGCTGCTATTCTCCCATGGAGACGATCGTAGAGATGCTGGATGTAGTCCTGTGGAACGGCTTGCCATGCCATTTCCACCTGGCGCCTCAGTTGGACCAGCGTTCGTGCTGGACGTGCAGACCGCGTGAGACGACGCTTCATCTAGTCCCAAACATGCTCAATGGGGGACAGGTCCGGAGATCTTGCTGGCCAGGGTAGTTGACTTACACCTTCTAGAGCACGTTGGGTGGCACGGGATACATGCGGACATGCATTGTCCTGTTGGAACAGCAAGTTCCCTTGCCGGTCTAGGAATGGTAGAACGATGGGTTCGATGACGGTTTGGATGTATCGTGCACTATTCAGTGTCCCCTCGACGATCACCAGTGGTGTACGGCCAGTGTAGGAGATCGCTCCCCACACCATGATGCCGGGTGTTGGCCCTGTGTGCCTCGGTCGTATGCAGTCCTGATTGTGGCGCTCACCTGCACGGCGCCAAACACGCATACGACCATCATTGGCACCAAGGCAGAAGCGACTCTCATCGCTGAAGACGATACGTCTCCATTCGTCCCTCCATTCACACCTGTCGCGACACCATTGGAGGCGGGCTGCACGATGTTGGGGCGTGAGCGGAAGACGGCCTAACGGTGTGCGGGACCGTAGCCCAGCTTCACGGAGACGGTTGCGAATGGTCCTCGCCGATACCCCAGGAGCAACAGTGTCCCTAATTTGCTGGGAAGTGGCGGTGCGGTCCCCTACGGCACTGCGTAGGATCCTACGGTCTTGGCGTGCATCCGTGCGTCGCTGCGATCCGGTCCCAGGTCGACGGGCACGTGCACCTTCCGCCGACCACTGGCGACAACATCGATGTACTGTGGAGACCTCACGCCCCACGTGTTGAGCAATTCGGCGGTACGTCCACCCGGCCTCCCGCATGCCCACTATACGCCCTCGCTCAAAGTCCGTCAACTGCACATACGGTTCACGTCCACGCTGTCGCGGCATGCTACCAGTGTTAAAGACTGCGATGGAGCTTCGTATGCCACGGCAAACTGGCTGACACTGACGGCGGCGGTGCACAAATGCTGAGCAGCTAGCGCCATTTGACGGCCAACACCGCGGTTCCTGGTGTGTCCGCTGTGCCGTGCGTGTGATCATTGGTTGTACAGCCCTCTCGCAGTGTCCGGAGCAAGTATGGTGGGTCTGACACACCGGTGTCAATGTGTTCTTTTTTCCATTTCCAGGAGTGTATTATTAAAGGTACATAGGTTTGAAAGCCAAAATTCATACATATATACTGAAAGGTATATACAAAGGGTAAATTAATTAGCTTTTGTAAGAAAGTACTATATACAACCAGAGATGGTCAAATGAAGTATCGATCGTGTAATAACGTCGCTGCTCAACAGGGATGGCTGAGTCAAGGTGCTATGGGTAATTTGTTGGAGTAACTGTAGATCGAGAGATGCATGGAGGACTCTCAAGTGTAAAGACTTGTTGTATATGATATGTGCTGGATATATGCTTATATGCTACGGGCAGTAATAATTTTTTTGTTTGAAAGATACTATGATGTTTGCTAACTGTAAAAAGATTTCAACAGAAGTTGGAAATAATTAAGCTAAAGTTTTTTTCTTGCCAACGCCATGCGCGGATTTATAAGTGATGATTGACACAATATATAGCATTACATCCAATGATTTTGTAAAGATAATTGTTAATGTATAATTAGTTTATTGAGTGTGTTAATTGTGAGCATTATTAATTTTGAAAGAGTCAAAATACAAGTTTTAAAGTTAGTGGCACATTGTTATTTACCCCAAGTCAGTACCAGTTCCTAGTACCTATTTTTCTCAGTAAGTTATTGTCTCAGTCATACTCGATTTAATTAAAATGTATGTTAAGCAACAGCCTTGCCCTAGATGACATGTGAGTAGTGGCGCTGTAGCCAGCCAAACATTATTTTCAATAAGGTTTGTTTTTCTGTAACAATAATAGAAATTAGTAATAATTTAAAGTAGTGTACCTTTCATACCAACATATAGGCAAAATGAAAACACATTTAGAACAACTAGTACAAGATACAAAAAGATAAAATAGAAAATTTTAAGCTAAGTATTAAATCGTAGCTACACAAGTAACTAGTTTTATTTTACTCTACATGAACCTCACAAATGAAATGGAAGATACTACATTTGTCTTAGTGAGGGGAAAAAAAGCTATCATGTTGCCAAAAATGCATTATCTATTACTTGTAACTTGTTCAGTGACAACACTGCATGGGTTATTACGACGATGAACATCAATTTCAAGGCCTTCTAAAATGTCGAAATTCCTGTCTTTGGGTTCAAAATGTAGTGTATTTAAACTACTGTCAATATGACGTATCTGGTGGCCATTTTCTCATAAATGACAGCTTAGCACGCCGCTATTAGTTGCATAATTGTGCTCCCTGAATCTTGTTTTAAAAACTGTTCCCATTTCATCAAAACTATGGCAACTGCACGTTAGACCTCCTAAAGGAATTCGCGATTTTGATGCACCCAGTATCTTCCAAACAAAAAAATTATTACTGGCCGTAGCATGTAAGCACCCAGGGCCAGAATATGAGACGGAGATTTGGACGACCTTGTCTTTAAGAGAAATCGTCTACTTCTCTAGTTTATTAAATTTTCTTTACCGCAACTTCGAATAGCTTTTTTTCTGCAAAACTTAGCTGAGCCAACCTGTTCTATTGTATTAAATTCTTTGATGATAATAAAACCGTTAGTCCTAACTTCGCCACCCGACAGGACAGTTTCACTTAAAGACGGCGTTCCAATATTTCCATCTCATATTTTGGCCCCTGATGTGACAAAATCGATAATGCCTTTATGAGAGTTAAAGCGCAATTTGGATTCAGTATAAAGCAAAAATTAGGATTTTTGTGCGCCATAGATTACATGAAAAAACAGATAAAGTTCCCGAATTGTGGGCGAGGTCTCAGTGTCTCCAGAGAATGGTTCGAACTTAATATACGGCAGCTTAATTGACGTAGGTATGTGAACCACTGATGAGATTGGATCACTGTCACACGATGTTCTCGACACGCTCTTGGGCTTTAAAAATTTCGTGTTTCGCCTTGTTCAAGTGGTTCAAATGGCTCTGAGCACTATGGGACTTAACTTCTGAGGTCATCAGTCCCCTAGAACTTAGAACTACTTAAACCTAACGAACCTAAGGACATCACACACATCCATTCCCGAGGCAGGATTCGAACCTGCAACCGTAGTGGTCGCGCGGTTCCAGACTATAGCGCCCAGAACCGCTCGGCCACTCCGGCCGGCTGTTTCGCCTTGTCAAGATATTCTTTGCAAAGAACTAAGTGTGATATGTTCTCCTCACCCGAGCTTGTGTAATGTGTCGTCAAGCTGTGAAAAGTGACAGTTCTTCTTCCAAGCATTCCTTGCGATCTTTGATACCTTCTATAGGTTTGTTATCTGAAAATTCTTCAATTGTGGATACTGTGGAGTCGGAAATACGACGCTGTCAAACAACCATTTAACAAAGATGATAGGAGAGGTGTTAATAACTACCGACCTGTTTCACTGCTGACATCATTTCCAAAATTTTTGAGAAAATCTGTTCTAGAATAAAATCTCACCTTAGCAACAATAATAACCTCAGCAAATCACAGTTTGTGTTTCACAACAGTTTTTCTACTGAGAATGCCATTTACATGTTCACTTATCTAATTTTACAAGTGCTAAATAATGAAATAGCGCTGGTTGTTATTTTCTGCGACCAATCTAAGGCATTTGACTGTGGAAATAACAGTATCATCCCAGATAAATTGAAGTTTTATGGGAACGATTTTATAGCCAACCAATGGACAATGTCATATCTAACGAAAAGAATGTAGAAAGTTGCGCTTAGTAATTCAACCAGTAGAGTCCGGGGGCGTAATTCTGACAGGGGAGAAATCATATATGAGGTCCCTAAGACTCAATCTTAGGTAGACTGTCGTTCTTCGTACATGTAAACTATTTTGCATGTACTATACAACAATCAGTTCTTTTTTTTTTTTTTTTTTTTTGTGGTTTTAGGGCGCAAAACTTCTATGGTCATTAGCGCCCAAATCAGTTCGTTTTGCAGATGACAATAGTACTGAAATCAACCCAAACCTACAGACAGAAGAAATTGTAAACATTGTTCTTAAAAGTATCATTGACTGGTTTTCAGCAAATGGTCTTACCCTGAATTTTAAAAAGACACATCACATTCAGTTCTGTACATCTAGCTGTACTACACAAGTGATAAGTGTAACACATGATAAAGAAACAATAATTAGGGAGGAAAATTCAAAATTCTTAGGTGTCATATTGATGAAAATTTAAACTGGAAAAGTGACATTTTGATTCAATAATACATTTGTTCTGGTGTAACTCATTTTTAAGAATGAAAGTCGTTATTTCACAAAAACGTGCTGTAAGAATAATATCTGGTGCTCACAAACGGTCATCTTGTAGACATCTGCTTAAGGAGCTGGATATTCTGACTGCACAGTATCTTTAGTCCCTCACGAAATTTGCTGTATATAATCCACTGCAGTTCAAAAGGAACAACAATGTACAAAACTTCGATACAAAAGGAAAAATGACATTGCATTACTATGCAATAGTGTGTCTTTAGCAGAACAATGGGAGCAAAATGCTGCAACTAAAATTTCCGGAAAAGCTCAATTTCCATGTTAGAGCTCATTTTAGTTTCGTCCACCTACGCTGAATGGAGCACGTTATCATGATTTCACACGGGATACTCTACCTGTGCTGCTAGAACATGTGCCTTTACAAGTACGATACAACATGTGGTTCATGCACGATGGAGCTCCTGCACATTTAAGTCAAAGTGTTCGTACGCTTCTCAACAACAGATTCGGTGACCGATGGATTGGTAGAGGCGGACCAATTCCGTGGCCTCCACGCTCTCCTGACCTCAAACCTCTTGACTTTCATTTATGGGGGCATTTGAAAGCTCTTGTCTACGCAACCCCGGTACCAAATGTAGAGACTCTTCGTGCTCGTATTGTGGACGGCTGTGATACAATACGCCACTCTCCAGGGCTGTATCAGGGATTCCATGCGACGGAGGGTGGATGCATGTATCCTCGCTAACGGAGGACATGTTGAACATTTCCTGTAACAAAGTGTTTGAAGTCACGCTGGTACGTTCTGTTGCTGTGTGTTTCCATTCCATGATAAATGTGATTTGAAGAGAAGTAATAAAATGAGCTCTAACATGGAAAGTAAGCGTTTCCGGACACATGTCCACATATTTTCTTTCTTTGTATGTGAGGAATGTTTCCTGAAAGTTTGACCGTACCTTTTTGTAACATCCTGTATTATAAAAAGAATAAAACCCTTATAAATGTTCACCATGTGGCTATATTCACAAACTAATTTGCGATGTGAATGTAAAATGACTCATTCCACATCAGTTCGATCTACCGTGCAAAATGATCCAAGAAACATGAAACTAACTAGCTAACTACCTGGCTGACTACACGCGTGATAAGACTTCTCTGACGAGATCGCTTCCTTTTCAAACATCGTTGTTCTTAGCTTTCAAAAAATATGCTACGCCTGTTGCCAAAATACTCCATTGTTTCAAATAAGCAAAGTTGACTACATAAAGCAACTCGCTGCTGTCCAGGGATGCTAGTGCCTGCCGCTTGCGACAACGGACGATCAATTTTTAAATTAAATACGCACAACTATATGATCTTTTTTTGGCTGGACAAGACATTTCCGGGTGTTTTTCTAGCGACAACAGAGTGTCCGCAAGCCGTGATAATTTACTTCTCAGCCAAAAGAGCATTGGATTTGTCAATAATCTACTGTGTAGTGTGTCTACTCTGGAGTGCGCACTTACTTTATAGTTTCGAATGTTATCGGCTCCGTCCACCGTCAGTTCGAAGACGAGCCCCCAGTTCACGGGTTTTCGCACCAGAAAATGTCGCCGTCGAGTTGACAAAGTAAGAAATCACACGCAGATTACTTTAACAAAGTGTTTATTTTCGTAATTATAAAAACGTCAACGTTATCATATAAGCTTAGGTACAAAGACAGCTCCATAAACATGGAATTGCAGGAAGTGCTGGAATTCCAAAACTACTCATCAGAGACGCAAATGCCGTAACAGGAAAACGTGCTGCTGAAGCCATAAAATCTGGAATATGGAGCAACCGAAAAAAGTCAGTTGGGAGGGATGAGTCTATCTTTACACTGTTTCCAACTTCTGGCCGACCTTAAGCCGAGGAGTGAAACATGGCGGGAGTTCGGAGATAAATGTTGGTTTTCCATGGACGCCACGGTTACCCTGTGGGGTTGCATTACTGACAAGGGTTGTGTGATCATTTTGGCTGATCAGGTACGTCCCTGGATACAATGTTCGCCAAAGGTGATGAGTTCCAGGACGACACGGCTCCTATTCACACAGCTCGCTTCGTCCAGGATAGGTTTTATGGGCATTAGAAGGAATGTTACGAGTCTCCAGACCGAGCGAGGTGGCGCAGTGGTTAGCTCACTGGACTCGCATTCGGGAGGACGAGGTTCAATCCCGCGTCCGGCCATCCTGATTTAGGTTTTCCGTGAATTCCCTAAATCCCTCCAGGCAAATGCCAGGATGGTTTCTTTGTAAGGGCACGTCCGACTTCCTTCCCCATCCTTCCCTAATCCGATGAGACCGATGACCTCGCTGTTTGCCGGCCGTGGTGGCCGAGCGGTTCTAGGCGCTACAGTCTGGAACCGCGCGACCGCTACGGTCGCAGGTTCGAATCCTGCCTCGAGCATGGATGTGTGTGATGTCTTTAGGTTAGTTAGGTTTAAGTAGTTCTAATTTCTAGGGGACTGATGACCTCAGCAGTTAAGTCCCATAGTGCTCAGAGCCATTTGAACCTTGAACCTCGCTGTTTGGTCTCCCGTCCCCCCAAAAAATCCAATTCAATCAAGTCTCCACTGGCTACCACAGCCACCACATCTCAGTATTATTGTGCCTCTGAGGTTTACTTTGGACAGAAGAATACGTGATCGCTATCCACCTCCATCCTTCTTGCCACTATTTTGCTGGAAGAATGGTACAAAATTCCGTTGAACACCATATGGGGACTGTACTTATCCATTCAGAGACGACTGGAAGCTGTTTTGAACGCCAACGGATTTTCTATATCGTGTTAGGGACGGTAACCGAACGGGGTAGCGCAGCAATTAGTACACTGGACTTGCATTCGGGAGGACTACTTCAAACACTCGTCCGGCCATACTGATTTAGGTTTCCGTGAGTTTCCAAAGGCTCGATTCACACGGTGGGCAACGTCACGTCAACGTCAGTGACGTCACACAGCGTCAAAAATCCGCTTGCATTCACACTGGACGGAACGTCAAGCGACGGCAAAACTTCAACTACGTTTTGGCGCGTTATTGGAAACTCGCAGAAGTGTTTACGAGAGAGGATGGCAGACATTATATTTAGTCTTGATGAACTTGCTACGAATGCAATTGCTTTAGATGATGAGGAAAGAGAGCGGAAATTGGCAAGGCAATCAAAACGAACGTACGTGAAGAAAATGATTTTGAAGAGAATGTGTGAAGGCGAATATCACACATTGTATAGAGAACTGGAAGAAGAGGAGACGTCATTTTATAAATATTTACGAATGTCGAGACAGAAATTTTTTAATTTGCTGTCTTTGATAAGCAACAGCATCAAGAAAGCAGACACAAACATGCGCCGTGCAATTTCTGCACGAGGAAAACTAATGGTTTGTTTGAGATGAGTCTGATGCTTTACTCAGCTGTTTCAGAATAAAATAACGAAGTTTCATCTTCTCAGTCATTCAGCGGTTTAAGTACAGACTCACTCATTTAAATAAAGAAGTTTCACTATCGCTGACCCTGGCGTCTCACAGACGCGTCTTCGGCCTGAATATCATTGGCTGGAGTAGCACTGTCTTCAATGGTGGGTCTCGTTTCGAACTGAGCCTCGAAGACCAGCGAAGACGTATCTGTAGAAACCGTGGACAGCGATAGTATACCAACCTGACTGTAGCCAGCCGTAAGACCCGACAAAAAGGGGTTATGGTCTAAAGTGTCGTTTTATTTCATATCAGGACTTCCTTGGTTGTCATCTGTGGCACAGTTACAGCACAGCAGTACGTCGACGATATTCTGTGCCCCGTTTTGTAGCCCTCATGGCAAGCCATCCTAGGGTTACATTTCAGCAAGACAACGCCCTCGCAAAGTTTGGTCAACTCTTAATCGCATCAGAACCAACTGTGGGAGATACGCCGACTCCTTACACAGATGGGGTAAACTTCTTCGGCCGCTTGCGACTGTGGCGCTGAGAGACAGGCGGTCGAACACATCGTGCAGGAATGCCCACTAAGGGCATATGAGGGTGACCCACAGGACTTTCTAATGGCGACCCAAGAGGCAATCGACTATATACTATCTAAGCTGGACGTTTGTTCGTGATTGCTCTTCTGTGAGTGTAAATTGACAATTCCTTTGGGGGTTCCTGTTCTGTACCTTTACGTATTTTATAGAACAGGATATTTATTGTAATACTGCACACTATCAACAAATTGATCTGTAAATGGTTCAAATGGCTCTGAGCACTATGGAACTTAACTTCTGAGGTCATCAGTCCCCTAGAACTTAGAACTAATTAAACCTAACTAACCTATTACATCACATACATCCATGCCCGAGGCAGGATTCGAACCTGCGACCGTAGCGGTCGCGCAGTTCCAGACTCTAGCGCCTAGAACCGCTCGGCCACTTCGGCCGGCCAATTGATCTATAGGCTAAACATTCACAATTTAGGGCTCCTTGTTATGTAGATCTAAATCTGCTACAGTTCGTCCTGCATAATTTTGGCACTGCATAGAACCAACTGCACACTGTATGTGAATGTGGAACATCGAACTTTTTACTGCAGTTGTACTTAAATAAGCTGTATCCATACGAAATGTTGAGTGAGACTCAGCACCCGAAAGTATGTAAATAAATACTGTACATAAGTAAACTACTAGCCAAAATGACTATGTGGCGTAGAATACTCATATTTGCTTCGGAATGATAAGTATTACATATAAACATGGTCGAAATAAACTTTCACGACTCGCGAATAATTGTGAAATTGGAAAGCAGGAAGGCTCTAACCTCTGCTAAGAGTTTTCACCTCCTTGTCGTGAGTACATACATACATAAATAGATGCAGGTGCTATGTTATACATCTAAATACATTACATACAAAATAAATATAATCTGCAGTAGGCCTACAATATTCATACAGTTATATACCTGGGCGACCGATAACCAATCCAATTTTCTTCCATATTTCTTCTTTAAACAAAGTGTCGCTGTATTTGTTGCAGCTCATGTCATACAACTCCACATTTTGGCGAACAAGTTCGATTAACTTCTTGTCGTTCAAATTTATATTAAAACATTTTATAACTAAAAACTGAGTAGATATTTTCGATGTGAGAACACTGCTAGCAGAATCAAATGCGTGCCATGCGAGCAGCCGCAGAAAAGACAGAAAAGTAACAGCCAATCGTAAGCAGTTCGCCAACCACGTGACCCCCACCGTCAACGTCAAAATATTCTTTCGAAGTATACCGGCCGGCTGGCAAACTGACGTTGACGTGACGTTGCCCACCGTGTGAACCTTACCATTTGAAAGCACTGGACGCGTTGACGTTGACGTAACGTTGTCCACCGTGTGAATCGAACCTAAATCGCTTAAGGCAAATGGCGGGATGGTTCCTTCGAAAGAGCACAGCCACTTCCCTTATCCATCCTTCCCTAAATCTGAGCTTGTGCTCCGTCTCTAATGACCTCTTTGTCGACGGGATGTTAAACACTGATCTACTCCTCCTCCGAGGATTGCAATGTGTTTTGTTTTTGGAGTTTTCATATTTTTGCCCACTCCCTGTCCTACCGGTTGGCTTTAGTCTCGGGATCTTAAGTCAATATTAGTTTAACGACTTTTCTTCTTCACACAGCCCGCCACCAGCAATGTAGGAGGAACCTCTAACAATGTCAGTCACTAGTAGTAACAAGACGTCAGAAAAATCGTTTAACTTAGGTCGGCAGATAACGAGACAAAATACAGCAGACATTACATATCATAATTCCCTTTTTATCTGTTAATTAATTTGTCAACCTTCGCACAGCAAAGAAAAGTGGCGCTCTGCACGCTGTCTGGCATTTCTCATTCCCAATCGTCAAAATCGCAAACTCTACGTGCACTCCTCAGAAAACCACCAGGTCAGACGGTACGACAGCCACCTCCAGCCGCACAGGTGAAATTTTTATCGGTAGCGAACCAGGCACGTGAGGGACGCGGAAGATAAGGCGAGCAGGTGGGGAACTACACGTAGTCGCACCGCCATGCGCCTGACTCATTAGAGGCTATCGTACGAAGGCTCCTAATCGCGCGATTTGAGACGAGCCACGCAGGTGCGAGCACGAAACGCTATGTGCAGAGTGAGTTCCAACCCCACCGACAGAATATCCTAATTGTTTAGGGATGTTTTATGGTTATTTTGGTACCAGGGAACAATGGTCTCCGGTTCGTCAGGACAGAATAATTGTATTTTGTTTGATTTGTTACCGCCATTAACACTAGGGTAATTTCCAAGAAGGTTTACGTATCGAAGCCTCGGGCTCCAAATGATAGATATCGAACGTATCATTCTAAATCGATCACGCGACTGTGGTGGCGGGCGTCAAGAGCATGTTTATAGTGGGCACAACAGCAACGACAAAAGAACAGCGTGGCTATAGAAGTTGTAATTACAAAGAAAACGACTTACCTCACTCGTCGTCGACAAGAGAAAGTCCATTTGCTGTGTATGCCACAAGAAACATCCCCTTTTTGCCGTAACCTGGGTAGACTCTGCCAATGTCACGCAAAAATATGGGTAGAGTGTCACATTTCCGACAAAAATTCAAACAATTTTCTACATTTTATAAGCAAGCAATTAGATTCTTCCACGTGAGCCAATCGGCCGAAGAAACGTCTACAACACCAGACATCCCACTCACTACCTTCATAAATCGTTTGAGTTTTCGAAGCATCTCACAAATAATTTGTCATAACTCACGCCACCACAGCCGCATGATCGATTTAGAATCGCACGTTCGATATCTATCGTTTGGAGCCCGCGGCTTCGATAGGCAAATATTCTTGAAGTTCCTAGAATGAATTCTTGAAGTTACCAACACTTGTATCTGTAGCGCTTTGAAAAAAAAAAAAAAAAAAAAAAACCGCACCATGAAGGAATTGTCCGAATGGAACCCAAATCAGTAGATGTGATCTGTATATAGAGACAAGTAAAAGACTACAGTTTCAGAAAAATTGGATGATTTATCCACGAGAAAGAGCTTCACAAACTGAGGAAGTCAGTAATGCGTTTGTCCATTTCTGGCCCTTATGCGAGCAGTTATTCACCTTGGCAATGACTGATAGAGTTGATAGATGCCATCCTGAAATATATGGTGCCAAATTCTGTCCAACTGACGCATTAGACTGACAAAAGCCCTAGCTGGTTGGAGGACCCAGCCCACAGCGCTCCAAACGTTCTCAATTGGAGTGAGATCTGGCGAATTTGCTGGCCAAAGAATGATTTGGCAAGCACAGAGACAGCCAGTACAAAGTCGTGTGCAGGTGGGCATTTACTTATTTAGCGTATGGCTCATAACATCACAGTAAAAATTACAGAAACAACACGATTTTAAAAAAATTGCATATGTATAAACAGAACAGTAAATGACAGTTTGTATATAAGGACACCACCAATTGTCAATTTACACTCACAGAAGAGCAATCACAAACAAACGTCCAGCTTAGATAGTAAATAGTCGATTGCCTCTTGGGTCGCCATTAGAAAGTCCTGTGGGTCACCCTCATATGCCCTCAGTGGGTATTCCTGCACGATGTGTTCGACCGCCTGTCTCTCAGCGCCACAGTCGCAAGCGGCCGAAGAAGTTTACCCCATCTGTGTAAGGAGTCGGCGTATCTCCCACAGTTGGTTCTGATGCGATTAAGAGTTGACCAAACTTTGCGAGGGCATTGTCTTGCTGAAATGTAGCCCTAGGATGGCTTGCCATGAGGGCTACAAAACGGGGCACAGAATATCGTCGACGTACCGCTGTGCTGTAACTGTGCCACAGATGACAACCAAGGAAGTCCTGATATGAAATAAAATGACACTTTAGACCATAACCCCTTTTTGTCGGGCCTTAAGGCTGGCTACAGTCAGGTTGGTATACTATCGCTGTCCACGGTTTCTACAGATACGTCTTCGCTGGTCTTCGAGGCTCAGTTCGAAACGAGACCCACCATTGAAGACAGTGCTACTCCAGCCAATGATATTCAGGCCGAAGACGTGTCTGTGAGACGCCAGGGTCAGCGATAGTGAAACTTCTTTATTTAAATGAGTGAGTCTGTACTTAAATCGCTGAATGACTGAGAAGATGAAACTTCGTTATTTGATTCTGAAACAGCTGAGTAAAACTGAACGTACTGAGCCTACTTTCTCTTTACTTTTTTCTTATCATGTGAACACTGACCCACAATATTCTAGCGCAACGCAATATGACTGCTCAAACAAATTACAACCTGACTTCAGGTAATTAATTCAAAAGAATGGCCCTGACTAAAAAGAAATCTTAACAATAACCTATACATTTCATTAAGCACTTACCTCACAAAAATCCTCATTACGCGAACTACTGCAATACAGCGAGCGTCAATACTGCCAGCTAAATAAGATTCTAGCTACTAAAGCCACTAACTACTAACAGGCGTATAGGTAGCAAAGGCAAGATTTTGTTGTAAACCAAAGAATGTATTTTTTACCTTAATAATGTGACAGATATAATCATGAATAATTTTCAGTCTCCAAGTCGGATACTTTCAGATCGTTAAACTACGCTAACACTTCAGACCTCTACCCTCCATCAATGCTACTTTCTCACATTTAACATCCATCACTGCTGGCTGTTCACCTCCAGCTGCCTAACAGTACTTCCATCACTGCTGGCGACTAACTTCCAAAGTTCCAACAACGAGTCCACCCAGCCACAGTCTCTTACAAAGAAAGCGCAGTCAGAGATCCAATGCTAAGCGCTACACAGCGCCAGCTAAATAAGATTCTCGCTGCTAAAGCCACTAACTACTAACAGGCGTATAGGTAGCAAAGGCAAGATTTTGTTGCAAACCAAAGAATGTATTTTTTACCTTAATAATGTGACAGATATAATCATGAATAATTTTCAGTCTCCAAGTCGGATACTTTCAGATCGTTAAACTACGCTAACACTTCAGACCTCTACCCTCCATCAATGCTACTTTCTCACATTTAACATCCATCACTGCTGGCTGTTCACCTCCAGCTGCCTAACAGTACTTCCATCACTGCTGGCGACTAACTTCCAAAGTTCCAACAACGAGTCCACCCAGTCACAGTCTCTTACAAAATGTATGTGGAGTACTGCAAATCCATTGTGTATTCATTAGGAACCACTTCATTCTGTGAAAATAGGAGTTTGGATTGCAATTTATAGACGTCGGATTGTGGGTCCCATATTTTTCAACGAAGCAATAAACGCACAACGATACTGTAGTGATATTCTGTACCCATTCATAGGAGACCTTGTGTTAAGTGAAATACTGAACGGTTATTTTCAACAAGATGGTGCAACCGCGCATGCAGCTCGCGTTTCAATGTCACTGCTTGCTGATGTTTTTGGTGATCGCATAATTTCACAGGGACTTTGGCCTCTACGATCGCCTGACCTAACACCACCTGACATTTTGTTCTGGGGTGCAGCGAAAGCAACTGTCTATAAAAACCGTCCAGAATCCATCGACGAATTGAAAACTGCAATATCTACTTTCACTGCTTCTGTTACAGAAAAATGTTACAGCTTGATTTGGAAACATGATGAGATGAATTGAACTGTGTATTCAACAACAGGGGGGACACTTTCAACATTTAATGTGAAAATTTGTAAGTAAAAATGACTATTCAATAAATTAATAACTTGTATTTCACTGAGTTTCATTTCGATATATTCACTGCGACATACGGCACGCGCGGCTAACAAATCATACGGCACTGCGGAGAGACTTTTTGAACACCCCGTACAACATTTATGGCTTTTGTTAGGCTTTCTAGTGATGAATTAGAGAATGCACAACTCAGGGCTGTTCCAAGGTAACGACGTAAGCATAAAAAATGAGGAGGAATAAGGACCTCTACGATATGTCTGTGTTCTATGTTTTTCTTCGTAAACACAACGGGCCTAACACACAGTATCACAATCACGCTACGTGCAGAGCGACCGAAGCAATGAATTAGTCGATTTCGATATTACTGCACCTGGGAGTGAGCGTGCTTCGGTGCGCTTATAGCAAGTTTTAATCGTGATGTTTCATGACGACACGCTGAACTACTTGATAGTATATGCATAATTGTCATGAAATCATTCATTGTGCGATGCATTTTACTCCTTCACCACTGTATTTGTTTACTGTGACGTCACCGCGTGTTTCCGAAAATGGCCACGGGAGGCAAAGTGAATAATATCGTAGTCGGGTAATAGAATGTGCCCAAGAGCCGAAAACAACCCACCCCGCTCCACCACTCTTGCACGTCGCTACTACCCGTCTTGAGAAAAGCCAAGTGCGAACGAGAGTGTCTGCGCTAAACCTTCGCTAGGAAAGCGTGTCGCTCGTGGTTTCACACACGACGGAATATTAATCCGCAATTCCAGACCATAATCCCAACGTCGAAATGGTGTTCTTTCATAAACGCCGAATGAACAAAGAAAAGTACTAGAGAGGATGTTGTCTAATTTGGCGCTGGCCGGCGTGGCCGAGCGGTTCTAGGCGCTTCAGTCTGGAACTGCGCGACCGCTACGGTCGCAGGTTCGAATCCTGCTTCGGGCATGGATGTGTGTGGTGTCCTTAGGTTAGTTAGGTTTAAGTAGTTCTAAGTTCTAGGGGACTAATGACCTCAGATGTTAAGTCCTATAGTGCTCAGAGGCATTTGAACCATTTTTTTGTAATTTAGCTTTCTTCCGACGCACAAGAATGTATAGTTTTTTATTTTGTTTAGTGAAGAATTTTAGCTTTTTTGTCCATAAGAGAGGAAGGTGCGTGAACGCTATCCAGCTCCATCATCGTCACATTTACATTTATTGTGTGCAAACCACTGTGGAATGTATGGCAGAAGGTACTTTTCCATTGTACCAGTTATTGGAGTTTCTTTCCGTTCCATTCGCGTATGGAGCGCGGGAAAAATAACTGTAAATGCCACTTCGTATGCTGTAATTAATATAATATTATCCTCACGATTCCTATGAGAGCTATATGTAGGGAGTTGTAGAATATTCCTAGTGATCATTTAAAGCCGGTTCTTGAAACTTCGGTAGTACACTTCCTCGGGTTAGTTCTATCATCAACAGTCCGCCAGTTCAGTTCTTTCAGTATCTCATTGACACTCTCCGTGCGTCAAAAAAGCCTGTGACCATTCGTGCGCCGGCCTGAGTACCGATTGGTTCTAGGCGCTACAGTCTGGAACCGCGCAACTTCTACGGTCGCAGGTTCGAATCCTGCCTCGGGCATGGATGTGTGTGATGTCCTTAGGTTAGTTAGGTTTAAGTAGTTCTAGGTTCTAGGGGACTGATGACCTCAGAAATTAAGTCCCATATTGCTCAGAGCCATTTGATCCATTTTGAACCTGTGTTGCTCTTCTGTGTGTACTTTAAATATCCGCTGTTAGTCCCATTTGGTATGGGTCCCACACGCTTGAGCAGTATTCGAGGATGGGTTGCACGAATGATGCATACGCAATCTCCTCTCAGTTTGCCACTATTTTGCAGGATGAATAGTATAAGATTTTCTTGAAAACCATACAGGAGATGTGTTTATCCATTCCGAGACGACTGGAAGCTGTTTCGAAGCCAGCGGTTTTCCTCCAGCCGCATTAGGCATCATTAAGTGTTTTATTTTGGCATTGCATATTTTTGTGCACCCACTGTGGTTGCAAAGCCTTGAGAATGGTGGTTGACTGCACGCTGACAACACTGCCCCATACCACAGCAATTTGTCGAATACAAAGCATTTTATTCCAGCTATATGTCTATACTCAGTTCCTCTATGGTATTGTACCACTTTCTTCAATACTAGGAAAACATTCATTTTCACCACTGGGATGGAGCGGTCGATTCACTGTCTTTTGGATTGGAACTCGTCTTTCTGTTCTGTCTCCTAATTTTTAGGCCACTATTCCAGCTGTTATACACTTTTTCTTCACGCATGTCTTAAATACCCTGTTCTCTTTCATTTGTCCTAGGAGAATCGCTTTCGCGGTGGTATCCTTCACAAATGATAGTTTGCAGCCTCTTGACATGTTAAGCTACTGTGCTTCGCTTATCATACCACTACAGTCGTACTTCTCGAATTCGAGGTAATAGTGAGTGTACACTGCCAAGATATTTAAACTTCCCGGGTGGGCAGAAACAGTCTATTCCTAAGAGCTCAGAGCACTAGAAACCAGTCCTTGGAGTATTTCTGATATTTTGTAGTGAATGGTTACCATATTAAATTTAATCAAAGGGATTAATAATAAGTGTACAAAATCGTACAAAAAAGCACCTAAGATGAAAATGAAATCTGTACTTAATTCTAATAATTTGCGCAGAATTTAGGGATCGTATGACACACCCTGTTCACCTACAGTAGAAGGCAAGTCCTTAGCCATACTCTGCGCTACCCTGTGTACCGTGGACTGTTTGCACGCACCTGAATTGCTGTGTTCAGATTAATGCACGGGACACTGCCGGATTTTCTAGCCGAAGGATGAAGCCATGCATCAAACGACAGCGCTCAGGTAGCAGACGTGCTAACAGCATTTCATGCCATCTACACGGATGAGCCAGTAATTTATCACCACTACCTGACGAGAGAATGAATGACACTTGGTTAGTTAGTAAATTACATGTTTCGGATGTGATGTTAACAGATCATGAAAATTTTTAAAGAAAATTGTGGTCATTGTAAAAATTTGTAATAGTAAATGTGTATTTTTGGTGTAATACAATTGCGACTTACCTAATAAACACAATGGAATCACTGAAATTGCCAGAATGGGACTGCAAATGGGGAAATCCACTAATGAAAGCGATTTTTACAATGGGCAGTTTGCTGTGGCAGGAGGCCTGGTAAACGAATATCTCGGAACACGTAAAATATGTTTCCATACGTACATCTACATCTACATGACTGCACTTAAGTGCTTGGCAGCGGGTTCTTCGAACCACCTTCACACTGTTTCTCTACCGTTCCACACTCTGGCAGCGCGTGCGAAAAAAGAACACTTAAATCTTTCTTTACTCGCTCTGATTCCTCTTACTTTATGATAATCATTTTTTCCTACGTACGTTGGCGACAATAAAATATATTCACATTCGGAGCAGAAAGTTCCTGACTGAAATTTCATGAAAAGATCTCGACGCAACGAAAAACGCCATTGTTTTAATGATTCCCACCCCAACCCGCTCTCTCCCCTATTTCGCGATAATACAAAACGTGCTGTCTTTCTTTGAACTTTTTCGATGTTCTCTGTCAAACCTGTATGGTAAGGCTCCCATACAGCACAGTAATAATATAGCAGAGCACGAACAAGCGTAGTGTAGGCAGTCTTACTAGACCTGTTGCTTCTTCTAAGTGTTCTGCCAATAAAACGTAATCTCTGGTTTGCCTTCCCCACAACATGTGTGACCTGTATGATCGTTTCGGTTTAAATTGCTAATAACTGTAATTCCTAGGTATTTTGCCTAATTGATAGCCTTGAAATTTGTGTGATTTATCACGTAACCGAAATTTAATGGATTTCTTTTTGTACTTATGTGGACGACCTCGCAATTTTCCTTACTGAAAGACAGTTGCTACTTTTCACGCCATACAGATATCGTGTCTATGTCTTGTTGAAATTGGTTTTGCTGTTCTGTTGATTTTGCTAGAAGGTAAATGACAGCATCATCTGCAAACAATCTAAAAGGGTTGCTCAGATTGTCTCCTAAATCTTTTTTTTAGATTAGGAACAGTGGACGGCCTACAGTCTATCACTTCTGTTTTACTCTATATTTTCTGGCGATTATTACTTACTGTGACTCTCTCAGGAAATCACGAATCCAGCAGCACTGTATAAGCATGTAATTTTATTAGAAGTCTCTTGTGAGCAACGGTGTCCAAAGCCTTCTGGAAATCTGGAATCAATTTGAGATCCCTGCCGATAGCACTCATTACTTTGTGCGAATTAAGAGCTAGTTGCGTTTCATAACGTTATTTTCTGAATTTCTCATTTTTTGTCAATAGACCGTTACCTTCAACGTAACTCATAATGTTCAAACACAATGCATGTTCCAAAGTTCTACTGCAAATCGATCTTACAGGTTTGGATTTGTAATTCAGTGAAGTACTCCGATTTGCTTTCTTGGGTATTAGTGTGGCCTGTAGAACTTTCCAGGGTTTAGGTATGGGTCTTCGATGAGCGAGCTGTTATATATGATTGCAAAGTATAGAGCTGTTGTGTCTGAATACTCTGAAAGGAAGCTAACTAGTATACAATCTGGATCAGAGCTGCTTTGCTACACCAAGGGTATTTACATGTATGTTGATCATGTAGGCAGTTATTCTTGACTCGAATTCTGGAATATTTACTTAATCTCCTTTGGTAAAGGAATTTCAGAACACCGTATTTAGTACCTCTGCTTTAGTGGCCCTGTCATCAGTAACATTACTAGTGCTATTGCACTGCGAAGGTATTGATTGCCTCTTGCCGTTGGCGTACTTTACATACGACCAGAACAGCTTCGAGTTTTCTGCCTGATTCGAGACAGAGTTTCATTATGGAAAGTATTAAAAGTATCTCGAAATGCAGGTTGTGGTAAACTTCGCCAATCTTAGGAATTAGTATTCTTCTAAATTTGGCATGATTTTTTCGTTGCTTCTGCAACTTGTTCTGACAAGTTTTGTATAACATGGTGTATCAGGACCACATCTTATAAATTTATTTGGTATATATGCCGCCAATACTATTTCTTTGAATTTATAAACTATATATGGTCTACGCTTACGTAACCTGATTGGTAGGGGTGGAAACTGTCTCTTATGGAGGCGTCAAGTGAATTTTTACACAGATTTTTAAACAGACAGATTTTGCGTTTACTTTTGGTGGACTTGCATGTTGCGGTGGTGAGTTTTTCTGCAGCGACCTTGTGGTCACAAATCCCTGTATTTGTCATGTCGATCCCTATTTGCTCAGGGTTATCTGTTGTTAAGAGGTCAAGTATGTTTTCGCAACCATTTACACTTCGAATGGTCTCCTGAACTAACTGCTCAAAATAATGGTTGGAGAAACCATTTAGTACAATTTCTGAGATGTTTTATACATGTCATCAGCTTTGAACACGTATTTTCACGAACATGTTGAGAGTAAACATTTTTCGATGGCACTGAACCACAGTCACGCAATACTTTTTATAAGAGTAAACCCCCATTTGACTGTGTATTATTGTATTTATCTTTTGTAGTAAAGATAAATATAATGATACACAGTCAAATGACGTTTTAGTCTTTTAAAAATATTGATAGTAGATTGAAGCCATTGCCAACTATAATTGTATGAGTGGTGCACCTACTTGTGCTGAGACTGAAGTTTTCTTTGAACTATTCAGCAACTGAATCATCTGAGTCGAGGGGTCGGTAAAACGAACCAATTATTAATTTATTCCGGTTGTCATTTATACCTTTACCTATACTGCCCGACAGGTACTGTCTACTTCAATTTCGGTACAAGACAAACTACTTCTAACAGCAACAAAGACGCTGCCACAAATTAATATATCCTTTCTGAACACTGTGTTTTGTAAAAATGTCAGCTGCGTGCATGCCTCCTTGCCTGCTACAGCCTTGACTCCATTTTCCATGATTCATACATACCCATGGTTCAAATAAAAATGGTTCAAAAATGGTTCAAATGGCTCTGAGCACTATGGGTCTCAAGTGCTGTGGTCATCAGTCCCCTAGAACTTAGAACTAATTAAACCTAACTAACCTAAGGACATCACACACATCCATGCCCGAGGCAGGATTCGAACCTGCGACCGTAGCAGCAGTGCGGCTCCGGACTGGAGCGCCTAGAACCGCACGACCACCGCGGCTGGCCACACATACCCATCACTTTATTGTCTTTTTCCTTAAATTCTGTAGGCAGAAGAGTGTGTTCTGCTTGAAAAGAGCTGATTCCGCTGATGGGCAGATGTACTGCATAGCCTGTGGGCATTTAGCGCGTCAGAGCATATAGGTAATATCGTAGCTCGAAAGTGTGTCGTTAGGAAAAGTCATATCCGTAGTTGAATGTTCAGGTGATTGGAATGCAGGCAATCGCGGACAAAACGAGAACTTGTACACCTAACACTTCATCAGGATCTTCCACTGAATGTCTACTGGCAAATCACCAGCCTCACTATAGATGATGGATCTGGTGCTTCTCCTATAGGCATTTGTGGTGCGAAAAAGGTAGTGTTGTGTAGATATGGTTGGAAACAATGAGAGTGGAGAGGCAAGATGAAACTCGACACTGACGCAGTGCCTGTTTCTTCTGAATAGATTAACGAGCTTAACGTCTCCATTCTACTGAAGTATCATCATTAATAGTGCCACACACTCTCACTTCATGAGTAGCTTTTAACCTACGAAATGTACCGAGATATCGCAAGGGGATAAGGAACTTAACACCACAACTTCGTCCCCTTTCCTTCTCTATTCCAGCTCCATGTTTACAAGCAGTAGACGGAGTAAGTGATCAGGAATTTCATGCGTCGACCTCCTACCTCCTATCGCTGCTCCCTTGTCGACAAAATACTGGTGTTAAAAATATGTTCTAGCACCAGTGTTCGGATCTGCTGTATCCGAATCGAGAGTGCCTGCGGGCCGCTTGAATCGACCGTCTTAAATTATTATACACAGAGATCAAACGAGGTAAGCATGTCGGATTGGGAACTTACATAGACAGTTGAGAGGGGCAATCACTATCTGGACACGTTTTTCATGTGAAATGAAAACTGTTGCAGAAAGCCTAGCGTAAGTTATGTGGCGCCGCTACTGGTGAAGGATCGGGGAATCGACTAGCTAGTCGTTATCAGAGGACAGCCAACGGCCGTGCTAGAATAGGGACGCCGCCAAAGATTTAAAAAATGTTAAAAGAAGTTCTGTTCTGTTCTGTTCGAATCTGTATGGCACTGGTAATGATTTGTACGGCGTCAAGCATGATAGATTGCGATTTTTTAAAATAATGATTGATTGTAAAGGATAGTTAATAATCTTGAGTGTCGCCTAACTGCACATGTTATGGAAAAATAAAGTGGCTTGGGATTTAATTTCTGCTGGATGAGATTTTTGTAGCTCTGCTCTGGAAGGTTTACTCTGCTGAGCGATAGTGCTACTATGTAACTGATTTGGATGTTTACCTTGATTAGAGTTGATTTTGAATTTATTAAAAATGGTTCAAATGGCTCTGAGCACTATGGGACTCAACTGCTGTGGTCATAAGTCCCCTAGAACTTAGAACTACTTAAACCTAACTAACCTAAGGACATCACACATATCCATGCCCGAGGCAGGATTCGAACCTGCGACCGCAGCGGTCGTGCGGTTCCAGACTGTAGCGCCTTTAACCGCTCGGCCACTCCGGCCGGCCGAATTTATTATGTGCTAGTGAATTGCTCTTAGGCAGTTGTTATTTTACTCAAGATTTGTAACATTAAAGTTCGCCCTCGGCAATTTCTAAGTAATTTTTACTATTAAAAACAGTCTTGATCACAATTTATTTATCAAAGTGACCGGTTTCGACCACTACTGTGGTCATCCTCCGACCATTGAGTAGGAACCTCTTTCTGTTGGAGAATTCTTTCTGTTGGAGAATTCTCCAACAGAAAGGGGTTCCTACTCAATGGTCTGAAGATGACCACAGTAGTGGTCGAAACCGGTCACTTTGATAAATAAATCGTGATCAAGACTGTTTTTAATAGTAAATATTTGTAAGACATTGATCACTGCCTTTCCCGTAATGTATTCAAAAGTAATTTCTAAGTAGTCAGACAAGTTGCTAATTCGGGGCTGGATCACTATCGTGATGTAGCGACATATACGGGAGTAATTATACGCGCCCCATATTCCAGAGGTGTCTCCTTAAGCCGATAACTAGTACTCGGTGCGCCTAGGTTCCCAATGACCAATTGCTTTACAAAACACATTTTCCTGAGCATAGTAAGCGCCAGAAGGAGATGAGAAAACCGCCAAATGCAATAGACACCAACGTCATGCGCCCAAAGTAAAACAATCATCAGAGTCGAGCATCTTATTACAAACGTGCCTTTGCGATCTCGAAAATGAAGGTGGATAATTTATCCTGTGTCTGGACAATCTCGAACTGCGTGTACCTACGGAGACCACTGTCCAGGGCGATTGAAAGATCTAAGGTTTCAAGGCATACATAACAGTATGCTGTTGTAATCGCATACGCGTGAAGCAATGGTGTTTATGTCATTCATCACAGTAGAATGTCATCGGTCATACTACGATATAAAGCAATTTTTCGTCAGAAAAGCAGTTAAAAGACAGAAGCTTTAGCAGAAAGAAAGAAAGTCCCGGAAAAAGTGACGCGTGGGTGCTGCCATGACGTCAAACCTCTGCAGTGCGGTGTAACTAAGCGTAAACACAGCAAAGACAAATAGTGAACGTACGCATCAGAAAGATCTCCGTACGTGAAAACGTCACAGACTGCTAACGCAACTTGGCGGTTGCAGCAGCTCACCATCCACTGGGAATTCCTCTCGTCAGAGCCAGCAAAGCATAACGGTCTATTCGAACAAAAATCTTCCGAAAAACACAACACTTGTAAAGTGTTAGTGTAACGGATTTTTCAGCCAGCCGGAATAATGCCTAATAAACAGTCAGTACATCGTTCCAGAGAAATACGGAGAAATCACCGGTTTTCTGCATCGGAAAGAAGTTTTGCAGGATAATTCGGATTCAGACATTTAACTTGGACGAAACAATGACACTAAAATATGTTAAAACAATTTTCTTCGCGCTATTTTTCCTTTATATTACTCATGCCACGAGATATGTACCCCATTTCTTTTAATGTGAGATACACACATCACGTTATTACAAAAAGTCGTTTAGCCCATCATGGAAAATTGAAACCAGCGTGCTCGATTTGAAACACGTTACACGGTAGCGCATCATTGAGCTTTCCATTACATCGTGTATAATGGTTGCAAACGTGCTTGGACTTAATGCACGAAGTTTGAAATTACTTTTCGAGACAAATACTGGTTTTTGATAAAAACGAGCCGGCTGCGGTGGCCGAGCGGTTCTAGGCGCTTCAGTCCGGAACCGCGCGACTGCTACGGTCGCAGGTTCGAATCCTGCGTCGGGCATGGATGTGTGTGATGTCCTTAGATTAGTTAGGTTTAAGTAGTTCTAAGTTCTAGGGGACTGATGACCTCATATGTTAAGTCCCATAGTGCTCAGAGCCATTTGAACCATTTTGATACAAACGAACCGAAAATTTATTCAAAATATCGAAGTTCTGTTTTAATTAGGACACATATCACCTTGTTGATCACGTTGCATAGCAACTCTGTAATGCAAATCAATTCATTCATTACAACGATTTGCGACATTTTAAGTCCCATTACACGGTATTTGCTGATCGGATGAGAGTATAAGGGTGTTCTTTCCCGGAAATGCTAATAAACCAGCGGTTTCAAAAGTTAATTTACCAACTGTTGTGTAACTTCATTGATATTGCATTTCACCGACGAACACTATTCTTATTGATAAATGAACATTAACTGCAAGTAGATTTTGAATACTCACCAACACTGCCAAGCAGCAGTTCACATCACAACCAGTAATAAATGCCAATATAACTGAACGGGCATTACTTCATTAAAACAGAGCAATCAGCTTCCAATTCTAGGATAAACTGTACCAGGGGGAATTATTAAAATCTTGTGGAAGTGCAATAAGGTTTACCTGAACGCTTCTATCATACATCATTATTTCACATTAACTGGACAGAAACGAATTCACCCACAACAGATTGTCCCACGCCACTACTACACTTTTATCGTAACTCTTCACAAGTTATCTCAAGAATCCGGGATCAAGAAACAAGAAAAGAAGAGGCATCGGTGTACTGGCCAACGTGAGGCCTGAAAAGGATATACTAATAACTTCAGGCCCAAGGCGCGAACCTCGACCTGTTGGAAGGGATAAGTACTCACAGCTAACGTGAGACACTCGCAAGTATGAGAAGGGTAGACATAGTGTAAAAGAACAGTTCTACTGTTGGTGAAAGTACATTTTGGATTTTATCATAAACAATCATCTTCGAACAGAGCGCAGTTGTTCATATATGTTGTGAGCAAATGATTTGTGTGCTGTGTCGATATTGATATTTGAACTGTTCATAAAGATATTAGAAAAAAGTACACACGAACAAGGAGAGCGCGCGATAGTGCAACCCAAGGTTTGAAAGTGATGGGTGAGGGAAGTGAAAGTGAATATAATCTTCATAATGAGGTTACTAAGGAACCAAATATGGACCAGCAATCACATAACTTGAGTGAGGAAAATCTTGGCCAAGAAGTGTCAAATGTAATAAATGTAGGACAGCAATCACATAATTTAAGTGATAGTAATATCATTGATATTGAGGTGACAGTAGAAGCAAACCACAGTACAAGTAGAAATAGTAATATACAGGAGTCTATAAAGACCATAGTTACACAGGAAAGTGTGAATCTTACATCAAATGTTACAGAACTTAAAGATGATATTATTATTAAATTCATCACGAGTATGCAACGTCAGTTAACTGAGAATATTCGATGTTTAGATGACAAGTTTAATACTAAATTTGATACCCAAACTGAAAAATTCAACACTCAAATGGGTTTACTCCAAGAAACTAATGGTTCATTGAACGAAAAATTTGATGACAAGTTCGAGACAGTTGAAAATCAAATCGTTTCACTTAAAGATGATAATAGACAATTAAATCCAATAGCGTAAAAGTAGGGTGGGAAGAAAGATTAAATACTAAATTTAGTGAATTACAAATAAAATTTTCCATGGATATGACTAACCAACACGCTGAATTTATGGGTAAAATTAATGAGATGGAGAATAAACGTGAAACTATTTCAAAGGGGCATAGTGATTTGTCAGATAAAATCTGTAACTGTGAAAGTAGTTACTTGAAGACTAATGTGCAAATCGAGGATCTGTCTAAAAAGAATCCAGAATTCGAAATAGACACTTGCAAGGACGTAGATAAATATTTAAAAGACCAAACCAAGAAATTAGGTGATGATCTTTCTGAGTGGATAGAAGTTAAAACTAAGGAAATCGAAGAGAAAGTCAATAGGCACTTTCAAGTTCACCAAGCTGAGGTAGTTAAGGAAAAATAGATGGGAAATGATGTACTTATCCAATTGTTTACTAGTGAGTTTCAGGCTATTAAAGATAAAGTAATTGAAGAGTTACCAAAGTGGCAACGTAAAACAAATTGTAAATTGTCATAATTGGAACAAAAATCTTCACGAAATGTATTGACTAAAGACAACCATTCCGAAAACAGGCTTAGGGATAATAAACCCTGTAGTGAAGAAAATTGTAACTGTTGTGGGAATACACCCGATAAATTTTGTGACTGTTATGGAAATGAAAACGACGCTTTTGTCCAAAGAGGGTGTTGTATCCACGGACCCAACCAACCAACTCGGGCACGTGCGCCCTGACCGTGACATCGCTGGCCACAGTTCCTGTCGCGGCCGTCGGCGTCTCAGGCCGTTACAGCCGACGGAAGAGGTCGCGCCATGGCTGAGCTCGGGTCCGCAGCGCCCTCTGCCTTTTGCATGTAAGGAGGAGCGCTGGCCCCGAGACGACAGTCTATTGTCTATTGTCTATTGCTAGCCTTTCGTGGAATTTATAGCGGAGCCATTGCAGTGTGATATTTGCTATCGTATTCGACTAGGCTCAGTACGCGGATTACTCTTGGATATTACTTGGACTTGTATTGCTGGTGCACGTTTCGTCAGAAATAGAGATAAGTTATCAATTCATTCTAGCTGACGCAATTCTTGTCATTAATTATTTTTCGGCCAACAGACATAGCTACATCCTGGTCACTACCCACGCTTTATACAATTTGTGGTGGCTGCCCCAAAAGTACCGCCGAGGACCTTGGGTTTCGGAGCCGTCACAAAAGAGGGTACTTGTCGTTAAAGTTTGAGACAAGCTTATTCAATAGCAGACAGCTCCTACCTTTTCGACTGAAAAAATAACATCCATCCAAAAATTTTCATCAACAATTTTAAGCGTATTTTTGCTCGCAGTTGGTCTGAACATGATAGACCTCAATTTATTGTGACCAAGATCACAGGTGAAGCAGCACTGTGGGCTGCTGAAGCGAGTGAGAATTGTTATACATGCGCAGAGTTTGAACAACTTTTCTTAGCAAAATACTGGTCGAGTAGCAAACAAGAGAGGCTACGAAAGGAGGTGTATCAACCGGAGTTTTATAATAGTAAACTAAGTTCATTAAAACAGTATTTAGAGAAATGCGTTAGTAAAACGAGGTACTGGAGTTATCCTATTTCCCATAGAGAAGTGATACGTATTTTGAAAGGAAGATTACCTATTCATATACGTGAGAAACTTGTAAATGTCCTTGACTATGACGTGGAACAGTTTCTGTCTGTAGTCGACTCGATCGATGTGATACTAGAAGACGCCCCTGTATGGAATAATAATCAAATGTCTACCGCACAACGTAACAACAATAATAGTAATACTAATAACAATAACAACAACCGAGATAATGCTAAACCTATACTACACGAAGGAGGGCAAGCGACATCTTATGGCTATAGTAAAGCTAATAATAATAATCAATATAAACGTAACACCTATTATACTAAAGAAACCTATTGAAATAATAATAATCTAGTGAATCAAATTGGTACAGGGAAACCAAGTCGTAAAATCAGATATAATGATTCGAATAATCAGTATGGTAATTCACGTGGACGTGATATATACCTAGAAGACAGTCTTGATAGCGTACAACCTTGGAAAGACCCTTCGACACCTGAAGTTCGATGGGTAACTCAACAAGCACAACAACCACAAGGACCTATACCACTCGGTAACGGAGCGACATTGTACGCGGCTCATTTGTAAAGCAAAAAATAAGATGATGACCAAGCCGACTGTAGCTGTGTATACGGCTCGGTGGAGGTCGCAGTTCTATCCATTTTCTATCAGCACTGGCTTCAATCTCTGCCTTGTGCAGCCAGATGAAAGAGCTTCTCACCAACTAGTGAAGTGTTATGTGTGTGTTGTGTAGTTAGGGTGAAGTACATCGTGTCAAAAAGTGAAATTCGAACAAATTCATTGACTTTTGGAGATTCCTTTAAACAGGCCGTTTCTGTTAGGCCCCCATTTACAATTACTCATGTAAAATTTGATGTAAAGTGTATGTTACAACTTGTGATATGAATCTTGGGATGGCTGAACTAAGGTGCAACAGCACAGTACACAACCCCTAGCATGCTCCAGTGAATCCTGTAATGTCTTCGATCTTATCGCGACATTACAGATTCGGGGGCAGTGTAGCGATGCAAGGGGTACAATATTTGTCATAAAAGTCCGTAAATTACTCAACTGACAGTATTTTTCCGTACAGGTATTTCGTTCATTCCAAGCAAGTATCAATTCGTGACGTCATCGTCCAGACATGAGTTGACAGCAATCTGAATCCGTTTTAGCAGACTAATATATTCTTTTATGGGATAAAATTTTATTTATTTTGAAGTACAAGTTCTTGAAGTTTATTTAGAATAGGAAATGTTTGATTAGTCATTGTATGCCGTAATTTATCTGTTTAAGATAAAGATGTTTTGATTTATGTATACGTGTAAAAAGTGTGAATTTATGTGCGGCTTTTACCCTTAGATGAGTTACCACTTAGAGTGTTAAAAGTGTGCGTGTACAATTCGGTGACCTGTGCGGTGAATTTCATTAGAATAGAGACAAATCCAGTTTCATTTAGAGTTTACATGTGATAGACATATCACGTTATTACAAAAAGTCGCTTAGCCCATCAGGGAAAATTGAAAACTTCGCCCTCGTTTTGAAACACGTTACACGCTAGCGTGTGATTGAGCTTTCCATTAAATTGTGTATAATAATTGCAAAGGTACTTGGAGATATTGCACAAAGCTTGAAATTACTTTTCGAGACAAATACTGATTTTTGATAAAAACGAACCGAAAATTTATTCAAAATATCGAGGTTCTGTTTTAATTAGGACACATATCACCTTGTTGATCACGTTGCTTAGCAACTCTGTAATGCAAATCAATTCATTCATTACAACGATTTGCGACATTATAAGTCCCATTACACGATATTTGCTGATCGGATGAGAGTATAAGGGTATTCTTTCCCGGAAATGCTAATAAACCAGCGGTTTCAAAAGTTAATTTACCAGCTTTCGTGTAACTTCATTGATATTGCATTTCACTGGCGAACACTATTCTTATTGATAAATGAACATTAACTGCAAGTAGATTTTGAATACTCACCAACACTGCCAAGCAGCAGTTCACATCACAACCAGTAATAAATGCCAATATAACTGAACGGGCATTACTTCATTAAAACAGAGCAATCAGCTTCCAATTCTAGGATAAACTGTACCAGGGGGAATTATTAAAATCTTGTGGAAGTGTAATAAGGTTTATCTGAACACTTCCATCATACATTATTGATGATGACGAGGTCCCAGACTCCGAGGAGCATAGGGAACGATGTGGGAGACATGCACCCCGACTAGGCAAGGTCGTAGCGGAGGTGGTTTGCCATTGCCTTCCTCCGACTGTAATGGGGATGAATGATGATGATAACACAACAACACCCAGTCATTTCGAGGCAGAGAAAATCCCTGACCCCACCGGGATTCGAATCCATGACCCCGTGCGCAGGGATCGAGGAGGATACCACAAGACCACGTGCTGCGAACATTATTATTTCACATTAACTGGACAGATTATTAGTCGGAAACGAATTTACCCACAACAGATTGTCCCATGCCATTACCAATCTTTAATCACGATTCTTCACAAGAGACCTCAAGAAGCCAGGATCAATAGACAAGAAAAGAAGAGACTCGGTATATACTGGCACTTAAACATGTAAGTGGCAGAATAAATGACAGTCAGACTCACACCTTACATGAGAGCTTTATACATCACAATGGGAAGGAGAATATGACAACGGTAATGAGCAAATTTGCCTATCAGAATGTAATGCAAAAAGGGATGACAGTCAATCGACAATAATTAACACATCATTCCCATAATGCATGCTTGAACGGAAGGTGAAACAAGCAGCGAGAGGCGTTTTAGTTTGGAACTGAGAGGGACGAGGGGAGAGGCAAGGCCATGCTACAGCGGATATCACAGAAACCACTTAAAGGGGTGTCCCAGGCGGAAAGTCAATGACCGACCAGGTGAGTCAGACAGGGAGAGCGAGTATAACGGCCCATCTGAGGGAGGACAGGAAAGAAAGCCTTTAGAAAATTGCATTTCGGAATTCCAAATGGATACGAAACAAGACCAGTGACGCATTTTCGATCACGTGTCCAGCAAGTGGTACATCTGTGAGAGAGTCAATGTACGCATTTAGGCAACTGGAATGGGCACAAAACGTCCGATTAGCGGAAACGCGCTAGGAAGCAGAAAATAGCCAAAATTTCGACGCAATTTAATTGTAGGGACCTTGCGATTGGTGGAGAGAGTTGCCACAAACTAAGAGGAACGCTCCTATTGGTCGAAAAAAATCTGTGAAGTGAAGAATGAAAGCACCCAGGTGGGGAGACAGTTCGGCTATGGGTAAGACAAGACGGAAATTTTCGAAGACTCTTCTCTGAACTGGTGTCAAGTGCAGAGCGGAGCGTATAGCCCTTTGTACGACGCAGAGGAGTAATTTGTGTGAACACTACGTTCACAGCGGCTGATATCCAGCTAGAAAGTAGCTGTAGCATCGTTTAGCTGCAACTGTGGAGAAACGAACCAGCCAATTAGTTAATTGTTCTTGGAGAACTGAGAGAGCATTATAATATGCACACTGCTCCAACCATGCACGTGTATATCGCCACATTCTAAGACTAGGGATGAGTACATGTTCTCTCGCATAACTAGGAACATAGGGAAAGTTTCTGCTGGAAAATTCAGTAAAGGTGTAATTAGTTTTTTAGGAATTTCAGCGGAAGTGAGCGCAGCTTAAGGTAAATACCGCGTGCAGAGGCGTAAACTTTGTTGGTTCACCAGTCTGCGTCCACTGTAAACTCGAGCGACCTTGGGTAATCTTTTGCTCAATTTGTCACATAACTTACCATCCACCGTAGACTTGATTGTCATTCTAAAATTAGTACCGAACTTTGAACCGGAATCAGACGTTTTTCTTAGTACTGACCAACATCATGACGTAAGTGTAGGAACAATTTTCTAAAGAAACCTCTAGTTAAACTTTAATATTGTCGTGTTTAGGATAATTTAACGTTCTGAGAGTTAATATTTAGTATTGTTGTGTTTAGGATTATTTCACTTTTGATGTTGACGAGATGCGTTATCCTGACAACTGTTTTTTGCTGTCACATTGAAAACTGTGTAAAAGCGTGCATTTTTGTGCTAATATTGCGACATTAAACATGTCATTTCAATTTACACAGTTGTCTCCAACCCTAGAATAAGTAAACCACAAAATATTGCACCTTACAAACATAACCTTAGATTGCCTTTTAACTTCCACGTTTTTTCCGCATATTCTTCGCAATGGCTAGACCGGTCAAGTCCCAGCTTCCTGAAATTTCCGAAACGCTGCTTCGCGAATAGTGCTGAAAAGACTGCCCATGTCCAGAACACACATCAGAAATACCGACCCAATGAGATGGTTACCACCAAATTTACAGATGGAACTTTACTGCTCACCAATTGTAATAAATCCTCTCTTATGCCTCATGTCCAATATAACTAATCGCAAAGTGTTTGTTTCCGTCCAATTTCTGTGAGCTCATAAACCGCTAACAAATGTCACTGTGGTGGGTGATAAATGGTGCTTAGCCGTCAAATATGGGGTATCCAGGAAACCTGCTTTCTCGGATGGCTAGACAACAATTCAAGCAAATCGTATTAATGAGTTTTTTTTATGAAAAGTAAACGACAACACTTTGACAATTAGATAGATGTGTCACAAGCAAAGTGCGTCATGCAAAATAATCAGTGTTCTTCGGTACATACAATTCCTAAGTAGCTGCTATACAAGCGCCTAATCTTGATGCTGCTGTTCGGCTAGGCCGCGACCAACCGGGAGCGGCGATTATGTCCTCACCGCATTCCCTCTGGTGGAAATGTCCCCCGGAGAACGACCAGAGGGTACGCGTCCACCTCTTGGGGCCCATAACAAGATGTAGAAGGCGTCGGCTGCTGCGGTGTGGGCGGGCCAACTCCATCTGTAGGACAAGAGGAGGCGAAGGAGACAATGCCTCCGTCTCCATGGGGTCGTCCCGTGGTATCGTTATGACACATTCTGACGGCTGCTGTGGCCGCGCTGTCCTCGGGATCCGTGAACCTGGGGGAAAAGATACAGAAGGATCACCGCGCACATGACGGTGAAGTTGACTGTGATGTCGGCGCTGCAGTCCGTCTGGGCCTGAAATGAGATACATGCGTGCGCCAAGTCGACGAAGGATCTCGTCTCGCGTCCACCGTCTGCTGCCGCTAAATACTCTGTAAAACACAATATCATGTGGCGCGAAGCGATACTTGCGACCTTCCTTGTGCCGGATGCTGAGGACGGTGGAGCAGTGTCCGACGGAGGCGGCCGTGAATCAGTTCCGCCGGCGATGGTCCATTTCGTGGATGCGAACGATAGGAGGCGAGAAACAGTTGCAATGCTGGATCCCTGGTGTGTGCGGTGCGAAGTTTGGTCATCTGCTGCTTGAAGGTTCTGACAAAACGTCCCGCTTCGCCATTTGACTATGGATGGAACGGTGCACTAGTTGCCATTGCATTCACAGAATGTTTCAAATTCATGTGACGTGAACTGAGGGCCGTTGTTCGGCACTGTGACTTCAGGCAAACCTTGTTAACTAATACAGATAGTTTTATTTGGGACACAAGATCAAATTTCGCCATTTACGATCAGAGATTTGTAGTCACATTTGCACATTATGACAAGCAACGAGAATGTGCATTTTAGGAACTTTAAAGGGTTCCTTGGAAGAAAGATAATATAGTTCTTGGGAAACCATGTTACATAATTTTCGAGAATCTGTATCTGAAGAACTGGGAATGAAATAATGACACTCACCACTGATCAGTCGACACGCACACCGTATTTACAAAGAAAATCTTGACTACCAGAAGAAAAAAATATTGTTTTAAAAACCAACCGATTACTTAAATTATGTTCCGAAGACACAATAAAGTCTCATAGGTTAACGAATTGTACATTAGAGCCTCCAGTACACAGCCAATATCTGATTAATCCATCATGTAACTTGTTGAGAGTAGATACTGCAGGAACTAAAGTGTTATGGTTGAATACTTATCTCTACAATCAAGGCAACTGCAGAGAGAATAAGCTGAAAAAAGACAAGCATGTGGCAGTGGGCATGTGCTCGACATTTTCTAGTCCTTTTTTTACCTGCTCATAGAGCTAAACGTGCAGCTCATTATGTTCCGAGACAAGAAAATGGAGATTGACAAGACTGAGACATGCACATTGGATTTGCGACCATTTGTCTGGTACACAGGTCACCCTGAGAGTTCTTTTTGATGATTTCTGACACCTACATATGCAAATTATGTATAATGAGTGATTCTTTGAGAGAGAGAATTTTAAAATTTTTTGTGTGTGATGAACTATGAGAGAAAGGGGAAAGTACATTAGCAGCAAACTAATATTATGTTTTTCCAGAACTCTTCTAACGGAATACATCCAAGGACCTCGTTAGAACAGTTCCAGTTCTCATTACTACCATCTGGCCAAGTAATTTTAGAACAGAATTTGTGTGTGCTTACTTGGAAGATGAATCAGCCCTGATGATACGACCTTCTGCTCACGTTTGTTCAACATTCAGAGAATTCTGTCAAGCGTTTCTTCGATACATTGGCCGGAAGCGGCGCAGAATAGGGTAAAGAATGGCATAATAGTGTTTCAAACCTACTAGCAGTCAGACTTATCCAGTTCTGTGCGGTTTTTCAAACACATGATTCATCAGAATAAGTTCTTGTATGACCCATATAGTCCTGCATTATTGATCTGCTTATGTGTGATGAAACTACCAGTACACGTTCGACGCATCATAATAGCTGGACATTGTTGAATTCTAATATGATACAGGTGAGACTCTGCCATGTAAAAATCAGTGGGAATGCATTCAATACATTCTCCCACTGTGGGGGAGAAATCGTAGAAGGAGTAATAGCAAGAGTCATTATAGGACACACAGAAGTGATCTATTTGATCGTAATGGCAACCAACAGGGGCAAGGTAGGCTCAAACACAGGAAGAAATAAACGGATAAGCCTGGGAGCGATGGAAATCAAGACTAGTACGAGAGAATAATGAGAGAGTTGAAGCTCCATCAGGGGTCGAAAACAGATCAGCCATCCACAAAACAATCAGCCAAAACCCAGGTAACTCACACTATTACGGCGTGAAGTCAAACGCCGGCATGCCAGTCGGGAACGATAGAACAAAGAGGGCTGTGACAAGACGTCAGCCAATTACACGCTGACCGACCATTCTGCAGGACGACAACGGGATGCAGCGCCCTCTATGCGAAGAGGACACAAGCACCGCGGCCAACTGGTCGCGGCCCAGTTGAACAGCAGCATCAAGATTAGGCACTTGTATAGCGGCGACTTAGGAATTGTATATGCTGAAGAACATTGATTATTTTGCATGTCGCTCTTTGCTTGCGACACATCTATGTAACTGTCAAAGTATTGTCGTTTACTTTTCATAATAAAACTCATTAATGCGATTTGCTTGAATTTTTGTCTAGCGATCAGAGAAATCAGGTGTCCTAGACATCCCATATTCGACGACTAGACAGGATTAAACATTTGGCGATGAGAATATTAAAGGATAAAAAACGTAGATGACACTAGGGTCTTAACATTGTTCTATAGCTGTAAAAAAAGTTACTTATGGGTCACATATTGGCACTATGGATATTCAAAATATGTAAAGAATTCTTCTGTGACATTATAAAGCACACATGGCACCACCGTTGATTTAACATAGCTTAAAATGCGCTTGTCAATGAAAATGGTTCGATCTTTGTAGCAAAGTTAACAATGGCATTCCCACATCCAAATTATCTGTGTTATTTTCAAACACTCGTCTAAGTTTGGCTACATCCGATATAGAAGTCAGCCATATTCTCCCTTCTACTCTCGAGCAGTGTATGGGAAAAAATGAACAATTTGTGTGTTAAACACCCAAATCTTTCCACACTGTTAATTAATTTGGCATTTCGCTGCCACCTCGCCAGAAGGTTTTGTAAGAAATTATGCTGGCCTGTGAATGCAATACTGAGCATAGTACAATTAAACTTAAATCAGAAAAGTTACTACAGAATTCACAGCTGATGACAGAGCATACTCTTAATGGAAAGGAAGACATCAGTGTTACACCTCTGATCCCATTTGGTACCTTTGTCGCTGGTTTCGGCTGGTGGATGAAATAAAAATTACATTATTACAGTTGAAAAATTTGTCTCCATCTGCGCTCAAAAAATGAGACAAGATTGGTGTCGTGCGACCACTCGATGTAATATCTAAGCTTATACAATGACTGCTATAGACCACTCTGTGTTTAAACAACGCGTAACATATGTAATATTCAATGTCTCTGGGACGTGCTGGTCCAGAGCTTGTGCTATGTTCCCTTTCCGTACGAAAGCAGAAAATTGTGTCGCGTGAGTTCACGGCTGGGAGGCTTCTAAGATAGATAGTGGCTGCTGCTGTTTGGTCAGTGGCTCATAGGGGACAGATACGGCTGCGGGTGAAGGATATATCTCCCACCTAAGATGCTCAACAGGCACTGGGAGGCAAGTCTCCCTGGCGGTACAGTGGGCACGCATAAAAACGCTGGTTGTAACGAACGTTTGTAAATGTTTAAATAAATAGACCATGTGACCTCCAAAGTGTTTGTGACATCCCAATAGCTAAATACTGATTCACCCATGCCCTTAAAAGGTGCAATGCATTACAAATGTTCCTAAATGTTTAAATTAATACACCATGCAGTATTTAACTGTTTGAAACAAACTAGACTCTGTTTATATTCCCACCACTTTTGTATTGTCTAATTGTTTAAAATTAGCCATCTCGCTTGGGTCTTCCACTGTTTTTACATTCGAGTTATACAACAGTTCAAAGAGGTAGGATCCTTGGATTAAGACGTCACTGGGGCAGTCATTTTGAGCCTGAGGGAGCCAATACGAAAACTATCCTTGGATGGCGTAGAGGGGTGGGAAAAAGTGGGTGTAGGAGGGAAGATAGAAACCTTGAAGAAGGTAGAGGGGTGGAGTTTCGGAGGAGGAGGGGCATGTGCGATCATAAACCATTAATAAGGATGACAGGTGCAAGAGATAAGAATGACAGGTAATAGATCATGTGCGCCAGAGTTGGAAAAACCTCCATACTAACTTTATTACTGCCATTTCCAGAACCTGCCCTAGTGACCTAGCATTTGCTGTTCTCTTGCTTCAGTGGTTCATGTACCTAAATAAAAACTGAACTATTAAACAGGTGATGATACTGTATGTGTTCTCCATGGTTATCCAGAAACACTATTTTGCATTGTAAACAGAAAGAAAACTTGTTACCTGCAAACATGTATCGAAAGAGAGGCAGCAATTGTCAAGACGGTTCTCCACATCACAGCAATTTCTATATTTGTTATAAGGCAGGATAAACTTTAGCTTTTCTTAGTTACAGAAGTCTGTCGCCTTAGGAAACATTGTGCTACAACTATGCGGACCTCTCGCATCAGTGTGAAAATATGGTGCTGGCTGGAGAGTCTGTAAGTGTAAGATAGGATGTAAATCTGTGGTTTCTAGATCTGTACTAAAGAATGGACAACTCGTAGCGCAAATAATATTTATACTGGAAACGAAATTACCGTTTTGAACAGAACAGCGTTGGCGCGAGGACAAGACACAGACAAAATAACGAACGCTGAACATTAAGTTGGAGAATCTTACAGCTTTTTCAGAATTATTTTTTTTTAAATTCCGATTATCTGTAAATGTGAAAATGTGTCGTCGATCTAGACACTTGCGGACTGTACACATTCTGCCCATTCTATTTCGCTACCTGGGTATGCTTAGCAGTGGTGAAACCTTGAGCACCAGCTTCTTACAATGTGGGTATGCAGTATGTTGGAAGTCCGAGGTCTTTATTTCTTATTTTTCTCTTACGCTTTTAATATTTTTACAACGTAGTATTCAGCAGTAAGTTCACGTTTTTGCATTTTTAGTTCTGAGGATCACTCATTTGATCTAAATCAGTTAACTGTCATAAGTTCATCAAATGCAACCAATACATCTGCGATAGCTGATATCAGGTCACAGAGCTGCTGGAGTGGAAGAACCAAACACAAGTGAGGATACAAAATAACGGTATTCTTTATTTTCCAAAACATAACAGCATTACACACTGGTAAAAGCATAGATATCCAGATTACAATATTACAACCGGTGTCACTTAACGCATAAAAATTTAAAAACGTAAATTCAGAAGTATATATATATATATATATGTGTGTGTGTGTGTGTGTGTGTGTGTGTGTGTGTGTGTGCGTGTGTGTATGTGTTGTCTGTATGTGCAGACGCGCAGACGCATGTACGCGTGCTTCAATTCGATAAAAATCAGCAATCATTACAAGACCTTTTAACACAAACCGAGAGGCATCACGAGTAGAATAATATTTATAACCTAAATTTAGAATTAAAGTCCAATAATAATAATTTCGTGAATTATGAACAGAATTAGCACCAAAGATTCAACCAACCCCCTCAAAAAGGGAACTTTAAGCAAAACTCAACTTAAAAAAATTATTAATCAAAATTACTGCAGAGAAAATCTTTAGGCAAGAATCTAGTTCATCAAACTTCCGGTCTGATGGGCCCATCAGAATCAGAACTATTAACTCTTAACTTAGAGTAGTACGAATACAAACTATAGTTTAAAGAAGAAGCGGTTTCTTACCAACCTGCAATACCTCAATTATGTTGTCATTCCGCTATGGCACTCTTTCAGAGAGCACAGGCTCTCCTGACTGCAGTGGATGGCGGCAACGCCTGTGGCAGCGCACGACACGACACGACACACACAAAATATACCCCCTCTACAACATACGAAAGAACAATGATTTTACGGCCAAGTGTGATGGTAGTTACCAAGCCACCAATCTTTATGAATCATCAGTATAAGGAGATAAAATTTCCAACTAACCAAGCGGTGAAAGCAAGGAAAAAGTTTTTTCCTGGAGTAAATCTCAACACTGGCAGCTACTGCGGTTCATATGACCAAACGTAACTCTATCTTTAAACTGCCACACAAGAAAGTGAAAATTAATGAAACAGCTACTCCGCCTTTCTTACGTAACCACAACCAAAGCAGGCAGCAGATCACTACTTAGTTATATAAGAACAATTTATGGAAGCACAGCGCAATTAAGAAACAAACTAACCTTAGTAACACCAATTCGCTGTAAAGTGAAGGAGACAGTTTGAAATCTTACACTAATTATAATAGCACTTCAGAATTAAAGGCTGTTTAAGAATAAATGCCACAATTACAGGTAGTTCGAAGTTCTACTGGCGTCATAGAAGAATACATTAAGTAGTACGTGCCTCCCACAACGATCGCCAAAATCCACTGACGAGCTAAAGAGACTGGTATATCTGCCTAATATGGTGTAGGGTCCCAGCGAGGACGCAGTAGTGCCATAACACGACGTGGCATGGCCTTGACTAACGTCTTAAGTAGAGCTGGAGGGAACCATGAATCCTGCAGGGCTCTCCATAAGTCCGTAAGAGTACGAGGGGGTGGAGATCTCTTCTGAACAGCACGTTGCAAGGCATCCAAAGAATGCTCAATAATGTTCATGTATGGGGAGTCTGGTGGCCAGCGGAAGTGTTTAAACTCAGAAGAGTGTTCCTAGAGCCACCCTGTAGCAATTCTGGACGTGTGGGTTATCGCATTGTCCTGCTGGACTTGCCCAAGTCCTCCGGAATGCACAATGGACATGAATGGATGCAGGTGATCAGAGAGAATGCTTACATACGTGCCACCTGTCAGAGTCGTATCTAGATGTATCAGAGGTCCTATATCACTTCAACTGCACACGCCCCACACCATTACAGAGCCTCCACCAGCTTGAACAGTCCTCTGCTGACATGGAGGTTCCATGGATTCATGAGGTTGTCTCCGTCCCCTTACACGTCCATCCGCTCGATACAATTTGGAACGAGACTAGTCCGACCAGGCAAATTGTTTCCAGTCATCAACAGTCGAATGTCAGTGTTGACGGGACCAGGCGAGGCGTAAAGCTTTGTGTCATGCAGACATCAAGAGTACACAAGTGGGCCTTCGGCTCCGAAAGCCCACGACGATGATGTTTCGTTGAGTGGTTCGCACACTGACACTTGTTGATGGCCCACCATTGAAATCTGCAACAATTTACCAAAGGGTTGTACTTCTGTCACGTTGAAAGATTCTCTTTAGTCGACGTTGGTCCCGTTGGTGTTTACGGCCGCATCGATGTTGGAGATTTGATATTTTACCGGATTCCTGATATTCACGGCACACTCGTGAAATGGTCGTACGGGAAAATCCCCATTTCATCGCTACCTCGGAGATGCTGTGTCCCACCGCTCGTGCGCCGACTATAACACCACGTTCAAACTCAGTTAAATCTTGATAACCTGCCATTGTAGCAGCAGTAACCGATCTAACAACTGCGCCAGACACTTGTTGCCTTATATAGGCGGTGCCGACCACAGCGCCGTATTCTGCCTGTTTTCATATCTCTGGATTTTTATTATAGCAGAGGGCACTAACTTCTGTTTATAACAAAAGTATTGGGAGATGACCAATACTTTCAAGTACGATGCATACACTTATTAACGACAACACAATGCGCATTCCTCTACCGTGAAAATTAGCCCTTCTAGATTGCGTAGAATATTCGTCCCGAAGTAGGAAATGTGTACAACAGCTGCCAGGCATACATAAATGTTATTCGGTCGACTTTTGTGCGCAGAAAATGACAGAACATGCTGATTAAGTCACATCGACAAAGGGTTTGCAGTCTGTCGGGAGGGAAGAGGATGATTGGAAAGGAGCTGACCCAGCCGTCACTACTTCAGAAAACACATGATCCAGCAGTCATCCACTGAACGCCAAGATGATCCCTTTGATAGGGCTAAGGTCGGTTTATTTCCTCTTCCATGTCGAATTCAGGTGAGTGCTTCATCTCTAATCACCTCTACATCGATGGGACATGTCAAATTTCAATCACCCTTCCTTTCGTTTACCTCTGACGACATTGTTGGCGACACAGCAAAACCAGTAAATAAAAGAGTGGCCAAAAGATAGGGAAGGGCTGTGCAACACGTATATCAATCCGAATGTTGTGGTTACATGCAGAGCACGGTGCGAGTGTAGAGATGATGTCTGAGCAGTCTATTACAGAAGTGTTTGGTAAATATGGCAGCACATCGCCAGTTTACCGACTTTGAGCGTGGGATGGTAGTTAACTGGTGGAAGACTCATGGTTCATAGTATATGAGAGATTACAGAAGAATTCAGTTTTCCGAAGTCAGCAGTGTCTTGGTTGAATCTTCAGTATCGCAGAGACAATGTTTCCATAAGCCTAAACCGCCGTGCAGAACGGCCACAGACAGGTCTTTGACGAACGGATGTCATTTCACCTCAGCCGGCCATACAGGAGGATCGTTGGTCCACAGTGAGTCATATCGCCACCAATTTGGACGTGGAACATCAGGAATTCATAATTCCCGGACTGCACGTCAACAAACGCACTGCACAGGTATCGACGACCGATATGAAGCCTTTGCCTTCTGTAATGTGTTGCAATAAATAAAATAGAAAGAGTGAAATGATGATATGATATTTTTAATGTTGATTATTTGAGTGGTGGATACATCACATTGACGATAGCAAGAGCATAGTACGAGGGTAATCCCAAAAGTAAGGTCTCCTATTTTTTTATTAGTACATAGACCTGTTTATTTCTACAATGGTTTACATCAGTTTACAGCTTGACCATTTAGCTATTTTTAGACATAATCACCATTTCTGTCGATGCATTTTTGCAGACGCTGTGGCAGTTTTTGTATGCCCATGTCATACCACCTAGCCGCCATGCTGTTCAGAAAGTTGTGAACCTCTTCTTTCACCTCGTCGTCGGAGCTGTATCGCTTTCCGACCAAATGTTCTTTTAACCTAGGGAAGAGATTACAGTCACTGGGCGCCAAGTCAGTACTATAGGGTGGGTGGGTGATTATGTTCCACTGAAACTGTTGCAGGAGAGCAACGGTTTGCCGAACGATGTGTGGGCGGGCGTTGTCATGGAGAATGTGTACGCCTTTGCTCAACATTCCTCTTCTCCGGTTCTGAATTGTCCATTTGAGCTTTTTCAGAGTCTCACAGTATCTGTCAGCGTTAATTGTGGTCCCAGTGGGCATAAAGTCGACCAACAACACCCCTTTCCGATTGTCATGACTTTACAGGCAGACTGAGTTTGTTTGAATTTCCGCGGCTTTGACGAAGGAGGATGCCGCCACTGGCGTGATTGTTGTTTGATCTCAGGTGTAAAGTGGTATGTCCAGGTTTCGTCACCCGTGACAATTGAATCCAGAAAGTTGTCCTGTTCGGCTGCAAGGCGGTGAAGAAATGCGCGGGAAGCATCAGTTCGTTGCCGCATGTGGTCCTCAGTCAGCATGCGTGGCACCCATCTTGCGCACACCTTCCAGTAGTTCAATGTTTCCGTTAAAATTCTGTGAGCGGTGCTTCGGGAAACCTCAGGAACCAACGTGCAGATATCATCCAGGGTGATCCGCCAATCTTCACGCATGCTTTGCTCAACCTTCAACACTGTCTCTTCAGAAATTGACGGTCTCCCGCTTCTTTGTTCATCGTGAATTTCGGTCCGAGCAGCTGCAAACTCTCTACACCACTTACGAACATTTTTGACATCCATGCACGACTCACCATACACTTCCGTCAATTGGCGATGGATTTCAGTGCCCTTTGCGTTCAAAAACCGAATAACTGCGCGCAATTCGCACTTGGCGTAAACATTCAACGGGAGCTCCATTCTCAACGAGTGCCAAGCTAAGACTGAGCGCCTCAGCGCGGCGTGCGCATGTTTACACACAGCGCGTGAAGCACTCTTCCTAACAGTGTGACCAACTGCCACACAAACAGAGTTCTGTACTTACAAAAAAAATAGGAGACCTTACTTTTGGGATTACCCTCGTAATAACATGAAGCTGTAGATTTCTTGTATTAATGACAAAACTGAAACTCCTACTGCGCCAATGGATATTAAAACATCTGACAGCTCAAAATCTTGAAGTCAGTTGTAGAGGTCGTCATTGGCGAGCGGAAAAGCTTGATGACACAAGACTGTAATAATATCTAGTTACAACATATAATTTGCTTAAAAACAGCAGTGATAGTCGGACTTCGAAAAGGACATCAGACTGCGAGCTCGACTTGTGAAAACGTAAATGCACATTCGATGACGTGCTGATGCCGCGGGACCGTCGCGTCGCGGCCACTTCCAACTGCCTTAATTAGCTGAAATCATGTAAATGGTCTGCAATTAGTAGATCACAATCATAACGACTGTGGTAATGAATAAAACAGAGTAAATTTGTAAATATCAAGTAATTTAATACAATAAATACAGAACCTTTCCCTCTCCACATCCAATCGAGAGAGCCAGCAAACAGTAAAAGACAAGAGTTGCAGCAAGAGTAAGTCGTACACCAATTTTTTGAAAAAGATGATTCACAAATTTTACAGAGATTTCGTTAAACACATTAGCGACGCACACTTGCAGTATAATTATGTCTTTAAGAATAAATTACATTATAAAGATCCGTCACACTTCCAATGACTTTCGCCCAACCAGTGTAATCACGTCGTGAGAAAAATGTCATAACGTAGCTCTTCTCGCCTATGTTTCAAATACGTTGGAAAATGGCTCTGAGCACTATGGGACTTAACATCGGAGGTCATCAGTCCCCTAGAACTTAGAACTACTTAAGCCTAACTAACCTAAGGACATCACACACATCCATGCCCGAGGCAGGATTCGAACCGCGACCGTAGCGGTCGCGCGGTTCCAGACTGTAGCGCCTAGAACCGCTCGGCCACAACGGCCCCAAATACGTTGACATTAAATGTGCATATGAGTAATAATTATTGTGACTAATCAGTCTTGCCATATTTTAATTCGTGCTCAGATTAGGCTAAGACAATTTGTTTGCCAAAGTACTCTCACACAGCAATAGAAACATCCTAAGACAATTTAGGCACTATAATGTAAGCGAGGAGACAGAAGGAATCATCCGTGCTTACGCTTGTTTCACGGAGGACTAAACTGTGTATTTTACACTTTCAGGTCCCCATTTTAAGGGAGTTAGATTATATCAGGTACACAGAATTTTACCTCCTTCGGCTGGCGTCGACACTTACTCAGGTGACAAAAGTCATGGCATATCGATATCCACATATACAGATGACAGTAGCATCGCGTACACAAGGTATAAAAAGGACAGTGCATTCGCGGAGCTTTCATTTGTACTGAGGTGATTCACGTGAAAAGGTTCCTGGCGTGATTGTGATCGCAAGACGGGTGTTAGCACACTTTGAAGGCGGAGTGGCAGTTGGCGCTAGACACATGGGACGTTCTATTTCGGAAATCGTTGGGGAATTCAATAGTCCGAGATCCACGGTGTCAAGAGTGTGCCGAGAATACCAAACTTCAGGCAGTGCCTTTCGCCACAGACAACGCAGTGGCCGACGGCCTTCACTTGACGACCGAGAGCAGCGGCGTTTGCGTACAGTTGTCAGTGCTAAGGGATAAGCAACAATACGTGAAAAAGCCGCTGAAATCAATGTGGAACGTACGACGAACGTATCCGTTAGGACAGTGCGGCGAAATTTGGCGTTAATTGGCTATGGCAGCAGACGACCGACGCGAGTGCTTTTGCTAACAGCACGACATCGCCTGCAGCGCCTCTCCTGAGCTGGTGATCCTATCGGTTGGACTCTAGACCACAGATAAAACCATGGCCTGGTCAGACGAGTCCCGATTTCAGTTGGTAAGAGCTGATGGTAGGGTTCGAGTGTGCGCAGACCCCACGAAGCCATGGACCCGAGTTGTCAACGAGGCACCTAGGGAGGTGGTAGTGACTCCATATTGATGTGGGGGGCGTTGACGTGAATCATCGACTGCGAATTGTTATGTTCGGCTACTTGGAGGCTTGGAGGCCATTTGCAGCCATACATGGACCTCATTTTCACGAACTGCGATGGAATTTTCATGGCTAACAATGCGCCATGTCATTGCGCCACAGTCGTTCACGATCGGTTTTAAGAACATTCTGGAAGGTGACAGTAAATCATACGGCCACCAAGATCGCCCGACACGAATCCCATCAGACATTTATGGGACATAATCATGAAGTCAGTTCGTGCACAAAATCCTGCACTGGCAACACTTTCGCAATTATAGACGGCTGTAGAGGCAGTGTGAGGGCAGTATTTCCGCAGGGGACTTCCAACGACTTGCTGAGTCCATGCCACGTCGAATGGCTGCTCTACACTGGGCAAAAGGTGGTCCGGCATCATATTGGAACGTTATCCCATGACTTTTGTCACATCAGTGTACTTTTCTTAACAAGGCTTTCCTCAGTATTTTGTATCACTCTACATCAGCTGATCAAGGCTTCCTCTCGCATGACTTTCGTATCTGTAGAATGTTAACTTCCAATGTTCTTTCCTGACTTTGAAACCGTGCGCCAAAAATATCGCTGTGTTCAGCTAGGCGATAGAAAAATAATATGCATACGATTTGGTGATGGTATGACATTGTTAGATGAGGCAATAAGACAGCAGTTAATATGACTTCATTCGCTTTCCGGCATAATAATTATTGATAATCTCCTCGAGTTTTCTGCCGGATCCTGAAATGAACATGACTCGATATTTCGGCGGTCCGTCTGCCTGCCATCTTCAGGAGAATACTGCTGCTTCTGAGTCACGCTGAAAACTGATGGCATACGCAGCTGAGGCAGTTGATTGGAGCAGCTAAATTCCCAGCCGTCACTGGAGTTTGAACTGGTGAGCTATTCCTCCAAACTCTTTACATGGTTATGGCGTTGTCCTGTCTGGAGTTGTTGCCCTTTCATGTCTGCTTTGTTTTCTTGTCATGTCCTTTCTAACGACTTAGTCGTCATGCAATAGCCACCCAGTAGTGTTGAGGTGCTACGGTCTGCGCCCCGGAGCATGGATATATCTGTTTGGAGACTGCGTAGCCGGCGTATAGAACTGCTGAGCAGCCTAGCGAAAAAATTGTCAAGTAGACGGAGCTCTGGGACCCGTGGTAAGTCTCGCGGCAGGTGCATTGCGAGATGGATTGCCGGGTTTTGAAGTCGCCACAGTCGAGTAATGTGGGTCTCTGCTTATTTCCTCACACTGCCGCAGCGTGCTCGAACACAAGCTGCTGTAATGTGAGGTAGACGACGATCCCAAGTCGTGGCAGCATCCGTGACTCCGGGTTGAGAAACCGGTACAGCTGCATAAGGCGTGTTCTTTCTTTCTTGACGAAAGCGTCCACGTGCTTCTTGCAAGTTAGTCGCCTGTAGAACATCACCTCGTGGTCTTTAGTAGTGCTGCACCAAGGAACGGCTGCTCCCCTGATGTAGAGTGGTGTTAGACGTTCTAGCACGGTGTTCCTGGCGCTGATAATGTTTTGTGTCTTGGTACCATTGAAACTGAGGTACCATTTCATTGCCCATTGACTAAGAACGTCACGTGCATCTTGGAGGTGTTTAGCATTAACGTCGTGTCATCTGCATACAAGGCCAGCTTTACCCAGTCAACCCTTGGTGTCCACCGTGTAAATGATATACAACTGTGGGCCAAGTACAAATCATTTCGGTACCCCAGCGAGTCTATGATGTGTGGAAAGGCCTTCCATCCTGACATGAAAGCTGCGTCCTTCCAGGTGAGACTTCAGGAGACGGACGTGCGCCAGAGGAGCTCCTATAACCAGGAGCTTATAGAGAAGTCCCCTCATGCCATATCGAATAAAATGTCCTTGAATCATCGAGGAACAGTGCCCCAAAGTATTCTCTTTGTTCCATTGCATCAAGTGCTTCTCGCACAAGTCGTAGAAGTTGGTGTGTTGTGGCTTGATCATACCAGAATCCGTACTGTTCATCCAGGAGGAGACCTTCAGCTTGGATGTGTTGATGGAGTTAACGTAGGTAGATGTGTTCAAACACCATGCTCAAAGCTATGAGAAAGCTAATTGGTTCACAACTTGTTGGCAGCCTTGGATCCCTCCCATGTTTATGTATGGGCACAACTTCCCCATGCTTCCGTGCCTCTAGATATTTCTCTGTAGATAGGATTCATTTAAAAGTTCTGGCTAGATGGCCTGTGTCACCCAATGGCTCCTGACGGTGAACTGCATTGCTGAGCGGGTCGGGGCTCCATGCTTTCCAGTTAGTGGAAAGTTCCCTGTCGACTTCTTCAACTGCAACTTCTTTGATGTAGTCATCTGCCCCACCAGCTTCCAGTAAAACCAGTAGACGTTGCTCAGTGAGGTGTACATGCTCTGGATCATTTGGGTAGTCCACTGGAGTGAAATTGGCCTCGAAAACGTCAGCAATGGCGTTTGTCTTCTCTAATGGATCATTGACTGTTACTTGACTGACACAATAGGGGTATTCTTTGTCGCGTGTGTATGAACTACTGCGCACTAGCGGTGATTCCCTCTTGTTTTTTGGTGATGGCAAGTGGGATATGGACTGCAGTCTAAAGCCAAGGCCCATGTACAGCTGTTGCAGGATGTGGTCCAAGCTGCACTTGCAAGGTAGGCCTCGAACATGATCTTCATTGTCCTGTCAACATCTGTTGCTCTCCAAACTGAGCAGTGGCCTTCCAATAATCCTCCTCTATCTTCAGCATCACTTTCTAAAGTTCCATCCCCACAATTTGATGATTACGCTGTCCTGACCGACAAGTCGCATCAACATGCTGTAGAGACCATTGTGATCGTCCTTGGATTGCACGCAGATCGGAGATGGCTTCGAGCCCCCTTTGTCAGTTGTTCCAGCGCCTTCGTTCTTCTGTTCGTCAGCATTTGAGGCGTTGACGTAAGTTGCGCTCTACAAAAGGGTCGCTTGACGAGTTCGAAGCCTTCTGCGTCTTCTAGAGTTGCCTGTTTCGCTTACTTCTCTTGGGCGAAAAGCGGGAATTTCCAGAGGCAGCTTGCGCCCACCTCTCCGTCTTCCTCGAAGTCGTCGACGGCTCGTGACGCGCTATCGACTCGTGTTCTGAAACCGGCAGTGGAACTTCCAAAGCAGCCACTCCGCATTCCGTAGTCGCGCCCTGTGTCGTAGGCTGGTTAGACGAAAGGAGGAGCACCGGATGCGGCTGCTAACGACGATGCTAACGCCACACCCCTCGCAGTGCTAGCATCCTAACGAGTGAACATCGCAGCGCCAAGCGTAGGTCCGTCCGCAAGGAAGACTAACTCGAAATCTCGCTCCCTGATGCCAAGTCTGCAAATCGCCGTTCTATAAATGGCGTTGTTACACGTTCGTAAGCCTACGGAGGGCGGGCCGCTGTGACCGAGCGGTTATGGGCACTTCAGTCCGGAACCGCGCTGCTGCTACGGTTGCAGATTCGGATCTGCCTCTGGCATGGATGTGTGTGATGTTATTAGTCAGATTTAAGTGGTTCTAAGTCTAGGGGACTGATGACTTCAGACGTTAAGTCCCATAGTGGTTAGAGCCAGCTGAACAGTAGAAAGCAGGTGGCAACTATACATCGCACTCGAAGACTATTTTCAAGCACTCGGACTGGCCACACCGAAGAACGTTGTGTTTCGATGCGGGATAGTACTGGGTTGCACGTGTGCTAAGAGGAAAATCATTGTCTCTGTTAATCAAATTATTGCCAACCTAATTTCAATTGCTTCTGTATAAACACTGTTCCAAAAACTAGAAGTAATGACACTGTTCTACGACCGATTTTTCTTTTACTTAAACGAGAGTCACAGGATGAAATTTGACGATACAGCGACAGTCTGGGCTTTAGGAACAGTGTTTACAAAGAGGCTATTAAAATTAGATTGGCAGACAACTTCACTACTAGAGACAGTTCTTTTTCTTTGGAACCATGTATTGTCCCGCATGAAAACACAAAGATCTTCGGTGCGACCAACCCGAATGCCTGAAAATAGTCTTTGAGTGCGGTGTATGTTACCGCAGGTGTTCTGCAAAGGGTGGCGCATGCACCATGTGCGGTACGGAGCCTACATAGGACAACGATTCGCAGCCTTGGCATCAGTTTTCAGCGGGACTCAGCAGCAGTGGCGTTCTCCTGAAGATGGCGGACAGATGGGTCGCCGAAATCCGAAATATCGAGTTATGTTGATTTTAGGGTCTGGCAGCAAACCCGAAGAAATTGCCTCGTAGTTAATATGTTTATAAATTAAAAGAAATGCCGTGAAGACCGTACCTTAAAGATAAAGATGAAACTGAAAAGGCAATGGAGCGTTACGATGGAAAACGGAATTCATGAGAAATGGTAAAGATGGGAAACAGACTGAAATACTTGAAACCAAAGAAAACATTATACTGTATAGAGAAATGATTAACAGTGAACCACTGTGTAAACATTTATATAAAACACTAGTGAAGTGTTTCTTGCAGAGTTGCTGAAACAAAGATACTACGATAGTGGGAAAAATAGTGCTGTATTTATGGGATATTGTAATGTGTGCCGGTAGAAAGGCAGTAAATGCCAACTAGAAGTAAATGTGGCGGTATCAGTGAAAACTTGAATATCAAGCACAGGCAAGTCTTGGAGAAGTAAGTAGCTAGAGCACTAGATCCGAACAGAATGTGGTAAAACGGATGCATTAGAAGGAATAAGTAGTGGACAAAAGGTAGAGAAAGAGGAAATTGTCGACGATAGTTTATTAAGACAAAACTATTTTTTATTCTCCTTTATGGTCATCAGATACCATGTCAAACAGGTAACTGCATGACATTTCTGGAAGCTTTTCTGCAACCCAAACGCGTTGCATTCTTTCTCTGGCCGCCCGTCTCTTTCTCTCTCTCTCTCTCTCTCTCTCTCTCTATCTATCTATCGACCTACCTCTCCCCTGTTCAGCCGCTGTTCCGCTATTGCTCTGCGTGGAAGCCCTTGAAGTTCTCGGTCAGTGATCTGAGCTTTGATCGGTAAGAGATATCTTCCTGATTCACTTCAGTGTTCTTGATGTCCTACCTCACTTGCTTTAACCATTTAGCAGAGACTTGTCCAATACATTAAAAATCTGCTTCGTTTGTCGGGTTTCATCTATACTGAACAGATATCCATAGAACTTCAATCATAATCAGCTATTCCTTTCATGTAACTAATCTCTTCTTCGAAGTCTATATATACCGTCAGTCTGTTACGGTATACTAGAACCCATAATTTTGCGCAAAATCTTGCGCTCTGACTTCTCGGCTTCTCTTAGCCCAGATTTTCCCGACATTTGGAAGCATTCATACTTGATACAAACATTCGGCTTTGATCACTCTTTTCTGGATATTGCCATATTTTTTTTTTTTTATAGGACATGCGTCGTACGAAAAACGGCAGCCATCTTCTCTCGTCTGCTGCCATTGGCTTACCTGTAAGGGTGCACTTAAAAACACCTGCAGTGAAAGCCGTTGCCTTTGGCAGAGCATCCAGCAACAGCAACAACAAAACTACACATAAATAACAACAAAACTACACAGAAATAATAACGTCCAACACAACGAGGTTGAGGCCAGAGAAAATAAAAGGATAACCATATCGGACTTCTAACTATACAACCACTGTTGATCGTGCAGGAAATCGAAAGAGAATATTAATTTTTGGAGAAAAATTTAAGCTGGCACTATGAAACACTGGCTCTCACGTTTATTTCTGATAATGACAGTGCTTTAGATAAAGGCGTAGAGAACAAAGAAAGGAAATTCAAATACGAGAGAGGATGTTGATTTGCTGTTTTGTATCAGCTATTGTTGAACAAGTAGTCACTCTTATTTTTTCGCAAAACATCAGATTGCACCAGGCATGTAAGAGTCAATGACTGTGTAAACGCTGTACACGTAGCTACAGGAAAGGATCTTTGTTTGCTCTTTTGCGACAGGCTTAGTTAAACAATGTAATCTTACTTATTGTTCAGGTAGTATTAACTCATTCCAAGGCCTTATCATCGCATCTGTCACTTTCCATTCGCCAACTTACAATCTCCCCTCCTTACATTTTTTGCTCACACTTCATTTCAGCCGGCCGCGGTGGCCGTGCGGTTCTAGGCGCTGCAGTCCGGAACCGCGGGACTGCTACGGTCGCAGGTTCGAATCCTGCCTCGGGCATGGATGTGTGTGATGTCCTTAGGTTAGTTAGGTTTAAGTAGTTCTAAGTTCTAGGGGACTGATGACCTCAGATGTTAAGTCCCATAGTGCTCAGAGCCACTTCATTTCAACAGTTTAGTTTGTGGCGATCAGACTTGAATAAGGGATGGCTGACCGTGTTGCCTAAACCGAAAATGTGTCTCTGTACTTATATTAATGTTCCTCAAATTTAAATGGAAAAACTGTTGCTTCCGTAGAATAACAGCTTCGTACTTACTATTTACTCTGTTTAGTAACTTTCTAAATAACACACTTGCCTAGTTCTGAATATTATCGTATTAACAGTCACATATATTCCATTTCACAATGAGGTCTTTCATTGCCATATTGCAGTTCCAAATTAATCTTTCGCGCTACGACAGACCATGATAGCATTTATAACTGTTCAGGTGATAATATGTTCGCCAACGGAAACCACTCGTTAAGAATGGTTTCATGTTTAATTACGAGCGCCCTCCGTGAGTATACCAAATAATTACTCACTGTTGCCCTAGCAATGGACAGTCCAGACTCAGATCTCATCATGTCAGCAAACTATTCAAAAAAATTATGGTGAGACGCTACTGCACGTAATTGTTTTGCGCAAAACCCAAACTGCGACTCCTACTTCAGAGTCTGGCATGTCCTGGTAGTGCTTGGGAATTTCTGAATTAACAACAAGACAATGCCCCGGGTGGAAAAGGCACGCAATTTTCTACGTCATATCACTACTGATAGGATTACCCTTACATCCCCCAACACTAGAATTTTTTTCAAACAAAAAAAAGTAACCTTTTTTTGAATACTCAAAAAGAAACTAGAAAATAAATCCTAAAATTTTTGGATTCAACAAATATCTGCGCACTAATAAATAACAATGGTTTCCCCCGCGTAAGCCATCGCAACAGTAATACCATAAAAATACACTCCCGGAAATTGAAATAAGAACACCGTGAATTCATTGTCCCAGGAAGGGGAAACTTTATTGACACATTCCTGGGGTCAGATACATCACATGATCACACTGACAGAACCACAGGCTCATAGACACAGGCAACAGAGCATGCACAATGTCGACACTAGTACAGTGTATATCCACCTTTCGCAGCAATGCAGGCTGCTATTCTCCCATGGAGACGATCGTAGAGATGCTGGATGTAGTCCTGTGGAACGGCTTGCCATGCCATTTCCACCTGGCGCCTCAGTTGGACCAGCGTTCGTGCTGGACGAGCAGACCGCGTGAGACGACGCTTCATCCAGTCCCAAACATGCTCAATGGGGGACAGATCCGGAGATCTTGCTGGCCAGGGTAGTTGACTTACACCTTCTAGAGCACGTTGGGTGGCACGGGATACATGCGGACGTGCATTGTCCTGTTGGAACAGCAAGTTCCCTTGCCGGTCTAGGAATGGTAGAACGATGGGTTCGATGACGGTTTGGATGTACCGTGCACTATTCAGTGTCCCCTCGACGATCACCAGTGGTGTACGGCCAGTGTAGGAGATCGCTCCCCACACCATGATGCCGGGTGTTGGCCCTGTGTGCCTCGGTCGTATGCAGTCCTGATTGTGGCGCTCACCTGCACGGCGCCAAACACGCATACGACCATCATTGGCACCAAGGCAGAAGCGACTCTCATCGCTGAAGACGACACGTCTCCATTCGTCCCTCCATTCACGCCTGTCGCGACACCACTGGAGGCGGGCTGCACGATGTTGGGGCGTGAGCGGAAGACGGCCTAAAGGTGTGCGGGACCGTAGCCCAGCTTCATGTAGACGGTTGCGAATGGTCCTCGCCGATACCCCAGGAGCAACAGTGTCCCTAATTTGCTGGGAAGTGGCGGTGCGGTCCCCTACGGCACTGCGTAGGATCCTACGGTCTTGGCGTGCATCCGTGCGTCGCTGCGGTCCGGTCCCAGGTCGACGGGCACGTGCACCTTCCGCCGACCACTGGCGACAACATCGATGTACTGTGGAGACCTCACGCCCCACGTGTTGATCAATTCGGCGGTACGTCCACCCGGCATCCCGCATGCTCACTATACGCCCTCGCTCAAAGTCCGTCAACTGCACATACGGTTCACGTCCACGCTGTCGCGGCATGCTACCAGTGTTAAAGACTGCGATGGAGCTCTGTATGCCACGGCAAACTGGCTGACACTGACGGCGGCGGTGCAAAAATGCTGCGCAGCTAGCGCCATTCGACGGCCAACACCGCGGTTCCTGGTGTGTCCGCTGTGCCGTGCGTGTGATCATTGCTTGTACAGCCCTCTCGCAGTGTCCGGAGCAAGTATGGTGGGTCTGACACACCGGTGTCAATGTGTTCTTTTTTCCATTTCCAGGAGTGTATCAGGCATACTTCTCGTTTTCTTAAGCCCTATACCTAAAGTTGCAATCTGTTTACATTTCTGTTGGTACAAGTGCTACATAGACATATTACACACAAGGAAATGGTCTCATGCAAGACAACAACAAAATATGAAAAACATCTATCATTTTAACTTTAACTTATAGTAAAGAACCTTAGGACTTTACATAAAACACAGCATTCTTTTCTCAAAATGAAAATGAAATCAGTTTATTATCATTATGTCTATAAGATAACAGAGAAACAAGTCTCAAGAAACTTTTACTACTTTAGTCTCAGTGCTCCTAATCATGGAGAAGACCTCAAACAGAAAATATATAACTCAAGAATGGTCTAGTAATGTGTGATCGGAGTTCAAGTTTTACTATCCAGCGTGATACCAATACATAGACAGAAGTTTGTTTCAATGTAAGGTTTTAACACAGGGATTAAAATATGATTTTATAGTTAATAAACGTTCTAAGATGAAGCAGTACAGGTTGTTATTAGTGGCTGAAAGAAAATACTGCGCTCCTTTCCTACACAAAACTCCAAACCATACGCACGCTCGGTGATAGATGAGTGTAATAGCTGATTTTGACGTCTGTTACCGGTTGAGACCGCTAAAGTCTTGGGCTGCTGCACATGCTATGTGCATCGCTGTGTAACTCCAACTCTGTTGTCATGGCTGTCCGTACCAACGAATCTGATAAGATGGAGGGCGAACAACATTTAGAATATGTTACGCCATATCTCTGGTTGCACGGACGGTTGTAAATCGAATTTAAAATTTCCTCTTGTTTGCCTTTAGACAAGATTTTCCTAAATCGCTTCAGGCAAATGCCGGGATGGTTCCTTTGAAAGGGCACAGCCGACTTCCTTCTCCATCCTCCCCTAATCCTATGGGACCGATGACCTGGCTGCTTGGTCCCCTCCTCCGAATCAACCAACGAACCAAATGTACTTTTGATAGCAGCAAGGTGTAATATGCCACTCGGATTGAACTTAACAAATTTACAGCTATTTAAAAATTCCACTTGGCGGGTCTCCTTTCACCCTTATTTCAGTCTGACTTGCAACACACCTAACTTTTTTCTTTTGCTTCTTGTCTGTTTGTTCTACGTTCTGATCAACATTCTACTGAAACTCCATTAGCACTGTATTTAATATATCCATCTTTCTTATCATGTCTCCTAGCTGTAGAACGACTTCTTCCTTCAGTTTAGTACGTACTTCTTTCTGTCTCATCTAGTTTTCTGGCGTACTTTTCGACTTCTTGTTGTACCTTACTTAAACGTGTGTCATATGTACTTTCGACCCCAGTGACCTATTCGTATATGGCCGCGTGTTACATTTCCTACTCCCGTTTGAGCTCAGGGATTACCATTTGTTGCCTTTCTTTAAGATTTGAGATAACCTTCTCTTGGCTTTCTTTGAATAGTTTCAATTCTACTGCGGGTTTTCCCGACTCTCCTCTAATACCTTCTTATAGTCTCTCGCAATATTCTCTTGATTTTCCTTTAATTCATTCAGAGTTTTCACTAGACTTCATCTCTTTGCTGTTTTCTCGCAACTTTCCATGAAAGCTTTTTATTCCTTCGTGGCTTTGTCTTGATTCTCCCTAAATTCCGACTTTAATTTCTTCGCTGTTTTCTCTTGACCTTTCTTTATCATGTTGAATTGCGTCACTATACCCAACCGACTGACACCTTGAGAAGGCTTACGCACTGTTTAGTTACTCAGCGCGGTTCTCTCTAATCTTCCAGTTTTTGTATCTGTTGCGTCGAGGTTTTACTAGCACATAAGTCCATCGTTAGTCCCTTGTCCAGGGAATTATCCCTTAGTCACATCCTCAAAACTGGAACCTTTGAATCCTGCTCCATCCTATTTTCCCTCTTTACCAAGCCAAGCTCCCACAACACTATCTAGTGGGATTTGCTCTGTTACCGACATCATTTTTACAATTGAACATCAAAAGTACAGAACACAAGCCTAACTGTTTTCTTCCACACAGATTTGGTTAGACGCCAAAACAACGCCGCTCCCTGCGCTTATCCTGCTGGTCATCTTGAACTACTGTAATCAAAGATACTGTAGAGTGCCCAACGTGGCGTCGAATGGAATTTTTTTTTTTTTTTTCGTAGAGTGCCGTCTCTAACATGGTATTTTCGGCGATGACACATGGTTTTACCCTTGCGGCGATCGGACATGAGTGACGAGAACATACGTCCCGCTTTTGTCTGTTCACAATGAAGTGCCTGTTCACAATGAAGTGCCTGTCAGAGGATTCAATGAACCACATTCAAACTGTCTCTCTACCGTTCCACTTTCGAACGGCACGCGGGAAAAACGAGCACTTAAAAATTTTTCTGTTCGACCCCTGATTTCTCTTCTTTTATCGTGATGATCATTTCACCCTATGTAGGTGTGTCCCATCAGTATGTTTCCGCAATCGGAGGAGAAAACTGGTGATTGAAATTTCATGAGTAGATCCCGTCGCAACGAAAAACGCCTTTGTTTTAATGATGGCCACTCCAACTCACGTATCATGTCTTTGACACTATCTCCCCTATTTCGCGATAACACAAAACGAGCTGCCCTTCTTTGTACTTTTTCGATGTCATCCGTCAGTCCCACCTGATGTGGATACCACACCGCACAGCAATACTCCAGAATAGGGCGGACAAGTGTGGTGCAAGCAGTCTCTTTAGTAGACCTGTTGCACCTTCATAGTGTTCTGCCAATGAATCGCAGTGTTTGGTTTGCTCTACTCACAATATTATCTATGTGATCGTTCCAATTTAGGTTATTTGTAAGTGTAATCCCTAAGTATTTAGTTGAATTTACAGCCTTCAGATTTGTGTGACTTATCGCGTAATCGAAATTTAGCTGATTTCTTTTAGTACTCATGTGAAGAACTTCACACTTTTCCTTATTCAGGGTTAATTGCCACTTTTCGCACCATACAAATATCTTATCTAAATCATTTTGCAAGTCGTTTTGATCATCTGATGACTTTACAAGACGGTAAATGACAGCATTATCAGAAAAAATCTAAGACGGCTACTCAGATTGTCTCCTATGTCGTTAATATAGATCAGGAACAATAGAGGGCCTATAACACTTTCTTAGGGTACGCCAGATATTATTTCTGTTTTACTCGATGACTTCTGACAGGAAATCACGAATCCAGTCGCACAACTGAGGCGATACTGTGTAGGCACGCAGTTTGGTTAGAAGACGCTTGTGAGGAACGGTGTGGAAAGCCTTCTGGAAATCTAAAAATATGGAATCAATTTGACATCCCCTGTCGATAGCACTTATTACTTCATGAGTATAAAGAGCTAGTTGTGTTTTACAAGAACGATATTTTCTGAAACCGTGCTGACTATGTGTCAATAAATCGTTTTCTTCGAGGTACTTCATAATGTTCGTATACAATATATGTTCTAAAACCCTACTGCAAATCGACGTTGGTGATATAGGCCTGTAATTCAGCGGATTACTCCTACTTTCCTTTTTGGGTCTTGGTGTGACCTGAGCAATTTTTCAGTCTTTAGGTACGGATCTTTCTGTGAGCGAGTGGTTGTATATAATTGCTACATATGGAGCTATTTTATCAGCATACTCTGAGAGGAACCTGACTGATATACAATCTGGACCGGATGCAGTGATTTAAGCTGCTCCGTTACTCCGAAAATATCTACTTCTATGTTTCTCATCTTGGTAGTTGTTCTTGATTGGAATATTTACTTCGTCTTCTTTGGTGAAGGAGTTTCGGAAAACCGTGTTTAATAACTCTGCTTTAGTGGCACTGTAATCAGTGACTTCACCGTTGTTATCGCGCAATGAAGGTATTGATTGCATCTTGCCACTGGTGTGCTTTATGTATGACCAGAATCTCCTTGGGTTTTCTGCCAGATTTCGAGACAGAATTTCGTTGTGTAAATTATTAAAAGTATCTCGCATTGAAGTAAGTGCCATATTTCGAACTTCTGTAAAACTTTGCCAATCTTGGGGATTTTGCGTTCTTTTAAATTTGACATGCTTTTTTCGTTGCTTCTGCAACAACGATCTGACCCCTTTTGCGTACCATGGGGGATCAGTACCATCACTTATTAATTAATGTGGTATATATCTCTCAATTGCTGTTGATACCATCTCTTTGAAAACATTCCACAACTTCATCTTCGTGCCGTCGTTAATTGTTACGCCGGAATCACGTTTCTTCTCACTAATCTAAGCCGGGACTGACGAGAGCCTTCCTTTTTAACTTTTCTACGTCTACATTGCTTGCTATTAAAATTGCAGAAAACTGATGATAGCATACGAACAACGTCAAATTAGCATGAAGTGTGCAACAAGGTTGACTACACACTAATCAGCCCGAACATTATGGCCACCTCCATAATAGCTGGTATGTCCACCTTTGGCACCGATAACAGCGACGACGCGTCATGGCCAGAAGCAATGTGGCCTTGCTATGTTGCAGGAGGGAGTTGGCATCACATCTGCACACACAAACCACCTAATTCCCGTAAAGTCCAGGGAGGTGCGATGAGTTCTGACGTCATATTCAATCACATCCCAGATGTGTTCGATTGGGTTCAGATCTGGTGAGTTGAGGGGGGCAGCACATCAATTGGAACTCGACACTGTATTTCTCGGACCACTCTATCACATTCCTGTCCTTGCGACATGGCGCATTATCTTGTTGAAAAACGCCACTGCCGTCGGGAAACATGACTGTCATGTACGTGGTCTGTAGCCAGTGTACGATGCTCCTTTTCCGTCGTGGTGCCTTGCACGAGCTGTACTGGACCCATGGACGACCACGTGAATTTTCTCCGCCAGCTTGTCTCTGTCCCGTAGCACAGATGCCAAGGAGCTATTCCACCCGAAGACGACGGATTTGCTCACTTCCAAATGTACGATGAAGAAGGTATCGGGATTCATCAGACATGCAACGCCCTGCCGCTGAGCCAACATCCAGTGCCGATGATCACGTGCCCATTTCAGTTGTAGTTGCTGATGTCGTGGTGTTAACAATGGTGCATGCATGGGTCGTCGGCTGTGAAGGCCCATCGTAAGAAGTGTTCGGTGCACTGTATGTTCAGACGCACTTGCACTCTGCCCAGCATTAAAGCCTGATGTTAGTTCCGCCACAGTTTGTCGACTGTCCTGTTTTACTAGTCTTCCCAACTTACTACGTCCGATATGTGTAATGAGGGATGGCCGCCCAACCCCACGACGGCTGGACATGGTTTTACCTTGGTCTCGCCACGTGTTGAAGACCCTCACCGCAGCGCTCCTCGAACACCCGACAAGTCGTGCAGTTTCCGGAAAGCTCGTGCAGAGTCTCTAGACCATCGTAATCTGCCCTCGGTCAAACTCAGATCACGCTCCCTCCACATTCTACACACGAACAGCACGCTCACTGATGCTACACGCACTGTGCGTGTGTGTGACAAGCGGTCATTCGTCGCCAGGTGACGCTGCTATCGCCTGGGTGGATTTATATCGATAATGGGTGGGTGGTCTTAACGTTCGGGCTGATCAGTGTGCAAATATTAGCATTTCAGCACAAAGTATAATATATAAGGTAGGAATAATGTCATCAGCATTCTGTATATAACGGAGACAAAGAGAACTGTATTACCGGCCAGAAATAGTATTTGAATGTTGGTTGTTCGTAAGAAGTTCATTTTACATCGCGTGAAAACTACAAACGCCTTACAGTACGTATCAGAATTCAACAGCGGCAGGATCTAGCTTGGCCTATCGAGACTGTTCTTAACTGTTTCGAGATATTGCTACTCACATTGGTCAGGATCCCACCACTACCATGTGAGTATTGAATACATGGGCTCAGAAGAACAATACTCAAGAACTCATCGACTCCACGCGACTAGCGCCTGAGAGCACAATTAGGATCATTCAGCCACGCCACGTTAGTCAGGACAGGAGCTTGTTTGCAGCAAGACAGGTATTCACATGGACAATGTGACGACGTTTGAGCCGGCCGCTGTGACCGAGCGGCTCTAGGCCCTTCAGTCCGGAACCGCGCTGCTGGCTGCTACGATCGCAGGTTCGAATCCTGCCTGGGCCATGGATGTAGATGATGTCCTTAGGTTATTTAGGTTCAAGTAGTTCTAAGTCTAGGGGACTGATGACCTCAGCAGTTAAGTCCCATAGTGCTTAGAGCCATTTGAACGACGTTTGAAACACCACGAACTGCCAGCACGGAGATCATTGTGATGGTGTCTCTCGACGTTGCATTAGAAAGGTGCACTGACAGTGTTAGGCACAACGACGGTACACGCCACCTCTGGTTCACACAGTGGGTAATTTGGACAGCAGCCTTTCATTTCCGACGTTAAGGCCGGTGGCTGTGTCCTGTCTTTGAAGTCTTCACTACGTTATCTTTTGACACGATAACGCTAGATGGCATGGGGCCTGTGCTGTTCTGACCTACCTCACTGCGGAGGGTGTTCCATTGTTCCCGTTCCTAAAGATCTTTCACCCGCTGGCAACGTCTAGTCATGGGTTGCCGAGAGACTGGCATCCCACCGCTCATCAGCAACTGCGATTGATAAAGTCTGGTATAGCAGTAAAGCAGCATGGAATGATGTACCAGTACATCTCACTGGCTCTCATTTAAGCACGGTTAGAATATATGGAAAGATAGTTAGAGCCATTGTTGCTGCCAGAAGTGTCGGCTCTGTAAGCACACTGTGTAACAGAATTAAAAGCTTTCTCGAAATCCCGTAACTGCCTCCCATTGCGTTGTATAGGTTTGAAATTTGGCTCAAAGATATTTTCAAACTACCTCTGTAAAAGTACAAAAGTGTGGCGCCCTGCAACGTCGCCCTCGGACTCGGCGACGCTTGAAACAGCAGGGTGTCGACACATGCCAAAAGAAGGCCACAGCTCGGAAGTTCACGTGAACTGTAAGGGAGTTAATGATATCGCATTGGCACCAAATTACACCACAGTTCTGCCCAACGTTAATATGTATGAAGGACGTTTGAAAAGTCCGTGCTTACGTGTTTGGGGTAAACCTTTTTTATTTTTCGACATAGTCTCCTTTTAGTCTTATACACTTCGTCCAACGCTGTTCTAATTTGTTGATCCCTTCCGAATAATAGGAATTGTCCAAGTCTGCAAAATAGCTATTAGTTGCTGCAATCACCCCTTCGTTTGAATAAAATCTTTGTCCCACCACCCAATTCTCCAAATTGGGGAACAAATAGTACTCCGAGGGAGCCAAGTCTGAAGAATAGGGGGGATGTGAAACAAGTTGGAATCCTATTTCCATTAATTTTGCGACCACAGCTGCTGAAGTGTGTGCTGGTGAATTGTCGTGATCGAAAAGGACGTTTTGCGGTCCAATCGTCAGCGTTTTTCTTGCAGCTCGGTTTTCAAACGGTCCAATAACGATGAATAATATCCACCTGTAAAACTTTCAAATAACTTCCGGGAATTCAGTCAAGTAACACTTTCAGCGACCGCCGATATTTCGGCGGGAGAACACTCCACCATTTTCAAGGCAAATTGCAACGGACAGGCGGCATACATGCAAATTTAAAAACTCGGTTCTCGGACTGAAGCAGGAAAGATAACACACACACTAAACACTAGTGCCACCAAAGATGACCAAAGTCAGAGCTATCGATAGTGAGACGATGAATTCACAGGTGAGGTAGGATTGACTCTGTCCCTCTGTTTTTTTGACAAGGGAGAGAGCCGGATTCCAAACAGAGTTTAAACAGAAGCCTCCATCCCTGTTAACGAGGTTGCTCGCTAATTTAATCTCAACTGCCTCCCTAATAACACTGTCCCAATAGCTGGACGTGCATACCAATATCTCGGTGTTATTATATAACATGGGGTGACCAGTATCCAAGCAATGTTCGGCAATAGCAGATCTATTTGGCTGCTGTAATCGTGTGTACCGTTTATGCTCAGTACATCGGTCCTCTACGGTCCTGATAGTTTGACCAATATATGCCATGCCGCAGCTACAGGGAATATGATATACACCCGCCTTACGCAATCCAAGATCATCGTTAACGGAACTCAAAAGTGCTCTAATTTTAGATGGAGGTCGGAAAACACATTTCACATCGTATTTCCGTAAAATACGACCGATATTGTTGGACGTGTTTCCTACGTAAGGCAAAAAGGCAGTAGACTTAGGTGTTGACTCAGAATTATCATCAATCACCCGATGTACAGTTGGTCGATAGTGCAACGCACGTTCAATCTGTCTATCACTATAACCATTTTGACGAAATGTAACTTCAAGATGGGACAGCTCAGCTGGCAAAGTCTCAGCGTCAGAAAAGACATGTGCCCTGTGTACCAAGGTACGAAGTACCCCTTCACGCTGAGCCGGATGGTGACAACTATTAGCCTGTAAGTACAAGTCGGTGTGAGTACGTTTCCTGTAGACTGCATGTCCCAATGATCCATCATCCTTCCTCCTAACCAACACGTCAAGAAAGTGAAGGCAACCATCCTCTTCCACCTCCATCGCAAAACGAATGTTTGGGTGGATAGAGTTCAGATGTTCTAGAAAGACATTCAGATTCTCCCTACCATGTGGCCAAACAACGAAGGTATCGTCAATGTATCTAAAGAAACAGGCGGGTTTCAAAGGCGCCGACTCCAATGCATGTTCCTCGAAGTCTTCCATGAACAAATATGCGACCACAGGAGACAACGGACTACCCATCGCAACTCCATCTGTCTGCTCGTAATACTGGTCATTAAATAAAAAGTAAGTGGATGTCGACAAATGCCGAAAGAGATTAGTTAATTCAGCACCAAACCTGGCCTCAATTAACCGCAACGAATCAGACAGAGGAACACGAGTGAAGAGAGAGACCACATCGAAACTCACTAAAATGTCAGAGTCATTCAACCTCAGTCCCTCCAAACGACGTAAGAAATCAGCTGAGTTCCTGATATGATGTTCACACCGACCTACTTGTGGACTCAACAGAGAATCAAGATGCTTGGCTACACGATATGTCGGAGCGCCGATGTTACTCACTATAGGACGGAAAGGAACCTCTTCCTTGTGAACCTTTGGAAGGCCACATAACCTAGGGGGAACAGCACTATAGGTGTTAAGACTCTTGATAGTGTTCTGCGACAAACCACTTTTCTTCAGGAGGCTATTGGTCTTTCTCTCAACACTTTTTGTGGGGTCAGCATCGATTCTACGATACGCTGAATCAGATAGTAAACGTTGCATCTTTCGTACATAATCATGTTTATTTAAAACAATGGTGGCATTGCCCTTGTCCGCAGGTTTTTTTTTGGTCATCAGTCTACTGACTGGTTTGATGCGGCCCGCCACGAATTCCTTTCCTGTGCTAACCTCTTCATCTCAGAGTAGCACTTGCAACCTACGTCCTCAATTACTTGCTTGACTCTTTCCAATCTCTGTCTTCCTCTACAGTTTTTGCCCTCTACAGCTCCCTCTAGTACCATGGAAGTCATTCCCTCATGTCTTAGCAGATGTCCTATCATCCTGTCCCTTCTCCTTATCAGTGTTTTCCACATATTCCTTTCCTCTTCGATTCTGCGTAGAACCTCCTCATTCCTTACCTTATCAGTCCACCTAATTTTCAACATTCGTCTATAGCACCACATCTCAAATTCTTCGATTCTCTTCTGTTCCGGTTTTCCCACAGTCCATGTTTCACTACCATACAATGCTGTACTCCAGACGTACATCCTCAGAAATTTCTTCCTCAAATTAAGGCCGGTATTTGATATTAGTAGACTTCTCTTGGCCAGAAATGCCTTTTTTGCCATAGCGAGCCTGCTTTTGATGTCCTCCTTGCTCCGTCCGTCATTGGTTATTTTACTGCCTAGTTAGCAGAATTCCTTAACTTCATTGACTTCGTGACCATCAATCCTGATGTTAAGTTTCTCGCTGTTCTCATTTCTACTTCTCATTACCTTCGTCTTTCTCCGATTTACTCTCAAACCATACTGTGTGTACTCATTAGACTGTTCATTCCGTTCAGCAGATCATTTAATTCTTCTTCACTTTCACTCAGGATAGCAATGTCATCAGCAAATCGTATCATTGATATTCTTTCACCTTGTATTTTAATTCCACTCCTGAACCTTTCTTTTATTTCCATCATTGCTTCCTCGATGTACAGATTGAAGAGTATCCTTGTCTTCCTTCCACTTCACTTCACTGACCTCTACTATATCTAGATTGAGCCTTTGCGTTTCCCTTTTCAGATTTTCTAGTTTCCCTACCACGTTCAAGCTTCTGACATTCCACGCCCCGACTCGTAGAACGTTATCCTTTCGTTGATTATTCAATTTTTTCCTCATGGTAACCTCCCCCTTGGCAGTCCCCTCCCGGAGATCCGAATGGGGGACTATTCCGGAATCTTTTGCCAATGGAGAGATCATCATGACACTTCTTCAATTACAGGCCACATGTCCTGTGGATACACGTTACGTGTCTTTAATGCAGTGGTTTCCATTGCCTTCTGCATCCTCATGTCGTTGATCATTGCTGATTCTTCCGCCTTTAGGGGCAATTTCCCACCCCTAGGACAAGGGGTGGGACAAAGTCGTTGGCAGAATGAGGCTGACTTCTTATGCCGGAAGTCTTTGGCCGCCAATGCTGATTATTTATCAAAATTTAGGCAGTGGCGGGGATCGAACCCGGGACCGAAGGCGGTTTTGATTATGAATCAAATACGCTATCCCTTTTTTTTTAATCTCATTTTGTTCGTTTTCGTTCGTTGAATATGCTCGGGGCGGACGTCGTAAGACATCCGTTTAAGTTCGTTGTTGATCGATTAGCTCAGTTTTTTTTATTACAGAGGGCTGCTTACCCTCTGACCGAACACGCTGAGCTACCGTGCCGGCATCCCTAGACCACGGGTACCTAGGTAAAATAACAATACTAGGATCAACTCTGAGAAAGCGTAAAGCAGCCCTCTCTGTTGCTGTTACATTACTCTTGGGTGGACGAGCCCTAGTCAAAAACCGAGCGAGGTGGCGCAGTGGTTAGCACACTGGACTCGCATTCGGGAGGACGACGGTTCAATCCCGTCTCCGGCCATCCTGATTTAGGTTTTCCGTGATTTCCCTAAATCGTTTCAGGCAAATGCCGGGATGGTTCCTTTGAAAGGGCACGGCCGATTTCCTTCCCCATCCTTCCCTAACCTGAGCTTGCGCTCCGTCTCTAATGACCTCGTTGTCGACGGGACGTTAAACACCACTAACCTAACCACTAACCTAACCCTAGTCAAAACACGGCATGCCTTCCTCCTAACCTCCTCTGCAGCGTCAGGAGGTAGTTTGCAAACTGCCTTTTCAATTGAACTAATAAAATCAACTACCGACAAACTCTTCGGAGTGGGTGCAAAATTTATCCCTCCCCAAGCACGGATAAGGTTGCGTCGTCAAAAGATTTCTCTGTGAGATTTATCACAGAACGTCGAGATATAATATCCGACTCCGCGCGATGAAAACGTTGAAACTTGGCCAAATGCCGGGCAGTGACGGAGTTGTATTTCCAGTCAGCTTGAGTCCACGAGGCACCGTCCAACCAACCCCATGTAAAATCAGACACTTCAGATGCAACCATTAAATGAAAACGATACAATTCTTTGGAAACAGAAACCAAACGTCGACGAGTAAAACGAATCCTTTCGCGAACAAGAGCCAAGCCAGCACGTTGCTTGATACGATTGGCGGCAGGAGAATTAATATGGTGCACAACATTGGCAAATGTTGGGACATGATTTTCGTCACGACACCTCAATAAATACGACAAAGCACATTGCAGTCCAACTCGACATCTACGAAGTTTATCAAAAATCAAATGGCTCTGAGCACTATGGGACTCAACTTCTGAGGTCATTAGTCCCCTAGAACTTAGAACTAGTTAAACCTAACTAACCTAAGGACATCACAAACATCCATGCCCGAGGCAGGATTCGAACCTGCGACCGTAGCGGTCTTGCGGTTCCAGACTGCAGCGCCTTTAACCGCACGGCCACTTCGGCCGGCTACGAAGTTTATCCAACTTACGTAAACACCGATACATTTCCTCCCCGTAGATGTAAACAGTGTGAGACAACTTTCAAATAACTTCCGGGAATTCAACCAGGTAACACTTTCAGCGACCGCCGATATTTCGGCGGGAGAACACCCCGCCATTTTCAAGGCAAACTGCAACGGACAGGCGGCGTACATGCAAATTTAAAATCTTGGTTCTCGGACTGAAGCAGGAAAGATAACACACACACAGAACACTAGTGCCACCAAAGATGACCAAAGTCAGAGCTATCGATAGTGAGACTATGAATTCGCAGGTGAGGTAGCATTGACTTCAAGGAACATGCATTGGAGTCGGCGCCTTTGAAACCCGCCTGTTTCTTTAGATACGTTGACGATACTTTCGTTGTTTGGCCACATGGTAGGGAGAATTTGAATGTCTTTCTAGAACATCTGAATTCGATCCACACAAACATTCGTTTTACGATGGAGGTGGAAGAGGATGGTTGCCTTCACTTTCTTGACGTGTTGGTTAGGAGGAAGGATGATGGATCATTGGGACATGCAGTCTACAGGAAACGTACTCACACCGACTTGTACTTACAGGCTAATAGTTGTCACCATCCGGCTCAGCGTGAAGGGGTACTTCGTACCTTGGTACACAGGGCACATGTCTTTTCTGACGCTGAGCCTTTACCAGCTGAGCTGTCCCATCTTGAAGTTACATTTCGTCAAAATGGTTATAGTGATAGACAGATTAAACGTACGTTGCGCTATCGACCAACTGTACATCGGGTGATTGATGATAATTCTGAGTCAACACCTAAGTCTACTGCCTTTTTGCCTTACGTAGGAAACACGTCCAACAATATTGGTCGTATTTTACGGAAATACGATGTGAAATGTGTTTTCCGACCTCCATCTAAAATTAGAGCACTTTTGAGTTCCGTTAACGATGATCTTGGATTGCGTAAGGCGGGTGTATATCGTATTCCCTGTAGCTGCGGCATGGCATATATTGGTCAAACTATCAGGACCGTGGAGGACCGATGTACTGAGCATAAACGGCACACACGATTACAGCAGCCAAATAGATCTGCTATTGCCGAACATTGCTTGGATACTGGTCACCCCATGTTATATAATAACCCCGAGATATTGGTATGCACGTCCAGCTATTGGGACAGTGTTATTAGGGAGGCAGTTAAGATTAAATTAGCGAGCAACCTCGTTAACAGGAATGGAGGCTTCTGTTTAAACTCTGTTTGGAATCCGGCTCTCTCCCTTGTCAAAAAACAGAGGAACAGAGTCAATTCTACCTCACCTGCGAATTCATCGTCTCACTATTGATAGCTCTGACTTTGGTCATCTTTGGTGGCACTAGTTTTCAGTGCGTGTTATCTTTCATGCTTCAGTCCGAGAACCGAGGTTTTAAATTTGCATGTACGCCGCCTCTCCATTGCAGTTTGCCTTGAAAATGGCGGAGTGTTCTCCCGCCGAAATATCGGCGGTCGCTGAAAGTGTTACCTGGTTGAATTCCCGGAAGTTATTTGAAAGTTGTATACGCCAGGACAATCTCAGGTCTCTCACCTGTAAAAGTTTTACCCTTTTCCAGATAGTCGATGAGGATTATCCCCTGCGAATCCCAAAAGACAGTCGCCATAACCTTTCCCGCCGAAGGAATGGTCTTCGCCTTTTTTGGTGCAGATTCTCCCTTCGTAACCATTTTTTTAGATTGTTGTTTGCCTCAGAAGTATAGTAATATATCCATGTTTCAGCCACAGTGACGAAACGACGCATAAAGTCCTGTGGATTCTTCCTGAACATTTGCAAACCATCCTTGCAAAACTTCACACGATTCCGTTTTTGGTCAAGCGTGAGAAATCGCGGAACCCATCTTGCGGTTAGCTTCCTCATGTCCAAATGTTTGTGCAAAATATTATGTACCTGTTCATTCGAGATGCCCACAGCACTAGCAATCTCACGCTCCTTAACTCTTCTGTCATCTACCAACATATCATGGATTTTATCAATGATTTCCGGCGTCCAGAACGTTCAGCATCACTTGTGGCCATATGGCCACTGCGAAAATTTTGAAACCACTTATAAACTGTTCGAATCGAAAGTGCAGAGTGATCGTAATGTTTATCAAGCTTCTCTTTAGTCTCCTGAGGGTGTTTTGCCTTTCATAAAGTAATGTTTAATCACCACACGAAATTCTTTTTCGTCGATTTTTTGACATTCACTCGAATTTCTTGATGCACACGATTTCCAAATACAAAGAAATAGACCAATATGGCTGAAACTTCGTGTGCGTTCTTTCCAAAGATGCTACTAACTAAACATGACCTCGATACGTGCCGGTGGTGTCATCTCTCGGACTTTGCACGGACTTTACAAACGCCCCTCGTACGTGTCACGCGGTGAGAAGGTCGTCACAGTCCCTCTTGACGTCTTTGTTATGGAGATCAGGACCACGACACACAGCGTTGAAATACACGGTTTTCTTATGGGTGGCGGAGGGAAACATTGCAGACACACCACCGCTCAGGATCGACACAAAAAAGCCTCGGCTGGTGGCATAAGGAGCGTCAATGAAGCACCCTTTTTCCTGGGGCATTGATTCCCTCACATTTCGCGGTCGAAAACGACATTTCGCATTGCGATGAGCAAGGGGAAGATATCTTGACTGCCTTTGACACTGCTTACACCCTCGGACCTTTCAACGCTTCTGTCGGGATATTATGGCGCTGCGTCCCCATTGCAGTGCAGCGCGTCCTCAATTTTTGCTCCTGTGTTCAGGATGAAACCATAGGGACCGTGCAGAACCATTCAACGAAATTTGACCGCAACCGGAAGCAGCAAATGATACTGGTGCTTCTTCAGCCCTCTTGTTTTCCGCCCTCCTGTGGCGTGATCATGTGGGAGCGCAACATTAACATGTGCGTGAATAAAACGGCAAAGCTTCCCTCTAAGAACCCCCCTCCCCCTCAAGTTTGACAGCACCCTCGGTATCACCCACACACCTTTGTTGAGCACATTAGGAATGTACCTTCAGAAAGGTTGTCACCAAGTCAGCCTGGGGCTGTTCTAGCTGCTGACGTACCCCTTGGCTGGGATCTACCTACCTTCCGGCGCTAGGGTAGCCGCCAGGCAGCATTGGTGTTGAAGTTTCTGACAGGTACACGTGTAAGGTGCTCAAAAAAGTCGGTTGGACAGCCCCGAGGGTATTGCCGAACAGGGGGCTTAGAACAATTTTTGCCGTTTTATTCCCGCACATGTTAATGTTGCACTCTCACATGATCACGCCACAGGAGGGCGCAAAACAAGAAGTCTCAAAAAGCAGAAGTATCCTTTGCCAATTCTGATCGCATTCAAATTTCGTTGAATGATTCTGAACGGTCCCTATGTTTCCAACCTGTGCACAAGAGCAAAACTTTTCGCTCGCGCTGCTCGCCAAAGCGGCGCGATCATGTTCAGTTGGATACAGCCCCACAATATCGTGACAGAAGGGTTGAAACGTCGGAGGGCGCAAGCAGTGTCAGAGGCTGTCAAGAACATCGTCCTGTAGCTTATCGCACCCCAGGGAAAGAGATGTTCCATTGACGCCCTAAATGACACTGCACGAGGCCTTTTCGCGCCGATTCTGAGCGGCAGTGTGTCTGTAATGTTTTCTTCGTCCACCCATAAGAAAATCGCGTGATTTCAACGTTGGGGGTCGCGGTTCTGTTCTGACCGGCATTGCAGAGACGTCAAAAGAAGCGGTGACATTTGCGTAAGAGGAGCTGTGACGACCATCTCACCGTGTGACTCGTCCATGGTAGCATTGAGCAAAATTATGGTGAAATTTGATGCCAGTGCGACATAACTCACCTTACAGCTTACACGAACTTCTGAATCGTGGTCTTTCTTTTGCAAATTTTTCTATTTGAAGCGTCTCTGAGTACGAAGGTGACGTCGCAAGGCACCACAATTCTGCACCGTTACAGAGGAAGTTTCAAGGCACCTTTGAACCAAATTTGGGAGACAGTTATGGGATTTCCAAAAAGTAATCCTTTAATTTTGTTGCGGAGTACACCTCCAGATCATCCACAAATTTAATGGCGTACTCTTTCTTGTGTACTGTGTATGCACAAGTAAAATATGCTCCTGTTTCGTTATATACAATTTTAGTGGCCAGCAGTGTATGGTGTACTGCGCAAGCCATTTCTCGGTGGGAGAGGCGGATACTTCCGGTGCCCCTGACCCCTAAAGCGTAGTCCACACCTTAACAATGTCCCAGGTTTTTGTTGTGAGTCTGCTGTGATTCAATACCTCGCATCTGTTCAGGGATAGCCTCTCAGTAAAGAGTCTTCTCCACACTACAAGAGACAGTTTTGTTTTTTAATTATAAAGGGCTTTACAGCATTATTGTGCTTGCTGCAGCTGACGTCAACTACAGTTTCATTTTTTCTTGGATGCGGGGTGACAAGGAAGAATTTCTAACAATGGAATCTCTAAATATACTATGTTTCATGAAAAACTAGATAATGGAACATTCGGGTTTGCTTCAGACCACCCATTGCTAGGGAGAAAAAACTCTGTCCCATTCGTGTTTTTAGTAGATAATGCTTTTCCTCTGCCTACGAAATTTGATGAAACCACACCTTGACTACAACTACTGATCATTATCACTTGCTGACAGAATATTCTATTACAGTCTAAGTCGTGCACGTCGCATTATTGAAAATGTTTTCGGAATATGGGCCGCGAAATTTCGTGTTTTACTGAAACCTATAGCAGTACATGGCGGTAAAGGGGAGACAATGGTCCTTGCAAGTGTATATTCGCATAATTTTGTACGATGCCATTCACAACCGAATAACACTCCACCTGGCTCTCTTGACAAGAAAGATTCTGATGCGAACTTGATAAATCATGCGTATAGATCAGAACTACAACAATCACAACTTATAAGTTTGAAGTTCTAAACAATTATCAATTTCATATTCTTTTACATAGTTTTCTACATCAGTGTTACGAATTCCTCGTACCTGATTGGTAGGTACGAAAAACATGAGAGGTTAATACAGGGTAGCACAGAACAACGGGAATGTTTGAAATGAGTAGTGGCAGCCATGGGAAGGTGGAAACACTGCGAGTTTGTGACAGTTAGCGAGTAAGCAGTCCGCCATTTCAGTAATCATGGATTACTGGAACGGACAACAGCGTGCGTTAGCCATAAAAATGTTTTATAAAGACAATGGTAGTTTGGTAGCGTTGCAGAGGGAGTTTCGATGTTTTTATAATTTAGGACGTCATGGTCCGTTCCGTCGAATCACGCGATAAAATATTGGATCAATAACTTTGAAGAGACTGGATCTGCCCTCAAGCAGAAAGCAACAGGACGACCAAGAAGTGTGCGCTCTCCGGCGAACATTGATGTACGCGAGTCTGTCTTACGGAGCCCACGGCGTTCAATTCGTAAGCAAGCAGCAGTGGTTGGAATGTCTCGAGAGAGTGTGCGCAGAATTCTTCATCTTGATTTAAAATTTCATCCGTACAAACCACAGATGGTGCAACAATTGAAGAACAACGATTACCGTTTACGATTAGGATTCTTTCAACAAAGGATAAAAAAAATAAACAATGGCGATGAATTTATAAACAAGTTGTGGATGGCAGATGAGGCACATTTTCATCTCACAGGTTATGCGAATGAGCAGAACTACCGTCCCTGGACAAACACAAATCCTAATGACGTTCACGAGCGCCCTTTACGCGCTAGTAAAGTGACAGTGTGGTGTGGTGTTTCATCACATGGGATTATCGGACTGTGTTTTTTCGCAAATGAACAGGGAAACACAATAAGTGTCAATGCCGATCGTTACGTGGAGATGTTACGAACTTTCGTTACACTTGCATTGAAGAACTTTCCAAAAGTTCAGGAAGCCTGGTTTCGACAGGACGGTGCTACATCACACACTGCATGGCAATCAATGGCATATGTGCGACAATTGTTTGGCAACCATGTGATCTCACGATTCAGTAACATTCCCTGGCCCCCTAGATCGCCAGATTTATCCGTTTGTGATTCTTCCTGTGGGGCTACCTCAAGCGCAAAGTCTACACGACTTGACCAAGAGCCGTGGATGAGTTAAAACAGGGAATTCGGAATGCAATTCACAGTATCCCAGCTGAGATGTTGCAAAGGTCAACGAGAAATCTCAGCAGCAGATTTCACGAATGTATTCGCACAGGAGGGCGCCATCTAAAGGACGTAATTTTTAAAAAATATTAAATGCTACACTACTGGCCATTAAAATTGCTACAGCCAGAAGAAATGCAGATAATAAACAGGTGTTCATTGGACAAATATATTATACTAGAACTGACACGTGATTACATTTTCACGCAATTTGGGAGCATAGATCCTGAGAAATCGGTACCCAGAACAACAACCTCTGGCCGTAATAACAGCCTTGATATGCCTGGGCATTGAGTCAAACATAGCTTGGATGGCGTGTACAGGTACAGCTGCCCACGCAGCTTCAACACGATACCACAGTTCATCAGGAGTAGTGTCTGGCGTATTGTGACGAGCCAGTTTCTCGGCCACCATTGACCAGACGTTTTCAGTTGGTGAGAGATCCTGAGATTGTGCTGGCCAGGGCAGCAGTCGAACACTTTATGTATCCAGAAAGGCCCGTACAGGACCTGCAACATGCGGTCGTGCATTATCCTGCTGAAATATAGGGTTTCGCAGGGATCGAATGAAGGGTAGAGCCACGGTCGTAACACATCTGAAATGTAACGTCCATTGTTCAAAGTGCCGTCAATGCGAACAAGAGGTGACCGAGACGTGTAACCAATGGCACCCCATACCATCACGCTGGGTGATACACCAGAATGGCGATGACGAATACTCGCTTCCAATGTGCGTTCACCGCCATGTCGCCAAACACGAATGCGCCCATAATGATGCTGTAAACAGAACCCAAACACGGATGCGCCCATCGTGATGCTGTAAACAGAACCTGGAATCATCCGAAAAAATGACGTTTTGCCATTCGCGCACCCAGGTTCGTCGTTGAGTACACTATCGCAGGCGCTCCTGTCTGTGATGCAGCGTCAGGGGTAACCGCAGCCATGGTCTCCGAGCTGATAGTCCATGCTGCTGCAAACGTCATCGAACTGTTCGTGCAGATGGTTGTTGTCTTGCAAACGACCCCATCTGTTGATTCAGGGATCGAGACGTGGCTGCACGATCCGTTACAGCAATGCGGATAAGATGCCTGTCATCTCGACTGATAGTGATACTAGGCCGTTGGACTGCAGCATGGCGTTCCGTATTACCCTCCTGAACCCACCGATTCCACATTCTGCTAACAGTCATTGGATCTCGACCAACGCGAACAGCAATGTCGCGATACGATAAACCGCAATAGCGATAGGTTACAATCCGACCTCTATCAAAGTCGGAAACGTGATGGTACGCATTTCCCCTCCTTACACGCGGGATCACAACAACGTTTCACCAGGCAACGCCGTTCAACTGCTGTTTGTGTATGAGAAATCGCTTGGAAAGTTTCCTCATGTCAGCACTTGTAGGTGTCACCACCGGCGCCAACCTTGTGTGAATGCTCTGAAAAACTAATCATTTGCATATCACAGCATTTTCTCCCTGTCGGTTAAATTTCGCGTCTGTAGTACTTCATCTTCGTGGTGTAGCAATTTTAATGGCCAGTAGTGTATGAATGTTTCGTAAATAGCAAAACTGTAAGGTTTCAATTACTATGAATGCTATTTCATTTCTTCATCACTTCTAGTTTTATTGGATTCTGGAAATGTTCCCGTTTTTCTGTGCCACCCTGTATATGAAACATGAACTGTTTTTTAGGAGAAGTCCCACTCTTCCCACTTCCCATTAATTTCTTGTGTTCCTGCCAAAACTGTATTTCAAAGTGTGAATGTTTCTCCGTTTCTGCTTTTAAAACGGCAGACTTGTCCGACGAACGTTTTAATACCTGTGTTCATCTGTCGCAGTTTCTCTATTCAATAAGTGCTGATACCTGCAAGCAGTTTTTGATTTGAAGATCTTCAAATAGCTCCAAAGTAGTTTCGTTCATTCACATACTGGAAAACATAAAATACAACGACGCTAGATGACGACAATAACACTGACGACTACTTGCCAGAATGAGCAATCTTGTGCCAAACACGACCACACTTGCAATGTTGCGCAACATTGTTTAAAAGTGTCCCGTTTCGATGGGATTCAAATCTTATATCACTTTAGACTCGCAGTACACTTCGGACACATGGGAACATGTAGGTCTGAATCACAACAGTGTCGATTCAGACTCAGTTCAGCTGGCCGACAAAGAGGTGGTGCTGTGGACTAGGCTCACGTCGAGGAACTCGGCAAGTCAGGACGCTGGTATCTACTGGCTACTGCGTGTGCTGTGGAACGATAATAGAGAGAATAAGATGGGTGCTCCAGTGACATAGATTAAAATCTGTTTTCTAGCCGCCTCCGAGTTCGGGATACGTTACGCCCGTCAAACATAGCGCAAGACGTGTTTGGCGTCTTCTGAAATAGCGTCTACATTGGTTAACCCATTTCCACTATCGCTGAGCGATGTGCTGAACACATGCGTCACATAAAACAAAGTAAGAGTCGGCCGTTGCTGAATATCGTCATTTCTAGCTAGATGAAGCAATTCTCAGGTTGGACTAAGACGAGAACTTACAACTGATCGTCTGGTTGCACATTTTATTACTCTTTTGTGCTTTATTTCATTAATATCTGCGTTCAGCTCACATATTCTATGATATATACCATTAAGACAGATCTCGAATGGCATAAAAACCAAATAAACAAAAAACAGAATGAAGAAAGTGCATCTCTCGTAGAACTCCATTTCCAACTGATTTCTCTGTTTCCATCAGTCATAATTCGACAATTTTGTGTCAGCAGTCCCTAAAATTTTATGTGTTGTCAGCATTAATTGTATGCATTTAACAATCTACCTGGCTTAACAACCCGAATTCAGGTCTATGAAAGTACACTACTGGCCATTAAAATTGCTACATCACGAAGATGTGCTAAGACGCGAAATTTAACCGACAGGAAGAAGATGCTGTGATATGCAAATGATTAGCTTTTCAGAGCATTCACACAAGGTTGGCGCCGGTGGCAACACCTACAACGTGCTGATATGAGGGAAGTTTCCAACCGATTTCTCATACACAAACAGCAGTTGACCGACGTTGCCTAGTGAAACGTTGTTGTGATGCCTCGTGTAAGGAGGAGAAATGCGTGCCATCACGTTTCCGACTTTGATAAAGGTCGGATTGTAACCTATCGCGATTGCGGTTTATTGTACCGCGACATTGCTGCTCGCCTTGGTCGAGATCCAATGACTGTTAGCAGAATATGGAATCGGTGGATTCAGGAGGGTAATACGGAACGCCGTGTTGGATCCCTACGGTCTCGTATCACTAGCAGTCGAGATGACAGGCATCTTATCCACATGGCTGCAACGGATCGTGCAGCCTCGTCTCGATCCCTGAGTCAACAGATGGGGACGTTTGCAAGACAACAACCATCTGCACGAACAGTTCGACGACGTTTGCAGCAGCATGGACTATCAGCTCGGAGACCATGGCTGCGGTTACCCTTGACGCTGCGTCACAGACAGGAGCGCCTGCGATGGTGTACTCAACGACGAATCTGGGTGCACGAATGGCAAAACGTCATTTTTTCGGATGAATCCAGGTTCTGTTTACAGCATCATGATGGTCGCGTCCGTGTTTGGCGACATCGCGGTGAACGCACATTGGAAGCGAGTATTCGTCATCGCCAAACTGGCGTATTACCCGGCGTGATGGTATGGGGTGCCATTGTTTACACGTCTCGGTCACCTCTTGTTCGCATTGACGACACTTTGAACAGTGGACGTTACATTTCATATGTGTTACAACCCGTGGCTCTACCCTTCATTCGATCCCTGCGAAACCCTACATTCCAGTAGGATAATGCACGACCGCATGTTGCAGCGGGCCTTTCTGGATGCAGAAAATGTTCGACTGCTGCCCTGGCCAGCACAATCTCCGGATCTCTCACCAATTGAAAACGTCTGGTCAATGGTGGCCGAGCAACTGGCTCGTCACAATATGCCAGTCACTACTCTTGATGAACTGTGGTATCGTGTGGAAGCTGCATGGGCAGCTGTACCTGTACACGCCATCCAAGCTCTGTTTGACTCAATGCCCAGGCGTATCAAGGCCGTTATTACGCCCAGAGGTGGTTGTTCTGGGTACTGATTTCTCAGGATCTATGCACCCAAATTGCGTGAAAATGTAATCACATGTCATTTCTAATATAATATATTTGTCCAATGAATACCTGTTTATTGTCTGCATTTCTTCTCTGTGTAGTAATTTTAATGGCCAATAGTGTATATTCATTGACAACAGCAGACAACACATTAATCGTATTGTCAACCATCTAACGCCCCTTCCTTTGCTGTTCCTGACGGTGAATATTCTTAAGCTTAGCTGTATTTCAACTTGTGCCGCCTTTTCGCCACCTTCACCGCCGCAACGCCTCTAAGCTGATAAAGGAGGTGTATCGCGTGGCAATTACCTGTGAGCGTTACCTTGAACAAAATGCTCTAACTATACACTTAGTCGGCCAATTAAGAAATGACCTCGCTGTCATGTCAGAAATCATTTACGAACTTAGGCTGCTTTCTTGGTACGTCACAAGAACATCCGTAAGCATTTCGGAGACTGGAAGTCACAGTCCACCAGCCACTACGATTGATAAATTCGGGCGTACGGGTGACGTCGACACAGACAAGCACACACTTGCGACAGGCGCCTCCTCCCGTGCAGCCCGTACCACACGCCCATATAAAAATGTGTTAGGAGTGAATTTGAATTCTGCTGCATGGATTAATTGTTTTGTTTTAATTTTTCTGCTGAAAAGAGTTGTGTGATGGCGAGCAAAAATGGAAACGCTAAATGTAAGCATAAAACACAAAAATGGCTCTGAGCACTATGGGACTTAACATCTATGGTCATCAGTCCCCTAGAACTTAGAACTACTTAAACCGAACTAACCTAAGGACAGCACACAACACCCAGCCATCACGAGGCAGAGAAAATCCCTGACCCCGCCGGGAATCGAACACGGGAACCCGGGCGTGGGAAGCGAGTACGCTACCGCACGACCACGAGATGGGGGCAAGCATAAAGCTTTAACTCTTACTAATAAATGGGAAATTATTAAATGGTATGACTGTGGTGAATCTCCAGCTTCCATTTCTAAAGCTATTGATATCAAGCGACCTACCGTTATGGCATAATAAAAAATGGGGGTAAAATAGAACAATTTATAAAAGCTGTGGTAGACGACTCTAAGAGAAAAACCATTCGCATGAGCGAAAAACCTCAAGTTGAGGAAGGTCTGCGTGTTTGGTTTAGACGTCAAAGAAGCAGACATGTCGCTATTTCAGCAGATATTTTAAAACAAAAAGCCAAACTTTTTTATCGTGAAATGACGAACAAAGATGATTTTCGTGCCAGCGATGGTTGATTTGAAAATATTAAGAAGCGGTATGGCATTCGTTTCTTGCAGATGTGCGGAGAAAAACTATCCACTAACGAGACTGAAGTTTCTCATTTAATTTCAGTTTCAAACGCCAAAATCGACTAACTATGCCTTTCACCCTGAAGCACGCTTCAGCTGGCGGTAGCACCGAACAAAAACCTTTGTAATGGAAGAAGAAAAAAAGTTTCAGGAAGAAAACCTCAAAAAGAGCATACCAAGTTGTTGGTGTGCGCAAATGCCACTGGAAGCCATATGTTGAAATCTTAGCTGTGGTCAAATCCAAGTCCCCACGGACATTTAAAAACATAAAAGTCGAATATCTTCCAGTGACGTACAAAAGCTAAAGCCGAACATGAGTTACCCAAGAAGTTTTTTGTAGAATGGTTTTCCAACAATTTTGGACAAGAAATCAAAGAGTATTTGAGAAAAAATCTGCCACTGAAGGCCCTTTTGTTGTTAGATAATGCTCCAGGACACCCTGACAAGGAAGAATTGAGAGTTAAGAAGGCTGATGGTCACATAGAGGCTTTGTATTTGCCAAAAAATACGACTGCACTGATTCAGCCGATGGACCATAATGTTATCAAAACACTGAACGCACATTACGAAAAGCGCCTACTGACTGATATCAGTAGCCAACCTGATGCAGACGTCACATCTGTCTGAAAAAAATTAACATCAAGGATGCCAGTGTCAGCGCAGCATTTGCTTGGCATCAAGTAACGCTTTTTACTCTGATAATATCTTGGGAAAATATTTGGCCAGAAAAACCCCTCCTTCCGAAGAAAGACGACAGAGATAACAAGTCTGAAGATAATAACAAAGTTACCAGTGCTGCGCTTCCACTTTTATGATGAAATTAACATTCCGCAAAAAGATGGAGAAGAATTGAGAAAATGGGTGTTACACCATAACTTCGGCTCTGAACTGACAGAAGAGGAGATAATCTAGGAAGTTACGCCTCATGTTGTAGACGACGATCCGATTGAGACGGCCAAGGGAGTGAAATGCACTATCACTTGCGATGAGGTTATGGGGGCTACCAACACTTCGGTACGTTGGTGTGAAGAAAGCGAATTCGACTACAAGAACATTTTAATGTTAAAAGCCATTCAAGAAAAAGCCATGTCAGACTCATTACGAAATAAAAAACAAAAAACTATTATACAGTAGATTTTTAAGCGATACATACGCTATTTGTATACATTTTTATGTATATATGTTTTTGTATACATTTGTAATACACACATATAAATGCATAATAAATTTGTATTATATGTACATATTTACATTTTTTAAAACCTCACTGGCCGTAAAATACATATTCATGTAATCAATATGTATTGTAACACTAGGCTTACCATAGTACATACAGTATACACTCAATAATTGTACGAAACAACCTAAATTTTCTAGGCTTAGAAGTCTAAATTCAGTTTTAAAAAGTCTACCTTCGATGATACGATGTTTTTGACAATCCGACACCTCCTCGGTCCTGTAACTGTCAGGTGATCAGGAATTCCCATTAAAGACTTCTAGGACTTGTAGAGGGGAATGAGTAGATAATATTTACAACTGGAACCCATGTCCGGAAACGTACAGTTTCCGTGCTCCATCCATTTGTAAACATGTTGGTGACGCACCACTTTTGCAATTATTTATTAGGCGTGACCCAGTACATCACTTGTTTTACAGTTACCCTCGCTAATAATCAAAGAAACAAAGAGGAAACGTGAGGCAGTACGGTCGCTTTCAGTTCGGGCGTGCGACGTCTCCTCGGAACACCGCGATCACGCCTGCTGACAGTAAAGGTACCGCTTTCGCAACACCGTTGCGTAATTGTGGTGCAAAGGGTACGCGACGGGGTCGGACGTTGTGGATAACGATCTTGATAAAGGCGACGAGCTGCTCTTTCATTACTATGAGCTTCGCCATTCAGAAGGATCACGCCGGTGTATTCTGCAAACGGGTACTCGACCCTCTTGCTCTAAGACTCACAGACATGTGAATGAGGCTCGAACGATTTCAGAGAGGAGGGATAGACGTCAAATGACATCAGCCGATCCGACTTAAGCCCCCCCCCCCCCCCCGACCGTGACTCACAAATCGTACATTTCCTAAAAATTTGTAATGGAAATTTCTTAGCGTAATGAATATACACATATACAGGCTGGCCTTTTGAACTTTTCAGTGCAAATATCTGTGGAACTACAACAGACATTGAAAAATGACTTTCGAAGGTATGAGTGTAAGGCAGCGGCTCATGAAAGTAAATACTATGAGGCATTCTGAAACATAAGCAAATATTAGGTTTTTTTAATGGACACATATTATTTTTTACGCAATCAGTAACATGAAAAATTACAAAAGAATGGCTTGGTTGCGCCGCAATACGTTTTTTGCGTCCCTAGAAATTGCATAGCGAAGTTAACACTTGAAATAAACAAAACCCACCGCTATTTCACATCCCACAATGCGAGCATGAATCCAACGTTGCTCGCAATCGCTCTGTGGTTGACATACTAACAAGGGAACCTCCCCATCGCACCCCCCTCAGATTTAGTTATAAGTTGGCACAGTGGATAGGCCTTGAAAAACTGAACACAGATCAATCGAGAAAACAGGAAGAAATTGTGTGGAACTATGAAATCAAGGATAGTATAAGTTCAGGAGCGCTGTCGTCCCGTGGTTAGCGTGAGCAGCTGCGGAACGAGAGGTCCTCGGTTCAAGTCACGGTCTACACACGGAAAAATTTGAAAACGTTAAAAACATATGTTTTGACAGATCACAGGGAAAACTGTGCGACTGTGAAACTGTTGCATTCATTTGTTGCAGTTTATGTGACAAACTCTTATGTTTTCATCACTTTTTTGGGAGTGACTACCACAACCACAAGAAAACCTAAATCGGGCAATGTAGAAGAATCTTTTTACCCATTCGCCAAGTGTACAAGTTAGGTGGGTTGAAACATATTCCTGTCATGTGACGCACATGCCGTCACCAGTGTCGTATAGAATATATCAGACGTGTTTTCCTGTGGAGGAATCGGTTGACCTATGACTTTGCGATCAAATGTTTTCGGTTCCCTTTGGAGAGGCACGTTCTTTCGTCTACTAATCGCACGGTTTTGCGGGACGGTCGCAATACACAGACACTAAACTTATTACAGTGAACAGAGACGTCAATGAACGAACGGACAGATCATAACTTTTCACTCGAGGGAAGACTTGCACCAAGGACCTCTCGTTCCGCAGCTACTCACGCTAACCACGGCGCTCCTGAGCTGACACTCTCCTTGATGTTGCCTATCTTGCGCATGGACTACTCAGTTTGTATATTTTGCTTATTTTTTCCATAGTTCCACACAACTTCTTCCTGTTCTCTCGATTGATCTGTGTTCAGTTTTTCAAGGCCTATCCACTGTGCCAACTTATAACTAAATCTGAGGGGGGTGCGATGGGGAGGTTCCCTTGTAAGATGTATTACTGATGTGTTACCGACTACTGTTCACACCGTTATTAAGCGCACGGGAAACAATACAGAGGTCCAGTCACACACAATGAAAAATAAACAAGCTGTTTACACTTTCGTACTTTGTTGATCTTTACTACAGTACTAGAATGGACAAAACGGCAACAGCCGGCCGCTGTGGCCAAGCGGTTCTGAAGCGCCTAGAACCACACTGCTGCTAGGTCGTAGGTTCGAATCCTGCCTCGGGCATGGATGTGTGTGATGTCCTTAGGTTAGTTAGGTCTAAGTATTCTAAGTCTAGGGGACTGATGACCTCAGATGTTAAGTCCCATAGTGCTTAGAGCCATTTGAACCTTTTTGACAAAACGGTAACGAAATACGGAATATCATCGGTCAGGGAAAACATAATTAAATGCTGACCAAGGCTCTAACCCATGGGTGAATGATAGTTGTACGTAGTTGTATATCAACTACATAATTGTACACGACAAATACAGGACATGTCACCGAACATTTTCAATGACTTAGTTATATATAACTTTTGCACATGGTGAAATGATTACAAAAACGTCCAATAATACCTTCAAAAGAGACATGAGCGTTCTCAGCAACACACAAAATGCATGCCGGCATGCAATCACATCCATCACAGCAAAAATGCTCCAATGTAAGTTCGAAGAGATCACTATTTCCATAACAACACCTCTTGCGTGCTCCAACACTGATCGACTCACTGCTATCTTTTCTGATGTTGTTGCACATGGGCTTTCATATTGTCAATTTTATTTGGAAATTGTTCATATTATTTTTCGCGTGTACCCAGACAAAAAAGTCGATGGGGGTGAGGTCCGGCTACCGCGCTGTAAATCTCCGAATAAGACTACCTGGCCTTATCCATCGGTTTGGGTATTTTGGTTTAGCGCATTTCTTGGCACTATGTAGTTATGTGCAGGGCATCAATCATGCCGTTGTTGTTGCGGTCTTCAGTCCAAAGACTGGTTTTATGCAGCTCTCCATGCATGCAATAGAGCTGCACGTCCTCGGGAAAAATTAGACTGTAGTTTCCCTTTGCTTTCAGCCGTTCGCAGTACTAGCACAGCAAGGCTATTTTGGTTGCTGTTACAAGGCCAGATTAGTCAATAAAGCAGACTTCATCAGTTCTGGTAAACTACATCTCAAGAACCGCCCTACTTCACCCATTAAGAGTGCCATCAATGAAGTATGGACCAATTATACACTGAAGCGCCAAAGAAACTGGTACAGGCATGCGATGTAAACAGGCAGAATACGGCGCTGCGGTCGGCAGCGCCTATATAAGACGACAAGTGTCTGGCACAGTTGTTAGATTGCTTACCGCTGCTACTATGGAAGGTTACCAAGATTTAAGTGAGTTTGGACCTGGTGTTATAGTCGGCGCGCCGGCCGGTGTGGCCGTGCGGTTCTAGGCGCTTCAGTCTGGAACCGCGTGACCGCTACGGTCGCAGATTCGAATCCTGTCTCGGGCATAGATATGTGTGATGTCCTTAGGTTAGTTAGGTTTAAGTAGTTCTAGGGGACTGATGACCACAGATGTTAAGTCCCATAGTGCTCAGAGCCATTTGAACCATTTTTTATAGTCGGCGCACGACCGATGGGACACAACATCTCCAAGGTAGCGATGATGTGTAGATTTTCCCGTACGACCATTTCACGAGTGTACCATGAATATCAGGAAACTAGTAAAACATCAAATGCGGCCAAAAAAGATCCTGCAAGAACAGGACCAACGAGAATCGTTCAACATGACAGAAGTGCAACTCTTGCGAAAACTGCTGCAGACTTCAGTGCTGGGCCATCAAGTGTCAGTGTGCGAACCATTCAACGAAACATCATCGATATGAGTTTTCGGAGCCGAAAGTCCACTCGTGTACCCTTGATGACTGCACGACACAAAGCTTAACGTCTCGCCTGGGTCCGCCAATACCGACATTGGACTGTTGATGCCTGGAAACATGTTGCTGATCGGACGAGTCTCGTTTCTAATTGTATCGAGCGGATGGACGGTACGGGTATGGAGACAGCCTCATGAATCCATGGACCCTGCATGTCAGCAGGGGACTGTTCAAGCTGGTGGAGGCTCTGTGTAATGGTGTGAGGCGTGTGCAATTGGAGTGGTATGGGATCCCTGATATGTCTAGATGCGACCCTGGCAGGCGACACGTACGTAAGCGTCCTGCCTGATCAACTGCATTAATTCATACCCATTGTGCATTCCGACGGACTTGTGCAATTCCAGCAGGACAGTGCGACGTCCCACACGTCCGGAATTGCTACAGAGTGACTCCAGGAACACTCTTCTGAGTTTAAACACTTCCGCTGGCGACCAAACTCCACAGGCATGAACGTTATTAAGCATATTTGGGATGCCTTGCAAAGTGCTGTTCAGGAAAGCTCTCCAACATCTCGTGCTCTTACGGATTTATAGACAACCCTGCAGGATTTATGGTGTCAATTCCCTCCACCACTGTATCAGACATTAGCCGAGTCCACGCCACGTCGTGTTACGGTATTTCTGCGTGCTCATTGAGGCCCTACACGATTTTAGACAGGTGTACCAGTTTCTTTGACTTTTCAGTGTATGTTGTTCCACATACCACACCATACACGACATTCCACTGAAGCTGATGTTCTATCTGCCAAAGCCAAAGTGGGTTTTGCGGTGAGCAGTAGCACATATGAGGTAAGTTGATGATGGTTTGTAAAGTGACTTCATCGGTAGCCGGCCGCGGTGGTCTAGCGGTTCTGGCGCTGCAGTCCGGAACCGCGGGACTGCTACGGTCGCAGGTTCGAATCCTGCCTCGGGCATGGGTGTGTGTGATGTCCTTAGGTTAGTTAGGTTTAAGTAGTTCTAAGTTCTAGGGGACTTATGACCTAAGATGTTGAGTCCCATAGTGCTCAGAGCCATTTGAACCTTCATCGGTAAACAGTACCCAACGCCTAAAGTCATAGCCTCGCCGCAGAAACCACTGACAGTACTCCGGGCGAATTTGAAAGTCATTGATATGTTACGACACGTGGTACAGGTCATACTTATGCCTGAGAAGAATGTGCAACTCCCTTGTTCGAGGGATTCCTACCATTCTCTCCATTTGACGACAACTGGCATGACGGTTTATTGCAGCGGTCGTTAGAACAGTTATTTCTGTTGGTTCATGTGTAACTCTTTTGTCCCGGACTTGCATTCCCGGAGACATACGTTTCGTCTCGCGAAGCCTTATAACAATATTCGTGACGGTATGGCGGTTCGAATGTCGTCTACTAGGGTAACGCTGAGCATACAGTTGTGCCGCTCATGTGCTATTTTGGTGACATTCCGCATAAAGTAATAACACGTCAACTGTTTCTTCACTTGTGAAAACCATGTTGAATGACCAGAACGGATGGACAGCTAAATTAATATCACTTTTACAACACTGACGCCAACTATAGTGTACAGTACACCAGTACCATTTACCTGTACGTACCTCCACACAGATCAGCCTGCTTCGTAGTATGCTGTTCCCACACATAGCGCCGACTGCGGTCCGCTCCACTACACAACTGCAGAGGCGGCGGGTTGTAATGGGTAATGTAACGGGTCGGTGTACACTGACCGAAACTGTTCCATAGTGTGTTAGGTAAATAAAGCGCGCAAAAGGGAAACTTCTTTCGCTTGTGCCTTTTTCCCGCAATGACGCAGGGTCGGTGTGATTAATCGGATCTGTCAAGGTTAATTTAAGGGGTGGCCGGATGCCCTTCCTGCCGCCACCCCATACCCCCCAGGACGGAATTAGTGTACCCCAACTGTCTGTGTCTAGTGTAATCCATGGTATAGTGCGAATGTGTTCAGATGTCTGCGAGCCGTGTAACTGAGGCGGCACGTGGGGACCAGCCCGGTATTCACCTAGTGGGATGTGGGAAACCGCCTAAAAACCACATCCAGGCTGGCCGGCACACCGGCCTCCGTCGTTAAGCTGCCGGGCAGATTCGATCTGGGGCCGACGCGCCTACCCGAGTCCATGAAGCAGCGCATTAGCGCTCTCAGCTAACTTAGCGGGTAAAAGGGAAACTATTATGGCTCTGAGCACTATGGGACTTAACAGCAAAGGTCATCAGTCCCCTAGAACTTAGATCTACTTAAACCTAACTAACATAAGAACATCATACACATCCATGCCCATGGCAGGATTTGAACCTGCAACCGTAGCGGATGCGCGGTTCCAGACTGAAGCGCCTAGATCCGCTCAGCCACTCCAGCCGGCGGAAACTATTATGTACATATCAACATTTGTGACAGGAAAGTCTGTTATTATTTTCTGCCCTCGTGATGATAGTGAAAGTTTAAGTAGTTCTAAGTCTAGGGGACTGATGATCTCAGATATTAAGTCCCATAGTGCTTAGAGCCACTTCAACATTTTTGAACAGATTTTTACAGCTTATCGAAAATTGTCTTCAATGTAGGCTTACAACCAAATTTGCAACCATACAGTTATCTAAAAAACATAAAATTTTGAAACAGACAAAACATGTACACTCGACAGCAAAAAAAGTGGGTCACCCCTGAATTCCAACGTGTAGGCTGCACCTGAATGTATGCAACCAACATAGTATATCTGTGTTACATGTAGTCGCAACCCTCCACAGTACAGTCATTCTAAGATACACAATGGGTACTGCTAGAGACTACTAGAGAACACCGGTCTTTATGACAGTCCGTCCAGATGTACAGTAACACCACGATAGTACAGAAGAGATCAGACAGTCCTTAACGTTTGTAAACTAAACTTAATTACAATAAGTAACATTTCAAATGTTATGGGACAACTAGTTTAGTCACATAAATCGTTCAGTAATCCTTAGGCACAATTAAATATTTGAGACAGTATATGGATTTATAAAGTTGTATGGCAATTGGAAACAAGTTCTTTGCTATCTAAAAGGTTTACCCAACACATGCTGAACGTCGTTCAACATTCAACGGGGAGTGGTTTCGCATCAACTTTATGTAATACTAAGCAGTTAAAAGAAAACGTGATTAACGGCGGCAACCACTCTACGGGAATCCAACATTAACAGCGAATCATAAGTAATATCATTGTTCACATTACTCATCAACAGTTACTTGTACACGAAATTGTACTTTAAATAACATGACTAATGTCTTCGTTCTGGATCCGGATGTAAACCCAGAACGTAAAGCCATTGTTAACCAAGCAAATCTTCGTGCCTTATCGAGACTCGTTCACTAGGCAGAATGAGACGTCAAATATTGACGTTTGCACCAGTATCAGTTATCAGTTCTCAACTTGAACGTAAATGACGATAAATGTTTGTACGAAAGCAGGAACCCTAACATGACAATTACCTTCTTAGTAATTAACCTCGAAAGACTTTGTTTAGTGTGGCATTGTCAAGGAATAAAGGATGCACATGTTTAAAATTGAAATGCCATCATGTAATGCTGGGGACAAGGATGCGAACCCAGCACCTAACCGGATTGTTGAATAAGTACGTAAAATCAGAATGTAGATATCACAGTTTGTCACCAGTAGTGGGGTTGGAACCTTAAATGACGACTGAAGTTGTATTGCCTGATCGGGATTCGAACCCGGCGCCTACCACCGTCGTTGCCTAACTAGGAACAGACGAGAAATGTCCAATGTTGGTCCACCATCAGTGAGATATGCACACGTTTAACTAGAAATAAGGTGACGAAAACGTCTATGCTGACTGAGAGTCGAACACCGCACACATGGTTATGAAGACACGTTAATAATCAACTTCATTTTCAGTAGTAGCTAGGAGTAGCATGTTTAGTTGCAAACCTTAAGGCCTTACTCATCCCTAGTAATGTGTTGCCTAATATCTGCGATATCATGATGTTAATTTACAAGTGGATTGACTGCCGTAAAGAGCAATGTTCTCTAACAGTCGTGTATCATTGAGATGTAAATGAAGTGCCTCGCAGAAAGTAATTTCCGTCGTGCAGCACGTATTGTTTCAGAGACACTGAGTACATGTTATAAGTGCACAAAACGTGTGTTATATACTAAGTGCCCGCATCTCGTGGTCGTGCGGTAGCGTTCTCGCTTCCCACGCCCGGGTTCCCGGGTTCGATTCCCGGCGGGGTCAGGGATTTTCTCTGCCTCGTGATGGCTGGGTGTTGTGTGATGTCCTTAGGTTAGTTAGGTTTAAGTAGTTCTAAGTTCTAGGGGACTGATGACCATAGATGTTAAGTCCCATAGTGCTCAGAGCCATTTGAACCATATACTAAGTATATACTATTATTTGGAGAAGCTGCCGCCGAACCTGTTTACTTTTACATTCCGCTTAGTTGTCGTGGTTGAATACAGGTTTTCTTAGGGCTACATCTAATGCACAGCGCTTACAAGAAAGTATAGTTTCCTGCGTCATGCTATTGCTAGCAAGGTGAAATATTTTGTGATAGCTATGTTTAAAATGAATGTATTTTTGAAAGTACTGTTCGTCAAATATTTGAATAAATCGTCAACTGTAGGTGTGCCTGCACATGTTACAGCATAATAGCTGTAGCTGCGTTAGTTTGTACTACAGACTTGTGTAGGTTAGGTGTAACTTTTGATCCTTCAAGGGGTGATCGTGGCCATGCGGCCCGGGTCTGTACTAGCCGCGGCTCGCCAGCTACGGGCCAGCCAGGCTGGCCGAGGCGAGACGCGAGTGAGCGAGATGGCGGTGGCGTTGGTGGGCCAACAGCGCGGGACGAGCCAGCACGGCTGCACCGCATGCCTCTGCCTCTGCCGCTCCGTTTGACGTAAATATGTTTACCTCCTCTCCTGAAATCAGTATAAGAGCGGCAAGAAGAAATACGCATCAGGCTGTCTGCCGTAATGGCTCACTGGGAGAGGTCTATTCGAGGTAGAGTCAAAAAATGGTTCAAATGGCTCTGAGCACTATGGGACTTAACATCTGAGGTCATCAGTCCCCTAGAACTTAGAACTACTTAAACCTAACTAACCTAAGGACATCACACACATCCATGCCCGAGGCAGGATTAGAACCTGCGACCGTAGTGGTCGCGCGGTTCCAGACTGAAGCGCCTAGAACCGCTCGGCCACTCCGGCCGGCCGAGGTAGGAGGAAGGAGGATGTTCCATCAGAGAAGCTGGCAGACGGTATGGCGTACCACATACCACTGCAACGAGATGGTGGAGGATCTGCCTTGAAAGAAGCACCACCAACAGTGCTCCTGGCTCAGGCAGGAAGAGAGTGATCTCACAGCAGGAAGACAGGGACCTAGTGTCTAGGAGCAGAGAAAATCCCTTTCTGAATGCGAAGCAGTTGCGGCGGGAGGCCAACTTCCCCGGCTCCAGTGACACGATTCGCCGAAGGCTGAGGGACGCTTGACTGCATGCACGACGATCCGCCGTGAAACAAGAGCTCAGCGAAGACAACGTTTTATACCGGCTAGCATTTGCGGAGCTGAGGGCGTCGTGGGAAAACGTCATTTTCACTGATGAGAAGGTGTTTTCCACCAATAACGACGGTCCACGAATCGTTTACAGGCCGCAAGGGACTTGCCATCGACGCGAATATGTAACCACGACGAGAAGAAGTGGCCGGCTATCTGTTACCTGATGGGGCTGGAATTCTGCGAGAGGGGCGGGAATTCTTCACAGGATAGAAGGAACTCTGGACAGCGCGCAGTGTGCCCACACATTGGAAAATGTGATGCTTACGTCAGTGCGAATGCTGTACGCGGAATAGGACGTCACATTGGAAGAGGACCATTCTCCCATTCACAAGTCTGCATTTGTTCAGCAGCGGCTCTCCACGATTGGCGTCAACGTCATGGACTGGCCGCCACGGGCGGCTGATTTGAATTCCATGGAAAATATGTGGGTTGAGGTCGCCAGAACATTAACAGAGAACTGGCCACGAAACCAACCAACTACTGTGCACGCTCTTTGGGAGTGCGTCCTGGAAGCCTGGGAGGAAGTTGCTTCTTCAGGCTGTTACGTCCGACGGCTTATACATTCCATGCCAAGACTCGTGATAGAAGTACAAAATAATGAAGGATTCTGGATAAAATATTTGAGTTCTTAAAATGTTTTGTTATGTCTTCTTTTTCGTCATTTTTCCTCATTGGGAGCTAGTGGAAGATCGCGTGGCAACAGAAACGATACAATATGGGTTAGCTTTCCTCTGACTTGCCCTTTTAATTCAATTGGGTTTCTTTTGAATATACGGTTTGTTAAGTATTCTACACTCCTGGAAATGGAAAAAAGAACACATTGACACCGGTGTGTCAGACCCACCATACTTGCTCCGGACACTGCGAGAGGGCTGTACAAGCAATGATCACACGCACGGCACAGCGGACACACCAGGAACCGCGGTGTTGGCCGTCGAATGGCGCTAGCTGCGCAGCATTTGTGCACCGCCGCCGTCAGTGTCAGCCAGTTTGCCGTGGCATACGGAGCTCCATCGCAGTCTTTAACACTGGTAGCATGCCGACGGACTTTGAGCGAGGGCGTATAGTGGGCATGCGGGAGGCCGGGTGGACGTACCGCCGAATTGCTCAACACGTGGGGCGTGAGGTCTCCACAGTACATCGATGTTGTCGCCAGTGGTCGGCGGAAGGTGCACGTGCCCGTCGACCTGGGACCGGACCGCAGCGACGCACGGATGCGCGCCAAGACCGTAGGATCCTACGCAGTGCCGTAGGGGACCGCACCGCCACTTCCCAGCAAATTAGGGACACTGTTGCTCCTGGGGTATCGGCGAGGACCATTCGCAACCGTCTCCATGAAGCTGGGCTACGGTCCCGCACACCGTTAGGCCGTCTTCCGCTCACGCCCCAACATCGTGCAGCCCGCCTCCAGTGGTGTCGCGACAGGCGCGAATGGAGGGACGAATGGAGACGTGTCGTCTTCAGCGATGAGAGTCGCTTCTGCCTTGGTGCCAATGATGGTCGTATGCGTGTTTGGCGCCGTGCAGGTGAGCGCCACAATCAGGACTGCATACGACCGAGACACACAGGGCCAACACCCGGCGTCATGGTGTGGGGAGCGATCTCCTACACTGGCCGTACACCACTGGTGATCGTCGAGGGGACACTGAATAGTGCACGGTACATCCAAACCATCATCGAACCCATCGTTCTACCATTCCTAGACCGGCAAGGGAACTTGCTGTTCCAACAGGACAATGCACGTCGGCATTCATCCCGTGCCACCCAACGTGCTCTAGAAGGTGTAAGTCAACTACCCTGGCCAGCAAGATCTCCGGATCTGTCCCCCATTGAGCATGTTTGGGCCTGGATGAAGCGTCGTCTCACGCGGTCTGCACGTCCAGCACGAACGCTGGTCCAACTGAGGCGCCAGGTGGAAATGGCATGGCAAGCCGTTCCACAGGACTACATCCAGCATCTCTACGATCGTCTCCATGGGAGAATAGCAGCCTGCATTGCTGCGAAAGGTGGATATACACTGTACTAGTGCCGACATTGTGCATGCTCTGTTGCCTGTGTCTATGTGCCTCTGGTTCTGTCAGTGTGATCATGTGATGTATCTGACCCCAGGAATGTGTCAATAAAGTTTCCCCTTCCTGGGACAATGAATTCACGGTGTTCTTATTTCAATTTCCAGGAGTGTATTTTGATTTCATTTACACCCTGTCTACATACTTACAAACTAATCAGCGTAGATGGACTCTGTCACAGTAGTTTTTGTTATTTCAAATACGTCTCTCTCTTCCCCTCCATCCACGAATACACCCTCCGTTTTCCACACAATACGCCAACCATTTCGTATTATGTTTACTCGCCGCGCGGGATTAGCCGCGCTGCAGTCATGGACTGTGAGGCTGGTCCCGGCGGAGGTTCGAGACCTCTCTCGGGCATGGCTGTGTATGTTTGTCCTTAGGATAATTTAGGTTAAGTAGTGTGTAAGATTAGGGACTGATGACCTTAGCAGTTAAGTCCCATAAGATTTCACACACATTTGAACATTTATGTTTACTCGTTGTTAATATCTCTTCTATTCTCTCTCACACTCTCTCTCTCTGACACTATCGCCGCAAATGCCCTTCTATTACACTCCCCCAAAACTTTGTAAACAATTCTAGCGGTTTCCAATGACGCTACATTTTCTCTTTTAATTGCCGCTGTCTTTACTCTCTATCATTCCTCTCACCACCTATGAAACCGTTATTCTTTGATCCCCCCTTCCCTATAACCCATTCTTCATTGTGAGAACAGTCCTTCCTTATCTCTCGGTCATAAGATAAAACGAACTGTGGTACACATCTAAGTAAGCAATACTTTGGAAGCATTTCACGCTTATATTTTGCACTTCTGCACTTCTATCCATTCCCAGATCCCGTCCTTCTTCCTGTTACGCGTCCCTTGACATCTGCATCTACATCTAAATGAATACTCTGCGATTCATAATTATGTGCTTGGCAGGGGGTTCTGTGGTCTGGTGGATTAATCTTGTATTGATGTGTAAAACGTGTAGGTTCACATCTCACGTCAGGCGTAGATTTTTAACACATACAAGTAGCTCTCCTTCACCCCTAGTAACGCCAAGTGCAGAACGCCAGTAAGCTCCGTAGTTCAATATCCGCAGTAAAGATAGCATCCCTTCGCTGCCGACTGGGCATTCGTTTGAGCTGTGACAGATGGAGAAACCCCGTAAGGCAGAGACTCTGACACCAGCAAGCCGTCGTAAACTAGAAAACGTATTTCATTTAATGAGCCAATGACCATGTAAGTTCACAAGGCTCTTACTTTATTTGAAACTAAGACGTTGAAAATTGTGGTGCTGGACTGGGATAAGAATTCGATTTCACTGTGTTCCCGAAGATTGCAAACTCTTCTAGGCGTCCTCGAAAGGCACCTATCTGGTTTCGAATCCTGACCAGCACAAAATATCCATTATTTCATTTCAAACCCTAGCATGTCCACTCCGAACTACTGGTGAAAAATAGTTGCATTTTCAACGTCTCTTCGGGCGTTGTCAGCTGTAACGTGTTCGTTTCAACTCACAGCCACATGATGAGCTTTTTATCACAACATTACAAGATCAAATGTTTCCTTACCTCTTTTCAAGTTCAAACATTCCTCTCCATCGTACTGGTGAAAACGGATTTGTGTTTGACGTTGTGTTCGTTGTGATCACCAACGACGACATGTTGTGGATTCAACTTCTAGCCAGCAGAGTATTTTCCATCACATCATTAAAAGTACAAACATGCCATTCCTAGCTTTTATTGGAAAAGAATTTGATAGTTAAAGTTTCTTCATGACCACGTGTGCGGGGTTTGAATTCCATTCAGCGAAGAACTTTTCGTTGCCTGATGTCTAGCTAAACATGCGCCCATCTCGCTACTGGTGAACAAACAATAGCTATTTATCGTCTGTTCCTGGCTAGAAAACGACGGTGCTAGATGCTGGGTTCGAATCCCAGTCAGGCAAAAACAATTCTATCGTCAATGAAGGTTCCAGCATTTCGATATTGGTGAAAACATTTGATATTTAACTTCTGATTTTATGTACAGTCGTGCTCAAAAGTATCCGAACGACCTAAATTGCATTGCACCTGATTCCCATGCGACCTACATAACGCAGCTGTCTAGCAGGTCCTCTAATCGCTCCTTGGTACAGTCGTTTGACTATTGAAAATGGTTCCAACAAATCACCACTAGAAAACACTGCTCTGTATCGCAATAACTCAAGATGTAAAGTAATATCACGATACTACAAATATCGGGGAACACCTCATCACAGATAAGACTGCCCTTAAGGCTTGTAAGCTCACATTTATTGCAATAAATGACATACCTGAAATGTTAGCACTCTCATTATTACGTCAGATAGGTAATGCACGTAGTTGTTGTTGTTGTGGTCTTCAGTCCTGAGACTGGTTTGATGCAGCTCTCCGTGCTACCCTATCCTGTGCAAGCTTCTTCATCTCCCAGTACTTACTGCAACCTACATCCTTCTGAATCTGCTTAGTGTATTCATCTCTTGGTCTCCCTCTACGATTTTTACCCTCCACGCTGCCCTCCAATGCTAAATTTGTGATCCCTTGATGCCTCAGAACATGTCCTACTAACCGGTCCCTTCTTTTTGTCAAGTTGTACCACAAACTCCTCTTCTCCCCAATTCTATTCAATACTTCATCATTAGTTATGTGATCTACCCATCTAATCTTCAGCATTCTTCTGTAGCACCACATTTCGAAAGCTTCTATTCTCTTCATGTCCAAACTATTTATCGTCCATGTTTCACTTCCATACATGGCTACACTCCATACAAATACTTTCAGAAACGACTTCCTGACACTTAAATCTATACTCGATGTTAACAAATTCCTCTTCTTCATAAACGCTTTCCTTTCCATTGCCACTCTACATTTTATGTCTTCTCTACTTCGACCATCATCAGTCATTTTGCTCCCCAAATAGCGAAACTCCTTTACTACTTTAAGCATCTCATTTCCTAATCTAATTCCCTCAGCATCACCCGGGACTGCTACGGTCGCAGGTTCGAATTCTGCCTCGGGCATCGATGTGTGTGATGGCCTTAGGTTAGTTAGGTTTAAGTAGTTCTAGGGGACTGATGACCTCAGATGTTGAGTCCCTTCGTGCTCAGAGCCATTTGAACCAACCATGCAGGCTAAGATTTCGTGGCTGCCGGAAATTAACAGTCATTCCTGACTAGGCATAAAGGGGAGTGATATACCTCATTTTTGGACAGTATCAGTTAGCAAATATCAACTTTCAGTTACATAACGTAACATTTTTAACGGACGCGAATTACTACCCAGCATCTATTGTCCCTGTTAACGAACTACGAGAGATGTTAAATATTGCTACTTCACAAGTAACTTACTTGAAATGCTGTGAGGTAAAGCTTTGTGTTGGACAGGGATTCGCACCTAGAACCTAATCGGATTGTTATCGAAGCACAATCAACTTTGACATATCGGATTTTCTCGGCAGTAGTTAGATGTATTAAATGAAATGACGAGACGAAACATTAATTTTTCCTTCCCAGGACTCCAACCCGACACGTATCGCTGTTATATTCTAGAGAAAAGAAACGTCAAGTATGGGTTTGTTACACCCGCAGCGACAAGTGACCATGTTTGAACTAGAAATAATATGACGAAGTGTTCAGTGCTGACTGAGAATCGAACCCCAAACGTATCGTTGTTGACCACACACAAAGAGGCGACACCTATCGAATTTTTCTCCACCAGCAGCTCGGAATAACATCCTTGAACTTACAGTGATCTCGCAAATAGTTCTGTGTCTCACTGGGAGTCAAAATCGTCAGATATCGTTAGTGTTGACAACGAATGAAAATGCATTAAAAATAAAAATTATTATCCAGCAGCAGATAGGTGTTCTCATGCTAGAGCTTGATAATACATAGTGAAAAGTTAAGTGCTGGGCCAGGATTCCAACACATTCATGCGCAATATGTGGAGATGTTGAGGAATCTGCAGTTTCGAACAAACAACAAGTTGTAGTCGAGCTGTATTGTCACGAAGGGATCAAATTCCGCGTTAAGGGCGGTCTGAGTTGCATTCCCAGTTCAGAACCAATTTTATCGACATACAGAAGCTCAAATAAAAGATGGAGTAAGTGTTCTGTGACCATACACAGGGTTTGTTTCGTCACTAGAAATAAATAACTAGTAAAAGAATGGTTACTGGTGATAGAGTTTCTTCATGTCGCCACTCCTTACTTTATTGTGGTTCCACCTAACGTCTACTTGGTAGAGAAGAAATATCGTGTTTAATGTGATTTTCAGACCACAATGCCATTATACCTTCTTGACTTGGCGTAGCCAGAAGAGAATAGAATCTGCCTCTCCCTATCAAAAAACATCGGCGGAAGTTGGAATCGAACCGAGACCAACATCATATGAAACTATCATAAGTCCAACATACCACCAAACCCTCTTCTCTACGACTCATTTCTCTATCATAACACCGCTGCGGCACACAAGATGAGATTTCTGACACACAGGCTCCCTGTAGTGGTTTGCAGGATGTTCAGTACATTCATTTATTTGGTTGACCGAATCGCCGTGAACTAGCTGCCTTGGCTACCCAGTGAATGTGTAAAGGTTTCTTCTGATTTTGGTACAGAATTTTTTCTGGGAATTCGCAGCTTGTAACGGAACTGAAATGATGGTGGGCTGACAGTAATTTGGAGCCCGCGCGTCTGAAACGGGCGCGCTTGTGTGAGACTGCCAGGGAGTGCACCCTGATGCCATCTATTGGCGAAACTGGGAATTAGCGCTGTCAGACAATGCACTAAGCTCTCAGAGTCAAATGTATTCTTTTTCTTGGTAATTATAAGTTATTACTGTATAATTTAATGTTGTAAAACGCTAGTAGTAAATTATTATGACTGGTATGGACTCCAGGGTAGTAAATATAAATATTCTTAAATACTAAATGATTTCGGTAAAAAGGTGGTAGGGGAAGGCCCCCACTCTTGGTGATACGAGCGTAGCTAGAGGTAGCTGGAGACACAGGGACTGAACAATGGAATGGCCTGGGGAGTGTTGACGTGATCGGACGTGCGTAACTGTGCTCACGCAAAAGTGATCGTGCAACAGCGAAGAGGCGAATATCGTCGCCGTTTTTGGAGTAAAACGCGACGAATGGTTGTTGAAGCCGCCTTTATGCCACTGGGGCTGATTGTAAGAGTTCCTGTGCCCAGATTTTATGGCAGACGTGCAGTAGCTTATACGAGTGCTACAGCTCGTAGTTCCAGCCGCCATTAAGGGCATGAGGCGTGAAGTACTGCGTTAGCCACATGCATCTCACCACCAGCACCGACACGTCTACCCAAGGCAAGACTGCTTGCAATTGTTAAGTCGAACTTTGTATACATGTAAAAGGAGAATACCAGTTTTCTTTTATGCAAGTGCAGAGGACAGAATATAGTAATGAGTAAAATTACGATGCATGTTGTTCATTGTAAAGTGTAGTAACCTCAAACATAGTATAGTGAAATCAGACTGAGGCCACCATCGCCTCTTTCATTTACAATTCTTTTGGTTGTAGAATACTTTAGCGTATAAGAATGTTGAAAAGAGCAATGGTCACACCAGAATGAGTCGCCTATTTACAGTTACTTAAATTTTTCTGAGCAACCTTTCAAGTAAAGTCACGTAACTAATTCTGTATCAATGGTCCAAAGAGTAATATCCAAAATCATTAAATAAGTTGAAGGATAGAATTTTGTTAACCGAAGTTGCATAACCTGTCTTGGTAGTAATTACCAAGCCACCTCACAGAAATTGAGAGAGTATTTGCTTTGTAGAATCATCTAGAATGATCAGAAATAGTAATATTCAGAATTAAGTTTAAATTCAACTCAAGCCATTTCACTTTGAAACGAGCCCAAAAATTGATTTATTCTTTTGCTCCTTCAGAGCTGGCGACCGTAGTTATAAGTATTTTCAGGAGGATTCGACGGTAAGTCTGCTGCTCTCGTCGTGCTGATAGGATTATCCACTGCTGCTAGCAGTGGTGATTGGATACATAAGCTCACTACCAAGTTAAGTGGGTCAGGTAGGCAGTGTTACCGTGTGAACTGTAGGGCACTGCAGGCCATGGATCAAACCCGTTCAATCATCACAGCTCTTAGGGAAATAGTCCGGTTAGGAGTGTACTATTCATTAGGTAAATACTGGCGAGTAACGGTCAAAAATGTATACGCAAGTGAATTTAGCAAGGTCCACGTAGCACCTAGTTAATGTGGTGCAATGGCGAGGGTAGGAGTGGAGTAAAAGTGAGCTGAGCTTGTGGCAGCTGTGCTGGATTCAAATATTAACTACGTGAATTCACTACTGCCTCTTACCATTGGGACTGAGCTATTTACAGTTAAAATACGTAGCAGTAAGCGCAAAGGCGTGACAGCTACAAGTCCGTATTGGTTTTATACATACGGAATTGGGAAGTGGGTCATTCCGTCAGTGGAGGGGGTTAAAACAACCGAGTCAGTGGAGAACATACCCCATTTACTGATGGAAAGATTCAGCGGTTCGGTCGCAAGCTCCATGAAATAATACATCTACATCTACATCTACATCCATACTCCGCAAGCCACCTGATGGTGTGTGGCGCAGGGTACCTTGAGTACCTCTATCGGTTCTCCCTTCTATTCCAGTCTCGTATTGTACGTGGAAAGAAGGATTGTCGGTATGCCTCTGTGTGGGCTCTAATCTCTCTGATTTTATCCTCATGGTCTCTTCGCGAGATATACGTAGGAGGGAGCAATATACTGCTTGACTCTTCGGTGACGGTATGTTCTAGAAACTTTGACAAAAGCCCGTACCTAGCTACTGAGCGTCTCTCCTGCAGAGTCTTCCACTGGAGTTTATCTATCATCTCCGTAACGCTTTCGCGACTACTAAATGATCCTGTAACGAAGCGCGCTGCTCTCCGTTGGATCTTCTCTATATCTTCTATCAACCCTATCTGGTACGGATACCACACTGCTGAGCAGTATTCAAGCAGTGGGCGAACAAGCGTACTGTAACCTACTTCCTTTGTTTTCGGACTGCATTTCCTTAGGATTCTTCCAATGAATCTCAGTCTGGCATCTGCTTTACCGACGATCAACATTATATGATCATTCCATTTTAAATCACTCCTAATGCGTACTCCCAGATAATTTATGGTATTAACTGCTTCCAGTTGCTGACCTGCTATTTTGTAGCTAAATTATAAAGGATCTATCTTTCTGTGTATTCGCAGCACATTACACTTGTCTACATCGAGATTCAATTGCCATTCCCTGCACCATGCGTCAATTCGCTGCAGATCCTCCTGCATTTCAGTACAATTTTCCATTGTTACAACCTCTCGATACACCACAGCATCATCTGCAAAAAGCCTCAGTGAACTTCCGATGTCATCCACCAGGTCATTTATGTATATTGTGAATAGCAACGGTCCTATGACACTCCCCTGCGGCACACCTGAAATCACTCTTACTTCGGAAGACTTCTCTCCATTGAGAATGACATGCTGCGTCCTGTTATCTAGGAACTCCTCAATCCAATCACACAATTGGTCTGATAGTCCATATGCTCTTACTTTGTTCATTAAACGACTGTGGGGAACTGTATCGAACGCCTTGCGGAAGTCAAGAAACGCGGCATCTACCTGGGAACCCGTGTCTATGGCCCTCTGAGTCTCGTGGACGAATAGCGCGAGCTGGGTTTCACATGACCGTCTTTATCGAAACCCATGCTGATTCCTACAGAGTAGATTTCTAGTCTCCAGAAAGTCATTATACTCGAACACAATATGTGTTCCAAAATTCTACAACTGATCGACGTTAGAGATATAGGTCTATAGTTCTGCACATCTGTTGGACGTCCCTTCTTGAAAACGGGGATGACCTGTGCCCTTCTCCAATCCTTTGGAACGCTACGCTCTTCTAGAGACCTACGGTACACCGCTGCAAGAAGGGGGGCAAGTTCCTTCGCGTACTCTGTGTAAAATTGAACTGGTATCCCATCAGGTCCAGAGGCCTTTTCTCTTTTGAGCGATTTTAATTGTTTCTCTATCCCTCTGTCGTCTAATTCGATATCTACCATTTTGTCATCTGTGCGACAATCTAGAGAAGGAACTACAGTGCAATCTTCCTCTGTGAAACAACTTTGGAAAAAGACATTTAGTAATACACAAAGAAAAGCTCGCACGCGCCGCCCCTACCACGGTTAGAACTCTCGATTCTCTATTAACCATTGAAACACGAGACACGGGCGGTACCACGGGGTTACGGACACACTGCTGCCAGCACCCCACTCTCGTCATGGTATTGGTCGCTCAGCCTCATAACAACGCATCGTGAAAGATATTAAAAGTTGTCACTTATGTGAAGAATAGCATTTCTTTAGCCAAAACACTGAAATTTCTGTCTCAGTGTCTTAGTTTACTTGAGAATTATATACCACGAGTCATTCAAATGGAAAGGGAATATCAAGTGAATTTAGCGAGTCAGTTCAGTACCATACGCGGAAGTGATTGCACTGTCACAGTGTTGCCAAATGTTTGTGGCGATGTCGTTAATTCTCAGCTGTGCTAGGAACAGCTCTCTAGCGTTATAAGAGGAGAATCCTGTGCTCGTGTCATAGGAGGATACGGAGAGGTGGCGCGGGGTTTGTTTAATATGCAGCGTTTTCTCCTACCAGCTGTGTCAAACATTCAGGTGTGTAATCTTCCATCACGATTACAGTTTCCCACAAAATATGTACGAATAAAACACTTACCTTGTAACTTTGTTACAAAAGATTATTTCAGTATAATAAAAAGTATTTGGAAACCAACTTTGCCAACCTGTCATTAAAAGTAAGATAACAAACGCTTTGCACGAAATCGATTGTATCTATGTGCAGTCTTGTGATCATACAAGTAGAATTTCATGAATTGCACGAGAATGTAGAAAAATGTTGGTGCGAATGGAAGCTGTAAGAAACACAGTTACCTAATTATTCTGTACCACGTAATAATCAATTCATTTGATAATTCAGAAGAGAAGAAACTAAAAATTATGCCAATTAAGACAGAAACTAAAGTGGAGGCGCGGGCACTGTGCAGATCTGCGCTTTTTCATCTTCAGATCTGTACAAATAATGTATACTAACCAGGGTATTCATTGCTTTCGTAATGTTTCCCTCTTGTTTAGTCTTCTTATGATGAACTGGATCCACACCCATGAGTCTGATTTTTTCTTTGTATCCTTCCATCTACTCTCTTTGTGTGTTATTGTTCGGTGTTCAAAAAGTAAAATATTATGCCTGCTCACACGAGGTATTAAAATGAGGTTGCAAAAAGGCTAACGAATTATAACCAAAATACAGTGAGACGCCAATTTGTCTGTCGTCATGGTGTTAAGTGGACAGAAACAGTCGGGTGTTA